>NC_090308.1:35902500-38402500 GCF_039906515.1 Pseudorca crassidens
AGGACTGCACGTTGTAAGTTATCAAGCACGTTGATAGACGTGGTGACCGATTAGAAGACGAGAACCCCAGTTGGGATTATCATTGTGGGTGTGTTCATTTCTTCTTCTGTCTTGTTAGATTGGCCCCTTTCTAATCCTGCTGTAGAACTCTGGAAAGTGAAAGATCAAACTCCCATAAAGAGTTAGGCTGGGTCCAGGTAGGAAAAGAAAGGCCTAAAGGCTTGGACACTCCTGTGGATGATGGAGGAGGAAGCACACACGTACCTCAGGAAGAATGGCAGCCTTGATTCTTGGCTTTAAATCATATGATGAATGAGGATAGTCTCGTTTATATCCCCCATTCTCCAAAGGCAGATGAACACGTGCAATCATCGAACTTCTTTTTTGTCAAGATGAGCATCCGAATCCCTACTTCTACAGCAGAACTTTCAAATGTCACTAATAAGTGACCGATCAGCGTTCCTGCCTGTATTCGTGTTTGGCTTAATTCCATAATGAGATCGAAGCTCTCTGAGAGCAGGACCCACAGCTCCTCCCTTTCTCTCTTTCCTAAGAGTTTCTTATATCTGATCACACATGAAAACTATTGAGATTGGAGAAACCTGAGTATACATATTGCAGGTGTGGACCCTCATAATCTAAGGGAAATGGACCTCTTAAAAGCAGCCAAGTAACAACAATGATTTTGGAGGAGAATCCTATTTTAGCAGGTAAGAGAGCACCTGTGGCTTTATTCTACTATTGCTGTTGGCAATGAAGGTACAATAATTATGCAATGTTTTAGAAGCATTATTAGGAATGACCAAATTGGAAAAAAATAATAAATCACATTGGATAAGTGGATCATTAGAGGTATATGTTACCAGAGAGCACAGGATTTACTTTATCTTACATGTTCCAACTTGGTAAGTGCATGGCTTTGTTGAAAATTCTTACTATTAAAGCCCAACTAAGTGTAAGTCACTACACTAGGTCTTATTTAAAAGAGTTAAGAGGACTTCCCTCGGACTTCCCTAGTGGCGCAGTGGTTAAGAATCAGCCTGCTAATGCAGGGCACATGGATTCAATCTGTGGTCCAGGAAGATCTGACATGCCAGGAGCAGCTAAGCCCGTGCGCCACAACTACTGAGCCTGTGCTCTTGAGCCTGCGAGCCACAACTACTGAGGCCTGCGTGCCTAGAGCCTGTGCTCGCAGCAAGAGAAGCCACTGCAGTGAGAGACCTGCACACTGCAACGAAGAGTGGCCCCTGCTCGCCGCAACTAGAGAGAAAGCCCATGCACAGCAACGAAGACCCAACGCAGCCAAAAACAAACAAACAAACAAACAAATAAATAGGACTTCCCTGGCAGTCCAGTGGTTAAGACTCCACGTTTCCACTGCAGAGGGTACAGGTTTGATCCCTGGTCTGGGGAGTTCTGCATGCCACACAGTGCGGCCAAAAAGAAAAACAATAAATAAAAGGGTTAAGAGAATCAGCACACTTGAAGTCTTGTTTCTAAAAGTTTTCTGTTCAAAAATGTAATGCTACAGGAAGGAACATCGCCTAAACACAGGCCTCAAATCACTTGGCAAGGAGTGATTGTCAGGTGGGCAGCGTGGCCTGGCCTTCTCTATACTAGTGGGTCCACAGTGATGTTTCTCAACTAACAAAGTTGACAAGATACAACAAGCTCGTGGTACCTGCAAATAATTTCCTTCCTGTTGCAAAACGCCAGCGCTGTCTGACCGCCTTTCACACACTGCAAACTGTTTCAGCACTCCATCCTAGTAGGAAGCCTGCCTATCATGAAGGCCTAGGCATCCGTCCTACGAAATGTCAAAATATTGTAAATATTAGTGATGGGCCAGCCTCAGAAGTGTTGGAGGTTTAGTCTGGGAAAAGATCCAAGACTCTGTGAACTTATATAAACACTTTTAATCTTGAAAAATTCGTCTGCAAATCTTGCAAGAACAGGTTCCCTCCCAAGGCTTACAGTATTATTTTGGGTGGTGTTCTTTACCTGGTATTTTTTGGAGAAATGCTTACTATTTATTCCTTTTCTATTTTTAGCATTCTTACCAAAGCAAAATGCACCAAGGTATATGTAGTTTATAAGAAAAAAATTAATTTTCACTTGGAAGAAAAACCATTTTATCTCTGAAAATTGGGCAAGAAGTTATTCACCAATTCTTACTAAAAATAATTCAACATTTCTGGTGAATTACAATGCATACATTATATTTAGGAAGAAAATAAACAGCATTGAGCCTCTCATGGTGGATATGAACAGATATGAATTGATATTAAGACTAAAACAATACTTTGTTAGCATTTTGTATATTGGGTTTAATTCATGCTTATTTGGACATATGAACATAATATTTTCTATAGCATTCAAATACAATATGTATATGTGAGTATTACATCTGGTCTAACACATCACTAAGAGTACATTTCTCAAGCTCGATTTATGTATAAAACATGGAAATGTGGTTTTTAAAAGAAGGTCCTACTGGAGTTCAGTTTCATACCTAGAAAGTCTAGGGGAGGAGAGATATAGTGCAGAATCTCTCAACTGTGTTCTTTGGGACTTAAATACATATGGCATGAATAGTATTCTGTAGCATAGGTTTTGGAACTGTAGCTAAGCACAGTTCTTTACTCTAGGACTTTTCAGAACCTTTAAAATACAGATTTGCAGTCAGATTTTTCAAGTGGAAGATCACCCTGAGAGACGAGGTGTTCATGAACCCAATTTGGGGGCATCATGGTATAGTGGAAAGTGCATTATAATTGGGGTTTTAAAAGTTAGATTCATGTCCTGATTCTGCCATTTAATTGCAGTGTTTTTTTTTGGAAAGCTTCTGACTCTAAAACCAATAGGTTCGTTGGAATGATCTTTAGTATTCTTTTCTTTAGCATTTTATACTAGGTTTATATCCTAGTGCTATATGCTGTTCTCTTTATTCCCTGGAGGCCTAGCATAGTACCTTACACTTAGTAGGCCTTTGATAAATGTTGATTAAATTGAACATAGCATTTTAATTTTTAAGAATCATTGTCAGCCAACTTTTTACTAGCTGTGCTGCTTTGAGCAAATCATTTATTCTCTCTGAACTTCAGTTTCCTCACTTATAAAATTTAGGCATTTGACTATTGGATTTCAAGTCTTTTTTATTGTTAGCAACATTAGTAATATTCCTGGTAGCACATGTAGCCTTCTCAAATGAAACCTTACACAGAAGTTCAGTGTATAAAACAGATCAAAAGTGGAGCTGCCCTGCTTCAGGGTCTGGGGACTCTACTATCTGTCTTCACCCTCCCCCATCCCAGCCTGCACTGACTTTTTTTCCTGCCTCTGTCTTCAGGTGTGTCTGAGGAACCCCTGGGGCTCCTCTGAGCAACACTGATATTAATAATCTCTGAAGCTTCTTTTAGGTCAAACATCTTAGATTTTTCTGGGAAAATATAGAATTCTAATTTCTGAGACTAACAAGCTTTGGAGGAAATAAAATGTAATCAAATCCCCCTCCCACCTTGGAAAAAATTTCACCCTTTTCATATACCACAGTCAGAAACAAATGCAACAAAAATCAAGCACGTACAAAAATTAAAAATGACAGACCCCCATCATGGCTTAAGTAATATATTTGAAAATCTAAAAGGATATATTTATTTCATTATGTATAAATGATTAAAAATCCATAAGAAATCTCTATCCTTGGAATAATCTTTATGCCAAAATTGAAGAAAAATTATTGTACTTTCTCATGGTTTAATAGTCCCTCATCACTATAATTCATATAACCAAGAGCAGAAATATATAGATTTATAAAACCAAAAATGGAAGTCAGTTTATTAATTATCAATGCATGCAAGGATGGCTAAAAATTTAGCTTAGCATTTCCATTAATATCTGGTGAAATGCTAGGGAAAAAATCTATTTCAGGGAAAAATAGCTGCTGAGAAATCACTAGGAGACATTTCAGTGACATTTTTACAAGAGACCTTAGGGCTTTCTTCCTGATGCATATTTTAAAAAATGAAAAGATAAACAAGACTAGGCTCTGTGTCTGAATCAGTCTCTTGGAAGAAGACACTCTGGGAGATTCAAGGGTGATTGTCCCTGATACTGCAGTGGAGAGCAGCCCTGCTTAAAACCAGGGACCCCCAGGCTTCCTCCCCACATATGAGCTGTGGGAACCCTGTGTGTTTATGGAGTCTCTGCTTTCCTCCCTCTAGGTAGAGCGGAGTTGAGGCAGGGCTAGTTGCATCACTGAAGCAATCAACTTCATCCAGCCCAGTTTTCTCATCTGCAAATGACATCAAATTTATGTTAGGAGTTTGTTGATTTAAAAAATAATTGGCCCAGTGCTTTGCAGATGATATTTTTATATGAAATTTTGTACTAGCTATACTTGTGGACTGGGCTACGACATACTCAGGAGATGGGTATTATTACCAGGTCACTGTGGTATCCTGGGGAAATAGTTTATTCTACAGGTTATGATCCTGGAGTTGTGTTTAAAGTTAAAGTCTTGGACAGGGGAACAGAGCAAACACGAAGGATTCAGATGCCTCCAAAGTGAGGGACAGGCAAAAACAAAGCCCACCCAGGTCTGAGATTAAGGGAGAAAGGCAAAGTGGTTAATTCAAGAAGAAAACCAGACCATACATTTGTCACTTTTAATCTGAGTGTGCAAAAAACAAAAAAAAAAAACAACCAAAAAAAACCACAAATAAAAATCTGGAGATTATTGATTATCTTTTGTGCTAAAGAGGCAATGTATTGGAGTATGGTGCTTTCTGAGTACAGTATGTGGAATTTAGAATATAAGAAGGGAAGGTAAGAATCTTTAAATAGTCTCCATGTCTTGCTCACTGTTGGTAGGTTGTGTCCATTTCTGCGCTTCACAACTTGAGAGAAACAGAACTTGGAGGGTTTTCAAAGGTGATTGAAAGGATGAAAAATAAATCTTTGAAAAAAAGGACTAAGGAAATGGACATGAATTTAAAGGAAAGTGAAAGGAAAAACTCTTTGAACCCGAACATATTTAAATAATTTTAAAGACTTCATTTTTAGCTTTCTGCTCCAGATTATTTCATAGGGAATTTCTGTTCAATAGAATATCACTAATGTGTTATAATATTTTCATAACCAAAGTGAGTAACCAAACACAGCAAATGAATTAAAGTCACTTCCAGAGGTACCAACCATGGTTTTGCATTAATTATTTGTGTAGAACGTGGAATTTGCAACCTTGTAGTCAATGAGAATTAATGTATGTTTCTACCCTGATATCTGTTTGATGGTTGGGTCTGCTCTTCTACAATTATGTTGTGTTCAGATACTTTTCTCAGGTTAACTTCCCTATGTGTTAGTATCAATCTACAACAGATCAGTAGAAGAATAATTCAGAAATTTACTTAAAAAAATCTGTATAACAGAAACAACCCAGGTCTAAGAATTAGTTAGATGAAGCAAGCATCCAATAGGATTAAGATTAGTTTTCTATGGATTTATGCAATACAGCCAAGAGAGATGCTCTACGTAGATAAGGTTCTAGGTGTGAATCTTGGTTCTTGGTCCTTGGCCTTGAGCAAGGTGCTTAAAATTCTCTGAACCTTAGAATGATCATCTATATAGTAAGAATCACAATATAAATCCATGAAATTTTTCTTGATAAATGAAATAAAACTTGTCATAGGATTGATGCAAGGATTAAGTGAGTTAATTCACATAAAGTATTTCAACAGTGCCTGGCATGTAAATATTAGATAATAAATATAATAATAATAAATATTAGGTATAATTTTTATTATTATCATATGAGAAAGAATCTAACACAATGCCCAGCACATCGTAGAAACTCAAAAGTATTAGTTAAATCTAAATCTAATAGAATAGATTAAAAAGAAGTGGAGGGATTCTTCAACACAGAAATGAAATAAGGGAATAATGTAAAGGGAATACATTAGAAATGATGTTCATAGCATACCCTTGTCTGCTGGGGGCTGTTATCATGGAGAATAATGTGCCAGTCCAGTCTGACCCTGGTACACTGAGTGGAGGAATCTGACTCCATTTGGTTTTGCTCATATAGGAAGGATGAGCATATAGGAATCCTCATATAGATTCCTAGTCATGGCTGTGATAGATCATTTTAGGCCATTGGTCTCCAAGGATGGCAGACTGAAACTTCCAGGGTGGGTTTCACAAGAACTCACTGCAAGTTGACTATTTAGTGGATACTTTCCAAATACAAAAGAGCAACTAACATCTGGGCAGCCTACCTCTCTGTCCAGCTGAATATAAGATGACCTTCTGAATCTAAATGTATTAAGTAGACAGGAATAGGAATAGTGGAAATATAAAAAGCCTTCCTCAAAAAAAGAGGAATTTGAGCTTAAAGACACTGAAACATGACAACCAGCAAACCTAAGAGATGACTCCAATAATCTCCCCAGTCCTGATTCGTAATTCGAGTGGATATTTTAATCGTGGATCTGCATTATGCATCAGACCAAACATTTATCTTATTTTGGAAGAAAATAAAAAGATTGAAAAAAGAAAGGATAGGACAGTGAATTCTTTTTTTTTTTTAACTTTTTATTTTATATTGGAGTATAGCCAATTAACAAGGACAGTGAATTCTTTCTGCAGAAATGCTAATCACTTTAACAACAACATTTGAGAAACAGCAAGCAGAGATAATTAGAGCAGTCAGCCACGCAAAAAGTCAGCGAGAGAATTTCCTCCTTTAACCCTATGCCCAGAATTGGAGAAAATTCACATTGAAGTATTGTTTCCAAAGTGCCATTGCCACCATTCCAGCAAACCAGGGGAAAGGAGAGCAAAAGTTGTAACTGGTGCCTGTGGGTTTCCAGTCTGTAACACAGAGTTTCTTTTGCCACGCCTTAGGATTCAGCTTCACCAATGTGGACAGCAATGCCTGTATTGTGTTGTTAAGCTTCCTACTCCCACAATCATAATAAAAAGAACCACGCCAAAGTGTCAGGACAAACAGTAGATAACTGAAAGCGCTCCCGTCAATCATTTGCATTCTGGTTGGCTTCCAAGTCTTGTCTAGGTCATATTATGACTCCTTTATTAGTGTTTAAGGTCACCAGGAGACAGGCAAGTGCATCCTATATCAGGAAGTGTAGTGAGCCTCGGGAGTGAGATATTTGGCTTTAGTAGGTACGGTGGCTATGACTCGGAAATCCAGGGAAATGAGTTAAGCTCAGTCAGACTCCAGGCGCCGTGCTGCCTCACAGCAGATAGAATGAAGTAGAATAATAGAAGCTTTCCTGCCATTCTCCACATTAAGCTGAATTCCGGTCAGCCCTTCCAGTTGAGTTTCTGGAGGCTGTTTTCTATTCAGCCCCCATGCTGCAGGCTGTAATTCACGGGAAGGGGCTCCAGGGAAAGGCTGGTCCCACGTTCAGGCTGGATGGTGCCAGGGGAGCCCTCCTGCAGGAAGACAGATTAAGGGGCAAGTATACCCATTTGGTGGGTGAGTGCAAAATTTAGTACCTACGTTAGGCTCCCAGAGAAATGACTGCCTGGCGGACTTAGACCTGGCAACCACACATAAACTTGAATACTTCCATTTCCACATGCTCCCTTACACAGTGACTAACCGTATCTGCTTAACTCTAATGGAGAAGGAAAGAAAGGCAGTAATGACCATCTCTTCCACCCACTGGGGAGCCTGTGTCCTGGTAAGATAAGCGCTCAGCTTGTCTGGTATGAGCTAGGCTCATTCTTTTCACAATACGATTCCTATTTAAGGTCCTAAAAATTCAGATGACCTCACTGCAAGATGAATCGGTAGCTTGAAAAGTTTTCCTTTATGGTATGATAGTAAAATGCAGTTGTTAAGGGAAATGGAAAAGCTAGCAAATCAGTTCGAAAAGAAGCTTTCTACTTCTATAAACTGATAAAAGTAAATATCACAAAGGTGAAGTTACCAGTGATGGGTTACTACCTTCTCACTTCTAAGAATTCCATATTCACATTAAGACCTAAAAGCACCACTGAAATATTCAACATGCAGAAGCTTGAGATGTAATGAGGCACTGTGGTATTTGTAGTACTAGAGTTTATATAAATGTTCATACATTTGGTTTTGATGTTGCAAAAGACGAATGATTTCAAGCTGAGGAAACTGTTTTTAAGGGGAAGCAAGAAGTATTTGTGACTAATGCTCATGCGGCCCTTTACCTCTTGTCTGCTTTGCCTCCACGTGCATTTTTTTTTTTTTTTTTTTTTGGTAAGTTAGCATTGACTTGTTATTTCTGTTCAGGCTCTTAAGTTTTCAGAAACTTAAACATAGAGTCCTTTCTTAAAAAAAAAAAAGGAAGAAAGAAGAATTTTTTTGGTTAGTCGACCTCTTTTTAAGAGGTACTTCATCACCCTCCTCTCCCTCACTGTGAATGTTTCTCTGCAGCTCTCTGTAGGGTGGGGTTCTATGCTGGCTGGCAGAGTGCTTATCTGTTAGCTGAACAGGATTCATCAACAGACATTGATCAATATAGGTTTTCTTTATTTCCTGTGGATTCCAAAATGCCATCCAGAGCGTCTTTGTCAGGTAGGAAAACTAATAGAGCTACAGTTCACAAATCAAAACAAGAGGGCCGTCAGCAAGGTTTATTGATAGCAGGCTTAGGAATGAACGTGGGTTCTCAAAAGTCATCTGTGACAGTCTGGCAACCTCTGAAACTCTTTGCCTATTTACAGTTGACATCACTTGTTGGTTCACAAGGACAGAGCATCAGTGGGGAAAGGACTCTGAGCTGTTAGCTTTCAATGGACAGGGAATGAACGTGTAGCTCTTGCAAGGATAAGCTTGCTTGCCTTCTGAACACCTCAGGGCCTCACAGGGTATCTGACACAAAGGAGGTGCTCAGCAAAGTTTTACTGAGTGACTGGTGAATGGAGATGCTGACTAAAGCCATGACCATACATCACTGATATTTAAAAGAAAGAACAAATGCAGAAATAAAATGGACAGTTTACCATTTCCAGATATAACGATGGTCAAGATTATGTGCTCCTAAAGACCCCTTCCAGTGCTAAAACTGTGCAATGTTTTTAGTCTAATGATAGACTAAATTTTCTTCTCATCATGAGAGATATTTAAGCATTCTGTGGTCTTCTCTGAAGGACTCTGAGAAGGGCCAAGGCTTGAGAAGGTGGTATTAAGTTTCCTATTGGTAGGATGTGGAAGGGCATGAGCAGTGGAGCACATCATTTTCCTGATACAGCAGGGCTTATTGAGTCAAGAGCTTGTTTTTATATATATATATTTTTTTCTTTGCGGTACGCAGGCCTCTCACTGTTGTGGCCTCTCCTGTTGCGGAGCACAGGCTCTGGACGTGCAGGCTCAGCGGCCATGGCTCACGGGCCCAGCCGCTCCGCGGCATGTGGGATCTTCCTGGACCGGGGCACGAACCCGTGTCCCCTGCATCGGCAGGCGGACTCTCAACCACTGCGCCACCAGGGAAGCCCAAGAGCTTGTTTTTAAGTCATCATAAAGAGACTGCACGCATGATGAGAAAGCTTGTCTTGGGGCCTGTTTATGTCTGCGCGTGCCACAGGCGTGGGAGAGGTTGTGGCATCGTGTGTGAGTGCTAGATGAAAGAGGTTTCAGAACTCTGCTCCCGGCGCCTAGAGACATCCACCGTGGACACAGACCTCAAGCCTGGGGACAGCGCAGAGTGTGTGGTCTTGCCTCCTGAGCAGTCGGGCCCCGCTGAGCACGCACAGCCCCAAGCAACCTGCCACCCCAGGCCTTGCACTTTATCACACTCCAAAATCGTGACCATGGAGGGCTGAAAGCTCTGACATTTGGTCAAGTACTCGTTTCTGGTCATTTAAAATTATGTCAGGTAAATAAAATACAACTTCTTGATTATGGTCAGTGCTTTGGAGGGGCAGATGGGCAGGCAGGGGGGAATCTTTATAATGACCTAAAAACCCACAAGGCATTCTGGACATCAAACATCAGTTACAAAGTACCACTCTGATGAGCTAAGAGTAAGTAAATCAGAACCAGATGGATTAAATTCCCCTTGAAATACATCCAGGATTAAAAATTAAGAGAAGTAGTGCTAGACACAGTGCATTGTTTCAAATGCTTGCCCGAGCATTTGAAGCAAACAAAATTCACTAGAGCTATTTGACAGTTAAGTGACTGTTCGCCCACCTCTAGATTCTAAGTCTTATTTTGGCTGCAGAAACAGTTGGAGAGGATTTTGTGTGTATGAAATATAAAAATGTTTACTGGAATACCAAGAGTGGGCAAAAGAGGAAAAATTCTTTCAACATGTATTTTATTTACTTGCTTAGGTATAAATAAGTTAACATGAAATTCCACAGAAAATGTTCATCAAGTTACAGTGCGTAGAAATGAACAGTTGCATATGTGCGCATACAGACTGGCCCAGGCACTTAATTAAAGACACTTGATCATGTTTGACAGGTCTGAATAGGTACTTAAAATGCGCACACACACAGAAAGGCATCCACATATCCATGTGATGCGTCCTGACCCTGACGTGTTGATCAGCCCTTCAGAGAGTTGCTTTTCTTAGTGATTACGCACTGACACATGACCCTCCACACGGGCTGCCTGTCCCGCTCGTGACAGCAGGCAGGGCTGAACTGAAGGAGCTTCTCAAGCCTGTTCCTGGCATCTCAGTGCCCTCTGGCTTCCATGCACAGGCTGCCGAATAAACCAACAAGGGGTTCCAGTTTTATGCCTAGTAGCCTCGGTGGTGTTCCTGCAGCAGGGTTTGCTCTATTTATTTACTCACAAGGCTCCCTTGGGAATGTTTGAGGCAAAGGTTTTGGATTCCCAGACAGTCTGTAAAGAGATAGTGATTCTTGCCTTATTAGCCCTATGCATAAAAGAGCAGTCTATACATGGGTATGACACCAAAAGCACAGGCAACAAAAGGAAAAAATAAATTGGACTACATCCAAATTAAAAACTCTTTGGATCAAAGGATACAATCAAGAGAGTGAAAAGGCAATCCACAGAGTGGGAGAAAGTGTTTGCAAAACACATATCTGATAAGAAGTGAATATCAAAAATATATAAAGAACTCCTACAACTCAATAACAAAAGAAACCCAAACAATCTGATTTAAAAATGGACAAAGGACTTGAGCAGACATATCTTCGAAGAAGATATACAAATGTCCAAGGAGCACATGCAAAGATGCCCAACATCATTAATTATTAGGGAAATGAAAATCCAAACCACAGTGAGATACCATCTCACACCCATTAGGATGGCTGCTATCAACAAAACTGGAAAATAAAAACAAGCGTTAGTGATGGTGTGGAGAAATTGGAACCTTTGTGAACTCTTGGTGGGAACGTAAAATGGTAATGCTGTGGAAAATAGTACGGCGGTTTCTCAACAAATTAAAAATAGAATGATCATATGACCAGCAATGCTATTTCTGGTTATATACCCAAAAGAATTGAAAGCAAGCTCTTAAAGAGATATTTTTATGCCTATGTTCGTAGCAACATTATTCACAATAGCCAAAAGTGGAAGTAACCCAAATATTCATTGATAAATGAATGGATAAACAAAATGTGGTATATGCACACAATGGAATATTATTCAGTCTTAAAAAGGAAGGAAATTCTGACACATGATACAACATGGATGAACATGTTGAGGACATTATGCTAAGTGAAATAAACCAGTCATAGAAGGACGAACATTGTATGATTATTTACGTGAGGCACTTAGAGTAGTCTTGTTCACAGAGACAGAAAGTAGGATGGTGACTGGTAAGGGCTGGGGGAGAAGAAAATGAGAAGTTGTTTTGTGAGTGTAGAGTTTCAGTTTTGCAAGACAAAAAGAATTCTGGAGATGGATTGCACAACAATGTGAATATATTTAACACTACTGAACTGTAAGCTTAAAATGGCTAAGAAGGTGAATTTTATGTTATGTGTATTCTACTGCAATTTAAAGAAAATCAGTCTATTTGAGAGGGAGCTTCATGGCACTCCTCACGAAGAGGCCCCAGCAACATCATGGAATGTCTTAATTGAAAGTGGATGGTTCTTAAAGAACATTAATGTTTCTACATCAAGAAATAATGTTGAGGGCTTCCCTAGTGGCGCAGTGGTTGAGAGTCCGCCTGCCGATGCAGGGGACACGGGTTCGTGCCCCGGTCCGGGAAGATCCCACGTGCGGCAGAGCGGCTGGGCCCGTGAGCCATGGCCGCTGAGCCTGCGCTTCCAGAGCCTGTGCTCCGCAATGGGAGAGGCCACAACAGTGAGAGGCCCGCGTACTGCAAAAAAAAAAAAAAAAAGAAAGAATGTTGAAAGTAAAATTAAATTGCTGTTTTCTGTGTGTTTCTGACATGCATATATGGCAAGAAGCAAATCCAGTTCAGAAATAAGGAATTATAGAGTTCAAATGTTAGGTGTTGAGGAAAGGGAATTGGTAGTATACATTTATTACCTTAAACCTTCATGGTCCTATCAGTAAGTATTGCCTTCAGGCTATAGATATGACTGCTCTAGGAAGTAAGGTCACTTTGCCAAAGTCACACAGGTGATGAGTTGTGGAAATAGGATTTGGACACAGGGCCTCTATTGCTACAATGCACTGTTACCAGGGATAGAGGTAGGCGTGGTCAGAGCTCAGTACAGTAATGGAGGCTGACATTTATGAACAAATCAGTAATGCAACTGACAGATGAGCAACTGTGACTTGTAGTTGGGGAGACAAGATATATAAGCACCAGAGTCAATTTATCAAGAGTCATCCACGAGGTGCTATGAGGTATGGTCAGTGCATTCTGTAGGTCAACCTACTGCAAAGCCAGGGCTGCAGCTGTGGTCCTCTGGGACCTCTCTCTAGCTGCTCCTTTCAAGTCTGTCCTACTTTGGCTGAGATTCCCCTGGGACTTGGTCAGAGTCCGATAACCAGAAATAGTGATCAGGATGTAGGCTCTGGAGCCAAATTGCCTGGGTTCAGATCCTGTCTCTGATTGTAGCTGTGTGACTCAGGGCAAATTACTTAACTTCCCTGTGCATTCTTCCTCATCTGCAAAATGGGGATTATAAAAGCATCTTCCTTATGAATGATTTGAGGATTAAATGAGTCAATGCATATAAACTGCTGAAATAGTTCCTAACACATAGCAAATCCTTCATAAGTGTTAAATATTATTTTATACCAATTGTTAGAGCCATATCACACATCAGGGATGGTACCTAGGAAATACTTCATTCTTTGTGGTTTTCAATAATTCAAATGTATCTACCTACACCAACAGAAAAAACTCATTTATTATATAAATTATGCAACTTACAATGCATATAAAATTCTACACCTTAAGGGAACAAACCAAAACAAAAAACAGTATATGAACAAGTTTCAAACATGCCTACACATAAAAACATATTCTTAAACTTTCAACAAAATTGTCACGTTTCAGTGGCCTTCCTCAGCATTTAAAAATTTCTGCTTGACTTTTATGTCGATCTGTCTCTCGAAAGCTAGAGCAGGTTGCTTTGCATGGAGCTTCAAAGGTTGTGGTTTATTCCAGGTATACCTGGGAAGTGAGCGTTACGTTCTATTTAATCTAGGCCAGATGATTTTGCACATCTTTTCCCTCAGAGATGTGATAAATGAGAAAGATCTTCTTACATATTCACTGGTGGCAGTGAGGACGGCAACCCTCCTCCCTTTCCATCCTCACTCCCACACTTCTTCCCGTGGGGAGGAGGCAGTAAGTCACCCAAGTGAACTTTGGGTTCTAATCAACCAACTAATCAAGCACTTTGGGGGATGGTGGTATATTGTATGTGTGGTTGGGTTACGTTTACAGACAGCTGTCTACCAAGAGAAGGGTAAGAATTCTGGGAATAGAGATGTGATTAAGATTTTTCATTGCTCTCTGAGTTCTATATTATTATTATTTATTAAAAAACATCATCATTTTTAAGCCCTTACCATGTCCCAGGTGCTATGCTAGGGATTTTTAAATAATATGGTATGTAACACAGTAACACTGTAAGAGAGATTTGATTACTCCCATTCACAGTTGAGAAGACCAAAGCCTGCAGAGCTTAAATGACACAGCTGGTAAGTTTTAGAATCATTGGGCCAATGATCTGACTCTAAGAATGAACTCTCAGCCTATATGGTCAACTGTTTCTCAGTTATATTCTACAATCATTGACAGGACTTAAAATGGGTTCAGAAAGCAGATAATCAGTTATCTAAGTCTCTATAACCAAAATTGTGATTATCCTAAGGAAGTAAAAAGTTTTCAAAGAAGATAAAATGACATCTTGTACATTTCAAGTTCGAGCAGAGGAACCACAGTATTGGAAGCGACCTTCGAAGTCTCTGAAATTACTTTCCATTGCAAGAAATTCAGAAGACTGTCAAGCCTTTGTATGAATACCCCCCAGCAGAGTGGAACTCACTACCATGTGTGGAAGCTGACACTCCTATCAGACAACTGGGACTGTTGGAAAGCTCTCACTCCTTCTTGACATAAATCTACTTTCTAGTGCCTTCCTTCCACTTTTTCTGGCTCTGCTAGAACCACACAGAATAATCTAACCTCTGCTCCTCAGGATAAGCTCAATTTATCCTGTATACTTTGGTGTCCCTGTATGACTCAAACACGAATTATTCCTGGCATAGTTGGAGGCAGTGTGGTATAGAGGAGGAGAGCATAGATTTTACAGTCAGAAGGTCTGTTCAAATTCTGGCTCAATCATTCATTACTTCTGAGATCCTAAGGAAGTTACCTAACTTCTCTGAGCATCAGTTTCCATATCTTCATAAAGATTTTACAGGACGGTTCTGAGGGTTAGGATGAGATGATCAATATAAAATGCTAGCATGTGGTAGGCACTCAATAAAGGTTAGCAATTATTATAACTTAATCTTTTCTCTGGTAAAGGGTACAAGTGTTTTGCTACCCTAGGTAGGTTAATCTCAGACTGTTGGTTAAACTAAAGCCTTTTCTAGTCCATAGTACATGGGCAAGTGACCTTTTGTGTGTTTAAGTAGTACAACAAGAGCAAGTTTTTCAGCCAGACGTCAGCGGTTACATTTGTTATTGTTGGTGTGGTTATTTTGTGTGTGTATGTGTAGTTTCTCTGGATACATCTAACTAACTTATTTTGGCTACCCAAGCTATACACATCGATATTGGTCAAGTGTCCAAACAAACTGGGATCCTAGGGTCTTATGTAGGTATTTGAGTTAGATTGTTTAAGATCAAGTTTTTAAACTCCCTGATAATCTGAAATCTC
The DNA here is from genome assembly GCF_039906515.1 of Pseudorca crassidens. NCBI lineage: Eukaryota > Metazoa > Chordata > Mammalia > Artiodactyla > Delphinidae > Pseudorca > Pseudorca crassidens. Next base: position 35,917,798 of record NC_090308.1, read on the forward strand.
TCCTTAGAGCATTTCAGGGAATACCTTCCCTTTGCATAATTCCAACTGGTTAGGAAGAGTTGAGGTGGTAGTTATGTCTTAAGGCCAGTTTTACAGGACAAAGTTTTCTTTAGACAGATGTCTTCCCTTCCTTGTAGCTCAGTGCGTGTTTCCTAGTCCACGTTACAGTAATGAATGCAGTTGGAATGGAAACAGCTAATTGTCCTTCCAAACTGTGTTCTTTGCTTTCTCCATAGTAGTAGAGCTGTACTGGTAGGTGACTGCCCCGTCAGGGCTGCATTCCCAGAGCCCCTTGCAACAAAGGTTGGTCATGTATCTTGGCTCTTACCGATGGAATGTGAGCAGAAGTGAAGTGGACAATTTCTGTCTCACTTGCTTAAGTAGAATTCCCTGGCCTTGACATTCTGCTCTTCCCCCTTCCTCCAGGCATTGTGACCTTGGACACCTCATTTGGAAGATGGCAGAGTTGCCATCAGCCTGAGTTCCTGAATGGCCACAATGATCAGAACTGCCTGCTGGCTGAAATGCTGACCTTGGAGAGGAATACATTTCTTTGTTCTTCGAGCCACGTGAGTGTTAGGTCTCTTCTTAAAGCTACTTATTCACTTGTTTTATCTAATGCAGCTCTGAAATTCTGTTTAATTTGTATGGTCAAACAGTTATTGTTTTCATCTTTATTTGATAAGAATCAAGTATCTATTTTATTAGAGCCAATGTTCCAAAGAGAAGAACAGAGAAAAAAAATTTACTGTACGGGTCCTTTGCTCTAGGAATAACCATCAGAATTTTCAGTGAGTTCCCTCCTTGGGCGATGCCATCCCAGACCTAATTTCCGCTTTGGTTAAGATTGGGCTCGTGTGCTAAAGAGGCAGAACAGCCAGGTGTTTTCGTGCTCCCTCCTACTCGTAGCCCCACAGAAACTACCCACCCCGTAGAGTTTTTTGCTTGAGCTTTCAGACACTTCCTATATAAGAAATTCTGTGTTTCATCCAACCGTGAAGACTTTTTGCTCCTTCTACTTCAGGCATAAGCATGGACTGTTCTGGTACGGAAACTATTAGTTTTGGGGTAAAGCCCCGATTCCTCTGATCTGTGTTCTGAATCTGGCAGCTTCTGTAGGCTTTCCCAGAGAGCCACGACTGTAAGCCATGGTACTTCATCATTATCTCGACCCTGCTCTGTTCACAGGAAATCCTGTGTGAGTCTGGCAGGGCGACAGAGGGAATGAAGAAATCACATTCATCAGAACAAGCTGGTCAATTTCTTCAAGTAAGGAGCTTGTCTAACATCCAGTGGTTTCCTCCAGAAAAGATAGTGCACTTTCTTAACTTACTGATAAGATTAGTGCATAGAATCACTGTCTGCAGATCCTAGGCTGCTTTTCAGCTGTATTCTTCCTAACTTTGGAGCTTTTCTAGACATGCACAAAGTGCAGATCTCAATGTTCCCAATCTGTCAGATACTAAGACAGCATATAATGTTATTGTAATATCTTGTAATCATTTTTAAATGCTAGAAATCTATTAAACTCAATCTATTTTAAACTAACTTCTGATCTCCACGATCTGACTTCTGCTACCTGGTGTCTTCCCCACCTCTGGTGATGATAATTCTACTTTTACAGTTGCTTAGGTCACAAAGTTCTGTCATCCTTGACGCTTCTTTCACTCCCGTCTCACAAACAGTCCATCAGGAAATCCTGCCGGCTCTACTATCAGAATTTTTCCAGAATCTGATTCCTTTGCACCACCTCCACTCCTACCACTCTGGTGTAGCTGCCAACATCTCTTGCTTGGATTAACTGGCCTCCTAACTCCTCTCCCTCACCCTCCTACCAACCCTCCAACACACACACACACTGTCTATTCTCAACAGGGCAGTCAGAGAAGTTCCTTTAAAGTGGAAGCCAGGTCATTCAACTCCTCTATTCAAAAACTTTCAGATGACTCTTCACTTTGCTCTGAATAAAATCCCAAGTCCATACAAGGGCCTGTAAGGCCTTGTTACCTTTCTGACCTCACTGTCTACTACCTTCCCCCTCTTACTCAGCTCCTGTCCCAGGGGCATCCTTGTCGCTCCTGGATCACAATAGGCAGGCTCTTGTTAGAGGGCATTTGTTCCTTAGTCCTTTCTCCTTGATGTCTGCTTGGATAACTCCCTTACTTTCTTTAAGACTTGGCTCAGATGTGTCCTCTTCAATAAGATCCACCATGACAACCTTATTTTTATTGCCACTTCCCCATCCACTTTCCCTATTCAACTGTTTGATAGCACTTATTGCCTTCTAGCATATGAGGTCATTTACTTACCTACTTACTTACTTACGGTGTTTCTTGTCCCTCCCAGTCACCACTAGAATATAAGCTCCGTGAAGGCAGGAATCATTGATGTACCTTAAGCACCTAGAACAATGTGCGGCACAGAGTAGGCACTTTATATATGTTTGCTAGAAGAATGAATGAATGAAACCTACCCATGATGAGATTGATTCTTTGATGCATATGAAACAAACTGGGGTGCTCAACTTCTCCAGAGACTGAGGCTGCAGAAGTTACTTTCCTAACAAGAGGGATGTGGCAGCAGGAAAGCCCTGGACCTTGAGGAGAAGACTTTCCTGAAAGTGAACCAAAAAGCATAGAAAGGAACCTTGAGATGACAGGCCTGGTAAAAGCTTCCTGTGTTACATTTCAGGAGGATTGACTTGGGGGTTGAGAACACTCTGTTTCTGGAGTTAGGACTCGTCCTTGTTTTGAATTAGAATCTGAGTGACTGAGAAAAGTGGTGTGGATCGAGTTCCCTGCCTCCGGCACAAATATTTCCTGGTCTGGTTTCGGGTATCCTTTTCCTTAGGTGGGTTTGCCATTGAGGGATTAAAATGCCTTGTGATTCAGAGCCTGGGCTGTCACAGAGCTGCTGACGCACGTGCGGTATCTTGGATCTCTATTCCGTTCCTCATTCACACTCACCTTTGGGCTGAAATGGTGAACTTGGTCAGTGGAACCAAATGCCTGAACCTGAGTGGCTGGGGTATTTTTACCGTCTGTCCTCTTCTCTGATCCTGCCCTGCCTCTGCCAGAATTAAAGTGCGGTGAGAAGGGCAGGGAACAGAGAAAAGCAGTGGCTGGAAGAAGGTGAATAAATGGAAAGAACAGATGCGTTGAAACCGGGAGGGGAGGAGGCAGGCTGCGAGGTGGGGGAGCCCAGTGTTGCACATTTGCTGCGTGTGCCCCTTACTCCCTGGCATTTTCATGCATTATGCTCCCTGGTGACACGAGGAATATGCTATTTATTTTTTTCCACCAAATAGGGAAAAAGCTACTTCATCATTCATATTTGAAATCTTTGCCAATAGGGGAAGAAAATACTTTGCCAAAATGTGCAAGCACGGGTTGCTTTAAAAATGTAAAGATGAAAAGGCTCTCAAATGACCCTCCAACCGCTAACACGCTTTCCAAGATATTCCACATTGGACTTGCAGCCTAACTGAGATGTGTTCTTTGATACGTCCAAATCGAACCCCTCCATACCACCTTCCTCAAGCTGGTTTTGGTCACCAGGAAATTTATGAACAGCCAATTAGCTTTGCTCAGTTGCCTCCTGAATATCTATACACTACAAGAGTAATAGTAAGTGTGAGGGAGCAATATATTGACAGAAGGTAAAAAAGCTTTTTTTCCAAAAAAGGAAGAATCTATATGAAAGAGACTTTCAGATCTTGGGAGTGCCCAGTAGAGTTCCCAGCAGCCTGTTGAAAGGCTCTGTGTTGTCTAAACAGCCTCCTGTAGGGTAATTGCCATGGCAGCCCATATAAAAGGAATAGTGGAAAGGTGCAAAAGTCATTAGCAGGGAGAAATAGGAAGCAATCAGCAACACTGTAAACAAATTATTACCATGAAATTACACTCTCAGCTTGAGCTAAGTGTCCTGGATCTGTTAAAGCTATATATACCTCACTGCTTTAAATGAGATGAGGAAAGTTTTCCTCTTTGGTAATTTATGAACTGTTAGACCATGATGGATTGTGATGCCTGAGTCGGGGTTGGGGGTGGGGGGGGGGTGAGAGGAATGCCCACTTCTTCCCAGGCTTCCTTTAACGACATATTACCTGCCCTGGGGGGCTTGGGCAGAGAGGCTTTTCCAATCGTCTCCTGGACAAGATGCTACCTTTTGGGATGAAATGGAAACCTGCTGGATCGACTGTATTTTATTCAGAAGTCGTTTTGAGGAGAAAAGCCCAAGACTGTTTCCTGTACCGCCATGGGAGTGGGAACGTGGGAGTTGGCTGCCGGAACTCTCCCGGCATCTGAGCCCTCTCTCTCGCGGCCACTCAGCCACCGTCTGCAGGAAAAGGCTGCTTTCCCCTTTCCAACCTGGCCTTAGGTTAGGTCCCATCACCCTCTCCGGCATCTCCCTTGGAATCGGCATTTCAAAATGTCCTCAGTTCCCGGTGACTCAGACTCCAATTGCTGTTTGCTTCTCCACCTACCACCCTGGAAATCTCCGGATCCGGGTCCGCCAACTGCTGGCTGACATCAGGTGTGTCTCCCGCGCCTGCTGCCCCATCAACAGCAGTTCAGACCATTGCGCTGGGAAGGAGGTTAGCCTCACTCTCTGCAGCACAGTTGTCTGTTTTTGAACCTCTCTCTGCGCTTGGACCCAATGGGCTACCTACCCCCCGGTGTGCTCCTCACAGAATCAAGCTGGTACCCTGGGCCCTGAGATGCTTGAGGCACAAAGATGAGTTTTCTTTCTGGCAGCCAGGTCAGTTTCTACCCCCAGTGCCCAACACCACAGTTATATTTGTTTCCTGGATGCATTGTTCCAGCTCTTGACAGCCAGCTCAGAGGTAGTGCTAATCCTCAGTTACAGGTTCCCTTTTTGCCTTCTTGTTTTAGTCACAAGGAAATTTGTAAGAAAATAAGCTTTGGTTTTTTTTTTTTTTAGACTTTAAGTTGAAACTTAGATGCTCACTTTTGCTGAGAAGTGGGAAGGGATGTGTAGTATACACAGTGCATGATGAATTCAGACGTATGGAAGAGGAAGTCTTTCTAAAGATACCATGAAAAAAGTTAATCTTGACGTCATCGTAATAGAGACTCTTCTTGTCTATACTCACAAAAATCTTAAAATTTTAAGATACTAACATTGAAAGGGAATGTAGAAATTATCATGTATAATTTCAAAACGAAAGACGATAGTACCATCTATACATACTTGTCATCCAGTCTCTTAAACCACCTGGAAACAAGGAACTTTCAGCCTTGCAGAAAAACCCATTCCAGTTAAAACCGCCCCAATATTGTTGGATAATTCATTCTCGTATTTAAACATCTCCAAGTAATATTATTCTACTGTTTTGTTTTGCCTTCTAGAAATATGTAAAAAATTACTAGTGCAATCTTAGAGTTGAAAGAGACAGACAAAATCCTGTTACATAGTACGATCCTTCACATCTTTTATACCAAATGATACCTCTCTGCTTCTTTCAATTCTTCAGTTATGTGACATGGTTTCAGACGGTTTTACATTTTGTTTTCCATGTTTGGATTTAATTCCTATTAAAATTTGGTCCCCAGGAGTGATAATAGTTTCAGTCATAGTTCAATTGCTAAGGAAGATTCATTAGATTAAAATAACAGTGCTTATGAATCTGTGTTTTATTGAAGGCGGAAAGATATAGTATAAGAACAACATTAAAATAAAGATACCTGTCCCAGCCAAAGGTCGCAAGGGGGCTGGAAAGTCTGGGCCAGGCTCTAATTATCCCCCCTCTGTAAGGGCCATTCTAGATATGCATAGTTTGAGAACCATTAATCTATTCCAATGCCTTCATTCTAAAGAGAAATAATATTTGAAGATCACAGTTATTAGAGATTTCCATAGCACCAGCCTGAATGCTGAGCTCATTTTATTGTGTTTGTACCCCTTAGGGTACAAGAAGGCAGAAATATCAGGTTATCAAACGGCCAAATCTATAAAACTTATTTCTTTTCATCCTATTGAATTCAAATTAACTTGCATTTTTGAGTTCCCACTACAGGCAAGCACTAACGGCCACATCCATAATGATAAACCTAGGTGTTAAGACTAGAGTAATAAAAAATACAAAAATAGAGAGTTTTTAAGGTGGGTATATTAGTCAGGGTCAGGGTCTCTAGGCAAAAAGGGTCTCTAGAACCAGATATATATATATATATATATATATATATACACACACACATACATATGTATGCATATCATATACTTCTCTCTGACATATATATTATATATATATGAGAAAATTGAGAGATTGATTTATTGACCTTTGTTAAAGAATTGACTCCCACAGTTGTAGGGCTGTCAAGTTCAAAATCTGCTGGGCAGCTTGGCAGGCTGGCGACCCAGGAAAGAGCTAATGTTGCAGCTCAAGCCTGAGGGCCACCTGAAGGCAGAATTCCCTCTTCCTCGGAAGCTAGTCTTTTTCCCTGAAGGCCTTTGACTGACTGCATGAAGCCCCCCACATTATGGAGGGCAATCTGCTTTACTCAAAGTCTACTGAGTTAAATGTTAATCTCATCTGAAAAAACCTTCACGGGGACCTCCAGGTTGGTGTCTGATTGGTGTTGGCCTGGCCGGGTTTACTTAAAGGGTGAATGTTTTAGCTACTTCTTACAGGCCAGGTTAACTACTCATTCCTGTTTCTCTGTCTCTCTTTTATTTCAAAGTTGTGTTCGTTTTCATTTTCAGTGTTATCAAATAGTTGTTTTTACTACTCTTGACTATTATAGCATTTCTAGTTACTAGAGAACATTAAAATTTTAGTAACAGCAGCATTACAGCATTTAGTAATGCTTTGATATTCATGGCAACTATGTGGAAAACAATATTTTTCTGGGTAATGACTGAAAAAGGTAAGCTAGGTGCTTTTTGTCACATTGTGTGTGTGTGTGTGTGCGTATCACATAAATATGTATGTGCTTACTTCCCCCCTCCAGTTTTATTGAGAAATAATTGACATGCATCACTGTATAGCTTTAAGGCATACAGCATGATGGTCTATTTACATATGTTGTGAAATTATTACAATAGGTTCAGCTAACCATCTTCTCATCTACATACAGTAAAAAGAAAAGAAGGGGAAAAATTGGGGGGGGGATCTCCATGTGATGAGAACTCTTAAGATTTACCCTCTTAACAACTTCCTATGTGGCAGTATTAGCTTTAGTCATCTCAATCATATTTTTGAGATCTCCCACATCCTAGTCTCTAGGCGAGTCCCTGGGAAACAGATGGAAATGAGAAATTGATTTAACTTTAAGGAGTCTGGCATGATAAAAGTACTACAAAAGAAATAGGGTCCCAGAATCTGAGGGCACAGGACAAAGGGTGACATGCTCTAATGGTCTCAGGTTGGCTGACTGCTGGAGAGGTCAAGGGCACCTTTACAGAGGACACGGTGCTAAGCTGGGTGTTGGAGGATGAATATCATTTCATCAGGAATAGGATGGGACAGGCTTCTAGGCAAAGGAGCCAGTGTAAGCAATGTCAAGCCGGTATGAGGTGCCCGTGTGATGTGGGAAGGCCAGCAAGACCAGAATGGCTGGGTGGGTATGTGTCGGTGAAAGGGAAGGAAGTGAGACTGAAAAGATAGATGAGCCAGTAGTGTCTGATTGATGATCATTTCAAAACTATTTGAATTTATGTTTTGCACATTTATTTCCTTGTTCCTTGATTTTTACAAAAGTAGTGCATGCTAATTATAAAAATCCACATCTCTTTTAAGCTTAAGTCTTTTGTAATGTAAAGGTAGACAAAGACCTAAAGGTTAAAATTCAGTGTTCTATTTCCTAAGGTCAGTGCAGTGCCTGATTTCAGCTGGTTAAACACAGAAGTATGCATATCTTGTACCTGCCATAGAAATCCTTACAACACCTCCTCTAACTGAAATAGCAGAGACAACAGATGAAAGCTAAGCAGCTTCTGGTAGAAAGGGATTGCCATATATTTGGATATTCAGAGCTAAGTGTGTACAATTAAGTTCTCAGAGAGCCATATTGCATGGCCTTAAACAGCCAATAAAATCAGTTCAGCAGCAGCTTATAACCAATTAAGTACAAAATAAATGTTCTCTAGGACTGCAATAACAATTCTAAAGCAATTGGAAACAGCCATATTTGAAATCATTTTAATACATAGTCTTGAACTATTTTTAACATTTAAACCATTTTTCTGAAAACAAAACAAGACAAAACATTTTTCTGTGTTGGAAGAGTCCCTAAGAATTCATCCTGCTATTATTTGGTAACGTCCACGTTAATGGAGTAAGAATCTATCAAAAAAAACACAGAGAAATATATTCTACAACTTTTATAAATGACTTTAATAGTCTCCACAGAAATACAGGCTCTTGTTTCACTTCACCCAGCTATGCTACGCTCTCGCTTAAATCCCTTACCTCCTTTTATCAGCTCTTAAGAGAGACTGAGTGTATTGATCTGCATCCTCTGGAATAAGAATACCGTCTGTCTGTTACTACTACCTTTCCTGTCTCCATGCTAAAGAACGCCAATTCATACTGGGCAGTTTCTGTTTTTTTTTTTTTTGTTTTTTTTTGCGGTACGCGGGCCTCTCACTGCTGTGGCCCCTCCCGTCGCGGAGCGCAGACTCAGCGGCCATGGCTCACGGGCGCAGCCGCTCCGCGGCATGTGGGATCTTCCCGGACCGGGGCACGAATCCGTGTCCCCTGCATTGGCAGGCGGACTCCCAACCACTGCGCCACCAGGGAAGCCCTGGCCAGTTTCTTACGTACGATGCTCACTTCCCGTCATCTCTCTCTGAGAGTGACACATGCACTAGTATGCTTTTCACAATTGAAGAAACTGAGCCACTGCAGCAAGTCAACCAACACAAGCAAATCTCTTTGAAGAATAAAAGTTTATGTCTTTACTCTCTAAGCTATGGACCCCCCCATGTTAGCAGCTCCCGAGAATCACAACTGTGGCATAATCAACAGGTACACCTGCTGACTGCTTTCTCTAGGAAGTAAGTTAGAGAAGGAATTTGTAGAAGTTGTAGAAGGTACAGTGGTAGAAGCAGACTACCAATTTGTTAGTGGTAATGTGTTTTAAGACTATCACAGGGCCTAATTGCTATAGAATTTGTTCCCAGGGTGTTATTTGTGGAAAAGCTTCTATTTGTGGGGTCACGCTTCAGCGTTCTCAAAGGACACCCTTGAACTATTATGCAGTGTATTCATTTTTTAATGCAGAAGGATCTTAATTATGAAGATTTCAAAAGTCCCATTACGTTAGATATTTTCTTAGACTCTAGGCGATAGAAACAGAAAATATATTGAATTGAAAAAAAATTTCGAAGGAATAGCCCATATCCTGTAGCGTATTTAAATAATTCAAGAAAAAGTCTTGATGCCATCTTTCTCTCCCCCTATACCAATGCCCCATGATACTCATTCTCATTAGCTTTTCAGTATTATGATAGAAGGCTACTTTTTGAAAAGGAAAATGACTTGAGATGTGTACCCAGAGCTTCTAATAGAGATTTTGAATGTACCAGCATAGGAACTGAGAGTGAGGCGAGGGCAAGGGCATGTGTCCTGTGAGAGAAAAGGAGGTAGGAGGTCCTGAGCATGGTTCTTACCCTCAAAGTACCAGGCATCTCTCAAATGTGCTCTGACCTTGGTGCGTGCCATATGCAGCCTGCTTTGCAGAGGGAACAAACAGTGGAGACACACTAGAGAATCCACCTCTATCCATTGGAGCCCTTTTCTGTAGAAGGTATTTCTCCTTAGTTAAGTAGAACTTGAATTGAAGGATCAGAATCGGAAGACTTTGTGGTCTAATTCTTGTTCTTCTAACAGATCGTGTGTTGCCCAGCTCATTTCAGTAGGCAGTGATTCTGATGCCTTTTCTTACATCTGACTCCAAAACGGGATCGTGTGATCTACTGCCTTGCATGGATGTAGCAGCCAAGGTCAGGGCCGTTAGAGACTGAGGGATTTGATGTGCCTAGAAATGCAGCACAATCCCTACCCTCTTGTTTCTGTGATAACCCAGAGAAGCAAGATGGCAGATTGGGCATTCCTTTCCATGGTTGGGGGTTGGGGAGGGGAATGAGCTGGAGGGTGGAGTGAGGGCAAGGAACAGGAGAGGAAGGAGACCTGGGGAGGAGGAGAAGGGACTGGGAAGTGAGCCCAAGGCTGGTATCTGGGGAAAGGAGAACCAATACCTCTTTTGTTGTCAGGAAAGCCCTGGACACAAAGGGTGAGTTTGAGTTTCACTTCAGGTCAGTTCAGGGCATTGTGAAAAGGCAGTTTTCAGACAGCGAGCTTAACTGACTGACTCTGAGGTAATTAAATCACTACATTAGGCTGCTGACCATGAAAGCAGAAAAATACAAGCACACAAAAGAAGAAAACAAAAACCTTACATTTGTGTCTAATTATATAATTAAAATGTTTACTGTTCCATGTAATAATTATGTGGCTTATATTTGATCATGATGACATTTCTCTAATTGGGTAAAAGTTTTACCCATTTTTCTTGTGGGACAAAATTTGGTTTTATTTAGACATTTTTCGTTCAGGCATGTAAGGCTTCCGTGCCATCTGACTTTGTTTCATTCTGGCTGGGGCTCTGGCAACTTCCGTGGTAATTTTCAGTTTTATTTCCTCTCTTCAGGGATGACTATAATTGTGGACAGCCAGTTACCTGAAGAAAGGATTCTTTCTTGGTCCTCCATTTGCTTTCTTAGTGTAAACTTTGTTTTTCAGCCTCCAGAACACAAAGTAGGCATCAGACCACAGCAGTTATTCTGTGGTGCTGAGAAGGTCCCTTACAGAGGACCCGTTGGCCTCTGCAGTTCCATTGTGACTGGCTCATTTTTCCTTTTTCCATCATCATTATTGTGCTTCCTGTAGCTTTAGATCTTGATTATTCAGGGACTGACTGCAAATTATCCAGACATTTTCTTTTCCTTCTCACCTCTTATCTCCTCTTAATTTTTAATTTATCTATTTGTGTTTTGCCCTTTCACAGATGAATTCCAACAGTCATCAGAATAAGGAACATGGAAAGAAAAATGATAAAAAGAAAAGCAGTCCCATGTTGTGTTTGTTCACTGCTCTGGTTAATGGTGGCAGGAGAGGGTACGCTGAAATTTAGGACCAAAGTTAGATTTTACTTTTAGCTGTAGAATTCAACAATCTATTGTCTGTTACTTCACATAAGTACATGTTGTTGAGAGCAGGAGGTTTATAATGGTGTATCGAGAATTCTTCATAATCTAATTCAGGACAAAGATTGTTTCCTTTATATAAGGCGGTTGCCGCTACTGGTAATCTGTAGTGGGGCCTCCAGAAAGGAATATCAACCAGCTTGAGCTGGGAATAAAATTTGCTAGTCATATAACATACTGTTTCTCTTGGGGGAAGGTCCTATATCACTTCATAATGGCAGAACAGTATGTCCAATCAGAGGAAGCTCAGACCACAGAGGTGTGCCAGCCAGCCTGCACCACTGCATCCTGGGAGCTTGGGTGGGGTCCCGTGGAGGGAGGGAAGAAGGGAGACAGGTTCAATGTGGAGCTAGCAGAACTGGAGAAATGCTTAGGGTTTTTGTCCTAGTATACACCTTTCATTCATTCACCTTGGTCCTCCTGAAGCCTACCCACTTCAGAGAGGACTCTTGGTATCTTTCAAGGTAACAATAAAAAAACTATTTTTTTCTTCCTCCAGTGTGCTAATGAGAAAAGATTAGAGTAGTAGTTCTCAACCTGGGACAGTTTTGTGCCCCCCATGGGACATTTGGCAATATCCAGGGACACTTTTCATTGTTACCACTAAGATCACTACTGGCACTAAGTGATGCTAAATATTCTACCGTACATAGGACAGACCTGCACAACAAAGGATGATACAGCCCCAAATATCAATAATGAGTTTAGGAATTTCTGGGAAGAGGCATCTGTTTAGAGTCCTTAGATACACTTGTTGAAAAATGCTTTTCTGAAGATACCCATCTTCCATTTCTCAGTGTGCTCAAGAGAAGAGAACAACTATATATATATTTAGGCAGGCCAGAAAAGTAGGACCCTTGAGGAACCTCATGAATGACATGGTGGCAACATCTTCACATGAAGCCAGCTTGTGTAGTGATCACATTCACCAATATGCACCCAGGAGAGTGCGACAGAGAAAATAAACGTTTGGTGTGATTTGTTTTAATTCAGTTGGCATGGCATGGCATGTAGTGGGTAAAGCAGTGTGATATGTTCAGCCAGGGTCACAGAATGCTGGGCATACAGTGGTTATTAAGACAGAAGGTACCATTGATGCCGAGGACCCTTCACTCTATGGGAGAGAAAAAGACAGCTACATAAGGAAAAATAACCAAGGAGGTGAGGGTGCATGGGCACACGTAGGAGGGGTGTGTGTTCCACACTTTAGGGGCTAGATGGGCATCATGAAGAAAAGGAAAGCCGGATAAATGGACAAATTGTAATTAGCTACTCTTGGTGGGTTGTAGCAGATATTCACTGAGGTCAGTAACAATCCCGTTTGGCATGGTCTATGGAGAGTTAGAACACACAAACCTCCTTTACCTTATCTCTGGAGATATTGATAGGTATTTTTCCTTCTCGTCACGTTGTTTGGAAACGTGCTCTGTAGTGATTCATTTTAAGTGAGCTAAGATGCTAATTGTAGCATCGCTTTTAATTGTAGCTTTCATACTCATTTCATGCATTTGCTTTCTGACTTCTCATTTTTAGCCTTTAAAGAATTTCAGTCATAATAAACTGTAATGTCTTCAGCATAAGGTTTTGCTGAATAAAATGTTCTGGCCCTCCACAGTCTGTTGAAGAAATACATAAAGAAGTTTATTTATGTATAATACAAAAGGAAGCAAAAGCAGGAGATGCCTTCATCTTGAAACAAAAGTAAGTTCATCCAGAGAAGTTCATATGTGATTCTTAATATAGAGAGATGATTTTTTTTTTAGTGTGGAAATAAAGTATTTTTTAACATTTAAAATCTGACTTTTGACCCGTATCTCTTGAATGCTAAAGTAAAAAAACCTTTTTGAAATCATTTAGTTGAAGCTCTTGATTTTATATGTGATAAAAATGGGGACAAGAGTGGCAAAGTGACTTGCACAAGAGCATCACTTATTTAATACCAGAGCTAACTAAGAATCCAGTGTCACAGTCAATGCCCCTTTCAAATGTGCCCCATTATTAAAAGACTGGAATCTTCTAGTAACAGACACAAAATGAATTACTAATTTGGGGAGATTATCCTGGGAAGTTTAATTCATGAGTGAAAATTTAAAAATGAAAAGTCAGCCTATATCGACACTAGGCAAAAATATGAGACCCTGTGGGTGTGTTGTTGTTCTGAGCAGATATGTATATAGATATATAGAGATACATACATATCTGAGGGAGGTCGGTATTTCTTCCCCTAAGGCAAACTTGTATGTAACAAATGTTTATGAAAAAAGTCAATCTGCTAAACTCATTAATGATTCCTAAGGATACATCTTAAAGCTCTTTCTCCCCCTAATTCACTGCATACTTTATTTAGTCATCCAGTGTCTTCACAGAAAACTCTTAATTTGTCATAGCCTCAGGAGAGACACCAAAGCACCAGGCCCTCTCTATTTGTTTCCTTGGTTGCCATAACAAATGACTACAAACTAGGCAGCTTAAGACAACAGCAATTTATTCTCACAGTTGTGGAGACTGGAAGTCTGAAAGTCAAGGTGTCGGCAGGGCTGTGCTCCCTCCAAAGGCTCATGGGTAGCTTCTGTTCCTTTTGTCTCTCAGCTTCTGGTGAGTGTTAGCATCACTGCAATCTCTGCCTCTGCTTTTACATCACCTTCTCCAGTGTGTCCTCTCCTCTCCTCTTCCTTACATTCATAGGTTTGGGAGATCAGAGTGTGGACATATCTTTTGGGGAGGACACCATCCCACCCACTATAGTTACCTTTCCACAAACAGAACAGTCAACTGTGCAAACTTGCTGTTCCACAGTTAGGCTGACCAACTGTCCTGGTTTTCCCCGCATGAGATTTCCTGGCAGTGGAGTTGTCAGTGCTAAACCAGAGGAAGGAGCATCTCAGGTAAACTGACAGTTGGCTACCCTATAACGGAACAAAGGTCCTGCATGACCAACATCCTCATCCTGGAGGCGTGATGTCAATGGAGGAGAAAGCAAAAACCTCTGAGAAAAGGTGGATTGGCCCTAAGGTGCCCCTTCTCCTTCTGACCTCTGCTTTGACAGCTGTGATGAATGACTCAGAGACTTCTGCTGGAAGGAGAGACCCTAGACAGTAGTTCTGTCTGTCAGAGCCACTCTCCAGACTTAACTTCCGCTCATCTCATTACCAGTGGCAACTCTGCTCTTGGGGTCTCTAAGAGCAGCTATGACAGAGGCAGCTGGCTGGTTACCCTTTAGCCACCTGGCCAGTGATACCTCAGAAAAGTGTTTCTTGTGGACCCAGCAATGATTTGCATTGTGCTAAAATGCCCTTCCTTTTTCTCCCACCCCCTCCCTCATTAACCGCCTCTTCTGCCTCCTTAGAGGGGAGTCAAGAGGAGCAGTGAGGAAAGCTGGGGCTTTGATCTCCTAAAAGGCGGTGTCTCTTTGTCCACTTGGGCCAGAGGTCACTGCGTGAGGAGCAGCAGAGCTGACCTCGGCCCCAGGGCCCTCATGTCTCCCTCTTTGAAGAGTTCATCTCAGCCAAGGACAAGGAAAGAGGTCTGGCGTTTACTGGCTGTGGAGTTGTCTGGGAGCCTCAGCCTTCCACCTTGTTCTAATGACTTCTGTTTTGAGAGAACAAGATAATCCTGCCTTCAAACCAACTTTATGAGCTTCTGGCACTACTCACAGCCTCTTCCGACCTGAAGCTTCATGGAGATGGGGCTATATCTGGTTGCATTTTAAACCCTATTTTATTCTCCATGCTGAAAAAGATAAGATTCTTTTGTGGGAAAAGAGCTGCTTTGCATCAATTTAGAGGCAGTAAATTAAAAAACAAAAGTAACCTGAATGAAGTAATGGGATCAGGACATGATCTTGAGGATGAAATGATCACACTTTCTGCTTTTGTCATAGTTAGACTGCATCTTTTTTGTGTGGTTGTTTTTTGTTTTTTTGTTTTTGGTTTTTTGGATTGGATCTTTCATTTACACAGATTTTATACCTTTTCATGATTAGAAATGTTAATCACCTAATTCAGTACTTTACAAAAAATCTTTTGATCGTTGTCCCATGTAATTGTGATGGTTTAAAAAATGTATATGCAATAATTTTTTGTTGAAAGCAACATTTAAAAAAATGAGACATTCCTAAGAACCAGTTTCCATTCATTCATTCATGCATTTGTTGCATCTTGATTGACGTATAGTACAGCTTCGTATACTTTTCTTAGTGGTTGCTTTCTGTATTACAATATGCATATGCAGTTTATCACGATCCACTGATATCAACTTATTTTTCACTTGAAGTTTCACTACTTCAGATGAAGTATGGAAAGCTTCCTTTCATTTAGGTCCCTTAGCTATATAATTATCTTTAGTTCCTTTGCATGTATTGACCACCACATCAGATGGTTTTATGATTTTTTTCTTCAAACATGAGATATGATGTTAGAAACTCATGAGAAGGGTAGCCTATTAGATTTACCCATTTTGCCTTTTATCTAAATTTACCCATTTCCATGTTCTATTTTTCCTTTCTGAAATTCCAAGTCTTCTTCTGTTATCATTTTCTTTCTGTATAGAGAACTGCCTTTAGCCATTTTTTAAGGGTAGGTTTGCAAGCAATTTTCTTAATCTAAAAAATGTTTTTATTTTCCCTTTGTTATTGAAGAATATTTTCACTGGACATAGACTCTGCCCTTGACAGTTGTTTTTTTTTTTTTTTTTCCCCAGTACTTGAAAAACATTGTTCCACACTCGTCCTCTGTTGTTTGAAATGATGAATCCCCTGTAATGTGTCATTTGTTTCCGGATGCTTTCAAGACTTCTTCTTTGTCTTCAGTTTTCAGAAGTTTAATTATGATATGTCTCAGTGTAGATTTCTTTGGGTTTATTCTATTTGAGTTTCAGTCTCTTGAATGTGTAAGTCTTTCTCCAAATTTGGGAAGTTTTCAGTCATTATTTCTTTGAATACTTTTTCTACCACATTCTCTCCTCTGCCTCTGGGACTCTGATGATATAGCTATTAGCTCTTTTTTTTTTAACATCTTTATTGGAGTATAATTGCTTTATGCTCTTAGCTCCTTTTCCATTGTTCTGCAAGTCCCTAAGACCCTGTTCAATTCTTTTCCACATTCCAGTTTTCTCTCTATTTTTTAGAATAGATCAATTATATTGATCTGTCCTCAAATTCACTGATTTTATCCTCTGTCATCTCTACTGTACTATGGAACTTATCCAATGAGGGTTTTTCTCTCTATCATTTCTGTTTTTTCCATTCCTTGTAATTTCTATTTATTTGCTGAGATTTTCTATATTTTTCAAGTTTCAAGAGAATTAATAGTTGTTTGTTGAAGCATTTTTATGACGGCTCCTCTAAAATCCTTGTCAGATAATTCCAATATTTGATTTTTCTCAGTATTGCCATCTATTGATTATCTTTTCTCATTCAAGTTGTGCTTTGTCTGTTTCTGGTATAACTGGTGAGTTGTTGTTGTTGTTGTTGTTTGTTTTTGGCATCGTGGAGTTTTGTGTATTATATTATGAAGCTCTGGATTCTATTTAAGAAGGTAGTCTTAGTGGAGATGTAGAGTTCGAGGGCTGGGTGAGTGTGTATGTTAAGCTTTATGCTGGACTTCACTGACGTCATCCCAGCAAAGTGGAGCACTTATTCATACTGTCTTCTTGCAGATAGGTGGGGTGGTGCTTCAGTATTCCCTTGTCCCACTGACACTCCCTAGAGGAAAGTGAGGCAGGACCTTATTGTTTCTGAGTCTAGGTGTAAACTCATCTCCCCTGGGCCCTGTTGATAGCAGAGAAGAGGATGCAAGGGTTTGGGGGGAGAAAGTCTGCTTGGAATTCTGCTTCCTCCTCTCCTCATACCCCTGCATCCTCTTCTCTGGTGCTTCCTGACAACTCTTACCACCTCACTGGTGCTGGTTGGGAGTGGAGGCTCAGCTCTTCACTAAATCCCACTGATGGAGGGGGAAATGAGGAACCAGAGTGCAGACCAGCCTTGCTTTGCCCTTTTTCATTCTGACTTATTGATGCCAGGTGGGGAATGGAAGATTAGCTTACTACTCAGCCTGCCCAACACTTCCTGGCAAGGAAATCAGGTGTCCCGTTCGTTCATTTATTTAAGTAGAATTTGTTGAACATCTATGACGTTTCTCAGACATTAAAGAAGATGCATAAGATAAGTACGGAATCAAGTCAAAGTTGGATCTCTTCCTTTGTGGACCTTTCAGTCTAATGAGTGAGATAATAATTAAAGAAATAAATTTCTAAACATTTAAATCAGGTCAAGTGCCAAGAGGACTTACAAAGGGAAGGGTAGAGAAGTCTTCACAGAGAAAATGGTATTTTAATTAAATATTGAGTAAGTAGAAGTTAGTTTGATGAAGGATGTTCCAGGGAGAAGGAAAAAATAGTTGATGCAAAGGTCATGAATTAGGAAGGGCTTGGCACCAGGGCAACACTGTCAAATAGAACTATGATACAAGCTACATACTGTATATAATTTTAAAATTTCTAGTAGCCACAATAAAAAAGTAAAAGGGAACAAATGAAGTTAACCTCAAATATCCACAAATATTATCATTTTAACATACGATCAACGTAAAAATTAATAAAATATTTTATATTCTAGTTTTCATATCAAGTCTTTGAAGTCTGATGTGTCTTTTACACTTGTAGCACATCTTGGTTTGGACTAGCCATGTTTCAAGTGCTTGATAGCCACACGTGGCTAGTGGCTACTATATTGGACAGTGAAGTTCTAGAGTATAATAGGTCTTAACTGAGTGATGGAGGTTGAAAATTCAGGCTTAATTCAGGGCTACAGTCATAATTCCTCTGTCACTGGGGTGGTTGGAGAGACTGGATATGGGGAGACTTGAACTAGGCAGTTACAACATGCCAGATGAGAGATGGTTAGACAGTGAAGATGAAGACAAAAGAGTAGTCTGGAGGGATATTTCACAGAGTGAATCCACAAGATTCAGAGCCTGATTTGTTGTGCTGATGGCTTAGGGTTTGGTATGAGCATATCTCCAATCGATGCTGGGAATACCAGAGTAGGAGCAGGTTGAGGTAAGAAGGATGTTTGTTTTACACAAATTGAGACTGAGGTACCCATAGCACATCTTAACTAAGACCTCTGGCAGAGAGAGATGAAAATTAGTGCTCACTCTGGGGGTGAGCACAGACAGGGAAGAGAGGAGGCCTTCATACATGTGTTTAGTTTAATACCAATAACCCAGGAGGCAGAGAGTAAGAGAACTGACTCCACAAATGTCATCTTCATGCAACAACGACAGCAGCAATGAATCAACCATGTGTAAAACCACGTTGAAAGAGACTAGAGAATCTATTTCTTTTTTTGAAGTCTAATGACAAAGTAGATGCTCATGTAACTGGCAGTAGTTTTTAGGAGCAGCAAAGAGGGCTAGCTCACTTTTCAAAGATTTTTTCCAATCCATGAGTCAAAGGGCTGATGACAAAGAAGGGATTGTGTGGCCAGCCCCCGTCTGAGACTTTTCTTCTGTTTTCCAGCAGTGCCGACTTTTCCAACACTGTCTGCTGCTTTTACTCATCGTGACTCTGCCTTGGCTTAGTTACAGTTCACCAGCTGGGCTGAGTGGCCACAGATATAGAGGATACCATGCAGCCTTGACTTTTTAGGAGAAAAAGCAGTATTAGAAAAATTAGTGTGGGATTCTGAATGCAGAGATCTCACTGCAACCCAGGAGCTCATAGGGGCATGGTATAAATATCCTCTATAATTGCGTTACTTGGGATGGGAGCCAGCAAATAATAATGTGTACATTTAGGAAGCATTTACTAGGATCCAACCTTACACTAGGAGCTCTGCGAACACTGTCACATTTAATTCTCATAACATAGTTATAGTTTTCTGCTTTTTAGTGATTAAAAAAGTTGAAGTTCAAGAAGTTGGGTACTTTGCCATAGATCACAGAGCAAAAAAAGTGTCAGAAACTCAGATGTGAACCAAGTTTTAGCTGATACAAAAGCTCTTACTCTTCATGCTGCACTAGCTTTTGTAAACCTGTTTGAGGAAGGCTCACCATCTAAAGGCAAGCATCACAGTATGAGGGTCTCTTGTGTAACCACTGCTCGAGGGGACATGGTATCACGTAGGTGTGAGGATCTGATGATGATATGGGCAAAGGTAGTTAGAAAATCTGTAGGTTCTGAGGTTTGACCCCCAGGATGAAGAGTCAGAAGAAAAAGTAAAGTGGTGTGTAAGGGGGGTTTGAATGTTGGATAAACGACGGTGCCCTGGGTGGGCAGAGGGCTCTGCTGGTGAAATATAAGACAGTCCTGGGACATTGAAGCGCATTGGCTGAAAGATGCATTCTAGAACAACACTGTAGTACCTACTGAAATATTCTTCCAGTGATCTGCAGGAAAAAAAAATCCCTTACATTCTTTGGGAGTAGGAAGTAAAATAGAGCTAGCGACAGTAAGAAAACTGAGAGTGGGGCACCTGATTTGAAAGCCTAGTTTAAGAATTGCAACCAGTTCCAAGGGGAGACCTCTTAGGGGCAACCATAGCTATGTGACCTTGGTAAGTTAGTCAACCAACCTAAGGCCCAAATTTCTTACTTGTTAAACGGAGAGAGTCATACCAACCCTGTGTGGCTGTTGTTGGGATTAAATGAGATAATGTGCATGAACCACTTGGTACAATAAAGTTAATTTCCCTTCACTCTTGCCTTTCTTCCATCTTTCCCTTCCTTTGTTGAACAACACTCGTGTTTTGTAATCCAGAACTCTTACGGTCATTACTATTTGAAATTTTCCATATTGAATTCACACGTTCCTATTCAGTTAGAAACTTGTCTATTTGGTATGAAGAACGTCTGGTTTACAATCAGAATAATTAATGGTAACACCTTAGCTCCAGTTTTTCAGGCCAAAAAATTTGGGGTCATCCATAATTTACCTCTCTCTCAAACCCCACATCAAAAATTAACAAATCTTGTTGGTTTTATCGTCCAGATCTCTTCAGAATCTGACCACCTCTCATCACCTCTCCTGCTACACCCTAGCGATAGCCACTATCACCTTTTATTTGGAATAATGCAGTAGATTCCTGATCAGTCTATTTGTCCACCTTGTTCCCCTTTGGTCCAGCCATTCTCAATACAGCAGCTAGAGGTACTTTTTTACCTTTTATGTATAATTCATATTGTATATCATATCTGCTGCAAACCCTCCTATGGGTCCTCCCTCATCTCACACAGAGTAAAAGCCAACGTCCCTACAATGGTCGGCAAGGCCCTACGCAGTCTGGCTTCCTTACTACTTCTCTGATTTCACCTTTTACTACAGCTGTCCTCACTGCCATCCAGTTCCAGCTACACTGGACTTGTATTCTCAGAGCATGAGCAGGCACCCTCCTGTCTCAGGGCGTTAGCATTTGCAGCTTCCTCTGCCTGGAATGCTCGGTGTGGCTTGTTCCCTCATCTTTTAAGTCTGGGCTCCAATGGCACCTTCTCAGTGAGGCTATCCCTGACCACATTATTAAAAATTACAATATTCCACTCTCTGTTCTTCTTCTCTGAAAGTATTTATTACTCTCTAATATTCTACTGTACTTTATTGAACCCTAAATGCTATCACTGGAGGTATGTATTATTTCATGGCCCATCGTAAAGAAAAAAAAATCATCAAATAAAACACAACTCACCATCATTTAAAAATGCATACTATTATGTGAACTCCATGAGAGCAAGGATTTTGGTGTGTTTGATCATTGTCTAGAAGAGGGCTTGGCCCCTAGCAGGTCCTCAATGTATAGTTATTGAATGAATGTGTTAAGACCTGTCTCCTGCCAAAAAGCAACTATGGTGATAAGACATCAACATTTAAAAATAAGCTTTGCATAATGAAGGTCAGTTCAGTAGCTGTGCCCCAAGCTCATGCTCTGGGGACCTCAAAGGAAGGGAACAGAATATTCTTGCTAAAGCTTTTATTTTAATTACAAATATACTGTGTAACTAAACCCGATATGTGTTAATACATCGCAACAAGACCCACCTCCATTCTTCCCATCCCAGGACCAGAGAACATTTAAAAAGGAAAAGGAGAGAAGATTTAGGAGTAGATTAAAGATTCATTTTCCTTCTACTATACAGCACAAACTTTTTTTTATTGCTCATGTGCTCACACTTGACCTCTTGTTTCCCTCTTTCACCCTGGACCCCTGTAACAGCTCCTTGACAAGGGCATCTAATCATTTCTAGCATACGACAACATTTGGTTCAGATTCCCTTATCAGCATTACCTTTTTTTCTCTCCTATTTGCCCCACCTCTGCCTTAAAGGAGACCCGGAATGGACCTCAGAGATCAGTGACACGTCCACCACTTCTTCAAACACTTCATGTAGAAAATCTTTCAGGGATGTGATTGCAGGAGCCTAGACCTGGAAAATACCTGTCATCAAGACCTTTACATCTGTTAAAGGAATTCATTCCAATGACATTGCTTGGCCCTAAATTTATTGCTAGAAATTTATACACACACACACACATTTGTGGGCTTTTTTTTATACATTTAAAATAATTTCATCTAAACTCACTTATTTACATTGGGCAATTATAAATCAGTTTATTTAAATAATTGAAGAACTCCAATTTGATTTCTCTCAATAGTATGTATTAAAGGTTTCAGTTAGATTTTTGAAAAGTTGGTTTTCTGCTTTTGAAAAATGTGTGGATAGCATTATAGTAATTTTTAAATATGTTACATATATAAGATACATTTTCATTATATACAATGCATATTCAGTAATCTGAACTTAAGTTATATCTAGTATGTATTTTGTTACTTCCCATTATAATTACCTTATTCATATTCAGGGTAACAGATCCAACCAAAATGAAACATTAACCATGGCTTTTAATTTTCACTTAAAAGGAAACTTTAAGCTGCTGAAAGTGTTGCCTTTTAAAATCAGAATTACTTCCAGATTTCTATAGTACTCTGAATACAAAAATACTTTTAAATATGTACAATTATTGTGGTGGGAGAAAAATTTGAAATTTCTATCTTCTTATTGACTTTTAAAGACTTTCTTTATGATTCATCTGAAAAAGCAACACATTTTTGAAGTCAAGCTATTTTCTAAAGCTAACATGTAAATCCATGCTAGCTTAGTCACTGTAATCCATGGTCCTTAATCAGAAGTGAGTGTTAGGAGAATTCCTCACATATAAATGTGAACTTTCCCTTCACCAACCCAACTTTCTATATAAGACAAGAAAATAAAACACAATTAATGTATAAGCAATGTGTTCAATTCACACAATTCTTAGAGAATTCTTTGAAATAGACTTCTTTATTTTTTATGAAGTTATAGAATGAGAGACACATAGTTCTTAATATTCATTGTATGGTTCTATGCTTGAATGGTATATTTTCTTTAATTTGTTTTCCATAATATAGCAAGGTGAACACCAGAATGGTGGCAGAAATTTGAAGCAATTTGAAATAAAATTAATTTGGGGTCATTAAAAAAATTATTGCATTACAGTAAAAGGTTTAAATTTGAAGTTTTCTTTATTGTAATAACCTCTGCTTTTAAAATTATTTTAATTTTATTTTTTAAACACTTTATTGAGGTATGATTGACATAACTTATTTTAATTTTAAATCTACCTTCAACTTTAGATGATTTTAGATGTAGTTTCAACTGCTGCTAAATATTTTCTAATCATATATAAAGAAATGTTTTGTAAAGAGAAGGCAGGAATCAGATCCTAAAATTAAGGAGCATGTAACATTTCTAAATTGATGTCAAATATAAATTTAAAAGAGAAAAATATTAAGGGCACTGAGTTTAAATAAAGTGAATCTTGAAGATATTTTAATAGCAATTAAAGTATATATGTTTCTGGTAACTAGAAGCCAAAAACTGATAATAGATACACAAAAAATAAACAGAAAGATTGTTGTACAGCAGAAACTAACACAATGTTGTAAAGCAATTATAGTCCAATAAAGATGTTAAAAAAAATTAACAGAAAGGAATACAAACAAAAAATACTGAAGAAAGTCATCAAATCACAAGGTAATAGAGCAAGAGAAGAAGAAAGGAATAGAGAAGGACAAAAAAATGACCAAATTACATCTCTCTGTCAACTCCAAATGAGAATGATGATACCTGCTCCAGCACTGTGGTAAGAATTAAAGGAACCAATGTATGTGAAGAACTGAATAGCATTAGTTACTCCTATTATGAAGAGTCAAATAATTTTGTGTTCTAGGATTGATGCAATTGCATCAAAAAGAATAAAACACCTAGGAATAAATTTAACCAAGGTGGTGAAAAACCTATACTCTAAAAACTATAAGACATTGACAAAAGAAATTGAAAATAATACAAAGAAATAGAAAGGTATACTGTGCTTAGGGATTGGAAGAATTAATATTGTTAAAATGTCCATAGTGCTCAAAAAAATATAGAGATTCAGTGCAATCTCTATCAAAATACCAACATTTTTTCACAGAACTAGAACAAATAATCCTAAAATTTTTACAGACCCACAGAATGCCCCAAATAGCTAAAGAAATATTGAGAAAGAAGATCAGAGAGGTATCACATGCACTGATTTCAAACTATATTACAAAGCTATAGTATTTAAAACAGTATGGTACTGGCACAAAAACAGACACATAGATCAATGGAACAGAAGAGCCCAGAAATAAACCCATGCTTACATGATCAATTAATCTACAACAAAGGAGGCAAGAATATACAATGGGGAAAAGATAACCTCTTTAGTAAACGGTGTTGAGAAAATGACAGTTACATGCAAGATAGTCAAACAAATATTTTTCTTACACCATATACAAAAATAAACCCAAAATGGTTTAAAGACTTAAAACGTAACACCTGAAACCCTAAATCTCCTACAAGAATACATAGGCAGTACACTCTTTGATATTGATCTTAGCAATATTTTTTTTGGATATGTCTCTGAGGCAAGGGTAGCAAAAGCAAAAATAAACAAATAGAACTACATCAAACTAAAAAGCTTGTGCACAGTGAAGGACACCATCAACAAAACAAAAAGGTGACCTACTGAATGAAAGAAGATATTTGCAAATGATACATCCAGTAAGGGATTACCATCCAAATTATATAAAGAAATCATACAACTCAGTATCAGAAAAACAAACAATCCAATTAAAAAAATGGACAGAGGACCTGAATAGACATTTCTCCAAAGAAGACATACACATGGCCAATAGATACATAAAAAGATGCTCAACATCACTAATCATCAGGGAAATGCAAATCAAAACCACGGTGATATCACCACCTCATGCCTGTTAGAATGGCTCTCATCAAAAAGATAAGAGATAATAAATGCTGATGAGGATGTGGAGAAAAGGAAACCCTTGGCACTATTGGTGGGAATGTAAATTGGTGCAACCACTGTGAAAAACAGTATGGAGAGTTCTTCAAAAAATTAAAAATGAAACTACCATACAATCAAGCAACTCCACTTTTGGATGATTAAGAAGTACAAATTTTCAGGTATAGAATAAATAAGTCACAGTGATATAATATATAGCATAAGGAATATAGTCAATAATACTGTAATAATTTTGCATAGTGACAGATGGGCTAGACTTTTTGAGGTTATTATTTCATAATGTATTTGATTGTCAAATCACTATGTTGTACACCTGAAAGTAATATAATATCATATGTAAACTATACTTCAATAAAAAATTATATATGTTTCTCTTAAGCAAAGACTTACAGATATACGTTTCTGAAAGTTTTAAATTACCACAAGTTATCTTTTTTAATATTAGAATTAAATAGCATTATCTATTACACATCTATTTCTTTTGTAGAAGAATTTTCTAAAATTTAGAAATCATACAATATTTTGTTTGCATACCAGATACATTTACTGAGTGAATGTATTTTAAGCAACAATATTTTATCTACTTATAAATAATTTAATTATAAAATACAGGATTCTTTAAGGTAGTTTAAGAAGGAAAACTATTTTCAAATTAAAATGTCAAATATTGATGCTATAAAGCCTGAATATAATTACCAATACATAAATTAATGGAAGTATGTATAAGGAGGAATCCCCCTCCAAAAGAATACTCCATAAAGTAACTATTATTTTCACCAAAAAGGTAAAAAGACACTCTGATCCCTACATTACTGAATGTCCAATTGTAATTTTTAGAACATATCATGTAACAAATTATAGTTGGTAGACATGCTTTATCTTTTCAGATTCTTAAGTACATGTATTAGTAGCCCTTTGCTCTCCATAATTTTTATATCATTTTTATTGATTGATTAGAAAAGGACTAAAAAGAAAAAAAAAAAAAAAAGAAAAGGACTAAAAGTTCTATAAATACAAATATATAAAGATTTTGATGACATAAACTAAGAATTGGAAACAAAATACAATTTAAAATTAATTACCTTTCATTCAAAATGGTTTTAGAGCCTATAATCATAAATTTAATAGCTAAGTAGCTTACTAAAACATGTCACTGATATGGAGTCTTATTAAGTCTAACTTAATTTTTGAGTGTACTGTAGCACATTTAGAAATTCAACTGTCGGGCTTCCTTGGTGGTGCAGTGGTTGAGAGTCCGCCTGCCGATGCAGCGGACACGGGTTCGTGCCCAGGTCCGGGAAGATCCCACATGCCGCGAAGCGGCTGGGCCCGTGAGCCATGGCCGCTGAGCCTGCGCGTCCGGAGCCTGTGCTCTGCAACAGGAGAGGCCACAACAGTGAGAGGCAAGCGTACCGCAAAAAAAAAAAATTCAACTGTCAAATATAGTTACATTTTAGTGATATAGTTATATATTTTAAAAACTAATTAATCTTTGCTGTTTTGGTAGTGAGGTTTTTTTTTTTTTTTTTTTTTTGGTTTGCTCTTTTTTTACTTTTTTGGCCGAGCTGCACAGCATGTGGGATCTTGGATCCCCGATCAGGGATAGAACCCGTGACCCCTGCAGTGGAAGCACAGAATCCTAATCACTGGACCACCAAGGAATTCCCTGGTTTGTTCTTTTTTGACTTTATGTGAGCTAATGAACTCTTTCTAATTAACATCGCACTAATGCAATCTTTTTAAATTAAAAACTTTATTGAGAAATATTTCACAAACCATGCAATTCATCCATTTAAAATGTCCAATTCAATGGTTTAAGTATATTCACAGAGTTGGGCAACCATCCCCATAATCAATTTTAAAATATTTTCATCACTCCAAAAGTAACCTGTAACCATTAGCAATCTCTCCCTGTTTTCCCCCATTCTTCCTAGTCCTGGGCAATCACTAATTTACTTCCTGTCTCTATGAATTTGCTCATTCTGAACATTTCTTATAAATTGAATCATGTAATATGTGGCCTTTTGTGACTGGCTTCTTTCACTTGGCCTAATATTTCCAAGATTCACTGAGCATTTATCACCACTTCATTCCTTTTCATTGTGGAATAATTATTGCATGGATATATCACATTTTGTTTAGCCATTCGTCAGTTGATGGACATTTGGGTTATTTTCACTTTTTGGCTATTGTTAATATGCTGCTGTGAACATCTGTGTGCAAAGTTTTGTGTGGACATATGTTTTTATTTCTTTTGGGTATATTCCTAAAAGTGGAATTACTGGGTCATAGGTTAACTTTAAAGCTAACTCTAACGGTAACTCTTACAATTCTGAGGACCTGCCAATCTATTTTCCAAAGTGGCTGCTCCATTTTACATTCCCACCAGTGGTGAATGAGGGTTCCAAAGTTTCCTCTACATCCTCACCAACGTTTGTTACTGTCTTTCTTTTTGATTACTGTCGTCCTCGTGGGTATGAAGTGGTATCTTACTGTGGTTTGGTTTGCATTTCCCTGATGGCTACTAATCCAATCTTAGTCTAAACCAGAAAGACATGCTTTCCAGCAACCAAAATACTTTTTCCAGAATTTCAAACTTTTTTTTCCCCAGAAAAATATATGCATTAAGCATGTTCATATACATGTGATCTATTCTACTTAATTGTCAAAGTGTGAAGGTTGGATTGATGGACTAGGAGACTGTCAGACCAAGTTCTCATTTCCTTCTCTTTATGGACACATTAATCTTTATCCTATACTCAATTCTAGAGCAAAAACTTTTTGGACTCTTCATAATAGGAGTAACTAATACTATTTGATTGTCAGTCCTTCACATACATTGGTTCCTTTAATTCTTATCACAATGCTGGAGCAGGTATCATCATTCTCATTTGGAGTTGACTGAGTGATGTAATTTGGCCAAGGCTACACATCTAATAAGAGTTGCAGTAGACATTCAAACCAGGGTCTGCCTGATTCCAAAGCCTATGTTCATCATCACTGCCTCCTCTTAACTCTTAAATATTGTTGCTCAATTGGGAATGTCATTTGATATGCGTCTGGAGTATTATTTTTAAGTCCTGTGTAATTATTGCTCAAGGGAGTCTTCAAACAGTATCCCACAGTGTGGTGTTTCCTACATGCAACGGTTAATTGATAACTTGTTGTACATACTCTGGACCTAAGTCTATGTTAGGTGCCTTGAAAAAAATTGAAACTGCTACTTAATGAGCTCTTACCATGTGCTATATACTGTGCTAGGTCCTTGATGTATATCATCTCTTTAAACATGCACAACAAGCTCATTACATAGTCCTGAAGCAATTTACAGTCTAGTTGTTGAGATGAGACATATATTTGAGTGCACGAAATAACATTTAAAAAAGAGACAAATAACAGTACATGGCGCCATTAAGCAGCATGTGATTAATTTCCAAGTGAATCATACAGGGTGGAAGTCTCCCGCATTCCTTCTGGTCCTAATCTTTCTCCATCATAGAAAGAACCTGAATCCATAGTAGATGGCCACACTCTGTCTTCTGCTGGAGTCAAAATTTCCATAATGCTGGAACACTTTCCTGGAAATAAATATAGCATAATGATTCTTTGTTTTATGAATATGGAAGTAGTCCTAAAGATGAAAACTCAGGAAATAAGTGAATAAGTTGGTTGCTAATGGCAACCCTTGAGTCCCCAGCTTTGTGGAGGTTGGACTTGTCAGCACCTTTCCGTCCAAGGTAAGGTGAGTGGATATTTGCCACTTTCCCAGAGGGTGCTCATTGGTTTAACTGAGTAGCACAGAGTGCTGATAAGTTATCAACACCCCAAACCCCCATTTCCACACCCCAACCAGATGGGATTGGAGCCTCCAAACATTTGCAGATGGGTCCAGTTTGAAGTTATTCTCCCCACCCCAAATCCTGAGTTTGCCACTGTTGAATTCAGTAGGGAGAAGTTTAAGGTTTCACCGATTCATCTCTAGGCCTGTACCAGGGGCAGGAAATCTGGGGCCGGTGGTTGGAGTTAAGGGTTGGGCAGGGGCAAGGAACAAAGACTTTCAAGACAGAAGAAATAGGGCCTGCAAAGGGCTCTGGACTTTCTAATGAGCAGGGTCTGAAGAGGATGAGTTTCGGTTTGTACAACACTCATCCTCACTATCATCCCAGCAACAGACTGCTGTAATGGGAAGATTCCAGTGTGCGGGGAAAGACGCCACTCTGGACCTTTCGTTGAGTATGCTCTCGATGTACTCTTCACCAGTCCTCAGACAGACCATAACCGATGCCTCTAGAAAACAATTCGAATCATGAGGAAAATCTGAAAGCATAACAACAGTTTAATTAAGTGCCTAAATGTGAGAGTCAGGTGAAGATAACTAGCTGTCTTTTAAATTTTCTATAGATATGAATTATGATAATTTTTCAAAGAGGTGCTTGTAGGGCTTCTAAAAACCAGCAGATGCTTTTATTTTCAGCTTCTTTATTCTTTTAGATTGTGGCCATCTTATGAACAAGGTAAGGTTCTAGATACAGCCTGGAAGAGCAGTACTGGGTATAGGTGAAGAGCATTGCAGCTAATTGGAAGCCTTGGGCAAATTGCCAAACTCTCTGGCTCTCAGTGTCCTTATCTGTAAAATGGGGCATTAGTAACATCTTAGCTGGTAGGGCTTTGGGAGGAATGAAGGGTTAGTACAGATAAGCACTTGGAACAGTGCCTGGCTCAGAGTAAGTGCTCCAGACATTTTAGCGGCTCTTAGCGCTTAAACAACATTATTATTATTATTTTTTACTATTTTAATTTTTCATCCATTTAAAATGTTTTCTCTAATTCTTTAACGTATTTTTACAGCTATTATAACATTTTATTTACACTTGCTTGTCTTTTCATTTAAGTTCTGCCAAGAAGTAAGTTGAATTGCATGGGCTTCTTACGGGCATTCACCGCATAAACAAAGCAAAATTTTATGTTTAACAAGATATTTCTAAAAAGTTGAATTCTGTATTTCAGACTGTTTTGCACCATTGGCTTTATTTATATAACTGAAATACAATTACCATTTTCATCTCTGCATAAAATAATTCGTTTCATTAATTTCAATTTACATACTACATTTCCAGAAATCTGCCCATTGTGGAATGCAAGACACACTTACAGTGACGTTGCCTGTAGTCAGGGCCTCTGACGGCAATTCTAAACCTTGTCTTCCAGTCACCAAGCAGTAGTGAAGCAGCAGCTGCTACTCTTCCAGTATTCTTTTTTCAAATATATTATGTTTATGGTTGTACTCACATTTCTGCTAATTAGGAAGAAGGGCTGGGGCAGGGTTTCTGAGTCAGTTAGCTTCCTTGGAAGATTTGAAGCCCCTGGCAGCAGCTAACAAGCTGTGGCAGATTCATAGACAGCAGCAGCCTCAGAAAGGCCAAGAAAAAAAATCAGTAGAGCTTCTACGGCTTTTTCTTTTTTTTTTTACGGGGAGCGGTGGTAAAATATACATAAAGTGAAGTATACTATGTTAACCATTTTCAAGTGTATCCTTCTGTGGCATGAAGTACATTCAGTGTTGTACAATTATCACTACCATTCATCTCGAGAACTTTTTCTCCATTGCTTTTTGAACCAGCCCTGCCCAATTTGGGGAACCTGGAGATTGAGAAGGGAGCAAAGCAGATACAGATTCATGTTCTCTTCAGTTGGAGAGAGATTTTTTTCCTTTATTCAAACCCCTCTTCAAACACAAAAATACATGTACTTTAATTTTTTTCTTGGGCTTTTCATCTCCTTTTTCTGTCATAATATTTGAATATAATACCCAAAAATGAATGTGGATTTTCAGATAAATTTTCTTAGCATCATGAGGGCTGAAATATATCCCTCCTGCAGAAAATACTGAAGTGTGAGCCTCTACTTGTCATGTTAAACTTATCAGAGAGCAGCTGAGAGCTTTTGCGTTCCATCTATGTGACAACCTCCTTCCCTAATCATATAGAATTATAAGAGTAGCCCTGTTTATTGCAGAAAGACAAAGTAACCTTAAAATATGTTGTTTATTTGTAATACGCTTTTTAAAAAAATGGTTGCATTCAGAAGAACTTGCTGAGAAACCATGAGTGATTGGATAAGACAACCTACCAGGAGAGATGTGTGAGGGGAATGACTAAAACTTAAGAAAAAATAAAAGCCAATTCAAATGAATTCTGAGTGCTGTTGATGGTGATAAAATGGATAAGATACTTAAAAATGCTGCTAATGGAAAATAAGTTAGTAAATCTGTGAGGAAATTTCTATGTGTATATTTAATATACATTTATTTCTATATAAATTATTTATATATCATATATCTATATGCTATTGTATTTATTATATATGTAATATATATGAAGAATAATTGGGGGAGATTCTATATATCAAAATATATAGATAATTAGATATAGATACATACATCAAGAATCAAACACTGGATTTTTCCCCAGTTTTATTGAGATATAATTGACATATCACATTGTATAAGTTTTTTTTTTTAACATCTTTATTGGAGTAAAATTGCTTTACAATGGTGTGTTAGTTTCTGCTTTATAACAAAGTGAATCAGTTACACATATACATATGTTCCCATATCTCTTCCCTCCTGCATCTCCCTCCCTCCCACCCTCCCTATCCCACCCCTCCAGGCGGTCACAAAGCACCTAGCTGATCTCCCTGTGCTATGCGGCTGCTTTCCACTAGCTATCTACCTTACGTAGGGTAGTGTATATATGTCCATGCCTCTCTCTCGCTTTGTCATAGCTTACCCGTCCTCCTCCCCATATCCTAAAGTCCATTCTCTAGTAGGTCTGTGTCTTTATTCCTGTCTTACCCCTAGGTTCTTTATGACATTTTTTCCCCTTAAATTCCATATATATGTATTAGCATACTGTATTTCTCTTTCTCTTTCTGACTTACTTCACTCTGTATGACAGACTCTAGGTCTATCCACCTCATTACAAATAGCTCAATTTCGTTTCTTTTTATGGCTGAGTAATATTCCATTGTGTATATGTGCCACATCTTCTTTATCCATTCATCCGATGATGGACACTTAGGTTGTTTCCATCTCTGGGCTATTGTAAATAGAGCTGCAACGAACATTTTGGTACATGACTCTTTTTGAATTATGGTTTTCTCAGGGTATATGCCCAGTAGTGGGATTGCTGGGTCATATGGTAGTTCTATTTGTAGTTTTTTTAAGGAACCTCCATACTGTACTCCACAGTGGCTGTATCAATTTACATTCCCACCAACAGTGCAAGAGGGTTCCTTTTTCTCCACACCCTCTCCAGCATTTATTGTTTCTAGATTTTTTGATGATGGCAATTCTGATTGGTGTGAGATGATATCTCATTGTAGTTTTGATTTGCATTTCTCTAATGATTAATGAAGTTGAGCATTCTTTCATGTGTTTGTTGGCAGTCTGTATATCTTCTTTAGAGAAATGTCTATTTAGGTCTTCTGCCCATTTTTGGATTGGGTTGTTTGTTTTTTTGTTATTGACCTGCATGACCTGCTTGTATATTTTGGAGATTAATCCTTTGTCAGTTGCTTCATTTGCAAATATTTTCTCCCATTCTGAGGGTTGTCTTTTTGTCTTGTTTATGGTTTCCTTTGCTGTGCAAAAGCTTTGAAGTTTCATTAGGTCCCATTTGTTTACTTTTGTTTTTATTTCCATTTCTCTAGGAGGTGGGTCAAAAAGTATCTTGCTGTGATTTGTCATAGAGTGTTCCGCCTATGTTTCCCTCTAAGAGTCTGATGGTTTCTGGCCTTACATTTAGGTCTTTAATCCATTTTGAGCTTATTTTTGTGTATGGTGTTAGGGAGTGACCTAATCTCATACTTTTACAGGTACCTGTCCAGTTTTCCCAGCACCAGTTATTGAAGAGGCTGTCCTTTCTCCACTGTACATTCCTGCCTCCTTTATCAAAGATAAGGTGACCATATGTGCGTGGGTTTATCTCTGGGCTTTCTATCCTGTTCCATTGATCTATCTTTCTGTTTTTGTGCCAGTACCGTACTGTCTTGATTACTGTAGCTTTGTAGTATAGTCTGAAGTCAGGGAGCCTGATTCCTCCAGCTCCGTTTTTTGTTCTCAAGATTGCTTTGGCTATTTGGGGTCTTTTGTGTTTCCATACAAATTGTGAAATTTTTTGTTCTAGTTCTGTGAAAAATGCCAGTGGCAGTTTGATAGGGATTGCATTGAATCTGTAGATTGCTTTGGGTAGTAGAGTCATTTTCACAATGTTGATTCTTCCAATCCAAGAACATGGTATATCTCTCCATCTGCTTGTATCATCTTTAATTTCTTTCATCAGTGTCTTATAATTTTCTGCATACAGGTCTTTTGTCTCCTTAGGTAGGTTTATTCCTAGATATTTTATTCTTTTTGTTGCAATGGTAAATGGGAGTGTTTTCTTGATTTCACTTTCAGATTTTTTATCATTAGTGTATAGGAATGTCAGAGATTTCAGTGCATTAATTTTGTATCCTGCTACTTTACCAAATTCACTGATTAGCTCTAGCAGTTTTCTGGTAGCATTTTTAGGATTCTCTATGTATAGTATCATGTCATCTGCAAACAGTGACAGCTTTACTTCTTCTTTTCCGATTTGGATTCCTTTTATTTCCTTTTCTTCTCTGATTGCTGTGGCTAAAACTTCCAAGACTATGTTGAATAAGAGTGGTGAGAGTGGGCAACCTTGTCTTGTTCCTGATCTTAGTGGAAATGCTTTCAGTTTTTCACCATTGAGGACAACGTTGGCTGTGGGTTTGTCATATATGGCCTTTATTATGTTAAGGAAAGTTCCCTCTATGCCTACTTTCTGCAGGGTTTTTATCATAAATGGGTGTTGAATTTTGTCGAAAGCTTTCTCTGCATCTATTGAGATGATCATATGGTTTTTCTCCTTCAATTTGTTAATATGGTATATCACTTTGATTGATTTGCGTATATTGAAGAATCCTTGAATTCCTGGAATGAACCCCACTTGATCATGGTGTATGATCCGTTTAATGTGCTGTTGGATTCTGTTTGCTAGTATTTTGTTGAGGATTTTTGCATCTATGGTCATCAGTGATATTGGCCTGTAGTTTTCTTTCTTTGTGACATCCTTGTCTGGTTTTGGTATCAAGGTGATGGTGGCTTCGTAGAATGAGTTTGGATGTGTTCCTCCCTCTGCTATATTTTGGAAGAGTTTGAGAAGGATAGGTGTTAGCTCTTCTCTAAATGTTTGATAGAATTCGCCTGTGAAGCCATCTGATCCCGGGCTTTTGTTTATTGGAAGATTTTTAATCACAGTTTCAATTTCAGTGCTTGTGATTGGTCTCTTCATATTTTCTATTTCTTCGTGATTCAGTTTTGGCAGGTTGTGCATTTCTAAGAATTTGTCCATTTCTTCCAGGTTGTCCATTTTATTGGCATAGAGTTGCTTGTAGTGATCTCTCATGATCTTTTGTATTTCTGCAGTGTCAGTTGTTACTTCTCCTTTTTCATTTCTAATTCTATTGATTTGAGTCTTCTCCCTTTTTTTCTTGATGAGTCTGGCTAATGGTTTATCAATTTTGTTTATTTTCTCAAAGAACCAGCTTTTAATTTTATTGATCATTGCTATCATTTCCATCATTTCTTTTTGATTTATTTCTGATCTGATTTTTATGATTTCTTTCCTTCTGCTAACTTTGGGCTTTTTTTGTTCTTCTTTCTCTAATTGCTTTAGGTGCAAGGTTAGGTTGTTTATTCGAGATGTTTCCTGTTTCTTAAGGTAGGAATGTATTGCTATAAACTTCCCTCTTAGAACTGCTTTTGCTGCATCCCATAGATTTTGGGTCATTGTGTCTCTATTGTCATTTGTTTCTAGGTATTTTTTAATTTCCTCTTTGATTTCTTCAGTGATCATTTCGTTATTAAGTAGTGTATTGTTTAGCCTCCATGTGTTTGTATTTTTTACAGATCTTTTCCTGTAATTGATATCTAGTCTCATAGCGTCGTGGTCGGAAAAGATACTTGAAACATTTTCAATTTTCTTAAATTTACCAAGGCTTGACTTGTGACCCAAGATATGATCTATCCTGGAGAATGTTCCATGAGCACTTGAGAAAAATGTGTATTCTGTTGTTTTTGGATGGAATGTCCTATAAATATCAATTAAGTCCATCTTGTTTAATGTATCATTTAAAGCTTGTGTTTCCTTATTTTCATTTTGGATGATCTGTCCACTGGTGAAAGTGGGGTGTTAAAGTCCCCTACTATGAATGTGTTACTGTTGATTTCCCCTTTTATGGCTGTTAGTATTTGCCTTATGTATTGAGGTGCTCCTATGTTGGATGCATAAATATTTACAATTGTTATATCTTCTTCTTGGATCGATCCCTGGATCATTATGTAGTGTCCTTTGTCTCTTCTAATAGTCTTTATTTTAAAGTCTATTTTGTCTGATATGAGAATTGCTACTCCAGCTTTCTTTTGGTTTCCATTTGCATGAAATATCTTTTTCCATCCCCTTACTTTCAGTTTGTATGTGTCTCTAGGTCTGAAGTGGGTCTCTTGTAGACTGCAAATATATGGATCTTGTTTTTGTATCCATTCAGCCAATCTGTGTCTTTTGGTGGGAGCATTTAGTTCATTTACATTTAAGGTAAGTATCAATATGTATGTTCCTATTCCCATTTTCTTAATTGTTTTGGGTTCGTTATTGTAGGTCTTTTCCTTCTCTTGTGTTTCTTGCCTAGAGAAGTTCCTTTAGCAGTTGTTGTAAAGCTGGTTTGATGGTGCTGAACTCTCTCAGCTTTTGCTTGTCTGTAAAGGTTTTAATTTCTCCATCAAATCTGAATGAGATCCTTGCTGGGTAGAGTAATCTTGGTTGCAGGTTTTTCTCCTTCATCACTTTAAATATGTCCTGCCAGTCCCTTCTGGCTTGCAGAGTTTCTGCTGGAAGATCAGCTGTTAACCTTATGGGGATTCCCTTGTGTGTTACTTGTTGTTTTTCCCTTGCTGCTTTTAATATGTTTTCTTTGTATTTAATTTTTGACAGTTTGATTAATATGTGTCTTGGCATATTTCTCCTTGGATTTATCCTGTATGGAACTCTCTGTGCTTCCTGGACTTGATTAACTATTTCCTTTCCCATATTGGGAAAGTTTTCAACTATAATCTCTTCAAATATTTTCTCAGTCCCTTTCTTTTTCTCTTCTTCTTCTGGAACCCCTAGAATTCGAATGTTGGTGCGTTTAATGTTGTCCCAGAGGTCTCTGAGACTGTCTTCAGTTCTTTTCATTTCTTTTTCTTTATTCTGCTCTGCAGTAGTTATTTCCACTATTTTATCTTCCAGGTCACTTATCCGTTCTTCTGCCTCAGTTATTCTGCTATTGATCCCATCTAGAGTATTTTTATTTTCATTTATTGTGTTGTTCATCGTTGTTTGTTTCATCTTTAGTTCTTCTAGGTCCTTGTTAAATGTTTCTTGCATTTTGACCATTCTGTTTCCAAGATTTTGGATCATCTTTACTATCATTATTCTGAATTCTTTTTCAGGTAGACTGCCTATTTCCTCTTCATTTGTTAGGTCTGGTGGGTTTTTATCTTGCTCCTTCATGTGCTATGTGTTTTTCTGTCTTCTCATTTTGCTTATCTTACTGTGTTTGGGCTCTCCTTTTTGCAGGCTGCAGGTTCGTGGTTCCCGTTGTTCTTGGTGTCTGTCCCCAGTGGCTAAGGTTGGTTCAGTGGGTTGTGTAGGCTTCCTGGTGGAGGGGACTAGTGCCTGTGTTCTGGTGGATGAGGCTGGATCTTGTCTTTCTGGTGGGCAGGTCCACGTCTGGTGGTGTGTTTTGGGGTGTCTGTGGACTTATTATGATTTTAGGCAGCCTCTCTGCTAATGGGTGGGGTTGTGTTCCTGTCTTGCTAGTTGTTTGGCATAGGATATGCAGCACTATAGCTTGCTGGTCGTTGAGTGAAGCTGGGTGCTGGTGTTGAGATGGAGATCTCTGGGAGATTTTCGCCATTTGATATTATGTGGAGCTGGGAAGTCTCTTGTGGACCAGTGTCCTGAAGTTGGCTCTCCCACCTCAGAGGCACAGCACTGGCTCCTGGCTGCAGCACCAAGAGCCTTTCATCCACGTGGCTCAGAATAAAAGGGAGAAATAGTAGAAAGAAAGAATTAGTAGAAGTAGAAAGAAAGAAAAAAGGAAGAAAGGGAGGGAGGAAGGAAGGAAGGAGGGAAGGAAGGAAAAAGAAAGAAAGAAGATAAAGTAAAATAAAATAAGATAAAATATAATAAAGTTATTAAAATAAAAAAATAATTATTAAGAAAAATTTTAAAAAAACAGACGGATAGAACCCTAGGACAAATGGTGGAAGCAAAGCTATACAGACAAAATCTCACACAGAAGCATACACATACACACTCACAAAAAGAGGAAAAAATCATAAATTTTGCTCTCAAAGTCCACCTCCTCAATTTGGGATGATTCGTTGTCAATTCATGTATTCCACAGATGCAGGGTACATCAAGTTGATTGTGGAGTTTTAATCCGGTGTTTCTGAGGCTGCTGGGAGAGATTTCCCTTTCTCTTCTTTGTTCTCACAGCTCCCAGGGGCTCAGCTTTGTATTTGGCCCCACCTCTGCGTGTAGGTCACCGGAGAGCGTCTGTTCTTCGCTCAGACAGGACGGGGTTAAAGGAGGCGCTGATTGGGGGCTCTGGCTCACTCAGGCCGGGGGGGGAGGGAGGGGCACGGAGGGCGGGGCGGGTCTGCGGCGGCAGAGGCCGGCGTGAGGTTGCATCAGCCTGAGGCGTGCCGTGCGTTCTCCCGGGAGAGGTGTCCCTGGATCCCGGGACCCTGGCAGTGTCGGGCTGGACAGGCTCCCCGGAAGGGAGGTGTGGAGAGTGACCTGTGCTCTCACAGAGGCTTTTTGGTGGCGGCAGCAACAGCCTTCGCGTCTCATGCCTGTCTCTGGGGCCCGCGCTTTTAGCCGCGGCTCGCGCCCGTCTTTGGAGCTCCTTTAAGCAGCGCTCTTAAGGCCCTCCAGGTACGTGGGGGGTTTCTTGCTCTTTGGGACGTCTGAGGTCTTCTGACAGCGTTCAGTAGGTGTTCTGTAGGAGTTGTTACACGTGTAGATGTATTTTTGGTGTATTTGTGGGGAGAAAGGTGATCACCGCGTCTTACTCTTCCGCCATCTTCCCGGAAGCCCCAAGTATTCTTGTATAAGTTTAAAGTGTACAACGTAATGACTTGATATATGTATATACTGTGAAATGATTACCACAGTAAGTTTAATTAACACCCAAGAACCAAACACTTTGATCATAACTCCGCTTCTAGGGAATTATTTTAAGCAAATGGTTAGACAAAGATTAACACATTAAAATTATCAGAATATTTATAATAGCTAAATTTTAGACAATTTAAATAAATGTCCAAAACTGAAAGTGATATATTACAACTGATTTATTTGAGGTAATATGATATTGCAATTATAATTTGTTCATAAAGGATTTTAATGACGTATAAAAATGCTCATGATAGAGGGACTGTTAAATGAGAAAAGAAGAATATAAGTTTTCTATGCATTTTCAACCATGTAGAAATATGTACAGAAAAAAGGCTAGTTATATCTGGATGTGGGAATCTGAGTTCTTACATCCATATGCCCATATTCAAACCAATAGAATTTGTTTTTCTACACTGAGCTCCATTTTATGGGAAAGAAATAAATCAAAAGTAACCATGCTAATGTGAAGAATTTGTTTAAAACTGCATATCCCAGGGTCGGTCTGTGGGGAGTGAGCTTATTCCTCCACAACTGTTAAAAATGTTATGTTTAATGGTGCCCCTGAGGCACGTTACATTCTGAGGTGCTTCTGAATCAGGAATGGTTTTGCTCTGTATCGTTTTAATACTAGGTGAGCGTATTGTCTTCTGATTTTTTGTAATTGGTGGTCTATGTATGGGATCTACACAATTCTGTAAGTAGAAGATCCAGTTAACAGAGTACTGCTTTCTCCCATCTTTATGGGTAACCTGGGGCTTACAATCCTGTGGCTTCAAGTTTCATTCACTTAAGGAATTACATTTTTTAAAATAATTATTTAATTAGTGGATGTGACTTGGCCCCAAACGGTCTCCCACATGAGAAAGTCTACATCTGAATGATGAGAATAAAGTAGTTTGCAAGGTTTCTTTAGGCAACGTAAAATACCAGCTCACACCAACTGAAGGGACAATTTGTACCATTAATATATGAGGCAGTGAAAAGGAGACAGACCACCATGTATTTCACACAGACCACTGCATCTTCCCCATGAGGCTCTACTGTCGCAGAACCTTCCAGTGTTACCTATAGAAGACTGGCGTCTCTCCAGGAAGTGAAAGGCTCCTTTTCATATGCTGAGCTGCCATATGTTTAGAGTTGATGTTGAGACTTTAAAGGTTTTGCGTAGTGGCCACAGGGCTTTGCTTGTATGTGTGCCTTTGGAGCTGTTTCTGAAGATTATCCCACTGTGGCCATTCTGGGTATTTTAATAGCTTTGTTTGCAATTTGGGATACATATTTTGGTCTAGGATCAAACATGAGCTGTGAATGAAAGACAAACATTTAACTGGCCAAAGGAACTTCCCTGGTGGTGCAGTGGTTAAGACTCTGTGCTCCCAATACAGGGGGCCTGGGTTCGATCCCTGGTGAGGGAACTAGATCCCATATGCATGCCACAACTAAGAGTTCTCATGCCACAACTAAGGAGCCAGCAAGCCACAACTAAGGAGCCTGTGAGCTGCAAATAAGGAGCCTGCAGGCTGCAACAAAGGAGCACACGTGCTGCAACTAAGGAGCACACTTGCCACAACAAAGGAGCCCACAAGCTGCAACTAAGGAGCACACCTGCCGCAACTGAGGAGCACACCTGTCGCAAACAAATAAATAAAATAAATATTTTAAATAAATAAATAGGTCAAGAAAAATGCTTTCCTTCCAAATGGGTCCAAAATGGCAGCTTAATTTTGTGTGGCACCTTTTTGGGCCCCATAGGCAGGACTCCTAAGCTTTCCAGATTGAGTATTTCAAGAATCCCTTTTTCCAACTGTTGACCTGACAGAAGGTAACAGAGTATTTCAAGTGACTCTGATTCATCCTGTAGGGTCCCTGGGTTTCGTCCCTGTGACACCTGAACTGCATCAGAGTGGAAGTATCATTTGGAGTCTATGCTAGACTTGAGCCAAGACAACAGTGGTCCTTGTTCTAACTTCTTCTGAGTGAGGAGATGCTTTCGGTTGAGTTTGTCAGGTGGCAAGCATTTTCCTGAATGTCTGATGAACAATGTGTTAGTTCCAGGAGACAGGAATGAGCTTAGAGAGAAATGATGGAGGTTTTTATGTTTAACTTGGAGGGATGTAAGTCCTAGAATCACAGAATGAACCTAATACATGGCTCTGTGCTTAGTAGATTATTGAATAAATAAATGAAAAAGTGTACATTACATGAGAAAAACAATGTCTTGATGGGCAATTTACATGGTACAAATGGACAATTTGAGAAAATTAAGACTGTAGAAGTGTTTTGAGTGGGGTTAGATTTAAAGGCAGCAGTTGTGAGGAGATTAGAAGGAGGTCTTTTTTTTGCGGTACACGGGCCTCTCACTGTTGTGGCCTCTCCTGTTGCGGAGCACAGGCTCTGGACGTGCAGGCTCAGCGGCCATGGCTCACGGGCCCAGCCGCTTCACGGCATGTGGGATCTTCCCGGACCGGGGCACGAACCCGTGTCCCCTGCATCGGCAGGCGGACTCTCAACCACTGCGCCACCAGGGAAGCCCATAGAAGGAGGTCTTTAAGAAACTAAACTACGTTTTGGAGTATTTGTTGGAATAAAAGTATCTCTTTCAACATAACAATGCACAATTACTCTCTATAGGACAAAGAGCATTCCTCTGATGATGCTAAGGCCCTTCTAGTCATGAACATGACAAAGAACACTCACTTACACAGCAAACTCCAGCCTACAGACAAGTTGTTTTCACTAATTCTTTAAACTCATCCTACCATTTGTCAAAATGTAGCTTTTCTTTTTTTTAATTTAAAAAATTTTTATTGAAGTATAGTTGATTTACAATGTTGTGTTAATTTCTGCTGTACAGCAAAGTGACCCAGTTATACATACGTACATATATATATATATATATATATATATTCTTTTTCATCTTCTTTTCCATTATGGTTTATCACAGAATATCACTGAATATAGTTCCCTGTGTTATACAGTAGGACTTTGTTGTTTATCTATCCTATATATAATAGTTTGCATCTACTAGTCTCAAACTCCTAATACTTCTCTCTCCTATCCCTCTTCCCCCTTGGCAACCACAAGTCTGTTCTCTATGTCTGCGAGTTTGTTTCTGTTTCATAGATATATTCATTTGTGTTGTATTTTGGATTCCACATATAAGTGATATCGTATGGTATTTGTCTTTCTCTTTCTGACTTACTTGACTTAGTATGATAATCTCTAGGTCCATCCATGCAGCTGCAAATGGCATTATTTCATTTTTTTATGGTTGAGTTATATTCCATTGTATATATATACCACATCTTTATCCATTCATCTGTCAATGAACATTTAGGTTGTTTCAGTGTCTTGGCTATTGTAAATAGTGCTGCTGTGAACATAATGGTGCATATATTTTTTTCGAATTATAGTTTTGTCTGGGTATACACCCAGGAGTGGAATTGCTGGATCATATGGCAACTCTATTTTTAGTTTTTTGAGGAACCTCCATAGTGTTTTCCATAGTGGCTGCACCAATTTACATTCCCACTGACAGTGTAAGAGGGTTCCCTTTTCTCCACACCCTCTCCAGCATTTCTTATTTGTAGAAAATGTAGCTTTTCTTAATACAGAAATCAAAATATTCTCTTTCAACTGAGTTTCCATTACACTTATCTTTTTTTTCATGAATTTATTTTCTGAGTATGAATCGAGAAGCTACACTACCCCAGACTCCATGATTAGTGCTGGGAGTGCAAAAAACAGGGTCTCTGACTCCAGGAAGCTTGGTGTTTAGGGAATATAAGCAAATAGGCAATTAAGATACAATGTTCCTAAAACATCTCTATTGTACTTACTTTTTTAGATGTCTGCTTCTATTTATTTAGATGATCTAATTTGTACTCTTTGAGAACATCTCATGTATATTTGATTCCCTAGCATCTGGAACACATTCCGTGCACTTAAGTAGATTTATTGAATTTATTTTAATTGAGTAAAATCTAGCATATGATAGATCTAGAAGTAGCATCCAGTGGTTATTATTTGTTCATATTATTATAGAACTTTTGTATTTTGGAAAAATATTGCATACACTGAGTCCAAATTGAGTCAGCCCTGATTCCAGAATGTCACTTTATTTTTTAAAATTTATTTTAAAGGGAATATAGTGTTATATAATGGAAAGAGCTTGGAGTTTGTACTTAGAAGATCTGGATTTCAGTTCTGTGTAAGTGACATCTTTTCTTAGAGACCCAGTTTTCTCATGTCTAAAAGAAGAACATAAAACTTAGTTCAGGAGTTTTTAAATGAGATTAGGTAACAAATGTGAAAATCATTTTATCAACTATAAAGTTAGATGAAATGTTACTGGTGAATCAAGGAGTCAATTAGATACAAAAAGCTATTGGGCATTGTGGAGTCAATTATTACCTTTTTTTCCCTTTTCTGTTCATCATCTCCTCCTTGGGGAAACACCCTTTCTCCATTCCATGTGTCTTTGCTGTGCCTCTGCCCTGACCTCAGCCTGGCACATATGACTGAGTCTAGGCCAGACAGTGTTTGTCTCCTGGGAACTGGGATCTTGTGCAGACAGAGACCCAGGCATTGAAGGCCACTGGAGTGGTGGCAGTGTCCAAGGCAGTCTGCCAGCTCCCGAGTAGAACATTCTCGCTAACCTGTTTTCTGCCCTTTCTCAGACCTGAACGTTTAGCTTTCCCTTCCAGTCTGTGAGCTGCCCCATAGTTTTTCAGAAAACTCCTTTTTTTTTTTTGCTTAAGTTAGTCACAAGTTGTGTTTCTTGCCACTGAAAATATTAATCGATAAAGGCTCTCTCCCAGTTCAATTTTAATTAGTTTGAAGCAATAGTGATTCTTTGTATATTCGTTGCATACACACTCCCTAAAATATGAGCTATGCCTTCTGATTTTGAGAAGTGCAGTCTCCTCTGTGTCCCATGTTTCCCGGCCATCCCAGCTGGAAACAATGTCTCCATCACCGCAGTGGTCAATTCTTCTTTGTGGAAGCACATGGCACTGGCTGATTGTGTGGAAGTCCCCAGGAATGCCTCACAGGTCTTTTTCAGGAGTCTCTTGGCCACTACTTGGTATTGACCATTCTCTTCTCCCGCTTTAGCTACTCTGGTGTGAATTCTTCAACTGCCTATGCCCCCAAAAGGCAGCTGTGCTGGCAGTGCCTTCTAAAACTGTCGAGCTTTTGGAGCTATGGCCTTGCAACATGTAATCTCACGTGACATGCGGTGGTGATGTAAGGTAGATTACCATTCAATGCCGAGTGACTGCTCCCGAGGACAAGCGCTGGGAATCCCACTGGCCGGGAGAGTTCTTGGAAGATATAGACAGTCCCGTGGCTTATCAGAGGGTGTTTGGGGCTTTGATAGAGAGGAATGAAGTGGGAGTGTAGGAAATGCGAAAGCAAAGATGCTGAGGTGATAATGAATAAGGATTTTAGATAGCAGTAAGAATTGACAACCTTGAAATGGAGGGAGGATTCCTGTGGGCTTACAGAGCAGCACAACCAGAAAGACTCACTGGAGTGAAGCTCGAGGGTGTGGCTTGGCCGGGAACAGGTGGGTGAGATTGATCCCCACAGGCTTTGGGGTGACCTGGAGGGGGCTGGGGCTCTGAGAGCAGCCAGCTCCAGCCATGACCTGCTCTGACCATTCACCTTAGGGTGCTAGGCAAATATCATCATTTTCAAGATGTGCCGTGAATGACAAAGGCTGGGAAATGCTGCTACAAGACAAGTGGAAGATGAGACTGGAAAGGTAACCTGAAGCCCTACTGCACAGGAAATTGGATGCCTGGGTGGAAATGAAGGAATGGATGGTGCAAACCTTCTAAAGTAAGAGTTGCTTGATTCCTTGAGTGAGGTCAGAGAGGTGTGAAGGGTTTGCCAAAGGTGGCTGAAGTCTGAAGGGGGAGCCTGTTTAGATACATGGGGAAGGCAAACTCTGAATTAGACACGTTAGTTGTTTTCAACTGAAGCACAGA
Organism: Pseudorca crassidens; assembly: GCF_039906515.1. Lineage (NCBI taxonomy): Eukaryota > Metazoa > Chordata > Mammalia > Artiodactyla > Delphinidae > Pseudorca > Pseudorca crassidens. The sequence continues at coordinate 35,961,689 of NC_090308.1, forward strand.
GGGGACTCCCGGGGTTCTAAAAGGACAGAGAAACAGGGTCAGCGGAGCTGCCACGGCCCTGGAGCGCGTACCCCCTGGCAGGCTGGTTTGGACAGGGGCTATCGTGCTGCTCTGTCTCTCACTTGGCACCACTGGTGACAACAGCACACTCTGGAAGGACACCTGGCTGGGGTTCAGGTGAAGTGAACGACACAAAGGTGATGCGCTCCCACAGGCCAGTCTGTGCTGCGGACCTTAGTACATCAAGTGGTACTAGATCCTCCTGGGCTTGAGTCTCAATTCTGCCACCAGTACCTAGGCTACTTCGAACACATCCGGAATCTCCTGGAGGCTTTGAAGCCTCGACCCTGAATCAGGGGTAATAAATATTAGCCACCTTTTTTTTTTTACTGTTATTTTAAACTTTCTAAGCAAGTAAAGTAACTTGCTACAGATTCACAACAGTGACTCAATGTGAAATAAGGAAAATGTTGGCATCGCCTTTCCCAGCCCAGGAAGCAGAAAAGTTTTATCTTCTATGTGAAAGCACAAACCGACTTAAAGAGGAATCTGTTAAGCTGTGAGACGCTGACTCCGTGAGGAGAGAGCATCCCTGGTGTAAGAGTAAGTGACAACTTTGGTCAAATAGATTTCCCTTCCTGAGATGCTTAAAGAATCAATAAATGTTATCGTTTCCTAAGGCGTGCTTCGATAACTGTTTTTATATAGAAATAGGACATTTCACCAGATTGAGCATTCATGGATATTTTAAGATCCTCTGGAATTGTCAAGAAGAGGGAAATTTTAGGTTTGTTATCTGAGAAGACTTCACTGTGAGACTTATCATTTTATAGTGACTGTTCTCAAGGGACAGGTTGGAAAGTCCAATGTTCGTATTGTTTAGAAGCTATACTAGCCTTTATATTCAAAATTTGAACGTGGAGGCAATTCCTGCCCTCAGTAGGAAGAATCAAGACGTTCAGTTGTTTCACTTTCCACAGCTTTTCCACCTATTTTTAAGCCCCCCACAATATACCACTAAGTAGTCTAGAATAGCCCAAAGCTGGATTTCAAATGATCTTAATATCTCCTTGAGTTTTCTAGCATCTAAAGTCAACAGGTAGGCTGTTATGCTAGTTCTGTAGGATTGAATGAAGCAGTTATTAGAGAAAAATAAATGATGAGGAAATTAACCCATATTTACTGCCCTTGTCAGACTACATTTATGTTCAAGAACCATGATTCAAAGAACTGCTGGTAACTAGCTTTAAAGGCAGCTTGCTGCATTAAACAGTTACACATGTCGTCTCACTCAGTTTGTTCAGCCACTTAGAAGTAGGTGATGAACTCCCATTTTACAGATGAGGAAACTGAGGGCTCAAAGAAGTTAATAACTTGTTAAGGTCACCAGCCTAGAAGGTAGTGGACTTGGCCTGGAAGCCAAGTCTGTCTGGTTCCAAAGCAGAGGCTCTTTCCGTTGCATCTGCCACCTGAATGGCCAGCAGAAGCATTAATGACAGCCGTCTAGATCTGGAAGTGTGAGTTCCAGCTTGGGAAAAGCTGATAGGAAATGAATCGCGATCAGCGTTACAGAGTAAGGGCTGGCTGTGTTCTATGAAAAGAGATGATAGGAAATGACCCTTTCCCCCTGTATAAATATTTCTTGGGCCAGTCATCTCCCTGGGTACTTAAAAATTCTGGCATTAAAAATGTTTCTTTTGTTTAAGTCACTATTAAAATGTTTTCAGAAGGTATCACACATTCAGCCTTTGAAGGTGTATCACATCTTTGTGTTAGTTAATACTAATTAACTTGTTCGAAACCTGTTCTCCAGAGAATAATTTACTGGGATGGGACAGGGAAGAATGTATTGCAGGGGAATTAAATTTTGATGCTTTGGAAGGTGGAAAAGAACGTTTTAGAGAAGAAACTATGCGAGGATGGCAGGACAAGGTGGGGGATTACAGTGAGGGACTTCTGCTAGTCCAGAAGTTAGTTTGAGGGCAGGGGGAGAGGGGCCACCAAAGGTTTATGTATCTCCTTGTTTCATCATTTTTAGCTAAGGCTGGCTCTGAATTGGGGTTTGGGGCACATGTGATAGGGAAATCTGATTGGGAACAGAGCACTAATCAATCCTAGTAATAGTCCAACTTACCTTGGAAGCCAGTTGAAGGCCTGGGGGCTATTGCTGTCCCTAAAGACAGACCCTAGGAGACAGCAGGCCTGGAGGCTGATAACAGAAATCAGGCAGACGGGAAGATTAGAAGGACTCAGCCGGCTGGCAGAACAGGTGGGAGCCGCCTCCTGGGGTGAAGTGGAAAGCCAGTGAGACAGCAGGACCACCCTGAAAAGGAAAGGATGTGTAAAAGGGAAGGAAGGTCCAGAACCTGGGTTTTGTTCCTACATTCAAAAGAAAAATGAGCCTGCTGCTGTGTAGTGAGGAAGGATGTTTCTGTTAACACGGAGAGCTGGGAAGAGCCTCAGAGGCTGCGGGAGGGCTTCTGGCATGTTCTGCTTGACCTCCCACTTGACTCGTGGCACCTCGCCTGTGATGGACAGCGTGAGCAACCCCCCCCCCCCCGGCCTCCACTTGTGACTGTTGAAGTGTTAGTCCCATAATCCAGCCTACAAGTGGCCAGTAAGATGGGGTGCATGGGGCACGGTGCAAATTCCAGCCCCTTTGATAAGTCGTCTGTGGTCTGGGGGCTGCCTGATCAAAAGGTGCAGACTGGGATTAAGACCCCAGATAAGTAGAATGAGTGTCTGGGGAGAGGCCCCTTCTACCCTTTGAGGCCGACTGTTGTAACTTGTGATCTTTATTTAACCCGCACAGAGGTAGGGATTCTTTTCTATTTCGCCTCAGTTTAGTGGACAGTCTGTCTCTCTGATGGCCTGAAATATAACTACTGCGCACGCCAAAGTGAGGTATTTCCCCGTGCAACGCCAAAGACTGGTTGTTGACTCTCCTCTGGGAGGGCAAACTCTAAATACCATAAATGTTTGATTACAAAAATATTGGGCTATGTTATCTGCTTCTCATCTGGGCTACATAAAGAAATGGATCTCTGGGCCAGGATCCTAACTTACTTTCATATGTAGTCTACTTGCTGGCTATGGAAGTTTTGAGGATCTCGTCGTAGGACACTTTGACAATGAAAGCATTATCTCAGTGATTCATTATTTTTTTTTAAGATTTTATTTATTTTTTAAAAATTTATTTATTTATGTATTTATTTTTGGCTGTGTTGGGTCTTCGTTGCGGCACTGGGGGCTTTCTCTAGTTGCAGCGAGCGGGGGCTGCTGTTCGTTGTGGTGCGCAGGCTTCTCATTGCCATGGCGTGGGCTTCTTTGTTGCGGAGCACGGGCTCTAGGCGCACGGGCTTCAGTAATCGTGGCATGCAGGCTCAGCAGTTGTGGTTCGCGGGCTCTAGAGCGCAGGCTCAGTAGTTGTGGCGCACAAGATTAATTGCTCTGCAGCATGTGGGATCCTCCCGGACCAGGGCTCGAACCCATGTGCCCTGCATTGGCAGGTGGGTTCCTAACCACTGCACCACCAGGGAAGTCCCAGTGATTCATTATTTAATGTTTTTGTTGCATATTTATATATAAATGTAATTTGGGTAAAATAGATAAACTGAGGAAAATGAAATATTCCAGGGAGGAGATGTGATAACTGATTGGCAAAACTGTGATGGAAAAATCTTGATACACGAGACTCTGTTCTCAGAAGTACAGAGAAGGAACACTGACATGAGCCTGAGATGTAGTCCTAGAAAATACAGATTTGCATGGATCAAGCATTATTATCAATGGAAGTAAAACGGCCCTTTCTCTTTCACATGCTAAGGAAGTTTTATCTTTTCGTATGAGGATCTCCTCCCAATGAAGCAAATTATGGAGCACTTCTAGCTGAGCTTCTGTGTATTTGCTTGCTCTAGAACCAGAGATTGAAAACCCATTTCTCAGATTTATCCACCAGTACTGCTATTTCTCAGACTTTCCTTATAAATCTCATTCTATCTAGAAATATGTCAAATGATGAAAATAATTGACTCCTCAAATATTGTCACCAGAGACCTCTAAGGAATACTTTTGAAGGAATTGACCACCTCAGGCTTAAGAAGGAGCAAGTGGAGGTTCCGAATTGGAAATTGTTTAGACTGAACAGTTATTATTAACTGAGTTATTATAACTGAGTTAATAATGTCAGATCACTTGCAAGCAGTTACATGATTTGCATTTCTTTTACTGGACACCTGAAAAATGAGGCACCTGCTCAGATTTCCGAATTTCCAACAGTTTCAACATGTCTGACCTCTTCGAGAAGACAGCCTCAGAGTGCCATGCTAGTAGTGTTACTTAATTAGAGAAGCTAAATGAAGAAATTATACCAGTTAATTCTCTATACTGGAAAATATATTTATTTTTGCCACCATTGTTCTTTTTTATTTTGTGCATTATTATTATAGATGAGTTGAAACATGCAAAAATAGACAGATTACTATAACGAACCTTGCTTTACCCATCACCTCCAGACATCATTAACTTCTCATCAGTCTTGTTTCATATAAAGCTCCCCAACTCACCTCTCTTTTTATTTTGAAGCACAGCTCAAAAGTCATTTCATTTAATCCTTAAATATTTCAGTATGTTCTAGAGGTTTTTTGTTTGTTTGTTTATTTGTTTTTCTGCGGTATGCGGGCCTCTCACTGTCATGGCTTCTCCCGTTGCGGAGTACAGGCTCCGGACGTGCAGGCCCAGCGGCCATGGCTCACGGGCCCAGCTGCTCCGCGGTATGTGGGATCCTCCCGGACCAGGGCACGAACCTGTGTCCCCTGCATTGGCAGGCGGACTCTCAACCACTGTGCCACCAGGGAAGCCCTAGAGGTTTTTATTTTAAACCCAAGTATAGAGCAATGATTTAACCCCAGCAATAAAAGAATCTTTGAAAAATACCTTCCTTTGAAAAGGAAATTTCCCTCCATTAAAAAAAAAAAAAAGAATACCCCTCCATTTTTAAGAGAATGTCTCCTCTAAAATGACTTTGACTAATCTGGTTTTGGGGGAAGAGGTCCCTGAAAAAGATTTTACAATTTAAATTTGCTCCTGGTCCTAAGTAGTAGGGACCACTGTTTTCTGGAATTACAAATGGAGACGGGCTCGGTATTTAAAATGTGTTCCAAGATCAGCAGCTTTGCAGTATGGGGGTGGCACAGGGCATGCCTTAATCCTTTAATGAAAAACACGTCTTTATTTGAAATAAAGGAATTTGATATGTTTCTGTTACATTGGTACTTTACAACTTTCTGCTCTTCTAACAGAAACCTGGAAGTTTACATGCTCCTGGCAACCACGTTCCCCTTTAAAACTTGAAATAAACAAAATCTCTTTGATGAGTGACCCTTAGTGTCATAACTGATGGGAAAAGTGTAATGAAAGGAACTGGCAAAAACCATGAAAGTTCCATGGAACAAATGCTACCAAAATAGACCCACATACTTCTGCTAGGCGACAGTCAACAAAATAAATGTGTTTTTCAATACATTTCTTATGAAAAACCAAGCTGAAGTCCCGATGTCAAATCTTGCTCAGTTCACTTTATTGGAATTGCGCTTAAAAAAACGTCCAGGGTTAGAAAACTAAGCCAGTGTGTTGCTTAGTCCTTCAATGGCATATGGACCACAGTTTCTTCCCACTTAATATTTGGAAATCAACATAAGCCCAGCATTGGCATTTCCATGGTAAATAAAAAGACATCACATTTCTCTTTCCCAGGCCAGCTACTTTTCCAGTTCCCTCTCCCTGTGCTCAGGAAAACAACCCAGGATCTGCGCCCCTGTGAGAACCTGCCTGATTCAAACTGTGCCAGGAAAACATGAAGTGGTTTACCTTACGCTACAATACAGGTTGGGTGAATAGTGGGCTGATCAAAAAGGATAACGGGCTGGAGCGCTGAATAGAACCACAAGGAAATCCATTCCTAAGTGGGTTTCATTCGGCATCCCTGCGTCCTGTGCTTGGTTTCAGATCTCTTGTTTAGCTCCCCTTTCAGTACAGCTCAGTTGATTTTTTAGTTAATTTAAAAGCAGTAAGAACATGTCAAAAAACCAGAAAGCAAATGGGACAGTCACAGCTTCCTTTCGCAAAGATGGTTATCAGCACTATCAGACATCTCCAGTCTTCGCTCCTGGGAACAAGCCTTCGTTTAGATAGTGTCTGAGGATTAATTGGCAAGGGGCTGTCTCCTGATATTGAGTTTCTTCCTTCCCTAGCTGACAAGCACACACCGCTCCCGCCGGTTTTCTGTGATATTCTGGCACTTGAGAGTGGTTCTGAAATAGCCCCGGCAGACCTGCCTTCTTCCACTGCTGTGCACCTACTGGCCAGTTCCCAGAGACTAGAATATGGTTAGAGAGAAAAACAATGGCCCTCAGTGCCACAGTGTAGAATGGCAATGGGAGGAAGTGACAGAGACACAGGAAACAGGGAGAGAGGTTTTCTTACACAAACAAGCCCAGGGAGGAACAGGCTAGGAAAACAAAGGTAAGGCTGGAGAAAGCAGCCACCGGGCCCTGGGGAGAATGTGGTCACGGGCAGGGTCCCCCCGAGCAGTGGAGCCAGGGGCCTCGGCGCCTGTGGCACTTCAGTCGCTGACCAGGCCTTCAGGGGCTCCTGAGGTCTGAGGCCAGCAGAGGCCAAGAAGGAAACCTAAGAATGCACTAGCTCCCAGGGTTTGGCGTGTCTGGGAAGGGCTCACCCCATCCCTGTGGGAGTCAGGGGCAAGCCGCCCTGCCTTTTCTGCCTTCCCTCCAGCTTCCCCACATAGCAGCAGGTCATAAGCCCTAACCAGTGCACAGCCCCTGCCCCTGAGTTGTGACTGATCTCTGGAACTGCCTGCTTAATTGTTTCTTCTTGCAAAAGCTGGAATTCCTAGCCTGTCTAACTGACGCTGCACCCTTGCTCCATCCTTCCTGGTTCAGGATTGGGTTCCTCTGGGATGGATCCTTGCCTCAGTTGCTCCCTCATCTGCATAAACTCTCCCAGAGCCTGCATGATCTCTCATCGTTGCATGCTGCTCACCCACCTCCGTGATCCATGGCCTCAGCACAGGCCTGCACTTAGTAGGTGCTCAGGAAAGGCTTGCTGACATAAAGCTAATTGAACTTCCTGCCTGCACTCTTGCTTCCAGGTAGAACCTTCCTGTCCTGGGGCTTCTGATGCTGGCCACTCCCTGGTGACCCCTCTTGGCCACCTGCAACATTTACTCACTTTTCTTCCAGAAAGGGGCCAGGGACTATTCTGATAGAGCAATAGGAAACCCTTTTGCCCACTCCCTATTTGGGGGGTAGCATATTAAAAGTAAGACTACTGTCTAGAGATTCCTGTCATCTCCAATAGTCCTTTGTGGAATTAGTCTTGGAAGGTTTCCCCCCTCCCCCATCCCCAGGGGGAAATGATCCATCCAGGGGCAGCTCCACGGGTGGCTGGGGGGATGGTGATGGCTAGAGCTGCCCTACAGTCTCTACTGCCCTCTTTCCTAAGCCACCATGAATGAAGACAATGCATTTTTTTTTATACGCACTATTTCTTTCGTATGACTATTGCTGTTTTCTAAATGTAGTATTAATAAAAACATTTGACCAGTCTAAGCTGGAGTTTCCCAAAAGGTAGCTGGAGACTCAAAAAAGGTGCTCTCAGAGAGAAAGGGAGGACCAGCTGAGCCCAGAGAATGTTGTTCAGAGCAAATTTATTCCCTTACATAGGGTTTCACTTTGGGGGCATTCCCCCCTTGAGATATGATGCTGTATTTAGCATATAGTTTGACATTTCTTCCTTCATATTTTGTGATTCCCCTTAATATTGCACAACTATTCAGTGACATTTACATGTCCATACAACTTTGGGTGGTGAGGTTATAGAGAAAGAAAGAGATGGGCCAGCAAATGGAGGCGAGAACTGCCTTGTACTCTGAAGCCCTCCCCATGGGCCCTTGAGGAGGAAGCAGAATTTTACAGGGGTCCTCAGTAAATAGCAGCCAGGGGGCTCATGGTGGGGCATGAAGGAGCTGTTGGCTCAAGGAGAAGTAGTCAACTGGATGACTTGAAAGCAGGTGTGAGAGAGAGGGACGTTCCCAGGGTAGATGGGAAAAAAACCACCGTTGGAATCACAGATTAATTGGGTGGTTAGTTGTTTAATGTATTAAGTTACAAACTCCTCTCATTAAATTATAAACTCTACATGGGTAGCGACTCTGTCCAGAGTTACATTCAATAAATATTTGTTGAGCAGGTGAATAGATACATTTATTACACTATTGATTTAATAGTTTCTTATTTACTTGTTCATTCAGTCATTAAAAAAACACAAAAACACATTGACTCTCATCTTTGGGCTGAGCACTAGAGAGACACTAAGAATAATGTGGAGCAAATACGTAGACGAAGCTGCTCCGTTAGCATCTGCTTCTGTGCTGTAGTTCCCGAAACTCACTGAGCTTGCCCTGCAAAAGTTACTCTTATTTATCCTGCTGGAAACCAGCCCCTGCATACATGGTTCACATTTACTGGATTCGGCGACAACTTCCCTGTTTCTCCCAGCTGGAATTATCTCATTTCTTCATCTTTCCAAGGGAGAGTTAGGATTCCTAGGAACTCTAGCTCACTTCTCTGTTAAAACTGCCACCATCATGGAACCATACTAGTTGGGTTAGATTAAAGTGCATTTCTTTTTCTTTTTCTTTTTTTAAATTGGGGTATAGTTGCTTTACAATGTTGTGTTAGTTTCTGCTTTACAACAAAGTGAATCAGCTATATCTATACATATATCCCCTCCCTCTTGGACCTCCCTCCCACCCCCCCATCCCACCCATCGAGGTCATCACAGAGCACCGAGCTGAGCTCCTGCGCTATACAGCCAGTTCCCACTAGCTATGTGCACAGACGTCAATCCCAATCTCCCAGTTCATCCCACCCTCCCTGCACCAGGCCCCACCTGTGTCCACACGTCCCTTCTCTACGTCTGAGTCTCTATTCCTGCCCTGCAAATAGGTTCATCTGTACCATTTTTCTAGATTCCACATATATGCATTAATATATGATATTTGTTTTTCTCTTTCTGACTTACTTCATTCTGCATGCATTTCCGAAGTTAGAACCCATCTCCACATCTGTGAAAATGGAGAGGAGACGAGCTTTGATTTGACTTTAAGATGATAAACACAGGACTATTTTCTAAATGTTCTGGAAGTTATAAAGCTGATTACCTCTTAGTCTTGGGCAAAAACATAGGGTGGGGATTTTGAAACTAGAAAGAAATTTGAAAACAACTTGCAAGTTTTTCTCATTTTATAAAGATAGAAGACAGAGCAGAACTTAGCTTCTATTTTTAGCTCTGCTGCTCCTTATTTGGTTGTCCTTAGGCAACTCCTTAGGCAACACATTCTTAGTTTTATCAGCATCTACCCTATCTACCATGTATCTTAAAGAGATTATGGATATGGAAGAACTCAGAGAAGTTTAAAGTACACATAAATGTAATGCTTCTGGAAATCTAGATGGATGATGATTCGATTTTATAGTACCTGGGAATCGGTTTCAGATAAAGCAAATCAAGACTGTTTCTTTAAATGAGATAATAGGTATAAAGCTCTTAGCACAGTCCCAGGCCTATGATGAGTGCTTGATAAATATTTGCTATTATTACTATTATTCTTTCCCATTCTGAAAAATATAATCATTTCAGAGCGCTACCAATTACACCTGAAAATAAACCTATCTTGGTTTATACTGAAAACTCAGTATGTGCATGGAATATCTTTATTTTGGTTAATACAGCAAGCTCAAGAGCAATATTTTCATGTTAAAGGAGTAAAATCCATGCATTAAGAACTGGAATTAATTCCAGAGAGCAAATTGCTTTGATTTCAACCCTCAATAAGTTCTTATCTTTCTTTATCTACATTATTCACCTAAAGTATCTTGGGTGAAAACTTTGTTTTGAAGCATCAGATTTAAAATGTAATTCTATGACTCCAGTGGTTTTGGTATAATTGTTACACATATTTCTAATCAGTTTTCCTAAAAGTCCAGAATTTGGGGGGAGCAGGGATAATCATAATACTCCCAACTTATCCATACCATTTAAATAACTGGAACACAAAAGTGAGGTAATTTTTGCCAAATAGTTGGAGCTTCAAAGAACAAATTCCTTATTTTCTTTTTTTAAAAAAATCTCACTTTAGGAAGCGGTTTGTGTCTAACAGCACAAGCTGCTGAATAGGAATATTCATTCTTTAAGTGGGGACATGCAAAGGCCATGTGAATGTGGAGTTCTAAAAGTGTATAGCAGATTCAATTTGTTATAAAGCAGAAACTAACACACCATTGTAAAGCAATTATACTCCAATAAAGATGTTAAAAAAAAAAAAGGGATTCTAAGGGAAAAGTATAAATATCTCAGACCACTGTTACCCGTTGTATAATCTTCCTCCCCAGTTTGTGTTTCTCCTCTCCTTCTGCCATGGCTGATGTTTCCTTTGGGGCTGTGCTATTACTCGCAGTGCTTCTAATTTGGTATTTGACTTCAATTGGATTTTTTTTTTTTTTTTTTTTGCGGTACGCGGGCCTCTTACTGCTGTGGCCTCTCCCGTTGCGGAGCACAGGCTCCGGACGCGCAGGCTCAGCGGCCATGGCTCACGGACCCAGCCGCTCTGTGGCATGTGGGATCTTCCCGGACCGGGGCACGAACCCATGTCCCCTGCATCGGCAGGCGGACTCTCAACCACTGCGCCACCAGAGAAGCCCTCAATTGGATTTTAATTAAAATAGATCACGACTGGAATGAGACACCTTGTGAGAGAGTGAACTCCATCACTGAATGTATAGTCACATCCTGGATGGCTGTACAGTGAGGATGCTGAAGAGAGCATCCTTTGGCAGTTGGCCGATGTAGTGAATAGAATCCTTTCCAAAAACTGGGATTTTGCTCTACAGAGCAGATTTCTTTTTTCTTTTTTTTTTTTTTTTTTGCCGAATTTTCTTTTTCCACCATTTCAGAAAGACCTGGGGGCAGTAAGGAGCTATGAATCAAGTCTTTAGGTAAATGAGAGAAGGATTACTAGAGAAACTTGATGGTGATGGATGTTAACTAGACTTATTTTGGTGATCATTTTGTAATATACACAAATATCAAATCATTACATTACACGCCTAAAACTAATATAATGTTATATGTCAGCTGTATCTAAAAAAAAAAAATAACAATGAAACACGGACCCTAAATTACAAAACCATAACATTTTAAAACTAGCAGATGCCTTAGAGATTATCTTGCTCACTGATTCTCCACCTTGACTGTACATTAGAACCATTTTGGTTGCTTTAAAAAACACTACCAGTATTGGACCTTCACCCCAAAACACGAATTCCCTTGAATTGGCTTCACAGAAAACAACAAAAAAAAGATGAAACCTGCAGATTCTGTTAATTGCACCAGGTTCCAGAGTAAGCGGTGGCAGAGCGAGACCAGCACCACCAGTGTCAGGGCAGTGTACTCCCATCAGAAAACACTTTTTTAAAGTCCTATTTATTTCTCTCTTCCATCTCATTTTTTTTAAGTTCCAGGTGGAAATGGTGATCCTCCATTTTTTCACCCCATTTCTTCACCTCAGCAGTCAACCAAACACCAACTACATCTCGGAAGGATTCATCTTGCAAAATAACTTGGAAACTCCAGATAGTTTTGTTTATTTAAAGGGCCTCTGACCAGGTTCACTTGGGATAAACTGAGATTGTGTGGAGTTGATGAAGCTCCCCATGTTAATGCACACGGATCTTGAGAACCAATTGACAGTCTGAGAGGTTCAAAAGTGTAAGAAACCTCATTGGAATGTGTTCAATGCAAAAAAGGTATTCCCTGGTCTTTTGCTCTCTCCCTGAATTTTGATGAGTAGGCTGCAGTCTGGTTAAGTGGGTCACCCAAGAGGCTCCCAGGTGGCCCAGCCAACCTCAGGAGGAGACATTGTGGCCCTCTGACCTGAGGGCAGAGTTTTCCATTACAGAAGTGAAATGAGGCTCTAAAGCTGGAAAGGGGGCATTGTCATTGGAAGGTGCCTGACTTACAACCCAGAGCAAAAACTCAAAGCTTTCTGTCTTCCCCCAACCCCTCCCCACCACGTTTCTTTTCAAAAAGCAACAAATTCTGGCCGGTTATCATTTATGCTCCACCCGATTCTTCTAAGTCAGCTTTTGTGCAGGAAAATAGAGAACTATTTTCATTGCCTTATCAGTGTCCCAGGAAAGGGGAAAAGAGGTCTGGCCTGCTATCTGCGCCTTGCCTGGGGACAATGAAACGCTGAAAGCAGGCTCCAAGGGTGAGGGGCTGCCACTTCAGACCCACAGAGTGTCTGCAAGGACCAGGGAAGGAGGTGGTGGAGGAGGGGCTCCGCTTAGCCTGCTGAAAACATAATAGCTCCTTGGGGTGGGCTGCTGCAAACAGGAAGGGTGTGGGCAGGATCTGCGCGCAGCTGCCATTCTGCTCATGCTGCCATTCTCACAGCCTTTGATCAGCAGGCAAATGGCATTTTGTGCCCTGAGATAAATGGCTGGTCAGAGGGTGTGGGTGGCTATGGAAGGGGATAAGGATTAAAGATGAAGGTGGCTTATAGCCTGCCTTAAGGATGTGTGTTTCAAGTCTGGGATCAGGGAGGTGCTAGGTGCAAGGACACAGTAAGGTTTCCCATGGATGCATTCATTCATTCATTCATTTGTCAAACACTTGTTCGGCACCCAGTAAGTTCAAGGCTCTGTGCTAGACACTGTAGGGGATGCAACGGTGAATAACACACAAGCCGTTTCTAGTCTAATATGGAAAATCTTAAGCATGGGAGGTCATTTGAGAGGCCAGAAATTGCAGGTTGGAAGGGAGCAAGAGGAGGGGTACTTGTTCAGCCTATGTACATTCTCCCCCACCGCAACCTCAGGTATCGCTGCCCCCATTTCCACCCCTCCCCACCTTGGGATGTGTGCCCTGGGGTTGAGAATGACTGTGAACAAGGAACACTCTGGGCGTGTGCACTGGGTGGAGACAGATTAGTAAAAACAAGGGAAACTGATGCTTGGTCTAATAGAGAAGCTAAGGCTTATACAAAAACAAACAAGTAAGCAAACAATAACCAAAACAAACAACCAAAACCTTCAAATATACAGTAAGGAGAGTTATTGCAGTGGAGGAGATGGAGGTCTTAAGCAGTGACAAGGAGGAGAAGCGGTCCCTTCCAGCCAGGGCAGTGGTGGTCATTGTGATGATGGGTATGTGAAGAAGAGCTTCATGGAAGGATGATTCCTGTAAGAGGCCTTGAAGGGTGGTGAGGTGGCAACGGGCAAGGGATGCCTGGAAGGATGGGAAGGTAGAAAGAACATTTTGGGGACAAATGAAATATCATAAACAGAGCTCAGTGGCAGGGGTGAACACACCTAGTAGGAAGTAGCTCCCTTTGGCTGAGAATGTATGTTTGCCCCGAGAGAGAACACTGGAAAGTAGAGTCGAGCCATTCTCTGGAGTGTTTCAAAGGCAGACTAAGAACTTTAAATCTCTAATCAGGCCACAGTGAGTGGAGGTTTTATCCTCTCACCCATCACTTACCAACCCTACACTTTCCCGTAGCCTGAAGGAAGTCCCCCAGATCCTATGGTGTAGTGCCTTGCCTCTGGGCCAAACACAAAATTTGAGGGCCGCACACCAAAAAAGTTTAATAGATGGCCTAAACCTTTTCTGAAATTCTAGGCGAAGCCCTCTTACCATTCATTAATTGATTTCATAAAACAAATATCTCAGAGGTGTCCTATTTTAATTCATAATTTATAATTAAAGTATAATTTATAATGCATAATTAAAATCTAAAAAATTTTTAGATTTATAATTGAATAACATCCTGACATTGTTCCAGGCCTTGGGGGATATCACATTGAACAAAAAATGCAAAATCCTCCCCCTAAGGAGCTAACATTCTAATTGTGGAAAAGCAACCGAAACACATATGCATCAAGTCATGGTTATGAGGAAGAAGAACGCCGGGTAATACATCGGAGAGGGTGTTGGTGTTGGTGGGTTAGTTTGTGTAGGGTGGTCAGGGGAGGCCGCTCTGATACATGAGTGATAACGTGGGCAACAACATGATTGAAGTGAGAGGAAGGCATTCCAGGCAAAGGGAATTTGGTCCATCCTATAGTGGTTGCAAGGAGCGGGGACCTTGCCAAATTCACTAGTGATGGATACATGCGTCTCTCCTTGGGAGGTGAGGAGACAGGTAAGGGAAAGCCCGTGCCATATGCTTGACCTGGAAACCGTCACACAGCCTTCCGGAGCTTTGCCCCTTGGTGGCCAATCCTTTGTTGCTTAGTGTTCTGTAGTGGTTGGATATGATTTCAAATCCACTTGTTTGTGACAAAAATGAAATTGTTTTTAAGAGTAAAAGTGTTTTCAGAATGAAGTTATTCTTTTGATATAAAAGTGAAATTGTGTGTCCAGATGTCATCATCCGCATCTGTGGTTGCTGAGAAGCACTCAGTAGCTCAGCTGCTCAGGGTGCTGCTGGGGGCCTATCAGTAAGAACATATAAAGCAGCAGCCATGGCCAGGGGACTGGTTTCTAAATATCCAGAGTTTGTGAGGACTCTCTGAGGATGTTCAGTCTGGGCAAGGCCACACTCTGCTGATCTAAATAGCTCTCGTAAGACCTTGGGGCATTAGCTCCCGCCTTAGTAAAGGCCACTCTTTGACTGGCAGTGGCGAAAGCCAAGCAGCAGCCCCAGGAAGGTCATCTTGCCAAACATCCCCGTTCCCTAGCAATGTGCTCCAGCAAAAAGGGACTTACGTTTTCCCCAACTCATCTAAGGGTACACCTCAAACTAAATTTGGATTTTATTCCTTCATTTCCCCTTGCCTGAAACAATAGTGTAATTAATCTACCATTGGTTTGGAGTATGTTATTTCGTTATTGGCCAATTAAGAGACATTATCCTGCATGCTACTGGCTTGCGAAATCTTGATAATTCCCACAGTGAACTTGTGTTAAATAAAATATTGGCAAAGACATCTCAGTCTCTGAGCATAATTTGCTGCTCCTCCAAACAAAACACTCAGTATAGGCTTCTTAGGATGGAAGCAAACAAATTTACCCAAAATATCTTAATAGGCCCTGATTTTGATGAGTAATCCTGGATTAGGAAAATGTTATGGGTTAGAATTCTTCTATGACACTGAAGGTGGTTTTGGAAGGAGACTGTGAAATTTTAAAAGGGTGTTGAATTGTTAGGGATGGGGAAAGCCTTCCTATAAATCGGTTCCTCATTAATCCAAAAAAACCGGTGTCTCCTTTGAGGTGTAAAGGAGGATAACATCTCTGTTGCCTGCTTGAGAGCCAAGAACTCATCAGTAAATAATTCACGAATGTCAGTTTTCTTTGGCAGATGAAATCCCTGTTGAAACACTACAAAATTTGGTATATTTCTCTCTGCCCTGCAACTGCCTGTTGCTTTCCCAAACTAACGTAAATATAGTTGGAAAAGTTCAAAAAAGCATGTATGTGGAAAAATTGGCAAGTGGAATGAGTCTCATGGTTTGGTATACAGTGTGCTCCTAAAAATGAGAAAGTTGAACCGTAGATGTACTCATTTCCTGAGAACTAAAAATGTTTTTTTCAATCCTAATTTTTAAAGAAAAATTTGACATAATTCAAGAACTATTGTCAATATTAATTAAGGTTGAGAGTGATTCTTCTTATAACTAGTATTAGTCTTTTGAAAATATTTTTATTTTAGTTTCATAAAATAATAAGGGAAATGTAATTTTAAAAAGGGTATCAGGGGCTTCCCTGGTGGCGCAGTGGTTGAGAATCTGCCTGCCGATGCAGGGGACATGGGTTCGTGCCCCGGTCCGGGAAGATCCCACATGCCGCGGAGCGGCTGGGCCCGTGAGCCATGGCCGCTGAGCCTACGCATCCGGAGCCTGTGCTCCGCAACGGGAGAGGCCACAGCAGTGAGAGGCCCGCGTACCGCAAAAAAAAAAAAAAAAAAAGGG
Source organism: Pseudorca crassidens (assembly GCF_039906515.1). Taxonomy (NCBI): domain Eukaryota; kingdom Metazoa; phylum Chordata; class Mammalia; order Artiodactyla; family Delphinidae; genus Pseudorca; species Pseudorca crassidens. The sequence continues at coordinate 35,977,744 of NC_090308.1, forward strand.
GTATCAGAACTTCCCTCTATTCTTTCCTTCTTTTTTGTAATGACATTTCTTTACGTGTGATCGTAAGGAAACCTGGAAGAAGGCTTGGAAGACCTCTTTCTAAGGAGATGAGATCTGTTTGAATGCACTTTCCTGGGCTGCTGTGGGGATCTTCATTTTTTGGCCCCTGGAGGATCTTAACCATGTATGTATCAGGACCTCTGAAATAGTCAACAAATGTCAAGTATAAATGGGTTATTCAACTACATACTCATCAAAGAGGGAGTTTTAAACTAGAGAAGGAAACCTATTCTGAAGAGACTTAATTTTGTTCTGTACTGGATCCCTGGAATTAAACATGTACACATACATACACAATCTGCATACATACATAAATCTCTAGAAAATATAGCTTTTATTTTTCCCCTACTCATGACCGCTAAGCTTTTTCTTTTTTCTCCAGATCTTCTGGAAAATGACCTGGGACAGCTTTAATGGTCTCTTTGTACCTTTACAGAGTAACAGACTCTAGAGCATGAACTCCAGCTTGCGTGAGGGATCTAGGTTCTGCCCAGACTTGAGGAGCTATCTGCCCGAAGAGTGGAACTCTGGAGTGACCCTGTGGCCCTTTGGTGTCTTGGCTTGGGCCCAGCTGTAGGCTAGTGAGACTAATGGAGGCCAGGAGGAGGGGGATCTCTTCCCATCTGCTCTAAGAGTAATGGTTTAGAAATGGCTGCTTTTGGATAGCCTGCCTGACCTAATTGGAAAACCCGGGAGATGTGCTATTGAACAGATTTCCCTGTCTGGGAATTTTTCTTAATTTCTGGGGCAGGTCCAGGATAAATCAGATATTTCAGGCATGGATAAAATCCATTTGACCCACACTTGCAACAGGGGCAGAAGACCCCTTAGGTGTAGTTCATCTTTCTTCAGCTGCTTCTTAAGTCTGAGAAATTGGGTCAGTAACCTAACCTCCTTGAGCTTCTACTATGGCTTTACAATGGGTAGCAATTTCTTCCTCCTAGTGGTATCACAGGGCTTAAATGAGACACTGTGTAGGGCAACCATCATCATTCCTAGCACGTTGTGCCTGATGCACGTCAGTTCCCCCTCCCTTGTCTGTGAACAGGGCACGAACACTGGCTCAGGTGCTCTGGCTGTGGAGCCATTCGCTGTTCTCAGACCCACCTGACAGCTGAACACACGATATTAACTATTTCAGAATTAGTTGTGAAATCATATGAAATGCCACTTTCTTAAAATCAACATTAATTCATTCAACATGAATTAATGTTGATTAATATTAATTTCATTAATATTCAACATGAATATCTGCTAGACTCTGCTAAGTTCTGGAGATATCAATGAAGTACAGTTTCTACCTTAAAGCAGTTCTGAGTTTAGGGGAAAGCCCAGCACATAACAGACAAGGATGGCTCCAAGGATTACTTGGAGTCAGTCAGGCGAGAAGACTGGGGGATGAAAAAGGCTTCGAGAGTGGGGATCATTTTTAGTAAAGACACTAGATAATTCAGATGGGGGTGCCTAAAGGAACATACTTGAAAACAACACTGCTCTTAAATACATTCATTCCAGAAGTCTTAATTTTTGTGAGTAACATGGCTCTCTTATAGTTAACTATAAAAAATAAACACACTTCATCACCCTGCATCTGTCTTATTATGTACTCCTACATTTATTTTTGTAATCTCCAATTCTATTTACCAAGAAAATCACCCTTTCTCCCGCACTTTTTCCAATCGTCACTTTAAAAACAACAACAACAACAAAAACAAGCACCCAGATAATTAAATTCACTGAGCTTCCTCAAAAACATAGACTTCCATGAGTATGTCCTCTAAGCTGCCTGGAGTGTGCTGAGGTCTCCGAGTGCTACAAACAAATATGTGCAGGCTCGCTGATCTGAGACACATGATCAGTGTCCAGTGCTCACTCAGATGTATTCGGTGTGAATGAGGAATGAGCATTAAGTGTGTACCATGGGCATTGCATAATATTGGAGCATCGTTTTGTTTGAGTTTTGCTATCGTAATGACTTGTGGGTTCAAGTTGTATTTCTGTAGCACTGTGACCAATTGAAAAGTGAAAAAAATTCAACAAGCTAGCTGATTGTGTTACCTTCTATCACACCAATGATTCACTTTCTAACTTCAGCAGAATGAGTAAGTATTTTCATGGATAGCAGGTGCAGATTTGGATTAAGTATTCCATCTGGAGTAGGTTATTTTTGTTACAGCTTAACTTTGTGAAGAAAATTATAAGAAACCACTATGTGTACTTGCATGAGGCTTGGTATTTACTTTTACCAAAACTTAAAAATCCACATACAGAGAGAGATGCCCAGCCCTGCTGTATCCTGGTTAATTTACAGTATAATTGCCCTTTTGGCCAGAGGTGGGATGACTTATGTAGCAGCATTGATGTTCACTGTTTTGATTTGTCATAGTGTCCGGAAGAGGGGTAAGTAATATATTCCTGTAAGGTAGAGCCAGTTGCTGGCTTCTCTTTGTAAGAGAATTTTTTTTTTTTCAATTGAAATGGCCTGTGAGATGCAGATGGCTAAGTGATTCCGTGATGCATGATGTCTCACACATCTTAACCAGTTAGAAAGGGCTGTGAGAATTGCATGGAATTAATCCCATCCAGAAGGTCTAGGGACAGCCTCAACTACTCAAACTCTAGTTACTTGGTTTACAGTGTCACAAGAGCCCTTGATAGGATTAAAGCTGTGTATCTCCTGGCAGTTTGTCTGTTATTTCTTGTTAACTGTGTGTATGCCTCTGTGTGTGTGTGTGTGTGTGTGTGTGTGTGTGTGTGTCTACAACTGTGTTAGCATTTGTCAGGGGTTAACCTTAAGCTCTCACATTCATTTTATTCAATCCGCCAAGCTAAGAGGTCCTTTGAAAATAGCCACTTCTTTTACATTTATAAAGACCATGCCATTTAGTTGACTTCTCTTGACTTTTTCGAGTGTTTGTTTTGAATTTTCATTTTATACAGGAAATAGACATAATCACCAATAAATTTAACTTTAATAACTTAGACCCTGGGAGCCTTTCCTGGTTGGCAAAAAAATTCCCTGCATGCTGCAAATCCTGCTTATGGGATATCCTATTTCTTATCTGGAGTTGAAAGTAGGATTAATCCACGTGATTAAGAAAATCTTTCTAAAAGATACCCTGCATCCTCTTTAAAATTAAACTCTGCCTGGAAGTTTCTTTCTTTCTTACTAAAATCATAGTCTCAATTTAAAAAGTAAAAGTAGATCACAGGATCTTGGTGTTTTCTATAGGTATTTTTAAAACTCAAAGATGGTGGGATCCTACCCATTAATTATACCCCCCAAAAATGATGTTAGAATATAATTTTGAATCAGCTGATTATTAATAATCAATATTCATTTAGCAATATACTCAATAGATCAGAGAAATTGGGCAATATAAATAAAAAACTTTTGATTCTTACAATTAAATTATCTATATGAAAAACTTCTACATCGTATATACCGCATATATGTGCTTGAGTGCGCGCGCACACACACACACACACGTGCAGAGTTCATCTGCTTTGTACATTTTGAAAGCCAGAAACCCTTCTGTAGATGGTATTACTAAGGTTTCTCATCTTTCCCTTTTGCTTTCTAAGGGTGGAATAACATGGTTCCTTCCCAGACAGTCAGACGTGCTATAAAAAGTAACATCAGCCATGGGAATTATAAAGGCAGAAGGGATATGCCATAAACAGGGATAAACATCTTCCTTTATGCAAAGCTGCCAGATCCCTTTAAGCAGAGAACTGCTCCCTGTCCCCACGGTGGCCCCCCTTTCCTGTCCAGGGACCAATGAAGCAGGGCTTTCCCTCCTAAGTGACCCATCGTGAGAGGCTTAGATAAGGCACAAAGTTGCCCTCAATAGACTTCAAACCCCCATCTCTGGGACAAAGTGGGAAAGCTATACTTTTGTTACCACTCTATCGAAGAGAAAAAATCCAAAGAAAACATTCACTGGACAAAGCCTACTTTGTGTGCTGAGAAACCCTGATCCTTGACTATTGTCCCCATCCTATTTATGCAACAGAGATGATTTTTCAGAGGTTAAGCAGAATTATCAGCAGGGCAATTTTAATACTCTATGTTTATTTGCTTAGCACACTCTCCATTTTCTAAGGGAAGAAAATATTCAAGCAACTTTCTTTAAACAAAGGTTTATAGAGGAGAAAACATAATGTTCATTTCTGAATAGGAAAGGCCTCTCATTGTGAAATGCTCTGATATAATGAGAAATACACTTTATGCCAAGCCTTAAGAAGCTTATTCCATACACATGATGTGTAGATAAAATGTTGTATATTTTTTATTATACACTGTATATTAGTATATATAATATACATTATTATTTCAATTCTTTTATATGTGAACAAGTGCAAGTACTAGACATGTTTTTTTCTGACTAACTCCCAAATTCCAACAGGTTTTAAAGATGTGTAATGCTTTCAGGTCGTGGAGGAGGTAGGAGATGGAGTGAGAGGTGGAGAGTGCCAAAGACAAAGAGATGCAGAAGGGGAAGCATGGTTTTGGGGACCCTGTGGTCCAGGTTCTGTATCTTAATTCCACACCTTACTCATTAATAGACCTTAATAAGTATTATTTTGATTTTTGAGCTAAAATGGTGGGATAATACCTCCCTTACAGACCTACAGTTACACTTGTAAAAACCTCCATTGTAAAGTAGTCGTGAAAAATGAACTCTAGAGGTGGTTAAGTATCAAAGGTAGATAACTTTGGAATGACTTAGTTTCTATTCCACCTCCCCTTGAGAGGCCGAGGTTGTTTTGAGAAGCCTTTGCTACATTATGCCAGTGAGTTTTCAAAAATCCATTACCCAGTCAACAAGTATTTACTGCCGACTCTGTGCCAGGCAGTGTGCCAGATACCAGAGGGACTCTGCAGTGTCCTTCAAGGAGCCGCAAACTTTTGATTGGAATTTTATTCTAGACATATATTTTAACTATTTGAAAAAGGAATAGAAATGGCATGCATGTTCAATATGCTATGTACTAAATTTTAACTCTTTTGACATCATTGATACCGTAACTTGTGTCCTCAGGTTAACTCATTTTTGTGTAGATTCAAAATACAGCTTCTTCTGCCTTCTCTGAAAATATTTTTCCTTCTCCTAAATGTGCCATTGATTAGGAATGTAACGGTGCTTAAATGTTCCTTTAAAAATTCAGGCCTGCTCAAGTGTACTCATGTAAAACTGTACAAGTACATGACAGTGTTATGTGAATGTTGGGCTTGATTAAATTTCAAATCAGGCCCAGGGATCTGCTCAGAACATGCTCTATTCCCAGGATAACTGTACAATTGTGCAAAAATAAATGACAAGCTAATTTGTTCGATACAGTTTGGGACTCTTACTGTAAATGTTGGGTGCTTTTCTTCTGACTTTTATATTTATGAGAAAGAATAAAGAGTGGTCACATATTGTTGTTGATTCAGTTTTTTAAATGAAATGCTCCTCACTTATTTGAAGCATACGTTAACTTTGCAAGGAGAGCCATGCACAAGTTTCATCATTTGTAAAGACTTGTATGGTTGGATTAGGATTTCTCTCAATACTGTGCAACCGAAACGAAATACAGCAAAAAATGAAATGCTGAGACTGATTTCAAATTATTTTTCTAAATCAAAATACTGGTTGTGCTCAATGATTGATTTTGTAGTAACTCAATATTATAAATTATATAAAAGAAGTACACTAATAAAATAATGTTTTGTCTGTTATATGCTGGGGCATAAACTACTATTAAAGAAGTATAGAAACCATGGCTCTGTATGTGAATTTCTCCAAAAAGAGGGTCATGGGGAAGATGGTAGGCAAATTGTTGCAGAAGCTCCATTTAAGACAGTGCTATTTTCCTTTTTTTTTTTTTTCCTGGATAAAATGGAAACTTAAACACCAAACAAGTAGGTTGTATGGTAATACCAGCACGAGTGTTTTGCAGCACAACTGGATGTTGTATAGAATTGTGGTGAGCTCACCTTGGGACCTTCATATTTTACTCATTTTATGCACAACGTCCCTTCTGTGAAAGCATTGTCAAATTGCTTCCCCCTACCCACTTCCCCCAGGCTCAAAACCATGCATATATCTGGACAAGGGTCATGTGGACTCTTCTGGTTCTGTGGAGCATATTTTCCCTTTAACCCAAATGCCAATTTCTCCTTAATTTTTAAAAAAATTACAAAAAAAATCATTTAGATGTTTAAAAATGAAAGCACCAGCTTTACAAGTGTTCCTGTGGGAACATTTCCCTTGCTGTGGTCAATATTTAGAGTGGAGTACATCCTTGGTATCTATCATTGTTCTCAACACCAAGGAGTAAATATCACTTCTTGTTTGCAGATCTTACAGACTGAAAGGGAGGAAAGAAGAAATAGGGAGCAACCTGTCAGCATGTGAAGCTAATGCTTCCCTTAGATGATAAAGATTGGATAGAGGCTACGAGTTGTTTCAAAAAGTCTTGTGCATTTGGGGGTGGGGTGGGGTGGGAGTACTAGGAGAGCTTTTATTAATGCAGTGCGTGCTGCGTGAGTAATGATGTTCATTTATTACTCCATGTAGAGTCTTGGTAGTTTAAATGTTGACTTTTATATTAGTGATGAGTTACCGTTACTTTTTGACCTGTTGCACCTATACTAGACAACTAAATAGATACAAATTTTCATTTAGAAATTAGTGATATATTTTATTTTATCTTATTGTCTAGGACATTTGGTGTGATAAAATTGCTTTCCCATCAACTCACTGTCTCCTGGTTGGCTATTCCCTTTGATCTTCCTGATCCAGAAAGGTTACATACCTCTCCTGAAATCTGTTTGCAAATTAGCATTGGTATTATTAGCGTTACTGTTGCCAGTTTTCATTTCTCAGTCTCTACCTTCCTCTCTTGCCCCTTCTTCCAGTGGACTTGCCTTACATTTTTTTGTTTGTTTTTCTGAAAGGAACGTTATTTCTTTTTTTAAAAAAATTATTTATTTATTTATTTTTGGCTTCGTTGGGTCTTCGTTGCTGTGCGCGGGCTTTCTCTAGTTGCTGCGAGCGGGGGCTACTCTTCGTTGCGGTGCGCGGGCTTCTCATTGCAGTGGCTTCTCATGTTGTGGAGCATGGGCTCTAGGCACGCGGGCTTCACTAGTTGTGGTGCGTGGGCTCAGTAGTTGTGGCTTGCAGGCTCTAGAGCTCAGACTCAGTAGTTGTGCTGCACGGGCTTAGTTACTCCACGGCATGTGGGATCTTCCCGAACCAGGGCTCGAACCCGTGTCCCCTGCATTGGCAGGCGGGTTCTTAACCACTGCGCCACCAGGGAAGTCCTGGAACATTATTTCTAAACATAGAACATTGTTTCTAAAATTATTCCCTTTTGTAATTTTCTGCCAATGTTCATAGGTATGCACGGAATTCTCTTGCATAAAATTCGAACAACCTGAATGAAATTCTGTTATTTTTCATTTTGGAACCACTCTCCCCACCCAAGCCCAGCTTAAGATGGTCACTATATTTACTTCTTTCCCTATGGATCACCACCCAACTAGGCTGAACACGAGCTAGTGTCTAAGCAGTGAAAAGATCCTTGATTATCCAATCTCTCTCATCCCCTACACGAGACACTTTAAATAAAAGACACTCAGAGCTAATTATCTGAAAATCCTGCCAACATAAAAACTTCAAAAAAGTGTTAAAACAGGTGAAAGGAATGTATCTTTATGCTTAACTCATATACATTTAAAATCATTGTTTTTCGTTTACAAAATAAATGTGTGAGGGCAGGAGTAGCCTAGAGGTTAGCTTTGGTCTGAGTCCTTGAGATATAAGCCTGACTGGGACTTACTCTGTGCTCTCCAGCAAAGCACTCCTTGCATCTATTTCCCTGACTGTGAAATGGAAATAATGCCTCCATCCCAAGGGTCCTGGGGTTTACTGTCAGTGAAGTGCTTTGGATTCCACTGCTGAAAGGCGCTCAGCAAGTTCAAAGCACAAGTATTAAGAAAGGTTTATCATATTTATAAACCAGTAAATCCTTCCCATGGGTGTAAAATGATTCTTCCTAGTTTTATTCCCTACACAGACTTAAAAAAAAAAAAAGCTTCAGATTCTTCCATACTATCAACTTAACACTGTGCTCCAGCTGTTTACATGCACAAAACTCTTCCCATCCTTTTTTGATTTGCAGCATGCGCTGAGCCCAAGACAAAAGAACGCACTATTCACAAGTGTGATTCATGTGAAAATTGAAACTTCATGCTCCATTTTCTTAAGGGCCTTGCTTTCTTTCTGTGGGTTAGAATAATTGGGAATAAAGATAAACACTGTAATATAAACATGAACGTTGGGTCCAATAAAGTAAATTTGAATCAACTGTTCACTGGCAAACCTAGTGGACAAGTGAGGAAACACCAAGAGTCGAAGAGGTAGTGATGAACTTGATCCATTATTTCACTAGACATTTTATGTAAATACGTTATTTTAATTAATAGAAACAGTGCCCAATTACAAAACACATGATGATTGTAGTAACTGGTGTTTTATACAAGAGAATAGGGGGCCCAGAAGAAGAGGGCACCTGGCTGGCAGCATGTAGGAAGGACAGCAGACCGAATAGAAAAAGCTCAACCAAAGTGATGGTATCACAAGTTAGAGGGAAAAACAAAGAAAGGTGACCTGCAGTGTGTGCCAAGGTTATGCCAGACATCATGCTACGCACCTTACATGCACTATGTCATCTCATCCCAATAATGGCTTTACAAGGTAAGTGTTATGATTGCTTCCATTTTGTTGAAGCTGAGAGCTATGTCATTTTTCCAGGGTAATGGAACTACTACATGATAAAACAAGAATTCCTACCTGGTTTCATAAAACTCCCAGTCTAACTCCTTATACCATATCCTGGCACCATTTTGGAAAAAAAAAAAACTCTGTTGATCCTCAAAACTATTGTTATTTTTCTTATTATGACTGGGTAGCAAGCACACTAAAATAATGTTATTAGTTTTCATCTTGGCCTAGTGTGTCTCTTTCACTTCTCTGTGTCCATATTCCCTTTTCCTAAATCATATTTGGACTGAAAACCTGCTCTTTGAGTACTTAGATTGAACTCTGTTTTAAATATGATGCTGGTAGTGAAAATATACATATATAAGGTATAATGCTTGGTGTCCCCTTATGCCCTAATGATAAGGGTGGAGATACACTGAGATGAAATTTGAGGATTTTAGAGAAATTTTGGCATAAGGTATATGAAAACAAAACCCCATTTTGGACATCATTTCAGGAAATATTTTTCTGAGTTGTGTACTAGGAAAGGAAAACTCTAGTTCTGGGAAGTTCTATGAGAAGAAATTAGCATCTGGATTGCTCTGAAGAAAGCAACTTTTGCTCCAACCATTTCTATCCCTCAACATCTGTCTCCAGAAAGTCTCTAGTAAGGAACTTTACCTTTGTGAGACTAGTCCCAAGCTGTGCACTGACCTACTGGTGTCTCAGCACTCACTTCATTAATCCATTCTCTCCACTGCCCTCTAGGTTACCTCCTTCTCTATTTCTCAGATCTCTAGTTTTAGTTCCCTGCCTAAAGTTTATCTCTTCCCCTGTAGTCTGGGGCTATGAATTGCCTTTGATTCTGTGCTAGACCCCTACACTTTGATCTGCTTCTGGGTTCTCTCTGTTTCATCATAAACTAAAAGATGAACAAGGGTAGGGAACAACAATGATTCTTCAGCGACCAGAAGAGCACTGAGGTGTATCTTCATTAAGGCTAGGGCAGGAGTGAGGATCCAGTAACTGAGAGTTCCTATGAGAAACAAATTGTTGTTGTTTATAAGACTCTAATCTATGGATTGCTGTTATAGCAGCCAGAAGGGACTCAGACATTCATACAGTGGACTACTCAGTGATTTAAAAAAAAACAAAAAAAACGGAACTATTGATACCCCAACAGCTTGATGGATTTCCAGGGCATTATGCTACCTGATAAAAGCCTACTCAAGCAGTGCCCCAGAAGCCACCCAGATCATTGACAGCTGCTGCTCCACCACAGCTCACCACCACCCCCTCACATATAGAGAGACCACGTGGGCCCAGCCTGCTCTGTGGAGTGGTTCCACAACAGGGCAGGAGCTGCAGAGGCTGGGGATAGTGATCAGCTGTGAGAGACAAACGGGACTTTTCCCCGAGGCAGGGTAGAGAGACACCTACTGCCAGGTTTCCTGCCACAGCCTTGCCGTGTGCCCCAGCCTGAGCTGAGCAAACACTCCAGCCCTGCTCACTCCATGCTACAGTGTGACACTTGATCTGGGGCACTCATGACCAAAGAAAAGACTCGACCATGGGACACAAAGTTGACCTAGTCCTGAGGTGGAGCCTGGGTGGGGCAATGGCAGCCATTGTTAGCACTTACTCAACCTACCAAGGTGATAGCGGCCAGCACACCCTGAGGAAAGACGTGACTTGCATCCATGTCAAATCCAGCTCTCCCATCAAAGGCATTGTACAGACACAGCCTCTGTAAGGATGCTCCTCACATAAGAACACCCCTTCAAGACGATAATAGGTAACTGCTTGACCTATATTCATAGAAGCAGAGAAAGTTGGGGAAAATAAGGGAAAGGAGCTATTCTCAACTGAAAGAGCAAGAGAAAACCCCTGAAAAAATAATGAAACAGAAATAAACAACTTACCAGATAAAGAATTTAAAACATTGGTAATAAAATTGTTAATTGAATAAAGGAAAAGAATTGATGTAAGCAGTGAACGTTTTAACAAGAAACTAGAAAATATAAAAAAGAACACATCAGAAATGAGTAAATCAATAGCTGAAATAAAGAACACACTAGAAGGAATTATAGCAGACAAAGTGATACAGAAGAATGCATAAGTGATCTGGAAGATAGAACAGTAGAAATCACCTAATCAGAGCAGCAGAAGGAAAAACAAATTAAAAAAAAAATAAAAGCAATTTAATAGATCTCTGGGATAATATTAAGCATACCAACATTTACATTATAGGGGTCTCAGAAGGAGGAGAGAGCTAGAAGGGGATTGAAATATATTTGAGGAATTATAGCTGAAAACTTCCCAAACTTGATAAAGGAAATAGATATCCTGATACAGGAAGCACAGAAGGTCCCAAATAAGATAAGCCCAAGATAAAGCCACACCAAGAAATGTCATAATTAAAATGGCGATATTTAAAGATAAAGAGAGAATTCTAAAGGCAGCAAGAGAAAAACAAAGAGTCATATATGAAGGAATCCCCATAAAGTTATCAGCTGATTTCTCTGCAGAAACTTTGCAGGCCAGAAGGGAGTGGCATGATATATTCAAAGTGCTGAAAGGGAGAAACCTACAACCTAGGATACACTACCCAGAAAGATTATTATTTAGAATAGGAGACCCTAAAGGACTTCTCAAGCAAAAACTAAGAAGTTCATCAATACTAAACGTACTCTAAAAGAAATGTTGAAGGGTCTTTCTCTAAGTGAAAAAGAAGTAAGAATCTACAGGAAAGGAAAAGTCCCACTAGGAAAGGCAAAATCCCCCTAGGAAAGGCAAATATGTAGTAAGGACTGAGGATCAACCACTTAAATAAGCCAGCACATAGATTAATAGACAAAAAATTGTAAAAGAACTGCAACTACAATAAACAATAAGCATGAGGATGTAAAATATGAAATCAAAAACACAAAATGGGGAGGGGAATAAAAAATGTAGATCTTTTAGAATGTGTTTTATATTAAGTGACCACCAGTTTAAAACAAGTAGATGTAATTATAGGTCAACATATATGAACCCCATGGTAACCACAAATCAAAAACATACAATAGATATACAAAAACTGAAAGAAAGTCTCAAGAAATTTAAGAGGATAGAAATTATATCAAGCTTTTTTTCTGACCAAAATAGTATGAAACTAGAAATCAGTTACAGAAAGAAAGGTGAGAAAAACACAAACACATGGAAACTAAACAACATGCTACTTAAAAACCAATTGGCCAATGAAGAAGTCAAGGAAGAAATCAGAAAATGCCTTGATACAAATAAAAATGGAAGCACTACACTCCAAAATTTATAGAATACAGCAAAAGCAGTTCTAAGAGGGAAATTTATAGTAATACAAGCCTTCCTCAAGAAACAAGAAAAATTCCAAATAACCTAACCAACCACCTAAAGGAATTAGAAAAAGAAAACCAAATAAAGTCCAAAGTCAGCAGAAGGAAAGAAATTATAAAGATCAGAGAAGAAATAAATAGAACAAAAAAAAAAAAGGAAAAGGAAAAGATCAATGAAACAAAGAGCTGCTTTTTTTGAAAGATAAACAAAATTGATAAACCTTTAGCCAGGCTCACCAAGAAGGGAGAGGAGCCAACTAAACAAAATAAGAAATGAAAGAGGAGAAATAACAACTGATACCACAGAGATACAAAAAATGGTAAGAGAATATCAAGAACAGTTATATGCCAACAAATTTGACAACCTAGAAGAAATGGACAAATTTCTAGAAACATACAACCTACCAAGACTGAATCAAGAAGAAACAGACAATTTGAACAGACTGATGACTAGCAATGAAATTAAATTTGTAATAAAAAAAAAATTCCCAGCAAACAGAAGTTCAGGACTGGATGGCTTGACAGGGGAATTCTACCAAACATATAAAGAAGAGCTAATACCTATCCTTCTCAAACTATTTCAAAAAATTGAATAAGACAGAAACACTCTCAAATTCATTCTACGAGGCCACTATTACCCTGATACCAAAACCAGACAAAGACACTACAGAAAAAGAAAATTACAGGCCAATATCTTTGTTGAATATAGATGCAAAAATCCTCAACAAATTATTACCAAACCAAATCCAACAATATATTAAAAGGATCATACACCATGATCAAGTTGGAGTTATTCCAGGAACACAAGGCTGGTTCAACATTTGCAAATCTATCAATATGATACACCACATTAACAAAAGGAAGTTTAAAAAGTCGTATGATCATCTCAGTAGATCTTGAGAAAGCTTTTGACAAAATTCAACATTCATTTATGACAATAACTCTCATCAAAGTGGGCATAGAGGGAACATATCTCAACATAATAAAGACCATTTGTGACAAACCCACAGACAATATCATATGCAATGGTGAAAAGCTAAAAGCCTTTCCTCTAAATTCAGGAACAAGACAAGAATGCCCCTCTCACCACTTTTATTCAACATAGTATTGGAAGTCCTAGCCACAGCAATCAGACAAGAAAAAGAAAAGACCCACAAAAGACCCCAAATTGCCAAAGTAATCTTGAGAAAAAAGAACAAAGCTGGAGGTATCACGCTCCTAGACTTTAGAATATACTACAAAGCTACAGTAATCAAAACAACATGGTACTGGCATAAAAACAGACACATGGATCCAGGGAACAGCATAGAGCCCAGAAATAAACTCATGCACCTGTGGTCTATTAATATACAACAAAGGAGGCAAGAATATACAATGGAGAAATGGCAGTCTCTTCAAGAAAATGTTCTGGAAAAACTGGATAGCTACACATAAAGCAATGAGATTAGAACATTTACTCAGATCATATACAAAAATAAACTTGAAATGGATTAAAGACCTAAACGTAAGACCTGAAAGAATAAAACTCCTAGAAGAGAACATAGGCAGAACACTCTGACGTAAATCGTAGCAATATTTTTTTTGGGTCTGTCTTCTAAGGCAAGAGAAATAAAAGCAAAAATAAACAAAGGGGACCTAATTAAACTTTTGCACCACAAAGGAAACCACTGACAAAGTGAAAATACAATCTACAAAATGGAGAAAGTATTTGCAAATGATATGGCCAACAAGGGGTTCTTATCCAAAATACATAAACAGCTCATATAACTGAATATCAAAAAGAACAACCCAATCAAAAAATGTACAGAAGACCTGAAAAGACATTTTTCCAAAGACATACAGATGGGTAACAGACACATGAAAAGATGCTCAATATTGCTAATTATTAGAGAAATGTAAATCAAAAGAATAATGAGATATCACCTCACACCTGTCAGAATAGCTATCATCAAAAAGTCTACAAATAACAAATGGTGAGGATGTGGACAAAAGGGAACCCTTATGCACTCTTGGTGGGAATGTAAATTGGTGCAGGCACTATGAAAAACAGTATGAAGTTTCCTTAAAAAGCTAAACATAGAACTACCGTATGATCCAGCAATTCCACTCTGGGTATATATCCAGAAAAAAGGAAAACACTAATGCAAAAATACATATACCCCAATGTTCATAGCAGCACTATATATACTAACCATAATATATGGAAGCAACCTAAGTGTCCATCAACAGACGAATAGATAAAGAAGACGTGGTGTATATATATATATATATATATATATATATACACAAGGAAATATTACTCAGCTATAAAAAAAAGAATGAAATTCTGCCATTTGCAGCAATGTGGATGGAGCTAGAGAATATTATGTTTAATGAAATAAGTCAGACAGAGGAAGACAGATACTGTATGATACCACATATGGAATCTAAAAAATAATACAAATGAATATATATACAAAACAGAAATAGGCTCAAAGATATAGAAAACAAACTAGTAGTTATTACAAGAGGGGAGAGAGAAGGGAGGAGGGGCAAGTTAGGGGTATGGGAACAAGAGATACAAACTACTATGTATAAAATAGATAAAGAACAAGGATATACTGCATAGCACAAGAGATTACAGCCATTATCTTGTAATAACTTTTAATGGGGTATAATCTGTAAAAGTACTGAATCATTATGCTATACATCTAAAACAATATAATATTGTAAATAAACTATACTTCAATAAAAAAATACTAAGTTCTGCCAAACAACTTTTTCATTTTCCTTTGTTCTTACTCCTAGGCTCCCAAAGAAAATTTCACGTATGAAAAATTTACCCAAAACATAAAATGTAATCCATATTATTTCAAGGTCTCTTGATTAAGTACAGTACTGTACCAGATTAGATCATAATAAAATTGAAGGTTTGAAAAGTAATGCATTTGTTCATTCTGCATTTTCTATCCCATTGTGATGACTAATGTGGATGAGAGAATGTTCATTACTCAAGTAAGTTGCAAAGTTTTAAAACTCATTGATTTTTTTTTTTAAGCTCACTGAATAGGAGGATGTCTGTAGTTGTTTAGAACCTTAATTATCTTTTTTTTTACTGACAAAATATAAACAAGTTACTACCTCCAAATCTCTAGGAATGAACAGTTGGTCTTTTGACTTTCCCTGGCATAACAGTGACTTTAAATCTTTGCCAGTACAGGTTAAGAGATCAACTCTTCTCTCAGAGCCCACAGAACTCCTGACTTGTAGAAAGTGTTTGATTTTTGTCCTCCCTTTTCATTCTTTTCATTCTACCTTCCCCAAAGCATTTTCACTCTAGATAAAACATGCAAACTCATAATAAGGCAAATTCATTGTGTGCTGGCCTAAGCCACCCGCCACCCCTGCCACAGCCCTACAGAAAAGTAAGAGTTTGAGCATAACTAACTGCCCAGGCTTTCCTGGGGACACTCAGGGATGGAAACTCTTAAGATTATTATAGGACAAGCTGTTCTAAACCCCTGCTTCCAACCACTCCTAAAGTGGTGATGGAAGCTGCTGTGACCCCAAGCTTTGCAGAAGGGTTGGTTATCCAGGGTTTCTCAAAAGGGATATATTGGGATTCTCTTCAGTGACATATGGGGGTTGGGAGAGTGAACATTAATACTACCATTTTTTAGGATTGCTAGCATATGGTGATAATAAAGAGCATGCAAACTTTTAGTTTTTTTGTCACTGCTTTAAATTCTCTACAGACGGTGCATCCACTTGTTGCCTGTATTTGGAAAAACTACCCCTATCATCCTCACTTTCAGAAAGCCACTGGTTTTCTCACTTCTCTGCTAAGAAGCATATCCTGCTCTCATCTTTCCAGACAAATAGAGTGAGACTCAGATATGACCCCGAGGGTAAGCTCTGAAAGGGTAGGGGACAGAAAAAAGACAAAAAGAAGGAACGATTTTTCTTTTCAGGCTGAAAGGTGACTCTACAAAATCAATTTTACTACAATTAACTGAAAAATAAATTCCAGATTACCATTACAAATACCAGTTTGAACTTTATCATCTTTGAAAAGTCTCTTTCTCAGTGGAAGAAGCTTAAGCACAAGAATATTAAAACCAAGACGTTAATTAATGTCCTTTTCTGACTTTTTACTCTTTAATACTTCAAGTCTCATATCAGCCACTGTCTCCTCTAAAATGTTCTTGGCCAGGGCTTCCATGGTGGCACAGTGGTTGAGAGTCCTCCTGCCAATGCAGGGGACACGGGTTCGAGTCCTGGTCTGGGAGGATCCCACATGCCGCGGAGCAGCTAGGCCCGTGCGCCACAACTGCTGAGCCTGCGCTCTGGAGCCCGCGAGCCACAACTACTGAGCCTGTGCACTGCAACTACTGAAGCTCACGCGCCTAGAGCCCATGCTCAGCAATGGGGGAGGCCACCGCAATGAGAAGCCCGCGCACCGCGATGAAGAGTAGCCCCCGCTCGTTGCCAACTAGAGAGAGCCCGCATGCAGCAATGAAGACCCAATGCAGCCAAAAATAAATAAATAAATTTATATATATATAAAAAAAAGTTATTGGCCACCAGAAGTAGACAAAGTTCTATCTTGGGTTATGTTCCATAGCAGCAGAACCAGAGACAAGAATTTTTGTGCATATGATTTA
The DNA here is from genome assembly GCF_039906515.1 of Pseudorca crassidens. NCBI lineage: Eukaryota > Metazoa > Chordata > Mammalia > Artiodactyla > Delphinidae > Pseudorca > Pseudorca crassidens. The sequence continues at coordinate 35,994,553 of NC_090308.1, forward strand.
TTGAAGGATTCTTCTCAGAAGAAAGGGAGTGAGGGAAGCAGGGTAGGGTAGGGAAAGAGCTAAACAAGAACATAGTCTTAGTGGGAGCCAGCTTCAGCCTGATCCGTGGAGAGCTCTGGAGCATTGCACCATGTTCTTGGGTCAGCCTTGGACTTGGGTACACAAAGTCAATCAGTCGTTGACTACAGGTTGCTCCTGTCGGGGAGGAACCTAAGTGTCCATCAGGAGAGGTAATTCCCATTTGGTCAAGGGTAATTTTCTAGGTAAGAAAGCAGCTGTGAGCCTTTAGCAGACAAACTCACAGTAGCTGCAGGATCAGTGCACTGGCCTGGAAAAAGGGGATCTTGGCAGGGAACCAACAGCACCTACGATACTCTATTCCTTGTGCCACTCATATCCAGTTGCTTCTCAAGTGAAATTCTTTCCATCCAGGAGCATATTTTCCAAGACCTGGTTAGCCAGTGGGGTTAGTATTTAGTTGATCGACATCAACTGGCTAAGTCATTGTGTCCACAATCATTTCATGACTGGTGAATTCAATGGAGCTGATGGAGACCATGATTCATTCACCCTCTAAGTCTCTGAGGGTGGTACCAATCTCTGCCTTTCCCTCTGGGATGTGATATTGTTTTTGATGTATTATCTTGGAAATTTCAGGGATATTCACTTGTTTTTTTTTCCTACTGTAACAGCTCTTTCTCTACTAGGCTGAAGAAGGGAATCTTGACAGGGCAAAACAGTGGCATCCACTACAAGGTCTTTCCTTTCTGCCCCAGATCCCTGCTACATGACTTTATCTTGGTCCTTAATATACTGGCAGGATCTGTTTACATGACTGTGTCCCTCACTAGGGCAAAGATCTTTCCAGATCAGTTAGAGAGGTTCATCTCCATTTATCTTTGTATCTCCCAAACCTAGGACAGTGCCTTTCAGATAGTAGGTATTCAATAATTACTTGTTGATTTGAAGTCTCACCAATAATAATAAAGCAATAAAATAATGAATGAGGTAAGAATATAATGTATGTGTGTAGCACTTTATCTTTTAGGGCTGAAGGACAGTAAACCTACAAACCTATTGCCTACAAAACAATAACAAAAAAACAAAACAAAAAGTGAAACAAACTACATGTAAGGCTAAGGTACAAGTTATTTCCATTGCAAAAATTTTTTTTCATGTTTATAAATCCTACATTCCAGTAAATACAAATATAACTCTAAGACTCATATAAAACAATATCCTCCAAATAATATTTTTGATATGATAGAAGTTCATCAGTAGTTCTCTTATCTTTTGAGTCTCTCCAATTAACATTCTGAAAGTAAAATTGGAAATTCTCTAAGTTGTAGGGTTAGAATTTAATCCTTGGACAAGTCCTCCTCAGGTCACAAAATCTATAAATTATTCTTTTGAAAAACAAGTAGGAGAGAATTGCTTGATGGAAGAGTGAAGGGGTAGTGATAAGGCCACCCAGGTAAAGCCAAGGAAAAAGTAGGCCCTAATGTGTATGTGTGATACTGACAAAAAGACTTTGGGAGACTTGGGGCTTCAGACAAGGAAATTACTCTGTACACTCAAGGCTTTCTTCACAGTGTTACTTAGTTTAATCTCAACACTGAGGTGTTTCCCCAGTGGATTTTAAACGTTTTTTTCTGAGTGCTACACTAATAACAACCTTAACCAGCTTAGCTTTGTTTTCCTTGCTATAAAAATTTTGCAAAGATTATCTTTTTAATCCGTACAACTTGTGCCAAGTAACTGCTAATTTTCTTTCTGATTTAAAAGCATCCATGATTCTTGCAGCAAATTTGAAAAGTAAAGAAAAACATAATGGAAAAATAATCAAATCCTGCTACCTGAAGACAACCACTATTAACAATTGTACTCATTTCCAAACATTCCCCTCTTTGTGTGTGTATGTATACATATACATATATATCCTATTTTTATATAACATAATGTTTTGTGAATTTTATCATGACATTAAAAATAATATTTGTAAGACTCCTTTTTTTTCCCATGCTGCGTGGCATGCGGGATATTAGTTCCCCAACCAGGGATAGAACCCGTGACCCCTACAATGGAAGTACAAAGCCCTAACCACTGGATTGCCAGGGAATTCCTTGACTACATGATATATTGTCATGTGATTGTACTGTTATTAATTTAATTAATTTATTTAAATGTTCCTCAATTTGTGGACACTTAGATTTTTCTTAATGTTTTATTGTTATTATGAATAACACTGTAGTGAACAACACTGTAGCAAATAGTTTTGGGTCTACCTTTCTAGTCACTTAATCCATTCAGTATTCATTTAGTCAACAGATATTTACTTAGTCCTTATTACAAGCCAAAGGCAGTGCTCAATAAACTAAGCATACAGCAAAAGGCAAGCTGGGCCGCTCTCTGCCCTTTCTGCCATCATGGAGATTTTGATCTGCCAGGAAAGAAACTTCTGAAATTATTGTAATTACAAGTGGGATGACTGAGAGGAAGTGCAATGGGTCTTATGTGTTAGTGAGGTTGGCTGTCATAACAAAATACCATAGACTGGGTGGCTTAAACAACAGAAATTTATTTTCTCAGTCTGGAGGCTGGAAGTCTGAGATCAGGGTGCCAGCATGGTCGGGTTCTGGTGCGTGATTTCTTTCTGTCTTGTAGGTGGTCCCCTCTTATTCAGTGTTCACATGGCTCTCCCTCACTACTGTGCTTGAAGAAAGAGATTTCCCTCTCTTCCCTCTTCCCTCTCCTCCTCCTTCTGCCACCAATTCGATCGGGTTAGGATCCCACCCTTATGACCTCATTTCACCTTATTTCCTAAAAATCTTATCTTCAAATACAGTCATATTGGGGGTTAGGGCTTCAACGTATGAATTTGGGGGCAGGGGACACAATTTAGTCCATAGCACCTTGGGAAGGAGTCTAGTTGAATATTTTCTTCAAATGTTTAAAAAATTTAAGGTTTTACTAATTTTCTTTTGAATTTAGATGTACTCTTTTAGGGTTGCCAGACTTAGCAAATAAAAATACAGAATGCCAGTTATATTTGAATTTCAGATAAACAGCAAAAAAACTTTTAATATGTCCCATACAATATTTGGTGTCCCGTATTTTCTCTGGCAATCCTTTCTTTCATGCTTTAACATGACCAATGTTACTTTTTTATCCATGTAAGGGATCATATCCTACATATTTGTTGTTCTTCAGGACACCTTGTTGAATTGACATGTAAACAGTGATATTAAGTATTTTTAAAGTATCCAGGTAAAATTTATTGCTCCATTTGTCTGACATTTCTGTGGGTAGACAGTTTTTTAAAAAGCTATTTCTCTCTGTCTTTTTCTTTTAATCAAATTTGTATGCCTTTATTATTATATGACTAAATTTTTTTATTATTTAATCATCAGTTCCTAAAGCATCAAAACCTATGTACTTCTCCATTTTAACGTAAAATTTTAAATGGAGGAAGTCTTGTTTAAGAAAAAGCATTCTTAATTCCTTAATAATTCTTCATGGAACCCCCATTATAAAGTGAACATTTAGGGCTTCCCTGGTGGCGCAGCGGTTGAGAGTCCGCCTGCTGATGCAGGGGACACGGGTTCGTGCCCCAGTCCGGGAAGATCCCACATGCCACGGAGCGTCTAGGCCCGTGAGCCATGGCCGTTGAGCCTGTGCGTCCGGAGCTGGTGCTCCACAATGGGAGAGGCCACAACAGTGAGAGGCCTGTGTACCGCAAAAAAAAAAAAATAATAATCAAAAGTGAACATGTAGTTTTCCTTGAAAAGTCTGTACTCCTGGAAAACTTTTTATAAATACTCAGAACAATGTGGCAATGGTGTAGGGCTTTCAGAAGACGTGTTGGTTGCACCTCTTCACATTAATTCTTTGTCCCAAGGCTGCTTTTCACTGTATTTTAGGCAAGGTCTCTCTTATCTCGAGAGTAGGGTTTCAGCTGCAGAATACTTTGTGACTCTCAACCACTTTCTCTGCCTTAAAGGCTTTGTTACTGTTCCTTGAAAAACACTCAAGCCAAGAAGGTGGCACAATTAACATTTGCTTCAGTACTCTCACAGAAGCTCTACCCAAGATAATTTTACACTCAGCCATAGACACATTATACGAGTTTTTTTCAAGGGATTACCAACTGGAAATGAGAGCTGAAATGTATCCTATACAGTACAATTGTACATACCAAGTACTAGCGTCTTAAGAGACACAGTGTCACCTTATCTATGGAATCTAGCTGCCCAATGAAATATTCAGCAAATATTTATTACATGGAAGTATCTGATTTGAATGTCAATGTTCTCTAAAGTACTTTACTGGTCTCCACAATCCTTTTCAGGTTTCCTAAGATTGCTTTTCTTTCTCTTCTCACCTCTAAGTCCATAAACACCTTGCATTGTCTTGCTTATCATCTCTGAAGAAATACACTCTACCTGAATGACCCAAGCTCCTGGCTAGTAAATGCTGAATTGTAAACTGTTGAGGATGGAGAACATAGAACATACAATTATGTTTCCCTCTTTTAGTTAGATGTTGATTTAATCAGTTCAGAGAATGGGAAGCTGTGAATGAAAAATATTCTCATGACGCGTTGAGAGGAATACCTTAGTTTTCTATATCCAAAGGAGAAATTGTTTTAGAAGTCTGAACTACAAATGTTTTAATACATTTGCAAGTGACAGCTGCCTTGCCATGTACTTTTCTTGCCTAGCAGTGACTTCCAAGCTCTACAGTTCTTTTAGAACCTAAGCTTTGCGGGCATAAGACGTTTGAGTTACCTAGCTCACTTCTCTATCTCTAGTGCCTAGAGCAGTGTTGGCATATAGTATAGTCCCTTTAAATATCTACTGAATGTATATATAAATAAAATATAGCAAAAAAAAAAGTGTGTTTGGTTTCACCCCCCTGGTGTATAATCATGAACAAATGCTTGGTGAAGTAAGAGGGATACTCATGATTAGCACTAATTTCTTTTCTACTGTCGAGGTGGGTGTTCATCAGGCGTACCAACTCTTTCTAATTGATGTTTTGAAAACTTCCCTTGTTAAACATTAGTGACTTTTGTCCTGCCATGTTTACATACCTGAGACCAAGCACAGGCACTTTTTGAAGTTAATTAAAGATTCACTTATGTTAAACATTTCCGGATGATAGCAAGAGACCAACTTGGCAGACAAGAGAAATAATCTCTAGTACTTCCCTCTGTGATTTTTCTCAGACAGGTCTTGAAGGGTCTGGTCCTAATGGGATTGACAGAAGCAAGATGGGGTGATGGGAAGATGCTGTGCTACTGCCTAAAGCAAGAGAATGCAGTGCATTCGGGACAGAATCACCCACAGCGCCCTTTGCCTATCTGAGTGCACATATCCAGGACAAATACAAAATCCCCTATCTGACTCCCCTCAGCACACACCACCTTTCTGGTATGCCTTCTATTAATCTGTTGTGTGTTTGAGGCTAATTTTAATACCAGCTTAAAAGATGAACTTATCAGATGGCTTCCCAACTTTTTCACCTGAAAGTGTCCTTTTATTTATTTTCTCCCATGAACAACTAGGTTCTAGAACATTTTCTCTATTTAAAAACGGTATTTATAAATGAATAATTAATTTTTCATTTTCATATTTTATTTTCATTTATTTATCTTAATTTACTTATTGGAGTCTTTCATCGGCAAATGATAAGCTGTTACCACAAGGCATTGATTTAGTTCGAGCCAAGAGCAAAGAGACTCAGTGTTAACCCCAAGGAATTTTATCATGGGAGAAATATATGACTGGCCTTAGGCTGTTTGAAATATTCAAAGTAGCTCCTGTGGACTCCTGCAGGTCCGGGGCTGAGAATCACATTACACTGCACATTGGGACCAAGTGGGGAGCTTAGAAATACCCTATTCCAGGCCAAACAAATTAAAATTTCTGGGCCATGGAGTGATTTTTTTTTTTTTTTAATAAATTCATGTGGTTAAAAAGTCCAACAATGGGGCTTCCCTGGTGGCGCAGTGGTTAAGAATCCGCCTGCCAATGCAGGGGACACAGGTTTGAGCCCTGGTCCAGGAAGATCCCACGTGTCCTGGAGCAACTAAGCCCATGCACCACAACTACTGAGCCTGTTCTCTAGAGCCCGCAAGCCACAACTACTGAGCCCGTGCGCCACAACTACTGAAGCACGCGTGCCTAGAGCCTGTGCTCCGCAAGAAGAAAAAGCCACCACAATGAGAAGAAGAGTAGCCCCGGCTCGCTGCAACGAGAGAAAGCCTGCATGTAGCAACAAAGACCCAATGCAGCCAAAAATAAATAAATAAATAAATAAATAATTAAAATGTTGGAAACTACTGTAGGAGTTAATATTTTCCAATACTCGTTCCTATTTGATTTTTTTTTTTTTTTTGGCCGCACGGCTTGTGGGATCTAGACCAGGGATCAAACCCAGTGCCATGGCAGTGAAAGTGCTGAGTCCTAACCACTGGGCCACCAGGGAAGTCCCTTTCCTATTTATTTGATTTTATTCACATGTCAAAAGTACATGTTCCTGAAAGTCTGTGAAATGGATTTTCAGTTTCATAAATTTTTACTTTTATTTTCCCCAGACTCCCTAACAAAATCCTCTGCTCCGATAGTGCTTTGCTTTTTGCCTCAGCCTCTGTTTCTCCTTCCAAGCCTAAATCTTCCTCATGTCCCAGCCAGCTTGACTACCCCAAGTCACACTTCTCTCAACAGCTATAGGACTTCAGTTCACCAGCCTGATACTCCATCATATAGTTCATTTTCTACTTTGTATCTATATCTTAGTTTCCCAGTTAGACTGTAAACTAAAGGGCTGATCATTGTTTTAGATTGATATTCTAGCTCTTATTTTCCATAAAACTCATGAATTTTAATTAAATAAATAGAATATTTATACACACATCTTCAAATTATATGCTTCTGAAAATACCTTGGCTGAGATGAAGAAGGATTTTTAAAAATGTATTTGTGGAGATTGATTAAGTGAGTTGATCTATATGGGGCAAATATTAAAAAAGAAAGTGAAGTTTGGTTAGAATATGAAGCTGAATTGCAAAATGTATATTTATATTATGCATTTTAGGTCTTGCGACCAAGCCTAAGTAGGGCAGTAGGTGTAATGGCATTACATGTTTAATTACACATATGGCATAGAAAATCTTAGAAATGGACAAAATGATCATTAGGACAAGTCCAGTTTGTCCCAGCACATGGGATTTAAATTCACACTATTTTATTGCCATATATTCTCAGGTACGTAGAATAATTATATCACTGTACTGTGTGAAATGGGTTTTTTACAGCCTTGTTGACCTACTATGCCACTTGTTCAGACTGAGATTTTATCAGATTTCACAATTGCTCTACTGTTAAGAAGAAGGTGTAATTTTTCAGTGCATGGCAAGAGAGTTTTGGTAACTGTCTTGGAAGAAAGCATTGTTTTTTTTTTTATCATTTGATCCACTATTTCTTTCACCATTTGCCATTTCTTCTGACCATGGATACTCTTCTATTGTCATATATTCAAACTATTTTTAGTTTTCACTTAATTTTTAAGTCAATGTTTAATGTCAGACTAAAATGATTAAATGTAGATATTTTATAAGAGATTAAAAATGTTTCCAATGTAGTTCTCATCATCTCTGCCATTTCCTCAGACTGATCTTATTAGCATAATTCTACACAATGAAAAATATAATGATGAATTATCTCATATTGGACAAAAAAATGACTACTGAAATTCATGTATTATACTAAATTGGGAGATTAGAAAAACATTTTTTAATTAGCTTAAAATATAAAACTAGCCAAATTCTTTAAATTCTTTAAGTTTAAAATTTTAAATCTCTAATGAAGACTCCTTCTGGGACTGAGGATTTAGTTGACATTTTTTGGCTAACCCAGGGACAGGGAGGTGACCCATCTAGTTGTGTTTAGAAGAGCCAGCACTGAGGACTTAGCCCATGTGTTTGGTGGATTGGTTACACACAGGGGATTGAACAAGTAACTAAATATGTGGAGGATAAGGAGAGCCAGGCTTCTCACTGTTAGAGATTAAAGTTACAAATATGGAAAAAGAGAAGACCAGAATAAACCCTGAATTGGAATTTGCAGTATTGATGGAAATTCATGACTTGTTTTCTTTAATATAAATAGAAGTAGATATAGATATAGTATAGATATAGATATAGACACAGACATAGATAAGATATCGATTGTATTAGTCTGCTTGGGTTACCACAACAAAATACCGCAAACTGAGTGGCTTAAGCACCAGAAATTTATATTCTCACAGTTCCGGAAGTTGGAAATCCAAGATCAGGGTGTCATTGTGGTCAGACTCTGGTGAGAGCTCTCTTCCTGGCTTGCAGACAACTGCCTTTTCAATATGTACTCACTTGGCCTTTCCTCAGTGCATGCACATGAAGAAAGAGAGAGAGCTTTCTGATATCTCTCCTTATAAGGTCACTAATCCCATTGGATCAGGGCCCCACCTTTATGACCTCATTTAACCTTAATTATCTCTTTCTAGGTCCCATTTCCAAATACTGCTACAATGGGAGTTAGGGTTTAACTTAAGAATTTAGGGGCACACAGATATTCAGTTCATTATATATATATATCTCCCTAGAATCCAGATCTTGGTTCACTGAGAAGAACCAGGACTCCTTAGAGAAATTACTGATTCCAGGGTTTGGGCAAATAAAATTCAAGATGAGTCTAGAATATCTTACTGAGCCAGATAGTAAGAAAGTGTTCAAATGATGACACAAAAGCCAGCTTCAGTGAGCTCCCACTTGCCATATCTGGGATAATTTAAATATCAAAATAAGTAATAAAAGTAATGGATTATAATTCATTGAATAAAATTTTAAAAATCTGTCTATTAATATCTCCATAGATAGTTGATAGGTAGATTAAAGGACCAGAGGGAAAGCTATACCTTAAAGTAGAAAGAATGATGGAATTATGAAATTACCACTTGGCAAGTACAATTACAATAATCAATTCAGGCAAAAAAAAATCATTGGAGGATGCCCAGACTAGCTGGTGATAGTTTGATGAGCATCAGGATATTTACAGTGTTAATGTGTATCTTACCAAAATACTTGTTAATCACTTACTAATAAATAGAAAAAAAATAGAAGATTTCTATTTCTATCTACAATGGAAGATACCATTGTAACCAAGTGGTAAAAGTTAACAGCACCCATCATGGGACAAATTGACATCATGTGCTTCCTCATATCATACTCCAAGAAGGACACAGCATCACTGCTGTGATAGTATTGTCATAAAGCATACCCTGAATCTAACCATGAGGAAAAATCAAAACCTTCAGGTTGAAGACCACTGCACTAAATAGTCCTGTTCTCTTAAAAAATAGCAAGTATATAAAACACAAGAAAAGACTGAGAATTTTTCCAAGTTAAAGGAACTAAAAAGACATGGCAACTAAACACAAGTAATCCTAGATTGGCTCCTCATTTTATAAAGGATATTATATTATATAATTTGAATGGAATCTGTGAATGTGATGGTGGTAATTTATTTATGCAGATTTTCTGATGATTATGATTGTTCTGTGCCTGTGTGGGAGAATGTCCTTATTTTTAGGAAATAGACACTAATATCTTGAGACATAAGTGGGTATTTTGTCTGCTACTTACTCTTGAATGGTTCAGAAAAAGTATATTTATTATATAGAGTAATTAAAGTGATGTTAGATATATATGTTCGTATTTTACTTATACATGACATATGATATATATGCGTAGGTATATAGAGAGAGCGCCCGCGAGAGAGAATGGGATAAAATGTGAACAATCAGCCAATCTGCATGTAGGTTACATGGGAGTTCTTGATACCATTCTTGCAATTTTCTTATATGTGTGAATTTATTTCAAAATAAAAGGTTAAAAAATTAATGAATTTCAGTACAAACAACATAGGAAATTAACTTAAATCAACTACCTAAGACAGAATTAGCAAGTGTAAAAGAAATTACCCTGAGAGAACAACCTAAGGTGAAATATTAGAAATACTCATATTTAATAAAAATTCTTTCAGGGAGAATCGTAAGCTGTTGATAAAGAAAAATAAGTTGAAATGAAATCAAGAGATGTCAGAGTTTGTCAGAGTTAAGGCATAAAAAAACCTTTATTGCAACTTCATTACTGAAATTATATATGGTTATTCCTTACTCTAAAAGGGAACATACTGAGATATGGACTTATTGGACATAAAAACATCATTGGACTTGCTTGAAAATTACATGTAATTATTTCCTAATTTTCCTGAGTGATCCAGGAAAAATGTTGCTAGATTCACATCATCGTGCTATTTGGCTCAACCCCACGTATGTATTAGATGTTTCTCCATGGTAATGAGTGGGAACAGACACCATAAGCAGTACCTAATCTATAGGCAATTAGAAGAGCATAGTGTAAGGATGGGAGTGTTCCCTTCATACTGGGATAAAGAAAATGGAAGGGCTGGGGGGCTTGTTGAGGACCATATCCTTTTAAACCCTATCCAACAATGACAGATGGCCTTGTGCATTAACTCAAAGTATATTCTATACCAGTGGTTCTCATAGTATGGTCCCTAAGACTTCAGCATCAGCATAGCCTGGGAACATGTTAGAAATGCAGGTTTCCAGGCTCTGCCTCAGACCTACTGAAGCAAGGATGCTAGGACTGGGGCCCAGCAGTCTGAATTTATTAAGTCCATCAGGGAATTCTGAAGGTTTCGAACCACTGGTAACCCATCCACTCAGCAAGTATGAAAGAAAAAAGTCTGTTAAGAAATACTCAGGCACCTGTGTCTCCTCAGAAAAGGAACTAATTCCCAATTTCCTTGCAGTTAAAAGCCTTCAGAAAGAATCCTCGTAATTTACATGGCTCGAGCCCTCAGAGAACTGCTTAATATGACCATAAATAAAAATTTAAAAACAATTAGAGAGGCACCAGAAGCTCTTTTTATCCTCTTGTGATCTCTACATGCACCAAGGACTTGCCACTTGCTATAATAATTTAAATCCACCTCTACATTAAGGTTCTTGGTTTGTAGTATTTGCATTTGGGAACCAAATGCCTGTCATTTTATGGCACGATGGAATGATTAATAATGCACTGGCTGATTTATATAATGCACTGGATCACTCTGTGAGCACGTCCTGCTCATTAAATGAAAATGACTTAATACAATACCTTCAGGCCAGTAAGCACAAGATTCTTCTACAGGGATAAGCAGTGGTGGGGAGTGTGTTTTAAGTTTAAGGTAAAGCAAGATTGGGAAGTCCAGACAACCTTGTAAATATGTGGAAGGGACGAGGAGAAGAAAGAAGCAGAAGAGGGAAGGGTGTTTCTAAATTCCCACGTGCCTGGAATGAGAGCCGAGGTGGGTCTCAGTAAACGCGCACTGCCTGCCATCCAGATTCCTGAGTGGTTCAGGTGCATTTGGAAAGGATGCAAGAGCGCTCCAGTCACATTTTATTTTGGTGTTTCTAGCACAGACGGTGTTTTAATCAGTTTGGGCTACCATAACAAAAATAGGATAGACTGGGTGACTTCAACAACAAATGTTTATTTCTCACAGTGTTAGGGGATGAGAGGTCCAAGATCAAGAAAGCAGCAGATTTGGTGTCTGATGAGAGACCAGCTTTCTGTTTCACAGATGGCTCTCTTCTCACTGTATCCTCACATGGCAGAAGGAGGGTAAGAGAGATCTCTGGGGTCTCTTTTCATAAGGACACTAATGCCATTCATGAGGGCTTCACCCTCATGACCTAATCACCTCCCAAAGGACCAACCTCCAAATACCATCACAGTGAAGATTAGGTTTCGGCATCTGAATATTGGGGAGACACAACATTTAGTCTATATCAGATAGCTTTTTCAGAACTTAGGAATCTTGCTGATTTTAAAGGAGAAGATGCTTATTTAAGTAATTTGGATTGGTTATTTTCTCTTGCCAAAGGACCATCCCCATGCCTCTGAGATCTTTGAGGTCAAATTCTGCCTGAGGTTTCCCCTGACACTTGGAAAAAGTCGTTTTACCTTCATTTATAAATTACTTATTTCTCTCTTAGAAGCAGAACCAGCTCTTGCCACACGCATGATTATCAGTTCCATTTAACAGCCCCTTCATTGGCATTCCTGGACTTGAAGCCCCTCTGGATCAAAGATCCCACTCATGGGACGGCCCCCAGGCACAAGACACAGGCAAGACTAAAAATTTCATTCGCCTGGTGGGCAGTCCATCCAGGAGGGTTATCCCCAAGCCAAAAGCTGCAGTTAGTTTTCTGAGCCCTGCAACTTCAGATCTTTTAAATGGTGCCCTGGAGGAAGTTCTGTGGGCCGCTACTCCTGGGGGCTAGAGACCTACTCCCAGGTATGCGGTCAGTTATCTTAAATCCAGCTCTGGCTTCCCATCGCTGCCACTCCCTGGGATCCACTTTACCTTTCTCTTAGCACTTAAATCTTTTTACCTACACTAAGGCCGGCTACCATAAATTCACACCCCCCTTCTAATGGATGCTGCCATAAACCCACCATCAACCCTTTGAAGTGCAAACAGGTTTTAATGGGTATTCTGATATATTATGTAGTTGGTGCAATGTACAATTTCTGGTCTACACCAGAGCTGGGAGAAGTGAGCACAGTTCATTTTGATTACATTTATCCTCTGTGCTCCCACCAGTTTGAACTATTTGCTTTTCCTGGAACGTTCAGGATTATGTAATTTTGACCTCTGATTCCTTGAACATAATGTTCCATCACCATCAACAACATCATAACTAACATTCATGGAGTATCTGCTATGTGCCTGATGCTTTCCTAAGAATATTACACACCTTTGTTCATTTGAACCTCACAACGCTTTTTGGGGAGTTACTATTGGTAGCTCTATTTTCAGATAAGGACCTTGAAACTCAGGGTATTGTGTAACTTGCCAAGGGCTTATAGCTAGTTAGTGGTAGAATAGAAATCAAATCTGGTTACTGTGACAGGGGTGCTTCCCCCAGCCCAGCCCGATGCTTGCGCATCCTTTAAGATCAGGATCGTCTATTGCACAAGCTCTCTGTGTCCTCCATGTCTCTTCTCCCACGGTACTTTCCACCCCATCACATTGCAGGACTTTCCCTTACACACCCTGCTCACCTCTTGTTTCTGACCCGAGCCTGTGTTTGTGAGTGGTACTCATGTAGATCATGACATGACACATTATTAGTATTTTTTTGCCTTTAGGATATCTGTGTTTTTATACTGCAGTTGTGTAAGAAGCCATGGCTTTAGCTGGATTGATGAAATGTGCCAAAACTGCTTGAATTCCAGCTGATTACCTTAGAACGTGAGGTGATCAGAGTAAAGGTAGGAAACACTTAAATGAAGGGCAAGGGGGACTTTTCCAGGTTTGGGATGTCTGAGAGGCCAGACCAGGTGGGAAACTCTAATTCCGCTGCTACTTGAAATTGGGCTGCTTGACAGGGTATAAATACTGTGTTTAGAAATGTGAGAACAGAATCCTAATCCCAGATCTACCTCTCACTGGCTGTGGGACTTGAAGCAGAATCTTTAAAATTCTCTGAGCATCAATTTCCTTTATTAAGAACTTTTTAGTTCTTAAGTTCATTTTACTTCAAAAATGTAGTTAAAACACTGAATATGAAAGAATTCTTTTATTTTTTAAAAGTAGGGCAAATGAGGATAACTATTCTTACATAGAACTTCAAATTCTGTCAGTCCCGTTAAAAAAAAAGAAAATGCATAGCCTGAAAGAAAAATATTATGTGTTTGCAAATAACTGCTTTCTGATGCCTTTGCGTTTGCAGTTCATAGAAAAAACAAAAAAGTACCTTTATAGGCCTACTTAGAAGTAACCCCAAAGGGCTGAGTATGCATACTTTAGAGTCCTGTGATTTTTATCAACCCTTGCTAGCTGACAATAGCGGATTTAGCAAGCTCGGTGTTTCACAGAGGTGTGGGCAGCATTCTAGGGCCTGGTCTCCCATAGACTAACCGACCCCTTCCTTTTTGAGTTTTATCTACAGTTTCTCTATTAACATTAAGTCAATGTTCTGGGAAAGTCTGTAAAACAAAAAGTCCAGGACGTGACTTGGACAGATTGCTGACGGTCTTTCACAAGCTGGATTTTATGAACTCTTCCATGTATGACAGTGTTTTGTTTTGGTTTTAATGTATTCGATGGTGGAGGGATACTGAACCAAACCATTGTGGTGAGGTTCACAAAGATTTAATAGAGTCCTAAACAGGGCACAGAGAGGAATTCATTATGTGCCAGGAGGGAGATTCCAATGATATATATTCAAAATAGGACACTATCATTAAAAATTGAGTGCATTGAGATGAAAATGCTTGACTTTATTAGCAGGTCATGCACTCAGATGATAAAATAGACCGTGGTTACAGTGAAGTATAAGAAGGAAAGAAAGACCATCAGTGATGAACAACTAAATATCAAACACCACACCTCTGCAAGTTTCACAAGAGGTTCAAATCCTGTAAACTTATTAATCCATAGCAGTTTCTAAATCTCTCCTTTCAGAGCCAACAATCCATTCAGTCAGAAATGAGGGGGGGTGTTTGTTGCTGTCTGAATGGCGAGCAGAATTATCCACTTTCTTCCTGGATATTGTTCGGTGTACCATCATGGTCACAGGCACAATATTGTCAGTTTCTCTGCCCCTCACTGTCTGTGGAAGACAGGACTTGATATTTTCCTGTGGTACCTGATGTTGCACAAATTTTGAACTTTTAAGAAACTTGAAATTTATCTGGAGAGAAAGCATACAGAACAATAACTATAACGTTTAATATTCTTCAAGCAGTTGCCGTTTGCCAGCACTCAATATATTGTCTTTACATGCATTTAGTTAATCCTTAAAACAACCATGTGGGTAGATATTATCATTATTACAGGTGAAGACATTGAGACGTGGGGACATTAAGTACCTTCCCAACATCCCAGCTAGCAGCAGAGCTGGAGTTTGAACCCAGGTGTGTCTGGCCTCACATCCTTACCTCCTAGCCACTGCAAATGGCATTAAAACTCTCTACCAAAGAAATACATAAACAAGTGCAAATGTGGTGCAGACTGACTTCATGAGCTTTTGTGAAGACACAGAATAAGGAAATAGAGTTTGTTAATAATGATGTTGTAGAGATAAAGTTTGAATATTTTTCATTGATCAGAATGGACATAGAATTTTACCAAGGAACACAGTGAGGAGACTAGAACATAGTAGCGAGTGCGGTTGATCCTTAAACAACATGGGTTTGAACTGCATGGGTTCACTCGTAAGTGGATTTTTATCAGAATAATACAGTCAGCGCTCCGTACCTGCGGGTCCACATCTGAGAATTCAGCCAACCAGGGATTGCACACTTAATACGTGATGGGCGGTTGATTGAATCCACGGATGCAGAGGGCCGATGATGGGATTTGATTATGTAGGAATTTTGATATCCCCTACTTGTCCTGCGACAAATCCCCCGTGGGCATGAGAGACTAGGACTGCCTATTTTATGTCAATTTCTACCACTAAACCTCAGCGCTTTATAATCTAGCCTTACTTCCTCCCTAACCACCCTGTCCTGTCCGCTCCCCACGTTTCCCCTACTGTATGCTGAGTTACTGCCTGAACACCTGAAGGAAACGGGAATGGGGCCTTAGTGTAGATTTGAACTCTGTCCTTTTCATCGAAAGAAGTGGCATTCTGTGCATAAACGGACTTATTTTCTGATTAATCAGCTTCCAGGCTTGACCATGGCCCCTTCCTTCTCACTGGCCCACTTTCCTGCACCTCAGATCCTGGCAAGCCAGGTGATGCAGCGAGGCCAGTGCCTTCACCACCTGCACCAGGTTACCTTACCCTTTGAAATCGGCTGTGCTTTCCTTTGTTCCCTCTATGTAGGCCAGGCTGCTCGGGCCCTTTTATGGGGCTCTTAATCGGATCCCCGGGGTCTGTAACGAATCTCTTCCCTTCCTTCATGCTCCCGTCACTTTGCCCAAGCCTATCTCCTCAGCATTCACTTCATCTTGTTCGACCGAGCAGACCTCACTCTTTCATCGAAGTCATTCCCAGGCTTCGTCCAGCAGTCTCTCTACTGGGAAAAGTCCTCTCCTCTCTTTCATTTCTTCTCCAGTGCTCCATGATCTGAGTGATAATTGATCTCTCTTGTTGGCAATGAAAACCTCAGAGGAGTTGTTAAACTTAGTGATCACTTGTGTACTTGCTGCTGTATTGAGGGTCTCGTGCACTTCTTTCTTTCCTCTCGTACGGTGGGGTATGTGGTTATATGTTCCTCACATTGTTCTGTGCTCATGTTGAATTTCAGATTTTAAACTTCTAAATAGCAGGAACCCTCTCTACTTTACGTCCTGTTGAAATGTTCTGAGCTGCACTGTGTGTATTTAGGCAATTGAATCCTATTTGGCTATTAGAACCAATGGAATACAATTTAAATAAAAACAAGATAATACTAATTTTTGGACTGCTTGTGTGGAATTCATTTATTTTTCTTTCTGGGTTTTGGCTAGCACATGTGAATTTTGTGGTAGAGTCATACAAATTCTAAATAATTAAATAGAATAGTCTGAAGTGGTGAAAATGCCAGATTACATTCATTTAAAAATGAAAACAGTTGTATCACTTTCAAGAATGTATTCAAGAATGTATTCAAGAATCATTTACAAAGTATTAACAATATTTGTTCAAGGAGACCTACAGTATTACCATCACAGTCAGGACACCATATATTATATTGAGCACAGAAAGACCTACATCTGAATCCCAATTTGCCACGTAAAGCTTTGTGTTCCTGGGCAAGTCCTTCACTTGCCCAGGAACACAAAGCTTGGCTTTGCATGGCTGTGCATGGCTTCTCCCAAATCAGTACTGAGGATTTGGTGAGATACTGTGTGTGTATGTGTTGAACAAATGATAAGTATGCAAAAGGTTTAGCTAATGTTAATATTTTAACGTGCTTTTTGCAAAGATGCTTCAAAAGCACTTAATTTCTTTCTTCCTATAATCTTAGTTACATTTGTAATTCACTCAGCAAACCCTTTTTTCCTAATGCTTTGTCCGAATTATCCATCCACTCTCTTTAAGATATTTCAATTCACGAGAGCTAGGTGGAATAAGGATGAGAGAAATTTTTCTCTGCTTCCTCAGCCCCCAGTATTTTCTCATATCTGAATTGAGTGCACAGGGAATTGTAGAGGCTAGAAGTGGGAGGTTTGATGGCCTCTCCTTTGCACGTCATGGTCCATAGTGACACTCAGAATTGAGGCCCTCCTGCTTGGAATCCCCCTCTTCTCTTCCAGTCCAAGTTCGCCCACACACTGTCTCAGAATTCTTATAAAAGTAGGAATGATGACACTATTGCTATCACTGGGTAGAGATAAGAGATGGGGCTTGGAATTCATTCTCCTGCCAACAGTGTCGAAATGCAAATGAGCAGTGTATCAAAGCAGAAACACTGGTGCAAGACTGCAGGGTCTTTGTCATAAGTGAGTGTTTGGGATTTGTTTGTTTTTGTTTTTTAATAGGGAGCTGTGGAAAAGGTCTGTAAGATGCCTGAGGATTTCACCAGCATTTCCATGTTGGTAAGGAAAGGTTGGGGAACTAGTTTCAAAGGGTTTAGGATATACTAGTGGGGAGAACAAGTTGGATTCAGTGTTAACCAATAAAAAAGAAATGATGCCTGATGACTGGATTAGTTTTTTTTTTTTTTAACATCTTTATTGGAGTATAATTGCTTTACAATGGTGTGTTGGTTTCTGCTTTATAACAAAGTGAATCAGTTATACATATATATATGTTCCCATATCTCTTCCCTCTTGCGTCTCCCTCCCTCCCTGGATTAGTTTTTCATTTCTGCACTCTGGCAACTTTCTCACAGTGATCTGAATCCCACCATGGGTGGCTGACAGGATGCACAGAGGGCAGAGCCCAGCCTTTGCAGGCTGGGTACTTCATTTGTGAGAAAACGATTAATTCAGGGACTCTGTCTCCTGCATCGAAACAGCTTTGCTTGTTTACTTATTAGTTATTTATTTGCATCTACTCTCAAATAATCACTGAAAATTTATTAATATTTTTAGCAAAATTTCTGACATATCTAAAATCTTTCAGTGACCTTTAGGATAAGTGAACTCTTTTCTTTTTTTTCCATTTCTTTGAAATGTTGCACTATACATTCACCTGGTATTTTCCAAACCAGTTATTCCAACACAGAGGCTTCTTAAAACCTTTCTGCACCTCAAATATATACATGACATTAGTTAAGAACCTGAATTTCCCTTTATTTTTGTTTTCATTAATAATATAAACCTTTTCTAAAGATAAATACCCTGAAATGACTTTATGCAATGTAGAAGTAGATGAGTTATACTGAATAGCTTCTAGAATTAAAGAATCATTCTGAGAGACTAGCCTTACAAAATGTTTCTTTGTCTTTCATATTCATTTTACTTAGGGGATAGACAAACACGTAAAACTTTTCTTTCAAGTTTGGCTTGGTGACAGTGAAAACAGACAATAGTCAAGTACTGATAGGCAAATGCAACTCTGTAAGTGTTCACGTGAGTCAGTTTGCTAAGGAGAACTGTCTTAATTAACCTACAGTATATTTGACAACAAAACAAACAAACATAAAACCTTTAGAAATTGTGTTTACATTAACGTCTGTGGAATTCTTCCAAAAGTCGTGTAGGTCTTGTACATGTTCAGGTTTCGTGTGCATTTCCTTGTCCCTCCCCCAGGGTGATTTTTCTAAAAGGCAAATCTAATCATGCCATTTCCCTACTTAATGGAAACTACCTGCAACCAGAGCCTTTGAGAGCAGCTTCATCGCTCCCACTTTCCTCATTGCCTCCCATGCCACATTCCTGTGGAGTAGTTTGTAGGCTTGTGAATGTGCCCGCAGCTTCGCTCTTTGTTCAAGCTGGTCCACCTGAGAGAAGCGCATTCTCCCTTGCTTCCTTCTCCCCTGGGCCTGCCAGCGGACTATCCACTCTTTCTTTGCAACTTGGTTCAAGCATCACTTCCTCTCTCAGCCTAGGCAGAGTGCTGTCCTTCTTGCCTCTCTATCACCGACCGTCATTGTTTCACATCCTTCTCTGACCACACCTCATATTGTTAGGTTGCATCTTATCTTCCCAACTGACTTAAGATCTTTGAAAGAAAGATGTGGCCACAATATTCATTTTATATCCCAGTACCGGTCACTTAGTAAGTTCTCCAAAAGTGTGTGTTGACTGAATGATTGAATAGGTGAATAAAGAAAGAATTGGATTAAAGATGATATTCTCTTACAATAATAGTTGATGATTCCCTGCCAATAATGTTAACAATCCATTCTTCCTAGATTGTCTCCATCCCTTCCATTTGTGATTCTGCTGCAGGCTTCAGGGAATCACAGACAGTCCAGAGTTGATGGTTTGAAATTTATCATTACCTCCAGGGCTCATTTGGCTTTCTGTGGTTTGACACCATGGTTCTTTGCCTGCTAGTAAGTGAAAGGGGGAAAAAACAAACAAACAAACAAACAACTAGGAAATGTTTCTGCAGAGTATTAAAGAAATTTCAGCCCATTCTCACTTGGCTTTGAGACTTAGAAATCTCCATGCTCAACTGGACCTTTGGGAAGTGATCCATTCAACAGGGAAGTAATTCCTTCAAGAATCAAAGGACCGCCAAGGCTTGAGTCTGGGTGGTAGAAAATAGCACGTGTGTGTGTGTGTGTGTGTGTGTGTGTGTCTATTAAGAAAGGGAGCTTATCTTACATGTCAGAAAGCAAGGGGAAAAGTTACAGATTTAGTGGATTTTTACCCTTAATATGTCCAAAACTGAACTCCTAGTACCTTTTAGCTCCAAACCTCCTGCCCCTTTCCCTGCCTCAGTTAATGGCAACTCCATCCTTCTAATTACTCAGGCCCAAATCCTTAAGTTATCTTTGAGTCTTCTATTCGGGATTCAACTCCTTCCCACCAACCCCACAGCTGTCTTGTTGCTCCATATCACCGCCATATCTCGCCAGTTGCCTTCTACCTGGAGCTCCCGTAATTTCACAGCTTGTGTGTTTTTGACACGGTAGCCAGAGTGATCCTGTTAAGACATGTCAGTTCCTGTTGCTCCTCTGCTTCAAACGCTCCGAAGCGTTGCAGCTCATTCAGAGTAAAAGCCAAAATCTTTCCTAGGAGCCACAAGCCCCGCGTCAAGCCTGGCTTCCTCGGACCACATTTCTCCCGACCTTCCCGGCTCACTCTGCTTCAGCCACACAAGCCTTCCTCTCCCCATTCCTTGGA
This sequence comes from Pseudorca crassidens, assembly GCF_039906515.1. Classification (NCBI taxonomy): domain Eukaryota; kingdom Metazoa; phylum Chordata; class Mammalia; order Artiodactyla; family Delphinidae; genus Pseudorca; species Pseudorca crassidens. Next base: position 36,014,907 of record NC_090308.1, read on the forward strand.
CCTCCAGGCACACTGTTGCCTCAGATCCTTTGCACCTGCTGTTCCCTGTGCTTCAAATTTCTTCCCTGCTTGGATAGATCCTTCACATCCTTCAGATCTTTCTTCCAAAGCTATCTTCTCAGTACAGCCTTTCCCTAATTAAATTTTACTCTCCAGCGGCCCTTCATCGCCCCCTTCCCTTGCCTCTTCAGTACTTACTATCCTACTGCTCACTGCTGTATCCCTAGCACTTAGAACAATGCTTGGTACCTAAGAGATGCTCAATAAATATTTGTTGAATTAATGTTGGATATTTTAAATCATTACTTTCAGGAATAGAAGAGGTATGGTTTTTCTTTTGGCTGACATTCAGAACGCGGTGCTCAGCAGGAGACTGTGGAAGTTTATCATGGTCTGTGCAGGGGAGGAAAAGGGAGAGGGAAGAGATATTTCCTGATTACAATTTGCGATCTTAGGTGGCTTTCTTAGATGGTTACTTGTTTTTGCTCGCCTAGAAAGCCTTTAGTCAGATTCTTGGATGGGTCAGAGGGCGGAAAAAGGAGATTTCAACACAACAGTGTCAGCATCAAGAACCATGTGTTCCAAGATGCAAATGACACTGGAATTTTTTTTTTTTTAAGATTTTCTTGAAGTGAAATGTCTACTCTATTTTTAGAACTGTATTTTTTTTTAAAAAGGCAAAAAAATTGAGCATTAGTGAATGTAGCCACAAATGGTATGAACTCAGAATAAAAACTCCAAGGGGGTATTTCTGCAGAGGCGAAGAGGACAGGCTGGGTGGGAGGGGGGTGGACAGACTCCCTGAGCTGAAGCGGTGGGAACACCGAAGGGCTTCAGGCTCCCTGCTCTGACTGTGGCATTGGCGTTCCTCGTGCCATCAGGGGTGTTTACCAAGGCTGTTCAAGGAATCTGCAGCCTAAGGAAGTTTGCTGCTTTGTCTCTGGACAAATTGCCAGGCAGCAAACAAGGTCTAGAGCCAGAGAGCCCGCCTGACTCGACAGGGAGACTGTGTGCCCACCCTGCTTTCCCGCTTAGCGGGTATTTGGAGCTGCTGTCCTGTTTCTCCTCACTCATCACGCCACCGTTGCTTATTATATGTATGGCAGATACATCTGGACTTTAGGTTTTAGGCCACATGTTTTCTGAAAGGCTTCCAGCAAACTTCCAGCATTTACAAGTTTGTGAAATTCTCTGGATCTATTCTTGGGCCCTCTAACTTGATAACACTTTGCTAAGAGATGTTGTTTTCTCTTCTTTATAACTGATCTTTCAGAGCCACTTAAAATCTGCTGCAAGAGAAATTATTACAGTGGACATTTGGTTGTGTGTTACTCTTTCGTCTGAAAAAGCTCAAGATTTTTGTTCCCAGAAAAAAAGGCCCCAAATCAGTTTTCGATATTTGATGTATGTGTGTGTGTGTGTGTGCGCGCGCGCACGCGCTCATACCGTGACATTAAAGATACGTGTGAAAATGCACTGTCAGATTTGGATGAACAAACTAAGGAAGAATTGAAATATTTCATTTATTTTTATTTAAACCTGAATGTCTTTAAGGATAAATGAGCAAGACTGTAACATGTTAAACTCTTCCCGGGATCTCACTGCTTTGTTAAAGCAAACATCCACTTTTTCCTTTACGCAGATGTCTCACGTCCACTCATAGACCCTCCACTCTCCCAGGGAAAAGGACTAGATTTCAATATCTTACATGGAAAAGTTAAGGTCACTTTTATTTGGAGAAAGAGTGGACTTTGGAAGGCCTGAGATTCTCCCTCAAGTATATGATGGGCTGTATGTGGCTAAGGGGTAAGCATTCTAAATTACTCCAGAGAGAAGAGTTAGAACCTCAGGAGAAATTAGAAATAAGCAAGATTTTAGTACTAATGTTGAATAAGGCTGTCTAAATGTGGAAGAGCTTTAGTGGAATGAGTTCTCTGTTTCTGCAAGCATATTGGTTGACAGATTACACAGATATTGAAGAAAAGAATACTTTTCAGGGGCATATATATCTACTTCTAAAATTCCATGGTTGAAATAAGATGAGATCAACTGAAGGGTTTTGTTTGTTTGTTTATGGTTATGGACATCTCTTTATCCTAAAATTTTACAATTGCTGTTCTGAATCCAAAGGAAGTCCTTTGCCTTTTTGTTGTTGTTGTTGTTAAGCTTCATCTCTTGGTAATGAGCTCCCCTACTCTGGAGAAATTTTCCCAGAAGTTCCATGCCTACTTGCCGGGGTTGCTATAAAAGGAACTCTTAGCCTGGTAGGAAGGTAAGAGGGAGAAGGAAATGAATTAGCATTGTGCCAGGTACTTGATACACGTCATTTCATTTAAGCAGCCCTGTAAGTTATGAACTATCATCTTTGTCTTACACATGAAGAAACTGCAGCTAGGTGATGTTGTGAAACTTCCACAAGGCCAAAGAGCTGCTAAATAGTGCAATAGAGATTCACATCTGGGCCCGCCCCTACGTGGCCTCCTCTCCCGACCCTTCCACTCTGATGCAGGATGTCTGCACAGGGAGGCTGGTTGACCATTGCCACTAAATTGATTAATCAAATAATCAGTTCCTTCAGTACTTTAAGCGATTTGTTCCTTCAGTTGACAACTTTGATTTAGTTTGCAAAATTGGACAATTGTTTTGGGGTTTGTAGAAAAATCCAGAGATATCTCTTAGGCTCAGTTGGCAATGAGAAGAATTATTTATGGGCACTATATCAGAGAGTTTGACTTGGCTTTTTCTTTTTTTCCTTTTTTGGTTCCAGTTTAATTGAGATGTAACTGACCTGTAATATTGTATTATTTTAAGATGTAAAATATAATAATTTGATGTATGCATAGATTACAAAATGATTACCACAATAATATACGTTACCTCACATTGTTACAAATTTTTTCTTGAGTGAGGAACTTTTAAGATCTACTTTTGTAGCAACTTTCAAATATACAATACAGTATTGTTAACTATGGTCACCATGATGTACATGACATCCTCAGGACATGTTGGCTTGGCTTTTAAACAAGAATATACAGAAACTAATGTGTGGCTGTGTGTTGAGGGAACAATGCTAAAAGGTGGGAGGATAGATGCAAAGAGGCACAAAGGCCGACAGAGTGCATTGCTAAATTTTTGAAATCAGCAGTTGCTCAAGTTGGAAGAGATCTTAGAAAACATTTTCTTTCTGCCTTGTCCTATTGCTGATGCCAGAGAGTTGAATGAGCAGCCCATGGGCAGACCCTAATGAATAACAGACGGGCCACCTGTCTAGTGACGCCTCATCTAGAATTCTCTCTACCCTCAAACAACCTGCTTTAACAGATAGATGATCCCCTAGGAGAGAAAATGAAGGCCTGAAGAAAAGACCCCAAGTTAAAATATTAAGTGCAAAATCATTTAAGTTAGTGACAACACTGACCTTTCAAAGGTCTTGGGGGTATGTACAATTTTTAATTTATGATTTTAGGTCAGGCTGCTTTTAGTGTTTCAAGGTAAAGAGAACTTCTCACCGGTGAAGAAGCAAATATCACCAATACAAATATTGTATCTGTTTTGGCAAAAAGGTTGCCAAGTAAATATTTACATGTTTTGGTTCAGTTTTTCTTTGGGATTCTGTCCTAGTCACATTCTTAGCTGAAAAAGAGCTGCTAAATAGATTATCAGGAGACACCAATGTTCTTCCTCTCCCACAGACAAGCATACGTTGGGAGTGTGGAGTCTTAACCACTGGACCACCAGGGAAGTCCCTCCTAATTTGGTTCTTAAGGGGAAAAAAAAGCTCCAGCATTTACTTTACTATCTTCTACAGTGTTCTCGGCCATCATGGCTCTGTACTGCTCTGTAAAATTTGAAGACAGGGAGCAACCATAAGATTACACATACTTCTTTCCAAATAACTAAAAATCTGTTTCCAGTCTTCCCCATTCTCCTCTCTTCTCTGTAGCTCTATTCCCAAGCACTACTCTCAGTTTTATTTATTTTATTTTATAATTTTTTCACAACTTTATTGGAGTATAATACTCTCAGTTTTAAATGGATGTTATGTTAAATATTGAAAAACTGCAAAGATCGAGAGCGAGAGAGAGAGATTGTGTGAGCTCTGTAATAATTGCTTTGAGAGCTGCTGTATTCTTTCTCTCTTTTTAAAAAATTTTATTTATTTATATTTTATTTTTGGCTACGTTGGGTCTTCGCTGCTGCGCAGGGGCTTTTCTCTAGTTGAGGTGAGCGGGGGCTACTCTTAGTTGCAGTGTGCAGGCTTCTCATTGCGGTGGCTTCTCTTGTTGCGGAGCACGGGCTCTAGGCACGCGGGCTTCAGTAGTTGTGGCTCATGGGCTCTAGAGCGCAGGCTCAGTAGTTGTGGCGCACGGGCTTAGTTGCTCCACGGCATGTGGGATCTTCCCGAACCAGGGCTCAGACCCGTGTCCCCTGCACTGACAGACAGATTCTTAACCACTGCGCCACCAGGGAAGTCTGAGAGCAGCTACATTCTTATCTCTGGGGGCCCCTGAAGAGTAGAACAACTTGCTTGTAACCTTATTTCTTTCCATAAAATGGACGTTGCTTGTCAATGCCTTTCCTGCTCAGTCTATATACTCCTTGGCCCACAGGCCTGGCTACTGCTTCCCAGAGAACACTGACTCACATTTCCATTAGGCAAATCCAAGTGGACTTAGTGGGTTGCCTTTCAGCCACCTAATTGCTGCTTTGGGTGGCTGAGATCCCAGCCTTGGACCACAGTTTCTGAGCTCTCAGGAAAATTTGGCAGAGTTGAAAACTGTGTGATAAAATGTCTCCTCACACTAATTCTAGCTCCTTCCAATGAATCCTAAACCTCAGTAACCATAATGAATTGAATTCACACACTGCAAAACCCCAACATGGTTCAATTCTGACTTTGGAGTATAATCATCTGAAGTTTAGATTCTAATCAGAGCTCTGGCCAGAAAGGAGCCTGCCAGCTTAGCCAAAGTAGTGGTATTTAAGGGCTCAAGGATCTGAGGATGGGAAGCTCATTTGGATATTGTAAAGCATATGCATTCCATTTAAGACCCTTCTCTTGAGACTGGCTCTGACTCCTGTGCAGAAGGAACATGAAACTAACATACTCCTCTCAGCTGTATAAATATCATTTGGCAAAAGATAGGCGCCAACATGCCAGCAATTAAAATACAGCCTTTCATCTCCATCATAGCCTCAGCTAGGCTGTCTGCCTATATCTGACCTCCTTTCTGGGCTTGTAGGCTTCGTTTAAGCCAATAGAATGCTGCGATGCAGCAGCATAGAAGATAAAGAGCAAGCTGACAAGACGACTCCAGGAGAGCTCCCATAATAACTTCAGTGATGCAAAGATAAGCAGTGGGTTCTCTGCCTGCTGTAGGCATTGGAGCATTTCCCACGATTTTCGGCCGAAATTAAAGAACTCTATTTGAGATGGTATCTATTTAAGTCCTATTTTTCCATCCTCCCTGCTTTGACTGGTTCTCATATGGGTCAGATTTCCCCTTGTTCCTGAACTGAGAAGGACTGGCCTCCCCAAGTCTTGTCCAAACAGAGGTGAGGCTCAACATTTATTTCTATTCAGCACCTAGTGCAGAGATTACCAGGCTTTCTTGGTTCATGGTCCCCTTAGTGTCTTGGTAACTTTTCTTTATGACTCTTTTTATGAAAAAAAAAAAAAAACCAGGTCCATTTATTAAGTAGAAAGATTCAAACAACTTAATAGTAGTAGGTTGCTCAGTGACCAAAATGGACATGTCACTGTGTTAACATGCCTTGCAGCATCCTTCTGAGTTTGCCGTGGCAGCCTGGGGCTGTATTGTACACAAGGGAGAGTTTGACATAGTCACGTCCTGTCTAAACAATCTATCGGAGTACAGTAAACATGTTATATAGCAAAGCAAGATGGTATGCTATAATAAGAAAGGTATTTTATTGGTTAGGATGTTTAATTGCAGAAAACACTCAACCTACTTTGAGCAGAAAGGGTTTAATAAAGATTATTAGGTTGCATATGGAATTTCTAGATATGTCATGGAAGCAAAGTTGGATGTTATGCAGCCAAGAGAATTGTCCAACCATACTGCAGAACTACTTAGTGATATCATATGATATTTGTCTGACTTACTTCACTTAGTATGATAATCTCTAGGTCCATCCATGTTGCTGTAAATGGCATTATTTCATTCTTTTTGATGGCTGAGTTATATTGGGTTGTATATATATACACCACATCTTCTTTATCCGTTCATCTGTCGATGGACATTTAGGTTGCTTCCATGTCTTGGCTATTGTAAATCGTGCTGCTATGAACACTGGGATGCATGCATTTTTTGAATTAGAATTTTCTCCGGATATATGCCCAGGAGGGGGATTGCTAGATCATATGGTAGTTCTATTTTTAGTTTTTTAAAGAACCTCCATACTGTTCTCCATAATGGCTGTACCAGTTTACATTCCCACCAGCTATATATATATATGTGTGTGTGTGTGTGTGTGTGTATATATATACATATATATTTAAATTGTTGAACTTTCCCATGAATTAGGGCAGTGCCTGGTATGTAGTACAGTTCAATATTTGTTGAATGAATGTAATCAATCAATGGCAGATTCATAATGAGGACATACTGTGAAATAAAGAAATGTCTAGTTAAGTGGTAGATGATTTTTTACTTCCATATCTCTGGGTCCCCACCCTATCACTCAATCCATGAAAAATTTGCTAAGGAAATCACGAAAAGTATGTGTACCACATGAAACAATGTGTTCACCAGCACTAGATATAGAATAGCACGGTTTAGAGACCAAACAGGTGGCCAATTACACCTCCATACACTTTGTTAACCACTGACAGTTTATATGGCATTTTCACATTCACCTTCTATCCATATACTCACAACACTAAAAATCAGCTGGGCATATTATCCTCATTTTAAACATGAGGAAAGTGAAGTTTAGTGAAATAAAGTTACTTCACTTAGTCACACGGCAAGAAGGTGGCAAGTGAGGACTTCAAAGGCATCTGAGAAACTCTCAAATTCTTGGCCTTTTCCCATCACACCAGGCACATGGACCCTAAATGCATTGTCAGAATGGAGCTCATTACCTACGCCCTCTCTCTTTTTCTCGTAGTTGAACAGCTGCACCAAAATAACCAGTAACTTTTGGGTTGGTGCAGCTGCTGAATTCAAGAGAAAATGATCTGGAATTTGTAGTGTGTGCTTGGTGTGGAAGCACCTTCTTGTCAGTGTCTGATGTGTGAAATTGCCCAGTGTTTGGATTAAATGTTTGCATTCAGAACACAACGTTGTTCAGACTGATTGAAGGACACATTCTGCTGGTGGAAAGAAATCTGGTGGCGTGTGAACATGGATGAGGACTCTGAGGAAGTTCCTTTATCAACAGGTGCAACACTGATGTCTTATGTTTAAACGATTTGTGTGCATTTCTTGAGAAGGCGTCATTTGGAGGATCCAGAGGAGATTTCCTTTCCTTAATGCAGCTGTGATCTTGGTCAGATGGAAGGACAATCCTTCTGACGAGCGTCAAGGAAGACCTCCTGGACAGGTTTCCCAGAGTATTTGTAGCTCTCCAGCCCCTGAGAGAGAGAAAAGACGGGAGTGAGGGTCCTCCAGCCCAGCCCTACAGACACAAGCCTGGAAACAGCAAAGTACTGTTATTGTGAAGACTGGAGACTGAAGTCTAAAGGCTTAAAAGTCAGTGTTTCTGGGAAAGTTAGTTCCCCTGATTCCAGTTGCCTGGCACCTGAGAACAACTGAGAGAGACAGATGGGCTTCATCTGGAAAATGAGAGACTGAGAGATGACAAAGGTATCAAAAGTATAATTAGGCAGTGTTTAATGGTTCCTACAATAGACAGTTCAAATAATAACATATATTCTATAAAAAGTAGAAAACAGGGAGCTTTTAACATAACATAATATAATTCAGTGGCATAGATATATTGATATTTATAAAAGAAATTACTAGCACAATGTTGGTAATGAGAGGGGCCCTATATCCTCTGGACCTTGCACACATAACATTAATGGAAGATTTAGGCAATTATCTGCACAACTGAAAAGTTTCTATGTCACCTCAGTTACTGGAGCTCTCAGGTGGAAGGTTTCTGAACCTAGATAATCACCGTAATCTGCAGGGCTCTTTTTACTTTGTGTGGGTAAATATAACCATATGACAGTGTGTTTGTTCTCCTGGCAAAAAAAAACAAACAAACACTTTTGGCCCAAGCTCCTCTCACCTGAATGGCTTTTTTTCCAAAATAAAGATGCTCACATTTTACCCCTAGAGATTCTGATTCAGTAGATTTGGATGAGGCTGTAGAAATCTAAGTTGGAAGCAGCTTGCAGGGTAATTTTGATTTTCAGCTAACTTTGGGATGCACAAAACCACAGCGTCCTTTTCCTGGGCTGTGGTATGTAGTGGGCTGTTTAAACAAAGTCCAGTTTTCATTTGCTTTCTTATTATTTTCCTAGCTGTGCTGATCACCAAAAAATTCCACTTATTTGAAAGGTCCAGTTTATTGGATTTCTCTGTGTTAACACAGTTCTGTACTTTCCACTGGATTTTGCCCCCCTTGGAATGTGAGAATTTCACATGGAATTGTCTATGCAGACTCCAGCCTCTAACATCTGCAGCTTCAACGTATCATGGCTCTAGTCTTATGAGAGGACACATCACAGCCTCATATTTTTTCTAAACCTTAAAAAAAGGTTACCTGCATTTTCATGATTTTTCCCTTTTCAGTTTGATATTTCTATTGCCATTAAGAATAGAAAGGGGGTAGGGATAAATTAGGAGTATAGGATTAACAGATACACACTACTATACATATAGTATATATATATATATATATATATATTATAATGGAACCTATAATGAAAAAGAATCTGAAAAAGAATATATATATATCAGTTTGCTGTACACCTGAAACTCACACAACACTGTAAGTCAACTATACTTCAATTTAAAAAAAAGAATAGAAAGGCTGTGTCCTCCATGAAAAGAAAAAAAATAAATAAAAGAAAGGGTACATTGATGTGCCTCCTGAGAAAATAGCAGATCATGAACAAGGGCAACTTTGAGTGGGATTTCAGTCTTACTCAAAAACAACAACTCTCTTTACTCAGCAAAGAGCACAATGTTCAACCTTTTCATGGAAGGATTAAGTATTCTTTTCAAAGCAATATATCAAAAACCGCACACAATGGAAACATTCCCTCTCACTCGGGCATCAAAGAAGAGAGAACTTGCATACAGACTTTCTCAAATGAAATCTTTTCATTTGCAGCCTCAGATATGTTCTCTGGGGATCATTGACTTAAAACCATGAAGAGGGTGAGGGGCCATCATGCCATTTCCATTAAAAGCAGTTGTAGAGGCCATTTTCCCATTTTCTTTCTCTTCCTCCTTATTTTGCAGTAATTCTTGCATTCCAATAAAATGAGGCTTCCTACAATAGGCCAGACAACACTGTTCTTCCTTAGCCCTAATGCCAGTTGCTTTTCAAGTGGGTGGTGGGATAACTAAGAACATTTGTTATTGGGGCAGAGTCTTCAAGACTTATTAAAACAAAGTATTCTGCTCTTTCTTTCTGTGGGGATTTTTTTCTCTATAAAATTTAATTTAATTTCTTTTGGGAGAGGACCAGTGGTCAGTTAAAATTCACATCACTCCATCTACACAACCAAAGTGAAACAGGAATAGAGACTTTTCCATTTAACACAGAGTTCTGTTTGGTTGACCTTATCCTGTGTACTAGGAAATGCACAGGGAAGTGTAGCGCTATAAATATTTGTATATATTTTGTTGTTGTTCACCACAACTCATACCAGGTTGTGGCACGCAGACTTCTAAAATGATTCCCAATGATCTGTGCCTCGTAGTATTCATGCCCTTGTGTAACACCCTCGCCTCTTGTGTGAGCTGAACCAAATGAGTAGACATGGCAAAGGTGATGGGTTGTCACTTCCACAATTAGGTTACAAAGGACTGTGACTTCCTTTTTGCCAGCACTCTCTGTCATGGGCACATTCTGTTGTTATGTTGTGAGATGCTCTATGGAGAGACCTACAGGGCAAAGAATGAATGGAGACCTCCGGCCAATAGCTCAGGAGGAACGGACTCTAGCCAATAATTAGCAAGGAACTGAATCCTGCCATCAATCCCAGGAGTGAACTGGATACAGATCCTTCCTAGTGGAGCCTTGAGATGACTGTAGCCTTGTGAGAGACCCAGAGAGAGCCAGAAGACCCAGTAAAGCCCTGCCTGGGTTCTTGACCCATAGAGACTGCATGATAATAAATGTGTCAAGCTGTTGTTTCGAGATAATTCGTTACAGAACAATAGATAACTAATATACATGCAATGTTTTTGTAAATGCTATCTTTGAATGTATACATACAGAAAAATACATAAATCATAAGGGCACAGTTCAATGAATTTTTATAAAGGGAACACACACATATAATTACCATCCAAATAATAAAGTAGAACATTGCCAGTGTCTCAGAAGCCTCTCTGTACCCCTCAGATCATGAATCCCCTTCCTGAGATAAGCATTGTTTTGATTTCTGTCATTATAGATTAATTTGCTTGTTCTTGGGTTTTATGCGTTGGGAATCAAGCATTATATACTCTTTCGTACCTGCCTTTTTTTTTCTCTAATCATTATGTTTTTGATGGTCATCCCTGTTACTTCAAGTAGCAGTATTTCATTTATATTTATTGCCATATATCACAACTTTTAAAAGCCATGCTACTGTAGATGGACAGTTGGGTTTTGGTGTTTATTTTCGTTTTCTCACTATTTATTAGAAATAATGTTGCTATGAACATTCTCATCCATGTCTTTTGATACATATATTTTGCATCACAGTTGGGAAATGAATTTGTAGATCAATGGTTGAGTATTTTCTCTGCTCTAGTAGATACTACTTAATCATTTTCCAAGGTGGATGTACCAATTACAATAATATAAGCGGTGTATGAAAGTTTGAACCCCTCTCATCCTAATCCATGCGTGGTATTCTCAAGTTTATTTTGAATTTTAGCCAGTCTTGAGGATATACAGTAGAATCTCATTATAGCTTAGTTGGTATTTTTCTAAAAATAAATGATGTTAAGCACTTTTTATATATTTATTGACTTTTCAGTATTTTCATTCATAAAATATCAAGATACATTTGTATCCTTCTTTAGTAAAATTTTTATCCTCTTTAAAGTAATATCAAGATATATTTTTTTAAAATATGGATATTCAGTTTACCCAGCACCATTTGTTGCAAGATTGTTATTCCTACTTCATTGCAGTGGCATTGTATGTGTATCCTAAGGCTGCCCTAACAAAAATACCATAACTGTTTGGCTTTTAACCACAGAAATTTATTGTCTCACAGTTCTGGAGGCTACAAGTCCAAAATCAGGTTGTCAGCAGGGCCGCGCTCCTGTAGCAGAGAAGCCTTCGCTGCCTCTCTCTAGCTTCCGATGGTTTACTGGCAATTTTTGTCATTCCTCAGCATGCAGCCACAGCACTTCGATCTCTGCCTCTTCATCACATGGTTTTCTCCCACCATGTCTGTGCTCAAATGTCCCTCTTCTTATAAGGACACCAGTGATACTGGATTAAGGGCCCACCCTACTCTTAGAAGATTTCATCCTAATTATATCTGTAACTTCCCCCTTCCCAAATCAGTTTACACTGAGGTACCAGGAGTTAGGACTTTAATATATATTTTCGTTGTGGGGGGACACAGTTCAACCCATAACAGGTGTTTTTGTCATCAATCAAGTGATTGTATATGTACGAGCCTGTTTTGGACTTTCTGTTCTTTTCCGGGGCCTTCTATTCTTTTTCCATTAGACTATTAGTCTATGTTTAGGTCATAACTACAGTGTTTGAATTACTGTAACTTGAAAATAAATCTGCATATCCCAGTCTATCTTGAATTTCCTATGTGGGATAACTTTCTTTCTACCTAAAGAATTCCCCTTACCATAGTTTTGGTGTGTGTATGCTGGTAACAAATTCTCTGAAAACAACTTTATTTTCTCCTCACTTTGCGTTTTAAAATTTTTATTGGAGTAGAGTTGATTAACAATGCTGTATTAGTTTCAGATGTACAGGAAGGTGAATCAGTTATATATATACATATATCCACTCTTTTTTAGATTCTTTTCCCGTATAGGTCATTACAGAGTATTGAGTAGAGTTCCCTGTGCTATACAGTAGGTCCTTATTAGTTATCTATTTTATATATAGGAAATATATATAGAATTCCAGGTTGACACTTCATTTTAAAGATACAAGGACATTCTCTTGGCTTCTAGACTTTCTGTTGAACAGGCAAGTAGGAATTTTATTGTTGCTCCTTTAGAGGTAATGTGTCTCTTTTCTCTGGCTACTTACTGGAATTTCTCTCTGTCTTTGCTATTCCACAGTTTTACTCTGATGCTCAGGTATGAATTTCTTAGTAGTTACCTTTCTTGGAATTTCCGGAGTTTCTTGAAGTGGTTGGATGCCTTTCATCAGTTTTGGAAAGTGATGAATATTTAAATATGCAATATTTGATAAATATTCAGATATTATCTCTGCCTTACCTTCTTTCCCTTCAGTTTTTTAAAAAAGATGTATTTATTATTTAGTTATTTTGTTTATTTTTTGGCTGCATCGGTTCTTAGTTGTGGCACACGGGATCTTTGTTGAGGCACGCAGGATCTTTCTTTGCTGCGCGCGGGCTTCTCTCTAGTTGTGGCTTGCGGGTTTTCTCTCTCTCGTTGAAGCGCGTGAGCTCAGCAGTTGGAGCACGCGGACTTAGTTGCACCACAGCATGTGAGATCTTAGTTCCCTGACCAGGGGTCGAACCTGCGTCCCCTGCATTGGAAGGCGGATTCTTAACCACTGGACCACCAGGGAAGTCCCTCCCTTCAAGTTTGAGAGTCCAATGACGTGTTTGTTAGACCTTTTCTCTGTATCCCATCTGCCTTTAATGCTCTTTTCTATATACACCATCCTTCTTTCTCACTGTGCTCCAATCTGGATACGTTCTAAAGACTTGTACTCTGGCTCAAAAAAAATCTCTCTTCTGCTGTATCTAATCTTCTGTTAAACCCATCTAGTGAGTTCTTAGTTTTTGTAATTTTATTGTTCAGTTGTAGAATTTCCATTTGGGTCTTTTTTTTTCTTTTAACCATGTGGCAGACCCCATGTTATATGCTTTATATTTATTACCTCCTTTGAATCCTTGTGAATACCATATGAGGAAAGTACTGTTAGTATCTATATTTTCAGAGAAGGAAAACAGCGGCTCAAAGAGAGATGAAAATAGCCAGTGCGTTGATGAGACTGGAATTCAAGTCCAGGAAGTCTGACCCAGGATGAGCTTTCATAGCTACTAAGTCACATTTCTCCTAGGAAGTGCATGAATAAGATAATTATGGTAGCTAACATCTCTGTAGGGCTTACTAGATGCCTAATGTTTTTCTGAGCACTTTGCATATATTGACTTATCCGATCCTCACTATGACCTTGGAGTAGGTACTATTACTATTGCCATTATACAGATGAGAACACTGAGGCTCAAAGAAAAGGTAAAGCTTGTCCAGGTTTCACAGCTGCTAAGTGCAAGTTAGGATTCCATCTAAGGAAGTATGTCACCAAAGCTCATGCCCTTGACTGCTACACCAAACTGCCTCCTGGCAAAATCAGAGGAGAAATAACTCTTCGGATTGAGATACAGCACAGGTGAGGGAGAAAATGACGCCCCAAATCTGATCATGGTAAAAGTAAATGGAGTGCTTAGAAACAGAGTGCAAAGAAAGGTGCTTTGGCAAGGCAAAGTGGGTACAAAATTATGAGTTTGATATAGGACAAGGAGGAAAAGGGCAATACAGAGGACAGGACACATTAAACTATGAATAAGTATATGGTGCATACGGCTTGGGAGAGAGCATTCTTCGGCATGTGGTTTGCACAGTCCTAATGTGGGGGGCACAGCTGTCAGCAGCGGGGTAAGAAGAACCAGAGGCTGTTTAATGCTGAGTCCTGGCAGGTCCTTAAGGTCAGGAGATTCTGACCACAATGGCAGTGGTGAAGATCTGGTTGATAATTGCTAGGTTTGAAAGATAAGTATCAGGCAAAGATGTGGTCAGGATGGTCCACAGGGGTCCCAGCAAAGCAGTGGGAATCTGAAAACTGGAACTGAAGAAGCGGGGGTAAACTCTGTTAACTCTGGGCTGTAATTACCAAACCACTTCCCAGCCTTTCTCAAAACACAGAGATATATATTTAATAAGTGTGTTGGGGAGTTTACAAAAGGCATTTTGTTTGTAATAAGTGACATTAGGCAGTTTCCCTGTCAGCAAATAGGACTGCCATTTCTATTCCTGTGCTGCTACATGTAACTAAATTGCTCCTTTTATGTAACCCAGTTTGAGATTCCTATAAACGCTGGGGATAAAGAGCTTGTTTTTTGGTTTTCTTCAGACAAACCACATGAAGAACGCAGGCACCAGAGTGGCATCTGGGCCCCTCCCCCATCGGGGAAATGCAGAACTGAAAACGACTTGTAGTAAAAGGATTAATGAAGGAACGCATACGTCTCTGCCAATTAGCCTTTCTCAAAAAGGCAGAGTAGAAAGGACCCTCCTCCTCTTTAGTAAAGCACTCCAACATTTAGCATCCTGTATCGTTAGAAATGCCCAAATCTAAATCTTTTTTTTGTTAAAATTGAAGCTTTCCCCCCCGTTCTCAAGGGAAACAAACAGATTGCATGTCCAAATTTGATTCCTCCTTTAATCTCACTCATATTCTCTTTCTTCATAGCCCACAGCATGGTTTGCAACCATATACTTATACATGTATTTATTTGTTTACTGCCTCTCTCTGTCCTCATTTACGGTTTAGTACCCCAAGGGCAAGGAGCATGTCTGCTTTGTTCACCATTGCATGCCGGGAGCACAGTTCTGTGCCTACTCCGTAGTGGGCTGTCAACAGATATTTGTTCAATACATAAATGGGAGAGAAGCTAAGGTGTATAATGTTGAATCTACCCTAGTTCTTTGTCTAATGCCAGTGCCTACAGTGGGCATTTAATGTCTGCCGCTGCCATGTTAGATGCAGTCAGTAAGTCATCCTACTTTTGCCTCAGCTCCCTTCATTGCATCTCCAGAGATTGTTCAAAATAATACTTCAAAGTCTCTCACTTTGCCTAGTGAAGCCCCTAACTAGCCTTTTCTCTTATCAGTCAATCTCACACAATTGTAACAGTTTAAGCTTTAAAGTTACCACATTCAAGGCTAGAATGAACTGATGAGGTACTGGATTAGAGCTGGAGACATGATCATGAACTCATGGTTAGCTTAATATAGACACTGTAGGATCCTTATAGAAACAATTATAGAAATGTGTGTATATATAGTTAGTATACATACATTTGTTTCCCAGATCTGTCTGCTAAGAGGGACTAAAAGCAGTTATATCCCAATATCAGCAAGTAAAACCTCCACCCAGATCTTGGTTTCTAATACTTTTCTCCAATAAAATGAATCAGTAATCTGTGGAGAAATGACTGGTCCTAAGGCTTGGTTAGGGAATATACAAGGTAAGCTCAGTCATCTTGTAGTACCAGAAAATGAGGAAGTGCTCAAAGAAAATGGCATGAGTATCTCAGGGGGACATAGGAGTCTACTGAAAGAGAATTCAGAGACCAGAGATGGTACAACTCATGGATCAAAATACATAAAGTAGCACTGGCAATATAAGGCAAAATATATAATAAATATCCATCAGCCCATAGTCTAAACACATGATTGAATAAATAAATAAAGTGAGGGGGGAGACAAATTTATACAGAAGAATTCCAAATAATTTGTATAGATACTCTGCCCTCAAGGAGATGGAGCGTAACACCCCATTCTTTAAACGTGGGCTACACTTAGTGACTTGCTTCTAAACATTACAGTAAAGAGAAACCTGATACACACCACCCTAGCCAGGTTATCAAGATTAACATCATCAGTATTAAGTCATGTTGATAGCACGAGTCCTTCATGTGATTTGTTGAGAATGGCACCTTACCTCTCTGGGCTTTCTCCCAAATCAATAACCTCAGTCTAATCATGAGAAAAACACCCAACAAATCCCAACTGAGGGATATTCTACAAAATACATGACCAGTACTCCTCAGACTGTCAAGGTCATCACAAACAAAGTCTGAGAAATTGTCACAGTCCAGGGAAACTTAAAGAAGCAAAATGAATACAGGTAATATGGTCTCTTGGATGGTATTCTGGAACAGAAAAATTCCATTAGGGGAAAATACAAATAATGTATGGAGCTTAGTTAATAATAATGTATCAATATTGGTTCAGAGCAGGAGTTTAACAGCAGAAAGAGTGAAAGATGCTCCTATTCCGGATATGTCATGACAGTATGGTCAGCAGGATTTGATGATAGATTTGATCTGCAGAATGAGAGGGAGGGTGGAATCAAGGATATTTCCAAGGGGTTTTGCCAAAGCAGCTGGGTGAAATGGAGGTACCATTTACTGAGATGGGAACAATGAAAAAAGAGTAGGTTTGAGTGGCACAATTAAGAGTCTGTTTTAACACTGTGGCAGAGATAACTCACTGTCCACAAAATCTGCCCTCCTTCCATAGAGCAGAGTTGTATTAGCAAAGCAGCTGCCCGGCCAGAGCCCACCTTTCACAATCCCCTGTGCCATGTGCCAAGTCTCACCAATACAATGTAAGTAGAAATGATTGTATCTCTCATTGGCCAAGGCTTTTATGGAATAGATGTGCCTTCTCCAGATTCTCTTTCCATTTTCTCGGCTGGATGCAGAGGACATTGAAGTCCTAGGGAATAATGAGCCACAAGCATAATGATCTTGGTTCCCTGAATCACCACATGGAAGAAAGCTCCCCAACAACCCAGGAACAGGTGCATGAAACAGTTACTTGAACCAGCCAAAGAATTCTACTGTGTTAAGCGGCTGATGTTTTGGGTTTCTTCTTCTTCTTCTCTTCTACCTCTTCCTTCTCCTCCTAGAATTAACCTAACTAATACAGAAATATAAATATTGAAATGTCTCCTAGACGCAAAAGTGAAAGTGTCAAGCTGGCATTTAGGTACATGTTAGGCGATCAGTTTGTTTTGCTGATGGGGTTATTACCAGAATGTTATTTCAAGGAAGTGTGGAACTGAGTGTAGTATAACTGAGCTCTAAAAAAATTCCATAGATCTTTCATTAGAGCCTATAAAATGAGAGGAAAAGAGATCTCTGGTTTGGTCATCAGGCCATTTAGATGACAGCAACTGGTCAAAAAACTGGATGTAAAGAATCCTGACTGATCATTGTGTGTCTTGATGGGTGTTTCTGGTGCCATGTTGTGGGAGCTCTGAATGGATTCTGTTCCTCTTATTTATCTATGTCTTAGATGGAAATACAAAGGATAGCCTCATAGTCTCCACTGATGACAGGGAGATCAAAAGTTTTGTAATTCGCTGGACAGCAGGATTAGAATATAACATTATTTAACAGATTTGAACAGTAGTCTGACTCTAACAAGATAAAATGGAACAGGGCCTCCAAAGACGAATGCCCAAATATAGGACGGTGGAGACTTGTCTTAGCAGAAATATGTGTGAAAAACAATTAATGGATTATAGACACCAGTTAGTGCAATTTGAGTAAAAACAAAAAGTGGCAGCTATGAAAGTTATGCCACTTTAATCTGCTCTAACAGAAGCATAGTATGCTTATTCAGGAAAGGAATATTCTTTTCTCATACTGCACTTAACAGATGATACTGGGAGCATTGAATGCTACGTATCCACTATATATTTCATATGGTCATATGATATATAATATAAATGCACAATATATGATGTTCTACTTTAAATGTTTCATCTTGAATGGAATATAGACAAAGTAAAGAGTGGTAACTATAAAAATAGTATCTAGTAACTTCTGAACATTTGATACATGCCAAGTATCATGCCAAGCATTTTACTTACATTCCTTAATTTAACCTTCCTAGTCCCTTAGGATCTAGGCATGATAATTATCCTCCAGTTTACACATGAGGAGATCAAGGCTCTGGAAAATTGAGTGACTTACACAAAGCCAGACAACTAATAAAAGATGAAGCCAAGATTCAAATCTAGGCAAACTGACTGTAGGGCTCACTCTCTTACCCACTTCCCTGTGGAACTGAAGATGCTGGTCTCTGAGGATAAGATGAAAGAACAAGGAGTAAACTGGCTCAAGGACAGGCTGACTTGAAGAATATGATACCTGTCCCCAGATAGTGGAAGTTCTCTCAGGTGGAAGAAAGGTTGAACTTGGGCCCAAAGGAGAATGTACGAAAGCCTTAAGGAAGCAAGTTTAACTTAAATTAAAAGAATGATTTTCTAACAAAAAGAACTGTTCTTGATAATAAAGATTGTCTCGAAAGACAGTCTTACTGTCATTACTCAAGGTATTCAAAAGAGAAAGAATGTGGAGGGAATGGTTTTTACCAACCATGGATATTTCCCAATTATTAGTTGCTGAAATTAATTTAGTAGGATATCAACAGTATAATTTTAAAATGAAACAGAAAATGTAGAAGAGAAATTATTCAAAGTACAACATTTGTGAAACTTGATTTGTTTGATGTATGTGCATGTGCTCACTGAGTTGTGAAAATGTTATTAAGTAGGTATGAAAGCTGCTGGCTAAATAATTGGTCTCCAAACCTTGGCTGGTCTTTGAATCAGGGCTGTTCTTGATAAAGTTATCCCTGGTATTTAGTAAATAGAGAAACATATAAGCAACATGCTAGGTTTTTCATTAAGCTAGATTTATTCGATTTAAATGGTCTTCCTTTAGTCTGAGATTATGTCCTTCTAAATATATCACTGTCAAAGTGTCCTTTCTTTTTTTAAAATGAAGGATGGTAAATAGTATTTCCAAACATGGCCACATTGCCCATTCCACATGACCTTTTTCAGTGTAGACTTTGTCACTGTTCCATCAAAAGGTAGAATCTGTTTTGCATCCCCTTAAATCTGGCCTGGCCCTATGACCTGTATTCAGTAACGGAACACAGCAGAAGTGATGCTGTTTAACTTCCAGGACTTGGATTTAAGAGATCTGTAGCTTTTGCTCTCATTTCATAGACTGCTTCCTCTTGGAACCCAGTACTGTCTAGTGAGGAAGCCCGAGTAGCCAGGTGGAGAGGTCCATGTGAAGGAGAAGCAATGCCCTGGGCTGACAGCCCCTGCTAACTGCCAAGCTGACATGTAAATGAGGCTGCTTTTCCAACTCTTCCAGCTGAAACCATGTGAAGTATGCATTCTCAGACAACCTACAGAATTGTGAGAAATAATAAATTGCTGTTGTTGTGAGCCATTAGGTTTTGGGGTAGTTTGTTCTGTAGCAATAGATAATGAAAGCAATAGATCCTAGCCAATTGCCTGACTTTTTGTTTTAATATTCACTCTTGGCAAAATAAAAATGCACAATCTAAAGTATGTCTCTTGCTTTATTTTTTTTTTAACTTTTTGGTTCTATGAGATTGGGCCCATGGTTGCCCCTGTACTAGGATTGACCTTCCTTTCAATCCTGAGATGCTAGGAGATGTCCCTTCCTTTGTGAAACTTCTCCAAATACTCTTAATGGAATAAACAGTCTTTTCAATTATTGTTTCATAAAACTAGGACCTAAAACTATTTTAGGGTTTCTCACACCATTGTGTAAGAATCTACACTTCCATTTGGTGAACTGCTTGAGGACAGGAGCTCTGTCTTATCCATCCTAGTTTCCTCAGCATCTGTATTAGCACTGGGCATGTAGTGTGTGCTTAATAACTTAGTGGAACTGAATTTTATCTTCTTTTTAGAAAAATTCTCTGTAAACATCTTTTGTTGCTCTCAGTTACCAGCATGCTAGGGGAGAGTATCCTATTAAATACATAGGTGCTTATCTGATGGAAATGTAACAAGAAGAGAATAAAAATGTTGAAGAAGGCTACAGGAAAAGGGAAAATCATGCATATGTAAGGGCTGGTATGGTCATTGCTGTTAAGTATGTCCCTAAATATCAAATTACTGTAGTACCAGAAACAAATGCATATTATTCTGTGTAAACACTGAAGAATTTCTGCAAGAACTTGAAGCAAATCCTAACTAGCAAGAGCCAATTCTTTTAACCTAAAGCTTCCTGTTGGCACAAAAGAATCAACTAAAGGAAGTTTGCCATACTGATACTTATATTCCCGACTAGGTGGATGTATTGTATCCTTTGCTCATGTCCTACTTTTCACACGAGACCTAAAACAGAACAATTTTATTTGATATTTTTAGGTGTTAAATATTGTAATTGAACCAATAGTAATTAAACCATCCACCAATTATACTAGAACCATTTACTGATTATAGCAGTTAGTTATGATTTAATCATTTAATTAAAACACCTATTTTCAAATGACTGAATATATGATTGATCAAAACATTTACTGTAATTATTCACT
The DNA here is from genome assembly GCF_039906515.1 of Pseudorca crassidens. Lineage (NCBI taxonomy): Eukaryota > Metazoa > Chordata > Mammalia > Artiodactyla > Delphinidae > Pseudorca > Pseudorca crassidens. The sequence continues at coordinate 36,035,444 of NC_090308.1, forward strand.
GCTGTGAGTTCCTTGCTACTGATACAGGTTACTAACAGCCACTTGAAAGATTGCTAGAAGTTGACTATCAAGGGGGAAAAGAGGACTTAATGAATGTTGTAACATTCATTTTATGTCCACAGATACTTCTCTTCAGAAATTGTGTCTGTGATAATGGTAACCTGGACTTTATCACTGAGTACATCTTCAGTTGCATGGATTTACATGGTGTTCGAACAACTGAATTGCTCAAATTGCTGAATCTGTGTAAAGCTGTATTGAATCTATTTTTCTCCCTGATTGAAAATGAGTAATTTTTAACATAGCTAAAAAAAAAACTTTGTAAAAATTAAGTTCTCCTAGCAAATCGTAAACTTTTAAGATTTTTTCGTCCTTTATTAAATGAGTGCAAAAGATCCATTGTTTTGATCTAAAATTTTAAGATTTTAAGAGGAAAATGATTATGAACTGGAGAACACTTTAATTCTGTGGTTTGGTTCCATATTATCACAAGATCTGAGAGCATCATTGTAACATTCCTCCCCAAAGAGTTCATTCATAAAGAAACCAAAAGGAGAGGAAGTGGGGAGATCATTGGGCAAGTCTTATTTTTGTAATAAACCGTAGGTTAGTTTTGACTTTCTTGGATCTGATGATCCTCATCATAAGAAGAAACATCTTTAAAAAATTAGGAGGATTGTGGTTGTTGAGTATAGGAATTCCCGGTCCCATTTCAATGAATTAAACAAGCATTTTCTTAAAAGGGAAACGGGAAACATTTTCATTTTAGATATTTTTCAATTTTTTATCCACATTTTATTTGCTCTTAGGGCCACTGGATGTGCTAAAGCCAAGAATCATTTCTAGAGTCTGGTCCCATGAGTTTGGAGTTGGGAGTTTGTGAATATATTTTTAAAGATATTTTATTTGTGCATAAATTCTGATCTAGCACATGATAATCTTTTGGCATTATCAGGCAAATGTCATCACTCTTCATTAATATTCTTTTGGTTGGATGACATTACATATCTTGTACATTGAATTTAGTATTATATTAAATCAAGGGAAGTGAAAAAATAATTCCAGAAGTGAAAATGAAGCTAAAATGACAGCTGTTAGGTGTGGAGGGATCACCAAGGAGTTCCGTAAAAGGATAATACATAACATGCAAATATGGAAAAGGCAGGTGTTCTATGGTGTTCATATCTGAAAGGGCTCATGTAAGATTCTTCTGTAACTTCAAAAAGGCAGACAGAGATCACAACTATTGAAAGAGAAATTCTTGATTGGGAATTAGTAGTAGAGTAACTGAACAAGGTCTAATTAACCATTGTTTTCATAAACACTAAGAACTGATCAGAGATAACTTCAGGAGCTGAAGACCCTCGGAGTCCTTGCAGTCTTCCTAGTTCCTCTGCCCACACTCAGCAGGCTTCTACCTAGGATGCTCACCATCATATCCCCTCAACACACAAGGGCTACATGAATGCTAACCTCCTCCAGTACCATGCTCACTGGGAATTGAAATTTGGGTTTTCTAGAAGTGCCAGTGGCCTCTAAATTTTTACCTGGATCGCTGCCTTCTATCAGAGCACAGTCCTCCCTTGTTCCTTAGCACTCCGTGTTCTAGTTGTTTCATTGATCCGTCCTAGAAGTGCAGAAGCCACAGAATTCAGTCCAGGCTCCATTCCTCAGGAACATCAATCACAGTGAGGCTCCCTACACTCCAGTTTAGCCCTTAGGAAACTACCCTAGACTCTAGCTCCCCACCCCAGAGATCTGCAAGGAGAGACCCAAGGCATTACCCACAAAGCATCATCTGCATGAGCTAAGAACTTTCATTAGAAAGTAATTAAACGTTCTATACTCCCCAGGATCATGTGATGATTCTGATTGCCATTCTCACTTACCAGATTTCTACCATCCCAACGTTCACTCTTACACCCACACCCTGTAGACCCCCAGCTAGTATCGCTGGTGAAGATGGTAGAGGTGAAATACAGCTCAGATGAGGAAAAGATATGAACTTAGAGATAAACAGTGGGCCGTGATAACCAATTGGGTTAAGAATGTGAATACAGAATACAAAAAGGATGGTAAAGGTGAAATGAATAAAGACAAAGATAGATGACTTTGGTTTTAAATGACTACAAGTTTAAAATGACTCCTTTCTGGATTAAGATATGAACAGTTAAGTGAAAAGAGATTTGGATTCCAGACAAGGGAGGTGTAGGAGACAGATAGGATGTAATTATGATATGATTTTAAATTGCAGTAAATGTAAGGTCAACCTAGGATACTTCCCCACAATGTCCCCAAGCTATGGGAGGTGCAAGAGAGATACAGGAGTAAAATATCCATGGTCAAGAGCAATTATGCTTTGCTCTCAAACCCGGAAAACATCAAAGAGTAAATAATTGAAGAGTGACTCAGAAATTAGAGCTATGGCTCCCAATAGCTGGCCCTGGACAAGAGCCAAGTATACATGCTGTATCCTCCACTAGAGCGTAAGTTCCTGAGGGCAGTTATGACCCTGTTTAATGTTATGTGATGGTTAAACCGTGGGCTCTGGGGTCAGATCACCTAGATTTGTGTCCCAGACAAACCCCTTAATAGATTTGTGTCCTTGGGCAAGTCAGCCAATCTGAGTCTCAGTTTTTTCATCTGTGAGTTGAAATAATAATAACAGCAGTAACAACAACAACAATAATGCTACCTACTTTGTAGGGTGGGATTATAAAGAACAAGTGAGAAATACATGTAAAACACCACAATGATTAGTAGCAACACAATAAATCTTAGCTATGATTATTATCCTTTGTAAATCCAGTGATACGTAGCACAGTGCGCTCAAAGGGTGGTGCTCAAGCAGACATTTCTTGAATAAACTGAACACATAAATGAATGAATGAGTCTCATCAGGCACCTTAGAAATGGAATGTTACATAGAACAAGCCTCAGGATCTCCAGGGCAGAGGACGGAATCAGTGATGGCCAGAGGTCACGGCTCTTAAATTCCCAACCTTAAACTGGCTTCCTACCATGTAATGATTCTGCAGATTTTATTTGATTTCCTTTCTTTTAGGATTTACTATGTCCCAAAGTCATCTTGGGCCCTTTGTGGACTGTTTTGAGGAAGACCACCCCAGAGTTTTACAACACAAGGCTTTGTTTTGAGAAATCTTATGTAGTTTTCCACTTCCAGCATTTGAGAGGAGCCCTGCATCAATGTGAATCTTCTTGCATCTTGCCCTTCCTGTGGATTGCTAGGGAGACATTATAGGTCCAAAGAACATATCGTGTGCTTTACTGTCAAAGCCATGACTCAGATTTTTCCAAAGGTGATTTCTCATTAATATAAGATATTAAAATAAAAGACATCGATTTGTTCATAAAATGCTTTCACAAGCTTTTTACTTATAGTTTAAAAGAACATTGTTTCCTACAGCAGAACATAAGCATCTTATATGAGTTTTGTCTAAGTAACATTTAAAGCTTCCTGATCTTTCTTCAGCCTGATCTCAAGTTCAGAACTGAGGTGTCTCCAGGAGAAGAAGAGGGAAAGGTGGCTTAGAACAAGCTCAGCAGATTCTTACAATTTATTCAATAGCCTATAAGGTCCTCTGCATCTGCAATGCGTTTTTGTAAAATATCCGAGAGCTTTGCAGCATAGAAGAAAATCCAGGTATACCTTACCCTTGCTTCCCTATTTTTCCACTAAAATAACAATAAGCAACAGATGAGGGAATTTGTACAAAAACATGCACATAAAGTGCTCACTTCCTTTGCTGATGTTATGCAACTATATGCAACCAAGTGAATCAGCAAAAAAGGAGGGCCGTAATCCATCCTTTCAGCAACTGTGCAGAAGCAGGGCTGGCAAGTTCCAAAGAGCTGCATAGAGAGGCTCCTTTTGCTGCAGATAGGTTTGCAGAGAAGAAAATTGGAATTTAACGGGGAAGAGGTGGATGAGCAACCTGGAGATTTCCGGGTAGCCTTTCAGGAGCTGGAGGAATTAACTAGTAAGGGTGCAGTGGGAAATAATTAAGTCCTAAAAGCAAATAGCTCAACAGCTTGAGATCATGGCTGCAGCTTTATGAAAGTATGCATCCTCCAAATCTCCACGTAAGGAATTTTTGAAATGCGTTTTAAAGGAAAACCAAAGAAGTCTTTTAATTCTCTTGTCTGAAAACGACCAATGCATATACTACGATTTTTCTTTTAATTGTTGCACAAAGTAGGGCCATGGTTCCATTATGTCTGTCACATCCCTCTGTTTGGCATTGTGGTAATTTGCTGGGATCTTTGTCTCTATGTGAGGGATGCCACATACCACCCTGGTTCCCACCAGAGTCAGCGGTCTGTTTCCTCTTTGTCTTCCTCTGAACTACCACTGCATGCCTTTCACCTCCCCAAATGTGCTGTCTTGCATTATTCAACTGAAAAGATGCTTTACTAGCACCAGCGTCCTCAGATGTGGTTCACTCAAATAGCATCCTACCAGCAACTAAATAGTAACTGGCATCCACCAGCCTCTGATGAGCGAGGGAGCTGAGAGACAAGACCACTTCTGGCTTAAACAAACAACAATAAGAATATGTGCAGATTCCAAAAGAACACACACCAAATCTAATAAAGACTTGATGGAATGAAAAGAATTGAAGACAATCTCAGAGACCTCTGGGACAACACTAAATGCACCAACATTCACATTATAGGGGTCCCAGGAGAAGAAGAAAAAAAGAAAACGTCTGAGAAAATATTTGAAGAGATTATAGTGGAAAACTTCCTTAAAATGGGAAAGGAAATAGTCACCCAAGTCCAGGAGGCACAGAGAGTCCCATTCAGGATAAACCCTAGGAAAAACACACCAAGACACATATTAATCAAACTAACAAAAATTAAATTCAAAGAAAAAAATATTAAAAGCAGCAAGGGAAAAACAAAAAATAACATACAAAGGAATCCCCATAAGGTTATCAGCTGATTTTTCAGCTGAGACTCTGCAGGCCAGAAGGAAGTGGCAGGATATACTTAAAGTGTTGAGAGAGAAAAACCTACAACCAAGACTACTCTACCCGGCACGGATCTCATTCAGATCTGATGGAGAAGTCAAAAGCTTTTCAGACTAGCAAAAGCTAAGAAAATTCAGCACCACCAAACCAGCTTTACAACAAATGCTAAAGAATCTTCTCCAAGCAGGAAACACAAGAGAAGAAAAAGACCCACACAAAAAAAACAAACCCAAACAATTAAGAAAATGGTAATAGGAACATACATATCAATAATAACCTTGAATTTAAATGGATTAAATGCCCCCACCAAAAGACACAGACTGGCTGAGTGGATACAAAAACAAGACCCATATATATGCTGCCTACAAAAGACCCACATCAGACCTAGGGACACATACAGACTGAAAGTGAAGGGATGGAAAAAGATATTCCATGCAAAAGGAAATCAAAAGAAAGCTGGAGTAGCAATACTCATATCAGATAAAATAGACTTTAAAATAAAGACTGGGGCTTCCCTGGTGGCGCAGTGGTTGAGAGTCCACCTGCCGATGCAGGAGACACGGGTTCGTGCCCCGGTCTGGGAAGATCCCACATGCCGTGGAGTGGCGGGGCCCGTGAGCCATGGCCGCTGAGCCTGCGCATCCGGAGCCTGTGCTCTGCAATGGGAGAGGCCACAACAGTGAGAGGCCCACATACCGCAAAAAAATAAATAAAAAATAAAATAAAATAAAGACTGTTACAAGAGATAAGGAGGGACACTCCATAATGATCAAAGGATCAATCCAAGAAGAACATATAACAATTATAAATATTTATGCACCCAAATAGGAATACCTCAATACATAAGGCAAATGCTAACAACTATGAAAGGAGAAATCAACAGTAACACAATAATAGTAAGGGACTTTAACACCCCACTTACACCAATGGACAGATCATCCAAACAAAAAATAAATAAGGAAACACAAGCTTTAAATGACACAATAGACCAGATAAATCTAATAGATATTTATAGAACATTCCACCCAAAAGTGGCAGAATACAATTTCTTCTCAAGTGCACATGGAACGTTCTCCAGGATAGATCACATCTTGGGTCACAAATCAAGCCCTGGAAAATTTCAGGAAATTGAAATTTTATCAATCATCTTTTCTGACCACAACGCTATGAGACTGGAAATCAATTACAGGGAAAAAACTTAAAAAACACAAATACATGGAGGCTAAACAGTGCGCTACTAAATAACCAAGAGATCACTGAAGAAATCAAAGAAGAAATTTAAAAAATACATAGAAACAAATGATGACGAAAACACGACGACCCAAAACCTATGGGACACAGCAAAAGCAGTTGTAAGAGGGAAGTTTATAGGAATACAATCTCACCTCAAGAAACAAGAAAAATCTCAAATAAACAATCTAACCCTACACTTAAAAACAACTAGAGAAAGAAGAACAAAGAAAACCCAAAGTCAGTAGAAGGAAAGAAATCATAAAGATCAGAGCAGAAATAAATGAAATAGAAACAAAGAAAACAGTAGAAAAGATGAATAAAACTAAAAGCTGGTTCTTTGAGAAGATAAACAAAATTGATAAACCCTTAGCCAGACTCATCAAGAAAAAAGGGAGAGGACGCAAATCAATAAAATTAGAAATGAAAAAGGAGAAATCACAACTGACACTGCAGAAATGCAAAGGATTATAAAAGACTACTACAAACAACTATATGCCAATAAAATGGACAACCTGGAAGAAATGGACAAATTCTTGGAAAGGTACGATTTTCCAAGACTTGAACCAGGAAGAATTAAAAAATATAAACAGACCTATCACAAGTAATGAAATTAAAACCGTAATTAAAAATCTTCCAACAAACAAAAGTCCAGGATCAGATGGCTTCACAGGCTAATTCTATCAAACATTTAGAGAAGAGCTAACACCAATCCTTCTCAAACTCTTCCAAAACGTTGCAGAGAGAGACACACTACCAAATTCATTCTACGAAGCCACCATCACCCTGATACCAAAACCAGAAAAAGATATCACAAAAAAAGAAAATTATAGACCAATATCACTGATGAACATAGAGGCAAAAATCCTGAACAAAATACTAACAAACAGAATCCAACAGCCCATTAAAAGGATCATACACCATGGTCAAGTGGGATTTATCCCAGGGATGCAAGAATTCTTCAATATGCACATATCACTCAATGTGATAACCCATATTAACAAATTGAAAAATAAAAACCATATGATCATCTCAATAGATGCAGAAAAAGCTTTTGACAAAATTCAACACCCACTTATGATAAAAACTCTCCAGAAAATGATCATAGAGGGAACCTACCTCAACATAATAAAGGCCATATATGACAAACTCACAGCAAGCATCATACTCAATGGTGAAAAACTGAAAGCATACCCACTAAGATCAGGAACAAGACAAGGATGTCCACTCTCACCACTCTTATTCAACATAGTTTTGGAAGTCCTAGCCACAGCAATCAGAGAAGAAAAAGAAATAAAAGGAATACAAATTGGAAAAGAAGAAGTAAAACTTCACTGTTTGCTGATGAAATGATACTATACATAGAAAATCCTAAAGATGCCACCAGAAAACTACTAGAACTAATCAATGAATTTGGTAAGGTTGCAGGATACAAAATTAATGCACAGAAATCTGTGGCATTCCTCTACATCAACAACAAAAAATCAAAGAAATTAAGGAAACACTCCCATATACCACTGCAACAAAAAGAATAAAATACCTAGGAATAAACCTGCCTAAGGAGGTGAAAGATTTGTACTCAGGAAACTATAAAACACTGATGAAAGAAATCAAAGATGACATAAACAGATGGAGAAATATACCATATTCTTGGACTGGAAGAATTAATATTTTGAAAATGACTATACTACCCAAAGCAATCTACAGATTCTATGCAATCCCCATCAAACTACCAATGGCATTCTTCACAGAATTAGAACAAAAAATTTTACAATTTGTATGGAAACACAAAAGACCCCGAATAGCCAAAGCAATCTTGAGAAAGAAAAGCAGAGTTGGAGGAATCAGGCTCCCTGACTTCAAATTATACCACAAAGCTACAGTAATCAAAATAGTATGGTACTGGCACAAAAACAGAAATATACATCAATGGTACAGGATAGAATGCCCAGAGATAAACCCACGCACATATGGACACCTAATTTATGACAAAGGAGGCAAGAACATACAATGGAGAAAAGACAGCATCTTCAATAAGTGGTGCTGGGAAAACTGGACAGCTACATGTAAAAGAATGAAATTAGAACACTACCTAACACCATACACAAAAATAAATTCCAAATGGATTAAAGACTTAAATGTAAGACCAGACACTATAAAACTCTTAGAGAAAAACATAGGAAAAACACTCTTTGACATAAACCACAGCAAGATCTTTTTTGACCCACCTCCTAGAGTAACGGAAATAAAAACAAAAATAAACTAATGGCACTTAATTAAACTTAAAAGCTTTTGCACAGCAAAGGAAACCATAAACAAGACAAAAAGAGCACCCTCAGAACGGGAGAAAATATTTGCAAATGAAACAACAGACAAAGGATTAATCTCCAAAATATACAAACAGCTCATGGAGCTCAATATCAAAAAAACACACAATCCAGTTAAAAAATGGGCAGAAGACCTAAATAGACATTTCACCAAGGAAGACATATAGATTGCCAAGAGGCACATGAAAAGATGCTCAACATCACTAATTACTAGAGAAATGCAAATAAAAACTACAATGAGGTATCACCTCACACCTGTCAGAATAGCCATCATCAAAAACTCTAGAAACAATAAATGCTGGAAAGGGTGTGGTGAAAAGGAACCCTCCTGCACTGTTGGGGGGGATGTAAATTGATACAGCCACTATGGAGAACAGTATGGAGGTTCCTTAAAAAACTAAAAACAGAATTACCATATGACCCAGGAATCCCACTACTGGGCATATACCCTGAGAAAACCGTAATTCAAAAAGAGTCATGTACCAAAATGTTCATTGCAGCACTATTTACAATAGCCAAGACATGGAACCAACCTAAATGTCCATCAACAGATGAATGGATAAAGAATTGTGGCAATATATACAATGGAATATTACTCAGCTGTAAAAAGGGATGAATTTGGGTTATTTGTAGTGAGGTGGATGGACCTAGAGTCTGTCATACAGAGTGAAGTAAGTCAGAAAGAGAAAAACAAATACTGTATGCTAATGCTTATATACGGAATCTAAAAAAAAAAAAAAAATGGTATTGATGAACCTAGCTGCAGGGCAGGAATAAAGAGGTAGACATAGAAAATGGACTTGAGGACACAGGGTGGGAGGGCAAAGCTGGGGTAAAGTGAGTGTAGCATCGATGTATATACACTACTGAATGTAAAATAGTTGACTGTGGGAAGCAGCCGCATAGCACAGGGAGATCAGCTTGGTGCTTTGTGACCACCTAGAGGGGTGGGTTAGGGAGGGTGGGAGGGAGGCTCAAGAGGGAGGGGTTGTGGGGACATGTGTATACATATGGCTGATTCTCTTTGTGGCGCAACAGAAACTAACACAGTATTGTGAAGCAATTATACTCCAATAAAGATCTGTTAAAAAAAAAAAAAAAGACTTGATGCCACAAAAGTCTGTGTTAGTGGATGTTGCCGGAGTTCTTTTCCTCCTATATTTTCTTGTATTGGTTTGTCTCTGGAAGCTGTGGGTCCAAATCTACACTCCGCATTATGATCATGAGTTGATTCACCTTTGAGTGTGCTGCCTTGGTAGCTAAGAGATGGGTCCGGGCAACTAAGGGGCTTGTTAGATCACTGCTCCAATGGAGCCAAAGTGTGACCTCCAGCCCAAAGAATCGCTAGGCTCAGTTCCTCCAGCCACCCCACAAAGGCCCGGGCTTGGCCACAGAGACATTGAGTTAAGGTGCTGGTGAAGTTTCCATGCCGCAGTGCCAAGAGAAGAGCCTTAAAAATCATTGTTTCACTGGTAGTAGCGAAGAACTTCATTAAAACTAAGTAGTAGACGTACATAGTTCCACTTAGTAGTGCAGAGCAGAGAGTAGTTGTACCTACAGGGTATAGAGAGAACTGAATATCTGAGAGCATCCAGAAGGCTTCACAGGAAAGGAGATACTTGAACTGGGTCTGGAGAGAAGCAAGATAGCACCGTTGCCCTGTGGAGAGAGAGACAAAGCATAAGCCATGAAACCCTACGGTGCATTCAGGTTTTCTAGAGGGATTAATTTTTTTGTTTTTTTTGGCTGCATTGGGTCTTCGTTGCTGCACCCAGGCTTTCTCTAGTTGCAGCTAGCGGGGGCTACTCTTTGTTGCGGTGCTCGGGCTTCTCATTGCAGTGGCTTCTCTTGTGGCGGAGTGCGGGCTCTAGGCGCATGGGCTTCAGTAGTTGTGGCATGCGTGCTCAGTAGTTGTGGCTTGCGGGCTCTAGGGCACCGGCTCGGTAGTTGTGGCGCACGGGCTTAGCTGCTCCGTGGCCATGTGGGATCTTCCCGGATCAGGGCTCAAACCCGTGTCCCCTGCATTGGCAGGCAGATTCTTAACCACTGTGCCACCAGGGAAGTCCCCACAATTTTTCTTAATAAAAGTAGAGATGATGACAAATTTCAGACAGTGCAGTAAAGAAAATTCTTTTTCAGACAACATTAGGAGGGGAGTGAAAGTTTAGCTGTTTGGATGCAAGAGGGGCAGATTGGCCCTGAGAGTCTGGCCCAGAGCGCTTTCTGATTGCACATTCTCTTACTTTCTTTTGGTTTCTGAACTCTCAGATTCTCTCAAATTCTAAGTTTTTGTTTTTTGATGTGCAGTTGTCGTGGTGGGGTGGGGAGAGGCAGGAGAGGGGAGAGGGAAGGCACTCAGGTTCCAGGGAGCTGCAAGGCAGGTACTGGCTGCTCAGAGACGTCTGCTCTGTGTGAGGGAGGCAGGTGGGCATGGGCGGCCCCTCTGCCCCAGGACTGAGCCAGCCAGCGGCCCACACAGCTCCAAGCCACACCCAGCGCTGCCCACGCCTGACACTTGGCCCCGACCTCTCACGCTGTGCAAGCCCAGCACACTGGGCTGTTCTGCCGAATGTGCCCCAGGTCTCCAGAGGGAAGGGAAGGAGGTAAAGGGAGGTGAGCAACAGTCCCCGGAACTGTACACAGCCGGCCACTACGTGTGTCCCCGTGTGACTGAATTCTCATTCACAGGTATACTGAGCTAAAGGGTGCTGTTGTGGGAAAGGGACTGCAGGATGGATTTCATGACTTTTTCTCCGCAAGGGAAGGAGGCCAAGAAGAGTGGAGACTCCCCGTGGTCATCAGCAAATGTCCACGTTTCATCTGGCCTGTCTGTGTAAATCTGGTTTCCTGCCCTTGACCCTGAATGACTTGATCCTGTCAGAAGGCAGCTGCTTTGGTGGCAGGGTGATGCTCAGCAGCGGCCTGGGGTAGGGGGGCGGGGGGGGCCAGTAGGTGGCCACCCCGACTCCAGTTGCGGCTGCTCTGGGTGAGCAGTGGCAGCAAGAGGTCCTGTGAAAATTGTCTGGGCCGCCTCTGCTGGCCCTCCTCCAACAAGAACCGTTCACAGGCCTGTTCTCAGGCGGCCTCGTTCCAGAGGCTCTAACTGGGAACACAAAATGCATTGCTTTTTTTTTTTTTTCCTACCAACCTCAAAGAGGTCCTTTTATGGACACACCAAGCCTGCCTCCTTTTTGAAAATTCCCGTTGAGAAGCTGACCTCCTTTGACCTGGGCGAGGCAACAGGTGATGACCCTCTAGGAGAGTGGGTGGTCAAAGCAGCTCTGCCTCTGGGGTGTCCGTGGAACTGAAGACAAATACAGCTTTCAGCCTGAAAGGACACAGGCGATGCCTCGGGACATGCCCTTGAGTTTGGTGCTGCGTCAGGGCAGTGGGACTCCTGGCCTCACAGAGAAGTTGTGGCGGCTCCTAACCCTTGGGGAACTCACTGGGTTATGGTGATCGTGTTGGCAAACAGGAGAGCGGAATGTGTAACTACCCTTTGGGAAAAGTTCCTTGGGTTTTTACCCACATATACTTGGTTGCATTTGGCTTAAAAACTTACCCTCAGTGCAATCTTCTCTGTAGACAGTTGTGGAGAAGAGATTCCAAGGTAGGTCAAGACTGTCAACATCACTGACTGGATGGGAAATGATACACTGGGTTGAAGAGATTTTTCTTAAAGACTGTGGTGTCTGGGATTTTTCAAATCTCCCAGAAAGCATTAATTTGATGTCGTTAATTTATCAAGACATAATTAAGCACTAAAACAGGAAATGAAGTGAAATTCAAAATCAGCTCCAGCGGCCACTCAAATATCAGCAACTTGATGTGCAGATCTTGTTTTAAGAAAGGACTAACAGACCTGGATCTATATAACAGAAAGTCAAGTTTTGGTTATTTTTGGTGCAAATGCTTTTGAGTCCGTTTTAATGGCATTCTTTAGCCATGTATTTATATCTCTATATTTATTTTATGTTTGAAGTGATAAAGAGGAAGGAAGCTATAAAAATGCTGGGCTCTTACATAGAAAACAAGTTTGATGTTACGAAAGGAGAGAAGGAAGGGGGAAGGGACGAATTAGGAGTATGGGATTAACAGATACAAACTACTATAAAATAGATAAGCAACAAGGATAGACTGTATAGCACAGGGAATTATAGCCATTATCTTGTAATAACCTGCAGTGGAATATAATCTGTGAAAACACTGAATCACTATGCTGCATACCTGAAACTAACATAATATTGTAAATCAACTATACTTTAATTTTTTTTAAATGCTGTGTTCTTTTTCTACTATTAGGAGATTTGGAGTAGATGACTCACTTATCCCTTTTGTGTATTTTCATTCTACTTTCAAACACATTTTTGTTTTATTTTTTATTCTGTTAGACTCTCATTTATTATACATATATGTATATTAACAAAATTTAATATGTATTTAGCACTCATACAGTACCTTGCACTAAATTAATCATTTCAATTTGGTGTTATAAATCTGGAAGACACAGTGGTTATCACAAGTGATATAAAAGGCCTAAGGAAAAAAACAGTGCCAAACACGGAGTTCTTATAGACTGTAGAATTTAGGTGTGTATTATTGCACCCGGACAAGAAGCTGACAAAGCAAGTATCATGGCTGCTGGGAGTTGACCCAGAGTCAATCTGAAGTTGAGTCAAATCTCATCCCCAAATCGTCTGACTCCTCCTCTTTGCTCTTTTAGCCATTGGTAAGGAGCCTAGGGAAAATCACTGGCAATTAAAAAAAAAAAAATTCTTACAGGGCTTGCTTGCTTCTGAAGAACTGAGCCCTGGTCTTGAGTGGCTGTTAGGCTCTAGGTCACTCCCTACTGCCCTGTATATCTCAGCGTCTGCATTTGTGAAATGGGGATACTTAAAATGCAAGTTATTCTGCAGCTATGTCTCAGGGGGTAACAGTGACAGTTATTTACATAGAGATCATTATTGTTTGGAAAATTCTTTTTTGTAAACAAGGATATTACACAAAAGAGCTTTGAAATGTAAAAGACTGTACAATTGCAAGTGATTACTGTGCTTCACTTTTTAGAACTCCTGTTTCCCCAACTGTAAAAAAGATGGCTTGTAACAGTCTCAAATATTTAACAGGAGTTTGGAAAGTCACTCAGTGTCACTTGGACAGTCTTATCTGAGCTAAAGAGATAGTCATTCAAAACATTTATAGAGCATCTATTATCTGTTAAGCATTGTGTTAGTTACGGGACAGGTGAACAAAATCCTTAATCCTTCGATCTCGCCTCCAGAGACTTTCATCTTCACCTCACTTCCTCAGTCCATAGTAATTGTTACACCGTTAACCTTGCCAACTGAACTTTTAAATTTCAATATCCCACATTTTTAATGTTATCTTAATGCAAACCAATTAATGTTATTGAAATCCAAGATAAAAATTGTCCCATATCACATTACCTAATTTGTCTGTGATATCGTCTACTACTTGTCCATATGTTCATCAGTTTTTGCATATTTACAGTATTAGTATCAATAGAGTTCTTCAAGCTGTACTTTGTCACTTAGTATTATACCAGAAGACTTTATTTTTAAACTTTCCTAGTTTTTCTTTTCTGCCTCTGATAATCTTGTTCTAATATACTTTCTCTGTCCACTGTGGTGGATATAATGGTGGATATTTGCTTGCTTAATATCTATTCTAATCTTCTACTTTTCTTCCTATACTAAAAAGGCTTGAAAACTAAACAGTGACATTTCCCAGATGCCCTTGAAGCTAGAGCTGATTGTGATTTACGTTCCAGCACACAAGTCACCAGGGCAAATTTAGGCCCTGGACAGGAAGGGTAACCTGACTCAAAGTCCTCAATAAATGAGAGAGTGATTGGAGAGTGGTGGACAGCAGAAAAGAGGGAAGAAGGATGATGGTGTGAATCTAAAACATGAAAAGTTTAACATGAGGTTGGGAGACATTCAGACAGTGTGGGCATTTTATGAAATGGCCAAGGGTGCCCATGACCCTCTATTGCCTTTCTCCCCTGCCCCCAATTCTTTAATTTCAGTACCTGAGGGGAACTTCAGCTCAATGTAGCTGCTATTCCTGTAGATTCCAAAGGGCCAGATTCTATCATTGAGCCTCTGCTCACGCTGCTTTCCCAGTGCCAAAGCCCAATCCCTTCTTCTCAGTTTACATACTCCATGGTCAACCAGAAGTTTTTTCTCTTTCATGATTTCCTTGTCAGTTGTGACTCTAAGAAGTGTGTGCCATATATGAATATCTAACACAGCTTAGTTTTGTCTTCATCACAGACTGCCATTTATTACTCTTCAGTGGTTCAGTAAATCTTGTTACACAACAGTAGTGTCAAAACCTCATCGTTCTTCTCAAGCCTTCTATCCTATCAACTCCCCATTCTTTTTTCACTCTTTCATTTCACAGAGAAAAAAAAACATATCAGTTGAAAAAATCCCTCACATTTCTCCCTCCTCACAGTATTCCTTCATGTCTTCTTATCAGGGAGGAAGAGGTACCCCTCCATGTGTCAAAGACACACATCCTCTACTGGCATCCAGTTCTCTTCATAATTTCCTGAGCATCTTGATGTTCCAGCACCAGCCCAGGTGCCAAGTAGAGGGTGATGATCTGCACAAACATGGTCCCTGCCCTCAGAGTTGAGAACCTAGTAGAGAACAGGTATTTGGTTATTATAAATAGGATGAGTGTAAAGTCACACAGGGATTCTGTCTCCTCCTGCCTTCTTGGAAACTGCCATTGACCAACTCCTACATCTTCACTATCTCCAAGTGCTTGCTTTTTATAACATCCCCATGATTAGTATTTACGCTTGCCCCTTCACCTTAAAAGTAAGATAAAAATTCCTTTATGCCTATTTCCCTCTAAATATAGTCCTACATTGTCTTCCATTCCCCAGCAAAACTTCTAGAAAGAGCTGCTTATAATCACTGTATTCTTTTTCTTACATCCTCCTGCAACTTGGCTTCTGAAACACTTCCCACCTCCATCACCAGATCCCAGGAACCTCTCCCACCAAAAACAGTGACTTTCATGTTGTGAACACAGTGCGTAATTTTCAGTTCTTGTTTGACCTCTCGGCAGTATTTGAAGTTCTTTATCATTCCCTGTTTCTCCAAACCCTCTTTGTTTAGCTTCAGGCACTCCACAATCTTAATTCCTCTCTCCTCTTTTGCTACTCTATTTCCATCTTCTTTGGAGGTTCATTTCAGCTGTTAGATCTCTAAGATTCAGTTCTCCCCTCCTTTCATGTGCTGTCTTCCACCTAGGCAATTTCATCCATTCCTGAGTCCTAAATTAACATCTTCAGAGGACTGTTCCACATTTATACCTCTGGCTCAGATCTCTTCTCTGAATTTCAGACTAGCGTACCTAACAGAGCTTGGGTAATTTCCTCTGGGAATGTTTCACAGAATTCTTGACGAGCTTAGGGTCTCTTACAGTGCACTCCCATTTCACTTTGTATTTTTCTATCTACTTTATTGTGATTTTATTATGTCTTCTTCCCTGAAATGTATTCTGTGAGGGCAGGAACCCCAGTACTATACTTATTTTATTAACACTTTACCCACAGTGTCTAGCAAAGTGCCTGCTTTGTAATTACTATTTATTGAAACTCTGAATTGCTCAATTTAATGATTTTCATTGAAGCCATTTTAGGAGTTGTCTGTTTTAAAGGACATCAAAATTAGTGTGTCTTTCATCTTTTACAATATGATAGCCCTTTAATAACTGATACTTTTGTGAAATATTTATAAAAACAAATTACTAAAAAAGTGAAACCAGCAATAACAAAAAAGACATACAAAATGCAAGCCCCAATTTTTCATTATTACATACAGCAGACTTGTTTTTACTCAATGGGATAACTCTAAAGGTTTCTAAATGTTTACTCTAAATTTCTGCAATTTTCCTGATGCTGCATGGTGACAGCTCACAAACCAGCATTAGACAGCTGACCATACTTTGAGTAGTGCTGGGTCGGATGACAGAGGTGGTCATACCTCTCAATTTTTTTGCATTTGCATCTTTCCCTGATCACTTTATTTGCCAAAGAACATTAGAGAAAAGTCCTTTTTGTTTTTGCAAAGCAAGTAAGGAGCTGCTTCTCTAATGGTCAATGAATTGAGTATCCCTCATGGTTCAAGTTGCTGTAGAGGGTACAGATGTCACGGATGAGGTGGAGTAGGGATCATCAGTGTGCACGTGTACCATGGAGACTGCTCGAGCCTTTTGCTGCATGGTTATCACAGGGTCCTCGACAGAGTGACCGCTGAGTCAGTGCCCACTATTGTGCAGCCTTATCCTTGGCACTGAGTGCTTTAAAGCCAAAGACTTCCTGAAGATACCTGCATCCTTTCGTTGTTTATCAATACTACATTCAGAACCCTTCAAACACTACAAATATTACAGCCGTTAGGAAACCCTTGCATTATTTCTACTAAACATATGAAAACTGCAACTTCTCATGGAATTGCCAAATTTTTTTTTTCTAGGACCAAATATCCACGACACTAAAAGTTCAGTGTGATGATATCTATAGTTTTCCCACATATTTTTTAACAGTAAGACTATGGGGAAGTTTCAACCTCTTCCCCTTGTCAACTTTGGAATATTTCTCTGTTTAATATTTGAAGAACTAATAAAAGCCCAGCCTCACACTGGAACCTCAGATTATCTCAGGCAGAAATTGCTAGACAGAAGCTCTGTTTTTAATGTCTTATTAAGGTTGCCAGATTTAACAAATAAAAATACAGGGCACTCAGTTAAATCTGAACTTCAGATAAACAACAAAAAATGTTTTTAGTATGGATGAGGCACATATCCGTTGGATGGGACACTAAAAATTTATTCTCTGTTTATCTGAAATTCAAGTTTAACTGAGTGTCCTGTATTTTATCTGGCAACGCTGTCTTGGGTAAATTATTTTATTTAGATGGGCGCTTTTTCCTGTGTTACCACTGTGGGGTTTTTTGTTGCTGTTGCTTGTTTCTTTTTTTGTTTTTGGACTCTTTTCTTCACTATTTGAACACATTTTTTTAAAGGCTCTCTGCCAATCCCCAGCTCATTATCAATGACATCATTAGCATCACCATAGCTCTAAATTATGTTGAAACAGGATTAGAACTACTGACAAATTGTAAAGACAAGAGGCTCCCAAGGAAGTTAGGATCAAATTATGATCAAGAAAGGAAAGGAAGGAAATGCCAAACTTAGCCTGTAGATAATGCCCAGCATAGTGAATGCTCTGTAAAGGCAGGCAGACACGAAATACCCCTGGGAGGCCCATGGGCACTCAGCCTCGCATTTCACAGATGGAGAAACTTGAACACAAAGGGAGTTAGTGACTTCTTGAGGGGGCAGGAAGCAGCTGTATAAAGGGATGGGGGAAGAGAAGAGAAAGAAAATCTTCTGAAACCCAATCTTACCTGGCAGGGTGTGGAGAAGGCAGACATCACTGAAATGTGGAAATTTATTAAAATATTTTTCTTCTAGACGAGTGGGAAAGTCTGGTCTCTACAATCCCACCCTTTATATGCACAAATCGTGGAACCAGCACATTCTAAAGTTTGGAAGGAACATTAGAGAACATTCATCCCAATTCCCTCATTATATTGATGGAAGAATGGAGGCCAAGGGTTTGAGTGACTTTAACCAAATTGTATAACTTGTAGGACTCCGCCTGGGTGTAGACCAGGATGGTCTACTAAGGATGTCTACTTCTTAATGTTTTCATCCAGCTGCTTTTTAATTAATAATTGATCCATAAACTATAAAAAGAAAGCCAGGGTGAGTTTTTTCAACCAAGGAAAGTAACTCCAATAAATTGGGGCATAAAAGGGTCTTAAAATATCTCTCTTTTCAGTAAGTTTAGGAGCTGCCATGTAAGAATAAAGTCTGATCCTCTTGTTAAAGGGTAAATTATAAGAGATATGACTTATGCAAGTATAAAAAAACCACGTCAAATATTTGATTTAACTAATTAATTAATGAGGGAACCAGTAAGATGTTACAATTGATTTAAATGGTAGTTTGACATACAGAGATAATATATTATCTACCTGAGTGCTAAGGACTGAATTGTGTCTGCCCGTCACAACTCCCACCCAAATTCATATGTTAAAGCCCTAACCCTTCATATGACTGTTTGGGGTTAGGGCCTTTACGGAGGTGATTAAGGTTAAACAAAGATTTAAGAGTAAATCCTTGATCCAGTAGAACTGGTGTCCTCATAAAAGAGCAAGAGATACCAGCGATAACTCTCTCCCTGCCATGGGAGGACACAATTAGGCGGCAGCCACCTGCAAGCCAAGAAGAGAGCTGTCACCAGAATGTGACCATACTGGCATTCTGATCTCAGACTTCTAGCCTCAAGACCTGTAAGAAAACAAGTTTCTGTTGTTTAAACTACCCTCTCTATACTATTTTGTTATGGCAGCCTGAGCTAACACACTGAGAAATCCATTTTCATTGCCTTGAACAGGAATCGTTTGCATAGCTATGGACAGAAACATTAGCATTTTTGTAGGGTTAACTTTTCTCTACAGAGTGGTAGGAGCCTAGTCAAAGAGAGACAAAGGCACACAACCCTATAGAATTAGATAATCCCCATAAGCTACATCATTCCATGGAAGGGCTATCTAATAATCTCTTTTAGCCATTTAAACATCTTCTATAATTTCCCCTCACGATTTTTATGAAGATACATCTGTAGGAAAATATTTTACCCATGTTACTTTAAGCCCACCTGCACTTCACTGAGGTCACTCCATTCCTTACAGCACACGTTTTATGGGCTTCTATGGACAGAGAGCTCTACCTGCTTCTCTTTCCTCCATTTTCAACTTTTTTTTTTTTTTTTTTGCGGTACGCGGGCCTCTCGCTGTTGTGGGCTCTGGACGCGCAGGCTCAGCGGCCATGACTCACGGGCCCAGCCGCTTCGCGGCATGTGGGATCTTCCCGGACTGGGGCATGAACCCGTGTCCCCTGCATCAGCAGGCGGACTCTCAACCACTGTGCCACCAGGGAAGCCCCTATTTTCAGCTTTTTACTCTCCTTACTCTCCATCCTTTTCTGTGACTGAAAGTGTTAATTACATTTATCTGCAGTTAATTTGTATAAAATAAATATAAAACCTCTTTCCATTGGAAGATTAAAACACTTCCAAAATCAATAACCAGTTTATTTAGGAGAAAGAAGAGGAAGACTCTTTCCTAAATGTGTCATACTTCTCAGAACTAAGAGGCATCTCAATAGATAATTTTGTTCTTCATATTTAAGTACCTAGAAGATAAAGTTTTATTTAAACTATTCAAAAATGATTGAGTCATCGTGTTTCTAGATGATTCATAATAAAAATTTTGTAACTACTGATAGAAATATTCTTACTGTAATGGTACACATCCTTAGAGAATCACAGATTTAAATTTTTGGAGAAGTTTAGAGATTGAAGAATATTTTCTCATCAGTTTTTCATTCCTTCTGTATTACTCTTCAGAAAAATTGACTGCTTAAATATTTTTGATTATCTCAACACTTCAAGAGGAGTTCCTTTCTCTTGTTAAATAGCTCCAAAAATAATCATAATTCCCCCTAAGCCTTAAAATATTAAAGATATACTACTAATGCAAAATAATTTTAATAACTTAGAGAAAGCTACTATTTCTCTGGTATGATAGCTTCCAATTACATATATTAATCCATCTGTTACAATGAAGCTCTTCCAAGACTATTTTCCATCTTCTGAATTCATATCATCTAATAATGAGAAGTCTAGATTTTGGAATATATATGTAGGCTACTAAGAAATCTTTCAATTCTGCTTAATTTAATCTTCATATAACTTTGACTTCTCTATAAAATTCCACTTATTTTGTAGACTTTTATGGAGATTTATAATGGCAATATTATAAATATTTTATATGAAAATGATTATAATTTAGGAAACCTGTAACTGTACTTATGGAAATTAAAAAACACATCCTCTAAAGTTAACCAATGAGTCCTTTGTAAAGTGTATCTTTACAAACTCATTGATTTTAATGTATTTTTGTATATCCATCCACTGCTGTTCTTCTTCTTCTTTTATATTCAAAATTTTCCATCTTTGGCCAGTAGCATTTTCTTCAAGTTCGCTCCTGAGTCCCTTTGATACAATTCCAATAGTCTTAGAAAGTTTTTACGATTTTTGATATTGAATATTCCGTCTTGTTCATCCTGCCCCAAGCCTGGAATCAGCCATTTCTTTCAAGCCCTGGTTTCTTCTTTAGGAGGAAAATATTATTATTATTATTATTATTATTTTGGTTGCGCCCGGCCTTAGTTGCGGCTGGCAGGCTCCTAAGTTGTATGCAAACTCTTAGTTGTGTCATGCATGTGGGGTCTAGTTCCCTGACCCAGGATTGAACCCGCAGCCCCTGCATTGGAAGGTGGATTCTTAAGCACTGCACCACCAGCGAAGTCCCCAAAATAGTATTTAAATTGCATAGTTCATATGCCAACGTTAACAATATTACAGAATCAATCCATTATTCTAATAACTGGCAGAATGGAAAAGAATTAAACATCTATATTGCTTTTCAAGAACAAATTGTACCTCAGGGTAACCAAATAAGTGAACAGTTTTCTTTATGAGAAGATTTCCAATTAATAAATGCAGAAAGATGGTAGAATTGGAATGTTACCATTTTCAAGACCCTAATGAGATAAAGGATTTAGACAGTTATTAAGTAGAAAGTTGTTGAACAATTTGTAATGAATTGGGTTGACAATATCAATCATTGATCAACTGAACAATTACAATGATAAAACAAAAAGAGGGATAACCATAAAATATGTACCTTCTGATAGGATGTAACAGGAAGTACAGAACATCACTTATAAAATGTCTCTGTCCCCTCCCCCACCAAAAAAAAACAAAAAAAAAACTGAAACCAAACCAAGCCTCTAGATCTAACTACCAGTTTGCTAATATGCTGGAGACAATGGACCATGTTAAATGACACAACAAGGGCACAATTCTACCTCCTGTTTCCCTAATAATTTCCTAAATTTTAAAGAACTAAAAAAAGGGGGAGAAGGAACTTATAGACTAAGAGAAACTTATAAAACATATCAACCAAATGAGTGTGCAGACCTTGCTTGATCCTGATTTGAACAAAACAACTATACAATATGTTATGAAACAATCAGGGAAGTCTGAATATTTTTGATAATATTAGGGAGGGGATATGGGGATATATGTATACATAGAGCTGATTCACTTTGTTATACAGCAGAAACTAACACACCATTGCAAAGCAATTATACTCCAATAAAGATATTAAATTGAAAAAACTTATTACTTCGATCATGGTATTTGGTTATATTTTTAAAGTGAAGGAGTAGATATGAAACAAGTTTAAACATGTGCTGATAATTGTTGATGTTGGAGGATGGGTTTCTGGGATGTCGCTCTCTACATTTTGTAATCCCCCTATTTTTATATGCTTGAAATTTTTCACTATGAAATACTGAGAAAATTTTAAATCCATGTATCTTTTCTTTTAAGAATTGTATTTCTAAGAATTTTGTCTTGGAGATATATTTGCATTTGTGCTGAACAACATGCATATGTGAATATGCATTGCAGTAGTGCTACAATATCAAAAGATTAGAAAGTATCTAAGTGTCCATCACTAAGGCACTGCTTACATAAATTAAGGTATATCCATACATTGGAGTACCATGCAGTCTTTAAAAAAGAATGAGGTAGCATTAGATATAAAATTAGGAATGATCTCCAAGACATAACGTTAGGTGAAAAAAGCAAGCGGAAAAACAATTTATATATCCATATATTATTGACTCTGGACATAAATCAGGGCGCGCATATTCTCAGGTACCATTGGAAGATACTTTGTCATCATGAGGAAAGCTGGTGTGAGAACTAAGCTGATCCAAGGGCAGAGCTGAGTGGATGTCAAAGGCACGGAGCTATTTCATTTTTTAAGTCAACTTTGTTTGGGTTTTCCGTGCTTGCAGTCTAAAATAGCTTAATGAATGCATCAGGGCTAGTCCTGCATCACCAGGAGAAGATCACAGGAAAGGATTGGGGTTGGGATGTGGGAAAGACACAAATCACCTCTTCCAAAAAGTGACAAGTCAAGGAGAGATATTAAAATGTTTCATTGATAGCAAAGCACACTTTAGAGCAGTTTGAAAAAACTCCTTTAAAAGGTTACTAGTATAACCCCTGAAACAAATCTAGTACATTCAGATGGGATATCCAAGATCTCTGTCTAATTTTCTGCCCTAAGATCTTCCTATCCACTCAAATGTCCAGAAGTGCATTCTGGTATCTATAACACGTAGTGTGCTGGGCAGGACTGTAAAGTTTTTTTTGAAACCTAAAATAAGCAAAAGTTTCCTTGTCTGATTTTTGCTCTAAACACTAACCCAACCCGAGTGTGTGCGCATGATTTATAAACCACAAAGAATTCTGGGCCAGGTGAAGCTTCTTTTTTCCCCCTGGTTTCAAGTTAGGCAAAAATCAATGTTTCGAGCCCATTACAAGTGAAAGTTATTGAGGTCAACTGACAGGAATTCAGATATAAGATTTTCCAACTCTGGTCTAAGCAAGCTGCATAGAAAAAAGTTCTTCTATTCAGATCATTCCAACTGGTAGGCGTGATTCTCCACAGACAGAAGGGCTTTGCTTAGTTATGGTTTGTAAACTAAGCTTTAACAAATTCGATCAGGTAACTCATCCAAAGCTAAGAAAGTTTAAGTCAAAATGATCCCAGGATTAAATTATCAAAGTAAGCCTTTAGGGTGCTTATTTGAGGTGGTTTAAATGCAATCATTATTTACGGAGTTTGTAGACCTCTGACTTGGTCTACTAAGGAATAAAAATGGCTCAAGTCTCTTATTTGGCTTACTAGGTTCCTACATCTTCTCAAGGGTAATAAAGGAATCTCAAATAACAATCTTTCCAAAAGTTCATCCAGGCCTTTAAAATCTCTGAATTGAAATTACTCTTTTATTAACCAGATTCATAGTCCTAAGAAGACACGTTTCCATGCTGATCTGCAGAAGAGAGAGGTAAACACATTTATCTCTGATTGTAAAAGGCAAGGAGTAGAAGTTATAAAAGAGGAGACTGCGTCACAGATGAAGGGCTCAGATTCCCAACCCAGGAGAGAGTTGTCTTTTCCCTGCTCCAAAAGACTGAGTGACCCTGAGAAATAGGTGCCTGCCCAGGTCAAATAACTAACATATATATATATATATATATATATATATATATATAGGTGTATATATAAATAGGACCACAAGCCCCACAATAAGCTTAGACAGGCAAGGGACAGGAAGAAGACCAGTAAGACAGGAGCAGGGCTACCAAAAGGGAGAGTGGAAAGAGAAAGACCAGGTCAGAGAGAAGGATTACCTAGAGCCTTGGAACCAAGGTCAAGTGTTCATATTCTTTTCTTTTTTTTTTTCATATTCTTTTCTAATTGGAATGGAGAGCCACTGGAGCATTTTCAGCAAGCCACAGTCTCCCCTTGTAAAGTGGTGAGTGTAACTACTTCAAAGGAGTGAATCATAGAGTGCTTGTTTCTTAGTAAGGGTTCAAGAAATGGTGCTGTTGCTTTTTTTCTGGATGAGAAGAGCACTGCCCACCTTATCATTCTTTGCTTATCAGCACCATATTCCCCCAGAGAGCATCTTACTTGTCCTGTATCTCATTATGTCACAGTCAACTAACAAGTCCGAGAAAGCTACTTCTGCAGCGCTGTGTGGTACAGGAAGCTCCTGGAGGTTGGGTGTGCAGTAAAGGTGGCTTCTCAGAGGTCTTACAACATCCCTGTTCTCTCAGAGTGGAGGGGACCACAGGATCATTAGTTTTTAATTGAAAAAAAAATCTGCGGGTTTAATAGTAACTCCAAAATTGAAAATGTGACTTGAGTAAGCATCTTCAGTAGGGTGACAGCTCATACGCTCCCCCTGACCCCCAGGAGATTTCCTTAACCCCACTTACGGGTCAGGCAACAGCAACGTGTTTTTCCTAATCTTCCAGCATGAACCAAATTAATAATGTCATAGTTCATCTTCTGTGAAAATACATGAAAGTTTCTAATACTTTCTCACATTGTTATTTTAAATAAGGATTAAATGACTGTTCCAGAAGAAGCATTTGTGGTTCAAGTAGTCTACCCTTGGCCAACAAATTGTTTTTGAGGGCTTTTCACCATCCAGGCATTAAAGTTATTTAGTACAGTGATTTTACATTTTTTTAAGGCAGAGACAACTTTCTTCAAGCAAAATCTATCAAATCAATCCAACCTGTGAAACAGACCAACACGAAGCAGCTTTTGTGAAAGCAGGAATGGGGTCTCAGGCCTGAGATGGGGCTCTCAGATCAGCCATTGCTTTCCAAGGGGATCCCTGAATTCCTCCTGAAGGGTTTGGAGGAATTTGAGCACATTTGAAAACTAGTGCCCTGGGTGAAGTTCAGATACTGACAGAAAATAGATTTTTTTAAAAATCACTTGGGAATGGTGGTCCAAATGTTAATCCCTCATTCTTTTCTCTATAGAAGATTTTGTATGTGGGGGGGGTTATGAATTATCTATCAAATCCTTTATCGTTTTAACACTTAATGTGTCTTTTTAGTCAAAGTTCCTACAGTCTCCTGTTCACATAGCTCTCCTGAACCTTCTAGGTCCAAGAAGCCCCATCCCCTTTCAATCACTCATCACTGCTGCATCCCACCAATAGCATCCAGGAAATAAAATCCCTTCAGGTGCAAGACTCCTTCACAAATGTGCATGAGAGAGTCAACGGACTCCTAACGTACCCCCAGTGAGGTTGGACTGATTTAAGTATGTTAAAAGATAAACCGAGGCCTGTTAAAAATTTTAAGAGCTTATTTGAGCAAAAATCCATTCCAATCAGGCAGTACCAAACCAGAAGTGTTTAGTAGCTCTGACAAGAGCTGGGGAAAGTCTTTTCCAGAGAAGAGGTGGAAGCAGAGAGAGGAGATTATTTGATTGGCTGTAGCTTAAGTGCTTACCTTATTTGAAAAAGGCTAGCTGGCTGTGTGTGACTGGTTGTCCATTAGGTTCCAATTTTTTCCTCTTGAGGCATTTACAGCCTTCGGTTTTGTCTGCTTACAAAGGCTGCGAAGGCATTAGAACCTCCTCAGTCTAACGGGCTCCTTGCTTACTTAATTTAATAAGCAGGAACATGGCGGGTGGCGTGTGCTGTGATTTTAAGTTCTTGCTCTCGCACTTACCAATAGTCGGACCTGAGGCAGGTATTTTAATTTCTCCAAGTTAACTGTCGTTTCCTAGTACACAAAAGAAGGATAATAAATAATACCTTTCTTACCCAAGAATGGTATGCAGTCAGTACTCAATAAGTGCAAGTTTCCCCTTTTCACTCTTTCCTTTTCCGTTGTGTGGCACAGTGGTTCCCTCCTGCGAGCCTGCAGGGATGAGGGAGTGCTGGGGAAGGGCTGTGCCACGATTTGTAAACTATACCCCCTGTTTTCCCATGTATGCAGCTGCTGTTGAGGGAAGAAAATACAAATTCACTTAAAGTGTTTATCAAATTCAAAGTAGCCTTTTTTTTAAAAAAAATTTTAATTTATTTAAAAGATAACATGCATCTCCACTCATGTAAAAGGCCACAAAATAGGTTGATATTAAGAGGTCCTTTGACTTCTAAGGAGTGGAAACAGCTTTCGCATGGAGCAAAAAGGGCAGCCGCGGAGCTCTGGGCCTCGCATTAAATCCTGCTGGCTTGGTTTCCTCTGGCAGCACCCTCTCTGCATCTCTCATTACTGGTTATCAGTGGGTAGGTAAGGACCATAGCTTCGCTTTTCTTCACGTCGCCTGTCGTGTTTCCTGGCTTCCTGCCCGTCTTCCTCCCTGTCCAAGCCCCTCGAGGGCACATCTTAGGAGCGCGGCAGCAGGCAGGCCACTGAGTCACAGGCTCCGTGGTGGCGTGGGCCCTGCTCCCCACCCGGAGACAGCCCCGTGGCTGTGTCTGATTGCTAATGAGCCTCTGGAAGCTGCGCCTTCCCATCTGCACCGTTTGTTTTTACAGGGCGCCGGTATAGACTTGACACGTGTTTTCCTTGCCTCCGAGGCCTCCAAGGTTTTTCCTCTCTCAGCCTCGCTGTCTCCTTTTGTTTTGAGACTGTGTGGGAGCTAAATTTAAACTTGATTAACGACATTTAGTCCAAGGAGGGTCAGCATACTCTTTTCATGTTAAATGCTGCTCTTTCGGGGGGTCTGTTTTAAGACACAGTAGGCCCTCTCGATGGGAGCCCGTCTGATTTTGTTGCTATGGTGTGAAAGACAAAAATAGCATAAAGCCTTGTGTCCCCCATCAGCGACGGAGGGGGAACTGATACCCTTTTGTGAGACTATAGTCTACTCTTGAGAGAGATATTTGACAAACCTCACAAATACTTTTAGTAATGACATATTGACACTTTACTTCTGAATAACTTCTTCCACTCAGCATTTGGGGTCCAGCTTGATGTCATTTACTCAGGTAAACTCCCTGACTCCCCAGATATGTCAAGTCCGCTCTTAGGGGTCTCTTTCCACACCCAGGAAGCATGGTCTAAAGCCTGATTAAACCATTTTTCATCATCTGCCTTCTTCCGTAGCCTGTAAGCTCCACAGATGGGGCACGGCTTCTCTCTGGCTCGCTACCAAAGGGAACGAATATATAAATGGACACTGGCCGGATCACATATGACAGTAGAACTCTGACCCTCAACCTCTGCAGCAACCAGTTCCAGATGTCAAAGTGCAACTTCTTGATCCAGAACGATCAGGAGAATCCTCAGGGCTTGGTTGACGCCTGCCAGCTTCTCCAGTTTTGTCCCCATACCCAGATCAGGACCAAACAGAGAAAGCAAACTGTGTTCCCCAAACTTATCACATAGGATGCTCCACTCCCAGTCAGCCCCCCTCCAGCTTCCCCCAGGCCTAAAGCCTTCCTGTTTTTCACTATATTGCTTTACCACTCCCCCGCCTGCCTTGGAGTCAACTAAACTTAAGTGATGGTGGCCGATTCGCTTGCAATAGCAAACTCCACACAAATGGCCTTTGTTTGTTCTCATGCGGATGGTCTTCATTTATTCCCACACTATAACCTTGTACTCAGGATAGTGTCTAGCACATAGCAGGCACTCAAAAGTAATTTAATGAGTGAAAGAGTACTCATCAATCCGTTACTGGATTATAGTTCAATCTTCCTGAACAGAAAATTCAGGAGCCAAGAGGACCTGGGTCTTCACCTTAGGTCTTTATGTATCTGACTTAGGTCTTTAAGTACCTAAGGCTTTGGGAAAGTCACTCACTGAATCTAGGTATCATTTTTCTCAAGCTGTAACCTAGCAAGTTTTTACATGATGTCCATGTTTCAAAGATCTCTCATAAAACCTCTCTCTACAGCTGGGAGCTCAGGGCGTCCACCTAACTTTCTCCACATTGTGCTTAAAGAGAAAATGTACTGAGTGCTTTCTCTGATAACCCACCCTAGCTGACTCATGGAAAGAAAGAACAGCTTTTAAGAAAATGAGTTTTTTCCTCCTGAATTAGGACTTGATGAGCTATGATGTGTGCAGGGAAGAGCAAGATCGTTTCTGTTATTTATTTCGTTATCTGCCAAAGATCCTGGGGAAGGCATCATGCTTTCATGTTGGAAGGCCATACTGTTAAGCTCTCTGCACCTCTGCTCTCCTTCAACTTATTTCACTTGGCTAGGTTGTTCCCTCCTCCACTCCAGCAATGCAAACTCTTCCAAGTTCAAGGCCTACCTCACGTTCCATATTCTACGTGAACTCTTCTCCAATTTGTCTTGTTCCTGATAAGCCTCTTCCTCAATTCTTATAAGACATCATTGAAAGTTCACATACAGTCTTTTCAACTAGAATATAAATTGCTCGAAGAAAGGGATTATATCTTCCGATACTTCTGCATTTGGCCTAATACCTTTAAAAAGTATAAAAGAAAAGTATCACTGGATGAGCCAGCTGTTTTCATTTCTGTTATGTCATTGGGTTTCTGCCACCATCTCAGGTAATGGTTATAGATTCCATATTACAAAAGGACAGATGGACTTTCGGAGAGGGTAGGTAAGTTGTCCAAGGTCACCTGGGCAGCTGTGTTGGGTCTCAAAGCCAGATTTCCTGACCCCTGGTCCAGCACAACATTGTTTACCCCACACATGTTGATTATTAAATCAGTTTTTGTGCTCGTTGACAAATCCAGCTGAAATATCTAAAATGGTAGCAAATACAGACTGGAGGACAAGTTCCAAAGTTTTCAGTTATATTTTCAAATTCAACTGAGATTTTCAGTTGGTCACAGCACTTAAAAAAATTTGTTTTCCTAGAGATTTTGAACGCACAGACTTATGTCCGTTTGCATGGCAGCGATAATGTTTGTCTTTATGTACTGAGTAATTTAAATATTCTGGAACTTTTTAATAGCTATTAGGCAAAAACCTAAAGACCAAAATAGGCAAATCAGAAAGTAATTCCACTGCAGTAGAAGTTTAGTTCAAAGTCAATCTATTAGATACTAGGAGATATTGCCACCTCTCATGTTTTTTCTGTTTTCACCTCCATAACAGGATGTGAAAATAGCTAGAAGAAAACCTAAAAGGAGAAAAGATTGAGTAGTGTACAATTCAGTAGAGTGATTACTGTTAAAAGCATTTTTAGAAAGCTGGGGCATAGCATTGGAATAACGCATTTATTATTACTGGTCAGACCTTTACCAAAACAAGAAATTCAAGCTCTAGAATATAAAGTTTAAACACCTGGGGAATTTAGAGACAAATCAGAATAGAGTGTAGAAATGTTTAACATGATCAAAAATGAACCTGGAAATTCGACTAATGCAATTGTGATTATTTGGCCTATAGAATAGAACTCCACAACTCTGAGTGAATGAGGGACTCCAGGAGTATCAAGTACAATAAATAAGACAAATATGAGTGACTTTCTGTTTCCGCTGAAGACTACAAAAAACAGAAGAAATGAGCATAGGTATAACTGTCTTTCCCTGGCTATACTCCCTAATACTTTACAGGTACTTTTCCTGGGGTACTCACCACTTTCTCTGTGTCTTGTCAGTTATCCTCCTCTCTTACTTCCAGGGGCTATTTTTTATACATCTTATATTCTTACATTCTTGCATTTAGAAGGAATGAAACCAATGGGAGAACAGCAGAACTGAAAGATGCAAAGAGGGCAAGTTCTGACTATGCTGATGTAGCGCTTGGATCCAGCCAAGTTTTAAGGTAGTCTACCGTGGACTTTTCAAACCATGATTTTATAAATTCATATTTTTTCTTCATCGTTTGAATAAGAGGATTTTTAAACTAGAATTATGGGTAGGTAACCAGGACCATCAGAATAATAACAATGTTTAGCTGGGTTTTTAATTGGCATCTATCCTAGGCCTGGTTTTCACTCTTCATGGTCTTCTTGTCTGGTTTTCCTATCCTCACAGTTTCAGCAACTTCTATGACAATGACTCCAATATCAGTCCATATTCATAGGTCAGGACTTCTCCAGGCTTACACATCTAGCTGCCTACTGGCCCCTTCATGGGCACTTCAGACTCAATATTGTTAACACCACTTGTTTTCTTCTCCTTCAGACCTGTACATCCTCTCGTTTTCCCTACCTCATGTAAGGAATTCAGGCACCCAAGTCAGTCTTTTCTAATTAAATGATTTTCTAATGGGCGGGCATGATGTTTTCCTCTTGTTAACAGTCCTAGCAGCATACCTAACACTTAATAGATACCTCCCAATTTTTTTGCTATATTATTAACAAAAAAAAGAATGAAGAGGGCTTCTCTGGTGGCGCAGTGGTTGAGAGTCGGCCTGCCGATGCAGGGGACACAGGTTCGTGCCCTGGTCCGGGAGGATCCCACATGCCACAGAGCAGCTGGGCCCGTGAGCCATGGCCGCTGGGGCTGCGCGTCCAGAGCCTGTGCTCCGCAACGGGAGAGTCCACAATAGTGAGAGGCCCGCGTACCGCAAAAAAAAAAAAAAAAAAAAAAAAAAAGAATGAAGAAATGGTAAGACTACTCTGTTATTTAGTGATATCAAGAGCAGGTCTTAATTGAAAAAGAATAAACTAGAGGACCTCTTAGAATTCCTTCCAGCAAACTAATGTTTTTTAAAAAATGACTCCTTTGCCTTGTTTTTAAAGTAAAGAGGTAAACTACTTTTACAAGTAAAAAGTGTTTTTGGTTGTTTGTTTCTTTATATCTCATTTCTGATCCATTTAACAAAGTAAGATGTCTAATTGGTGTTGATGCAATACAGTTGGTCAATCATAGACCATAGACTAGTCAATGGACTAGTTTCTTAATTCAAAGATTTGGAGTTGTCCTAAGTATCAATAATGCAACTTTGATCAAAAGTTGTTCTGAAGAAGTACCTCTTTTATAAGTAAACTAGGAGGAGAAACAGGAAACGAGGAAGTAGACTAAGATGGGAATGGATGAAAAGGCTATGGGAAGATCTTAGTGGCAAACAACAAACAACTTCACATCAAAAAAAAATATGTATAAGACAATTCAATATAAAGGGAGTATTGAGAGAAGAATAAAGAAATTATATCCTGGGGGAAGTTCTAGTTTGGTGAGCATTCTCTAAAGTTTATTCCCGAATATAGCATAACATTTTTTTGTTTAAAAGAAAGTTTATAAATTAGGAGTTTGGAATTAGCAGATACAAACTACTACATATAAAATAGGTAAACAACAGGGTCTTATTGTATAATACAGGTAATTATATTTAATATCCTGTAATAAACCATAATGGAAAAGAATATGAAAAAGAGTATGTATATATATAACAGAATCACTTTGCTGAAGACCAGAAATGAGCACAACATTGTAAATAAACTACACTTCAATTATAAATAAATAAATGCAGAATGGGCTCCAAAAAAAAGTTGAGAGTAATTGTTTTAATTGCAACATTGTAAGATGTTAAGATTGACTTCTTGAGGTGTCTGTATTTTATTTTTTATTGTAAATGGGGGTGGGAGAAAAGAAGATAAAAAATGCTAAAATTTTCAGAAGCCTAATTTCTTCCCAGGGCAAGTTCACAAACTCTAGATTTAGGTTGGAAACGTTGCAATACCAACTACTCCTGTGTACTTATTTACCACACAAGTCTTGTGTTCTGCCACAAAATCCTTTCCTAGCTAGCATATTGTTCCCACAATGGTTTTAACTCAGGACTCTGAGATGCCAGTGATGACCACCTCTGACCTGGAGAGGATAATGGTGCTGCATAAAATCACCTGAGAGATCTCACACAAATTTCTTCACAAAGCAACACTTCCCAAAAGGGCATTCATCAGATCCTTCAGTATACAACCTTAGGATCTAGCCTAGGCCTAATTACCATAATCTTCTTGCCAATTTTTCCCTGTAGGACAAAGTCAAGATGCAGTGCTTGTAATCAACAGTGATCTCCTCTCCAGAATGCCATATTTGCCCAGAATGCCCACCAACATGGAGAGTTGTGATGGTTCACAAAAAGGACACGAGAGAGACTGATTTATCTGGCAGCCAGGAACACAAACTCCGGCCTAATCTCTATTGCTTAGATGTAGAACAGGGCAATCAGGCAGAAGGCTCAATGAAATAGAAACAATAGCCTGAAAAACATGAATTACACTCTAATATGTTTTTGCTTGTGGGAGAATTCTCTGTGTCTGCTAGGTAGAAATAGCAAACAGATTTCTTGTTTCAGTCAAGAAATCTGGGACTCCGAAAGGGCAAGTGAATTTGATTGCAGTGGGGGTGAAAAGGTAGGGGAGATATCAGTAAATGTGGGCACACCGTGAGGTCCCTTCAGAACCTCACTTTGGTCAGAAAATACGTTCATACCGTCACTCTAATCACACCTCCTCTCCCCACCATGGCTCTCATGCACATCACTCCCTAAACTTTACTTTTGTTGTACATAGTTATATGTATTCCTTTGTACCCATCTATTCATATATATGTTTCCAAGTTGGTTTAGATACTCCTGCTGGCTCTTGAGAATTTTAAGGTCAACCTTCATATCTAAAGTATTTTCATTCCTTCTCCCTTGGGTTACTCTATGATTCCTTTCTTTTAATGAATGTTACTGACTAAGCTCATTTTCAATCTCAGAGAATCCCTTCTGAGAATAATGAAAGTGTTATGGGTATCTATAGCTATCATTATGACTATGAAAGAAGAGTCTGACTAACATGGGTGTGATGTCATATTTACATGCCAAGGGATATATGTTTTGAGGATAAAGCTACCAATTTCCTTCCCACTATTCATTTGTTTTTAAAATAAATATCTATCAAGTGCCTGAGTATTAAACCTAGAAAAGGAGATTCAAAATATTAAGACAGGCTCTGACTTCTTTGTACTTTTGCTTTTAGCCCTCTTTTATTGATTAGGGCATCAGTTCTCTATTATTGCATAACAAACAACCTCAAAACTTAGGGGCTTGAATAACAACCACTTTTTAGCTCACAATTCTGAAGCTTGGCAATTTGGGCTGGATTCAGCTCGACGGTTCATCTGGTCTCAGCAGGCTCATTCATGCCTCTGTGGTGAGCTGGCATGCTTGCTGGGGCACGAAAGCACCAAGGCTCAGAGCGGCGTGATGTCATTTCCACTACACTGCAATACAGTAGTAAAATAATAATTGTTATTAAATAAGTAATATATGATATGCTATTAAATAATAATTATTAAATAATATTAAACATAATTATTTTTTAAAATCTCATGCTCTTATGGTTTTAGTTTTTTACAGATAATCTTTGCAGTTTCTGGAAAGCCAGGGGCTCTTTACAAACATACATAAAATTATTATTTTTCATCACAAACGAATTGTAGCAAAAGCAAAGACCAGAGAGTAAAACTTTAGAAGCAAGCACTGACTCTGACACTTTAATTCTTCTAGCTCTAGTTTTCAATCTGTTGTCTTACCTGCAAAATGGGGTGTCATGGACTTGTCTCCCACCCCAAATTAACATGTTGAAGCCCTAATTCCCAATGTGACTGTATTTGTAAATAGTGTTGAAGGAGGCAATTAAGGTTAAATAAGTTTGATCCCTCATCTGATAGGACTGGAGTCCTTATAAGAAGAGGGAGACAGTGGCGCACTCTCTCTCTCCCCATGCACACGGAGCAAAAGCCCTGAAAGAACACGGTGAGAAGGCAGCCGCCTGCAAGCCAGGAAGAGAGTCCTCATCAGGAACTAGCCCTGCTGGTCCCTTGACATCTAGCCTCCAGAACTGTGACAAAACAAATTTCTGTTGTTTAAGCCACCTGGTCTGTGGTATTTTGTTATGGTAGCTTACACTAAGTAATCCTGTGAATTAAGATAATACATTTTGGAGGGATTTGTGGGGTTCAAATTAGATTTGCAAGTGAAAGAAATTTATAAACAAAAAAATCACACAGTAGCTAACTATGAGTAATATTTATTGATAATTAGAATTGGTGATTATTTATACTTGAATTTAATAATTGAATTAAAAATTGCCAAGGGTATGTTAACAGGGTAGGGACAGGCTTCGTGGGGTGTAGGATTTATTAACCAGTGGAGTTTGTCTTTCTGCATTGCTGTTGTTACTGACTCTGCACATCATGCAAAGAACCTGCTTAGTTTCAGGATGATGAGTTGAGGAACATTCATGCTTTATCCTATGATATGCCACTCAATTACAACATTTCATGTCAACATGGGACAAATGACTCCAGTGATCAAACTCCAAACTATAGAAATTATCATCAAAAGCTAAATGGATTTGCTTACAGTGCAACACTTCAAAGACTAGTAAATCACATACATAAAAGTTGAGAAAACTCATAAGAGTGGATGGAAGAGAATTTTCTGAGATTTAAAAAAATTAATCAGGTTCAGCTGATATGTGTTCCTGATGCTCTTCTATTTTAATCCATTAAACCAAATACATGAACATTTACCATTGTATTATTTTTGAGATGCCCACCAGCTCCCCTACAATTTCATTGTTACTATGAACTGGGTTTTAGAATATGGTTTAAAAGATGAGCTCCAGGCTCTGTCTCAAAATATAAAAGGTCATCCCATAGTATTGGGTGTTTTCTTATATTTTAAGTAATACCTAGTTGGCTCTCTATCAAAACTTGAGGAGAAGACAGAAGTTCTATGGTAATAAAAACAAAATTGCGTCAGTGTTTTCCTTTCCATCTGGGCTGCCCTAGAGAATGGTGTGGTCACTGCAGCAGCTAGACTCCAGAGGCAGCAGCCAAAAACAACCCTTGGACACTGCATGGAGATGCTGGCCTAGGGGCGGCAAAAGGCAGTGAGAGGCACTAGCTCAGTGACACCTTCCCCAATTCCAACCTGCCTGAAGTCCAGGTGTTCTAGGGTCCATGTGGCCAAGGGAAGAGGAGCTTCCGTCCATGGAATAAGGGCACTGTCTCCTTTCCCTTTCTATTTTAGCCACTCCCCTTGCCCCACTTGTTTTTTCGAATACTTGAAACTGCCTGGCTTCTCTCTTCCTCCTGAAAGGAAAAAATGTCAATTCCAAAATGACATACTTGTCCAGCATCATTTTCTCCAAAGAGCTCAAAATATATATATATATATATATATATATATTTTTTTTTTTTTTTGCGGTACACGGGCCTCTCACTGTTGTGGCCTCTCCCGTTGCGGAGCACAGGCTCCGGACGCGCAGGCTCAGGGGCCATGGCTCACGGGCCCAGCCGCTCCGCGGCACGTGGGATCCTCCCGGACCGGGGCACGAACCCGTGTCCCCCGCATCGGCAGGCGGACTCCCAACCACTGCGCCACCAGGGAAGCCCTCAAAATATATTTTTAAAAACCTTGTTTGCGTAGCTCTTGGAAAGATAGATGGCAAATATTAAGTTTACAAATAGGAAAAGTTCCAGAAAAAGACTCTCCAGGGACTTTCATGAGAGAAAAGTTATAGAGTTGGACTGAGTTGTTTGAAAGTTTTTCTCTATATTATATCCCATTGCAAAATGCCTGGAAAAGTATAGTCTTTGTGTCTTGTACCTCTTACAAATTAAAAGGCAGGATAGTTAACATGAAGAAAGAAGGTATTATAGGTTCTTCAGCAGTGTACTTCCAAAATTTCTAATGGGATATGGGCAAAGGATGGATATTATGGTACTCCTTTTCCCTCAAAAATGTCTGAAAATATACAAACTAATAAAAACACCCCAATGATTTATAAAGAATGATTTTTTAAATAAATCAAGTTGAGGTGTACATGCAGAAGGCCCTGGGTCTTGATGACCATTAAGTGGAAAGACAGGGAAGGATTGTGGTCTATTTGACATATACGATCTTTGGGACTTTTTAAGCCCAGCTGGTGAAGGCATGGCCACAACTGCTGGTTATTTCCATGAGTCATATTAGAGAGCTTAGACCAGTGTAATCATCAAAGAAGCTCTGCCTTCTGGTTAACTCTGTTTATAAATATATCACAGCTAGTTCTTCCCCGGAGCTACAGAAAAATTTGATTTGCTCTTTGGGTCATTTTAATGAAATGCTGACTTTCAGTTTGTGATTCTTGGCACTATCCCAACTTCTAATAAAAAGAATTAGGAAAGAGACCCCTGTAAATATATACCATCATCTCCTAAATATACAACAGTATCTGAGAGACACTCCCAATTCATCACTCTGGGATGAATTTGTTTATGTCTGTGTCTATGTAAGAGCCTACACATGGTCTTAGAAGGAATTATCAGACTCTGGGATCAAAGTGTACATTTCTTAATATGTAAACTAGTTTCACCAAGCCAAACAATCAAAATAGGCTTTGCTGCCTTGTAAGCAGGGACTTTAGAGCAATTTTGGATATCCAAGAAAGACAATCTTAGAAATGAGACTAGAGAGAAACATTTTTGTGAATGAATGAATAGAGACTTGTGTGATTGTAGGCAAGTCATTCACTCTTTCCAGGTATCAGTTTCCAAAATTCCTTTCAGCTTTAAAAACCTCTGCTTTATAATCCTCTCAAATTGAAATTTTCAATTCCAAAATTATCACTGAGTACATAGCGTGAGCCAATTATATCCTAGAGCTGCAGGGGGTCAAAATATTAAAGAATTAGATATGGTCCCTGGCTTCCAGGATTATGCACCAGACAGGACATCTAGATGAGAAATGATAAAATAACAATTCAGATGAAGGACACAAATGATAGCAGGGAGTTTTTAGCAGAGAGAGTAATGTGGACAGAAAAATAATTACAAAAATGTAATTCTTAAAGGATGGGTTAGATTTGAATTAAAAGTATTCAGTGCAGTGTGTTCTTCCTCACTTAATTTCTTCTCTCCACTTTGGCATTTTCCCCTTACTGATGCCCCTCCTTCCGCTGACACTGATTGGCACAGTTGTCACCAGTGTTGGAATGCTTCCTAGAATTTCTTTTTCCAATAAAATTTTTGTTCTTTATGTCATTCCTTCAAGACAAATCGTAGATCAGGGCAACATATAACATTTACTAAATGTTTGTTGATGATGATAAAAACTCAGTTTCGAAGGTAGCAGCTAAATAGTTTGGGGGACTAATCTAATCCGTTCTAAGTTTATTAAAAAGAGAGAGATACATACACAAATTTTATATATGTTATATATAGTTTATATAATATGTACTTTATACATAATATAATTACTATAACTATAACATAAAATAATGAGCTTCTAGATGATGGAGAAAATAAGATAGTGACCACTGAGTGCCATCCTGGATTCAGTAGGAAGAAGTCATAGCATGCTAACCTCTTTTCTTTAGTTAGCAAAATTGATGACAGAACAGAATATGGAAACGCAGTAATCCAAAAATCTCCATGTGGGATTTTTTTTTTTTTTTTTTTTTTTTGCTGTACCCGGGCCTCTCACTGCTGTGGCCTCTCCCGTTGCAGAGCACAGGCTCCGAACGCGCAGGCTCAGCGGCCATGGCTCACGGGCCTAGCCGCTCTGCGGCATGTGGGATCTTCCCGGACCGGGGCACAAACCCGTGTACCGTGCATCGGCAGGCGGACTCTCAACCACTGCGCCACCAGGGAAGCCCCATATGGGATTTTTTAAAGGTCTGGAAGAAAGTTTAGTTAAATGGATTCTTGTGATGAACAACTATGCTCAATGAACATTTCCTCAAAATAAAACCTGATGGGAGGATTCAGTAGACTGTCTGGGACTCTATCCTCAAGTTCTGTCCAGTTCTGCATTTTAATCAAGGAGTTGGATTAAGTTATGTTAAATTTGCATATTAAATTTTCAGATGCTTTGAGACTGGGAAGAATAGCTTATTTTGTTTGCAGAATATGAGACATTTTTCAGAGACTTGAACAGAGAAATGAAGCTAAGATTGAATTTTACAGAGATAAATATAAATGCCTGTATTTAACAGCAAAAGCCAAAACACGGGATGGATGAGTTATTGGTGTGGTGGGGCTGATAACTTGGAGACCTTAGTTGATAGTTGATCCTTAATCATCAGAGGTGGGATGTGGCTTTTAAATAAGTTACCATGTCCGTGTAGTATATAAACAAAGGAGTTACAAGTTCTACTCTACTCTGGGCTGTTTATCCAGACTGCACCTAAAAGATTTTCAGAACAGTATATTTTAAAAGAAGATAAATCAGGGCTTCCCTGGTGGCACAGTGGTTGAGAGTCCACCTGCCGATGCAGGGGACTCGGGTTCGTGCCCTGGTCCGGGAGGATCCCGCATGCCGCGGAGCGGCTGGGCCCGTGAGCCATGCCCGCTGAGCCTGCGCGTCCGGAGCCTGTGCTCCGCAACGGGAGAGGCCACAGCAGTGAGAGGCCCGCATGCCGCAAAAAAAAAAAAACAAACAAAAAACATAAAAGAAGATAAATCAGACTGCATTTAGCAGAATGTCACCAGGATGGTTGAAGAAACTGGAAATAATTAGATTATAAAAAAAAAAAAAAGTTTCCAGGAGTGAGGAAAGAATAGAAAAGAGGCATGTATATTACAAAGGCTTTCAGATATATATGTTCTCTTTAGATCCAAGGTATTAAAGAAGGCCCAGTAGATTAAAAAAATCACAGATTAGATGAGAATTTTTAAAGAGAAATGTTTAAAAGTTAGATTGAGTTGCCTTGTGAGAGGAAGAAATTTTCTTTTTGGAAAGTATTTGGGCTTCAGTGGTATTTGAATCAATGGCTTTTAAGATAGTATCTGTTGGGAGACAATTCTTCATGAATCTCTCATGTGTTTGTGCATTTTGTGAGCAGAGTTATTGATGGTATTTTAATCATAATTTAATCTTAATTGAGGTATGGTGAGGTCATACACAGATCAAAGAGAAAGGGGCCTTGAAGTCATGGAAGTTTATGATACTCACAGTTCCCCAGAGGAAAATTCAGTGGGCCATGCAGGACCACATGAGGAAACACCAGGGTCAGTCATGAGGTAGAGAGGAGGAGAGGGTGGAAATAGGCAAACAACTTTATTGTGGTTTCCACAGGAAGGAGGAAGTGAATCAAGGAAGGATGCTCTGGGGTTGGTTAAAAGTGATGCCTCGGGGGGCTTCCCTGGCGGCGCAGTGGTTGAGAGTCCACCTGCCGATGCAGGGGACGCGGGTTCGTGTCCCGGTCTGGGAGGATCCCGCGTGCCACGGAGCGGCTGGGCCCGTGAGCCATGCCCGCTGAGCCTGCGCGTCCGGAGCCTGTGCTCCGCAACGGGAGAGGCCACAGCAGTGAGAGGCCCGCGTACCGCAAAAAAGAAAAAGAAAAAAAAAAGTGATGCCTCTGCAAATCCTTGCTGGGTGAAGAGTGTGAGGCTGCCAGGTGATTAACTCAGGTCCCAATTGTTTACTTAAAGTAGCTGATTACCATCTTGAAGATGTTAAAGCATCAAGTTACATAAAGCACAAAACATAGTTAATACAGATACTTTTATTCAGAACTATCTTTTCAAGTTTGTTGTTACAGAAATCAGTCTTGGAAGTTAGATATAGTATGTCCCTCCGGAGCAAGGGGGTAGGCTTGTTTACTGATCAGTACAAAGCAAACAAAGGGCAGGCGAGGTTATTGCCCATTATAAAATATTAGGGTTTCCTAAGTTCAGGGTTCCTTTCCCCAATGCATCCACTGCATGTGCAGGTATCATCTGACTTTCTTTGCATTACCTTGTGGGAAGTGGGGCTCAGGGAACCAGAGAAAATGCTGATACTTTGGCTACTGCTATGCCTGTGAATAGTAAACTGTTCTTATCTATGACCCAAGCCTCTCCCGTCTTCTGCCAGCACGTAAGAAACTGTGACTGGTTAACCTGCTAGCATGCAAGTAGGATAAAATCTGAGACCCTTCACAGTTCTTTTTTTTTTTTTTTTTTTAATTTGGGTATAATTGCGTTACGGTGTTGTGTTAGTTTCTGCTGCACAACAAAGTGAATCAGCTATATCTATACATATATCTCCTCTTTTTTGGATTTCCTTCCCATTTAGGTCCCCACAGGAGACCCTTCACAGTTCTTGACAATACCTTTTGACACCATGATTCTGTGATTTTCCAAGAGACTGGAGATAATGCCTTACTGCAAAAAAATATATATATAGATTCTAATGGTGAGAATTCCAGAGTCTGTTATATGATGGAGAGGTGACTGAGAGCAGGTGGGAATTTGAAGAGACTATTGGGACAAATTTCATGGACAGTCATCTGTTTGGCCTCTGTCATTGCCCCTTCTCATGCAGTGAAAGATCTTCAGCACAACATTGATGGGGCCAGAAATACAGCCACTTCCCAGGGAAATTGTGTTATTTCAAATTTCTACTGAACAAGGGTATTCTGTTTTAGAAATATGACATAATCTGAACTGTATTTGAGTTCATACAATAGTGGGCTGCATCATACAAAGTTCCTCTTCTTTTATTGTCCCCAAAATGTATGAAGGTTTATCTGGCAAGCACATGACCTATTAATTTTACTATCAACACCAGATTACATTTCTTCTCCATGAGACCTTCCCGTTGGTGTGGTTGAAATTATAAAACTATAGTGTAAGGTGTTTTGTTTAATATCAATTCTTTTTGAGAATAGTGATAAAAGAGTGATTGTTTTCTTTGAAATTCCAGCAGCTTTAGCAAGACCGATGTCTGATTATTTTTCCTTTTTTTTAAAACAAGTTTTTACAATTATTTTGTAAGTATTTTATCAAGTAAAGGAATGTGAAACATCTCATGTATCTAGGAATTTATGTGTGTGTAAACTTACCTGTAACATGCACACGTGTTGAAGTGGGATTTACAGTCTAGATTCTTCAGGTCTTGAGCTGGGTAAGAGAAAGCTATAATGAGAGTCAACCCTAGCCACTCATCTCACGTCTCCCATGACTGGGTTTAGGACTGATATTTAGGATTGATTCTTCGTCCAAGCTTGCTCTCCAATAAGGGGAGACAACTGATATAACACCCAGACTGGAATGGGAGCAAGGAGTGCCTGGATCTCCTTGTGGACAAGTTGACAGCTGATGACTATGAGTGCCAAACTGGTGTCTGGCTCCAGAATGCCTTTGGTCTATGACACAACACAGCCTGCACCCTAAAGACTTTGAAAAATGAAAGGGAAAAAAAGTTTGCTTATTGAAATACTTATAGTTAGGGTGGGAAA
This sequence comes from Pseudorca crassidens, assembly GCF_039906515.1. Lineage (NCBI taxonomy): Eukaryota > Metazoa > Chordata > Mammalia > Artiodactyla > Delphinidae > Pseudorca > Pseudorca crassidens. The sequence continues at coordinate 36,076,711 of NC_090308.1, forward strand.
ACTGCTTTCATTGTTTATAAAAATAATACATTCTAAGAATGGTGTATAGGGGAGAGCTTTAATTTTCTCACTCTCCACTAGATACTTTTCCTCATATTTCAGAGAATAACATGGGGAAAAATGGAAACTGATAGCATGCGTTTCAGTTGGATCGCTTGTAATTGGAGACAGGACAATCCTAAAGAGAAAAAGAGTTGCTTATCTCATGGAAGAAAAACTTTAGTCATTGGAAACAGAGCAATATTTAGTTGACCTGTTAGAAGCAGGAAAGCATCTGTACTTACATTCATGACTGTACTTACTAAAACCCTGGATCATTCCATGATCGTGTAAACCATGAGAAGACTGCCTAGCATTGCAGGTCGGGCATATGCCCCAAAGGGCCCATGCCCTGTGGACCAAGCATCAGACACAATTCATGAGGAAGATCCCAGTCTCTCTGATTCTTCTGACAAACTCAGCCCCAGTATTTTTCACGGGTCTTGTATCTAACTGGCTCTGCTTCTCATTAGACAAATCAATTTAGTTCTCAGTGCTCCCTCACCTGTTCTTTGGTTCCTGGATTCATCTCAGCTTCCCATTCTTTTCCCATTTGTTTCTCAGTTTAAATTGGTCACTCGTTCCCATTTCCAGTTTTTTTTGATATCAAATCTCATCCCTCCCTCTACCCCCATCCGCACTTGCGGCTCCCACCTTCATCATAGCACCTTCGTCTATTGATTGACACAAGAGTTTTCTTGCCTCTTAGGTGCATGTGAGCCTACCACTCCAGCAGTGCTTCATTTAGGGCATCCTGTTAGTACTTGCTATGATCACTTATAAACACTTTGGCAGCCTGGACGTAACTCTTCAAATTTTGACCCTTATTTATGTCTCGTACTGGAATTGGGGGAAACTTTTCTTTCAAAATAGGAATTGGATTACAGGCGAAAGAAAGGTGTAGGCATAAGTGGTTGTATTTTCTGTATAAAATGTATATTCATTAGAAATCAGTACTCAGACTCTTTTCTGACCTTTATTAATTAAATGTTACAGAATGAGGAGTCCAGTGAAACATGTTAGTAAATTAAATTCTTCTTGGAAATGAATGTCTGTGTTTGGGGAGAAAAATCACAAGCAAAATTTTGTAGAAATATGTAAGTAATAGAAATGTGGCAGGTAAACTTCAGTCTGAGCAATTGTAAGGTAATGAATTTTAGAGGAAAAAATCCAAAAGTTACTTATGATTATTAGCTTTGAGCTACCGAAGAAAGTCTAAGCTAGCAACTGGTGTAATCATTGCAGACTATTCCAACATCCTACCATGACCAAAAAAGGCTAAACGACATTTTCTAGTATAAATGAGCTACATAAATACAACACCACCTCCATCATACATAAAACTTGGTGAATTCACACTGGAGTATGCTGTCTTGATTGATACATTTCAATCAAGATGAGACATACAGATCTCAAGGAAGCCCAGAGGAATGTAAAAAAAACTCCATCTGTGGAAGGAGCTTTTCATAATAAGAGAAAGTAAAAATATTTTTTAAAAGAGACATCAATCTCAGAAGATACAGGCAAAGAGGACACATTTTCCTGATGACTTTTAGAAAACATAATTTTAAAACATGATAAAATAATTCTTTTAAGTCAGCAGCCACCTTTACACTTAATGATGTCCCACCAGAGGCTTTCTCGTTAAAAAGCCAGACAACATAACAGTATTCACTCTATAACCATCCTATCAGGCTACTCTTTCACAGAGCTGAAGCAATCAAGAGAGAAAGTTCACAAGGTCCCACCACAACAAATTTGCTCAACTATATACATATAGTTGTGTATATGACTATATACTCTTTCTTGTTTTCCATTATTATTCATGAACTGGCCGTGTTCTTACCTATGGCAATCCTGCCACTTGGGCATCAGAGCCCACCTACTCTTGCCCACTCCAGAATATTGCTCCAGCAATTCTCCCCATCTTGCATCATGATTTTTCTCTGTTTACTTTATTATTCTAATGAGTATAGAAATATGCTGTTATTTTCCCCACCAAAAACATTCTCTTGATTTGAAAGCTCAGTATTGTAAAGATGTTAATTCTCTCCAAATTGATTTAAAGATTCAACATAATTCCAATAAAAATATTTGCTGTTAAATAAGTGTTAAAGTGATAAGCTGCTTCTAAATGTTTACAAAATTAAGTGGGACTAATAGTAACCTCAAGAAGTACAGAATTGGAGGAAATACACCACAGATTATTACAATTTATTGTAAAGTTATGAGTCTTGTAACTCTTCAGGAAGAACAGAGTTGAAAGGAATTGAATACTGGATATTAAGATTTATTATGAAGTTATAAGACATTTTAATAGTAATCTTCAAGAAGAACAGAGCTGGAGGAACTACACTGCCAAATATTTTGATTTATTACGAAGTTATGACTTATTTTAATGTTAAAAAATGTAACCTTCAAGAAGAACAGAGCTAGAGGAGTATACTGCCAATTATTATGACTTATTATAATTTACAGAAAATAAGGTGGAGTATTTGTGTAAGAATAAACAAATAGGCTAATGGAACAGAATAGAAAATACAGACAAATACCCACACATATATGGTCACTTGATTTTTGATAAAGTTACAGTGCAGTGCAGTGTATAAAGAAGGGTCTTTTCAGTTAATGGTGCTAGATCAACTGGATAGTCATATTAAATAAAAAAAAAAAAGACTCCTACCTCACACTGTACCCTAAGTCTCTTCCAGATGGGTTGTACTCTCTCATTTCAATTAATGGACATTTAATCCTTCTAGTTGCTCAGACCAAAAGTTTTGGAGTCATCCTGATTTTTCTGTTTCTCTTACATTTTACATTCAATGCATCAACAAATCCTTTCAGTTCCTCTTGAAAACATATTCAGCACTAAATCAATTATCCCCACTTTAAGGGTACACTTTGGTCCAAGTTATTATTCTGTCTTGCCTAGATTACTGCAACTCCTATCTTAGTTTGGGTGCCTCTAGAAACTCTCCCTAAGAGGGTGATCCAGGAAGCATGGTGAGTTAGATGGAGAATGAAACTGAGAAAGTTGATGAAGCTGCACTAATGAGCAAGATACTGCTTGGAACCTCAGAGCTCAGCTCTGCTGGGGACCCTCCTAGAGACTGTGTAGAACACACCTCGGAATTATCCCACTGAGAGAAACTGGAATCTTTATGCACAAGCTCCCTCCCCCATTTGTTGAGAGTCATTCTAGGTGTAACTCCCTGGCACTTCTGCTCCCGCTGCTGTTTTCAGACAGAGAAACAGGAAGCAGTCAGTATATATGAGAACTGTCTACAGGTGCCTTTTGGGGTGAACCAAGGCTGTATGGCCAGGAGAATGACAGCTTCTGTTCTCCTCCCCAGATGGTCTCCTTGCTTTCATCCTCTTCAATCTGTTCTTAACACAACAGCCAGAACCACAGCCGTCTAAAGCAGTTCATATCACCTTTTGGCTCTAAATCTTCTAATATTTTCCCAACTCATTCCAAATAAAAACTCCAAAGTCTTTGCTATGACACACAAAGACCTCCATGATCTAGATCTTCATTGTATGTTTTAAAAATCTCATTTACCTCTACTCTCTTTCTGAACTGTTCCAACTCCTTTACTCAGAAGATATTTTTTGGTGAGGTTTTACTCTATCTAAAATTTCAGCATCCACCCTGGTTACTTTATATGCCTCTTCTTTGCTCAATTGTTTTTCCTTTGTCTTAAGCACTACCTATCCTAATTTATGTTATCTTTGTTAAACTCTGGATTGTTGTTCTCCTTTTGGCTAGAAATATACCATACTCTCCCCCACCGCCCGCCCCCATCCCAGTGTTGTGGGCCCAGTGCTTAGAACATTTGGCTGACACAGAGTAAATGCTTAATAAATATTTTCCATTGAATGAATAAAACATAATTTGTAGATTATAAGATTTTCTTTTGAGAAAACCCAAGATAATCAATCTAAAAATTATATCTATAAAGCTATATATCAATTATAAGCACTTATAAAACATAATAAACACGTAAAGCATGATAAGAACCTAATAATCTAACAGTAGAATAATCTAGTAGTACCTTATCAAGAAATGTGAGACTTCTGTTAAGAAAACCATAAACATTTACTGACATGGAAAAGAAAGTTTTGCTATATAAAGAGATGTATCATATTTCATGGAAGATGGAATCTGACAAATACGTTAATTACTCTAAATTAATTTACATGTTTATACATGTTCCAATAAAAATTCCACCCCTGCCCAAAACAATTGTGTCATTTTTGGACATTAAAAACTACTCTAAACATTTTTAGAAGACTAAAGAGAGAAACTTAGCCAAGAATATTTTGGGATTAAATAACATAGAAAGAGTAGCTAAGAAGGAATTTGTTTTATTAGATATTAAAACTTTATGTAAGAATTTAATATGGTGCTGAAATCAATGGATAGATCAATGTAACAGAATATATAGGTCCGGTGCTGACCCTTTACTCCTTGGGGATAACCTATGCAATCACAATTATCCTGTTTGTGGGTTGCCTACCCCAGGAGTGTAGGTCTTGACTATACCAGGTCTCTACGCCTTCTACCCATCTCATTGTGGTTCCTTCTTTATATCTTTAGTTGTGGAAAATCTTTTCTGCTAGTCTTCAGGTCGTGCTCACGGATAGTTTCTCTGTAAATAGCTGTAATTTTTATGGCCTTTGAGAGGAGGTGAGTTCAGGGCCTTCCTGCTCAGATATCTTGGCCACACCTGCTAGTTCTAAACAAAGTAAATTTCATCAAATCCCTGTAAAACCAAAAGCCTATATAAGTAGAAAAGCTTTGCAATATAATTATAGAAAAAACGGGTTCTTCTGAATTAACTTTAACTACTATACACAGTTAAACTTTAGATTTCTCTAAACCCATGGCATCACTTATTTAGCATCTTGCTTTTGAATTTTGTTTCTGTCAAATTTGCTTTGATCAGAAAAATCTAGTCATCTAATTTTTCTGTTTTTAGTAGGGACCCAAAATATTATTTTTTAAGTAAAAATTTTTAAATAAAAAAAGAAAAAATGAAATTTGACCTTTACCTTCACCCTTAATCTCTTTGTCAGAAAAATAATTCTACAAATTCTTCTACCTGCTAATAAGCAGTCATCTAAAAATAAAAACATTGCAGGCAACAAAGCTTCTGTTCTAAAAAAAAGATTGATTTCCTTGTTTTGATGATTTTAGTCTTTTGTAGCCTGTCTCCACTGAAAGAGAGCTTTCAATTCCCCTCAAGACCTCAAAATACCCCCACTTCTCCCTCATCATTGTGGTTACCAGTTTATTTATCAGTTGTGGCAAATGGTAACCTTTTACACCATACTTAGCTAAATGCTGTTTGCTTTAGGAACAAAGCACAGAGGACAAATATTTCAGTGTGGCTTTTCACTTGGGGAGGGAGTGCGACAAACACTTGAACTCCAGCTGATTCTCATCCTCTCAGCCCCATGTTATTTGGCAGCTGAAACTTCACAGAGCCCTCAAGCCTCCAAAGTCTTGGACCCTGACTTGCACAGAGGAGGCAGGAATTAGACTGGTTGCAATTAACCTGAGAAGCCCATAGATTCCAGGCCCCCGGTAAAGAGAAAGTTCGAAAGACCACTAGAGCACCCTAAGTTAATTATTATATAAATAGCTCATAGGGAAACAGTGTCTCTTCTTTTAAGAACCCTCTGCAAGGGGTTTTTTGGGTCAGGATTTATGCTGATTTCAGTAAATTTGCAATGAAAACTCAAGCAAAATCAAAATTAAAAGAAACTACCTCTACCCAAGGCCACCCAATATGAATCAAAGAAAATCCCCTTCAAGCCTAATATATTAGTGGGGGTCAAATGGTAGAGGAGAGAATGTACTCTATCTTACTTAATTAAAAAAATACATTAGTTATGACGCACTAAATTGATTTCATGGTGCACTAATGGGTCGCAGTCCTCAGTTGGAAAAACACTGGTCTTATGGGAACCCATTTATGAGTGGGAAAAGATTTAGATCTGGTGCATTGAGCCTGTGAGTACCCCAGATGTGTAATTTTTTTTAAAGCAGAATGGCCTGAGAAAAAGGAAGTATAGGGTTGCAGGGCCACCAAGGAGGAAAACCTACATTTTTTTCCACTGGCATTAGATTTCCTGGAGTCAGAAGCTGATGTGCAAGAGTGTGGGCTATTTTACTGGTCTTACCCATTTGTTTTTCTACAAATCGATCTGTCAAGTTTTGATAAGACTATCGGTTCAGGCGTTCATTTTTACCAATGGAAATGACAAAAAGCACAGTACAAATGGGGCAAAAAAAGGCTTTGAAGTACTGGATAAGAGCATTGGAGTCAGGCAGGCTTTGAATCCAGTTCTGGCCCTGCCATTTACTAGTTGGTTATCTTGGCGATTTGCTTAACCTCTGTGACACTGTTTTCTCATCAGAGTGTCTTGTGACACTAAAGCACTTAGCATAATACTGGGCACAAGACGCTTAATAGATATATATGATGTGATTTTAATAGCATGGCTCTGTCACTAATAAGTTATGTGACATTGTGCCAATCACTCAACATCTGTGAGGCGAGAGGAGCCATGACTTTCTCATCTGTAAAGTAAGGGCTTGAATGAGATGCGTAATGTGTTCCCCAGCTTTCGGTTTCATTCGTTAAAATACACTACCACTAGGAATTTAGGAATACTGGAACAAGTTAGTGGAAATGTACCTCTTAGCTAGATTTGTGGAAAACAGTCTTTTCGTTTTTCTCTATCATCCAGACACTGACTTCTTTAACAAACTGCCTTGTTTGTAAAAATCGTTTAGAAACCATTTCAGAAACAGAATAGGACTATAAAAGCCAAACAACAATTTCTCAACAGGAAAATAAGCAGGCTGCAATGCCATGATATTGTGTTATTTAGAAGCCAGAAGTCATGGAAGATGTTGCTACATATCACTGGTAAAGATCTAACTATGAATAAGGTTTTCCTGATCCAGTTATTATGAGATCTGTCTTTTTAATACTATAAGGATTATGTATAGGTGCTTCTTTTGCTTTTATTTTTTTTTAATCTCAATCAGTTGCTTTTCCATTAAAGGACATCTTGTCTTAACTATTGGAAAAATAAGTCCTATTTTCCTTTTATCCCTATTCTACTTACTACTTTATTCTAGGCCAATGATCCATTGTTTAATTTAGTGAGAAGTCATTCAAAATGAGATTTTTCAGTTGTCCCTGAGCTTTTAGTCTTCCTCTCCCCGTCACTTTCTTCTGTTCTAAAGGAAATAAATGTCCTCCTTTCTATGCATGTACCTGCTTTTGGTTAGAATCCATACCCTTCAGCTTCTCCAGCTAGGGTTATTTCTGCCTTATCTATATCTGTAGAATCTATCTCTATTTCTAGGGGAATTTATTCTCCCTTCTCTATGCCTCCCTTTTGGCATAGGAATTTATTATGTCTCTCCTTCACAATTGAAACAAAAGTTTCTATTCACCTAGCCTCTCTTTATTTTTCTCATTTCAATATATTCTTGCTACAACTATTAGCCAAAACTTTCTAAATCATATCACTAAGTCACAACCCCACTTCAAAATCACCAACAGCTACTGAGTGTTAAGTAAGAGAAAAATTCAAACTGGGGAACTCACTATTTATTGGATGCTCATTACTTATTTGCATTTAAAAGCTACCCTATCAGACTTCTGCTTCTGGCCGTGATGTTGGGACTAATACTAAACTTACTCTACGGCATAAACAACTATACAACTGGAAAAAATTAAATGAAATAACTATTTCAAATGTTTGACAAAAGGTAGCACAGGGCAGCAAGCCCTGAGAAAGGAAATAAAAATGAGGTGAACCCATTTTTTCCTAAGGCACATAATCTTAAAAACAGACAGAGGAAAAGATACATCGCCTTCAGGGGAATGTAATAAGAATGATTGTTGCCTTCTAATCAGATATAATGGAGAAAAAATAATGGATCATTATTTTTAAATTACTAAAAGAAGAGTGTGAACCTAGAATTCTATAAACAAATAAAGTATTTTTCAAATGAAGCTGAAGTGAAGAGGTTATTAGACCAAGCAAATCTGAGAGAATTTATTGCCAGAAGACCTGGGCTACAAGAAGTATATAAAGAAGGTCTTCAGGTTGAAGGATAATGCTGTATTAAAATGTGATTCTACACAAAGAAATGAAGAGCTCCAGATAAGTTTAATATATAGGTAAATATAAAATACTTTTTTTTTTCTGTGGTACGCGGGCCTCTCACTGTTGTGGCCTCTCCCGTTGCGGAGCACAGGCTCCGGACACGCAGGCTCAGCGGCCGTGGCTCACGGGCCCAGCCGCTCCGCGGCATGTGGGATCCTCCCGGACCAGGGCACGAACCCGTGTTCCCTGCATCTGCAGGCAGACTCTCAACCACTGCGCCACCAGGGAAGCCCTAAAATACTTTTTCACATCATAATTTTTTTAAAAAACTAGTTGACTCTTCAAAGGAGAAACAAACTATCATGGGGTTTATGACATGTGTGGCAGCACAAAAGATGAGAAGGAAGAAAATGAAATTATACTGTTGTTAAGATTCTTACAATATACATAAATTATTATAATATTTTTGGTGGGAGAGTCTAACATTAAAATTTATGTAATAAATCCTAAAGTAACTATTAAAAAAATAAAATTAAAAAATATGAAGATAAACCAGTAGAGGAAATGAAATGAAGTGCTAAAAATTACTCAACCCAGAAGAAAGTCAGAAAAGCAGGGGAAAAGCCTACAGATTATGTGAACAAGTAAAAAGCAAACAATAAGATAGTAGATTTACAACCAAACATAAACATGCCAACAAAAATAAATTCACCAAGCCTGATTAAATCCATGGCCAAATTATTAGCTGCTTAAAAGAGGAGTACATTAAGTGTAAAAAAAGCTACAAATAGGCTAAAATTAAAGGGTGGTAAAATATGTATCAGTCAAACACTAATCGTAAAAAGTTGCCTATATTAAAAGCAGACAAAGTAGACTTCAGAAAAAAAGTACTGACAAAGATAAGAGGAACATTTCATAATGATAAAAGGGTCAATTCATCAGGAGGAGACAACCCACAAATCGATATGAATCTAAAAAGAGAATACATGAAACAAAGACTTACAGAATCAAAGGGAGAAATAGACAAATCCATGATTGTAGTTGAAGATTTCAATACTCCTCTCTCAGTAAATGTTGGAAAAATAGGCATCAATCACTAAGGATCTAAAAATTTTCAATAATACTAACAACAAACTTAACCCATTTGACATTTGTAGAATATTACATCCATTGACAGTAGAATAAGTACTTTTTTCAAGTGCACTTAAGACATTCACAGAGATAGATCAGATGCTGGGCCATAAAACGTGTCTCAATAAATATCAAAGAATTGGGATAGTTCAAAACGTTCTCTGAACACAACAATACTACTTTAGAAGTCAGTAAAAAAAATACACCTGGAAATCATCAAATATTTGGAAATTAAACAACGAGGTTCTAAACCATCTATAGATCAAAGAGGAAATTCCAAAGAAAATTGACATATATTTGGAACTGAATGATCCTGAAAAAAATTAAAGTGTAGTAGTATATCAAAATGTGCGAAACATAGGTGTAGCAGGGCTTGAAGGGCAATTTGTAACTCTAAATGCTCATATTAGGAAAAAAAAAAGATCAAAAGTCAATGATATAAGTTTCTACTTTAAGAAACCATAAAAAGAAGGACAAATTAAACACAAGCAATCATTAGGAAGGATAAAATAAACACAAGAATGGAAGTCAATGAAATGATAGACAATAGAGAAAATCAAAGAAACTGAAAGCTTTTTCTCTGTAATGATTAATAAAATTGATAACTTAACTCGACTGACCAAGAAAAATAGAAAAAAAAAGTCCCCACAAATTACAATTTTTGTGAGTTAAAAAGCGACATTATTACATACTCTACAGACTTTAAAGCAATAACGAGGCAATATTGTGAACAATTCCATGCCAATAAATTCAGCAGCTGGAGAAGAGCATGGATTCTAAAAGTAGATAAATGCATAGAAAGAGGAGGGCATTTATTTCTTTTAGACCCAAAGAAAGTGAAAGGGAGAGGAAGCCTTAAAGATCAGAGACAACTGAAGGACCTCATTTTGAATGACTTCTTGCTGAATTAAACAAGGGATCATTGGTCTGGAAAGAACTGCAAAGGGAGCTGGAGATAAATGGAAATAGGAATTATTTTTTCTGATAGTTAAAACTAGATTGCTTTCTTTGTTGGAGAAGCATCTGATTATTGAGGTTTTTTAATGCCAAATGTGAATGTTGAATTACTCTTTCATTGAAAATATTAGAAAATATATTATTATGCTCAAGTTTAAAAGTGGGTCAGAATTAGACTAGTATCTTCATTCAGGTTAGACAAATTTTCATGTTAGCTGATTACATGGATTTCAATTCAAGAAGTAATTTTTTAGAAGAAAAAGGTATTTTTTTAGTGGGTATTGGTGCTTTCAATTCAGTCCCCTAACGAGGCATCTGTGGGTCCTTATCAGTATGAACTCGGAAAGTATAGAGATTAGGTGTTCAGCAGAATGTATTCTCAAAGATCCCCTTCTGTACACACAGAGTAGTCATCAAATGCATAAAATGTAAGCATGAAGAAAGTCTGTCCCTGCTTTCCAGGCTGGCTGGGTCTCCTGGACCCAAGTTAAAGAGTGAGCTTTTCCAAGTATCTGCATGTTTTAGGGGGAAGAAGAGTTAAATTCAGCCTTTCCTGGGTAAACAAAAGAACTCCTAAAAAAAAAAAGAACTCCTTTTCCCAGTCTTATTATTTTCCCTGTCTCGCTGTTCTCTCTAAATTGATTCACTTTCTTCATTTTCATATTGTAAACGGACTTTTTGCCCCTATTGGTCTACTTCTTTTTAGAGTAAATCAACTTGTTCACAATGTGCTACTGAGTTAAAAAAAAAAAAAAAAGACAGTATTAAAAAATAGTGTATATATTATTATTATATTTTATACACATGTATAGAAAAATGCCCAGGATAGACACAAATATGTTAGTTATGGTTCTCTACGGATATGGGATTATCAGTGAATTTTCTTTTTAAAAAATTTGTTTACTTATTTACTTACCGTAATTTTTCTAGAGTAAGCATAATTTTTTTAAATTAAAAATCAAAAGCTCTAAATATCAACTGAGAATATATCAGTAATATTGGAATTATCAGTATATTTCTTCTTTTTTTTACTTTTTTAGCTCTCTCTTTTTCTACTTATCTCCATTCTCTGTTTTTTTCTAGAATAAGCATGATTTTTTAACATAAAAATATCAAAGTCTATAAAGAATCAACTAAGAAGACATCAAAGGAATTTTTTGAAAAGTTTAATTCCAGCTGTTTTGTGGAAAATGAAAAGATTAATGCCTGAGAAATAATTTCTGAAATATAAACGTTATTGTAAACAGGTGAAGGGCTTGATTTAGCCTTAGAATAAGACAATAGAAGATTGAAGTCCTCATCTCCTTGGCTGGCTGTATCCACCCACATTATCTTGTCACTGTGCCTAGGTGTCTGAGTCATCATGTTTGAGGTATGACTAATCTGATGAAGACTCACTTTAGGAAGTGAGGAAAGAGAGTGAGTCTATGTGGCTGACATATAGGAAATCATATGGAAGAAAGGTTAACTTCCTTTTCCTCCCAAAGTTGTCAATAGTTAGAGGACAGGTCAGATTTCTTTTGTTAGCTCACATTTATTGATCATGTAGCATGTGCATGAGTCATACTAAGCCCTTAACTCATTTAACTCTTACAGCAGCCTGTGAGCTAGATAAAAGTATTATCCCCATTTTTCAGATGAGAAAACTGAGGCATAACCTTAAGCAGCTAGTAACACAAGATCTGGGATTCAAAGCTTAGCAGTCTGTCTCTTAACCACTGTGCTATACTGCTTAGAGACTTTGGCCATGTGACAATAGAGGAGATAATGATTGCGCTACCATAGTGTATCAGACAGAATTGACCAAGAAAATAGAAAGAACCTATTTCATTACAGAAAGTATAATTATAGTGGTGAAAGGAACTTTTGAGATAACATCAGTTTCTACCTTCAGGCAGGTGAATACCTGTTCCTTGCCTGACCAAGTGTTGTCTGTTCTGTTCTAAAATATGCAGTGATACAGATTTCTTTGTGGAGTGCTGTGGTAGGCAGCCCCGAAGAAGGGTCCCAGGGATTCTTGCCTCCTAACATTGATGCTTTGGCACATCCCCTCTGCTTGAGTGTGGCTGAACACAGTGACTCACTCTGACACATAGGATAGTGCAAAGGCAATGTGATGTCACTTCTGAGATTAGGTTAGAAGACTGTGGCTTCTGTCTTTCTCGAACATTCTTTCACTCTCTAGCTCGCCTCCTGCAAGAGAAGCCTGGCTGCCATGTTGTGAGCTACCCTATTAAAAGGCCCATGTGGCAAGGAACTAATATCTTCATTCACCAGCCAGCAAGGACATAAGGCCTGCCAACAGCCAGGAGCGTGACCTTGGAAGTGGGTCTACTCCTACTCTCCTACTTGAGATGACTGTAGCCCCAGCTGACTCCTTGCCTGCAACCTCGTGAAAGACCCAGAGCCAGAGACACTCAGCTAAACTACTCCTGGGTTCCTGCTCCACAGAAACTGGGAGATGATAAATGTTTGCGGTTTTAAACTGCCAAGTTTGGGATTATTTTGTCACATAACAACAGGTAAATAATACCAGCATAATCACTGATCTCATTGAATCCACTGACAGTTCTTTGGGAAGATGTCTACTTCCTCCCCAAACTAAAATGCACGTGTCCCTGTCTCTGGTGTTGGACAGTGTCTTAAAGATGATGCCTAGAATGACAGGGCAATGTCCTTCAGGCAGCGCTAGACTAAGGAAGAGCCGTCTGACTTCTTTGGCTTTCCATGTTCCTGCCTTCAGTTCCTGGGTTAGTCTTACAGGTTACAGTTTTTCTGCTCCATCTTCCAGCCGTGTCCCTGGCAACGCCCCCACTTGGCTCCTAGCCATCAACCTTGGCTGACCCCTCCCCCTCCTCCCCCTGGACCACAAAATAAACCCAGGTCTCTGATCAGAGCTTCTTCAACACTATGTTTACCCTTTGGTTCGGCTCTGCCCAGACTTTCATTATGCCTTCCAGAGCATCATCTCTCTGTCCTGCACCAAACCATTTATTTCTGAAACTATACTAGGTAAGGCCAGGTTATATTGTAAGTAATTTAATAGTGTAGAATTTCTGGAGTTATAAAATAAAGAAGCAAGGTTATAATAACTATCTATTTTTAATGGGTTATAAAATAAAACAATATCATTATTTCCAATAAATTTTGAACAATAGGCTCTAAGCATAGCTCACTTCCTAAAGAAACATTTGGGTTCTTGAGGATTAAAAGGTTAGAATTAATTATGAACCATACAATAAAATGTTTATTTTTCAGCCTAGATCCAGCACAATATTTTTTTCTAGAATGAATTTGAGGTGCTCTCTAAATTAAGAATTTGCCGTATACTACTCACAAAATAATTGTGCAACATATATTCACTGAAGAGCCATGAAATGCAAGACACCAGGTTAGGCTTTATGAGAACATAAAAATGAAACTAGAAAAGTTGGGGAGAAATATTTTTAAGAACTTTTCCCTCCATTTCTCCACTCTCTTGTGAAATAGTTTGAAAAAATATTTTTCTTTCTTATGTTACACATGAGCCTTTGATCACGGAATATAAAAAATTTTTAAATTTTGGAAAAAAACCACTATAAAGTATTTTTGCTCTTCAGACTACAAACTAAGAAAATCATCTTATATTTGTTTTAAAACTGCTAAAACATGTTTTGTATATATTCCAGTTTTCTCAAATGTTTGAGGATTTGTAAAACATTTCATGATGCTAGGACCTCAAAAAATTTTGTGTCTTACTCTTGACCTAATCTGGGCATATATGTACGAGAGTGTTTAAAGCAAATAATCTCTGATAAATAAAGGATGTTTTAGGGCATCTCTAATTTGCTACCTGAACTCCCACCCCCAAGCCACTCAGTTTCTTAAGGGCAAGGATTTTTATCTGTTTTGTCCACTGTGGTATCTCCAGTGCCTGAAAGAATGAATGCAGACACGTAATAGGTGCTCAATAGATGTGCTGACTGAAGGAGCATTCACTCTGGAAGAAGAGGGTTGGGGTTTTGTTGGCATTATTATTCTCACTTGTCTTGCCATCACATGTAGATGAATGTGGAATAGATATTCTTTCCTGCTGATATTATGATTCTGGCTTTTAACTCCAGTAAAGGAATGATATTTTGCTTTAAATAGAAATAAATGTGAAAACATTCTCAAAGGCCTAAAGTCAAAAGACAGAAAAAACCCTTCCCCAACCTGTTATTTATCTTAATCTTTTTTAGAGTGAGACTTCGCAGTCCTCAGTCTTTTAAGCACCTTCTAAAGATGAACTAGATCAGATTCAGAAGGATGAAAGGAAGTCAAAGACTCAGATTAAAAAACGAGCTAACCTCTCTCACTTTGTCACAGCTTACCCTTCCCCCTCCCCATATCCTCAAGTCCATTCTCTAGTAGGTCTGTGTCTTTATTCCAGTCTTACCCCTAGGTTCTTCATGACCTTTTTGTTGTTGTTGTTGTTTCCTTAGATTCCATATGTATGTGTTAGCATACAGTATTTGTTTTTCTCTTTCTGACTTACTTCACTCTGTATGACAGACTCTAGGTCCATCCACCTCACTACAAATAACTCAATTTCGTTTCTTTTTATGGCTGAATAATATTCCATTGTGTATATGTGCCACATCTTCTTTATCCATTCATCTGTTGATGGACGTATACACACTACCAAATGTAAAATAGATAGCTGGTGAGAAGCAGCCGCATAGCACAGGGAGATCAGCTCGGTGGTTTGTGACCATCTAGAGGGGTGGGATAGAGAGGGTGGGAGGGAGGGAGACGCAAGAGGGAAGAGATATGGGAACATATGTATATGTATAACTGATTCACTTTGTTATAAAGCAGAAACTAACACACCATTGTAAAGCAATTATACTCCAATAAAGATGTTAAAAACAAACAAACAAAGCTAACAACCAGATAGTGACACTGCTACAAAGGACTCAGCAGGAGAAGAGCAAGTGACTTGTGATGAGCGGAGATTCATTTCCTCGTTGGGTCTGACCTTGGCTTTCTCTCCTTTGTTTCTTCCCTCCTCTCCCCTCCATTTCCTTCCTTTCTTCCCTCCCTCCTTTCGTTCTTTCATCTTGATTTCAGGGCTTTCTAAGAAACTTGGGATCTTACGGGGAAGGCCTTTCTTCCTACTGTATTTTTTCCACTTGTATTGCGTTGTGACATACACAAAATGAGGACGGAATTACTTTTTTCTGGAATTTTCTTTTAGGAAAAAAAGAACACATTTTTTTTTTAAAAAAAAGAGAAAAAATGCTGATGGGATTTTTTTTATCTCTTAAAAATATTTTCAATTTATGTCTTGAGGTTGGTACACATTTAGACCCAAAATCTATCTTTTCTTGTCTTCTACAACCATATCTACCTCTCTGAAACAGTAAGAATTAATTTTTAACATTTGGGAATATAAATTTATATAGTTCTTTAACAGCTTACAAATGCTATCTAATCCTCACAATAACCCTATACAATTATAACTCAATACAGTGAAAGACAATTTTGTTACCACCACATAGAGAATTCCTTGTATTTCACTCATATTTTATTTAAGCAGAATACATGCTGAAAATCACATCTGATTTTCATTGAAATTTCTTAGGCAGTTAGATATGGGTATGAACTAGGGAATGTGTTTTCTTTGAATTCTGTAGCTCTTCTGCTCATTTCTTTATGTTCTCTTTCTTAACCATATGTTTTTGTATTATATTAATGAAAAATGTGGGATCCCTTGCTGGGGGGATTAGACTTGAGGGAACTTGTTATATGTTTAGGGAGGGGGAGAGTATGTGTGTTTGGCTTTGTCTTTCTGTTGTGCTATCACATTTCCCAGTGCCAATTCTGGGGAGGGTAGGAATTGGTCATGAAGTGCTTCTATTATAAAAAGAATATGTTTTCTTTATTGCCAATTCGATTTTTATTTGTGTAAATGTGACAGGCTGGTGTAAAATTAAATGAAAATTATTATGCCTTGAGAAACAAAATGCTGTGAATGTATAGACATTATTTCTAAATTCTCCAAGTATGAAATATTAATTCAAACCCACAGTGCCAAGACACAAGGTTGGTAGTTAAATGAGGTTGAAAAACCTTTCAGTTCCTTTTGGAAGGTTGTAATTTTATTTGAATTCTTGTGATCATTCCAGTAGCTCCTTCTTCCCTCCTTTCCTTTCCCCCGC
This sequence comes from Pseudorca crassidens, assembly GCF_039906515.1. NCBI lineage: Eukaryota > Metazoa > Chordata > Mammalia > Artiodactyla > Delphinidae > Pseudorca > Pseudorca crassidens. Next base: position 36,093,156 of record NC_090308.1, read on the forward strand.
TGACCCCTGCTGTCCTTACCTCTCCTCTTAGAAGTAATTTAAGAAGGAAAGTAAAGGAAAAGAAACATTATTCTAATTCCTCACTAAAATTCCATCCACATCAAGCCCTATTTCACTCCTTACTAATCTCCCAAAAAGAACAGAGCTGGCTCCTTCCCTGTGTTCACCAGGACATCTCTCTACCAGACGATATTTGACCCCTTGCTTTCCAGATGTCACTGGAAGTGAAACCACATGTAGTTTTCTGAGTCAGAGTCAGCCCTTCTTACATGAGAACTTAGCCTGGATAGCATGGACCCATGTATCCCCTGGGTGAAAAAGAACAAAAGTTAAAACTCAGTACCCACCCCCCGCCACCCCGCCTTGTCCAAGAAGAAGGGAGAGAGTTGGGCTACCACGTTGTGTGGGGTGGCCAGATATTTCTGCTCCAGGGTAACTGTTGTGCATCTGTGTTCCTCTGGGCCTGCAGCCTCTTTAGTTTGTTGATTGTTGTTGTTGTCATTTAACCTGGCCAGCTGTGAAGCTCTACTGATAGCAAGAGCTTCCAGGAGGCTGTGGACTTTTCAGTACAGTGAACAGACACCTGCCCATGAGCTACTGAGATCTGGGCTACAGTTAGGCCCAGTATAATTCCATTTATTCCTTTACTCTTTAAAACTTACATGCCAAAGTACTGTGCTCCCTGTTTTGTTTTAAAAACGTTAAAAAAAAAAAACAAAAAAACTCCCCTATCTTGGGCTCATCACAGACCCCTTTAATGCTTTTAGTTACTTTCAAGAACCACCAATCATTAGTCTCACTGTCTGATCAAATCATAGCCACTTCCTTCTATTCTTTCTTCCATTAAAGTGTTTTAGATCCATTGTGCCTTCTTTTTGTGTTTTGCCACTATTTTCATTTCCATTGTTTGTCCAAGTGACTTTCTGCTTATCTGTAATTTACAATGGTTCCCGTGATCATATTCATTACTCACCTTTCCTCTTTCTCTGCATAGGTCAGTGCTGATTGGAGATGGTGGTCTTTAACCTTATTATGGCCCTCCAGCCTTCGACTATTCAAAGGAGCCTTGGCTCCTTTGTCACACATGGGACATAAGGCCTAGGCTTATCCTCACTCTCATGGTCTCAAAGCCAAAGTTGCTGCAAGATCTGGTTCATAAAACATTGGCTAAGCAATGTGCCGTCGTGCAGCGTCATCCTATTATTTAAAACAACTTGGCTTTTCTAGCGATTCTGCTGTCTTATTACTTCCAGATTAGCTGTCTCCCTGATAAAGGTCTTTTCTGGCTGGTCAAGAAACAAAGCAATGTATTGGGAGAAGGAAGGTGAAAATTCAAATGTTAATTTCACTCCTCAATGGGTCATTGAGTTCACTGCCATGTTAGAGATAGAAGGACGATCCATTCACTTCATAACCTCACTTATTCCCCCGCTTTCTCAAGACAACTCATGAAAATACTGGGCAACATTTTCACCACACAACACATAACACCCAAAGCCATCTTCATTCTCTTGCCTGATTGGTCATGACAACAGAACAGGCAGATTCCCACCATCCTTGCTTGTGAGGTAGAATTTTAAAGACGAAGAGAGACCAGTATTCATCCATCAACTCACTTAAGGTGAGAACTGTTACTCTTTGGGTCACTTGTCCCACGTTGAATGGTCTTGTGGGACAAGTTTACTTTTATCACGTGGGTTTTCAATCTAGGAATGCTTAGATGATAAACCAGGGAAGGGAGTATAATGGGAAGAGCGCTGTCACAGAAGTTGGAGGGATTTCAATTGTTAAAAGGCGAAATGCCCACTTCGTCCCTGGTTTAAATTTAAGTTTACTGCCAAAGGTCACATGATGCAACAAGTCATGCGGGCAGTCTTCAGGGCGCCCAAGGGACAGAGCTTGTTCTCTATGAAATGATGTCCAGGCAGCATGCCCTTTAGAAGGTTGTGGTTTCCACAGCAAGAGGCTGAATTGTGTTGCTGTCTCTAATTCCAGCTTATAAAAGCGTGCAAAAAGATTACCCAAATCCTACAGAGTTTAGTAACTATATTAAAGACAGATTTGCTTTGAACATCAGTGGCCAAAATGATCGAGAAGATGAGAGAAGACAGAAGTGGAATACAATCAGAATTTCTATCTACAAATAATATATCTTTAAAACTAAACCATTATTGCGAGATCTTTCTATACTCTCTGGATTTCAGTCTGCTTTGGCACTCAGCAGATGACCTTTGATCATGTCTGCAAAGAGACCAAAACATGAATAACTTGAAAATGACAAAACTGAAAACCAGATACTCCCATTACTATAAGAACTATTCTTGTGTTGTTGTTGTTAGATATTTTAGCTGGGTTCCCAAGTCGCTCTTCAATGGTCAAACCAAGTAAACAATCTTTGGCTGTTTGGCAATATCTATTATAGCTCCTTCAATTGGATATATCCTTCAAATCAACATTTCCACCTTTAGAAGTTTGTCCCTAAAGTATACTTGCTCATTAGGGAAATGACATATGTTCAAGGTTATTCCTAAGTTAGGACTATTAAATATATTCTGACACATCTGTTCAAAGGAATAGCATACTTCTGTTTTTAAAAAGGCAAAGTGCATTATATATTGATGTGGAAAGATCTCCAAGATACATTGTTAAATGGAAAAAAAAAGTCAAGGGACAGAACAATGAGGATAGTTTTATTTTGCTAAATGTGTTTAAAATAAGAGAGGCAGTAGGAAGGGAAGAAGGAAAAGAGAAAGAGGAGAGAGGAGGGAAGGTAAAGGAAACCTGGGATAGCAACTGGAAGCTGGGCATGTACTTTTGTACCTTTTTAATATTTTGAAAAATTTTGTAGCTTATAAATTTTCAAACCAAGTGAACATATTACTTGTCCTATATAAGTGTGAGAAGGTTGCCATACTTCCCTGCTTCCTTTGGAGGAGCTGGAAATGGGCAGTGGTGTTTAGTCCTGTAAAGTGTAAAGCATGAATATAGAAATGGCCATTTTTTTTCTTTCATCTTGATGATTTTACTGTCGTTTGTATTGGGATTTGAACATGTTATGTTTAAAAAGAAGAAGCTTTAAATATCCTTCTCTTGCAACTCTGGCTGGGTGGTAAGTAGTGAGGGCAAAACAATTAGCAAAATATTAATAAACTGAAGGTAATAATGTTACAAGGAAGTAGAAAGCAAATTGGTAGTTTATAGATTCTCATAAGAGGAAATAACATGAAACTGCTGAAGGATAGGCAGTTTGAAAATAAAGCACATATCCGCATCTATATGCAACTGAGTGTGAATGAAATCCACTTCTCCCATGGAACTTTTTTCATGTCTATTTACAGTGTCGTACAGCTCTGTGCTGTATTTGTCTGTTTACAAGTTTCCTGTATTGTGAGCCCAGGGAAGGCATGATCTCTGTGCTAGTCACTTGTGGACATCTATGCCCAGCTCAGCTTCTGATGCCTGGAAGGGATTAATAAATGATTATTGCCTGTGTAACTGTGAGCCCCAAAACAATAGTGTAAGTTTATTGTCAATAAAGGAATCTAATGCTTTGTAACATAAAGATGCCAGAGTGTGTAGTATTTCCACCCTAAATTCTTTTTACCAAGGCATATACACATTTCTTAGAAATAAAAATATTGTCTAAAATTGTAACAAGGTTTATTTATGCAATTTGTAGCAAGCTTGTGATAGAATACAAATATACAGATAAAACGCTAAAACGGTTTTAACAAGAACCAGTAAAAAAAATAGTATACGCGATGATTTCTTTGCTTTAAATTTCATGCATATTAAATGTAAACATGTTGGCATTTATTTGTTAGTGATGTCACTTTACAAAATATATGAGACACTTAACAAAGGGATTTAACAATAATATAAAGATACAAAGAGCCACCAGAGATAATGCCAGGAGTCCCACTCTTCCCACAATGTAGTGACCATGTTCTCAAAGTTTTTTATTCTAAATTTAACTCAAAACCACAGAAATTTCTTTATGATCAACTTAAATGTATAGTTAAAAAGGAGGAAGACATGTAAAAATGAAAAAAACAACCCATACTCTCCTCTGCTTTTGGCTCTCGGGTGCAATCTCAAACACAGATTAGCATTTGGAGTTTGATTTAAAAAATGAATGTCTTTTTCCTGACTAGCAAACCTTTGCTAGTCTAAAAGTTGAGTCCATCCACCTGAAAGTTTGAATTATTGATAGAATGAAATAATATAAAGTCAGGAGTGATTGTTTGACTATGGGATTTTTTGCTCTTTCTTTTCTTTTCTTTTTTAAAACCAAAATAGTTTTAATTGGTCTTTCCTAATCCTGGATTTTTAGAGGTGGTGTTTTCATATAAGTCAGAGGTAAGTTTAAATACAGAATGTATGAACTTCCTGTTCCTCAGGGAGAGCTGTGCTTTTGTGAGAAATCCCCCAAAAGGGGCCACAGCAACTGATGGGGACAGAGGGCTTGGGAGGCAAGAATGGCTTTCAGTGTGTGCACTGCATAGGTTGCCCGGACTCCTCTGGTCATGTGGCCCTGGATAAGTTTTACAATTTCTCTAACCTTAATTAGAAACTCTGTGAAGTGAGGAAAGTACTGTGTGTCTTCAATTCTAAGACATTATCAATTATAGGATGCACCATCAATTTTTATTATTAATAACTAATATACAACTGAGGAAGAACAATTAATGACTCGTCATTGTCTGTAAGATGCATTCTAATTTCAGAAATGTTAGAATGTTAGGGACGGTGGGGAGAGTGCATATTAGAACCCTTGAAATGCAGTAAGGGTATGTACCTTGTAGAATTGTGAGGATTAAATGAGTGAATGCATGTATATGGTTAGCACATCTCAGAATGCAATACGTGCCCAATAAATAGGAGAGCTATTGTTATTATTCATAGTGTCCTCAACTTGAGAAATGACTTAGCTTTGGGATGGTGTCCAGCTAAACTGGAAGCAGTCTGATACACTGACAAGGGGCAGAAGGAGAGGAGATTGAAATGTAGACCACATAGAATGGAGACTGATTTCATCTTTTGATTCTAAGCTGATCTGCAGCCATATATGTATCCATTCATACATGGTTTGAGAATAGTCACAAGATTTAACTGTAAAGTAATTCTTAGGTCAAGGTTCTACCAAGGTTGCTGCTGCTGCTGCAGACCTGTTGGTTTTTCTTTTCCTTCTCATGTGTCATTTCCTAAAGCTTCCTATTTAAATGTCCTTAATGTTGACAGACAATCAAATTTTAAATGTTATTGTAATTTTTACATAGTCCTCAAATTATTAGAAACAAAACTAGTGGGTAAGGGATTTGAATTAATTTAGGTACAAGCATCATAAAATAACCAAATAATTGCAACAGAAAAGAAAAAACAGACCACATAGCCCCTCCCCTACCTTTAGTTTTGTACTTTATTAAAATTTTTAAAATATTCCAATTAATGGAGCTAGTTTTCTCAAATAGCTTATACTTTTTATTAAAAAAAGGCAACTCCTTAGACTGAAAATGTTAAATATATATATATGAAGACAAAGGTGAACTTATTGTATTTATTTCATTTTAATCAAATATATAGTCATATATTATCTCTCTTTCTTATATAACAATATTAAGAATAATACTTCTATGAAATCCCAAGTTTCCTGGGAATCACAGCATTGATTCAAGTTGTCTGTTGATTATGTTATTTAACCTTTCTGAAGTTTGCTCCTTAAATGTCCTCCACATCCAACTCTAAAGTTCAAAAGGGTTTAAAGTGAGAAAATACTATTTATCCACATAAATGGCTCAGGGCTAGGTTTATCTAAGATTTTATTTAATGATTTTGTCCAAATAAGGTCTCAGGCTTTAAAATTTCATTTTGTAAAGACAAGTGCTATTTATTCCAGCTAAGAGAGGGCTTCCCCATTTGTTCAATGTTCGTGAGGCTATCGCATGTGTATGAAGCTTAAAGAACCCTAGCGCAGGAAGAGAAGTTAACTCCCCACCCCCCCCGTGCTTACTTGCCAAATTCACTTTCATTTTATTCCAAGTTGAAATGTTTCCCAGTGGTCTCAAAGTTCTTTCACGGGCATTTTTGAAATGACTAGCTTTTTGCCCAGGAAATGCTGTCATTTGGGATCACAGTCCGAGCCTGGCATTTCTTTCTACAGCGATTGAGCAGTTTCAGGGGTAAATAGTGTTTTCTTTCATTCAGTGCCACTTGCTTGTGGAAGCCTCAAGGACCACTGCCCCATCAGAGTCGCACACAGAGCGCCCTGCTTCTGCATCTTTAAATTGGCTTCCTGAGCTGCTGAACATGTCAGCTCTGGTGATCCACTCTCAGATATCACAGGCACCTGCTGCGTCTGACAGGGGCCTTTCTGCAAGTACACATGGGGGTTGGCCTTGTAAAGTCTTTATCATTTGCAGATTATTGCACAGAGTGGATACGAGCTGTGGTGTGATCCTGTCACATGGAGAGATTGGCCACGTTTTCAGAGCACCAGGAAAGGGACACCTGTAAGCTTAATACTCATGGGATTTTCAAAAAAATTTTGTGTTACTCTAGGGAAACAAGACAAATAAATTTAATCATTGATCTGTGAAATAAATAATCTGACAGGAATGCATCAATTGACATTTTGGCCTAGGATTTTAGGCACAAATGAAAATCAGGCACAAAAAGTTTTTTAATTTATTACTATTTCCTTTGATAGTTTAACAAACTTCTAAAAAGTTTCATAAAACTACTTTCTGGGTTTCCTGTGACATTTTCCCCATGATATAAAAAGTTAATATTTGATAGCTTAAATATCAATATTGACAGAAACACAATTATTTAAATAGAAGCACAGATCATAAAACAACAATTTTATGTGATATAAAATAGTTGAATATTTTTAAAACTCCTTGGAGCAGAGATGCACTTAACATGTGGTAAATATTAGATACTAAAACCATCCCTCAGAAGTTGCTTTAGTAATCCTCCCTTTCTCTCCTGGCCATTTAAAAAACATAGTTTGTGGTCATCTGAATTTTCTTATAGGTTTAAACTAGGAAAATGCCTGCACTTAATACAAAGTGGCCCTTCCCTCCCCTTTTTTCACAGAAATGTATAGAGTTGCAAGGAGAGTCTCCTCTTAGGTCTTGTAGAAACTTGGATATTATTTAAATCCATTTAAAAAATTCTGTTAAATCTTTAAATTGTATTTGGTTTTATTATTGTCCTTTCCTCTCATCTCCATTGTAATTCGCTACCTACTTTTTTTTTTTTATGTATGAAATGTCAAACCTGCCAACATACCACCAAATCAAACAAACCAAACAATAATCATGATGGGTGGTTTTCCTTATATAATTTCTTCTAACGTTTCTCCATTCTCTAATTTATATGACTTCTCTTATGTGTTAACTGTCTTCTCTTTTCTCTTAATAATATTGTTCTGATTCCATTGTTTATTTTGTTCTAAGAAAGGCACTCTAGTACTAGCACCCTTTCATTACATTTTTATATAACCTATACCCTCATCCATTCCATTCAGACGTTTCTGTATTCCTCATATTTTGCTCCTCCAAACTCAACATCATCCTTCTATTCTCAGGAGCTCTGTGCTTTATTCTTCTATTTGTAACCATTAGGCACTCCTTCCCTTTGGAAAATAGAACAAACCAACAACCAACACCGTTTTTCCTTTCTTAGCTCTTACATAGTTATTTCCAACTGTACATCCATTCTTCCTATATTTGCATTTTCTTAAGACTCCTCAACATGTATTTGCATTGTTCTCTTTTGAATCGAGCTTATTTGCAGAGGTTTCCTTCAAAGTAGCTGCAAGAGTTATTTTACATTTTTAGGATACAATTGCCATCTGTTTACTACCCACTGATGTTATTTTATTATCTTGCCCCTTTCCCACTTCTTTTTCTTTGAAAAAAGCCAACTCTCCCATCATGATTTTGAGTGGGAAATTTGAAACATATTTTTCACTGTTCCCTTTCCCTCTCATTCAAATGGTAGCAACAACAAAAAATAAAATCACTGTAAAGGGAAGCTCTGAAATCATTAACTTCAGTCGTTTATTTCTCTTGGATGAAAAATCACTAGGATCCTTTAAAACCTATTTACCCTATCATTCTAGAAGGCGAGAAGTTTCTTAAGATGCTACACACATAGTTACGGGAAGCTAAAGATAAATTTGTATGCATAACTACAAACATTTAGATAGATGTGAAATAATTTAAATAGAAAAATAAAGGAAGAAAATGTAAAATACAATCTAAACAAGACTTGCCATGTGGTTGGCAGGCAGGATATTTCTTCCATGAGGTTTTTTTTAAAAGCATGAATGTACGTAGACCACATGTCTTTTCTTTATCACATGAGATTTAATATCATACATCTTTTAAAATGTCTCCATGTGCTGACACAGATTTTATATGACAATTAAGGCAACTTACACTATATAAATGAGGCTTTTTTGCCCAAATACTAAAAGACATTGAAAATAATTTACCTTTGCAAATGTTTTATTTTATAAAATCCTTTGACATACTATCTCACAGGTTTTTCACAACAACTTTGTGATGGAATAGAGGTAGTTATTATTATCTTCCCAACATGTTAGATAATACAAGAAGCTCAAACCCCACGTGACTTGTCCAGTGTCACAAAGTAAGTGACACCCAGAGCTCCAATGTGGTCTGCTACAAACGAAGCCACAGCTCTCTCTACTTTGGGACTAGTGTAGGATGTTGGCCTTTTAGTTCATGTTCAACTTTTAAATAAGGAGTCCCGGATGTAAAGCCCTTTCTTTGCTACTAAACCAGCTAGTTATGCTTTGGAAGGATGTTAACCTCTCTCTCTTCCACTTTCTTCCGTCATAAAATTAGCAGGTGCTCTCAACGGTCTCTCTGTTCCCTTTGGCTTTCACAGCCTCAGATGCAACACCACCAGTGGTTGGTCTCTTAATACAAATAACTTTCACCACTAGCCTAATTATATTTTTGTCTTTAATTATTCATCCCTAACTCATATTACAGATTCCTTTTTGCTTTATTCCCATTTCGTTTCCCAGCTTTAGTTTTTGCTTGGGAAATGTGTTAAGGTTTGTGTCCACAAATATTTATTGAGCATCTGCTACTTCAGATGATGCGCTAGGTACCAAGGCTGCTGATCTGAACAAGGAATCTTTCTTCCTCTCAAGCCCAGAGACCATCATCCAGGTATACATCACATCAGCTCTGCCTTCCTCTCTTCTTTCCCCCAGGTCTTGGGCTGAGGAAGCCTGCATTTCACCTCACCATCCTCCCCTTTCCAAGGCCTGATAGGCCTTTAAACTCACCCTCAAGCAGAATCCTTCTCCCCAGGGAATCAGCACCACTGCTTTTCATTATCTTTCCCTCTCTGCCAGACTTTCTTCCTCATTTCCACTTCAACATGTCCGCCATGTTCAATTTGTAATTCACAGTTTCTCACACTCTCATCTTGAGGCTTGAAGCCAACGAGTGTTTGTACTGAGCCCTGGAGGGATGGAGAGCATCTTGCAAACGCGAGCAAAGCGGGATAGTAGATGTCACAATGACACTGATCTGTCTTTATTATCTGCCTTGGCCGTGTGGAGCAGTGTGAAGGAGGAATGAGAGTTCCCCATGCAAACTGCACCTAAGGGAAATAGACTTCTGAGAACTTGAGTTCAGTCTCAGCTCTGACAGTCTCTTCCTGAATGGCCTTGCAGTAAATAACTTAACCTTCCTGTAACATAGGAGTGCTAACGGTATACAGTTTAAATTCCTTTTTAAGGTGTGGCTCAAATGAGCTCATTTGTATGGATGGACTCAGTGGGGCTTTGTGAGGTGAGCTAAATACATTAGTTTCTGAGAGCAGCAGGGGCTGCTGAGTATCTGGGAGACAAGGGAAGGAGCAAGAGATGGGAGAGACATTCAGAAAAAGAAATGAAAGGGGCACAAAACCCAATTCTACAAATTCTGTGGTTTTGCACAGGTCCCCTCAGCAGCCCACGGTCACTGATATTGCTGCCTTAGCCCCGACTGCTGAAATTAAGAAATCCGGACTCCTTGAAAGGCTGCGGGCTTCACATTTGCCCAGGTCGAGCAGGCACATGGATGGGGGCTTGCAGCAACATCATCTTAATTCATGCTCATAATAGAAGAGAATTTCCTCCTTCAGCCCCGCCCAGTATCCCCACTCAATTCCATCTCTTCTCTAGTGAAAATAAAAAAAAAAGAAAAGGGGTAGTCATATATCCCTAAGTTCAGTCTCCCTGGATTATGAGGTTGTACACGGGGAGTCCCTGTTCAGAAGAAACATCTGATGGGAATGCAGTGGCGGGACCTTGCTTCTTTGAATTTCTGTCCTCCAGCTTCTACCCGCCCTCCCACTTCACTGTCTTTTACCTTTGGGTCTTTCCCTCCTGTATCTACAGTGGTCATTTGGAGGGAACTTTAATGTGGTCGTCCTTTTATGCCCTTTTTCATTCTCTGGTTCTCCATACTGATTTTGCCCCTCCTCACCAGATGGGATGTATTTTTTGGTGACTATTCACCTCATACCAAGATATTTGCTTCCTTCATGTCCACAAGAATTTGATACATTTGCTCTCTCCACTCCAAAAATTTCTTTGGCCAAACGTCTTTTCTGGCTTCTTCTAATACATGTTTCCTTCACAGTTATCTTTTCCTGACTCAAAACGTCAAGAGTCTCACTCATCTGACTTACGATGTTGCAGTCCTTTGCCTTTTCTGGCAACCATTTGATTTCTGAATACTCTGGACACAGGACGTTTTCATCTGTGACCTACTTATAATAATAGTACTGCAAAATCAAGCCAGGAGTTCTTTCTCTTTTCCAGACATTTTTTCCAAAATCATCATCTACTACCTTTCTCTTACAACTCAGCTCGTATGTACTCACTCACAACTTTTTTTTCTGGCCGTGGAAATGTCTCTCAGAATTATACCAGGTGCCAGTACAACCAAAGTTCTTACCTTATTATCTGCATGTAGGTGTCTCCTGCCTCTTTTTGAGCCGCATTTATATTTTATAGAGTAATGGAGTTTCTTTCCCCCTTGTAACGTTAACTAGGTCCTTATTTCTTTTTGTTCATCTCCTTTTCTTTCTGGAATTTTAGAGACATCCCAACAAAAATAGTTATTCAGCACCTGTTGTATGCCAGGCATATTTCTCAGTTTTGAGAAGAAGTAGAGACAAAAGCCATAGCCTTGCCTTCTAGAAAATTATAATCTAGTTGTGGAATCAGGTCATGAATAAATACTGAATTGGAAATCCAGATCCCTGTGGACCATTCTAGTTCTGTCCCTAACTCAATTTTGTGGCCTTGATAAAGGTTAGCTTCTTCTGTGTAACCTAATCACGACCCCAGTAACAAAGGATTTGTGAGGTCGACCTTGGTTCAAGAGAATTGAAGTGCACCTGGGGTTGCTTAAACAAAATAAAAGCAGAAATAAGATTAGAGGGACCTTGTTTAAAAGCATAAATAATCTTAAGACTATCCCTAAATGAATTGCTCTGATTAATTATTTGTGTCTTGTTTATTCATTCGACCAGATCCTGAAGGACTGGCTCTAGGTTATTAGTAAATATATGTTATTTGAGAAATAATCACATTAGAATATATATGAATGTGTACACAGTATGTGTGCTCATAGCCACATTTGAAAGTCACGACCAGAATTTTGGCCTTTAAAATCGATCACTCAGAACACTCAGTCGCCTTGCGGCAGGTGCTGGGAGTCACTGATATTCTGCGGCCTCATTTCTGGCTTATGTCCTAGAAAGCATCTGAGTATTGATGAAAAGGGGAAATTGGGCGATAGGACTGCCTCGGATTAGAGAGCGGGTTAGGACTGGAGCCAGGAATAGCCCACAGCAGGATTCCTGAGCGCTCATCAGGCAGCGTGACCGCAGGCGGGCTTCCCCCCATAGCCGTCGGAAGGCTTATCAATCCTCAAGCTCTCCGTCCTCTCCTGAAAGGGGTGCTGTGGGCAGCTGGAGACCTAAGACCTGGAGGGGTGAAGGCAGTGACCTCACTCAGGTCAGGGCAGAAGGCAGCCCTGGCTGATCCTTTCTTCTGTTGGTCCTCCTTGACTGGGTACATCCTTGTCAAGAACCTTCCAACACCCGCGTGCTGGCTCTTTGCCCAAGAGCAGTGCGAGGCACACAGGCCAGCCTGGTGGGAAGACTAGCCAGACGTGCGCCTCCCTTTCAGCCCTTGCTGCCCTATCATTCACTGGGTGACAGATGCATTGTTCTGTGGGAGAGGCCGGCCGCTCGGCGGGGCGGCTCCGCCCCCCGTCCTCGGGCAACCCTGGCGCAGCGCGCATCCCAATCGCCCACCGTGCGAAGCCAGGAGGCCCGGCGTGGTGGTTGGCGCTCCCCGAAATTTTAACATCTGCTACAAGAGTGTCTGTTGGTGGCATGAATGAAGCTGGCTGTCCGTGCAGGGGGGCTTTTATATTTTTTGCCCCGAGGGGGGAGGCTTGGAGCTGTCCCGTGGGACCGGAAAGCGGCAGGGATGTCGACGAGAGCGAGAAAACGATAAAGCGTCCGCGCCAGGAGACACTTCACCGGCCTCGGGACTGGCCGTCTTCCTCCTACCTGGCAGAGACGAATGCATTGTGTTGGGAAGTTTCAAACGACCTCATTTGTCCTGCTGCAAGGAAGCAGTTGGCCCCGCAGAAGTGGAATCTGCAGAGTTTCCTCCAGGCAGGAGCTTTTCACGGTGTGACTCATGCTCACTTCTCCTGGGCGGGAAGGGAAGGGCCCTGCGTGAAGGAAATTTAATTTAAAAAAAAAAAAAAGATGCTTAATTTGTACCAGGCAAACGCATTTCCAAATGCCTGCTGAAATTTCCTCTTCTAGTCCCTTAGAATACACATCAAAAACTGAACTTGGTATTTTCTCTCCTGTCACTGGTTTCTCTGCTCAACTTACTTATTAGGTTAAACGAATTACCATCTCATCTAGGTTTGCAGATCTGAGAGCCTCTTGACTGCCCTCTACCCTGCCTGGAACATCCTGCCAGCTATGAAGTCCTTTCCCTTCTGCCTTTGCACCATCTTTCACTGTGGTGGTCTTTTCCTTGATGTTTTCACAGACATGGTCCTAGCTTAGGCAGTGATCTCTCTTCCCCTCCTGGACCTTAGCCAGAATCTGCAGTCTCTCACTCTCCAGATCTCCTGCCCCCCAGTCCAGGACACACGCTGCTACCATATTATCATATGCTCATCCTCCCAGTGATATTAGATGCCTCCTTATTCTCTATAGCAAACTGTGCAACTCCTTGGTGGGACATTCAAGACCTTTATTTACCAACATTATTTGCCTCCTCTCTATTCAAACTCTTTGCTTTGGTCAAAATAATCCATCAAAAATTCCCTAAAGGGCTTCCCTGGTGGTGCAGTGGTTGAGAGTCCGCCTGCCGATGCAGGGGGACGTGGGTTCGTGCCCTGGTCCGGAAGGATCCCACATGCCGCGGAGCGGCTAGGCCCATGAGCCATGGCCCCTGAGTCTGCGCGTCCAGAGCCTGTGCTCCGCAACGGGAGAGGTCACAACAGTGAGAGGCCCGTGTACCTCAAAAAAAAAAAAAAAATCCCTAAAAATACCTCATGTTTTTTTTCCTGCCTCTGTACCATGTGCCCTATCCAAGACACCTCTCGCCTCTCTATTGAAACTTTACCAAGTATTCCTTTAACTATGAATACTTCCCCAACTTCTCAGAGAAAAAATTATGTTTCCTTTCTCAAGAAACCTAACACTTGTTTGTATCAGTCTTGGGCAATTTATTATACATTGCTGGTAATTTGTCCACATATCTTGTCTCTTTCTATCTCCTCTTTCTATACCCTAGGAAAGATGAGCAGAATGATGAGTTGCCTGCTTAATTGATGCAGCCTTGAAAATATCCATTAAGTGCCCATGAAGTACTCAGTAGTGTTTTGACACTATTCTTTGATGAATAACCTACTTAGAGTAAAATAAAGGACATTTTAAAGCACCAAAGGAACAGTCACCTCTGTTTCCCAAGCTCTCCTTCCAGTGCTGACCCTGGCATGCATCCCGCCACACCTACTTCTAACCAAGGTACGCATTTGTGTAGTCCGTAGCCATGGAAGTACTGAGATCAGCTAACGTTGGAATACTGGGCTTAGTAGCTCTATGCAGAGCCAAACGAACTAACGAAGCCCAAGTAACAGGGGTTTATAATATGGTCTATACGCAAAAGCATCTTCTTAAATCCCAAAGTAGAACCAGCTATTACCTTTTATTTAATACAAGTAAAGTAAAAACACACGTGCCTCCATGTGAACTAGTCAAGCAATACTTCCAAAGTGTGAAGTTCCCCTAGAAATGCTCTTTTTGGCTTAATGTGTTTATGTGAAGTCTGATGTAAGACAAAATCTAGACCTCCTACTTCAAAATGCATCATAACCGGAAGATGCTGCAAACCCAAGTGGCCCTAAAAAGGATTCAGGAACCAGTGTGTGTGTCAGCGGGGGCAGTGTTCCTCATGCCACCAGGCAACGCTTTGAACATCAGCTGGGTGTCCTATAATTCAACTCAATTCTGACACCATCTACCCCAAAATAGAATCAGATCCCACAAGTCAAAGTTCTACATTTCAGACATTGCTTAAATCTTGGCATATCTGCCAAGCAAGAAGGTAGATAGGACAAAATGGTTCTTCTTTTTATTTAGGAGAATTAAAGTGTATAATGAATTTTTCATTACTATTGATCCATAAAAGGGTCCATAAAAGGAATACTTCTTTTTAGAATATTTTTCTTTTAAAACTCTAGCCAGTGTTATTAGTCATCATTTTCTACTCATTCTGTTTGGCCTTCTTATCTCAGACTGTCTCCCGCCAAGCTAGGAGAACGTAGATAATACCTTGACAACCAGGAAAACTCAGTATCCTAAATCCAGCTTTCCTAATCCAGCTGCAGTATCATTTCACACCTGCCAGGATGGCTATAATACAAAAGACAGACAATAACAAGTGCTGGTCAGCATGAGGAGAAACTGTAATTCTCATCCACTGCTGATGGAAACATATATTTGTGCTTGGCAGTTTCTAAAATGTTAAACACAAATTTACCATATGACCCAGCAACTCCATTCCTAGATATTGACTCAGGAAAAACGAAAACATATTTCCCCGTAAATACTTGTATGCAAATGTGCATAATAGCACTATTCATATTAGTCAAAAAGTAAAATCAATCAAAAGTCAATTAACTGATGAATGGTTAAACAAAATGTGGTATGTCCATGCAGTGGAATACTATTCAGTAATTAAAAAAAAAAACAAAACGAAACAGAGTACTCACATATGCTACAACATAGAAAAAACTTCAAAAGGGCAGCTTAGGTGAAAGAAGTCAGACACGAACAAGCAAAAAAACGTATGTATGATTCCATTTACAAGAAATGTTCAGTAAAGGCAAATCCATGAGACGGAAAGTAGATTAATAGTTTCCTGGAGTTGGGAATGGGGATTGGTTGATAAAAGAAAGAGGTGTTGGGGGCTGGTGATAAAAGTGTTCTAAAATTGGATTGTAGTGATGGTTGCACAACTCTGTAACTTATACTTAAAACAGGTGAATTATGGTATGCAAATTATAAGTCCCAAAGCTGAAAGAAAGAAAAGGGAAGGGAGGGAAGGCAGGAAGGAGGGAAGGAAGGAAAGGAGAGAGGAAGGGGATGCTGCAGGGCAATAACTCTCTAAACTGGAGAGCTCTGCCTTGCAAGCATCACGCACAAGGCACCCAACAGCCCGAACACAGAGTGTCCCACTGGCCTCCCTGTTTCTGGAAGAAGGAGCAAGTTATGCACAGTGCTAAGGAAGTTTACAGGCTGCAAAGGATGGAAAAAACAATCCTTCCTTTTATCTATTTTTGTAAAAGTAGCAGAAGCTATAAAAATCTCTTTCCTGGGCTGATAATTTTATCCCTCATGACCTGTCTGTAGCCCCAGAGGAGGAAGTCATGTAACTCAAGCCATGAGGATGGAGAGGTACTTGGAGCTCCCTGACGCCCTCTTGCCAGCACAGAGCTGCCTCTGTGGCCACGTCTGCTCTCAGCGGCTTCTGGCGTTAAGCTTGCCAATCAATGGCAAGAGGACAGAAGAATTAGCTGTTGGAGTGGTAACTCAGCACAATGGGCTGAACCAGGGGCCCGGGAGCAGTTTATTTGTTTGGTACCATTTCCTCAGAACTGACAGGCAGCCCTTCCTTCTGAAATCCCTCCCGGGACCCCAGCACACTCTGACAGTGAGTGCACTCAGCTGGCAAGAAGCCAGACTCGACCTATGTCCTTATTACCCGTTGCCTTAGAAACAAGCCAAGGACTTTGGGGGTGCTTTGCTTCCTGACAGGGTGAACCTCACAGAGTCCTGCCAAGATGCTGCTTCTGCTGCTGCTGAGAGAAAGAGAAAGGGGGATGCACCAGGCATACAGAAAGTAGGGACAGGGACCCATTCTCAGAGCGAACAAACCCAGCAAGGAAATGCAAACTCTGGATGTCCTTGGAGTTAAAAACACACACACTTGTTCAGGTCTATACAGGGATGGGCTCGCTCCTCGCAACCACATCCTGTGCACATTGAAAATCTCCAACAGAATGTAATGCAGTGTGTGTGCCAACAATGTCACCTTCCAGCCAGAGCAGTGTTTTCTATTTTGAAGAACAATTTCCAAGAGGATGTTTTTCTTTTTCACAGCAAGTCCAGTATCAGATTGAGTGTGTTTGGGGAGGGAGGGGGTAGTCTACTTCTAAACAAAAGGCTGTTTACCTTCTTATCTTTTGAACTAAATATAGAGATTTCCCTAAAAATGATCACAGATGATCTATGAAGGTGGTGAGCTCAGGACAAGTAAGTGGGGACCTAACCAGTTGTCCACTCCCAGGGAAGGACTTCTCCCACGTGACTGTCAGAACCCGAAAATACTGGTATGTTCAGAACAACCGTGGCCCAGTGTGGCACATCCGAGGGGGACGCGTGCTCAATTTGCATTGGGAGCACACAGAACATGGATGTAACCTGGGCACAGACGGTCATGTGAGGCTTCCCAGAAGAAGGAGTGTGGGATAAGCCCCATTGCACTGAGACTACTCAGGTAACTCCAGTCTTTAGAAGAAGCACCTTAAGTTGCTCTACATACACTTTCAGCTACTGCCCATTTCTCTGATCTGCAGAGAAAAATTTCTAGAGCATTCCATCCACAGTAGCTCCTTTCCTCATCTATTTACTTTCCACTTCCTTCTATCTGCCTTTTGTCCTAAGCCAGTCTTCTGAATCCACTCTGGCAAAAGTCACTGGTCACCTTCTTGGTGTCAGAACCAACGGATGCTGTTTTGGCCTCATCTAACTCACCTTTTCAACAGTGTTTAACACAGTTGAGCACTACCTTCTTCTTGAAACACTGTATGCATCCAGTTGCTTCTGCCTGGATGTAAAGAGCCATCTTTCTTTGTCAAAGGTGACATCTGTCCAGCAAGCTGAGCACCAAAGGGGTTGTGTCCGCTTTAAAAGGCATCTTTGTTATCCTTACAAAGGATTTGTGTAGGTGAATTACAGTCCCCCATCCACTCAGTTACCAGAATGGAAACCCCATTACCAAGAATGACACCTGCCAAATTCACCAGCAAGTCCTGTTGATTCCACCTCTCTTCCACGGCCACCTTCCTACTTGACACCACCACAGTCTAGTATACAGACTACCCAACCTCCATCACATCCTCCGTTGTTTTCATACTTGTCTCCTCTGATCCATTCTTTACAAAGTAGCCAAAGTTATTGTTTAAAAACAAAATCAGATGTTTTAAAACATCTCCCTTTTGTCCTGCATAATCTTTTAAAATTATTCTCCATTATCCTTAGAATGAAGTTCCTGCCTCACCTCTCCAGCCTCTTCCTTTTGTACTTCTTACCTGTCCCCTTGCTCATCACCCATCACCAACAATGGCCTTTTGTCAGTTCCCAGAAGGGCCTGGCCTCTTTCCTCCTTCAGGGCTGTAATACTTACTTTTCCTTCCCTTGTTCTTCATATGGTTGGCTCCTTCTTACCCTGAGGCTTCAACTTAAATACCATCTCTCTCTAACAATCTAAAATGGGTTGCTCCTATAATGGTCCATTCCAGAACCTAGTTAACTTATTTTATAGAACCCAAAACAATGTCTAGTTAATATATTTATTTATTGTCTATGTTCCACACTAGACTCTAAGTTCCTGAGGGCAGATCCCTCACCTATCTTGTGTTCCCTCATATCTTCTGGGCTGACACTTTCTGGGTCACAACAGGCACTTAGTAGGTACTTGTGAGTGAACCAATGAATGAATCTGAGTTTCAGATATGAGTTTTGAAAGATAAAGAAATTATTTAAATGAGACACCATTAGGGGCAGTTCCAAGTGTAGAGACTTGAGATAGAGCTTATGAGGAAGGTAATTGGTCAGTTGGAGTAGGTAATTAAGTAAGGTTGAAACGAAAATTAGAGGGGGAAAGTAACCTGAAAATGGATGGGCAGGGCCATTGTGCCTCACATTAAACTGGAGGGAGAAATTCTGAAAGAGCACACGAAAGCTACCTTTCCAAAAAAACAGAGCAAAGTGGCTTTGAAAGCCATGCATAACTGGAATCTTCTGGTTGTGCTGTCAATTGGTCTTTCATACAATTTTAAAAGTGAAATAGGGGCTTCCCTGGTGGCTCAGTGGTTGGGAGTCCGCCTGCCGATGCAGGGGACACGGGTTCGTGCCCCGGTCCGGGAAGATCCCACATGCCGCGGAGCGGCTGGGCCCATGAGCCATGGCCGCTGAGCCTGCACGTCCGGAGCCTGTGCTCCGCAGCGGGAGAGGCCACAACAGTGAGAGGCCCGTGTACCGCAAAACAAACAAACAAACAAACCAAAAAAAAAGTGAAATAGAACACAACACTAGGACATTTCATGATGATTATAGTATAGTTGGAGCATTCATGTCATTCATTTTGATGTTAAATTTCCAAACTTTTTTTTTTTTTGGATTTAATTTCTTGTTGGGGGAACAGTTGCAAGTTTAATACCAGATCCATACTGGATTCTGGAACCCATTTTCCTGTTTTGCTACTTATCAGCTGTGGATCTTGACCAAGACAGTTAACATCTCTGAAATGTGGTCCTCTTGTTTGTGAGCAAATGAAAAGGAATTAATGATGGATCAGAGATTTGGGAATAGTAGGACACCTATGTATATTTAAGTTATCCAAAGCAGGGTGAATATTGTGTACAGTATGCATGATTGTGTAAAAAGGGGGGGCTAAATATAGATATTTGCTAGTATTGCTTAGAATACTCTGGAAAAATAAGTGAGAAAGGAATACGAGTAATTGTCTCTGTGGTGGGCATCTGGATGGCTGGAAAGGTGGGAGAAGGGACTTTCACAGTATGTCCCACTCTTCTTCCTTCTCTCCCCTCACCCATCCCTGTTGTTCTCATTGCCAGTAATAGCTATTTTAAGAGGTACCATTCTTCTCCTTGACTATCAGTCCGTATCTCAGCACTGTGAATTCTACTTCACAGAAAATGTAGAGATCCTCTCCAGACATGTTCCTCAGTTATATGACCATCTTCTTATATATCACCTGCCTTGGCATTAGATTTTACTTTCCACCATTTTAGATAATAAGATCCCATTCTCTCTCTCCCTCTCTCTCTCTCTCTCTCTATCTATCTATCTCTCTTTGGTAGTATTAAAATACCCTTATGTTTTCCTATCCTTAAAAAACCTCTCTGTACCCTGGAACTCTTTGCTGCCATTTTCCCCCTTTTCCCCTTTATAGCTAAGTTTCTTAAAGAGTTTTCCATATTTTCTCTCTCTATTTCATCATTAACAATTTACTCCCTACCTCACTGGATTTTCTTCACTCCTCTGAAATAGTGTTCCCTCAGCTCACTAAAGACCTCCTTTTTTAATAAGCCTGATGAACATACTTTCTGTCTTTATCTTATTTGACCTCGGCCCAACATATTGTCACTGATTACTTCTCCCTTTCCAAATGTTTTCTTTTATGGCTTCCATAAAGCCTTCTTCCTCTCCCTCCCCCTTGCCTGAGTAGGGAGCTTAGCCTAGTTGTTCTCATAGAAAGCTACACCTACTTCTGTTATGTGATCACCTGTGAACATGAACAGGAATATCTTCTCCATTAAACTGTGGTATCCTGAAGGCAGGAAGTGTGTCATTTTGGTCTTTCATCTCAGTGCCTAGGTCAGTGTATTAATCAATAAATATTTGCTTACTGAATTTTGAATGAGTGAGAAATTTTTCTTCTATAACATCAGTTTTAATATTAACTATGGCAGGAACTGTTCATTGCCTCTAATATCTGTTTCCCCCCTTTTCATTTATAACAGAACCCTGAGTGTGTTCAGCTGAAAAACTGCATTTCCCAGCCTCCTTGGCATGACCATGTGGCCATATTCAGGGTAATGAGATGGAGGTAGAAATCTATAGAGTACTTACAGAAGGATCTTTAGAAGGGAGGTGCACCCCTTCTCTGCTTATTGTTTCCTCTAATGTGAAGTGAATGGCTGTAACTTTATCAGCCCTCTTATGACCCTGAGAATGGAGGGCAAAGCAGCAGAAGAAAAGGAGCCTGGTGCCCTGATATATTTTATAGGGTAACCCACCAGCCTTGTACCAAATACCGCTGGACTTTTTTTTTTTTTTTGGTACACGGGCCTCTCACCATTGTGGCCTCTCCCGTTGTGGAGCGCAGGCTCAGCGGCCATGGCTCACTGGCCCAGCCGCTCCGCGGCATGTGGGATCTTCCCGGACCGGGGCACGAACCCATGTCCCCTGCATCGGCAGGCAGACTCTCAACCGCTGCGCCACCAGGGAAGCCCTGGACTTTTAAAATGTAAATTAATGGACCCTTAAACTGTTCAGTCCATTCTAGACGGCTCTCCAGTATTAGCAGCAGAACTTAATCCTAACCTACACACATCCTACAATAAAAATTCTTAACAAAGTTTAGCACACCTCAGTGATGGAGAGTTGGGGCCTTTGGTTCCTTAATTCACTCACTGCACAGGGAAATGGGGGACAGATGGCAGTTGAAATTTGGGTAATACACAGAGACCAGATGATCACTATCATGTTTGATGCCCATCAATTAATGGATTTATCTAGAGCAATGGGCTCCTGTAGGGAAAAAAGTGAGAGTTTATCAGACTAAGGTACGTGATTATTCAGTAGACAGTTTTTGAGGGGGTAAGTGACTGGATTAAATCGACACTAGATTATTCAAAAGTGTGATTGGATTAAATAAGCCAGTTAATTCAGCCCAAGCAGTTATCTTCTTTTAAATAACTTTAAAATTGCAAGTTGATCATTCTAAGACAAAATGGAAATTTGGTCACAGAACAGGACATTTCAACACCGTAGGATCATGTCACCCAGGAGCAGTCCAAGAATTGCCTTCATTCTAAGTATGGAAGCTAAAAGTAACATTTGGAAGGACTGTGGATCTAAAAGGCATGGACCACAACAGGTAGAGATGCAGGCTGGGTGGTAACTAATTTTTTAGTGTCTTAGAAAGGCATGCAGTTGATTTATTCCTAGCAGGGCTCAAAAGATTTAGTGGACATAATCTTAAAATACATTTTCAAATAATTTGAATACCTGAAGTATGTGAGAGAGTCCAGACTCCTGCATTTACACTGGAAAGTTTGATAAGCCGGAGTTTTTCCCATATAGGCACGCAATTGATTTAACTATAGGCTTGACCCATGGAATTCCCTTGTCAACTGACAGCCATGAGAAAACCCACTCTTGCAGTGGAGTCCTCCTGAAAATAGAGCAGACACTTCTTGCCCTTTCTCACAGGCCTCTTGGCGGCAGGGAAACAAGAATGCCCTTTGTCAAGGCATACCCAGGAGGAGCATTTTAGAGCTCAGTTTTCTCATGGTGTATTCAAATAAAAGGAATGATGATAATTCAATTTGAAATATGTCCAAATGTTTCTAGTATCATCCCTGTGCTGTGGTATGTTTCTGAAGCAAATAAGATAATAAGGGATCAAATATGGAGAGTCAGCTAAATGTCTAATGACCTAAAATAAGATAGATTGTAGATTTTTGCCATGGCTTTCTTTTACCCCTCCTTTTCTGAAATAAAATGTTTGATAACCTGATCTCCTGAATCAAAGAAACATACAAACAGAAATGATTACCAGACCGTGTCTGTGACCACAACGTATCTCAATATATAAAGTAACCATTTCTTCAGTAGTCCTGCAGCTTAACTAACTTCCTTCTGAACACAGTGAATGAGTCATGAGTCCAAGAAGACTTAGCTGGAGAAAGGGTACCCAGGTGCCATCCACACAGACTAAGGCTACAGGGCCCTGCATTGCCTCCTGTAAAGGGTACTTGGTGCCCTGAAATTATCCCATCCAGGAGCCTCAGTAGGAGGCAGCACCTCTTCAGAATATGACCTAGCAATTTGCTGCTGCACTTGGCCTTGATCCAATGTGTTACTATAGTTGCAGGCAGCACCTACTAGGCACTCAGTTAAGATGAAATATTGAGGAGTATGTGAAGCTGTTTTCGCTTTTTCCAACTTATATACACTTTACTCACCAACTAATGTCTCCATAACCGTTATAGGTTTAAGGCTAACGGCTGAAAACTATCTTTAAACAAACACATGCAGTGTTTTAAATTTTGCTGAATGTGATTTTCACGCTATTCACATACCAAGAAGGTTAAAAGAACAGGCTCTGTAGTCAAACTGCCTAGGATCAAATCCTAGATCTGCCACTTACTAGCTGTGTGATCAGGGAAAGTTACTTCACATAGCTGTGCTTATTTGTCATATGTAATAAATGGGGATGATAGCAGCAAGTACTCAATAAAGCTGATTATATATAATGGAAGGCATCAAACATATAGGATGGAAATTCAGTTGCTATATACATGGAAAGAATTCCAATGTTACAATTAACATGTGTGTGTGAATGAATCTGGAGATTTGGAATGAATCGAATTCAGTCTTGCACAACCATATAGAACTCTCTAGGTAAAATGTCTTTAACTGGATCACATCAAATAGTCTGATAATTCATTTGGCCTGCTGCAATGACATTACAGATGTGATTGTAAAATTGCAGGATGAACTGAAAAAAAAAAAAAGCACAAACTGCTATGCTAAATTTACATATCAAAAGAACTGTTGACTTTCAAAGCTGTCACCTTGTGAGACATTTCTAAAATTTATTCTAATGCTACTCTGAGATTGCTGAAAATATTCTTGGTTCTTCTGTTTGGGAAGACAGTTTATAGGCTACAGGCAAAAAGTAATCAAACCTATTTTAATTTTCCATCACATCTGACACTGATTGTAACTATCCCCCAAAATCCTATTTAGTCTTAAAAAGAATTGTTAACACTAATAGAAATCCAAAGAATGAATAACTGGCCCTGAAAGCAATAAATGAATGTATTCCCCATTCATCCATAAATATTTACTTCAATGCACTACAAAAGGTGCTTTTACAATATCAATCACACTGGCTTTAGTAAAATATTTTAAGTGATTGCTTTGATAGGAATGTGTGTAAATTCCTGCCTACATTTGATTAAATAAAAGCTATTCAAATTAGTTTATAGACACACGCCAAACTTGAAAGGATCCACAAGGATGCCTGCTGAGGAGACCACGAGAAAATCATGGTAAATGTACTACTTTTTTAATGGAAGTGAAGTTTTAAATGTTGGTGATGTAGACATTATTTAAATTTATTATGATTTAGTGTTATGTTTAAGATTCTCTGCTTAGTTTCCTTGGGCTGCCATAAAAAATACCACAAACTGGCTTAAAACAACAGAACTTCATTGTCTCACAGTTCTGGAGGTTAGAAGTTCAAAATCAAGGTGTTGGCAGGGCCACGCTCTTGCTGAAGGTGCCAGTGAAGGATCCTTTTTGCTTCTTCCTAACTTCTGGTTTCCAGTAATCCTTGACGTTCCTTGGCTTGTAAATACATCTGACTCCATTGCCATACGGCATTCTTCCTGCGTGTCTGTGTCCAACTTCCATCCCCCTCTTATAAGAACACCAGTCATATCCAATTAAAGGTCACCCTACTCCAGTATGACCTCATCTTAACTTGATCACATCTGCAAAGATGCTGTTTCCAAGTAAGGTCACTTTCACAGATACCATGGGTTAGAACTTCAACATTACTTATGGGGGGAACACAATTCAAGTCTTAATACCTTATGTGTCAATTTAGCTAGGCCATAGTCCCCAGTTATTCAATCAAACACATAGACATTGCTGTGAAGATTTTTTTTTGGTGTGATTAAAGTCTATAATCAGTTTGCTTTACGTAAGGAAGATTATCCTAGATAATCTGAGGGCTTCTGATCCAACCATTTGCAAGGCCTTAAAAGAAGAACTGATGTTTCCCTGAGGAAGACAGTCTACCTGTGGACTACAGTGTCAGCTCCTGCCCCAGAGTTTCTAGCCTGCCCTTCCTGATGACCTGCCCTGCAGATTTCTGACTTGCCTATCCAGCCCTCACAATCACGTAAGCCAATTCACTGCAGTAAATCTCTTAACATATGTATATACATATATAGTAGTGGTTCTTTCTCTGGTGGAACTCTGACTGACACAATACCTAAAGGAGTATAAACTTCTTGAAATCAATATTTCATCATTCAGAAATCATTTACTGAACACCCACACGACAGCCTGCAGAATGGTACAGGGGTTAAGTGTGTGGACTCCGGTGTTAGGCTGCCTGGGCTCAAAGCCTGGTTCCACTGCTTACTGGTTTTGTCACTTTTGGCAAAGGAACATAACTTCCCCATGCCTCAGTTTCCTTATCGGTATGAGAGTGTGTGATAATAGTATCACTCGATAGAGTAACTAACACTTGTTAATACTCAAAGCAGTTGGTACCAGTTAATACTTAGTACCATCGGTATCCTGCAGCTGACTTGTACTGGCTCAGGAAAGCCACTTGTGATCATTTCTCTATTCCATATTCACTTTCAAGAACTTTGGCAGCTTGAACTATGCTGTGAAGGGAATATTTACACTATGGAAATCGACAAACACTGCAGTTCAGGGCTTTTTTTTTTTTCCAGAGCTAGATTACCAGCATAATACATACTTAAACTAATGTCTGCTAGTCCTTGGTAAATAGTAATGATTATAATAGGTAAAGTGCAATACGAGAAAAAGAGGATACTGCTGGTCCATTATGGTCCCTTTGTACAAAACAAACAAACCAACAAAAAACACCCCTCCTTCCCCAAACTTCACTGACACTTGCTAGGAAATCATGATATTAAATTAAATCTATAGTGTGAATGGTGACACCTAGAGTTACATCATGCATAACTTAGACAACTAACTACACTCAGTATTCCTGCAAGAAACTACACCCAGTGACAATTTCATTTTTCTATTATTTTTTTTAAAATAAATTTATTCATTTTATTTATTTATTTTTGGCTGCGTTTGGTCTTCGTTGCTGCGCGCAGGCTTTCTCTAGTTGTGGCGAGCGGGGGCTACTCTTCGTTGCGGTGCACGGGCTTCTCATTGAGGTGGCCTCTCTTGTTGCGGAGCAGAGGCTCTAGGTGCACGGGCTTCAGTAGTTGTGGCACATGGGCTTTAGTAGTTGTGGCACATGGGCTCAGTAGTTGTGCCTCGTGGGCTCTAGAGCACAGGCTCAGTAGTTGTGGTGCCTGGGCTTAGTTGCTCCGTGGCATGTAGGATCTTCTCGGACCGGGGCTCGAACCCATGTCCCCTGCATTGACAGGCGGATTCTCAACCACTGCGCCACCAGGGAAACCCCCTCTGTTATTGTTTTAAAGGTAATTTTTCTCAGTAAACACGTGAATGGCCCCCCTATTTTCATTTTAACCTCAAATGAGCTTTAATTCTTGTGAAGAAATTACTTGAAAATAAAGATATTTCTCAAGTAAAAGAAAATATTTTCTATTCCAGGACATTTTGAAACATTTTTTTCAGAGGAGAAAAGAACCTCAGCAAGAGCATCAGAAAGAGAAATAACCAGTTACTAGGAAGAGCAATGCTGAAGGGAAGGGGTGGGGGCACATATTTACAGAATATCTTGACTAAAGCTGGATAATACACAAGGACAGCCAAACAAAACACAACGACAACAAGGACTTCCACATGAAAGGGCCCTTAGAAACTTGTGAGAGCTAAATCTTTCTTGCTAGCGCCCAAGTTTGCATTAAGATGCCCTGCAGTTCAGCCCTTGGCCCGAGCTGGCCGATCCACGCAGCCAGCAATGCTTCACAGGCCCAGGGTGGCCGTCCTTGCGAGGCACCGTGGAGATGGCCTCCCTGGCACATTCTTGGTGCATCCACAGGGTCTGCTGCTTCCCAAGTCTTGAAGATGTGAAATGAAACCCCAAGGGCTACATTAACAAGGGCCCAAAACACCAGCAACCCCAGCCAGCAGAGCATCCTGGATTCCCATGAGAAACTCTCGGGATCCAGTTCATGTGAGTCACATGAGTCTGCAAACAGGAGGCCACAAGAGTTTAAAAATACTGTGACTGAAAAAAATAAATAAAATAAAAATAAAAATACTGCGACGATTGGAGATTTCCGTGGCCATATTTAGTTCATAGGTCTCGCAGTGGTAGGAAAGAACTGGAAAGAGACAAAGGCAGATGGAGGGAGAGAAAGAAGGCAAGGGGTGCTGCCCGCATTAGGAATCAGGATGCAATACTGCACCACCTTCCTGCCCTCCTCTTCCCTTCACCCCTCACCCCTCACGCCCCACCCGCAAGTCTCCGTTGAGCGCTTGTTTGCTCTCCAAGGAAGCTGCAGCCCAGCGTACTCCTCCGCCATCCCTGGACATCTGCTAGGCTTGTCTATTTTCTGCTACAGAAAATAGAGGACAGGAAGGAAGAGTTTGTTTCCTGTAAATAGAGGGAGAGAAAATTACAGCTATTATTGTTTTGACAACGGAAGCCCTCCCTGAAGCTTGTACCACGGTTCATTCTTGACAGGCATCGCGTCTGAGTTGCCGGCTCTCGGCAGAAATTCCTCTCAAGGGGTCCCCGGGGAAAGCTGAAAGCCTTGATGGCTTTGCATTAGATGTCTAATGGCCTAAAGATGTAATTCTGGGCAATCTTGATATCGGGCTGTGGAAATGGAATGCAGCCTGTGTTTTGATGAATGTTTTGAGGCAAACCTCTGCTACCCCAGATGAGCGTGCTGGAGCTTGACACACACACACCAGTTCGTGCAAAACACATACCCCAGGGTTGAAAACACCTTGATAACACAAATTATTTATCTTTTAATTATCTCCCCTTACTCCCTGCTCTCCCAAACTTCATTTCTTATGAAGATTCCCGGGCTTTTTAAACTATAGACACATACATATTCAGTGGAAAGGTATAAAATTATCAACTACATACTGGGTATCCCAGCTTCTACTTTCCATGTTTGATGTGTCCACATGTTCTTGTGAATATATTTGACCATGATCCTCAGACATAAATTTGTTATTTTCAGATGTTTTAAAGTCACCTTTTACCTGATCAGTGTTTGAAATCTAAAAAGAAAAGAGGAAGGAATTAACCAGAACTCAGGCTGGGAGCCAGGGGAAAACCTAATACTCTGTGCATTTGCTAAGAAGAATGAGATTTGTTACTCAAAGGGAGAGATTTCTCCTCTTGGAAGGAGAAATAAACTTAATTTTGATAGCTAAAGCAGGATTCATATTTTTGTCAAATATATTAAAGAAGGGTTGTTTAGATTTTTTTTTTTTTTTTTTTTTTTTTGCTGAACGTGTAACAGTAACAGAACACCCTATGCAGAATTAAATTGATGGGATCGTTTTTACTCTTGGCCGTCTTGACAGTACACCCTTTGTTTGTCCTCTTTCACTGGCTGCTCTAGTCCCTTGTCCTCAACTCCACCCTGAATGTCCCAAGGCTCAATCTTGGTCCCTCTTCACTGTTCTCTCTAGGCTTATGGCTTTCATAGTATCTATATGCTGATGGCTTTCCAATTTGTGACTCCAGACATCACCTGTCACTGGGATTCCAGATTCTTAGAAGCCACAGCCTACCTGATACATCCAGTTGGCCATCTAACATATATCTCAAATGCCTAAAACAGAGCTCTTGCTTTCCCCATCTCCAAACCTGCTCTTACTCAGCATCCCCTATCTCAATAATTGCTACCACCATTCACCTCGTTGCTCAATAAAGAAATCATCCCTGAGTCTTCTTTTCCCTTTATCTCCTATATCCAATCTGACAGCAATTTTTCTTATTTCTGCTTCCAGCTGACATCCTCTATTTGTCTTCCTCCAACCCCATGGCTGCCCTCCCAGTCCAAGCCACCTGGCCTACTGCAGTAGCCCCTGTCTGATAGCTGTACTTAGAGACTTGGACACCTAAAATCCTTCACACACAGCAGCCAGAGTGATCTTTTGGAGATGTAATAAGGGCAAATCCTTTCTCTGCTTAAAGCACTTCTCATTGTACTTTGAATATAATTCAAACACCTTACCCTGACCTGCAGAATCCTGCCCCTGGAGATCTCTTCTACAGAACCTAATCCCCTTCACTTTTGCATTCTACCATCTTTCTACTCTCTAGAGCCTTCCTTCCACCACTAGAACCTCTGCTGGAAATGTTCTTCCCTTGGAATTTCATACCATGGGCTCCTTCTTCACACTCAGATCTAAGTTTAGATGTCACCTTCTCAGAGAGGTCTAACGCCTCACCCACTATTTCTATCATTAAGCTTATCACCTCCTGGTGGCGGCTTGTTCATTTATTTGTGCATTATTTCTTCCTCCAACTATATCGTAAGCTCATGTGAGCAGAGGTCTTGTCTTCATGTCCAGTGATATAGCTCACGTACCAAGAAGAGTGCCTGGAATACCCTGATGCTCGATAACTGTTAAATGAATGAGAGACTCAATAAACATACTCTCAGGGGCCCTGATCTGTTCTATGATATCAGGAAAGACTTGCCTGAAAGAGTGTTGTTTGAGCAGAATCCTGAATGATGAGCAGTAATTAACAGGAAGAATTTGGGGAGGAGACAGAAGAAACAACAGGTGTAGAGACCTGGAGTTGGGAGGAACACGGAGCATTTGTTACAGCATAAGAAGGGACCCTGTTCAGCATGCAAGGACAGAGGAGAGCCGTGTGAACTCAGACTGAGAGAGGTATGCAGAGCTTCTAGACCAAGTTAAGGATTCCCAGCTTTACTATGAAAGCTTTGGGAAACCACTGTGCATTTAAGCATGTAGATGCCATCTTAAGATTTGCCTTCTAAAAATATCCCTTTGCCTGCAGTGTAAAGAAGAGGCTGAGGTGTGGGCAGTGTGGCTCTTATCCTTCCTGCCATTAGGATGTTGCTGCAGTAATCTAGAGGAAAGATCATGGGAGCATGGTCTAAACAAGTGGTGGAGGATAATGAGAAATTGGGACGATTCCAGAGACAATAAGGAGGTAAAATAAATGGTGGTGTTCAATTCAGTAAAGGTAGAGTGATGGAAGGTGGGGAAAGATGTGACGTTAGGCCTGAAGCTCAGGTTTTTGACTTGCGTGCGTACTTGTGTGGATGGTGGCACTGCTTATGGAGAAAGAGAGTATGAAAGAGAGTTAAAGTGGCAAAAAATATCAAACGTTTGGTTTTCTGTATGTTGAGTCTGAATGCCTTTAAGATATCTAAGTGGAGATGTGGAAGTAGACAGTTGGAATTAGGAGTAGGGAGCTCAGGGACTCACCTGGCAGTCCAGAAGTTAAGACTTGACGCTTCCACTACAGGGGACGTGGGTTCAATCCCAGGTCTAGGACTAAGATCCCAGGTTGGGGAACTAAGATTCCCACATACCGGACTTCCCTGGTAGCACCATGGTTGGCAATCCACCTGCCAATGCAGGGGAATGGGTTCAAGCCCTGATCCAGGAAGATCCCACATGCCGCGGAGCAACTAAGCCTGTGCGCCATAACTACTGAGCCTGCGCTCTAGAGCCCGTGAGCCACAACTACTGAAGCCCACGTGCCTAGAGCCCGTGCTCCGCAACAAGAGAAGCCACCGAAATGAGAAGCCCTCACACCACAATGCAGAGTAGCCTCCGCTCATTGCAACTAGAGAAAGCCCACGCGGCAACGAAGACCCAATGCAGCCAAAAATAAAATAAATAAATAAATAAAATAAATACATTTACTTTATTTATTTTTTTGCGGTACGTGGGCCTCTCACTGTTGTGGCCTCTCCCATTGCGGAGCACAGGCTCCGGACGCGCAGGCTCAGCGGCCATGGCTCATGGGACTAGCCGCTCCGCAGCATGTGGGATCTTCCCGGACCGGGACACGAACCCATGTCCCCTGCATCGGCAGGCGGACTCTCAACCACTGCGCCACCAGGGAAGCCGTGCAAGGTGGTTCTTGACATCAAAGTGTTCATAGGCTATAACCAGTGTTCCGCAATTTACACCTCCTGCTCACCATATTTCTTTTGGCTCCTTACTCCTTTATTTTACTTTTTGGCCGCACCTCACAGCATGTCAGATCTTTCTTTTTTTTTTAAAATAAACGTATTTATGGGCTTCCCTGGTGGCGCAGTGGTTGAGAGTCCGCCTGCCGATGCAGGGGACACGGGTTCGTGCCCCGGTCCGGGAAGATCCCACATGCCGCGGAGCGGCTGGGCCCGTGAGCCATGGCTGCTGAGCCTGCGCATCCGGAGCACGTGCTCCACAACGGGAGAGGCCACAACAGTGAGAGGCCCGCGTACCTCAAAAAAAAAAAAAAAAAGAAAGAAAACCACCTTGTATTATTTATACTTGCCATAGACTCTAACACACAAATATAAGCTAACGTGACCATTCCAAGTAGTAAGTAGGTATGAAGGCAAATTGTACAGATTATTTTAAAGAAGCAAAATAAATGTCCATTTGGAAAGCTTTTTTATTTAAGACTTAGTAAAAAAAAAAAACAAACAGGAAAGACAGGAAAATCGTATATTTTAAATTTACTGTGAACATTCACAACACTTTTCTGTCAGAATTTCAAATTGGTTAAAAATTACCCCATTAAAAACTCCTCAAATGACTTATTCCTTTATGGGCAAGTTTATTGGGATTCCAAAACTAGATTGGTCATGGAACAAATATATCCTAAAGAAAGATTTTTATTATAATTATATCACAACTGTTTTCTGAGTTGAAGAATGATAAAGGGGTATGTTTTCCTTACTTCCAAAGCAGAGCACAAAGTAGCCGTTGCCCACCTTGCAATTCTGACTCATCTTTCATTTTATTCCAAACAGGACGGCCTGACATGAATTGATTGGAGTAGGAATGGCTGAGTTTATTGTGTTTAAGTTTGAATTGTTTTAAGTGAGACATAACACGAGTATGAAAATGTGTCAGAAGATGCATAACATGAAGTGCCGTAAGTGTGAGGGTGTCCATTTCCTAGAAGTAAACTATACTAGTTTCCTAGGGTTTTCAGAACAAAATACCACAAACTGGCGACTTAAAACAACAGAAATTTGTCTCATAATTCTGGACACTAGAAGTCTGAAATGAAGGTGTTGGCAGGGCCATGATTCCTCCAAATCCTCTAGGGCAGGATCCTTCCTTGCCTCTTGTAGCCCCAGGCATTCCTTGGCTTGTGGCAGCCGAACTCCATTCTCTGCCTCTGTGTCTGTATGTCTCTGTGTCTTAATGATATTTTCCTCCCTAGGTCTCTGTTTTCTCTTTTTATAAGGACACTAGTCATATTGGATTAGGGCCCACTCAATTCGAGTATGACCTCATCTTAACTCTACATCTGCAAAGACCCTATTTCCAAATAAGTGCCCATTCACAAACACTGAGAGTTAAAACTTCAACATATCTTGTTTTGGTGGGGACACAATTCAACCCACAGCCTGAACTGTCAGAGCTAATGAACATGTGAATGTGCAAGTGAGGGCTCAGTGTAAGAGTGTGTGTGTTTTTGTGTGAGTGTGCATTCATGTTGTAAAGAACTATGACCAAGTAACCAGTTCGTCGATCTCTATCCTGATTCCTAGTTCTTGCTTTCAGTGGTTACTTGGAGGGCTTTTATGCTGTGCCAGGACTCCATTCTCAATGAGTAATGGATCATTTCCGAGCTCTCACTCCCACTTTTAATGAATACCCACACTAATTAACTGACAGTAACATGTAGCTGCTCTTGGGTGCATGAATCTCTCACTGAGGTCATAACGGCTGTTGGTAACGTAAGTTATTACTTCGTAAGGCACACTCTGGGACTCAGCGTGAAGACCATTTTTGCAAGTGCCAAGGCAGCGTAAGGCAGGCCTTTAAAGTAATATGTTCCATAGCTCCTGGGCCTTGGTATAATGATGCATCCAAGACACAGTGGTTCCTCTGGAATGCTGTAAAGATTTCCAACCACAGTACCATCTGTGGGGAGGGACAGAGGACTATTGTTTGAACGAGGATTCCTGCTTATATCCTGAAATCAGAGACAGCAAGAGAACCCCCTAAATTATCAGAACACAGTGTATTATTAGTGTTATTTGTATTATCAGCCTTAGAATTGTTCTGGGAGTGAGAAAATTGCATCTCAGGAAGAAACAACACCACACAAGCAATATCAAGGATGTCTGATTAGGAGAACGGCAGGCACCCCAACCCTTGTGTGCCCTGCAGTGAGGTCACTCGGGCAGCCTGCTTCAGGACCCAACTCTGTACTCCCCGTGAACTCTACCAAATTAGCTTTACACGAGGAAGCGGCCTTGCTTCTCTAGAGGATCAAAGTAGCTGGACCCAGTCCCAATGTTCTGTAGATAACCAGGTCACAGGATACGTTTGTGCCCTGTTCTGCTCCTAGCACACCATGCTGCAGATTCCTCTGTATTTTCCAGTTTACATCCATAGAGTGAACTTAGGTTCACATGCTTCCTTCTATTATCTGCGCTAATCTGGTGACCTGAGATCATTTACGTACCCTCCACTCTTGTTACAGTGCTTCTGGAACCGTGTAACATTTTTTTCTCATGTATGGGGCTACTGTTCCCACCAAGTCCTTTTATCCTCTGTAATAGTAACAGCACCTCCTTGTAACACTTAAAATGCTTGTCTCCCAAGGGCAGCCTGACAAGGGAAAATATGTAAATATGATTTTCAAAATGACATCTGAATAGTGAAAAATCACAAGACTATGCAGCCAAAGTAATAAAAACAATGACTGTGAAAAGATGTATTAACAAAATGAATAAAGAATGGAAGAGAATAAGTTAGAACGAATTTTAGCTGTTCGGCCAGTGGCTTTTACTGGTCGATATTCCATGTTTAGATTCATTCTCCTTTTTCTGATGCTCAATTCACATATACAAGATCACTCTCTACATCCATCCTTATATGCAAATACACAGTACATGTGACCATAAAGTTTTGAGGCTGACTTTTTTTTAAATGTCAGAACTTAAATAGCCAAATTATTATTTTCCTTAATCCTGGAAACATGGTTATTCCAATGCAACTGTATTTACCTAAAAGCCTGTGAAACTGTTCTTTTAGAAACAACTTTGAATTTAGTTTCTGAAAACTAAAAACAGAAAGCATACTCATTACTTTGTGTTCACATCTGAAATATGTCCTCAAACTGTTAATTATCTTGAATACTTATCATATTCAGAGAGTTAGTTCCAAACATCTTGTCTTTAACCCAGCCTCTTTGAATGAACATTTGCTATGATATTTTTAACTTTGTTAGATACTTTTAATAACAATACATTCATTATAATAAGTCAAAGATATGTATAAGGAAAAATAATAATCTCCATCCTCTCCCACTAATATCACCCTCATGAATGAATAGAATATGGTACATCCATATTAAAGAAAACTAAACAGCTATATGCATTAATCTGAAGGGATTCCAAAGATATATCTTAAATAAAGAAGAAAGAGAAGGATACAGTATACAATATGACTTTATTTTTATTTTAAATTTTGTCTATAAATGTAGAGATCTATAGCATGGATACACCATATTTTACTCAAACTTTGCCCTATAGATGGGCAGTCAGGATATTTGCAGTTTGCCTCCACTACAAGCAATGTTCCAGAGGACTTTCTTAATCATAAGCTTTATGCATAGGTACCTTTATATTGGCAGAAGAGATCCCCTAAGGTGGAATTTCTGGGTCAAAATGCATATATCACTTTTTTTGTTACTCCTAGGAAGAGGAAAAAAATACATAGAACTGGTAAAGTATAACTGCATTTAATTAATAGAAAAATTAAAAGTCCAATCTGTGTTTCTCTATACTCATGAACAGAGAAAACTATCTAGATTATTGTTCAGTGTTTGGGGAGCACACGTTCATATGACACAACAAATACATCACAGTCACGGGCAACTGTGCTTGTTAGGGCGGTCACTTCAATTATGTCTCACTCTTCAAGTGTCTAAAGCCAAGTTTCAAAATGAAAATGACAGTAATACAAGCATAAAAGAAAAAAATCTCCAGCTATACTATTAGATATAACCTAACAAAAAGTACCCAGATATGAATTTGGTCATCCTGTTTTATGACCACAAAGTATACAATAATCCAAGTCTAACATATTATTAAATCATTGTAAACTCTGCCTGAAAAAAGCAACCATTTCACCCATTTGTGACTTTCTCTAGTTACTAATAAATACCCACTATAGCAATGTCTGTGTTTCATCGCTGAGTCATTCTTCTAGCCCTATCACCTTCCTAATGTCATCACAGTGACTTGTCGGTACATAAGATGCACACTGATGAAAAATGCTGCTTGCCAGTTTGCAAAGAGTAACTGGTACAAAGACCATCAAATAATGTGTCTACTAATAGCCATGAAGTGTTTTCTTCCATCTGTAATTATAATTTAGTGCCTTCAACTGTTCAGGAGAGAGGGAATACTCTTCATACTTTATAAAATAATGAGAACTGAGGTCACTGAGAACAGGAGAAAAGTTCTAGTATGTCCCGTAAAGTATACATTATATTTCATTTGATGTATACTTATTGAGTGCCTCCTCCATGCCAGCAATAGTCTAAGGTATAAGGGATATAGAAATGGAGAAACTAGTCACTGGCTCCAAAGAGGCAAGAGACAAACCGGTAGCCACAGTTCTAGCACAGTCTGAGAGGAGCTATGACGGAGATGTGTACAAGGTGCACTGGAAACCCAGAGATGGGTCACCTACAGTACCAAAGATTCTCTAAAATACTGTGGAGTCACCACATTTGGCAAAGAAGCCCATAGAGCTGAATGTTTAGTTTGCTAAATAGTACTGAAAGCTCAGTGATTGAGTCAAGTGGCAAGAGAATTGGGCAATAAATGATATAATAGCAAGTCAAAAATCTGCAAGGTTACATTTAAACCCTTCATTTTGAAAAATCTAAATACAGACTCACATATATTTATGGTGGAACCCTACCAAGATGCTCATGTTGGGGAGAGGAACAAACAAACTTTCTAAATTGTGAAATCAATTTATCAAATAAAATTCTTCTTTGGCCACATCCACGTAATAATACACCATTGTATCATGAGGTTTGACTCTATTTCTACAAGCTTAATAAACAAAAGTCATTGCAAATAAAAATATTATCTTTTTATTTAAATTTTACTGACAGGGATAGACTTCCATGTGCCACAGCAATTACAGCTTAATTCAGCTTCATAGATGAGCTATAAAACAAAATTTTTTTTTAAATCCTAAAGAATCCCAAGAAATGTTTTAAAAACTGATGATGTGTTAGCTTTAAGAACACCTGCATAGTCCACTTAAATGGAAATAGTAAATGATGTGAGTGTAAAGAAGCACTCATAAAAAGAGTTTCCATCAGTGTTTACTTTTAATCTAAACACAGTAATCCATAAAAGCACAATTTTAACCCTTGAGCTTTTCTTTTGAAAAAAATCCAGTTTTCTCTGTTCCCCCCTACTCCCCAGAGCAGAGGGGTATTTTCTGATATATATATCATTTGTTTGTATAACATAAAATATTCGTAAGTAGTTTGTGTAAGTGAAATATTGTGTATCTTCACTTAGTGTTTTCCTGCAAAGGAATAACAAATAAGGTCTTAATTGTTTTTTAAAGTACTTTTGCAAGGACTTCAAGGTACCTTCACTTAGTACTCATCTACATATGAGTAAATGGCCCCTTCCTTCCTTCCCTCCTTCCTTCCTTCCTCTCTTCCTTCAACAGTATCGAGCAATAACAATTACATGTTTATCATGGTGCTATCTATACAGATTCCAAAAGTAGACTTAACAATTACGTCACAACTGTTTTATTAAAGGGTTTCACAGAGCAGTGTGGTGTTAGATTGCAAATATACATGATTACATTTAGAAAATTGAACACTTCTGATTCAGTATCATTTCGTAACTTCATTAGTAGGATGAAAGATTGAATACAAGCCTAGTTATCAATACCTAGGGGCCAAAACTTTTCTACTGTGTCTTGGGAAATAT
Source organism: Pseudorca crassidens (assembly GCF_039906515.1). Taxonomy (NCBI): domain Eukaryota; kingdom Metazoa; phylum Chordata; class Mammalia; order Artiodactyla; family Delphinidae; genus Pseudorca; species Pseudorca crassidens. Next base: position 36,129,695 of record NC_090308.1, read on the forward strand.
GTTCTAAATTCTGAGTGATCATGGAAAATTGGAAATGTGGTCAGATGGAAACCGATCAAAATCAATGAGAAAAATCGCATGCTAATTTAAAAGTAGGAAAATACATTACACAAATAAAATGATTGAGAATGACTTTTTATGTGAAGAACAATAGAAAAATATTCGCCAGTCTTGGACTCAGAGTGACTGCAATATGACCGTTGCAACAATTTGCAAAAATCATTTCTCAGAGCAAGCATAATAGCCTGTAGGAGCCCAAAGGTTAATTCTTGCCCAACATGCACATGTAGAATTACCAAAGTATACTACTCAGTTGGGATACACCTATTGAAAGAAACACTGATGCTCATAGAAAATTCACAGATACGTCTTATTTGTGATATTAAGATTATTAGATCTCTTGGGAAAGACTGTCCAGTGGCCCCTGAGGATATTTACAGCATGATCCCAAACCACCATTCCCCCCTTCCATTGAGGATGGACACAAGGGACACACAGGTGAGGAAAGCACACGGGTGAAGGAAACTCAAAAATGAAAGCTGTCTCCCTGCCTTGGGATCATAGCAGATTCTCATCTTTCTGAAATGCTTGAGGTGTGGACCTCCCTAGAAATAGGGAGGAGCAAAATCCAAAACCCCGACTTTAAAGAGCTAATTAACATGCAGGTAGCTTCTCAGGAGCTGCAAAAACAGCTATATTTCTCTTTTGACTAGAATATATCTGTATATATGAATTATTTACATGCAACATAAAGGCTTATAAAGTATGTGAAGGAGAACTTTAAATTTTATTTAAGCACTTGTTTTATAGCCTACATCACATCAGAAAGGATTGTAAATAGCTTACAAGGATTCTGGGAAGATGGCAGTGGTGAAGGCATGGTATTTAAATATCCTTGAATCCCCTTATAAAGAACAGAGCAACTATGATACCAGAACCCAAAAACCCATGGGCAACGTGTGAAGCAAACTAAGTGACAAAGTATCCTCCACAAACCTCAAAATATAAGAAGCCAGAGCACCCACAGCTACAAGATCTGTGTGTGGTCATCCTTAGCACAGGAGGAAGCAGAGGGAAGCCAGCAGGCATCTGGCAGCCCTGAGAATAGAAGAGGCCCAGCAAGCTCAAACTGGGGCCCCACAGCCAACTGAGAGAGTGGTTAGGCTGGAGGGTTTCATCAAAGCTCCCTCCCGAGACAAAGCCCTGCAATGAGAAGAAATTGCTGGGATAGAATTCAATTTGGCCAGTCAGGAGCAACAGGAGCAAAGGAAAGGGGAGGTCCAGATAAATGCCATGACAGCAACAGAAGCAGTGAGCGCGAGAGTCATCAAACTAGAAAAGATATCCAAAACTACCACCAGCACTCCAGAATAATAGAAAACTCATTTCCCTCAAAAATTAGCAACAGGGAAACATTAGAGAATCCCATACAAAGTGGTGAAATGAGAGAGAGAGAGAAAGACAGGGGAGCAAAACAACATCTCTACAAGCAGTAAATATGTGCCAAAAAGATATGACCACAAAAAATGTATAACCTAATATTTAGAAAACACCTACATGAAGAAAATGATAGAAGATATAAAGAATAACAAATTGGAATTGGGAAAAACTCAAAAACGAAATGATCGGAGGAAAGAAAATTTGAAAAGAAAGGTGACAGAACTTATGAAAGAATTAGAAGTAAAAGAAAAATGATATGATTTAAAGACTAAACTAGAAGGGATGCAAGAGCAAGTAAACATAACAGATACCTTTCAGGAGTTAGGTGACTCAACAAACTAGAAATAGAAGGGAATTTCCTCAGCCCAATTTGGGCATCTATGAAAAACTCACAGCTAATACCATATTTAATGGTGAAAGCCTGAATGGTTTTCCTCTAAAATGAGAAACAAGACAAGGATATCTGCTCTCACCACTTCCATTCAACATTGTAGTAGAGGGGCTAGCCAGGACAATCAGACAAGAAAATGAACTAAAAGGCATCCGGATTGTAAATAAAGTAAAACTATCTTTATTGCTGCTGACATGATCAGCAGCATGATACAGAAAATCTTAAGGAATCCACTTAAAAACCATTAGAACTAATAAACAATTAGAGCAAGTTTGCATGATACAAATCAATATACAAAAATCAATTGTATTTCTGTACACTTGCAATGGACAATTTGAAAATGAGACTAAGAAAACAACTCCATTTACAATAGCATTAAAAGAATAATATTCTCGGGAATAAATTTAACAAAAAAAGTCCAAATTGTATACTCTGAGAACTACAAAACACTGATCAAAGAAATGAAAGAACATGTAAATCAGAACCCTGGCTGGCTTCTTTGCAGGTTGACAAGCTGATTCAAAAATCCTTAAGGGGGAATTCCTGGCGGTTCAATGATTAGTGGGCTTCCACAGCAGGGGGCACAAGTTCCCTCCCTGGAAGATACTGTAAGCTGCATGGGGCAAACAAAAACCAAAACAAAACAAAAAAATCCATAAGGAAATTCAATGGGCCCAAAGTGGACTAAATAAATAAATAAATATTGAATAAAGAACAAATATGGGGGGCTACCCTGGTGGTACAGTAGTTAAGAATCCGCCTGCCAGTGCAGGGGATATGGGTTCGGTCCCTGGTCCGGGAAGATCCCACATGCCGCGGAGCAACTAAGCCCGTGAGCCACAAATACTGAGCCCGCATGCCACAACTACTGAAGCCCATGCGCCTAGAGCCCATGCTCCGCAACAAGAGAAGCCACCGCAACGAGAAGCCCACGCACAGCAACAAAAAGTAGCCCCCGCTCACCGCAACGAGAGAAAGCCCACAGGCAGCAACGAAGACCCAACACAGCCAAAAATAAATAAATTTATTTAAAAAAAAACAGCTCAAATATAAAAAAATAAAAGAACAAATATGGGAGCCTTCCTGCTTTCAAAGCTTAATGGAAAATTACATTAAACCTGACAGTGTGGTAATGGCATAAGAATAGATATAGAATCATAATAATATCAGTCAGTAAAATAGAATAAAGAATCCAGAAATGAACACACTCAGAGTCAATTCAAGATCTTCACTCAAGATCTTCAATAAGGTACCAAGTCAATTCAATGGGAGAAAGAATAGGCTTTTCAAAAAATGATGCTGGGACAACTGGATATTTACATTATAAAAAAATGAAGTTGGACTGCTACCTTTCCTAATATACAAAATCTATAATTCAAGAAAGCTTTCCTGAGAAAAAGAAATTTGAAAATATATTGAATCACCAATGCTGATAATTACTATTGATTTAAAGAAAAATGTTTGAATGGAGTTTACCGATTATGAAGAGGATGAAAGTGGATGAGATTTGGAAGGAATACTCAAGGGCCTCCCTGGAAATTAGTACTATTCTATATGCAAAGCTTGGAGATACAGATGTTTGTATCATTGTTCATCTTTATACCCCTCACATACACTGGAGGTATTCTATTCCGAGTATGTTCACTATATACTAAAAGCAATTAAATTGACTACTACCAAAAGAGAGCATCTAATGAGTGCCTAACAAAGAACATAGACAAAGTAGGGGAGAATTATCCTACAATGAGGGTATGAGCTTTTAAGTTGAATAATATACAACGATGTTATCTAAAGTACTTTACATTCATTAATTAATTTGATCCTCTGAACAATCCTATGAGATGCGCACTATTATTTTCCCCATTTGGCAGATAAGAATAGTAAAGTACAATGTAACTTACCTAAAGTTTACAAAGTGAGATGGTAAACAAGAGGGACTTTGAATCCAGGCAGCCTAGCATGAGAGTTCATGCCCTTCATTTGCAATGCTTCACTCTCTGGGTAGTGGTGATGGTGGTGAAGCTGGTGGTGGTGGTGGTGGAGGTGGTGGAAGTGGTGGAGGTGAAGGTGGAGGTGGAGGTGGTGATGAGGTGGTGGAGGTGGTGGTGGAGGTGGTGGAGGTGGAGGTGGAGGTGGTGCAGGTGGAGGTGGTGGAGGTGGAGGTGGTGGAGGTGGTGGAGGTGGAGGTGGTGCAGGTGGAGGTGGTGGAGGTGGAGGTGGTAGAAGTGGAGGCAGTGGAGGTGGAGGTGGTGGAGGTGGAGGTGATGCAGGTGGAGGTGGTGGAGGTGGAGGTGGTGGTGGAGGTGGTGGAGGTGGAGGTGGAGGTGGTGGAGGTGGTGGAGGTGGAGGTGGTGCAGGTGGAGGTGGTGGAGGTGGACGTGGTGGAAGTGGAGGTAGTGGAGGTGGAGGTGGTGGAGGTGGAGGTGGTGGAGGTGGAGGTGGAGGTGGTGGAGGTGATGGAGGTGATGGTGGAGGTGGTGGTGGAGGTGGTGGTGGTGGAGGTGGAGGTGGTGCAGGTGGAGGTGGTGGAGGTGGTGGAAGTGGAGGTAGTGGAGGTGGAGGTGGTGCAGGTGGAGGTGGTGGAGGTGGAGGTGGAGGTGGTGGAGGTGATGGAGGTGATGGTGGAGGTGGTGGTGGAGGTGGTGGTGGTGGAGGTGGAGGTGGTGCAGGTGGAGGTGGTGGAGGTGGTGGAAGTGGAGGTAGTGGAGGTGGAGGTGGAGGTGGTGCAGGTGGAGGTGGTGGAGGTGGAGGTGGAGGTGGTGGAGGTGATGGAGGTGATGGTGGAGGTGGAGGTGGAGGTGGTGCAGGTGGAGGTGGTGCAGGTGGAAGTGATGGAGGTGGTGGTGGAGGTGGAGGTTGAGATGGTGCAGGTGGAGGTGGTGGAGGTGATGGAGGTGATGGTGGAGGTGGAGGTGGAGGTGGTGGAGGTGGAGGTGGAGGTGGTGCAGGTGGAGGTGGTGGAAGTGGAGGTGGTGGAGGTGGAGGTGGTGCAGGTGGAGGTGGTGGAGGTGGAGGTGGAGGTGGTGGAGAGTGAGGTGGTGGAGGAGGTGGTCGTTGTGGAAGCAGCGGTGGTGTTGGTGTTAGAAAGTTTGGCGTCATGCCAGCTATTCACAAGGACAGTCGGGAGAAGTGCAGACAATTTTTTATATTAGTCTTATTGTTAATTTGTGGCCAGATTTGGAAATGCCTTGAATGCCATGCAGAAGTGGGGGTCTTTATCCTTTAATCAGTGGCAGGTATTGATCATTTTTCAGCAAGCAATTTATAAGCTGAAAGTCATATTTAAAAAATGATAATAATAAACTGGGCTGGAAAGTTGATGAAAGAACTAAATGAAGGCAGAAAATCTATTTGCAGACTTTGGGGGAGGGAGGAATACCTGAATTTAAAAGAGATGACTTTGAGCCAGGAGCCAGAATCCTCAAATACTTTTATTTTTTTACTTTTTGGCCACGCCCTGAGGCATGTGGGATCTTAATTCCCCAACCAGGAACCGAACCTGCAGCCCCTGTATTGGAAGCGCAGTCTTAACCACTCGACCACCAAGGAAATTCCTCAAATACTATTTTTGACCACAATGCTGAGCAGTTCTGAGGGAAACTGTGTACAGAGGACCAGGCCCAGCAAAAGCATTTCCTTAATACTACGGAGTCTTGACTCCTAACGAATGACATCTCTTGCTTGAAGCCAGATGGACGGATTGTGTGGAGAACTCTGTCTAATTGGAGGCAGGACTAGAACGTAGACCAAAAGATGCCAAGAAGTCTCAGAATTCTTAAGCCTCCTCAGCCTACCCTTGTCATGATGAGTGCAGTGAGAGGAGTCTAAGAGGGGCAGCTCAGAGAGGTGAGAGCAAGCATCTGCAAGTGCAAGAGGGCCCAGAGTATCTCTTGAAACAGGCTTAACACATGCCCTCCTGCTACAATTTCATCCCTGGCAACCAGGTCATGCTACCCATTATGGACAAAAGTTAGGGAGAGAAGGGCTTCCAGCCGCACCTGCAATAGTCAAAGCATAGGTGATCTAAATGCTGATTATGGTGGTGGATATGGGAGCAGAAAAGGACTTGATAAGAGATCACACTGACTGAAAGAATGGAACCATCAAAAATAACAGTTTTGAGCCAAAATAATGTGCCAAGAGAACTATGGGGACCAGAAAGAGATGCTTGCTCTGAGTAGACAATTATTCCTCCCTTTTTTTTATGCATCACAGTATAGCAAAGCTCACCGAACTTAAATGAAATTTCAAATTCCTCCTGCACCATCTTGAAGTCTTCAACAAAGGCTAGTAATTCAATATGCAAGTTTCTCTACAGGTTTATGTCTTTTTTAATTTGGAGAGATTTTTTAAAGGGAGTGTACATATAAGATACTCATACTTCTTATTATGAGGTAGGACAGAAAATGATTTCTTAATAAAAAATAATAGTTTCTATTTCTTGAGTACTGATTTTGTTCCAAGCATTATGCTAAGTGCTTTATACACACTCGGGCAATAATGCTCACAATAGCACTGCAAAGGCTATTGTTCTCATTTTGCTGATGAGGAAATTTAGGCACTGAGAAGTTAAAAATGTTAAGAAATTCGTTCCAAGACACGTGGCTAGGAAATGGCCAATTCATGCTGCAAACCTAGATCTGACTTCAACATGTCTTATCTAGAGTTACAAAATGGTGTTCACATTGCCTCTGATTTCATTTTTCTAGTATCTATCAAACCTACAAGTTTTGCTCAGGTGGTCACTACAAAATTAAAAGGTGTTCTTTTAACTAGCTCGCAACTCACTGGTTATTTAACTAAATTACTAATCAGTCAGTTTAGTCAATACTCTTAATTCTTTATTTATTTATTAAAGCATGAAATCGACCATGTGCCAAGCTTATCAATCTGCTGGAGAAACTGAAAATAGAGACTTTCCTTCCATGTCCTCTGTTTATCATTCATGGGGAGACACACTTTGAGAAATAAGGTACAGCATTCCAAAACGATGCAGAACATCACTACACAGCATACCAATTAGACCCTTATTATAGTATAGAATTCTAGTCTGGAGTCACCAATTTGAGTCCAGTTTGGAGAAAGGCTACACCTAGTATGCAAAATGACAGCAATGATTGGGATGATAATCTAATGTAAACCCTACCACCAATTCTTGCGAAGAGACTAAGGCAGTAACTTTTTTTCTCATCTATATTTAAAATTTGTTTCTTTTTACCTTTTGACCCCCTTCATCCATTTCTCTCATCCTCCACCCCCCAACCTCTTGACAACCACCAATCTGTTCTTTGTATCTATGAGTAATAACTTTTTTAAAAAATTAAAACTATAGTAAGTCAACAATACTTCAATTAAAAAATAAATAAATGTTTTAAAGGATGAATAAAAGAATACATGTAAAAAATTAAACTTCAATTGATACAAACCAAAGACAATAACTGAAATAATTTTTCAGAATCAATCCAACAGAATAGCTATGTTTCATTGCATTATTCAGGTACTTCCTTTCCCAAATAGTTATTTGGTCCTGAAAAACCCAAGTAATTAATTATCTCCTTTGCTTTAGCAGCAAAGATCTAGAATGATAAAAATATTTCAGACTGAAATTTTAGAAAGTAAAGTTAGAAGGGAAAAGTCACACACCTGAGTTACCTCAGCCTGCATGGGAACATTAATTCAGTAAATCCTCAAGTACAGGAGAGGTTGCTGACCGCCTTCTCCACTGACGCGAGCACAGAGGGGCAAGGCGGCACCGTGCCTGGCATTGTAGCAGCTGCACAAACAATTCATAACAACAAGGTCCCTTCCAAACAGGAACAGTGCAGGAAAAGGTAACCCTCTTGGTGAGAGTTGTCTCTTGCTCAAAGTCGTTAAAAACCAAGTATAGTTTAGATCTAGGGATGACATTTCTTGGAATATTCCTCAAAGGGAGCCGACTGTGCTCCCAGCCACGCTTTGGGCCCAAAGCTACTATTTCCTCATGAAAATTTGCCACTTTTATCTGGTCGCTGCCACCCACGCCATGCTCTATGATCTCAAGAAATGAAACTCACTTCCCTAAATCAATCACCAAAAGGGATTTTAGACCTAAGTGATGCTAAACTTAGAGAAAGGGAGAGAAAAAGGATAGTGACTTCTTAACAACCTTCAATATTTTTCTCTCCAGTTTTATCTTAAAATCACATCTTTTCGATATTGGGGATGAATGTAGAACCCTTGGTAAGCCGTTTCATGAACGCTCAGGCTTCTGGCATTGAAAACAGAGTTAAAGTGATGAGGTAAAGGCCTTGCTTGGGAATGCAATGACTTAGAGGTAAGCTCAACAGCTCACATCTGCTGAATCTCAACCCAAATAATACTTTAAAATTTTGTCTCATCTTAAGTCACCAGGAGAATGTTTCCTGTGATATTGCTCCATTTAATAGGGGATCTATCATTATTCAGAAGCATCAGAGACTTAAGCTCACATCTCACTGTAGTAAGTTCCAATGCAGCCCTCAAATTAGTCACACAGAGAAATACACTGTATATTGAAATACAACCATTTTCTGCATGTTCAGTAGAACACAGAAGCTATTTTGTTTCACAAGTATAACATGATGATTTTTATGGGGGAAGTGAAGAATAATTTATCCAGTGGGGGAGGAATGTAATTAGTTTGAATAGAGAGTATTGGAATTGGGCCAGAACAATAGCCAAGTTACTGAAAAAAATATCCCAGTTCGGACACCAAAAATTAAACCGGTGTCCCCCTGTAGAAGCTTGCATTCTCATGGTTATATTATCTCTCTCTCAAAGTAGAAAATACGTAATAAGGTACTAAAGGACTACATCAGAAATAACATTTGCAGGGGATCCACTGCACGCTAGACACGGTGCTAAACGTTCTTAGTCTTCATGATTCCCCTGTGCCAGTGTGCACAGGCAAGCTCCCTCCACCCCCAAAAATGCCTGTCCCTTGGCCCCCTCTTCAGCTACAAGTGACCCCCAGTGGCCCAATGCTCTTTCAGAAAAACAGACCTGGAAAGAAAGAGGCCTGAGCAGATTGGAAATAGGCTGCAGCTGTGAAGCTGGACATTCCAAGGTCCCTGGCACCCGGATGATGGCTTAATAGGCAGCATGGGTGCATAGAACACAAGCTCCAGGTGCCCCTTGAACTGCACACTCCACAATGTGATGCCCAGAGGCAAGAACAGGGATTTCCAAAATGTGGAACCTGGTGCGGATCCCCACGTCCCTTTCCACCTCCTGCCTTGGTCTAAGGCTAGTGCTACCAACCTGGGTCTAACTCAAAGCTTATGCTCTGAACCACTAGGCAAACAGTTTCATAGAACACAACTGGGTTCAAAAATGGCTACGTGAAGGAGTGATTGCATGAGACCGGGGACCTGTCCTCTTGAAGTTTAGTAGAAAAAGACTTGTATTTTATCTATGGAACAAAATTGAAAAGATGTTGGGCTAAAGGAGCAAAAGAGCTCTGATCATCACCAGTTTTCATTCCTGTGACATTTGGTTAGACTTGCCTTGAGGTGCCCCGATGGCTTAGCTGTCAGGAAAGTCACTGGTTTCCCAGAGCATGGGCTCCAGCCTGGGGCCTCGCCACCACAGCTCAGGACTCAACGTTCTACCCGTCTCAAACAGCCCAGAGGCAGTACTGGGTTATGTTGCTTAACCTGTTGTCTACTTTTCGGGGTGGATCAAGAAGAAAATAAAGGAACTGAAAGTCTGTCTAATCAGCATCAAAAACTATCTCAGCAGGGCCTCCTGGTAACAGGTTAAGGTGTTGTTCATTTGTATTGTGTTCAAATAAAATAACCCCTAAGTGTAAGGGAAGTAGAAATTTAGATTCTTTATTAGCCTTTCTACAACACAAGAAAAGGGATTTTTTCTTTTTTTGTTGAAGTATAGTTGATGTACAATGTTGTATTAGTTTCAGGTGTACAGCAAAGTGATTCAAATATATACATATATATATATATGTATGTGTATATATATATATATATATATATATGTATTCTTTTTCAGATTCCTTTCCCATACAGGTTATTACAAAATATTGGGGACAGTTCCCTGTGCCATACAGGTCCCTGTTGTTTACCTATTTTATATATAGTAGTGTGTATATGTTACTCCCAAATTCCTAATTTATCCCTCCCCCACACTGAAAAAAGAATTTTAAAAAAATAATGTTTTCTTTTATGATTACAAAAAAATGACATGCTCTTGGGGAATAGTTTTTAAAAATGTGGAAATGTACAATGAAAAGTCAATCATAATCCCACCAACCAAGACAATGACCATTAGTATTTTATTGCACTTTCACATTCTAAAATCATTACCAGTTACTTAATTACAGCTTATCTTTTCATCTAACATTTAAATAAGCATTCTCCCATATTACTAAGAGTCTTTGGATACATTAGTTTATTAGCTATGTTGTATCCCATTGTGTAGATTTACTGAGGGTTAACAGTTTACTTAATTAACTCATTGTTCCCATGTTGTTTTAGGGCTTTGTTTTTCCTGTTGTTTGTTTTTGCTCTTATTTTCATTTTGATGAATAATATTGTATTTATTTCCTTATTTTGCCTTTAATATAATATTATGTGTGAATCTATAGAATATATAAATACATAAAATATATTTGAGGAAGTAGGATAACTGGGTCAAAGGGGCAGACTATTATTAAGGTTCTGCTAAATTGCTTTCTAAAACCAGGGATCCAGTTTAAACACCAGATTCTTATTCCACCTCTCCCATCAGCATGGAGCACAACAATTTCTTTGAATATCTGACGACTGATAAGTAAGCATGGCATCTCATTATTGTAATCTGTATTTATAAGGAAAACAATTTAAATGAATGGAATTATGCCACTCTTACCATTAAAATGTATTAAAAGATCATTTTATCTGATTGTCAAAAATATTTCCTGACTTCCAATCAATGATAAAGTCATGAAAAATATCTCTGAATTTACTTTGTTCTTAAACATTTTATTTTATTTATTGCTATTCTTAAAATCAGAGTTGTAAATGTCCTTGGCCTGGTCTACAGAAAGGGCAGACTTTGGGGTGCATGTCTAAAAACTTAAATGAGTTAATATTTCATTTTATTCCTGAAAACGCTAGTCTATTCCCCCCAAATTCAACTTCTTAAGAATCATAGTGGCCTCTAGCACTAGCTGGAATTATTGCTTCTTATCTTTGAAGCTTATTATGAACTTGCATTTTTATTATACTTCCCATTCTCCAAAGTACTGCATGCCATGTGATTATTTTTCAAAACTCAAACATAAGTTTTTGGTGGCGTCGATGAGGATTATGCCTTACCATTCAAGCTAACTGTATTTAAAAACAAGCACACAAAAAAGCACAAGGAAACAGGTATGAGGATTACCAGCTTGAAGGGAGACTCACTTGCTAGAAAAGCATCCACACACTAACTTCAGCAGGATTTGGGACTTTTGCCACTGACTTTTTTCTATTCATGGTCTCACTTGTGAAGAGCAGAAGCGAACGGAGCTGGTTGGTGGTCTGCACTTGTCCAGTCAATGCTGGGAAACTGTCAGGATTACAATGCTCCTTTGTTGGCTGGCTTGGCAGCGATGCCAAGAGCTGAATGGGCCACAGAGACTGAACTAGTTATGACGACTGCTGGGTCCTCCCAAATGACCAGAGGGCCTCCCCACCTCATTGCCCAGCCACCCTGGGATGACTGCATGGACGCAGAGATGCCCCAATTCCTCCTACCAATATGCTGCACCAAGTTGGCCAGTGGAGAATGCTGACTTCCTGATGACCAATCTAATTCGGTAGGGGTACCAAGCTCACTGGAAACTCGCAAAAAGAACGCAGATAAACGAGATAGAAAGTAAATCCTGAAACTGCTATGCTGTAATGATGTGCTAATCTCTCCCACTGAAATTCACAGGGATTTTTGGAGATGGAGAGTAAAGGATTAAAAAATAAACTCAGAAGAAAACAGAAAAAGAAGCTCCCCTATGATGATATTCATGGGAAAAATCTCATCTGACCAATTTAGGTCATAAGGATTTTTATGTTTGTTTTTGACAAATCACATGTCCCAGAGCCCCAGTTTTCAGATTTAGATGCAGCCCCCAATAACAGAGAGAAGGAAACTGAAGATTATGAAGCAGGTAGGACAAAAAGATTACTAAACAAAAGATGAGTTGTTTTCTAACAGCTTTCTGCTAACCCAGACCCCCTGGTTTTGTTTAAGAAGTCCACTGCCTTTGAAAATACACAGGGTCTTTTCAATAGCAAAAGATCAAATGATGGGGGCTTCCCTGGTGGCACAGTGGTTGAGAGTCCGCCTGCCGATGCAGGGGACATGGGTTCGTGCCCCGGTCCGGCAAGATTCCACATGCCACAGAGCGGCTGGGCCTGTGAGCCATGGCCGCTGAGCCTGCGCGTCCGGAGCCTGTGCTCTGCAATGGGAGAGGCCACAACAGTGAGAGGCCCGCGTACCGCAAAAAAAAAAAAAAGATCAAAAGATGTTAATCAGGCAGTGAGTCCTAACCCTTTAAGGCAGCTGTTGTCTCTTTACATTATAAACATCCCGGCTATACAAGCTGGAACAATTTTTATCTTAGCCTGTCTTTTCTTCTTCTTCCTCTCTCTTTAAATTTTAGGTTTCGCCAATCTTTCTTCTATCTCCTTTCTAACCCCCATCAAGGAACAATCTGTTGTGCCTTAGGACGAAGGAAGACAAGACGATGGGGCAGTGAGTACACCCATCTCCCCGTTTTCAACTCCATGTCCTCCACACGTCTGAGCTGGTCATTGTAGACTACGTTCTAGTAGAAAAGCCACATCCACAGGGCACTGCATATAGCTCAGGGTTCTCCCTGCTCAACATCTCTGCTTCTGTTCAGCTATTGGTTTGGCCTGATGGGTTCACTTCCACTTACCACAGTTATGGATACATTTACAGATATGATCAGCAGCTTTTTTTTTTTTTTTGGATACAATCTTTGCCTCAGAAAGATAATAATCATATTTTGAATTCTGTAGCATGTTTAGCTGAAAGAAGAATTGATTGGGGTAGAGAGAAGGATGTATGACAGTTGTCTTCAGATATTTGACCTACCACCCTGTTGACATAGGATTGGACTTCTTTAGGAATACAGAACCATCACAGCAGTGATTCTTCAGGCGGAGTGGTGGTGGTGAGTAGAGACAGTTAAGGTCGTCTTCAGTTTACATCTCTGCTGAGATGCTAATGCGTCTGCAGTAGAATGCCATTGTTATCCTGAGCATTGGACCTATTTCTTAGGAGGGTCAGGATGGAAAAAATTGAGATGGATCAACCTGGACTACAAATTTTGCCAAATCAGTTGAACTATACGTAATTCTCTTATCTTTTTACTCCTAAAGCCCAACAGGGCCTGACACGTGGCAGATGCTCAAAAATGCTTTTCAAAGTATTATTTTGTGGATGAATTAAAACAAAACTTCAGGGAAGCAAATTTCACCTTAATATAAGTGGAATGATCTAATAAGAAGCACTGTCCAAGGTGGGCTATGACAGACAGTGAGCTCTCCATCTTTCGAGGAGTTCAAACATAAACTGTGGATACTGTTATGTAAGCTGGGGGGTTGACCCGGTTTATGAGGCGAAAACAGTGGCAGCCCATTAGCCCCTGACCAAGGAAAAGCTCCAACACTTTCTACTTCATGACCATGAACAGATTCATTTTTGGAACGGTATTAAAAGATGCATCCTGTAATATCATCAGTTTAAGCCAGGAACCAAATCCTTGTGCTCTGCTTTCTGGGAGTTTTGTTCAGTTTGAGCCACAGTTTATTAAACCCTAGGTTTTTAATTTCTATTCATGATACTAAAGTTTTTTTTTTTTTACTAAGAATAATACTTGTACCTTTGAAACTCTCCGTGGACATGGTCTTCTCCACTAGAGCACCATTTGAATGCTGATACATATTAGTCTAGAGCTGTGGTTGATAGGTCCTAAAAACCCAGTTCCTTCTTCCTACAGAACCAAAGGCTTCTAAACCCATCTCTTTGTCACACTAATTTGGAACCCAAATTTCCAAATTAACTTAAGAATGGCCCACAAGAGAATTTCAACGCTTCTTGAAACATTGGAAGTCTTTTAAGATTTTCCCTTCCCTTCTCCTATTCTTCCTTTTCCTCCTCCTTCCTCTTCTTTTTCTTCTCCTCCTTCTTCTTTTAATTCTGAATGAAGTTTATCATCTCAGGAAATGTGGTACCTTGATAATCGCTTTGATATCCATGCATCCCACATTGATTTACACTGAACGACTGTGGTCCATTAAAAAGACTTAATAAAGTGGAAGCCTCGTGCCCAACCATAAGATTTGCTGTGATGATCTTTTGGTGAAGAGCGCCACCTCTCAAGAGCAAACCAAGGTGGCCTTTCTGTGGGCCAGAGTCGGAGGAACCGTCCGCCAGAAGAGTGAATCAGGGATCGCTCGCATTTTCTCCTTGCACAGCATTCAATTACCTTTTGGACCAACAATGGTAAAGTACCTGAGATTGTACCTCATGACTGTTTTAGCGAGAGTGTCTCTGGGCTCTAAAATTATTATTCACCGTCTATGAATTCACTTTTAAAAGACAGTAATTCTTAATCTATTTCTCAGTCTGCACCATTCTTTAAAATCTTGGATTTTCTACTGAATAAAACAAGTCTCCAGACTTTATTCAGATTAAGAATTCTTTCTTAGCATTTTAGGTATCTCACAGGTCTTCTAGGCTCCTCTTGTTACAGGTGCAGAAGGTGAGGCCTGGAGTAGACCAGTGATGGCATGTACCTCCCCTGTTGACCCCGCACCTGTTGACTACTACCCTCAGGCCCTCCCCTTTGGGCAACATTCCCCTGTCTTGGGTTCCCAGAATTTTGCAGTTTAGAGGGTAACTGGAAAGACTGGGACTGTATCGAAACTAATTGTGATATCTTAGGTCATATGCATTTTATCTTTATAACTTTATCATGTTCTGTTTGTGCTAATAAAGTACAAATCTCTCTATTCACAACACATAAAAAACCACAGATGTTGATTCTAAATTGAATTATATTAATCACTGCCTATGCCTCTAAAATCATTCATGTAAAATTTTTGAAAAAAGCATTTTAGGTTCTTCTTCCTTTCTCAGGAGTTTTAAGTGATTTAAAATATATACCTGCATGTATTATTTGATGTTAATACAGCTTTTCCTAAATAGCATGCTTGACGTTTAACAGAGATTTTTGGAGCTAGCGTATTCTGAGTGCCAATGGAGGGAAATTTACCTTATAATATATGATTTACTATAAAGGGGTGTTGCTACTGCAGAAGAAAGGCAAGGAGCAAAGGATGAGAACTTTGGGTTCAAGTCCAGTGTCTGACACTTAGCAGCTCTGTGAATTAACCCCAAAAAAACTCTCCTGGTGGAGGCATGTGTGTTGCTCGCAGGGACGGGGGGTGGAGGGGAAGGAGTGGTAAGAAAATCTATGCTGCCTTTCTCATTGAATTGTTGTTAGCATCAAGGTCAATAATATAGTTGAACGTTCTTTGAAACTTATAAATCAAAGTTAAGTTAGGGGCTTCCCTGGTGGCGCAGTGGTTGAGAGTCTGCCTGACGATGCAGGGGACACGGGTTCGTGCCCCGGTCCGGGAAGATCCCACGTGCCGCGGAGCAGTTGGGCCCGTGAGCCATGGCCGCTGAGCCTGCGCGTCCGGAGCCTGTGCTCCGCAACGGGGGAGGCCACAACAGTGAGAGGCCCGCGTACCGCAAAAAAAAAAAAAAAAAAAAAAAAGCTAGTATTATAACGGCCAGAGCATTTGCTTGCTGCCATGTAGCATGTGAAGTGGAAGTCATATGTTTAAAGGTTAAAATCTGGGCTCTTTGATCTGCCAATTTGGATGGAATCCTAACTTCACTACTTCCTAGCTGTGTGCCCTCTGGTGAGTTACTAAACCTGCCTAAGCCCGACATCCTGAGGGAATGTAAATTGGTGCTGCCACTATGGAGAACAGTACGGAGGTTCCTTAAGAAACTAAACATAGAGCTACCATGTGATCCTGCAATCCCACTCCTAGGCATATTATCTGGAGAAAATTTTAATTCGAAAAGGTAGGGAATTCCCCTGCAGTCCCGTGGTTAGGACCAGGCACTTTCACTGCGGAGGGCCCAGGTTCAATCCCTGAAAAGATACATGCACCTTAATGTTCATAGCAGCACTACTTACAACAGCCAAGACATTGAAGCAACCTAGATGTCCATGGACAGAGGAATGGATAAAGAAGATGCGAGATATATATATATATAATGGAATATTACTCAGCCATAAAAAAGAACGAAATAATGCCATTTGCAGCAACATGGATGGACCGAGAGATTACCATACTAAGTGAAGTAAGTCAGAAAGAGAAAGACAAATATTATATGATATCATTTATATGTGAAATATAAAATATGACACAAAGGAACTTATTTACAAGACAGACTCAGACATAGAAAACAAACTTATGGTTACCAAAGGGGAAAGGGGGTGGGGGAGGGATAAGTTAGGAGTTTGGGATTAGCAGATACACACACTATATATAAAATAGATAAACAACAAGGTCCTACTGTATAGCACAGGGAACTACATTCAATATCCTGTAATAAACCATAATGGAAAAGAATATGAAAAAGAATATATATATATGTGTGTGTGTATATATATATATATATATATATATATATAACTGAATCACTTGCTGTACGCCTGAAACTAACACAACACTGTATTGTAAATCAACTACACTTCAATAAAAAATAAATAAAAGATAGAGTACAGTGATGCGTGCGAGGCACCACGTGGGATGTCCAGCCCACAGCAAATAAACGTTAGTTTGTTTTAGCACTATGCGATTCCTGGCTTTTTCTGTTCATACAGTTCTGTGGGATAAATAATCTGGGAGAGTTGAGCCTTTTAGCCCTTGAAATATTTTACTTAGGTCTCCCTCCCCTATGACTAGAGCTCTAGCTGAGACATCGCCTCAAAGGACACAGAGCAAATGAAAGTGTCATGAAACAAAATTATGAACAGAAGGATTCATAAGTTTGAGGGATAAGTCCAAGAATATCTGCTTTTTATCCTGCCCCCCCTACTCTCGTCTTCAGAACTATGTCCCTTACAAAAAATTTCAACTCCAAGAGAAGAGTCGATTTCAGGATGTCTTCTTGACTCTGTTCCTAGTAAGCGTCCCCAGTAATCTTAGACCCTTTATAAACCTTATGAACTTATAAATAAGTCATTATTTTAAAAAATTATGTTATAAATAACTTGGTTCATTTACCCTATTTCCTCTTTTAGGTTATGAACTTCGTGAAGCCTAGCCTCTTCCTGTTTTTCTCACTGTACCCGATGTTTAAGTTCCATGAATGGTCCAAAGATCATTAGTGCCTTAACGTTACAAGCACTTGGACTCACATTGTGCTTCTATCACCTACTTGTTGGGTATCCTTGGGAAAGTTGCTTCAATTCTCTGAACCTTGGTTTCTTTGCTCATAAAATGAAGGCAACCTTGCAGAGTCCTCATGAATCTTGGTAGTAATACCTGGAAAGCCCTTAACACATAATAAGACTTCAATAAAAGGTCACAATCAGTGTTTCTCTCCTTTAAGTTGTCTAATACGATTATTATCACCATGGTGGCCACCATTTCTATGCCTATCATTGGCCCAGATTCCCAAGAACTAAAGGAAAACAGAAGAAAGGATATAGAAAAAGCCAGAGAAGCATGATGAGAGCAGAAAGAGTTTGCTAAAACCAAATCAGCAAACACAGGGCAATAAATGTATTCCACCATCCAAAGGTGACGGTGGCTTCATCATGCTGATAAAAGAGAACACTGGTGAGACAGTGCCACTTAGTGGTGGTCTCTTAATATTACATGCAGCGACTTCGTAAGCGGTGGGGAAATATTAATAATTGCCAAAGGGGCCTCCAGTTTATTCCTCTTGTCTCTTTTGAGAAGGTGGGGATGTACCGCTTGTGCATTCCTCTCTCTCACCCGTCCTGAGTTGGGCTGTGCACAGCGCTGTGCTCACAGACCTGCTCAGCAGCACTTTGTTGTTCGCTTGTTACTTCTACATTAATAGTTAGAGCCTCTCTGGGCTTATAAATTAGCTCATTAGCAACAAGTCAACATATTAATCAATCACAAAGTAACAAAGGATGATGAGATTCTTGACATTTGCAAGTTAAGCTGTGGTCTTGATCACCATTTCCCCATCTGCAAGGAGGGAAGAAAATACTTTTTTTTTATAAGTTTATCAAAATTAAGTTCATAAAATTATGAACGTTTAAGGAAGAATGTTTTATCTATCATGATAGTGCCTCCTGCAGTTACTTACTCAAAATTATAATCTTTTAAACACAATGATGTTACGTGAGGAGTTTTACAGTGCTCTACAGACATTCAGTCCCGAGTCCCTGGGAAAGAGAAAATAAGCAGATTCGATTAACTTTATATTATTTATTCACTTGTTCACAGTAGGATCTATGAAGACAAACTAACTCCACCGATAAAAGAAAAATCCAATAGCCCAAGTATAAAGCAGCATACCTTCAACTGTAAGGAAATCTTTTTTAAAGTTTAGAATTTTAGAATTAGAAGGCACTTTAAAAATTAGAAGGTTCAGCTCCTTCTTTTACAGATGACTCTGTTTATCTAACTCACATATTTTGTGATTTTGTCTTTTACCCTTGACTGCTGTGTTAGGATTTGTCACAGAGCAGTCTGGTTCTATTAACAAGTCAGGCTGTAAAACACCTTCTACAATGTGTCATTTATTTGGAGAGAGCGGGCCTGGGAGAGAATTAGAAACAGCTGAAGGCATATACACGCCCATTGCTGCTCCAGTTTTAAAGGCAGTTTAAAAGCTCAGATGAAGAGAGAATAGGCAGAAACAGAAAGTTAGAGCAGGACAGATGTTGCTGCTGCTGTCTCTCTGGCCCTAGACGGGCCCTGGCCTCAGAGACAGGAAGGACCATCCCGGCAGTTTGATATGCCTCCTCCCCCAACACCCTGCCGCCCAGCCTCACGTGGGCATGGAAGAAGAGGGGAACACATGTGTCCCAATCCTGAATGCCCTTGCTTTATAGAAATGCCATGGCTTTTGGACCAATGGCATCTCTTCTGGTAGAAGTTGGAAGACATCTCCCAGATAGACTGATTTTGTTCATTAAATTAACATTTTTGAGCTCCTGACTT
The DNA here is from genome assembly GCF_039906515.1 of Pseudorca crassidens. NCBI lineage: Eukaryota > Metazoa > Chordata > Mammalia > Artiodactyla > Delphinidae > Pseudorca > Pseudorca crassidens. Next base: position 36,148,778 of record NC_090308.1, read on the forward strand.
GGGCTATTCTACAAATCTCACAACGATTTTCAGGCCTTCGGGCAAGGTGATTCCATCCCTGAAGGGCTTCTCCTTTTTACACTTCCACCACCACCATCACCATCTTCTTGTCACCACATCTAGGGGAATGTCACGCTAGGTTCTGAGGATAAAAGATGGATCAGACAGAGTGTCTACCGCCAGGAGGCTTTCTGTCTAGTATCACCATCATGACAAAACTGCCTGGGAAATATTCCCTGAGCTCAGAAATGTACTTCCAAACAGTTAAAGAATTCTTCTGTGGCTTCATGGTTTGCCATTTGATTTTCGCACCTTCTGAGGTCAAGTCCTACTTCGAAATGGCAGGGGCAACCACCAGAAAAGAAACTTGACCTAATTTGTAAGCTCAAAAATTACCATTTCAATTAAGTTGAACCAAAGACACATGCAGAACCTGATTTGTCCCTAGAGAAAGCTTGAGATGCACTTTACCTAGAAGAACCTTTCTGTTCCGTATCCCCTTCCAAGCTCTGAAATACGATTCCTTGGCAATATAGCCACTTCAGTATTTACATAATGATGGCATATTCTGACACAGCCTCTCTCTCTGTGTGTGAAATGATCTCCCCACACAGGAGAACTCAATGGCTGCCAGGATTCCCACACTGCCATTCTAGAAAGTCCTAGGAGGCGGTATGGATACTAGAAAATACATGAGCCGTGGTGCTATAAAGTTTTAGTCCTGACACAGCAACTTAATAGGTGTACGATCTTGGGCAAATTATTTAACCTTCCTGAGCCTGTTTCCTCACCTACAGAAAGCAGATAACGATACTCTGAAGGATGGTACAAATTTGAATAATATGGCAGAACTCTTAGTGAAGTGTCTGGCACAAATGAGGTGTTCTTTAAAGAAAGGTATTACCACTGCCATCCAAATACTCCTTGTACTCACTTCCTGATACCCTCTCACAACGCCATGCAAGACCACCTGACTGTCCTGTGCTGTTAGTGAGGCCAAACCCTTCAGTTTTAGTATCTGTCCTTGTATCTAATTGCTTTCCTCGAGTCAATGTTCGTTGCCACCACTTGTAATATTCACCACTTGCTGCCTTTGTTGTTTGCTGTTCCCTCGCTTGTTTTCTTCCCTTTTCCATCAGACTTCCTCTCTACTTCCTGGCCTGAGTGTTGCTGTGGTTTGCCTTTTATGACTCTTAAAAGGCACTGAAGTATCTCTATTCTTTCTGAACATTAAACCAAGAGACCATTAAGTGCCATCCTGGACCCAAGCCAATCAGGTTTCGCTTCAGTGGCTTAAAGCTGGATGCCCTGGTTGTTTTTCTTCTTTTTCCCGTTAGACACACTTTAAAAATTCCCCGCGCCCCCCCTTTAATCCTCTGGGTTCCATGCCACTCCAGATGTATAAGATTACTAGAATTTTGGCCTCTGGGATAACTGAGGTGTTGCTACAAAACATATAGGTTTACTCTTTAACAGTTAGGAATGTGCTAGAACAAAAGCATTTCTTTTAGTTAGAAGTTAAAAAAAAATTTCCAAATTGTTGAAAGCTGCATATTATCAGAATTGCTTTTCTTTTAATATAATTTATTCTCTATATTACTTAACTTGGCTGCTGTTTTATAGGAGTAACTATTTTTCTTTATTTAACAGGAAAATGCTACTGCTGAGTACGTACGATAGTATCATTTCTTTTTCTGTGTGCGGAGAAGGATTCTGCTACCTGGTCTAAGACACGTGAAAGGTCACCGTGTAACAGCTCCCAAAACAGTGGCTGGCATCAGCGACCTCTGTGAAATTCACCTGGAACCCTGCCCTATTCCTGATGACGCATGCTGATGGACAGGGGCAAACTGTAACTTCAGTCACTCTAGAGGGATAATAGTTCCAGTCTGTTCCATCTGATAAGGATGGAGTGATAGAGCAGCTGAAGATTCTTGTACAATTATGAAACACTTTAGTCACTGAAGGTGCGCATCAGTGGAGAAGAGTTGGGAGCTTGCCAGAAAACTGGTGTAAGGGATTATTAACTCAGATAATAATTTAAAACAAAACAGTAATGTTGTCTTTCTACATGCAGAACCCCTCCACTCTGTAATCCGGATGTGTCCAGGGGTGACTCTAACACACCCATTAGTGGCAATTATCTTGGAGCCAAACCGTTCTTGCTCAGCTTAAGGTTAACTGTTAAGAAGGCACATCTTTCTTGGCAATGTCTCTGCCACCGCCCTCAGCCACCACAGACAGGGTGCACTCTACAGCTGCTCGTCTGAGCAGAAAGCCCTCCCTTACCTCTGTCGTTCATGGCTGGTTTTATGGGGGACTGGTGCCCACTCTGACTTTTTTGCTGCACTGCAATACTGCACCACCGGCAAGAAAAGTGGCAAAAGAGAACAAAACCTAATCTCTTTCCCTTGAGCAAATATTCCTTTTGTAATATTCCCCCACTCCTAGACTTACTATCCTACATTTTTCTTCGGGGAGCTGAATTGCTCTGCTTAACCTAGTAACATAACTGATCAAAGCCTTCCTCGAATTCCCCTCATCTTTCCAGAGTCTCTGTGGCCAACCTCCAGAGCCTTTCTACACTACTTTAAAAAGGGGTTACATGTGAAAATTGTGTTTATTTTATTTCCTCACTCATTTTAATATAAATGTAACATCCATTTTCACCAATTATAATTCATCAACAATACGAGGAGTTTAATTTTAAGCATTTTCATTTTGGACCTATAGACTACAGCTTCTTAACTGCAACATTAGTGACATTTGTGCCGGATAATTCTTTGTTGTGGCAGGTTGTTGTGTGCTTTGTGGGAATTTTATTAGCAGCCCTGACATCTGCCTTTTAGATGCACACTCCCCTGCTTTGTGACAACCAGACATGTCTCCAAACATTGCCACATGTTCCTCTGGGGCAAAGTCACCCCGAGATTGAGAGTCGCTGATATAAACCAACTATTAACCTTTTTGTCAATGAAGATATAGCAGGCAGAAGCATCATTTCTTCCTTGGGTGTCTAAAGGAAAAAAAGAAAAGAAAGTAGGTTTTGGTCAGACATGGTCTCTGTTCTTTCATCAGTTCCTAAAAGCATTTTTATAAATGTTTTCTGGGCAAATTTTCTCAGATCAATCCATTGCTATCTGTTCTCTTGCCCAATGCTTTACCTAAATGACAGTATACGAAATCTATTTTATACACAGGATCTCATTTAATTTCCACAGTGATAAGATGTGGTACTCACAGCCAGTTAGCTGGGAAGCAGCAGGGTGTCATGGAAAGGAAGATTTGGAGGAAGACAGGCCAGAGCTTCAATTCTGGCAGCCCTGTTCACTGGCTATGAAAACTTAGAATAGATACATGAATTATGTGTAACTGAAACACTTTGCTGTACACCTGAAACTATCACAACATTGTTAATCAACTATACTCCAATATAAAATAAAAAGTTAAAAAAAAAGAAAGAAAGAAAAGTCAGGCCCGTTCTTCAGCTTCTGTGCCACTCAGTTTTCTCTTGGAAATGTCCGATTACTATCCTGGAGAAATGTTGGGTGAATTAAAATGAGGAGAGATGTGTGACAATATATCTCACTTAGTGGAGGCTTAAGCAGTGATGGCTTTTTGTATTAGAACACCAAGACCAGAGCTTTGTGGACTACCCCACAGCTGCATACTGAAGCAGCTTTCTCAGTAGCAGCAGATTTTGCCCCCATTCTGGTCACAGGCCTCTTTAGGGATCTGATAAATAGAAAAGCCCTCAAATGCAGCACAATTTCAGGAGATTTCCATATTCCCCAGAGTGTATATTAAACCCAAGGGATGAATCCCTCTAATGAGAGCCTTCTGATTTCACCTTTTCTTCTAGTTGACTCAGTAAGTGATACAAATTGTTTTCCCTGCCCATTGCTTTAAACGGGCACCCCCTTCTAGGGAAACAAATGGGTTCCAAGTCCCCTGATGTTAGTGGTTGGCCAACAAGGCTTTGAAATAAGCCATTGGTCTGGTAGAGTGCAAACAGGCTTGCTAATTTCCCAGCAATAGACATTTAGCATCAGAGAGAAGTAAACCTTTGACGTGTTAAACCCCTCAGATACAGAGGTTGCGTATTACTACAACACAACCCAGTCTAGACTTCACTTCCTATTTCAGTGAGAAAATAGAGGCAATCAGAAGAGAGCTCCACAATCTCCCACGACCACAACTGCCATTAATTAGTCACCATATATTCTCCCTTCCTCATGTTTTATGGATGAATGCTCCATATTCCTAAGACCAATCTTTCATCTTGTACCCTAGATTGTATCCTCTTCTATCTACTCAAGGCCATCATTCCAGTATTTCTCTCCTTTGTCTCCTACAGTACATCATTAATTTTCCCTCTCTACTAGATCACCTCCATCAGTAAACAAAAATACTGTAACATCTCCTGTCTTAAAAAGAAATCTTTCCTCCAGTAGCCCCACTCATTTTAAATGAGTTGCATTTCTCACTCCTGTTCTCTTTGGAACCATCTCCAGGTAGGGTTCTGCTTGCCCCAGCAGACCAAAGCTGCTCTTGTCAAGGTCAGTAGTGACAATGAATTTGCTAAATCCAGTAGTCAAATCTGTCTTTATCTGATATAATGTTGACTTAATTGATCACATTCCTTCCTTCTTGAAGTATTTTCTTCATCTGGCCTCCAGGACACAACCACCTCTTAATCCTCTACTGGCCACTTCTTTCTGGTCTCCCAAACTCTAAACTTTGGTTTGCCTGAGACCTGAGGCTTCAGACATCTTTTCTTCATCCACACTTTTCCACCAGGTGGTCTCATCCAGTTGCTTGGTTTTACAAACCATCTTATGTGCTGATGACACAAAGTTGTCACCTTTCCCCTGACCTCCCGATTTATCTCTCTACTAGGATCTCTAATAGGTATCTCAACATGTCCTAAACTAAACTTCTGATTCCTACCCTTCCCCACAACCTACTCTTCTTGCAGTTTTCTCTGGCTCAATACATAGCAACTCCATTCTTTCAGTTGGTCAGGCCAAGATTCGTGGAGTCATCCTTGACTCCTCTCTTTCTCTTGTACCCCATGTCCAATCTGTCACAAATCCTGTTAGTCCTACCTTTAAATTGTACCCCAAATTTAACATCTCACCACCTCCACTACTCGAATCCTGGATTAAACCAAAATCATCTCCCCAAAGAATTACTTCAATAGACTCCTAACTGGTCTTCCAACTTCCTTCCTCCCTATACCGTCTATTCTCCATGTTACCCTCTCTCATTGAGTCCTTCAGTATGCATGTCACTAAGTGCCTTAAAAACTGGTACCATCGGTTTTTGATAGAATTAGGACAGATAGTTGAGACAGGCCCTGACCAACTTTTGGGGATTCTTCAGCACTTGAGGTGTCAGGGGGTTGTGATTTCAACATGGAATTGTATTCTCTCCCTAGCCATTTATACTAACCTCTAAAGTTCTCTAGCTATGGCTAGCCTCCAATCCTTCCAGTACTTTTGTCACTCCTAACTAATGTCTCCCTTCCAAAGCATCTTCCTTGTGCCTCTGTTAAAATGTTTATAGATTGCTCGCCTTGAAGTAGAGTTCCTTATCTCTCCCTCTAGTCAGAGGTTGAATTGCTAAAAGGCAAGATTTTGGTGCATTAAGGCATAACCTTCCTCCACCTCCACGGCACCCCAACCCCTCTGTCCCTCCCCAAGGAACTGCAATCCCTTTAAAAGTTTGATGGAGTTCAGCTGAGCGGAGTTTAGCAAACAAGTAATGCATACCTAGATGCTCCAAGTACAGTGCCTCTGCCTTGGATGGTGCAATGCCCAACTGCAGCCACTACGGCCAGGAAGGTGGAAGACTGGACAGAACAGTCGGAGAAAACCAGGGTGAGGAAATGGAGGAGGAGTAAGGAGAGGAGGAGAGGGAAGGAGGGGTAGGGAGGAAGAATAGGAGGAGCTTCAGTGGGAGGGGCTTCGGGGGGAGGAGCTTCGAGCGGCGGTCGCGCTGCTGGCTCAGACGTGTCGCGATCGGTGGCCGCATGGCTGCGCCCATCTCGGGCCGCGGGGCCCGGGACTTGCTGCAGTTCCTGCGGCTGGTGGGGCAGCTCAAGGTGAGCGGGCGCCGGGAGGGCCGCCTGGGGCCCGGGTCGCGGCTGCGCGGGGAGAGGCCGGGGCCGGCCGCGGGGCGACGAGGCTCCTGCTCCCCACCTGGCCCGAGGCCAGCCCCCTTCCTCAGTTCTCCCGGCCTCTTGGGGTCGACAGAGGAAACCCCTCCGGATGGATGCGGTAGTGCGTCCGGACCGTGGTCGGAGGAAGCAAGTGGCGGAGACTGCGTAGCCGGGCTGCTAGGGCCGACCCCAGGCCGAGAGGAGTCCGAGACGCCCTGTTTCCTGTGTCGGCCTGGCGCTCCGATGGGGCCGGCCCAGGCGGCCTTTCGAGAGGTTTCTGGAGGGGATCCGGCGCGGTGATGTGCTGGTCCCTCTGCCCGCGTCTGCCCCGAGTACTTTTGGGGCTCACGACCCCACAACCGGCCAAGTGGGAAGATCAGAACCCATTGGTCCTGCAGGGTTTAAGTGGAGTGCTTAAAATCTGTCTCACAATTACTTATAGAAATAACAAGACTTTTTTTTTTTTTTTTTAACGGAGGATTTTATGTAGCACACACTGGAGTTACATCCCAGGGGTCCTCCTCCTGCCGGTCCACCCCTGGCCACACGTTTTGCAGAATTTCTCCAAGTTCAAAGCAGATTATCTGTTCCATGCCATTGTTTCTACAGTTCATAAAATTCTTTAGAAATGTGAACTCCCGAGTCTCACAGGATCACATCATTATCTGAGTAAAAGGAAGAGTCATGACTGGTGGGTAGCATGAAGCAGTTAGAAATGCCTTATCCTTTCTGCTTCAGAATTTGGAAGTCTGTTGCTTGTTCACGACGCTTTCACCACAGTGTTTTCTACTTGTGTCTAATGAGTTGTTTGAAGTAAAACTTAACAACTCTTATAGTTAGGAAAGATAAGATACTTTACAGTTTTGTTCTTATGTTTTAAGGACTTGTATATGATCTGTACATCAGTAAATCGGTAACATGGAGTAACTTGACTTTAGGACTTAATGTATTGTATACTTGTGAATTATTCCTCCCTCCCTCTCTCTTTCTCATTCTCCGCCCTCACTGGTTTATTTGATTCCAGCAGTTGATCATTTAGGTTAGTTAAGCGTTTTTTAATGTGTACTGAAACCATGACCCAGCTTCTGTGCCCTATTCCCTGGACTTCTCTTGAAGAGCACCGTAGATAGTTAAAATACTTATTTTTATCAATTGTTTTCTGTTCATTTTTATCAGAGAGTCCCACGTACTGGCTGGGTATACAGAAATGTCCAGAAGCCAGAGAGCGTATCAGATCACATGTATAGGATGGCAATTATGGCTCTGGTGACCAAAGATGAACATCTTAACAAAGACCGGTAAGCTGTGAACTTTGGTGCCGGTTAGGGTCTGTGGGTATGCATGACTCTTCATGACTGAGGCCTGTGTCAGATTCTTGTAGCTTAGTGTATATGTCAAGAAAAATTACTTGAGGCAAACCATACAGATTCAGGATGTGGGAAGGGGCATTATATGCTGATCACTTCAGTTGTTGTAAACTGTACTCTGGGTTTTCTCCTGGCAAGTGAAAGAGCCTACCTTGGTCTCAAGGAAACTTAAGTGTGATGTGAGGGTTTCCAGGGCCTTGAAGGTAAAGTGTCTTTTGTCTAAAATTGTATCCATACACTGTGTGTACCTTTATTTCACCCCTTTTCTGAATAGTAGCACTTATTTGTGAAGTGACTTTTTGAAATTGTATGTGCAGGAAAGAGCTGAGAAAGATATCCTCTCTCCCTTCAGTCAACCAACAAGTGTTTAAAATGCTTTTTGAGGGACTTCCCTGGTAGTCCAGTGGGTAAGACTCCACGCCCAATGCAAGGGCCCTGAGTTTGATCCCTGGGTGGGGAACTAGATCCGTCTTGAATGCCGCAACTAAGACCTGGCTCAGCCAAAATAAATAAACAAAATAAAAAATAAAATGCTTTTTGAGCGCAGGACAAACTTTCCTAGCAATACAGTATAAGATAGTAAATAAAACCCAGATGAATTACACAGGCCCAGAGTGGCTTCCATACAGAGCACAAAATAAATTAAGTTAGAAAATTTAACTGAAGAGATCACCTGTTCTTGGGCGGTCTTCATGGAGGAGACAGAATCGGAGTTGACCTCTATGGTGCTGATTAGGTGGAGAAGTAGAAGACAGCACATAAAGAGAGGGCAGAGAAACCAAATCTCTGATGGTAGGAAAGTAAAGGTATATTTTGGAATTGATAAGTAAATCAAATTGATTGAAACGAAGGTCCATTAGGGAGTCTCCGGAGGCCTGTTACTCTGTAGATGGCGTAGAATTTAGGAGGTTTTTGGCAGATGGTACGAGATGAGCACGGTGTCAGATGGAGAGGCTCGTAAGGACAGTCTGAAATTTGAACTAGATGAGAGAGCAACTGCAGGCAGGGACACCTGTGAGGAGGCTGGGAGGCCTTCTTCTGCCTCGGTGATGGTGGGAACATAAAACAGACTGGCCCTCCGGGGCATTTATCTCATGAACTGCCTTTATAATTTTGATGCTGATTATCCTAATCACTCATCATTATCACTAATAATTATAATCATTTGTTGAATAATCAACATGTTTCAGGAACATAAATTATCAAATTTAGTTTTCATACCAAAGTTAGGAAGTATTATTACCCCTTTTTACGGATGTTAAAAATGAAGGCTGCAAAACTCAGCATTTAAAGAAATTAAGTACCTTGGCAAAGGCCACACAGCTATTAGATGTTGATTGCTGGATGCAAACTCAGATCTGTCAACTCTACCCATTTCTCTAGAAAGGGCATCATTTTGACATCTGACTAGTACATTGGGGAAATGATAGTTTTTGAATTTTGTATCAGTAAGTAAATGCTCTAACTAGATCACCTCCTGGCTTTTTAATCTAAAGTTATCAACCTTTTAAAGTGACATTTGAGAAACCAGCTATTTTTTTTTTTAATTCATGCTAACAATTTCCCCTGTATTCTCATGTATTGTGCTGAATATTAACTAGCAGTTTTGATTCAGAACTGTTGCAGGCTGGCAGAATATAATTACTTTAGAAAATACTGCATTAAAATAAAATACTCTGTGAGGCTGGAGAAAGAAAACTATATTATGTAACTTCAAAGTAGTATAGAGAAGGAATCTGTAGTGAATATAATTCTGTGTAATTATTCACCATTTCTTGCCTGGTCAGATGTGTACGCCTAGCCCTGGTTCATGACATGGCAGAATGCATCGTTGGGGACATAGCACCAGCAGATAACATCCCCAAAGAAGAAAAACATAGGCGAGAAGAGGTCAGTGTTGACTGTTGACTCCACAAAAGACCCCCAGAAAAACCCACTGCTGAAACAAAGCTAAGTTTATTAGACCTATTGCAGTAAGGGAGAGTACCTCCTTGATGGAGTTTTAGTAGTGTCTCAGAAAGGAGGGTGAAGGGAGGGTATTTATAGAGTTTTAGGGCCTGGGCTGGAGGATGTTTGGATGCATCTTACAAGAGGAGCTACTATCTTACAAGATGGGATTGCATAGAGTTTAGGACATAATAACTTTGGGGTGGTAGGGCTGGTGAGCCAAGGTCTTAACAAGCGTCTTGAAGGGCAAGCTGTTAGTGCTTACCCTATTTTGGGTGGTTTACAATCTTACCTTCCAGAAGTAAGGATTTCTTGGAATAAGCAGTGAATTGGTTTTGCTTATTCTAAGCCTTGTTTAACACAGAGACAGGACATTTTGTTGGTTTCAGTTCTCATGGAGGGGCATAGAGGGGACCTGAACACAGAGTACAGATAGTACGGCTTTCATTAGAACAATGGAAATAGCTGGAACTTGAAGGAATTCTCCATGCTAGTTTAAGCTCTTTGGAGAGAAGTTCTAGAAAGCCCAAGAATAATCATTATTATAATTAGTATTTAGTAAATTTTAAATTAGTCCTTTGATTTAGTGGTTAAAAGTAAAGAAAAAATTTTGTATTAGTAAAAAATGAATAACATCAATAAAACATTGTCTGCTGATTTGGACTCTAAACCAGAGTCCAGGGACAAAGAGGAAGACATATTTGACACAGAGACTGGAAAATCCAGGAAGGTTTTTTTTTAAAATGCTGAATGGCTGGTTCCCAATTCAGGGATTATTGCAAGCTGCTTTTATTGTAGGCCAGAGAGACTGATCCTAAATGTCTATAAGTCAACAGATCCTTCATCAAGGTGGTTTAACAGGGAAGGTGGGCTTAAATAGCTGTTCTCGGAGCTGGCGGAGGCTAGAGCTCAGTAGCCAACAGCATTTTTGCCCCTCTAGAGGCAAGAAGATCTATAAGGAATCTCAGTTTAGGAGTTCCAACACACCCTAAATTATGGTAGTAAGGGGAATAGTGTAAGGGATGTGTTCTTAGTGTAAATACAGGTCCAGAACACATGAGCATCATGACAGTCTGTGAAAAGGGAGGAGCTAAGGAAATATTTCTCTGTAGGAGTCTAGACTGTCCTGAATAAAGAACTCCTAGGTTGACTGGCAGGATTAACACAAAAAGAAAACAATTAGCTCAAGATGCTGAGTTGCGGAGAGGAGTTAGCCCCAAACCAGAGGATGTTGGGTATTGACATATGACATAGAGAAAAAGGAGGAGGAAAAGACTCCTCAATTATATAGCACGTTTCAGGATGTACGATTGTTTCATTCAAGGGTAAATGTATACCTTGTGGAGGAGAAATCACATACTGAAGTACCAGAGGGTGACCAGAGACCTTAAAGTGACGCAAAGGAAGAAGAGAGTGTTCCCGTATAGGCACACAAGGAATGTGAGGTTCATTCCACAGAGGAGCGAGTCAGAACCTTCTGAAGAAAAAACATTCAGTAGGAAGGATCTCCAACCACTGGAGACAGAGAAAACCTACCTGTGTCCTGACAGAAGCTGAGTCCTGGCTAGTGACACCCCCCGGAGCGGGGCATAGAGGGGACTTGACACTCAGTGCTGCTTCTTCCTGGACGCCGTATGCAGGCAATGATGAAAAGCCTGCCCAGCCTCATTAAACCTCCTGGCTGCTGCCCACTGCATCTGATTTACAGGAGAATAAATATCATCAGAAGGGAAAGGGGAAACATCTTAAAGAACCCCAAGTTCTTGGACAGGAAACCAAAGGCTTGGGGAGTGCTGATACTCCATTGCCTCTTCCTCTGCTAGTTAGGATTTGGGACAGAGAAAAAGATCTGGGAGGTGAACAGTTCTTTATGCAGATGGTGTTTATGAATAAGATGTGGATGTCTGAGCCATAACTTAAGATAATTAAATGAGGGTTTCTTGGCTCCTTGAGGTGGAATGCACATACTGAAAACCAGGAAGTATCATTTGCCCAGAGGCTAGCCAACGGCATCAGAAAGGCTTTAAACCCAAGTAGGAATGGGAGGAAAAATACTTGATAAAATTGGAAGGCTGATTGTCTTGGAGGAGAGTAGGTATTAAGATGAAAGGGAGAATGAAGGTGTAGAAGAGAAAATTCAGGGGGGCCAAAAGTAATACTTGTAGTCTGACTCCCCTCCTAAACAGGATAAAATGAACTTTATATTATAACCCTAGTTGGTAAATGACGCCTGGTAGGGATCATTAAGAAGCAGTGGGATGAAGCTTGACTCTGGAATATAGCAATAGCAGGTTATATTCCTTGGCAAAGGGGAAACGTATTAAAACAGAAGGCAGAGTTATGATATATATGTACCTGAGAGTTAAAGTTGCTGAAGAACTAGAGGTTAAAAGGGGAAGAACCAAACTTTATTATGGGAGTAAACATGGCAAGATGGAGAAAGTGAAAAGTACAGTGAACATTTTACAGAGTGCTTTTCCTGTGCCAGATAATGAGCACTTGATATATATATTAACTATTTAATCCTCACAGCAATCCTTTCAGGTAGGTACCACTATTAACCCCATTTTACAGATGAGAAACCTGAAGGACAAAGAAGTAACTTGCACAGGGTTCCACAGCTAGTAAATGGCAAGCAGGGTTTCAAACCCCATCTGAATCTACAGATTGTCATTAACTGTTGCACTCTTCAGCCTCACCAAAGATGTGTGAGTGATGAATACTGCTTTCTGGGTGCTTGTCACAAAACTGACAGACATTTGCTGAAAGCTTCACTCAGCTCAGAACTGTAGGCAGATTCTTTTTTTTTTTTTTTTTTTTTTTTTTTTGCGGTACGCGGGCCTCTTATGGTTGTGGCCTCTCCCGCTGCGGAGCACAGGCTCCGGACGCGCAGGCTCAGCGGCCATGGCTCACGGGCCCAGCCGCTCCGCGGCATGTGGGATCTCCCCGGACCGGGGCACCAAACCATGTCCCCTGCATCGGCAGGCGGACTCTCAACCACTGCGCCCCCAGAGAAGCCCTGTAGGCAGATTCCTGACATGCTTTGCTAACAGGAAGAAGCTAGGGAGATTATCACTCTAAATCTGTGTGAACAAGACAAAACTCAGTTTAGAAGTGGGAGTGGCAGGGCTCACCATCAGGCAGGGCAAGTCTGACATCTTCAGCCATTTGTCCTGGACTTCAATGAAGTCGATTTCAGTGGCTCATTTGAAAAGGTAGGCATGATTCTGTGGCATATGAGGCCAAACAAGGAATAACAACTAAGAGGTCTCACAATGCAATTCTGATTGTATAATAACAAATGATATCAATGAGTTTAGGTCCAGAAAATCATTGCTTAATTTCAGGAAGAGAACAAAAACGTATGTGTTTGCTATGTTTTGTTTTTTAAAAGACATGGTGATTTTAGTCACCAGGAAGCTTATTAATAAGTCAGTAATCATATGTGATTTCCAAAAAGCCAACTCAGCCTTGGGCTGCATTTATAGAAATAGAGCATTTGGCACGATGGAAGCTTTGGTTCCATTGTGTTTCGGGGTCAGACCACATATCAATCACTGTATTCAGTGCTGGCTGCGTCGCTCTGAAGGAAATAAAGTCATCCCTTGTCACAGCAGGACTTCTATGTTTATATTCTAGAAGTTTAATTTTGATATGTCTCTATACCTATATGTTATTCAGTTCATTCTTTTCAAACAAAAGCAATGGGCAAACTTATGTTTCTAGAATAGTGTAGAGAAAAGTGATCTATTTATAAAGACACTATTAATTTTTGAAAGTGCAAAGTATTTTCTCAAGTATTTTGCTGAGGTTTATGAAAAAGAAACAAGGGAGAATGCAGGTGCACAATACCCTAAATTTCATACCACTAAGGCTGCCATAATGGTGCAAACCATTCAAGATGGTGATGTTAGTTACAAGAGCGGATCGTTGACACTGGCCAATATGGTTTGCTCTGGAAGTGGCTGTATTCTATAACATTTTTTTCTCCCGGTAATAAATAATTATATATACAAATATTCATTTTTATTTTTATTGCTTTTTCCCATCTCACCATTTGATTTTATGTGAGACCTTTGCCACTTTTATATACCCACTTTGCCAAAAGTGGTTCTTACAACCATATTCTTTCCAAAGAGCCTAAGCTCTAGTTAGAAGAACTGGACCAGATTAAGAGGCATAGGATGAGGATAGTGAAGGAATTGGAAGCCATCTGAGAGTAGATTGCAGACCTCATGCCCCCAAAATGTGATATTTTAGAATTTTGGAGCAACATAGAAATGAAGGAAGAGATGGGAACGAGAGGGGCTCCTGGGACTTGGAGACTAGATATACATACTGAACACCCTCTATGCTCTCACTCTCTCATCTCTGCTTTTCTGTGGGTTTTGGCTCTCCAGGCTCTACTCGCGGCTTCTGTCTCCCAGCCTCTGCTGGACAACTCGTGCAGATGGTCCCTGAGTGGCTGGTTTGAGTTACATAGCCATCCCTTGGACCAATCACTGGTCGCAGAGATTCTGGCCCAGCTGGGCCACTGCCCACCTGTTTGACATTGTTTTTATGAGGGAGGAAGGCAGAAGAGCTGGGGCTATAGGCATAGTGGAAGGACTACAGGGACAATTTTCAGCTTGATGTAAGAAAGTACTTTCTACCAATGCTGCCTAAAGCCCATTTGGGTAACCTCTTGAGGTGCTAGGTTCCCACCACTGGACATGTTTATGGAGGGAGGATAAGAAGTGCCCAGTGATGCTGCTGGGTGGTTGGGCTCATTACCCTTTAACATCTCTTTTCAGTCTGTGAGTCTGTGAGCCTATGAAATGCTGCTTGTAATTTCCTTTATGTTAATAACAATATCTGCCCATTTGTGTAGTGCTTTACATTTTGCAATAAAAACATTTGAACGATAAAAAATGAACATAATGGTATACAAAAAATTTCTTTGAGATTTGTAATTCACTGATACTTTCCTATTCTCCCCACACTCAGGTTTGTTTTGAACTCTAGTGTGCTTATGGTTGAACTTCATGTGGGCATCTAGCAATTCATCCACAAGATGTGAAATCCATAAAACTCTTAGAGGAAAACATAGGCAGAACACTCTGTGACATAAATCACAGCAAGATCCTTTTTGACCCACCTCCTAGAGTAATGGAAATAAAAACAAAAATAAGCAAATGGGACCTAATGAAACTTAAAAGCTTTTGCACAGCAAAGGAAACCATAAACAAGACAAAAAGACAACCCTCAGAATGGGAGAAACTGTTTGCAAATGAAGCAACTGACAAAGGATTAATCTCCAAAATATACAAGCAGCTCATGCAGCTCCATATCAAAAAAAAAAAAAAAAACCCAATCCAAAACTGGGCAGAAGACCTAAATAGACATTTCTCCAAAGAAGATATACAGATTGCCAACAGACACATGAAAGAATGCTCAACATCATTTATCATTAGAGAAATGCAAATCAAAACCACAATGAGGTATCACCTCACACTGGTCAGAATGACCATCATCACAAAATCTACAAACAATAAATGCTGGAGAGGTTGTGGAGAAAAGGGAACCCTCTTGCACTGTTGATGGGAATGTAAATTGATACAGCCACTATGGAGAACAGTATGGAGGTTCCTTAAAAAACTAAAAACAGAACTACCATATGACCCAGCAATCCCACTACTGGGCATATACCCTGAGAAAACCATAATTCAAAAGGAGTCATGTATCACAATGTTCATTACAGCACTATTTACAATAGCCAGGACATGGAAGCAACCTAAGTGTCCATCGACAGATGAATGGATAAAGAAGATGTGGTACATATATACAATGGAATATTACTCAGCCATAAAAAGAAACGAATTTGAGTTATTTGTAGTGAGGTGGATGGACCTAGAGTCTGTCATACAGAGTAAAGTAAGTCAGAAAGAGAAAAACAAATACCATATGGTAACACATATATATGGAATCTAAAAAACAAAAAAAGGTTCTGACGAACTTAGGAGCAGGACAGGAATAAAGATGCAGATGTAGAGAATGGACTTGAGGACACAGGGAGGGGGAAGGGTAAGCTGGGACGAAGTGAGAGAGTGGCATGGACATATATACACTACCAAATGTAAAACAGATAGCTAGTGGGAAGCAGCCGCATAGCACAGGGAGATCAGCTCGGTGCTTTGTGACCACCTAGAGAGGTGGGATAGGGAGGGTGGGAGGGAGATGCCAGAGGGAGGGTATATGGGGATATATGTATGCGTATAGCTGATTCACTTTGTTATACAGCAGAAACTAACACAACATTGTAAAGCAATTATACTCCAATAAAGATGCAAAAAAAAAAAAAAGATGTAAACTCCTTGGCCTCGCTTCTGATACTTCTGTAATCATTTCACACCTTCCTCATTGTCCTTATTCGTGTCTGGTGTGCTGTAGGCCACAAAATAAGTGCTCGTGAATAAATACATATGAACAAATACATTTATTTAATGTACACAGCTGCCCTCCTTGTAAGCCTAAATATTGTCCAATATTCTGCTGCCCCTTTGGGAGTTATTTGTAAGAGTTTGAGTCCATTATTTGGCATTTGTAGATGAGTTGTTAAATAAATGTGAATATGATTAAAGTAATGATTTGATATTTCAGGAAGCTATGAAGCAGCTAACCCAGCTCCTCCCAGAGGATCTCAGAAAAGAGCTCTATGAACTTTGGGAAGTAAGTATATCTGCTGGGTTGCTTTTTATTGTAACTGAATTTATATGGCTCATCAATGTTTTATTTGACTTAGACTGTCTCAATAAGCTGTCTCCAACTTGTTGCTTTTTTGGTCATGTCAGTTTCTCACCTCCCAGCTGCTGCAGGAACTTCTCAGGACTAACAGTAATTTTTCTTCCCATTTCCCTTGTCACCATAAAGCCTGGTACGGGTACTGACTCACAGCCCCTGGATTTCCTGATGCATGGCTCTCATCCTCCACCCTGTCAACCTCACACTCCCCCACCCCCGTCTCTGGTCCTTGAAAGGAATGTAGGCGTTGGGGTAGTTCAGAACTGGGTTCCCACCTCACTCATCACTTCCTGGCTCAGTGACCTTGGGCTCCTTCCCCTCCCTGAGTCAGTTGTCCATCTCTGAAACCATTAAGGGGTGTTAGGGCTGAGTGAGGTCAAGGCCAGGTGCTGCCATGGAGCCCAGTGCAGAACGTGGGCTCTGTGGGTGCTCAGTCCCTCCCTGGTGCTGTTTTCCAGCAGTGAAGAGAAAACGACAAACAAACCCTGCCTACTGCAGTTTCTCACTCCCCTCCAGCCCCACTGACCCTCCCTTGCCTGAGCCTCTAGCCCCACCCCTTACGCTTGGGTAGCCCTGCCTCTCACTCTCACTTTTCACATTTCCTTCAAAGCCCTGCTCCCTCCTCCTGTCTTCTGAACCTGACCTTCCACCTTTTCTTTCACCCCCTAAAACTCATATGTACCTCCAAATAAGACCTTATTTGGAACTAGGATTCTTACAGAGGTAATCAAGTTAAAATGAGGTCATTTGGGTGGGGCGCTTTTCCAATATGACTGGTGTCCTTATAAAAAGGGGAGTTTGGATGTAGAGACACACATATTGGAAGAATACCATGTGAGCATGAAGAAGGCCATCTGTAGGCCAAGGACAGAGGCCTGGAGCAGTTCCTTCCCTCACAGCCCTCAGAAGGAACCAACCCTGCAAATACCTTGATTTCCAATTCCCAGCCTCCAGAACTGGGAGATAATAAATTTCTGTTGCTTAAGCCACCCGGTTTGTGGTACTTTTTACAGCAGCCTTAGAAAACTAATTTTCTCTCTCTTTCTTCCTCTTGCCCTGATTCTGTGCAGTGGCTACTTTATTATATTCTTCGTTATTTTTTAATTATCTCTATATTCTCTCTGTTTGGCTCTTTACTGTATCTGTTAGAGTTTTGTACAGTTATAGCTGAAAGAAAGCCTGTTTCCAACTCCCTTATTTTATAGATAAGAAGACTGGAGACTAAAGAGTTTTGCCTTCCCCAAGGTCTCTTAGCCAGCTGGTGACAAAGCAAGGCCACAAGCCTGCCTCCTAACTCAGCATTTTCTTTATGTCATTACGCTGTACGTTAATTAATTGAACAAGCATTTATAGTTCTTATGTATTCATGATACTATGTCAGTTACTTACTATTAATTGTAAGAGACCCTGGGTTTCCAGGGGCTGCTGTAACAAATTACCACGAACTCGGATGGCTTAAAACAACAATGTATTGTCTCACAGTTTTGGAGGCCAGAAGTCCAAATCAAGGTGCTGGCAGGGCCATGCTCCCTGAAGGCTCTGGGAGAGGATCCTTCCTTGCCTCTCCCTAGCTTCTGGTGAATGCGTCTTCCAGCTTTGACATCCTTGCCTTCTGAATACATTGTTCGAGTCTCTGCCTCCTTAGTCAGGTGATGTTCTTCCTATGTCTGTAACTGTGCCCAGATTTCCCTCTCGTAAGGATGTCGGTCATTGGGTTGAGGTCCATGCTAATCCATTATGACTTTATCTTAATTTGATTACATCTGCAAAGACTCTATTTCCAAATAAGGTTACATTCGTGCATTACAGGTAGACATGATTTTGTGGGAACGCTATTCAACAGAGAACACAGACTCTCATATTAACTTATGCATGTTTTAGATTCATGTACATTGGCTTCAATACCAGATTTCCAAGGTTCAAATTACTGGCTCCTCTGTTTACTAGCTATGTGATCTTGGGCGACTTACTGAACCTCTCTGTCTCAATTTCCTCATCTATAAAATGCTACTAATAGTAGTATACCTATTTTATAGGGTTGCGTGGCAATCAAATGAATATATGTAAAGCAGTTAGAATATTGCCTGACACATAGTACACTCTGTTTTTCTGTCTCCAGTCCATATGTTCTGATTTTGATTTAAGAAAATAGGGTCACTCTGTACGCAGGGAACTGAGTACTGGTTACATAGAAAATGGCAGTTGATCGATTTCTGAAACGTTAATCACTGCTATTCACAACTGTAAATAGCTGTCAGCCCACAGGGTCACATCTAGTTAAAGCAATTAGATATCCTCGATTATAATTTATCTTTTACCATAGAAGTGTGAAGTCAAATTTTAGTAAGTCAAGGGAAAACATTTTCATTTTTTTCCTCGAAGTATCACAGAAAGATATCCGCCCTACCACCTGCATTTTGCTTTAAAGAAATAACCCTTGGAATCCCGAGGCAAAGCAAGAGGTGCTCCCTGCCATACGCTGAATGCCTGGCACACTCACCTGCCCTTGGATTGTTTCCCAACATACAGCTGAAGATACTGTTGGGTTAACAAGTACCCCTTAAAAAAGCCTCTCTCTGTTCTATCCTTTGAAGTACAAGTGCAGCATTTTGGTGGGGAGTTTGATATACAGCAACATGAGCGTCCTGGGTCCCAGAGGGAGAGTCACTAGGAGGTGGGAAAGTGGAACACATAAAAGACAACTTTATATATGTCGATACTTCATGTAGGGCCAATCTTTCCCCAAGGGAGAGGGAGGTAACCTTTGATCTTCCTCTCCTTTCCTCTCTTTCTCTTTCCTTCGGTCCTCCATGTTGAGAACCTGGAACTTGCTTGAAATCCTCATCCTTCTGTTGTTCTGAAAACCCCAGTCAGAGCTGCATCTAATAAAAACCAAGAAATCTTCAGTGATTCACATCACATCACCCTGCTGAGAAAGCATGACAGGTTCATTATCTGAACACATCTAGGGTGGAATTACAAATGAGAGCTTGGCAGGGAAATCAGTTGGGAATACTTTGGTCTTAATAGAAGAATGGTTCTGTATAGTATTAATTGGGACTGGTGGTTTTGTGACATGTGTCATGCACTATGAAGCAGACTGCCTCTTATTTCTGGCCTGCACTGAGGAGGGAGGGAACAAAGGGAAGAGGAAAGGTAAAAAAGCCACACCCCGTCCACTACCTTCACCGCCTCCCTGCCACCAACACATGCACATACCCATGGCATGAAGAGTTCTCAGACCCTGGCTGTATCCTCAAGAGTCATAACCCGGAGGGACTTGATTAACTCCTCCCTATTTGGAAAGCAGGGACAGAGATTTTCATTGTAGAGTGGTAACCGAAATTAAATGAGAAAGCTAGAAATTCACTTCAAAAGGAAAAGGAAACGCGACATTAAATGGAGAGGGAAATAATTTGAGAAGCATAAGATGAAATATTAGCTTGAAGTTGAAAAGACCTGCTCTACTCAGGTGGATTAAAGAATAATGATCTTGAAGATAAGTTACTAAACAGGAAGGAAAATGCTTGGAAGTGTCCATGTGAACACATGAGGCCTCGCAGGCATCGGGTGGAATAGAGGGAGCTGTGAGCACCGCCTTCCCACATACAGCGCCGCTGTTAAGCGGTGGAGTTGCAGGTGACTAGTCTCTGTGATGGGTTTGTATGCAGTGGAGAAATGTGGCCAGTGCAGAATGTGCTTTTAGCTGTGACTCTGATTTCAGGTACCAGAATGAGAATTTTCCTGGAATAACCTATCATGCAGCCCTAATCATGTGGCTTTAATTGTCCCTTTACTTAGGAATATGAGACCCAATCTAGTGCAGAAGCTAAATTTGTGAAGCAGCTGGACCAATGTGAAATGATTCTTCAGGCATCTGAATATGAAGACCTTGAGAACAAACCTGGGAGACTGCAGGACTTCTACAATTCCACAGCAGGTACGCAATGCTGCTTTCAATAAGCATCACTTTAGTTTGGCTTAATTTACTCCTAATGTATAAAATGTTAGTCATAACATTATATTATATGTCCACTGTTGTTACCCTCCTCTGACACTTTCGTATGGAGCATCTAAGAAGCAAATGGTGGGGTTTATGGTATGAGGTGACCTAGTGCACAAGAGCATTGCCGCTCTGGAGTCTGAGCACCAGGTTCACATCACACATACTAGCTGTGTGCTTCCAGGCAGTCTCCTGACCTCTCTGAAAAATGGAAATCATAATACCTTACTTAAGACATAGGCTGGTTTTGAGATTCAAGGTATGTCAAATGCATTATAATATGTAAGTGCTTTATAGATGTCAGGTCATGTTAAGGTGGAGGTAGAAATAGAGACTTAAAAAGAGAAAACTCCAAACAGCTGAAGTCACCGTCGTCATTATAGCTCTTCAGAGCACAGGCCTAAAGTCAAACTGCATGGGTTTGAATCCTGGTTCTGCCACATACAATTTACGTAACTTCCAGTAAATTAATACTTAACCTAGCTCTGGGCCTTCATTTCCTTATTTTTAACTTGAGGATAATTACAAAATCTACTTTATAGGGTTATTTGAGGATATATGTGAAGTGCTTAGAATAATGGCTGGCAATAAGCCTTAGCTATCTTCATTTTTTTTTTTTTTTTTGCGGTACGCAGGCCTCTCACTGTTGTGGCCTCTCCCGTTGCGGAGCACAGGCTCCGGACGCACAGGCTCAGCGGCCATGGCTCACGGGCCTAGCCGCTCCGCGGCATGTGGGATCTTCCCGGGCCGGGGCACGAACCTGCGTCCCCTGCGTTGGCAGGCAGACTCCCAACCACTGCGCCACCAGGGAAGCCCGCTATCTTCATTTTGATTCAGCTTCTAGAGTGAGGCACCAGGTGCACTGACCGCTGGTGTTCATGTTGCTCCCTGGAGTAGAACTCCATCTCTCTTCCCTGGGAGTTCTTCAGGCTCAGCTCAGCCTCCATCTCCCCTGAGAATACTGTTAGCGATGATTTTGGGGGGACCTCTCTGGACCCTTTTGTGACCTCATCAAGTAGAGGAAAGTCCCAGCTCCAAAATATGCTCCAAACTATGATTTGCATCGTAATGAAGTTGATGTGATTTTCCTTCTCTCTTTTCCAGCCCCACTACCTCTGCCCTAGACAAGGCCCTCATTATTTCTGTATTGAGCTGTTGTTATAACCACCTAATTTAATCTGCTAGGCTCATGAGTTCATCCTGCGTGTCTCAGTGCTTTCCTCCTTAGTAGATATAGGTATCATCACCTCTTTGTTTTTTAAACGTTTGTGGCTTTCCTCTTCCTTAAAAATAAAATCTTGACAATTTCTAAGTCATCTGAACAGCTCTGCAGGCTAAGGCCACTCAGCTGTCTGGTTTCCTCTCCTAATCTTCCCTGTCACAGCTGAGCGTTCCCTTCTTTTTGCTCAATCTGCCCTCGGTCTGCAGCTTGCCTTAGCGTTGTCACAGTCTGACTTGCATTCTCCGTAATGATGTTCCTCGTTGGGTTTCTTTCCAAAACCCCACTTGCCCACCCCACCCTATCGTAAGCTGTTTGAGGGCTGAGACCAACCAGCTTTGTCTTATCTGTCCTCGGTATAGGTGATGCTCAAAATGTTTGACTTTGGTTCAGTGGAATAATGTTGTAAACCAGGGGTCAGCCAACTATAGCCCGTGGGCCAAACTGGCTGCTGCTTGTTTCTATCAATAAAGCTTTACTGAAACAGCCACGCTCTTTCTTTCTCTGTTGTCTATACTGTTTTCATGCTACAGCAGCAGAGCTCAGTAGTTGGCAGCAAAGACCAAATAGTTCACAAAACCTAAAATATTTACTATCTGACTCTTTACACGAAAAAAGGTTTGACCAATGATTGGGTTACTAGATAGCATATTTCCCCAATAAGGTAATAAAATATGTCACGTTTATGTTGTTCTTTGCATTTTAATACTATTTTCTTCTATTTTGGTACATTCACAATGAAAAACAGAAAATGAAACATGAGAATACTAGTACAATCAAAAACTATGGGAGCTGGAAGGTCATCTGGTTTAAACTCCACATTTTATTGTGGAAGAAACTTGAGCCTGGAAAGAGGGTGATGTGCGCACAGCTGATGAGATTAAAATTCACTGCACTTTCCACTGTGGTGCACTATTTCTAGTAAAAAATTAGTAAACTTAAACAGTGTAAATGATGTAAGAAATGGTTTCTTCCTATTTCTTGCCCTGGTTTGGACCAGGGTAGTAATGGTAGAAAAAGTAAGAAGTCAGATTCTGGATATATTTTGAGTATAGAGTCGACAGGATTTGTGTATGGGGTGTTTATAAGAGGAGTCTGAGGATTTTGGACTTTCCACTAGACAGGAAAGATGGGGGGAAGAATAGGTTTGGAGGAAGAAAATCAGGGGTCCCAGAAGCCAAGGGAAGAAAGTGTTTCAAGAAGGCAGGAGTAGCTGTCGGATTTAGCAACATGGAGCTGATCGGTGTCCTTGGTAAAAGCAGTTTTGGTGGAATGACGTTAAGTCTGACAGCACGACTTTTACACCGTGGGGCAGAGGATGGCCTGGAAGCAACGAGGAGTGTGGAGGACAAGCCCTGGCCTGGTGGTAGGAGCTGCATGAGACAGAAGACAGCCACGGGTGGAGGGGCTGCAGAGAAAGCTGTATCCTCAGGACGAGTAGGTGTCAGTTAGGGCAAGAAAGTGAAGGGGACGTTCAGAGAAGAGATTGAGCATAGCGAATCAATGGAATAGAGTTAACTGTGGAATGAAGAGCAAGCAACAAAAGGCACTGGCAAGAGAAGACAGGGAAGAAGGGATGGTGGGTTTAACCACCCCCCCGCCCACCACGTGCTAGCCACCACCCACCTAAGATAGCTCGGAGCTTGGCTGCTGCCCAGGGCAGAAGCCCAGAGGGGCCAAGGAGCCAGGAAGACAGCACAGACTAGCTGGTTTCAATGTAGATGTTTGCACTCTTGTCTGCATCCTGGGACAGCCCAGACCCCCTGGTCTTCCTATCAGTCTTTTTATATGTAGGTGCATTGTTCCCCACAACTAATTGCAGATTCAGAATGGACAGCGATTGTTCTCAGTTCTCTGGACTCCATCCTCCCTGAGTTTCCCTGGAGTTCCTGGTAGGGGTACTCAGAGGCTGCCTGGTGAGGTTTTCCCCAGGTCTGCCTGAGCTGTAGTTCTTTGCCTGATTCTCATCCTTACGCTTGATAGCATCTGGGGTGACTAGCATAAGCTCCGAGTGGTTGCCTTTGGCCTCTCTCCAGGACCTGGAATCTTACTCTGCGTTGGAGTGAAGTATGGGTCAGATCACAGAATCGGGCTCCTGACAAGCCCTAGGATCCAGCTGGAGAAACTGATGTATTCACTTGTCATTATCTTTTTCCCTATCTTCTTGCATTGCAGGAAAATTCAGTCACCCTGAGATAGCCCAGCTTGTTTCTGAACTTGAGGCAGAAAGAAACGCTAACATAGCTGCCGCCGCCAGTGAGCCACACTCGTGAGATGCACTCCTGTAACAAACATTTTATTTTTCTGTTTCATGGTATTGTGTTTTGCCACTGTTGGTCTGTTGATTCCCCAGATGTGAGTCTGTTTATTTTCAATTGCCTGGACTCCAGCAAGAAACGTGATAAAATTTGGACAGTAAAAGAAGCTACAGAACAGGGTGTGGTCCTGAAAATGCCATGGATGAAGACTTGGAGGGTGGGGGGCTTTTTATGAACTGAGTAAATAAATTTTTAAAACCTTAAACTTTGGAATATTTATTACTGATTTTAAGTCATCTTATTCTGAGTTAATAACCTACCTCCCTGAAGGCCAGATTCGTTGAACAATAGAAAATGTAATTATGATTGCTTTTAAGAAGATTCTTCAGCTGGCTTAGTGATAAGGATCCAGGAAAGACAAAGTATCATAATGCATTCTCCCATCAGATGAAATGCTGCTTTATTCAGATGCTGCAGCCAGACTTTTAATTCACTATGATGTGCTTTAGGGCCCTGATCATAGACTTGTAACCTGGTAACTGGTTCTGCCCCTGCCCCCATCAATCCTTTCTGTCATTTGGGGATATAAATCTGGGCATGCGATCTCAAATGGCATTTCTCCTCCTCTGTTTTCCCCTGGCTGATTTATATTCTTCAGACCTTGATTATAAGATATTTATCACCAGATGAGAAATATATGAGTTATTACTGGGTCACGGGACCTTATGGAGAGAACGCATCAGACCCGACTTCTTCCCCTCATCTCCCTAGCATAGGGTAAGTAATCTGCCCGCTTGCCTTTACATGTTGCACAGCCACTGAATGGTGAGGAAGGGAAGGCTATCCATGCAAACCTGCTCAGTAGTTTGGTGGGAGCATGATGCCTGTCCCTTTAATTCAAATATCAGTTTCCATTTGAAGAAGGCCTAAAAAGGCTGGCATGGTGAGAATCCTAGGCACCAGTTTCTTTGGAAACTTTGCAGTATCCATGGATACCCAATCTGCCGGAAGCAAGGTGCATGATCTCTTTAGGAGCAACACAAACGTGTACATAGAGCTGATCTGCATTGAAAAGAGCAGTGCTGCTCTGCACTGAGATGCTGTTGCGTCACAGCAACAGTATGTAAAAAGCAGTAAATAGTTGAAAGTCAGCAAGGTCTGGTTATTCACTGGAGATACGGTTTAGAAGAAAACAACTATATCTATCAGTGTTTTGGAGTTTTTTTCTCCTGGCATGAAAACATGCACACAAAATAACCCTTGATAAAGTTCAAATATTTGTAACCAGAAGATTTCTGTGGCCCTGGAGTTTTATTTGGGTTGTTTGCCTGTTGTAATTTTCATAAATCCACACAGAGACTCTCGAAGTCTTTACTGGGTCAGACTTAATACTGGTCACAATCATTATCTCAGTTTTCCATTTACCTACCAAATGAGGGTTCACATTTAGTCCTAAACCTTCCTTATTGGGCTAATATATTTAAAAACAGAAAATGTAATGGTGTTATAAATAAAATATCCTTTAATAAGGACAAAATGAAGACCAGTAAAAGAAGATAGCTATTGCGTTCACCAGCCGATGTCTACAAATAGTTAAGCATTATCAATCTAATGGTTTTTTCTTCTTAGATACCTGTGCTACTTGTCTGGAATTGGTCTTCTGAATAACAAACCCTAGAACTATGTTGCCGAGTAAATAATTATTCTTGGGTTGAACTGTTGGTTCGCAGACCGGCTCCCCTACGCGGAGGGCAAGGAGAGACTGCAGAAGAGGCAGCCACTCCAGCTTAGTAGGTGGCCAGTTCATAAGCAAGGCAACTTACATATGCAGCTTGTCTGGGGCGGCCTCAAGACAAGATCTCTGCACTCGCCTGTCAGAATCTTGAATTTATATAGAAGCTTTAACTGGCTTCAGTCAGTCGTGTACCGTCCAGATGGTCTCAACCATTACCGTCACAAGGCAGCTTCCTGAAACAGCTCCTAGTGTGGGAATGGTAGGTGGAACACACATTACACGCAGAGGGATGGGGGTGAGTAGCCTCCAATTGCCTGGGCCCAGCTCTCTGGTCAGCTGGTGGTCACATCCTCCTGATGACCTGCAACATGAACTCAACAAAAACAATTCCTTGTTACCTCTTGGTAATGAGGAAGAGACTACCCCGCACTCAAAAAGAGGAGCAGCTGGAAGGGTTGGTCTGCAGGGGGCACCTCAGGCTAGTTCTCCCTGCCTGGTCCCTGGGGCTGATCCGGGTCGGGTGGAGGTGGGGGTGGTTCTATCTCCAAAACAGTTCCTTGTTTTCCCATTGTCTGTGGGCTACCATTTCCCTAGCTCTTACGTAATTCTCAATGCCCTTATATTTGACAAATACTAATTCTAACAGAATGGCCAACCTGTTCGTCTTAAAATCTTGTAACGTATGCTCTGGGATAAATGACTAACGAAGTGCCTTGGGAAGAGCATCCTCTGTACCCAGCATTTTTATTTAAGTAACTTGCCAGTCTTTATAGACAAAGTGAGATTGGGGATGATTTCTATGGGAAACTTAGGATTATGTGATTTGTGCTTTGCCTTGATATATATACTCTTTATGGTAGAAACTGAAAGTCAAGTAGAAATGCAGAATAAAGAATTTTACCATTCTTAAATAAAGATTATCAAAAATAACCGTAAAACTTTGCCAAATATAGTTTGAAATTATATTTGAACGCCAGGTTTGAAGAAGTTGCTTTACATGTCATATTTAAATCACTTTTTAAACTTATCACCACCTTCCTTTATTGTACCCATCCACACTCCAATTTAATAAAAAGGGAGAGGAGAGGCTTGGGGTTAAAGTTCACAACCTTATGCACCATTTTACAGTGAAGTTCAACAACTTTCAAGCTGATGGGTAATTTTGGAACAATGCACTGTGGCAGAAGAGCCGCTTAGATTCCCAGAGTTCTCTTCACGTTGACCACTGTGAGTGGCATGGCTTATCAGGACAGTTCGTTCTGTTGTCTATGGTTCAAGAGCAGATTTATAAGAAAATGTGTAATTTAGGGAAAGATACAGATTGCTTTGCTGACATGACCTACCAATAGTCATAGTCTATGAGATTTGAGTTTAAGATAAATTTGCAGTGTAAATTTCTGAATACTTTCCATCAGAGCAACAGGATTTTAAAAGTAATGAATGGTTAAATTACAGAATGGCTTACTTAAAAACAGTTTATTTTGTAATCACAGTTCACATTGGAGTTTTCAATTATTGAGATGCATTTTTGGTATCATACATGTTGTGGCATTTCGTATACCTGGCTGGCCTGACCTGAAGTCGTTTTGATTTGTTAGCAAAAGGCTATGTCCATTGCGTGCAAATACTGTTCAGTACTTGTGGAACACTTTAAACTACTGCATGTGAACTAAGCCCAGCTGGACAAAATAGGGCAACTCAGCGGCCAGTCAAGTTGGGACATACTTGCCTGTGCAAAGTCAGGGAGACACGAGCAGCCCCTGAGTGAGTAAGCAGTGAGAAGATGAGACCTACCAACCAAAAACTGATTTAATTATTCTACTCACACATCTCATGACAAAATGAAAAAAGAGATGTCATGGCCATTTTATCACTCCCAGATGAGAGGGAATAATTTTAATTAAAAACAAACTTTTCAATTAATAGAGGTGATGTGAATATAGTTTTTAAAAAACTGATGAAATTAGAATTTTTGAAGAATGGTTTAAAATAAACAGCTAGGGACTTTCCTGGTGGTCTAGTGGTTAAGACTCCATGCTCCCAATGCAGGGGACCCGGGTTCGATCCCTGGTCAGGGAACTAGATTCTGCATGCTGCAACTAAGACCTGGCGCAGCCAAAAATATTAAAATAAATAAAACAAACATAAAATTTATTTTATTTTATTTTAGCTTTGAGGCATTAACACTAATTTTCTTGATTATTTTTCTACCTAATTTTAATACTGTGTTTTCAGATTGTAGGGTTGAGACTACTGTGTGCAGAAATGGGTTGGTGAATGAAAATACGTTTATAGCAACATAACTGCATTTTCTAATACAATGCAGGGTGCTGAATGCAATCAAAACAATGGCAGTGAGTTTACAAAAGGTGACCAGGCAACTGCAGACTGGTCACAGAGAGACGGAGGACACGCTGTAGCAGGGGGTGAGCAACACGGTCACAAGCCACTTTGGCTTCAACCAGCAGGCTGGAAGGATAAATTAGGGAGAATGCCAACGCTCCTACTGGCAGGGCTCCTTTGTCCCCTCTGCTTCAAGTTTATAGCCCCACACCTATTGCTCCTGAGATTTCAGGCCTCAGAGATATGTGGCCCTGAACCAGTTCGATTTTCAGTTAGGTGTATGGACTGTCCTGCTGCATTAACTTCAATGGAAGTTTTTAGGTTGGTCTTACTTCACTATTTACATATATCCACTTCTATTTAATAATAAGTTAAAAAATGAACAGTGGGGCTTCCCTGGTGGCGCAGTGGTTGAGAGTCCGCCTGCCGATGCAGGGGACGCGGGTTCGTGCCCCGGTCCGGGAAGATCCCACATGCCGCGGAGCGGTTGGGCCCCTGAGCCATGGCCGCTGAGCCTGCGCGTCCGGAGCCTGTGCTCCACAACAGTGAGAGGCCCGCACACCGCAAAACAAAACAAAAAACAATGAACATACTCTCTATAGTATGTATATTATATGTATTATATATTATTTATATATAATATAGTTATATATATTGCTATCTATATTATGTATATTATATGGATTATATATTATTTATATATAATAGTTATATATATTGCTTATTTAAATTGTGAATTTTTAGTTGGTAGGTCTATTCTACATTCTACAGTGTACATTTAAAAAATGTAGCTATAGGAAGCTACTAACAACAAATGCTACCTAATAACAAATGTATGTTCCCATTTAGAAGAAAAAAGAAGCATATGATGTGGAAGGTAAACAGTACTGCAGAAATCTGGTTGTACTGATTGATGCTTTTTTCATTCTTGTGAGCAATTTGCAAACTGGAAACCGTTGCAGAGCCCTGCTTCTCCCATTTTCTAGCAGTTCCCTTTTCAGCTATCTCTTGCCTACTTAACTCAGTAGTTACCAAGTTAACTACTACTCTAGGTAGATTAGAGAGAATTTTAGAATTGTAGATTGTTTCAGCATCCTAAGGTAGTTGAGGTTATAATTACTTACATATCCTCTCTCATATTTTCCAAATTAGCAGAAGTTGGTTTAAAATAGCATCTGCAGAATTATACCTACCACCTTTCAAGGTCATCAGCAGAACTGAAACGTAAAGAAATTAAGAATTCAAAGTCATTAAAATCAATTATTTTAATTGCTTAAATAAACATAAGGAATTAAAGTAGGCGAGGGAGATCGGAAGCAGTTTGATGAAATTCTCAGTGTCATCCCATTCACTGCTAGAGACGGTCAGAAAGAGCCCCATCCTGTGGACAGAACTGAAAGGGGGCACTGAGCCTTCAAAGACATGCACTTCGTACAGGAGTCCAAGCAAAAATCAAAGCAAATAATTAATAGCTACATGTTTGGAAAATATGTTGAATTACACAAAAAACAAGGGTCGTGACCAACTGTGTACCTGCTGGAGCCGACATTTTAAAAGATGACAATCTATGAATACTAAAGTGTGATGGTCACGTGGTCCATCATCAACACAAATTCAAGTGGAAATCATTTAATTAAACTTTCAGGAGAAGCCATTTGAAGAACAAGGTCAAGGCCTGGGTCTTCCAGTGGGATTCTGGTCTTCATATCCGGATGCGCGCGGGCAGGGCAGGGTCCCTGGAGGCGGCTGCGGGCGCGGGCGGGGCCCTAGCACTGCAGCTCCTCCCCCTCGGCCCGCCGCGGGCCACCGGCCGAGCTCTGCGCGCTGGCTTGGGCCGTGGAGCTCAGCACCTCCTCGAAGCTGCCTCCGCCTTGGTTCGTCCCGCCTACTTTCGTCTGAAACGGGTTGAGACGCACACATGCAGTTATTTCGTTATTTCTGTAATTTTAAAAATAAGATCGATTGCTTTCAAGTTCACAAATATACTTGTCTTCTTGAAAGGGGATGCAAAGGATGTAGAGAAGTTAGTTTCCTTTAGCAGGGGGCTAGGATATCATTCATATTTGGGTTCTGCGACTGGACTCGAAACTTTAATTTGTACAGATTTAGTGACTCTCTCTTTGTCTCTTCTACATCAAAATTCTCAGTCCCTTCAGGGGCATATGCAGATCTGTGGATTTGCACCATCTACTCACTCACCCAGAGAACCGATTTAATCAAATGGAATGGGATATTAGATAAATTCCCCCAACTTCACAAATGTGTGAATGCCTTTTAGTGACTCCAGCTTGAGTTTTCCATTTGGGATTTAGCAAGGCAATCTGGATTTCCGAAAAATGTCTCTTGAAAAGCAGAGTGGCTCAATGGAACATGATTTCTGGTTTCTAATACTTTGAGAGTTGGAGATGAATCATGGCTTAAGCACTGCTCCTCTCACATCTTTCCAGGCAGTTGTCTTTATAGGAGGAATATACCTTAAAATGCAAAGTTATGATGTTTTACGAAGCTCTCTTTTTGTGTACTTGTTATTGGCTAATAAGAATATAGTCAGGGGCTTCCCTGGTGGCGCAGTGGTTGAGAATCTGCCTGCCAATGCAGGGGACACGGGTTCGAGCCCTGGTCTGGGAAGATCCCACATGCCGCGGAGCAACTGGGCCCGTGAGCCACAGTTACTGAGCCTGCGCGTCTGGAGCCTGTGCTCCGCAGAGAACAAGAGAGGCAGCGATAGTGAGAGGCCCACGCACCGCGATGAAGAGTGGCCCCCGCTTGCCACAACTAGAGAAAGCCCTCGCACAGAAACGAAGACCCAACACAGCCATAAATAAATAAATAAATTTAAAAAAAATTTAAAAAAAAAAGAATATAGTCAGGAAGAAATCAATTTATAATTAAGAAATATGGTTAAGTATTTTGAAAAATTCCTTATTATAAGTTCTCTCAAAAGAATATTTAATGGTCCAAAATGCTTAATGCAAGTCTTGTTAATGGCCACATCGGCCTTCCTTTAACCGTTAACAATATGGAAAAATATTTTGAGGAAAAGAAAGGTATAGAAGATGTTGCTCTTCCCAAAATGCTGTCTACACCTCACTGTCACTTATGATCACTCACAAGGACATAAACCACACTGGGCAATGTACCTGCCAATTGCCTGGCCTGCCCTTTTAAAACCTTAACCAGGATTTAAAAGCAGTTCAGTCATCGCAAATCACACACGAACTTTTCTCCCATTGTCACTAAAATCCCTCTCTGCCTCTGTAAATTCAGTTACTAAGTTGAATTTTTCCACTCTGCTTGGGATTGGAAAACTCATTCTGGAAAGTGACAGATTATAAATATTTTAGGCTTAGGAACCACATCATCTCTGTCACAAATACTCAAATCAGCCATTGTAGAAAGCAGCCAAGACAATACATAAGTGAATGAGCATGGCTGTGTTCCATACAGGCTGTATGAATGGACAGTGAAATGTGAATTTCATGTAATTTAATTTTCAAATCACAAAATATTGTTCTTCCTTTGATTTTTTTTAACCATTAAAAAAAAAGTGAAAACCATTCTTAGCACACAGACCGCTCAAAAATAGGCAACCAGCTGAATCTGGCCCATAAACCTTAGTTTGCAGACCTCAGGGACAGAGCACTGATTCCTCCTCCACTCTGTGCTATCTTAGCACTGGAAAGAAGCAGGGGGTTGGTTTCAACTATCTGATTGTTCACTATGGTTATTTCTTTTCCGAGAGAGGCAAGGTTAATTCAATGTAATTAACTCTATTAATAGTTCCCATCTTCCTCTTTAGTCGCATTCTCTTTAGCAATAGAAGTCACACACAGTGTTGAAATCAGGTGAATACCAATTACTGATGTTTTCTTCTGGGCTTTGTTTTGTTCTTCTCTTCTAGTTCCTGATTTCTCAAATCAAAATAGAAAAATAAAGAGGGAGGAAACCACTTGGAAATAAAGCAGTTTGGCCAAGAAAGGAGTGGACTAAAGGGGTTTCCTAACCATGCGGGTTTAATAACTACACACGACAATACTTTAGCCAAGGACCTCCTTAAGCAGAGATGTGAACAATAAGCTTCTCCCGGACCCTTCCCTTCAAAATGGTTTTTCATCCAAGAAGTTGTCACTGTGTCCCCAACACTATAACTGCTCTTTGCAAAAAAATGTTATTTGAATTACTGAACTGGGCTTCCTGATCTTTCTTAATAAAAGTATCCGGTTGAAAGGACACAAAGAAACAGTAAGTATGTCTTACCTTTTTTTATGGTTTTAATTCAGGCCATACAATGTGCTCACCAAAAAGTAAGGGCACTAAAAATATGTTCTGCTTGACATGGGTGCAGAACGGTCAGAGGGGATGTAGTTGTTCATGATTCACTGGAACATAGTAGAACGTTCCAAATATGGTTTCATAGGAGCTGATTCTGGGTCTGTTTTCTGTTTGCTTGTTTTAGGTGAAATAGAAATTGTGCTTATTGAGTGTACAGGTGACACCAGCTAAGATGTCAAGTAATACATTGATGTATTACAAGGATGTAGGCAGAAAGGACTAAATTTTATATGATTTTGATGAACTGGCAAGTTTTTCATGGGAAATCAAACTATCTACACAATTGGGTATAAAATAAGAATTATCCATTGGGTGCAAATGCCAGATGGTGTGACAGATTGTGTGCAAAGATGGCAGGAACGGACCTCGCTTCACAGCAGAACATTACTTCTAATAGAACACAAATATGAACACGATTCCCTCTAAGTGGTGTTTGAAAAATCAAGCTTAAAGCAGGATGTGTGAGTGGAAATACAGCATATAGACCTGCAAGGAATTTCACTCATCTGTACTGATTCATGAGTCATTCCCTCAGCAGGAAATAACCTCAGGATTGAAAAGTTACAGAAGTTTTGGAGAAGATTCAGAACACAAAAGAAAACTATGCAGAAAATAAACTATACACAGAAGGGTTAAATATCTATTGTTTAGTCTGGAGGGAAAAAAAGGAATGAGAAGTTTGTAATTATTGAGGAAGTGGAAGGTCTGACACACAGCATGACCATTAGCTATTCTCTTGTTGCCTGTGTGGGCCGAGAAAGAGAAACTAGGTGGTGGGTGGGCTGTGAGTCTTGTTAAACCCATGGACAATCATGCAGACATAGAATCTGCTTTCAGGAGGTCTTGACACAGGCGAGTATCCAGTTGGCTGAGTTAGTTTTGTGCATGTCTGAGGAAGGAGGCAGGCTCTGTACCTTCCATCCAGATGCGGTGAGAAAAGTGAGAGGCTGACAGTGTGGATCAGACACTTATCTCATATATGAACTGTGAGCTAACCAGAGTTTCCTAAAAGCAAATGAAAACAGGTTGTTCTTTATTCTTCTTTTGCTTCTTCATACCTCCTTCTTCTAAAGAAAACCTAAAAAGCACAACTTCTCCTATGTCAGAACTTGACAACAGAATCCATCCTTCTTGGATTGTCTTAAGGCTGAGAACCAAATGTTGAGAAATTAACTCCTGGGGTTTTTGGAATCTTTTGTTTTGAAACTAGATATTCTGGCATGAGAAACGTCTGTGACACTGCAGGTCTCTACCCATAAAAAGGTTTTCCTACAAACAGCGGCAATTTAATGGCTCCTCTGGGTCCCTAAATAAATGACCATGTTGACAGGCAGAGCAGTAAAACGGCACAACTAGAGACTGCTGGTAAATGAAATCAATGAAAGCATGGTAAATGTTGAGTAATAATTTCATTCTTGAGCCTTAAACACCTAATCACAGGTCTGGAAAAGAGAAGACTACGTGAAAGCCTCTTCTAAGGGGAAAGACCCTCCAGGTCAAAATCAATAAGAGCATCTAAGACCTCGACTAAGGAGTAACTTATACCCTCACAGACTCATCTGGCAGCAAATGTGAGGGTCATATGATTCAGAAGCAGCTGGGTAATCAGCACGAGCCTATATGTGCTTTTGATCTGATTAAAGATCACACATATTCTTAATTTTCCTAGTAATAGGGAAATATAGAAATGGATTGTATGTAAAATAGTGATAATGATATCAAGATGTAATTAAGTTTAGGTAGTATCTTTAAAAAATCTGAGTAGTATCAATGACTTTTCGTGTTTTAAACGTTCTATACAGTTAGGACTAGACTGATTTTACTTTTGCTCTTTTATCCTCTGTACGTTAACTTATCTATGCTCAAACAATAAATTCAATGACTTTTTTTTTTTTAGCACCTACTATAGAACAGGCGTACTTTCAGTTTATACCCAGGGAACAAATGCACTATTACAAAATAATGCATTTTGTGATTCAGCTTTATTTTCCCTCCATGATAACCACGCTGTGCTGTGCTCAGTACGTGAGTGGAGTAGGCACGTGGTGTTGATGGGCGGTGGATGGCAGGATAGCGCATGGAACCAAGTTCATTTCTACTGGTCCGTGTCCAAACCAGAGGAGCTCTGAGCTGTTACTGAACTTTCACTTACACTCTGATTTCAGAGTTCACAGATCCTTTGTCCTATCCACAGTCATCTGTCACATATCTGCTTCTTGGGGGATACCATTAAGAGTTCTAACCAGTGAACAGATCAACACAAATCCCAATTTGCTTTCATGAACAGTTCACTTCTGAATGATTTATTTATATAAACAACTTGGTATGGCTACAGTAACACTATTCAATATTGGTTTTCTTTATATATTTATATGTGAAGAAAAGTGACTCTGTGCAGTGCTGCCTTCAAATGCTGGTAGCCCCGCCTTTGGAGCCAATGGCAGCAACGCCTAAGCTGTCCTGATTCAACGAACCCAGCGACACAAAATTCACTTCATCTGTACCTTAAGGCTTGTGACAGTTGTCTCAACCCTCTCCTCAAATGATTTGAAAGTAGGAGAATTCCTAAAATAACAAAAAAAGAGAGGTCAGCTCCGAAGACCTAGCTGTCTTAGCAATCGTGCTGTGCTGCCTGTTTTCTGCTCTTACTTGCAAACATCACCTCTGCACCAGAGTTAGTTGCTGACTTGCCACCTACACCAACCATGTTTTCAAATTTATTTCACTTCTGCTAGGTTAGATCCAGAAACCATAACCCGACGTGGAATTTTTCTAAGTAAAATAGATAACTGTAGAATAAATAATATAGCATTTGGCAAGGATACAACTGTAATAATTCCATGGTGCACTGTACATCATTTCCAACGAGTCAAAGGAGTGATAGCTTAATTTTTCATTTATTAATTAATTGTTTCTATCGTAACACTCCTTTTCCCAGCTCAGTTATTTTATAACCAATAGAAAGTCTATCTGAAGAACGTCACATTCGAGTTTTCCCACTTGGAATTTTAAAAGTCATTTATTTTAGTGAATGTGACACAAGACAGAAATAGCTAAAGGAAAAAAAAGGTTCAGATGTTTTCAAACTTTAAAGTTTTAAAACTAAGCATTTTCTCAACATCCAGGAAGCAGTGTTTCTGAAAGTCAGTGCGCCCATTATTTTAGGTTGAAATATACTCACTACTTGTTTAATGCTTGATCAAAATGGTGCTATTGGCACGTGTTATATTTCCTCCCAAAGAAGATACACTTACTTGTTCTTACCAGACAGAACCTTTGCTGTCTATCGACACTTTATTTGTGACTCATTCACTGTGTTAAATAATCTACATACCGTCTTGTAACTTTAAGATTTAGATCTTTATCTGGTGCTTTTTGGTTTCCTATACGGGATTTGGCCACATGACATTATGAGTTAATGACATCATCACCATTAAAAATGATATCACCAAGTCCAACTAAGGAAACAGGAACTGAATTAAAAATGTGTCCTAAATCTTGTGTTCATGTTGGCTTTCAGCAACGACTGCCATCATTTTCAGGTCAAAAGATTCAATTGAACGTTACTATACTTGATAAGCCACTTGCTATTCTCTCGAGTGCAGAAGAAATAAAATAAGAGGAATGGCCTAAAGAAACTTCATAAGGGCGGATGGTTATAAAATACGGGCTTCACTGTACGGTGTGGGCTGTAGCATGGCTCTAATACTATCAAGAGGAAACTAATGTAGAGGATATGTTTTTGAATGAATTTGGCTTCATTAGGGATTGTCTCCCAAGACTCTGATGCTCCGGATGGTCACAAATGCATTTGCATCCAGGCTGTATGAAGTAACAGTGGTGAGTTCAGAGGGCCCAAGCAAGGCATCACACCTTGTATATGACTCAAACATGAGTCGAATTCCTGTGAGGAATCCTCCACCGTACCTGTCTCATGATGAAATATTAGTGAAATTACATAAGAATGATTCAGAAGTGTACACTTATTAGCACTTTACTTCCACTGCATGTTTTATTTGGCCAAGCTGGTCACATGACTAACTACCTGTCATCCATCAGTTGCACAGGACCACAGTGGGCAGACAGTTCAGCCTAATGGTTCATGGTTTATGTTAGTTGAGCAAAACCTTTTTTTTTTTTTTTTTTTAAAGTTAATTTCAGGCAAGCTCACAAGGAATACATTTGACCCATAAGTCACTAGATGGATTCCTGGTTCACAGAGGAAAACCATATTTTTTTTTTCAAGGCTTTTTTGGACACCCAGACTTAAAATTTAACGAGTAAAGAAGCTCAGAGCTGCAGGCTGCACTGCTCAATTCTGGTGCCCTTATTCTAGGGGCAGCAAGTCATTCAAATATGAACTAAGCCATCTTGAATCTATGCTCTCTACTTACCACCAAATTAGGGAAATCAAATGCTGTGGTTAAACTTCCAAAGTAACCACATAACCCCAGTGTAGAAGAGACATCATCAGATATATAAAACAGACATTCCCCTAATCAAATTACACTAGAGTGCATGTGGGGAATACGGAGAAACTATTTATTCAGATTTAATCATGTCATATACAACTACAAACTTGTAGCACTGCAAATGACCCTGGAAAGAATTTGGCTTCAGTGGGCTCAAACTATTTAGAGTAACTGAACTCCCTCTAGAATGTATTCACACCACAGTATATGATATAAAGCAGGAAGAAGAGGCACAGTTCTGACTGAAGTGAGGGAGGGTCCCAGAGACTAGATCCCCTCCCCTGGAGCCCCAACCAGGGCAGCCCAAGGAAGCACTAGGGCTCCTGGAAGCACCAAGGGAAGAGCAGTAAAGCTGGTTCTAGCCTCTTATTTTTAAACATGATGAAAATGCTGTCACTGAGGTGACCTTCCCAAGGCTGCCAAGTTCACCCCTCAGGTCACACCAATCAAGAGTGGCTGGACTTAACCCAGTGTGTCTGGTCAATAGCCCAAGCCCATGACACCTACAATACTTATACAGGGTTGTCAGCCTTTTTTCCTGAGGGCCCTCAGAAAAGAGCATAAGATAGGTCATGGCATTTCCTTTTATATAAAGAAGGAAAAAACCCACAAAGTATCAATAAAGTTAACACTTCATGCACATTATACACTGATATTATGTAAAATAATTTACACAGATTACCTCATAGCAGGCATACTTATGGAATGGCGAATGGAGTAGCTTCAGGGCAAAAGCAGATTAAAGGGAAAAAAAAAAAGAAAGAAAAAAAGATAGCACAATATAAGTACATGAGAAACTCCCTATTCACAGTTTCAAAACAGCAATTTCAACTATCTGAAGTGTTCCCTGCACACCCCACCAAGATGAGATTTGTTTTTGTTGGGTAGGATGGGCCACAGTCACTTCCAAAGGAATAAGGAGACCAGGTGGTCCATGGCTGCATATTATTTCACTTCCTGTAGGTTCCCTGTAGGCCAGGGAGGAGAGGAGGAGACTGTCTGGTTTGCCGTAGGTCAGCCCAACAGCTGGTGGACATGCTCACCTGGTCCAGCTCCCTTCTCCTGTTCAGGAAGACAGTAAGGGGCAAGGGGCAGTGCCTAGCACATAGAGCCAGGCAGCTAAAAGCTAATCATTCCATTGCAGAGAAGCACTCCAGAGGACTGTGTGTAGGTAACATGAGTCAATCAAGGAAACACATGCCAGGTAAACGCAATTCACACAGTCCAACATGGTGGCAGGGCTTCTGCATCCATCCCAGGACATCCGGTACAAAGATCAACTTTTCTGAGAACTCTTAAGATCATCAGCCTTCTCACCCTGTTGATCCTACAGCGGCTAACTCGCCTTCCCTCTGATCGACTGCCTGTTATTTCTACGTGAGTTCCACTCGGAAATCAGGCTGCAGGAAGGGAGCAAGCAAAATGGGGTCCATTTTCCTAGGCTAGCATGCCCTCATCCAATTTCCACCACAGTCCCGGCCTTCTCTTCTCCCAGGAAGCTAACAGGTGGGGGATCAGACTCATCACCTTCCCCAACAATATCCACTGAGGTCATCAGTAGGGGCGGCACTTTACTAGAACTCAGAAAGAAAAGGACAAAGAAGTGCAGGGGATACTTACGGTCTTACCCTAGACACTCCATTTAGAAATCATAGGCAAATATTTCCTCATAAGTTACATTAAAAAAAGAATTACTAAAAGAACTTCATCAGCATTATAAATTATTCATCTCTTTAAATACAGGTAGTTTTCTTAATAAAAAAAATTTTTTTAAGGCATGTAATAAGATTCTACCTAAAAGGAGGCTTAATTCAGAGACCTGGGACTGACAGTTGCACACTTGCTAACATTTGAGCTCTTCCGGTGGCCTTTCTCCGCTTCAACTTCAGAAGGTACAGAGAGTTGAAGGTAAATCATCTGCCTAAGTAACAGTTACTAGGAATTCAGAAAAACACAATAATCCAGAGGAAAAAACTCCTGTTTCTCGACTTCACTTTCTGAAAGTTTCGTAAACATACGCAACTCGCAATTGTCACTTTCCTCTTCTTTGAATCTAAGGACCTTTGCCAGTGTAAGAAGGCATGATGCAGAAGGAGATTCCTGAGGGATGGCTCAGCAAGTGAAAGTCGTGTAAATGATTCAGAAGTGAGATACACAGGGGTTGAAATAGATTCAAATGCATTAGGTGCCCTATACTCTGTAACTCTCCCTGGTTGTGAACACTCTCAGCAACAGAGACCTGGTCTTTGGCTGAAGCGCACCCACAGTGGGGCTCCGGGGAGGAAGGGAGCTGCTAGGGAGCTGGCAGGGCCCTGGGGGCAGCGCTTACCCGATGGAGTGAGACCTGCAGCCGGAGCAGCACAGGAGAGAAGAGCAGGAGCAGGGTTAGCACATCAGGATGCAAGGAACCGGCCTCACTGCCCACTGTCCCCTCTTTGAAGAGCCCCAAGGAAAAGACGAGGGGACCCCATTTGTTACTCTTTTTGAGTACACTGACTTTTCAATGTCTTCACAATTACTTTACCAACCTACCGTATGTGTGCTTCTCACTATTTTTCTCATGGACATATAGAGGTGGCTGGATTCTCTAATAAAGTCACACGCCTCCTCCAAAGATTTCCTCTCCACTAGATCACACGCAGTTTGAACAAATTCACCGAGAAGTCCCAAGAAGATGGCAACATTATTAATATAAAAGTGATTCTAATAGCTTGCATTTCTTCAGAGTACTTTCATAAATGTGACCTTATTTTAACTTCAGAGAAAACAGTCTAGTTAGGTAGCTATTAACCACGTTACCTGACAGGTGGAGAAGAAGCCAGAGCAATTCCGTGACCAGGCTCAGGGGCCTTCACTTAGTGGCCGTCAGGAGAAAATGAGAACCTTAGCTCAGGAAATCTTATTTATTTTTATAAAACATCTAAATTAAATCCTAACATAGTGCTTTTCATCCAGTTATTAAAAGGCCCAAATGCTAGGTTTTCAAAACCTGTAAGCATTAACTTTTAATTATCTTAAAGAAAAACTGAGAGGGGATTCCCTGGAGGTCCAGTGGTTAGGACTCTGAGCTCTTACTGCCAAGGGCCAGAGTTCGATCCCTGTTCGGGGAACTAGAATCCCGTAAGCCTCGCGGTGCAGCCAACAACAACAACAACAACAACAACCAAAAAAAAAAACCCCACAAAACTGAGAGGTACTGTTTTTCTTCTCAGGTATCTGAATTTTTCTGTCAATCTTTTTGAAGAAGTTCAGAAATTTGTTCCCAGAATTCACAAAAGAATTTTATGGTATAACCAACAAAATATAAAATAATATGATACTTTCAAACTGAAAAGGGGTTCAAAGTAAAATGCCTGTGATAAAATTTTAAAATTTCCCCACTATCATTTTATAAATTGGCAAATTAATTTGAAGGAAAAATTTAAAACTTACTAATTGTTCTCTTTTGAGAATCGTTATTATATTAAACTTAAATACTTTTCAAATATGACTTTTACATATATTACTTGTTCTAGTATAAAAGTAACAATTCTTTGTAAAACTTTTTGCTTTCACAGAGAGTTATCCTCATTTATTTCAAATGTTAGATATTATAGTTTGAGAAAAATATAGGCCTGAAAATATAGGTCTACAAAATATTACAGGCCCATATTTGAATGTGGACTACATGTCCCAACATTTTTAGCCACAGTTTGTAACGGAAGTTTTGTATCCTCTACACAGAGCCATAATTAATGAAAAGTTTGGAACTCCTGGGAAACAGGTTATCCATTGTGCTAAAACAAAGTCACACTGAAACAGGAGGAAAGGCAGTCAACACAACCTTGATATTATGCCCAGCTCTTGTAGGAACATGAGTATGTCAACATGCTGCACGTGTGAAACACAGTCCTCGTTCTCTACAACTTATGAAACACACTGCACTCCTGTTCACGGACTCTCCCAATTTCAATCCTGTGGGGTCACCTTGTAACTGAGACAGTCACTTAGTAAAGGTAAAAACTGGCATTTATTGAGTGCTTAATACATAGCAGGCTCTCTTTTGCTACTTGTATAATAAACTGAAGACGTTGTTACTTTTATCCCCATTTATAACTGAGAACAGCCACAGATTCCTAGACGCCACCCAAGACCTACTGAGGTGCAACCTTGGAGAGAGAGGTGGAATCTGGGAATATGCATTTGTCAAGCTTCAGAGGTGTCCCTAAGGTCTGCTACCGTTAGAGAAACACTATTCTAGTCGGCAGTATTATGCCACTGAATCCCAGTGTTCAAGTGAAAGGTTTCAACTACGTATGTGGAGAACAAACTTTATAAACATGACAAAATATATTTTCTTGGATATAACTGGTGATAAGGTCTTTCCTGTTTTAAGGAGTTATTTAATTAGTTTAGATAAATGTTTTAATGCCACTGAAATGACTGCAAATTTTTATATAATAAAGTTAGGGTTAATTCATAATCCAGAATATTTACCGTTCATCACACACTGCCTCTGAAGAATTTTAACTGCTTTTTGTTATTGCTTTATTAGCAAAAATGAAGATAAAGCAATGTACTCAGATTCATGCACATGTACTTACTTAACTCTAGCCTCATGAATGCCAAGTTGTTAAGATGATGCATGAATTTGGGGCACAATCCAGTAATTTTTGACGTCAAAAAATAACTTAAACACAAAGATATAAATATTTGCCTCTAGGTATCAAAGCTGCAGGGTAACAAAGAAAGCAATAGTTTAAGAATCCAGTAAAATAATACACACATATTTTTTAAAAAGAAGAAATATAAAATGTACTTGAGAAGTTTTTAAAAAGTGAATTTGATTTCTAGAGAGAAAAATGACACTGATTTATACAGAAAAATCTCCTAAACATATCAGCCAAATTCAAAATAAACTATGAGAGGTATTTAAACAAGCAAAAAAAATGAGAGTAACAACTCTATGTAAGATAACTTCCTAGTACATAATATGAAAAATAAAAATGGTCAATACCACATTGTTTTCCTGGTGCCTATAGTGAGGTCATTTGGTTCTCAGTTCAAAATCTTGATATTCACCCTAATTTTATATAACAAATACTGAAAATAACCAAAATGAACAAAGGGACTGGTTTAAAAATTTTGCTACAGCTATGCACTGGAAGATAATACAGCCATTAAAAATGAAGATGTAAGGACTTCCCTGGTGGTGCACTGGTTTGGAGTCCACCTGCCAATGCAGGAGACATGGGTTCGATCCCTGCTCCGGGAGGATCCCATGTGCCGTGGAGCAACTGGGCCCATGGGCCACAACTACTGAGCCTTTGAGCCTCGAGCCCGTGCTCTGCAGCGGGAGAGGCCACCGCAGTGAGAAGCCTGCACACCGCAACGAGAAGTGGCCCCTGCTCTCCACAACTAGAGAA
The DNA here is from genome assembly GCF_039906515.1 of Pseudorca crassidens. Classification (NCBI taxonomy): domain Eukaryota; kingdom Metazoa; phylum Chordata; class Mammalia; order Artiodactyla; family Delphinidae; genus Pseudorca; species Pseudorca crassidens. Next base: position 36,190,802 of record NC_090308.1, read on the forward strand.
GGCCTGTGTGCAGTAACAAAGACCCAATGCAGACAAAAATAAATAAATAATTTTTTAAAAAATGAAGATGCAATAAACATTTATTAACATATTCACAATACATTGCTAAAGTAAAGAAAGAATACTACCAGGAGCATACACTATATGGTACCTTTTTAGAATAAAAGAATAAATATCTATGCATTTAGCATAGAAAAAATACATGTACTAGTTGGATATATACAAAAATGTAACCAAGAATAGTTTATCAGAGAATATTCCACTGAAGGCATATTTTAACTTATTGTTTAAATTACAGTGATTAAAATTCAGTGTGTGCTGCATTCTTTTGAAATCTCTCCTTATTACTGGTGATTAAAGGCACCCTCTATCTTCTATTTCTACTAGGTCAGGTCCTAGTGGAAAGGGCATCTCTGGGACCAGGCCCACTAAGCTGACCTTCAGGCAGAAAATGTCCCAATATAAAAATGTATCTCAGTCACCAATACTATCAGCCACATAAAATTTTAATCCAACTTAAAAAAAAAAGAATGTGTTAGGAAGACCAGTTGATATATATATATATAATGCTCCCCTTCTCTCAGAAAGCCAAAGGCTTAGCCCCATTCCCGTGGTTCTTTCCCACAGTACCTCATGTCTCCAAACTTCTTGCTGATGGCCGTCCCAACGTTGCTGAAAGCTGCAGTTGCCTTCTGCCCTGCGTGACTCAGAGTTTCATGTGTTTTCTTGTAGCTAGAAATAAAACAAAAAATAAAACAGAGAAAGATAATATCATGATTTCCCATAAAACATTCATCGTACTTCTCTCTCCTGACTTTGAAAACTCCCTTTCCAAGCCAGATTTAGGAAGATGATCCACAGAAGTAATTGTTTCTATTCATTGTTTGGGGAGGATGGGTTGGTGGCCGCTCATCAGAGGAAAACTCAGACCATTAAATCTGAATTCAGGAAAAATATACATATATAAGTCCAGATCTGAATGTGCAGATCTTTAATCACAAATAGTGGAACTGCTCTGAGAGTAGAGAGTTATTCTTAAAGAGATGTATTAACTCTATGAAGTGATGATGAAAGCTCTAGCCATCAATGGTAACACGAATTAGAAAATGTATATTTCAAAGGGAAATTTAAGCTTTTACTGCTTATGTGGGTAAAAGTAACCATAAAATGGCAAAATAGAACTAGTTACTTAATTTTCAAATACTTAGAGCTGGGAATAAGAAGGGTGCATAATCTTAATATAGTTACTTTTTTTAAAACAGTTTTAGGAATATAGTACTGCAATGATCTGTTCACAAACCTATGTCCCCACAAGGCTGACTCCCTGAGGGCAAGGAAGCCATTCATCTTTGTGTCCCCAGTATGTGGCAGAGGGATACAGGGGAAACTTAATAAATATTAGAGGAATGAATCAATGATCAAAGAGGAAGCTCCCCTGTAGCTCTGAACTAGGAGTCATGACAGTAAGAACAATGCAGTGTGATGGGTTATAGAGAGAGAATGGACGGACTTGACAGGAGGTTATAAGTGACAAATGGAACAAGACGAATAAATTGGTTTAAGGTTTTGAGCATAGTGACAGGAAAGGCGGTGGTGTATCCACTGGGCTAGGAAATTTCTAAGTGTGAACTAATAAAGTAGAAAACAAAAGGCACCTAATCTGAGGGAATAAAAAGAAATCAGCCGAAAGTTTTGTACACCATTTCACAGTATATGTAAGTCAAGTCATTATGCTATACAGCTTTAAACTTATACAGTGTTGTATGTATTATATTTAATTTAATATATCTCAATAAAACTGAAACAAACCAAACCAAAAAGTGTTCAACTGATTTTTAAAAAATAAACGAATTCTTTTTTTTTAACATCTTTATTGGAGTATAATTGCTTTACAATGGTTTCTGCTTTATAACAAAGAGAATCAGCTCTACACATACATATATCCCCATATCTCCTCCCTCTTGTGTCTCCTTCCCACCCTCCCTATCCCACCCCTCTAGGTGGTCACAAAGCACCGAGCTGATCTCCCTGTGCTATGCGGCTGCTATGTGGCTGCTTCCCACTATAAACTAATTCTTATAATGCACATACCATCTTCTTCCCATATATGTTGCTCCCAGGTAAGTTCCCCCAAAGCTCCTTGCTTAGCCTAGAACACTTGCATGCATATGGCACATCTAAGAAGACTATGCCCTGTGACATTCATTGTGTAGGAACTTCCGTTATCCCTCCCACCCTTCCACTTCCCACAAATCATCCGGCCCTAAGTATACTACCAGACTCTACACAAATGCTTTAAAACATGCTCCTTGGTCTTCCTTGGGACTGAAATCACTTCATTAACATGGTATTCGATTATTCTTTTTTTGTTAGCAGGAAGGAATGAGTCTGATATTATCAGCACCGTATGTTATTTATTTACACAATGCCTGTTTTTCAGGAAGTGTAAAAATCAAGTATTATCTAGATGATAAAACCAAACCAAATATTCATTTACTAAACAGACATTTTCTAGGGAATAGGGAAAGACTGACAGGAAAAAGGGTCAAAGCAGAATTTGGTGAATGGGAGGTAATTTGTCTCTGGGGAGAGGTATGTGATTAGGGGAGGTGGACCCCAGACGGCTCTGGGTCAAGCAGCAAATGAGAAGTGGGAAGATGAAAGAAAGGAACAGCTTTTAGAATGTTTGCTTAATTTTGTTCGCTGCCAAGTTACAAAAATATCAGTTATTCAAATTACAACTTTCTTTTTACATTTCACTATAGGATGTTAGGTTTTAATTATGGCAGGAGAATATTTTTGATCATGTGAAATCATGGAATTGCAGGCAGATTACACATAAAATAAAATATTAATCTCTAACTTCTTATTAGTGATAAGGCAGTTAATATAGCACTAAATGTGGACCAGAAATAAAAACCTCCATCATTATTACAAGAATTCAGGAGATGTGATCTTGAAATGGCACATGCTGAGAATCCTTCAGAAGAAACATGCTACTAAACAGGTTCCCAAAGCAGTGTCCTGATGCTTGGATTAACTAGGCATAGAGATAGCCTTTAAAACAAAGATTTAAAGGTAGTAGTTTTAGCCTTAAAAACAAAAGGATTTATTTACAAATAAACAAAGAAAAATGTGGAATTGCTATTCCAGTTATATTTTTAGGATGCTGACAAAGTTTTCACAAAGCAGTAACCCGGCCATGAAATCAGATCTGTAGAGGGAACTCCCTGGCGGTCCAGTGGCTACGATTCTGTGCTCTCACTGCCGAGGGCGCGGGTTCAATCCCTGGTTGGGGAACTAAGGTCCCACAAGCTGCACAGCATGGTCCAAAAAACCCCCAAAAATCAGATCTACGGAAAATGGGCTGTAAAACATGAAATCCATACATGATGGAAGTGAGTAAGACACTATATTATACACAGATGAAACATGGTCTTGCACTATGGACTGGAATTTAGAATTAGGCTCAGTTCTAATTAGCAAGGAAAACGTTTCCCTATGCAAAAGTTTCTCAGGCATATTGGTGAGGAAATAATCCATTAAATAACCCAAAGAGGAGACTTTGTATCTTCTCTTCCCTTCTATTCCTTTCACACTCCATAGCCAACCCATCAAGAGACGCTGCTAGTTCAGCCCTCCAAACAGATCTCGAATCTGTCTACTGTCTCACCACCTCTACTGGTCTCTGCCTTAGTTCAATTCACCATCATCGCTCACCTGGGGTCTTGGCCAAGTGAGTGTCAGAGGAACAGAGTTGGGTTCTGGGGGGAAATGGGCACAGAAGAGGGAATCAAGGAAGGCCAAGGGAAGACAGTCAATCGGGTATCCACTCAGTACTGCATCTGTAAGGCCTGAAAGGTGACTCAAGGGAAAAGTAAAAAATTACTCTGTCACACTGTGGTCTTTGCATGAGGTTGGGACTGGGTACCAGTTAGAGAATTCCTTCTTGTGTTGGTCCTGCATTTCTTTCAGGAATTTCTTGCAATTAAAGCAAATATTTAATTTACTTGTAAACTTTCCACGTAGTTTAACTTTTATATATTTGAGAATGCTTTGAATTTTGAGGTAAGAAGTGACTTTTGAACACGTTGTGTGTGTGTGTGTGTGTGTGTGAGAGACATTCTAAATTTAATGGCTTCATTTAAAAATAGCTAGTCAGGGAGAAGTACAGTTAGCCCGCCGCGTCTGTGGGTTCTGCATCTGTGCATTCAACCAACCACAGATGGAAAACATTCAGGAAAAAAATTCCAGGAAGTTCTAAAAAGCAAAACTTGAATTTGCCATCAGTGGGTAACTATTTCCATAGCATTTACACTGTATTTAGAACTATTTACACTGCATTAGGTATTATAAGTAATCTAGAGATGATTTCATGTGTATGGGAGGATGCATATAGGTCATATGCAAATACTACACCATTTTATATAAGGGACTCGAGCATCCACGGATTTTGGTATCTGCATGGGTCCTGGGACAAAACCCCCGCAGATACCTAGGGGTGGCTCTACATATAGTAAGCAATAAGTGTTAGCACACTATGTTTTAAACACGCTTCTGTATCAAAATGTGAGACAGGTGTTTACAGGCATCTGACTACTTTAGTGAGGTGTTAGGGACATTTAAGTCCTCACCATGAAAAATGCATCTCTATATCTATGTGAAATTTCAAAGTTAAAATTCAGACGTATGGATAGCTCAATGGAGTGTTAAAGATTTTAGGGACTGTTAACTCTTTATTTCTGGGAATTATAAAATGTTAAATCTGAAAGGTACTAGAGCCTGATCCCTTAAGACTACAGATGATGAAACTGAGGCCCAGAAGAGCTGAGGGACTCTTTAATGACAGAGGTAGGGTTAGAGTAGGCAGTGTGCCTGCCTTCCACCAGAGTGTCTTGTTGCCTAGGAGATGACAAGGGTGAATTAGATCAACTCCAGTGTTTGTGGAGAGAAATAATAATACTATATTTCGAGAAATTTTAAGATGCACATTTTCTACCCACACTTTTAGGCCTCTTCCCCTTGGCTAACCACTACATTTCTTGAGAACAATTAGTAGTCCTTATATACATTACTTAGAGACCAATAATTGAGAACAAGAGATTTCTAGGGGTTAGGCAATGAGAGAGGGTTATACATGGGGAAGTGAGCTCCACGAACAAAATAACTAGGGAATCCATGAGAAATAGGTCAGCAGGCTCAGAGCATTTAAAAGCTCCAAGGAGTACCACACACATTACAGCCTAAGTGAAGGGTCCCTCTGGAGTTGTGCACTGCACAGACCCTGTACCTTATGGTGCATCCTAACTGGGCTTGATCTTAAAACTGAATAAGTAATACACATCCTCATCCAGAGGCTAGGAGCCTGTGTCTTGAAACAATGCTCTTCTGTCAGGCCACAGATAAGCCCCAAGGAAGTCGGTGTATTTGCATTTTACTCCCTTTATTGTGCCATGAAATTCTGTACATAGTTTGTACTTCTAATACTGAAAACTGTTTTTTCAACTCTATCACATAAAATTATGTTCAATAGTATTCAAATAATGAAAAACAGTTTAAATACTAACATTCTGATTGACTTGACAACCTTATAATTTAAATGGAAGTGGTATTTAGCATTTTACATTACTAGCATCTCTTATTTTAAGCTAAAGATAAATTATACCATTGCTGAGTTCCATAATTGATAGAGCGGACAACTAACACATTTTCCTTAAATAAAAATCAAGTGTTAAGATATCCTCAGGGACTTCCCTGGTGGCACAGTGGTTAAGAATCTGCCTGACAATGCAGGGGACACGGGCTCGAGCCCTGGTCTGGGAAGATCCCACATGCCGCAGAGCAACTAAGCACATGTGCCACAACTACTGGGCCTGCGCCCTAGAGCCTGCAAGCCACAACTACTGAGCCTGTGTGCCACAATTACTGAAGCCCGTGCTCCTAGAGCCCGTGCTCCGCAGCAAGAGAAGTCACTGCAATGAGAAGCCCGTGCACCGCAACGAAGAGTAGACCCCACTCGCCACAACTATAGAAAGTCTGCGCACAACGATGGAGACCCAACGCAGCCATAAATAAATAAATAAATAAATTTTTTGAAAAGAAAAAAGATATCCTCAGGTTGCTGTCAATTGTGCACTGGGAGGCAAGAAAATTGGGAGTATTTGCTTCAAGAAGTCTGTGTTGGGTGCCTCTCCTCAGGGTTCCCATAATCTCCTCTGCACAGCTCTTTGCAAACATCCTCCCAATGTGCTGCAATTACGGTTTTTAAACCTCTCTCTGGGACGCCCGAACTTCCTGAGGGCAGAACCACGTCTTTTTCATCATCACTGTATCCCCAGTGCCTGAATCAACTACAGCAAGAGTCACGTGAGTTTCCTCTGGATTCTGGAGGCTGGGATGCCCCAGCTTCAGCTACAGGTGCAGAGTCAGGGCTTGGCAGTGCGAAGTTTCTTAACTCTGGAGAAGAGCCACAGCGACCTTAAGGTGAGTGAGGGCAATTCTGCCTTGCGTGCTCTAAAGCAATCCAGCTAACAGTAGCTTTGGAGGAACCTGCACTTCCCAACAAGGCTCGAATATGGTCCAGTGTTGAACCTTTCTTTGGCAAAAGTTTAACTGTGATAAGCAAATGGCAGCTCACATTTATTAAGCACTTTGTATGCGTTAACCTATCGAAGATGCATTTTGTTTGCTTGTCTGGAGTACAAGTAATCTTCCTCTTTTCCAATGAAAGTCAACAGAAAAATAGGCTTTACTTTTCAGAGATTCAGTTTGGCTGGAATGGATAGCTTCCCCCTTCCCAGCTTTACTGAGGTATAACTGACGAAACAAAATTGTGAGATTTTGGATTTGATATACATATACACTGTGAAAGGACTCTTTTCCATCTGGTAAATTAACATATCCATCACCTCACATACGTGTGTGTGTGTGTGTGTGTGTGTGCGCGCGCACCTTTAAGGAATGGGTAGCATTTAACTGCTACAACAGGTGAGCTGTTTGGCCAGCACATCAACAAGGGTGCTCTTCAGTAGTGTGGGGTAAGGTTCTCTGCAAGCCAAATAAAAGGCATTCTGTTGACTTTTCATGCAGATTCCTCTTCATGTCTTACAGATTTGAAAGTCAGTGTTAATAATCAAAGGAGAAAGCGTGTCATCTTCTAACATGTTCTGACTTAAAGCATTTTTCTACATACGGATCGAAGAAAAAAATTTAAATTCAATAGTCTTTTTACAAGAAGATATCTTATAGCCCAAATCTGTTTTCTATTATGGAATTTAAAAGAGAGCATTACTTGAACGGTTGCATATGCAGCATTTCACCAAAGACACAAAAACTATTTAGGCTTCTTTTCTTCCAAAGCTTCCCTAAACACACTATCAAAACATAGATTTACCACTTGAATCTAGAAAAGCAGAACCTACTTCCTGCCTTGTGTGATAAGATGAAAGCCGAAAGGTAAGAAGAATGAACGACCATGTGAGAGATGCGCTACGTGGTCTTTTAAAATTAGGTCTTTAATCTTCACTGGCACTTCTGAACCCAATGGTGCCACAACAGGCTCCTCATAAAAAGAGATAATAATCTTTACTGACCATAATAAGCTGGAAGTCTTAGAAGCACAAAGCAAAGAGTAAATAAATCATAAATTGAGTTTCAATTTTCAAGCACTGTGCTTTTTTTTTTTAATGCTGAATGTTAGAGTTTTACTCCCCTGTATATAGGATGAAGTTATTAAGTTTTCTGAAAAGATGGAATGGTTTAAATTCCATTCCACAACCTTCTCCCCTTTGTACACCTGCCATTTGTTCTATGATACAACTCAGTGTTTACTGGTGGGCAATTTCACCGGTTAGCAAAGGCTGAACACTCACTAAAATGAAGCATATCAGTTTTAACAGCCCACCACCACATCAAGCTTACAAACTCCTTTTCCTTCTATTTCCAATTTCTCCTCCAGTGGTCTCCCCACCTCTTCACCCCAAAGCCGCCCACCTCCCCCATGCTTCCTTGAAGCCTAAAAACATTAAAAAGCTTCAGGATGAGGGTGGGGGGAGTTTTTTGTGAGTGTTCTTAGATTCTCCAAAATCAAGGCAAATAAAAAACGATGACAAAAACAACAGCAACGACAAACCCAGGGACACAGATGGCCTCTCGACCTACTACTGTATGGTTATCTTTCTATAAAGGAGATACTTTTAGTCTGCGGTGTAGTTATTCCTACTCATCTGGTCCTATTCCAATTTGAATCCTACCACAGACTAAAATATGCCAAGATCTTTCATTAACATATCACAGATTTTCTTTTCATTATAAATCAAACTAAATAGGTCATGATTGCTTAATCAGTATGCAAAGTATTGCCTCTGGGATACCTGCAATACTCTGACAGCTGAAATTCTTTTTGGTGCTTTGAAATCTAATTCTATCCAATCTAACCTTACTCCAGTTCATCATTCCCCCACATCAAAATTTCATTGTATGAGGTATAGATATTGTTCTAGAATGGGTATCATGGACACTAATAGCAGGGATCTAAATATTCAGGGGAAAAATAGATTCTGCTTTTCTGTCCACCCCCCTCCCCCCAACATATGATTAAGACTTTTCCCTTTCCCTCAGCAGCCAAGAAAAAATGGTGGCAGCAAGATGCTCTCCTGAAATTATGTTGCTGATAGACTCATGCCTCCCTCTTAAGAAAGAGATTTATTCTTCTTTACAAAGGAAACTTCACATCATTCCTAAAGGTTAGTGAGTCCATGATCATCTGTATTTATTAACTAATCTCCGAGGAAATCTCATCTAGGTCTGCAGCTTTCAATGCATCAATATGTCGATGACTCTCAAATGTCCATTTCCATCCCTGACTTCTCCTCCGAGTTGCCCTCTCAATATATAAACTCGTTTATCTACTGGACATCTCAGACTGCGCACAGCCAAAGCAGAATTCTTGGGTGTCCTCACCAGGCCTGTTTCCTAGAAGAGCAAACATGCCTACAAAGTGTCGGACACTGTTCTGCGCTCATTGAATCCTCACTACCTACGATAGGTACTAATACAATCTCATTTCATGGAGGCAGGGGACCTAGATTTCAAACCAGGCAATTGGTTGGAGTCCACAGCCCACCAGCTTAACCACAATGCTAAATCCCCACTGCTGTAACCAGTCTCAGTATTCACCCAGTAGCCCAAGTCAGAGACCTAATGTCACACTTGATCCCTCTATTTCCCTCAACCCCCCACATGCAAACCACTGGGAAGTCCCATTGGGTCGACCTCCAGATCCTGTCCCCTCTCTGCTCATGACTCTCCATCACGACAACCTGGGCCACTGCAACAGTCTTATAAATGATTTTCTGGTTTCCATTCCTGCCTCTTCACAATCAATATTACACAAACCAGCCAGAACGTTCTTTTTAAAAGGTGCATTAGAACAAGTCACTTCCTGCTGCAAATTCTCCAACGGCATCCAAAGCTCTTAGAATAAAATCCTCACTCCTCCCCTTGGCCTGGGAGGCCCCAGAGGCTCTGACCTCAAGCTCCTCTCACTACACTCCAGACACAGCCCTTTCCTCTGCTTCCTGAAACCTGTAAAGCTAGGTCTTGCCTCAGTGTCCTTGTGGCAATTTTTTCCTCAGCCTAAAAGCTCTTCCCCAGATCCTCACAAGATCGTATCTTTCTGTCATTCAGGTCTCAGCTCAAAGAAACCTCCCAGGACAGGATTTCCCCGTCAGGGACCCATCAAGGCAGCTTCCACCCTCTCCGGCAGGTCACTCTCTAGTACCTCAACCTATGCTGTCTTCATCATAGCGTCCCGACAGATCCTCATTTGTTTGCTGCTTGTTTCATGCTCTTTTCCCTTTCAACATTCATAGAGATTAGGAACTTTGTCCATCTTGTTGAATCCTGTATCCTGAGGGCTTAGATTAGCCCCTGGGTAATAATGCCTAATAGCAGACACTCACTAACACTTGTTGGGTAAACAAACTGTCAGGACCCCCCTAACAGCTTTCTATTGCCTGTGGATAAAGAATAACTCTGTTTATAAACAGATGCCACAAGCCCCGGCCCCTTCTCCCCACCATCTCAACAAGCCTAAGTAATTGGATGGATTTTCCTTAGGAGAAGGAGCCTTCTCTGCCAGCCTCCACCAGGCTGTGCCTGTGCGTCCCCCAGGACGTCCCTCCTGCCCCCCGTGGCCGGATTAAACTCCAAATCATCCTCCAGAGTTCTGCTTAAACATCTTACTCAAAAAAGCTTCCCTGAGACCCCAGGCAAGGTTCCATCCCCTGTTTTACATCCCCTACAATACCCTGGATTTGCCGTTACAACCCTGCCACTCTTAGCTTTTAACCGGTTACTTGTAAAAACTTGTAAAATAAACAAAAACAAAACTCTGTTTTCCTGACCACGACTTTAAACTCGATAACCCCAGGGAATAACTCTGTTCTACTCATTCAACAAAAAGCTTGATACTAAGTGTACTGCCTGACCATAAAACCAATTGGTTTTTTCAAACATGGGAAAACCAGAAACTATATATTCTCCAGTGTGCAGAGGCTACAAGCCTTCCTTGAACTTGCCTGCTCTAATTCCACGTCTCAGGAGACCATGACCCATTCCCCTCACTCCCCCCCACTGCCTGCCCTGGCAGACCCAGAACAAACTGGCCACATCCTCTGCTCAGATATTCGCTGCTCCCTCCCTCCTCTCAGCAACAGAAGAGCCAGAATTGCCCTCCCTCCATTGGGTTCTCTTATCCTTGCAGTGTGGTCAGGGAGGCCAAGCAGAAAGATCCTGCCTGGTTCTGACACCCCAGAAGGAAGTTCAGATCAAGTGACAAGAAAGCCCAGACCTGGATTAAATACGGAGGCCACCAGACCCAGGGAATTAGAGATGGCTCGGCCTCACCCTATCAGGGCCTTTAATTGGTATAGGCCACCAAAGTGCAACGACAAAAAGCAAAACTACTGACAGATAAGCTCATTTAATTCAGTGCCTAAAATCCAGCTATCCTGAATTTTCAAGAGATTGTTCATATGGTGTTGGCGATATATATATATATGTATATATATATATTTTTTTCTTTTGTGGTACGCGAGCCTCTCACTGCTGTGGTCTCTCCCGTTGTGGAGCACAGGCTCCGGACGCGCAGGCCCAGCGGCCATGGCTCACAGGCCCAGCCGCTCCGCGGCATGTGGGATCTTCCCGGACCGGGGCACGAACCCGTGTCCCTTGCATCGGCAGGCGGACTCTCAACCACTGCGCCACCAGGGAAGCCCGATATATATTTTTTAAATTGATAAACATCAGTGTGTAGTTTCTTATCTTCTTCCATAATCATCAGGTTGGGGAAGGTTGGTTAACCTCTGGAGAGACACTGATGGGCTCCCTGGCTCCATCCTGCCCTACTCTGGACTGTGTCCTTACCCTTTCTGGATGAGCCCACGGGGTGCACATGCACAGATGCAGATAGAATTGCTAGGCTCTTAGAGCTGGAGAGAATATTCCCCTTTACATGGACACTAAGGAAACCACCCTGTGGAGACGCCAGGCTCCTCTTAGATCTAACTCCTCATGCAAAGGGTATCTTCACTAAGGTCTTAGATCTTAGTTCTCAGTTACCAGCAGGCAAAGTTGGCCCCCAGCCAAACTGAAATAATTGCTGTCTATCATGGGTACTTTTCTTACTACCAGGCCCCTCTAGCCTGGGAGAAGAGTACCAGCAAAGAGAAAAATTGTTTCCCACTTAGATACTAGCAATGTAATATCTTTACCTTCCAAGGAGGAATACTAGGGAAGAAAATGCATAACACAAAGACAAAAATTTCTTGATGGTGGAATCTGGGGTCAAGGGATAGGAAGCCTCTGTGGTTTCTCCATCGGCCCCCAGCTCCCAACACACAAAAGGAAGCACAATCGCATTATGACGCGGGCACCTTCTTCGCTTTGGCACAAGACCCCCTGGCAAGCAAAACATTTTAAATCATAAGAGAAGTACGAGAATAGTTAAATATTTCACATAATTTAAAAAGTAACCCCATGAGGGCTTCCCTGGTGGCGCAGTGGTAGAGAGTCCGCCTGCCGATGCAGGGGATGAGGGTTCGTGCCCCGGTCCGGGCAGATCCCACATGCCGCGGAGCGGCTGGGCCCATGAGCCATGGCTGCTGAGCCTGCGCGTCCGGAGCCTGTGCTCCGCAACGGGAGAGACCACAGCAGTGAGAGGCCCACGTACCGCAAAAAAAAAAAAAAAAAAAAAAAAAGTAACGCCATGAAAGCATGATTGTAGAATGCCCAAACCTATTCTGTACCTTGCCTAACATCAGACAGGAAGATAATGGCAAAGCTGAAAAACATTTCTGTTGGTCTAAGTAAGAAAAACTTGCTTCTCCTGTGTTTCTCCTTTACTCTCACATTACCATCAGACTCACAATACTTCTGACATCAGCTATGGGGGGCGTTTCCACACACCAAGCAATTCCGTGACACCAGCTGGGCATCCTACAATTTAACTCAATTCTGACACTATCTACCTGGAGATCGAGTCAGATCCCACAGGTTAAGGGCTCAGCCCCACAAGACTGCCCCCCACTCACCTCACTCCAGATGCCAATCGCAAGTCCAGATTATCACCAGTGCTTCTGACCAGTGGGCTATAAATCAGAGTTTCCCACAACCTCCTCCCTGAGTTCAATTAATTTGCTAGAGTGCCTCACAGAACTCAGGAAAACAGGTTTCTTACGGGGTTACCGATTTATTGTAAAAATGATATGATAAAAGATACAGATGTACAACCAGATGGAAGAGGCATGTGGGGATGGGTACCGAGCTTCCATTCTCTCTCCTGGCACGCCACCCTCCCGGCACCTCCATGTGTTCAGCAACCCTAAAGCTCTCCAAACCCCATATTTTTGAGATTTCTATGGAGGCTTCATCATGTAGGCATGATAGATCACTTCCAGCTCCTTTTCCCTCTCCAGAGAATGGGGGTGTGGGACTGACAGTTCCAAGCTTCTAATCATGGCTTGGTCTTTCTGGTGACCAGCCCTCATCCAGGAGCCCACCAAGAGTCACCTCATTAGAACCCAGGATACTGCTATCACCCAGGAAATTCCCAGGGATCTAGGAACTCTGTGTCAGGAACCAGGGTCAAAATGCAAACGTTAGAACAAAAGATGCTCCTGGTGTAGGAAATTATAAGGGTTTTGGGAGCTCTGTGCCAGAAACCGGGGGCAGAAACCAATATATTCTATTATTTCATGTGGCCTTAACCCAGTTCTAACATTCCCTAGAATAGTGGGGATAAAAGCACACCCCCAAACATGAGAGGTACAAGCTTTTCTTTTCATGTAAATGGACAAAAAGTCTGTACAGTTTTTAAAGCTGTCAACCATTTTTGATAGTAACTCAAAATATGCAGTGAATGCCAAGTATTCTGAGGATTTAGAATTTTATGAGAAAACATAAGGAAAAAGTATATATTTAACAAATGTTAAAAAATATATATATATAATGAAGAGAAAGAACTTTAAACTGTACAACTCCATAAAAGCAGTCTAAGTGAAAACAGAGTGTTGGTGAACAAAGCTTCATTCCATGAAGCTACTTTATAGAGTCTGCATCATATTAATGATTATTCGTATTTCCTTATTTTACTTCTGGAGAAAATATTTTTCCCTAGCCACCAGTATGAAATCAGCCTCATGGGAAAAAAACCTGAAGAGGCAAGACAGCAGGCTGAGTGATGTTTTTTTAAGAAAAACGTATACTCACGCAGTAGTAGTCTGCACGTCATGCCAGCTTCTGCTGAAGTTCTGTTTTAATTCATTCATCAAGTTCATGCCGAGTTTTTGTTTTATCTCAACCAGACGCCTTTCTTTCGCTGATAAAACTTGTCGTAATGTTGTAATTTCGTCTTCTAGCTACAGGTAGGAGGGAAAATGGTGGGGAAAGAGGTCAGACCAGCTGAAACACACACGGGTGCCCTCGGTGCTCCAAAGCAGCCTCTGCGCCCTCTTGTTTCCTTAGCCCAGTGCATGGCCTTAGCAAACACATCCTGTAGAGAAGACCGTCTAATATTTAAAAATGAAAGTAGATTTTTTTAGCTTTAATAATTCTAAAAGAAATCACTACTCCTTGTAAAAAATTCACTCATACAGGGGCTTCCCTGGTGGCGCAGTGGTTTAGAGTCTGCCTGCCGATGCAGGGGACACGGGTTCGTGCCCCGGTCCGGGAAGATACCACATGCCACAGGGCGGTTGGGCCCGTGAGCCATGGCCACTGGGCCTGCGCGTCCAGAGCCTGTGCTCCGCAACGAGAGAGGCCACAACAGTGAGAAGCCCACGTACCGCAAAAAAGAAAAAAAATTCACTCATACAGCAAAATGTGAAGAAAATAAAAATCATGTGTAATCTACTAGGAAACAGCCACTGCTTAATTTTTTTGGTTTCTAATCATCCAAACGTTTTTCTAAAATTATACATAGATATAATTTTTGAACAAAAGACTGTTTTTGTAGTCTATGCCTAACAAGTTCTTTTAAAGTGTTATTAGTCAGTGTTGTTTATTTTTTGCCAACCACACCTAGCATATGTTGTGGTTTGCCAAGGTGGTGCCTCAGGAGAGAATGAACAAGGGAGGAGAGGATGTATGCAAGGGAGTGATTTGTGTTGATTTTTCTTTTTAACAATCTTAACTGACATGTAATTAACATACAATAAACTGTACACACATAAAGTGTCCAATCTGTAAGTTTTGATATATGTATACTCCTTTGAAGTCATCGCCTTAATCAACATAGTAAAGAAATCATCACCTCCAAAAGTTTTCTAGTTCTTCTTTGTAATTCCTCCCTCCCTTCTCTCTTCCCTCACCCAGGCAGTCACTGATCTTTCACTGGAGTTTAGTTTGTATTTTCTAGAATTTAATATAAATTGAACTACACAGTATAAACTCATTCTTGCCTGACTTTGTTCATTCAATATAATAATTTGAAATCATTTGATTCATCCATGTTGCTGCATCATCAATGGCTTTTCCTTTTTTCTGCAGAGTAGTACTCCATTGTATGGATATACCACAGTTTGTTTTCTATTCAACTACTGAAGGATATTTGGGTTTGGCTAATGCAACTAAAGCTACTATTAACATTCATGTAGAAGTCTTTGTACTGGTGTATCTCCTGTTTCCCCTGTGTTAGCAGAACAGTAAATCTCTCCAGCATCATAAAATTGCTCTTGTACACTATGGAAAACAGTATGGAGATTCTTTGAAAAATTAAAAATAGAACTCTCATATGATCCAGCAATTCCACTTCTGAGGATTTATCCAAAGAAAATAAAAACACTAGCTCAGAAAAGATACATGTACCCCCTCCATGTTCACTGCAGCATTATTAACAATAGCTAAGATATGGAAATAACCTAAGTGTCCATTGATAGATAAATGGATAAAGAAGATATTTTACACACACACACACACACACACACACACACACACACATACAGAAATATTATTCAGCCATTAAAACGAAGGAAATCTTGCCATTTAAAACATGGATGGACCTTGAGGGCAATATGCTAAGTAAAAGAAGTCAGACAGAGAAAGACAAATACCATATGACTGTATGATCTTATATGTGGAATCTCAAAAAAACCACCAACCCCATAGATAAAGAGAATAGATTGGTGGTTACCAGAGGCAAGGGAGGGGGGTGGATGAAATGGGTGAAGGGGATCAAAAAGTATAAACTTCCTGTTATAAAATAAATAAGTCATGAAAAAATTGCTCTTGCAGATCTAATTTCTAATAAAGGAGTTCTGTAAAATACCCAGATTTTAGAGAGCACTGCTATATTTTGTGAAAATAATTTGGTACCTCCTCAAAGTCTCTGATTCCAGGTATCATACTTTATTCCATTGTCACACTCTGTAACATATTGCCCTGGTAATATTGCTTAAATTTACATCTTTGTTTTCTGAAAAGTATAAATATTTGTGACTTTCTTTGTGAAACCAGAAGAGAATCAATAGTACTCCCTTAGTATCCCACACGCACAGAGGTAAAAAAAAAAAAGTGCCTGACACTTTACGAGATTATTATTTTTTTTAATGGAGATCTGTGTCTCATTTACATTCTAAGTGTCACTCTACTTCTGACCACAAGGAGCATCACTAAGCCTGTCAGTCATCTTGCAAATGTGTTCGTGGGTCACCAGAGACGTAGCTGCTAAAAAACACATCTCAACAATGACAGCTACCTTTGCAAAAATTAGTCCTTTTTATTAGAGCAAGGAAGATTTTACCACAATGGTGAACAGACAAAAATAGCATTGTAAACCTTCGTATTCACAAAAAATCACTTAAGCAAAACAGGCAGAAATACTGAATCAAGCATCTTAAATAATCTAGTAGAAAAGAACAATATCTTGGAGCTTTTAATATCAGCAAAATGTCCTAGTAATCTAACATTATCCATTTTTTTATGGTTATGGAACATTTCTTTTATGTTCATGGAAATCTTTCTGAAATGAATTTCACCTTTCATAAACATGTTATAATCAATAGCACCCTGTCTTTTCTTGATGAGCAAGAGTCTTCAGTATGCAGACATATACTCATTACTGCATAAGGAGTGTACCTAGGGACCAGCAAAGGGGATCATGTTTTTAGTCTTTCCATTAAATGAGAACACACTGTCATTTATTTTATTTTTTTTTTTGGCGGTACGCGGGCCTCTCACTGTTGTGGCCTCTCCCGTTGCGGAGCACAGGCTCCGGACGCACAGGCTCAGCAGCCATGGCTCACGGGCCCAGCCGCTCCGCGGCATGTGAGATCTTCCCGGACCAGGACATGAACCCGTGTCCCCTGCATCGGCAGGTGGACTCTCAACCACTGCGCCACCAGGGAAGCCCAGACACTGTCATTTTAATGTCAAACCCTTCTATCCTTTGCTCTCATGTTATATTCCACTTTTTCATCTTTGTCAATGTGTTCTTCTGCATTTAGTTTGCTGCCTAAGATTTCTCAAGGTTGTATCTCTATCTCTCTTACCATAGAAAATACGTGGGCTTCATTTCAGCCTTTTATTCTGTATTAGAAAGACCTTTTTGGCTTTCTTTCAGTTTGGGTGACTGAAATGACTAGGAATCTGGTTTTGTACATATATCAGGTATTACTGTAGTTTCCAACTTGTAACAAAATTAATGGGAAGTTTTTTAACTTGCAAAAAGAAATTAAAGAAGTAGAGAAGAAGAAAGAGGTTTAAACATCCTGGTATTCTCAATCTTATATCTATGGAACCCCAGAAATTTATTCAAAACTATGGGGGACAGTAAGATATTCATCAGTTATTTGGGGGTGGGAGGAGTGGGTAAAGTATTCACAATTTTCTAATGAAATCCACGATCCCAAAAAGTGCTAGAAACATTGCAGTGACCAATTTACCAAACAACATCCTAAAGAAAGATAAAATTCCACACCTAATAATTTAAAAATCGAAGCATATGTTAAAAGGCATTTGTAGAGAAAAAACTTCTAATGATGGAAACATGAACTCAGTTACTCTGCTGGGTCTATTGTCAGGTTGTATAATGAAAGTCTCACCATTTCAATAAAATGTAAGGCTCACACTTCTTAAAACTTTCATTTATTTATCAGTGATCTAAATCTATGCCAAAATATCTATGAAGCAAAACCCAGAAGGTGAAAAAACAGATAATCTTAAATTACATTAACATGCCAGACTGAAAATGGCCAATCTCATCTCTCTCAGCAGAGCAGAGAGTCCTGACGCAGCAGAAAGGCCTTTAATCACAAATGGTTTAAATGACAATCCTGGTGAGATTCATTCACTTACTTGACTAATGAGAATTTCTAGCCTAGTTACACCAGTGGTTCTCAATTTCAGTTTATATATAAGTCACTCAGAGAGCACATTCAAAATGCAGATTCCAGAAGTAGGCCCCTTTTAATGCCCTAAGATTCTGATATCTCAAATTTGGTGAGGCCAGCCTACATATATTTTTTAACAAGCACCCCCGGTTATTCTGATGCAGATAGTATGCAAATTCTACATTGTAAGTACCTCTGCAGCCATATCAAATTCGTTTTGGAATGAGCTGGAGAGCAGGTAAATCATCAATTAAAGTATTTAAGATATCCTTTCCCCTTTAATTTTAAATTAATCATATCTTCACTAGAAACTGATAGTCTGGTTCTTTGGTTTCTTGATCCCTTAGAAGATCCTCTTTTTTTTTTTGTGGTACGCGGGCCTCTCACCGTTGTGGCCTCTCCCATTGCAGAGCACAGGCTCCGGACGCGCAGGCTTAGCGGCCATGGCTTACGGGCCCAGCCGCTCCACGGCATGTGGGATCTTCCCAGACCGGGGCACGAACCCGCGTCCCCTGCATCGGCAGGCGGACTTCCAACCACCGCGCCACCAGGGAAGCCCAGAAGATCTTCTTATAGGATAAATATTTATGCACAAGGTTAGATATTTCAACTTGATTACTCAGATATGAATGAATAGGAATGAAAGTGTTGGTGAGGATGTGGAGAAATTGAAACCCTTGTTCATTGCTGGTGGGAATGAAAAATGGTTCAGCCACTGTGGAAAACAGTCTCTCAGTTTCTCAAAAAGTTAAACATGGAATTACTATATGACACAGCACTCCTGCTCCTAGGCATATTCTCCAAAGAATTGAGAACAGGTACTCAAACAAATACATGTATATGCATGTTCAAAACAGCACTACTCACAATAGCCAAAAGGTGAAAACAACCCAAATATTCATCGAAGGACGAATGGATAAACAAATTGCAGTATATACATAAAATGGAATATTATTCAGTGGTAAAAATGAATGAAGTACTGATATAAGCTACAACACAGGTGAACCTCAAAAACACTAGGCTAAGTGAAATGAAGCCAGCCTCAAAAGGTCACATATTGTATGATTCCATTTACATGAAATACCTAGCTAAATCCACAGAGACAGAATGCAGGATGATGGCTGCAGAGAAGAAAGAGAAATGGGAAGCAACTGCTTAGTGGGTATGGGGTTCCCTTTTGGGACGATTAAAATGTTTTGGGGCTGGACAGAGGTGGTAGTTACACAACACTGTAAGTTTCTAAATGCCATTGAATGGTTCAATTTAAAATAATTTTATGTTATGCCAATTTATTTCAATAAAAAGTGAAAAAAATTATAAATTAAGTAATGAGTTAGCTTCAATATGAAATTTATACTAGAAGATTGAAAACTTACTTTTCTATTTAATCTGCTATATTACATAAAATATCTAACTTAAATCCAGAAAAAGAAATACTTTTATAAACTATTAAGTATCAGTATGATGTTTAGGAGTAAGAGCATTTGGTCTCTTGTACACACTGCTTCAAGTCCTGCCACTTCTGGTTTACTCCTGCCTTGGCTAAGAATATGGAAGAATTAAAATTAAAATGCAAATAATATCTGGGAGGGTGTGACAGGCCATGGGGTGCCCAGACATTTGGTCAAACATTATTCTGGGTGTGTCTGTGAGGGTCAGTCTGCATGAGATTAACATTTGAATTGGCAGACTGAGTAAAGCAGATTGCTCTCCCAAAGTGGGTGGGCCTCATCTAATCAGTTGAAGACCTAGATAGAACAAAAATGCTGACCCTCCCTTGAGTAAAAGGGAACTCTATCTGCCTGTCTGCTTTTGAGATGGGCCACTGTTTTGTCTTGTTGTTGTTTGTTTTTTTGTTTTTTCCTGCCTTCAGATTCAAACTGTAACATTGGCTCTTCCTAGGCCTTCAGACTGGAGCTACACAATCAGCTAAGTCCTTATAATAAACCTCTTTCTATATACAAATATATATCCTATTGGTTCTGCTTCTCTGCAGAACCCTGATTAACACAGAGGCTGTTACAATAAGACAGTATTGGTTGTGAAGACTTTAGTTGTTCACTAGCTCAGTCCAGAAAAAATGAAAGTCTTGAAGGAAAAAAACTGAGAGAGGAAGGAAGAGCTTAGGGCACTTCTTTGGAAAGGCTAAGAGACGGGTGGCTTGAGGGCACTGTGTGCTTTTCTTGGGGAACGACACACTGAGCAACAGCCATTGTCTACTTGATGATGCTGTCTGGTATTTTTGCTACTCCTATTAATGCCCATTTTTCTTGAGTCATTTTATCTAGGGGACATTGGCAGTACTTGATTGTTATATAATCATAAATTTATGGTTCTAATGCTAACACTTCATCCTTTTCAAAAGGTAAGCCACATTATAGAATACTGAGCATCAAATGCAGCTTAGCGAAATGAAAGTGGCAGTGGGATGTTAGTAGCACAGAAGTATTGAGCAAGTTTATCTAAAAAGGGAGAATGGAAAAAACAACCCACAGAATAGATGCATAAAAACCTCAGAAAAGATGTTAGGAGCAGCTGGTAATAAGACTAATGAGAACAAATATCTGAAACAAAATAATATTTCTTTATATATTGACAAGATTTGTAAAAAAATATATATTCTTCTTCCAGTATTCACAAATATAAATGTTTGTTGGTGCTATGATTCAAGTTAATTATAAATCTTAATTGCGCACCTTCTGTGCACAAACTACTGCACCAGACCAGAAGTGATATTGGCCCCACATTGAAGGAACTTTTAAAAACACACATATTGCGTGAACATAATAACAAACTTGAGACTGAACTGTGTTAACGACAGATTACTCTTTTAAGATGCAGACCTCAGCTAAGATGTAGCCCCTTGGACAATACTGGCTTATTTTATATCTCTCCCCACAAGGACGGGTCTTCCTTCTGCCAGCACTTGGTAAGCACAGCAATGTGCTGGCTGTGTGGCTGAATGGGGTTACAGGCTCGCTTGAAGTCTAAGGGCGCCCTCATGAGAATACAGACCACAAAACAGTGCAGGGTAAAACAGTGGGGCGGAGATCCAGCACAGTCAGCAAACAGTAGGAGAATCTGAGGAAACGAGGGAGAGGAGTGTACAGAAGAGGAGAGCGGGTGCCTGGAACACCCCAAGACCCCTCTAAGCAAAGCAATCAGACGTAAGAAGTCCTCCTACACGAAGCTCTTGCTTTGGATCACGGCCACAACTGACTGCCTGAATCAAAAGCAGTCTAATAGGCTGACCTGTGAGGTGTCCTGTTACCCAAGTGCCTAACAGACCCAGTAGGATCTTCCCTCAAACAGAGAGAGGGGTTTCTTATGACCAGGGGCCCCAGAGGAATATCTGTGGAGAATTGAGGCAGAGAAGCTGAGCTGTCTGCACGATGTCTCAGTTCTTCATAGGGCCAGCCGTGGGACTGCTGAGATGTCCTTGATGCAATTAAACCCTAGCATTTACGGTAATCTGAATGCATGTGTGATGTGAAAGAACCTAATTTGTGGTGTGTGTGTGTGTGTGCACGCATGTACGCTGTGAAAGGGCAGAGAAAGTGGATTTAAGAGAATAATGAGCAGAAAGCAGAGGTGACCTAGATGGAGGGAGAAGAAATGGACATGTGAAGAGGAAAAATAGCAAAGATCCCCTCCTTTGCTTTTTGCTGGGCCTGAGGCAAACAGCTGTGCCCAGTGCCCCTAGAGGTTACACTGCTACCTTTGGCAAGACATGGTGCTTCTCCACCCCTGAGGAATCCAGAAATAAGAGACAGGAAGCATGGAGGCTAATGCATCCTAAAGGATGAAAACATCAATCCTGGTAACGTGAAAAAGTAACAAGGAGTCTGGTGTTATTTTCAGAAGTCAGGCTCAAAAAGTCTTAGGAATGAGACACACTGGAGGGTCATTAATGTGGCCAAATGAGACAAGAATGTGTGAAAACACTGGTTTTTATATTCATGGGGGCATCCATTGAGAACCAAGGCTTACTGTTTCTTGATTATAAACATAATACTTGCTCATTGTTGAAAGTTTAGAAAATACAGCATGCAGGCACACAAAAAACACAGATGTATATACGTGTGTGTGTGTGTGTGTGTATGTGTATATATCCCAGTAATCCCAGAACTGAGAAAAATCAAGTCATTTTATAAAAGTTGGTCTGTTACAGAGGTTGTGTATGAACTTAAACTTGGATGATAACAGTGAAGAAGTTAAATTTCAGCTTAGAATCAGTTAGCTGATGACAGTCTGCAGAATATAACTTTAGTCAACACAACTGACAGGAGCAAGTCATAATCCAGGATTCCAGGCCCTAAGAAAACGTGGAGCTCAGATATTCTCTGTTTAGGTTGACTTTGGTCCATGCACTCTGGCAGGTGTGGCCAATCTGAAATAAACGAGGTGGCTCTGGATCAGTGGCCACAGATAGGTCCAGCTAAAGAACCAGGCTATTTGATCTGAGGCACTGTCCTTACTAACATAATTTCTGCTGTACTAGAAGAACAAGCTGCTCCTTCATTTTATCATGAGGTTATTCTAGGGTGTGTCTTACGAAAGCACCTGAAATGTCTTTAGTATTATTATGAGCTGTCATAAACACACACTGTCAGAACCTTAGAGCTTGGAGAGTCTGGGGTGGACACAGCAGGGTGAAGCTTAATTTAAAGCTGTGTCTCCAGCCTGTAGAAGAGGCCAGAGGAAGAAGACAAGCCTTGATTCCAGCTGGACCAGGAGCTTCCTACCCTCTGGGCCAGGGATTCAAATGGGGAGGAATGCTGGCCCCTTCCCCTCTTGCTCTACTGCTTCTTCTACTTGAGAAGCTCCCTTCTCCTGCCCTTTCCTCCTACAATGTAAACGCTCCCTAGCAAAGTATTTAAGAGGTAGCAAAGTGTATGTAGTGGGTGCTACAAACAAACGGCTTGAACAAAGAGATGTCTTCACGACAGGCCAGGCACCCTCCTTATCTCTAGGTCCAGATGCCCACGGCAACTACACAAGCTCTAATGAAGCCTAAAGTCATCACAGCTTCCCTCTCTACCGCCGGAGCTTTATTCTTCTGAAAAAGAGCACATCAACTTAACAAATTCAGTTGCTTCTATGAATGAAGTTTTCATTATAAACATAAATCCTTTCACAGTATTTGTTGAGCTAAGCTGCTGACCTAAAACAACAACTGCTCTTCAAAGGCAGCTTGCGACTGTACCAAGGTCTTGAAGGAATTCCATAGGTTTGTAAGTGATTTATTGTCCCCATAGCATTGTGATACTAAGAAGAGTAAGAGGTGCATATTTCCAACTAATTATTGTTGCTTAAGCAGCATAACCGTTTGTTTTCCTATGGCCACCAATGGATAATGGACAATTAGCATTACAAAAATACCTCAGAAAAATGAATCATCTTACAATATATCACTTATTAAATCTTATTAAATGAAAGACGACATAATTGTAATATGCAACTTATATCAACTAACAATAATTCTCAGGATTTGGAGATAGACATAGCAACAATAAGAAGATTACTAAACATACCTGAACTAGTTCTGCCTTTAATTCTTCTTTTTCCTCCTCAGAGAGCATGCTAGGGAAGTCAGCACTGGCTCCTGTGTCTTCATCTCTTCCTTGCAGTGGTTCAGTCTCCAACAAACCTTTAGGCAAGATTGGCAAAACATAACGCAAGTTAAAAAATGAATTTAGGGCTTCCCTGGTGGCGCAGTGGTTGAGAGTCCGCCTGCCGATGCAGGGGACGTGGGTTCGTGCCCCAGTCCGGGAAGATCCCACGTGCTGCAGAGTGGCTGGGCCTGTGAGCCGTGGCCGCTGAGCCTGTGCATCTGGAGCCTGTGCTCCACAACGGAAGAGGCCACAACAGTTGAGAGGCCCGCGTACCGCAAAAAAAATAAAAATAAAAAAATAAGAATTTAGCCAAATTCTACTTCCATGGTCTGAAGAACTAGATACTCTGACTGACCCGCCCACTGAAAAATAACTAAAAATTCCAGAAGAAAGAAATCCTTCTAAATGTGTCCTGAGCTGCCAAGAAAGTAAAGAATCCTAAGAATCCCCAAAAGTAAGTGAAAGTGGGAAGTGGAGATGTAAACAAAACAAGTCTTCATTAATTCTACATTTACCACCCAGCCTCAGTTTTTACTGTCCCATGGGATGCAGGGGGCAGAGGACAAAGCCCAGGGCCACGGAGGGAGAGAAGGTTATGGTGAGACCCTCCTGCCCACAGGGCTACACCCTGAGAGTAAGGTGACCTGGAAGTAAACACCTTCACTCCCCACAGGCATCTGCAAGGCAAATTGCCTGCCTGACACTCAGCATGAAATGGACAGGGCAAAAGGGCTTCCCCTGAGAAATCACAACCTCCCAGGTGGTCCAAAAGAACCTCGAGATAAGAGAGTATCAAAACTTTTTTCCACTTCGATGTGGAAATATGCAGATATGGAATCTGGAGCAGCTGCAGCTGTGAAGAAGTACTGTGGCCACACTGACTCTGTCAGAGGGAGGTGGGAAGTGCCTGGACAACGCAAATGCATATGTCCTCTGTAAACAGGCGCACATATATACGGAAGCTTTATTTATGACATGAATTATGACAGAGCTGGCATTCATACATCTCTGGAAAAAGGAAGGTCTTTTAATAAATTGTCCTGGAACAAATAGTTTTCCATATAGTAAAAATAAAATTGGACACCTTCACACCATTAACAGAGATTAAATTATAAATATTTTAGAAGACAATATGGGACTTTATATTTATGAACCTCTGGGTAGGAAGGGATTTCTTGAGACACAAAAAAAGGGTAAATCATGAAAGAAAGGATGGATAAGATTAAGAATGAGTTATCACTTCACACCTGTCAGAATGGTTATTGTCAAAAAGACCACAAATAACAAATGCTGCTGAGGAGAAAAGGAAACACTTGTGCACTCTTGGTGGGAATGCAAATTGGTGCAGCCGTTATGGAAATAGTAAGGAGGTTCCTCAAAAAACCAAAAATAGAACTACTATATGATCCATCAATTTCATCTCTGGGTGTTTAACCAAAGAAAACAAAAACACTGACTTGAAAGATATATACACCCCAATGTTGATAGAAGCATAATTTACAATAACAAAGATCTGGAAGCAACCTAAGTGTCCATCAACAGATGAATGGATAAAGAAGACATGGCATATATATATATATATATATATATACACATACACACACACACACGCAATGGAACATTAGTCATATAAAAGAATGAAATTCTGCTATTTGCAAAAATGTGAAGGGACCTAGAGGGTATTATGTTTAGTGAAATAATTCAGACAGAGAAAGACAAATACTGTTTGTTATAACTTATATGTGGAACATAAAAAAATAAAACAAATAAAACAGAAACAGCTCACAGATATAGAGAACAAACTAGTCATTACCAGTTGGAAGAAGGATGGAGGAGGGAAAAGATAGGGGTAGAGGATTAAAAGAGACAAACTACTATATAAAATAAATGAGATACAAGGATATATTGTACAGCACAGGGAACATAGGCAATATTTTTAGAATAACTTTAAATGCAATATAATCTATCAAAATACTGAATCACTATATTGTACATTTGAAACTAATATAATATTGTAAATCAATTCTTAATCAAAAAATAAGAATGGGTATTCCCTGGTGGTGCAGTGGTTGGGAGTCCGCCTGCCGATGCAGGGCACGTGGGTTCGTGCCCCGGTCTGGGAAGATCCCACATGCCGTGGAGTGGCTGGGCCCGTGAGCCATGGCTGCTGAGCCTGCGCGTCCGGAACCTGTGCTCCGCAACGGGAGAGGCCACAACAGTGAGAGGCCCGTGTACCGCAAAAAAAAAAAAAAAAAAAAAAAGAATGTTTCTTCATCAAAAACACTAACTGTATGAAAAATAAAAAGACAAGCCACTAATGGAAGAAGATATCTCCCAGATGTAGAACTAGCAAAATTAGTTCCCAGAATAAACAGAATTCCTACCAACCCACATAAACAATGGAAATAACCCAATAGAAACATGGGCCAAAAAACCCAAACAGATTCATTACAGGGAGAAATCACAAGTGGTTAATAAATCCTGAATAACATGCTCAACCTCATAGATATTCCGGGAAATACAAATTAAAACATTTCACACCCACTGGATTAGCAAAAAGTTAAGAGTTTGATGATATTAATAAAAGTTGATGACTATGTAGAGGATGGAAACTCTGATACACTGCTTGCAAAAATATAAATAGATACAAATAACTTGAAAAAAATGTATCATTATCTAGTAAAGTTGAACATTCACACACCCTACAATCCAGCATTCCACACCTATGGATATACCCAAGACACTCATACATCAGTACCTGAGGTCATTAATAAGAACTTTCATGATAGCAAAAAACTGTAAATCAGCAAAAGTCTATCAACAGGAGAACATATAAGCACACCGTGGTCATTTACACCAAGACAACTCGACCCCTAGTGAAATGAGTCAACTACAGCCATGCACGCCACATGGGTGAAACTCAGAAACAAGATGCTGAGTGAAAAACACAAGTTGCAGAAGAATAATAAAGTATAACTGCACTTATATGAAGTCTCCAAACACACAAACTAAATAAAGTACTGTTTAGGAATAAAAGTAAAAAGACAAGCAAGGCTATGGTAAAAAATTCAGGACCATGGTTTTCTCTGAGGAGTGGGGGAGACCAATTTCAATGCTAAGTATTTCTTTTTCATGAGTAATACCTGTTCGTTGTAAAAGATAATCAAATAAAATGACCCATTAGTCATTAAAATTACGCTTAATCACACTACCCAGGAATAATGATCATCTTGTCCATCCTTTCTGGTCTTTCTTCTATGCATTTGCTTACATTTTCTTGTATATATTTACATGCATTTACTGTTGTGAATTTAATTTACTTTTTCAATAGGATAACATGATATCCTTCATGTCTCAAAACACATATCTACCTTTATTTATTTTTATGGTTGTACAGTATTTTGTCTCATGTATGACTGATAATTTATCCTGTTTATTGGGGAGCTGCAGTGAACATCTCCTTGCCAAGTCATTAGGCAAAATCTTGATGATTTCCTAGACACTGGGTTACAGAGGCAAAGGCCATGGACATTTTTAAACCTTCTGCCTGGTTATCCCCCAGAAAGGTGGTGCCAATTTTATGCAAACATCAGCAACCTAGGAGAGTATCTCTAGATTCTCCGTACAAGAATGTTAAGTAGGTCATTTAAAAGGTTTTAAACACTGTCATTTATTTTTGCTGGTAAATATTTATGTTTACATGTGGCCAATATATTTTTAGTCAGTGTTCTAGGATAACTGTCTAAATCAGGAATCAGCAGTAATTCCAAGCACAGTTTTAAGAGATGCGCCCAGAAGGTAAGCTGCCCACCTGCACTGGGGGCTGGGGAAGAGCCATAGGAGGAACCTGTAAGACACTCTGGTCTTCTCCCCAACTCAGCCTGGCCCAGGAACTTAGCAGATACTGCTCAAACTTAGCCAGAACCTAAATTCTCCATCTTCTCCTTTCTTGACAGTATGAGAGGACATGTACCAGGGAACAGACAACAGTTCCAGGCACTTAGACTTTTCAAGACATCAAACGTCTTTAGTATCTTCCTATATTCTAGGAAGATTCGAAATCCATTTAAATTGCTCATATGTGAATTGGGAAACTTCTAGCAAATTTAGGGAAGGACAGACCTCCCCTTATCCAGCAGGTAGCTTCTACTTTTCAGGGGGAAGGTATATACATCTCATAAAGTGAGATATTTCCTGCACTGGCTTCAGCTCTGATCTGTCATACATGCCACTCCTCAGAGACATCATGAATCTCAAAGTTTCTCTCCCAGAAAGCAGCCATTCAGGAAATCTGCCTGGAGCCCAGAAGCTGCTATTTAGGTCAGGTCTAATTAGACCAGCTACCTTCTTTACTCTTGTCTTTGAAATAAATGTCAGTTCCCTATCATTTTTTTGACTCACTGCGTTAGGGAAGCAGCAATCACTCATGAGGTCAAAGGATAATTCCAGAATCAAGGAGTAGGGGGAAAAAGGAGTTCGATTTTAAAAAGTGATTAAACAGTGAAAGAGTCAAAATCAGAAAGAAAAAAAAAGCAAATAGGAAGAGATACCAAATGACAGATGATAATGTGAGAAGGGCAGTAAAATGAGAATAAAATAACCTAGTTACTATGGAAGAAGATATTAGAGAAGATTAAAAACATATTTTTAATAAAAGCAATAATTAGTGGGCAAAACTGTTCAAGAAGCACAATTTTTAGCGGGTACCAATACATTATGAATTTTGTTCTCTTTTCCAAATGTGCAGACTACGCCGCCTTTATCTAGCATAGAAGAAAGAGACTACAACAGGAGTTGGGACACTTGGAATTCTGCCTACCTGTGGGCTTGCCACTAACCAGCAGAGGACACTTGACGTCAATTTTCTCATCTGTAAAATGGGTACCTTACAGGATTGTTGTTAAGATTAAATGATGTTAAATCAGATAAGATATGTGAAAATGTTTAAATTTCCGTACAGACCTCAGCAACATATTGGTGAAATTTGGGGGTGACGGTTTTTAAAAGTATTAATGTGCTATGTTCTCTTTTGTGTTTTAGCCTCCCCAAGATATAGTATTTTCCTAGCTGATCTAAGGCATCCATCTGTCTGAGGCAGAGAAAGGAGCAAAAGAAACACAAAGATTAATATTTAGATTTTTGGCATCTGAAATTGGATTTGCCAGGAAGACAACAGTTTTGCAAAATAGGCAATATTCTTAGGAGGGGATGTTCTCCACATCTTTATTTCCCTCTTTGTACATCAGAAGCCAAGGCCAGGACATCCAGGCCAGGAAGTTCCCCTTAGGTACACAGTGCATGAAGATTTACCAAGGATGTACGTACCTCCTGCTCTGTGCCCCGGAGCAGGCGGGAAGAGGGAAGGGAGAAAGAAGGAGAGGAGCTGTGAGGTGTGTATGTCCAATCTTTCCCTTTGGGTTTTGGCCCAGAAAGATTTACAGAGGAACCTGCTGGAGGTTCTGTTTGCTTCTCCAGACCCACCCTCTATCCTCTTCCACTCTGCTCTGTGCCTGGGAGACTGGCCTAAGGATTACATCAACATGGTTCCCTCACCCTTCTGCTTCCTTTCTGCATTGGCCATCAGAGCCCCAGCGGGACCCTGTGGGACAGAAAGGGGCAGGGACTGCCTCTCTCCCTGCCAGGCTGCACTGTGCAGTTTTATTTTTCCACCACCAAAAACCACAGCTTCTGTTCAGTAGTTTTCTTCTACAGCTCAGCTCTTGTCAAGTTCCTAGAACCCTGCCCTGTCCTCCAGCCTAGGGATTGTACTGACTTCCTGCTGCTATTGCTCTGAGGAGCTTCAACATCCCCTGTTGGTTTCCCTTAATTCTTCCTATATTTCTAATAGTCCCTTCATTAAACTCTTGAATCAGGCACCCCTTTTGAGCATGTCATCCATTTACTTCTTTCCTGGTCCCTGACTGATATAGGGAGCCTGCCCCACTCTGATTTGGAGGGCAGTGGTCGCTCCAGAGAAAAATATCTTTCAGGCTGTCCTGCACCAACCTGGAGCACAGCCATATCCCTATCAACAGGTGCTGGGTGGTTGGGCATCTTGGCCCTTGGTGTTTAGTTCCCCAATTCACTCTTCTGCAGTCAGTTAACCATGCATGGGATCCAGAACTCCCCTTAGCACTTAGAGAAACTTGCTGCCTTGGCAAAGGGTTGGTGCCCCTGCAGCAGGAGCGGAGGTTACTGGCCCTGGCCAGAGGTCTGGGTGGAGGGGGTGGAGAAATCAGCCATCAAGAGCCAAAGTGCAGCTGAATCCGCTTGGAAAGGCTACTGGGCCCAGACTCAGGTAAGGAAGACAGGATCATAAGTAATACCTGCAGAAAACGTCAGCATCGGAAGACTTCATGGTCCCAGTGGCCCAAAGAGCCAGAGGAGAAGCCAAGGCACTACATGGGCCCTTCCTGCTTCCATATACCAGACATCCCCTTAGCTGGGACAAGGAAAAGGGGAGCTGAAAAAGGAGAATTCTGAGCTAGAGGGTAATTTTACTAAGGAATTAAGTACTATTTAAAGGGGCTTTTAAAATGATTGTATTGGAATGGACTAAAGCTATTTTTTCTTCCCCACTATCCAAAGCGCAAGGGTAGTAGAGGTACAGGTATAGGTCAGGTACGGAGCACAAGTATGTGCACCAAGGTGTGGTGTGAATAAACCTTGCAAACCTGCTGTGGGGTATTTTGCACTTCAAGATGCCCATTTTACTTTCATTAGTACATGCAGCAAAATATACAGACCTGTCTTAATAAAAGTAACAGATATTCACAGGAATGACTCTACCGCAGGAATTGTGCTTCTGCATTGGCCAGGTGACATCCTGGTCTGTAAATACTCGTCAAATGCTACCATCCACCTGCTTTCACTATACCTACAATGACCCAGTGATGACTCATTTTAAGTCCCACATATGGGACTGAATGACACAACAAACTGAACCAGATCCAACTGAGAAGTCACTGTGGGCCAGTCTCAGCCTTTGCTAATGGGGACCTTCACTCATGGGACCTGGGTTCAGAGTCTGGCTCAGCTACTAGTTGCTGTGTTCTAACTTAGGTTAGTCTGAGTCCTAAGCCTATGCCTTTACCTGGCTTACAACCATCTGAAGAATAGTAAACAAAATGCTGCTGAGTACAAGTCAAGAATGAACTTTGGATGAAAGTGCCTCCCCTCCGACCTTGAAATGAAATCACCTGTTGGCATCAACGTACTTGAATGCATCTGGCCAAGCGCTCCCCTGGGTTAGGCTGTGGCTTCATGCACATACTGAAACAGTACAGATAGCTATGAGGTAAAATGATTATGAACTGTGATTTCAGACGAGTGACCATACCCTGAATTGTTGGCAAATATATAAAAGTTCCAGAATTTCTTTTAAATAACAAAAGAATCTTGCATGTTTGTGTGCGTACACCATATTCAGGAATTAAGAAATAAATCCAGCAAAGGAAGTGCATATTTTCAAAAAGAATACAAAGTTATCCTAGGACTTAATAAAAAAAAAGATAGACCTGGATAGACCTAGAGTCTGTCATACAGAGTGAAGTAAGTCAGAAAGAGAAAGACAAATACCGTATGCTAACACATATATATGGAATTTAAGAAAAAAAAAATGTCATGAAGAACCTAGGGGTAAGACAGGAATAAAGACACAGACCTACTAGAAAATGGACTTGAGGATATGGGGAGGGGGAAGGGTAAGCTGTGACAAAGCGAGAGAGAGGCATGGACATATATACACTACCAAACATAAGGTAGATAGCTAGTGGGAAGCAGCCGCATAGCACAGGAAGATCAGCTCAGTGGTTTGTGACCGCCTGGAGGGGTGGGATAGGGAGGGTGGGAGGGAGGGAGATGCAAGAAGGAAGAGATATGGGAACGTATATATATATATATATAACTGATTCATTTTGTTGTAAAGCAGAAACTAACACACCACTGTAAAGCAATTATACTCTAATAAAGATGTTAAAAAAATTTAAAAAAGAATGCAATAAAATAGCTTAAATGAAAATTCACCATGCTTTAAATAATAAATCTACAACTGTAATATTTATTACTTAATTATATTTTCTTCATGATGTTTGGTAAAAATAGCTTCAGGCATTCTTTTAACATAAAACTTCAAAATATCTCCATTTATTCCCTAAGGGAAAAGCTACTGAGCTAATCTCATTATTGTTGGATTTATGATTATCTCTGAGTACACACACAAAAAGCTAATACATGTTAATCTGAGGAGGGTAGAAATTAAAGCTATAAGACAAACTTGTTTATTAGAATCCCTTCTGCACATTTACTAAATCTTCCACACAAAAAACCAAAATATTATTTCTTATGCACCTCCCTTCTTGAACTGCTTTTCATTCATTTACCAGAAACTCGTATCTAGCCTATTGCTGAATCACATGTAGAGCAGATAGGGCTTTGAATGCTTTTCCTTGTTTTGCCCTGTAGTTTTGGCAGAGGGCTCAAATGCTAAGAACAATATAATGAGAGCTTTACACTCCCACATCCTAAAAGCAAGGCTGGAACCCTAACGTAGGACGCGCCAGTGGGATAACCTATCTCCAGCCTTTGAGACAGGGGGTGACACAGAAACCCCAGCTGCCACCTATGGCAGTCTGTAGCTTTAACATATGCAGGGTCTCCCACTGCTGAGCACCGGGAAGAGTCCACGGTGGGCTTTCATCTCCCAAACACTCTCATATAGGAGTTGCTCAACTAATATTTGTTGAGTTAATCCCCTAGAATAGAAAATCAAGCTATCAACTCTTCTTTTTTTTTTTTTTTTTTTTTTTTGCGGTACGCGGGCCTCTCACCGTTGTGGCCTCTCCCGTTGCGGAGCACAGGCTCCGGACGCACAGGCTCAGCGGCCATGGCTCACGGGCCCAGCCGCTCCGCGGCATGTGGGATCTTCCGGACCGGGGCACGAACCCGTGTCCCCTGCATCGGCAGGCAGACTCCCAACCACTGCGCCACCAGGGAAGCCCCAACTCTTCTTTTTTTAAAAACACTGAAGTATTGTTGATTTACAATGTTGTGTAAAGTGATTCAATTATACATATATATGTCTATATATTCCTTTTCATTATGGCTTATTATAGGATATTGAATATAGTTACCTGTGCAGTACAGTAGGAGCTTGTGGTTTATCTATTTTATATATAGTAGTTTGTATCTGCTAATCTCAAACTCCTAATTTATCCCTCCCCCAATCCCTTTCCCCTTTGGTAACCACAGGCTTGTTTTCTACGTCTTACCAAGTCTTCCTGATGCCCTTTGCGTATCTTTTCATCATCTATCATATCTGTCTATCCTTCTGAATCTTCATTGCTATGACACAGTACTGCTTGCTGTGACTTAGGGCTTTTGTCACTACACACTCAAAATTATTTAAATCTTAGCTAAATTTTATCTCCTTGCTTATAGTCTCTTTCTCCACCACCCAATCTACACGACACTCAAATTAATATTTTGAACACATAACCTTCATCATGTTAAAACCCCGTTGCAAAAACATTACATGGATGGAATGGAATTGCTTCTAGCCTAAATTTGAAAATTCTTACACTAGCATTCAAAACCTTCCACGGCTGGCTACAAGTGGTGATTCCAACTAGCCTGCCTATGATTCTCCCGCCAAGGCCTCAAAACCCACCAGGCTGTCATATGCAGTGTTCCTCACTCGTGTTCTATTCATTCTTATGTTTTTGTGCCACTCCATCTCTCTCGAAAGCCTCTCTTCCCTTCCTCTTCAGTTTCTCTTCTAAGAATCCTACCAAGTTGCCAACAACACTAGAATAACAAGTTAACATGTCGTGTGCCTTAAATTGATCTAAAATGGCTCTTTTGCTTTCTCTATGTATTACGATGTACATTACTCTCTATATTATGATATACATTATTCTATATATTACTACTAAATATTATATAGAGTAAAAGCTACATTACGACTTGCATTTTATAAATTGCATTAATACACATAATACTATATATTACTATAATTATAGTTAAACAAGTTTATGAAGAAAATATTTCAGGCACTGTCCTGTAAAATTTTATTATCCTTCTTAAAATATGAAGAACACATGAGTCACCACTACTAATAGCATTATTTTCTAAAGCTTTGGTGTCATTTAATAATGTAGCTAAAAAAGATCATCTCTGTAATGCTCAGCCTGAGAGTGTACTAATCAGTTGAATAAGGACTTTATGCTTTTTACTAAGTATTTTATCTAAAGATGCTTCTGAGGTTGTAGACGACTAAATTAAATTCTTATACTCCATCTTTCCCCTTTTTTTTTTAATATGCTGTTTAGGTAATAATCCACATAGTCAGATGCTGGTTAAAATAGACTCTACTCTCTAAAGAAAAATTTGTGACTGACCAAAACCTAACATTGGCTAAAGATGGAAGTGACATGCTATTACAGATAGAGATAAACAAATACATGGAAATATTTCCTTCCGTTTCTCATTTACCCATATGTACAAGGTAACTGTCTTCTGACTGTAAGAGGAAACATACCCTTGATATAAAATTTTTAGGTGCATTGTGTATTGATGAGGTTACCAAAATTCAATAGGATACTAAAGTTAGCAGAAAGTATACGGCACGCAAGAGTTAAATAAGTACTGCAAAGCCCTGAAGGGCAGGCCATCTTCAAGGAGCTCAAATCAATCAGGGATGCACATAAACCTAAATTATCATTTCTGTGACTAAGGTCTGATCAGGACTCTTACCTACCGTCAGGGATAAGAATCCCAGACAGTCTGAACTGGCCCCATTTACCCAAGGCTTCCCTGGGCTCATGCCCAACCCACGCCTTTAGGGTGCTTCTGAAGGTACTGAGAGCTGTGGAAATTTGAGGGATGGAGAGGTCCTGCACCCCTATGGCTACAGTGGCGCTGCCCAGGCCCATGGGAGTGGCTTGATTTGTGGTATCATTTAACTGGGCTAACTACAGAAAATGTCCTTGCATTAAGACACGGCTTCAATTATTGTGAAAGACCAGCTGGCCATTCGGGCTGGGATCCCCAGGTTGGCTGCATCTTTGAGAGATGTCATATTCTGTAGTCTGTTAAGTCCAGATATTTTATTTCACTACTTCACATTGTGGTAATCAGCCTCTTAGATGATAGTTTCCACTAACAAATCTTCTGGGGGATTGATTTGCCAAGAAGACCAAATTTCTTTCGGGAAATTCTGTGCTCTCTACTTTCTCAGAACAAAATCTACTAGAGAAACCAAATGAACAGCAAAAGATTATCTGGTAAGCATTGGGAAGAATAAAGAGAGTTTGATGACTTCAAGATATTTATCACTTATGCTATATTTTAACCGCACAATTCATTGTCTTTCCCCTCCTTCAGATTATGAGGTTCTTTATACACTCTTAATACAAGGTTCTCCATAAATATCAATATTTGTGGACTAATTTAATTAGCTCTCATGACTTTACATATGTACTATTCAAATGTCTATGAATTAAATCTGATATTCAGTCAAGGGAGCCTCTGTCTTTTTGCAGTGTTGAAGACAAAATGATCAAGACTTACAACCATTAAACTCTTAGAGGAAAACATAGGCAGAACATTCTATGACATAAATCACAGCAAGATCCTTTTTGACCCACCTCCTAGAGAAATGGAAATAAAAACAAAAATAAACAAATGGGACCTAATGAAACTTCAAAGCTTTTGCACAGCAAAGGAAACCATAAACAAGACCAAAAGACAACCCTCAGAATAGGAGAAAATATTTGCAAATGAAGCAACTGACAAAGGATTAATCTCCAAAATTTATAAGCAGCTCATGCAGCTCAATAACAAAAAAACAAATAACCCAATCCAAAACTTGGCAGAAGACCTAAACAGACATTTCTCTAAAGAAGATATACAGACTGCCAACAAACACATGAAAGAATGCTCAACTTCATTAATCATTAGAGAAATGCAAATCAAAACTACAATGAGATATCATCTCACACCAGTCAGAATGGCCATCATCAAAAAATCTAGAAACAATGAATACTGGAGAGGGTGTGGAGAAAAGGGAACCCTCTTGCACTATTGGTGGGAATGTAAATTGATACAGTCACTGTGGAGAACAGTATGGAGGTTCCTTAAAAAACTACAAATAGAACTACCATATGACCCAGCAATCCCACTACTGGGCATATACCCTGAGAAAACCATAATTCAAAAAGAGTCATGTACCAAAATGTTCATTGCAGCTCTATTTACAATAGCCCAGAGATGGAAACAACCTAAGTGTCCATCATCAGATGAATGGATAAAGAAGATGTGGCACATATATACAATGGAATATTACTCAGCCATAAAAAGAAACGAAATTGAGCTATTTGTAATGAGGTGGATAGACCCAGAGTCTGTCATACAGAGTGAAGTAAGTCAGAAAGAGAAATACCGTATGCTAACACATATGTATGGAATTTAAGAAAAAAAATGTCATGAAGAACCTAGGGGTAACACAGGAATAAAGACACAGACCTACTAGAGAATGGACTTGATATGGGGAGGGGGAAGGGTAAGCTGTGACAAAGCGAGAGAGAGGCATGGACATATATACACTACCAAACGTAAGCTAGTGGGAAGCAGCCGCATAGCACAAGGAGATCAGCTCGGTGCTTTGTGACTGCCTGGAGGGGTGGGATAGGGAGGGAGACGCAAGAGGGAAGAGATATGGGAACATATGTATGTGTATAACTGATTCACTTTGTTATAAAGCAGAAACTAACACACCATTGTAAAGCAATTATACTCCAATAAAGATGAAAGAAAAAAAAAAGACTTACAACCAACGCAGTGGCCATTGACAGAAGTACTAAATAACGCAGCAGAGAAGTAACAATCAGCACACATCAATGTATCAGCTGTCCTGGCACCATCACTACATTCTTGTTACTGCATCTAGTCCCTTCAAGAACTACATTAAGCCAGAGGCTAGCTTTCATTCTATCAATGTTCTGCCTGAGTTTATACCTTTATATTCCCCAATAAAACAATTCTGTTTCTACTTCCTTGAAAAAGATACAAGTAATTAAAGGGAGAAAGTTTAAGAGGAACTAGGATCCTCAAGACATGATGGGTGTCCCTAGAATATTAACCCCATTTGGTAACAGAAAACACCTACAGCAGGATCTTACCCAACATCGCAACAAGTTGAAAATTGACATATACCTGGGACTATCTGTGGTAGAAAGGTGTCCCTTCACGTCACCCAGGACATGGTTGTGTTACACTGTCCAACTTCTGTGTTAATTTAGGTTGTTTAGAAAATATCAATAAAAGAAAACTTTAGTTAACTGTGAATACTGTAGAAAAAAATTTCTTTAAATGTTTAAAAGTGGGTCAAGGGAACAAGTATAGAAAACACTGGGTTTTCTTTAATGAAAGCCAGAAACAGAGAAGCTTAAGTTCCTTACAGTTGATGTGGTAGATGTGTTCCTCCGGGGGCTGCTTCTGAAATTCACTCATGTGAGGCCAATGTGAATCACAACCAAAGAGTGAGCCACTCAGACCTGAGTTTTTATTCCTCACCTGAGGTCACATGGCCTTATCCACACCAATGGCTTCTGTTGGTTACAAGCATTTCAAGTGACCACACTCAAAGCCATGGGAAAAAACCACGAAGTCAATTTTCAATTAAAAGATGTGACACGAGGCAGGCCTGGATGGGGAGGCTGCAGGACGGGGAGAGGGGACAGAGCCTGGAGCCGTGCCCCATGCTCCCAGCTGGGACATCAAGGCTGTCCATGGGGCCCGGTCTGCCGTGCAGGCTGTGCAGCGGGTCCGCAGTAGGCTGCCCAGGTGGGTGCGAGGGACAGGAAAGCATCCCTGGCAGGTTTGTAGCAGCCCACCTGGACAGACCCCTTTTGAGGACGGCAGCTTAGCTTGCACTGAGGACTGTGAAAGCATTTCATTGAGCGCTTGCTATGTGCCGAGCCTGGTTCTTGGCACCAAACGGACTGTGCCAGCCATGCAGCAAGGGGAGCGGGGGAGGAAATGGACGGTTTCCTGAGCGACAGGGACCTTGATGACGGCCGCTACCTGCCCAGGCCCAGGCCGTCCGCAGGTGGAGATGGCTATCCCTTGTACAGCAACCCACAAGGCAACAGGACAGCAAAATTCCTGTCTCCTATCGTGTGCGCGTGGTGGCCCTGGTGGGGTAAACGGCCAGCTATTTCCAGTACAACAGGAGGAGGAATTGTTTCAGGACAAATGAACCAGAAAACATCTGAGGCCTTGAAGATCCACCCATTGCTTTGAGAAAAGCTCCACCCAGACAAGATCCGCCTTCATGGATTCCGTGCAAAGTTCCTTTCCTTCTTGGCTTAAGCAGCTGCCCTGAAGGGTTTTCTCTTCTGTCTGCAATAGACGTGCTACCTAACCAAGAATTCCTAATTCCTCAGACACCTCAATCATGATAAGGTAGACACCTGGACCTTGGGTTGTAAAAAGATTGCTTGATCTGTTGGTTCCATCGTGAATCCGGACAGATTCCAGCTCTGGAATGAGCTCCAAAACTACCTCCTGGTGTGACCTCAGGCCATGGCCATGGTCACAAAGCACAGGGGCAGCAGAATGACACCGGGGTCTTGGGCGGGAATGCCATCGGCTTCTAAAAGATGGAGACAGACTGCTGTTTGGGTTTCCAAGAAGCTGGTAAGAAGCTCGACTGATGCTGCAAGTTCCTTAGTTACGTCAGGAATCCAGACCCGCTCATCACCGCCCATGAATCGGGAATGAGTGATTTCTGACACTGACAGCAGAATTTGAACATTATTTCAGCTCACAAAAGTATTGTCATCTGCAGAGGATGAGGCTGGATTTGGGAAATTTAAGTGCAAGATTGCTGATGTGGAAACCGTCTCGGGGAAGTGATCATGGGGTGCTTTTTCCTGTGACATAGTACAGTTTCTACATTTTTTTGTAGAACGTGGGGTAGAAATAGAGATTTGCAGATGTTGAGGCTTTTCGTCTTATTTTTGGTCTTTGATCCTCTGTGGGTACCAGTTCTTAAGGTGACGGCAATGCTTTCCTTGGTTTATACTTTTCTTTTTACTGGACTAGATAATCTTCTATCTTCAAACATCTAAAAAGTATACTACATTTTAGTCATACTTTAAGGGAGAGGAAAAAGGATGGTTTGGGCAGATGAGTATAGTTTGATTCAACTGAGATTAATGCTGATAGAATTTGAGAGTTTAAATATTAGAACCAAAGAGGAAACCAGTCACCAGAATCTGGATCTCATAAAGAGGACACATTAAAATTCCAAATATGCATGCTTTGTGCTCACCCTTAAGGATCCAGAGCTAGGTCTCCAAAGAGAAGTTGAAAGCAGAAAGCGTCTGAAAGAGCTTCCCCAAAATGGAAAAGAACTTAAAACTAAAGATCCTGATTAGA
The DNA here is from genome assembly GCF_039906515.1 of Pseudorca crassidens. Lineage (NCBI taxonomy): Eukaryota > Metazoa > Chordata > Mammalia > Artiodactyla > Delphinidae > Pseudorca > Pseudorca crassidens. The sequence goes on from NC_090308.1 coordinate 36,229,746, forward strand.
TGTGTCAGAATTGCATGACTTCCGTCCTGGATTTACAAAGATTTGAGCCGTTTGAAGACAGCCTGCGTTTCCTACTTTAATATGAATGCCCTAGGCCTCTTCCCAAATCTTGTTGAGCTTCCCCAGAAGTGAGGGTGTCCAGTACACATTTCCCATATATGATTTTTAGTGGAGAGTTGAACTCTTGTTAAAAAGTGCGTGAAGGTACACACACAGATGTACATAAATGGAACTTAAGCATTTTTAAGGTAACTCCATCCATTTTCTGTAACTGTCATGGGCAACTTTTCGTCATTTAAAATACATGTAAGAGAATAAATAAATAAAATACGTGACATATTTATCATGAATCTTCTTGGCTTCTCCAATTGCCTACGTTTCAAGTATAAGATTAAGGCACTTGGAATATTCTTCCCATTCCGAACCATCATTTGCTATTCTAGAAAGGCACAGTTTGACACACACAAAACAGATGCACAGTGGATAAATCTGCAACTCAGACCAAAGCAATCCAAAAGCAGAGTGATAAAGACGCAGCAGCCACAAAGTTGTGAATAAAAAACCAAACAAATAGTTATGGAAAAACAAAAAATAACTAATCTTCCTGATGGACAGACTCTAGGAACTTCCTTCTCTGAATAAACTCCTACATTGATGTGGAAAAATAAAACTATTGCAAGAATGTGTATAGACAAACCAAAAATAGGCAGATCATTTAACTTTTAAATAATCCTTTTTTTGTATCCCCAACCTCATTTCACAACCCCCAGCCCTATATATACATATTCAACTTTACCTCTCATGAAACTTGGAAAAGGAAACCAAACCTGACAAAAGATAAATCCGCGGAATTTAACACCCAGCCTTAGATTTTTGCCTTGAACAAGAAGGAAGACAGTCTCACTTGTATTACAAGAAAAGCCCAAGGTAATAAACTGTCCTGTATTCAAACTCATCAAAAAAATTAACACTCATTTAAAAAAAAGAAAGAATCCCTTCTCCTTTTCTCTCTACTTCTCCCCTCTTTCTTCTTACACCATCAGAAATAGACTCGAGAATTAGATTTTCCATTTATTTATTTGGTGAGTCATCTTGAGATAACTGAGCTACAGTCAAGGGACCTGGGACCAGTTTCTCATTTCCTCCAACCCCTGAGGGAGTGAGACAGACACAAGCTTGCATATAGTCAGCTTCACTGGACAGGCTACACTCCCATCCTCGGTCATTCCTTGAATGCTCATGGGTCTTTGTAAAGGTCTGGGTCATTCTTCAGGGCAAGTTCAAGCAAAAAAAGTAAAACCATTCCCTTTACAATAGAAGACATCTTCTAGGGACTCAAGCAGAGCAAAATATAACTTCCCCCCACACCGCATATTTACAGAAAGGGGTAAATAGTAAGAAAGACCTCCATAGGACCAAGGTTCTTTTTTTTTTAAATAAGCTTTTAAAAGTTCTTTAGTCCTTATACAACATTATGGCTATGGTGAGAGCTAAAGAATAATGCCAGGATGCAGCCTATTGGTACCACAGGCAGACTTGAAGGCCTGATCATTTAAAAAGCATTGGCCAGAATTATAGGCAGCCTTCCCTTTACTGTTAACAATCAGTTCGGTAGCATTCACATTTCCCCAGTTTTGCTTATCAAATCTTTAGCATTTCAAATAGCTGCTACTGACAATGTCCAGGAGAAAATCTTTTTCTTCTGAAATCTCAGTAGGAAAATAAATGCTAAAAGAGATGGAAAGATGTGTTTCTGCATCATGAAATGTTTAGCAGAAATAAAGTATGCAAGAACTAGGAAAGTTTAAGGCAAGTCATACACAAGAAAATACAATGGCTAAATAATACATGAAAAGACAACCTTACTAGAAGAAGGAAAATGCAAATTAAAATTGCAAAGTGGTATGATTTTTCGTCTAAGAGATTAGCAAAAATTCGAACGCTGGAGGACAGCCTGTGTTGGCAAGGTTGTAGAGAAACCGGTCCTCCACCACATCACTGGCTTCCGGACTCTGACAGCCGATCGGGAGAGCCTCTGACCCTGCCATCCCACTCTTGAGAATCAATCTTACAGAAAAAAAGGAGAAGACGTAAGAAAATAGGTATAAGTATTTACTGCAGCATTGTTGGTAGCGGCAGAAAACTAAAAAAACCTGGCTGCCCGTCAGTAGGGGAACACCTGAAAGAAGTACAGGATTCCCATACTGCGTACTATTTTTCAGTTATTAAAAATAATGAACTGGATTGACATTCATGGACCAGGAGGAATGTTCACTGTATGTTGTTAAATGTGTAAAGCAACCTGCTACATCATGTTCACCCATGACCCATTTGGGGACAGCAATGAAAACTGCTGGAGAAGGCAGTCTCAAGCATGCAGTCTTTGGACCCCCATTTGGCTGACCGAGAAATGGGCCTTGTGCCTGGAACACTTCCTTACTAAGAGAGAAAGAGCCCACATAGCCTGTGCTGGGCTTATCACCTCGTGAGGGAATCTCTTTCCCTATCTCAGGCTCAGTGGTGCTCTTTTGCTCTGCTTAAGCATGTGCGTCCATGGCCTTCAAGTGCACCCCAGCTTTCAGTATTTCAGACTCCACAGGGGTGCAGTTGGGATCATTCCTCTCTATTGCTGATGGTGGTAGAAGGGACAGCGGTGAGTAAGGTCAACTGCCCCAGTCAGCTGCTGGGGGAGGGAGGGGACCTGCTAGCCATGAAGGACCTAGGCACAATACTGAAGCTGACCTTGCCTTCTCTTCTATACAAGCAAAGCATTGTTCCATCTAGAGCCTGACCGCGTTGTTGTATTTTCCTTGGCAACTCCAGTATCAAGATACAATGGACAGGAATGTTTAGAGTCCTCTCCTAGCATTGGTGCACAGTGCTCTGCTCCTGTGGGATTAATAACCAGCACACAGTACTCTGCCCAACAAAAATACCTTTTATATGTGGACATGAATATCTGTGTGTTTGTAAGAACACTGAGGAAGGTGAGAAAAGATACACACCAAATCATTAATGCTGTTCACTTCAAAAGGGTGAGACTGGATACGGAAAAGATTAACTCTGTTTTACATAGCTTTGTATTACCTGGCTGGTTACAGTAAGCATGTGCAAGGGACTGAATGTTTGTGGTCCCCAAATTCACATGTTCAAATCATAATACCCAATGTTTTGATATTAGGAGGTGGGGGGTCTTTGAGAAGTGATTAGGTCATGAGGGTTGAGCCCTCATGAATGGGATTAGTGCCCAGAGAGATCTCTCCCCACTTCCACCATGTGAGGACACAGCAAAAGATGGCCATGTATGAACCAGGAAGTGGGCTCCCACCAGACACAGAATCTGCTGGCACCTTGATCTTGGACTTCCTAGCCTCCAGAACTGTGATAAATTTCTATTGTTTAAGCCACCCAGTCTACAGTATTTTTGTTATGGCATCCCGAATGGACCAACATAGCATGTAATTGTTAAAATTTTTCAAAATTTGTAATTTCAAATTTCAAATTTATGTATAAGTAAAACCTAAAAGGATTACAAAAGTATAAATATAGATATAAGATACTACCTATCCTAGTTAATTCAGGTAAGAAAGATAATACTTAAATCTTGGCTATTAATTTTTAAAATATCCAGAAAATGGGTTCAGGAGTCCCATGGTTGCAAATATGTCTCACAATTGTTATAGTAAGGAAGTCCTTTCTAATGTCTAACTCAAATTATTCTCACTACCATCAAAGCAAATGCCTCATTTCCATTCAGGTCAACCAACATTTATTTATTTACTATTTATTATCTTTTGTCAGTGGAATTAGTGAAAAAATACACAATATCACTGATGTGGTATTTTTAACAATATTAACTGGTATGCTCAGCAAACTATCTTAAAGACAAATATCGAAGACTAACAACAACAAAAAGGGTGAAATATGTTAAATGCCAAAAAATGGAGGACTATTTATACACTCTGGTAAATCCATAAAAAGGAACATTTTGCATCATAAAAAAATCATTTTCCAGACAAACAATTAATAATAACATTAAAAGTTAAAAATATCATGTTAATTTTAAAACATATAAAACCATAGTTTCAAATTTTATATCAAATATTAAAGTGCATAGGGCTTCCCTGGTGGCGCAGTGGTTGAGAGTCCACCTGCCGATGTAGGGGACACGGGTTCGTGCCCCGGTCCAGGAAGATCCCACATGCCGCGGAGCGGCTGGGCCCGTGAGCCATGGCCGCTGAGCCTGTGCATCCAGAGCCTGTGCTCCGCAACGGGAGAGGCCACAACAGTGAGAGGCCCGCGCATCGCAAAAAAAAAAAAAAAAAAGTGCATATATTTTCTATGCATAGAAAAAGACTATATGAAGGAAATCCACAAAAATCTTAAAAATGAATATTACTGGGAAGTGGATTTACAGGTGATTTTTTTTCATTTACTTCCACTTTCTTGTATTCTTCAAATTTTCTAAAATAAATATATATTAGGAAGAAAGTACAGATCTTTCTAGTTGGGTTCCTCAGGGTCCCTACATCGTTCCTATCCTGGTCTGTAACATCACAGTAGAGTCTTTGATATCTCTTTACTGGATTCAGAATAAAATATAACCCTCGAAGCAGAGCATCGAGACTGAGTAGAGCCCCTCTATGCTGGGCCCTTCAGCCTTTCTCCATCAGGCAGCCTACTCTCCAGCTGTACCAGCTCACCAGTCATTCTCAGAGCCCTGGGCAATCTCTGCTCCCATTCCTCTACTCACGCTACTCTTTGGCAAGTCATGCCCTTCCCTACCATCTTCATGTGTCCAACACTGCTTCGTCCTCTAAGCCCAGGTCAAATGGTGCCTACACTGTGAAAGCTTTTCTCTGAATTAACTGCTTCCTCGTGTATGTGTCTTATCTGCTCTCACTGGTTCCATTCCGGCACTCATCACATTGAATTTAGGGCTTACTAGTCCTTACCCATGAACTCTTCAAGAATAGAGACACTGTCATAATCATGTCTGAATCTCCAGCACTTAGCATCGTTGTGGCATAAAACAGGAGAATTATTGGAACCTCCAGCCAAAAATCACCAGGAAAATAGAAAAAACAAGAAGGATCACTGGATCAAGGAGACCTTTCTGAGCAAGAGAGTCACAGAGTCTTACAAATTGCAATCAAAAATCAAAATCAAGGACGATTTTTAAAAAGTCATACGTGGGAGGATAGATTTTTTACATATGTAAGAACGAATATGTAGAACGAATAGATGAGTCTTTTCAATTGTGTCAGTGTTATCATCAAAGAACAGTAATATATACAGTATATGTATAAACCATTAAATAACTCATTCACTTTACAGTTTTGGTATCAGTGGGAGACAATGCACACTTCTAAATCATGAATGGTGGTTTTTATTTCAAATACAGAGTGGGCAAAGGAACATGCTTGAAGAAATCCTAACTTACACAAACTGAGCGAAATGGACCCAGGCAAAGGGGGTCTGGCTTTTCGAAGGTGGCTGAGGAGACAGTGTCTTTGGAGACAGCCGGGGAGGTACAGGGAGAGCATACAGTTCCAGAGTTCCCGCCCTCCCTGTCTCTCAGACAGTGCTCACATGCCCACCGCAATCAGAAGTCTTCAGAAGCCGGTCGACTGTCCCACACTCGCAGACACACAAGCCTTTGCTCACTCTGGGGATAAATGACTATTGAGGAACATTTAAAAATTAGCTCACACTGAATTATTGAGAAACTGTGTATATCATTTGTCTCTATTTTGTGAACACATTTCTGATATTTTCAATGCACATTTTTTCAAAGAAAATACATATTTAAATCTGTGGCTAGTACAATTTTGTACACGTGGTCAATTTTCAACACATTTTTAACAAATGACTAAATCTAGAACTATTTTTTTAAAAAAGATCAAAGAATTTATTAATGGAACTTATGGCATGCTAAACATAGAAGCAGGAAGAATCCTGGTCCTCTTTTAAAATCCTTCCCAGTGGGTGGCAAACAAAACTTAAAAACCAGTCTTCAAGTAAGATGACTGAAAGAAGGGTTTAAATAATTATCATGGCTTTAAAATGTATGTTCTTCTAGAAAGGTGCCACCGCAGAAGTTCAACACAGACTACGAAACATGGCAGTGACGTAGGCTCACCTACGTATCCCAGGCAACCCAACCCAGGCAGGCAGATGGTAATCACCCACTAAGGAGACTTCATCTAATGATGCAACAACGTGGAAACACAAGGCAAGTCGAGCTTTACAAATTGCTCTATGATTCTAAAGCATCCTTGTGCAGTAAGTCATTTAAAAATTTTCATCAACATCTGATATTTTGTGATACAAGTGCTCAATTCTAGCACATTTTCTTATATATTAAGGCAAGCTGAACTTGATATCTTCTTCCTTTAGAGTTTCATTTGAATTGAAGTAAGTGTCTAAACACAGAATTTAACACTTGACCTTTTCTTGGTTTTGTGTGTCATGCAAACATCAGTAATTATTTAGTAAATCATACAAGTCTAGCAAAACATTTTTTAGGCTGTATGATTGGTAAAAATTAAAATCAATAAAATCCAGCCTTAGATCCTTCAATCCACAATCAAGAAACCAGCTGAATAGATAGGATTGCTTGTTTAAATTAAAACAAACAAACAAACAAACTACCTTTACTTTTGTTTTCTTTCACCACAATCAGATTTAGTTTCATAGCATTGTCTAGATTTTATAGGCTGTTTCTTTAAGTGCCAGAAGAGGTCAGTATTGTTATGTTATCATGTATGTTCTTTTTCCTAAGGATGAAGGAAAATGAGCCAACCTTGCCCTTTTTTGCTATGACTTTTCAGTCAAATGGGTTTCTCTACCCCAGCACTATTTGACATTTGGGGCCAGAGGATTCTTTGTTGTGGAAGACCATCCTGTGCATTGTAGGATGTTCAGTAATTTACAGGGCTTCTGCCAGACAGATACCAGTAGTACCCTTCCCCCAGCTGGGACTATCAAACTCTCTCCAGACATTGCCCCGTGTTTGCAGAGCAAAACCACACCCAGTTGAGAACCATTAAGGAAGCTCTCCTGGGGCACAGAGGCAGCCCCACATCCACAATTATGGCTGCTGGGAAGGAGGTGACACTTGTGTCCTTCATGTGTCAGGCCCTAGGTCAAGGGGCTCGATGCTCATTAATTCACATGGTTAGGCATCCCTACCCCTAATTTATAGATGAGAAAATTGATGTTCACAGAGAGAAAATGGTCGAGCCAGGTTTCCCTGCTTTTTCTATATTCCCTGCTTTTTCTATAACTTATCTCAGTGTGTCCCTAGGCCTCCCAGCTCTGGAAGCTGCTCATGTGTTTGCAGATAGATTTCCCTTACTCCATGCATCCAAACGTGTGTAGAAGGGTAGAATAGGGGCAGCCACTGCAAGTGAGTAGAAATGTAAAATAAAGAAGAATTTTGTGATTTTTTTCCATCTCCAGTGAATAACCGAAAACTCACTTAACCTGGCCACTACAGGTTTCAAACACTACACAAGATGCCTTCAAAGACAACAGACACAGAAGACTCAAATTGCCTTAAAGGGTTTAAAGTACTGTAAGAGCCTCCCAGTGGCTGAGAGCCTTTGCGGCTGCCTCTGCTGTAGTCAGGATCCACTGGAAACTAACCGCAGATATTCTGTCCCTAAAGGTGGACAGACCTTGAGTTCCTCCATTCGGGGAGCAAAGCAGAGTTCAAGATCAAATGAAGATGGGGCTGAGGGCCAGGGTCTCAGCTTGAAGCCCTGGGCACAGTCCTACTTCCTGGTAGTGCTTTGACAGTGCTGACCTTCCCAGATCCTGACCCTTACTTATTTAACTGGAGCCACGGGCTCACTCAGAGGGCCCTGGGCTGCCTGATCCCTCGGCCAGCCTCTCGCTGACCCAGAGCTGCAGAGGCGCTGGCCAGCCTCACCCACGTGGACACTAGCAGTGACTGTCACTAACCACACTTGGTTGTGACATTCCCTACCTCTCTCTTTCCTTTTTTTCTGGAGACACTAGTGCCTCTACTGTCTCAGGTAAAGGACACCCAAATGCCTCTTTGAAAATTGGGTGGTGCAACCCCTCACCTCTGAGGTTCAGCGGGCTTCATTCAATTCCCTTTGGGTTCTTCCATGTCACCAATTACGTACACTTTCGTTTACTTAGTTCCTGCCACCCATCTGCATCCTTAGCACTAAGATGAAAGGAAAAGTAACTTGGCAAGTTTTTAATAATCTTTTGGGGTACAGCTTAGTTAAGAGTAATCACTGGAAAAGCAATCTTGTTTCGGAAGTGTGGTCTAACTTTAAGAAAGTATTAAATTATACATTATTTTAGAAATAACTAGTTTGCACACCTGATTAGAACATTATACTTTACTTTGGGTAGAAAATAGCTTTTGCTTAAAAAAATTCGTCCAGCTATTCTGCCTCTTACGGTCCTGAATCGTACACTTGACCCTCAAAGTCTTTACTTTAGGGTCTCGCAGGACGAAAGAGGGAAGTGCCTCCTGATTGGGGGGACAAACATTTCACTAAAATACTCTACGGAAGAAAAGGAACTCAAAGAGACATGAAAATGAGAATGCAGAAAAATAAGAAAAGTTACATTTCCCGCATTTCTGAGCATGTGAGCTTGATTCATACCGCTCAATACTGAACTGGATCAAGGGGCAGATATGTGCTGCTTAGAACTATTTAATTAGAGATTATGAAGAGAACAGACCTACCAAGAAGAAAGAGTAAAATGGTTCAAGGATTTAGAAGGTCAAAGTGATAACATATAAACAGAGATTTTAGTCTAGAAAAGTGACATCTCTAGAGACTGTTCATATAGGGAATCGTGTTAAAAGGAAAAGGACAGCAGCTCTTCTTTTCAGCAAGCAATAAGAAAGATGAAATAAAATTTCAGCAAGCAAGATTATGAGTCTATGTTTGGAATATTTTCAGATTATAAATTAAATGTAGTTCCTCATGATCTAGAAAAGGTTGGGAAAATCCTTGCTGGAGCTCCTTAGTGGGAGATTCACCACATGAGTGTTCTGATTAAAAGCACAGACTTGTCCAGATATCTCTGGGAACAGTTTCAAGGTTGTTGTTTTTATTTCCCTGCCTAATGATTTAGGAATATGACTACACTTTTGCTACTAAGGGGGAGGAATCCTGATGCTGGGTCTGCCACTCACTGGGTAAGTGGCTCTGGGCAGGAATCTTCCTCACTCTCACCTCTGTGCCCCATGTGTAAAATAAGGGGCACAGCATGTCATAGTCATAAATCTGTTTAGATACCATGGTGATGAGGGAGGTGGAGAGTCTAAGAATAAAGTCTGATATCAAATACACAAATATGAGGAGAAAGAAAAAGTTCTATTTCCACTGAAACTTGTTTTACAATTTTAATGGAATCTGATAAATACCAAAGTACATATTATGGATAAAATAAACATTTATTTCAAATACATTACTCAGTGCCATGTATTTTATATAAGCTAATAAAAAATAACCATTTAACATGTAGTATATTTCTTAAAAATAATTTGGTGATTGTTGGTCTTGCATTGAGACAGAAAGCCGGATGATAATTTTATTTCCTTTATTTGTAGGGCGACATACCCAAACTCGTTTCAACATTCAAACTATAATTAAGCTCTTAACATTACTGAAACGGTAATTAAAACTTTGGAACTACCCCAGATGTTTCTTTGGCTAATGTAAGTTCATGTTTGATCTTCTTATTATCTCTCTGTGACAGTCACGAGGATTAAGGATATGAGATGAGGTCTTAAAATAAAATATAGGAAGTCTTATAAACAACCACAACTTTGGAAGCTGTGGAAAGCTTATCTTTCCTTGTTTTCCTGAGCTTTTGATGATTCATACATTTAGAGCTAAATTTAAGGGCATCACTCCAGGTCAACTGAATTGGAATCTTTGAAGTCAACTTGGCACATCTGTGTTTTTTTAAGCCCCACAGGTGACACTGGTGTGCAGCCAGTGTTGAGAACCACTGATTTTAAATAATATAATATGATGTAAGTGATGCCACTGTGAAACCGGCCCTGGTCTAGTTCTTAGATAAAGCCTCTGCTCTCATGAAGCTTAAGAGACGCTTGATGAGCAGATAAGCAACAACTCTCGTGGCTGTGGCAGTGCTCTGGTACAACAGGGCACCGTGACAGAGCAACTGGAAGCAGGGTTTCTGTCTCAACACATGACCGACAATGATTTGAGAAGTCAAAGGAAGCCTTGCTAAGATGGGTCATGTGTGCTGACCCCAAGAATGGGCTGAAGTTTAAAACTCCCAAAAGGAAAGAGAGCTCCAGGGAGAGAGAACAGCTAGTTCAAAAGCCCTAAGGTTAAAATCTCTGCTTGGAACATCAAAGAATCAAAATATGCAAGTGATGATTAGAGCAACTCGAGATGACAATGCTGATTTGCCCAGTATTATCAGGGAATGTCACATCAGTTCCTTTTCCATAGATCTAAAGTTTACTTAATGTTAAAGCATTTTAAACTACTCATTTTATATAAAATCTTTCTCTCATTAAAGGGTGATACAAAAAATGCATGACATGCTTCTTACCCTCAAAGAACTGAGTAGAGAGCCTTAGTGTACTCAGCTAACTATAAATTAAGAATGTATTAAACACTTTAGCCAAGGTCTAAACAATGTATTATTAGCATAAATAAGAAATGTTTAATGCAAAAACTTATCCTGAAGGTCTTCACAGAGATAATGTTGTTTGATTTTGGTCTTACAAAATAGGAGAATTTTGACAGGTAGAGATGGGGAGGGAGTTCTTGTAGGAAGAGCACTGGCAAAGTATAAGAACCAAAAAAGTTCAGGTATAGTACAAGAATGAAGAGTTGCTTAACTATCCGAAGTTAGGCTTTTAGGGGAAGGAGTTAAGGAATGTACCAAAAAGCATGTTTGGTCTAGATCACAGAGGATTCTGAATTGGAAAAAAGATGGAAAGGAGACTGGAGGCAGGAGAGGAAAAGAGAAGCACAGGTTGAGCAGAGGAGTGATAGGATGTGCTTAAGGAAGAAAACACGACTTTCCCGATGCTATGATGTGCTCATGGATGACCTCAGGGGCTGCTGAATTATGAATGGCCCTTTCATCCTTAAACAGAAAACCCAGAAATGCTGAGCTTCCAGATCTATCCCTGTTTCTTCCAGACTTTTCCCTGTTGTGAACTGCCACTTCTAATTGATTGCAAACTAGACGTTGCCAAGGGAAACAAAAAAGTCGCACCCAATATTAATCATTAATTGAGTAAATAAGCTTGAATTCCGAAGGTGGTCCTAGTCAGCTCTTAGGGACTAAAAGGCATGGAGCCTTAGTATTCGTTTTCTGGGTTTTTTTGGGGGGGGGTTTTAGATTTTTTTTTTTTCACGTGGACCATCTTTAAAGGCTTTATTGAATTTGTTACAACATTGCTTCTGTTTTATGTTTTGGTTCCTTGGCCGCAGGCATGTGGGATATTAGCTCCCCGACCAGGGATCAAACTCGCACCCCCTGCGTTGGAAGGTGAAGTCTTAACCACTGGACTGCCAGGAAAGTCCCTGTATTCATTTTCTAATTCTTTCACTTTTCAGAAGACTTTTCCACAGAATTCTCTGGCTGTCTAAATCTTGATGATCTAAAAGAATGGATCTATAAATAGAACTGTCAGTATTATCCTCAAGAAAAAAAGTCCTTTGGGTTGTGAGATCCTTGAAGGCCTGGGCATGGCCTTCAACCCCACCAACTCCCCAGCTCAGTCTTGCAAGTCTCCAAGGAGAACTGCTCCGCAATGAACATATCACAGCTTTGCACCCTTACTAAGGTTGATGCTGGAATTGGGAGAGGAGGAAACACAAACCTAGAGTCCAACACATACACATCAATATCTATACCTAGGTATATAGATTCATATATAAAATATATGTGCATATCTATTTTCCTCATATATGTATGTATTTTTCATGTATGTTTTGCATATGTATGTTTTCCATGTGTATATGCACTTTATATACATGTTTCCTGCTTTTGATATACATACAATTCTCATATCCAGAGAGGCTGTTTTCCAGCCTGCCTTAGCACTCTGCTGCTGTGTGCGCCCCCTGAAGCTATGCCGTCACAGCGAGAACGCCTCACACTGAAAGTCACAGAAAAATTGCTTGCGGATTTGTTAGCCTTCCTTCAGCCCACTGGTTCTCAGCTATATTCCATCACGGTGCCCCTAAGGGCTGTAGCATAGCCCTCAGGAACAGTACTCAGTGTGGCAGTGAGTGGCAATGGTGAGGATAGGCACTCCCCTATTCTGTCTACCCAGGAAAGTACATCAGAATAGGAAAAAGGAGGGGAGCAGAGAGGAGTGAGGAGGGACATGGGAAGGGAGAATATAAACACAAGCAGCTTGAAAACAAATTCACTAAGTCCTTCTGCCCTACCCCACCGGGGACAGGTCGTAGCCCCAGTCTCCACCCTCTATACTGAGAATCGCAATATAACTTAAGAATGTCTCTTTTGGAATAAGATGGGCCTGAATCTAGTCTTGGCAACACAATTATTAGCTGAGCAATCCTGGCTATCTCACTCAGCTTCTCTAAGCTTCACTTTCCTCATCTGTAAAATACAGAAAATAATAATAACTACCTCAAAAAGTTGTCTGGAAGATTAAATGAGATTGAGTTATGTAAACTCTTGGGTACAATGTTTAACACATAAGGATAATGAATAGATGTTAGCAATGATTACAGAGCTGAACTGCTCCGTCAGTGCCCTTATAATTGAATGCTTGCCAGGGAAGACATGGATGCTAATAAAATCTTTCAAGAACTCAGGTGGGACACTTGTGACAGAACCAGCTCTCACTGGAGTGGCCACACATGGGCCTGACTTTATCAGTAAGGTATGTGTGCGGGTCCAGAGCAGAGCACGGGGGAGGCGAGCCCCACAGGGGTCAGTGCAGACTCAGGCCCACCACCAAAGCGGACCACTGTGGTAAAGCCCTTGGCTGGTGTTTGGAACCATGGCTAATATTCTCTTTTCTCTCCGAGTTCTTATTAACTCTCAGAAAAGTGGACTTAAACCTAGCTGGTAAGTTAACCAAGGGGAGAAAAATCAATGCTTACTTCCTTAGAACTGAAGATGGGCAGACAGCAGGAAGACTCCCTTATGAGGTGCTGCTGTACTAAAAAAACAAAACAAAGCAAACCCAACCCCTTCTTCTTTGCCATGAGGTGCTAGCAGCACATCCCCTGGTGGCCAGGTGATGTCATAGCAGGTGTTTTTCCATTATGGGGACAAAGTCTGCGTAAGTCACATCTGCATGTCTATTTCTCCTCCCCTTAGTAGATTACGTTTCAAGTTACTAGCATGTACATTTTGGGATCCTGCTGAGGCACTTGCAGATAAGGAAAATAAGGATTTTCCTTTTTTCTCAAAATTTGTATTGCTATGGATTAACCCAGACGAACTTCATGATGCTGGTTCTGAAACCCTTGGCATTAAGGGCAGGTGTCAACATGGCCGGGTGATAGTCACATGCCTGGAGCTAGATGTCTGGTGTCCTGAGTGCTAGCCCAGTTCATCAGGAGAACACCAATTTCCACCTGGAGTCAAAGTCATCCTCAACCCCCCTACCCCCCACTACTCTCCTGCAACAGAGGTCCTGAGGGAATAATGATGAGAGGACAGGTTTCTCCAACAACATGATCAGGAGAGCTTGATGGCTGTGTAGTAGCTATTTCAGGTCCTTCATTCATAATTCTGTTCAAATCTTTTATGATTCTAGTTTGTGCCTTGAATAGCAAGTTCCACATGTTATTATACCGTGTGAATATTGGTTCTTTTTATTTTTCTTGAACTTACCTTTTAAAAACTAGTAATAGTTCACAATGACAAGGTATGTAGGTGTCCAGTGAGCAGAAGAAGGAGAGAGAAAAGTCAAGTATCAGAAGGCCAGTGAGGACTTCGATGTCCCACAGTTGTTCATTTCTTCCTTTGCTCTGAGCTCTCTCTCCTCAGATGTCAGGGAGAAAGACACACTCAGAGAATGTCTGGCTTTATACTTAGGATATCTGCACCCTGTTTTTCTATTTTGACAAACTACATGTAAGAATAGCCAGCCAAATGGGAAATACTGCTGTTCTTGGGCATCTACAATGCTGCACCATGACATTTGATAGTGGGTAGGTTCCTCTACACTGTTACAGTTAGAAGAAAGACTATTATTCACCCAGTTTGGAACGCATCATTATCCCTTCACCATTTCCTTCTGAAATTAAAAATAATTAGGTCCATATTTTGATGGAACCTGGAAGAGGACATTCAGTCTCTCTCTTCTTCATTTAGGAATGGTTTGGAAATTCTTTTCTTTCCATTTGAGCATATAATTTTAAAGCCTAAGTGGAAAAGATAATCTAAGAATGTTTAGGGCAGAGGTGAAATCAACTGAGATGCCTTCTATTTACACCAAGACAACCCACATTCTTATGACAGACCCAACCGCTGGAGAAAAATCATTACCTAAGGCATCTACCACAGCAGGAAAAAAAGTATTTGCTCCCATTTTAAGCTAATTCTCTAAAAGTATCACAATGCTTTGCCAAGACTGAAAACTATCTTAAGGAACCTGCTCCCTGAATGTCTTCCACATAAGCTGGCCTTACTGGCATATACTCAATAAAGCAAAGCAAGCCTAGGTCTGGATTTGACCTCACTGAGTCACTGCCTCACTGAGTCACTGACAGCCCAGTGGAAATCTGACCGTGGAATGCCATGCACGCAGCTTGATAGGAATCTTCTAATGCAGTATTTTTTTCAAACTGTAGGTCACTACCCCATTTAGTGGATCACTAAGTCAACTTAATGGGCTGTGACTAGCATTTTTTAAATGAAATAAAACAAAGTAGCCTAGTAATATGACAGATGCATTAGTTTTATTCCTTTTATCTGTTTGATGATTTCTGTTTAAAGTCCTTTGTTTTCTATATATTTCTATATTTTTCTTCTTTGTTTTTATAACTTGTTCTTTTTTAAAAATCTATTTTACTTAAATATAGTTGATTTACAATGTTGTATTAGTTTCTGCCGTACAGCAAAGTGAATCAGCTATACATATACATATATCTCCTCGTTTATGGACTTCCTTCCCATTTAGGTCACCACAGAGCACTGAGTAGAGTTCCCTGTGCTACACAGTAGGTTCCCATTAGTTATCTATTTTATACATAGTATCAATAGCGTATATATGTCAATCCCAATCTCCCAATTCATCCCACCCCTCCCCCCTCGGTACCCATAAGTTTTCTCTACATCTGTCTTTATTTCAGCTTTGCAAATAAGATCATCTATACCATTTTTTTAGATTCCACATATATGCATTAATATGTGATATTTGTTTTTCTCTTTCTCACTTACTTCACTCTGTTTGACAGTCTCTAGGTTCATTCACATCTCTACAAATGACCCAATTTTGTTCCTTTTTATGGCTGACTAATATTCCGTTGTATATATGTATCACATCTTCTTTATCCATTCCCGTTATGGACATTTAGGTTGCTTCCGTGTCCTGGCTATTGTAAATAGTGCTGCAATGAACATTGGGGTGCATGTGTCTTTTTGAATTATGGTTTTCTCTGCATATATGCCCACTAGTGGAATTGCTGGGTCATATGGTAGTTCTATTATTTTTTTTTTTTTGAGGAAACTCCATACTGTTCTCCATAGTGGTTGTATCAATTTACATTCCCACCAACAGTGCAAAAGGGTTCCCTTTTCTCCACACCCTCTCCAGCATTTATTGTTTGTAGATTTTGTGATGATGGCCATTCTGACCGGTGTGAGGTGACACCTCATTGTAGTTTTGATTTACATTTCTCTAATAATTAGTGATGTTGAGCATCTTTTCATGTGCCTCTTGGCCATCTGTTTGTCTTCTTTGGAGAAAAGTCTATTTAGGTCTTCCACCCATTTTTTGATCGGTTTGGTTTTTTGATATTGAGCTGCATGAGCTGTTTGTATATTTTGGAGATTAATCCTTCGTCAGTTGCTTCGTTTGCAAATATTTTCTCCTGTCTGTCATGTTAGTAAATAAAATGGGATAAATTTGCCTCAAGAGAAAAATTTCTCCAAAGAGATCATAAAGCACAACCCAACTACACCTGCATAAAACTATCTAAAAACTATGTGAGTTGGAGGAGGTCAAAGATAAAAGTATGTGAAATGGTATACCAGATGGAGGTAAATAGTGAAAACAAACAAAAACAAATAAAAATAGACAGCTGAAAATAATAATAATAGAAGGCAAGATTATAGTCAAGGTAAAAACCAGTCATGAGATAAAGAGGAGCATTTCATAAAGAAAACCATCACAGGTGCATGCCTAACCAAATCACCCCAAGATCACATACTAAACATGAACAGTAGAGGTAATACCAGTATTTGCAGGGGGTGGATTCAGGCCATTTCCTGAGGCTACTGGTTGTGACATCATGGAGCGTATAGTCCCCCACTGTCCCCTTCCAGGAAATCTGTTGACACCCTATACCCAAGGCTCTTGTTGGAATATTTCAGTTGCCTTATATTTTCTGGCTGCTGTAGTGAAAGTGTGAGAAGAAATCACTTCACAGTGCCTTGGTTTCCAGGCTCTTGCTGTGAGGACCTGTGACATCTGAGATGGGCTAGAAATTACTGACAAACAACCATTGGCCTTCCTTGAGCAGAATATTTTGGACTTTCTTCCTTATGATTTTCCCATATTATTTCCTTTCTTTTTGAATGAATTGCTGTGTTTAATTCCGGTTTTTCCTCTATTACATTGAGAGCTATGTCCTCTAGTTTTGTTCTATTATTGATTACTAGAGGATCTTGACACTCATACTTAAAAATATATACTTAAAAGTCCAAAGTTTAACAGTATTTCTGCACTCTCCTTAAAAATTATAAAATGCTGAACATAATCCCTCTTCCTTTTACGTATTTATAAAAGCTCAAATTTTTAGTTCTGTCTTTTTAAACCTAAATGTTCCATTTTTCTAAACAGTCAATTTTCATTTGGATTTCCTTACCTATACTGATTTATTTTTCAGAATTATTTCTTGTATCTTCTTCTCCTCCTCTTTCTTCCTCTTTTTCTTCTCCTTCTTATACTTCCTTTAGAAGTAACTTTAATGATGGCTTATTGGCACTAAAATCATTTTTTTCCACTAAAATATTGGCTATGGGTACATTTCTGGTTTTCAATATTCTCTGCCGCATTCTGGCCTCCGATGCTTATAAGATGCCCGCCATCCAGTGGTTAAGAACCTGCCTGCCAGTGCAGGGGACACGGGTTTGAGCCCTGGTCCAGGAAGGTCCCACATGACACAGAGCAACTAAGCCCACGCACCACAACTACTGAAGCTCACGCGCCTAGAGCCCATGCTCTGCAACGAGAGAAGCCACCACAATGAGAAGACTGCGCACCGCAATGAAGAGTAGCCCCCGCTCGCCACAACTAGAGAAAGCCCGCACACAACAATTTAGACCCAATGCAGACCCAAAAACTAAATAAATAATTAAATAAATTTTAAAAAATTAAAAAAAAAAAGATGCCCGCCATCAATTTTTTTCTTTGTAGTTAATCTGTGTTCTCTTTATGGATACTTTTAAGATGTTTGCTTTACCTTTATTGTTCTCTGCAGTATACCTCGGAGAATTGTGGTTTAGTTCCAGACCACCTAAGTAAGGCGAGTGTCACAATAAAGTGAGAAATAAAAATTTTTTGGTTTCCCAGGGCATATAAAAGTTATGTTTATACTATAGTATAGTCTATTAAGTGTGCAATAATAGCATTATGTCTAAAAATATCATACTTACTACAGGAAGAAGATCCACTGAAGGATAAAAATTTGTCCTTCCACTTAGATAACAAGTTGACAGAGGAGAGAGTCACTGTAAAGTTTCCACTGGAGTCACTAGTGTTCTCTGCTATGGTAACTTGTCTGAAACCTACCTAGCTGTGAAGGCTTTGGCAGAATGTACAATACGCTTGGATAACTATGGGATATCTTATTCAGCAGGTGATGCCATAAAACCTGGCCACCTTCTCAACAGAAACTTCCCAAACAAGATCTCTATTAGTTATTCTTAAAGGTGAAATGCTCCCTTACTTCTCCTTCCGAATCCCAGGTAAAAACCTTTATGCCTTAACACCATAAAAATCCTCGGTAGGGCTTCCCTGGTGGCACAGTGGTTGAGAGTCCACCTGCCGATGCAGGGGACACGGGTCTGTGTCCTGGTCCGGGAAGATCCCACATGCCGCGGAGCCATGGTCACTGGGCCTGCATGTCCGGAGCCTGTGCTCCGCAACGGGAGAGTCCACAACAGTGAGAGGCCCGCGTACCTCAAAAAAAAAAAAAAAAAAAATCCTTGGTAAATGAGGAGGTATAAAAATAAAAATTCATCTGACAGTTTCTGGATTTGAGATAACACAAGACTTTGTTTATTCTCTGGCAATGTGTGTATGTATGTGTGTGTGTACATGTACAAATATCTAATTACACATACACATGCACTTTTTTTGCCACTGTTTGAGAAAAATAGCATCATATTTATATACTCCTCTGTCTCTCGCTATTCTTATTTAACAATTCACAATGAATATACATGCTAAATGGTATAGCTATAGCTAATTGTTTTAAGGGACTGGTGACTATTCCATGATAAGCAAATGCTATATGTATTCAAGCATTGCCCCTTCGATGGACACTTATTTACTTCACTTTTTTCTGGATGGGGAAGGGCCTACTATAATCAGTGTGGCAATGAGTATCAGTGCGTGTATTATTACACAAGGTAGTTTTAGTTCCAAAAACTTTCAAGAGAAGAATTTAAATTTTAATAGATGTTGCCCGATTGTTTTCCAAAAAGACTGAAGCAATTCACATTTCAACCAGCAGCATATGAAAGTATTCCTTTCCTCCATCCTTCTCAGTTACTGGAGTTATCACACTTTTAACTTTTTACCTATCCAAAGTATATAACACAATATCATATCATTACTCAAATCTGCATTTGTATAATTAATTTAAGCATCTTTTCATATGCTGTCAGCCAACTGCATTTGCTTTTCTGTAAACTGTCCATTCAAATAATTTGCCTATTTTCTACTGATATATCAAAGTATTAGATTTTTTTATACTTTATTGATATTAATCCATTAACTGCTATATGTGATGAAATTTTTTCTCCCACCTATTATTTGCTGATGGAATTTGATAATACTTTTTGTGATGTAAATACTTTAAAATTTTATGTAGGATAAAATGTTTATTATTTTTCTTTTCTGTGTTTCCTTTCTTAGTAAAAACAGTCTCCCCAGTCATTACATGGTACGTAGCCATGTCACTTTTCTTTGAATATTTGCATTTTTTTACAGTAAAGATTTTAATCTATGTACAATTAATTTTTTAAGGCATAGAATAAGAGTCTGACTTTATTTTTTTCAAATAGTCAATTGTACTAGGACTTTGTTATTAAATATTTTCCATTAAATTCCAGAATATTCTAAGATCCATTCTGGACTCCATTTTGTGGTACTTATCTATGTTGGCATTACCATGCTGTTTAGAGTGACTTTAGGGTATATATTAATAGTACATAAGGTGGGACTTCCCTGATGGTGCAGTGGTTAAGAATCCACCTGCCAATGCAGGGGACACAGGTTCAATCCCTGGTAGGGGAAGATCCCACATGCCGCGGAGCAACTAAGCCTGTGCACCACAGCTACTAAGCCTGCACTCTAGATCCCGCAAGCCACAACTACTGAGCCCACAGGCCACAACTACCGAAACCTTCACGCCTAGAGCCCATGCTCCACAACAAGAGAAGCCACCGCAATGACAGTGTGCACCGTAACAAAGAGTAGCCCCAGCTCGCCGCAACGAGAGAAAGCCCGTGTGCAGCAAAGACCCAACGCAGTCAAAAGAAAAAAAATAAATAAATAAAAATAAAATAAAGTAGTAATATTTTAAAAAAGAAAAAGTCCATAAGGCATCTCCCTCCCACACTTAGCTGTCATTATCATAATGCCTTGTCTAATCTCACATATTTTTTCTTTATAGCGACTCTTAAGAGCATTTGTCCAATTCCAAAATATCTTATCTATACTGGAACTTTAAATGGACTTATATGAAATACAGTTATTAATTAATCTATTAAAGTTTTCAATTCTCCTTGGATTAATTTTGGTAGTTTATATTTTGCTATACTTCCTCTGGTTCAGGGGTCAGCAAACTATGGCTTGCAGGCCAAATCTGGCCCATTGTCCATTTTTGTAAATAAAGTTGTATTGGATCATAGCCATGCCCATTTGTTTTTATAATGTTTGTAGCTCCTTTTGTGCTACTGTGACAGAATAGTTGTGACAGAGACCATATGACCTACAAAACCTAAAATATTTACTGTATGTCCCTTTATAGAAAAAGTTCACAGGCAAAAACCAAAATAAATGAACAAACCAAAACAAACATGTAGATACAGAGTAGTGATTACCAGAAGGGAAGAGGGAGGGAGATGGTGAAATGGGTAAAGGGGGTCAACTGTATGGTGATGGATAGAAACTAAATTTTCGTGGTGAGCACACTGTAGTGTATACAGAAGTAGAAATACAATGTTGTACACGTGAAACTTATATAATGTTGTAAACCAAGGTAACCTCAATAAAAGAAAAGGAAGAAAAAAAAAGTTTGCAGATCCCTGCTCTAGGTTTAAAATTTAGTTTCCAAAAAGTTATATGTGGTATTCTTCAGCTTCTAAAATTTCTTCAATATTTTAGTTTTGTTTCTTTTTTTACTTCTAACTTTGCTCTCTTTTTCTCTGGAAATAGGCTCTCAAGGGGTGTGTATCTTTCCAAATATTAACTTTTGACTTACCCTTTCTACTATTTTTGTTGTTGCTGTTTTCATTCATTTCTGTTTCCATCTTTTAAAATTCTCTCTTCTTTTAGTGTGTTTTTTCTAATTTCTTAAGTATTAACTTTTATTATTTGTGGTTACTTTGTATCTCATAGATTTTGGAGTGTTTTCCTTTTCATTGTTTTCTAGACAGTTCAGAATTCATTTTGATTTTTTTCTCTGGCCCAAGTATGTTTATTTCCAAATTTCTAAAAATTTGGGGTTATATTTTGATATTTATTTCTAATTTCGTTGGACAATAAAAAATGTGGTCTGTCATACACTAACAACAAAATGTCAGAAAGAGAAATTAAGGAAACAATCCCATTTACCATCGCATCAAAAAGAATAAAATACCTAGGAATAAACCTACCTAAAGAGGCAAAAGACCTGTACTCTGAAAACTGTAAGCTGCTGATGAAAGAAACTGAATATGATACAAACAGATAGAAAGATATACCGTGTTCTTGGATTGGAAGAATCAATATTGTTAAAATGACCATACTACCCAAGGCAATCTGCAGATTCAATGCAATCCCTAACAAAGTACCAATGGCATTTTTTACAGAGCTAGAACAAAAACACTTTAAATCTGTATGGAAACACAAAAGACCCTGAATAGCCAAAACAATCTTGAGAAAGAAGAATGGAGCTGGAGGGATCATACTCCCTGACTTCACACTATACTACAAAGCTGCAGTAATCAAAACAGTATGGGGCTTCCCTGGTGGCGCAGTGGTTGGGAGTCCGCCTGCCGATGCAGGGTACGCAGGTTCGTGCCCCAGTCCAGGAGGATCCCACATGCTGCGGAGCGGCTGGGCCCGTGAGCCATGGCCGCTGAGCCTGCACTTCTGGAGCCTGTGCTCCGCAGCGGGAGAGGCCACGGCAGTGAGAGGCCCGCGTACCGCAAAAAAAAAAAAAAAACAGTATGGTACTGGCATAAAAACAGACATATAGATCAATGGAACAGGATAGAAAGCCCCAAATAAACCAATGAACCTATGGTCAATTAATCTATGACAAAGGGGGAAAGAGTATTCAGTGGAGAAAACACAGTCTCTTCAATAAGTGGTGCTGGGAAAACTGAACAGCTACATGTAAAAGAATGAAATCAGAACATTCTCTAACACCATATACAAAAATAAACTCAAAATGGATTAGAGACCTAAATGTAAGACCATATACTATAAAACTCTTATAGGAAAACATAGGCAGAACACCCTTTGACATAAGTCGCAGCAATGTTTTACTGGATCCGCCTCCTAGAGTAATGAAAATAAAAACATAAATAAACAAATGGGACCTAATTAAACTTAAAAGCTTTTGCACAGCAAAGGAAACCATAAACAAAAAGACAACCTTTGGAAAGGGAGAAAATATCTGCAAATGATGCTACAGACAAGGGATTAAGTTCCAAAATAAACAAACAGCTCATACGGCTTAATATCAAAAAAACACAAACAACCCAATAAAAAATGGACAGAAGACCTAAATAGCCATTTCTCCAAAGAAGACATACAGATGACCAACAGGCACATGAAAAGATGCTCAATACCACTAATTATTAGAGAAATGCAAATCAAAACTAAAATGAGGTATCACCTCACACCTGTCAGAATGGCCATCATTAAAAAGTCTACAAATAATAAATTCTGGAGAGGGTGTGGAGAAAAAGGAACCCTCCTACACTGTTGTGGAAATGTAAACTGGTGCAGCCACTATGGAGAACAGTATGGAGGTTCCTTAAAAAACTAAAAATAGAGTTACCATATGATCCTGCAATCCCAGTTCCTGGGTGTGTATCCACAGAAAACTCTAATTTGAAAAGATATATGCACCCCAATGTCCACAGCATTATTTACAATAGCCAAGACATGGAAGCAACCTAAATGTCCATTGACAGATGAATGGATAAAGAAGATGTAGTGTGTATATATACAGTGGAATATTACTCAGCCATCAAAAAGAATGAAATAATGTCATTTGCAGGAACATGGATGGACCTAGAAATTATAGTGAGTGAAGTAAGTCAGCCAAATATCATATGATATCACTTACATGTGGAATCTAAAAAAATGACATAAATGAACTTATTTACAAAACAGAAACAGACTCACAGACAGAAAATAAACTTATGGTTATGAAGGAGGATGGGGGGGATAAAATAGGAGTTTGGGATTAACATATACACATAATGATATATAAAATAGATAAACAACAAGCACAGGGAACTATATTCAATATTTTATAATAATCTATAATGGAAAAGAATCTGAAAAAGAATATATAACTGAATCACTTTGCTGTACACCTTAAACTAACACAACATTGTTAATTAACTAAACTTCAAAAAAGTAAAAAAAAAAAAAAAATCCCATTCCACATAAGCTAAAAAGATAATGTTACTGTCAGAGCATGTAATAAATTCCTCATTTTCAACGTAAAAAAAGTATGTGGTCTGTAAAAGCTGTTCTGAAATTTTTAAGCTCTTTTTTGGGCCAAGTACTTCACTAACCTTCCCCATGTTTCATGGCACCAAGAGAGTTAGGGAAAGAACATGAAGTTCTATAGAAAGTTCCATAATATATCCTATCAAGTCAACTTAATGGAATCACCCAAGGCCCTTTTGTCTTTACCTATTATCTACTATCTCCTCATTAAAATACATCACTATAAAACTGAATTATTAAACAGTTATCCATGCAATTGTGATAGCTTTTGATTATGCATTTCTAGTTGGTATGCCATTTGGGCATAGAAGATTATGACATCACAAAGTGTGACTCTTTTATTGTTTTGTGCTTTCCTTCCAATACAAATATTGTTCCTCATGCTTTTATTTTGTTTGCTCTTTGCCTTGTATATTTTTGCCTATCCCCTTCTTCCCTCAACCTTACAAAACATTGCTTAAGTATATTTCTTGTAGCAACTTTTCTCCATGCTTTTATTTTTATCGCAACAGTCTCTTTATTTAGATCTTTTACACTGTAATGTAACAATGGTATACTTGATTTTTTTAATTTTATAGTTACGATTTAGTTTGTTTTCTCCTCTTTTTTTCTTTGTTATTTTGCTGGCTTGGTAGACTTTCTGTTCATTCCTTTTTCTCTTGTTAATTTGAAATTTCTACTACTCTTCTCAATTCTATAAGTTGTTGCCTTTCCTTCACAAATAGTGGTACTAAAATCTTCTGAAAACAAAGTGCCTAATACTAGTAATCAGACAAAATCGAATGTTGGCGATCTTATACAAAGCCAACTATTGCTTCCTTCCAGATCCATTAATCCTACATCACTTTCTCCTTTGTCCCTGTAAGGCGAGAGCTTGCATTCTTCTCTCTGTGGATATGCCCGCCTCTACTGCAAAGTCTCAGAAGCTGGCCTCCTTGGATGACGCCGGAGGGCCTCATGTGACTTTGGTTTGGTCAGCCAGAGGTTTTCCCAGGAGATCTGTGAGAGCAGAGGTAGAAGACTCACTTCAGCCGTTTCTGCTCTTCCTGCAGCCAAGCACAGTCTTGGAGGCATCGGCTTCCTGTGGCTGAGGTCCCAGTGTTTGCCCCCCACCAGCTTCACGATGTGAGCCATCCATTTTGCCGGTGCAGACAGGAGCAGGTGTAGCTCAGTTCTGAAGCCAATGGCAGGAACGGCAGCTTGGTGGCAGCAGGTCCCGATGGCAGTGGCTTCCTGATTCCAAATGCTTCTTAATAGTAGCTGTGGCAGCAGAAATATGGGGCCCCAGTTCTGGGAGTAGCTTTAAGAGTTTTTCCTGAAAGCTGAGTCTGGAGTCTACTCCTTTGGCCACTATGATTCTGTGGCCTTTTAACAGGGCTCTGTAACAAATTCCTTCCTGTTTAAAATGGATGGGTGCATTCTGTCCTCTGCCGTTGGACTCTAAATGACATGCCCCCTTCCTCCCCAAAGGACTCCCAGATTTTACTGAGATAATAATTAAGTACATTTGGTTTAAGACAGTTTCCCTTTCAGTATGTCTCTTCTACGTCAAGACTCCTTATTTAGCTCATATTACACATTCCCAATCACTATCATGATTTATTTACATTTAATCAACATCTGAGTGTCAACCAAGTTGCCAGGGATTAGGCTCTGCAGGAAAAACAACTGCTAAAACTTGATCCCTGGCTCATATAGTCACCTTCACAAGTTTCACAGGTTTTATAAATATTTTCCAGTCATTCTCATACAATCCAGTGATGCTTTGTTCATTGTTTTTATTAAACGTCCTTCCCTTACGATCTTCCAGTGGAGTCATACAAAGAAATAACAACAACATCAACCCTTCTTCTGTTCAAGGCCCTTCAGTAGGCACTCTTCATCCATCTATGCTTCTTTCAAATACTTATATCCTATCACTCCTAAATACAAAACCTAGCTCCAAGCTCACCCCTCCAAGAAGTTCTCCTATATAGTTCTGATCCAGGCTGGCCACCTTGAACCTTCTGGATGCTTCAGTGTTGCATATGCACCTTCATGCTGCTTTCATTCCCATTTTCTTTTCATTTTTGTTTACTGTATAAGGATTGGCTCTATTGGAAATTCCTCAAAGAAGGGGAAGTTGTCTCTTTGGCTGTCCTCAGAGTTTGTAACACAGTGACTGGCATGAAGTACTCAAAATAACATGCTTTGCATGCTTAATCCCCACCGTGTGTGTGTGTGTGTGTGTGTGTGTGTGTGTGTGTATTCCAACGTGGTATATAAACACACACACACAGAGTAATTGTTTGAGTACTTGGTGTGCAAATTACTTAAACTCTCCAGGCCTCCATTTATTAATCTGCAAAATGAAGATGCTGTCACCTACTGCTTAGCTATATTTTGATGAACATGAAATGGGATCTTATATGGCAATGCTCTGAGCAGTGGTCCAGGGTCCAGAGGTGAGGAAATGGTAGGGATGATGATGTCTGACAGCCAAGCCAGTGCTCATAACATCCTGACTCCCTCAGCTGTTCTCAGCCAAATTAATTTAATGTCTTCTTCTTTCCATGGACTCCAAAAGCAACAGCTCCTTTAAGAAGCTGCATCCAGAGCCTGGAATGTCATCATCCATCCAAATGGCAGGTTCCCTCCCTTTCTACCTTCAACCACCTCTCAGAACCACCCCCTCGGCAGGCAATCCTCTCCTGACTGCCTATTCAGAGGCAGCCACTGCTCTCCACCTCACAGATCTAAAAGCGTAACTCCTACACTTTGCTCACGACCTCAGCTCATGAATCCTGAAAAACAACTTGTGCTTAGATAGCTAATGGGAAGCAGCCACATAGCACAGGGAGATCAGCTCGGTGCTTTGTGACCACCTAGAGGGGTGGGATAGGGAGGGTGGGAGGGAGACGCAAGAGGGAGGAGATATGGGGATATATGTATAGCTGATTCACTTTGCTATAAGGCAGAAACTAACACACCAGTGTAAAGCAATTATACTCCAATAAAGACGTTAAAAAAAATAAAACTAGAAAAAAAAATGCCACAGCGCTGTGCGTTTGTTCAGGGTTTCCATACTTCCCCTGTGCCTGTGTGCTTTGCACATCTGCCTTAGATGCTGTTTAAACTGCTTTGTACGAGGTCCAGCCAAGTAACACACATTTACAGCTACTGGCTTAATAAAGTCCTCCCAGCATTGACTCAGCACCTATGCCTATCTGCCTTCCTAGGGACTCTTGGTCATTATATGCTTAACTGGTGTCTAGAAAGTACAGCTGCAGAGGAGCATAGCAGTGCCTCCGTAAAGTCAGAAGTATCCTAGAATTAGCCTTGCCCATAAGAACCGCCCCGAAGGGGTGATCTAGACAAGAGCCACCAGGAGAGCGGCAGTCCAAACTCAACATTCCGAATGAAAGCCAACTGCCCCAGAATCTCTGTAATGTCCTAGAGACTCCTCAGACCCTGAAATCAGCGCACCACCTAATAACAACTCACTCCAGCTCTCCTTTGACAAAGTGAGAGAAGAGAGAAATTGTCCAGAGATCTATGGCTCATACCACATCAACGGAAACAGATCAAGCCTGGAGGCTCACAGTTATCTGTGCTGACACATTTTAGCATCCCTCCTAGTTCATCACTGTATCCCAGAATCTATACATTACTCAGCGCCCAGAAGATGCTCAGGAAATGCTTGTCAGTAAACAAATGTTATCATATGCCTCTATCTAGTTCTGTCCTCAGTGCTAGTGGAAAACACCCAAATCCTATAACTATTCTTAGTCTGATATTTAAATCCCATGATGTGGTTAAATCTCAGTTTGGTTTCCTCTCTCTTTTTTTTCTCTAGAAAATAGCATGTACATAATCATGTAAAATAGCTGGTCTGCCTCGACACTATCGCTGAAGTCCCCAATGGTTAGCTCTTTTGGTACTGTGGCCGATATGTTTCTTGAGTCTCTTAGGTCTGTTATGTAGTTCTCTTGTTTATTCCTAAGTCCTCCTGAAGGTCTTATATTACAGCCTCTTAGTCTTCCTGAATTTTGGTCTTGGCATTGCTACTTATGCTAATCATTTAGATCACGTATTATCAGGTTTGTTACCTCATTGCTACAAATTAATCACTCCAGTATATAAATCAATCAATTAATTTGACATCATATTCACTGCTTGGTTCACTGCCATCAGATTCTTTACCCTTTCTAAATCTTAAAGAGAAAAACAAACAGTGGGCTTGAACCCAACTTCTAAGATTACTTTAAGCCATCATTGTTTCCCCTCTTCTGGTTCTACCTTTGTAACCTGCACAAGAGCAACACCAGGCAGCCTCCTTCGCACTACCAGAAAGTACTGTGAATAGTCACAATTAGATGTGCTGAATAGCATTCAGCAAGTATAAAGGGCTATGGTAATAGCAAGTCATTTGGCTGCCATTCTGTGGGCCACCAGAGCTGGAAACTGGTGGGATTCTGTTTCTTTATTTAAAAGAACTCTGAGCAAGTAAATAGAAAACATTTTTGATACCTGAATGTATCATTAGAAAAAACAGGAAACAGTGTTTTATATAGATGTTAAACAGTCCCACTCATCTTTTCAATTATAAGTTGAATTCTACAGAATAGGGTAATTCACACTCTCCTTTATATTCTCTGATAAAGAAAAGCTGAATACATAACACATACATATGCTGAATTTATTTATTTACTTAAAAATTATGTATCACATTTAATTTGAAAATTCCAATTTGTTGGTAATGTCACGACCTTCAAAGTTAAAGTGAAATTTTGCTCAATTTAGAGAAGTTCTAAACCATGCTTGGCACTAACTGGTCGATTAACCATAGCAGATGGTAGGGAACTCTGGGAAAAGACTCACTTTCAAATGTCTAGCTTTGAAATCTTAATAATACAAGCCTGCTTTTCTTTTCCTTCCTTCCCTCCCTTTCACCTTCACTCCATAACAGAGTCGAAATGGCTTACGACATCATATATGATGAAATAATAATTACACAAAAATAAAACAGGGCTTGTGCAGCAGTTATGAAAAGACAGAGAAGAAACTGAGACATCTGATGATTCACCAAGACTCTGAGCAAAATAATTATTCACATGATAGAGCGTCAGCAGAAGAACAGTAATAACCAGAGGTATGGATTAGAGGTGATGAAAAGGTAGGATCAGGATGGTATCGGAGTTCTGCCTGGTGGTGGATTCAAGTGCATTCAGACACCAGTAGAAAGTGACTTTCCTTGTTGAAATGGCTATCAAACACTCTCCCTTAACCAGATTGCCTCTAAGAAGCTGCTCCCCAGAGCAACACATCCCTCTTAAAAACCATTTCCGAATTTTTCTTAGAATGCTCAAACAATGCTATCATGCACGAGAGCAGAAAAGACTCACGTCAAATAAGAGCTGCCTTCTCAGCATTTCTGTCCAAAAAAAGATCGCTGGCATTCAGAGTAAGTAAATTGAAGGACTAGAAAAAAGAAGTTAGTACCACTGAAAAGAAAGAAATGAAAGATCATTCTGCTACATTGAAGCTATCCTGTGGAAAAAAACTTGTGCCTTCAATATATACCAGATACAATAAAATTATCAGCATTGTGAAAACAAAACAATAGTACAACTTGCATTATCCTAAGCCTAAATAGAAAGGGAAAAAGACGTTCTGCTTGTGAAGTGCTTTGAGGGATTTACAGAATAAACATTCAACCACGAATACCACGGAAAATTAGCATTCCTGTAGTGGTTCTTAGTTAACAAAGGTCTTTCAGGCATGTGGGGATTATTATAATTCTTATTCACACTTCAGGGAGTCCAGCCGCTGGGCAATTGCCTTTAACCTGGAGGCTGAGTGGGACTACCCTGTCTTTCTTTGAGCAGCTCTATACTTGCTGCCTTTAGCAACAGGGTCTACTTGGGTAATCCACTGTCTTCTAAGGGTCTACTTGTAATCCTCTGTGTTCTACAGAACACAGTGATAAACGAGAAACGGAAGAGATCTAAGGCACAGCGTTTTTCCTCTTGAAGTTCACTGTTGCCTGGAGAGTTAAAGTTGATCAGGCAAGCGACTGGGGAAGTTGTGTCCAAATTGCAGGAGAGAACCATGAAGGATGGCTGGAATGCAGTCAGGTACGTCTGTTAAGATTGAGCGGTCTGAAGAATAGGAAGGGTTTCAGAGGGACATCAAAGGTCTTTAAGGTTGGGTGAAAAGAATGTTTATATTTTGTAAGAGGCAAAGAAAGAATGAAATCCAATCAAGTGATGTGGGGCTACAGGTTGCCCTTTAGAAGTCACGGAGTTGTGGACAGAGCAATTATAAGTTCAGAATATTCACCAGGGTCACCAGTGGGAATGCAGGCAGCGTCCCAACCCAAATCTCTTCTCCTTGTGCAACTTCAAGTGTACTCAGAAAGCCACGTCTCTCTTCTGGAAAGTAAGCTCAGTTAAAGGCTCTGTGCAGAGTATCAATCCCAGAGAGAGGCAGAATCATCTACAACCATCACTCCACCCACCACCTTCAGCACTTTACTGTTTTCTTTAGCACTGACCAACAACTAGTATACTACATCTTCAATTAATTTAAGTTGTTTACTATTTGCCTCTTCCCTAGAATATGAACTTCCTGAGGGCAGAAATTTTCATTTTGTTTGCTTGTGTTTTTCTGGAGTCTAGAACAATGTCTTGGCACATAGATATTTTATTTATTTATTCACTTATTTTTTAGATTTCTTTTTTTTATTGAGGTAAAATGGTTTATAATATTATATTAGTTTCAGGTGTAAATATTTTAGATAATTATTGCACAAAGAAATGAATGAATGAAAAAATGAATAAAACCAAAGCCACAGAACTGGGGTACTTGTGGGAAGACATCTGAGTATTTGGTATTTTATATTATGTTTGAGAGAATTTCGTCTATTGAGAGACGATCAGGTTTATAATTACAATTTTAAGTGTTTAATTAGGAAATTGATTTAAATGTGATTTTTAAGTGGAAATCTTACTAAGTTTGTAAGTAATATTAGAACATTTAAGAGAATTTTA
This sequence comes from Pseudorca crassidens, assembly GCF_039906515.1. Lineage (NCBI taxonomy): Eukaryota > Metazoa > Chordata > Mammalia > Artiodactyla > Delphinidae > Pseudorca > Pseudorca crassidens. Next base: position 36,260,163 of record NC_090308.1, read on the forward strand.
GATTTACTATATTTACATATTTAATTTTTAGATTTACAAGATTTAAGTAATTGGGAAGGATGTCAACTAGAAAATTGAAGTACTCAAATATGAAATTGACTATATGAGCTAAATTTGTATGTCATACTATTTGACTGTCATACTATTCAAAGTTCCTTTAAGAGTAATTATGAGCATTTGCTAATTTTATAAATAGAATAAGATTTGCAAGCTGAACTTAAGAGTGTAAGTTTTCTGAATCTGTCATGAATAAAATGTTTGAATGAAAAAATAAACCTCCACATAGTCTTTTCAACAAGACACAGGAACAAATCACCACAATGTGCTGCAGAAGGTGGAAGGCTGCACGTGACAGGATCACAGGGCTGCGAGGCAGGAAGGAAACCCGTGTTCTGTTCTAGTGTCTCCACTTATAAGAAACTAGCCTGGGGCAACGCCCCCATCCCCCCTCCAGATCTCTTGGAGTGTTTTCAGCCACAAAATGAGGAGACTGTATGAGATCATTTATTAGTCCCTCCCAACTCTAAATTATGATGCTGTTCCTTAAGGACATAAAACAGATTCCAAATGCCATGGAAGTTGACAGAAGAGGGGGATTACCTCCAGGGAGAAGATCAGAAGTTCATTAGTAGCGGGATGGGATCTGACAAGTTGAAATGAGAGGAACCAGCATTCCAGGCGGACAAAACCACCTGATGGAAGGGTCTAACATGGGGAAGTAGAAAGTGGGCTTGGAAAACGAAGGGACAGGAAAACGTCCAATGATGAGCAAGCCATCCAGTGCGGCCAAGAGAGCACTTCACCAGTGTGTTGATGAATACATAGCATAGCTCAAAAAGCTAGTGTGTTAGTAGCAGCCTTTACTGTATCTGCTAGGACGCCAGAGATATTTTCATAGCACAACGGTAGTATTTACACAGGACCTAAACAAACACTTGATTATCAAAATTATGACATCTACTTGTATTAAGATTAGATTTGGGAAGAAAGATATGCTTTTACATTACACAGTTATTTCTTGGGAGTCTATTTTAAAATGACCTTATACTCTACTACTTTATTAGTATAAAAGGCTAATCATGATTCAAGTATTCATTTTACAGAATTCATCTTGAGTTCTATGAAACAGAAAGAATACCCACATCATCTGATATTTCTGTAAGAGGTTTCCTCTTCTCTAAATTCTCAGCAAAGCTAAAAATACTCTCCAGTGAAAGGTCAGTGAAAATGGGAGAAAAATGGACTCACATTCATCAATATTTCAAACCCTCACAGGTTATCAGCAAAGACTTGGGGGAGGTGGCACATTCAGGGAAGGAAATAAGTGTTTTTCAAGTTCAGTAACTTCTTGCAACATGCAGAATAGTGGACATAAGAATATGGACAGGGCTTCCCTGGTGGCGCAGTGGTTGAGAGTCCGCCTGCCAATGCAGGGGATGAGGGTTCGTGCCCTGGTCCGGGAGGATCCCACATGCCGCGGAGCGGCTGGGCCCGTGAGCCATGGCCGCTGAGCCTGCGCGTCCAGAGCCTGTGCTCCGCAACGGGGAGAGTCCACAACAGTGAGAGGCCCGCGTACCACAAAAAAAAAAAAGAATATGGACATATTTTCTCATAAATCTCTACAAAATAGAAAGCAGAGCAGGTCACATGCACATTACAGAAGAAAATGCTACCAAATTATTGTAGCTTTTATTTCTATAAATGAGACTTTCATTTGTCCAGTTAAAATAGTTTGAACAGGTTTGCTGATCCAAGGTTTTCGACTGCACTGAAAATCAGCTGCTCAGGTAAAGCATCCCCAAGGGACTGGGCTGCAGTCTCTCCTTCTCGTCCCTCCTCTGCCCTGTTGGACCCTCCGCCCCAGGACAGTCAGAAAAACCTGGGCACCCAAAGCACACGGTTCATTTGCACATCTCATACTGAAGACTATTAAGTATTTGCTCAATATTTGCTTAATGGAGATTGGGAGAAACTGAGTATCTATTTCTTTGTTTGCAAAATATACATCAGGTGTCCAATGACCTCTTCTCTTTTGAGCTGTCTCACGAACAAAACTCTATGAAAAAAATGTGAAATTCTATATTGAATAAAGATATCACAGGGGAAACTAAGAGGTGATGATAGCATTTCCTGGGAAAGCACCATTAGAAGCATCTCTTGTCCTAAGTTTCTCTCCTCAGCCTCCAGGCATCTCTTCTTCTCTCCTGCTGTATTTCTTTTTCTCCTGCTAAGGCTCACTCTTTGTGGGTCCTTCCCTCCCTGCTTCCCATATTTCTCCCTTACCCTCTCCCCAGCCCTCTCACTCTCGTTTTCTTAAAAGGAGCAACTTAGTTCTACCCCAGCTTCTATTTTTATGTTGACTCCCCAACACCTAAGTTTAATATCTTCTTCAACATTTCAATTTTGGAAACATTCTGTGACAATGAAAGAATACTGAGAATTCTTACTATCACTCTAGCACTTCTTTAATCTGGAGAGCTTTTATGAGAAGTTATAATAAAAAATTTAAAAAATTATTCATTTCTTATAAAAGTTGAAATGTTCATCCCCTATTACACCCTGCTGGGGTTACATAAGACATTATCCACTCAGTTCTATTCATTCATTCATTCATCGTTTCCTCCATAAATATTTACAGAGTGCTTTCCATGGGCCAGACATTGTTCTGGACACTGGGGATATGGTAATAAAGGAGACAAAGCCCCTGCCCTCAAGGAGCTTAAATGATAGTTGGGAGAAAATGAAGACAAATAGTTATGCATAATATAACATGCCATAGTGCTATGAAGAAAAAGAAGGTAGAGTAAAGGGAATGGATTGTGATGGGGTCTTATATATTTATATTTATACATAAATAGTTTTCATTTGTGCATTATTTATTTTTTGAAACATCTGAAATAGCAAGAGCAGAAATCTGCATTTGTCATTAGGAGCTTTACAGAATATTCAGAAATCTCAAGCATGCTGCTAAGCAACAGAAACCGGGATCTTCAAAGGCCCGCCATCCAGAATACACACCTTGCTCCACAGGCTCTGCATTCCTTCAGCAAGGCTGCACTGTGATAATCAACATCCAAGCCACGAGAGATCAGAAATAAGATCAGCTAACTGAAAAGATAAGCACTGCCAGCACTCTCCACCACCCCGACGATTTATTAAATTATTATGAGAGAAGCAATGGAAAGGAAAGCAAAAAATTTAACCTGTTCGTCCTCAAAACATGTCCAAACGATGAACGTTGCTTTGTTATACCTGCATATCTCTAAGCTTTTACCCAAGTAAAGAAAGAAGGAGCCAAAGAGCAATCATTTAAAATATCCTCTTGGGACTTCCCTGGGGGCGCAGTGGTTAAGTGTCCGCCTGCCAATACGGGGGACACAGGTTCGAGCCCTGGTCCGGGAAGATCCCACATGCTGCGGAGCAACTAAGCCCATGAGCCACAACTATTGAGCCCGTGAGCCACAACTGCTGAGCCCATGTGCCACAACTACTGAAGCCCGCGCTCCACAACAAGAGAAGCCACCATGAGAAGCCTGCGCACCACAATGAAGAGTAGCCCCGGCTCACCGCAACTAGAGAAAGCCCGCACCAGCAACGAAGACCCAATGCAGCCAAAAATAAATAAATAAATTTATAAAAATAAAAATTAAATAAAATATCCTCTTGTTAGCAAAACTGCAGTGTGCTTTAGTAGGTAAAATTTATACTTCAGAAAAGAACTTTGCATGCTGGCCAGATGTCCAAATTCCATCAACTTATATACTTATTTCTATCTTCAACCTACTCATCTTTCCTTAGCTCCAGAGAGCTATATTTAATTGTGTGGTAGGTGGTGTACCAAATCCAAAGAATTTTCTGATAAAAGAATGCATTAAACATAGTAACTTGACACCTAACTGCTTCAATAAAAATAGGGTGGTAAGCTCACAAAGAAATGCCATTTGTTTAATAAATACATCTCACCTTTCCTTTTAATTACTGTAATAGTACCCAAGCACCATCCCAAGGGCTTCACGGGCATCATCTCCCTCAGTCATCACCAAACCCACTGGGTGGCCACAACTCTCACCGTTTTGCAGATGACCAAACTGAGACTTGGTTAAGTTAAAGGTCACACAACCAAAAAATGACTGAACTGGGACACGAATCCAAATCTCTGTGACAACATCTGTGCTCTCCACCACTAGGCTAGAGTTCCTTTATCTGACAGAACCTTTATCTTCCTCCTGACTTCTCCCCACATGACCGCACTCATCTTCTCAGCCTGGAGAAACAGCTCATGTGGGTGTACAGTCAATCTCTAAATGAGAAGTACCAGTATCCAGACTAAAATATTAGGAATTACGTTAGGAAATGAAGATACCTAACTTGATTGCAAACTTTCCATATAGAAATGCAAGCAAGCATAGTTCCATCATGGTTGTTTTATACATATAGGAACAGCAGCTCTCTATATAAACATACACACACATTTATACGTGTGCATAGATACATAGATACATACACAACTTTTTTATTTTTAGAAAGCAACACGGATAAAAGGACTTGAATGAGCCTTTCAAGAACGAGCTAGTCAGTACCTCAAAGGACATCCGATCCAACCCCTCATGTAAGAGGTGAGCAAACAGACCTGAGAGGTGAGGCATAATGATCTCAAAGCCAAGGGTTTGATCAAGAGACAGATGACAGAAACAACAGAAAGCATCTACCCAGGGAAAAATGTGGATTTATACTGGGGAAAGCAGCCAGGGCTCTCTATAGATATCCTTTGGACCATGTGCCTGACTCAAAGTGGAGAGTCCTTTGGGGCAAATGACTGAGCTGGCAAAGCCTGGTAGTTAGGGGAAGGGAGAGAGGAAAATGGGGCACAGACCAGTGGGGAAGCTGGACTCTCTCTGCCTCCTGGATTCCTTCTGTGAGCACGTGATCACATCTACAAACTGACCGCAAAGTCGCCAGTCTGCCACAGAAAAAGAAGAGGCCTGCTGATAGAAAGTAAGGGTTACCTTTCATGGTGATACTGGTAGATGGACTCTGGTCTTGCAAGAATGGCAAACCCTGGGTCAGTTTGTTCTTTTTATGGTGGAAGTCGCAGGGAATGGAACACATTTTTTCATTTATTTAACTACTATGCTTCAAACTATTTTCTTCACATTTATTTTTTACCATTCATGCAATTATCCAATACTGAACTGAGTCAGTAGAAAGAGCCAGTTGATTTCAGTGGAGCACTAACAAGGAACCAGTAGACTCTCAAAAAGATTGTAGCTTGCTTCATTCATTTAATAAATATTGATTGAACCCCTATTATGTGTAAGCTCCAGGTACTGGAGATTGAGCACTGACGAACACAGTAAAATATTTTGGCCTCAGTGAACTTACTTTTAGGAGGGGTAGGAAAAGCCAAGGAAAAAAAAATACATTAGGTAAAATATACAGTATGCGAGAGGGGAATAGCGGCTAAAAAGAGAAATGGAAAGCAGGTTCGGGAAATATCAATAGTAAGTGTCTCTGTGCGCGAGTGGTGAGGGTGTAGGGTGAAGTGTCGTGTAAAGAGGCCACGACGACATGATCATCACTAACCTTTGCAGGGCCCACGGCAAGAGCGCAAAGGAGGTACACAGCCTGTCCTCTCTTCCCGCAGACACCCTGCACCATGTTAGCTACCAACTGCCACATGGCATGTTACCATGAAGTTAGCTGCTTCAAATGACATGCTTCTATTATCTCTGAGCTTCTGTGGGTCAGAAACCTGGGCACAGCTTGGCTGGGTCCTCTTTCAGGGTCTCACAGGGCAGTAAGCTGTAACCCAGGTGTCAGCCACAGTGCACTCTCTTTTTTCCTTTTTTTAAAAAAATTTATTTATTTATTTATTCATTTTTGGTTGCTGCACGTGGGCTTTCTCTAGTTGCAGCGAGCGGGGGCTACTCTTCATTGTGGTGCACGGGCTTCTCATTGCAGTGGCCTCTCTTGTTGCGGAGCACAGGCTCTAGGTGCGCTGGCTTCAGTAGTTGTGGCGCGCGGGCTCAGTAGTTGTGCCTCGTGGGCTCTAGAGCACAGGCTCAGTAGTTGTGGCGCACGGGCCTAGTTGTTCCACGGCATGTGGGATCTTCCCGGACCAGGGCTCGAACCCGTGTTCCCTGCACTGGCAGGCGGATTCTTAACCACTGTGCCACCAGGGAAGCCCAGCGCTCTCATCTAGAAGTTTGACTGGGGAGAATCCACTTCAAGTCTCACTCAGGTTGTTGGCAGAATAATTTCCTGGCATCTACAGAGCAGAAGGCCTTAGGTTTTTGCTGCCTTCCTCAGGTCCTAGAAAACACCCTCAGTTTCTAGAAGCTGCCCAAAGTTCCTGGTCACGTGAGCTTGTCTAACACAGCTGCTTCCTTCATCAACCCACCAGGAGAGTCTCAACTACAGTCTGCTAAGACAGAGTATTATTAAAGTAACATAATCAAAGGATAACATCCCATCCTGTCTGTCACATGCTGTTAGAAGCGAGTCACAGGTCCTGTCTGAAATCTCAGTGGAAGGACCATACAGGGGTATGAAAACTGGAAATCATTCATCACCTGGGGTCACCTAGAGGTCTGTCCATCACAAGCACAAACAGGGGCTCCTGTGCACGTGCATGGAGAAACCTAGCCCAGTGAGTTTATATCGGAACTCTCAAACAGAATGTGCGTCAGAATCATTGGGAGGGCATTTTAAAACACAGATGGCTCGCCTCCAAAGTCTCTGATTCAGTAGGTAGAGAGCGGGGCTTAAGAATTTGCACTTCTAACAAGTTCCCAGGTGAAGCCCATGATGCTGGTCAAGGGATCACACTGACAACCAGTACCCTAGCCTGTATGTCCGAGCGACTCCCACTGCCGACTCCAAGAGTAGCCTGCCCGTCATCTCTCAGGATGAAGGATGTTCACGCTGGCAGCACGGTCTACTCTTGGAAGGCACAGGCAAGCCTGGTAACACACTGAGGGCTGTTTGGGCAGAGAATTCTGGAGTCCCGGGTACCCAGAGCTCGGTCTAGAAGAAGAGGCATACGTTCTAGGTGGGTCTATAGACTACTCATTCCAGACAAGGCTCACACAGAAGGCTAAAATGGGGTCCTCTAAAGTTAACGGCCCAGGAAAGGTGTCAAGAATTGTGAAGTGTTGGATTTTGCCCCACTTGCAAGCAAACAAATTAGCCTGCCAGTTTCACAGATGTTGGCAGGAGATACAAGACTCCTGGGTCACAGAAAAAAGAAAATGTATTACTCACAATAGCAGTAGCCATGGCAACATCATTGCACCAGTTCCCTAAGCCCTAATTCCACAAGGGTGACGTGCTGAGGGCCAGTGGTGCCTGATTACACAGCGGGATGTGTTTCCGCGAGTAGCACCGAGATTAGGATGCTCCGATTTTATACAGGGGCTGCTAGCAAATCTGCACGACATGGGGTCCAGAGGGAGTCCTGATCTTTATTATCTCGGACGGTAAATCTACCTGCCCCTAAGGGAGACAGTCTCTGTCTTCCAAGGCTGCCTGCTATGCAAAACCTCCTTGAAAAGAGCGTCAAGGGAAAACTAGCTGTGAATGCCTTCGCTCACAAGACCAGTTGCGCAGAAACTTGAGAGACCGACGGAGAACTGTCTCCTGACAACAGGGGCCCAGTTGCCAGGACTAAGGGTAACACTGAAGGTACTGTGGGAGAGTTAGGGAAGGTAGCTGAGGGAGAGTTTCTGAGGCAGAAGGCTCAGAAGGCTCAGCTGAAAGGTTCTGAAGAGGCAGCAAAGGGAACTCCAAAGGAAAGCATTAGGAGATAAGGTCGGGGAAACGAGGAGGAAGGGGAATCACGTAGCACCCTTGTGGCCACAGAAAGGACCCTCCTCTTTATTCTTTGTGAAAGGAGGAGTTCCTGCAGAGTTCTGAAGCGAGGCATGGCATGACACTACCTGTTTTGAGACGATCACTCTCGTTACTATGCTGGGAACAGACTGAAGACAGGCCAGGGCCCAAGCAGGGACACCAGCTAGGAAACTCCTGCAGGAACTCAGGTGAGAAATAATGGTGGCCTGGACTAAGGCACGGTCAGCAGAGAGGGTGGGAAGCTGTTCCACTCTCAATATATTGTGAAAGTAGAGCTGCCATGACAGACTGGAAACGGGATATGGATATGACGTGGGGGGAAGCCCAAAACAAAAACCTTTCCTGGCATAGGTTTTGGGCTTCCATGTTTGAAATGGAGTTGCCATTAGCTGAGATGGCAATAACTTTGGGAGATACTGGGAGACTAGGGTTATTTCAGAGGAAGAAGATCAGAAATTCAATGTTAGACATGTTAAGTTCAAGATTTGAGACATTCATGCAGACGTAGTAAGTGAGTAGCTGAAGGTGAGGGCCAGGTCCAGGATGGGAAAATAAATTTGGGAGTTGCTGGTTTGTTGGCGTATGGATGGAATTTAAAAGCACAAGTCACGAGGAGCTCACCAAGAGAGCGAGTGCAGATAGAAGGCAAAGGAAACTGAGGGGGGGCTTGCGAAGAAGTGGGGGAGAAAGTGCTTGGCATCCTGGAAACCAAGAGAACAAAGTGTTCCAGGGAGGAGGGAATGAGCAACTGCGCCAAGAGATGCTGGTACATCAGCTAAGATGGGGACGGTCGGAGGACTGACCACTGCATTTTTTTTTTTTAAGAGAAAGAGCTAATTTTCTCTCTCCTCAAAGAGAACCCAAATTCAAAGGAATTACATGGGACCATTATAACTCCACCATATATAACAGGTCCCATTACATTAATCCAAAATATCTATTTTCCCTCAGCCTTGAGGAAGTAATAAGAAGAAAGGACAAAAATCTGAGGAAGGCAACTCTGCAGAGGCAGGCACAGGGCGTCACGGGGAAGAGAGGGCCAAGCAAAACACTGGCATCAGTTCTTTTTTTCCTGAGGTCAGATCTCCACAGGAGGTAGTCTTTGTACTTACATGTTGTGAATTCCTGGGTCATTGCAAACAAGCATATTTAACTGTAAGTACACAACATGTGGGATGACACTAAATATAAGTGGGTTTTTTCTCTACAGTAGCAAAAGTCATAAAAAGTTATATTTGTATCTAATTGTAAGATTTGGGATAGTAGATTATAAAATGTTAGTGCTAATACCACAATTATTTGTCCAGTTCTCTTAATGAGGGAAGTCAGCAACCCCATAACATACCTAATCAAAGAACTTAAGTCAATGTGGTGTGGGCAATATTGTGATTCCAATTCTTTTCAAATGTATACCTGAATCTCTTTTCAGATGTGTGTTTTACCGCTGTTTTTTTACTGTTACTCAACCGACCTCCCTTTTTCTTCCAATACGAGATTTGCTTTTCAAATGTATTGGATTTTTTATTTGTAAGTACAAGGGCCTTTCTCCCTTGTGGAGGCCAAAACCCTTGCTCGAAAGGAGGGGCCTGGGTCTCAGGCCTTCTCCTGCATGCAAGAGAATCTGTAAAGCATATGCGTTGAGCACTGCCATGAAGTGACCACCTGCCTTCTGGCTGGTGGATACACTCCCCTTACGTCTTCACATGAAGATTTTATCAAAATAGCAAGATCATATTTCAAAAAATTTTTGCATGTGTGTTCTTGTCTCTATACATTGTATCTATGCATCTTATCTCATCTGTATACATTCTCTGTCACAGGGAAAAAAACGCAAAGTCCTAATCCTCCTTCTTTCAGGGACAGTGTCATTGAGAGTGGACTATGGGAACCTGATGGAACATCTCATAATGACTGCAACCATGCCTGGCACACAGTAGGCCCACAATAGATATTTTCCTTGTCAGTAATGTCCTTCATGGAATGAGGAAAATAGAAATAGGTGAGTGCTTATAAGAACCTTCCAATCACCTGAAATAAACTTTGCAGGAAGAATGAATATCTTGAAATTTCCAGATGGAGACCTGGGGTATCAAAAGAGGAATAACGAGGCCAAAGACTTCAATTTCCTCCTGGCCTAACTCTTGTCCTAACTCTTAAGTAAGGGAACCATCTTTCCATGATGTCTTCATGTAGAAATGAATCCATTTTGAAATCCCGAATGTTGGAAATACTTATAAACAATTTTCTTTTCTGCTCTCATTATTGCTACTCTCAGCTCATTCATGTGCAGGGGGGAACATCGGTGAAAAACAAACAAACAAATATCCAACAGCCAGAGACTCTGAAACTGAGAAATCTGAAGAGATCCCTTCTCACCGTCCCCAATCCCTAGTTATCTTTTTCTTTTGAATGAATCAGTTCTGTTTCCAGGATACTTGACAAGGTGCTCTTGTTATTGATTGACAAAAGAGGTGTCTAATTATAAGAAAATTGCATTTTGCAATTTCCAAGGGCTTGGAGGATTCTATGTTTTAGATACACAGCAGGGAAAATGTAATTTGCGTAAGGTGCAAATAACCATGGATAAGTCTGGAGATGAGGTGTAACATATACACACATTTTCAGTGTGTGGTACATCATTTGGCTATAGCACAAATAGTCAAGTGTCAAATTTTTGTCTTTTGAGAAAGAAGCAATATGGTGGTGAAGAAGGGGTACTCTTGGAGATTTGTGGTTTTATTCTGGGAATTTCACACCCTCTGCATCAAAATGTAACACTTATAAACGACTCACACTGTGAGAAACTATTTAAAATTCATCTTTCCTTGAGGACCCAAAGCTTTCATTTAGCCAACTCAAATTCACTAAAATGTCCTACTGCCTTCCCTGGTACATTAATAGTGATTCTTAATTTAATGTATAGATTTTAAATAAATTACACTTTATTTCTAAAATATTCAATGAAAAGTAGAATGACAGGCTGGAAAATCCACAGATTGGGGTCATCCTTTACGTGTTCTTAACTGCATCCTAACTCCATAAGTTTAAAAGGTGGCTTCAAAGTGTTGCTGGGGACCTTCCAAAATTGCAGTCATGATGAACGTCCACATACATGGAGAGCAAGCCAGGTTGATGACTGGGACTGCCACCCTCTTTTCTTCAATTGCCATTTTAAAAAATTAATTTTTATTGGAGTATAGTTGATTTACAATGTTGTGTCAGTTTCTGCTGTACAGCAAAGTGAATCAGTTATACATATACATATATCCACTCTTTTTTAGATTCATTTCCTATATAGGTCATTACAGAGTATTAAGAAGAGTTTCCTGTGCTATACAATAGGTCCTTATTAGTTATCTATCTTATATATAGCAGTGTGTATATGTCAATCCCAATCTCCCAGTTTATCCTTTTCCCCTCTTTCCCCCTTGGTAACCATAAGTTTGTTTCAATTGCCATTTTAGACCACAGAGGTTTAACACAGAGATTGCTACAGTAGCTTAAGGACAAACCCTCTGACGATTCAATTTTTTCCACTAGGTACCTTCTTAAAGTAGGTATTGTGCTAACATGCTGGGAGATGGTTAAATTAAAACATACCAGGGTAAACAAGTAATTATAATACTCATGAGACTATAAAAATCTTTCTTTTTTGGGTATTCCTTGAGATGAGTCTTTTTAGCGGGCATCTAGAGTGTACAGACCCTACTTTGTGGAGACAAGCAGGTAGAGCCTATGCCTTTTCTTTATTTTAAAGTCCTGAGATTACGAGATATAGGTGAACACGAAGTGGAATAACATATTTGAACCATTCCACCTTTGAAATGGCTTTTCCTTGCAGCTGCTGATAAAATTCCACACTGGTTCTAAGCATCACATGGCCTGTGATTTTACAGAATTTCCCAACTTGAAAACAGAAGTAAAACAGCCAGCTGTTGCTACATAAGCACCCCTACCCCAACTTGCCATAATACGGGGCTTATTCTTGCAGACCTCAGCTAATCTGGGTCATATGCCCAGACCTAGACGCTGCCCATACATGCAATGGACAGTATGGTTAAATTCTGCCCTTTTAAAACCCCCTTGACCATACAGAATGTCAAGAAAAATCTATTATTTTTAACTTTGCACACTGACCACTTATACACACCAACTTAAGGAGATGGTATAGAATATTAATAAAATCCCAAAGTGTGCAGTCAAACTCTCTGATTCCAAATCTGGGCTCCAACACAACCAAGATCTATGAATTAAAGGAAGGTGTGCAACTACTCCGTCATTTAGTTTCTTCATCTGTAAAACGAAAATAGCATTACCTTCCTCTTGACTTTGTTGTATTTAGTAATAACATGATTGTTTTAAGTGCATAATAGCATGGCATCCGGCACTTTAAAAAAATACAGTATTATTGTTTTTATCACCCTAATTGTGAATTAGTTCTAATTAGTACTTTAATACTCAAAAAGTCCCAATGAGATGGAAATATATCATCTAGTTAGTTCTATGTGCCATTACCCATAGGAATGACTCTTCTTGGTCGCCCTCCCTGGAAAGATGACCCATGCCAATCAAACACATCTTTGCTTCCCGTTGGCATATACTGCCCATCACATACTGAGAAATGGTGTAGTATAGTGGTGGAGCTCACACTCTGGACTCAGATGGACTTGCAATTGAATTCTGCCTGCCTCACTGAATTTTTCTGACCTTCAGTTTTCCCTGTCTATAAAATGAGTTAAAAGTGATAGTATCTATCCCATGGTGTCATTAAAAGATTCAATAAGATAATGCATGTAAAGTTCTTTGCTACTAAAAACATCAGCAAATGTTTACAGAGTACTTACAAAGTGTCAGGTACCCTTTCAAGCACTTTGCATATATTAACTCGTTAAATCCTCATTACAATCCTATGAGATAGCTGTTATCGTTTTCCACACTTTATGTATGGGGAAAGCAAGGCCCAGAGAGATCAAATACACTTTTCAGGGTCATGTTAATGATAAGTGACCACGGTAGGATCAAAATACAAGCAGTTTGACTTGATTCTGGAATCTTAACCACTATCCCCTGCTACCTCTCAATAGTAAGTGCTTATTGAATATTTGCTATTACTATAGTAATCAATAAATATTTGTTGAAATATTTATTTGACAAATCATTATTTGTCAAAGTATCAATACTTATTTATTATTTACTTAGCTCCCTAAGTACCAAATCTTATGACTGGCCAGAAAAATGGACTCTTTTGCTTATAAGTTTTTTGAAGCAACTTCTCAGATTCTGCCTAGCAAGAGTATCAAGAAAACAAGGTGTATATTAGGGAATGCAATTCAAAATAGGTTCCAATATACTATAATATCTATGATTTGTTATGACTCCATTTCATAAGAATTTTAATTGCAACAATAGTACATGATTTGTTGCAAATGATTGACTTTATCTTATATAAACATCATTAATTACTTTAAAACTTTTATTTAGAGGGAAAATAAAACAATAGAAGGTAGCTCTGAAGACACTAAGAATGCTCTTCATAATATTTTCAAAAGTTGTTAATCAAAATGTGTAATACCTAGCTTCCACAGTTTGAGGTTTATGATTATATGGCCTGAAATGTGGAAAACAGATTTTTTTCCTTGGGTATCTGATCCCTACAATATAAGAGACTTGACCTGTTGCTATTTATGAGAGAAGGGATTATTTTACTGCTTTGTAAAAAAAAAAAAAAAAAAAAAAATGCCTTGTTTACAAAGCAAGAATTTGTTTTCATGGAATATTAATAAAAAGGTTATAACTGTATTCATTTTTCTAGAGCTCATTTCTTGCTTCATTTTCTGTTCTTACCCTGGCTTGTTTTCTTTCATTTGTGTCTAATTTACATTACCTTGCTGTAATGTAATTTACATTACCTTGTTTCATATATCTGTATAAACTGCCCTGAGTTCTTCCTGGAACAAGATGAGTGCAAATAAATGTCCTTTGAGCAAAGTAGAAAGTAAGGTAAATATGACCTTTTCATTTTAATGGAATCTGCAAACAGGATTAATCTGATGTTTATTACTTTATGTCATTCATGGACTTATGAGAATCCTCCTGAGCAGAATGTCTGAATATAAAAAATAGTTACTGGAATTTGGCTGAATAATGGCACCCAAAGATATCAGGTCCCAATCCCTGGAACCTCTGAATGTTACCTTATATGGGCAAAGGGTCTCTGCAGATGTGATGAAGTTAAGGATCTTGGGATGGGGAGATTATCTTGGATTACCCAGGGGAGCTCTAAATGAAATCACAAGCATTCTTAAAAGAGAGACAGAGGGAGATCTGACAGACAGAAGAGAAGGCAATATGACCACAAAGGCAGAGACTGGAAAGATGCAGCCAAAGAATACCAACAGCCACCAGTAGCTGGAAGAGGTGAGGAAAAATTATCCCTTAGAGCATCCAGAGGGATCGAAGCCTTGCTGACATCTTAATTTTGGTCCAGTGATAGTGACTTTGGACTTCTAGCCTCCTAACTGTGAGAGAAAACATTTCTGTTGTTTTAAGCCACTAAGTTTGCAGTAATTTGTTACAGCAATTATAGGACACTAATACAATTATTAATCTGAATACATACAAGTGTGAAGTGAAATTTTGCCTTTTAACATTAAAGACAATGGGAAAGACAGAAAGTTATTTCCTAGAGTAATGAAATATTGAAAGGTAGTTCAAAAAGATCAGGAACTTTTTACTTTAAAGGACTGCCATATGTTTCAGGAAAATGCTACATTCCTAAATAAATTCTCTGTCTAATATATCATTTTTATGAAAGCAAATTCTCTACTACCAGGAAAACAACTGGCAACGTTGGCCTCCTGTGGGCCTCTCACTGCATACTGTTCTCCAGGCCCTCTTCGTGGAATGGCTCTGCTCCTAACCCCACTTCTGTGTTTTACCTTCTACCAAAGTCAAAGAACATATCTGCAGCATTTCACTTAGGGAAACGTTTCTAGGACCCGCTGCTGCATTTATGGAGCGATGTGTGCAAATCATGTCCATAGCATTTGTGTGGGGGGGGTGGTCCCCTGCAAAGTACATGGGGATATCTTATCAGCAGCTGACCACTTAACCTCACTCAGTTTTGCTTTTCTCTAGATCAAGAGGCAGAAAGAGAAGCCATCCCCACTCTAGATAATTCTAAAATAAACGGTGTTGAGGATAGAAACTTGCATTTAGGAAATCACAGGACTCTCTTAGAATCTAAGAGGCAATTCATTTAGCCAGAGTAACGTGTGAAGGGGCAAGAAGATCTCGAACTTGATGTTACAAGAAATTTACATCTTTGACCTGTTTCCTTTCTGGAGAACGGGAAGGACAACACTACCTAGCTCATGAGACTGCTGTGAAGAAGAAATGAGTCAACACATGTAAAGCACAAAGAGCAGAAACAGGGACACAGTGAACAAACTCTGCTGGTTTGATTATCACCTACTAGGCCGGGAGATTTTTCAGGCTCTTGCTACACTGTGGCCCTCTTCTTATCATTAAGATGCTTGCAATTTTACATTTTACTTATCAAATAACTATCAAATTAATGTCCATCTCTTCCTCTACTGTAAATTTCATGAAGCAGAGATCAAGGCCGGGTTTGTTCCTCCCAGCACAGTGCTTGGCCAAGGAAAGCACTGGAATATTTGTTAAGTATATTTCTCACATAAAGCAAACGAATAACACTAGTGGGTCCAATCTGTAGTTTCAGTAACCTGATGAATGTTTCCTATCTGCTGTGCCAGAGTAACAGATTCTGTTACTCACTCACTGCGTGAGTAACCTCACGAGTAACAGATTCACCTGGGAAGATTTCAAATATACCCATGCCCAGGCCCCAGAGATTCCAATTTGATTGGTCTGGAATCTGCCAGGGCCTGTATTTAAGACTGCAAATAATTCTAATCTGCAAAGCAGGTTGGAAAGCTCCAGCCTTGTTTCCACCTGCTTCAGCTTAGGAGTGAAGGCCTCCAACCTGACCTCTGCGTTTGAATTTGACCAACAACCGTTGGTTGAATTCTCCTTTCCTATTTAGAGAGTGCGGGAAAAAATACTGGAACTGGCAGCTTTATGCACAGGATCTTGGCTGATGGTAAGAACGAGGATGGTTTGTACTGTTCAGACCATCGTAATCCTGGCAGCGAACCTGCTGGGTGGCTCCAGGCCCCAGTATCTGCCAAGTCGCTCACATGCAAGACGCTTGGCCTCTAAAGGGCGAGCACATAGGGTCATGAACCTCTTCTTCCTTTTTTTTTTTAAACGGGTTTTTTATTTATTTTAAAAAGCCTTCACAGAATTTCCCGCAGTGTGTTAGAAAGGTGGTGGTGATTGTTTTAAAGGCTGAACTCTGCCCCCGATCCCTTCTTGGCGTTGCTCCCAAGATAGACCCCAGAGTCAGTGTCCTTCCTACCAGTCTCCTGTTCCACCTCCGCCCACCTCTGTTTCTTTCCACCGACCATTTACTTCCACTCTTGTACGATTCCTTCAGGATTCCCTAACCCTCGTCCGCGTGTGACCCCAAGACACCAGGCTGCCCTTGGTGAAGCGGTCTCGGGCTCCTCGAGCGGGCGACCGCAGGAGCTGGGAGCGTGGCGGCCAGACCGTGGCCGGCGGCCCTGCGCGCCTCGGGAGGCAGAAGTCGCTCCCGACCGTGGGAAACAGGGACACCCGTGTCGAGCTGCTGAAGATCAGCGGGCGGTAACGCTCTCCCGGCCTCGGAAGGCAGGTCCCGGCCCTGCAAACCCCTCGCGTAGCCGGGAGAGCCGGGTCCCCGCGGAACCAGCGCCGCGGCGCGCGCCGCTCTCAGCCCGGGACTTGGGAGCTGCGGAACGCTAGCCCTCCGCTCAGGGCAGGAGGCGTAGCGCTCCCCGCTACTCCCCGCGGGGAGAAGGGAACGAAACACGGACTCCGGTCCCTGCCCAACAGGTTCTTTGGGCGCCCACGAGGCTCGGGAAGCGTGTGGGCGACGGGCTGGGAAAGGAGTAAGGCATTCCGCTGGCGCATTCCCTGCGGAGGGTCCTCTGCACTTAATGCGTCCTTTACTGGTCCCCAGCCCCACAGCAAGTCCTGAGTTTGGGGAGCAGGAATTGCCCCGCAAGCGCGGGTAGGAGCGGAGTTGCGGGCATGTGGTGCGGTCACCCATCAGCTCGGTCCGGGAGCAAAGTTAGGTGATGCAGGGAAAGGGCCTTTACGTTCCCCAGGGCCTGACCCTCAGGGCGGTCGGCGACCACTCACCTCGTGCCTGCGCCTCCATGGTGGCCGACTTCGGACTGAGCGCGGCGGGGGCGCCCGGCGCTTGGAGGAGAAGCAGCAGCGGTGCCCGAGCTCGGAACGCAGCTGGCACAGCCGCTCGCGTCCTCTTCTTGCACGCTTGTAGCGAGCGCAGCGCTGAAAGGGCGGGGACCGCGGAGCGGCCTCAGCTGCCCGCTTCTGGTTACCTCCGCCCCTTCCAGTCCACCTGGCCCAGGCCTCGCGGGGAGGGAGCCTACCGCTGGGCGCCACCTGCCGGCCGCTCCGCGCATCGGGCGGACGGCGCCCGCTCCGGGCTGTGGGCGCGTGCTCCGCCCTACGAAGGCTTGAGGTCGGCTGTACCTTCACTGTTTTGTGTATTTGGGTTTTTTTTAGTGAATACATTTATTGATACCCATTTTATATAGTTCAATGAAATAATCCACAAATTTAAAAGCATTTTTCTTTTGGATATCACCATGGTCCATGTAAATACTTAACCGTCAGAATCGTCTGCAAGTAGCACTCCAAGTCACGTGTTTAAGTTTACAGACCTGAATATACATATTTCATTAAACAGTGGCACTTACGTACTCAAGTGATCCAGTGGCTCTGGAATCTATGACTACTGGGCATGTGGGATAAAAATAATGTGTACGTTTAAATCAAGGGAAGGGTATCAATCATCAACAAAAAGAAAAATTATGAATTAATATCCTAGGTGAAGAAAGTTCCACAGTTGACACTTGGTGTCAGAATACTGGAGATGAACTTTTGTGTGTGTGTGTGTTTTGTTTTTGTTTTCATGGGACAGTTTATTGTGAATGATGTTGCTAGGCCAATGGCGAGATCCGTGGGCTGCAGCACAGTGGGCCAATGCCCTGGGGAGAGGAAGGAGGGTGGATTTACAGTACGGAAACATTGCTCCTGGTAGAAATACAGAAATGCTAGGTTCCTCTGACATTCTGGACCCCAAATTTTTGTCAACTGATCAGTATATAACCGTTTTATGTGTGTTTCTGTTTAACGATACATCACTTAATACATGCTGTTAACTCATTAACATTGAGCTCCCCGGTCAACAGCCCTATTGAGCTTATTTAACTTAGGAAACCTGAATGAAACTTCTTAAGCTTATTCAATGGATGCATTTCTCCCTAAGGCACAGACTGCCATCTGGCACTTAGGATACCTGACAGCACTTCAGCACTAGGCTTGGGGATCGTTTTAAATAGCAAATCACCCTCCATAACACACAAAAATAGCCTGTTTATAGTCTGTGAGAAGGGCACTTGTTTCTAATCTGAGTGCTGAAACAAGAAGGTGGAGCTTAGCCTTTTTAGACCTTTGCTGGGAGGCGTGCACATGTTTACCCAAGTTTTTCAGGCCTCTACCCGTGTCCGGGAGGGACCATGAAAGCACTTTATTGATTCTGGTGTCACAAATAAATTTTTGTGGGGAGGCAAATTCACAGATATGGAATCTGCAAATAGAAAGCATCAACTGTGGATATATTTTCTAATCTGAAACCCATGGGTTGTATCTGTAAGTTGATGAAGCAGTCATATTTTCAGAGAAAAGACTAGAAACTCACAGTTCTCTTCTTGGCCTGGCCTGGCAATGTGACTAGAAAGCCTGGCAGGGACTAAGAAATATCACCTCCTGTCTCACCTCCTCAGGTCCTTAGCTGTCACAGATCTTCCCCTTTTCTTCCCATCTACACCATCCTCATCTGCAAAAGACAATGTAGTATTTACTTACATTTGGTCTTGAATGATTTGCTGTATTACTCAGTCTTTTTTCTCTCTTAGATGGTAAAGTCTGTCAGGGTCCAGTGTGGGTCTTATATTGAGCCTCTCATATTTCCTGCCAAAGAGCCTTATACAAATTCATAGCTAAAAAAAGATTTATTGAATAAACAATTAACTAACTAGTAGGTTCTATACTTACTCTCAGAATATAGTCTAATAAACATTAATAGAATCTTACATTTTTGCTTGAAAGAAGGAATACTCATGATTGCCTGGCACATGTATAAACACATTAGTGTTTTTTGTTATGTTGAAGATGTCCTTGATTTGTAATCAGTGCCATTAAAATTCCTCTATAGGGCTTCCCTGGTGGCACAGTGGTTAAGAATCCGCCTGCCAATGCAGGGGACATGGGTTCAAACCCTAGTCCAGGAAGATCCCACATGCCGCATAGCAACTAAGCCTGTGAGCCACAACTACTGAGCCTGCGCTCTAGACCCCATGAGCCACAGCTACTGAGCCCGCGTGCTGCAACTACTGAAGCCCACGTGCCCTAGAGCCCGTGCACCGCAATGAAGAGTAGCCCCTGCTCTCCACAGCTAGAGAAAACCCGAGCGCAGCAACAAAGACCCAATGCAGCCAAAAATAAATAAAGTTATATAAAAAAAATTCCTCTATAGATCACTAGGCATAGGTGATCTATAGAGGAATGGTTTTTGGTGATAGTGACCATGGATGCACAAAGTGATGAATCAGAATTGGTGATTAAATCACTTTTTAGAGTCTATTCCGTCGTTCTGGTCCTCTCTACGCTGGAAATTAAACACCAGGTTACAGCTGACTCTTAGCTGTTAAAAGGAGCTAAAAATAGTTAACGATGTTCTAGCTTGAGTCATCTAAACTTCTTCTAAACTCTGACTTATTTTTCTGATTTATGAAATTTTAAGGTCTGCCCTCTTAAACTCTTGTATCATTGTTCATAATAATGAAATATCGATATTGATTCAGAAACAGCTACTGAATATCTTCTATGTGTCAAGGACTGTGCTAGATGCTGAGGATACAGGCAGAGCCATGATCCTTTTTACCCGGGGAGTTTATGGTCTCGTGAGAAGGAGGGGTAAAGAGATGCTTTATAAAGCAGTGCAATATAACAAGTCTGTACCAGAGTTAAGTCGAGTATGCATGTGAGAAATGAGGGGGGTCTCCTAACTCAGACGGGGGAGGAGATAGCTTGCCTCACCTGAGTCTTGCAGGATGAAGGAATTAACCAGGTTTGCGGTGTTATTCCCCACCTAATGGTTTAGGCCAGGAAGACTGTGCTATGTCCTTCTTTTTCCTTGCCACTTAGGATGATGAATTTCCTTCACATCTTTAAAGCTTAGGAAAACAACCATCTTCAACCTCTTGTTCTTTGTTCCTGTAGATACTCCACATGGAAAACAACGGGAGGGTGTTTGGTTAAGTCAATGAAAACCTGGTTCGCTCCTCCAGAATTGATCTTTCTACAGAGGTGGGGATGCAGTGGAAATCTTAAGTGTCCAAAGGGAAGGTGTACTCAGCAGTCTTGCCTAAACGAGTCCTGCTTACTTATAACAAAGATTAAAAAAAAAAAGTAGTAATTTTCTAAGGTCTTGATACAGAGTTTCTTAACCTCAGCACTGTTGCTATTTTTCACTTGCTAATGTTTTCTTGTGCTATAGGATGGATAGGAGCATCCCTGGCCTTTGTTCACTACATGCCAGTAGCAGCTCCTCAGTTGTGACATCAAAAATGTCTCCAGACGTTGCCAAATGTCCCCTGGAGGGCCAAGTTGCCCCCTGGTGAGAACCATGACTTTAACTCTTTCCTGAAGGTCATTATGAATAGAATCATATGAATAGAAATGCTTACCGTGTGTAATATAGGGAGGCCCACAGTATACAGAGCCCTCTGCACCTAGCCAGGGAGGGATCCTTACCCAACATTTCCGCACACAGCTGCTCCGGAACTTTCCTGTAGTCTTTCTTCTTCCCTTATCATCATCGCTCCTCATCTGCAGACGGAAAGGACTAAGGACTAAGGACCGAAAAAGGACTAAGAGGGGCTTTACCTCGTTCCTAAAGAGAGAGGGGAAGAGAAGGAGAAGGCAGAATGATCCCTGTGGTTTTTCTCTGTAACTCTGTATGAGGAAAGTGCTAGAAGTTCGTTCTCTTTTTTTTTTTTTTTTTTGCAGTATGCGGGCCTCTTACTGTTGTGGCCTCTCCCATTGCGGAGAACAGGCTCCGGACGCGCAGGCTCAGCGGCCACGGCTCACGGGCCTAGCCGCTCCGCGGCATGTGGGATCTTCCCAGACCGGGGCACGAACCCGTGTCCCCTGCATCGGCAGGCGGACTCTCAACCACTGCGCCACCAGGGAAGCCCTCGTTCTCTTTTTTGAGGTTGAACGTGTTCATATAAGTTCTGCCCAACTACACACTTGACCTTACAGTGACAGTGTTCTTAGCCCAATCTCTTTTCCTGGGAGACGGGTAACAAGGAGGATGGGGAAGACATTACTTATATGGGCCCTCAGGTTGGTTCAAAGGTGCAATTTCTTTACAAAAGGCTCCAAGATGGCTTGTTGCTGATTAGATAGCTCTTGTGGTTAGTGGCTGTGTTTCCAGTGGCCGCCTTAGCCAGGGTTTGACCTCTAGATAAATGGATATGACCACACCATTCTCGTAAAGCAAAAGTGGAAAAGCAAGTATCGGCCTCGCTTTTTCAAACACAATGTACACTTCTGGCTTTGTTGTTTATAAGTGACATTGAAAAATTAGAGAAAGGTTAAGTAGAACGTCACAGAGATTATTGATAAGGTCTTACAGGAGCCAGGAGGCTCGTTCATTTTGTTAACAGAAATCTGGGTGATATCTTAATGACAGCCCACGTCTCTCATCCACGGCCACAGGATAGACCACAGACAATGCCGCAAATGGCAAAGGATTGTTTAGTGACCACAATAGCTATTTTCTAAAACTTCGAAGTGACTTTGACACTAATCTAAACTGGGTCTTAAACAAATGTGATAGACAATACAAATTGATCATTAAAATTGCAATAAGTCAATAAGAACATGTCAGCGTAAACTGTTACATCAGCTTATGTCAAATTCAAGGACCTGGGCTGGTAGGTAGGCTTGTCTCAGTTTAAGACTCAATCAGAAAATCAGCTCTGCTAGGGTTGTGAATGAGTGAATAGTATTAACTTTTTATTTTGCAAACTATAAAATGGAATAAAGCCATTTAAATTTGATTTGAAATGCTGTATATTGCCCAGTGTATATATAATATACACTGTATAGTGCCAACATATTTGTGGAAGAAGAAAAAATAAACCCCAAATTAGTAATTATTAAAAAGAATCATTTTGGAGTTGAAAAATTCTTAAAGCACTATAAACTTCAATTGATCAAATATTCTAATGATAATATTTAAACTTTTGAATAAAAATGAGCATATATGAATTGTTCAGAGGAAAACATTTTCATGAGCTCTCTCTCAGAAGTTTTTGTTTTTTGGTAGTAAGACTTCCTCATGAGTGAGGAGAAATCTGTTTCTCCAGGGAACTTTCCTATAATAAGCTGATGAAGCAAATTGTACAGGAAAAATTAGCAAGTCAAATATATCTCATATAGTATTAACTTATAATTAACTTTGGAATTAACTGCATTTTACATTCACTAATTTCAATCAAACACATAGTTTATGTAAAAAAAATCTGTAAATTTTCTTTTTTGTTCATATATACAGTTGTTCTCAGTTAATTTCAAAGCTTAAAAAAAAATCTATTATGAAAATCTGTGAAATGGTTTTACCAAGACTAAACAAAACATTTTTTGAAGTTTACTTTTAAAATGGAAAAAAATCCAAGAGTTTTTAATAGTTCTTTTAAGGTTCTGATTAGGAAGTCTGACAATTTTCAATTTATACATCACCTTATACAAGTGTATAAGGTGTATAATTTTCACCTTATACATCAAAAGTAATTCCACAGAAATTAAAATATCAAATATTTCTAAGCCATAGAAAAGCTAAAAGAAAATATAACTGAGTATTTATTAGGTTTTGCAGTTTGAGAAGTACTTTCAAAGTTTAGATATGATAGAAAGGGAAAAACGAACATATTTGGCTTCAAAAAGTAAAACTTCTATCCATCAAAAATAATCAAAATTAGTAATATGAAAAATAACTTACAACACCAACAATAGGAAAAGGGATGAAATCTCTAGACTCTAAAAGACCTTGTACAGCTGTAACCTTGATACCCAAACCCAACAAGGCAGTCCTAGGAGAGAAAATTATGAAAAATTATTACTATCAATGCAAAATTTCTAAATAAAATGAAGGCAAATAAAATACAACAGTATATTAAATGTGTGTGTGTGTGTGTGTGTGTGTGTGTGTGCTTATCACTTTACCAATCAAGGTTAAACCGAGCAATCCAGGATGGTTTGACTTTAGAAAATACAGTAATGAAACCAGTGGAGTACTGTAGCTGGCTTGTACTGACTTGTGAGATTGTCGAATCTTCAGGAAATAGGAAAGGATGTTATTCAGGAAAAAAGAAAATGAATCTAGATGTAAGGTCAGAAATGCAGAATGGAATGGAAAACAAATGGTGACAATAAGGGGTAAAGCATAAATACAATTAAAAAAAATGCTCAAGTTTAGAATAATATGGAATTTAAAGATATTGCACAATTGTGTATATATACGTGTTATATATATGTGTTATATATATATATATCTATATATATATATACACAGAGAAAAAAATATTCACAAAAATGTATTTGTGGAAAATGATTATCATAAATTTGCAAAAACCCAAAAGATCTGAGTGAATTATTAAATAAGTTGATTTCTTTACTTAGAAAACATTAAACGTCCCTTAAAGTTATGATTCCAAAGAGTGGATGGTAAAACAAAAAATATATGGTACTATGAAAAAGAATATGTTATAAGGCTCACTAAAAAAATCAAGGTATAAATTATATAGAAAAATACATTTCAACCATGTTTAAAGGCAGGGGACCTATGCTTTTAAAAGACTGAAGGAAATACGACATGTTAATAATAGTTGTTTGAGTTATGGGACTAAGAATGATTTGATTTCTGAGTTTTTCCAGTTGTGCTTTAATGAACACATATTACTTTTCCATTGAATAAAATAAACATTTAAATTTTAAAAATTATGTTAAGGAAAGGAACACATTTTTGTTGGACTAAATACATAATATAATTTATGTATCCATCTTCCCCTCAAATTTTTTGAGTCGTTTCCTTTTTTTGCTATCATAAACCAGGGCTATTATGCACATTGTTGTGAATATATTCAGGTGTAATTGCGCAACATTTTTGTTAAAGTGTATATCTAGGAGTGGAATTGCTGGCTTGAATGGTATCAAATATTCAATTTTATGATATAATTATAAATTATTTTTAAAATTGTTTCTATTTTGTCTCATACTCGCTTAGTATATAAAAATTCTTCTTGCTCTGTACCCTTGCCAACATGTAAAAATCCTTTGTAAATTTTTAGGTTATACAATGAAATGGGCTAATGTGATCAATATTAATCTTTATAATTATCTGCACAAACTTCATCAATATATGTTTTTCTTTATGAACTTTTTACTTAAATAGAATGTTTCTTAAGTGTTGCCAATCTAGTGTGTGTAAAATTGTATTTCATTGCAGTCTTCATATGCATTTCCTAGAATGACAAGATTAAGTATATTTTCATATGATTATTTACCATTCTGTTTCCTCTTTTGTAATATACATGTTCTTTTCTTTTGCCCACTTCTCTATTGGGTTGTTTTGCATTATATGGTTAACATTTGGGAGCTCTATACACATTCTACATACTAGTCTTTTGTCAGTTACACATATTGCAAACATTTTCTCCCACTTTGTAGCTTCTCTTCTCACTTGTTTTCTATATTTTTTAATTGATTGGCATTCTAATTTTAATATGGTGAACTGTTCTATTTCCACTTACTTTTTGTGCTTTTCTGTTTAGTAAGAGAGAGCATTTATTGCTCTGGAATCTTAAATATATTCTCCCTATATTTTCTTCTAAAGGTCTTAATATTTTGTCTTTCACATTTAAATAAAATATTCTTTCAATTTAAGTGAATTAAATTTTGCTTATAGTGTGAAGAAAGAATCCAAGTGCATTTTCCTCCATACCGTTCCAGGTCAATTATTAGTACATCTTTTTTTTTTTTTCCCAACAAATTTGCAATGCCAACTCTGTCATATATGACATTCCCATACATATGTGGTTTAATTTCTGGAATATCTATTCCATTCCACTGATCAATTTGTCTATCCCTAGGCCGATATTACAGAATCTTAATTAATGATATTTGATACTAAACTGTAAATCTGCTCAGGAACATCTTCTAGCTTGTACTTCTTCAAATGTGTCTTGGCTACACATAGCTCTTTATTCTTCCACAGACATTTCAGAATTAGCAAGACAAATTCTACAAAAACTGCTACTAGAATTTTGATCAAAGTAGCATAGAACCTATAGATAAATTTTTAAAAATTTGAATCTCCCATCCATGATCAGAGTAACTAATTCCATTCATTTATGTCTCCTTTAATATCTTTCAATTAAGTTTTACCGTATTCTTAATACAATAAACACCTTGAACTTCTTTTGTTACATTCATTCCTAGGTTCCTTGTATTTTTTGTTGAGTCTAAACTTTATGAAGACTATTCTTGCATTTGACTCCCCATTTTTTTGTAGTTACAAGACTTTTTTTCTTATTTCTTTCTGAATGGAAATAAGAATCTGCATATGCCTCCAAGGTATCTTACTTCCCCAGATACCTGCTCATAATTCACCCCTGTCCTCGTATCTCCCTTACTATTTTTTAGCCTCTTCTCTTCATTTAAAAAGTGTATTTAAAGTTTTCAATAATTTATTACGTTTTTATGTAGTGGGGTGGTATCAGGATCTCTGGTCTATCATATTATGAGAATTAGAGATCTGAGGTTTTCATTTGCCAAATGTAAATTTACTAATGCAAGGTTTTCTCATTCCTAGTTTTCCTTACTTTCTAATCTTCGAAGGAGCAATAGACTTCACATGTAAGTATTATCCTGTTGATCTATGATGATCTTATGTATGGGCAGAGTGGACAGGCAACCACTTGGAGCTGTCAATACAGCCTTTTGCCAAAAATTACTCCTGACTCTTGATGATTGACATTCTCCCACTAGGCAGTTTTCTAGATAACTTGAAGGCAGTTGTTAAAAAGTAAACGTGTTCTGACAAATGGTTAATATACTAACTTATGATCATATATATGGATACCTTAAAAGAGAATTAGGGACCTGTGCTTGATAAGTGTTGACTGGGAAAAGTGAAGATAGAGTGCCACCTCTAGGTGACCATCTGGTTGGAATCTCTAGAAAATAGAAGCTAGGAAGGCTGGTCAGTAAGACCAGCCACACAGAAATGGTGGGTTAGTTCTGGGAATAAGTTGTAGATAAGGTTGGATAAATCAGTGGAACCCAATCTGAGATGCCAAATGGTTCATACTATTAGAGGTCATGTTCTAATTTTCATTTTGAAAAATGAAACCCAAAGTAATAATATTGATTTAATATTAACAATTTAATTTTAGACTGTGCCACAATGATAAAATAATCTCTTGCACACACATAAAGTCTCTTTGAAGAGAGGTATTTTCATTCACCTTACAGACAAAGAAGCTGAGTCTTGGGTTGTTTAACTGGCTTAGATCAGACAGCTAACAACTGTGGAGCTGAACTATGAACCCAGATTAAATTCCTCAACCTGTGTTCTTAACACAGATGCCAGACTGCTTCCAGTTTCTAATTTTCTTTCCCTCCATTCCTGGGAACAGTTAAAAAAATTACAACCACAATTCATTCTGTAATAAGATTAGGGAATATTCAGTGAAAATATAAGTTTAAAAAAAATTTAATCGATTAAATTCTCCTGAAATAAATGTTGCATAATATCAATGGAAGAATTTGAAAAAAGAAAAAAATTATGTTGACTTTCTCTTAAAAACATTGACTTACCTCTATACCAGGATGCTTCACTTTCTGCATATCCAGCGATATCTGTTACCCAATCACCTGTCTTTTTCAGAAGAGGAAGAAAAGGGCTGCTCTATTTATGAGCTGGGTCAACAGTTTAAAACATTCACTAGAAAAATGGAGAAAATTAACACAATCTGACAAGCTGAAGGAACTCTCAAGCAATGTGACATTTCAAACCAGTTTAGTAAGGAAAATGTGTAATTATTCCCCATAACTGTCAAATGAGTAGAGCAGCTGCTTTAAATGCTAGTTCATAAAATCAATTTGACAGCAAACAGGATCCATCAAACTGCTTGAATCATTCAATATCCTCTGGAAAAAAGATTTTCCTCCCTTTCTACTTCTCTTAAATATTCAAGAAGTTTTGTTTTCTACTTATGAGATTTAAAAAAAAATTCCACCTCTCTTTATCTCCAGCTCACTTTTGCCAGAGTACTACCCTGTACTAACATACATATGTTCACAGTCTGGTTTTGAAAACTCATAATGATAAGAGTCACAACTGATTTCTATTTCATAAGCTAAAGTGTTCCACCTACATCTGTCATTTTCAATAAAAGCTGCAAGAAACTTTTGAAGTACACAATATAATTATTCAAATAAAAAGGAAATAATTTTTTCTATAATTTGTTACTGTTGAGCATTTATCATACCTTTTATTCTATCCTCACGATTATTTTCTGTTACTCAGATTTGCCTGCCATTGTACTAATTTCTTGGCGTGGGATATTTCTCTATTTTTCTAAGAATTCTCTCCTTCTGTCAGTTCTTTATGTCTCTTAGGTTTTGTCATTCCTTCCAATAAGCTCCATTACTTTATTTAATGTCTCTTTTTTTTAAGGCATAAATTACTGCTTTCAAATTTATACTGCCCTAAAATTAGTTTTAGCTATTATAGTTTAAAATTCATGACATATGCAGTGATTATGTTACATTTTCTACATGTACTATGGGTGATTCAGCCATAATCTAACTCATTTGGCAGCCTCTAGTTTTTTTTTTTCTTTCAAATCCGCCACCATACTGTTACTAATGATTCTTCTAATCATGTTATCACTGTCTTTATAAAAAAAAAGAACTCTCCATAACCCAAGGACATTTCTTACTTGCGTTGTCTCACAAGGAAGACAACATTTAAAAAAATAAACTACTCCAAGATCAAACATGTTAGGAAATCTGCATATTATAATGTCCTCTTAGAGTTTTACAGTGCTGTGACAACCTCTGCAATAACAAAATACTGTGTAATTTGATTTAACTCAGCTTTTCGCAAACTCGACACCACATACACACACATAAACACTTTTGAGGGGTGGTGAGGAGAAGTATTTACTAAAATCTCATGGAACTCAATTCTTGGGAAAATGATGACTCTACAGGAAAGGAGTCCACTGTCTTCCCCACGACCCAGGAGGCCTTCCCTGATGTGCCCACGTCCACCTCTCTCCCTGTACCGGCCAATTACTCACTTGTACTCCAGGGTCCGGCTATTTGTAACCGCTTGCAGTTTCCACCATGAGGCAAGTGCTTCCACAGCCCTCTGCATTTACATGTACTTTAATCTCTGTTGGGAAAATCCTTTGTCCTCTTGTCCATCAAACTAATGTCTCATAATTCTTTGATTCAATTTTTAAAAATTGCTTCCTCTTTTGAAAACTCTCCTAACCCTTCATATAATGAAATCTATTGATATAAAATAATGTTTCTCAAGTGCTGTATGAGGTATAATTCTGGTTGGTACCCAAAGTACAGTTTTCTATATTAACAGTTATGTATCTAACAAATGTTAAAAACATACTGGTTTAACATTTATCATAATGATACAGAACTGGTTTTGGAAATATATTGATTTTCCCTTAAGAAATAAGTCAAGTTAAATAAAAATATTAAGTAAGTAACAGCTCTTTTGGATTGACAAAATAGTATGTAAATGATAGTTTGAGGAAATACTGATCTAAGTTAGCTTAACACTACTAACTGATTCAAAATTGCAGTGCCCAATAGGACCACCAGAGGGCTCCAAATCATAAGCACTTTAAAACATAAGCATGTAAAAGACCTTACTTCAGTGGCAACAAATCCAATGATGATAATAGCTATCATTTCTTGATTATCTATTTTGTTTTAAGCATTTTGCTAGGCAATTTACATATATAAACTGATTTATTCCTCACGATATCCCTTGAAATGAGCTATTATTATCTCCGTTTTCTAGGTGAGGTTATTTCTGATAGTAACAATGTTTTGTTTCGATTTGATCTTTTGAATGTAACATTGTTCCATGCACTGTGCAGGGGTTTTGATATAGGTCATCTTAGTTATAATTTTCAAGAACCCTGTGAGTTAGGTTATATTGCATTCCTTGTTTATAGATGAAGAAACTGAGGTTTAGAGTGATTAATTAATTTGCCCAAAATTACACGGTAAGGCAGTTTTTGGTGAGACACGTCTGTCTGAAACTAAAGCTTCTGATTTCATGAAGTCAAACAGCTTCTCAAGCATTTCACAGCACATCTTTCTCTTCATGTGCATTAAATACATAACGTTTAACATATTCATTACATCACTCCTATAACAGTGTGGTATTAGGTTAAAGTGTTAAAAGCAATCATCACACAAGGTATAACAATGTTGATACAAGTGTTGGATGTTTATTACAATATTCTTATGTATATTTATCAGCAAAAATAAAGAAGCAAGGGAACGAGCAACTTAAGTAAATTCACCATTGTATACTAAATGCATTTCATGATTTAATAAAGTGACACGTATCAAGGTAAGAATAAATCCTAACCTAAAGCCATTGTTGGCTACGTGACTCTGGGTCATTTTAGAAATGCAAGGGTTATACACCTTTGTACCAGTACCAAGAGAGTTATCTATTAAAAAGAGATAGAGACCCAAAGAGAGATTCCAGGGTAATCACTATAATGATTATGGCTTTAATAACCATGTCTTGGTTCAACAAATATTTATGCTGCTGACAGCATTTCACCAGCAGCTGAAATGCTGAACACTCACCAGAGTGTTCCCCACAAGAATCTTCTATTTTAAAGTTTATACTAAAGTGGAAGCATCATGAAACAAATTTAAATTGTGAAATTTCAAATGCAATAGTAAGGACCTGCCTGGTTAAGAATCCACCTGCCAATGCAGGGGACACGGGTTCGAGCCCTGGTCCGCGAAGATTCCCCATGCCGTTGAGCAACTAAGCCCATGTGCCACGACTACTGAGCCTGCATTTTAGAGCCCACAAACCACAACTACTGAGCCCGTGTGCCACAACTACTGAAGCCCGTATGCCCTAGAGCCCATGCTCTGCAACAAGAGAAGCCACCGCAATGAGAAGCCTGCACACTGCAATGAAGGGTAACCTCCGCTCACTGCAACTAGAGAAAGCCCGTGCGCAGCAACGAAGACCCAATGCAGCCAAAAATACATAAATAAATAAATAAATTTATTTTTTTTTTAAATGCAGTAGTAGTCCTACATTAGAATATTTACTTTAGTAATAAATCACCTGGGATAAATGTAAATAGAATAGCCCTGGTTCCTGACAGCAAAGATAATCACAGAACTGAAGCATTGGCTTTTGCAGAAGTTTTCCCCTTTTGTATGTTCTGGCCCTCTGAACAAATACTTCTCTGTTACAAGCTTTGTTATCTTTGGTCACCAGATTGTCCTCTAAATTGGTTGAAGCTTGTGGATCCTAAGTTATAAGTAAGATCTTTCAAACCACAAGAAGTTATAAGCAATATGATGAGTTCAATAGTTTGAATTTAGGCCCCAAATGGCTGTGTTTGAATTTTAAAACACACTTGTTTTTTAAGGGACTTTGAAAGGATTGGAGGACTACTCATGTTACGTGGCCCTGTTCTTAAATGTCTGATAAATTTCATGCATGTGCTGGTCAGGTCATAACAGATTGTCATATGGCTACTATCTCAGCTAGAGGTCTTTTCTTTCTTCCGCATTTAATCTGTGGGTTGGTAGGTGGTGGCATTAACATTTTGCTCATGCTTTCAAGTTTAGTCCTTCACAGAAAGGCTCCTATGATAGTTGCTATTTTGGAATCAAGATAGTACTATTTTTAAATTTAATTGATTTTTATTATTTCACCAAAATACAATTTACAAATAAGTTAAACCTTTGTCATGTGTCTCTGTATAGGCACCCACACATATATATGGATACATACACGTAGTAGTCATGTGCTGGCAAACCAGCTCTCTGCCCCACTCCCACCAAACAAACAAACAAAAATGCTCTGGTGTGTAGAGACTGCCAATTTCTGTAGTGTAAACACTCACATCTTTGCTGATTTGAAACTACTAACTTGCCGTTACTGAACATAGAGTCTGGAAGAGAGGAACATAATTGATTCTTGAAATCTGATGGAAGCCAGTGTCAAGACATGCGTGCGTGCGCACGTGTGTGTGTGTGTATCAGAGGCTAATGTGATTAGCCTAACAAACTGTCTTATTTCTCTTCTTTGTTGGTGTATTTATCCCTACAACGCTGCATTGCTACCGCTTATGCTCTCACGTCTCCTCAGCCCGGGCTTTTACTTTGGCCGCACAGAGGCAATCAGTTGCTGGCAAAGGTAACCTGGCAGCCCCTTCCTCAGATTTCCATCTTGGGAGCTCTCTGCCTCTACTTCACTGGATGCCCTGTGCAGACTTCTGAGCCCTTGAAATTCATGTACATGGAAGTATGAAGGAGTTATTGTTCCACGGAGCAACCCTCAACTAATGGGCATCAGAGCAGGTGGATAAACTTGTCCTCTTCTGTCTTTGGGGTGGGCAATTCTGAGAAACAGATTACATGGCTATTCTCAGGGACCTCGAGGATTGATTGAGGTACAGTTCCCACAGAGACAACTGTGCCTTGATAATGCATCCTTAGATAAGCCTACAGTCCTTTCCTGTTTCATTCTCCCAGCTGTTCACTTGGGTTCACTGTTTCTTGGGTTCACATCCCAAATTAAATTATTACCTTCAAGCAAGATCTTGGGCTCTGCTTTTTGGAGGGCACAGCCTGAGACTCTAGGCTTATTGCTAAGGCTGTATGATGAGAGTGAACTGATGAAATGTAATCACCACCAGCAACACCGAATAGGTGTTTTTTTGTCTACAAAAATTTTTGTCTACAAAACACTTAATTTGCTTTCTCCTTAGTTTAACTTCAAATTAAGATCATCTGGCTTAGACTGTAACTTCTAACTAAAAAAAAGACAGTTATGTGATAAAACCCAAATGGCCTTATAAAAAGGAGAAAATACTTGCAACACAATGGTTTACAAAATTGCCTTGGGCTTCTTCTATTTAAGGTTTATATGTCAGCAAACTATCAAAGACAAAGAAATATACATTTACTCAGTAAACTATCTATTTCTCCTGCCCACATTCACAAAATATGAGTTCTTATAGTCATATACCAGAAGTAATATGTTTAAGAACGCACAAAATTCTTATGCAGGGTTTAAAATGGTTATGGAAACATTGTCATAATATAATAGCAAAACATGGTGACTATGCTGATTTTCACATCAGTAAGTAAAAAAATTAATAATGAACTCAGAAGGTAATTTTAACCCCTGCACATCCTGTGTTATAAATTGGGTTATACTATTTTGGGCTTAGGTTTAAAACATTTAAGTATGGTAAGACAGCTATATTTGATTTATACATTTCTGTGTTTTCTTTCTCTTTCAAATAACCACAAATCAAAACTTAATAGGAGGCATTCTCATTCAAATAAAATGAAAGAAGAAACACTCTAAACACACAACATATCCAAAAGATAAGACATATATAAAACTTAAATTTTCTTTAAATCTTTAATAGAAAGTACCCAAATACATACCCAGATGAGTAATACTATATTTTACCTAAGTTACTTATTTAGAAACAAATAATTTTAATTTTTACCAATTTTAAAACATAGAACTTGAACACAAAAGAAAGATGTGTATATAATGAGAATTTAGAAAATACAAAAAAGGCTATTAAAAGAAAACCAAAAATCTTATTTGAGTGTAAGAACATTTCATTTTCTTTTCTTCCTTTTTATTTTGGTGTGTGTATGTAATTAAAAATTTTAAAAACCATTTCATTGATGTACAATTGACATTAAACTTTTATATTTAAATTTAAAATGTACAATTGAATGAGTTCCCACATGTGTATAAATCATTACCACAATCAAGTTAATGAACATTTTCCAAAAAGTTTTCTTGTGTCCAATTGTAATCTATCCTCCAATCTCTTTCTTCTCTCTGTCTAGGAGTCCAAGTGCACATGCATGAGAACTTCTGATATTGTCCCACAGATTCTTAAGATTTTATTCATTTTTCTTCAATCTTTTCCTTTCTGTTCTGCAGATAGAATAATTTTTACTGATCTAGCTTCACGTTTACTGACTCTTTACTCTGCTATCTCCATTATACTTTTGAACTCTTCCAGGGAATTTTTCCAGATATTGCATTTTTCAAGTTTAAAAAATTTCATTTGATTCTTTTTTTTTGCGGTACGCGGGCCTCTCACTGTTGTGGCCTCTCCCGTTGCGGAGCACAGGCTCCGGATGCACAGGCTCAGCGGCCATGGCTCACGGGCCCAGCCGCTCTGTGGCATGTGGGATCTTCCCGGACCGGGGCACGAACCCGTGCCCTCTGCATCGGCAGGCGGACTCTCAACCACTGCGCCACCAGGGAAGCCCTCATTTGATTCTTTTAAAAATAGTTTCTATTTCTCTGCTGAGCTTTCCTCTTTTCATTCATTTCTCCTTCTCCACTCTCTCCCCTCCACAACTCCCCTCCTGCCCTGTCTTCTTTCTGTGGTTCTGAAGGCAGGTAAAGGTAGCAGAGGGTTCTACTGGAACTTTAGCAGCTGTGTCCTCTACAATCATGCCTTTGGAGCAAAACATTAGAGGTAAACAACAGAGACCATCCCACCATGGGGGTTGCTTCTCCACGTTTGATTTTCGACCACAACCTGCCTGTTCTTGTTTATTTTAACCTTTTCTGGTACATGTTTTTTGTTTTTGTTGTACTCACAGGAAAGGGTCAGCTATAGGGGGTTTATACCACCATAGCAGAACAAATGCTCCCTAGAAACATTTATTTTTGTTTTATAAAACAAATTTTAGATGAAATAAAAGCAAAGAGCTAGACTTTTGTAATAAAAAATGGCTACCTGTAGTTTTAAACACATTTGTTAAGCCCCAAAGACATTTGGGGAATAAAGACTTGGAGTCTTTCTTGGCTTATTTAATAGTAATAATACCAAGTTAACATAGTTGAAATAAGTTTCAGATGGTTATTGTGCTGTACTTGATACTTCCTGGTTCTGCTCCTGAACCCATGCCTAATGAATTAGATTATTGCAATTTTCCAGGCCTTTATTAATTCATTTGTAGAGAAAATATGCAACAAGAATAATGTTCTTAAGGGCTCTTAGCAAAGATGAGAGATGTTTGACGCTGTTTCCTAATGACCTGGTAACTGTTTAGCAATGATGTGTAAAGTGTTCCAATACAAACCTCTTACTCCCTCCAGGCTTTAAAAAAGGATTCAGCTTTCTCTTCACAATTACTCTCAGTCTAATACTGAGCAAAGTTTGAATACAAAGTCATGGACGATAAAAACTGTGGGATCATGCAATCCTGTTTTTTATGCTTTTCATTTAACAAAACACCATCAGCATTTAGTCATGTTGTAGATATTTGCTCGTCATTCTGAAGCAACTCCAAGAATAATGGAATGATTCTGAGTGCCTCTGGTGGTTACAGGAAATGTTGCAGTGATGTGTGTGGTGTTTAGCTCACAGATTTCCTCCTCAGAGGACCAAATGGTTCTAGCAATGAGCTAGCAACATGACTCCAAAAGTTCTTTGAGCAGCCTTTATTCATGCTGCTTGGGACTGGGCTTATGGCCTCCTGGAGTTAATTGCAGCTGCCAGTCTTTCCTGCAGGGCCAGCTGCTTTTTATGGTCAGAGGAGATAAACAGAGGCTCAATAGGAGATCTATTTCTGGATGTTGAAAGGGCCTCTGTGCTGCTGCTTGCAGGGGTGTGTGTGTGGGGGGGGGGAATCATCCAACCTCCCTCATGGAATGCCTGGATGATTTCTCGGGCTGTCCTCATGCAGGCACTTCCTGTACCCAATTTAAATAGTTGATCGGCTAAGAGAAACAAGTGTTAAAGCATCTTACAGTATGCAATGGTGTCTAACTTGGCAAGCCAATACGTTAATTCAAGGTTGAATTAATGACCAGGGTAAGAAGCTTACTAATTTGGGGTCACTATTACAACCCAGCAATTGTTAAGGACATTCTCTGGGTCAAGTGTGATTTGCTTGAGGGAAGGGAGAAGGGAGATTCCATTCATTGAACACTACTTTGAACCTCCTGCATGAACAGTATCCACAGTATGTTTATTCCCATTGTGCAGTTGTTAAAGCAAATTTAACTTTATACAATTGTGAAAGAGGTTTTTAACTGCCGTAGTTTAACTTTATTACATATTACTGTTCATATAATGTGTGTGTTAGCGATCTGGTCCCCCCACATTCAAGGAAGGGAACTTGGCTACAGAAAGATGGAACACCTCCTCCAAGGCCAGGCACCCATGAGCAGGCAGTAGAAACCAGGCCTTTGGACTCAAGTCATGCTCTTTTCATTACCCCAGACCACCTTATTCATGTGATCGAAGTTTCTTGGTTAAGAATGCACGTGAACTGGAAGTTTATACCTCTTTGCGAACTTCTAGTTGCAAAATAAATGAGTCACAGGTACGAACTGCACAGTGTGGCATATATAGTCAATAACTGTGGAATATCTTTGTTAACATATGGTAACTAGACTTACTATGGTGATCACTTTGAAATGTATAGAAGTTATGGAATTACTATGTTGAGTAACAGGAGCTAACATAGTGTTCTAGGCCAATTATACTTCAAAAACAAACACACAAACTCATAGAAAAAGAGATCAGATTTGTGGTCAACCAGAGGCCGGGGGTGGGGGGGGAGGGGGGATTGGATGAAGTCAGTCAAAAGGTACAGACTTCCAGTTATAAGATAAATAAGAACTAGGGATGTCATGTACAATATGATAAATATAATCAACACTGCTGCATGTTATATATGAAAGTTGTTAAAAACTAAATCTTAAAGTTCTCATCACAAAGAAAAATCGTTTTTTCTATTTTTAAAAATTTTGTATCTATATGAGATGATGGGTGTTCACTAAACTTATTGTGATAATCATTTCCTGATGTACTGATATGTAAATCAAAACATTATGGGGGCTTCCCTGGTGGCGCAGTGGTTGAGAGTCCGCCTGCCGATGCAGGGGACACGGGTTCGTGCCCCGGTCCGAGAGGATCCCACATGCCGCGGAGCGGCTGGGCCCGTGAGCCATGGCCGCTGAGCCTGCGCGTCCGGAGCCTGTGCTCCGCAGCGGGAGAGGCCACAACAGTTAGAGGCCCGTGTACCGCAAAAAACAAAAACAAAAAAACAAACATTATGCTGTACACCTTGAACCTTTGCCTAGCACTGTCTCCACTAGACCAGTGTTGGGGCCTGGCCTTCTCCTAAATGCATATACGCTATATTTCTTATAACATAGGAGGAGCTCAATACACGTTTACCAAAAATCTAATTAACTGAATAAAAAATATCAAATAGATTTGCAACAAATGATTAAATCAAAGAGAAAATAATTGGCAATATTCTGTGTGCTCGCAGACATGCTGTCTCATTTGATGGGAGCCTCAACTCTCTATGCGTGATTATTCCCTATTTCCCAATGTTCCTTCGTAAAAAATTGCAGATGTTGAAAGACTGCTTGGGTAACTTGCCTCGGATTCCCTGGTTAATAAGAGGAGATGGAGAAGCAATCCACTGCTGTGGCTCAAATCTCAGCTCTGTCCCTGACAGGCTGTATGACGGGGCAAGTTATTTAGACTCAGTCAATGCTAACAAATAATGTAACAGTGGTAATTCTAATGTTTGGGGGGAACCAGGACACGCTAATGTAGAGGAAAGAAAATTGCCTTTGGGACTGAAATCAGATGGGGTTTACAACTGTCTTGATTTCACTTCTCCGGCTCCTTTTCCCTATTCTAGCTTCTTAAATGTCCCTTTCTTTCCTCTTTCCTTTCCCTTCTCCCTTTCATCCCGTTCTCCTTCTGTTCCTTTTCTTTTGGGTAACGTTTTTAATGAGATGTAGAAACTTTATCAGCCAGGTTTATGAGAAGTGATCTGGCAAATGGAAGCTGCGATCAGAACACTGCAGGCAACTGTCTTCTAGCCTCCCCGTAAAATTAGTTTAATTTAAAAATTCACCTCCTCAATTAAAAAACAAACAAAACAACTTTCTTCCTTTAAACATGCAGGCATGGGATGTGTTGCTGGCGCACAGACGTCGCAGCCTCGCTGTCCCTCCCCTTGTGCTCGCGGAGGGAGACTCGCTTCTCCCAGAACCCCTGTCCAGAGGAGCGGGCAACAGCTGAGGTTGGCGGGGGGAGGGAGGCGGCGAGCAGCGTCCGGGCCGCAAGCGCCCCACCCGTGTCCCCGCCAGACGCCCGGAGGCAAGGCGGTCACCGCCCGCAGCCAGTCCGACTGCCTCGCTCAGGGCAGCCGGCGGCCTTGTGCGGGGCTTGCTGGGGACCAAGATGCTCGTGGGCACTGGCTCCGCCTCCCCCTAAGGAAGGCTTTTGCAACCCCTGGATCCCAGGACTGTAGTGGTCCTTGGGGCGCCTCCCACTGGACCGGGTGTACCTGGTCCCGGCCTGCGCTGGGAGAGGATGCGCGGAGCGGGTCTCTGAGTGTAAGCTCCTGGCCGGAGACGCCCACTCTGCTTTGGACAAAGGCAACCCCAATTTGTTTTTGTTGCGGATTGGGGAGAAGGATGTTGAAACTGTGAAATGGTATTTCCCTCTCCCTTCCCTTCCCCTTTCGTCCTTCCCTTCCTTCCTGCCCTCTCTTTTCTCTTCTCTTTCCGTCTCTTCTCTCTCCCTCCCTTCTTTCCTTTCTTCCTTTCCTTCTTTCTTCCCAAAAGATATCAGAATTTTCCCAGGGGAAGGAACTACCTACTTGCAGGCAACAGCCTGGAGTTTGAATGAAGGCGTTGCTGCATGACTTCATACAGATCACTGAACTTTTGGTATTTTTAGTTTTGTTTCATTTGTAAAACTTACAAAATGGGGATAATATAACACCACAGGGTGGCTGTAAGGATTATATAAGAATACATGTGAACATACTGGATGAACAGAGATCCTGTATGAACACATAACAGGTTCATGTCAAGCATTATCCATTAAAATAATTTGCCTTTTGGCAAAACACGATGTCTAGGAATGATACCAAGCTAGCATATTCCAGTACTTGTGAGTGATATCAATGAATCATATTGTATGGGCCAATGTGTCCATAATGAAACGGTCACTAACAATAATAAGCGCTAACGTTTATTGAAAGCTTGTTAAGAGCAAGGCACTATTTTAAGTGCTTTACGTGTTTTTAAAACTCAGTTAACCCTCACAGCTCACTTGGAGGCATGTGCTGCCCTCCCCAGTACAGAAGAGAAAACTGAGCCACAGAGAGGTTAAGTGACTTGGCCAAGGTTACACACCCTGCAAGAGGCAGAGTTGGGGTTTGAATACAGCAGCCTAGCCACCCAGCTGTGGTCTTAACCTCTTTGCAAACCTACTT
This sequence comes from Pseudorca crassidens, assembly GCF_039906515.1. Lineage (NCBI taxonomy): Eukaryota > Metazoa > Chordata > Mammalia > Artiodactyla > Delphinidae > Pseudorca > Pseudorca crassidens. The sequence continues at coordinate 36,298,851 of NC_090308.1, forward strand.
CAATTGCGATCTGAGGATTAAAACCTGGCCTATTGTAAATTTCATTTCTAATAATCTGGTTATTTTATATTAAATTCCTAATAGTACCTTGTCTAACACCCACATGAAGTGATACAATATTTTTTTATCATCCCTTCCTAGTCAATAACCCGCACCTCTAAAGTAACGAGTGTTGTGGCTTCTGTCACCATCGATTAGTTTTATCATCATATAAATATATCCCCTTTTGTGTCTGGCTTCATTTGCTCAACAGGTCTGTGAGATTCAACCATATTTTTGTGCACTGCTCTGTAGATTTTTAAGAATTATTTTTTCATTGTTGTTGCTCTGTAGTTTTCCATGGTATAAATCGACCCCAGTATACTTATCCACTTTACTCTTGATGGGAATCCTTATACATGTCCTTTGGTCAACAAATGCCCTTGTTTCCCTGATTACAGATCTAGGGAAAGAATTGCTAGGTTAAAGAGAAGGCATATATATTTAGCTCTAATGGTTTACTGGTTTCTACTTTCCCCACTCCAGTCCAGCCTCCTCTGTCTAAAGAGCAGTCACCACCCTAAGCCTAATTCCTAATTTCACAGTATTTGCTTCTTTATCGCACCCCATGCAGGAATTAAGCCTAATTCCTAATTTCACAGTATTTGCTTCTTGATCGTCACTGTTCTGTGCGCTTTCCTCAAAACATGCCACAGCAACACAACACAATCCACCTTCCAAAACACACACTCATGAATTTCTAGGCATTCCTGCTTCTCCATTCTTAGAATCTAGCGCAGAAATGACTTCGATAACTTTCCAAATTTACTTATGTACATGTAACTTAGGCACTGCCAAATTTTATCTTTTAATTTCTTTAAATTCCAAATCTATTGGAAAAAAACCCCAAGAGTCTTCTCTTTTAAAAACTTTTATTAGGCATTGCTAGATGACGCTGCACGATGTCTTGCACACATCATGCGAGTAAACGGCACTCCACAGGAATCCATACAACAGTTCATACAGTGACAATCAAAGTAGTTGATTCCCATCATAGTTTGCATCCAAGTAGAGTGAATGTCCTTACACCCCTCCATGAGATCTGATCTCACAATTAAGATTACCGTTCCATTCTAAAACAATCAACCAAAAACAAACAAACAAACAAAAAAAATAGAAGCCCAACCACAACAAAAAGCCATAGGGATGTTACTGAAAGTCCAAAATTGGACTCCAAAATTTCACAAAGTATCAATCTTTTGAAAGACTAGCCCCTAAATTTTAGGGTAGCCCCTAAAATTTGTGTGATCTGACACTTGGGTTGCTTTTACCGCCAGCAGCAAGTGAGATTGTATTTACGAAGAAGGATCATTACACTGATATATATCCACTGAAAATTCTTGAGGTAATAGATTTTTAAATCTCATTGCTTAAAAAAAAAAAAAAAAATCTGTTAATTTCCATGTCCTGTCCAGCAAGACATATCTGTTGGCAGGAAGATTCTTTTCCTCTTTTTTTCTTTGTCAAATATTTACACATATTTGCATATACAACCTGTGTCTTTGTCTTTTCTAAGCACATGATTTATTTTAATTATTCACTATACATTCATCAGGAAACGTTGAATTGCATACTATAGTACATAAAGAAGACAACAAAACAAGCTTTTTGTATAACACAAAAGGCAAAGACCAAGAAGAGCAAGATAATATACTGTACAAAATGTCTCGATGTCGATAAAGCCCACTGTGAGTTAATAACTCTATGTAACTAGCAAACACCATCATTCTTCAGCATCTGTGTGGAAGTAGATTACAGACGAAATATTACCAAAGACAACTGGTAGTGAACTGGCCGAATTCCTGAAGTACCATATAATTTCTTTTATTTTTAATGCTTTTTGTAAAGTAATTTTGCCCTAATTGGAGCTATAGATAAAGACTGATAACCATTTCAACTCCTGTTTTAAACTTTAATAATCAGCATTCTTTTTGGTGGTTTAAAAATACATTTCAATTATAATGGCTTCAATTTATGGTGTTTACGATCCTTTTTAAAATACTTTAGCTTAAAAATGAGCAATGAATTTAAGAAAAATATATTGGCTAACCTGTTGTTCTAGAGATAATACAGTGAATGAAAGTAGCAAATGCAGCCTATATATATATATATTCCTAGAGATACACTGTCTCATCAGCACTTTAAATAGGACAAAAGAACACTCACAAAAAATATATGGCTCTTTAGATAAGAAATAAAGTCAAGTGAAAAAAATAAGGCACTAAGAACATATATAAATGTTTTATATTCTCATCACACAAAGCACCGTATGGAAGGTTAAAGGGACTATACATTAGTGCTATTGGAAAATGGTAATAAACCCAGTTTCCCTGACTTTTATTCACTAATTTCTTCTTTTCTTATAAGTGATTAATGTATAAACACTAAAATGGTGGGGGGAAATTATATATTCTGCTAAAAGCACAATTCATGGAACCAACAGCATGAAATAATCATTTGGAGATAAGAAGCAGATTGCTCTAAAAACGTAAGAAATTAAGGTCTTAAATACTCCTGATTTTTCAACATTTTCATCACAAAAGAATTTGTTTCCTTTCCAGTTTTCTTTTAGGAATTTCTACAAAAGAGTATTAATATTTTCTATTTTCTTATTTTATTTCTACATGCCTCTTTCTTAAAATATATTCATAATGGTTTCCTCCACATAGTTTTATGAATACCAAAGTTAACAGTATGACTAATGAAATGTAGACAAAGTTAAAAAGTAAAATTATATAAATACTTTCAATATCATTGAAAATGTAAAGAAAATCTCTTTTCAACCAGGCTCATATATAAATATGAAAAGTAGTATGACATTATTTGGAAAATGGCTACAAGTTTTACAGAAAACGAAAAACGTGTAATGTAATGAAACTATGGACAAGATCTAGTACAAACTACTAGTGAAAGTCATTCATCTTAAAATTAAGAAATTCTTCTCATTTGCCATTGTTTGTGAGGATGTAATTATTGATAAAATGGGATATATTCTGGTAATTCAAACAGGAGGTAACAATTATTCTTTAGAACTGCAATTTCTAAATATACAGTAATGACAGCGTAAACACCCAAATGTTTTTCTTTTTAGCATTTTACATTCTTTGAGTAAAAGGAGAATGTGAATACAGTAATTTAATAGGCCCACAATTTTGCAATATATATATACATATAAATAAATTTGTTTCATGAATATATCTTATAACCAATTTTGTTTACAATAGAAACAAAACAACTAACTGTTGTGGCTTCTTAATAAATAATGTGTTGTTATGTTATGTTAAAATGTGTTAACATAACAACATTTTTATGCCACTGTTTTTGTGTTCCTTCTACACAGAACTATTTCTGTTCTCTCGGAATTTACTACTTATTAAATTAATAATTTCTTTCATAAGCAACATATATATATCATATATATATACCAATTAGTGTTCTAGGTTTCATACAAAACATAAGGTTGGTTCACCTTTTTCAAGACCATCTACAGAATTTAAATTATGATGAAAATGATCAAATAACAAAATTAAGCTGTTGCCACGTGGAATAAAAAAAATAGGTCTTATGCAGACGTAGAGAATGGACATGAGGACATGGGGAGGGGGAAGGGTAAGCTGGGACAAAGTGAGAAAGTGGCATGGACATATATACACTACCACATGTAAAATAGATACCTAGTAGGAAGCAGGGGCATAGCACAGGGAGATCAGCTCGGTGCTTTGTGACCACCTAGAGGGGTGGGATAGGGAGGGTGGGAGGGAGAAGCAAGAGGGAGGAGGTATGGGGATATATGTATATGTATATGTATAGCTGATTCACTTTGTTATAAAGCAGAAACTAACACACCATTGTAAAGCAATTATACTGCAATAAAGATGTTAAAAAAATAGGTCTTAGAGAAAGGGTTTGTAATCAGTTGATAAAGTCATACTTTATCTAGAATTTTCTTTATAAAGGAACATAAAGCATGCTAATTTTGTTTAAACTGAAAAATATTCAGATATTTCTATCAAATATTTAGACAGTATTTACTCTAGGGAAACAATAAAGTTATATTTGGACATAGAGGAAGTAATATATTAATGAAAAAGTATTATTTTTAAGAACTTGACTGGATTATTGACATGATTTCTCCAGCTGGGGCATGAGATGAACACCTAACTTTACAGGGAACTGATGACCGATGTGGTCTGCCAGCTACAAGGAAAAATCTGAAGTAACATCATCTCAGCAATTTGAGGGGATTTTTAACACCCAAGTTTGACTATCCTTTGAATTTTTCCATATCATGTAATAAACCTATGCTAAATATATCTTGAGTGTGGCTTATATCTAAATCATATCAATGAAAAAGTTGAACATTGGCAAATGATGCATGGTTTCTCTAGAATAGGGCTGCTATTAGTTACATGTAATACCACCCACTTTAGATTATCAGGAAGTCTAATAACATTCCCAGAACTAAGAATCCAGTCAAGTACAAATGCGACAATATATTATAAATCCAGCCCTAAGTCCAAGCTGTGCTACTTTTTGTTGAAACAAAGACCCCCAAACCACACATCTGGTCATTTTGGATGAATCAAGGACGATCTGGGGTCAGACTGGATCAATGTCCACACGTGCTTTCTGTCCAACTAATAGGCAAACACAATATTGACCTTATAATAATCATGAAACAATTTCTGAAGCTTGGTTTCAGAGTATTTCTATGCTCTCTGATTCAAATAACGTCTCATTCATTTTACTTCTTGTCAGAGGGCTGGGCAGTGTTCTCCAACTCCTATCAGGAAGAGGGACGTGTTCCAAGTATTCCTGAGATGTTTTAACTTACAGATAAAAGAAGCCAAGGTATATTATGTTTACTACCAGGGCCAGATTCTGGAGTCCTTTCAGTTTGAATTTCATTTGAGTCAAAAAAGTTAATGGTGAGAGAATTTATCCCACACTTCGTCAAGATGGGAAGGGGACTGCAGAGGGAAAAAGCAAGATAACCAGGAAATCTAAAAAGAAAACAGAAACTTGATGTTGAAGTATGTGAGTATCACTTCACAAGCAGGGAAGAAAGTCATTTAATATGATGGAACAGAGTGACAAAAATGTGGGATAGACCTGAAAAACAAAAAAAATTTTTCTATGCTAATAAGTCTGTGTAATCTAAGTAATGCAGTAAGTAAATATACCTAATGAAAGTTCTTTTATAAGCTAAAAGGAAGTGGCCAAAAAAAAAAGGCAGTAGTAATTTTTTATGTTTTCTTTTAAATTTATTGCCTTTTAAGTCCATATTGTTATTCTCAAAAGTCACTTCTTTAGTCAAAAAAGAATATAGTTTATAATATGCATAATTACATGCTGCTAAAATTGGCACTATGTATGAGAAAATGTAAGGTATGTGATATATGAAGACTTCAGCTAATGCCCCAAATAGACAATTACAAGTCTCACACTTCTGTGACTCTCTGCTTCTTGGATTTCGATAAAATGACTACAGTCCAGCCTCAGAACAGTGATGTACAATAAAAGCCCCACTCAACAGTTGGCTATGAAATGAGTATTAGTTCCATCCTCTAAACCAGAGTTACAAAGGAATGCCTTTCTCTTATAAAGGTTTGCATTGAAAAGGTAGCATTTCACAATCTTGAATACTCCCCAAATTTGGAACTTTGATTTTGTTCAGACCATAGTTTAATGCCTCTATAAAATTATTTCAGTTTTATTAAAGTAATAATTATAGATATTCATATTAAAATGGGACTTGCAACCTATTTTCCAGAGCAGGAAAATGTCATAATTAAAACACAATGATTTGAAAAACAAAATATGCTCAAACTGGCTGTTGATGGTAGTTTTGATTTACTATGTTACTAATCAGTGGAATTTCTTTTATAGATTTCATGAAAAATAAAAATGCTGCTAAAACTTTCAGTAGAAACTAACTTAATATTTTAAACAAACATTCCAACTAGGTTATTAGGTAACATGCATTAATTACTTGCTACGTTTGAGCTCCTAATACCAATTTCTAGGATTACTATAATTTCAGAAACTTGGCTACATCTTTTCCAGGTATGTTTTACTTGTTTTAAATTTTCAGCTTGATTCCACCCACCCCCCTCCCTGCCCCCCCCCCGCCAAATTTAAAGAGGTGACGTATATTTGCTAATACTGTTATTCTACTGTGTCTCCATCAAAATACTGCAATTAGTTTCCTCAACTCTGTCAAATTGCTTAAATGGCACAAGTATTTTAAAGTGCATTATTGGATCTTAAGGCTATATTTATACTAAGCATTAACACAAAACAATAAAGTTGACCACAGGAAAGATTACTTTCAATAGTTGGGATAGATTTCAGCCACAAATATGAAAGGTTAAGCATACGATCCAATGGGAAGACTCACATTAAGGCATACATGCAGTCTGCATATAAAATTCACATATAAAATGGTGTTTGCCATGAATTTTTATTTTGGTACTTAGTGAAGTTACCAATGGATATTATTCAGGCCACTAACTTTTTATAATTATGAATTTAACAGAGCTCATAAAAGTCTAGTGTTAAAAACAACTGCATTGTTTAACACGGGAGAAAGCAGATCCATCTGGCGGCACGTGTACTCAATCTGACAAAGGTTTGGAAGGAATGCTAGTGCTTTGCACGTGCCTGAGTGAGTTTTTAACCCACTCCTTTCTCTCCTCCTCTTTTCCAGTGTAGAGGAGCTGGTTAGAATCTCAAAGGAGTGTAGAAAAATGAGGTTGCATTGTTTGGGGACTGGAAGAGTATTTTGAAGGTCCTTTAGGGGATCCACGGGCCATGTATTTGGGTGATAGGATTGAAAGATAAAGACTACCTGTGGCCTTGGGACTCAAGAGATGGTGGGTGACACAAGACAGGGAATTTCCTGACAGGCACCACTGAACCCTGATATCACAGCAAGGAAAGTACAATTAAAGGTACCAGGTTGTAACCCGACCAGTGTTTAATTTATCTTTGATTGTTTTCCAGTCTGTTCTACCTTTAGGATACAATAGCACTTATCAGAAAATCAAGGTTGGTGGCAACAGAATGTTGTTTGTGCCAAAAGGTTTGACCCCTCTTTTCTTAACTTCACATACAGAAGTTCTTAGGGAAATGCTGGGATTCATTGTAAAATAAAGGTTTCATGTTATTCCAAGTTTATGAGCAACCCAACAAACCACCAAACCTCACATACAGTCAAAATTATTTTTCTGTGGAGAATGTGGTCATTCATAATTACCAACATGTTGCTTCCTACTTTTCACAACGGCATAATTAAGTTCCTCTGTGGAGCAACATGCATGAACATGGAGAGTGTTTTAAAAACCGTGACAAACATGATCACTTTGGCTATTTCATGTAAATCCCTCAAGTTTTAAAACTAGGCAATCCAAATGTCAATGCATCTTTCGCACATTATCTTATAGACATCTCATTGCATTTTATTTTTATTGGAATAAGGTGAATTTTCTTTTCTAAGTGTTGGCAAGATATTTATTTGGCTAATCAAGCATGGGGGGGGGGAATTATCCTGCAAAAGATGCTTTTCTTTAAAAATGATGCACTTTTACACAAGTCTTTCTCCAAGAAAAGGGCCTTAAGTATATTATCTCTATGATCTCATTCATTGAAAGTGCATTAAAATTTTATTACTAATATAAAAACCGAATTTAAAAACTTATGAAAATGTTCACACAGTGACAAAAATATATGTAAAGCATCTTCACTAATGCTTTGTAATAGAGAAGTGAAAACAAACTTGATGTTCATTCAATAGGAGACTGATTAAATAAAGTATAGCCCCACAATGGAATATGTAGTAATTGACAAAAGAATGAGGTACATCTATTTAAACTCTTATGGAAAGATGTCTACCAATTCATAGTAAAATGAAAAATAGTCACAGGACAGTAAGCATATTATTATTCTATTTATACAAAATGAATACACACACAGATACACACACACACACGCATACTTATTTGTATATTTATAGATAGTATCTGGAAAGACACATACCAAATTATTAACAGTGGTTACCCCTAGAAAATAAGGGGTGGGGAAAAGCAGAGGAAGTTGTATTTTATAATTCAATATAGTTTGATTTTTTTAAAAGGAGCATATATTAAATTTACAATGAAAACATATCAAAAAATGACAAGCCTTGGATAAAAAGATATTCATCTTACACGCATGCTGCTTTTGTTAAAGTCGTTTTTAGAATTTACCCCAAAAGGTGCGATTGTTTTACCTTCAAGTTAGCACTAACATATAAATGATCTTTTATTTTTCTTCTCCCTTTTTAAGATCTTAACGATACTTAGCAAAAAAATTCACAAATAACTATTTTAAGTCACTAGCAGGGAAAGGCCTGATATATACCAACTTTGAAAGCGAAAAATGCACATGTTAATTTTTTTAAATCTATGCAATAGAAAAATGAAAATCCTGTGAGCACTGTGCACACTATCGTGAGTGCTGATGAAAGAGCCTTCACTGATAACAAACGCCGCTCTGTAAGTGGAAAATTGGAACATTTCCAAATAATATAAAAATATCTCCAAAAGATAAATTATTCAAAGAAAGGAATAAAAATCCCTGAGTAGGCCAAAGACAACAGATACAATAACCTAAGAAAATAGATTATCCAGGACCAGAGAGTATATTATTTAGCTAGATGGTATATATGTATTCATATACAGCTATGTATATGTCTAAGTATATATACATACACATACATAAACACATCCACTAGATTTAGAATTAATCATATTCACACATTGTCAAACTAACACCCAAGTCTAGGAAAGGGCAATTTACATAAATTAAGCACTTTTATAACAGAATTACACGGATTTAGGGCTAGAAATTCCCATTCTCTCAGTTTTAATACTAGAGCAAGTAGAATAGGCACTCAATAAATATTTGTTGGATGGATAGATGGTTGGATGAATGGAAAGAGGAATTTGTGAAACTAGATTCTTCTTGTATCATGTTATGCTTCAGAAATATGCTATTCCAGGCCATAAATGGCACACCCTCCTCTAACTGGAAATAGACTAGTCCAAAGTATAGCTTTTCTGAGCGTTACTCAGAAAAGGATGGAAGTGCTGGCTTGTTATCCATGAAAGCAAACTTCACTATTACAGACCTTCCAGATCAAATAAGAATGATAAATGTTCTTATACTCTGGAGCCCAACAAGACAAACTATCCATGTTAATGCATGTTTTATCACATAATCTATTTCAATTCAGAAAAGGTTGTTGAAGAATAAATGCTACATCTACGCCAATAGCTAATGTTAAGGATCTGGAGACAAGTGGAAACTTTAAGCTTCTTAGAGGTCTTTAATTCCCTTCTGCTGATGAACATTCGTGATGAAAACAAAAAAAAACACAGTTTAGTTACTTGTCCTTTTCTTATTTTTAAAGATTTCTCAGCTTGGTAAAACATCCTGAAAATATTTTTTTTCATTTTTTTTTTGTTTCCTTCTCCAAAAGCAGTTTATATTTTAGATAAACCCAGGAACACAAAAAGTTTTGTTTTAAATCACCCCTCCATAAGAAGATACCAACACATTATTATGCATTTGAGCAATAAACATAAGAAAAATCCTTCAAAAACAGTATTTGTTTTTATGAAAAACTTGAGGAGTAAAAGAGAGAGAGAGGGAAAGGAGAGGTGAGAGGGTGGGGTTTTAAACAATATCATATGTTTAACCTAAAGCATAATTATTGTAATCACAAGTTGGTTAAAAAATTAGCAGAATAGGGATATGTTTAAAGGCCTCAGCAGTTCTCTCTACAGCACACTTATTTAAATTAATTATAGAGTGAAGCAAGTATGCCAACATATAAGAAATCTGAAAAAGAAGACAGAACGTTCAGGTCTTGAGAATTTCCTAGAAGCAGCCTATTAGTTTTATCAGTTTATAAAGTTTGATAATCCTTGAGGTGACACTGCACAAATTTCTGTGTGTGTGTGTGTGTGTGTGTGTGTGTGTGTGTGAGAGAGAGAGAGAGAGAGAGAGAAAGAGAAAGAGAAAGAAATAGAAATGGTCAACATCAAAATAGCCTGTTGTGTACGTTGACTTTAATTCAGTACATTACCAAATTATGCCCACAAAGGAACAATCATTTTTAAATATGTCTATGAAAATGTGGAAAAATAGTGTAGGCATGGAACTTGACAAGTACAAGGTATTGGACCTAGTTTTAATATAGATATGTATATACACACACATTCACACCCCTACACATATACACTTCAGTAACTATGATTCTTCTCATTCGTTTAGTTTCATTAGTTCCCTTTTGGGCATTGAGATTTTTAACAATTATAGCATCTGAAGGATGAAGGAATTATACTGCTTGGGTCACGGATGAAAATTGGTGCATATGGTGAGCCTTCATCTTCTGAAAAGTGGCCTTGCTTGTTGGTACAGGTGGGACCTTCAGTTATTCACACCAAGTCTCAGAAGAGGGCATGGAGGGAGATTCAGGTACAAAGACGGTCCAAGCAATGCTCAGGAGATGCATGCTCAGACAGTTCTGAGGATAACTGGTTCTAATTAAAATACTTTCTTCCAAGAACCATTAAGAAGATCAGAGTTATGATATAGATGTTTATAGTCTATGAAAGTGACCATTTTGTAAAAGCAGCAATCTGTATAAGGAAAGGACAGGATACCATGTCGGGAATGCACCGGAGCTAGAGGCATTGTGGCCTGCACAGAACACAGGAGAAGAGATGGCAAAAGGGTCCTCTTGGTAGTTTTCAAGAAGTGACCCTCAGACAGGTGTATAATTCTGTGTAGCTCCTACCCGGACCAGCGTAGTCAGATGAAATCATCTGCATTTACCAGTGCATTCCTGTCCGTGATCGTTTTCTCTGTTTTTTACAAAGGCAATAGATAGGAAATACAAATAAACCTGGGGATTAAAAAAAAAAAAAAGATTAAAGCTAATTAAGAGGACAGGCTTTTAGTATCATAGATTTGAAAATTTTCTATTTTCAAATTTTTATTTTGCAAGCTATTTATAAATAATCATTATTTAGTAATACATGAAAATGAAAAGAGGGAAGATACCTATGCTATGAAATGTACTTAGTTCTTCAAGATTTCATTCTTTATTATTTTTCTTCAGCTCCTTCTCCCCCTTTTAATGAAGTCTGTGACACCAGTTTGGATATGAATGTTTTTTATCAAAATATCAAAACTTAAATCTTCTTTATTATCCCTAGTCATATCACTTGCACACTGATATTCATGCTTCGGTTTCAGGCCATATAGCATGTTACTTAAGAAAATGGGCAGTGGAGCAAATGTCAGCTTTGATTCCCAGTTCTACCACTTGTGAGGTCCTAGGAAAGCCTTAATTTCCTCAACTGTAAAATGCAGATAATAATAGTATTTACTTCATAAAGCCTCATTCACTGTAAGAACTTAAATGTTAGTTACCTTATAATTCTATCTGTCCTGCACATGCAAATTACTTGCTAAACAGAACTTTACATATAAAAATCAATTTACTTAGGAAAAAAGAGAAATCCCATCTACTATGTGGAACAATCATCACAGCAGCCTTTAGCTCTAGTGTTTAATTTTAAATCCTCTACAGCAATGGTTCTCAAAGTGGGATCCTTGGACCGCCTGCATCAGCATCACCTAACTTTTTAGAACTAGGCCCCTACGCTGAATCAGAAACTGTGAGTAGGAACCAGGAACCTGTTTTTTAACCAACCCTCAAGGTTCTTATAAAGCACTCCAGAGTCTGAGAACCATTGCTGGAAAGTACATATTTTAATATACTTGTATGAATAAAACTATATTTATCACTGATACATTTTCTATTTGTTAGTGCTCAAGTATATGCTGGGTACGTGTTCCTATCCACATCAAAAGCATCTTTTTGACCCAGGGAACCCTTTTACTAGAACTAACCGAAGACCCAAAGGTGTAACAGAGCCTCTTTTCTTCAATGTTCCAACCTGAACTCAGAATTGGAAAATCTGGGTTCTCGTCTACTGGAATCTTTTGCTAAGATACTAGTTACATTAACTTTTGTATTAAAAGGGGACTAATAATGCTTTATAAGAAACATGAATCAAAGTGTTCATGGACTGAGAAAGTGTCACACAAATACACCCTGTACGAAACACGCTCCTCTGAATCTATAAATCATGTGCTGATTGCTTATTTCGAGCAAGCATGGAACAGGTACCATCTACACTTAACACTGACTCACTATTACATTTACACTCATATGCTCTCTGTGGCACTCAGAGAATTCTCATCTCAGATACATTAAGTATTTCTTACCGATTACAACTGCTATGGCCCCTAGTGCTAATCCCAAGACCAGAATTAGAGGTGCAATGAATAATTTTCCAGCTGGAAAACAAAAGGCAAACCATTTAGAGAGTCTTAAACTAAAACTAAAAACAATTTCAGCAATGCTTTTTAATATCACAATGTATGTTATTTTTTAAGGATTCATTAAAATTAAGGCAATATTTCTCTAAGGAAATGTATCAGGTGTAGAACAAATACACATATGTAAGTTCAGTAACTTCACTCAAGTCCTGGGCACACGTGTCATACATCACATAAATCATCCTTTACAAGCAAGAAAACACCAAAACTACTGGTTCACTTTATTCCACCAGGACCATTCATCTTTGTGTTTTTCCTTTAGATCTCTTCCATTTTAAATTTTTTAAATTCTGAAAGATTAAGAAAGGAGTGACATTCTGAGCTGGCAGGAGGAAATCTAATTAGCTCACAAAATGGAGAGCTAGTAGGTGCTACAGAGGGCTGTGCCCAAGTCCACATCTGAAAATGTGATTTATTTATTTCCTGGGTCCAAAATAAACTAACTATATGAACACCTAATACACTGAATTACAAATGGGATGTTTCAATACCATTGTTAGAAAAAATTCCCAATAAACATACAATATATTGAAGGTTTTTCAAATGAATCATTTTAACAAACTTAGAAAGGAAGCACTTATAAGGATGCCAAATGGCATCAACCAGCACTTTTTTTTCTAAATGAATAACTGAGCAGTGATTACAATAAACTCTAGTTATAGCACAGAATTCACAACTGGAATCCTACTAGCGTTAAAAGGCACTAGCACAAAAATAGAGGCTAGTAGTTAATATCTTGTCATTACATAGTAATCTTGATCTTAAGACATGTGACAGCAATAGCTGTACAACCCAAACACAACAAGAGAAGAGGAAGGAATGGAGGGACTTTGCAGTAGACTCCCTTAGCTGTTGAAAATAAATTAGCAACACCATTCTATAAATAAGGACAGTAATTTGGAATAACCAATTACATTAAAAAACAGAAACATAATGCAGCCATCTGTTGGAAATTTGTCAGAAAAATATTAACTTCTTTATTCTTAAGAAAGGGGCTTTGGAACCACAGAAAAAACACAGATTAAAAAATACAGTTTTTAATATCTAATTTTGAAAAAACTGCCATTCAATTGACACAACGTCTAACCATGGGGTTTACTTACATTTTTCACCAATGACAGAATCAATCAAGTAATACTAAATCACATTGAACAATTACATTTTGTACATTCTTAAAGCTACACTTGAGTTTATACTATATTGATTGGCATATTGTAAAAGAATCTGGTTTTTTTCCTACACACGTAGCTCAGTGAGCTCATTCATGTTTCCTTTTTAAGTAATTATCAATATATTTTCATAATAGTGATGAAACATGACTGCAAAGTAACAGCACTATTTTTTTTTTATTTGCAAATATCACAGAACTCAAATAACCAGATATGTGCTCTTTCTCTTTTGGAAGTAATAAACTTATTACAATCATGCAATCAATGTTCAGTACACGTTAAGTCTACCTTTGAAACTGTCTTGAGGACATTTAAGCACAGATTCTCTAATTCCTAGCTCAATAATAATTCTTTTAAAATACCATTCTCAATAGCTGAAATAGTATTCTATTATATCCATATATTCTAGCTTATTTAAATATTTTAGTATTTATTTTTTGTTCCCTTTTCTGCTATTTAAAATTATACTTGCAAGTAAACCATTGTCAACCTAGATGTTTTATCATGTTTTAAAATATCCTTCACATTATTATCAAATTTCTTTGTAAAAGAATTGCACAAAATTTCCAGTTCGTTCAATAGAGTATGGATGTCCAGCATAGAGTATTAACTCGACAAAATATTTGCTAATCAATATCCAGAAAAAAATTTCATTTTTTACATTTCTCTGACTACTAATAACACTGAATCTTTTAAAACATGTTTATTGGCTATCTGTATTTCTTCAATTCTGGTTCCAGACTTCTTTTCTTTTTTTTTTTTCTTTTCTTTTTGAAAAATGTGATATTTATTTTTGGAGGGGGGGCCTCCATTGCTTTTGTTCATATAAATTATTTGCCAACTAGAAATCAGTTAAGGACCTGTATGTTCTTTATTATTATATGTTTTAATGTAATATTTTCAATATTTGTATGGAATTATATGAGAACAAAGCATTCTTTCTGTCACTTTTATTCCCAACACCATTCACTGAATAACCTACCTACTCCCTACCAGGGAGATACCTGCATGTCAGAGGCTGCTAATTACCCTCAAATCGCTGTTCTCCCCTATTCTCTAGAGGAAGAACCTCTGATCTATGGCTGCGCAGATGGTCACATGACCATCCTTGTTTTCCAACCTCCAGCTGTGAGAGGAGGGCAGGCCCTTTCTCTGTCTCTGTCCAAGGACATCTGCAGGCTGTGGTCCCAAACTGAGGAGCAAACTGGGTTCCATCATGCAAGGATGGAGGGCAGGAGGGCTTTGCTGTCATCCATCTACTCTCTTCCATGGCAGGGAGAAGGTAACCTTGGGACTTACAGAGTAACACCTTTTCCTACCTTTTGTAGGGATGAGATGTTTGAAATTAAATTGCTCTTTTTATTTAAAAACATTGCTTATAAAATCATTCTGTCTGATTTTGTAAAATGTAATGGGTAACATGAATTATTGTATTTTTTCCTTGTTTGTCCACAGGAAAAAAGTCCACATTTCCCTGCTATACTTGGAGTGATGGTCCAACAGCAGTTCGAGGCGGCTGTGCTGGAGGTGCAAAAATATGTGTAGGAGGGAGAGCTTATCATAGGGCCAGCTGCTCCCTCCTTTGTCAGGTTCATCCTGACACACACGAGTACACACACATACACAGAAAAGAAAATGGGCCCAAAAGAAAACCATTTATAGAAAGCTGACCATAAAATTAAAAATAAAAACAGAGAAGACTGTACAAAGAAAACACTTCCCTGCTGACAATGTTTATGGGCTGTCCATTCTACAGTCTGTTAAATATCTTGACTCTATTTTATGACCTGGAAAGAGAATTCTAGTGGCATCTAGGCAAATGGTGAAAGGACTCAAAGAGAATGCACCCAAAATATTATTGAACAAATAGGGCAGGAAATGACTTTCCTTATTTAAGAATGACTAAACAGAAAAACGAAAAGGAAAAAAAAAAGCATGGTCAAATCAAAGGTTATTTAAAACAAAAATGAAAGGAAACACTCTGCCACAAAATGGCATTGAAGTAGGAAAGGAAAGGACTAACAGTGCAGGAAATGTAAGGATTTTGGTTTTTAGGTTGCTTTCTGTATGTACAGACTGACTTACAAATAGGTTACAGCTCAAAACTTAATTTTGCAGTTAGTTTTCTCATGGTAATATTGTTATAAATAGTGGTTAGATTCCCTAGCTATCCCTCTAAAGTCTGTTTAACTAGTAAGTATATATTGGTTATATAAATATAATATATACCGTTATAAGCAACTAAACAGAAAAGCACTGAAAATCATTAAAACCAATCTTGACTATATTGAATGCTGTTGGTTGTGGGAAATTATGTTTAATTAAAGCTCAGTAAGGGTGTTTTTATAGATATCATATAAGATTTTAGAAAATGATGGCACTGGTTTCCCCATGATAAAATGAAATTTAAAATATATGCTCTATTGTTTACCTGACAGAAGTATATTATTACCATCAGCTTTGTTCTGATTAGCCTGACATGATTCTAGCGAGGACAGCGGTTTACAATAGTAATGAAGTGATGGAGGGCTAAAGAGTGATATAAAGATAGGCTCACAAAGTAACCAGGCACAAGTAAGTAGAAAGCAAGAAACGTAGACAATGTTAAAAAGTATTGTGTATACATGAGAAAGACTGCCAGAGAAAGAAATAATGGAGTTCTGCATGATGAAAAAGAAAGAAATCTCACAGTAGGTATATTCCAGAGGAGTAGGGAGCCATTGGAAGAACTATTAGGCCAGAAGAACACTGCATCACTCAGAGGTGGTGACACTAGGCCAGAGCAGGAATCCGTGTTTATCTTTGCATATTTGTATATGAGACTGTGTGTTGTTGAGGACGAAGAAAGGGGTAAAAAATTCAATCCATAAAAGCATTGCACTTGGATATTTAAACTTGGGTTTGTATGCAATGAGGGCATTTGATGCTCATTTAATTAACTGTTAGCTATTAATATTAACTACTAATACAAGAGAAAATACATACAAATATATACAATGGCTTATCAACTATATAGGTACAATGCAACTCCATTACAAGACTCTGAAACATAGGGATTTTTAAAATTGCACTGTTTGTCTTCCATGGATGAATAGAGGATATGCCTAAGACCCACTGCTAGGTACTGTCACTACAAAAGAAATGTGACATTGTCCCCTTTCATCAAGTGGCTTACAATAGGTAAGTGGCTTACAGAAGACTAATGACTTCATATTTCTGCAGTGTAATAAATTATTTGTTTTTTGAACAAAATCTGCTTGCTCATGTAAGCAGTGCCCTGCTAACAAACAAGTTTTTTATTTTAAACTCAAAAGGAGAGAAAACATTCTTCCTCCTATTTTGAGCTAAAGGCTCTACTAGAATACCTGGCAGGTGCTGAGATTTGTCATGGCTATTCTATTACATTCCTAAGTTCTATCATCACCACTGCTTCCTTCCTGGGGAAGATTGTATAAGTCACGTCAGACACTCACCACAGACTGACCCTCGCACTAGTCTCCTTAGATGAGGTCTCTCTGGGAGGTAGCGGTATTTGCATCCAAATATACTGAGGTTTGATGTGTGGTCTCCAAAGAAACGGAGCTGGCGGTATCTCTCCCCACATCGATAACAAAAATTAGTGTTACATTGTGAACAGGTCATATGGTCACACCCTTCCGTTCTCTGGATGTGGATCTGTACCAGCGAAAGAGTGAAAGAAAAAAAAGGTTACTAAATTTTTTATAAAGTAGAATCTGGCAAATGTATGGAATAACAGTTACTAGTTTCACCAAAATAAAAGCCTTACAAAGCATTCCTGAGGCTGTAAGTTTGCTTATTATCATGCTCTCCCAGGCCACCTTTGTATCAAACATTTTAAACATGTGTAAAGCTCAATAACATTTCAGGTGCTCAAGCTGTTGACTTATTTTGAATAATACAGATATAAACAAACACATCCCAAAGAAAACTCACTTATCTTTCCAGACATGCATCGAACTCAATGATTAGGAGGCAATTTAAAATGCTGTGAAGGTGAGAAATGCAAATCAAAACTACAAGGAGGTATCACCTCACACCGGTTAGAATGGGCATGATCAGAAAATCTACAAACAACAAATTCTGGAGAGGGTGTGGAGAAAAGGGAACCCTCCTGCACTGTTGGTGGGAATGTAAATTGATACAGCCACTATGGAGAACAGTATGGAGGTTCCTTAAAAAACTAAAAATAGAACTACCATACGACCCAGCAATCCCACTCCTGGGCATATACCCAGAGAAAACCATAATTCAAAAAGACACATGCACCCCAATGTTCATTGCAGCACTATTTACGACAGCCAGGTCATGGAAGCAACCTAAATGCCCATTGACAGACGAATGGATAAAGAACTTGTGGTACATATACAAAATGGAATATTACTCAGCCATAAAAAAGGAACAAAATTGGGTCATTTGTAGAGACATGGATGGACCTAGAGACTGTCATACAGAGTGAAGTAAGTCAGAAAGAGAAAAACAAATATCATATATTAATGCATATATGTGGAATCTATAAAAAATGGTACAGGTGAACCAGTTTGCAAGGCAGAAATAGAGACACAGATGTAGAGAACAAACGTATGGACACCAAGGGGGGAAAGCCGGGGGGGGGGGTGGTTGGTTGTGGTGGGCGCATGAATTGGGAGATTGGGATGGACATATATACACTAATATGTATAAAATAGATAACTAATAAGAACCTGCTGTATAAAAAAATTAATAAAATTCAAATTTAAAAAATGCTGTGAAGGTATGTTTTGTTGATGCTATGATCAGCAAGAACGAGGTGGCTTGGGGAATAAGAAGAGATGAAGAGGATTCCTTAAAAGAAAGGATTATGTAAAATTTTTGTAAATAAATGTCAAGGAAAAGAAATCCTGTTGTAGAAAGAAATGATAGCAGGTGTAAGTGTATTTGCAGTACCATTTTAGTTTCCAGCTCTAATTTCATTTGCAAATGCTCGTACAGGACTGTGTATACAATGCTACCTGTGCAACTAAGCACCTCCCTCTGTTGTTGCTGTCAAGTTACAGGTAAGTACGGAGGTTACTTCTTATCTCCCAAGCTACAATTTAGATGATATTACTTACATGAGAATAAAAATGTGATAATATACATACAGTGACTGAAACATTTTGGGGGCACACATTGAGTCAGATCAGTATAATACTGGTTCCATCTATCCCTTCCCCTTCACCCACCTAAAAATGTGAGAAACTAAATACCAGGGCAATGCAACTGACACTCCCTGATTGCCAGGTGATCTCCTTTCTCACTTCTTCAATTGGGTGATTCTTAGGCTGATGCTAGACTAGAGTACCTTCCTGGATAGGTGAGGGCTAGCTTGTGGTTAAGGGCATATAAGCATCTGTGGTTAAGGGTAACTACCAATCAACATTTGGTCAGTAGAAGCAAAATTTGTTTTTTCTGCTATTGGCCACCTCATCTTTTTCAATTACGTTGAATTCTTTTACCTGACAGTCCAGTGAGAGTCGACCCAGGTTTTGTTGGGCCTGAAGGTTATCTAATTGGGGGGCCCTCTTAAAGGAGAAGCATGTACATTACAAATGCAAATTAGATACAAGGCCTAAGGAGACCTGAGCAGGTGAAGGTCTCTGCAGCTTGAGTTCTTTAGCTTCCTGGTAATTTCTCCCTTAGTCTCCCCATTGCACCTGTTTCTATGAATGATTCTGAAGAACAATTCCTATGACCACGTCCATTTAGCACAGCAGATGGCATTAAGGAATGAGGTAGGCTAAGGCCCTACTGAAACTTTGAACTATTTCTCATCCTTTAAACTACCTGAGCACTAGGAGAAAACGTGTTCAGAGACAGCAGCTGAGCACCCAAAATAAAGGCTACTTAATCATATGCTCAACTTTTTGACTGTATACTGTAATTGCTCTTAATATGGAGGTAATTAAAGCTTAACAGATTTCCTGGCCACATAGCATAGTGTTGTATGTGACCTGTAAAGGGAAAAGGACTAATATTTGTTTAGAGCCTACTAAATGCCAAGCACTGTACCTAGCTTAGCGCCTTTAAGCCTCATGACCACACCATGAGACTGGCATGCTTATTCATAACCAGAGCTCAGAAAAGTAATCTGCTTGAATGAATGGAGAAAGTATTTTGATTCTTGTCTGTTTCTTTATTATGCTAAGCAGCCTCTTATTATAAACGTTAAGATAAAACCAGAGGGTCAATTGTATTCTTTGCTAACTGACAGAGTAGTCATGTCTGCCCTTCTGTACGAGACATATTCGAGTCTTTCTGCTTGTTTTAGCTGCTCTCTGGGCCTGTTCACATTCTTTAAAATAATGTCAAAAATTTTTCTGACAAGAAACTTGCTCTAATAAGTTAAACTTGTCACTGACAGTTCATTTGCCTCAAAATTTCACATATCATTTTTACTGTCATTTTATATCTGCTTGTAATATTGTTTCATTGTGTTCTAAAATTTTTACATGGTATACTTATTATTTCATTTAAATAGTGAAGACTGCAATTTTTAGCCTCTTTTAACAGTCTTTCCTCATTTCTAAAATAATATTTGAAACACAGCAGGCAACTAATATACTGTTAGTCCAAACATATTTCTGCACAAGAAGTGATAAATTCTAAGTTCTGACAATACAGGAACCTTGTACGTTGCAGGATTATATAGTTCTATAGATTAATTTGAATATTTTACTCACATAATGGCGATGATTTAATCATGAAAATGGTTTCATAATTTCCAACTATCAAGTACACAGTGCTTCCTTTAATACTATTGTAAATATATATTGATTATGTATGAATATTTTATAACTTCATGCTAAAAGAGAAATGAACTGACATAATGCAAGTTAACTTGTAACAGAAGACATTACTTTTCACATTTGCTAAGAAGCAAGTTGTAATTTTGAACTCCTAACACCCAGAGGCTAATAAATTTCATATGATAAACGACTTCCCTGAATATATCTTTAAAGGTCACACTTTGACAATGCCATTTTTGTTTTTAAAACATAGAGCCTTAAAAAGTAGGTTTAAATTACATTTATGTAAAGTCCATTTTATTTCTCAGTGAAGTTTTAAACGTTTTTTAAATTATAGCTTCAAAACATTCATCAGATTAGCTCTGCTAAAAAACATACCAATCACCCAAGTGGCTATAATTCAGCATCAAAATTCTGTTCTTGGGCTTCCCTGGTGGCACAGTGGTTGAGAGTCCGCCTGCCGATGCAGGGGACGTGGGTTCGTGCCCCGGTCCGGGAAGATCCCACATGCCGCGGAGCGGCTGGGCCCGTGAGCCATGGCTGCTGAGCCTGTGCGTCCGGAGCCTGTGCTCCGCAACGGGAGAGGCCACAACAGTGAGAGGCCCGCGTGCCGCAACAACAACAAAATTCTGTTCTTACTTAAGGGATGGAGACAGAGTAAGACAAATGAGATATCTCTAACCCATTAAACTGACTACCCATAAGCCACAAACATCATCTGATTTGTTATCACTAACAGGGTTTCTTCTCTCCATCTATACCAAATAAGGATGGCTGATATGTAAGGAGTTGAATATTTAAGCCCTAAATGTCGCTTACATAGCTCTACATTTACGAGCCATGAGATAAAATGTTCAGGATATGCCAGATATTTCTTTAATATGAGATTGATATTAAGTCCACATAGTAGTAGAAAGAAATGTCAGCACGGATCGTTTTTGGGCCTATGACATTCTTTATCGTACATATCAACACCTGTAATAAGAGAGTAATCAATATATGTATCTGCCCTCTGCAAGTTGTTTACATTTAGTTTAATAAAATGCCCACAAATTATCTTAAAAAATAGAACTAGACCATTTAGGGGGAAGATGGCGGAAGAGTAAGACGCGGAGATCACCTTCCTCCCCACAGATACACCAGAAATACATCTACGCGTGGAACAACTCCTACGGAGCACCTACTGAACGCTGGCAGAAGACCTCAGACCTCCCAAAAGGCAAGGAACCCTCCACGTACCTGGGTAGGGCAAAAGAAAAAAGAATAAACAGAGACAAAAGAATAGGGACGGGACCTACACCAGTGGGAGGGAGCTGTGAAGGAGGAAAGGTTTCCACACACTAGGCCCCTTCGAAGGCGGAGACTGCGGGTGGCGGAGGGGGGAAGCTTCGGAACCGCGGAGGAGAGCGCAGCAACAGGGGTGCGGAGGGCAAAGCAGGGAGATTCCCGCCCAGAGGATCGGTGCCGACCAGCACTCACCAGCCCGAGAGGCTCGAGAGGCTCGTCTGCTCACCCGCCGGGGCAGGCGAGGCTGGGAGCTGAGGCTCCGGCTTCAGTCGGAGCGCAGGGAGAGGACTGGGGTTGGCGGCGTGAACACAGCCTACAGGGGGTTAGTGCACCGTGGCTAGCCGGGAGGGAGTCCGGGGAAAAGTCTGGACCTGCCGAAGATGCAAGAGACTTTTTCTTCCCTCTTTGTTTCCTGGTGCGTGAGGAGAGGGGATTAAGAGCGCTGCTTAAAGGAGCTCCAGAGATGGGCGTGAGCCGCGGCTAACAGCGCGGACCCCAGAGACAGGCATGAGACACTAAGGCTGCTGCTGCCGCCACCAAGAAGCCTGTGTGCGAGCACAGGTCACTATCCACACCCCCCTTCCAGGGAGCCTGTGCAGCCCGCCACTGCCAGGGTCCCGTGATCCAGGGACAACTTGCCCGGGAGAACGCATGGCGCGCCTCAGGCTGGTGCAACGTCAGTCGGCCTCTGCCACCGCAGGCTCGCCCCGCACTCTGTGCCTCTCCCTCCCCCCGGCCTGAGTGAGCCAGAGCCCTTGAATCAGCGGCTCCTTTAACCCCATCCTGTCTGAGTGAAGAACAGACGCCCTCCGGCGACCTACATGCAGAGGCGGGGCCAAATCCAAAGCTGAGCCCCTGGGAGCTGTGAGAATAAAGAAGAGAAAGGGAAATCTCTCCCAGCAGCCTCAGAAGCAGTGGATTAAAGTTCCACAATCAACTTGATGTACCCTGCATCTGTGTAATACATGAATAGACAACCAATCATCCCAAATTAAGGAGCCGTGTGGATGAAAGGCTCTTGGTGCTGCAGCCAGGAGTCAGTGCTGTGCCTCTGAGGTGGGAGAGCCAACTTCAGGACACTGGTCCACAAGAGACCTCCCAGCTCCACATAATATCAAACGGCGAAAATCTCCCAGAGATCTCCATCTCAACACCAGCACGCAGCTTCACTCAACGACCAGCAAGCTACAGTGCTGGACACCCTATGCCAAACAACTAGCAAGACAGGAACACAACCCCACCCATTAGCAGAGAGGCTGCCTAAAATCATAATAAGTCCACAGACACCCCAAAACACACCACCAGACGTGGACCTGCCCATCAGAAAGACAAGATCCAGCCTCATCCACCAGAACACAGGCACTAGTCCCCTCCACCAGGAAGCCTACACAGCCCACTGAACCAACCTGAGCCACTGGGGACAGACACCAAAAACAGGAACTACGAACTTGCAGCCTACAAAAAGGAGACCCCAAACACAGTAAGGTAAGCAAAATGAGAAGACAGAAAAACACACAGCAAATGAAGGAGCAAGATAAAAACCCATCAGACCTAACAAATGAGGAGGAAATAGGCAGTCTACCTGAAAAAGAATTCAGAATAATGATAGTAAAGTTGATCCAAAACCTTGGAAATAGAATAGACAAAATGCAAGAAACATTTAACAAGGACCTAGAAGAACTAAAGATGAAACAAGCAATGATGAACAACACAATAAATGAAATTAAAAATACACTAGATGGGATCAATAGCAGAATGACTGAGGCAGCAGAACGGATAAGTGACCTGGAAGATAAAATAGTGGAAATAACTACTGCAGAGCAGAATAAAGAAAAGAATGAAGAGAACTGAGGACAGTCTCAGAGACCTCTGGGGCAACATTAAATGCACCAACATTCGAATTATAGGGGTTCCAGAAGAAGAAGAGAAAAAGAAAGGGACTGAGAAAATATTTGAAGAGTTTATAGTTGAAAACTTCTCTAATATGGGAACAGAAATAGTTAATCAAGTCCAGAAAGCACAGAGAATCCCATACAGGATAAATCCAAGGAGAAATACGCCAAGACACATATTAATCAAACTGTCAAAAATTAAATACAAAGAAAGCATATTAAAAGCAGCAAGGGAAAAACAACAAATAACACACAAGGGAATCCCCATAAGGTTAACAGCTGATCTTTCAGCAGAAACTCTGCAAGCCAGAAGGGACTGGCAGGACATATTTAAAGTGAATGAAGGAGAAAAACCTGCAACCAAGATTACTCTACCCAGCAAGGATCTCATTCAGAGTTGATGGAGAAATTAAAACCTTTACAGACAAGCAAAAGCTGAGAGAGTTCAGCACCACCAAACCAGCTTTACAGCAACTGCTAAAGGAACTTCTCTAGGCAAGAAACACAAGTGAAGGAAAAGACCTACAATAATAACCCCAAAACAATTAAGAAAATGGGAATAGGAACATACATATCGATAATTACCTTAGATGTAAATGGACTAAATGCTCCCACCAAAAGACACAGATTGGCTGAATGGATACAAAAACAAGACCCATATATATGCTGTCTACAAGAGACCCACTTCAGACCTAGAGACACATACAGACTGAAAGTAAGGGGATGGAAAAAGATATTCCATGCACATGGAAACCAAAAGAAAGCTGGAGTAGCAATTCTCATATCAGACAAAATAGATTTTAAAATAAAGACTATTAGAAGGGACAAAGAAGGACACTACATAATGATCAAGGGACAAATCCAAGAAGAAGATATAACAATTGTAAATATTTATGCACCCAACATAGGAGCACCTCAATACATAAGGCAAATACTAACAGCCATAAAAGGGGAAATCAACAGTAACACATTCATAGTAGGGGACTTTAACACCCCAGTTTCACCAATGGACAGATCATCCAAAAGGGAAATAAATAAGGAAACACAAGCTTTAAATGATACATTAAACAAGATGGACTTAATTGATATTTATAGGACATTCCATCCAAAAACAACAGAATACACATTTTTCTCAAGTGCTCATGGAACATTCTCCAGGATAGATCATATCTTGGGTCACAAATCAAGCCTTGGTAAATTTAAGAAAATTGAAATTGTATCAGGTTACTTTTCCGACCACAATGCTATGAGACTAGATATCAATTACAGGAAAAGATCTGTAAAAAATACAAACACATGGAGGCTAAACAATACACTACTTAATAACGAAGTGATCACTGAAGAAATCAAAGAGGAAATCAAAAAATACCTAGAAACAAATGACAATGGAGACACGACGACCCAAAACCTATGGGATGCGGCAAAAACAGTTCTAAGAGGGAAGTTTATAGCAATACAATCCTACCTTAAGAAACAGGAAACATCTCGAATAAACAACTTAACCTTGCACCTAAACCAATTAGAGAAAGAAGAACAAAAAAACCCCAAAGTTAGCAGAAGGAAAGAAATCATAAAAATCAGATCAGAAATAAATGAAAAAGAAATGAAGGAAACAATAGCAAAGATCAATAAAACTAAAAGCTGGTTCTTTGAGAAGATAAACAAAATTGATAAACCATTAGCCAGACTCATCAAGAAAAATAGGGAGAAGACTCAAATCAATAAAATTAGAAATGAAAAAGGAGAAGTAACAACTGACACTGCAGAAACACAAAAGATCATGAGAGATTACTACAAGCAACTCTATGCCAATAATATGGACAACCTGGAAGAAATAGACAAATTCTTGGAAAAGCACAACCTTCCAAGACTGAGCCAGGAAGAAATAGAAAATATGAACAGACCAATCACAAGCACTGAAATTGAAACTGTGATTAAAAATCTTCCAACAAACAAAAGCCCAGGACCAGATGGCTTCAGAGGCGAATTCTATCAAACATTTAGAGAAGAGCTAACACCTATCCTTCTCAAACTCTTCCAAAATATAGCAGAGGGAGAAACACTCCCAAACTCATTCTACCAGGCCACCATCAGCCTGATACCAAAACCAGACAAAGATGTCACAAAGAAAGAAAACTGCAGGCCAATATGTTGATGAACATAGATGCAAAAATCCTCAACAAAATACTAGCAAACAGAATCCAACAGCACATTAAAAGGATCATACACCATGATCAAATGGGGTTTATTCCAGGAATGCAAGGATTCTTCAATATACGCAAATCAATCAACGTGATACACCATATTAACAAATTGAAGGAGAAAAACCATATGATCATCTCAATAGATGCAGAGAAAGCTTATGACAAAATTCAACACCGATTTACGATAAAAACCCTGCAGAAAGTAGGCATCAAGGGAACTTTCCTCAACATAATAAAGGCCATATATGACAAACCCACAGCCAATATAGTCCTCAATGGTGAAAAACTGAAAGCATTTCCACTAAGATCAGGAACAAGACAAGGTTGCCCACTCTCACAACTCTTATTCAACATAGTTTTGGAAGTTTTAGCCACAGCAATCAGAGAAGAAAAGGAAATAAAAGGAATCCAAATTGGAAAAGAAGAAGTAAATCTGTCACTGTTTGCAGATGACATGATACTATACATAGAGGATCCTAAAGATGCTACCAGAAAACTACTACAGCTAATCACTGAATTTGGTAAAGTAGCAGGATACAAAATTAATGCACAGAAATCTCTGGCATTCCTATACACTAATGATGAAAAATCTGAAAGTGAAATCAAGAAAACACTCCCATTTACCATTGCAACAAAAAGAATAAAATACCTAGGAATAAACCTACCTAAGGAGACAAAAGACCTGTATGCAGAAAATTATAAGACACTGATGAAAGAAATTAAAGATGATACAAATAGATGGAGAGTTATACCATGTTCTTGGATTGGAAGAATCAACATTGTGAAAATGACTCTACTACCCAAAGAAATCTACAGATTCAATGCAATCCCTATCAAACTACCACTGGCATTTTTCTCAGAACTAGAACAAAAAATTTCACAATTTGTATGGAAACACAAAAGACCCCGAATAGCCAAAGCAATCTTGAGAACGAAAAACGGAGCTGGAGGAATCAGGCTCCCTGACTTCAGACTATACTACAAAGCTACAGTAATCAAGACAGTATGGTACTGGCACAAAAACAGAAAGATAGATCAATGGAACAGGATAGAAAGCCTAGAGATAAACCCACACACATATGGTCACCTTATCTTTGATAAAGGAGGCAGGAATGTACAGTGGAGAAAGGACAGCCTCTTCAATAAGTGGTGCTGGGAAAGCTGGACAGGTACATGTAAAAATATGAGAATAGATCACTCCGTAACACTATACACAAAAATAAGCTCAAAATGGATTAAAGACCTAAATGTAAGGCCAGAAACTATCAACCTCTTAGAGGGAAACATAGGGAGAATACTCTATGACATATGTCACAGCAAGATCCTTTTTGACCCACCTCCTAGAGAAATGGAAATAAAAACAAAAATAAACAAATGGGACCTAATGAAACTTCAAAGCTTTTGCACAGCAAAGGAAACCATAAACAAGACCAAAAGCAACCCTCAGAATGGGAGGAAATATTTGCAAATGAAGCAACTGACAAAGGATTAATCTCCAAAATTTATAAGCAGCTCATACAGCTCAATTACAAAAAAACAAACAACCCAATCCAAAAATGGGCAGAAGACCTAAATAGACATTTCTCCAAAAAAGATATATGGACCGCCAACAAACACATGAAAGAATGCTCAACATCATTAATCATTAGAGAAATGCAAATCAAAACTACAATGAGATATCATCTCACACCAGTCAGAATGGCCATCATCAAAAAATCTAGAAACAATAAATGCTGGAGAGGGTGTGGAGAAAAGGGAACCCCCTTGCACTGCTGGTGGAAATGTGAATTGGTACAGGCACTATGGAGAACGGTATGGAGGTTCCTTAAAAAGTACATATAGAACTACCATATGACCCAGCAATCCCACTACTGGGCATATACCCTGAGAAAAACATAATTTAAAAAGAGCCATGTACCAAAATGTTCATTGCAGCTCTATTTACAATAGCCCAGAGATGGAAACAACCTAAGTGTCCATCATCAGATGAATGGATAAAGAAGATGTGGCACATATATACAATGGAATATTACTCAGCCATAAAAAGAAACGAAATTGAGCTATTTGTAATGAGGTAGATGGACCTAGAGTCTGTCATACAGAGTGAAGTAAGTCAGAAAGTGAAAGAGAAATACCATATGCTAACACATATATATGGAATTTAAGGGAAAAAAATGTCATGAAGAACCTAGGGGTAAGACAGGAATAAAGACACAGACCTACTAGAGAATGGACTTGAGGATATGGGGAGGGGGAAGGGTAAGCTGTGAGAAAGCGAGAGAGTGGCATGGACGTATATACACTACCAAACGTAAAATAGATAGCTAGTGGGAAGCAGCTGCATAGCACAGGGAGATCAGCTCGGTGCTTTGTGACCACCTAGAGGTGTGGGATAGGGAGGGTGGGAGGGAGGGAGACGCAAGAGGGAAGAGATATGGGAACATATGTATATATGTAACTGATTCACTTTGTTATAAAGCAGAAACTAACACACCATTGTAAAGCAATTATACTCCAATAAAGATGTAAAAAACAAAAAAAAACCAAAAAAAAAAAAAAAACTAGAATGCAGCTTTCTATTTTCATACAGATTCTACTTAATTATAAGGTGGAAGAATAACAATAAATGAACTGCTACATATCCAACCTATTTTATAACTAAATCAGTACACATCTGCCCACAAGTATTTATCTCCACTTTCACCAAGAATTGAAGGCTTATTTTATTCTTTAAGCAGGAAATGATAAGTAAATTAACTGTTATGTATTATTGTTCCCAACAAATAATTTACTCTATGTATAAAATTATTTTAATATATATATTTGCCTCAATGGCTTTGATATGGGGGGAATTAATTAGAAGCAATAATTATGAGGAAAGTTTTAAAAAATCCCATGAGTAACTCTCAGTTCCTTACTTATCTCACTATACCAATTTTCCATAACACAGGGATTTTTTTTAACATCTTTATTGCAGTATAATTACTTTACAATGTGTGTTAGTTTCTGCTGTATAACAAAGTGAATCATCTATACGTATACATATATCCCCATATCCCTCCTTCTTGCATCTCCCTCTCACCCTCGCTATCCCACCCCTCTAGGTGGTCACAAAGCACTGAGCTGATCTCCCTGTGCTATGCGGCTGCTTCCCACTAGCTATCTATTTTACATTTGGTAGTGTATATATGTCCATGCCACTCTCTCACTTCGTCCCAGCTTACCCTTCCCCCTCCCCATGTCCTCAAGTCGGATTCTCTACGTCTTCGTCTTTATTCCTGTCTTGCCCCTAGGCTCTTCAACACAGGGATTTTTAAAAAGCAAACATCTACACAAAGCCTTCAAAGACCTCATTAAAAACATGAACCTACAATTGTTGTCCAATTACAAAATAATTAATATATGGGGGTAAAAATGAAACAATTCCAGAGATGCTAAGACTCCTCTGTTCCTTTTCTGGTGCCATGACTTAAGGAACCACTTCATTAAGTGAATGCGCAAATCAAGAAAAGACAGTGTTACCACATACCAAAAAAGTTGTAAGAAATCTCAGCAAAAGAGCTGAAAAGCAATCAGTCCAATTTAGAACAGGAAGTCAGCTGGTTTCAAGAACATCTTCAAAAAAATAACAATGGAATATACACCAAGCAATAAAATTCCTGAGGAGCTAAATATTAAATAACATGAGAAATAAAGTGGTATTTCTATTCCCAATAAGGAAGAAAGAAAAACAGTAAGGACTTTCAGGAAAAACAAAACAAAATGAAAGGCATGTAAGTTCCAAATATGAGGCGTAACAAACTACAGCATGATTAAGTAATTGACAGTGAGCAAAGATACAGAAGGCGTTTTTCCTAGAAGTTGTGATCTCATGGAAAAGGAAATGTAATCTTTGCTCCATAATTATATGTTCTTGATTATGTAAATACCCAATTGGTTTTCCCATTTTAGAATTATCCTTTAGAAATAACAGAAGTATTAAATATTATATTAGAATAGAATGTGAATGTTATTAAATTTGACAATATAAAAACAAAGTTACAGCTTACAGAAAATGGGAAATAGAGAAGTGGAAAGAGTTGTAGGAGGGCTAGATCCTCATATATCACCTAAAATTGTTAGACTATTGAACCAAGATTAGAGTATATTATTTAAAGGTAAAAGATAATCAAAAGAAGAGCTAAAATAATAATTATCAAAAATTAGAAGGAGAAGAAAGGGAAGGGATAGATAAGCAGAATGAATCCTCATCTTCATGTCAAACATGGTGGCCTCTATTATGGTAAACTACATTGCAAAAAATATATAAGATGATTTCAAAATCATTTGGTGTCTCCTGCTATGTTAGCTTTTTAAAGCCAATACTCTAATTGTCCTCCAATGTCCTGGTTTTCTTAGTTATAGGAAATTTCGTACACATTTCAGTCTCATGATTGATTTATGACGACAAATTCTTTGAAGAAGTGTCAGATTCTCATTCCTCACGGTAGAGTGTACTACAAATTAGCCCCTAATTTTCTTCCTTCTCTTTACCGTACTTCCCTTAGCCCCACACCCCATGTTCTCAGAAATCTCCAGATGTCAGTTTTCCCCTCCTTCCCGTTCATCTTTCCCCTTTCCCCTCTGTGGCTGCACGACTTAGCCAGCTAATAGCTCAGGTGTCTCCCCATCCTAATAAATCCTTCCTTTAATTCCACATGACCTTCTAGCCTATGATTACTCCCACCCTTCCATTTTAACCAAGCTTCTTAAAAGAATATTTTCACTGCTTTTCTTACTCACCTCTCAATTCTTCCTCAGTTGACAGCAACCCCATGTTACTGCAGTCAAATATTCTACTGCTGAGCTATATACCGACAACCCCATGTTACTGAAACATCCAGATCAACTGTCTTTCTCCGGGAAACATTCATTCATTCACTCAATAAATATTTATTTGTCCATTGATAAAATCTGACATGGCTTCTGCCATTAAGGAGATTTTAGTCTAAGCTGTAGATAGACATAATCAATTCTGCAAATAAATAGACACTCATAAGCTATGAAGGAAAAGGATAAGGTATGAAGAGAATACTTAAGAAGCTTGATCTGGTCTAAGGGTCAGAAGAGGCTCCTCTAAGGAAGTGTCAGTTGATCCGAGAAATGAAGAATAAGTTAAATTCACCCGTTAAGAAGACTTGGAGGTAGGGAGACCATTCCCAGCACAGCATATTCAAGGCACTGTATCCATGAAATGAGAAGCAAGCTGTACTTGCTTGAGTGAGTATTTCTCACTCTCTATTTTCAAACTCTTTAATTATATGTCTCTGCTCAAACCCTCTCCCAGTTGATAAGATCTGAAAGGGCCCAGATCATGTACATCTTGTTTGTTATTTTATTAAAGGGAGTTGCACTGATCCTGTCACATAGCATGTTCTCAATAAATATTAAAAGAACAAATGAGTATTATCCATGACCCTCTAATTGCCAAATCCAATGAACATGTTTTTAATTCTTATCTTATTGTATCTCTCAGTGTCATTTAATCAGTTGACCACTACACTTCCCTCTGACCTTCGATAAACTCTTGCTTCAGTGACACCTTTTTTCCAGCGGCTCCTCTTACCTCTCTTAGGTTCCTATTTCTTCACTTATCTTTTTTTTTTAACATCTTTATTAGAGTATAATTGCTTTATAATGGTTAGTTTCTGCTTTATAACAAAGTGAATCAGTTATACATATACATATATTCCCATATCTCCTCCCTCTTGCATCTCCCTCCCACCCTCCCTATCCCACCCCTCTAGGTGGTCAGAAAGCACCGAGCTGATCTCCCTGTGCTATGCGGCTGCTTCCCACTAGCTACCTATTTTACATTTGGTAGTGTATATATGTCCATGCCACTCTCTCACTTCATCCCACTTACCCTTCCCCCTCCCCGTGTCCTCAAGTCCATTCTCTACGTCTGCGTCCTTATTCTTGTCCTGCCCCTAGGTTCTTCAGAAGCATTTTTTTTATTCCATATATATGTGTTAGCATACGGTATTTGTTTTTCTCTCTCTGACTTACTTCACTCTGTATGACAGACTCTAGGTCTGTCCACCTCACTACAAATAACTCAATTTCGTTTCTTCACTTACCTCTTAATCCCATCCATGAATCACCACATACTCTTTGGGTGATCTCTTCCATACTCAAATGGCTTCAACTTCCCTCCACTGGATCTCATTTCCTAATTTCCACTGCAGACCTGGCTCCTGAGCTGCAGAGTCATGTAGCAACTGATTGGGGGTCATATGCACCTGTACGCCTTACAGGCATTTCAAAGTCAAATAAGCAAAACCAAACTCATAACCATTCCAAGGCTCCCTAGCCCAACAACAAGAAAACTCCATCTCCATGATTTTATCACAGTTTATGGGATCACCATCTATTTAGATACTCAAGCTTAATACCCTGTTGTTATCCTCTTCTCACTTCTCACCTCCAGCCACTGAACAAAATCAGACAGTTTTAGCCACAAGATATTTATCGAATACTTACTTCTCTTCTCTAGCCTTTGACCATTACCTTAGCTCATACAATCACCATTTCCTTCTAGATGTCTACAACCACCTTCATATAATCAACAGCAACCAACCTAAAATATAAATTGGTTACCACCATTCCCTTGTTTATAACTTTTCAGTCTGGAGGATGAAATCCAAGTTTCTTAACATTGCATGCAAAGCCCAGGCTTCTGTTTGTTTCTACAGCCCCACCTTTCACCACTTCCTTCTGTGAACCCTACTCTAAGGGAACCACAAAGTGCTTGTGGCTCTGGTACACAGCACTCATTTCCTGGCTCTGTGCCCTGTCCTTTAAGTGTAATACTCCCACTCCTGGATACCTTTCATCATGCCAAATCCACCCAACAATCCTCAACAACCTAGCTCTCCCTGCTTTCCCCGAGATGAACGGAGATGTCCCCTTTACCATGAACTCTCTTATAATACTCTACGCAAAGCCCTGCTGAAGTGCAGCAGTGTTTTATCGTCTTCCGTGTAACCACTGCATCTCCCCTCTGTGGGTTTCAAGAGAAAAAGGACCATGCTGTACAGAGCACATAATGGATTCTCACTAAAAGTACCTATAAGGAGGAAAGAAAAATGACATTCATTCATTCAACCATTTTCTGTTTAGTGCTAAACAGTTCCCAGAACTGCTCTAAAGGCACAAGGTACCTCAAGGATCAAAACAGATTAATATCCCCGCTCTCATGATGCAAAATATATCCACTATTTTAAATAGTGATAAGCAATATGGAGCTATGGAAAAAAATAAAGCCTATAAGGAGCATATTACCTATTGAGGTAGGGGAAAGTGATTACTGAGAAGCTGAATTTTGCTCAAAGACATGAAGGGAGAGAGCTGGGTGTGTAGATATCTGGGGAAAGAATATTTCAAAGGGTAGAGCAGGCATGGACACCCTGAGAAGGAAACATGCTTCATGGTTTTTTTTTTTTTTTTTTTGCGGTACATGGGACTCTCACTGTTGTGGCCTCTGCCATTGCGGAGCACAGGCTCCAGACACGCAGGCTCAGCGGCCATGGCTCACGGGCCCAGCCTCTCTGCGGCATGCGGGATCTTCCCGGACCGGGGCACGAACCCATGTCCCCTGCATCGGCAGGCGGACTCTCAACCACTGTGCCACCAGGGAAGCCCATGCCTCATGTTTTTAAAGCACAGCCAGGAGGGCAGTGTGGCTGGAGGAGGGTGAAGGAAGTAGGAGATGAGGTCGGAGGAATAATGGGGTGCGGGCGTGAGCAGAGTGTGATGGGGCACATGGTCACTGTAGGGACTAGCTTTTGCTTTGTGTGAGATGAGAGCCATGGAGGATTTTGAGCGGAGGGGTACGTAATCTGCCTTAGGTTTAGCAGTCTCGTTCTGGCTGCTGCGCTGCTGGGTTAGGAACATTGTGAAGAGTAAGAATCCAGTCAGGAGGCTATTGCAAAAATCTTAGAGGGAGAAAGATGATGATGTCCTGTACCAGATTAGTGACAGCAAGGGTGCTGAGATGTTGTCAAATTCCACATACATTTCGATGGTCCAATCTACAAAAGTTAATGACTGACAGTATGTGTGGGTGTGAGAGAAAGAGGTCAAATTCTTGACTTGAGCAGCTAGAAGGTTGCAGTTGCCATTTACTGAGATGGAGAAACTATGAGAAAGCCCATCTTGGGGACAGGAAAGTGCACTGTGCTGGAGAAGCTCACTAAGGCAAATGAAGACATTGCTTAGGAATTTGGATATAGACCTTTTCTCATAGTTCTCCAAACTTTGTTGATCTGCCTACTGATTGCTGCTACCAGCAAAACTTGTATCCTGTTTGGAATTCTAACTTGAGTTTGCTGCAGAAAGAAAAAGCAATTCTTAAAGCGTGAAATCAAATGAAAAGAAAAATAAATGAACCATCTTAGAAAGCTTTAGATCCTTTAGCAAAACTGGCCCCATAGGTATCCAAATGGAAAATGGGCAGATTTTTACTCAATTATTCCCTGTCTACACAGCTCATTGGCCTTCATTCCTCTCAGAAGCCCTCATCTCTAACAGGGGCTCTCCACAGGGTCTCTCAGGCCCCTGGAGATGCTTCAGAATTTCTTTGGTAGGGGAATGTTCAGTTGTCACAAAGGTGGCTGATACTGGCATTTCGGGCTGTTCTTCAATGTTTGGGACACCCCACACAGAAGAGATTTAGGTTCCACCCATACAATTTTCTGACACACTAGACATTCATTTGGTGAAAATCTGTTTATAAATATCTGAACATGTTACCTAATTTCATTTTATATATAAACGCAAAATAATGTTTGTATGGTTTTACTAGATAATTTTTTAGTTACTGTATAACTACGGTGTAAACTGAGAAAGAGTGATTGTATTCAGAATCTAACTTCATTTTATATATAAGCCCCAAAGAGGTATGTATGATTTTTTTTTTTTTTTTTTTTGCGGTACACGGGCCTCTCACTGTTGTGGCCTCTCCCGTTGCGGAGCACAGGCTCCGGACGCGCAGGCTCAGCGGCCATGGCTCACGGGCCCAGCCGCTCCGCGGCATGCGGGATCCTCCCGGACGGGGTCACGAACCCGTGTCCCCTGCATTGGCAGGCGGACTCCCAACCACTGCGCCACCAGGGAAGCCCCTGTATGATTTTAATGTATCTTGAATTTTCTAGCAATAAAATTGTATACATTCATATGTACATATGCATACATATATAAGCATACATATATATACACACATATATATACATATACACTAATTTTGTCCTCATTTTAAAATGTCAGATAAAAACGATAGCTATTGATAATATTTAGGCTTCACTTCATGGTTTCTTAAATCCAAATTTATGCATTTTAAATGGGTTCAAAAATCTGCTACTTTTTGTCTTTTAATGTCATGGTACCTGAACATTTACATGTTGAAATACATATTATTTCATTATATTTGCACTTATTTTTATTCTATATTACGAGGACAATATATTGATTTTTAATGAAATGTTATATGTACTCACATTATACATTCTCAGACAGTAAACAAATATTGAAGTTATTAGTCATAAAAATGGGGCATTGGATGAAATACAGTTTATATCCTGTAAAACATTTGTTACCAAACAATCAGGCTCTTCTCACAACTAAGGTCTAGGTTTTGGCACTTCAAGAAAACCAGTAGCAGTGATAACCGCTGCTTCAAATTTAGTGATTTCAAGCAATCTGGAGAGTTAAAGTGGGTAATTAGTGGTCAAGGAGAAGCTATTTTATTTTCTGCAACGGGCACTATTTAAAAGCAGTCACCAGCTGCTGAACATACTTTTGCAGCGATGTGTGAAGTGCTAGAGAATTGCAGGATTATCTATAAAATCCAACATTAATACCCTAAGTTCTTTCCTCAGTAACCATAGGCTCTATAGCTATAGCTCAGATATAAGAGCCCACAGACAGGGTTTGTGCTAATTTGATGTGAAGAGGAGCAAATTAATCTTTTCTCTGAATCAATACATTTTTGCCAAAAGCATCCTATTACAGGATTTAAGAGAATAAAATATTTGAAAGGAAATATTTTGACAAGCAAATTCCTTTAATTCCAAATTCTCAATAAATTATGAATATAATGTACTTTC
Organism: Pseudorca crassidens; assembly: GCF_039906515.1. Lineage (NCBI taxonomy): Eukaryota > Metazoa > Chordata > Mammalia > Artiodactyla > Delphinidae > Pseudorca > Pseudorca crassidens. The sequence goes on from NC_090308.1 coordinate 36,334,828, forward strand.
CCCTGCCTGCCTTTTGGTTCAGTTACTTAACCTCTCTGAAACTGTTTCTATATCTTTAAGTGGTGGTAATTACCCCTTTCTCACAACTTTTCTTTGAGATTTAAATGAGACAACAAATGTAACTCACATACTATTGAACCTATCATTTTATTATTACTGTGAAACACCTTAAAGTTTTATCAAAAGGCATTTAATAGTTAAGATTTGGAGGGCACATTGGAACTTAGCATCTTAGTATCACATCTGAGGATCTGATGAGATAATATGCGTGTAAAACTGCAATGGAGAGTAATATGTAGTAAATATCAGTACATGTAGATAGTATTGCCATTATTATTACTGTGCTAACGCTACAAAGAAAGACACAGCGTTGTACAAAGGCATTTTTATGAATAAAATAAAACTGGCATATTAGAACTCAGCACTCCCTGCTCATATCTTGGCATTTCTTAAAAAAAAAAAAAAAAAAAAAAAGTGACTGTCCTGCCTCCTAAAAATAGGATATATGTTGACCTTGGAATAAAATAAATGACTTAATTACCCTTAATTCATAAATCACATTACTTATATATTAGCCTATGAAAATGTATAACTTCCTAATTAATTATCCCTATTCAATGTTTTGTAAAATGTCCTAACTAGAGATATGTTATTACTTATATAAGAGAAAAATTAAAGTGGTCAGCTGCATGTCATCTAGTTGGCTATGACTATATTTGTACCACATTATATAAATGTTTACATAAGTATTTCTCTTATCTGACATTAAGGAAGAAGGTAGTTTGGGGTAGGGATGTTTGAGGAATTCCCCTTTAATTTTCCAAATTATGAAAAGCTAACCATTTTGAGAAATATTAACACCAACTTTGCTTTAGTAAGCCCAGTATTCTTAGAAACATTGAACTTTTACCTGAGGAAGGAAAAAGAAAATGTAATAGTCAAATCCTTAGAGATTGCAGAGGCAAACAGAGATGTGTAAGCAGCTCCAGAAAGCTGTGATGTTAGAGTCCTTCTGTTCTCTCGTTAGGTTTTACTTATTTTTACTCATGAAGTATTTCCAACATTTAAGATTTAAAGATGATAGTGTAACAGACATGCATGGATTTACCACTGATATTTAATAATGTTAACATATTACAATATTTCTTTCAGAAATATTTTTGAAGAGATAAAATTTTCTTTATATACTGCCTTTTTTATAAAATTGTTTCTTAACTTTAACTTCCTGCTGGCTTTAAACTGGCTCGCCTCAAATTATTGGGTAAAAGGGCCTGAAGGTGTGTCCAAGCTCTCTTTTGAAAGTACGTATGTTAAAAAAATATACTCAAGAGGGCAGAAATCTGGCCTTTGTCGAGTTTTGAATGTTAAAACCCCATTTTAAAAAACATTTTAAATAGAAAAACATGATATAGCTAAAAGATAAAACCTGGTTAACTAACACTAATTGACTAGTATTAAACCTTTTGAGGAACAATCAGAAGATTGGATCATTAACCATTCTTACAGAGTTCTCATTCACATTCCTGAAGGTTCATGATTGTTTTTATCTTTAATGATGCTTATTATAATATTAGACAATAATATTAGAGATTTCTAATTCTTCTAAAATCTAAAATTGTTCAGGCCTTTAGAATCATCCAGCTGGGGTTTGCTATGACCTAACACACATTTATTAATAAACTAAAATAAATAATAAAAAGACTTTCGGGGAGTTCCCTGGTGGCCTACTGGTTAGGATTATGGGCTTTCACTGCTGTGGCCAAGGTTCAGTCCCTGATTGGGGAACTGAGATCCTGCAAGCCGCACAGTGCTGCCAAATAAAAAAAAATGACTTTTTATAAAGTATGCGTTGAACAATAAAATTATAGGTGGTCGCCATTTTCTGGAAAAAAGGAAATGATAAAATAATTTCTTTGTTTTTTGCTTTTAATTTAGTTAGTGGGGTATTACTATACCATTTAAAGAACTATCAATGTATACTTTGGAATAGTTTAAGCATTTCAGGCTTTCAAATGATAATATATATTAAAAAAATTTGCACTTAATATTGTTTCCAAAATTTTTTATGAACAATTTAAATCTAAAGTATACAAATGCAATTGCTTACAACTGCTTACTTATTTGTTTTGTATTGTATAATCTCACGTTTGTTAATTTTTAGGTGTGCATCTCACTTTTCACTTTCTTTGACAATTTTTTTTCTTATTAACTCAGAGTTTAGTATCTAATCTGTGCTATAAGACACAAGTCTCAAATGAATTTTTGCATAAAACTGAACAAATATTCTAATACCTCCAACAAAATTTAAATCTGCTATTTGCTTTAAATTTAATTTAAAATTATCATGAACTAGATTTAGTCTTGTGGTAACTATTTTCCAGAGAGACATTTTAAAATTAGCATATATTTCTGGTAGGTTAAGAATTTATACAAAATAGAAGACACATTTTTAAGATAAAAATTGGTGTCTCACAAGCGACTGAAGAATACTATGAATTAAGGAAGCAATGAGACTCAAAAAAAATGGCTAAGAAAAGTTGATCTTACTATGCTACTATTAATTTTTCATAAAAATGTCCTATAAATAAATGACTTCCATAAATGCTTGTATATTTTTACACTAGTATTAAAAAACACACTTATGAATAAGTATCTTGATTGTATATGGGAGAAAAAATGTTTTAATACTCATTCTGATTATCTGCCAAAATTCAATTATAAATAATAATTTTGATTTCTCAGCATAAGTCAAATCTCTTCATAACATTATACCATCTATTAAACTGATCCTTCCACTTGAGATAAAGATAAAAACTCATTACAGGATAAATAATAATTATAAGCTAATGAAAGAAAAGTTGGTTTATTTGGAATACTAATTGAAATAATGAATTGATTATCAAACCTTGTATGGATGGGAATATTTTACAAAAGCTTAATCATTTAACACTCACCAGTACAAGCACAGAAGTTTTTTAAAAAAATTAGCGGCTACAAGATTAGGGAGCTCAGAAAAGAGCTCTTATATATATTAATTTAACATATGTTTAGAGAAAAATTACAAATCAATGGGTAGGGGGACACATTTAGATTAGATGTTATTAATTTGGAAAAAATTAGTGTATGTATCCAAAGCATAATAAACATCAAAATAAGTAATGGGTAGATCAAAGAGTTAAAATATTTAGAAATTAAATACTAAAAAGAAAGAAAGAAAATAGACCATTTATCAAGCTTCTGGATGATAGATAACTTTTTAAGCTTAGTAGTAAAATATTTATAAAAGATATATAAATATAAATATATTCACATATCATATATATGTGTGTGTTTATGTGTCCTTTCTTTCCAAAAATAAAAAGAATGATATATTTGGTCAAACACAAATTTTTAAAAATTAAAAAAATGCACACACATAAACCAATTAAGTTTAAAAAAATTATCACTGATACAAAAGAAAGTAATAAAAGATAGGAAAAAATATGTCAGAAAAGGAATTAATATTTTCAAATAGAAAATAGAGAGCTCATATAGTTTGATAATAAAAAATATCCCACCTAAACAAGTGGGCAAAGGATATGAACAGATAATTCAAAAAGGGGCATTTCAAACTCAAAAACACATGAATTCGTACTCAATCTAAAAGCAAACAAGACAATTCAAAATAAAAGAACAAAATATTTTTAAAGTATTAAATATGCATTTAAAAATACTTGAACTGCTAATAAGAAATGATCATACAGAAATAGGTTCTCAGATTTTTCTGGTGGAATTATAAATTGTTTCAGTCTTTTTAGAAAGCAAATTGGCACTATGTACCAAATACTGAAAACACTGATATCCTTTAACCTAGTAATTCTGTCTTCAGGAATATATGCTTTTAAGGGTCCAAAATATGGAAAAATACATATTCAAGATGAATATCAATACACTATTTATAATATATAGATATTTTTTTAAAAACCCCGAACACCAACAAAGCCAGCTTTGGTAACTAATAGCAGAAGGATATTTAAGCAAATATTACTTAGTTAATAAATGTTACGAAAACTATTTAGTAACATAAGAAAGGTTTGACATGTTAAATGGAAAAACAAAGCATATCAAATTATCCTCATACTACGATTCTATTTTTTTTAAAGCTACTTAAATAGGGGAGAGACCGAGGAGACACTAATATGTTAACAGTGAGTATATTGGAGTGGCAGGATTCTGGTGAATTCTTTCCCTCTCTTTTCCAAATTTCTATCATATATGACCTTTATGAACAAAACAAACATTTAAAAATCAAAATAGGGCTTCCCTGGTGGCATAGCGGTTGAGGGTCCGCCTGCCGATGCAGGGGACACGGGTTCGTGCCCCAGTCCGGGAAGATCCCACATGGCGCGGAGCGGCTGGGCCAGTGAGCCATGGCCGCTGAGCCTGCACGTCCGGAGCCTGTGCTCCGCAACGGGAGAGGCCACAACAGTGAGAGGCCCGCGTACCACAAAAAAAAAAAAAAAAAAAAAAATCAAAATAATTATTAAAATTATGAATCAATCTAAGCAAATATACCTGTGCAGGGTACATAAATATACTTTGGTCACAACAAAATTTTAAACATATTTGATCATTATTGAAAACATATTCATATGAAAATATATGATAATTCTTTTGTTCACCTGGAAGCACTGTGTGAAATTTTTTTCATAAATTCCTAGTATCTTCCTTTTACATATTTATAAATTTTAAAAGATTATTTATAAAAATAAAGCCTTGGAATATAAAATACTAATACACTGAATAACATCTCCTTGTGGATTTCTAGTATTAGAGAGGCTTCATGGGCAAAAATATAATTTTATGGTCCAACAACAATGACAAAAAAAATCACAATTAAGAAAGTGCAAAACTTTAAAGTCATATGCTTATAAAAGCCCTGAAACTATCTGTATTCAAAACGAGTCATAAAATATGACTTAAGCTGACATAAATTTTATGGAACCTGGATCTCACCAGCAAGTACATTCTCCACTACAAGGTAGTCGTGTAAACTCATTCCAGGGTTCTTTGGCTCCTTCCCCTTCAGCTATTTAAAGGGTAGTTCATTTTCAAACCCCAACCTTTTAGCTATTATTTCAAAAGAGAACCAGCGTGTATGCATCCTCTTAGCTGTTTATCTATATTTGTAAAAACTGTAGGAACTGTTAGTGCATTCAGTAAATTCCTTACAGCTGGGTGCTTTTTCTTTCAATACATCGAGTTCATTTAATGTTAGATTGAGGGATTACAGTAACAAACGTATGTTTTTATGTATTACCTCAACTCATTCAGAAAATCCCTAACATATAATGCTGCAGTGGTCCTCATTTAGCGCTCATTCTTAGAGCCAGGCCAACTGGTAATTGTTTCACAGCTTTCCAGAGGGATATAAAGTATACTTAAGAACAAAGTGTCAAGCAGAATGACTTAAACAGCACTCCTGAATTCCTACTGGCCTTTATTTAGTTTGAAACTGAGCAGTACCTCTGAGTAAATTGGAAAGGCAACAGAAAGGGGGAAAGGCCTCATCTTCCCATTGTTCTTCAATGGGTAAAAAATAAAAATCTACGGAGCAATTGATGCAGTGATCTGAAGCAGCCTTACTAAAACACCACTGTAAAGCAATTATACTCCAATAAAGATGTTTTAAAAAAAAATCAAAGGGATAATTGTAAATGAATTTGCCTTCTACATGGAAAACAAAGAAAGCTTTAACTCAAACATCTGTAGACGTCACTTTTAAGAGAGCCAGGCCATCCAAACTATTTCAAAAATTTCTTCCAATTGCTAAGAACATAACATGTTCCAATTGCTAAGAACATAACATGTTATTTCAGGCAATGCTTTACTTACTATACATATAAACTAGTATGTGAATTTGGTGTAGTGAATCTGTGTATTATATTTATTCTCATTTATAGGCTTCAGAATATACTTCTACTACTTCAAGCTTCATTCACATGATTAATTTAAAAAATTTTCCTGATAATTCAAATTTCATTTATCTTGGTGCTAAGCATCCTGGAAGGAATTGCAAAATTATTCTTGAAAGAAAATTAGGCCCGGTTTAGACATGATTATCAAAAATAAATTTGGCACAAAATGGAAACCACACGTGGTGGAGTGTACATATGCATTTACATACATATAATCTTCTAAAGTGAGCTTTAAAAAAACCCAAAAACTTCAAACTTCAACAGACCCCTATCCTGTAAGAGTCAAATCCAAAGTTTTCTGGCTGGATTTACATGCTGATTTGTCTATAGGAGATCGTTCCCTGGCTGTCTGCATGGTTGACTTTCAACATCTAGGTCTCTGCTCCAATGCCTGCTAACTCTCGATTACTTGCATGAAAGTAAAATGGGATTCATAAAGTCCTGATTTTAGCTCTTAGCTTCTACGTCACCAGATTTACAAAAAGGGAAATGACCAGTTTAATGTAATCCTAAAGTGATAAGCAATGGCAGAGGGGAAAAATCCCAAAGGATTACAAGGATTCAGAGCCTACCTAATTGAGAAGTGATTAAAGTACATGTTGGCAAACTAGAAATAATACTTTATATCATTTTTATATGAGCTTTTTCCGGTACACACATCTCCATTTTTAAATGGAAAATTAGAATTTTGAAGCTTAAGATCCATATTTACACGTAGCCTCCTTAAATTCTGAAATGTAATGTAAGAATATACATTGTTTACATGTAAAAATCTTCATTTTAGTTATGTAATTACTCTTCTAAAATGAAACAGCAAATATTCTTTTTCTCCACCTCTGCATTAAGAAAGTTATACAGAGACTTCACTTCAATATTGTAAATAGTATTGTTCAGTGATAGCCAGATGCACGTGTTTGTTTCCTTCCCTCCCGAAGTTTGTCTCACCTTGCACTTCGGACACTTCTGGGCGTTCCTCTGCCCATGCTCAATTTCGCTGGCCCAGTGACGCAATAATTTGTCTCCTTTTTTGTACTCCTTGCAGTTAACACCTTCATGCCAAGGAGAGTGGCACTTAAAACACCAGACGAATTGGCAAGTGGGGCACTGGATCTGCATAAGGAAAAGTAATATTAAGTACTAGTAGATATATTAAATTGTCTAAAAAGATAAGAATGGTGATGCTTAGGGAAATTAGCTAAAAGGCTATAATTGGTCCAAATTTAAAATACCTCCCCCTATACAAAACTGAAACTAGAATAAGATATGACTGTTCTGTTATTAAAGGAGGAAAGAATTGCTTTGGCATGGGTGATCTGACTGTTTGTAGACCACACTAGAATTAAACCCTTCGGATATTCTGGAAATCAATTTGGCCTTAAGAAAACCCCCTAGATTGAAGCACAGAGCAAAATCTGAAGGCTCACAATGCCCCAGATCCACACTCAGGCTTCTGCCCTTGAACTCGCCTGTCCCTTGAACCAATTTTCCAGGCATTTCCATCGCTCTTCTTACCAATGGCTTCATTCACTTTTATAAAATCAAAGCTCCACAGATGCTTCATCAAATGAAAAATGCACTGGCAAATAAACTACTATACCAGCATTTGCTGTGATAATGGATATCCATGGTTTGCTATTAATCTAAGGGAGGTTAATTATAAAAATAATATAAAGGATCTTATTAGAAATATATACGTATGGTGGTCCTGTGGCCTGTACCTAGGAAACCATCAGAAGATGTCTTCGTATGTTCACTGTGTGGAGGTGTATGTGAAAATGCATGTGTACGTTTTGAAAATATCTGTCTTCCACTTGATATGAAAGACACTTTATCTGACTTCCTGTGTTTTGAATAACAGTGCAGCATCCCATTCTCTCACCATATTTCTGGTCCTCACTCTCTACAAACATATGAGCATAACTTGACTTTCCCCGTTCTGTTTGATTAAAGTGAATTAATAAAATGTCTCACTATAAACAACTGACTATTCTCTGTGCTCTTGCAAATTACTTCACTGAGCATGACTGAATTTACTGACTACACTTTGAAGATTAGTTAGAATTTCTTTTGGTAAACTGTATACAATATCACTACTTTCTTTTTTGGAAAACCACTTTTTTGACAATGGTGGTTCCAATCTATAGATTAACTGAGTGGCAATTACAATCAGCTCTTATGTTTATACCTCAAAGCACGGCAGTATTCATCTATGTCAAGGATAGATAATGTTATTCCTATGCAAATATGAGTAACAAAAATACTTTCTCTTTTACTTTATATCAAAACAAAATAGTATTTTGTCATAAAATTCTAAAAATCTTCATGTTTATTTATTAAAATGCTGTTATATGGTAATGTTTATACTGCTGCATAACATGCATAATTTATCTTTATCAACGAAATAATGCTGTAAAGTCGATATGAACATCATAAGTTTACAGATGAGGAAACTAATGCTCACAGATATTAAATAACTTGCCCAAAGAAACATAGCAAGTAAAGTTCTCTGACTTCAAGGCCAGCATTGTTTTCATTGGCCAAAACAATTCCTCATACTAAACAGCATTCTTGCTTTGATGACTGAAAACCAAAGTGTAAAAGTCAAAGAAGGTCATGTGGTTAATCTATTCAGTAAATCAGAATTCTATACGACTATCAACATAAGGTGAATTTTGAAAATCCCTTTCAAGATTTTACTCCCATAAATTAGGAGACCCCTTGTTTTTTTTTTTAAAGGATGATACTATTTAGTCATTTAAAATAGCCATTTTTGCCTTTTCTGATCATTAAAGTTAAAATAAGTTATTTTTAAAGTAAGAAGAATGAGTCGAAGCAGGTAAGCTCCAGATAATAAAACAGTGTAAAAAGATCACTTAAAACAATGAAGAATACATGTGAATATTACATGGGGGCCTACGTGAACGTAATTTTTGAATGTAATGAATGAAACGGGGAAGTCGAAAAGACTCACTTTTCCTCCTGCTTCTGCCACTACGTCAGAAGGGCTGGAATATTTAATTCAGTTCTCTTCTATTAGACATTATACATAATTCTAAATTACTGAACTCTAGCATTGTTAAATTAAAAAAAACCAAACCTCTGGTTTTTAATCAGTCAGTCTTAGATTATACTTATGAAATGAATAGTAGAAGGATGACTGTAATGGGGGCTTTGAAACTGGTATTAACTCAAAGGATGTCAGACATTATAATGGTTCAAGGAGCTCTGTGACCAAGTGCTGAACTATCGTATCTATGGATCTCTAATGAAGACAATTAGAAATGTAGGTTCTCCTAAGAATGATAAGGAATCTAATATTCGGTGTCCTTCCCAGGGACTCTGGCTCCCAACTTCACATAATAAACAACTAAGTTTCACTGCCGATCCTCACAGACAACACAGACTTGGTTGCAAACTATGAAAGGAGTTTTGCCGCAAGCTCTCAAGTGAAGATAAATAATTTAAATTCAGACTCGCCTGCTTACTGTCTCACTGAAAACATTAAAATAACTACTGCCTTGCTTTGGATTAAAATAAGACAAGGACTAATCACCAATCCCAACCACCTTGTTATTCAAAGACTGCACCTGAATTGTTTAAATACTGACTTTTTGGTTTGAAGATGCCTTATTCATTCCAACCGTAACCATATTCAAAATTGTAGACATGAACACTGCATCTTCCTCCACACGAAATGCCGTCTCACAGCCACAGCCCTCCCACACAGAGTGCCTGCCTCCTGAGTCATTATATTCACACAGCGGTCACCACACTCTATGCTGGCTACTCAAAGTGTAGTTGGGGAAGCGGCAGCATCGGCAACACCTGGGAGCTTGTTGGAGACAAAGAATTCATGTCACACCCCCGACCTACTGAACCAGAGCCTGCATTTTCGTCCCCATGTTAAAGTCTGAGAGCCTTGCTCTGTATCATGTGACCCCACAGCACTGGCCACAACTGATTACACCAGGGATGAGTCCCCAGGCTAAAAGCAGGGATCTACTTGTGGGCAAGAAGCCTACGAGGTGGCTGGCAGGAGCTTTGGGAAGAGCATGTTCCTTGTTGAACAGAGATTAGCCAAGACAGATTTTCTCTCTTGAGGAATGAAAAAGGGATACACGTGCACTCTACCTTGGCTGCAGAGGCAAAGACAGAGAAAAGCTAAGTGAACACAGTGCAGATCACTGGAGAAGGGAACAGCAGTCATTTTCACTTCTAGTAACACAACAGAGGGGCTCTCATGTCCTCAGAGCTAGTGTCTGGTTCTCCACGAGGCCCGCCTGGGTGGCAGCTGAGACTGCTTTCTTGCCCTTCCTACTACTTCCCGTGCAACCTTATAGTAGAACGCATTAAGTGAGGGGGCTTGAAAGACAGCAAAGCTCTGCTTCTTGTAATTGGAGAAGGTCCAATGAACACAATCTGTCTATTGAAATCTTAACCAGATGAAATGCTACTTGCTCCAAGATGTCTTCACTATTTCTCCCAACCAGATTCAGTATCTTGCAGAACTTACATTACAGCTACATTACACGTAGCTATCTAATCTCCCTAACAGCCTACAGGTTCACTGAGGGCAAAGGCTGCTTCTCATTCACTCTGTTTCCTGAGTTAAGTAACACAGAACTTGTGGCACATGGTAGGCACTCAGTAAGTTCTTTGTAAAATGAATTATTTTGCACAGAGCAAGTACTGCATATTGGCTAACATTACATAAATTCCAAGAAAACCCAACATGTCTAATTTATGACCAGTGGCTGAGATGGTATCATTGCTTCTTAGATTACCAAATGATGTTTACTAAATATTTTACCCACATAACATTTTACTGAACATCATGATTAATGTGCAAACTCTTCTACAAGAGGCAAGGCTACAAGTGTTTCAAAAATAAAGTTATCAGAGTTAGGAATCTTGACTAACTTGTTCTATAATCCATGAACAATAAAAGAAACTCATATTACATTTTTTTTACTTTTGAATCCCCTTAGTTTTTCTAGAATTCTGGACTACAGTGACACTCAGATGACAAATTAAACCAACCCACTTGCCCGAAGCAAACGGTATTTTCTCTTGACAGTTCATCATGCCAATAAAGAAATAACCCACATAACAAAAACAGAATTCAAAACCAAAGAGCACCCCAAATAAGTCTTTTCTTGCCTAAATACTATACTCCTATATTCATAATTATTTTAAATAAATCACAAAATCATTACTTATCAAACTCAAAATATTAGACAACATACTCGACAAAATCGAGTATGAATTAACTCGATTTTCCAAGAAGAATCTGCTTTATTAGAAATTCAGATTAAGACAAATACTCAAGAATGAAACATTCATCAAATCATTTGACCATTCAACAGATACTTATTGAGCACCTTCAAGTAACAGATACTGAGTGTACTGATTTTAGGCACATCGAAAAGGATGAAAATACTGTCCTCAAAAAAATTACTGAAGGCAGACAGATATAATAAACCACAAGAGCTATAAAACCATGTAACAACTGCTAGAGTAGACGCTTGGACAAGAGCGTGCCAGGAGAAATGTGCCTCAGGGAAGGCTAAAGAGTAGAAGTCAGAGAGAATACGGCCTTGGAAGATAAGTGGGATGTCACTTATCCCACTTATCCCAGTGGGATGTCAGGAAAACACTTCAGGCAGAGTCCAGCCTGAGCCACCATTGAGGCCTGAGAGCACACGGTGCATTGGGGAAATAGTAAGTGCTCCAGTGGGGCCCGAACAGAGGTGTCACTTCAGCTGGGTCAACCCTGAGCCTTGTAGACGTGCCCAAAAACAGGGTCCAATTAGTCTTACATTAAGGTTCCTATACTCCTGATGTGTCTTTCAAAACACACTGTGGTCCAGAAACTTCTTATACGAACCATAGAGAACTTATGGCTGTCTGACTAGTATGTCCTAAAGAAACTGATCAATATACATGTAAATAATCACGACATCTTGTAGTTATAAAAAGTTTTGTAACAACTTAAGGAGGTTTTCTTGAAGAGAAGAATATTGTGAGGAAGTGCTGGGTGTTACAGACAGGAGAGAAGAAGTCTCTTATGCGTGACTTCAAATACTTTCAAGGAAGCACGATCTGCTCCCTTATAAGATCAAATGCTAGAGCAAGAGTGGCAGTGGCGGAAGGTTCCCCAAGTGGGAAAGATGACTTGACTTCTTGCCTTGATTTTATTCCCTAAGATTTTACCTCCTACTTGGGAACCTCTCCCTGAATGTAGTGCCAATAACACATGGGCTTCATGAGGCACTGCTCCCTAAACATAGTCCAAACGTGGTCAAGTGAGCCTTCCCTTAATTTCTCACAGCATAGCTTAAACTAAACTGGAAAATGAAAGGGAAACTTTCCTAAAGGTTGGGGACCAAATAAGGACAAGAATGCATAGTAACTCATGACAAGATAACCTAAATGGAGATAGAGCGTTTATTCATATAAATAACCTTACCGACATCCCTCTTACGGTTCCCAGGCTCCTTTTACATGTGCAACACACTATTTATTGCACAATACATTCACTTCAATACTAGCTTTTATTTTCAACGGAGAGGCATGCTTTCCTAGGGCAGTATATCGGAACTTGGGAATGGGGGTTTTGTTCTTTGAAAAGGGTCCTTCCTCTCTCCCTAATTTGAGAATCACTGTTCCATACTAACCCATCTTGCTTGTATTGCCAGGAATCATCTTTAAGCATTTACAGACTCTTCCTCTAAACCTAGAGAGCAAGGCCCAGAGGAATATCTGAGTCTATTTCTTCCACCTCTTCATAGATGAATATAAAGTGTACTGGAAGATTCTGCTCTGATTTGCATAACCCAAATTCACCAGCCAGAGCAGGATGGCATCATCCGGTTTTCTAAAGGACACGCTATTCTGAACACAACACAAAAGGCTAACATCTCACAGAGATACCCACGGAAAGAAGCAAGAGGGCTAAGTACAGAGTGTACTTGAGAAAATGGGAGTATTCTCTGTAGCCAATAGGTGAAGCAGAAGAAAGAGATCTCAGCCTGAAGGTAACAATGAATCTTTCAAAATGGAAGGGAATGATTCTATAAGTAGCAAGTTTCCTAACGATGGAAGTGTTCAGTGTCTGAATGGTCACCCGGTAGGCATTTAGACTAATGCATGGGGTTCCCTTACAGTTCTGAGATGGCAAATATGGAAAAGTAGAAATACAGAGTAAAGTAGGTGAGAAATGCACACTCCTAACATCTTCCAGATCATTTTATAATGGGCGCAAGGCTTGGCTTACTTTTACCCACTATTCAGCAGGTCGTCAAAGAGAAATGATTCTTCACTTGTCTCCTGTGCTGAAGATACAAGGGATGATGTGATGAAGTGAAAAAAACAGACAGTTCTCAATCCCATGGCTGGTCAATTTATGGTAGCCATGAGCCTCTATTATTACAATTATTGTAGTTTTTTCTTTTTTAAGGTCAGATGAAGGCTAAAATTTCAAATGAATTCCAATATTTGGCTTTTGTTGCTAGAAGTTCCAAGTACAAGTAAAGACTCTATAAAATATTACGGCTAACTTATGCATCAAGACAGGAAACAAAGAACAACTTTAGCAAAGCATCTCATTAGTAACTAGAGGGGGAAACGCATCCTAATAAAACTTAGTAGGCTTGCATCATAGCTGAGTGCTATGCATTTGTTTAGTGGAAACATATATAACACACCCTTTGTTTAAGATGGCTTCTTTATTTTTTTTTAATTTTTACTTTATATTGGAGTATAGTTGATTTACAATGTTGTGTTAGTTTCAGGTGTACAGCAAAGTGATTTAGTCATACATATGCATATATCTATTCTTTTTCAGATTCTTTTCCCACTTAGGTTATTACAGAATATTGAGTAGAGCTCCCTGTGCTATACAGTAGGTCCTTGTTGATTATCTATTGTATATACAGTCGTGTGGATATGTTAGTCCCAACCTCCTAATTTATCCCTCCCCCACAAGATGGCTTCTTTAAACTGGGCTAGAGAACTTTTATCTTTATCTCCCTCACAAATCTATGCTAGCAACAATCATTTAAGAAACTACACTTGTTTTCTATCGGCTCCTGACATCAATGATGCATTACTGCCAAGAGAATTCAGTGTGTGTCGTAAGCTAAACTGATCTTGCCAGGCTGATGCACAATCTGACTCCCAATTTGTAAACACTGTCAACCTAAAGTGATGGTGTCGAGGGAAAACAGAAGAGCAGAGCAGCATGCTAACTACACTTTCATGTGAAAGCTTTAAACATTTTTATAGATGGAAAAAATTCCTCACATCATGTTTACAAGAAGGAAGCTTAAGCACATTTTATTCATTTATTTTTTATCTATTTCTATATAAATGAAAATTGCTCATTGGAAGTACAACTGAAGAGGTACAGCTGGGATTTGAATAAACAAAGGACAGGCAGGCCCCCAGAAGCAGAAATAGTGGGAAACCATTGCCATCCCTAGGGCCAAAGAGACAAGGGAAGAAAGAATTTTCTGGAGCCCAGTGAGAATTAGAAACATGGGGTGGGGGACTATCTAGGGGGAAGCCACAGTCATGGAGGGACATAGCTACTGCCAGAGCTTTGGCACTGAATTAGGAAGGGAGTAAGGAAGTAATGCATCAACTATTCTCCTTTCCATCCTCCCTGCCAATGCCAACCCTTGGTTGAACCCAAATAGAGACTGAGATGGTAAGGGAGTTGGGAGAAGCAGTCCAAAGAGGTATCTTTCTGGAGTTTAGGACAGGTCATCGAGGTTTGAATAACTGACAAAGGAAGAGGGTAAGCTGGGTATTACTAGAATTCCAGCCTTTCACTTAAGCATGTTTTAAAGTACACCAATTAGGAACAACAAACCCACCGACTTGATTATACTCTTAAAGACCTTAGAAAAGTTCTTTTCCGCATGAGGAAATAATGTATTTGTGCAGTTTTATAATATAAACTGTGATTTCAACCCAGAAAATTTATGATTACAAGAGAGAAAAAGTAATGCATAATATACAAGGTAAGAACATAAAGGGAGTTTCCTCAGGACATTTTATTGGCTTTTTTCACCTTATGATGAGTCAAAGCACTGTTTTGTGAATTATCAAGGTTCTGCTTAATATTTGTGGGAGAAGAGTGGGGATTATTATTAGTTTTGCCTCAAGGAAACCATAAAGAGGATTATCTCCAACATGTTCCCTGTGTTGATTTATGCATGCCCTTCAACTTACTCCAAATCAATATGAAAAGGGGGATCGTTTCTTGGTCTACACTTGGAAATAAGAAGGAAACCCAGAACTGCCCCTACCTCAGTAAAACTCCTAGGAGTAAAATAAGTACATTTAAGTATCTGCAATCCTCTCCTCTCTCCCGTGAGAAACTGTAACTTTTCCCACCTCCCAAAACATATATTTCTAATTTCTGTGAATTCAGGGACCTCCTCCCCTCCTCAAATATTAATGCTTTCCATCAGATCACTCCTAGCGTTAGATCCATGCTTCTTGGATATCTCTTTGATGCCCCAAAGGGTCTTCAAAATTAACTTTATCCCACATTTCAAATGAATTAGTTTTCTACTCCCCAAACCTGCTCCTCTTTCTCAAGACACAGTCTGTTTCACCCCCCTTTACTCTGACCATCCATCAGTCACCCCATCTTTTATTCCACCTCTATTCTTTTTGACTCCTCAGTCCCTTCCCTAATAACCCAGGGTTGTTCATTCTGCTGCCTTTGCCTGATAGTGATAATAAGCATAATAATTTCTAGCATGTGTTGAGCACTTAGGATATATCAGACATGGTGCTAAGCACTTTATATGTGTGAACTTGTTTAATCCTTATTACACTCTTATGACAGGTATTATTACTACCACCAGTAAAAGATGCAGAAACTGTACTCAGAGTTACAGAGCTAGCATACGGCAGGCTGAGAATTTAAATTTGGTTTGAAGCCTGTGCTCTGACCCACCTTTTCTAGCATAGCAAATTCGACATTTCAAGGCTTAGTTTAATGTGTTTGCCCTTTACTGAAGCCTTCCCAATCTCTCCTGTCTTTTCTTCTCCTGTGCTCTCAGCATATTCCACCCACATTTATTATGCACTGGCCCATTTATTCGTTCCCTCAAGACATATATTTTGAGAGAATACTCTACCAAAGTGCTTGACACAGGTTATCAGCAGTAAGCAAGTCTGGACCTGGTCTCCTAGAGACGAGTGCGAGAGACTTTAAGCAAATAACCACACGAATACACCATAAAATCTTAGCTGATAATTGCCATGGAGAAAACCTTCAGGTGCTGGTGATGTGTCTGTCTCCAGGCATCACCTGAGAACCATTACAACCATAACTTCAACATTTTTGTTTTCTTGATGCTAACTTGTTCTCTGTATTAACATGGATTTTGAGCTGCATTAATAAATTATAGGAACTGTTTAGGTTAGAAACTAGATTTCTAAATGGAAATTAAATGGAAATTTAATTTCTAAATTAAATTAATTTCTAAATGGAAATTTCTAAAGTCAATCGTGTAGAAATGGAGTCGTAAAACTTTTTGGCTTCATGAGTTGCAGGGATGAGAAGGCAAATGTTATGAATGAAAAAGACTGGATTTGACCAAAGGCAAGGTTGTCTCAATGTAAATTTCTCAATTCAGGAATATGCTTGTACTATTTCATATAGTAAGAGTTTTATTGCGTTCAGAACATAATGGAAAGCTCTATTTACTAAATTTTTGCCAGAAGATGTTGAGTGAGGGAGATCAGTTTATCCTGGAAGGTTAAACTGGCACCTAAAAGGTCTTGTTACTGCTTGTTGATATATTCTGTTTATCCCTTTTCCACCAGCAGTGTACAAAAAATTTACAAAAACCTATTCAAATGAGGTACCCAAACATGATATTTTATATCTCAAATTTCATATGTGATATACTCAAAGGTATTTCCTGCTCTAAAATAGCTATAATATTTTCAAGCAATTTTAACCTTGTATGTTAAGTGCTTCTGAATTGACAGCAGAAACCATAATAAATGCTCAAAGAAGGACATCTTGGATCAGGACATTATAACTCGACTCACAAAGAATAATATTGAAATATACATTACAAGGGTTTTATTAATAGATACAAAACACAATTTAGGCTCTAAGCAATATCATGAAGAGAGTTTAAATTGCTCAGACATGTTAGACATTAGCAGTAAACTTTTTTTCTATTTCTGTTGCCTTATGACTCAATTTATTTTATTCAAGTACTTGAATTCACTGCTCTTAAAGTTATGACAAACTATACCAATTTGGAAGTGGGTTCTGTTATTAGGAAAACTGAATTTTAAAAAATACAGCAAACCTAAAAACTATCCATTGCTTAGCCCCAAAGAATGATGATATTAGTCTCAGTTTAGGGTGCTATACTGTAATCATGAATATCACAGTGGCTTTGCTGGAGTATCCATGCCTGCGCTCCCTTTACTCATAATATCCAGACAGGTATGGGCATGTGAATCAGGTAGTTAATACTAATGTGAGAACTTGGAGTTTAATGATGAAAATGCTATATAAACATTAAACTAAACATATAAACTAAACAGTAAAAATCATTGCTTCAGGAATTGTGTAGAACTATGTAGAATATAGAACAGGGGGATGGATAATTTACCTCTTCTGTTATAGATCATCTTTTCTCTAAGAGTAAATAAGAGTAACAACAATAATCATCCCCAAATTCTGCAGTAGCTTTATTTTTCTTGAGAGCTGCTTAATAGTTTCACTTTAGGTTGAGATTTTTCATCCCCCACCTATTACCAATGATTTTAATTGTTTCATGATCAACAACATCTAGTTTGTATTGATTTCTGCTTCATTTACTGCAAAGGTTCCCAATTCTGCTACATATTAGAGTCACCTGGTGAGGTTCAAATATTTGCAAGACAGTTCTGGGGTGAGAGGGCTGTGGGCTGGAGACCAGGCACTGGTGTGTCTAAAAGCTCGCCAGGTGATTCTAATGTACAGTTAGGGCTGTGAATCAAGGATTTGCTCCCACAGTTGTTGCCATGGTTGCCATGCCTTCACTCTTGCCCTCCTCTGACATCCTCTATATGCTGCCAGAATGATCTTCCTGCAATGCCCACAGAATTAAACTCAAGCCTGAGCACAGTGTAAAAGACTCAACATGATCTGCTCTTAAATACCTGACCAGCTGCCTCCCCGCTACTCTCTCTCCCTAGCTCTATCAAGCACTCATTTCCAACACGCCTGCCTCAGCCTCCAGGCCTGACGCTTACTCATCCCTTGCTCTGAAATGCTCTCCACTGTTTATCTGCCTGGAGAACTGCATCTTCTCCATGAAGCCTTTCCTGACACGCTAGCCCCCCTCCTCGGTCTGTGTTCTCAAAGCACGAGTGTATTGGGTTTCACGTTTTTGTTTTTTGACTACTCATATTGAACTGTCATTTTAGAACATATGTCTCTCTCACCTTCATTAGACATTTTTATGAGCAAGGATTGTGTCACATTTGCCACTGTATCCCCAAAACTTAGCACACTGCCTAGCATATACTGGCATTTTGTATTTGCTGAATAAATGAATAAACAGTATATTATTCTATTTTCACTTATTATAGACAGAACCGGAGGAGGACTCACATTGGGTTCACTGAAAAATTTAAGCTTGTACTAAATTTTTTTAAAAGACTTAGTATTTATTTAATATTTAGTAATAGCAATGATAATTACTTCAAAGATTAGTCTTTCAATTAGTGAATTTTACACAGGTTAAAGCCAAAGAAGTTTAATTAAATCCTCAATAGTGCTCTAACGATGATAATCATAGCATCCCCAAACCATACATTTTCAGAATCATCGCCATTGTATACTCACCTTGGACTCCATAAGGGAAGGAAGCCCACTTAATGCCTACCACAAGTTGGCCTAATTTGGCTGTTCCCACCATGTGCCATCTAACCCACAACTCTGGTGAACATGCTTACTTTGTATTTGCTTTCTGATCTGGAAGGGGTGGGAATATGTCCTTTTTTCTTGAAGGTTGTAAAGTGCTTGCACTGAGGACATGGCTTGGTGCTGGAATCAATACGGCCAAGTTCCAAGAAGTACTTGTATTTGATGGAGTCTTCATGCGTTAAGTTATAGATAACCGTTGTTTCTTCCAAGAATTCAAAACATTCTGTGATAGGGCATTTGATTTCCACTTGGCCAAGTTGTACCTGTGTGAAAGAGCAAATGGGAGAGAAAAAAGTGCCAGTTATTAAGCTTCTCTTCTTTTTTCTTTTTCTTTTTTCATACCGTACTGCTTATTTCATGATTACTGTAAAGGATTATCTGTCATTTTTCATGATTCCTAACATAATAAATGATAATCACTTTGGTACCTATATCAGGCAGTACCAAATAAATAATACTATATAATGTTTCCAAAATGACTGATAGCGTGTTTAAGCATTCTCTATCATTAAATATAATGATAATCAAATATGAGAACTTAAATGGGCCTAAGCCACAGGCTCACCTAGGAAGCAAATTCTCATTCCATCCTCTGGAAACTGCAGGATGAGATAGCATTCAGACAATGAGCCAACTAAAGGAACAGCTAGGATGAAAATGTGTTTCAGTTTTTTCAACCTTACTACAAAGTTTCCTTACTACAACCTTACTCAGCAGTAAACCTAGGGCACATTTAACTACTTTAAAAAGACAAAAAAAGAGGATTTTGAAAGTATGTATATATACTACATTTAGTAGTTTAAAAATCATTGCTAGAGGGCTTCCCTGGTGGCGCAGTGGTTGGGAGTCCGCCTGCCGATGCAGGGGACACGGGTTCGTGCCCCGGTCCGGGAAGATCCCACATGCTGCGGAGCGGCTGGGCCCGTGAGCCATGGCCGCTGGGCCTGCGCGTCCGGAGCCTGTGCTCCGCAACGGGAGAGGCCACAACGGTGAGAGGCCCACGTACCGCAAAACAAAACAAAACAAAACAAAAAACATTGCTAGAAAAACCCTCTATTTTCCCTGGCTCTTCCAGGCAAAGAACATATAACTGTTCCCATGTCATCAGAATCATAGGAACAAGTAAGAAAACTAAACCAATCCTAATGCTTTAAAAAAATCCCTATGAGATCTGGCTACTACTGAGGTAATTTATAAAATGAATTTCTTCAAAGAACTGCAGAGTTAGATTAGGAGAGAGGAGAAGGAATATACTGGAATGCTGCATTTACCATTTATTTGGTAGGGGATTCTACAAATGGTTAGCATTAAAAATTACAGTATAAGATTCAAGTACAAAGTGTGGCCACAATTAAATTTTAAAAGATGAAGAAAATAAGCTACTTTGAAAGAAGGAAGACATGGAATTGCTTTCCATAAGTAGTGAGCAAGAACTCTTTATATTCATAGCATCATAATCTCTTTTTGCTCATCTTAGGGTAGCAGAGGGAGGTAGTGAAAGCTCCAAAAGGCAAACAACACTAAACCATTTCTTTTTCACTTGGGTGAACCTGACATTCTGAGAAGGCAAAACACATTGACCTTAATGAGAAAAGCGTGCTATGAAAATGGAGGGAGGAATGAGGAAAAGCCACGTGATCCAGGGAAAGAAAATCTCTGCAGTGAGCAATTAACAAAACCCCTAAATTCATAGTAACTTTTCTTTTAACTTTGCTGTGTATCTGGCACAGACTTGAGGAAAGGTAGTGAAGAAGCTACAGGCTGAAGGA
Source organism: Pseudorca crassidens (assembly GCF_039906515.1). NCBI lineage: Eukaryota > Metazoa > Chordata > Mammalia > Artiodactyla > Delphinidae > Pseudorca > Pseudorca crassidens. Next base: position 36,355,512 of record NC_090308.1, read on the forward strand.
TGCCTGGGAACAATATATTTAATACTAGTAAAAAACATGAACCAGACAGATAATGAAATGAAAAAATCTGGCTTTGGGTAAACCATTTTATTAGTACTGACCTGCTGAAATGTAAGTTGCTCTATCATCTTATGCTACAATTGTACAAAACATAGTCCAGAGAGGTCTTTCAAATATTAGCCCAAAGCAATTTTTTCTACTTTTTTTGATGAGTCTGCTTATAGTTACAATCAGATTTTATTTTTATACTTCTTACAGAGTTATTATAACCCAAATTATGTTTTGTAATAAATTATTTTCAGTTACGGCTGAAGGCAGAGGCTGTACAGATGAACTGGGCTCAGAGCAGGAGGGCAGAGCATGCAGCCATGTTAGGAGTCTGAAGCAGACACCTAAGAAAAGAGAAAACTTCCGTTTTCAGCATGTGAAAGACAATTTCTTTTCACTCCATATAGAAGGAGTCCACTTGGATCATCTCAAGGGACTCTCGCTTATTGAAGAGCTGCATACTTAGGGGAGTAAGAGCTGGAATGTTTTACTCCCAGGTCAATGTTTTAACCTGGCCTCCCTTGCCTCTAAGTTTATTTATTTTAAGTATATAAATAATAACAATGGAAGCAGTAATTTCACAACCACCCAGAGAGTCGGGTCGTATAGAAATGGACCGTGGTATAGGAACCAGAACCATCCAAGGCAGCTCAAGGGAGAGAGTAATCTGGTCACTCTTCCTGCAGTGGGTGTTCATTACCACACCACACTGGGACACCTACCATCTAACGTCCAACCAAGTGCCTTTTCTTCTTCAGTGTCTCTCAAATCTGCCTGTAAGTCTATTCTATTTCCATAGCACACACAATTTCCTTATGCTTCACACCCTCTGCATTTTGCGTATTCCATACCTTCTCTTCCCTCTGAAAGCTCCAAAATCCCTACACCACTACACTGAGCCAAATGATCTCGTATTTTATTAAACAGACAGAAGCAATATGATCACATTCCTTTATCTTCCCACTACAAACTCTCCCAATCTATGTCTGTCTCCATCTTTTCTGTCTTCCCTCCTTTTTTTTTGTATTCTTCCCTGTTATTTTTTTTAAGGATCATGCAGCTTGATCTATTCTCTTCATCAGATTTTTTTACAGCTTTTTAAAAAAATTTTATTTATTTATTTATTTATTTGGCTGCTTCGGGTCTTGGTGGCAGTACTCGGGATCTTCGTTGTGGCCTGAGGGATCTTTAGTTGCAGCATGTGAACTCTTAGCTGCAACATGTGGAATTTAGTTCCCTGACCAGGGATCAAATCCAGGCCCCCTGTATTAGGAGCACGGAGTTTTAGCCACTGGACCACCAGAGAAGTCCCAAGTCTTCCCTTTTTTTTAGCTTTTATGTTTTTCTTTCTTTGTTTTTAATTTTTATTTTATATTGGAATATAGTTGATTTACAATATTGTGTTAGTTTTAGGTGTACAGCAAAGTGATTTAGTCATACAGATATCTATTCTTTTTCAGATTCTTTTCCCATATAGGTTATTACAGAGTATTCAGTGGAGTTCCCTGTGCTATACAGTAAGTCCTTGCTGATTATTTTGTATATAGTAGTGTGTATATGTTAATCCCAACCTCCTAGTTTATTTCTGTCTTCCCTCCTTTTACAGCATAAGGCCTGAATCTACTTCCAGGACAACTGCATGAGTCTCTTGAAGTGTTTGTTGAGAATTCAAATTTCCTGGCCCACCTACGGCTTATACAATTTGAATTATTGCTGGTAAGCTAATATTTGGCAGTTTGGAACAACTACTCATACAATCCTTTGAATTACTCATACTTCTTCATACTAACAATATCCCCTTTTTCATAATAAAATGCTACTCATGACCTATGCAATCTCTTGGCCTCTACATGTCTATCTTTTCCGAATAATTTCCTCAATTTCCAAATAACTTCCTCAAAAGATCACTAAAAACCAATAATCATGGTTAAGCAAAGTGCATTCATTTATTTATTCAACAAGGTACATATTTCATCAATTCATAAGTATTTCAGTATGGGTCTAAAGAAAATAAGAAATCTTTAAAAAACATAATCACGATACCAAATATTTTCTAAAATGACAATAATTCTTTAATTTCAATTTAACAGTTTCAATAACATCATCTAACTTCTATTTATAGGATTTTATGTACTTAACATCCTTAAAACAAAGGTCTAAATTTCTGTTGCAGTCAATGCTAATACTACTATTTATATCACTGAAAAATATGCTCTCTAATTCTGAACAAAAACATGTCCATTCTTGTAAGACAAAATTACTTAATTCTAAAACAATCTCCAAGGGTGTTAGTAAGAGACACAATTATCCACTAGATAATTATCCACTACCTCAAGCTAGATGGCTAATTTGTCACTTGGGAGAACTCAAAAGTAATTTAATGCCACAGCCACAGGTGAGAGAAACCACTGGAAAAGTGACAGATTAATTAATTAACTCTTTCAAAAAACAAAAAAAGAGAGAAAATATAAACATTGGATTCGAAGCTCAGTTTATCAAATGCATGGTTTATGAATTTGATCTTGGTTTTAAGTGTTGATCATGATAGTTTACAGTGTGCCTTGGCCTTTTGTTCACTTAATACCAAGGGATTTCAGATTTCCTCTATCATTAAAAAGGAACATATTAATATGGCAGAGGAGAAGAGAATACCACAACAAAAGCAATAACAATAGTCATGAAATGTATGCAGCACCTCCTCCATGCCAGGCACTGTTAGAAGCACTTTCTGTGCATTAATTACTTTGTGGCAGAGAGGCACAGTCATTTTTAGGTTCTACATTTCTCCATAAGGCTGCTTTACTGATAAATATGCTTCTTTGTTTACTCAGCAGGTATTACAGAGCATTGTGCTAGATGCCTTTGATTTTTTTAAAAAACTAATGAAAACCATCAAGTCAAATATCCCAGAAGTTCTCTCAACCCCAAGCAAGAAAAATATAAAGAAAATCCACTTAGGCACATCAAGTAAAAGTGCCAAGTACTAAATACAAAGGAAGTATCTTAAAAGCAACAGAGGAAAAAGACATTCCCACATAGAACACTTCAGCCCCAGGTCCCTTGCTGGTAAATTCTACTGAGAATTTAAGGATGAAATAACACTGATACTACAAAACTACTCTTAGTGAATAGTGATAAAAAGGGCGGGGAAAAAAAAGGGGGGTGATCACTATTCAGGTTGTTTTATGAGGCCAGCATAATCATGATACCAAAACCTGATAAGGACATTTCAAGAAAGGAAAACTACTGACTAATCTCTTCGTAAACACAAATGCAAAAATCCTAAACAAAACATTAACAAACCAATCTAGACAATACATGAAAAAGAAAATATATCATAATCAAAGTGGGCTTATTCCAAAAATGCAAGATTGGTTTAACATTCAAAAATCAATTGCTATAACTCACACATTAATAAAATAAAGGAGAAACATCATATGATTATCTCAATAGAAAGAGGAAAGGTTATCTGATAAATTCAACATTCATGCATGTTAAAATCTTACCAAACTAGGATGAAAATTCCTTAATCTAATAACGAGTATATATAAGAAAATCTACAGTAAACCTAACACTCAATGGTGAAATATTGAAAGCTTTTTTCTTAAGACTGGAAATTGGGTGAGTACGCACTGCCACCATTACTAAATATTGACTAGAGCTAGCCAATGCAAGAAGAGAAAAAGAAAAATGAAAATAAAATAATTAGAAATGAAGATATAAAATCCCCCATTTTTTGCAGACTGCATAATTGTACATGCAGAAAATCCAACATATCTACAGATAAACTATTAGGATAAATAAGTGAATTTAGAAAATTTGCTGAATAGGTCAATACACAAAAATCAAACTTACTTCCATACACTAGTAACAAGCAATTTCAAAATAGTATTTAAGAAATAGTATCACTTATAACATATTAAAAACATCAAATATGAATAAATGCAACAAACAATGTTCAATACCCCTGTATAGAAATATCTGAAATATTTTTGGGAAAATGGAAAGAAGCAAATTAATGGAGAAATATATCAAGTTCTTGAACTGGAAGATTCATTAAAGATGTAAATATGGTCCATATTGACCTACAGATTCCAGGCCATCTTAATGAAATTCCCAGCAATTTTCTCTCTCTCTTTCTCACTCTCCCTCTTGCTCTCTCTCTCTCTTTTTCGAGGGGAATCATCTTCTAATTCAAAATTAGAAGATGATTCTAAAACTATATTAATTACAATAGTGTGATGCTGGCACAAGGATAGATAAGGATAGATATCAGAAAAATAGAACAGAAAAAGAGTACAGAACAGAACCACTTACATACGAACACTCGATGTTTCGAAATTATAGAGCAGTGGGGACAATGTTATTCTTCAATAAAGTGTGCTGGGTCACTTAAATATCTATTAAAAAAATATGTTTGATTCCTACCCCAAACCAGGTAGACTGTAGCTATAATTATAAAAGGTGAAACAATAAAACTTCTAAAGATGGTCAAGAAGAATATCTTCATGTCCTTAGGGAAGGGAAAGATTGCTTACACATGACACTAAAAAAACTCACCATTTAAAAAAAGTGATAAATTTGACTAAGTAAAATTTAAAACTTCTGTTCATCAATAGATACTGTTAAGAGAATGAAAATGCAAATGAGAATTGGAAAAGATACTTGCAATATGTAAAGAATAAGGTTTTGCTTATCCAGAATACATAAAGAGCCCTTCCAAATCAGTAAAAGAAAGGCAGACAGCCAACCCAACAGATAAATGGTCAAGAGGATGTTCAAGTGATCAATAAATATATGAAAATACGTTTAACTTCATGAGTTGTCAGGGAAATGAACATTAAAACCAAAATGACATGGAATTTTGAAGGAATTAATTAATTGAGCTCTCATAACTCTCAAAGATTCAGCAAAATAATGTTTAAATAGTTAAAACAATAACTATACAATTAGTACAGTATTAATTTTCTATTCAATCATGCCAAATGTATTTTTCTATAGACAGTCCTCCTTTATGTTACTTAAACTTCTTTCTTCTTTCCTCACTACCCAAACTTTCATGCTCCCTTATCCACTTAAGTAAAATTTTATCCAATAGGTGAATTGCACATTCAGATTTGGGAACTCAAGCAGTAAAAACTGTTTCTTAATATGTGGAAAGAATTATAAACTTAATCCAATTTTTCTCCTTGAAAAGCACACTGAGATATATTATTAGGTTTAAGCAAACAATTTTTTAGGATTCTATAGCTTATCTTGATTCTTTAAGAAGATAACACCCAAATTTTAATCCATCCTCAAAGAATATTAATAAGGAGGGCTTTTTCAATGCAAATCACTGAGTAAGTATTTAGACTGAGAGAGAAATGCACAATGTGTGCTCAGATAAATGTACGCTCAGAATGCGTACATACTCATTTAACTATAATCAATTTTACCTTTTGAAAGGTAGAAATTTTAGAACAGGCTAGATATTTGGATACACTAGAGAGGGAAATATTTCTAAAAGAAAAAAATTTGAGCTTACTTTGTTTAAATGTTGTCCACTCTTTTTCATCATTACACTCATTTAAATCAGATATTCCAATTTATTACAATCAGAAAATAAAGATACTACATAGGTAATTTATGAAAAGAACCCTGGAATGGAAATCAGATATAGGATTCTGGTGTTATTAGTATTTATGTGGCTGCATGTCCTTGAGTTCCAGGGACACACACAACCAAATCTCTTAGAGATGGACTGATTCACCTTTAGGATTCCCTACTGGCGCTAAAATTGTATAATTATAATATATGCTCTAACTTACAAAAAGTGTATGTAAGCTCTAAAGCTTTAGCTCTAGCTTAAAAAGCTGTAGAGGTTAATAGTTAAAAGAGTAGATTCCAGACTCAAATTGGCTCTGCTCCTTACTACTAGTTGCTAAATCTTTCTCTTGCCCAGCATCTGTATCTGTAAAAATCGGAATTTACCAATCGAATTTGGTTGTTTAGAGGATTGTATGAGTTGACTTACATAAAATACCTGGAACCTGATAGGGATACTCAATAAAAGTTTGCTAATATTTACCTTTGTTGATATTCAGAAAGCAGTATTTCACAAAATTAATTTCAGAAATTAGAAACTCTTTTATGCTTATTTCTTATACAAGGAGAACATTTTAAATTCTGTAATCATCCGTAATTCATAATTCAGTACTCTCATTCATAATTCAGTGTTCTTCCTCCAAAAGCGTATATGTAAAGGAAGATAACTAAAAGTACAAATTACATGAATATACTGTAGAACTGAATGCTGAGATACAAAAGAAAAACAAATCATATACATTTACATCAAAGGTGTCCCCATTTTAAAAATAAATTTAACCAAGAATGGAAATACAGATGCATAATTATGGAAATGTACATATATAGTTCACATTAATAGACATAAAATAGCTTTGGAAATATTTTAGTCAATCCAGTACCACAGATTAATAATCAGTATTACTCTAGTGGGAGAGGGAAACCTTAAATTTTGTTTTACTCAGAGGTTTAATTTCAGTTAAAAGGGGCAAGTGAAAATTTCAGAGACTAGAAACAACTTTGGAAGCTTTAAAAAAATATATTACAAAGCTCACAAGAGACCTTTTATAACTTCTCTCTCCCCCTCTTCATTGGTGTCTTTCCCTTGGCTTTCAAACTATGCTTAAATATCCTAAAAATGCCAAAAGCAAACAAAAGCAAAAGCCATCGGTGGTTTAGTTATGGAAAAGTATTTTGCCCTTCCACAAATCATACTAAATTCGTTTAACAAGTCTGAAAAGTGACATAAGAAAGCAAAATTTTGCAGATACAGGTGATTTTGAGGATTTACGAGTATTAGTGCCCAGTTAGAGCCACTGACTCAAGTGTGGGTATATTTAAGGTACTGGATTCAAGGAAAATTATTGCAAAACAGACATGTCAGCCCAGACATGGGTATGTAGTAGCTCCTCCAGTTTTTTCCCCTGTACACACCAAGGTAATTTTAATTCTCTCTTGGGTCTTGTAGCATGTTTACCCACTGTTCTTGGTAAGGGATTGTTAAATGCTTGAAGACAGCTGTCATGTCCCTTCAGTCTTTTTTCTCAGGAAAACATCCCACTTCTTTAACTATTCCTCACCTATTGTTTGAAGATTTTCCTTCTTCCTACGTTGTTGGTTTGTAAAAGTGTGATACCCAGAAACCAAAGCCATCATGCAGGTGTGGTCTGGCTACTGGGGAAACAGGATTATCCTCAACCACAGTAAACTGAAAGAAAGGAAAAGGAAAAGAAAAAAGTCCTCAGGAATTATAAGTTACCAAAATGAACCCAAGAAGAAGTAGAAAATGTGAATGGGCCAAGTATAATAGAAGACATGAGGGTATGTCTTCTTCTAGGAAGGCCATCTATTTCCTAGATTTTCACCTTTGTTGCAAATGAATATTCTCTCACTGAGAATATTCTTGATGAAAAATAATATTCTCTTTCTCTCTGTGGTTTTTATTTCTTTCCTTATCTTGTCTCTTTCTCATTTTCATTACTTTTACTTTGGTCCCTAAATCAGGCTCCCCAAACAATTAATCTTTTGTTTCTTAAAATAATTAGCTTTGGGCTTGCTTATCCTTCATATTGCTTTTTTCTCTTTTAGTTTTCCTTTCTTTAGATTTTTACATTTAGTATTATGCTCTCCCTGCTTTTGTCTCATTTTGTTATTCTTTTTCTAGTTTCTTACGATCACTTTGTTTTCTGCTTTCTCTTTAGTAATGAATACAGTTTTTGCTACGTTCCAAAAATTTTGGTATGAAATGTTCTCTCTTATTTTCTAGGCAGTTTATAGTCTGTTTTTACTTCCTATTTAAGTGTTTCTTAATTTCTATGCAGTTAAAACTTTCTTTGGTAACTTTTTTTCTAAAATTTACTTGATTATGAATAGAGTAGGTAGACTGTAAAAACTATTAATTTTGATGTATTAAGGTTCTTTTCTAGCCAATTACATAATCTTTTAAAAAATTTTTTTGATATTAAAAATATTTAATCAAGAGAAGTAAGATTCTATATAGATTTCTATTAAATCACAGCTTTGATGATTTAAGTCAACTTCTCTATGGGCTCATTAATTTATCTACTCAATCTGATTCTGAAAGAGGAATATTGAAATTGCTTACTATAATTTTTTTCAAATTATCTTTGCACTTCTAGTTTTTATATTTTTGGTTTATATGTTTGACTGCAGTGTTTCTTGGTGCATACAGGCTTGTGACATATCTTCATAAATAGTCTTCTATCTGGTGTTTTTACATTTAAATTCTACCTCAACCTCATCAGAAATTAATACTACCACTTCCTCTTTTTATTGTCATTTTCCTCCTATGGCTCTGCTCATTTCTTCTCACCTCAACTTCATTTTAAATCACTTTGCTGGAAATGATTCTATGGATTAATTAAATACTCAAATATTTATTCAGTGTCTACCATGGACAAGACACTCTACTAGCTACTGGGGGGAATTTAAAAATGAATAAACTACCTTCAAGCAATTTTCAGTTTATTAGGGGAGAGAGACTTGGGCATAAATAACCACGGTTCAGGCGGAGAAGCACAAAGGAGAACTGGGTTTGACTGCTCATGGAGAAGAAGGTATTTTAGTTAAACTATGAAGAATGAAAAGGATCGCAATGAGTAGATTTGACTATGTCTTATTTCTTAAATAGAAAAAAAATGAAAAATAATATGAAATACATATCTGATAATGTTAGGTCAGAAAACATAATAAACATTGCATTTGTATATTATAAATATGTAAAAGCATATATGAAAAAACATAAACTGAGAGGGAAGAAGAAAGAATTACTAAAACGATTTTTCAGGTTGTGGAATTATTTTTTTCTTATTTAATGTTCTAGTATTGGTTTTTTTAAATAAATTTATTTATTTTGGGGGAGGCGTGTTGGGTCTTCGTTGCTGTGCGTGGGTTTTCTCTAGTTGCAGTGAGCGGGGGCTACTCTTTGTTGCGGTGCGCGGGCTTCTCATTGTCGTGGCTTCTTTTGTTGCGGAGCATGGGCTCTAGGCGCGCAGTCTTCAGTAGTTGTGGCATGGGGGCTCAGTAGTTGTGGCTTGCGGGCTCTAGAGCGCAGGCTCAGTAGTTGTGGCACACGGGCTTAGTTGCTCTGCGGCATGTGGGATCTTCCGGGGCCAGGGCTCAAACCTATGTTCCTTGCATTGGCAGGCAGATTCTTAACCACTGCGCCACCAAGGAAGCCCAATGTTCTAGTATTTTTGTTACAATTTTTATCATTCAGTAATTTTTTTTTGCATCAGTGTTTTCTGACTCTTAATAGATGACAGATACAGAATGGATAGCAACACCAGTAAACCAAAACTTTGCATTGGTCTTGAAAACAAGAGAGAATACTGAGAATTATGGGTCCAGGATTTTACTTATCAAAACTAAATTATGAACATTATTTAAGTTTGTTTCTGAACACACTTGGTGGTCTAAGTTTATAGCCTCTACCATTGCACTGATGGATTCTGGGCTCTGTCCTAACCCTCTGCAGGGTGCAGTGGAGAAAGCAGACGTTTCGTAAGTCAACTAAACCCTGTGGGAATCTCATTCCACACAGTCCTGCCATCATCACAGCTACTTCACAAAAAGCAACATTCCTTTCACGGAGCTCATGTCAAAATAGTTTGTTTTTTGCTTTTTTAAAAAAAAATAATATCCAGAAACCTTTCTTCTTGAAACTTGTTTAACAAATAGAACAACAAAATCACTCCTTACGATACTACTTGTAAACCTGGAGGTAGTCCAAGTTCGACAAACTTTAAAAATACATGTTCTGTATTTTTATTCACAGCCATTTCAATATTTGGTGGGGTTTTTTTTCCCCTACAGGTTTTGGTCTTTCAATACTGGCAAGCATCAGTGCTTTCCTAGACTTTAACCCAAGTTAACATCATTTTTTAACTTAAAAAGAGCAATTTCAACAGAGCCTTTTCATGCCAAAAACAAAGTATCTTTGTGCACCATGCACCCAATTCTAGGAATAGTCTGTTCATTACCTGGAGTTTTTAGATTCGAGAAAGAAAAATATAATTCCATTCTTGGCTTCTATTCATTATTTCCAGATACAAAACACTGTTTAGTGTAGAGTGACCAAATTTTCCTTTCTGTCTCCCAGGAATAAAGTTAAAATGTACATGAATATGAAAAGAGAAAAAAATGTGTTTTTTTTATAAAAAGTGTCTTCTCTTTTGATGTTTGAATTTTAATACCTCCAAAGTAGGGAGAAATCTTTGCCTAGGAGTATAGAAATCTCTTTTAAAAATATGATTGAGCTAGAGAGGTATCCAAAAAGGCTAGCCTGGTGAATGAAAAGTTTTGTGGTTAGAGTGAAAAAGGGTTGGAATACCTGGTATACCCACAGTGTTAAATGTCTTGATTTACTGCACATACACTTGAGAAAACCCCATCCTGCTTCAACTGAGCTTCTTTTCTTTAGGAGACTACAGTACAATGATGAAAACCTCTTGACTTTGCTGCTGGCCAACGAGGTAAATACTGCTCTTGCATTAGAACGGAGACTGCTCAAATGAGATTGTTTTCATTGAAAAAACAAATCACTTAAGAAAATTAGCTAAGATAAAGTATAGAGGAAGATGGTAAAACAGAGACCACAACAGAAGACTGTGAGCTATACGGAAAGAGTAGAACACATCACCATATTCTAACAGAGAAAATAATCATAAGTAAAAATGAAATTCAAGTTGTTTTTAAAAACCCTTATACTTGGGCTTCCCTGGTGGCGCAGTGGTTGAGAGTCCGCCTGCCGATACAGGGGAAGCGGGTTCATGCCCCGCGGAGTGGCTGGGCCCGTGAGCCATGGCCGCTGAGCCTGCGCATCCGGAGCCTGTGCTCCACAACGGGAGAGGCCACAACAGAGAGAGGCCCACATACCGCAAGAAAAAAAAAGGAAAAATTGTAAAGGGAGAATAATAATTTAGAAGTTTTTTATAAAGCACTTACGAATACTATATAAAAATACTTTATATATATACTAATACTGTTTTGTATTAGTACTATTTCCAGTTTTATTATATGTTCTTACCTCATTTTTATATTGAATTACAATAAATTTTGCCATTATATTCCAGAAGTTAAATCCTCTTAGAACTACTCAGAGTGTATATATATATATATGTATATCAGGGGATCCTAACCTGGGATCCTGAAATTATCTTTTACTATTACTATTACTTTACTGTTACTCTTTGCATGTGAAAAAAATGCTACTGTACTATGAGTACATTGTGGTTCTTTTGTATTTGTTTTAATTTTTTTCATCCAGTAAGGGAGACAGATTTGGGCAGTTAAATCATTTACATACCCACCTGTTCTTCCATGAAATCAAGGGTCATCCAGGAAAGCAATGCGATTCTTAGAGAGTTTAGGGATTGCATACGGAAACCTGCCTACTAAAAAGACTCAACTGATAAACATCTAACTTTGATTCTTTTTTTTTGTGAGAAAGGTTTTTAATATTTGTTTTAGTTTTGTCCTCTCAAGACAGGAATGCCCAGTGCCTTTTGTCATTCCTTCTACCACAGAAAAGTGGAGCTCTGATGACATGTTCGTGCTCTATAGTAAAGGCTTAAATTGTAAACCTTCCTGAAACTTCTGGTATTGTCACAGTGAACTGAATGATGGTGATGATGACAGCAGCAGCTAATACTTATTGAAGCTTTAATCCAAACCCAGTCACTGCCAGAGCCTGGACACACTGTCACTAAGCAAGCCCCTGCAGACGTCTCTCCAGACTTGGCAAAATTAGTCACCTGGAATAATAATGCCATGTCGCTAGAGGCCATCCAGAATTCTTAAATGCCTAATGAAAAGCAGTACATGCCTTTCGAAACATGATACTTGGATGAGCATAAGCAGTCTGCAGACAAGCAGATGGTCCCAAGCGCATCTGGGCTGTCATCATTGAGCAGCAGCCTTTCTCTGGGTCCCTCTAGGTCACTCCTTCTTTACCTATGAAACAGTTCTAATTTCCACCTCCTCCTCAAGTCCTCACCCCAACCTTTCCTTTCAGGTGACTGATACACACGCAATCGACAACCTCACTCCCACGTGACACGGTAAAATATAATGTGTTCAGCTGAGAACCCCTTCAACTTTCTGTTCCCCATACATTCTCCTCCATCCTTCCTTCCTCTTTGGTAGAAAGCAAGACCTTCCAAGCTTCCCAAGATGAATATTTCTACCTGCCTTGTCAGGAATCTCAACTCTCTCTGGTAACTTCAGACAATCAAGCATACGATGTGCTCAAGTGTCTCCCATCAAAAAAGCAAAATGAAATAAAAACTCATTAGGACCCCTATATGCCTTAGTCTCTACATCTTAGTTTCCCTCCATTTTTCAGCCAAGCTAACTGAAAGATTGTTTAATGTTCTTGTCTCTGTGTCCACATTTAAAAACCCACTACAATCTGTCTCACCCCTCCACTTTAAGTCACTCTCTACAAAATTACCAATGACCTTCTCCTTCCTAACTGCCCTCATGAATCCTTATCTTACTTGCCTCCTCTGCAGCACTGACCCTGCTGACCTCTGCTCCTTTCTTGACCCCTAGGACATCACACATTCTCTTGGTTCTCAGTACTTCCTTCTGTCCCTTTTGTGAATTCTTCCTATGTCTATCTCTTAAAACTTCCGGGGTTTCCAAGGCTCTGTTTATTACAGATTGTTCTCTGAGAGTTATTCCTTCACCCCTATGGTTTCAAGTCCACACATATGCAGAAGGCTTCCCCACGTAAACCTCCAGCCCAAATCTCTCTACTGAGCTTCTGATATTTACATGCAATTACTTACTTGATGTCTTCAGTCACATACCTCAAACTCAGCCTAAAACCAAACTCATCACCTCCCCATCTCTCCCTGACAGCCCACTGTCCTTCATGTTCCTTATTTCTGTGAGTGGCACAGAAACCAGAAAACAAGGTATTCTCTCTCCTGACTTTTCTTTGCCTGTCTCTCCCTCAACCAATCAATCAACAAAATTCCATTTTATTCATACTTCAAAGAACCATTTATATCTTTTGATCTCCACTGCCATGAAGTTAGTCCAGGCTCTGGAGTACTCTTTCTAAAACACAAATCTGGTCATGATACTCCACTAATTAAAATTTCAATGATGATAACTTTGTGCTTCAGGATTAAGTGAAAACCCCTTTGTATATGAAATAAAGATCCAATTAATGATTTGATGGCTTTTCTGGATTCCCTATTGCCATTGCCCCATTGCAAGCTATGCCCCAGTCATACACTAGTTTGCCTCTAGAACCTGCTGTTCCTTCTACCTGGGACATGATTCATGCACATGCGTCTTGCCTAAATTCTGCAGGTCTTAGCTTAGACGTCAAATCTGTAGCAGCCTGTGCTCATTCCTGTCATTTTATTTATCCCATTACAGACTGATTGCTTGTATTTTCCATTATCCTATAAATTTTTTTGAGGGCAGAAACTCTGCCTTGTTTATTCTTGCATTTCATATACCTGACTCACTACCTGGCACAGGGTAGGTGCTTAATGAATATTTGCTGAAATTCCAAAAGAGGTTAATATAACTAGTGTTGGTTTTCCAGGTAGTTTTCAGGTAATGGATCTCTAGCCACAGAAGGCTAAGGGTCAAGCAGGGAGCACAGATAGAGATGATAAAGGGGAGCACGGGGCCACTAGCCCAGGGGAAGCACTAATTATACGGGAGGAAATGTGATTTTATTTGTTTTGTCTAGTGTATAATGTAGGCTTGTAGGAAGAATAATTAATGTGCTGTTCTGGATCATTCTAAGGGGTTCTGGGAGGGAGGGGGGTGACAGTCAAATTAGCCTTGATCAATAGCTCTAAGAAGATAAAAAGATCAGTTATAACTACCAGGGCAGAGAACTCACATGGGCTGGAAGCCCAGCCTTCCTTAAGGGGAAGAGACACATCCTTGACTGGACGCAGGCTCAACTACTGTACCCAACATGTTAATGGAAAGAAAAAAGGCTGGGATGTAGGAAAGGAAACACTTCTGGGCCTCTCTAATGGTCAGCCCATCCTTCCTAGTCCAACTCCTCTAAAGTGTCCCTAGGCTGCTCCGATTAAGGGGCACTGATTTTTTGTTTTTTGCTTTTGTTTGAATGTGCTAGCTGCCAACAGTGTTACTGGCTGACCAAAATTTCACTAGATCCTTACTATATATAATGGAACCATGTAAGTTTTGTTAATTGTTGAATAATATCATCATTTTGAGGAAGAACAGAAACATATTTTTTCTCCCTAAACGCAATAGGTCTGGTAGACCTATTTCTCACTTGCTAGAACTAACTGGAAATCAGATATCAATCATACCGGGGCCCTGGAGTGTAGGGAAGTGTTTGATAATAGTCTTGGGGTCTCTTGTGTTTGTGCATAAATGATTTTATAAAGGAAATGTGGAAAACAGAAAAAGGGGAAAAATTAGGTTTTGTCTTATCATCCAAATGTGAACAATATTAACACCTTCATATATATCCTTCTAGAATACACTGTATTTATTCTACACGCACACTAAATTCAATTTGGCATCCTGCCTTTCCATATAACACAACATGAGCATTTTCCATGTTATTACCACTTATAATCATCATTTCAGAATGTTGTATAATATTTCAGAAAGTAGAGGACCCACAGTTAACCTGTGGAGACTCCTTCCAATTTTATGCTATTATAAATAATGTGGTGATGAATAACTTCATGCATGAAGCTTCTTCTGTATTTCAGATTATTTCCTTAGGATAGATTCCCAGAATTGGAATTATTGGGTCAAAGAACATGATTATTATTAAGACTCCTGACACATACTGCCAAACTGCTCTCCAAAAGCCGTATTTATTTACAGTCCATGATAGTAACCATTTCACCACAACTTGCTCTGATTAGTACCATCATTAAAAAAACAAGCATGCAAAGTAAAACAACAAAAGAAAACCTCCGATACTTTTGCCTTTAATGTGATAAGCAAAAATGGCAATATTTTTCTTTTTATATGTGTGGTTTAAACATTTTTTTTTTACTAATTGTAAGCTTTCGTATATACGTCAGTATATTTATTTGTTGTTTTCTCCTTTCCTGTGAATCTTCTAGCTATGCGCTGACTTGAAAGAGTTTGATGACCTATACATACTATTCAGTATTCATGAAGATTATATAATACTCCATGTGAAGAAAGAATAGTTTCCAGCAAGATGAGCCAAAGCAACAAGCCTGTATCCAGAATCCAACCCTGAACAGATGTTTGCTTGGCAGCCTAGCTGCAATAATTAACATCAGAAAGCAGGGCAATTAAAAAAAAATACAACCAGATCTCACATCTATGAATCATGGTTCTGTAAATGTCCCAAACCATCTGGATGACTGGGCTCCAATGCTCCATTTTGAGAAAGACCTGAACGATAGTACTAAAGACAAGGGACCTCTGAATACCAAGTGCTCATAGGATATTGTGTGTTGCCTCTTAAATCACTTCTCATCCCCTACCTTTTAATAACGGATATTGATGTAACTGTCTCAAGCCCTCTTTCCCTGGATTATATACTTCTCTTAGGCACATACTACATGTGATTTATCTTTATATCCTAGGGAGCACCAGAACCCTGCCCTGCATACAGTAAGCACTTTGTATTTGTTTGTTGAAGTAAATTGAAATAGAATAATCAAAGCCTTGGCAGATGTCTGACCCCAAGCCAGAGGGTGTCTCTTAATTGCACTGGTAGTTGTTTACCATTACGATAAACAGCTCTGTCTAAAGCCCCGCTGATGGTGGGAAGTCGGCACAGGAAAGCACAGCAGTGCTGCGGTGAAAAGCAATGTAAAGACAGAACAGCCCTTGGCTTCTGAGGCAGGTGGAGCGCCTTCACAGCACGTATGGTGCTTGCCCAGGTTTGCTGTGTGGTTCTTCACAAAGCTGACTGAGCTAGGAGGCAAACAGTGACTTCAATTTCATGTGCAAAATGGAAATATACTATTATTTTAATATACATTATTTTAGCTAAGGATTACTCATTTTCCCAATAAACAGATGGTGACAGGCAATTCTCAAAGGGAAAGAGAGGATTGCCCACCTGAATTACCAACTTAGAGAGATTTTCATTTAAATTTCTCAGTATTATTTGATCGAATATTTTCAAAACATTTAACTAACATCTCTCCCGCATTTTAGGAAACATGCTAATTGCCTCCAATCCACATCATTTCTTTTGCAATATTAAAATCTTCACTAAATCTGTTCTGGCAAAGAATTTACTAAAGCACTTTTTAAAAAAAGAATGCATGGCATAATCTGTCCCTCAAATTATTTCCTTCCAGCTTTCAATTAATGAAACATTTCAAGTCTCTGCCTCTCTCTCTCTCTCTCTCTCTCTCTCTCTCTCTCTCACACACACACACACACACACACACACACACACACACACACGCCTCTTACTTTTTTCTTCTTTTTTGCTTAACCACTTAAGAGAATAGGGGCATAATTTTACTTAATCATGATATAATCATCTCATCAGGAAACAGCATAGGTAAAATATTCCTACCCAATACACATTCTATATTCATATTTCCCTAATTGTCCCCAAAATGTTCTTCATAGCTGATTGTTAAAAATCACTCAGGATCCAGTCAAGGATCATATAGTACATTTTGTTGTCATTTCTCTTTCATCTGTTTTAATCTTTTGGTTTTTTAAATAAAATAATTTGTTACTAACATTTTAAGAATTCAGGCGAGTTGTTTTGTAGAATGTCTCACAATCTGGAATTGTTTGCTATTTCCCCATAAACAAATCTGGCTTAAACATTTTGGGTGGTGTGTGCTTCCCATGGTGTCAGATCAAGAAGCTTGTACTTTCAGTTTTCTCCATTGTTGGCGGTGACAGTTTTGATCACTTGGTTATGGTGATGCCTGTGCCAGCTCTCTCTATTTTAAAAGTACTTTTCCCTCGTAATTAATCAATAATCTGATTGATACTTGACTATGGGACTATATTTTATTCCCCCAAAACACTTTACTCAGTAGTTTTACCACTGAGTATCAAAAACCACTGAGCATCATTGTCTCTAGGCCCTTTCAGTCATCAGACTTATTAAATATATATATAATTTTATACATGTATATATTATAAATTTAATGTATTTTAAATACATATATTATTAATTTTTTTTCCTTTATTTTAAATCAGCATTTCATACTGATGCTTCCACTTATAACCCAATGCTACAAGGGTTCTTTCTCACTTTCCCTCATTCCGTACTTGTAACTCTCTTCTGCCATGGTTAGAAAACTGATATCAACGTATTTATTTATTTGCTTTATCTTCCAGTACATAAATAAGAATTTCCTAATTACCGTATCAACAAATTAACAACAATAAACCACTACAGAAAGATAAAGATTTGTCTGAAATTCTCTTTCTGCTCATAATATATCCTACTAAGCATACACTCAGAGTACTGTGTTTAAAGTTGCCTGAACTCATTCTTCTGTGTCTATGCAATTTGATAAATAGTTATACCCTTTGCTTCTGTTCATACTCTATCTTCAGGCTTACTTCTTAAAAACTTTTTTTTTAAAGTTCTTTTTGATTGAATTTTATTTTTGATAAGTAGAACATTAACATGGTTCAAAAGTCAAAACTACATTGAAAGGCATACTCAGAGTATGCCTACTCTAGCTTCCACCCCATTCCCACCGCCTCTATAGGTAACCATTTCACTGTCTTGTGTATCCCTTCTATGCTTCTTTTTGCAAAAATAGGCAGATATATTCACATTTCTTTTGTATTTTGCCCTAAAGTGTTTTCAGTCTAGTTGAAGAGATACAGCATTCCCAAGTAAAAAGTTAACTAAAGAATACAAGGCAGAATATTAGTGACAAAATAGTCCAGAAAATACATGCGCTAGTACTAAATGCTCTGGAGGTTTCTTCAGTACATCTTCAGAGACAGGTTTTAATAACCTGTTTATTCATGCATAGGATTAAAAAAGCTATAAACATCCAGAGCTTTGCATTGCCAAAGATATAATACAGTAAGAATAACATTTTCAAAATTAGCTAAAGCAAGCTGTAGTCATTATTTGCACTCATTCTTCACCATCAAATGAGCATTCACAATCTGTCACGTACATGACAAGAAGGAATAGTTATCATTATACAAAAGACAGCGGAAATCATGAAAGTCCACCTTAGAATTTTTAAACATTTAGCAATAGAAGTCGATATACGCTAAAAGCTTTTTATTTTTTCTATTTTAAAATAGAATACACAAGCTAATTCTTCACTTTAAAACAGCAAACTTAAAGAGTTCTCATAAATAACTCTAACTGGCCTTAGAAGTAAAAACTTTATTAGTGATAGGACCTTTGGCTAGAAATTGATTAAATATCCAGACATGATCATTTCTGGTTTTAAAGGTTAATTAAGTAACTATTCAGTTAAGTGCTATTCAGATGTAATCTGCTTTCCCATAGCTTATCAAAAACTTAATGGATTAGAGAGGCAAATACATCTGTATTAAAGTAGTATTAATAATACCCAACATGGACAATACGTACCAAGCACTATACCAAATGCTTTGTATGCGTCATTCTGTTCTCTCTTTATAACATTCATATGAGGTTATTTTTATTGTTATAATCATCGTCATCATCTCCATTTTGCAAATGAGGAAACTAAGGCTTCTCAAAAGTTAAGTAGCTTTCCCAGGGTCATAGAGCAATACAATACTGTCTATGCAACTGAAAAATTAGAGTTAGGTAAGTCACCTATATGTGATTGTTCACTCTATTTTTATCAATATCATACTTGCCTGTTATTTTAAAAAATCAAATGATTCTTACAAGGTAGGTAATAACAACAGAAACCCAACTCTAACCCCTATTCTGAGAGGGAAACAGTTTTTAACATAACTTTCTTTTGTTATCTTTTTGTTTCTAGAGAATATGCTTATGCTCCTAATATTCGAAGATTAGAATTTAGAACTCTCCTACTTTTCTCACCATTTTACTTATTTCCATCCTCTCTGTAGTTATAACACACGTTTTTGTTAATTAAAAATTCATTTTAAAATATTGTGACTACATAAGTGATATTTACTATTTACTAGTGAGCCTAATATTATATTCAATGTCATTTCATTTCTCACATAACTCTTTTTTTTTTTTTTTTTTGTAGTACGCGGGCCTCTCACTGTTGTGGCCTCTCCCGTTGCGGAGCACAGGCTCCGGACGCGCAGGCTCAGCGGCCATGGCTCACGGGCCCAGCCGCTCCGCGGCACGTGGGATCTTCCCGGACCGGGGCACGAACCCGTGTCCCCTGCATCGGCAGGTGGACTCTCAACCACTGCACCACCAGGGAAGCCCTCTCACATAACTCTTAACATTTCTAGGGCTTATAATTTTTATTTTTATTTTTTAGCTTTTTATATCCCTATTACTAATATTTCTTAAAACTCTGCAACTGAATTACAAACTCCTCTTGAAGATTATTTTGCACATAATCAGATGAACTAGTTTATCAAATTCCATTTCTTCTTTCTCAGAGCATATTTTCTGGAGCCCTCTGTCCTGCTCCAGTATGGACTGTTGCTAAGCCTAATACTTTTGCCTTCTGTTGGAGCCCATAGCTTCCTGGAGTTCATGTTAACCACTATCTTGCTTCATTTCTCCTGTTTTGCTGAAGAACATCTCCATGGAGGAGTCATGCAATCCACATTTCAGAGTGAGAGAGCAAGAAGCTGATGGGAACATCTGTGAGCCAGCCTCACTGGCTGACTGCACTGCTAAAATCAGGTGGCAAGCTGGCCTTTTTGCTGGGAAATCACCAAGTACCAGTAAGCTTAGGTATTTTCCCTGGAGCTATACACATTCTCCAGGGAAGAATCCTCTGGCTTTATGCCTGCAAGCGTATGTCCAACAGCCAGTGCCAGAGCATGTGGCCAAAACGGGTGTGGGGGATTTGTTGCCTTTTGTGTGGACTTGTCAGTGCAGAGCCTCTATCTCATCACACTGGGCCTGCAGCATCCCTGCTAGAAATCTTATTACTCTGGAGGAGGGGCAATCACCTTGCTGTGTAAAGTTCAGAAAGGTGACGGGGGTGGAGTTCCTACTCTTCATTCAGATTTTCAACTAATCCTGCTACCTTCAGCCCCACAATACACCACCATCTTAAAAAATATTCTGAGGCTTCCCTTCCAAAGACTTTCTGAGATTCACTGGTGCAGACTAACCTCTTTCCTTTTTTTAGTCATCCAAGTTTCAACTAGCTCTAAGTCAGTTATCCCTCCATCCATTTTGTCCTTCTGAAAATGGGTCTGGATTTCTGGTCCACTGTTGTCTTCTCCCTAGTTCTCATTGTCTTTCTGAGTTGAAATCCAAGTTTTGTGAATGCTAATGTGTTTGGAAAGCCTTCAACTAAAACAAACAAGATGTTATGTTTTCAATGAAAATTCTTCTACTCAAGGAGATTTGTCCTTGAAATAATACAATGAGCTCATTCTGTTGTATCAAAATGAGGTATGAATTAGACCAAGTTTTGGAAAAAAAGGGTAAATAATTCTAATTTTTAACACAATACCAGTGACCCCTGCATTTCCAGCAAGTCACTTGATCTTATGAAAATAAAGATAATTGTAACTTTCCTCAAGTGTAAAATGGAAGGCTTGAGTAAGAAATTATTAAAAATGCTGTACAAAAACAGATATAATGCAGTAGCATTTTTTGGTTCTGTTCTTCATTAACTGATGCTAATGCCAAAGAAAGGAGCCAATTTACCATGCTTCTATAAAGAATATAAAGCTTTTCTTTAATACTTACAAGTTACTCTATCATAAACTCTTGAATAGCCAGCATTAGAAATGACTAGTGGTTACACTTATAAAAACTCTAATTCTACTGTGTACTATTAGAAGATTGCGTGTAAACATATGTTTAAATGCATCAGAAAATCTGATTAAAAGAAGTAAGTGGTAACCTCTTTTGTAAAGTGAATAAATGCTTCTCTGTATCACTGGCTTTGTAATTCTACATGTTTTATCTTAACCTTTTACCACTGAATGTGTTAATCTATTTATAATGCTTTGCTTGTGCCAAAATAACCACTGAATACAATTTGAATAGAAAGATTAATGTGACTGATGCCCACACTGTAAAAATATACACTCAGTTAACATTTAATAATAACTTCCCAAAAAGTCAATGACATTCATATATACATAACTAAGGAAAGAATTTAATCCCTATTTCAATCATAGGATTATATACACTTGAGCTTAAAGGTCTACAAAACACATGATCGTAGTATCAAGTAGAGGGAAATGTGTACACTCCCTAAAGCAACATTACTTACCCAGAAATCTTTTTACTCCATGTAGGTTATTTTTATCCTTTTATGCCTCCATGTACATGTTTTCTATACCTAACTTATAGCTTATGGTAAGACATACAAATAAAATAAAGCTGCAAAATAAAGGCAAAAGAACCCCTGTCTGTGGGCTTCCCTGGTGGCGCAGTGGTTGAGAGTCCACCTGCCGATGTAGGGGACACGGGTTCGTGCTCCGGTCCGGGAAGATCCCACACGCCGCGGAGCGGCTGGGCCCGTGAGCCATGGCCGCTGAGCCTGCGCGTCCGGAGCCTGTGCTCCGCAACGGGAGAGGCCAAAACAGGGAGAGGCCCGCGTACCGCGGAAAAAAAAAAAAAAAAACCCTGTCTAATCTTGCTCAGGACAACTCCAATTAATCCCGAAATTTAACTCCGTGTTTCCCAGTGCAAAGACAAATGTGAAAAGCAGTGGGGTGAACGTCTGTTAGTGTTCAGTAAAGAAAAGCAGACCAACTCACTGAGAGAAACATTTTTTTCTACATGAAATTCTAAGAAAACCTGTATGACTCTTCATATAAAACACTGAATACCATGAAAGGCAGAGTCACCAAAGATATTTTTTGAAAGATGTTTTCACGTGGCCATGTCTTTTTTTCTCTTTAGTTGTATTCACAGCTAAGACTTATTTCAGTAAAAGGGAAAATAAACAAAGGGAAAAGGCACATGGAGTGAAGTCCAGAGGAAAACAGGTGCAAGTTTCCAAAAGTGCTCTCGCAGTGGAGTCACACAGAGGGCAAGTAATTCTGCCAGCAACAGACAATGCATGTGAAGTCTCACAGTCCATTAGAGATTCAGGGCCCAAGGTTTTACTGGGGACTGCTCATGTTAGCTGCCTCTGCCTAGCACAAACCCAAATTCCAGACTCCCAGAAGACAGGCAGGTTTTCAGGATAAATTGTACTCTGTGCACAAACAGTTTAGGGACAGTGACCCAACCTTACCATTTGGGCAAGGTTTTACTTCAGTGTAGGAAAATGTTTCCCACTCAAGTTCCCATATGTCAGCCAAGGGTCCAACTTGCAAGTCGGACTTTCTAAGGATGGTGGGCTCAAGCCTGCTATGTTAACTCCTTTCTGCACAGATTCCACGAAAATGAGGCACTAATGACCCACTAAACTGACCTACAACCTATTAATGAGTCATGCCAGCTTGAAAACGCAGTTTTAATATTTCCCATCTTAAACAAAGAAACAAACAAAAAATCCCTTTCTTGACACCCCATTCCCCGAAACCTTACAATTTTTTTCTTTGCTTTCCTTCACTGTAAAATTTTTAAAATCTAGAAAAGTAAAAGAATAATGAATGAAACATATTCCTGTTGTCTAGTAATAATAATTATTAAGATGTTGTATTTGCTTAGACTTTCATTTATGTGTGTGTATATGATTTATTTAGTTAGCTATTTATTTATTTAAAGAAAAAAAATAGTACAAATACTGAAGTCGCCTTTAACTAGCCCCGTTTTCTTATTTCTTCTCCCAGTAGCATCAACAGTCATTAGATTGGCAGGCCTCCTTCTAGTCCTGTTTACACTATTAGGTAAAAGTGTTTTATTTGCCTATATAGTCAACATGTATTGTTCTATATTGTGCCTTTGTCCACTCAGCATTTTTTGAGACCTACTTATGTTGGTAGATAAAGATTTAATTTTTTGGCTGAAATGCTATATATAATGTTTTATCATATGTCATATTTTATTAATCCAATATGTTTTTAGCGGACTCAAGGTTGTTTCCAAAGTTAGTTCTTAGAAATAGTATAGCAGTGAAAATGCCTGTACATGTTAATATATCTGTGAATGAGTATCTTCAGAATTAAAATTCTTGGGTCTTGGAGGAACTATGCCTCTTTTTACATTACTATTTTTTTTAAGATAATGTGAAAATACGGAAAATACAAAAAAATGATATATAGTAGTATCTATAATTTTATAGTATTCATATTTATAACTCTATATGATTATATGCATATATATTTTAAATAAAATACAGATCATACTATATACACTATTATGACTTGCTTTTATACTTATTATATCATATTTCCTAAAATATTTTAAAGTGTCTGCATATATGGGTGTCCCATTATTTAACCAACATCTACGATTCAGCATTTAGAGTTTTCCACACTTTCTCTATTATATAATATAGTGATGAATATCCTAGTGATAAGTATTGGTGTGTGTGTGCATTTCTGACTGTTTTCTTCCAAAAAAATCATAAAATTCCTGACTTTAAAAGTATGAATTTTGAGGTTCTGGAACCAAGATGGCAGAGTAGAAGGACGTACTCTCATTCCCTCTTGCGAGAACACCAGAATCACAACTGGCTGCTGGACAATCATCGACAGAAAGACCTGGAACTCACCAAAAAAGACAGCCCACATCCAAAGATAAAGAGGAAGCCACAATGAGATGGTACAAGGGGCGCAATCACAGCAAAATCAAATCCCATAACTGCTGGGTGGGTGACTCACAGACTGGAGAACACTTATACCACAGAAGTCCACCCACTGGAGTGATGGTTCTGAGCCCCACGTCAGCCTTCCCAAGCTGGGGGTCCAGCAACTGGAGGAGGAATTCCTAGAGAATCAGACTTTGAAGGCTAGTGGGATTTGATTTCAGGACTTCGACAGAACTGGGGAAAACAGAAACTCCACTCTTGGAGGGCACACACAAAGTAGTGTGCCCATCAGGACCCAGGGGAAGGAGCAGTGACACCAGGGGAGACTGAACCAGACCGACCTGCTAGTGTTGGAGGGTCCCCTGCAGAGGCGGGCGGTGGCTGTGGCTCACCGTAGGGATGAGGACACTGGCAGCAGAAGTTCTGGGAAGTCCTCCTTGGCGTGAGCCCTTCCAGAGTCCGCCATTAGCCCCACCAAAGAGCCCAGGTAGGCTCCAGTGTTGGGTTGCCAAAGGCCAAACAACAAACACGGAGGGAACCCAGCCCCACCCATCAGCAGTCAAGGGGATTATAGTTTTACTCAGCTCTGCCCACCAAAGCAACAGTCAGCTATACCCACCACCAGTCCCTCTCATCAGGAAACATACACAAGCCTCTTAGACAGCCTCATCCACCAGAGAGCAGACAGGAGAACCAAGAAGAACTACAATGCTGCAGACCGTGGAACAAAAACCACATTCACAGAAAGAGAGACAAGATGAAAAGGCAGAGGGCTATGTACCAGATGAAGGAACAAGATAAAACCCAGGAAAAACAACTAAATGAAGTGGACATAGGCAACCTTCCAGAAAAAGAATTCAGAATAATGATGGTGAAGATGATCCAGGACCTCGGAAAAAGAATGGAGGCAAAGATCGAGAAAATGCAAGAAATGTTTAACAAAGACCTAGAAGAATTAAAAAACAAACAAACAGAGATGAACAATACAGTAACTGAAATGAAAGCTACACTAGAAGGAATCAATAGGAAAATAACTGAGGCAGAAGAACGGATAAGTGACCTGGAAGGCAGAATGGTGGACTTCACTGCTGAGGAACAGAATAAAGAAAAAGAATGAAAAGAAACAAAGACAGCCTAAGAGACCTCTGGGACATTAAACACAACAACATTCGTATTATAGGGGTCCCAGAAGAAGAAGAGAGAGAGAAAGGACCTGGGAAAATATTTGAAGAAATTATAGTCGAAAACTTCCCTAACATGGGAAAGGAAATAGCCACCCAGGTCCAGAAAGCGCAGAGAGTCCCATACAGGATAACCCAAGAAGAAACATGCCAAGACACATAGTAATCAAACTGGCAATAATTAAAGACAAAGAAAAATTATTAAAGCAGCAAGGGAAAAATGACAAATAACATACAAGGGAACTCCCATAAAGTTAACAGCTGATTTCTCAGCAGAAACTTTACAAGCCAGAAGGGAGTGGCATGATATACTTAAACTGATGAAAGGGAAGAACCTACAGCCAAGATTACTCTACCCAGCAAGGATCTCATTCAGATTTGATGGAGAAATCAAAAGCTTTACAGACAAGCAAAAGCTAAGAGAATTCAGCACCACCAAACCAGCTCTACAACAAATGCTAAAGGAAATTCTCTAAGTGGAAACACAAGAGAAGAAAAGGACCTACAAAAACAAACCCAAAACAATTAAGAAAATGGTCATAGGAACATACATATCGATAATCACCTTAAAGGTGAATGGATTAAATGCTCCAACCAAAAGATACAGGCTTGCTGAATGGATACAAAAACAAGACCCATCTATATGCTGTCTACAAGAGATCAACTTCAGACTTAGGGACACATATAGACTGAAAGTGAGGGGATGGAAAAGATATTCCATGCAAATGGAAGTCAAAAGAGAGCTGGAGTAGCAATACTCATATCAGATAAAATAGATTTTAAAATAAAGAATGTTACAAGAGACAAGAAAGTACACTACATAATGATCAAGGGTTCAATCCAAGAAGAAGATATAACAATTATAAATATATATGCACCCAACATAGGAGCACGTCAATACATAAGGCAACTGCTAACAGCTATAAAAGAGGAAATTGACAGTAACACAATAGTGGGGGACTTTAACATCTCACTTATACCAATTGACAGATCATCCAAAATGAAAATAAATGAGGAAACAGAAGCTTTAAATGACACAATAGACCAGATAGGTTTAATTGATATTTATAGGACATTCCATCCAAAAACAGCAGATTACACTTTCTTCTCAAGTGCGCATGGAACATTCTCCAGGATAGATCACACCCTGGGTCACAAATCAAGCCACAGTAAATTTAAGAAAACTGAAATCACATCAAGCATCTTTTCTGACCACAACGCTATGAGATTAGAAATCAATTACAGGGAAAAATACGTAAAAAACACAAACACACGGAGGCTAAACAATACATTACTAAATAACCAAGAGATCACTGAAGAAATCATAGAGGAAATCAAAATTACCTCGAGACAAATGACAATGAAAACATGACAATCCAAAACCTATGGGATGCAGCAAAGGCAGTTCTAAGAGGGAAGTTTATAGCTATACAAGCCTACCTCAAAAAACAAGAGAAATCTCAAATAAATAATCTAACCTTACACCTAAAGGAACTAGAGAAAGAAGAACAAACAAGACCCAAAGTTAGCAGAAGGAAAGAAATCATAAAGATCAGAGCAGAAATAAATGAAATAGAAACAAAGAAAACAATAGCAAAGATCAATAAAACTAAAAGCTGGTTCTTTGAGAAGATAAACAAAATTGATAAACCATTAGCCAGATTCATCAAGAAAAAGAGGGAGAGGACTCAAATCAATAAAATTAGAAATGAAAAAGGAGAAGTTACAACAGACACCACAGAAATACAAAGCATCCTAAGAGACTACTACAAGTAACTCTATGCTAATAAAATGGACAACCTGGAAAAAATGGCCAAGTTCTTAGAAAGGTATAACCTTCCAAGACTGAACCAGAAAGAAATAGAAAATATGAACAGACCAATCACAAGTAATGAAATTGAAACTGTGATTAAAAATCTTCCGACAAAAGTCCAGGACCACATGGCTTCAAAGGTGAATTCTATCAAACATTTACAGAACAGCTAACACCCATCCTTCTCAAATTCTTCCAAAAAATTTCAGAGAAAGGAACACTCCCAAACTCATTCTATGAGGCCACCAACACACTGATACCAAAACTAGACAAAGATACTATGAAAAAAGAAAATTACAGACCAATATCACTGATGAATATAGATGCAAAAATCCTCAACAAAATACCAGCAAACAGAACCCAACAACACATTAAAAGGATCAAACACCATGATAAAGTGGGATTTATCCCAGGGATGCAAAGGTTCTTCAGTATATGTAAATCAATCAATGTGATAAACCATATTAACAAATTGAAGAATAAAAACCATATGATCATCTCAATAGATGCAGAAAAAGCTTTTGACAAAATTCAACACCCATTTATGATAAAAACTCTCCAGAAATTGGGCATAGAGGGAACCTACCTCAACATAATAAAGGCCATTTACGACCAACCCACAGCAAACATCGTCCTCAATGGTGAAAAACTGAAAGCATTTCCTCTAAGATCAGGAACAAGACAAGGATGTCCACTCTCACCACTATTATTCAACATAGTTTTGGAAGTCCTAGCCACGGCAATCAAAGAAGAAAAAGAAATAAAAGGAATACAAATTGGAAAAGAAGAAGTAAAACTGTCACTGTTTGCAGGTGACATGATAGTATACATAGAGAATCCTAAAGATGCCACCAGAAAACTACTAGAGCTAATCAATGAATTTGGTAAAGTTGCAGGATACAAAATTAATGCACAGAAATCTCTTGCATTCCTATACACTAATGATGAAAAATCTGAAAGAGAAATTAAGGGAACACTCCCAGTTACCACTGCAAGAAGAAGAATAAAATAGCTAGGAATAAACCTACCGAGGGAGACAAAAGACCTGTATGCAGACAACTATAAGCACTGATGAAAGAAATTAAAGATAATACAAACAGATGGAGAGATATACCATGTTCTTGGATTGGAAGAATCCACATTGTGAAAATGACTATACTACCCAAAGCAATCTACAGATTCAACGCAATCCCTATCAAATTACCAATGGCATTTTTTACGGAACTAGAACAAAAAATCTTAAAATTTGTATGGAGACACAAAAGACCCCGAAGAGCGAAAGCAGTCTTGAGGGAAAAAAAAGGAGCTGGAGGAATCAGGCTCCCTGACTTCAGACTATACTACAAAGCTACACTAATCAAGACAATATGGTACTGGCACAAAAACAGAAACATAGATCAATGGGACAAGATAGAAAGCCCAGAGATAAACCCACGCACCTATGGTCAACTAATCTATGACAAAGGAGGCAAGGATATACAATGGAGAAAAGACAGTCTCTTCAATAAGTGGTGCTGGGAAAACTGGACAGCTACATGTAAAAGAATGAAATTAGAACACTCCCTAACACCATACACAAAAATAAACTCAAAATGGATTCGAGATCTAAATGTAAGACCAGACACCATAAACCTCTTAGGGGAAAACACAGGAAGAACACTCTTTGACATAAATCACAGCAAGACCTTTTTTGATCTACCTGCTAGGGTAATGGAAATAAAAACAAAAATAAACAAATGGGACCTAATGAAACTTCAAAGCTTTTGCACAGCAAAGGAAACCACAAACAAGACGAAAAGGACAACCCTCAGAATGGGAGAATATACTTGCAAATGAATCAATGGACAAAGGATAAATCTCCAAAATATATAAACAGCTTATGCAGCTAAATATTAAAAAACAAACAACCCAGTCCAAAAATGGGCAGAAGACCTAAATAGACATTTCTCCCAAGAAGACATACAGATGGCCAAGAAGCACATGAAAAGCTGCTCAACATCCCTAATTATTAGAGAAATGCAAATGAAAACTACAATGAGGTATCACGTCACACCAGTTAGAATGGGCATGATCAGAAAATCTACAAACAACAAATGCTGGAGAGGGTGTGGAGAAAAGGGAACCCTCTTGCACTGTTGGTGGGAATGTAAATTGATACAGCCACTATGGAGAACAGTATGGAGGTTCCTTAGAAAACTAAAAATAGAATTACCATATGATCCAGCAATCCCACTACTGGGCATATACCCAGAGAAAACCATAATTCAAAAAGACACATGCACCCCAATGTTCAATGCAACACTATTTACAATAGCCAGGTCATGGAAGCAACCTAGATGCCCATCGACAGATGAATGGATAAAGAAGATGTGGTACATGTATACAATGGAATATTTCTCAGGCATAAAAAGGAACAAAATTAGGTCATTTGTAGAGATGTGCATGGATCTAGAGACTGTCGGAGTGAAGTAAGTCAGAAAGAGAAAAACAAATATCGTATATTAACACATATATGTGGAACCTAGAAAAATGGTACAGATCAACAGGTTTGCAGGGCAGAAACTGAGACACAGATGTAGAGAACAAATGTATGGACACCAAGTGGGGAAAGCAGCCAGGGGTGGGGATAGTAGTGTGATGAATTGGGAGATTGGGATTGACATGTATACACTGATATGTATAAAATTGATGACTGATAAGGACCTGCTGTATAAAAAAAAAATAAAAATTTAAAATTTAAAAATAAGTATGAATTTTGTAAAACATCTCATACATCTAGTATATGGCTATTTTAAAAATCAACACTAACTGTATGAAGAGATTTTTTACAAGGACATAAAGTAATGCAGTCCAGGTTTGTATCTTTCTGAAGATGTGACTTCAGACAGGACACTTAATGTATCCCTTTGTTTCCTTTTCTGGAATATCAACATATTTTGCTGACCTTCTAATAATAACTAGCTAGCATACACACTGATATCAAGAAAACTGCTATGTGGCCGCTAAGTGTTAGGTGAAAGTCTGTAAATTTGGACACTAGGATTTAAATGGTAATTTTGGTGGCTTTCTGTGAGAATAAAAACACACTACTAATAAACATATATAGTTGCAGGGCCAGTCCATCTCAGGACACAGGTGGCCTAAACAATATCATGAGCAGGGTCATGATTATATGATTCATCAGGAAGCAGCTCTGGATTTGCTCAAAAGTTCAATCAAGGAAATGACTAAGTTCCCATCAATACTATACTATAACGTATGTCAACAGATGACCTTAATCTGAAATAATATTAGTTTTTAATTAAAAAGTAATTTCCCTTCATTACAAAAATGGATTCTTCAGAAAATTGTACCCTAGGTAAATGAAAGATTCATTGGAGGAATGAAGTCTTTGTTACTGTCCATCAGAAGGCCAAGCATCTAACCAACATGAAAAGCTTAGTTTTGGTGTGTTTGATTTTTGAACTGTTTCTGACAATAATTGACTGAAAGATTGAGTTATCTTTCAAGACTAATTATTCTACCTATAGTTGGATGATGGAATCTGTGTAGAGAAGAATTCATATCCTGTTTCCATCATCAGAAAGGATACTGTTCAATTAATAGCTATATCAAATAATTTAATCCTAATATTAACTAGTGAAAAGTAGAGCTTTATAGCAATTATAATTTTATTTTTCTATCTGTTCCTTAGTTTCATCATCTGTACATACCTCACAGAGTTTTTCCAAGGATTTTGTGAGCTAATCCATGCAAGGCATTTCGAGTAGAGCCTGGAATGCAGTATAAACTCAACTAAGTGTTAGTGATTATCATCATTATTCAAAATCTTTTCCTATCTACTCTACAGCGGTATTTTGTTAAAAGCACAGAAGAGATTCCAATCTATTCTGGGATCACCTAGTTTAGTCAGGGCAATCCATTTTGCCCAAAGCCAGGGAATATGTTATAAATGTACTACCTGGGGCTGTCTACCTAAACAGCACTCTCTGGAGTTGTGTAACACATTAGCCTTGAATTTGGTCCAGAGACAGTTCCTATTTAGAAAATAACAAGATGATGAGTAAAAAGGGTTGGCTGACTTAGTATAACTTGCATATGTAGCTTGGAGGGCATTATATTTCTAGGATTTATCCTAACATTTCACAAATGAATTTTCTATCTTACAGCAACAAATAATAACTGCTTTTACTTCTTGGTGCTGTTTTGTGTCATTTAACTCATAAACATTATCCAGTAGGTAAATAACAGCCAAGTAGTGATTTGAACCTTGACCTGCTAGGTGAAAAATACTGTGCTCTCTTCCAGTTGCCACTCAGTGAGATGACACACGGAATTATTAAAATACAGTGAGTATACATGGAGTATTCTTGTTATGTCCTTTCTTTCAGAATCCATATACTTCTCTTTTACTATATTATTTAATATGAATTAGATATGGTAGATGAATAAGAACTGTGCAATGAATAAATTGGCATTAAACATAGCCAAAGCTTTTAGACTTTTTCTTTTTTTTTAGCACAAATATACTCTGGCCTCAGCACTTTTGTGCCTGCTCACCCTTCTCCCTGGGGAAGAGTGAAGTCTCCTCCTCTGGGTGTTCACATGCCTCATTCCCCTGCTTCACTCAGGGCTCTTCTGAACCATCCCATCACGCACAAAGCCTTCCAAAAACAGCACATGAGCTCACATGTGCGCGCGCGCACACACACACACACACACACACACACACACACACTACCTACATCTACCTATCTACCTTTCCTCTTACCTTGGTTCTGTTCTTCTGGCAATAACCATTATCACCACTGTCCTGCTACGTATATTTATTTATTATCTGTTGCTTCCTATGAGAATGTAAGCTCCAAAAACTGCTATATCCCTAGAACCATGACCAGTCTATGCTATATATAGTAGGTGCTCAGTAATATAACAATGCTGAATCAGTGAAAACATCAAAATTAAATATCAGTTATTTCAAATATTTTTCTTTTTTTCCCCAATTGGCTTTTAAGAATAATTTTTAAGAAATGGTAACTTTCAGGAAACAAACATTTAATATTCTATATCTGAAAAACCACCATGACAAATGAATGTGTTGCTCAAAGATATTTTACTCAAAGCTCTGAAAAGATACTTTCAACTTGAGGTATGAAATAGGCATTTAAAAAGGACATGGAATACAGTCATCAAAATATAATGAACACTGAATGAGAAATTCAATGATCAGAGATTAGTCAATAAAGCCAAAAATCAAATTAAACTAAATCATTATTTCTAATTTATTCAAATATTAATAACACAAGCACATTACAAAAGTCAAATATAACTTGAAATCCCACAGGCTGTCTGCTACCATAGTTTTGCTAAGGAGCACCAAAGGAAAAACATGGGACAAATTCTTGGAAAATTTCAAATAGAAAAAATTTCTGTAAAACACAAAACTAATGCTTTCTAAGAATATAAAATACTTGAGTTATAAATCTACCTTTATCAATAAAGCTCATGTTAAATTACAGTAATTATCAAAATATATCTTAAATGGAAGCCCAAAAGCAGTGTATACAATTGTGAACCACTAGGCAAAATGGATATATGCAGTGTTAATACAATTAATATATGAAAACACACTGCAGAGATGATGGAGTACATTTAAAATGTTATATTCATTATAGATACCTTATATTTATCAGTGAATGTTAAGTTAGAAAAATTTCCCAAATTCTGTCAGGTGAGCTATTCAAACTTAAAAGTCCTCAATCTGTTCTGTTTACCAGGATAGGTCTTTATAATGCTTTCTATTTTAGTATTATATATATTTAAATGTATTTTAAATATTTAGAAACATCTAGAATGCCTAAGTCCTTTCTATTCTTTGGAAATTTCTTGCTTCTTTTTAAGGATGCTTTAAAGAACTACATGCCAAACTACCTTTGATTACCTCTTTTGTTTAATCAAGGCCTTTAATCAAATTCAATATCTATTTGTTCAATAAGTGTCCTTTTAAAAGGAGAAAGTGGCTTGATTTAAAATTGACCTCTGGCCAGCACCTCCTGATGTGACCCTTTCAGCTCCCACTAAAATGCATATGAAGACAAAGGAAAAAGACAAGAACTCAGTAGCAAAAGCTAGGGCTGGCAGTTAACACCCTACCAGGAAGAATTTCTTTAAACACCAGGGTTGAGGAAGGAGATACAGAGGAGGAGGAGTAAAGAAAAAACAAAACGCAAGGACAAATAGAGAACTAAGTGGAAAATACCATGAAAGAAATAATATTCGTTCCGATTAAACGCTCATTTTTAAATTAAAAGTGACTTTTTCATAACCTAACATTTCCTTGTTCTCTCATGTAAAACTTTTGGATCTAATTCAACGGAAGACGCATCCACACTAATGAATGTTGGCAGATGCTTTAAGACATTACCTAACCAAGTGATTTTTGAGTAATTACATGAAGAAAATTGTTAACAAG
Source organism: Pseudorca crassidens (assembly GCF_039906515.1). NCBI lineage: Eukaryota > Metazoa > Chordata > Mammalia > Artiodactyla > Delphinidae > Pseudorca > Pseudorca crassidens. The sequence continues at coordinate 36,388,887 of NC_090308.1, forward strand.
GCTAAGATAATCAGATCAAGAAACTGAAAATCATAGACAATGGCATCTGACAGACACAGTAGATACTCAATAAACAGTGGCTATTATTATTACCTGTATCATTGAAGGTGACAGCCCATTTAACACTCAGGATTTGCTTTTAGTCTTTAGCAGTAGTCTACTGCCCCTGAAGATTAAAGTTTTTGTGGAGTAAAACCTAGGCAAACTTTAAAAGAAGAAAAGTTTGTCTTATGTGTTCTGCCTCCTTCCCTTTTATCTTCCCCTTGTCATTTCTTGAATTCTTGGTTCCCTTTTATCACCACCATAAGTATACCTTCAAAGTTATTGCTTTCCAGAGTGATTTAAGTCTAAAGAGCCTGTGCTAATGTGTCTGAGATGCCAGTAGCTTAGTGTGTTAACCTTACCAGGTTTTTACTGAATTTCACCCCCTGTCTTTTTGGAGACACATCTTAATTGAAATCATGAATCTAACAGCAAAACTTTAGGTTCCATGGCAGACCAGGGAGGGGCAGACGTGGAAGCTGGCAGATCTTAGATCATTTCTCAGATCTCTTTTCTGCTGCCCCCAAACATAGCAGGCTAGGGAGACTACTAAAGGCACTTGGACCCCAGAGTCTCTGGCTTAACTGGGATGTCATGGGGTGGCCAGGAGCAAAGAAGCAAAATGCACTCTTTCTGTAAATTTTGCCTAAGATATTAAATAGTTGGGGTAAAGAGCCAGTATATATTTAAACAAAAGCAGTTGCTGTTTTCCTTAAATTCTAAAAGGTACACTATTTTTTACACAGCAAACTTTTTATTGAGTTAAAAAAAAAAAACCTCAATTGAAGCATTTTTGAACATTTCCTAGAGATTCAATGTGAAATGGTTTGTGCCAGAAGAATAGAAATTGGTACAGGCATTCAAACCTGCAAAATGCGATTCTCCCTTGAGCTACTTTGTGAACTGCTTACTTAGAGGGCAGTTATAGTGATGTAGACATTTAATTAAATATTAAATATCAAATCGGTTCATACATTAGACTTCATTAGCACACTCCAACAAGGAAGCTCAACTGAAACTAAAGTTAAACATATACGATTACTAATAAACCAAGAATAATATAAACAAAAACTTGGTAAATCATTATGTTCTGGCAGTTCCTATCATAAGAGAAAATAATTTCTAGTCATACTAGTAGCTTTGTGCCTGTTACTTAAACACCATCCTCATTCATTTAGAGCAAACACTCAAGAATAATAATTTAAGAAAATGCTTTTCATTTCAATTATGTGAAATGTATGAGATGCAAAGAAGACAGTACACCCGGAGGGCAACTGCTGTCCTTTCTTCTTTTCTCTGTGAAAGCCACACCTATCAGTCTGAAAACCTGTCTGACCCTTAGATTGCGTAAAAAAAAAAAAATTGCTAAGCTGTTTTTGCATCAGCAAACAGCGGTGGAGGAAGACAAGCATGAACCAAAAAAGCTATTTACTGAAACTAGTCTAAAATAACTGGAGCAATAGAGAAATCTGATCATTTTTAAAGATTCTATAACAAGGGTAAGATCAACTGGAAATAAAATTGCAAGGATATAAACAGTTTTTTCAGAAATTTCTCCCAATGAGTATGCATGGAGAGACTGCAGCTTGTAGCAGTTTATGTCTACTAGTTAGGAAGACAAAGGCTTTTATATTTGTCTATATCTTTCAGGGGAATAACACAATAGAAATGATAGAAAAAAAGGGAAGGAGGGAAGGAGGGAGGAAGGGAGGGATGGAAGAAAGGAAGGAAGGAGGGAGAGAGAGAGAGGAGAAATAAAAGAGAGAGTAAGAAAAGAGAGAGAAAGACAGTCAATATCAAATTATTATGCCAGGAGAATAGTCAGCTGCCATGAACCGAAGTCCTGTGGCATCATGATGCATTATTACATGGATATAGCTCTCCGTGGCATATATTCATATTCATTCTCTCTCTCTCTCTTTCTCTACCTCCCTCTCTCTCTGTCTCTTGCCTCCTTATTCTTTCTAGAAAGACATGGCATCATTTGAAAGACAATCACCTCTGCTTCTAAGAAAGTGAAAAAAATTTACTGTCCATGTCTGTGAGAGGGCTTGACAGGAGATGTTTTGAAGAAATCACAAGGGCTCCTGCAGCACAATTAAATGTGCCCTTTGTCTACATAACCTACCTTTATCCCTTTCTTGGACTGGCTTGTGAAGGTGGATGAGAAGAGAAAAAAAACTAGTTACGCAAGAGCCTTGATTTTCATCCTATGCCTTTACCCAAGTTCTGGCAACAGACCCATGAATACAAATAGAGAAAAAAAATGGTTCAAGGTCAAAGAACATATCCTCTTATATGTACATTTTGGACACCTCTGCTCAGGGAAGCCCACTCTACCTACTTTTTTATTCTCTGTGAACTAATTATATAAAATTACATGCAATGTGGTATAAAAGTACATATAATAAGGTATCATTTTCAACCATTAAATCAAGTAAAAACATTTTAATTGATAACAGTGAATGTTAATATCAGTATGAAGAAACTAATAGTCTCATGTATTGCTAACGGCATAGTAAATTATAAACCATTTTTGCAAATAATTTAGTGACTTCCGTTCAATATGATGAACTCAGTTGATATGAAAAATTTATCATACACAAACACATAAAAAATACTGAATGAAATGAAATATTTTTGCTATCTAATTAAGCTTGAAACCAAGAGAGGGAAGTCACCAGGATCCAGAGAAAGAGGGGTCTCCAAGGAAGGGGCCAGATACAGGCTATAGCTGAGGGCAATCGAGGGAGGGGAAAGGATCCAATCACAAGGAGATCTTGATCTGAGCTAAATGCACAAGGCCACAGAGGGCTGCTCCATTTGCAGGACTAAACAATACCCCACCAAAGGTAAGAGGGGAAGCCATCAGCCTTGATGGATGGTAGAAAGAGAATCATTCCAAAAAGTTGGAAACCAAGGCTTAAACTGTGCTCAGGACGGGGATGTCCAGACTCATAGCACTCTGTGATTCGTGGACCCCGAGCAAAAACTGGATATGATGACTGGTCTGGGATTAGGTAATGCTTAGCTTCTTTGTAAGTATGGCTCTCTAACCTGGAGCACAAGGGATGTTTGTGGAACACAATCCCAGTAAGGATGCATGTAACCATAAGAAAGTGCAAGGTTAAGAACAAGGAAACATACATGCACGAAACAACAGTCACCACAAATGAGATTTCTGCAGCCCAAGCAATGGACACAGCTGAATACATGAAAAAAGACTTTAAGGTAAGTAGGTTTAAAACCTTCAAATTGAGTAAGGGAAGAGTAGAAACTATTAGGCAAGGATAAGGTTGCTGCAGGAAAAAAAAAGTAAAAGAGGTCAAAATGTAGTAGATAGAAATTCTAGATGAAAAGCACAATCACTGAATAACTCAACCAACAAGGTGATTTCTAGGCTCAACAGAGTTGAAGACAAAATTAAAGAATTAGATGATAGATCTCAGAAAATTATCTAGAATTTAATTTTATATATATGTTGAATATACATATATTAAATATATGTATATATTCAATAATTGTATTTATCGAACAAAATAATTGTAACATACACTGATAAGACTACGAAGTTGTTATAAATCCATTTAGTGGAATAGTATGCTTTCTTTAAAATTAATTACAACGTCTGTGGAGCAAATTGGTAAATCCATAAAAAAGAAATCTAAGTGAAAGAAAGGATAGTAATTTCTATGCAATAATTATGAGTATATAACATATATAGAAATATATATAGCAATACAACATCGTACTAGTGACTGTGCTAGGGAAGTGAGGTTATATACTTTAATCTCTTCTATAGCCCTGTAGTTAGGAGTTGAGTATTACTAATCACCTGTATTAGATAAGTCCTCTAAAATTTCTCAACTCCCAACATCACAGTTATAATGTAAATTTTGGAATCTAGAGAAAAAAGTTCAGGCCTCTTTTCTCTTCATTAAATACGACTTAACATCTCCAACAAAAGGGGTACTCTACTTCTATGCCCCATTCTTCATTCACACTTTAAATGACACTGTTATGGGAAAATGGCCTCTATAAAGAAGCAGGAGCTCTCTGGGAAGTGTGCTCAGACCTCTGGTCCTTTGCAGGAACTGCCAGAGATGATGCAGACTTTGACAGCTCTTTCCTGGACCTGGCAGAGTGCCTCAGAAAATACCTGTTGAATCAATAGACCATTATTGAGTCCTTAGAAATGGACACATTTTCTTACTGATTTTTCAAGGCTGTAGGACAGAGTATAAATCTTCTTTACCTGCAGTTTAAATATTACTCCTAGAAAGTGTGATATAAATCAAGCCTGAATTTGCTACATAAATAACAATTTCCCATAATTCCTAATTATGCTCCAATGCCTTATGCTCTAGAGAAAACCATATTTAATTAATTAGCAATCTATACTTGAAAGCTTTCTATTGCATACAGTTCAAGGAGAATAGCATAAATTCGTATTTTTAGAATATAACATGACACATGAATTTCTAGCATTACATCCTAAAAATTCTTAAAGATTAAATGTCTCTTCAAGATTGCAAAGATTTGGATTTAAGAAAAAAATTCTTTCAAAAGATTTTCAAAGGAAGCTTTGAAGATCTGTTATTGGAAGCTTAGGCAATGACCGCTTGATGACTGAAAATCCTATCCAGATATCTGCTTTTATCAAGAAAGATTTTCCTGCAAAGATCAAGTTTCTCATTCTGTTGCCTGCAAAACAGAAAGTCTTTCTGCTTTCTCATCATCTTTAAGAAGTTTCACCTTATACCCTTATGTTATGCAAGATCTATCTGTCTTTAAATTGCAGAGTCAACATTCTTGCATGGAATTTTTTATCCTTTGATGTCTCAGTATGCTGATATTTCAATGTCAAAAAAGCTTCAGATACTTCCCTGAATGACCTGAGGCACCAGGTTTGAGGCTGAGTTTACAAAATCAATCCTTTCCTTTGTGGCTATAAATCCTACATACAAGCCCTTAGAAAATACCTTTTATTTTTCTTCCTTTTGTCAACTACTGAAAAAAACCTGAATATTCATGTGACTATAGAGTAGTGAGATCACTGTAGTATATACAGAAGTCGAAATATAATACTGTACACATAATCATAACAAAATTTTATTTAAAAAAACAAACAGGGAAAGTCTGAAAAACTGTCACAGCCAAGAGGAGCTGAGACATGATGACTAAATGTAAGGTGGTAACCTGGATGGGATCCTGGAAGAGAAAAAGGACATTAGGGAAAAACTGAGGAAATCTGAATAAGGTATGTACTTTGGTAAATAACAATGTATCAATATCGGTTCATGTGACAAATGCACCATACTAATGTAAGATGCTAATAATAGGGGGTACTGGGTATGGGTTATACAGAAACCGTACTATCTTTGTAATAATTCTGTAAATCTACAACTGTCCTAAAATAAAAGCTTATTTTAAAAAATAAAAAAGAGACTAACTTTCACAGGAACAAGTCAGAATTAACATTTCAAAATGAGTGTGGCTCTTGTCCTTTGTGTATATAGTTTGCATTTATAATTTTACCTTTCCCTTTACACAAAAGGCTTGTAATCAACACAACAGAGGATCATAAAAAAGATTCAGACCCTCCCAGAACCTCACTAAGAGCTTTATTCTTCTTCTGCCGATGCTATCATGGCTCAGAACACTTCTGTACCTGCCTTTGGGGACAATTTCCTAGCCAGGCAAGAAAAGCATTCTCATTATCTTGACTCTGCCAGGCATTTATTCTCCCCAGGGCTAGGGCCTTGACTGCACTGCTTATCTCCCCTCAACTTCCACCCCCATACCTCTTGCCTGTGATTCACCAGCCACAGGAAAACTATCCTATCTGAATGCTGGTGGGTGTGGTTTGAGGGTGAAGGCAGAGGAAAAGGCTAGGACGCAGGCTAGAATTGCAGTGTGATGACAGCCATTCCTACACCAGCAGCCTCCCACTCTTAGGCACACAACTGGACCTTAGTAACAGGGTTAAGACAGGATGTAGACCGTAAGTCAAAAGAGAAATACTATCACTGGTGTATCTTGTTTCTTTTAATAATTGGTTTTAGATCTTATTTATACATTTCTCTAAAACTTTCCTACTGGATTTTTTCTAAAACTACCTCTGAGAAAGGTAACCTTATTTGATTGCTGAATTCTAAAGAAAAAAATTTTAACTTACCATTAAAGAAAAAAGATCAGAAGCAATTTTAAAACATGCATTTCACGTGCAGAGTTTTGCAGAGCTTGATGTCATTTGGCTGCTGGACAATGAAACTAAACATAGATGTTGGGATCAGTTAGTTCTAAGTTCCCATCACGGGCCTTCCCTAACTTCTCTGACTGAACCTCAATTTCTTCCTCCCAAACCATTTACCTCACAAGGAGATTTCAGGACTAAAAAGGACAGCATAAGTGAAGGGGCACAGTGTGAGATCTGACAACAGCTACTCACAAACAATAAACATTTAGCTTTTCCTTTACTACAATTACCTTTCATAACGATGATGATGACGTTGCTGTCTACCAATCCTCGAGTGTTCATTACGTACTAGCTACTGTATCTCCATTATAACATGAGGACCAGGAGACTTGGGGAAGTTAAATACCTTTTCCAAGGTCACAAGTCCACAAGCAGCAGTGCTGGGAGTTTACCCCATATCTGCCTTAATCCGGAGCCAGTCCTGTTCGCACTACGATGCTTACTCCCTCTTCTTAACAGTTGCTGTAGAAACATGTAGGCTCTCCACTCTGCTTCTTACTGACCCCGCCTTGAATAAACCTATCGTATGTAACGATGTATTTTAGTTTGATTTTAAAAGAATAAATCCTGGATTGCCAATCACAGCTATGTATGCCACATTTTGGTAACAAATACAGAAAAATATTAAAATAAGAGGAAATGATGAAAAATGAGAAATCTGTTTCATTCCACTCAATTCATTCTAGACTAAACACCAATGCTAATTGCTAAATCATATGATCTCAACACTGCAAGTCAAGACTTTAAACATCACCTCCTATACCCACATATCTGATTCTTAGCCACCTTTACCTGTCTAACCACATGTGCATATGTGTGTGTGTGTATAAAATGATAGGAAGCTCACTAGTAAGGCAGGCCACTCAGTCTTTGGCCACCGCTGTTACTAAATCAATCTTTCCAATATACGACCAATTTTTTTCACTTTCTCCTTATCCTACGGTAAGGTTCCCAGACTCCATGGCATGCTGGTTGCTCTTATTCATCTGACATATCTGCCTTATACCATGACTCCAGAACTATAACAATATAACGAGTAGCCTCTTCTGACCAACAGAGTCCTCAAAACTCCTCTACATATAATAGAACAAAATAGATTCTACAATATACATCAAAGTACTCAGTTACAAAATAACATAATAGGGAAGATTCTACTATCATGAGGGATATGAAGCCTCGTAAGCCAGCACAAAAGTCACATGGACACTGGCAGAAAGTAGAGAAGAGGAGGGAGACTGCCAACAGGAAAGCGTAGGGCCAGGGTTAAAATGACAACAGAAAGCAACAAAGGAAAACAGGGGGCAGCAGTAGGTAGGAGTCAATAACAGGGTCAAAAGAAATAATAACTTTCGGGATGAAAGTCAGGGAAGGGATCCAGATTGGAAGTAAATGAGGAAATGCAACCAAAACAAAGCACAGAGAAGCAAGCAATTCTTCTAAGTCCCATAGGGAGGTGAGGAGTGGCCAGGAGAGCATTTAAATATTGAGATGGAGGCAAAAGTAGGACAGGAATTCAAAGCGACCTGGGCCAGTTAGAAACCTCATCACCTCCAGTGAAGAGGAGGATTAGAAGACTTAAGGTCATCGATTACTTAATCCACAAATGAGCACATTGTTGCAGTGCCTGGAAAGTGGCAGCTAAATTCCTCAGCAGCCAAGCAAGCTTCCTCACACTCAATAGTGACAGACCAGACAGAAGGACACTTCATTTAGAAGCTAACAACTAGACAAAGACGTTCCAATTGGGATAATCAAAGTAGGCCACTGTAAGGATTGTTATTCTTTTCAGTATTTTACTCTCTGACAACACCAAAATAATTCAACCCTTAGAAGTTTGGAGTTTATAAAAACTTGTCATTAAAGATCCTATTTCATATTTAGAATACAAAAGCACTGAAAATATACCTGCACAAATCATTTTAGTATGCCCTGCCTAGCTGGAAACACGGGAATTCTAGAGGTCGGCTTCAGATACTCCCTCATCTGTCAGAGATAATTGATGGCAGTAACATTTGTTCTTCAGCTGCTGTGCATTTTTTCACTTATCGTTGCTTTGAATCACACCACTGAGGATTAAAAGATAATCACTTCGTTTCCCTCTCTCAGCACAAATAATAAGGAATCCATGCAGTGATGCATGGAGGATTCCGTTACAATGTATTCCTATCACACAAGGAAGAAATCCTATGCTTCATTCAAAATTGTAAAATTAAAGGAGAAAGCCAAGACAAGTTTGTGAATTCTGGACTAGTAAGTAAATAATCCCTAAATTTAATGACTGTGATTCAATTTTTAACTGCACATTTTAACACTAAAAAAGTGTATTTATAATTAGGAAGAAACTAACTTATTTCAATTTATTTTTGTTGTCATATTTAATTACTAGTTGAAAATGTATTAGTACATCTTTATCATAAGATACTAACAGGTGGTAACATTAATATGGGATTCTGTGTACCTCAGCTGTCACTAGATCCTTCATTCTATAGTTCTTAAATTAAGTCCAACAAGCTTAAAAGTACAGTTCTATTTATTGCTGACCTCAAAGGCATAGCCTCTAAGAATAAATGGTAGCAAGAATGGAGTACAGTAGAAGAATAAACACACAGGAAGACCAATAACAAGAAAAAAACACAGTAAGAATACTAGAAAATTTATTTAAAATTTCACATCAATACTAGACTCAGCATTCCCTAACAGAACTCTAATCTTCAGAATACTTTTGCGTTCTTTTATTTTCCTTGTGAGAAAAATCTCATAAATAAGCAGTAGGTGCATATTAATAAATAAGGAAATCAAAGGACAATTTAAAAATTAATATTCTGCAAAATGCCAAATCAATAAGTAAAAGGTAATCTCTGAGTTGATGATTGAAAATTTGAGACTCTATATTCCAAGGTCTTTTTGGAATTTTTAAATTATGTGTAACTGAAGTATAGTTCTCATACATCATATTTTTATATATATGAAACGCCTTATAACATTAAAAGTAAAAGGAAGAACAAAAAATGCTTAGCAAAAGCATGTTACCGTTTAAGTTTACCCTATTTTTAGAAAATCTTTTTACATAGTAATCCGTTCAGGACTCTCTCTTCCCATTAGTGGAGCATGTTGCTGGACTACAAAGCCTGATTCAAACTAGAATATGAAAAACTTCCTCAAAATGTATTGGGTCACAAAATTATTTCCATTCCCTTTAAAACATGCAGATACTCCCATACTTCAGTCAATATATTTAGATAAAATATATTCTAGAGTGTCTATTTCTCTAATGAATACAAATCTGAAATGCACCAGGTTTCCCTAGAATATTTGATTAACATGAGGACCAAAATTTTCTTAGGAAATCAAGACAGAATAATATTTAAGGGTAAAAGAATCAATAGTTGTGTTTTTCAAAAAATAAGAAAACGTTTTCTTTACAGCATTTACATTCATATAAAATGACAGCGAACAAATTGTAACTGTTGTCTGATACCTCTAATACCCACCCCTTGCATTTATACATTATGTGTTATATATAACACCTCATATATTATAACATTATGTGTTAGTGTTTCTGAAACTGGAATCCAGTACACAGTGATCATCACTATACTCAGGGAGTTTTTTTAAAACCCGATTTTAAGACAAAATTCCTTTTTGAGTGATTATCCATGTCTTACACCATTTAATAGAATATGTCTAGCTTCTAGATTCTTAAATAAATTAAAACACTGCTTTAAGATCAAGATAATCGTACAACATGGCAAGGTTTTGTACTACCAATTGCCAAGGGCTAAAGGGAAAGGAACAGAGATGTTAATGTAGAAAGTAAATATTAAATGATGAAACCCCATTATATAACCAGGGTTTCTCAGTAGTCTGAATGGAGAAAGGCTTGAGAGAATTGAGTCATCACATGACCAATGGCAGACTAACAAGGATAACATTCATCTACACTGATTTAGTTTCAGGAAAAAAAAATATTCATTGCATTAAACTGATCTTGTAAATTTGTAGTTAAGTTACTGGTTGTGTAACTGTGTTGGGACCTATGTTAAAATTTGTTTCTGTTTTATAGCTGTAGAACTGCATGAGGGGAATACGTGTAAAGCATGTGGAAAGTATAACTGCATGTTTATGTATATTATAACGTTAAGTCAACAGCAGGGAGTCCATGACAATTTTCTCCTTTCAAGGTGGTCTGAGTATTTCTCAATTTTAAGAAATACTGCTGCATACTTTCCTAAGCAGTCTTTATCATTTCATCTGATCCTCAGAGCAGCCCTGCAGGGCTTATCTCAACATTTTCAAGATTAGGCAAATGCGGCACAGTTGGCTTACCTGTCCTGCCTGCAGTTATACTTTCGGCTTTGGCTAAGTACAGTGCTTTTTCCATAATACCACAAACATATCAGTGAGTGTGAACTACAATTTTAAACCTTGGGAGGAAAAAAAAAGTTTGTATTTGCTATTTTTCTAAGAGAAGTGGGAGAGATGAAAGAAGAGATACACTTATAGGTATTCACAAGGCAGAAAGCATCCAGTGAAACCGAAGAAGAGCTCTGCTGGGCCTGTCAGCTGAGGAAGCAATGAATCCCTGCCAGCTCCAAGCACCAACTTCCCTGTGCACCTGCGGTTAGCCACTGATATCACGAGCAGGCTAAAAATGGAATGGCGTTTCTACAAGAGGAAATTTAAAATAAAATATCCCAAGACCAACCACTCTCAGGACTCGACTAGGAGACTCAGAACCAGAGCTAATAGGAGATAGCAGGCCCTGCTTGCCCTCATCGTCCTATGCGCTGTGTTTTTCCTTGTTCATTCATCAGAGGATCCAAGTCACCCTGAAACAGGAAGGTGTGTTTGATGTCAAATTCTGCTATACACCAACTGCAGGTTCTAGACCATAGGTAAAGGTGTAAGAAGACATGTTTACACTTGAAAACAAAAAGTGGCAGCAAAAAGCACTTTTGAAGGACTCAATTCAACATCTACTTATTTAGTGCCTACTATATGCAAGGCATTGTTCTTCACCAAAATGAGAATATAGATTCCTTGTCAACTACAAGTTTATAATCTCATAGGCGTTTATAATCTTATGTTGACAAATAATTACTATAAATTTGATAAGGGCTATGACCAATATAAACATAATATGTATGGAAAATGGTATTTAGAGAATTTAGAATTTTGAGATGTTGGGCAAACTGAAGATTTAGGTAAGCTTATGGATTTACATGAGCATTTAGGAAACCTCCAGTCAAATGAGTCTTCACTCCCCCTTGTCTATACCCCATGGCAGTTCTTTTCCTCAGCTCCTTTCCCCTGTTTCAGACTGAGGAAGAAAAGGCAGATGTAGGTGACACATAAGGTGTCATCCACAGAGTGGGATAACAAAGGTGCAAAGGGGAAAGTGACGTGCGAAAAACTGAGGTAATAGTCAGAGATGACCAAGATTTGAGGCTAAGCAACTAGGAGGATAGAGATGACAGTAACTGAGAAAGGAACATAGGAAGATGAAGTGGTGAATGTTCTGGAGAAAACATAAAAACTTTCTTTTTGGACATATTTAATTTGAGGTATGTCAGAAGCAATGTCTCTTAGGAGATGCCCCCAGCTCACAATCAGAAAAGGGACTCTGGAGCCTGCAAGAGAGATCAGGGTTAAACACAGAAATTCTGGAGTCACTCCTGCATAAGGGCAGCTGAAGGGATGGGAACAATGAGGTCAAAGGAGTACGTACAGGGTGGAAAAGTGTGAAGGCAGATCATGGAGAAATACACTAACTGAGAAGACAGGGTCCAGAGATGCCATCAAGGGCGAGACAGCAATAAAGCTAAAGGTAGAGAGAATGGAAAGACAGCAGGGACAGCAGTGTTCAGGGCTGTAGAGGGTGAACAGATAGAAGGCAGAGCATTACCTTGAAAACAATGTCAGGGTTTCTCATGTGCACTGGCTCCCTTCAAGGTCCTAGGAATGTACTCAAAGGGTCACGTTTTTGCAGAAATAAGGTATTTCAACTGCAACTGGTTAACACCACTTTCTCCTTCCACTCTGACCTCTCCCCATCACTGGGTCAGCTATTGTTATTGCAGCTATGAGTGAACATTTTTCAGATCTGAGAATTTGAGTTGGTGATATAAGAAGTGAGAGTTTGGGGGGATATGTCGATGAGATTTACCGTCACTTTTGAGTATAGTTAACTAATTGGTAGGGCCCCAGGGTAGGAACAACTTCCAGGAATGTCTTACTTCCTCCTGAAATGACTCACCTGGATCATGACATAAGGTACAAGAATTGTATCACACAGCGTCATGTCCTACAGAGCTCAGGGTGGGAAATACGCATGCCATGCAAGAGAAAACAGGTTTGAAATGTAGGGAGGCAGACATTTATCTGTAGAAAACTCCTTCTCATCATCAAACACAAAGCATTTAAACAGGGATTTTATTCGCTATGCTTAGGTCAAAACGGAAGTTCTCTTCAATCAGTTTAACAATTAAAGACACATCATACTTTTTTTTTAATAGAAATATGGCATAGAATTTATCAGCATGCCTTTGTCTATAGGACACAAATTTGTAGGAGTGCTACAGGCAAGTTTGCATGAGAGACATGTTTCACGCATCCCAACTATCAATACTAAAAACATATTACAGATGTATGAAGCAGTTAATACCATATTATATTTTTAAATTGTGTGACTTTGTAGTGTTTTTCAGCTTTCTAAATTTGTAATTTGTTTTGATTTTTCTAACCATTTTCTTTTGCACCTAATTTTATATCCACAATTTATGGTTCTTTGTCTTAAAGACTACACCCACACGGCATAAGCTTCAGAGTCCAAAAACCTAGGTCTACCCCTGATTACAGATCTTACTTTCAAGACAGCTGTATCAGTAGAATGGTGGGGGCAGAACTCAGATTGCAATGGATTAAAGAGATTTAAAACTCTTCATAAAAAGATCATAAAAATAACAAAAGGAAAACCATGAACTGGGGAAAGATATTGGCAACACTCATAACTAACAAAGGATTAGTACTGTGAGTATAAAACTACAACTCCCATGAATCAATAAGGAAGAGACAAGTAACCCAAGAGACAAAGAGAAAAAATGTGCTAGACCTGAAAAGGCACTTCAAAGAAAACATGAATGAACCATAATGTAAAAAAAAAAAAAAATGTTCAACCTCATGCACACATTAAATTACGAGATTTTTTTTCATACCCACCAGATTGGTCAAACACTTAAAGTACTACAAAGTGCTCTTGAGGTTATGGAGCAACAAGGACTTCCATCAGTTGTGAGAGCAAGTATAAACTGGCACAATGACTTTGGAAAACAATTTGGCAATACCAAGCCAAGCTAAAGATGCACATTCTTATGAAGCATCATACCTTCCTGGATATAAACCCTGGAGAAATTCCAGTACCTGTGTGTTGTAATAGAAACAGTAAACAACAACATCAGAAACAATGCAAATGTTTATCAATAGTATAATGTCTGAGTAAATTGGGGTTTATTCATACAATGAACTACAAAACAGCAATGAGAATGAGCAAATTGCTGTCATGCACTTCAATATGGATGAATCTCAGGAATTTAACTTTGAATTTAAAAAGCATGGCATAAAAGAATATACAACAGGGGCTTCCCTGGCAGCGCAGTGGTTGAGAGTCTGCCTGCCAATGCAGGGGACACAGGTTCAAGCCCTGGTCTGGGAGGATCCCACATGCCGTGGAGCAACTGGGCCCGTGAGCCACAACTACTGAGCCTGCGTGTCTGGAGCCTGTGCTCCGCAACAAGAGAGGCCGCGATAGTGAGAGGCCCGCGCACCGCAATGAAGAGTGGCCCCCGCTTGCCGCGACTGGAGAAAGCCCTCACACAGAAACGAAGACCCAACACAGCCATAAATAAATAATAAAAAAATAAATTAATTAAAAATTGCAACCTCCCTTTAAAAAAAAAAACAATATACAACATATGTTTTCATTTATATAAAGGTGAAATTAGGCAAAAATAATCAATACTGTTTAGGGATACATATATTTGTGGTGAAAATATATTAATAAATGATTCAATAAAATCTGAGATATTAATTATCTCTCAAGGAAAGAGCACAGGAATGTTTTGGATGGGTATCATGAGGCAATAAAACAATATTAACTTAAAAAATTGTGTCAAGAAGATAAAGGTATAAATAACAAGTCCCAAACATCTCCCTATTCAGGGTTCTAAATACCATCAAGAATTAGCAGTAATCTTGTTTCAATTCTTTCTTAATGGATATATAAGTTTTCCATAGGTAATATTTGAGTACCTAGCATCACGGTTTTGCATAATACTAGCAGCCGGGCTTTACAAATGATATTTTATACACCTGTACCATCAGAAATTCTTGTACTATATCCTTGACTATCTCAGTGCTCTCTCAGACAGTGAGCTCCAAATCCCTGAGGCTGTCAATAGTCAGCCACAGAGCTATAAAATTCAGAGTCAAGTAGAAGATGTAAATTTTCAAGTATAATTCTTACTCCTAAGAAGATGAAAGCATACTTAGAAATATAATGCCACACAACTGCCTACTGTAGCACTGTGAGCACTGAAGGAAACACAGGGCAGCTCAGGATACATTAGTTTCAAAATACATTCAAAAGTTGGTTGTAGAAATTTTTGTTACCTACTTAAGGTCATGCTAGTAACTATCTTCTTTCTCCAAATTGGAAGCAGCAATTGCAACTGAGGGAGGTTTGGAGTCAGAAGTCTGGGTAATCTTGGTTATTTCACTTACAAGCTTGTGAACTACGGCACTTATGAGGCAATTGGAAATTTTAACACTGACTAGATATATGGTGATATTAAGAAATTATTGTTAATTGTGTAGGTACAATAATATATTCTGGTTATGTTTAAAAGAACGTCTTTATAGAGATACATACTGAGGTATTTGAAGATGAAATTATGTCAGGAATTTGCTTCAAAATAATAAAGAGAAGGGAAATTAGTGAGAATAAAGATGGAACAAAATTGGTCACAGGTCACTGACTATTGGTAGTTCCGTGATGGGCATGAGGGGATTACACTACTCTGTCCATTATTTTATGTTTGAATTTTTCCATAATAAAAAGATGCATACACATATTTATAACACACACATATCCCTTACATACTTTTTTCTCTAGGCTAACACTTAAAAATTACCATTTCTTCTAGCCTCACTTTTTCCTCCTCCTCCCATGATGATCCCCTCCCCCTCTCCAACCTTTACACTCAAGGAGAGCAATTCATTTTCTAAAATGTAAAGCATTGTTGCTTCAATGACTCCTCACTGCCTGCAGGATAAAGGCCCAAATTCCCTGCCCTTGATTACAGATGCAGAGCTTTGTGACTGAGTCCTCTTCACGGATCAATTGTGTCTTCTGCTTCTACTAAAGTCACTTCGATTCAATGGAAGAGCTATGTTTTTGCAGTCGTGGTTCTCTCAGGCCTGGAAACTCTTCAGTAGCCCCTTCCACATCTGGCTAATTCCTTCTTACCCTCAGATCTCACCTGAAGCCTGACTGGGTTCTTAATAAAACCCTTCCTAACAAATAGCCTACCTATCCCTCCTGTGTGCTGTCCCAGCACCTGCACCCACCTCTAATGTAGCAACTACTACACTGTAAGACAAGGGCTTTTACTTATATGCCTATCTGTCTAGTCTGTAATTCCTTGACTTAAAAACATCGTATGTTTGCTTTGCGTCCCCAGGACCTGGAATAGTACGTGTAGTATCTAGAAAGCACTCAGTGAATATTTGTGCAATTAGGGAATAATCTTATTCTCTCATAGTTCCTTAGCCTTTTCATCAAAAAAAAAAAGGAGAGCTAAGCAAATAGTGGTCAAGATGGGCTAAGGATAATAGTTTTAATTATAACAATAGAAAGGTGGGAGAGAAGAAGAGCTAATATGTATTAGTGCTTACTACCTGCCAGTTACTGTTCTAAGCATTCTATTTATATTAGTTCATTTAACCAGAAAACCCAAGCCTCTTGTTAAAAATTCAGATTCCTGGGACCATCCCAGAATTACTGAATCAGAATTCCTTAGGGGCTGGACTCAGGAATCTATTTTTAATAGGTGCCTCATACATTTCTGATGTTAAGTCAGCTTTAGGAATAACTAGCAGTACAGAGCCAAAGAAAGTTCATATGATAGCATGTACACTTTTCATTTTGAAGTTCACTGTTACATAATATTTATTATTCCATGATATTCTATAAATTTGTGAATAATCCTAGTGTAGGCAGAGTCAATGACATTGGTTTCTCAGCCTGTAAAATGGACAAATATTCTGTTAAATTGGAGAATTTAAGAGGCTTCACAGCAGTGTCTTTTTCTGATCTCTAATTATGACATCATCAAGGAAACAAATTGTTTTAGGTAAGTGATGGCTGGTCGTTTAGCAAGTAAGGATAAGATTAATAAACTTCCAATTGCTTTAAAGTTAGAATTTGACAACAAATTATAACAAAGAATAATATCCTGCTGAATAATTTACAAAGACTTGGAATAGAAATCCCGTGTTTTATCCTTCAAAAGTTAATTTCCAACTTCCTAAAACCAAATACAAATTCTGAACAAAAACAAAAACCATGCCAATTTCAACGAGAAAATTCTTCTCTCCTCCTACTATTCTAAACTTTCATTATTTTGCTCTAGGAATCAGCAAACTGGCCATTACTTTACATCTACACACCATTAGAAATATAAAGCAGCACAAAGCATCCTATGGCAAGTCCATTCTTAAAATGAATATTCTACAGCTTCTCAGTTTCTTGCTTGTTCCTGCTTGACTATGTATTATTTATGAAGCTTTCATCTGAGAACAGGGAACACATTTTAATATATGTAGCTGTCTGTGAGACCAGTATTTAAGATACCAGCTCGTTTTATTTAAGAAACATCCTAATTACAAAAGTACACCTTTGTGATAATAATAAGTGTTCCACTAAAATAATATTAAAAGGAAGTATTTCTTCACATGTAGAGGGTACTCTCTAGCCTTACTACTGAATATGTGATGTTCCACACCAGCAGCACTGGCGTTCCCTTGGAGTTTGGTAGAAATGCAGAACTTGAGCCCCATCCCAGACCTACTGAATCAGAATCTGCAATGTTAACAAGATGCCCTGGGCCTTGAAAGTGTTGTTTTATAGTTTTCATAAATCATTTGAGTCCCCTGAGTTCCATCTCAATTCTGGCAACCTGTGTGGCCTTGGAGGAACCCACCTGACTCTGAGCTGTGCTATCCAATAGAGCTTTCTGTGAACTTTCTGTGATGATGGAAATGTTCTATCCCTGGGCTGTCAAACACAGTAGCCACTGGTCACATGAGCACTTGAAATGTTGCTATTGAGACTGAGGAACTGAATCTTCAATTTTATTTAATTTTCAATTTATATTTAAATAGTGCCATGTAGCTATTAGTACAAATCTAGAAAGTACCGATAGTATAAAATCCCTTCCAGCTCTAACTTCTTACAAACTAGATCCAGAAAAATGATTTACAAAATCATATTCAGGACTGTATTTAAAACAAATATCTGTTGAGTTCCTACTATGTGTCAAGCACTCAGGCTTCATTAATGAACAAATGGAACAAAATCCTTGTCCTCATGGCTTACAACCTTGCAGGGAGAGAAAGACAATAAAATAAATACAATAAATAAAATGTAACATTATTAGAAGATAATAAGGCTATGGGAAATAGAGGAGAAAAGAAAGGATGAAGAATGGTGGTGCAGGGATGAGAGCTGGTAGCATTTCATGAGGTGCTTGCAGAGAGGAGGCCACCAGGAGAAGCTGACATTGGAGCACAGCCTGGAAGCAGACAGGAGTTAAACATGTAAATATCAGGAGGAAGAATGCACCCAGAGAGAGTAAGAAGCTACTGCAAAGGTCACAATGTGAGTAAGGGCCTGATGTGAATGAGAAACAGTAAAGAGTCTCCGGAAGCTGGATCTGAGTGAGCCATGGCAGGAGTAATGGGAGATGGATCAGAGAGGAAACAGCAGGGAGCAGAGGGTCATGGGTCATGCAGGGGCTTCAGGCCACTATAAGTCTTTTAACTTTTATTCTGAGGAGCCACTATAAAAGAGTAATGTGTCAGATCACAGTTTTTAAAACGATCTCTCTGGCTTCATTCTTGAGATCATTCCACAAAGGCTCCAGGGCAGAAGCAGGAGGAATAGTTAGGCTTTTATTGCTGGATTCCTGGTTAGAAATGATAGTGGCTTGGTTCACAGCAGTAGCAGGAGAAATGGTGAGAAATGGCTGAATTCTGGATATATTTTAAAGGTAGAACTAACAATAGTGCATGAAAATTAAGAATGTAGTATGACAGAAAGAGAAGAGTCAAAGTTGTTTCCAAAGATTTTGTCTAAACAACTGGAAGAATGGAATGGCCATCAACTGAGATGGGAAAAACTATGGGTGGAACACATTTAGAGGGAAATATAAAGAGTGGAGTATTTGACATGCCTATTATACATCCAAGTAGAGAAGTATTACGCAGAAGGATAAACCAGTCTGGATTTCAATGGAACAGCCAGAGCAGGTGATATAAATTAGAGAATCCAAGGTATGTAGAGAATATTTGCTAGAAATTGAATAAGATGACAAGAGCAGTGAACATAAACAGAGAAGAGAAGAGGACCAAGGCCGTTGAGAGTTAAAACAAAAGTTAAGAAGTAACTCAAAAAAGGAGGAATTAAGAAAGAATCATACAAGAAATATCCAGAGTAGAAAGGAAAAAAATCAAGAGACCATGGTGTCCTTGAAGTAAAGTGAAGAAAGTGTTTCAAAAGGGAGTGATCGATTATGTCAAATACTGTTAAGAAATTATGTAATGTGAGAGTGAAAAAATTACCGTTAGATTAAGCAATATCAAGGCCAATGGTGACCTTTATAAGAGCAGTTATAATGAAGAGGTAGAGGGAAAGCTTGACTGAAGTGTGTTCAAGAGACAATGAAAAGAAAGGAAATAAGAAATGGGGAATATAGACAACTTTTGCAAAGAACTGGACTGTAAGGAGAGTGGAGGAAAGGAATGCTAACTACAATGGAAAATGGGGCCATATGAGGGTTTTTGTATTTATTTTGTTGTTGTTGTTTTTAAAGAAAAGAGCAATAACAGAGAGTTTGTATGCTGATGAGAAAGATCCAGGAAAGGGAAAAATCAGTGATGTGGGACAGTGTTCAGCTAACTATTTGACACGTGGGCCAAATCTGGCCCATTGACTATTTTTACAGCCCATGAGCTGAGTGATTTCTACATTTCTAAATGTTTGAAAAGAAAAATCCAAAGAAGGATAATATTTCATGAAATAAGAAAATCACTTCAAATTCAAATTTCATTGTCTACAAATAAAGCTTTATTGGAACACAGCCATGCTCATCATTTACGCATTGTGTATGACTGCTTTTGCTCATTATGGCTGAGTTGAGTTGTTGTGATAAGGGATTATATGTGACATTTTCATTGATTCCCACTGTTGCACAGAGCTCGATGAATCACAATGATAGTTACTGTTATAACTTAACAGTATTTCAAGTGTCATATATATCGCTATACCGTGCACTTTATTTTCTTATTACGAATGCAAAAAGAGATAAAATGAACTTGGAATGTCATGCTTTGAAGGCACAGTGCAGTGTGAATTATTTTGCTATTGAATTAGATGGCAAAGCATTTTGTTATGTAGTAACATGATAGCTATGCTAAAAGAATACAGTATATGTCAACATTACCAGCCTATGCACTTATCACAATACTCCCAACTCATAGGAAAGCAATAGTCAGTCAAATTAGAATATTTAAAACAGAATATCCCATTACAGCAGAATTTCTTCACAAATGTAAAAAGTAAAATGAGGCTGCAACAAAACTTAATTTTGCAAATGGCATATTTGTTAGACAAGCCAAGAAAGCTGTTTACCAATTGCATATTAATTAAATTATATTATACTGCAGTTGCCAAAGATATGTTTCTAGAGAGAATAAGCTTATTTAAGACTAAGCCTTTTGGTAAGAACACTGCTCCAAAGAGTTGAAGAAATTGGAAGCAACATCAACAGTCAATTAATTTAAAAACAAGGCAAATGATTTCAAGTCATTTTCCTTAGCTCTTTACATGTCAATAGATGTACAGATACTAATTAATTGTTGTTATTTTTTTGAGGAGTCAATGCTATTTGAAGTGATAGGAAAATTAGCCTCATATGAATAGTCTGCATGAAATAAACTACAGGCAAGAATATTTTTAAAGACGTTGAGAAAACATAAATTCAGTATAACCTGAAGTGGAATCTGTTAAGATATATTACAATGGATTTGTGGTAAAAATATACGTAGAATAGAAAAAGGTTTAGTTTGTCAAATTCACAAAGCTAGTGAAAATTTAATGTGTTTAAAGGTTAGGATTACTCACTGTTTTATTCATTAACAGGTACTTTATGAAAAATATTCAAATCTATCATGTTATTGAACGAGTAGTGTTAACAGTGGAATTAATTTGCTTTCATGCAGTGAATTATGATTAGCTCTGTGCATTTTGTCAGGAACAGAAGTTGAATATACTGACTTACCTTACCACACAGTACACAGTAGTGCGATGGGCTATTAGTGGTAAAATTTAATTGCAATTTTTTTAGCTCAGATCAGTTTGAAATTTTTCTGAATGACAAGAACCACCTTTAACCACCT
Source organism: Pseudorca crassidens (assembly GCF_039906515.1). NCBI lineage: Eukaryota > Metazoa > Chordata > Mammalia > Artiodactyla > Delphinidae > Pseudorca > Pseudorca crassidens. The sequence continues at coordinate 36,409,921 of NC_090308.1, forward strand.
TTGGAAATTAGATTTTGCTGAAAACCTTATGTTTATTAATGAATTCAACCTAAAATCACAGACAAGACAGCACTTGTATTCAAGAGTTATACTATAGTAAAATCATTTTGACAACTACCATTTGAATCACAAGTAATGTCAAGCTGCTCTATAAATTTCTTGTACTGTTAAAAATTAAAACTAGAAGTAAAATATCCATTCCCACACAAATTTGAAGCTGATATTCTTTCTGAGCTCAAACTGCAATTCAGTCAGCATTTTTTTTGGACCCTGATTGCAATGCAACAGAAATTTCATATTTCAAAATTCATTTCAGTCAGTCACAAAGGACCACATATTGTATGATTCTATTTACATGAAATATCCAGAATAAGCAAATCTATACAGGCAGAAAGTAGATTAATGGTTTCTTAGAACAGGGAGGGATGTCGAGGGGGCAGGGAGTGACTGCTAATGGGTGTGGGATTTCTTTAAGAGAGAACTAAAATGTTCTAAAATTAGATAGTAGTAATGGTTTTACAACCCTGTGAATATACTAAATAACATTTAATTATACACTTTAAATAGGTGAACTGTATGATATGTGAAGTACATTTCAATAAAAATGTTTTTAAAAATCCATTTAATTGTGCATCAAGGAGCTTCCACCCAACCTTTGATTGGAAGTAATCAATTTGCAACGTAATGACATTCCAAATGCAAATAAAGAGAAAAATCTACTAAATCCTATAAAGGACTTCCAAAGATAAACAGAATATATATACAGGCCAGTAGCTTGATACCAGTGTTTGACAATGCCTATCTGTGTGAAAAGACATTTTAAAGATGAAATATGTAAAATCTCAAGACAGATCAACATTGACAGAAGACTTATTTGCAATTAATACTGATGATAGGGGACACTAACTTTGAACCCCAATTAAGCAAACTGTTATCCCAAAAGAAAAATTCTATTCTTTTTTTTTTTTTTTGCAGTACACAGGCCTCTCACCATTGTGGCCTCTCCCATTGCGGAGCACAGGCTCCGGACACGCAGGCTCAGCGGCCATGGCTCACGGGCCCAGCCGCTTCGTGACATGTGGGATCTTCCTGGACCGGGGCACGTGCATCGGCAGGCAGACTCTCAACCACTGCACCACCAGGGAAGCCCCAAAAATTCTATTCTTATTAGTAGATCTGTATTACATATAAAAAATCCTCTATTATTTTTATTTTTAAGTTTGTCAATAAAAATGTGGAAATTTGTTTTATATTCTTGGAAGTTCTTACATAATATTCTTGAATTTGTCTCTTGGCCTGCAAAACCTAAAATATTTACTATGTAGCCCTTTACTGAAAATATTTGTCAACTAATGATATGGAAGAAAGAAGATACAGATGTTGGAAAATCGTTTTGAGAAAGCAAAAAAGGGGAGTTCTTATACCACTGGAGAGACTTAATTCAGCCTTTAAAAAAATCTATTAGAAATGATTAGGTACAATGACCTAGCATGAAGGTAGGACTTACAATAATCAAAACAGATCACAGCAAAGGTCAAAGACAACTGGGGGAAGAAATCAATGGTGGAAGCCATGCATACAATATCTTTGTAAAATTCGAAGGATATGTGAGATCAGTAGTTGAAAATAATATCAAAGAAAGTTTGTGGTCTGATGGCTGTCCCCCTTTTCTGCTAACCACAAAACTGTATCTTTCTAAATGTGAAAAAAATATGCCAACATGGCAATACCCAGAAACAAGGTCAAAAAAGAAGGTAAGGCATTTATAGAAGTAGTGATCTTCAGCTTTATAAAAAGAGATAGTTTAAGATCAAGAATAATGTCAACTTGGCAGTGAAGACAGATGTGTACTTCCACTTAGACGAGAAATTGAGAATTATGCTCCTTTAATGGAGATGATTATTTCTACTTTTGTAACCTATCTAGAATTCATTTTAAAAAATGAAAGAACTGAAAGCAGAGAAGAGTGGAAGATACAGTTTTCATTAAAAACATGGTGAATAATTATGGACTATCATCCATAACTTCTATCAGAGACGTCTCCAGAGCTTTTGCAAATGCACAGTCGACAGTGGTAGGGCAAGAGACCCAAGAGGGTGAGTTTAAACCCAATTATCTCTATGGTGATACCCTACACTGTATTTTGTAGATGTGTGCTATCTACTAAAAAAGTGCTAGTTTGGTCCCTGCAGTGAGCCACAGCCACCCACCACCTCTGCAGGATACCCTCCAATACTAGCAGCCGTGTGGCCGACAGGGTCTTGGTGCTCCAGCCTGGGGTCAGGCCTGAGCCTCTGAGGAGAGAGAGCTGAGTTCAGGACATTTGACTGCCAGAGACCTCCCGGCCTCACATAATATCAATCGGTGAGAGCTCTCCCAAGATTTCCATCTCAATGCTAACAAGCTATGCATCAATGCTAGTAATGGATTAAATGCTCTAGCCAAAAGACAGAGACGGGCTGAACGGCTATGAAAACAAGACCTGCATATATGCTGTCCACAAGAGACCCACTTCAGACCTAGGGACACATACAGACTGAAAGTGAGGATATGGAAAAAGATATTCCATGCACATGGGTATCAAAAGAAAGCTGGAGTAGCAATTCTCATATCAGACAAAATAGACTTTAAAATAAAGTCTATTATAAAAGACAAAGAAGGACACTACATTATGATCTAGGGATCAATCCAAGAAGAAGATATAACAATTGTAAATATTTATGCACCCAATACAGGAGCACCTCAATACGTAAGGCAAATGCTAACAGCCATAAAAGGAGAAATCGACAGTAACACAATCATAGTAGGGGACATTAACACCCTACTTTTACCAATGGACAGATCATCCAAAATGAAAATAAAAAAGGAAACACAAGCTTTAAATGATATGTTAAACTAGATGGACTTAATTGATTTTTATAGGACATTCCATCCAAAAACAACAGAATACACTTTCTTCTCAAGTGCTCATGGAACATTCTCCAGAATAGATCATATCCTGGGTCACAAATTAAGCCTTGGTAAATTTAAAAAATTGAAATAGTATCAAGTATCTTTCTGACCACGCTATGAGAGTAGACATCAATTACAGGAAAAAAACTGTAAAAAATACAAACACATGGAGGCTAAACAATATGCTACTAAATAACCAAGAGATCACTGAAGAAATCAAAGAGGAAATCAAAAAACACCTAGAAACAAATGACAATGAAAACACGATGACCCAATACCTCTGGGATGCAGCAAAAGCAGTTCTAAGAGGGAAGTTTATAGCAATACAATCCTATCTCAAGGAACAAGGAAAATCTCAAATAAACAACCTAACCTTACACTTAAAGCAATTAGAGAAAGAAAAACAATAAAAACCCGCAAGTTAGCAAAAGGAAAGAAATCATAAAGATCAGATCAGAAATAAGTGAAAAAGAAATGAAGGAAATGATAATAAAGATCAATAAAAATAAAAGCTGGTTCTTTGAGAAGATAAACAAAATTGATAAACCACTAGTCAGACTCATCAAGAAAAAAAGGGAGAAGACTCAAATCAACAGAATTAGAAATGAAAAAGCCGAAGTAACAACTGACCCTGCAGAAATACAAAGGATCATGAGAGATTACTAAGCAACGATATGCCAATAAAATGGACAACCTGGAAGAAATGGACAAATTCTTAGAAAAGCACAACCCTCTGAGACTGAACCAGGAAGAAATAGAAAATATAAACAAACCAATCACAAGCACTGAAATTGAAACTGTGATCAAAAATCTTCCAACAAACAAAAGCCCAGGACCAGATGGATTCACAGGTGAATTCTATCAAACGTTTAGAGAAGAGCTAACACCTATCCTTCTCAGAATCTTCCAAAATATAGCAGAGGGAGGAACACTCCCAAACTCATTCTACAAGGCCACCATAACCCTGATACCAAAACCAGACAAAGATGTCACAAAAAAAGGAAATTATAGGCCAATGTCACTGATGAATACAGATGCAAAAATCCTCAATAAAATACTAGCAAACAGAATCCAAAAGCACATTAAAAGGATCATACACGATGATCAAGTGGGGTTTATCCTGGGAATGCAAGGATTCTTCAATATTTGCAAATCAATCAATGTGATATACCATATTAACAAACTGAAGGATAAAAACCATATGATCATTTCAGTAGATGCAGAAAAAGCTTTTGACAAAATTCAACACCCATTTATGATAAAAACTCTCCAGAAAATAGGCACAGAGGGAACTTATCTCAACATAATCAAGGCCGCGTATGACAAACCAACAGCGAACATCATTCTCAATAGTGAAAAACTGAAGCCATTCCCTCTAAAATCAGGTACAAGACAAGGATGCCCACTCTCACCACTATTATTCAACATAGTTTTGGAAGTTTTAGCCACAGCCATCAGAGAAGAAAAAGAAATAACAGGAATCCAAATTGGGAAAAGGAAAAGTAATGCTGTCACTGTTTGCAGATGACATGATACTATACATAGAGAATCCTAAAGATGCTATCAGAAAACTACTAGAGCTAATCAATGAATCTGGCAAAGTTGCAGGATACAAAATTAATGCACAGAAATCTCTGGCGTTCCTATACACTAATGATGAAAAATCTGAAAGAGAAATTAAGGAAACACTCCCATTTACCATTGCAACAAACAGAATAAAATACCTAGGAATAAACCTAAGGAGACAAAAGACCTGTATGCAGATAACTATAAGACACTGATGATAGAAATTAAAGATAATACAAACAGATGGAGCAATATACCATGCTCTTCATTTGGAAGAATCAACATTGCAAAAATGACTATACTACCCAAAGCAAACTACAGCTTCAGTGCACTGCCTATCAAACTACCAATGGCATTTTTCACAGAACTAGAACAACAAATTTCACCATTTGTATGGAAACACAAAAGACCCTGAGTAGGCAAAGCAACCTCGAGAAAGAAAAATGGAGCTGGAGGAATCAGGCTCCCTGACTTCAGACTATACTACAAAGCTACAGTAATCAAGACTGTATGGTACTGGCACAAAAACAGAAATATAGATCAATGGGACAGGAGAGAAAGCCCAGAGATAAACCCATGCACATATGGTCACCTCATCTTTGATAAAGGAGGCAAGAATGTACAATGGAGAATAGACAGCCTGTTTAATAAGCAGTGCTGGGAAAACTGGACAGCTACATGTAAAAAAATGAAATTAGAACACTCCCTAACACCATACACAAAAATAAACTCAAAATGGATTAAAGACGTAAATTAAGTCCAGACACTATAAAACTCTTAAAAGAAAACATAGGAAGAACACTCTTTGACATAAATCACAGCAAGATCCTTTTTGACCCACCCCCTAGAGAAATGGAAATACAAACAAAAATAAACAAATGGGACCTAATGAAACTTAAGAACTTTTGCACAGCAAAGGAAACCATAAACAAGATGAAAAGACACCTCTCAGAATGGGAGAAGATATTTGCAAACGAAGCAACTGCCAAAGGATTAATCTCCAAAATATACAAGCAGCCCATGCAGCTCCATATCAAAAAAAAAACCACCCAATCCAAAAATGGGCAGAAGACCTAAATAGACATTTCTCCAAAGAAGATATACAGATTGCCAACAAACACTTGAAAGGATGTTCAACATCACTAATCATTAGAGAAATGCCAATCCAAACTACAATGAGGTATCACCTCACACCATCAGAATGGCCATCAACAAAAAATCTACAAACAATAAATGCTGGGGAGGGTGTGGAGAAAAGGGAACCCTCTTGCACTGTTGGTGGGAATGTAATTTGATACAGCCACTATGGAGAACATTATGGAGGTTCCTTAAAAAACTAAAAACAGAACTACCATATGACCCAGCAATCCCTGTACTGGGCATATACCCTGAGAAAACCATAATTCAAAAAGAGTTATGTACCACAATGTTCATTACAGCACTATTTACAATAGCCAGGACATGGAAGCAACCTCCGTGTCCATCGACAGATGAACGGATAAAGAAGATGTGGCATATATATACAATGGAATATTACTCAGCCATAAAGAGAAACAAAATTGAGTTATTTGTAGTGAGGTGGATGGACCTAGAGACTGTCATACAGAGTGAAGTAAGTCAGAAAGAGAAAAACAAATACCTTATGCTAACACACATATATGGACTATAAAGAAAAAAATGCTTCTGATGAACCTAGGGGCAGGACAGGAATAAAGACGCAGACGCAGAGAATGCACTTGAGGACATGGGGAGGGGGAAGGGTAAGTTGGGACGAAGTGAGAGAGTAGCACTGACATATATACACTACCAAATGTAAAATAGATAGCTGGTGGGAAGCAGCTTCATTGCACAGGGAGATCAGCTCGGTGGTTTGTGACCATCTAGAGGGGTAGGATAGGGAGGGCGAGAGGTAGATGCAAGAGGGAGGGGATATATGTATGTGTATAGTTGATTCACTTTGTTATACAGCAGTAACTAACACAACAATGTAAAGCAATTATACTCTAATAAAGATGTTAAAAAACAAATTATCACAGTAAAAGAAAAGTGCTAGTTTACTTACAAAATAAACCTATATTACCTGTCACCAGGGATGCCATAAGAGGACAATGATTACAGAATACTAGAGCTAGAAGAAATCTTGGCAATTATAGTATTCATATTCCTGAGTGTTTAAAATGAACTTAAAAAATAAAAAATATCAACCAAATTTTAAAAAGTAGATTAATGTAACATACATGTTTTCACAACACCCATTATTAACAAATGCTAACATTTTATCATTCTGCTTCCTATTTTTTATACAAAAAGATAGAACATTACAGATAAAAAGTACTTACCATTCTTCTCTCCTGCTGCAGAATTATGCACTCTTATAAATCTGGCTTATGTTTATTTTTTAATACTACACTAAAAACATATCTTTGAACAACATATCATGACTTTATATGTTTTTTAAAATTTCATTGCATTGAAACTGCTTGAATTCTGAAATTTGGTTGGTTTTTACTTAATATTGCATTTTCAGTATCTATATTTATGTTAATACATATAGAGAGATTTAGTTGATCAAGTTTAAGTGCAGTTGAATAGTGTACTTATGAATATACTAGAATTCACTCATCCATTTCCTAATGATAGAAATTTGCTTCCAATTTTTCAACTATTATAAATAATGTTGCAATACATACCTTGTACATACCTCTCACATATGTGCAAGAGTTTTTTGGGGAACAAGCAATGTCTAAACGTCCCTTTGCCCCATATCCTAACCAGCACTTGGTTTGCATCAGACTTTCTGATCTTGCCATTTTTAAGATCAAAATGTTATCTTGTTTTGTTGTTGCTAATTTGTGTTTTCCTCATTAGTATAAATTGTAATGCGTCTTAATAATGAGTATGAACTTTTTTGTATACATTTACTGGCCATTTATGTCATTAAACTTTGCATTTTCCAAGAGTAACTAGTCTTTTTCTTATTGATTTCTAAGAGTTCTTCTGTATAACAGATAATAATTCTTTATGACTTGTATATTTTATTTTATTTTATTTTATTTATTTATTTTTTTGCGGTACGCGGGCCTCTCACTGTTGTGGCCTCCCCCGTTGCGGAGCACAGGCTCTGGATGCGCAGGCTCAGCGGCCATGCCTCACAGGCCTAGCCGCTTCATGGCATGTGGGATCTTCCCGGACCTAGGCACGAACCCGTGTCCCCTGCATCGGCAGGCAGACTCTCAACCACTGCGCCACCAGGGAAGCCCTATGACTTGTATATTTTAGAAAATGATATTTGCAGGATGTGAATTGACTTTAACCCTAATTTATAGTATCATTTTCCTCCCTCAGAGATTTTTCACTTAGATTGAAACTTCTTACTTTTAATTTTAATGAATGTATTTTCCTCACCTATTGAAATTATTGTATGGTTTCTCTCCTTCAATCTATTAATGTGATAAATAATATGAAATAGATCTCTCAATGTTAAATAAAGCATTTTGCATTCCTGAGATAATTGATCATGATGTAATTGTGGTTTTTAAAAATGCATTTGCTGGATTTTATTTGCTAGCATTTAGTTAGGATTTTAAAAATTAATGTAAATGATGTAAATGGGACTACAATCTCCTTTTCCTTACTCTTATATTTGTATTCTCCCAGTCTGCCTTTATTTATCAAGCTCATATGAGCTTCATAATATAAACATTTTACAATGTGTAAAGGTTTCACATACATCATCCCATTAATTAACTTTTCTAATAGTCATAGGCTTATAATATAGCAAAGATTGAAACTCAAATATTCTAACTCTAGACTTCCTTTTTACTGGTCCAGTAAGAAGCACTACATTTGAAATAGGTCCACAAAGCACTGCAGGAGATTAATTAATTAATTAATCGGTCTACTAGGGGTGAAAGGTCACTATTATGTTCACCCCCACACACACAAAAGTGAGGGTTAGTATTTTTTACTGGTCATCTCTGTTCACATAAGTGTATGACTGAAAAGAAGGTAGCTTTGATACATAGATATCTACCTCGAATTAGATGACCTCTAAGGTTCTTTCCAGTAGTGAGAGGTTAGGACATAAATCCATTAAACCACCAGTCAGGCTCTAAATTTACACTTGTCCTGCTCATATTCCATCCACTACCTCAATCTTCTACTTATTGTGCCTTCCTCTGTACACTAAATAGACTGAATATTCCACATATTCATATCTAGCCCATATCTTGGTTATCATAAATACGAACACCAGAATTTGTCTTTAGCTCCCAAGATGTGAAAATCTTTCAAAGTTAGTAGCTCTAAAACCTTTTTTGGGTAATGGTCTAAAAACCAGTAAATGTTATTAACCTAATTACAAGAGAAAATGGATTTTGCATAGGATCTCAGGGCATTTATAACCCTTCTGAAGACAATCCATGAACTATTATGACTACCAAGTTAAGAACCCCTATTTGGAAAAAGGGATGCTGAAGTGATGTTGAACAGAAAATGCATAGAAAGCTTTTCTTTTCCTTTAAAACAAAGTACTCTCTAAAGTGGCCCTTCCACTCTGACAGTTATATCTGTTTCTTCCCTTTTCTCACCAGACAACAAACCTGCAAGCCAAGGAAGGATGAATGACTTCCCTTTACAGTTCTTCAATCTTATTCAAAGAAAACATTTGAGTAATACAAACCCATTTTCATTCTTCTCACCAGAAACTGAGTAAATAACTTTCACATACTATAAAGTCATCAACTTTTGACACTTTCTCTTTACAAATTTATCAATGGTATACCCAAGGTGACCTGGTAAACAAGTGTTTGCATACCATATAGAAATTTTTAAAGTCTTGAGAGAGTAGGTATGTAGGTAAAACAATTTTTTGTTTTCAAGTAGAATCTACCATAGCATCATATATAAATAGATTATTAATGATAAATAGTCTACAAGATGGCAATGGTTATAAATTATTATGTGAAATGTGTTTATACAAAATGCAATGCAGGAATATATATATTTTGGTGGTTGGGGATAGGGTTTTGACTATGGAATTTTTGAAATATCAACCACATTTTTTGCTATGGAAAATATCAAAGTATCTATAAAGTGAGATAAACATTGAAAAAATATCTTATATCACCTCATGAACTAGCTTTTATTTTTTAATAAAATCGATACTTCTGGGACCTCCCTGGTGGTGCAGTGGTTAAGAACCCACCTGCCAATGCAGGGGACACAGGTTCGATCTCTGGCCCATGAAGATCCCACATGCCGCAGAGCAACTAAGCTCGTGCACCACAACTACTCAAGCCCGTACGCCTAGAACCTGTGCTCCACAACAAGAGAAGCCACCGCAGTGAGAAACCCGCGCACCGCAACAAAGAATAGCCCCCATTCTTCACAACTAGAGAAAGGCTGCCGCAGCAACGAAGACCCAATGCAGCCAAAAATAAATAAATAAAAATTTTAAAAACACAAATTAATTGTTTAAAAAATAAATAAAATAGGTACTTCCAAGAAAATATGTTAAAGTGTTGGGATACAAAATTAAATCCCATTCACATTTATAGAGGAAAAATAATGAACTGACTTTGAAATGAGTTGTTCTTGACAAGAAGATTAATACAGAGGGAAAAAAAGAGCTAAATTCTTTGCAAACAATTTAAATGAAGTATTACAAACGTAATGGATGTTCTAAACATAAACTATAAAGTCCAACTTTTCTAGCTACTTAAATTTTTCTCAAATTGTTTTATAAACAAAGTACTCCTAGATGCTACCCAGTATCTGTGATTGCTCACACTACCTAATTTGAAAATATTTTAAATTTAGTAAACACTACTGGTCTTTAAATCACTTTTATCCAGCGGCGTTACATGGCAAGACAACTGAAAAACCTGTCATGATACAAATGCATAAGGTTTATATTCTTCTAAAATTTACACAACCCACACATGGAACAAACCTATTTTAAAGATAAATACTTGAGGTTTTCTCATAAATACTTTAAAAAATCGATATTTTATTACCTCCAACTGAAATATTACTGGTTCTATGATGAATAATAGAATGTAATTAGAGGAAACACTTCAGGACTCTGAAATAAACAAACGAGGGTTCATAGGAGAGAGGGGAAACTCAGTTACTCAGCATAAAATCAACAAAGCAAATCTTTGTTTAAGTAATTACTTTATCAGTGTACCCTTACTAAAAACAAAGAAAAGGACAACCACAGTCAAAATAAAACAGCCACTGTACAGTTAAGCCATGACCCCAGGGCCTTTCCCATTAAAGGTAGAGGAAGTGGAACTGACACCCAAATAGAATACTGTTACAAAAACAAGAATTAGGAGTAAGAGAGTGTAATAAAGTAAGAATTAATTGAGGAAGCAAAGGACAATCATTCAAAACAATGCAAAACCATAAGGACAAGAAATGAATAGAGTTATGAAATAATCCTAACTTCCTCTCAGAACTTACTGGTGGACCAGTGAGACCTTCGCCATCTGTGAGAAGGGGAGGGTGGGAGTTCCTATTTGTTTTAAGTAATGACATAAGCAAACTGTTGAGCATAAAATGAGGAAAGACTAAGAACGGCAAATTGCAAAAAAGTAGGTAGCAGAAAATAGCTCAACTTCTTTGATAAATTGATTCTGACAATCAGTAAAATAACAACTATGGACACCTATTCAAAAGATGTTTTCATATTTTTCGGTCAGTGATTTTCTACATGGTGTCTCTGGAACCAAACAATTAAAACCAAACAAACAAACCCATTGCAGACAGACAAAATGCAAGAGGGAATCAAGCTGAACAGAGGTTGATCATACACTGCTTGAAAGATAAAGACGGCAGCTGGTCCAGAGTTATACAACATGGACCTCTGAACATTAAAGGCTGCAAGAACTGGCAGGACATTCTGCTAGACCAAAGGTAAAGCACTCCCTGCACCTTTTAAAACCAAAAGCCCAATAAGTGATAGGACAGGAGACAGAACCATTTCCACACTAGCGCAGACCACTGTCATCTCTGCCCTGGACTGCTGCAGACGCCTCCTAACCCTTTTCCCTGCTTCTCTTCCTGCCACCTCACCCCTCAAACACAGTTTATTCTCCACACTGAAGCCAGGCTCTTTTCGGAGCATTAATTATCATTTGACAGCTCTACTAAATTTTCCAATGGCTTATTATTACAGTTGGAATAAAGTACCAATTCCACAGAGGGGCATCACAGCTGTACGTGATCTGACCCACATCTCCCTCAATAAGCCATCTCCGACCAGGCTCCCTCCGTTCCCTGTTCTTGAAACACAGCACACCCGTGGGTCTAGCTTTGCAGAGTGATGCTCTGTCCAGCTGCCTGTGGTGCTCTGCTCTGTACTGAGGCCTCTGTTCCACAGACTCCTGCTCACCATTCAGCTCTCACCTCTTTACCTGTATTTGCATACTGTCCTTCCCAGCCCCTCTCTCTAGCCATGGTGACTTGCACGCCCTCCCTCTCTATTTCCACAAATGTAATTTTTTTTTTTTCTTTTTGCGGTACGCGGGCCTCTCACCGTTGTGGCCTCTCCGGTTGCGGAGCACAGGCTCCAGATGTGCAGGCTCAGTGGCCATGGCTCACGGGCTTAGCCGCTCCGCGGCATGTGGGATCTTCCCGGACCAGGGCACGAACCCGTGTCCCCTGCATCGGCAGACGGACTCTCAACCACTGCACCACCAGGGAAGCCCCACAAATGTAATTTTGAGTGTGTATGTGTGCTTGCTCACCCCACCTCACTTGGAGACACGCCCCACCCCTAACTCCCTTCTCCTACTCCCCCTGTACATCAACAACCACTTTTTAGATACTAGCCAAGTTCCAGCTTTTTCTACTCCGATAAACACAGCTTTCTCTTCCCAGAGCCACTTAAGTCAACAATCAGCATCACACAATGTAATTATAAACTTTCCCTAATATTTGCTGGACAGCTTACTTTTCATCTATTGAATTTCTAAACTCGCTGAGGATGGATCATAGACTACACTGTCTCTTATCATAGTGATCAGCATAGCTCTAAACAAATATTTTGTGCTCTGTAAATGTTTTTAAGAGAATAAGAATGCTCTAGTTCCCCCTCCCCTTTGATTCCCTTAAACCTATTGAGTACTAGAGAACAGATCTTCTACAGTGTGACTACAGTGAAAGAAAGGAAAGTCTTGTCCACTTGAAAAGATTTCTCTATATAAAGGTCTCTGCAACTCACTAATTATCTAGTAGAACTTTTTTGGTCGTGTGTTTTTCCAGAAGTGGTGATGAGATGATTAATAGTAATCCTTCCATCTTGTCTCAGCTACAGTCTTATGAGCAGAAGCATACACTTTATATGTGACTGTGCAGGGTTAAGGGTAGGGTTATGGTCCCAGATCAGTGTCCTTAACCAGCCTGTGATGAGACCTCCTGCTTTACCTTGACCTCATTAGCACCCTGAGCAAACCAACAAGGTTTTGTCCAATCCATCTAGACTATAACAAGCCAAAAGAATCCAAAAGTTGCAGTGATTTTTTTAACATCTGAATCTTATTGTATTAATGATACAAAACATCTTATCATCACTAATAGAATGAATAATAATTGTGAAAGCAATGTGTTAGAACCAGCTTTCTTATTTTTAAAAATCTTTGTTCAGCATTTAGTGACACTGAGTCTCTAAGGTCTATGTTCAATTTATTTTGATATATTGCTTGAAAAAGCACCACACATAGACACAAGAGAGGCAAAACAAAACAAAACAAAAAAACGCTGTTGCCTGGGCTTACTAAATCATTATACTTATTTTTACATCTCATCTACCAAGTATTCAAAGATTGTTGATGAAATTCAGCTAGTAGATGTACATCTTCCCTAATGTCAATCAACTATTCTTGCAGCTGATCATAAAGTGCTATTTTTTAAACAAGTGGGTCAAAACTCTCTGAAGCAATTCATTTGCGTAATTTTCAAGCAAGATTGAAAATTCTATTTCCAAATTTTGTAAGTTTGTAGTGATTTTTGAAGAGAAAAGTATATCTGGACAAACAGTATTTTTCAGAAATCCTAAAACCTAAAAAAAAAAAAAAAAAAGGAAGCAAACTCTTGGGAAAAGAATTACTATTGTTTCAAATATTTTCTTTTCAAGCATTCCTCTAAACTCTCCCTTTATCCTAAGGGTGAAGCCCTCAGTGACTCACAAAGTGACATATTAAAAACTAACAACAGAAAAAAGGTAAGCTCAAGGGACATCTATTTTAGGTTGATTCAAACTAAACCTGAAATACATGAATTTACCTGAATGACTATACTCAGATTTTTACAAATCAAGATCAGCAAATAATCTTCTTGTAACACACAAATAAACTTGAGACGTTCACACACACACACACACACACACACACACACACACACACAGAGTTTTAACGTAAAGCACCAGCACACTGAACACACAGAGTATTTCTTTTACTTTTAGGAGCCTATTATTTTCAAAATGTTTCTTTCACAAACAAACAATCTTGAGGAGGAAAAATGGTAATATAAGAAAAAAAAACACTAAAGTTAATAGTAAGACTAGTTAAAAGCAGGATTAAATTAGAACTCTTGGGATTGCACCTATCATTTCCCACCAAGGGCATCTCTAGCAGAAGAATAAAAACCCCCCTACTCTCTACGGAACTAATGAAAGAAACTCACTTTCCCTACCGAGGTCATATGCTCATACAAACATGGTACACTAAGATCTAGCCATATCCAAGTCATTTCTGATTTGACCCAACAGCTCTACTTAGACTTAAACTAATAATAAACTAAACTGTAAACATTAGGAAAAATGGCATTATCAAAGGAAACAAAACACTAGTGAAACACTATGATCAATTGTTTTATTTTACCTGCTGTTTTAAATTGTTAAGCAACCAGAGGAAAAAGCTGCGGTGATCTAACTTGCCTCTTACATCTTGGAGATTCAGGAACACTGAATATGTCCAATAATCAAGTGAGGAAATAAGGCAAGAATCAACACCACAAAAAGGGAAGTAATTTGCTAGGTAGCCTATAATTAGCCTCTGAATCTTACAGTAGAGAATATCATTGAGGCAAACAGCTTAGAAAGATTTAAAACGGGATCAGTCATTCACATGAATGCATAAGCACAGAATTTAGTTACCTCAGCTGGGGGAAAAGAAAAAGACCCACCATAAAAGCAATACACCTCCTTTGTTTCAGGGTGCACATATCCTCAACAAGGAAGAGATTTCTGAGCACAACACATTTGGTTCTGGAAACGCAAGGCTTACTTATTTGAGAGGACGCTAATCAAATGATAAAACCAGCCAAATTGGAATATCATAAACAATAAAAAACCAACAGTGGGTCAATTTAACAAAGGTTAACTAGGGTGGTTAATTCTTAGGTATCATTAAATATAATATAATTTCTGTATAGAATATCCCTGGACTACAAAAACTATCTGTTACATCAACTCTCTTTATTCAGCAAGGTATTCAATCTTTTCAAATAATATTTTAACCTCTAATGAAGCTAAAGTTTTGATATAATGGAAATTACATTATGTAGAATAATTTTAAGTGGTGTTAATAATTAGAAGCTGACCCTGATCTCAAGATATTTCAGTTACAATGGAATTATCTAAAATATTTAATTTTAAAAGGGAACAACTTTTATGTAAGCTTTACTTAAAACTAAATGAAGCTTTATTGTTAAATTATTCAAGGATAAAAAAACCCCACAACACCAAAGGAGAAAATCAATATAGTGATATGAATAGGAAATATATAATTAAATGATTGAAAAGACATGAAATTTAAAAAAAAACAAATTAAAATTCAGGCTCAAAACCTTTACTACCTAAATTCACAACATTCCTGATTTTTGTCTGAAGTAGTGTGGTGGATTAAAAATATGGCCCCAAATTCTTTTACATGTTCACAAAAAAAGTTGAGGTCTAAGTCTCTTCCCCTTGAATCTAGGCAGCCTATGACTGCTTTGCCCAGGTGATGCTGAGTGACTTCCAAAGTTAAGTCAGAAAAGATCACGCAGCTTCCACTTGGCTTACTTGAGACTCTTGCCCCAGAGGAAGCCAGCCTCCATGTAAGAAGCCCACTTCCCTGAGACTATCTTGCTGTCAAGGCCACATGTAGGCACTTCTGTACACAGCTGCAGCTGAGTATCCTGACAAAGGCCAGCCAGCATCAGCTGACAGCCAAGTGAGCAAGCTGACATCTGACTACAACTGCATGAGAAGCCCCAAGTGTGAACTGACCAGCTGAGCCCTTCCCAAATTCCTGACCCACATGCCATGATCAAAAAAAAAAAAAAAAATGGTTGTCTTAAGTTCCCAGGTTCCGGAGGAATTTGTTAAGCAGAAGACATAGTAACCAGAATAGGTTTTATAATTAAAGAAGCATTTCAGTGATAGGTGGGATGCCACGATAAAGACTCAGGCCATAGCATTCTGTTGCATTAAAAATTTAAATCTATTGTGAAATAAAATATCAAAAATTCAGCTTCAAAATCCTACCTTATTTTTCCTACCAACCTAAACTTACTATAATTTACTGTCAATCATTCACTCAGTCTTTTAACAAATACTTATTGAGCACCTATTCCATTCTGGGCTTCATGCTAAATGCTAGTTATAAAAGCAGCTCAAATAATAGTGGGGAAGGGGAGATAATTAATCAAACATCAAATAATCACACAAACATATAATTACAAAAGGGGATAAAGATACAATGGCTGCAGAGTAAAAAGGACTCTAAAAGCATAAACGGCAGGAATGATTCAGTCTGGAGACTCAAGGATGGCTGACATCTGAAAGAAGAGGAAAATTAACAGAGAGAAGGCTACACGCCTGATACACGTCTGATATAGAGCTGGAGGGACAAAGAGACTGAAGAGAGCAGAGGCCAAACCTCATCATCAGTGTTATGAACTGGAATCTTTTTGTGCAATGGGAAGGTCTTGTAGGTGTTTAAGCAAGATAATGAAATGTTGAGATTTTCATTTTAAATACCACCTTGGCTATCTATTCTCATACTCTGTATATTGACAACTAGCATCTGATTTATTAATTATTTATAGACTACGTAAGTCCACTACACAAATACTCATTTCATGTGTACAATATGCCAAGAGCTAAGAAATCAATCCAAAAAAATGAATAAGATTTCTGCATGCATCAAGCTTTACAGTCTAATGGGAGTATAGAGCAGGAAACAGGTGATTTAAATATAGTGAAATGAGAAGAATCTTATAGTGAGTCAAAGCGTTGTCACAGAATATAGAAAGGATGCTTAATCCAGATATAGGGGGTCAAGAAGAATTCTCAAAGGAAGAAATGGCTAAGCTAAGACTAGAAGAATGAATCAGTGTGAAAGAGGCAAACAGAGTTTGGGGGAGTGTGGGAAAAAAACTAGCCCCCCCCCCAAGACAGAACCTAATGTCACTAAACTAAAGGATCATAATTAAGAGAGTCATAGAGTGCTCAAGGAACAAAAAGAAGTTTAATATGGCTAAAGGCTTAGGGAGGCACTTGATGAGAAACAAAGTTAAGAGTGGTAAACAGGAGTTAGATCACTCAGGCACATGTAAATCATGTTTAGATTCTATTCTACAAGCAACAGCAGACTGAAAGGCAAAGAAGGGGAACGCTAAGACCAGTCGTGCATTTTATAAGACAATGCTGACTGTAGTGTGAAGGACAGACTGGAAATGGTCAAGATTGGAGCACTAGGACCAAGCAGGAAGCTGTGGCTGGAATCCAGGAGAGAAATGGTGGAGGCCTCAGCAAATGCCAGTAGAAATGAAGAAAAGTAGAGTTGAGAAAATATAAAAATAATTTCAGGATGTAGAACTGAAAGAACTAGGTGATTAGTTAGATCTGGGGGGTGAGGGAGAGGAAGAATTCAGGGACGATGCCCAAGTTTCTGGCCTGGGTATAACTGATGGAAACACGGAAGCCCAAAGGAAGGGCAAAGCTTTAGGGGTGTGGGAAGGAAGAGGAGGAAAGGGAGATTTCATCCCGAGAGGTTTAAGGTGGCTGTGGTACATGCAGGTGGCAATGTCGAGGAGACAAACAGCTACCTGGTACTGCAGGTGAGAAGAGTCATCCAGGCTAGAGACAAAGATTTGGAAGTCAAGAGCATATAGGTGTTACCTAAAACCATGGGAGTGGACGACATGACCCCACTACTAGTACACAGTGTGAGGAGAGGAGAGAGAGGGTTTAATATAGGACCATGTAGACACCAACATTAAGAGATGGTAACATAAGAAAAAGCTCAAACGGAAACAAAAGGAATGGCCAAGAGAATCAGGAAGAAAACGTCCCGTTTTCTGCCATTAAAACTTAATAGTAAGTCAAGTCATAGCTCCTCTACACTCCTCTTGATTTTCGTACACGACGATGAGGCTGACTTTGGTAGAAATCTTCCTCTGGATCTAAATTTGGGCAAGAGACTTCCACTTCCTCAAAACATGTAATTAAGTTTCTTCTTGGACTGGAAGACTTGTGATTCTGTACAATATGGATATAAACTTAAAAGAAAAATGAAATAAATATATATTTAACCTATAAATAAGATAATAAATGCAAAGACTGTAAAAAGACCTTGGGTTTTAGAGCCAAATCCTGAATTGAAATCCCACCTTTGCCATTTCCTAGCTGTGTGATTTAGGGCGAGTTATTTAATCTCTCTAACCTTGAGTTTCCTCACATAACATTCTGCTACCTACAGTACAGAAATTGAGCTGTTCCTGTTTTCTTGAACCCATTCTAATCAGAAAGCCAACCCCACCAGTGCCAATGAAAACAGCACTGTTCACACTTACAAATAATCTCCTTGTTGGGAAATCCAGTGGTCAATTTTAATCTTTATCCTGCTGAAACTATCGGAAGCATTAGACAAAAATGATTACTCTTTCCTTTTTAAAACATCACCTTTGTTTGGTCTTTGGGTAACTACTCTGCCTTGGTTTTCTTCTTGCCTATCTGGCCCTCTCCCTTTCAGACTTTTTGCTGGTTCTTTCATACATCCCAGACTTTATATATCAGCAAACACTGGTAGGCCCAGACTCAGTCCTCAATCCTTCCCTATCAACTATCATGCCCCAGGTGACCTCATCTGGTCTCATGGCTTTAAATATCACCTATATGTCAAAAATATTCAAATTTACATCTTCTGTTAAGATCGCTCTGCTGAATGCCACACACCAACTGCCTATTCAACATCCTTTCATGAATGTCTAAATACCTTTTCAAACTTAGCATGAACTCCTGATTCTCCTTAAAACTAGTCCTCCTACAGTATTAGTATTCCTCACCTTATTAAATGACAAACCCATTCTTCTAATTGCTTGGGCTCAAAACCTGAGTCATCCTGGACTCTTTTTTCTCTCATCCCACACCCAATCATCAGCACATTCTGCCAGCTCTATTGTCACAATATATTCAAAATTCCACCAGTGCAAACCATATTCACCTCTATCACCCTAGTCTGAACTGTCACACCTCCCCTCTGGCTTACTGCCATCGTCTTCTAACTGGTCTTTTTACTTCCATTCTTGACTCCCATAGTATATTGTCCACAGAGAGCCAGAGTACTTTCTCATAAAGGTAAAGTCATATCTGATTAGCTTAAAATCATCTTACAGCTTCCGATCTCATTCAGAGGAAACGCAAATTCTCTATGGCCTTAAAGCCCTTTCCGATCAGCTTTTCCCACTCTTCCTGCTGGTTTCTTCTTATCGCTCACCACCTCATTCCCTATGCTTCAGCCGCATGGATCTTTTTGCCATTCCTGGAACCCCCCCAAGTATGCTCCTGTCTCTGGAACTTTATACTTGCTGTTCCCTTAGATATCCTCATGGTTTGCTCTCTCACGGCCGTCAGAAAGATCTCTGCTCAAAAGTCACCTTGTAAAATAAACCCTCCCTGACAACTCCTAAAAACACTATAAATATATAAAGAAAAACCTCCTCCCCAATATTTCTTATCACCCGTCCCTTGTTTTTCTTTCTCTATAGCCCTTATTATCTCCTAATATACTAAATAATTTACTTATTTTATTATCAACCTCTCCCCAGCCTAGTATATAAACTCCATGGAGTAAGGGGCTTTATCTGTTACTGTTCTCTGTATCCCCAACACCTCCAACAGCGTTTCATATGTAATAAGTATTTAATATGTAAGGGAATTAAAATTAAATAATGAAATGTGTAAAAATGCTTGGAATATAGATGTTCAATTAATGGTAGTTATTATTTGTGGAAACTCAAGTGTAATTACCCAAAATTGATAGGGCAAATAGTACTGATAACATTGAAAGAGAATATTATTCTAGGAATTTATTGTCCTGCAGACACTGAATTTTTGTTTTAAGACAGAACTTGATTTGGGAAGGTTCATTTCGTTTATCACATAAAACCCTTCTGACACTGAATTTAAACAAAAAAAACCAATTCTTTGAAAGTATCATAACTTTCAAGATTTGCCACATTGTCATGAATGATCCAAAACAAACAGCAAAATTATGTTTTCTTTTAAGCAAAGGTAATAAATATTTTGAAAGAAGCAAAGTATTAACTAATATTCTATTTATCACAATTACAAAGAACTCTGAGAAATATGTTTATTAAGAAAAAAGTAATGAGTGGATTTATTACTTTGAAATAAACATAATAGGAGGAATAGTAATATGCTTACTAAAAGGTTAACTGGTATTCCAGAATCGGCTTAAGAAAATCCTCCCAGAAAGGAAGCAGAAGAGGGGAGACCCACAGCTGTCTGAAAACTTAAAGAAAAGCTTACTTATGCTTGGAAGACAAAGCTTGGAAGAAACACTGCCAACTAGTCTCTAAGATGGCTCCTTGGGGGCATTTAATACATTTAAAGATTATCTCATGGTCCTTGCCACACAGGTACTCAATAAATGTTTGTTAAATGCGTAAATGGTATATTAACAAATGAAAAAGTTAATTATAGGAAATTATGACTCAAGTATCTGTCTACAACCCCATCACAAACTCTTAATGAAAAGCTGGGAGCTGAAGTCCTAACGTTCTCCTTTTGCCGTCTCTCATATGAGGAGTAAGGAAGAGCCTTCAAGTGTAAACGCTGAGCTCTATCTACTCTAGGAGAAAAAAGAAAAAATCACCACTGTAAAGGTTTCAGTTGACGCATGAGGTAAGTAGTACTAGTCATGTTATTTGAGATCTTGTAGGCAATGGAGCACAATGCAGGGTTTCTCCACGTGGCGTCGTCATCTCCAGATGCTGGAAGCGACGGGAAGGAAGACACCCAGGCAGTGCCTGGACCAGGTCCTGCTGGCCCAGAGATGAGCCCCTGATAGGGGATTGATTCCTCTGCAGAAATAAAGTGCTACTTAAAATCAAATTTTGAAAAGTAAGAGAAAAAAGAAATTATTAAAGAGAAATGAAGAAATTATTAAACGAGATATCATTAAAGAGTCAGAAGAGGAAAATAAGTAAGTGCATGAGTCAGGAAGGTATAAAAGCAAATGTTACCACAGCCCCCCAATACACACACACACACACACACACACACACACACACACACACACACACTCATTCTGTACACACAAAAAAAGCTTACATATGCCTGAATTCTCACTTTTCAAATTCCCAGAGTGATTTAACAGAGTTCAGTCTCTTTTATTCTTCACATTTTTAAGACTACCAAAATCACACCTGGCATGATAGGATCTGTAAATCACCTGTGTGAAGACGGCTGCATGCAAACTCCATATTGAACAGGACAGATTCTAAAACTACCCAGGTTGTTTTAAGGTTTAAAGGGAAAAAGTAGGTTACACTTTTACCCATAAAAGTCTGGATGACTCAGAGTTTAATAATAGGATACAGAAGCTTTCATCCCTAGGTCACTGATTCGAGGGTGACTATGGTAGACAGTCATTCTAGGACATTACCATCTAGCAGCTGTTTTGTTCACAAACTGCAGAAGAAATGTGTTGCTTGTCTCTATTAATACTCATTTGACAGGTGTATACATTCCAAGTCAGCATCTGCCAATCGCGAGCACTTTGAAGCAGAGTGATGAAAGCGGCAACAGCCCTTACCTTTAGAAAGCCCTTAGGATGCCCAATTCTCTTCTTTCTTTACGTAAAGGACTAAATATTAATATTTCGCATCATAACAGATTTTACTGTCTCAAAGCAAAATCATAAAAGAAAGATACCTGTGGAGGATTTTTTGAAATGAGCGCAATATCATTCTATGAAACAAGGAAAGCAACAATCTTTCCTCCTAGAAAACGTGGTAAAGGCCAAACCAGCTGAGGTCAGTACTCAGAATGGCCCTGCGACCTGCAGGAGACTGCAGACATCCCCGGGACTGTGCGCTCTAAGCCATGGTCATACGTGCACACACAGCTTACTAGGAAACGTACTTCTAAAATTTATGTACCAAAGATTTATGTACCCAGGCAACACAAACCAGTTAAACTCCCACTATCTCCGTCATGGTACTCTACAGCCTTTAAGTAACTCCCCTATGTAAGTGCCAAAGATTATAATGTATCAGTTCAGTCCTTCACCATGGCAACTGGAAACTGGATGATACCCATCGGCCAGTAAAGTCATTCCACTAAGAAGGATTCTCCAACAGCCCCAGTCACAGTGATAACTGAAGAAGAATTATGTTTTGAAAAACTAAAACTATTATTTTTAAAACACAGTATGGAGGTATTTGAGTCACCACCCTGCTATGTCTGCACTGAAATAATGAAGACACCTATCTATCAGCCTTTGCCACATATTCAGTCCACGGCACTAATGGAAATAAGATTTATGATCTAAAAACCTGCATTCCTGTCTTCCAACTTTGTACCTTCTTTGAAAGAACTCAGCATCTCCTTTTAGAAGAATATTAATTTAACCAGGCAATATTCCAACTCACATTTAGTATGCATTTTTAATGTCTGCATAAAATGCTTAACAGGGACTCTGCTTTGTTTTCTTAAATGATGTTAAATAATACACTATTTGGCACAGATCCAAAAGATGAAAAAGTCACTAATAACTTTTTATTTCAAATATATCATTTTACTTTAAAAGGTCTTAAAAGAGTCTTGCACGTTCAAGCTTGACAGATTTACTTCTGTCAAAACCAAAATGCCTTATAAAATGAGAAAGAGGGCACTCTCCATGCCCTTTGACCTGGTTCAGTAATGCAACAAAACAGTTGATTTGTTGTCAAACTAGGCCTGCAGTTTGATTTTGTTTTGCTTTAGAATTGGTGTGTCATTACAGATCATGGTCTGCAATCCCATTTCATTGATGAGGAAATTAAGACACAGAGAGGTTAAGTGATGTGGAAACACAGACTCTAAGTAGAAGGGACCTAATCATTAACACAGACCAGAATTATAACCACAGGCCTAGTTTTATCCAAGTGAAAGAAATGCCATTTTTGTATAAGCTGAAAGTTTGTTTAAAAACTCTTTAATTCTAAGTTTAATAACAAACTTAGCAAACCTATTATTTTTGTCTACTTTAAGTCTTTGTCTTTTGTCTTAAACATCGAGAATCTCAGAGTAGAATTCAGTGCTCAAGCAGATCACCTCCTTCTAGCCGTGGTTTCTGGGGGCAGTTTCATCCTCTCTTTGTCGCTCAGCTCTTCATAAACTCAATAACTAATTAGTTGAGCATCTGTATGTGTCAGACAACATTCTAGGTGCTAAAGCCACAGTAGGGAATAAATCATGTGAAAACTCCTGTCTTCATGGAAATCAACTGCATAAGTACAAGGCAGAATATTTTTATCACTAGGGAGAAAATAAATAGCTGGAAAGGAGATCTAGAGTGGGGGGTGAGGCTCAACTTTGGGTGACCACCAAACAGGTGGTCAGTGAAGGTCACACAGGTGACATCTGCATACAGACCTGAGAGGGAGAAGGGGAAGGAGTAAGCAAGGGAATGGGGGGTGGGGGGAACTCCAGGGGGATAGTCCAGGCTCAAGGAACAATACACACAAAGCCCTGAAGTGGAAGCATGCCTGGCCTGCATGATTCATCTTTTTGTTGTTGTTTATTATTTCAAATAAAGTGTATTTTTTCTTTATTGAAATTCTGCCAAATACTTCAGAAGAAGGTCAGGAACATACATACAATCCTAAATACTGCCGACAACCTTCAGATACTACGTTACTTCAGAGGAGCTTTTCCCAGTTGTGCATGGCAATGATTCTTCACTCACCTTGCCACCCTCCACTCCCCACCCCTATTCCTTCTCTTTCTCCACTGGAAATCAAAACACTGACTTCCTAAAACTAACTTATGGTGGCAAAAAAAATTTTGCTTTGGGGAAAGGGCCCACCTTAAAGGAATCAAACTGCAGAGTACCCCAACCTATAATGACCACCTCCCTTGAATTTCTAAACCCACTGCATCTGTATCCAGCCCTTAAGAGGAAGTGCTACATGATATTGTTACTCCGCTTACATCTTATTATATGCTACCTTGCATTGTTCTTGTGTACACACCTTGTATACACAGCAGGGGACTTCCTTGGAGCAGGGCCCATACCTTGGGAATGTCTGAATCCCACCACAGGGCTTTGCACATGGATGGCACCGGTATCTGTTGGGCTGTTTGACAGTGATGTCATAGAAACTGACATGATAGGCAGCAGGCTTTCCTCCTTTTTCAAGCATCTGTCTGCCGATAACGCATGAAAGAGACATCATAGTCTCTCACAGGCGTTTGGATAATCTCAGCCATCTTGGCCAAGTCACTGTTTGTGTAACATTCCATTCTGTCTAAATTCCCCTTTGCGTTTGCCGTTGGGCACGTTACACACTTTCAGTCTAGACACAAGCATGGATTAGCCACAATACACAGAGCAACTGCACCATGTGAAATCCTCTTCAGTCCGCTTCAGCCAATGTTATTCAACACTATTATGGGAAAGGATACCAACATGAAACTACCAGACACAGGGGCTATAAAACCCTGTCCATACAGTCTAGCCGGACAAACAGACACATATGGAACAACCTCAGTGCATGCAAGACATGCAGAAGTATTTTGAAAGTATACAAGCAGTGGCCTGGAGGGTGAGGTAAGGCTTCACGGAAAAGTTGGCACCTGAACAGCCAGAGTTTTGAAAGATGAATAGGCGTCGGAGAATCAGACATGGGATCAAAGGGCATTCCGGATTGTGCAAAACACTGGCAGAAACATAACAGACTGAAAACTGCGGGAAGGACGCATTCACCACCAGGGAAGGAAAGCCGGTCTACTGCACTCTTAAACTTTCCAAGAAAAAAAACAAGTTTTCAAATAAGGAGCTGAGG
Organism: Pseudorca crassidens; assembly: GCF_039906515.1. Lineage (NCBI taxonomy): Eukaryota > Metazoa > Chordata > Mammalia > Artiodactyla > Delphinidae > Pseudorca > Pseudorca crassidens. The sequence continues at coordinate 36,434,788 of NC_090308.1, forward strand.
AGGAAAGTTTCACCAGCACTTGTTTTGTTAAGCCTCTTAGCCTTGCTTTGCTTTGTTTCGCTCTTTCTGTTTTGTTCCCTCTCAGAGAAATAAAGCACTCTGCTGGCATAAAACTTCAGTGAGAAAAAGTACTTCAACTTAACTGAGAAAAAGGAAACTGAAAAGCGGACCAGGGCCAAGGAATAAATAAATTAGTAACACTTTTTCTGGATTATCTAAATGGAGCAAAATTTCAAATTCGGTATCATTCATTGCAACTCTTCTCTCCACCAACTCAATACATATTTATTTTCTGCCCACTATTTGTTAGTTTCTGGGATACCAGGCCTCTGAGGCACTCTCATTGCCCTCCTCTTTGAGCAAGCTCCTTGCCTGCAATCTAATAAAAGAAATAGCAGAAGGCAATTCACTTGTACCCTGTTCCTTCTATGGTTGCCAATCAAAGCTCGAAGCTCAAGCAGAGTTAAATTCCAGTCAAGTTAACCAGCGAAGACAAACACACTTAAACCAACAACCGAGATGTAAGAAACTGACAGAGGTCCTCCATAAGGGTGTTCATCACCTCTTCCTGTGAGCAGGGAGCTGGCGAGCTGGACTTCCTGGCCAGTGATTTGGAATGCTGAATGGGGGACAGGGGAGGGACAGAGGGGCTGAGGTTACCTGGGAGCTCAGGTAGACTTTGAGGCACTCCTCGCACACGGCCTTCTTGCAGCAGGGCAAGGGCTTGATGGGCTTGTCTTCCAGGCACACCCGGCACATCAGCACCATGAGGGGCGCATAGGGATCCCCGACCCCACCCAGGCCAGAGTAGGGTGGAGCTCCCAGCAGGCTGGGCACGGAGAACGGCTCGGGCGCCAGGTAGAACTCCAGCTCGATGCTGCCGCCGTCGGGGGACAGGGTGTCCGCTGGGAGCGACAGCCGGGGGCTGGGGAAGGAGGAGGGGGTGCTGGGAGGGTTGGTCACCGGCGGAGCCCGGGGTGGCGACGCGGGCAGCGAGAGCCGCTCCGCCGAGGGGACCTCGGTCAGGTCGTTCTCCACGCAGAACACGGAGCAGAAGACTTGTCTCTTGGCGGGGGGCGGGCGCCGCTGGCCCAGCACGTCCAGGACCAGTCCGTCTGGGGCCCCGACGCGGGTCCGGGGCTCCGGCTGCTCGCCGGGGGGCGCCTCCTGCTGTTCATCCCCTCTCTCGCTTCGGTCCCTCGCTTCCTCCTCCTCCTTTGCCAGCTGCTGTTGCAAAGCCTGGGGGTTGAGGGGCCCGGTGTAGGCCAGTCCTGCGGGCTGCGCCGGTGCCTGGTTCTTCTTCCAGCTCGGGGCCCCCCGGCTTCTCGCGGGCTCCGGGACGCTCGTGTCCGCGCAGCCCGAGTCGCTTCCGCAGCTGTCGCCGCTCGGCTCGGCGGAGGAGGCGCGCGGCCCGGGCGCCCCGGTGCTGTCCCCCGGCGGCCTCGGGGGCTCGGGGTGGCCCGTGGCGCCGCCAGGGGGGGTCCGCGCCTCCAGAGGCCCGCCGCTGCCGCTCACCGTGCTCTGCTCCTCGCCCATAGCCGCCCGCGGCCGAAGCCGCCGCCGCCCATCCAGCCGCCGGGACCCCCACCCGGCGCCGGCGGGCAGCGGGGGCAGCGGCTCGGCTCGACTCGCGGCTCCGCTTCTGCTTCCGGGTCCCTCCTCCGGGGCTGGGACGCCCCGAGCTCCCTCAGGGGAGCCCGTGCTCCCGGGCGGCGGCGCTCGGGGAGCCCGGCCCGGCCCGCTGCTCCTCCTCCTCCTCCTCCTCGTCCTCCTGGTTCTCCCGCGCGGCCGGGCACCGCCTCGGGGGCGCCGAGGGCCGCTCGCTCTGGCCGCCGGCGCGCCCGCCCCACATGCAGGTCGGGGCGGCGCCGCGGCCCCCGGGAGCCCCTGGAGGGACAGAAGGGTCCGGAGGGAGGAGGCCGTCAGTCCCGCGCCATCGCCGGTCCCCGCTGGGGGCCGGGCGGCCGGAGGGCGGTGGTCAAAGGGTCGAGGGGCCTGTGGCGCCGCCGCGGCGCGCACCAGGAGGGGCAGCCGGAGCGCGAGCCAGCCGCCGCGGCCCCTGGGGGAGAGGCCGGAGCGCGCGACCTCCCGCTCCCGCTCCTCGCGCTTCACCTAGCGCCCTCCTCACCGCCCCTCACCCCACCCCTTTGGCACACACCTCCCCACACGTACACACGCGCGCGGGCACCGCGCACTCACTCACGCACACCCCGAGTGGGTGTGATCTCAGACCAGGATGCGCTCTCGCCCCCGGGGTTCACGCTCGGCCTCCACTAAACCCTCCAGAGCCGGCAGGCTGCCCTTCGGGCTACGCTTTGAGCAGAACTTCCTACAAAACTCCTCTTTACTGAAAGCTAGAACTAGAAAACCCTGGCTAGTTAGGATTTTGGTTTCGCTTGTTTCTCTTGCGTTCGTCCAATTTTAAATCCTCCAAAGAGGGAGTTCAGAGAATTAACGCTAGGAATTATTAGTTCAAAATGCTGTGTATACAACTCTCTGCTCTCTGCTTAATGAGGTAGGAAGGATGTTTGAAACCCACAAAAGTGCCAAAAAGCACGTTTAACCTACTCCTTTAACTAGAATCCTTATGAGAGCTGGTAAATAATGAATTTAAGATTTATCCCCCTTTCCTCCTTTTCGATGTCCTCATAGGAACTTTTTTTTTTGTTTTAACCCTTTGAATATTCCAAAATGGGTAGCATTAAGGTAGTAAGATGGTCTGGCCTAATTAATAAACCGGATCGTTGGAAATCATGAAAAGTTTCATTAGCACAACCATATTTATCCCCAAAACCGTTTCCAAGACAACAATTATAGTTGAGCCAGAGCTTAATTATGTGTTGATCTATCTTTATTTTCCAGGAAGTATTAGTCACCCAGACTGGTGCATGTTAGTTCCCTAAAGCCAATGAAAACATTTTTGGGAAGCCAACCTTTGTTTTTTTCATCGAGAGGGAATTCAATTTACACATTCATGTAATAGGAAGGAGCTGTGAAGTGTGTAGAAATTTTTATCTTGAAGTTGATATTGGGTTGTTCTAAAATATTTTCCAAATCAGATAACAAATGCTAGAAAGATGACTATGCAGTACGAAGAAAGGAGGGTAGCACCAAAGAACATGTCCATCATGTATGTCTGATGTTCAGCGGCACCACAAATGGATGAATCTAATCAATAAGTCTAAATGCCCACCTCATTGATCAGTCTGACCCAAGAATGAAGAATTCTTACTTGGAAGATTAAATGCTATTTAGAGATTTTTTTTTTTTTCACCTTGGCTAATTGATTTCCTAGTAACTGTTATTTTTTTTCCAAATGATCCTAGTGTTTATTGTTTTAAAGGCAGGGATAAGAAGCCTACATGTTTGTGTCTTTTTTTTTTTTTTTTTTTTTTTGCTGTACGCGGGCCTCTCACCATTGTGGCTCCTCCCGTTGCGGAGCACAGGCTCTGGACGCACAGGCTCAGCGGCCATGGCTCACGGGCCCAGCCGCTCCATGGCACGTGGGATCTTCCCAGACCGGGGCACAAACCCGTGTCCCCTGCATCGGCAGGTGGACTCTCAACCACTGCGCCACCAGGGCAGCCCTGTGTCTTTTTTTGTATGCCATCTGTTAACTACTTTTCTATTCTTTCTAAAGGGATATAAAAGTAATCCGTGTTTTCTGGGTGACAACAGTGAGAGTAAGACCAGGGTAACCATAATGGATACAAAAAAGTATATCTCCACAGTGTCTCTAGGAATCAAACCCCTCAAGGTCTTCCCATAGTTTGGGGACTCCCTCCTCCACACACATTTGCCGTAGGTGTTCCAAGAACTTGTTCTTGCAGTGCCCACCATTTTGTTCCTTATCCCTCAGATTTGGTTCACTGAAAGTGGCTTTCCTCGACACTGAATCAAGTCACTGGTGGGATTTTTGAAGGCTGCCCTATAGCTCTGCAGCCCTTCTCCTTACCATGACTTCCTCCCCATAGGATTCATCTGGTGTTTGTGAAAATAGAACCATGGCATGCCATATCTCCAGCCTCCAGACAGACTCAGACTTGCCTCAATCCTGGGCCCAGCACCCCTGGTGTTCAATCTGGGACCCATGGGACACCAGTAACATGGAATTAAAATGCAAAGTTAATATGATGATCCTACTATCAATTTCCCCTAAAATGAAACACATGAAGCACCTATGATAGTTGTACTGATATGATTCATTAAAAAAAAATGGGTTGAAAATATAGTTACTGTAGCAAAAATTTCACTTATCTGACACAAGCTTAATATTCTCAAAACTCAGACCATCTGCTCCATGTCAGGCTGTATACAGTTGTTAGTACAGTATAAACGCTATCACCAATATTCTGTCACTACCAGTTTCAACTTCCAATGTTTTGTAATTTGCAATGGGCTGTGCACATTCCCTAAAACCAAGACTCGAATACTGAAGACAATGTCAAGTTTGAGAATTGACATAGTCAATTACTTTTGGTCATTACTGAACGTTATTTTTTCTATTACCAACTTTCCTATCCTGGCGTTTAAGCATGACTTGTTTTTGCTTCCCTGGAAAATTTTTATTCAGACTTTAATTCGATAATTAAAGAGCCTAGATTTATTAATTTATTTAAAAGTGTTATGAAAACTCAGAAAAACTGTGAATAATTTTAATTTTACATACTAAAGGTAAAGCGGATTTCTTCACAACTGTTGTGGAGAAAAAATACATAATGTTTAAATACCATGAAATAATTATACAGCAAATACCTGACTTGTTTTCCTATCAGTCCTTCAACTATCAAATATATATGTGTGTGTGTGTATATATATATATATTTTTTTTTAATTCATTTCCTGAAGAGGAATGAAAACAGTGGAATGAATTTCTAGGTCTGCTTCTGAAAGACACAGTGAAATGTTGGTCCTCACTCTCCTATTTTCTCTCCTCTTCACCCATGGAGGGAGAGAACCTGGAATCATTAAGGAAAAGGGGCATTAGTACAACACAATTGTTTCGCTTATTTTTCCACCCAAATTTCCTAAGGAAAATCCAAATGATATAAGGTTAAAAATAAAATGAAACAGTATATTCCTTCAAACTATAAAATTAAAGCCCAAATGCTTTGAAAACAGAGGAAACCAAGAATAAAAAGGAAGATGAGGAAGGAAAATGAAGACAGATGGAAGGGAGGAAGGGGAAAAAAAAAAAAGGAAGGAGAGAAGGAGAGAGGGAAGGAGGGAAGGAAGAAAGGAAGGGAAGAACTTTATTATCCACTACCCAAAATAACCACTTAAACTACTTTAACATATTGATAAACTTCATTCTACTGTTTACATCTGTGTGTATAAAAAAAATCAAATGATATATGCTCCTTTTCCTACATTTTTAAAATTAGTAATATATCCTGACCATTTTTCACACTATTAAGATATCTGTATATCATCATGATTTGTGACAATATAGAACTTTACTATATAGATGCATCACAATTTATTTAACTAATTCCATTTTATTTAAAAAAGTAGATTATTTATGATTTTAAGAAAACATACATTTAATATATATGAATATGTATTATAACCTTTGTGTACATTCCTAATGTACCATAGCATAAAGTCCTAAAAATTAAATAGATGCTCAAAAGAGTAGATGTAATTTTGAGGTTTTGGCACACATATCAGAGAAACTTAGCACCAGTTTATAACCCCATTAACAGTGATGGTATGAGAGAGTCTACATCCCTAATCCTTCTAAGGAGATTTTTAAAAATTAAAAATGCTGTAAATAACATGTTACTTTTAAATTAATGAGCACATTCTTTTAGATAAAAAGGGAAAAATCAAATATTAACTGTCAATTCCCTTTGGATATATATAATTTAGCATCGCATGTTATGGTTCTCTATTCCTGAGGTTATGGTTCTAACAGCTTTCCTTCCTCATCTTTTTAAAAAATTTCCTCATTACCTCTTCTAGTGACAGTAATGCTCTAAAAATACTCGAAGGTAACCTCAGTCATAGGTAATACTTCTAAGTCTATGATACCAATTCCTCATTTCCTAAATACAGGTGCACCTAAATACAGGTGCACTTATTTGAGTGCCCCAGACTCATTCCCAAATGAATACGGTGCCAAGGAAACCCCATCTTTCAGCCCTCACTGTGGAAGCTCTTTGAATTAAGACAAGAAGAGATCCACTAATAGTGCAAGATCGACTCTTCTTGACCTGAGAAAAGCCCGTTCCCTCCTCACAGAAAAAGTCACCTTGGAGTTTAAAGGCAACTTAGAGTTTCTACTATGGTGGCTTTGGTTTACCAGAAAGATGTCAACCCTGGCTCTGCATCTAGAAATCCCTGGTCTCCTCTTCCCAAGGTACAGAGTGACACAAAGAGAGAGATGCATTCTGTTCTCCCTGTTTCCCCGCTTCCCTTTCTGAAAGGGGTGTCAAGTCACAGCCTCCTCCTGACAGGCTTTGTTTATAGCAGGAGTCAGAAAAATTTACAGCCTGGCTCTTCCCTGGCCCTGAGACTGGAATGCCTCGTTGGTTCGGTAAGCAAGAGCAAGATAAATCTCTTCTTATACAACTCTCAGTACCCAGTACCTCCTTGCTGAGTAATTCACAGTAAAGGAAATCATTTTGTCCAAACTAAAGGGTAATCAAACATCAGTGTAACAGAACTGAAGATGCACTTTTACAAAATGACACTTTAATTCTGAAAAGAGTAGAGATTTTCTTAGCAAAAGGAAAAGCAAATCTCTTCCAAATTAGGGAAGAAGTAAGAGGTAACTTAGAGAAGATTTATTTAGAACAATGGCAAAGTGCTTACAAAACTATGTTAAGTGAAAAACGACAAGAAAAATCTAATATATATGATTACAGCTGTGCTGGGATGTATATGATAAAATAAGTACAAAAGTAATAGGAGTTATTGTATAAGGGTGATGTGGTTATGATTTTTTTTTCATTTCCTAAAATTTCTAAAACATTATGTTGCTTTTATAATGGACAAAAGAGAAAAACAAGATTTTTTTTTTAAAGAGTGAAACAGTTTCATCCTAATGAACAGGGAAATAGATTTGGTGTTAATAGATGTTATTTGCATGTACACTCGTGATAGTTAAGGTAAGCAATTCCTCCCATTTGTGTTACAATTCAGTCCAACAACCATTTCCTGAAAGTCTATTAGATCCTGTGTCAAACTTTGGAAAACTCAATTTACTAATTTGTTCCCCAAATTTTCCTTCATTTTTAACTTCATAACATCTATGAAACACTTTAAGCTGTCCAGAGCCAGAGCATATCTTAGCTATATGTGGAAGCCCAGTTCCTAGCATTCTACACATATTTAGTTCTCAACAAAACATTTTTAAAGGAAAGAAACCATGAAAAAATGATCTTCTGTAGTGACTTAATTGTTATATAGAACTATGGTTCTCAAATTGTGTGCCAAGGGGCCTTGAGGCACAGCAGTAAACTCCTAGTTTCTAATTTATTAAAACTCTTAGGATATTTAGAATTCTTCAGGGAATCATGGCATTACCTGTTGGACACCATGTAAACTACTGCTATTGAGTTGTCTGAACCTAATTACTATTAGGAATTTCTTTTTGCCTAAATTAAAGGGCACCATGAAAAATAACTGAGACACGAGGGTGCCACAATCTGAGAAAGTTTGGAACCTCAGGGTGGAAACCACAGGTATAGAGCAGAAACAACAGGATCAAGATGCTAACCTCTTAGAGATTTATATTTTAAATGTATGAGACACCTATGTCATAAAGGATTAACCTTGCCTAAGAAAAGTTTTGGTCTTTGCTGCCAGCTCCTGGAAGGTAAGTATAGGCCCTGACTACAGGAATGAGTCTCTCTGTTTATGTGAGGACCTTAGACCTCACATAAACCATGCCACAGAGTCTTTGCTAACAATGTCATGTATGGGGTGGCGGAGGGTGTCCTTGGGTCACGTGGTATCAGCTTGCCCTCTGGAGGGGCTGGGAACTAAGCTGAGCCACTTGCATGGTCTGCCATGTCTACATCACTGACTTCCCATAAAAAGCCTGGATAGCAAGGTTTGATGAGCTTCTGTGGTTGGCAAAATTCCATGCATGTTGTCACACATCATTGCTGGGAGAAATAAGCACTGTCCACACAACTCCACTGGAAGGAGACAACTGGTGGCCCCATGACCAGCCTCTCCTGGACCCTGCCCGTACCTTTGCCTGTTACTGATTTGAATCCGTGTCCTTTCATTGTAATAAACCATAGCTGTGAGTAGACATTTTTGCTGAGTTCTGAAAGTCCTTCTAGAGAATTATTCAATCTGAGGGTGGTCATGGGAACTTCCTGAAATACACCACTGCAAAAATGGAAATCGACTAACTTTTGTGAGTTTCCATTTCCCCAAGTAGAAAGATGTCATTGAGAAGGTACGGTATCCACTAAGGCAAGAATAAGACAAGTTTAATATAAAAACAGAATAAGAGAAAATTCATGACCTTGTTCTTGGCACACAAGAAAGTTGATTGTCTCAGAAAATATAGATAATTAAGTGACCCTTTTAATTTATGAGGTGCTTGAAATTCATTTTGACATTTCACTTGACAAAATCTAGGAAAATATTAAATGATTCTGAAATGTTCTAAGCTGACAGTTTAAGCCATTCAGTTACATTTATTTTTAAATTATGGCAAATAATTTTATCTATTTATCCCTTAACACACTTGCTACCAAGTTGGAATGGGAGAACCCAGCTGCCTTTGGAGGATGTTAAATACCACAAGCTGTTTCTCAAACACTGTGGAATCAATAAAGCACAAAATATTTTCTCAAATACTTTTAAAAAATTTCTCAGCATGTATCTTAAAAAGCTTTTTATTCACAAATTCTTAACTCATTTATATTTTATTTTTTCTTATAAGACTTTGGAGTTGTTATTATAAGCCTTATGAGAATAATGTTTTATTCCATAATTATATAATAGAAAAAGCACAAGACTGGGTAATTTAATATCTGTATCGTAGTCGTATTTTGCCATTGTCTATTTCCGGGCCTCAGTTTTTACTTCTGTAAAATGGGCAGATTGAACTGGATGACTCTAAGGTTCATTTCAATACTAAAATTATCATTTTCAATTTAACTAATAGACATTAATCCCTATTTTGTGTACACAGTTGTGAAATGTATAAGGTGTATAAATGGTGAATGTAACTCAATCCACGCCTGGATGGTAGAGAACCGTAAATTCAGGATTATGGGAGTTGCAACGCAGGGGGGATTTCTGCCTTGGTGGGTCATAGAAAGTTTTATGAAGAGCCTGGAAGATAAATTAGATTCTTACAGATGGAGAAGTTAGTGAGGATAGTAAACATTTCAGTAGGAGGACTAGATGAGCAAACATGATGGCAGATCACATATGGTGCCTTGGGTGGCAGCTTGTGGTCCTGGGTGTCTGATCATATGTGATGCATGGAGAAAGGACAGGAGGGGAGGCAAGAAAGATAAGCTGACACAAAAGTATTTAGGGACTCTGTACTGGCTAGTTCTATTTGTCCTTTAGATCCACTCTCTGCTGTTGTCTACCCTCTCTGCCTCTGGAGGCTGATGCATAGGGGCACACATCAATGTCCTCAACCACCCTCTGCCTTCCAAAGCTGCTCACCCAAGGGAAGGCACTGGCAGGTGACCAGAGAGTTGGTGTGTTTATTTTTCTAGCTCTCGATCTGCCAGTTCCCTGCATGCTGCATGCTGTCTGTGCCCCTCTATCAAAGGCCATAGGTGCCATCATCTCTGGGTTCTGAGAATTTCTTCCTTCAGATCAAGAGGAGGTGTGTTAGTTTCCCAGGGCTGCTATAACAAAATACTGCAAACAGGAAGTCTTAAAATAACAATAATTTATTGTCTCATAGTTCTGGAGACTAGAAGTCTGAACTAAAGCTGTCAGCAGGGCCATGCTCCCTCTGAAATCTGTAAGGGAGAATCCTTCTTCGCCTCTTCTAGCTTTTTGCGTTTGCTAGCAATCTTTGGCATTCTTTGGCTTGTAGAAGCATCACTGAAATCTTTGCCTCTGTTATAAGAAGATGACATTCTGAAGTACAGGGGGTTAGTACTTCACATATCTGTTTGAGGGACACAATTCAACTTATAACAGGAGATAAGGCTCCCCGCAGTTGCTAATACCGAGGTACTGTCCTATCTCTTATGCAAGTCCTAAACCCTATCCACACCTTTGTAATTGGTCCCAGGACTAAGCTCTACTATGTTACCCAGTTGGTTTGTACAGTCTGTTTTCTTCAGGGATTCTGATTGTATAGATTCGAGTTCCCTGACAATGATTGGACCAAGAATTTTGTTTTGCTTTAGACAGTGGGATATATTTAATAGTTTAAGTTCTGGGTTTAAAAAAAGATAGATACTGTAGCAAAGTAAATATGCAATAGAGGAAGGAGAGCCAGGGGACAAGACATGACGTAGTAGCTTATTGGTATGTTGCCATGTTGGGTCCCGATGGGGTCTGAAGTGGGAAGGGGCACTAAAGGCTTCCTGCATCCCAGAGTAAAATCCGAAGTCTTCCTTAAGGCCTTTCATATGGTTTCACCTCTTCCTACCCATGACCCTCATCTCCCCCTCATTCATCACACAGACTCTCACTGGCCCTTTGCTTTTCCTCAAACGTCCCAGTCATACTCTTAGCCCAGAGCCTTGATCCATATTCCCTCTGCCAGGAATGCTTTTGCTCCCTGGCACAGGCATGACCCCCTCTCACTTCCTTCTGGTCTCTGCTCAAAATGTTCCTCTTCCAATAGAGACCTTCAATAACGGACTTTGGTAAAATACAGTCACCTTCATATACCTCAACCCCAGTCGTCTCCAACCCTTTATTTATTTTTCCTTATTGTGATCACCAAGTGAGGTAGTATTTATTTCTTTATTTGTTAATTATCTCTCCCTCCTTAGAATTTAAGCTCCGTGAGAAAAGGGATATCTTCCATTTGTCTCCTATTCTGCCCCAGTGGATAGAACTGTACCTGGCACAACAATATTCATTAAATGGCAGTCACCATTAGAGGCAGAATCTGTGGGATATGGTATAGATGTAACGTGGTGAAAAGGATGACCAAAAGGAACTGAATATGGCTCCAAAGGGTGTTTTTTCCTCTTAGGTAGACCTGATTTCACACAAGTTAATTTTAATGCCTTTCAAAGATGGGAATGTGTGGTAACCCAGTTTAGTTATTTTTTCATTTTACATTTAAAAAAAAGTTTCTTTTATTTTCAATGTCATTTTAAAAGTTTTAACGTTAGTCATTGAAATCAGTAATTCTTACGAGAAATGTGAGTAAGTTGTGACTCATAAATACATTTTTAAGATTGTGCTTCCGATTTGTATGCTGTTATTCTATTATCAGATTCTATTGATATGATTCTGTCTGTGGGTTGTGGCGGAAAGTTCTAGTGCTTTTTTTCCCCTTTCCTTTAACTTCATGTAACAGTCTTACTATGCCTATGCCTCACCAGCTGACTCAATGCTCCCTTCTTTACATCAAATAGTCAAGTTAGAGAATTCGTCAATATGTTTAACATGATTATCCAGCTTGCTCTGTGATGCATGACATTTGTTACTTAATTACTTGCTTCCAGATTTAGGCATGACTAAGAGATATTGTGAAATTACAACTCAACAATGCTTTATGGGACAGGTGTTCCCACACCTAAGAGACTATCCATCATTGAGCCAGCACCTCGCAAAATGGCGTCAAGCCAGCACTTCTCAAAATGGCGTCAGTGGATGAAATTCTGCAGGCAGATGGAGACGCGATCTGTTGACCTCTAATTGTCTCAGTGAGTCACGAATCTGCAAAACCTCTCAGACCCTGGGCTCTACAGACTATTTATGCTATTATTTTAAGAATCCTTTTAAATTCATAGGGACTATGAAGTAATAAAATTAGGGTAATTTTAAATTTACTAGTGATAAATAACTGTCAATGAACTTGAATCAAACAAGACTTAAGGGCTTCCCTGGTGGTGCAGTGGTTGAGAGTCTGCTTACTAATGCAGGGGACACGGGTTTGAGCCATGGTCTGGGAAGATCCCACATGCCGCGGAGCAACTGGGCCCGTGAGCCACAACTACTGAGCCTGCACATCTGGAGTCTGTGCTCCACAACAAGAGAGGCTGTGACAGTGAGAGGCCCGCGCACCACGATGACGAGTGGCCCCCGCTTGCCACAACTAGAGAAAGCCCTTGCACAGAAACGAAGACCCAACACAGCCAAAAATAAAAAATAAATAAATTAAAAGAAGGCTCAACATTAAAAAAAAAAAAAACAAGACTTAAGTCAGGGAAAAGACCTTCTTTTTTTCCCACTAGAAAATATTATGATTAATAAAGTATTTTAAAGTCTAGATATAATTCCTACTTTTTATGTTCACTAAAATGCAGCAGTGAAGACTCAGAGTATATAATCATTCACTTTTTAATGTATAATATTCATTTGAAAGACAAATAAAAGTTAAAACTAGGAACTTGGAAATTCAAGTTTACTTCAATTGTTTACTGAACAGTTATGTTAAAATCAGATTATGAAGAAGTCAAAGTATATCACCATCCTGGCTACGGAGGATTATGACTGTTGATTTTATGCCATTTTTCTCTAATTCCAAAGCAGCCAGATTATTCTTGCTAAGGTTAGATTTGGAAAAATATTGTGAAGTGAACAATGTGTGTGTTGGTGTACCTTGCCTTGCTCATGGTGTAAGTGGTAGGGTCTTATGCTGGTAGTACCTGGAAAATAATGTTGCCTGCCAAATTCATCTGGCAAGACTCAAAACATTCCTTTATCATTCCCTTCATCAAAACTTAACCTTACCTATGTCCAGTTCCCTCAGACCTTTGTGTTGCCCTCAAAATGACAAGGGGTAATTATTATCATTAATAATAATATCACTTATCTATAGCATGATTCACAACATATTTTCACATGCATTATCTCATCCGATTCCTCAACATTGTACAATAGGAATGTCTAATACACATAAACCAGCAAACTACCGTCCGCCACTTGTACAGCTTTCAAGCTAAGAATGGTTTTAACATTTTTAAGGAGCTATAGAAAAAAATAAAAGGGGCCATGAAGCAGAATGTTGCCACAAAGTCTACAATATTTACAGTCACTTTACAGGTAAAGTTTCCCTATCTCTGGATCAGCATTATAACATTCATTAAGAGATGACTAAACAGAGACAAAGCTGCATATAGGTTAAAAGCTAGAAGCCTTTGATTTTAAATCTATTTTTAACAATGCCAAGAAACTAGTGTGCTCTGTCTCTCCCTTTCTTTTTAAATTTTATTTATTTATTTATTTTTGGTTGAACACAGGCAAGTTTATTTTGTTTTGATAGCTATCCCTTTTAATATGTATTAGAAAATGCATACTTAGCACATCAAACCCATGGTTTCACAGTAATCGCTACTCAGGATGAAATTGAAGTAGATAACTATATTAGACCTAAGACAACCTCAAGAAAAATATTGAGTAAATAGTACAGGAAGGAAATTTGGAAGTATCTGTTAAAAACAAAAATATAAATAACCTACGATTCTGCAATTCAACTTGTAGGAATCAACCCTCAGTAAATTTTCACACACACACACACACACACACACACACACACACACACACACACACGACGCTCCTGCTAAGTATCCTATAACAACAAAAACAAAAGTCTTCCTGTCTATCACATGAGAAATGGGTAAATAAAATGTGGCAGAGTCACATCATGGCAATCTACATAACAATTACAAAGGATGAACTGCATCTAGCAACATGTTAGATCTCAAAAACATTGCTAAGCAAAGAAAGAAAACTGCAGAATGATTCAATATACCATCTGCATTAAACACAGTATTTTCAATAAACTCCCTTTCTTTCTCTCTCTCTCTCTCAATTTATTTTGCTTAGAAAGGAGTGAGAACAAGTTCTCCCTTCTCACTAACCACAGCCTGAGACCCTGCTGACCTCATCCTCCTTACTTATCTGTCTCTTTGAATCTGTAGTACGGTGAAGGCAATGAAATAGTAGGGATAAACAAGACAAGGAGAGAAGAAAGGATGGGCATATGGGAGAGTTGCATTATTTTAGAACAGGAATAAAATAAAAATTCCCAAAAATAATAAGAGCGCTACTTTCCGTTGCTCTCCCTGAATTCAAATGTATCCTGAGGGCATGGGCAATTAATAAGAAAGATGAGAAGTAGAAAGATGAAGAATGAGTACTTACTGACACTTATTTTGTACCAAGAACTTTAGGATGTGTTTTTCTTTTTTAAACATCATCTAACTTAATTCTTAATTTATCCACTATTATCCTATGTATAACAACTACTCAGGAATCCTCTCTGATTCTTAGCAGCTCAGGAAATAACACAGCCCTAAAGACATCCAACAGAGGGATAGAGTAGATAGAGTTAAGAATATGTAGTGACATACCACAGAAGTATAATCCCTAGGGTATGATACAAATAGCTCTTATTGGACATGCAACATCAGGAAACTTTGTCTAATGCCCATTTGTGTTAATGTTTAAATCACGTAATCATTTGGTCTTCAATTTCTAATCTGCAAAATTAGAGGGTTTATCTGGATACTTGAATCTGTTCCATCTCTAAGGCCTGTAAGTCTGAAATGCCTCCACTGGCTAAACTGTAGAGAATTACATCCTTCCAAGTCCAAAATATACCATTAGTTAAAACAATAAAATGTTGCAAGGGAATTGTATAATTGTATCAATTGTATCTCAATTGTATATCAATTGTATCTCCTGAAGGCTCTGAAAATAAACTGAGATTGAGTTCAATAGGAAATAAAACTTTTTGAAATACCTACTTTCTTTGACATTTTAGACACTATTATTGGACTTTTTCTCCTTCAGACTTAATAGTTCTATATGATTTTAAAATTTCAAAAACTGACAATCAAGTTCTGCTTCTATAGTCATGTAAGTTCTTAGGGGACTGACTCTCCCTCATATAGCAGATATAAACTCTGAATCAAAACCAAAAATAAAACAAACAACAACACACAGACCAAAAAACAAAAACAATTACTGAAAGCTCTGGACAGGGAGCAAAAGCAGGCAGATTCTGGAGGAGAGTCAACCTTGAAAGAAGGAATTGGCTCAGGATGAGACTCCTGTTTCTATAGCTTTATCCATAGGACAGACCATGGTCTGTGCTGCACAGGGTGGCAGGAAACATGTTAGAAAACTCAGAAGTTTGAATGAAACTCAGAGGTTTGAATGACTGGAGGAGAGTTTGGACAACATCAGCTGCCAGAAAGTAAGGGGGGAATCTCATAAAGAGAGAGGCAGTAGGCTAAGCCACAGACTCTATGTATTCATTCTGCCAGAATCTCTGGCTGACTCTGAAACACACATGAATGGGGCACAGTGTAAGCAGTCCAGCTAAGGATAAAATAGTTACAATGAGATGAAAGCTGCTACAAAGAGACAACATTTGTAGTTTAAATCCAGCCAAGTTAATTGCGTGTTCAAACAAAACGAATAAGCAGTTAATAAATAGCTAAATCCAAATATCATTAAATATCAACAATTTGGAGAAATATAGAGAACTGATAATCCTACAACATATCATTCCCAATGTCCAGCATACAATCCAAAATTATTTGACATGAACAACAAGGAAAATATGACCCATTTGCATAAGACAAAACATCAACAGAGAGCAAACACAAAATAACCCAGATGTTGGAATTAGCAGACAAGGACATTTAAAGCAGATATTATAATTATGCTCAATGAGGTAAAGGAAAATCTTCTCATAATGAATTTTAAACTCTCAGCAAATGTACAGAAACTACAAAATAGAACCAAATGGAGATTTGTTCAAGATGGCGGAGTAGAAGGAGTGCTCTCACTCCCTCTTGCAAGAACACCAGAATCACAACTAACTGCTGAACAATCATTGACAAGAAGACACTGGAAATCACCAAAAATGATACCCAACATCCAAAGACAAAGGAGAAGCCACAATGAGACGGTAGGAGGGGCGCAATCACAATTAAATCAAATTCCATAACTGCCAGTTGGGTGACTCACAAACTAGAGAACACTTATACCACAGAAGTTCAACCACAGGAGTGAAGGTTCCGAGCCCCACGTCAGGCTTCCCAATCTGGGGGTCCAGCAATGGGAGGAGAAATTCCTAGAGAATCAGACTTTAAAGCCTAGTGGGATTTGACTGCAGGACTTCGACAGAAATGGGGAAAACAGAGACTCCACTCTTGGAGGGAATGCACAAAGTGGTGTGTGCATCAGGACCCAGGGGACAGAGAAATTACCCCATAGGAAACTGAACCAGACCTACTTGCTAGTGTTGGAGGGTCTCCTGCAGAGGCAGGGGGTGGCTGTGTCTCACGGTAAGGACACGGTCACTGGCAGCAGAAGTTCTGAGAAGTACTCCTTGGCATGAGCCCTCCCAGACTCTGCCATCAGCCCCATCAAAGAGCCCAGTTAGGCTTCAGTGTTGGGTCGCCTCAGGCCAAACAACCAACAGGGAGGGAACCCAGTCCCACCCATCAGCAGACAAGTGGATTACAGGCTTACTGAGCTCTGCCCACCAAATCAATAGCCAACTCTACACAACACTAGTCCCTCCCATCAGGAAATTTGCACAAGCCTCATAGACAGCCTCATCCACCAGAGGGCAGACAGAGAACCAAGAAGAACTACAATCCTGCAGCCTGTGGAACAAAAACCACATTCACAGAAAGATAGACAAGATGAAAAGGCAGAGGGCTATGTACCAGATGAAGGAAGAAGATAAAACCCCAGAGAAACAACTAAGTGAAGTGGAGATAGGCAACCTTACAGAAAAAGAATTCAGAATAATGATAGTGAAGATGATTCAGGACCTCGGAAAAAGAATGGAGGCAAAGATCGAGAAGATGCAAGAAATGTTTAACAAAGATCTAGAAGAATTAAAGAACAAACAAACAGAGATGAACAATACAATAACTGAAGTGTAAACTACACTAGAAGGAATCAATAGCAGAATAACTGAGGCAGAAGAATGGATAAGTGACCTGGAAGACAGAACGGTGGACTTCACTGCTGAGGAACAGAATAAAGAAAAAAGAATGAAAAGAAATAAAGACAGCCTAAGAGACCTCTGGGACAACATTAAACACAACAACATTTGCATTATAGGGGTCCCAGAAGGAGAAGAGAGAGAGAAAGGATCCAAGAAAATATTTGAAGAGATTATAGTCGAAAAGTTCCCTAACATGGGAAAGGAAATAGTAACCTAAGTCCAGGAAGCACAGAGAGTCCCATACAGGATAAACCCAAGGAGAAACACACCAAGACACATAGTAATCAAATTGGCAAAATTAAAGACAAAGAAAAATTATTGAAAGCAGCAAGGGAAAAATGACAAATAACAACAAGGGAACTCCCATAAGGTTAACAGCTGATTTTTCAGCAGAAACTCTACAAGCAAAAAGGGAGTGGCATGAAATACTTAAAGTGATGGAAGGGAAGAACCAACAACCAAGATTACTCTACCCGGCAAGGATCTCATTCAGATTCGATGGAGAAATCAAAAGCTTTACAGACAAGAAAAAGCTAAGAGAATGCAGCACCACCAAACCAGCTCTACAACAAATGCTAAAGGAACTACTCTAAGTGGGAAAGAGAAGGGAAGAAAAGGACCTACAAAAACAAACCCAAAGCAATTAAGAAAATGGTCATAGGAACATACATATCGATAATTAACCTAAACATAAATGGATTAAGTGCTCCAACCAAAAGACACAGGCTAGCTGAATGGATACAAAAACAAGAACCATATATATGCTGTCTACAAGAGACCCACTTCAGACCTAGGGAAACATAGAGACTGAAAGTGAGGGGAGGAAAAAAGATATTCCATGCAAACGGAAATCAAAAGAAATCTGGAGTAGCAATACTCATATCAGATAAAACAGACTTTAAAATAAAGACTGTTCCAAGAGACAAGAACGGACACTACATAATGATCAAGGGATCAATCCAAGAAGAAGATATAACAATTATAAATATATATGCACCCAACATAGGAGCACCTCAATACATAAGGCAACTGCTAACAGGTAAAAAAGAGGAAATCGACAGTAACACAATAATAGTGGGGGACTTTTACACCTCACTTACATCAATGGACAGATCATCCAAAATGAAAATAAATGAGGAAACAGAAGCTTTAAATGACACAATAGACCAGATAGGTTTAATTGATATTTATAGGACATTGCATCAAAAAACAGCAGATTACACTTTATTCTCAAGTGTGCATGGAACATTCTCCAGGATAGATCACATCTTAGGTCACAAATCAAGCCACAGTAAATTTAAGAAAATTGAAATCATATCAAGCATCTTTTTTGACCACAATGCTATGAGATTAGAAATGAATTACAGGGGAAAAACGTAAAAAACACAAACACATGAGGGTTAACAATACGTTAGTAAATGACCAAGAGATCACTGAAGAAACCAAAGAGGAAATCAAAAAATAGAGACAAATGACAGTGAAAACACAATGATCCAAAACCTACGGGATGCAGCAAAGGCAGTTCTAAGAGGGAAGTTTATAGCTATAGAAGCCTACCTCAGGAAACAAGAGAAATCTCAAATAAATAATCTAACCTTACACCTAAAGGAACTAGAGAAAGAAGAACAAACAAGACCCAAAGTTAGCAGAAGGAAAGAAATCATAAAGATCAGAGCAGAAATAAATGAAATAGAAACAAAGAAAACAATAGCATAGATCAATAAAACTAAAAGCTGGTTCTTTGAGAAGATAAACAAAATTGATAAACCATTAGCCAGATTCATCAAGAAAAAGAGGGAGAGGACTCAAATCAATAAAATTAGAAATGAAAAAGGAGAAGTTACAACAGACATCACAGAAATACAAAGCATCCTAAGAGACTACTACAAGCAACTCTATGCCAATAAAATGGACAACCTGGAAGAAATGGCCAAGTTCTTAGAAAGGTATAACCTTCCAAGACTGAACCAGGAAGAAATAGAAAATATGAACAGATCAATCACAAGTAATGTAATTGAAACTGTGCTTAAAAATCTTCAGACAAACAAAAGTCCAGGACCAGATGGCTTCACAGGTGAATTCTATCAAACATTTAGAGAAGAGCTAACACCTATCCTTCTCAAACTCTTCCAAAAAATTGCAGAGGAAGGAATACTCCCAAACTCATTCTATGAGGCCACCATCACCCTGATACCAAAACCAGACAAAGATACTACAAAAATAGAAAATTACAGACCAATATCACTGATAAATATAGATGCAAAAATCCTCAACAAAATACTAGCAAACAGAATCCAACAACACATTAAAAGGATCATACACCATGATAAAGTGGGATTTATCCCAGCGATGCAAGGATTCTTCAGTATATGTAAATCAATCAATGTGATAAACCATATTAAGAACATTGAAGAATAAAAACCATATGATCATCTCAATAAATGCAGAAAAAGCTTTTGACAAAATTCAACACCCATTTATGTAAAAAACTCTTCAGAAATTGGGCATAGAGGGAACCTACCTCAACATAATAAAGGCTATATACGACAAACTCACAGCAAACATCATTCTCAATGGTGAAAAACTGAAAGCATTTCCTCTAAGATCAGGAACAAGACAAGGATGTCCACTCTCACCACTATTATTCAACATAGTTTTGGAAGTCCTAGCCACGGCAATCAGAGAAGGAAAAGAAGTAAAAGGAATACAAATTGGAAAAGAAGAAGTATAACTTTTACTGTTTGCAGGTGACATGATAGTATACATAGAGAATCCTAAAGATACCACCAGAAAACTACTAGAGCTAATCAATGAATTTCATAAAGTTCCAGATACAAAATTAATGCACAGAAATCTCTTGTATTCCTACACACTAATGATGAAATATCTGAAAGTGAAATTAAGGAACCACTCCCATTTATCACTGCAAGAAAAAGAATAAAATAGCTAGGAATAAACCTACCAAGGGAGACAAAAGACCTGTGTGCAGAAAACTGTAAGACACTGATGAAAGAAATTAAAGATGATACAAACAGATGGAGAGATATACCATGTTCCTGGATTGGAAGAATCAATATTGTGAAAATGATTATACTACCCAAAGCAATCTACAGATTCAATGTAATCCCTATCAAATTACCAATGGCATTTTTTACGGAACTAGAACAAAAAATCTTAAAATTTGTATGGAGACACAAAAGACCCCGAATAGCCAAAACAGTCTTGAGGGAAAAAAACGGAGCTGGAGGAATCAGACTCCCTGACTTCAGACTATACTACAAAGCTACAGTAATCAAAACAATATGGTACTGGCACAAAACCAGAAACATAGATCAATGGAACAAGGTAGAAAGCCCAGAGACAAACCCACGCACCTATGGTCAACTAATCTAGGACAAAGGAGGCAAGGATATACAATGGAGAAAAGACAGTCTCTTCAATAAGTGGTGCTGGGTAAACTGGACAGCTACATGTAAAAGAACGAAATTAGAACACTCCGTAACACCATACACAAAAATAAACTCAAAATGGATTCGAGACCTAAATGTAAGAGCGGACACTATAAAACTTTTCGAGGAAAACATAGAAGAACACTCTGACATAAATCACAGCAAGATCTTTTTTGAACCACCTCCTAGAGTAATGTAAATAAAAACAAAAATAAACAAATGTTACTTAATGAAACTTTAAAGCTTTTGCAAAGCAAAGGAAACTACAAACAAGATGACAAGACTACCCTCAGAATGGGAGAAAATATTTGCAAATGAATCAATGGACAAAGGATTAATCTCCAAAATATATAAACAGCTCATGCAGCTCAATATTAAAAAAACAAATAACCCAATCCAAAAATGGGCAGAAGACCTAAACAGACATTTCTCCCAAGATGACCAAGAAGCACATGAAAAGCTGCTCAGCATCACTAATTATTAGAGAAATGCAAATAAAAACTACAGTGAGGTATCACCTCACACCAGTCAGCATGGCCATCAACAAAAAATCTACAAACAGTAAATGCTGGAGAGGGTGCAGAGAAAATGGAACCCTCTTGCACTGTTGGTGGGAACATAAGTTGATATAGCCACTATGGAGAACAGTATGGAGGTTCCTTAAAACACTAAAAATAGAATTTCCATGTGACCCAGCAATCTCACTACTGGGCATATACACAGAGAAAACCATAATTCAAAAAGACACATGCACCCCAATGTTCATTGCCGCTCTATTTACAGTACAGGTCATGGAAGCAACCTAAATGTCCATCAACAGATGAATGGATAAAGAAGATGTGGTACATATATACAATGGAGTATTACTCAGCCATAAAAAGGAATGAAATTGGGCCATTTGTAGAGACGTGGATGCATCTAGAGACTGTCAGAGTGAAGTAAGTCAGAAAGAGAAAAACAAATATCGTATATTAATGCATATATGTGGAACCTAGAAAAATGGTAGAGATGAACTGG
The DNA here is from genome assembly GCF_039906515.1 of Pseudorca crassidens. NCBI lineage: Eukaryota > Metazoa > Chordata > Mammalia > Artiodactyla > Delphinidae > Pseudorca > Pseudorca crassidens. The sequence goes on from NC_090308.1 coordinate 36,456,355, forward strand.
TCTGCAGGGCAGAAATTGAGACACAGATGTAGAGAACAAATGTATGGACACCAAGGGGGGAAATCGGCAGGGGGTGGGGGTGGGATGAATTGGGAGAATTGGATTGACATGTATACATTAAGGTGTATAAAATGGGTGACTAATAAGAAACTGCTATGTAAAAAAATCAATAAAATAAAATTCAAAAAAAAAAAAAAGAACCAAATGAAAATTCTACCTGAAAAATACAATATGTGAAATTTAAAAATTCACTGTATTGGCAGAATAACAGAATGGAGATGATAGAGGAAACAGTAAAACTTGAAGATAGATAAATTTTTTTAATCTGAAAAAGAGGAAAAAAAGTTTTTAAATAGCAAGAGCCTCAGGTACCTATGAGACAATACCAAAATACCTAATTTGCAAGTAACTTAAGTCTCAGAAGGAGAAGAGAGGTTTGGTGAAACCTCTCTCTTAAGAGAAAATTACTTAAGGAAATAGTATCCAAAAATTTCCCCAATTTAGTAATCAACTATTTCAGCAGTCCTCAAGCAGAGTAAATAAGAACCTTGGCTCATTATAGTCAAATTGCTGAAAGCCAAATACAAAAGAAAAAATTTCAAGCAACCAGAGAAAAATGACATGTTATATACAGAAAAACATGGCTTCAAATGATCACTGACTTATCTGAAACTAAAGAGGCCAAAAGGTACTGGAACAACAGTACCTTTAACCTTTGAAGTGTTAAAACAACAATAACAACAATAAAACAAAACTGTCAACCTAGGATTGTATAACCAGTGAAAAGATCCTTCAAGAATAAAGGTGAGGGTTTCCCTGGTGGCGCAGTGGTTGAGAGTCCGCCTGCCGATGCAGGGGACATGGGTTCGTGCCCCGGTCTGGGAAGATCCCACATGCCGCGGAGCGGCTGGGCCCGTGAGCCATGGCCGCTGAGCCTGCTCGTCCGGAGCCTGTGCTCTGCAACGGGAGAGGCCACAACAGTGAGAGGCCCGTGTACCGCAAAAAAAAAAAAAAAAAAGGTGAAATAAAGACATTTCAGAGAAAAGAAAAAAGAGAAATAGTTACTAGCAAATAGTTACTAGTTACTTCCTGTACTATGAGTAGTGCTAAAGAAAGTTCCTCAGACTAAAAGTTCCTCAGGCTGAAGGGAAATGATACTAGAACAAAATCTCTATACGAGTGAAGAAATTAAGAGCAGCAAAAATGTGAAGTATTATGTAAATTAAGTACAAAATAGTCTTTCTTTTTAACTTCGTTAAACTACATATGAATATTTAAAGCAAAAATATAACATTGCTTTCTGAGAAATATCTTTTGTTTTGAGCCCTTTTTCATTTTTGGTTTTAAAGTGTCCTATATTATAAGGTAAAAGTGTCCACCTTTACTATTTCTATTCATCATTAGATAGGAAATCCCAGTTAGTTCAATAAGAAAATGAGGGATATTAGGGGGAAAGAAAAAATTAGTTTGACTTTATTCACAGATGACAAAATTGTTACAAAGAAAATTCTACAGAATCTAAAAAAAAGTTTTTAGAGGTAATGAGCATATGTAGCAATGTCATAAGATACAAGGTTACTATATAAAATGTTGTTGTATTTTTATGTATTAGCAGCAAACAATTAGAAAATGAAATTAAAAATCATTTTAAATAGTGTCAACATAAAATACTTGGCAGTGAATTTAACAAAAAATGTCAAAGACCTCTACATTGAAAATTACAGAATATTACTGAGGGAAATTAAAGAAAAGCTGAATAAATGGAGAGATAAAACATGTTCATGAATTGGAAGACTCAGTATTATTAAGAAGTTAATTCTCCTCAATAGATCTATAGACAATACAATTCCAATCATAAACCCAAAATCTTTGTTTTGACTAAATTTAACAAATTGATTTAAAAATTTATATGTAAATGCAAAGGATATGAATATCTAAAGCAATCTTGGAAAAGAAAAACAAAATTGGAGGACGCATATTGCCTGACTTCATGACTCACATAACTTCATGACACTTCATAAATCAAGATGGTGTGGTATCGCCATAAGGATAAACCAACAGAGTAAATGAACAGAACGAACACCTCAGAAATAAGCCCATGATTTATACAGTCACTTGATTTTTTACAAAATCCCCAAAGCAATATACTGAAGAAAAGACGGTATTTTTAATAAATTGTGCTGGAATAACTAGATATACATTTGGAAAAAATGAAATTTGACCCCTAATCTCACGTCATACACGACAATTAATTGGAAATGGCTCTTAGACCTGAGTACAAAAACCTTAATCATTGGGCTTTTAAGGAAATCATAGGAGAATATTTTTGTGACTTGAACATAGGCAAAGATTCTTAGATTATGAAAAAACAATAACTATAAAAAATGAATTGCTAACTATCAATTTATCAAACTTAAGACTTCTCATTGAAAGACACACATGAGCCATCAAATTGAAGTCTGGGAGAAAATATTTTAAAAACATGTATCTGATAATAATAGACTGGTATCCAAGTTGTAAAAATAACTCCTATGACTTGATAATAAGAAGGTCAAACAATCCAATAAAAAGTGGGCAAAGAATTTGAAGAGAAAATTTCACAAAAGAGATATATGAATGACCAATAAGCACAGGAAAAAGTGTGTGCATCATTAGTTGTCAGGGAAATGCAGATTAAAACTTCACGGAGATACCTCTACATAACCATGAGAGTGGCTAGAATTATAAAGACTAATAATAGTAAATGTTGGTGAGGAAGTTGCATGAGTGCAATTCTCATACATACTTGCTGGTAATGTACAAAGGTGTAACTACTTCATAAAAAGTTATGTCAATTTACTATAAAGCTAAACATTTTCCTATTTTATGACCCAGTACTTCCAATCTTAGATATTTACCCAAGAGAAACAGAAACAAATGTCTAGATAAGGACTAGCGCAAGAGTGATCATAAGAGCTCCATTCATAATAGTCAAAAACTTGAAATAAAAAGGATTGTATTTTAAAATCTACAGCATATTTATATAAATTTAAAAAAACATAAAGAATGAACTATTGATACACACATTAACATAGATAATTTTTTTAATATGCTAAGTGAGAGACACTTTACACAAAAAAGTACCTACTGTATTATTTCATTTACATGAAGTTCTACAACAGGCAAATCTAATACACAGTAGAAAACAAATCCGAACACTAGTTGCCTTTTGGGATAGAGGAAGAGATTGCTTGGGAAGAAGCATGAGGAAATTTTCTAAGGGGGTGGTAATGTCTTGGTAAAGGGTTGGATTATACCAATATATACATTTGTCAAAGCTCAGAAATAAAAAAGTGACTGTAAATAAATGTTGAACTCTAAATATGCAAGCTTAAGTATTTGAGGGAAATGTATAAATGTCAGTAATTTACTTTGAATTGCATCAGAAACATAAGAGCAATTAACAAATGGATAGAAAGGTGGCTAGATAAACAGGTATGTGATAAAACAAGCATAATAAAATGTCAACGGTAGAATCTAGGTGGTGGGTACTGTTATATTCTTTCAAATTAGAAAAGTTTCATAATAAAATGTTAGAAAAAAAATCATAACCAGGAATTATATTGTGGGAATGACCAAGAGTTCATCTTATTTAAAATTCTTGAGTTTACTTAAAGGCACTTTGGAAAGTCTCTTTATATACCAGGCATCTACTTGAGGGAAAATTAAATTCCATATTAATCTACAGAATCTTAAAGTTAATTCTAATGGTTTTGTTCTAAAATTATTAACAAACTCCTCAGTAATTTACAGGTAAAAACAGAATGAATGTTTTATAAAAGGGAGAGGAAAGTACAAACAAGATGCTATAGACTGCATGTTTGTGTCTCTTCAAAATTCACATGCTGAAATCTATTCTCCCAGTGTGATAGTATTTGGAGGTGGGGCCTTTGGGAGCCCTCATGAATGGGATTATGAAAGAGACCCTAGAGAGCTGTCTTGCCCTTTCTACCACCTGAGGTTATAGTGAGAAGACAGCCATGTATAAACCAGGAAACAGGCTCTCACCAGACACAGAATCTGCAGGTGCCTTGATCTTGGACTTCTCAGTCTCTGGAAATGTGAGAAATAAATTCCCATTGTTTATAATCTATGATATTCTGTTATGGTAGCCTGAATGGACTAAGACACTAGGCCTAATTGCTTTGTATAGAAATTTAGACTTAATCCAGAAATTTAAGAAAACTTGAGAGGATGGGCTCTGGGAGAAGTATGTCCAGACAGGCTCCCATAAGAAGAGAAAGCACAGAGCCCCTGATAGGCATTGTCCAGTAACAAATGTCTTCTTGCTGTATTTGGCTAGCTACAGGAATTTAGACATGAAAGATATTCTGTATTTTTTAAATATAAATGTTTTAATATTTGCATCTGTGCAGCTCCTTTGACCACTTTCCAGGAAAAAGGAATTTTCCAGCTATTACTACACTATCTTACTATTAGCCTTGAATCAGAAGACAATGAATGATCTACTAAACAGATGGCGTAGGCCCACAGCACATCTCCAATGCCTGAGCAGTCACAGGAGCATTTTCAGTGGAATCAAACCAACATTCACCATGGTGCTGCTACTGACTTTAGATACATTTTTTTCTCCAAATACATATTTCCTGGAAATTGTTTAACTGTATTACATTGCATTTTAGTATTTATCAATAGCATCCTATTGTTAGTTTTAAGGAAAGAAAAGTTTCATGAGTTGGAATAATTGTGTTTTTGGCTAAGCAAAGAGTCCCCTTATTTTTCCTGTCCTCTCTAGCTTGATTTGAAGTTATTCTTGGGTTGTATTAATATTCGCTTTCACAGCAAAAAGATTACAACTTGCTGAAGACTCAGATGATGGTTAGCATTTTTAGCAATAAAGTATTTTTTAAATTTAGGCACATACATTAATTTTTTTAGACATAAAGCCATTGCACACTCTAGACTACAGTATAGTGTAAACATAACTTTTATATGTACTAAGAAGCCAAAAAATTAGTAGATTCTCTTAATTGCTATATTTGCTTTATTGTGGTGGTCTGGAACTGAGTCGGCAATATCTCTGACATATGCCTGTATTGTCCTCTCAGTAGTGAATGTGTGTTGACTGTTTGATGGTGGTCCATGCAAGGGGAGATGCCCTCTAGACAGCTGGAAATATGGAGCTACTCTGCTCTGAGGAACAGGGCATTCAGATTGGGATGATCACATAGGGATGAAGCTATGGGGAAAAACTCTCATGGACAGTTGGGTGCGGAGAGAAAAGAGCAAAGAGGCCTAGTCAGGAACTCTGTGGAGGTAAAGTAGGAGAGGTAAGAAGCAGAATAGGAGCAAACTCACTTGGTATCAGAGAGCTGTTGGGAAGGGGGAAGTAGGATATAAAGGAGGCTAGGATTTTACAGAGTAATTAATAGTGAATTGGCCAGAAGAAATAGTTTCACTAAAGCTGTGGGATCAAATCATGATTACAAAGAGTCTGGAACAGGGAGAGTGTTTAGCCATATTTTTGGCATTAAAAATTCCTTCTTTACTTCCTTAGCAAGCAAAATATTGAATAAATTATTGTGATTTAATGGACTAAGTTGTCTGACCTGGTTTTCCAGAAGGAACATCCACACAAATGTATTTCTATTTCCTTAGATTTATTGGTTCCAACTGTAATTGTATCTGGATGTTCTCCATTTATCTATGCTTTATTCATTTCCTTTCTTGATATCCTCATACTTTTTACTGCCTTTCCTTTTGCCTCTAGACCACTCCTGAAGTCATTTTAAAATGCCAAGTGAGGACAACCTACAGAATGGGAGAAAATATTTGCAAATGATGCAACAGACAAAGAATTAATCTCCAAAACATACAAACAGCTCATATAGCTCAATATTAAAAAAAAATAAACAAACCAATCAAAAAATGGGCAGAAGATCTAAATAGACATTTCTCCAAAGAAGACATACAGATGGCCAATAGGCACATGAAAAGATGCTCAACATGACTAATTATTAGGGAAATGTGAATTATATTAGAGAAATGTGAATCAGAATGGCCATCATCAAAAAATCTGCAAATAAGAAATGCTGGAGAGAATATGGAGGAGAAGAAACCCTACTACACTGTTGGTGGGAATGTAAATTGGTGCAGCCACTATGGAGAACAGTATGGAGGTTCCTTAAAAAACTAAAAATAAAGCTACCATATGATCCTAGTAGATCTGTTATAAATACATAACCAACAAGGGCCTACTGTATAGCACAGGGAACTATACTCAGTATTTTTTAATAAGCTTCAAGGGAAAAGAATATGAAAAATAATATATATATATAAAATAACTTTGCTGTGCACCTGAAACTAACCTGAAATTAACACAACATTGTAAATCAAGTGTACTTCAATAAAAAAAAAATAAAATGACAAGTGGGATTGATACTTAATGTAGATAGAAAAGGAGGTAAGATATAGTAGATAACATAGCTCCACCGTCACCTTAAGAAGGGGAGTGGGATGTGTCTACTGAAGAGCTACCCAACATATGTTGGGATGCCCTTGAGAAAGTGACTAGGAGGAGAGCAAAGCTTTCCGGGAATATTAGACCCTTGGAATGACTGTGAAAAAACTTTGTACCTCTCTTTGAAGCAATTAATTTATCAGTCCAATCAAGTTGGGGTTCTAGTGCCAAGTCTGTCATGAACTGGTTAGATGAATTAGACCAGTCATTAAGCTTTCACTTCTTCAGTTCTCACGTTTGAGTGAAGAGGGGTTGGACAATGTGACCTCTAAGGTCTCACTGAGATCTAACATTTGGTGATTCCTTGGGGAAGAAAGCTGGAATATGCCAAAATAAATAATAAAATAAATAAGTGGAAAGATCAGCCTGCTAGCTTTCCTATGTAGATATAGAGCTCACTGAATAATCTTTCTTTTTTTGGTTTCCACATTTCTAGATCACTTAATAATTTCTTAATTACTCAATTATTTTCATTGAGAAATTTCATATTTCTTCTCTTTTCTCCCAGATAAATAAAACATATAGCACACTAAAAAGAATCCTCAAAAACAAAAGGATAAGATAAATGCCTAATAAAATTTCCCAAGTTTATTTGTAAGTTTATTTATTGTTTAAGACCAAAACTTCATAGTCAAAAGAAAAGGGAGAATTGAGACAAGAACTGATTTTGGTTCCTATAAGGATAAGAGGAAAAAAGATTCCACAACTGATGTGACATAGTATAGAGAGACACTTGTTTCTTCTGTCTAAGCCCACAAACTAACTGTGAGAGAAAGACCTGCCTCCCTTTTTAATTTACGAAACCCCTCCTCTCTTTCCTAAATAGCTTGTAATTCTTTGATTACTAGTAACATTGAATGTCTTAGCATATCTTTATTCACTATCTGTAGTTCTCCTATCATAATCTTTGGTTATTTTTCTATTTATTGACATGTATTTTAAAGATATTAAACTGTTTTCTACTATAAATATACTAATTTGCATTGTAGATCAGCAATGTAATGATAGCTAATCACATTTTATTTTATTCAAAAATTATTTCTTATAGGCACCCATGATTTTATTGGTGCAACAAATCAGATATCAGCCTATAGGTCAGTATTCATAGGAAATATCTCTAAAGGTCTCATACACATTGTGTAGCAAGTTACAGTTTTCAAAGCCTTCAATTACTAACTTGAACCAGTAGGATAATAGCACAGTATTTTCACTGCAAATCCAGTTAAGCTGGCCTCTTCTGTCTCCATATACCTCATAGCATCTTCCCAAATAATCATGTTTAATGTGTTATACTTACTCTGTGAAAGCTTTCCAGCATGCAGAACTTTATTCTTCAAGAATTTAGAAATACTAAGAGTGCCAGAATTTCAACAGGAACCTGAGAAAAGTAAATGAAAAAGAGGAACCATTGCAGGCAATGAGGGCAAAGAAATGGAAGACATTTCTACAGATGCGTTGTCTTGACTTTCTGTCAACTCTAAAATAGTCCAATAAAATGAGAGCATAGTTTTAGAACTAGAATTGTAAAATGAGAATGAATAGACTTTGCTTAGTTTTATGTTCTTTGTAAAAGCTTTTGGAGAAATCTAAAATGATAATCTAATTTATTGAGAGTTGCAATCACATGAGAAGAGGAGGCATACTAAGAGGAATTTTTTGTTTCATAAACACTGGGCAATATATTTTTTATGCTATAATGAAATTAAGAAATATTTTCATAGTATTACATGACAAACAAGAGGCAGATGAAAACTATAACCAAGAAACAAATGAATTATAGCAGAAATCATTAAATTAACCAGCTGTTCATTCTAATATACCAGTGAATGTTGGAATAAATTAAGACTAAGTCACTGTATTACCCAATTAGATTATGTATAATTCTCAACAGAACAGCTTATCATTTCCCTCTTTTCTTTTTTTCTTACTTGAAACCTTATTAAGCATTGAACATTGGTAAGAAAACAGAGTGGTGATATTACAAGGTCCATTAAGAATATGAGTTTCACAATATTAATAATTTTAAAATATTCTAGAAGATAATCAAATTAAGCAATTAAATATGATCAATCTATATGGATACATGAAATGGCTCAGATTTTCCATGTAATTGCATTTCTCTTTTCTTTCAGGCAAAAATTTGAGAATTAGATTTTTTTTTTTTTAAAGCCTATAAGGCTTCCGGGAAGATGGCGGAAGAGTAAGACGCGGAGATCACCTTCCTCCCCACAGATACACCAGAAATACATCTACACGTGGAACAACTCCTACAGAACACCTACTGAACGCTGGCAGAAGACCTCAGAGCTCCCAAAAGGCAAGAAACCCCCCACGTACCTGGGTAGGGCAAAAGAAAAAAGAATAAACAGAGACAAAAGGATAGGGACGGGACCTGCCCCAGTGGGAGGCAGCTGTGAAGGATGAAATGTTTCCACACACTAGGAAGCCCCTTCGCGGGCGGAGACTGGGGGTGGCGGAGCGGGGAAGCTTCAGGGCCACAGAGGAGAGCGCAGCAACAGGGGTGCGGAGGGCAAAGCGGAGAGATTCCCGCACAGAGAATCAGGGCCGACCGGCACTCACCAGCCCGAGAGGCTTGTCTGCTCACCCGCCGGGGCGGGCGGGGCTGGGAGCTGAGGCTCGGGCTTCGGTCAGAGCGCCGGGAGAGGACTGGGGTTGGCGGCGTGAACACAGCCTGCAGGGGGTTAGTGCGCCACGGCTAGCCGGGAGGGAGTCCGGGGAAGAGTCTGGACCTGCCAAAGAGGCAAGAGACTTTTTCTTGCCTCTTTGTTTCCTGGTGCGTGAGGAGAGGGGATTAAGAGCGCTGCTTAAAGGAGCTCCAGAGACGGGCGTGAGCCGCGGCTAAAAGCGCGCGGACCCCAGAGACAGGCATGAGACACTAAGGCTGCTGCTGCCGCCACCAAGAAGCCTGTTTGCGAGCACAGGTCACTCTCCACACCCCCCTTCCGGGGAGCCTGTGCAGCCTGCCACTGCCAGGGTCCCGGGATCCAGGGACAACTCCCCTGGGAGAACGCACGGCGCGCCTCAGGCTGGTGCAACGTCATGCCGGCCTCTGGCGCCGCAGGCCCGCCCCGCCCTCCGTGCCCCTCCCTCCCCGCCCCTCCCTCCCCGCGGCCTGAGTGAGCCAGAGCCCTCGAATCAGCTGCTCCTTTAACCTCGTCTGAGTGAAGAACAGACTCCCTCCGGCGACATACACGCAGAGGCGGGGCCAAATCCAAAGCTGAGCCTCTGGGAGCTGTGAGAACAAAGAAGAGAAAGGGAAATCTCTCCAGCAGCCTCAGAAGCAGTGGATTAAATCTCCACAATCAACTTGCTGTACCCTGCATCTGTGGAATACATGAATAGGCAACGAATCATCCCAAGTTAAGGAGGTGGACTTTGAGAGAAAGATTTATGATTTTTTCCCCTTTTCCTCTTTTTGTGAGTGTGTATGTGTATGCTTCTGTGTGAGATTTTGTCTGTATAGCTTTGCTTCCACCATTTCTCCTAGGGTTCTATCCGTCCTTTTTTTTTCTGTTTTTAAAAAAACTTTTTTTCTTTTTTTCTCTTAATAATTATTATTTTTTAATAACTTTATTATATTTTATCTTACTTTATTTTATTTCACTTTATCTTCTTTCTTTCTTTATTTCCTTCCTTCCCTCCTTCCTTCCTTCCTCCCTCCCTCCCTCCTTTCTTCCTTTCTTTCTTTCTACTTCTACTAATTCTTTCTTTCTACTTTTTCTCCCTTTTATTCTGAGCCGTGTGGACGAAAGGCTCTTGGTGCTGAAGCCAGGAGTCAGTGCTGTGCCTCTGAGGTGGGAGAGCCAACTTCAGGACACTGGTCCACAAGAGACCTCCCAGCTCCACATAATATCAAATGGCGAAAATCTCCCACAGATCTCCATCTCAACACCAGCACCCAGCTTCACTCAACGACCAGCAAGCTACAGTGCTGGACACCCTATGCCAAACAACTAGCAAGACAGGAACACAACCCCACCCATTAGCAGAGAGGCTGCCTAAAATCATAATAGGTCCACAGACACCCCAAAACACACCACCAGACGTGGACCTGCCCACCAGAAAGACAAAATCCAGCCTCATCCACCAGAACACAGGCACTAGTCACCTCCACCAGGAAGCCTACACAACCCACTGAACCAACCTTAGCCACTGGGGGCAGACACCAAAAACAATGGGAACTACAAACCTGCAGCCTGCGAAAAGGAGACCCCAAACACAGTAAGATAAGAAAAATGAGAAGACACAAAGACACACAGCAGATGAAGGAGCAAGATAAAAACCCACCAGACCTAACAGATGAAGAGGAAATAGGCAGTCTACCTGATAAAGAATTCAGAATAATGATAGTAAAGATGATCCAAAATCTTGGAAATAGAATAGACAAAATGCAAGCAACATTTAACAAGGACCTAGAAGAACTAAAGATGAAAAAAACAACAATGAACAACACAATAAATGAAATTAAAAATACTCTAGATGGGATCAATAGCAGAATAACTGAGGCAGAAGAATGGATAAGTGACCTGGAAGATAAAATAGTGGAAATAACTACTGCAGAGCAGAATAAAGAAAAAAGAATGAAAAGAACTGAGGACAGTCTCAGAGACCTCTGACACAACATTAAATGCACCAACATTCTAATTATAGGGGTTCTAGAAGAAGAAGAGAAAAAGAAAGGGACTGAGAAAATATTTGAGGAGATTATAGTTGAAAACTTCCCTAATATGGGAAAGGAAATAGTTAATCAAGTCCAGGAAGCACAGAAAGTCCCATACAGGATAAATCCAGGGAGAAATACACCAAGACACATATTAATCAAATTGTCAAAAATTAAATACAAAGAAAACATATTAAAAGCAGCAAGGGAAAGACAACAAATAACACACAAGGGAATCCCCATAAGGTTAACAGCTGATCTCTCAGCAGAAACTCTGCAAGCCAGAAGGGACTGGCAGGACATGTTTAAAGTGATGAAGGAGAAAAACCTGCAACCAAGATTACTCTACCCAGCAAGGATCTCATTCAGAGTTGATGGAGAAATTAAAACCTTTACAGACAAGCAAAAGCTGAGAGAGTTCAGCACCACCAAACCAGCTTTACAGCAACTGCTAAAGGAACGTCTCTAGGCAAGAAACACAAGAGAAGGAAAAGACCTACAATAATGAACCCAAAACAATTAAGAAAATGGGAATAGGAATATACATATCGATAAATACCTTAGATGTAAATGGACTAAATGCTCCCACCAAAAGACACAGGTTGGCTGAATGGATACAAAAAGAAGACCCATATATTTGCTGTCTACAAGAGACCCACTTCAGACCTAGAGACACATACAGACTGAAAGTAAGGAGATGGAAAAAGATATTCCATGCAAATGGAAACCAAAAGAAAGCTGGAGTAGCAATTCTCATATCAGACAAAAAAAGACTTAAAAATAAAGACTATTAGAGGAGACAAAGAAGGACACTACATAATGATCAAGATATTGATCCAAGAAGAAGATATAACAATTGTAAATATTTATGCACCCAACATAGGAGCACCTCAATACATAAGGCAAATACTAACAGCCATAAAAGGGGAAATCGACAGTAACACATTCATAGTAGGGGACTTTAACACCCCACTTTCACCAATGGACAGAGCATCCAAACTGAAAATAAATAAGGAAACACAAGCTTTAAATGATACATTAAACAAGATGGACTTAATAGATATTTATAGGACATTCCATCCAAAAACAACAGAATACACATTTTTTTCAAGTGCTCATGGAACATTCTCCAGGATAGATCATATCTTGGGTCACAAATCAAGCCTTGGTAAATTTAAGAAAATTGAAATTGTATCAAGTATGTTTTCCGACCATAACGCTGTGAGACTAGATATCAATTACAGGAAAAGATCTGTAAAAAATACAAACACATGGAGGCTAAACAATACACTACTTAATAACGAAGTGATCACTGAAGAAATCAAAGAGGAAATTAAAAAATACCTAGAAACAAATGACAATGGAGACAGGACGACCCAAAACCTATGGGATGCAGCAAAAGCAGTTCTAAGAGGGACGTTTATAGCAATACAATCCTACCTTAAGAAACAGGAAACATCTTGAATAAACAACCTAACCTTGCACCTAAAGCAATTAGAGAAAGAAGAACAAAAAAAACCCCAAAGTTAGCAGAAGGAAAGAAATCATAAAAATCAGATCAGAAATAAATGAAAAAGAAATGAAGGAAATGATAGCAAAGATGAATAAAACTAAAAGCTTGTTCTTTGAGAAGATAAACAAAATTGATAAACCATTAGCCAGACTCATCAAGAAGAAAAGGGAGAAGACTCAAATCAATAGAATTAGAAATGAAAAAGGAGAAGTAACAACTGACACTGCAGAAATACAAAAGATCATGAGAGATTACTACAAGCAACTCTATGCCAATAAAATGGACAACCTGGAAGAAATGGACAAATTCTTAGAAATGCACAACCTGCCAAGACTGAATCAGGAAGAAATAGAAAATATGAACAGACCAATCACGAGCACTGAAATTGAAACTGTGATTGAAAATCTTCCAACAAACAAAAGCCCAGGACCAGATGGCTTCACAGGCGAATTCTATCAAACATTTAGAGAAGAGCTAACACCGATCCTTCTCAAACTCTTCCAAAATATAGCAGAGGGAAGAACGCTCCCAAACTCATTCTATGAGGCCACCATCACCCTGATTCCAAAACCACACAACAATGTCCCAAAGAAAGAAAACTACAGGCCTATATCACTGATGAACATAGATGCAAAAATCCTCAACAAAATACTAGAAAACAATCCAACAGCACATTAAATGGATCATACATCATGATTAAGTGGGGTTTATTCCAGGAATGCAAGGATTTTTCAATATAGGCAAATCAATCAATGTGATACACCATATTAACAATTTGAAGGAGAAAAACCATATGATCATCTCAATAGATGCAGAGAAAGCTTATGACAAAATTCAACACCCATTTATGATAAAAACCCTCCAGAAAGTAAGCATAGAGGGAACTTTCCTCAACATAATAAAGGCCGCGTATGACAAACCCACAGCCAACGTCGTCCTCAATGGTGAAAAGCTGAAAGCATTTCCACTAAGATCAGGAAAAAGACAAGGTTGCCCACTCTCACAACTCTTATTCAACATAGTTTTGGAAGTTTAGCCACAGCAATCAGAGAAGAAAAGGAAATAAAAGGAATCCAAATCGGAAAAGAAGAAGTAAAGCTGTCACTGTTTGCAGATGACATGATACTATACATAGAGAATCCTAAAGATGCTACCAGAAAACTACTAGAGCTAATCAATGAATTTGGTAAAGTAGCAGGATACAAAATTAATGCACAGAAATCTCTGGCATTCCTATACACTAATGGTGAAAAACCTGAAAGTGAAAACACTCCCATTTACCACTGCAAGAAGAAGAATGAAATAGCTAGGAATAAACCTACCTAAGGAGACAAAAGACCTGTATGCAGAAAATTATAAGACACTGATGAAAGAAAATAAATATGATACAAATAGATGGAGAGATATACCATGTTCTTGGATTGGAAGAATCAATATTGTGAAAATGACTCTACTACTACCCAAAGCAATCTATAGATTCAATGCAATCCCTATCAAACTACCACTGGCATTTTTCACAGAACTAGAACAAAAAATTTCACAATTTGTATGGAAACACAAAAGACCCCAAATAGCCAAAGCAATCTTGAGAACGAAAAACAGAGCTTGAGGAATCAGTCTCCCTGACTTCAGACTATACTACAAAGGCTACTATAATCAAGACAGTATGGTACTGGCACAAAAACAGAAAGATCAATGGAACAGGATAGAAAGCCCAGAGATAAACCCAGGCACATATGGTCACCTTATCTTTGATAAAGGAGGCAGGAATGTACAGTGGAGAAAGGACAGCCTCTTCAATAAGTGGTGCTGGGCAAACTGGACAGGTACATGTGAAAGTATGATATTAGATCACTCCCTAACACCCTACACAAAAATAGGTCAAAATGGATTAAGGACCTAAATGTAAGGCCAGAAACTATCTAACTCTTAGAGAAAAACATAGGCAGAACACTCTATGACATAAATCACAGCAAGATCCTTTTTGACCCACCTCCTAGAGAAATGGAAATAAAAACAAAAATAAACAAATGGGACCTAATGAAACTTCAAAGGTTTTGCACAGCAAAGGAAACCATAAACAAGACGAAAAGACAACCCTCAGAGTGGGAGAAAATATTTGCAAATGAAGCAACTGACAAAGGATTAATCTCCAAAATTTATAAGCAGCTCATGCAGCTCAATAACAAAAAAACAAACAACCCAATCCAAAAATGGGCAGAAGACCTAAATAGACATTTCTCTAAAGAAGACATACAGACTGCCAACAAACACATGAAAGAATGCTCAACATCATTAATCATCAGAGAAATGCAAATCAAAACTACAATGAGATATCATCTCACACCAGTCAGAATGGCCATCATCAAAAAATCTAGAAACAATAAATGCTGGAGAGGGTGTGGAGTAAAGGGAACCCTCTTGCACTGTTGGTGGGAATGTAAACTGATACAGCCATTGTGGAGAACAGTATGGAGGTTCCTTAAAAAACTACAAATAGAACTACGATATGACCCAGCAATCCTACTACTGGGCATATACCCTGAGAAAACCATAATTTAAAAAGAGTCATGTACCAGAATGTTCATTGCAGCTCTATTTACAATAGCCCAGAGATGGAAACAACCTAAGTGTCCATCATCAGATGAATGGATAAAGAAGATGTGGCACATATATACAATGGAATATTACTCAGCCATAAAAAGAAACGAAATTGAGCTATTTGTAATGAGGTGGATAGACCTAGAGTCTGTCATACAGAGTGAAGTAAGTCAGAAAGAGAAAGACAAATACCGTATGCTAACACATACATATGGAATTTAAGAAAAAAAAATGTCATGAAGAACCTAGGGGTAAGACAGGAATAAAGACACAGACCTACTAGAAAATGGACATGAGGATATGGGGAGGGGGAAGGGTAAGCTGTGAGAAAGCGAGAGAGTGGCATGGACATATATACAGTACCAAACGTAAGGTAGACAGCTAGTGGGAAGCAGCTGCATTGCACAGGGAGATGAGCTCGGTGCTTTGTGACCACCTAGAGGGGTGGGATAGGGAGTGTGGGAGGGAGGGAGAGGCAAGAGGGAAGAGATATGGGAACATATGTGTATGTATAACTGATTCACTTTGTTATAAAGCAGAAGCTAACACACCATTGTAAAGCAATTATACTCCAATAAAGATGTTAAAAAAAAAACCCACATTGTAAATCAACTACACTTGAAAATATTTTTTAAGTGCAAAAATTTTTTTTAATTAATTTTATTGTGTGTGCGTACCACAGTTTCAATATATAAATTATGTCAAATTGATTTCATTGTTTTTCAAAATAAAGAATTTTTGATATTTAGGAAAAAAAAAAGCCTTTATACTTACATGAGTAGATGAAATAAAATTTCCTTTGTTGCCTGACTTCATATAATCTGTTTCCTAAAGAATTTCACTTTATTCTCCAAAGCTTTTCTGTTAATTATGGTACAAATCTTCAAATAAGGTAGTAGCTAAGCTTCAATAAATTTGAAATTAATTCCTCATGTAATACAAATCCAAAAATAAAATTATATTTGAATAATAAGGAAAAAATTGTAATTTATGGACTCACTCCTATTTCTTATGAAGAGTTTAATCCCCAGGACATATTGTCAATGTACCTTTTATATTTCATTTAAAATAATCCAGTGATATCTTTAAAACTGGCCAGATAATTACAGTTATATTAATCTCAATGTTAGAAATAATTTTTAGATAATATTTTCTCAAAAAAAAATTTTTTTTTCTCCAACACATGTAAACAATTCTGGGAGGGTCTTGGTGGTCAGTTCTGCTGGGGAATGTATCAGAAACAGGGCCTAGAGTGATGCTTATCTCCTTCACCTCAAATTAAAATAACTCTTCTTGGTCATTGCTTCAGAAACTTTTTGTATTTGAGACACCCTTTTGAATACAAAATGTTCAAAATTTGGAACAATTAAAATTCTCGAAACAAATCTGCAAAATTTACAATAAAGCAACCTGCGTGTAACAAGATCCCACAGAGTTTAGAAAAGCATCTATAGAACTACATTACGTCTTTGAGAGCTTACTGAAATATGCCTTTGAGAAAAATTCTTTACTGCTCTAAGCTCTGTCATATACTCACAAAGCAAATTTCATGGATATCCTTGTAAATATATGATTTTTCCTTAAAACCAGTTGGATATTATAATATGCTTTCTTCCTTAGAGCCATCTTTTTATCATTTTGTCAACCTTACTCATCTAAATGTTCACACGGTAATATATGTAGTTTCATTTCTAACAGAAGTGATTTTCCACACTATAAAAAATTTCACAGCACTCTATAAAGCACTGTGAAGTTCCAGTAACTCCATGGAACACAGCGTGTATGGTTGAGAAATACGCTTCTAAAATCTTGTCTGCTATGAGTCCATTTCCTTTTCTCCTGATTTATGCTTTTATACGCCATCTAAATTTCCTATTGTTCTGCATCATTTAATATTTTCCAGGCATGTAGTGAACTTTGCTTCATTTCCTCTTTTTTGTTGCCGTTGAGCAGTAGCCTTTTTAATTCTTTTTTCTAAATCCACTACCAATGATTACTTTTCTTTGGACTAACTCCAACTCTTGTAGCTGGTTTATAATAGATGTAGAAGGGAAATCAAGAAATCCTTGAAATCTAGGCTCCTAGAATAGAGGCAGAGAAACATAGCAGTGTTTGGGCTAAGGTTTTCTCTCCCATTCTTGACAGAGTCTAAAATCTAGACCATTCGAGTGGCTCTGGAGGGAGTACCATTTTGGGGCTGAGAGACTTGGCGGACATCCAAAACCACAGTGTTTAGGAGCATCCTGAGTCATGAGCATGACCCATCTTGACAATGAAACTGTTCCACTATACAAATACCAGCAGTGTCTGGGCTCTAATCCTTTCACTCAAGCAAGGGCCATAGTATATCTTGCTTGCACTGACTGGAAAAAAAAAACTGTGAACAGCTTGATGTCTGGATGATAGTCAACCTACAACCTTTCTAAAACTGCCAACGAGCTTACTGTTTTTGCAGAATTGTGTCTGTGGACCCACAATTCCATTAGACTGGAGGACCTCCAGGTGTTTGCTTAAGGAAGTCATTGAAATTCAATGCAAATTAAGGCCAGATTTCCAGAAGAAGAAATTCAGCAGTAAGAATTTTCCAAGCACAAGATTTCAAGACACTATTTAGGTGTTCAATATGTGCTTATAATATGAGGAGTTAAAATAAGTTTTAACTTTTAAAAATACAAGCTACTTTGCAGTTTGGTATAAGGAACATTAGGTTGGAATATACAGAAAATTTTAGGTTCAGGCGACATTTGTTGATTTAATGGTAATAAGATACCATTACATCATTTCCCAGGAGCTTGTTCAAGATATAATTTTCCACTGAGAATTTAAAAGCAACATATTATCATATAGAAAAATCAAGAAATATTAATTTGTGTGGAATGTAATAAAGATCAATAAACAAATAATTTTAATTTTAAAAATTCATTTTCACTCTACATGGAGCTAGTCAGATGTTACCTAAGAAAGAAGCCCCTATATAAAAAGTTAAAAAAACCCTTTAAGTTAAGGGATACATTGGAAAATCAGACTAAATGAGAAGATTAAATAATAAACGACATGCTGTACATGCTAAGTTGAATGTTTACAACTTGCCTAGATATAACATTCATAGAAAAAAACCTATCATCTTCTATCTAGCATCCTCATTTTGAAGATGAGAAAACCCAGGTAGTAAGTGGGTAAGAGATTCACTTGCTGTCACACAGCTCGTATGGTTGAATGGTTGAATTGATTTCTTGGTCCCTGATCTAATGCTAACTAGAGCAGATAATAAAACAGTATTGTAATGTCGGATCTTAACAAACGGCACCGCAAAACAGAGGAAAGTTTCAAGTGAGCTTTATTAGGGAGCGCTCCCGGGCGAGGTTCACTGGTCCGAGTGAAAGGGGCCAGAGAAGTCGCACCCGGGCGAGGGTTGGGTGTGGTGAATCTGGGAGGGCGCAGGGTATTCCTTATTTGGTGGTCTTTTCGGGTATCCTGGGGGACCGTTAGTCCCGCCCCTCGAAAGGTGGGAAGGCTGGGCTGGGTTCAAAGTCCCCAGGTCAGTTCCTGGAACTGGGTGGTCCGGAATGTCTCCAGGGCAGTTTCTGGAACTGGGTGGTCCGGAGAATTTTGGTCTGATGCAACCTGCGAATCTGATTGTGTTCCCCTGCCTCGGGCCAGTTGGCCTTACAAGTATATATTAAAAAACAAATTCTTTAACCAATAATGTTAAAAAAGTTATAAGAGTTATAAATTTGCAGCATTTTGATTAGAGAACATGTTTTTTACATGTAGGATTATAGTAATTAGCTTCCAGTAACATCCTAATTAATATATTCATATGAGTATTTGAGCAAACTTGTAAACATTAGTAATAATGTAGAGAAAACACATAAAAAACTTTATTAGGATAACTAAAATGATCGGTTTCATTTAAAAATGTTAATGTAGCATATTCGATGGCAAAAAAATGCCACTTCTTCCCAAGACATACCGAAGCCAAGACTATTTCCCCATCTGAAATATGAGTTTATTTTCTCTTGAAGTTATTTTGAGATAGAAACAGGAGTCTTTTGAGAAAGAAAATAGGTGCTCAGGAAAAGGCTCATAAAGGCACAGGAAAGATCTAAAGAAAACAGAAAAACATTCAGTTATCCTTTGTAATTGACTAGTTTAAGGAAGCCACTAGAGTGATTTTAAAAAATAAATCAAATCAAGTCTTGCTTTTGCTCAAGAATGTTCGTTCATTGGCTTTTTGAAGCCAAATAAACAAAAAGTCCTCGCCATGGCCAACGACGTCAACCTGCCTCCTCTAAGATGACCTTTCTCTCCCCCTCCTCCACTGCGGACACCTTGTCTCTTTTTCCCAAAGTCATTTCCTCCTCGGGGCCTATTTTCTTTGCTTCCTGCTGCCTTTCTTGCTGTGCCCCTAGATAACAGCATGGCTGACTCTTGCATGCCATTTAGATCTCTCTACAGATGTCACCCTTGCAGAGCAGACTTTCCTACTATCTAAAACATCCTCCCACACAACTTTGATATCTTTATCCTATTTTATTTTCTACCCAGCACTTATCACTATCTGGAATTAAGTTATCTATTGCCTGTCTCTCCCATGAGAATATAACCTTCATAAAGGCAGAAACGAACACTTATGAGAATATATATGTTTCCACTTACGAAAGAAGAGTAAGATTTCTTTTGCATTTACTGAAATCCCTGCATTATAAGTGCTTTACATTCATTTTCTCATTTTATCTTCAAAATAACCACACTAGAAAAATACTGTTATCATCATCATTTCCAGGTGGGGAAGTCAAAGCTTGTAGACATTAAATAATTTGCCTTAAGTCACGTAAGTATTAAATATTTGGTACGGGATTCAAACTTTGGTCTTTTTGGCTTTAGATCCTGAGCTGAAAACAATATGAGAAATGGAGTTTCAAGGCAGATAAGTGACATAATCATTCTTGTATATACAAAGTGATAGAATTAAAGCAGAATGTAGGTAGCGTGGCTCTCAGGGAATAGAATCACAAAGAAATTTTGCACAGACCAGGGGAAAAAAAATATTACAAGGTCTATGATAAGCAAAGCTGAAAACATAGTAAGCTCTTAAAAATATTTGCTAACTTGATGCAAAAAATAGTTCCTGCTACTATCAAGTCAATTATACTACCATGTCTGAATATAGAATTATAGATTCTTAGAAGTGGACAATGTTTTAAGATCTCCTCATGCCCGGGGTTCCTGCCTCATTGAGGCTAGTATCTAAAATATGAGAAAGAGACTCTCTTCATATATTAAAGATTCCTGGAGTGGATTTTTCTTTTTTTTCTTTTTATCAAATAGATTCTTCCCTCTTTTTACCTGTACTTAATTTTTCTGAACAAAGTTTCTTTTTTTTGGTGTTTTTGTGGAGTTGGGAGAACAATAGATCTGTGTTTCCTCATCATAACGCATCTTGGTTATAAATGTCCTTCTACCTGCTAGAACTTCTATCCAGTTCTATTGACAGTAAAGAGACCCTTTGATTACTTAGTAACCAATTCCTCCCTTTACATGAAGCATGAAGGCTTAAGAGCTGGCTGCAAAGTGTTAGAGAATTTCTCTTATCTCTGGAGCAGTTGGGAATTGCTAACTGGTTTCTGGAGTGAGCACGTTTTCTCGATTATCCCTTCGGGATCCTCACGTATTCTGGGATACATCTTCAGAAGACTAAGTCCTGGCAACACAGGACTGCAGTATCAGCTACCAAAGTCACCAAATTATAAGACTAGGATGGAAGTTGAGTCCATTTTGGTTGAATAAGTCTGATCAAAGCTAGTCCCTCCAAGTCAGCCTTCTGTGTAAATGCACAGATTATAAGCTAATTATTCTACATGAAACACAATTGGCTCACTTGCCTTTTGATGCTTAAATAGAAAATCAATAGTGTAGACTGGCTCAAATTAACTTCGGTGAACCGGGCTTCCTATGGAATTAATCAAACAACTGTATCTTGTTGTGGCCCAGACATGCTCTCAGGGATTTTTGGATAGATGATGTAGTGATTAAGAGTGGGAGTGATAGAGCTAAACCATGCAGGCACATCTATGCTAACCACAAATATTTCTTTTAGTAAGGCACAGAGTAATTTTTGTCTTTAAAATCTCTAATGAAATCCCTAAAAGCATGGCATATAATTAAATTCAAAGTTTTTCAGGTGATGGAGGGTGTCTGTGTGAATAAACATGCGGTTCAACTGGACCCGCTTAAAAATTCCTTGGTTGGCTTGTCTGTATTTGCTTTTACTGCTCGCAGTGCTTTAAAACGATCCAGTTAAATCAGACTGTCAGAATGGTGAGGTTCCCTGTTCGACTTACCCATGCCACACAAACCCACGCAGACTGTTATGAATATGCCACATTTGAGAAAACCTCCCGTTTGCGAAAACATATTGGGTCACATTAAAAAGGAGTTAAATGAATCCCTTTTTCAAAAAGTTTTTGGTAGGTAGAAAGGAATGCTGAGGTGACGCCTGTGTAATGGCAGAACTGCAGATGTCTCTTTCTCGTGGAAATATGCTCTGTGGGCTAAATTTCATCACATTGGGGGAGGGGAGAGCTATAAGAAGCATGTTTCAAATTACCCTGAAATGGAAGGCTGGCAACTTAAATCCTGACCTTCTGCAGGGTATTTAGAGTGCAGAGCAAGAAGCAGCCCACACGTTTTCAAAAGGAACCCCGTTGTGAGCTGTGCTATACCTCAGCACTGCCAGGAATGCCCTCCTTCACTGCTCTGCATTGTAGAATGCTGGCAGTCATGTGTGTGACCCATTTATTTTACTGCTACAGCATTTACTGCAGGCACACTTTGTTTAAAAGGTCTCAATTCTGTTGCTTTTTTTTTACACCTTTATTGGAGTATAATTGCTTTACAATGGTGTGTAATTTCTGCTTTATAACAAAGTGAATCAGTTATACATACACATATGTTCCCATATCTCTTCCCTCTTACGTCTCCCTCCCTCCCACCCTCCCTATCCCACCCCTCCAGGCGGTCACAAAGCACCTAGCTGATCTCCCTGTGCTATGCGGCTGCTTCCCACCAGCTATCCACCTTACGTTTGGTAGTGTATATATGTCCCTGCCTCTCTCTCGCTTTGTCACAGCTCACCCTTCCCTCTCCCCATATCCTCATGTCCATTCTCTAGTAGGTCTGTGTCTTTATTCCTGGCTTACCCCTAGGTTCTTCATGACATATTTTTTTTTTCTTAAATTCCATATATATGTGTTAGCATACGGTATTTGTCTTTCTCTTTCTGACTTACTTCACTCTGTATGACAGACTCTAGGTCTATCCACCTCATTACAAATAGCTCAATTTCGTTTCTTTTTATGGCTGAGTAATATTCCATTGTATATATGTGCCACATCTTCTTTATCCATTCATCTGATGATGGACACTTAGGTTGTTTCCATCTCTGGGCTATTGTTCTGTTGCTTTTAAATGGAATTATATAAGCCAGTGGATTTAAATGCATATGTAGGTGCATTATATAGATGTGTCCTAAATTAGATAAGATGGGGTTTTACAGAAGCTGGAGTGTCTTCCAGAGTGGAGTGTGCACCAATGTCCAGCAAGATGCATATGAGAGGATAGGATGACTAATGACTCCTCCCGGGGGCCTTGATTCATGGGGAGCAATGAGGATGGGAAAAGGGATGGGTAACTAACCACACCCTTCAATTTAATGACCCTCCATGTAGGACTAGAGTCAGGCCCGTAAGGAATGAATCTCAACACTACTAGCTCTGCTCTAAGTAAAATGATAATGATTGGAGAAATAGCTTCAGTTCTCTTGAAATAATTGCTTATAATCCTGAAATTGAAGGATTTTAGGTTGAAAGATAATTAACAGAAGGGTGAACAAAATTGCCATGTATTTTTGGTTATAATTTCGCTGCTTCTGGACAAATTTCACAAACAATGAAAAGGTTTAAAAGAATGCACCATTTACTAAAGTCATTCCTTTGCGTCCTTTAACATAATTTGCTTATCAGTTGAGTCCTATTGGAGTCATATCACAACTGCATTTCCCAACCATCACCACAATCACTGCATTGATGGAATTTAATGGGATAAGATGTCCAGGTTGCTCTTTAGGAGCTCTGTTTGGTAACCCCTCACACTTAATTTGGCTTCTGCCCCTTTAATATTACAAATCAAGCTATTTTTCCATCTGGTCTAATATGTCATTTAAGGCTGATATCTTCTTATTGATTTTCTGTCTGGATGATCTATCCATTGACATGAGTCAGGTATTAAAGTCCCCTACTATTATTGTATGGCTGCCTATTTCTTCCTTTAAGTCTACTAATATTTGCTTTATAGGTGTTCCTATGTTGGGTGCATAAATATTTACAAGTTATATCCTCTTGTTGGACTGACCCCTTTATCATTATGTAATGCCCTTATTTGTCTGTTATTACAGTCTTTGTTTTAAAGTCTATTCTGTCTGACGTAAATATAGCTACTCCAGCTTTCTTTGGGTTTTCATTTGCATGGAATATTTTTTTCCACCCCTTCACTTCCAGTCTGCCTGTGTCCTTACATCTAAAGTGAGTCTCTTGTAAGCAGCATATAGATAGGTCTTGCTTGTTTTTCCATTCAGCCACTCTATGGATTTTGACTGGAGAATTTAGTCCATTTACATTTGAAGTAATTTACATTTAAAGAAATAGCAAGGTGTGTACACATTGCTATTTTGTTAATTGATTTCTGACTGTTCTGTAGTTTCTCTGTTCCTTTCTTCTTCTCTTGCTCTCTTCCTTTGTGGTTTGATGATTTTCTTTAGTGGTATGCTTAGATTTATTTTTCATTATCTTTTGTGTATCTAGGTTTTTGCTTTGTGGTTACTATGAGGGTTACATATAACAACTTATATTTGTAACAGTCTATTTTAAGTTGATAACAACTTAAGTTTGAACACATTCTAAAACTCTGCATTTTTACTCTCTCTACCATGCTTTAAAATGCTGTCCTATTTTACATCTTTTTATCTTGTGTATCTCTTAGCTAATTATTGTAGTTTCAGCTATTTTTACTACTTTTGTCTTTTAACCTTCACACTAGCTTTAAGTGATTAATCTACTAAATTTACTATATATTTACCTTTACCAGTGAGACTTAGACTTTCATATGCTTTCTTGTTACTAATTAACATCCTTTCTTTTCAGCTTAAAAAAAAATCCCTTTAACATTTCTTGCGAGGTTGGTTTAGTGGTGCTCAGCTCCTTTAGCTTTCACTTGTCTGGAAAACTTTTAATCTCTCCTTCAGTTCTGAATGATACCTTTGCTTGGTAGAGTACAAGAGTCCTCCCTTATGCACAGAGGATACATTCTAAGACCCCCCGTGGATGCCTGGAACTGCAGAGAGTACTGAACCTTGTATATACTGTGTTTTTCCCTTAATACATCCCAATGATAAAGTTTAATTTATAAATTAGGCATGGTAAGAATTAATGATAATGAGCAAAAATAAAATAGAACAATTATAACAGTATATTGTAATAAAAGTTATGTGGATGTGGTTTTCTCTTTCTCTCTCTCAAAATATCTTATTGTACGTACTCACCTTTCTTCTTGTGATGATGTGAGATGATAAAACGCCTACATGATGAGATGAAGGGAGGTGCAAGAGACATGCTAGTGCTCTGGATATGACAGAGGGAGAGTATAAAGATAGTGCCCATCCTCCCAGGTCTCAGAGAAGGTTTACAGTCAGTCCTTAGATATGTGTTTAATTAGAATCCTGCCCCTCAGGCTGCAATTATGATAATAAGCTAATAGGCTTCTTCCACAGAAAGACTGAGCTCCTGGATTGGTTGCCTCTAGTGCACTAGGGGAGGTAGCTGTTTAAGAACACTTTCTTCACTGGATACAGCCCTGTAGGACCCATGAGCATAAGCCCCGCTGGCCACCAGAGCCAGGCAATGTAGAGGTGGTCCCGGCAGCAGCTGCTTTGTTGTGATTTCCCTTTTGTTTGCCCAATGCGAAGGGGTCGCTCTGCCAGTTTTAAGGTTTTTTTCTAGAGGAAATTGTTCCATAGATAGCTGTTGATTCAGGGTTTCTGTGGAAGGAGGCAAGTTCAGGTTCTTTCCAAATTGCCATCTTGAACCAGAATGATCAAGTTATTTTCAAACTCAAATACTTAGTGTTCAAAGCACTAGTTTCATAGAATAAAAAAGACCTAAGTGAAAAGAACAAGCTAAGTTTGTTTATTGCTATTTTCCATCTCAGACAGGAAGAGAATAGAAGACTGTACTTAGAACTGGAAAGAAAACAGTTCTACCTGATCCATTTGTAAAATCCTTTACACTCAACTTGTTTTAGAGCCTAGGTGAGTTGAAAATCCAGTATATATGAAAGCTATGTTTCATTTGTTGAGTCTCTGGGATTGTGTCTGCAGGTCCCTAAACATGTAAAAAAACATATGTGATTGAGAGTAAACAGAACATTGGAAGGTGTGTCTGGAGGGTGGCCAAACATAGCAAAAACATGATTGGCCAGGGGCTGCTTTAACAGTAAGGGCTGCTAGCCAGGTAGATGCCCTTAATAGGGCTATGAACTTGGCCAACATGGGGACTGTCTGGAGCTCAGCATTGTATTTCTAAAGGCGATCAGGACCTTGTGATGACACTCCTTCCTACAGAATAGACTTTGGTTTCATTCCAATCAATATTGAGCCTTATCCAGGAAAGTACTATGTAGATTTATCAAAGAGATTAATTTGGTTTTTAAGTGATTTCTCCCAAACAGGAGACATGTTGCAAAGATTTAAAGATCAACATAATTACAAGTCTACTATTTTGTTTTGTTATTTGGGAATGTATAGTTTAGCTCTATAACCAGCTTGCCATAATGAGACTATACTTTAAGTATTAATTTAACATCTTTGAAAAGTGGTGAAAGACTTTATACCAAGAGAAGATTTTGGTGAGTTCTTGGCATACGAGGGTACAGAAGATAATAATTTATCTTATTTTCAAGTTCCAAGATCATAACCATATTTTTTTCCCAAACAGATGGGGCCTGATACACTGTTCCTTAAAGGTTACATAACTTTAAAAACAGACAAACAGAATATCTTGGCAAAAAAACATATAACAGAGGCAGAACTTACTAAATTATACTTTCTCATGATAGCACAATGACTTAAACATACTGAAGAATATATTTAGTGAAACAAATTTTTAAGTTTACCGTATCAGTTATAAATAGCATTTGAAAAATAATAGGAGAAACGTTCAAAGGAATTTCTATTAATGTATGCTTCACTTAGAGTTTACAAGCATGAACTCAAAATTTTATTTAAAATATCAGGACTTAGAGACAACTTAGCAAAAAATCATCCATATGCAATCAATCTTCCATCTATACATAGAGGATTTGAAGATGTGCATAAATTAATTGTTTCAAAAGTGACAGTGTTTAGTCAAATGAACTTACAAGAGCTATTGTTTTGTGTGGTCTTTTTTTTTTTTTTTTTTCTTTCAGTATGCGGGCCTCTCACTGTTGTGGCCTCTCCCACTGCAGAGCACAGGCTCCGGACGCGCAGGCTTAGCGGCCATGGCTCACGGGCCCAGCCGCTCCGCGGCATGTGGGATCCTCCCAGACCGGGGCACAAACCCACGTCCCCTGCATCGGCAGGCGGACTCTCAACCACTGCGCCACCAGGGAAGCCCCTGTGGTCATTTTTGTTTTTAAGCAAAGCTAATAAATACTCTTTGAATGCATGGGCAAAATTTGATAATACATGATAGGCAGATGGGCCAATTTTTTTTTTTCTTTTTAAGGAACTAACAATTCTTAATAATATGGCACAATATGCTTTCGGAGTCAAAAAAGTGGAAGATGTGAGAGATGTTTCAGGGGTTCAGTAGGAGGAAGGGTCTAGTTTTAGAACAGTCAGGAAAAACTTCTGAAATGAATTAGGATTCCAGTTGGATCTTGAGACGATTGAGGGGCCTTCCTAGTGAAGGAATTTAAGTGAGATACGCGGACAAGAGAAGACTTTGCATAGGAGCTGCAAAAAAGAAACAAGAGAAATAGAGAAGATGATTTCTGCCTTCCTAGAATTTACATATAAATGAAGGACTATCTACACAGGAAAAACAAAATCCCATGAAATATTTAAGAGTCGTATTTTATGGACAATTCAAATTAACATTATGGACTATATACAATGTTGAGGAAGCATTAGAATGGCAGTATTATTCTGGGCTAAATTAGGGGAGGATTGTGGAGAAAATGGGTTTAGAGTTACAGTATAAAGAGAGCCTTTGGCATGAATTACTTAGACTTAATTCAACATTCTCACTGAATATTTGATCGTCCAGTAAATATATCTTGACTGCTCGTTCTGTTGCAGGTTTCCAAAGCCTAATAAACTGAATTTGAAAGGTTTTTTCCCCTTTATTGTTCCTTATAAATGTAACTTGTAATTGCTACAATGAACCATAATTACCTAAAGTCAGATTAGATGAAATCTAAGTGCCATTACTATCTCCCTTAATTAGGGAAGGCAAACTCAAGGGAAAAGGAAAATGGATCCGGTGATGCTGGCTTTTACTTAAGCGGAGCAAGGACACTCAAGGGAAGTTAGACTACACCATTCTAATTCTAAGCTTATTAATGCATTACCAAGTTTACCATTTAAAAACTATTTTTGTTGCTATTTTAGAGTCATATCTTAATTTCCTGAAACCTCTAGTTTGACTTTTTCTGTTAAAAAGCCTTTCTTATGTGTGTGCAATGAAAATAAATAGAAAGAGAATGACTTTATGGTTGGAACCAATGACAGGACTTCCCAAATTTAATATTTATGTAGTTATTGTTCTCTTTAATTATATGCCAATTGTTTAATTTTTTCCAGTATTTTGTTTTATAAGGGAAGATAATCCTAACCCAGCTTAGATGGAGGAGGCTGCAGAAATAGCCTTCTGTTTTTGTGCAGAGAAAAATAATTCTGCAAATGTAAAGACTTGCCACATCTGTTTCCTTTTCTTCTAGGTCTCTTTTATTACTGAAATGGTGGTAAATAAATCTCAGAGAATTATATAGATAAACTGCTTCCACCTATCAAGAAAATAAATCCAAAAGCAAACAAACAACCAAAGAGATGCAGACCTTCTGCTTGTGTACTCTCAGAGCATAATTTCCCCACTGTGTCTTGTCACGAGGCAAGATCTTCCTATGCAACCCAGGGCTCCTGAGGGACTGCTAGCGCCAGTCTCAGAAAGCTCGGGACGAGCATTTGAGCGTGTTTTAATATCACTGGGCACTTTTACATTTCTTTCAGTGAACAGGATTTCATTATGGTCAAACAGGGGCTCAAGAACTTTTTCTGATGAATTACTTAAAAGGGGGTAGAGGGAGCAAAGACTTGTCATCTACATATTTTATACTGGAGCTGGGACACAAAGCAATATGATGCCTAAAGGTATAACATTTGCAGTAAGAGAACTCGGAGTTTGAATTATTCTTGCTGCGTGACCTTGGAGAATTCCTTGTTTTTTAAGCAAAACTTTTTTTTTTTTTTTTTTTTTGCGGTACGTGGGCCTCTCACTGTTGTGGCCTCTCCCGTTGCGGAGCACAGGCTCCGGACGCGCAGGCTCAGCGGCCATGGCTCACGGGCCCAGCCGCTCCGCGGCATGTGGGATCCTCCCGGACCAAGGCACGAACCCATGTCCCCTTCATCGGCAGGCGGACTCTGAACCACTGCACCACCAGGGAAGCCCTAAGCAAAACATTTTTGATACAAAACAATGCATGGCAGTTGTAATAAAAATATTCAAACCATATCTAACAAATACAGGGTAAAAATGGATAATTTCTTTTTCTCTTTTACACTGACTGCCCAGAGGACATCATATTTGCAGTATGTCCACAGGGACCTTTTCCTATACATTATACCGTTTTTCCATCATGTGGATGCTAGTTATTTTAAGCAACAACAAAAAAAGGATTTAATTTATTAGACAGAAATACTTCTACTGAAAATTATGTAATTAGATGGGTGGATTACTTAACCTTTTGCCTTAAGAGTCCTCCACTTTAAAATGAGGATGTTAATTCCTATTTCAAAGAAGTTTGATAAGGATTCAATGAGTTAACAGAAGCCAAATGACTGGGGGAGAGGCTGAAATATGGAAAGGGCTCAGTAATGCTGAATGTTTTACACAGATGTGCTCACTTTCTCTTGTCTGGTTGTACTTCACTTCCAGGGTTCCACAGTAGCACAAACCATGTTACTTATTTATACCTTTCCAAATCCTAGAACAGGTCATGGTTCACAGAATGTGCTTAATCCGTGATTACCGAGTGAATGAAAACACCACAAGTTTAATACATATTGAGATGCTTTGCAGTGATTGAGTACATCAAGTTCTTTTTATGCTGAAAGCTCCTCGAAGACACTGTTCTATCCATTTTCTTCTCTTCAGCACATTAAGTGGGTCTTAACCGATACCTGGTTAGCATGCTCCTAATCTAGTCAAGCCCAGAGCTAACCTTTACTTCAGTGGAAAGTAATCTGAAGGAGCAACTTCTTTAAAAAAATATTTTATTTAAATGTATTTATTTTATTTAAGTTTATTTTTAGAGGTTTATTGAAGAATTATTGGCATACGTTAAACCTCACATGCTTAAGTAGAACAATTTGATGACAACTGACATATGTATATATCATTGAAATCATCACTTAATCAGATTAGTGAATATAACCATCACGCTCCACATCTCCTTTTTTGACCCTTTGTAATATTTCCCCTCCTCCACTGCCTGGCCCCTGAATAGCAAATACTGAAGGCCCACAATGGGTAGAATGAGAAGCTCACAGCCTCATTTCTCTCAGGCAGGCTGTTATCATTTTAAAACACCAAAATAATCCTCTAGCTCCTTGTGAAATTGCAGATGTAGAATGTTTGTTCGAGGACTGCTAAGGAAGGGGGAGCTGAAGCCCGGACCCATGACTCATCTTTGAGAGAAGCCTCAAGGGAGGGAGGATCCACTGACAGTTAAGAGAAAGCCTTTGGGGTCCTTTCTGGTTGGTCCTCAGGATTGAGTTCTCTCTTCTACTCCTCTGGATTCTTGGAGAAAAAAAATCTTAACTAAGCACAAATTTCTATATCTTTATTTTCTTGTCAAAAATTGTTTCATCTATCTAGTCTGGGTATTTATCCGCTGGGATTTACCCTGAGGAATTAGATAATCATCTTCCTCTTTAATTGCTTTTAAACATATCATTTAAATTAAAATCTTCTAGTAAACTTACCAGAATTTCTTGGCAGCCTTTTTGTTTCTTTGAATGAAACAAAGAAACATCAGTTTACCTGCCCAGGAGCATAAAGTCAGTCATATAAGCAGCAGTTACCAAGTCTACTAAGTCCACTATCATATCTTTTATATTTCCCACAGGTCCTCAATTACATGCAATAATTTTTTATTCTGTACAACATGTGTAGAAAGTTTCCATTTAGCTAAATATTATTATATCGGAGACAATATCAGGACTTAAAAAACAATGCTAAATATACATAACATAAATTTTAGCATTTTAACCATTTTTAAGTGTATAATACAGTGGCATTAAGTGCACTCATAATGTCATATAACCATCATCACTATCTATTTCCAGAACTTTTTTGTCATCTTAAACAGAAACTTAAAGCAGGCCTTTATTTTTTTAAAAAAATAATAGACTTTATTTTGTAGAGTAGTTTTAGGTTCACAGCAAAATTGTGTAGAAAGTACAGAGATTTCCCATATACCTACATATACTCCCACATATGCATAGCCTCCCCCATTATTAACATTTCTCACCAGAGAGGTACATTTTTTACAACTGATGAACCTACATTGGTACATCATAATTACCCAAAGTCCGTAGTTTACATTAGGGTTCACCCTTGTTATTGTATATTGTATGGGTTTGGACAAAAGTATAATAACATGTATCCATCTTTATAATATCATGTAGAGTATTTTCACTCTCCTGAAAATTCTCTGTGTTCTACCTTTTCATTCTTCCTTCCCCCCAGTCCCTAGCAACCACTGTTCTTTTCACTCGATAGGTTTGCCTCTTCCAGAGTGTCATATAGTGTCGTATGACTCCAACTATGTAGGCTTTTCAGATTAGCTTCTTCAGATTTATTTCTTTTTAGGGCTGAATAATATCCCATTGTCTGGATATACCACAGTTTATCTATCCACTCACCTACCAAAAGACATCTTGATTGCTTCCAAGTTTTGGTAATTATGAATCCACTCATACTCATAGCAGTATTATTCACAATAGCCCAAAATTGGAAGCAACCCAAGTGTTCATCGATAAATGAATGGATAAAAAAAAATGTGGTATATACATACAGTAGAATATTATTCAGTCTTAAAATGGAAGGAGATTCTGACTCATCCTACAACATGGATGAACCTTGAAAATGTTATAAGTGATATAGTCAATAACTAAAAGACATAATGTATCATTTCACTCATATGAGCTTCCTAGAGTAGTCATTCATAGAAACAGAAAGAAGAATGATGGTTGCCAGGGGCTGGGGAAAAGAGGAATGATGAGTTAATGTTTAAAGAGCTTCAGCTGGGGAAGAAGATAGGTGGTGATGGTGATTGCACGACTGTGTGAATGTACTGAATGCCACAGACCTGTATACTTAAAAACGGTCAGAATTTAAATGTTATGTGTATTTTACCACAAAATTTAAATTTTTGCTGTTCAGCCTTATATTCTTTCTTTTTCTAGCTGTCTAAAAGTAGACAGTATTTTTAGATGATGAGAAATAAAGAGAATTTTTTTCTTATTTTTTTGTTTACTAGCATCTTTCTGGACCTTATTCTTGAACAAAAATGATCTAGTGAGATTTAATCAATTATACTCTGGAAACATCTGTGACGTCTATAATTTTTCCCAGAATGGAAAATCAACAACAGAACCCTTGAGCTCAAAAATAATCTAATCTAACTCCTGAGTTTTACAGACAAGGATGCTGACACCTGGGGGGATTTCGTGACTTGGGGAGATAACATAGATGCTCTCTGACGCTGTGGGTCCACTGGCATTACTGTTCTAACAGAAAACAGGTTTCCAGGCTGTGTACTTCTTGTGGTGCAAATCATATTAGCCAGGAAAACAAAGTACTGACAAATTCAGTAAACAAAACAGCCATTAGGAAAACAGGATTAGGGAAGGGCTCAAAGAAGCCTCTGGGCAGTACATTTTGCATGTTAGAGGCTGTTAAGGCCTTTGATCCCCTGTCACAATACTCAAGGGCACTCAACTAACTGCTCACTTCCCTCTGCTGCAAATTGAGCATAATTGCATGTCATCCATCATAGAGCTCCTGTGAGATTAAATGAGATGGTGCGTTTAGATGATCTGGTACTTTCAGATGGCTCTGTGGAATGGTCTATTCTTGTTGTTTCTGATTCTTTTAGTCTAAAAATGAGCAACCCAGATTCATAGAATGGCTATGATATCACAAACCCCAAACTGTAAAATTATTGTGCTATAACCTTGGGGGGTTTCCCCCTTATATATGAATTCTGTTCACCAATTTGCTGCCTTAAATGTCTGGGAAATTGTGCTAAGACATATTATTCTTAGATATTCATTACTTTATTTGAAAGACTTAAGAAGCATTAAACAGTAAACTTATTCAAAATGATTTATGCTTATTAGAAACTTATTAAATTTATTAGCTATGGTAACTTGAGGTTTGCAGGTACAACCAGGTAGTAGACTGTAAAGTCTTTAAGGGAAAAAACATTGTCCCATCTATGCTTCTCTTAACAAGTAGTTGTAGGCGTATGATAGATGGTTGTTGGATAAGTAATAGAATGAATAGAGAAATAATGAATTACCTGTTCATTGCTCATTAATATTGGTATAGCTTTGATTATGTTTTCTAGTGTGTATTTCCCATTCATCTTTTATGTACTATCATTTTAAGTTCTTTCATTAAAAAATTAGTTAAGGCAATAATGCCACAATGCTGGACAGTCTTTAACCGTGGGCTCAATATGTCTGTTCTACCAGAGTAGATTTATCCTGACCACAATCCTGTATCCTGTGTTGATTAAGAACATGGGTCATCCCAGGCACTGGAGTTGGGGAAAAAAGCAGCTTAGGGACATCCCAGAGTGAGTTGAAACAATGAACTTGCAAAGTATGTAGGACTAGGTCTCAGGCTTAAGGTGACATCAGTGAGTATCAGACTCCTGTGTGGACTGATCTGAAAAAGCTGCCAACTGGTTTTCTTTCTATTGTGAACTTGCTTTCTTTTTATCTGTAGCCATCTTAATTAATACACTTTTTTACATTAATTTATATTTGTCGGAATATTGATTTTTTCCTTTTGCCCCTCACTTTCTGTTTTGGGTCTTTTCCTTTATCATAAATAAGATAAAAGTTTCTTCCAGCTTTGCTTTCTGTCCCTCAAAGCCTGTAAGAATATTCACAGAGTACAATTACTTTGTGAAAGAAATGTTGCAGAAATCGGATGTGGTTTACAATCATTTTGGAGCTGGAGTAGGACCAAGAGTTAGTCATGTATAGAAAAAAATTTTATTTGCTGCTATCTGGGAAATAGCTGCTAAGTCTACTGTTCTCTGTGACTTTTCCAAGAAAAGGATTACAATTACTACAGAAATGAAGTGTATGGTCATATATTACTTCTAGAAAAAATAATTACTACCTACATTTGACAGACAGCCCTGTGTATGTTCAGAAAACATAGAAGCATAATGAAATTAAAAATTTCTAAAAGCCTAGTTGGTCAAACAATTTAACATCTAAACTCTTACGTCATTTTAAAAATAAGAACTTTAAGAATTTGGTTGAGGTTAAGGAAACGGTGTAGAGTCGGCACCTCTGTGACCCTTGTCACATGTCTTGTCACTTCATTGATAAACTCATAGCTCTCTCTTAATTAAGACATGGATTAATTTACTGAAATTATTTCCTTAACATGTCTATTTATATTTCTGTTTTCTAACTTTCCTATTGTCTAGTTTAGAACTGGTCCATCTGAAGAATTTTGTTTTTTATTCCAGAAAATGTTATTTGAATTATTATTGAGTTTCACATTACCTCAGTTAAGCTTCCCTTTGGTTTATGTTGACATCTGATTTATGGGCGATAGCCAGATGCAAGGGCTGCTAATTTCTCAACAGCTTTCTGCCAAGCTCTCATTAGCATTTAGTTAAGGTAATTCAGTGACATACATGTGTATTATCATTTACACAGCACTAAGAAGATGAGTGCAATTGGTAATGTAGGCAATTCAAGGGAATAGTGGAAGAACTCATCCAAAGATATGGAAAATGTAATGTAGGGAAGCGAGTGGCAAAAGGAGGGGGTGCTAACTGATTGTCTTTGATGCAAATGGAGAATTTATGTTGATGGAATCTAGGTCCTAGTGAGAGGCCGGCATGTTCTAAGAATAAGGAGGAGGCCAGGGTAGCTGGAGGGGAAAGAGCAAAGGGAGAGAATAATAGGAGTTGATGTTGGAGATAGGTAACAGGATCACTGTAACGTCTGTATGAAAAATAGACTATTGGCAACAAAGTTGAATCAAGATGAACAAGAGGTGGAACCTAGAAAAATGGTACAGATGAACCGGTTTGCAGGGCAGAAGTTGAGACACAGATGTAGAGAACAAATGTATGGACACCAAGGGGGGAAAACCGCGGTGGGGTGGGGATGGTGGTGTGCTGAATTGGGCGATTGGGATTGACATGTATACACTGATGTGTATAAAATTGATGACTAATAAGAACCTGCAGTATAAACAAACAAACAAAAGAAAACAACTAATACTAAACTTTCTTTGGGTTATTTGTATGGAAATATGTTAATATAAATGTTTCAGACATTACGTGAAATTTCTAAAAATCTTACATGTTCTAGTATAATGTTATAAGTCATAATTCTAGTTATTACTTTAAAATGTATATCTCAGGGCTTCCCTTGTGGAGCAGTGATTGAGAGTCCGCCTGCCGATGCAGGGGACGCAGGATCGTGCCCCGATCCAGGAAGATCCCACATGCCGCGGAGCGGCTGGACCCGTGAGCTATGGCCACTGAGCCTGTGCGTCCGGAGCCTGTGCTCCGCAACGGGAGAGGCCACAACAGTGAGAGGCCCGTGTACCGCAAAAAAAAAAAAAAGATAAAAAATGTATATCTCAGAAATAACTAAATTTCCTTGTCAATTGCATTATTATGAACTTTCATCAAATCTTTAACCGTGGTCATTTTTAAGTCTTTTGTCATTTACAGACAGTTCTGGGTGTTCTCTGATGCTTTTGCAAAAATGTTCCTATAAAAGGATTTCATCTTCAAGGAATTCATGGAAAAGACTCTGACAAGTACGGGTTTCTGGTAACTGACTATACTGCTGAACTGAATGAATAAGCATTTTCAGAACTCTAATGGAAAACTTATGAATTCATAAAAGTGCTAACAAAAGATCAAGATGAAAAAAATTAATTACATGGGACTGAGTGAACTGATGAGGTTGATTATAATTTTTGTGACTTTCTATTTGAATAAAAAAAAAAATCCCACAAGGACTCAGAGGCAAAAAATATACAAATCAATTTTCACTGCAAAGTAAAGGAGCTGTTACAGTGGAGGATTACTGGACTGAATGTCAATATTATGACATAGTATGAGTGTGTTTTGTGTTTGGTAATTGCAATCATTGTTACTTTTGTTGTGGCCATCCATTTACAATGCTTGGTGTCAGTTTATTTATCTTTTGTAAAAATAAAATACAGTGTGTGTGTGTGTGTGTGTGTGTGTGAAAAAAAAAGATGAACAGGAGGCCATTACAATAATACAGGGTAGAAATTAGAGTGGCATGGATTTACTGGTAAGTGGTCAGATACTAGGTAGGGTTTCAAGGCAGAGCCAACAGGATTTGCTGATACATAAGATGTGGAAATTGAGAGAAAGAGAGGATCCCTTTTATATTTATTGAGTCAGTATATGTGTCAAACATTGTGCTAAGTATCTTGGCCTAGAAAGATAAAAAAGCACAGTCCCTGCTCTTAAGAGGCAGATAACCTAGTACATTTTTTCCCCGAAACATTTTGATAACAACAGTAAAAAAAATAAATTTTATCCTGTGACCCAGTATGCATGTACATATATCTGCATAACTGAAATGGAGGTTTCAAGAAACTATATTTATCCATGTGATGTAAAACTTTAATTTAAAATATAATTTTAGTAATATAAAAATATAGTGTTCTTTTATATTCTATTTCATTAAAAAAAATGCTGGTCACAATCCATTAAATCAGTGGTTCTCAAACATTTGGTCTCAGGAACATTTTACACTCTTAAACATTAACAAGACCCTAAAAAGCTTTCGTTTATATGGCTATATCTTTTGATTTGCCACATTGTAAATTAAAATAGATAACTAAAAAATATTTAATTGATGTAAAAATGACAATAATAAACCTATTATAGGTTAACATAACATTTTTAATGAAAAATATTCTTAAGGAAACACGCAAAAATTAGTGAAAAGACACATTGTGTTACATTTTTGAAAATCTCTTTAATGTATAAGACAGCTAGATTTTCATATCTGCTTCTGTGTTCAGCTGGTTGAGATGTATTGTTTAAATCGAAGTACAGGTGACCCTCGAACAACGCAGAGGTTAATCTGAATTTAACTTACACTCCTTATGCGCAGTTCCTCTGCGTCCATAGATTCAACCATCCACGGACCGTGTAGTATTGTAGTCTTTATTATCGAAAAATATCTGTGTATAAGTGGATCCTCAAAGTTCAAACTTTTGTTGTTCAAGGTTGACTATATATGAAGAAAATCTGGCCTTATACAGATGCATAGAAGAGGGAGGAGCATTTTAATGGCCTTTTGAAGGTAATCATGGATATGCTTTGTTACACAAAATTCAACGAGTGGTAGTTTCTAAAAGGTTATTTGCATCTTGAAATCTGAAACTGTGTCAATGAACTTTTAGTACATTTTCATTTAAATCCATTGGCTTGTCTTGTAATTTAAATAGATCTTTTACCAGTGCATGATTTTGGAATGTCATGCATTGGTCATTTGGAAAATATTGGTTCACCGAGTTACGAAGATTTTCCAGATGGTTTAGACATTTCATTATATAATATCAAAGAATTGCATTTGTTAATATCACCATCCATTTCATCAGTAAAGTAGTTTTGGCCTTGTGAATCCCTGAAAATATCTTGGGACCTCTCTTCTGTCAGGGTTCCACAGATCACGCTTTGGGAACTGCAATGTTAAATTGGTTTGGCAACCCACTAACAGGTGGCAAACCACAGTTTGACACAGAGAACATTCTAAGGCAGGAAAATTTAAAAAGAAAGAAATTTGAAGGAAATGAAAGAAGTATCATTGAACTAGATTTTAGTTTTATCCCCACCAACCAAGGTCATGGCTAATAATTGGATGAGAGGGAATTCAATTTAAGTTTATACAATTTCAAAACCGTGTTTTTTCCAATATAAATGCTGTCCTTTTACAGGAAATTGTTGTGAAAAACATTATTTATTTTTCAACAAATATTTATTTAGTATCTACTATAAGCCAGAAGCTATTTTATTATCGGGATTCCTATTATTCTAGGTATTATAACAGGCAAAATCTGCTGTTAGTCCCGTGGTAGCAATATTTTTTTAAAGTATATTAAAAAAAACAAATAAAATAATATTTCAGATAGTATTAAAGTCTATGATGGGAGTATGGAAAAGTAAGAGCAGTACTATCCAGGTCCCATGCTTTAAAGGTCTCCACTTGAAAATAAAGGCCCTTTTGCCATACCTCTGCCCACCAAACAAAGAATCCACAGGACCAAGGTTCATGGTCACCCTAAATCACAATCTCCAAATTCCTCATTCTCAGCGCCTCCTAATGGTGTTTGTATTCTAAGGGGAAGAATGAGCCACAGGTGTGGACATTCCTAGGACAATTTCTGGAAACAAGGAGGCTGGACTGAGCTGTCCATAAGAGCATGAGGTCTTTCTTGGTGCAGGATGAAGTGGAATGGGGAGGAAGGTAGGCATGTGGCAAGAGAATCCATTTATGCTCTGCTTTGTCCTATAAATGTTGAGGATGGACCTGGATAAAGGGGTAGAGAGACTGGGTGAATGGTTCGGAAACTACTTGTACTTAGGCAGGTCAGTAGGTTACTTTTCAACGTGGACTAGACACACTTGTAGAGGCCCTATCTCATATCATATCAAACATATTTTAAAAGTACATATTAAATATTAATTTTTGCTGTAAAAATTTTAGGTTTTTATAGTTTTGTTTTTCATAGAATTTGGCCATGAGAAACTCATTTAATTTGCAACTGGCTATGGTTTGATTTCTTGGTGATTATTATGTATGCTTGGAATTCTTGTGAAGAGGAAAAAATAAACAAATTATTGTGGAAACACAATGCAATTTTCTTGAGTCCTTAAATGATTTTTTAAAACCGACACAATATGTTTTGCAATATTTAATATTTTTCAAAATTTATTAATTTTGAATTTGAGGTTTATTTTTATTTTGTAATAATATTTTCAAGTCTCATGTATTTTCCCAGGTCCTTGAGGAAGCTTATTGTGTTTAATGGATTGAACTCTCATAGTATCATTTGATAGCTGAGGGCCTAGAATTAGGCTGTGTTGTCCAGTAAAGTAGCCACTAGCCACACATGCTATTTAAATTAAAAACAAGTAAAATTTAAAATTCAGGTCCTCAGATGCACTAGCCATATTTCTGGTGTCCAGTAGTCTTACATGAGTTTAATGGCTACCATATTGAAGAATGAAGGTATAGAACATATCCATCATCATAGAAAGTTTTTTTGGACGATGCTGATCTGGGCTAATCATAGCCCTGGAAGTGTGGACACTGATGCTATCTGCAGACTACAAATCAAGTGAGTTATGAAGTACTGAAAAGTCTTTCAACTGGGTTGTAAAGGAAAGGAGTGTGAAGAAGACAGATAACATTTGCAGAATGTTTTGGAGGAAGGTCTCCAAACCAAGTACAAATGAAATAGAACTGAGTACAGAATGAAAAGAAAGCCTGGAGGAAAATGTGAACAAATAAATGGGTGAAAAGGTGATACTAACTGATAATCAAAAACAATTCAAGACTTTGAAAATGAGAACTTGTGGCACGTAGGAAAATGAGAGCCAATGTAGTCAAGGACAAGAAAATCTGATTCAGGTATCTGCTGCATTTAGAGGAAGCAGCAGATTTCCAAGATAATACAGAGGAAATAACAGCAGAATCTGGCAACTGGTTAAGTGTGATAGGGGGGAAAAAAAAGCTTCTAGGAGACAGAAGAGAATGAAGAGATGATTCTACAGAGTTAGTGCAATTGAGAAGGGTCCTGTTTGTGAGACTGGATAAAACTTGGGAGGAAATGGAGACTTGAGTGTTTATTCTTTTCAATTGAGAGGGTAGGCAGAGGGTGTTACCATCAGAAAACAGGAAGAAATGTGGGACTTGATGGGGTCATGGGTCAGCGGGTAAATCATTCACACAAAAAAGCGATGGCTACAGACCTGAAACAGATGGGCTTTCTCAAGGAAGGAAGAAAATAACCAGCAGTCCTTGTTTGGAGGGCACTCAGCTCAGTGAAAGGAAGGAAAAGCTATGCCCAAAGGAATGCATAAGAAATAGTCAAAAAGGGTGAACAGTCCAGAAGAGGAACAGTTCTAAAAGCCAGTAGGAACATCTTAAGGTAAAGGAATAACAGAGAGAACTACAGGTAGAAAAAACTTTGAGATTAGAATAGAAAATGAATTGACTTACACCTATAACTACATCACTGAAAGCCTTTCTTATAGTGCTTGAATATGAGGGCAAGGAAATGCCTTGACCCTAGGGCATGAAGGACCACATAGAAAATTCTGGAATCAGGACTTCTCATTGCAGAAAGGATGCGCACACTGATTAATGGGTGACAGCAAAGGGGATATGATTCTGTAAGCCAGTGTTTAAAAGGCAGAGGCATATGTTTACAGTTAGTAAGAACAACTAAAATTTGTAGAACATGGTCTTGTTTCCAGAGCACACTTCTTGAGCACACTACCTCATTTAAGCTCTGATGTGTGTCATGTAAAGGCGACTCTGCTCTTACTTTCACTTCATGCATTCATAATGAAGTAACTGAGGTAAGAAGATGATTATTTGTCTGGGATTATCGGTTCCATCTACTGTGGCCCTACTACTAGTTCTTTCCACATTCCTAAGGCTGCATGCAAGGCTTTGCAACCTATTTCCCTTCCAATTATAACCAGGTTTCACCTGTCTGGTTTTCTTTTTCAGCGCACATTCAACTTTTGCTGAATTGAATCTAATCGCCCTAGGACTATGTAATGCTTTAAAAGTTCACCCTTGGCCAGAAAAGAATAAAAGGAGAAGTTTTCAAAGGTGGTTTTCTGACTGTTCCCAAGTCAGAAAATTATATTCTGGGTCAAACCTTATGCCTTATTCCTAGTGTAGATTTTGTGTCTCTCTCATCTTAAAGAAGCTGTTTTGTCACAGAAGGAGAGGGAGAGTATGGACTCCTATTGATAGCAGCAGACTTTGGAGTAATAAGGGAAGCTTACATGTGGTTGAAGCTACACCTTACTAGTAGCTTCCACATAAAAACTGTTGAGAAAAGTATATTTCTTTTTTATTAAGGTATAGTCGATTTACAACATTATATTAATTTCAGGTATACAACATAGTGATTCAATATTTTTATGAATATACTCCATTTAAAGTTAATATAAAATATTGGTTGTATTCCCTATGTTGTACAATATATCCTTGTACCTTATTTATTTTCTACATTGTAGTTTGTGCCTCTTAATCTCCTGTCCTGATCTTACCCCTCCCTTCACTGCTCTCCCCACTGGTAACCACTAGTAACCACTAGTTTTCCCAAAGAGTGTTTCATTTAACAGTAGGACTCCCTAGATATATTGAGAGAGATGGAGAGAGAGAGAGAGAGAGAGAGGGAGAGAGAGAGAGAGAGAGAGAAAGAGAGAGAGAGAGGGAGAGAGAGAGACATTTGCCTAACAAAGCAGTGAACAACTGAAAAATTATAAGGAATTTTTGAGCGAGGGAAATACCAAGAACACCTCAAGTGGCAGAAATGGCTGAGACCTTCAGGCTACTGCTTAAAGGATTTGAATGGCGCTAACATGGAAGTATTAAATGTTGTAAGTTCAAGATAGAGAGAGAGAGAGAAGGAGAGAGAGAATCATCTAGATAAGAAGAAAAATGATCTATCTGGTTCCATGCGTTTTTTTTTTTTTTCTGTTTTTGTGTGGAAAAACATTTTGGAATATTTTTCTGTCTTAAACTAAATGCCCACATCTGTGTCAGCTGAAGATTTCCTACTTTCACAATGAACCAAACAAAAGGTGGGAATAAGAATGGAGAGAGAGAAAGTGTTTTTAACAATAAATCACCCTGGGCATGATATAAAGCCTAAACCTTTTAAGAAGTGAAATTTATTTTGAGCAATGCTTATAAGATGGAAATACCAGTGTATTATAATGTAAGTAGTGTGTTTGACCAAAAGAACAATACAAAACAAAATGCAACAAAGCAAAAGCAACCAAGTTAAGAACAAATTATAGAATAATGCTTGTCTCTCTCAACAAATTTTCCTGATTCAATTTTGTATGATAATTTGTACCTTTCTATTTTTGGCTGTTTAGGGGGTCTGGTCTTTTTTCTTCCTTGAAAGAACCTGACAGGAAATGATTTTACCACTAAGTCAAAGGAGGCATATTTACATAGTTCCTCATAATGTGACCAGGAAATCCTGTTGTAGAAAAAACGTTGCAGAAAAAGGAGGAAAAAAAATATGTAGTCTGCTCATGTTTTCTTAAACTTCGCCTGCTCCACCCCTGGAGCCATTTAAAATACGGTCTCACTTTTTTTTTTTAACCATAGATGTCAGCACCAAAGTTCATATTTTTGGGTTTGCTTGCCTCTTTTTGAAAAACTAAGAAGGCGGAGGTTTCAGATACATTTTCCCATCATTTCTAGGTCTGCCCAGTCTCAACAGGGATGGTTGAATGTCCATGTGCAGGAGAAGGCATTCCAGCTTTGCAGGTTTCTAATCTCTTGCCTGACATGCCATCAGGTCTCCTGCTGACGTCTGTGAACTGTGCATCAAAGGCAGAAAGGATCTAGGCTCTGTGATCTCTCTCCTGAATGACAGCAACACTGCCAGCCAGGAGGGGGCTGTCACTTCAGATTCCACAGCGACTTGAGCAGCTGCAGCTGCTGCCTGAGGGAAAACCAGATGCACCAAGATTTTGAATGTGCTGTCAGGTTTGCTAGGAATGTACAGACTTGTTGCAGTTGTTGTGCAGGATTCTGGTATTTGAAATCTGTCACAAAGCCAGTTCCAATTTGGGTAATAATATGGTAACTCTGAGCACTGGGCGCCATGCACTAAATTTCACTTGAGGGTTCACACATTCTTACTGGCAAGTTCTATGAACCCCATGTTATAAATAGGGAAACTCCCCAGCATGTCTAAGGACACATGGTGAGTCAGTTCTATAAATGGTACTCTGGCGGCACATCTATTCTCCAGTAACTTTCAACCATTTGTGTTCTACGTATAACATATTCTATCCTGGGAGGGATGGAGACCATTTGTTACCACCTGGGAATGAAGAATTAGCTAGGTAAATCAATTGCTCTAAGTACATTTTATTTGGAAGGAAACATTATTATTGTAATTCAGAGACAAAACCACACCTTTTATATTATATGTATTTGTCTATGATCCTTATTGGGTATTCAAATGGCACTCATTCTCAAATTCCCTTTCTTTGTAAAGAAGGCAGACTTCTCACTCTCCTAATCAGATTTTCTCTTTCTATAGCTGTTTCCCCAAATTTGCTGTTTTTGTCACTTCAGAAAGTGTGAGCATGACAACTTAACATTATATCAGAGTTCACAGTTTTAAAAGCCACAGTTTTAAAAAAAAGTCCTTGCTCTATTGACTATCTTGATTCTCAACTTAAATGTTATTTGATTTTTTCGGAACTTAGTTGAAATCTTTGATCATTAAGGATTTTCATTAAGCAAAGGCACAAGTAGGAGAAATTAAAGTTCTAATGCGATTGTGATGAACTTCCACTACAGGAGGTTTTACCTCTAAGGAAGAGGACATGGGCCTGTCGCATAAGCAAGGATGCTGTTTGCCTCATTTTCCCTGTGTCTCTGGCATATAGAACAGTGCCTGGCATGAAGTAGGGACTATATAATATTTATCAAAGGAAAGCATGAATGAATGAATAAATTGCAGACTTTCAAGAGGAGCTTTTGATGTTATTCTGGGAAGAAAAAAGAACACTGGGCAAACTCTTCCAGCGATTTCTTTTTTCCTCACCTTTATTAATGTCAATGTATATTGCATGTGCAGAGGGGTTAAGATAAGGCCTCTGCCCTCAAGCCACTTTCATAACAGCTACTGATTCTGGTAAAACAGCTAGCTTCAGGTCCTCAGTCCTTGTAATGTCAGAGATATACCATTATTCCCCAGTAAATATTCTTGTATGCTCATCCCAAGATTCAGAAAACAGGAACTTTGTGGTTTGCATCATAATTTTTATTTGGAGTTTCCTTCTGCTCTAATTCCTTATACCTACTTGGTGTTCTATTAGTATTATTGTTGAACTGAATTATTAAATTTCAAAAGCATATTGTAAAAGACAGTTTCAATAATATTTCCAGATTATAAATAGATTTTTCATTACTTTTTGCTAAGTACGGATGCTTAGAGAATTCCCAGAAGTTCCTTATCACTGAACTCTTTTGCATGGACATTAATAACTTTTTCCCCATCTGTATATTTATTTTGTCTCTCCAGCTTAATTGTTGTGTGTCTTTTTCTGACCCTCAGCTTTCTCATGTAGAAAATAGGGATAATATTTACCTTCTGAAGAGTTAGTAATATTCAAAAGAGCCCATATAAAAACCCTGAAAATTTCTTCACGTTGTAAGTACTCTGCTCAAAGTTGCCGATTATTAGTATTGTATGGGATTATGACAGAGACACTATAAAGGAATAATACATTGACTTTACTCTCAAGTAGCAACAGTCCCAGCACGTAAATAAACAGATCATAATGCAACTGGGTGATAATAATAAATGAAGGAAGTGCTTAAGAACATGGTGATTAACTTCATCCAAGGATACTCCATGAAGACTTCCTAGAGAATGGAATTTTGATTTCAGACTTGAAGAATGGGTATAAATGTACCAGTCAAAGAAAATTAAGAGGGTCATTTTAGGCAGTGGTTATTCATGAAATAGAAGTTCAGAGTGACCAGAACCTTCAGTGACGGTTCAGCCAAAGTGGAGGTGGGAGAGAGGTGGATGAAGAAGTGGGTAAAATTTGTTGAAGACAGATGTGAAGGAATTTGTATGGCAAGCCAAGGA
The DNA here is from genome assembly GCF_039906515.1 of Pseudorca crassidens. Lineage (NCBI taxonomy): Eukaryota > Metazoa > Chordata > Mammalia > Artiodactyla > Delphinidae > Pseudorca > Pseudorca crassidens. Next base: position 36,501,180 of record NC_090308.1, read on the forward strand.
ATTAAATTTAATTTTCTGTAATTAGATCTATGTTTTGGAAAATTAACTCAAGAGGTAGTGTGTATGAGAGAATAGTGGTTAAAAGGATGGAGCCTAGAGCTTGCCCTATGACTTTAGGGCAAGTAATTCAACTCTGTGCCTCAGTTTTCCCAGCTGTAAAATGGGGATACTAAAAATACATACTTCATAAAGTTATTGTGAAGTTTAAGTGAGTTAACCTCTGATTAGAATAGTGCCTGGCACATAATAAGTGTTATAAATAAGTGTTGGTTAAATAACCATATAAAATAGAAAGTGGATAGCGTGGAGGCAAAACCCAGATGGGAGGCAAGTGAGGATCAGGTCTCAGACTTAGACAATCATTTTAGTGGACTGCATAATGCAGAAAGAAATTTGTCTGGTTCAAAACACAGAGAAATCTGAATAAAATGACAATATTTCTTGAAACATAGGTGAGCTTGAACTATCAGTGATTGGGGGCAAATGCACAAAAACACATAGTAGTATGTAAACCAGATCTAGTCCTATTGCTGGGGACTGGGACCAGCAAGAGGCGGAAAGGGCAAGTTTCTGGGCATAAGCACACAGAGAGCTGAAATTAAGCTATCTGTGTAAAGCTAGAAACATTGAAGAGCCGATCAAGCTATGAAAATGGGGCCAGAAAATCTATCTCTTGGCCTGGGAGATGTGAGAAGGACATTTTTATTCTACGTATTCAGTTCCATAGATGGAAAAAGTGTCATGTGCAAAACAAATAGGTATGCAAAGCAATGTGGGGTCCTAATGAATATTGCCTACAAGTTATGGAGATTTTACACTGATGAAATGAACATAAAAAGTGTTCATGAACAACCCAACTATGTGCTATATAGGAAACACACTTCAAATTCAACTCCACGGGTAGGCTGAAAATAAAAAGATAGAAAAAGATATACCATGCCAATATTCATTGTTTAAAAAGGAGTGGCTCTTTTCATATCTGATAAAGTAGACTTCAGAACAATAAAAATTGCTAGAGAATAGGAGTGACATTACATAATGATAAAAGGACTAATTCACCAGGAAGACATAACAAACCTAACTGTATACATACCAAACAACATACATGAAGAAAAAAATCATGAAGCAAAAATAAATAGAGCTGAAAAGTAAAGTAGACGAATCCAAAATTATAGTTATCTAGGATATAGATGATCTGAACAATACAATCAACCAGAAGCTTTAAATGACATATATAGAGCATTTAACTCAACAACAGCAGAATATATATTTATTTATTATTTTTAAAATATTTATTTATTTATTTTTGGCTGTGTTGGGCCTTTGTTGCTGTTCACGGGCTTTCTCTAGTTGTGGTGAGCAGGGGCTATTCTTTGTTGTGGTGTGCAGGCTTCTCATTGCAGTGGCTTCTCTTGTTGCGGAGCACGGGCTCTAGGTGCGTGGGCTTCAGTAGTTGTGGCATGTGGGCTCAGTAGTTGCGGCGCATGGGCTTAGTTACTCCATGGCATGTGGGATCTTCCTGGACCAGGGCTCAAAACCCATGTCCCCTGCATTGGCAGGTGGATTCTTAACCACTGCCCCACCAGGGATGTTGCAGAATATTTAGATTTTGAAAGCTTCCATGGAAGAGTAGCCAAGATAGACCATATAAGACAACAAATTGAAATCATATAGAGTATATTTTCTGATCATAATAAAATCAAACTAGAGAACAACAATAGAAAGACAATAGGAATATCTTCAAACACATGTGAATTAAAGAACACACTTCTAAAAATTCATGGACCAAAGAGCAAGTTTAGACAGAAACAAAAACAAAAAAGAACAGAATGAAAATGAAAATGCAGCATATCAAAATGCTATATGAGATGTTGTTAAAGCTGTTCCGAAAAGAAATTTATAGCATTAAATGCTTATGTGAGAAATGAAGAGAGTTTTAAAATTAGTAATTTAAGTTTCTACATCAAGAAACTAGAAAAAGAGCAAAATAAATCCAAAGCAGCATAAGAAATAATACGGATCAGAAATCAATAAAATTGAAAACAGGAAAACAATAGAGAAAATTAATGAACCAAAAAGCTTGTTGTTCAAAAAAAAACCAATAAAACTGATAAAACTCTAGTAAGACTGATAAAAATAGAAAGTGAAAAATAGTGATCAACAATATCGAGTTAGATGACATCACTCCTTATGCAGCAGCCCTTTAAAAGGATAATAAGAGAATATTACAGACAATATTATGCTCATAAATTTGACAGTTTGGAAGAAACTGACTCATTCTTTGAAAAACTCAAAGTAGTACAACTCAGCCATAAAGAGATAGTTAATCTGAACAGTCATATAACCAGTAAAGAAGTGAAATTCATAATTAAAAAGCTCTTTAAAAAAGATCTCTAGGCCCAGATGGTTTCACTGGTGAATTCTACCAAATGTCTAAAGAAGAATTAATGCCAATTTTACATAATCTCTCTCAGAAAGTAGAAGAGGGGAAAACTTTATAATTCATTTTATGAGGCTAATATTACTCTGATACCAAAACCAGTCAAATATAGTACAAAAAAAAAAAAGCTACAATTTCTCTTTTGAACCTAGATGCAAAAACTTCAGAAAAATATTAGCAAATGAAATCTAACAATGTATAAAAAATAATAAACTGTGACTGAGTGGGATTTGTTCCAGGTGTGCAAGGCTAGTTTAACATTTGAAAATCAATCCATGTAACCTACCATATTAACATGTTAGAGAAGAAAACTCATATGATCACATCACTTGACACAGAAAAAGCATTTGACAAAGTCTAACACCCATTCATGATAAGTAAAAGCAAACAAACAAACAAAAACTTAACTCATTAGGAACAGATGGAAATTACCTAACTTGTTAAAGAACAAATAAAAAAACAATCCACACCTAATTTTATACGTGGTTTGAAAAACTGAGCAAGATAGGAAATAAGGCAGGGATGTCTGCTCTCACCACTCTGAATTCAAGATAGTACTGAAAGTACAATATAGTACTGAGAGCAATAATGCAAGAAAAAGAAATAAAATACATACGGTTTAGAAATGAAGAAATAAAACTGTCCCTATTTGAAGATAAAATTATTGTCTATGTAGAAAATGCCAAGGAAACCCCACACACCAAAACCCCTCCTGTAACTAATAAGCAAGTTCAGTAAGGTTGTACAATATAAGAATAACACAGAAAAATTAATGGTATTTCTATATCCTAACAATGAAGATGTAGAAGCATAAATTAAAGACATAATAACATTTATAAACATTCAAAAGAAAATTAAATACTTAGATATATACTTAAAACAGGTACAGTCTCTGTATGTTGAAAATCTTTAAATGCTGATGAAAGAAATCAAAGAAGACCTAAATAAGTGGACATATCCTAGTTGGATTGAAAAGCTCAACATGGTAAAGATATAAATTCTCCTCAGATTGATGTATTGATTCAATAGAATTTCAATCAAAATCCTAATAGTATTATTCATTAGACATAGACCAGTTTATGTTTAAAATTATGTGGGAAGATATAGGACTTAGAATAGCTAAAGCAGTGATTACAAAGAAGAATGACATGAGAGGAATGACTCAACCTAATGATAAGGCTCACCATAGTAATCAAGACAGTATGGTTGGCAGAGGGACAGACACAGATCTATATGACAAAATAGAGAAACCAGAAACCGACTCACTCAAATACGCTCAACTGATTTTTGACAAAGGTGAAAAACAATTCATGGGACAAAGGATAGCCTTTTCAAAAAATGGTGCTGGAGCATTTGAACATCAATAAGCACAGAAATGAACCTCTACCTACACCTCAAACATATAAAATGTAACTCAAAACCAATATAAACATAAATGATGAAACCGTAAAACTAAGTACATATTTTATATATACATGTATATGTAAATAATATACCAAACACATAGCTGAGTACAGCAACTAGGGGAAATCTCAATAAACTTGGTGAATTGTATCAATGTCAATATTTTGGTTGTGATACTCTATTATCATTCTGCAAGTTGTTACCTTTAAGAGAAACTGAGTAAATGGTGCATGAGATCTCTCAGTATTATTTCTTACAACTGCATGTGAATGTATATGTATAACGATCTCCAAAAACCAGTCCTGAAATGGTGAAGCCACAAGGGCCTTGGCAGAGAAAAGAGAGTTGTGATTCCATAGAAATGTTTCCACAAAGTAGGCCCGTTGAGACTCTTGGTTCATGGAAACAGCACTGTTGAAGAGGAACTTACAGTCAGAAAATTCCAATCACATGAGAAAATGAACTACTATGAAAAGGTCAGCAGATGTAATAAATGTAAGATTCACATCTAACAATTTGAGACAGAACAACCTGGAAAAAAAAGTTTAAAATTAGCTTGTTCAAAATTTTCTAGGAAATCTTGGAAGGGAAGAAAAAACTATGAATCAAGAACAGAATGATAGGGCTTCCCTGGTGGTGCAGTGGTTAAGAATCCGCCTGCCAATGCAGGGGACACGGGTTCGAGCCCTGGTCAGGGAAGATTCCGCATGCCACAGAGCAACTAAGCCCTTGTGCCACAACTACTAAGCCTGCACTCTAGGGCCTGTGAGCCACAACTACTGAGCCCGTGTGCTGCAACTACTGAAGCCCGTGCACCTAGAGCCCGTGCTCTGCAACAAGAGAAGCCACTGCAATGAGTAGCCCATGCACCGCTACGAAGAGTAGCCCCTGCTCGCTGCAACTAGGGAAAAGCCGGTGTGCAGCAATGAAGACCCAATGCACCAAAAAAAATAAACAAAATAAATAAATATATAAGAAAAAAAAAAGAACAGAATGACAAGGGGCTTCCCTGGTGGTCCAGTGGTTAAGACTTCACCTTCCAATGTAGGGGGTGCAGGTTTGATCCCTGGTTGGGGAGTTAAGATCCCGCATGCCTCGCGGCCAAAAAACCAAAACATAAAAAAACAGAAGCAATACTGTAACAAATTCAATAAAGACTTAAAAAGAAAACAGACTGAATGATATTCTGGAAAAAATTCAGGAGGATTGAAAAATAAAACCAAATGGCCAGTACAGACATAAAAGTATATTTAGTAAAATAACTCTGTGAACAAGCTAAATAGAAGGTTAGACATAACTGAAGAGGAATTTAATGAACCAGAAGAGAGATCTGAGGAAAATAGAAAAGAACAGTTCCGAGATGATGAAGGCTGAAATTAAGGAACATAAAGAAAGTAGGCTCAAAAAACAGACTCTGCAGGATTCGATTATAAAAGGTACGTGGGAAGTGAGAGAGGGGGTTAGTATTGAAGACGCGTCTGAGATCTCTATCTTGGAAGACAGTGGAAATTGGAACTACCTGCAGAATATTTAAGTCGGATGCCCAGCTTTCAGTTACAGGTAAGAGCCAGGGCCTCAGGAGCAAGCAACATGCTGGAAGGACCTTGTTTTACAGAGGAGAACACTAAAGCCCATAAATGTGGTAGAAATTTTCCAAAAGTGGAAAAGCAGAAATTTTGATCTACATGTCAGAAGGATTGATTGCCAGCTAATTTGAGCTTAGTGTGGAATAGATGAAGACCAATATTAAGAATTCAAAGCATTTGTTTTTGCCCAAACTCCTACAGGATCATATGATAAGGTGTGGCATGATGGTTCGGTCACGTAAAAGCTCTTGATCACACTGCAACAAGTGAGTATTTTATCCTGACAAGTAGCTCATTAAAAAGAAATTATTTTTAGAGAATAAGTGAAATAAGTTAGTTGCTTTTGGGTAGCTACTAACTTATTCTTGATAGAGCAGAGCACATTACTAGAGTTAATAATGGTTGATGGCAGGGAAGCATTCACTGCTCAACATATTTTCCTTTTCAGTATTATTCAAACAAAATGGGCTATTTTTGCAAATAATTCTACTGAATTTTAACCAGTAATGAATGAAGAGGATGCCCTCACTTATTTATACATGAATATATTGTGTCAGTGTCAATAAGTTTATAAATTTACTATTAGTTTACTTATTTACTAGATCTTCTATTTTCTAGGACAACATTGTAATGATAATATAGAAACCTCTGTCTGAAATAATAGGGTTGGAAATCGTGATGCTTAGCTTAGTGAAATTAACAGAGGTGGCATGTATATAAAATCAATTCGTTTACCAATTTGTTAAAATGTACTGAGAGCTGGAACTCTACTGCCAATAATGTTTAAGCAAACTTTCTGTTTCATAATATACTTGAGCAGTAAAGGGCAATGGTTAAAGAATTCCGGCTTTTGTGCTCAAACACATCTGCTCTGTTGATCACTAGTTGTGTGGTTTTGAGTCAATTAAAGTAGCCTTTTCATGCCTTCATGGGTGGCAGTAGGAGGACTTTATCTCAAAAAATTCTGCTGATTGAATTAACTCCAGCTTGAGATGCACAATTCCTGATAAACTGCTCAAAATAGTGTTAGGTTTTAATAGAATTTGTCATTGCCTCAGTGCTATCATGATATAGGCAACTATCAATTCTACTTATGAGACAGCTTTGATATGGAAATCTGATTAATAGAGTTTTCTGTATGTGGTTGTTACGAAAATGCAAACTTTAATGATGAGGTTCTTATAAAATTAGAAAATAAGAAAGCCATTTATATTGAGCTGCTGTGTTACAGGACTGTGTAAAGAAATTTCACGTATTTTATCTCATATATTATTTCATATTTCACATATATTATTTCACTTTATGTGCACAAGAGTCCCATAGGACAGTAATATTCTTTTCATTTCAGAATTGAGATAAGAGAAATCCTGTTTCAAGAGCCACACAGATACTTAGTGGCAGAATCATATTCAAATCCCCTCAAGTCCCTATTTTTACTTTCTTGTAGAAAATATGATTAAGCTATAATATTGATTGAATGGAGATTAACTTTTCCTCATTTTGTTGCTTCCACTAAGTTAACTGCTTGAAGCCGGTCATGATGTAATCTTTTATTCCTGCTGTTGTGTATGTAACTATGCTGGAAATAAGTCATGAAACAATGATTGTTTTCGTAGTTTCTGGTTGATCTCTGATAAACCACCAATATATAGGTTACAAGGTCTGACTGATAAGATTATAGTTAGATGGATAGATAGATAGATGGATAGATAGGTAGATGATAGATAGATAGATAGACAGATATAGCTACTAGGAAAAACAAGGGCCAGTTGGCTTGACCACAAATGGGTAAAAGACTAATTCTGATGAGAATCTAGAAACTTGGGCATCTGTAAAGTCTTAGGAATGTGCGCTTAAACCTTAGCAGCCAGGAGAAGTTAAACTAGCAGGAGGATGTAACAGAGGGGAAAATGACTCCACCCTCCACAATTCTCAAACATAGTTCAACATCAAAAAATGACATATAATAATACATTGGTAAACCTTTTAAATACTTGTATATTCAAGTATATGAGTGGACATGCTGTTTTATAAACATGCATAGAAAGAAAGAATTTCATGTTAATAAAATTAGAGTTTGCATTGCATTTGAAAAAAATAAATTATTCCATATTTAAATATTTGGATTGAGATCCAGATTTTTTTTTAACTTTTTCTGGATTTATTATATAATTAGGTATTTTGGGTTCAGCGTTTGCTTATATTGAAAATTTGATAGTTTTAGCTTTATGAAGGCCGGAGTTTATATTCCAATCTTAGTCCGCCCTCTCCTGGTTACTGATAAGTATAAAAGATTCTGAATTTTCTCAATGGATTCCAAGATTTGTGTCAACATTTCTATTTCTGTATTTTTATAATTAAATTTCTGAAACGTGACTGTAAATCACCACATTTGATAGTTGACGACTGACCAGTTTACCTGAAGTACAGTGTGTGATGATCAGGAACCCATCTGTATGCACCAGGAACCTCTAAGAAGTTTCCTTTTGGGAGTCAAGATGCTTTGAATCTCAGGGGTCAAATGGAAACACCATAAGGGAAGAAGAAAGAAGGAAGAAAATGGAGGTAATTCAGTAGTTGCTATATGTCAAATGAAGTACTAGGTATTTCCCAGCCATCATCTCAAAGAGATCAGTGGTTGCTGATTTGACAAAAAAGGAAATTGAGGTTCAAAGAGCTTAAGTGACTTTCTCAGTATCACATAACTGGTAGAGCCGGGCATATGATGCTTTGTTGACTCCAAATCCTGTCCTCTCTTCACTAATACATAATAAAAGGTAGAGAAGCAGAAAAAGAGTGACCTACGGCAGAGAAGAGTTAGTGATTTATTTATTCAATTACGCATTTAATGAGCACGATTCAATTTGTGGATTGTGGAGTATATATTGTTAAAATAATTTAAACATATTCTAATTTACAATATTTTAGTGGGCAGTTAGATTGAGCTATAAATAGTGTCAGATGTCAGATAATCTCTTCATTACATAGTAATAACACAAAGTAACAAGTAAGAGCAAGTCAGAACAAATTGCATTCTTCTAATTCTTCATTTTAACACACACACACAAATTGTGTTTTTCTTATCCCCCAGAGGAAGGGGAAGGAAAGAGACAGGATAGAAAGAGGCTAATTTTTACCTAGTGCTGACTACCTGTAAGTGTTTTATGTATTTTGTTTTTATTAATTGTCTCAACAACCCCGTGGTGTGAGGCATTGATTTTTAATTATCCTGATAAGATAACCACACATCCTGGCTTGCTGGATAGTCCTGGTTTACTCTTGTTGTCCTGAGATAACTATTACTAGCGCCTCCTTTCACTCTTAAAAATATCCCAATTTGGACAACGTACTATATGTCCTTCTAATTATCTCTGTTCTGTACTTGTAGAAACCAAGACCCAGAGAAGTTAAGCAACTTGGCCAAGGTGATCAGTTTGTAAGTTGCCACGTAAGGACTGGGAGAAAACTCTGCCTGACCCTAAAACCCATACTCTTCTTACTGTGCCAAGGTTGTGTCTGTCACAACATCTTCAGAATTTCTTCATAGCCTTTTTGACTCTCTCTTGCCTATTGAGGCATATGATTTACTGCTTATCTTGTAGGCTTTATAGGATAAGTCCTTTAAACTTGCCATTAAACTTTCTACATAAAATATAATTTCATTTTCAAAAAGAAAAACAGATCTTGTTGATAGGACCACTCATGAATGCTAACAGCCTTTTTAAACTGCTTCCTCCAGTTGCTTTGTAAAGCCATCCCCATATAGTGCTTAGCTAGGTCATATCAGAAGCTTCTTGTGGTATTGAAAGACTGTATTATCTTTATTTAATATTCTGCCCTTTCTCTAGTGCTCTATCAGATCAAAGTGTTAACCTTGTTGAGTAATAATTTTGCTAATGAGTTCCTGGTAAAAGTGTGTCATTATTAGAGAAGAGAGAATCATTTGAATTAAAACTATCAATGCTGGGGTCAAATGTCAAGTAAACCAGATCCTTGAAATTTATCCTCAGGAAAGCTGTCCACGGGTGAAGCATGCTGTATGAATATAGGGTGAGGGGTGGTGGGTAGGGAGTAAGTTGAAGCCAAAATGTGAAATGCACAGCAAGAATGCCCTTGGGGGAAAAACGTACAAAAAGTCAGCTTCGGGGCTGTATCGGAGGTGTGTACCTAAAGGGAAGTGGTTTTACCCCCTTTTGCTTAAAGGTAGTTGAGGGTGGGGGAACTGAGCAGCCAGATAGTAAAATATTATGCTTGATACAACTCATTAACTTTAATGTGACATAACACATTTCTCCCAGGAGTATTTTGTTTTCTCTTCTTTCTCCCAGATATTTAAAAAATGAGAATATAGACAGAAATTTCAACATAGGTTGACAGCCTAGACACCCTTCCATGAGGGGTCTGCCTGCAAAGTCTCAATGCAGAGGTGAATGCTATTTTACCTGGCAGTTGGTGGGGCGTCTCTCAGGACTTAAAGAAATATTATGAATGACGATTTTAGAAAGCTGCTCCCTTTCTGGGCTCTGTTCTTGACATAAAATTCCCAATTATATACTATATTTTTCTCTCTCTCTCTGCTTAAAATAACATATACATAATACAAGTGTTATCATAAACGTTCTCACATTTGTGTGAGAAACACTTTTGTGTTTTATGTGGGGAGAAAAGGAATTTTTGGTGCATAATGAGGGAGAAGGAGAGAGAAATGTTTCAAAATCTACACTTTGTACCGAGAAAAACCATCCTGGATTTTGCAAAAGCACTTCTACAAAGTCAGCAAGCTGAGAAGCTCTCGAATTTTTGCAAAGTCCACCTGGAAGAATTATTTACCATTTTATCAGCATCTTCTTTCTCATCTTGGCTTATTAGGGATTGCCAAAATGTATTACAAAGTACGTTAAAAGAAGCCTCCCTTTCTTTTTCTACTCACATATCCTTGTGTCTAGCCTCTTAATAGCCCATAATCAGGTGAGTTGTTTATGCTGCTGTTAAGTGAAGACGGTCTTATACTGGAGGTAACCTGGTGTGTTGCCATGGAGATGACATGAGCACTGATTGAGCATGAGGATTTTTGGCCACACTGTGGAAATAAGCATAGAGAGAAGACAAGTTGAGATTTTCTTTAAAAGGATCCAAAATAACATCAGTTATACTCATACCTTTCTTATGCAACAGATACTTCCTTTAAAGAGTTTATTTTTCATAAAAAAAAAATCCTGTTATAGATACATTAAAGAAGCCTGATAGTTATTGTTGGCTAATCTGGAAACAAAGAAAATGAGGATTTTTGTTGTTGCAATTGTTGTTAGTGATAACAATACCTACTCCCTGGTTATATTATTTTAGTATAATTAAATACTATAATATATGTCAAGCATTCAGCACGGCTTTTAACAAGGAGGCAGATTCCTAAAGCTGCCCCTTAAGACTCCCATTCCCTGGTTATTCAACCAAAGACTAATCTAGACATTGCTCTATAGAGCAATCTAGGAGAGACTCTACAAATGTAATTAAGGTTACTAATCAGCTGACCCTAAAATAAATTGTCTTGGGTTACCTGGATGGACCCTGAGAAGCAGAAGAGAAAGGTAGAAATATCAGTTACATCAGTTACAGGGATGTGACAGAAGAAGTCAGAGATACCTGAAATGTAAGAAAAATTCAGTCCAACATTTATGAGCCAAGGAATGTGGCAGCCTCCAGAAGCTGCCCCTGGACAACAGCTACCATGGAGACAGTTACTCCAGTCCTACAACTGTGTGGAGCTGAATTCCAATAACAACCAAGTGAGCTTGGAAACAGACTTCTTTCCAGAGCTTCCAGAAAGGAATACAGCCCTGCTAATGCCTTGATTTCAGCACTGTGGGACCCAGAGAAGCTATCTGACTCCCAGAACTCTGAGATAATCAATCTGTGTTGTTTTAAGCAGCTAGATTTATGGTAATTTGTTATGGCATCAATAGAAAACTAATACAGGCACAAAGGAATGAGCAATGCATGTCTTTCCTTTTCTTCCTCTTTCCGCACTGCCCCCATCTTCCAATTAACATTGCTCTCTTCCTCCATTATTGGCAATTTGTTGTTATTACATACTGTACTTGCAATCAGAAGGAGTAAGAGAAAAAGAATGCTGCTCTCTCTCTCCCCTTGTCTTGTTCATCCTCATCTCCTCTTCCTCCAGCAGGTTCAAAGTGATAGATATGCTGTAGTGGCCGGAAGTATGACCAAGATTATTTAGGGCATGGGGGAAGAAACATTTCACTGTTTCTTTACATAACCCTCCCCACCCCCGTACCCTGTTCTTAGGTTAAAGCAAATTTCATGAATTAAAACAAAGAAAGAAAAAGGTGAAAGTGTCTTAGGAATAGGCTTATTTCTAATGCAGTACTTGTTTATTTTTGTAAAACATAGTGGAGGTGATTGAGAAAGTAGCAATCATGAGTTTGTAAGAAGGATAGAAATCTATGAACATCCTCATCAAGGTCAGAGTCATTAGTGCCCAATGTCTGTCTTACCATCAAGATTTCCTCCTCTTAATGGGTTGATATTCAACATGTGAAGTGCCCAGCTCCACTATAGCATCATATAATAGATGACATCCTCCCAAGCCAAATGCATCCCTTAGATAAAAACAGTTGATGATAGAAGGTTGTGATGTGTTTAAGTGGGAAGTGAAATGGATCTGGAAAGTTAAACCACATCCTGTACGACCTTAGTGGAGGTCTCTACGTTAGGGCCTCCCTAGAAACCAGTCTGTCTTGGTTGGGTGCTCTCTTCAGCATATTCAGCATCTCAGGTTTAAATGAGTAGAGTTTTTTCCAGATGAACATCTTGGAAATAGAGGATATTTGCAAAATAGCAAGCATAATTTTGCACCATAAAGTCTAAGCTGGTCATAGAGGAAAGTAGACTCCCAGGCTGAAAGTGATCACTTTGGGGTAATGAAAGTTTACACTTGACATATGGAAGGTGATCAGAAGATATCAATGTATAATGTGAGAATGTACAGCTTAGAATAAAGTCAAGAATTTCCTGGAACTGAACTTTTTATCATCATCATTAATTATGATATTAAAAATACTTCGTGATTGTGGGGAGTTTTAGAATTTATTTTAAAAATTCTCTCTTACAAAACCTTCTCACAGGAGCACTGTGAGGTAGATATCATTATTATTTCCACATTACATATTAAAAGAAGCAAAGTCTCAAATAGTTACAGCACTCCAAAGGTCATTTATTAAGAAGTGGTGAAGATGAGATTCACATTAATGCTTTCTAATCCCTACCTTCTCCACAAAGGTAATTGGAGAAGACTAGTATACAGTTCTTTTTCCTCCCCCATTTAAAAAAATTGTTGTAAAATATACATAACATAGGGCTTCCCTGGTGGCGCAGTGGTTGAGAGTCCGCCTGCCAATGCAGGGGACACGGGTTCATGCCCCGGTCCTGGAAGATCCCACATGCCGCGGAGCGGCTAGGCCCGTGAGCCATGGCCGCTGAGCCTGCACGTCCGGAGCCTGTGCTTCGCAATGGGAGAGGCCACAACAGTGAGAGGCACGCGTACCACAAAAAAAAAAAAAAAAAAAAATATATATATATATATATATATATATATACATAACATAAAATTTGCCTCTTAACCATTTTCAATTGTACAGTTCAGTGGTATTAAGTACATTGATATTCTTGTGCAACCATTATCATCATCCATCTCTAGAACCCTTTTCATCTTCCAAAACTGAAATGCTGCACCCATTAAATAGTAACTCCCCATTGTCCCCCTTCCCCCAGCTCCTGGCAACCACCATTCTACTTTTTGTCTCTAAGAATTTGAGGTACCACATATAAGTGGAATTATATGATGATTTATCTTTTTGTTACTGAACAGTCCTTTTTAATTCAAAATAAGAATTCTAGGACTCTTGCAGGTCAAGATAAGCTAAGAAATGTTTTTTGTTTTTTGTTTTTCAGGATTCTTGACTTGCCAAGTGATGTTCTCCCATCACTTCCAGTGAATCATTTGCAGACTTCATGTTTCTCATTCCTGTGGGCTCTGATAGGCTGGAGATCCTGGTTCCTGGGGGATGGAGTGTGAGGAGGGTTTCCTACAAAAGATACAGTAAGTGACCCATTGATCCTGAAACTGTAAACTGCCGCCTGGTCACTTAGGGGTTCTCATGCTAAGGGACCAGGAGGCATAGAAAGGAGTACTACAATTGGCAGGGAAAATTGATCTGTCCTCTTTCAAGAGGCAATGGAATTGTTGTTACATATGGAAACAGGGAAAATTATGTCTAGAACTCGGATTCACTGGAGTGTTTCTTGGTACTGCCAGACATGGTAATAACTTGATGGACAATTGCAAAAACCAATGCCTGGCAAAGAACAAAGAACCAAGGGCATAGACTCCTCAGTGGTGAAGGTCTGGGTCATCCCACCAGATAAGCACCCTAGGCCAGCTGAAGATGAGGCAGAAGTGAGGGAAATCTAGAACAGACTAGAGAATAAGGAGATGATGAATACTAATTACAGCCTGATTACCAGTTAGTATTTCTCAGCTACCTCTCAAGAAATCTGTGACAGAGTGGGGCTCAGTGTGAGGTATGAGCAGATCTGAGAGGTGCAAGGAGTATTACAGCAGACGCCTTTATTGGCCCCCGCCTTGTCTCCTTGGTCTACCTCCAATCTCAGCCATTGCCCAGGTGGGTAGTTTTGTATGAGCTCATGTTCAACTTGTGCTGGCAGCTGTTCCATCTTAAGAGTATACTGTATACGTTTGCACTTTCAGGGTCTTCTCTAATGCCATGGCATCCTACTTGGCCCTTGGGTAAGGGTAGCTCAGAAGTGCAGGGGGAGTTAGAGTGCCCCCAGGGACAGCTCTCATCCAAAAGGTGATGATGGGAACCAGTAGATGAATGCTCCAGATTCCAGTTCTCTGAGTAGTAATTCCAGGGAGGCATTTTCTACCCCTCTCAGAGTATCAGTGATAACAAAGTCTCTATAGCCATTTTTTTCTTTTCTTTTTTTTTTTCCTACTTCCTTGGAACAACTCCCCAGTTAATGACCTACTTCCAAGTCCTTGAATTCTTCCAGAAAGCAAATGAGCAGAAAAGTGTTTGCAGAAATGACATTAACATTAGGATCCATCAGAAGATGAACTTGAAGGATAGCTCCCATTAGCATATTTAAGTTTAAGCATGTATCTTTCAAAATGTATGGCTAAATAATCTATTTTTGGGGAAGGATTTTTGCACAAAAACAATTTGACTTTCGTTGTCTTAATACTAATTATTATCATTTGTAGTTGCAGATGGTAAATCTGTACAATTCTTTTATAAATTTTTTGGTGACACAATGAAATTTAAAAGCATATCTGTATATGTGACTCAAGATAAGGTGTTACTTATCACTTGTTAAGCAACTACTTTTTACTGGGTATTTTTTCATAACTACCTTATGAACTGGGTGGACATTATGAACTTCTAGATTTATACCTTATGAAGATAATATGCCTTAGAAAAAGTAAGTTTCTTTCCCAAGATCACACAGATGTTGAATGGCTCAAACAGGATTTAAATCTAGGAATTTCTGTCTCCAAGGTCCATGTTCTTACTATCATATCTTAAAAGAGGTTATTAGGAAACCCTAAAATGAATTTTCATAATGCCTGGAACAGTTATAATCAGACCTTGTATTTTCTAACATAATCAGAGCAATTATAAAAACAAAATTTTGGATATGCATAAGAAATAAGAGATCATTAAACAGTTTAATCTTTATCAGGTAGTTGAAGGTATTAAAATATTAATAACCAGATATTAGCTAATAAAACTGTATACTAATATGTTTAGTAGCATTAAAATTTTACATAGAGTCACTCAGTGAGATAAAAGTATATTGCAAATATGATAACTAAGATAGAGAAATGGTAAATGTTTGGTAGACTTTCACCCAAAGAAAGTCATAGATCTTGGGCAATAGGTCACCTGGGATTGTCACTCACATTTAAATAATAAAAAAACTCAACATCTTGCTTTGTGATTATATTTGATTTAAGGAATCAAATCAAAAGATGGAAACTAGTGGGCAAAAGATAGACTCACCATACTTAAGAATCTAAAATAATCACAAAAATAAACATAAAATTTTCCTTTGAGAGAGAGGTATATAGAGTTCACAAGAAGGTTCTGCCCCAGCTAGAGGAGGCTTCCTTTGAGGTAGCTCGAAGGAACTTTGAGTGAGATCTCTTTCAGTTATCCACTGTTAGGTAAAAAATTGGCCCAATTTGGTGGCATGAAACAACCATTTATCTTGCTCATAAGTTCTGGGGATGATGAATTTGGTCAGGACATAGCAGATATATTTTTTTGTTTCTGCTCCATGGTGTCTGGCAGCTTAAATGGAAGATCCAAAGGCCCAGTGTGTGTGTTGGTGGGGGGGTCGGGGGTGGGGGAGGGTGGGAGGTGGATTCTAAGGCTGGGAATCAGAGCCTTCTAAGTGCTTAGTCACCCAGCTGGCTGTAGCTTGGGACTTCTTTTGGGACTTTTGACCAGAGCACCCACACGTGGCCTCTCCATAAAGTCTGGACTTCCCCACACATAATGGCGGGTTCTAGTTCCAAGCTTGCTGAGAAAGAGAGAGCTAGACAGAAGTTATATGATGGTGTTGCTTCTACTACATTCTGTTCTCAAGGCAGCCACAAAAGCCAGCCCAGGTTCAAGGGAAGGGGAAATAGACTCTTCCTCTTTATGGAGAAAGGCAAGATTCTGGAAAAGCTCACAGGGGACAGGAAGTATTGTTAAGACCATTTTTGGTGAAGGCTAACGTATCACAGATCTGAAGAATGAGTAGAAATTAACTGAGCTAAGGAGTGGGTGTGAGATAGGAAGAAGAGGAAGAGCGTTCTAACAGAAGGAAAGAGGACCACAGAGGACTTGCACAGCTGGAGAGAGGAGTGGTACTATTTAATGAGACAGGAAACACCAGTTCTGATGGAAGATCAAGTGTAGAGTTTTGCTTTGAGATGATTTTAAACACTCAAATTCAAATGTCAGTTCGCAGGGCTAGGAACTCAAAGTATTTCATCAAACTATATCAAATAGATTTTCCCATGGTTCAGTCTCCACTTATAAGCTGAAAACTCCAACCTTCCTTAAATTACTCTGGCATATCAAAAGTTTCTCATTTAGTCCTTCCTTTAACCAATAAGTAAATATTGAGCACCATAAGTACCAATTACTGTTTGAAGTACAAGTGATACTGTTGGGAAGAAATCAGAGTTCCTGTCCACATGGAATTTATATTCCAGTGAAATAAGTTCAACCCATAGGCAGTCAACTCACAGAGAGATAACTATAGTCATCGCTTGGTATCTGCAGGGAATTTGTTCCAGGACCTCCCTGAGATACTAATATCCTCAGGTGCTCATCCCTTACATAAGACGGTATAGTATTTGTATATAACTTATGCACATCCTTCCATATACTTTAAATCATCTCTAGATTATTTATAATACCCAATACAATGTAAATGCTATGTAAACAGTTGTCACCATGCTACAAATTCAAGTTTTGCTTTTTGGAATGTTCTATAATCTTTTCAGAATATTTTTTTTTTCTCCCGTTGCAGAGCACAGGCTCCGGACGCACAGGCTCAGCGGCCATGGCTCACGGGCCCAGCCACTCCGTGGCATATGGGATCTTCCCAGACCGGGACACGAACCCATGTCCCCTGCATCGGCAGGCAGACTCTCAACGATTGCGCCTCCAGGGAAGCCCTTTTCGGAATATTTTTGATCCACATTGGTTGAATCCTTGGATGCAGAGCCTATAGATAAGGAAAGCTGGCTGTATAAATAACTGTAAGTGCTATGAGGAGAAAAGGCAAGGCATATATGGTACTAGAGAGTGACAGGTGGCAGTCATTTTAGACTTTAAAGGGAAGACACCTTTAATAAAATGATCTTTAATAGCGGCCTGCTGGTGGGGATGGTGGGGGAAAGGCTATCTTTGACCAACTGAGCTGCTATATTGATCCACCTGAGCAGGATTCTGACTTGGAAGTGTTCAGTCATGACTCCGTAGACAAGAGCTTCATCCTATTGGTTCCTCAGCCAAGCACATACTCCAAATGTCTGATGACTTGATTGAAATGGAGTGCCAGCATGCAAGTACCAGTGGGAAGAATGTTTGAAGCAAAGGGAGAGGCAGTTGTAAAAGCCCAAGTTAGGTGTGCTCCTGATACATCTGAGAAAGAACAAGGTAGCCAGTTTGACTGGAGAGAAAGTGGTAGATGAGGTTGCTGATGTATCCAGGGAGCAGCTCATGGAGGGCCACTTAGTCATGGTAAGGAAGGTTGACATGGTAAGGAAGGCTGCTGTGTGAAAACAAGCAGGAGGGGTTAAGAGTGGGAGCAAGGAAGCTAGGAAGGAGGTTATTGCAGAGATCCAGAAAAAGAAAACAGTGCTTAGGTCAGGCCAATGGAGGCAGAGATACTGAGAACAAACAGATTTGGGATAGAGATTGAAGGTGAAGCCTACAAGAAACCTCCTCTCTTCCAGGTCATCTTATAGCATTGCGGTTTCCATCCACCCTGCCACATTCACCACCTGGAATGAGCTGGTTTGATTCACTTCCCAGGCTACTGTGAATACCCTGGCTACTTCCCAGGTGAGCTATAGCTCACCTGGTCCATAAAATGCCCTCTCCTATCATATCATGTGTTGCCTCACCAAAGGGGAGAGAACATGCTTCCTGCCTCTCTGACGTGACTCACCGTGCTTGGTCCCAGCATGTGTGCCTTGTCTCTCTGTTTCTCAAGTGATTTTTTTTTCCCCCATGATGCTTCTTGATCTCTTAAGCAAAAGGACGCTGTTGACCCCATCCCTCTGCTATCCAGGCAGTACTGGATATGTTGCGTTGAGGCACTACCCAATGACAGCCCATTCCCCAAGAGTCCCTGAGGTAGTGTGGGCAACAGAACATTGAGAATCTGTGTGGTACGGTTATCTTTAAGCTCTGGTACATCAGTTAATGATTTTCACCATTGTAGGAATGTTAGAACTTTAAAAAATGAAACCAGCTTATGGTGAATTGTACAATAAGATTCACTGTCTTATATCCGAAGGCATTTGTTCTTCCTTTTATAATGACACTCATTTATTTAATACTTAAATATTTACTTGCCTTTGCCTTCCTTTGTTCTTTATCCTGAAAATTGTCTTTTAAATCTGTAAAATGCCTCAAGCTTTTTTGGAATCAAGAAAGGATTCCAATATTAAATGAACAAATGAATGAATATTTAAGTAAATAAAATACTTTGTCTCAGCTTAAAATGAAGACCTAGAAAAAAGAAACAATTATTTACCTTACAGAGGAAAGCTTCATGAGGCATCTTAAAGCTTATTTTCATGTGTATGAAAGGGAATGATGAACAAATATTGAATTTCTTTAAATATAGGACCTCAGAAAATGATCTTGGGTATTTTTTTCAAACTGAAATATATATTTGACATATAACACTGTGTAAATTTAAAGCGTACAACATGTTAATTTGACACATTTTAATATTATAATGTGATTGCCATGGTAGTGATAATTAGCACCTGTATGACCTTGAGTATATATCATATATATCCAAGAATAGAATATGTACTTATTAGGAAGAATTTCTGTACAAAGACAATTGTGAAATATTGGGAAGAATTAATGAAGGTAGTTGTGGCTGGGACTTCTTAGATGATTCTTTAAAATAACTTGTTTTCTTCTGCGTGAGACTACTTGCAATTCTACGTGGAAAAGAAGATAGAATAGATGAGTTAAATAAAAATAATTTTTACAAATAAAATATACACTTAATATGTGACTTTCCAATAAATTTATTTTTGGAAAAAATTTTAAAAATAACGTGTAGTTTTAAAATGTTTTAATGATAAAACTTTTGGTTATATAATGCATTGAATCTCATTTGAAGCAATTTTAAATGGGATATTTAAAGGAAAAAAATGATAAATTATGGGCAAAACACAACAGCAAGTCAAATTTATGATCTCTTTTTCTTGTTTTTGTCTCTACAGTCAGTTTGACGACTAGTGCTCTAATTGATTGTTAGAAGTGCCAGACCAGATTCAACCATTCACTTAAACCAGAATACATATTAGGGTTAAGGATGAATAATTCAAGAAATATTTTGGTGGAGCTCTTTTCACATTGCAACTCTAATCAGCAGATGGAATTTAATAGCACCTGGATTAGGCAGAAACTAGTGAGGTAAAAATTTCTTCCTCTATACCTACAAAAAAATGTTCTCATTTGCACTAGGAATTTTTAAAGGGAGAAATCATTCAGATTATATCTTTTGAGTACACAGAAGGTATAGCAAGTTAGTTGAGAGCCTCCCACATGAGACAAAAGATATATGCTTTTGGATCAGAGATGAATTCACAGCAAAATGTAATCTATTGGGCTACTAGCCAAAGAGGCTTATCTGTGTTGCTTGTCACTTAATACACACAGATTCTCACATACACCCATATGCAACTACTGCTACTGCTGCTCTCCAAAATTCAACTTTAACCAAGGGAATTTCCAGCCAGGCACTACTCACTTGCCTTTCACCTCCTGTTCTCTCTCCTCCCTTCTGATTGACTGGTCTTCAGTATGTCACACTGTTGATTGCTAACTTCTTGAAATAACTTCTATTTCCATAACTTCCTGGGGGACCGTAAAGATTTAGTCCTATAATACCTGGTATAGTGGTTCCTGGCCTGTGCAGGCTTGGACTAGACTGTGCATTCTGGGGGTGGCTGCCTCTGCAGACACAGGCAAACCGAGACGTGGGTGACTCTGTGTCTGAGTCTCCTACGACTAAAGAGGAAGTATTCACTTCCGCTAAAAAGCACCAACTGCTGTCCAGTGAGAGTTGTCGCTGGGTGGCATTGCTGCCTCCTTACAAATGCCTTTATGAGCCTAAGGGAGTGCAGCTTGCTACTCTGAATTTTTAAAAAAATTAGCCTAGGGTAAAATTATGATGATATTTTCTGGATCTTGTGGCATTTGTAGTATGTATCACTTTTAATAATTTGTAACTTGTTTTGACTTTCTCAGTCTAATCCTTTGGTTCTAAGAGCAATATGAATTTAATAGCATGTAAATTCAGCTGTTTTAGATGGTCAGTGAATTAATAGTAAAAGAGGAGAAAGAACGAATCTGTTGCCTATCCCTTGTTTCTCATGGTGACCGCAAAATTTTGTTTTTTTTAGTTTTATGTTTCACACATAACAATAACATAGTTTAAATAAACTTCTGTTTTGTTAACCCAGTATTGTTTGTTATAGGATAAAAATAGTAAAACCAAGAGAGCTGTGTTGTTTTGATTAAAGAACTTAGCTTGGTTTTGGTGATGGTGATCGTAAATCTACTGATTTGCTGTATAAAACTTTTTTTTTTTGATAGTGGCACTAGCTTTATTATCTTTGGGGGCCTGGAAAGGTTGGGTTCTGAGGAGCAATGGGGACAGGAGTTATGGTGGAGCTGTATGGCCATGGCCTTAGGTGGTGGGCATCTGGGGTGACTCGGCCTACAAGTGCCCATTGGCGTCACCAGTATAGCCACTGGGGGCGGTGGGCACTGGTCCTTTCTTGCAAGGCACAGGTGGCAGCCACAAGCCCAACTCCCTTGAGGCCAGGGCACTCCATCTTGCGCTCCAGAAGCTTGTGGTTCTGCGGCCAGAGTCCCACGCAGGCTGTGAGGATATTCTCCGTGCAGCTGCGGGGGCAGAAAGACACGTTGACCACCTGGCTGCCTGGCGGCGCAAGCGGCACCTGGAAGAGGATGCCAAGTTGAGCAGCAACAGCACGGGGTGGAAGCTCTGCGGCTGTGGGTCGACGTCGGTGCAGAAGCTCACACGCTGGCACAGTTCTGTCAGCAGCGCCAGGTCCAGCATGATGGGCCCGGCCAGGAGCGAGTCCTCGCACGTGTTGAGCAGCACCAGCGTGTTGGTACCGCCCAGCATCAGCTCTGATTGCTCATCCAGGGCACGCTTGCTGTCGCCCACGTATGGCACATACTTGATGATGACACAGTGACCGGGCTCCACAAACGGCTAGTAGAGCGCTGGGTTGCTGTGCACCGTGTCGTCCACCACGCTGCTCTTGGACACCTCCTTGGAGCAGAACTGTGGCGGGGTCGACAGGTTCTGCCGGTCATTGTTGCCCAAGTGGTTGTACCTCACGATGGACGTGGTCTCGTGGCCAGAGCAGATAAGCAAACCCACGAGCACGGACTTGACCTTGGTCTGGCCCGACCTTAAGTCGTCTCCACCCACAAAGAGGCTGCACTGCCACTTGAACTCGAGGGCACCAGGCACCAGCATGGTCAGTGGGGACCCACCGAGTAAGGAGCAGCCCTCCAAGATGCTGGCCACCACAAACAGCATGGAGGGCGACACTTCCAGGCCCAGCTGGATGGTGCTCAGCAGGTTTTCAGCGGTGTCATTGAGGCCCGGGATCACTTCGGAAAAGTGCTCCGTATTCGCTGTCCTCTGCACGATGACTTCAGCCAGCCCGGCGCCGGACTGGAAGCTGCAGAAGTCGGTACAAATCAGCTCCAGCTGCTAGGCGCGCGTGCCCAGGATGACGTAGTCGGCCCGCGCGCTCCGGTTATTTAGCCGCGAGGAACTCTGGGAGGTAGACGGAGGGCCGCAGAAGCAGAGCCTCCAGGTGCGGCCACGGTTTTTCCTGTGGCTCCTGTGTGCACTGCATCGCTTCCGCCAGGTTCAGAGACGATTATGGCCCAGACGTCGAATGCGAGGTCGTCGGGCGCCACCATGGGCAGCAGCGAGCTGAAGGGCACGAATACCTCCTGGCTTTCTTTGACCAGGCCTAGGTTAACGGGGCCGCCTGCGTCAGCGAGACTTTGTAGTTGGCCTCCTTCTGGCAGGTGCGCGTGGGCCAGGACAGGCGCAGTCAGTGGGCCCGCACTGCAGTAGTCTGGAGCCTTTGTTCGCGCCCCAGCCCACAAGTACGACCGCGAGCCCGGGCACCTGCCGGGCGGTCCGGAAGGTGAAGCCCGTGGACCTGGGGTGCCTCTTGAGGATGGCGGCTTCGCGGCTGATGCACGTCATCCGGTACTTACTGCACCTCGCTGGCCTTGGACTGTAGACCATGTTGGACTCTGGACCACAAACTCGGTGGCGACCTCCATCGCGACGAGCGGCACGGAGTCAGCTGGGACAGCGGCGGACAGCTAAGTAAAACTTTAGAAAGCTTTTAATAGAGCTATAAAGTGAGTCATAAAATGAATTTTTATATAAAAAGATATCACATAACAGTTTAAATTCAACTTGGTTTGAATCAAACATATCCTCATAGACCGAAGACTCTATGAAAATATTTATCTGATTGGGCATTTCAATGAGAACTAGTCCCTTTGTTTTATGGTAGCTGAGGTCCTGACTGACATCTCCTGTAAAATAGTGAAGGGATGACTTAATTCCTTTTATTTCATAATAATTTAATTTCTAGAAGCCCACATAACCTTACAATCAATTATTTTATTGTCAGTATTTAATGCAAAACCTTAGATGGTGTGACTGGGATGTAGAATCAAAGAATATATGTTGAAAAAAATTTTAAAACTAAATTGTTTGCATATTTATTTACTCTATGAAGTCTTTTAAACACTAGATGGCGCTAAAAATATATCATGATAAATTTTGTTATTCATCAAGAGGTTATATTAATTTTATGATCTCGTTAGTTGGTGCATTCTTTGTTTATATTTTTTAAACATTTAAAACAACTTAAGTGCTGCTAGTGTAATTGATTATTGAAATAGGTAATAAAATCACCAAACTGTAGAAATACAGAATTTGTAATTAAAATTATTCAAAGTGTTATTTTGGTGGCCCACAGATATTGCCTTATGCAGGCTTTCTCATCATATAAGGTTCCTCTCCTCTAAATTCACTAAGAGGAAGAAATACTTTGCAAATGGACATAATGAATAGGTTCATGAACTGTTTGATAATCTGATTAATGATGAGGTGTGACGTATGAACACATTGATAAAAGATTTAAATTCTTGACCCGTGATACTTCCTCCAACAAAGATAACATAAAACTAATGATACGCCACTACATGAGGACATCAGTGATTCAGGATTGATTTGTTGTCATTTCAAGGAATATTTACAATTAGTGCACAGAATGCTTTGAAATCACCCGCAATGTCACACAATTTAAAGGGTTTCCTCAATTTTACAGTAGTCCTAAAATTTTACCCATTATTAATAGATATTTTGTGAAGTTGAAAGAAACTTTTATATACTATTGCTAGTAAACACATTATGATCAGCTGTGCTAGAGGAAAGCCTGAGTTATCTTCCTTGTCCTAAGGAGACAGGATAGAAGAGTATAGCCAGTCCCTGGAGAGAGGTGTGTTAGATAGTAACATAATTCAAGTGTTCCATAGTGTCTGGATCTTGTGATATTTGTGGTATTTGCTGCTTTTAAAAGTTTCTCATTTGTTGTGACTTCTTTTCTCATGACAAATACATATTCATTTTTGTATGTAATTTTGTATTCTTTTTCTTAAATTGGGCTCAAAAAACTGTATAAGCTTCAAATTGCACAAATTATTCATTTTTATTCCATACAGTCTATGCTTCTTTTTTTCACTATTGGACTTTTGTTTATGTTGTTTTCTTTGTTTTTTATGCCCTTTCTCTCAGTATTGCCTTTCTAATTTCTACTTGCCTAGGTCTACAAGACCTGGTACATATATCATATTTCCTTCATGAAAAGGGCTCTGATCTCTTTCCCAAAACTCTGCACTTCAAGTCAGTCAAGAGTAATTTCTCCCTCATCTAGAAAAATGTATTTCTATTTCTTTTGTGACCCATTTCTTTGTATATCTTGTATTATATATATTTATGAATGTGTTATTTTCCCTATTGGGGTCTTAACTTCCTGATGAAAGAGTCTCAATCTTACCCATATTTGCATCCCATGTAGTACCTAGCACAGTAATTTATATATTATAGGCAACCCACAAATATGTGTAAAATAAATTAATGAGGGCATGAAAATTGTTTGATCTGAGGGTCACAGCATATGTTCTTCTCTGCCTGTTTATTTGAACTCTGAATATTTTGGTCTTAGGTATATGCTTATATTGAAAATACAATATGCATCAACCAGACTCTTGGAGAAAATAAAGGAGCGTATTCTACATTTACAAGAAATCGTGGTCCTATCTCGATATAGGCAACATTACAATACCATAGATTCCTCTTCCAGCATATATTTAGTCTACATCAGAAGGCATCAAACTATAGCCATGGGCTAAATCCAGCCAGCTGCCTGTTTTTGTAAGTAAAGTTTTATTGAAACACAGCTTATTCATTTTTATCATGTCTGTGGTTGTTTTCAAGCCACAAAAGCAAAGTTGAGTAGTTTCGACAGAGACTGTTATAGTGAGCAAAGCCTAAAATCTTTACCATCTGGTGCTTTATTTTTTTTTTAACATCTTTATTGGAGTTATAGTTGCTTTACAATGGTATGTTAGTTTCTGCTGTATAACAAAGTGAACCAGCTATACATAAACATATATCCCCATATTTCCTCCCTCTTGCATCTCCCTCCCACCCTCCCTATCCCACCCCTCTAGGTGGACACAAAGCACCGAGCTGATCTCCCTGTGCTATGTGGCTGCTTCCCACTAGCTATCTGTTTTACATTTGGCAGTGTATATATGTCCATGCCACTCTATCACTTTGACCCAGCTTAGCCTTCCTCTTCCCCGTGTCCTCAGGTCCATTCTCTATGGCTACATTTTTATTCTTGTCCTGCCCTTAGGTTCTTCAGAACCATTTTTCTTTCTTTCTTTTTTTTTTTACATTCCATATATATATGTTAGCATATGGTATTTGTTTTCCTAATTCTGACTTACTTCACTCTGTATGAAGACTCTGGGTCCATCCACCTCACTACAAATAACTCAATTTTGTTTATTTTTATGGCTGAGTAATAGTCCATTGTATAAATGTGCCACATCTTCTTTATCCATTCATCTGTTGATGGACACTTAGGTTGCTTCCATGTGCTGGCTATTGTAAATAGAACTGCAATGAACATTGTGGTACATGACTCTTTTTGAATTATGGTTTTCTCAAGGTATATGCCCAGTAGTGGGATTGCTGGGTCGTATAGTAGTTCTATTTTTAGTTTTTTAAGGAACCTTCATAATGTTCTCCATAGTGGCTGTATCAATTTACATTCCCACCAACAGTGCAAGAGGGTTCCCTTTTCTCCACACCCTCTCCAGCATTTATTGTTTGTAGATTTTTTGATGATGGCCATTCTGACTGGTGTGAGGTAATACCTCATTGTAGTTTTGATTGGCATTTCTCTAATGATTAGTGATGTTGAGCATCCTTTCATGTGTTTGTTGGAAATCTATATATCTTCATTGGAGAAATGTCTATTTAGGTCTTCTGCCATTTTTGGATTGGGTTGTTTGTTTTTTTGATATTGAGCTGCATGAGCTGTTTATATATTTTGGAGATTAATCCTTTGTTGGTTGATTCGTTTGCAAATATTTTCTCCCATTCTGAGGGTTGTCTTTTGGTCTTGTTAATGGTTTCCTTTGCTGTGCAAAAGCTTTGAAGTTTCATTAGTTCCCATTTGTTTATTTTTGTTTTTATTTCCATTTCTCTAGGAGGTGGGTCAAAAAGGATCTTGCCATGATATATGTCATAGAGTGTTCTGCCTAAGTTTTCCTCTAAGAATTATATAGTGCCTGGCCTTACATTTGGGTCTTTAATCCATTTTGAGTTCATTTTTGTGTATGGTGTTAGGGAGTGTTCTAATTTCATTCTTTCACATGTAGTTGTCCAGTTTTCTCAGCACCACTTCTTGAAGAGGCTGTCTTTTCTCCATTGTATATTCTTGCCCCCCTTATCAAAGATAAGGTGACCATATGTGTGTGGGTTTATTTCTGGGCTTTCTATCCTGTTCCATTGATCTATATTTCTGTTTTTGTGCCAGTACCATACTGTCTTGATTACTG
The DNA here is from genome assembly GCF_039906515.1 of Pseudorca crassidens. Lineage (NCBI taxonomy): Eukaryota > Metazoa > Chordata > Mammalia > Artiodactyla > Delphinidae > Pseudorca > Pseudorca crassidens. Next base: position 36,527,678 of record NC_090308.1, read on the forward strand.
TAGCTTTGTAGCATAGTCCGAAGTCTGTGAGCCTGATTCCTCCAGCTCAGTTTTTCTTTCTCAAGATTGCTTTGGCTATTCGGGGTCTTTTGTGTTTCCATACAGATTGTGAAATTTTTTGTTCTAGTTCTATGAAAAGTGCCATTGGTCATTTGATAGGGATTGCATTGAATCTGTAGATTGCTTTAGGTACTATACTCATTTTCACAATGTTGATTCTTCCAATCCAAGAACATGGTATATCTCTCCATCTGTTTGTATCATCTTTAATTTCTTTCATCAGTGTCTTATAGTTTTCTGCACACAGGTCTTTTGTCTCCTTAGGTAGGTTTATTCCTAGGTATTTTATTCTTTTTGTTGCAGTGGTAAATGGGAGTGTTTCCTTAATTTCTCTTTCAGATTTTTCATCATTAGTGTGTAGGACTGCAAGAGATTTCTGTGCATTAATTTTATATCCTGCTGCTTTAGCAAATTCATTGCTTAGCTCTAGTAGTTTTCTGGTAGCATCTTTGGGGTTCTCTATCATGTCATCTGCGAACAGTGACAGTTTTACTTCTTCTTTTCTGATTTGGATTCCTTTTATTTCTTTTTTTTCTCTGATGGCTATGACTAAAACTTCCAAAACTATGTTGAATAATATGTGGTGAGTGTGGGCAACCTTGTCTTGTTCCTGATCTTAGTGGAAATGGTTTCAGTTTTTCACCATTGAGAACAATGTTGGCTGTGGGTTTGTCATATATGGCCTTTATTATGTTGAGGTAAGTTCCCTCTATGCCTACTTTCTGGAGAGTTTTTATCAAAAATTGGTATTGAATTTTGTCAAAAGCTTTTTCTGCATCTACTGAGATGATCATATGTTTTTTCTCCTTCAGTTTGTTAATATGGTTTATCACGTTGATTGATTTGCATATATTGAAGAATCCTTGAATTCCTGGGATAAACCCCACTTGATCATGGTATATGATCCTTTTAATGTGCTGTTGGATTCTGTTTGCTAGTATTTTGTTGAGGATTTTTGCATCTATATTCATCAGTGATATTGGTCTGTAGTTTTCTTTTTTGTGACATCTTTGTCTGGTTTCGGTATCAGGGTAATGGTGGCCTTGTAGAATGAATTTGGGAGTGTTCCTCCCTCTGCTATATTTTGGAAGAGTTTGAGAAGGATAGGTGTTAGCTCTTCTCTAAATGTTTGATAGAATTCATCTCTGAATCCATCTGGTCCTGGGATTTTGTTTGTTGGAAGATTTTTAATCACAGTTTAAATTTCAGTGCTAGTGATTTGTCTGTTTATATTTTCTGTTTCTTCCTGGTTCAGTTTCAGGAGGTTGTGCTTTTCTAGGAATTTGTCCATTTCTTCCAGGTTGTCCATTTTATTGGCATATAGTTGCTTGTAGTAATCTCTCATGATCCTTTGTATTTCTGCAGTCTCAGTTGTTACTTCTTTTTCATTTCTAATTCTATTGATTTGAGTCTCCCTTTTTTTCTTGATGAGTCTGGCTACAGGTTTATCAATTTTCTTTATCTTCTCAAAGAACCAACTTTTAGTTTTATTCATCTTTGCTATTGTTTTCTTCATCTGTATTTCATTTATTTCTGATCTGATCTTTATGATTTCTTTCCTTCTGCTAACTTCGGGGGTTTTTTGTTTTTCTTTCTCTAACTGCTTTAGATGTAAAGTTAGGTTGTTTATTTTAGATGTTTCTTGTTTCTTGTGGTAGGATTGTATTGCTATAAACTTCCCTCTTAGAACTACTTTTGCTGCATCCCATAGGTTTTAGGTCATCATGTTTTCATTGTCATTTGTTTCTAGGTATTTTTTGATTTCTTCTTTGATTTCTTCAGTGATCTTTTGGGTATTTAGTAGTGTATTGTTTAGCCTCCATATGTTTGTATTTTTCACAGATTTTTTTTCTTGTAATTGATATCTAGTCTTAGAGCGTTGTGGTCAGAAAAGATACTTGGTACGATTTCAATTTTCTTAAATTTACCAAGGCTTGATTTGTGACCCAAGATATGATCTATCCTGGAGAATGTTCCATGAGCACTTGAGAAGAAAGTGTATTCTGTTGTTTTTGGATGGAATGTCCTATAAATATCAACTAAGTCCATCTTGTTTAATGTATCATTTAAAGCTTGTGTTTCCTTATTCATTTATATTTTGGATGATCTGTCCATTGTTGAAAGTGGGGTGTTAAAGTCCCCTACTAAGATTGTGTTACTGTCGATTTCCCCTTTATGGCTGTTAGCATTTGCCTTATGTATTGAGGTGCTGCTGTGTTGGGTACATAAATATTTACAATTGTTATATCATCTTCTTGGGTCGGTCCCTTGATCATTATGTAGTGTCCTTCTTTGTCTCTTGTAATAGTCTTTATTTTAAAGTCTGTTTTGTGAGATATGAGAAATGCTACTGCAGCTTTCTTTTGATTTCCATTTGCATGGAATATCTTTTTCCATCCCCTCACTTTCAGTCTGTATGTGTCCCTAGGTCTGAAGTAGGTCTCTTGTAGACAGTATATATATAGGTCTTCTTTTTGTATCCATTTAGCCAGTCTGTGTCTTTTAGTTGGAGCATTTAATCCATTTACATTTAAGGTAGTTATCGATATGTGTGTTCGTATTATCATTTTCTTAATTGTTTCAGATTTGTTATTTCAGGTGTTTTCCTTCCCTTTGTTTCCTGCCTAGAGAAGTTCCTTTAGCATTTGTTGTAAAGCTGGTTTGGTGGTGGTGAATTCTCTTGGCTTTTGCTTGTCATTAAAGGTTTTAATTTCTCTGTCGACTCTGAATGAGATCCTTGCTGGGTAGAGTAATCTTGGTTGTAGGTTTTTCTCTTTCATCACTTTAAATATGTCCTGCCAGTCCCTTCTGGCTTGCAGAGTTTCTGCTGATAGATCATCTGTTAATCTTATGGAGATTCCCTTGTATGTTATTTGTTGCTTTTCCCTTGCTGCTTTTAATATTTTTCTTTATATTTAATTTTTGATCATTTGATTAATATGTGTCTTGACATGTTTCTCCTTGGATTTAACCTGTATGGGACTCTCTGTGCTTCCTGAACTTGACTGACTATTTCCTTTCCCATGTTTGGAAGTTTTCAACTATAATCTCTTCAAATATTTTCTCAGTCCCTTTCATTTTTTCTTCTTCTTTTTCTATAATTTGAATGTTGGTGCATTTTATGTTGTCCCAGAGGTTTCTGAGACTGTCCTCAATTCTTTTCATTCTTTTTTCTTTATTCTGCTCTGTGGTAGTTATTTCCACTATTTTATCTTCCAGGTCACTCATCCGTTTTTCTGCCTCAGTTTTTCTGCTATTGATTCCTTCTAGAGAATTTTAAATTTCATTTATTGTGTTGTTCATCATTGTTTGTTTGCTCTTTAGTTCTTCTAGGTCCTTGTTAAATGTTTATTGCATTTTCTCCATTCTATTTCCAAGATTTTGGATCATCTTTACTATAATTACTCTGAATTCTTTTTCAGGTAGACTGCCTATTTCCTCTTCATTTGTTTCTTCTGGTGGGTTTTTACCTTGCTTCCTTCATCTGTGTATTTCTCTGTCTCTCTTTTGCTTAACTTACTGTGTTTGGGGTCTCCTTTTTGCAGGCTGCAGGTTCGTAGTTCCCTTTGTTTTTGGTGTCTGCCCCCAGTGGTTGGTTCAGTGGGTTGTGTAGGCTTTCTGGTGGAGGGGACTGGTGCCTGTGTTCTGGTGGATGAGGCTGGATGTTATGTTTCTGGTGGGCAGGGCCACGTCTGGTGGTGTGTTTTGGGGTGTCTGTAAACGTATTATTTTAGGCAGCCTCTCTGCTAATGGGTGGGGTTGTGTTCCTGTCTTGCTAGTTGTTTGGCATGGGGTTTCCAGCACTGGAGCTTGCTGCTCATTGAGTGGAGCTGGGTCTTTGCGTTGAGATGTAGATCTCTGAGAGAGCTTTTGATGTTTGATATTACATGGGGCTGGGAGATCTCTGGTGGACCAATGTCCTGAACTCAGATATCCCACCTCAGAGGCTCAGGCCTGACACCCAGCCAGAGCACCAAGACCCTGTCAGCCACACGGCTCAGAAGAAAAGGGAGAAAAAGAAAGAAGGAAAGAAAAATAAAATAAAACAAAACAAAATAAAATAAAAGTTATTAAAATAAAAAATATATTATTAAAAATAAAAAAATTAAAAAGTAATAAAAAAAAGAAAGAAAGAAGAGAAACCAAACCAGAAAACAAATCCACCAATGATAACAAGTGCTAAAAACTATACTAAAAAAACCAAACAAACCGGACAGACAGAACCCTAGGGCAAATGGTAAAAGGAAAGCTGTACAGACAAAATTACACAAAGAAGTATACATATACACACTCACAAAAAGAAGAATATATATATGAAAAAAAGGAAGAGAGCAAGCAAATCAATAAACAAATCTACCAATGATAATAAACTCTAAATACTAAACTAAGATAAAGATAAAACCAGAAGCAAATTAGATGCAGAAAGCAAACCCCAAGTCTACAGTTGCTCCCAAAGTCCACTGCCTCAATTTTGGGATGATTCGTGTCTCTTCAGGTATGCCACAGCTGCAGGGTACATCAATTTGATTGTAGAGATTTAATCCGCTGCTCCTGAGGCTGCTGGGAGAGATTTCCCTTTTTCTTCTTTGTTCTCACAGCTCCTGGGGTTCAGCTTTGGATTTGGACCTGCCTCTGCATGTAGGTCGCCTGAGGCCGTCTGATCTTCACTCAGACAGGACAGGGTTAAAGGAGCAGCTGATTTGGGGGCTCTGGCTCACTCAGGCCGGGGGGAGGGAGGGGTATGGATTCGGGGTGAGCCTGTGGCGGCAGAGGCCGGCGTGACGTTGCACCATCCTGAGGCGCGCCACGCGTTCTCCCGGGGAAGTTGTCCCTGGATCACAGGACTCTGGCATTGGAGGGCTGCACAGGCTCCCGGGAGGGTGGATAGTGACCTGTGCTCGCACATAGGCTTCTTGGTGGCTGCAGTAGCAGCCTTAGCATTTCATGTCAGTCTCTGGTATTGGTGCTGATAGCTGCAGCTCGCGCCCGTCTCTGGAGCTCATTTAGGCAGTGCTCCGAATCCCCTCTCCTCGTGCACCCTGAAACAATGGTCTCTTGCCTCTTAGGCAGGTCCAGACTTTCTCCTGGACTTCCTCCTGGCTAGGGGTGGTGCACTAGCCCCCTTCAGGCTGTGTTCACGCCGCCAACCCCAGTCCTCTCCCTGGGATCCGACCTCTGAAGCCTGAGCCTCAGCTCCCAGCCCCCACCCGCCCCGGCAGGTGAGCAGACAAGCCTCTCGGGCTGGTGAGTGCAGGTCGGCACCGATCCTCTGTGCGGGAATCTCTCTGCTTTGCCCTCTGCACCCCTGTTGCTGCGCTCTCCTCTGTGGCCCCGAAGCTCCCCCCCTCCGCCACCCGCAGTCTCTGCCCGTGAAGGTGCTTCCTAGTGTGTGAAAACCTTTCCTCCTTTACAGCTCCCTCCCAGAGGTGTAGGTCCTGTCCCTGTTCTTTTGTCTCTGTTTTTTCTTTTTTCTTTTGCCCTAGCCAGGTACGTGGGGAGTTTCTTGCCTTTTGGGAAGCCTGAGGTCTTCTGCCAGCATTCAGTAGGTGTTCTGTAGGAGTTGTTCCTCATGTAGATGTATTTTTGATGTATTTGTGGGGAGGAAGGTGATCTCCACATCTTACTCCTCTGCCATCTTGAAGCTCAAAGTCCCCTGGTCCTTTAATAAGAAAATTCTGCTGACCTCTGATATAAATCTTATTCGTAGTTAGCCAGATGACTGGATAGCAGAATGCAAATCTTTTCTTTTAAAAAATGACTTGGGAATAAGAGAACTACTAAAATTTGAGTTTTGGAGCTATCACTTTTTCAGAGTGTTTGAGAGGTTAGTGTTCTCTTGGAGCACGTACACCCCATTGGGTAGTAGGAGCTACTCCATAGAAGTTTGTAAACAAAAATCCCCAAAAGAACATGGAGAAAGACCAACACATTGTATTTCCACAGAGTAGGCCAATTAGCAGTCACCAAATCAGTAACTTGTAAAGTCCTACAGGGCCCAGACAAATACAGTAACTGGTGGGGGAGGGGTGCATTTGGGGGAGACAAGAATCCAGGATCAGACACACAGCACCCAGTGCTCTCCATTGCGTTCGCTGATCTCAACACAGTGAGGTACGTCTGTGGTGATCTTACAGCATGTAAGGGAAATCCCCTTTTCTCCTCGAGCTTCCACAACACTATTAATCACTGCTGCAACACGGCAGGACATGGGCTCCTTGCACCACGAAGAAGTCATTGCTGTGGTCTTTCTGGAAGCCAAGGAGGAAAAGCTCAGAATTTTTAAAGGTTAAGGATTTTAGTCCTTGCTTCATATATCCATTCCTGGGCAGCACAGGATGTATACAAAGGTATCGTTCTTAAAACCTGTCCTTCTCAGCTCACATTAAAACACACACACACACACGCACACACACGCACACACACACATACACACACACACACACACTCCCTGTTGTGCATGGTACGCCTGGCCCAATCCAGTGAAGGATGGATCTGGTATGCAGAGTGAGTGCCATGTCCAGAGATTAGAGCTCTGGAACGGGAGACCTTTATCCCATAGGCGACCCACATCCATTCTTGGCTTTTGCTCGGTGCCTTTCACCTGGCCCACCTAACCTGGCTCAGCCTCTCCTAACCGCTCTGCCTCGCCTTTTCCTGTTCATACCAATTTCCAGTCTTCCAGGAGAAGGAGATCAAGTCATGGGGCAACCCAGTTAAAACCTAGTCTCCCATGAAACATTGACGGTAGAGAGGTTGCCAGAGGATACTATAGCAGAAAAGCCAGCTCTAATTGGCAAAAATGAGGTAGTTCAATAGGTTGTGCACTCCAGATAGTCATTCTCCGTGGTGAGAGAACAAAAGGTGAGAGAACAAAGGGTGTCTCTGCTGTGCAGACCCTGAGACCACTGTGCAGGAATAAGGGTCTTAGATGAAAACACAAAACCAGAATATTTATATTAAGAAAAAAGTTAACTCAAGATATACCATTTGCACACAACTAGTTCAGTTGGCATCCTGAGACAGCGGGACCCAAGGTGCAGTTATTGAAGGGAGCAAATAAACATAAGCGTCTTGGCTTAGAATACCATATGGGAGGGAGTGGGCAGCTGAGCAGCAAGTCTGCAGCTGTCTCCCCAAGCACCCCTTTTGCCTGTCATCACAACCCATTTCTTGGGACAGTTCCTGGCACCCTATCTCAAGAGTGGTTATGAGGAGACAAGATGTGGAAAAATCCAGCCTTACCCCTGAGAGATCCCCTCCTATGGAATATAGTGGCTTGTGGGTTGAACCCATCAAGGTTAGGCATGAGGTGGTCTCACGCCTAATCTTTTCACTCTGGCATGATAAATATTATTGTTACATACCCTTCTTTAAAAGGAAAACAACTTCTCTACTCAGGCCACTTTCAAAAGCTGGAGATTCGGGGGGTGGAGACTTGGATAAAGCATACAGGCTCTAGAGGGATTTCCTCCAGAGCCCTCCTGTGCATTTGAACAGAGTATGGTTGGAGTTCCTTTGTCTCACCACTACCCTGACCCAAGTGGGAAGAGGGGGCGATGGTGTGGACCCAGTCAGAGATACATGGTAGTGCCAGCTGCCCCTACCCACCCTGTCCCTACTTTGCCACTCTGCAGATTGATGCCCGCTCCTGGAAACTTCCTGATGGCAAAAGGATGGCCCCCACACTGAGGCTCAGTCCTTAGCCTCTAAAGCAGGGCAGGGCCCTGGATCTCCTCTTCCTCCCCAAAGTATGCTGGCCTTCCTTGTGAGCTGGGGACTTTCAGTGTACAGAAGGCTGCCACGTGGCATGTCTGGGCCTGGGGTGGCTCCTTGCATTCCTTGCCCTGATGGTCTAGACCTCCACAGTTGTCTCATCTGTCTCACTTTCATCTTCCTTCTGCATGTATTTCCCTTTTGGCCACCTCACACTCCCAATACCGAGCACCCACCAGGGCTGGTGACACAGAGATTCCAGTCCCTAAGAGGACTTCTCAGAGGTGAACTCCATTGCCTCACCATCCTTCAGGCTCCGGAAGCCCTCCGTGTGCAGTTTACTCTGGGGCACAAAGTGCAGCACGACCTTGGGGCTGGCAGTCACAAACGGCAAGCACGACCTGTGCTCCCGCTGGGACCCACTTACAGGTGCTGGCATGGTGCTGCAGCTGCGGCTCTGCCATCTGGGCCATGTCCTCTGACGCCACCTCTGGTGCCTTGGTGCTGCCACCTGCGAACTGCTGGCCTGACGTGGAGACCATGGTAGTCGGTTGAGCTCCTGATCAAGAGGTTGCTGCCCCCTGAGAAATCCAGAGGCAAAAGGTGGTGGGAGAAGAGGCTGCTGCAGCTTCTGTAGTACTCCAGGTGATGCTTATGACACGAGCATTTGAGAATCGTGATTTAGATAGAGCAAGAGAGTGCGTGAGGAGCAGGTTTAAATAGTGTATAAGCATGTAGGAGAGATTACTTACGATAGACCTGCGGCTTCCAAAGCTCACGCTGGGGAGGTTAGGAGAGTACGGAGGAATGGGATTTGAGATTGGGTAAATAAGCATCAGATAGTTAGCATCTGGACTCTGATGGCTCTGGGAGAGTGGACTTGGACCTGAGGTACTTAGGAAGAATCTCAGTAACTGTCAGAGGTGATGTGTCTGAAATAATTGAACTGAGAATAAAAGTGCACTTAACTGTGAAGAATGCACTTTATTCAAGATCCAGTCATAATTGTAAATCCAGTAGTTCTCACCCAGGTCTAATCACAGTAGCACCAAAATTGAAGTTACTGCTTTTTTTTTTTTTTTTGCGGTATGCGGGCCTCTCACTGTTGCGAGCGGACGCGCAGGCTCAGCAGCCATGGCTCACGGGCCCAGCCGCCCCGTGGCATGTGGGATCTTCCCGGACCGAGGCACGAACCCGTGTCCCCTGCATCGGCAGGCGGACTCTCAACCACTGCGCCACCAGGGAAGCCCCGAAGTTACTGCTTTTATTACCTGAAGAAGAACACACAGTTTAGCTTCTCAGAGTCTCACCTTTCAAGTGTGTCTAACATGAAAATGAATGTATTTTTCCTAATACTTGAAATAGAGAACATTTTACTTTTGAGCCCCCTTTGGTCTAAATCCTCTAGGACTAGTTAATACATGCTTGGGTCAAGCCCTCTGGCATGATCCAACTAACACCAGGATAGGGGTTTCTGATTCTTCAACTATTTTGAAAAGACAATACAATACGAAAAGATAAAGTCATTTGCATAATTAGCTGCAAGTTATTTTGGACTGTGCCCCCTTCCTTCCCCTTCCTCCCCCACCACACCCCCCCGTAGGCTTAGAGGAAAGATACAAGAGGGGATAGAAGAAAAAAATGAGAGCAAAATGAATTTTACATTTTCTGCATTTGACAGCATTGTTCTTTCTACTGCTTAATGATACCAGATTATGAACAGTTTGTAAGTTTTTTCATAATATAAGTGCCTATCATCATCAGGGGTATTTTGTTTTTCCTCACTAAGACCATTCACTCTTATTTGCGTAGTGAAATCTCAGAAACATGCGAAAGACATAAACCACTGAAATTTAGACTATTTTTAGCCATAAATGGTTCTGATCAGCACGCATATCTGTAGCACTCGCTGCATATTTACCATGCATTATTAATTCTTTATGTTCACTAAGGCAGATATCTCAGTCTTAATATTCCTTTGTATTCCATTAGATTTATGGTACATCGTAAATCCTCAGTACATATGAGTTGATTTATACAGCTGTGAAAGAGGATAGGTTCAAATTCGTTGGTGATTCCAGTTGGGAAATTCGAGGTCTGTACAACTGCACATGGATGAACGTTGATAAGTGAAATGTCTGGTGGATACTATGAGAATATTCTAACAAAAATCATTTAGGAAAAGTGGGCAATTCTTTATGCAATGAGAAATTTACAAAAGAATGGTGATATATTTCAAAGCTTGTCTTTATAAGATTTGCACTTATAAGCATTTTCCAAAGTTAGAGAAAAAGACACTCTAAATCCTTTCGGGAATCTTTATTGCCGTTTGCATACATAGATACTCTCAGGGGGCCCTCGGTTATAAATCCCTTCTTTGTGATGAAGACAGGGCAGCTTTTGCCTCCCTTGCTGACCACACCTTATACATATGCCACGTCTGTCAGGAACAGTCTTCGTCTTCTGTGTGCCCCATCCTGGAAAGTACCCACATACGATTTTCTTTGCTTCATTTCTGGGTACAAATGTTTCTCTTTCTGGTTTGTTATATCAAAGATTGGGGCTATTTTGAAATATTAAGAAGCAAATGAAAATCCATCTGGCAGAGATTTTTTAAAGACATTTATCACCATTTTGGGAGCAATAAGAAGCTATTCTGTCTTCATTAAGGACAAAGTAATTGTCAATATGCTTAAATTGCTGGAAAGTGCACTAAGAATAGACACAAGGAAGAGTTTCTCTGTAGCGAGTGTTGTTAGGCCCTTGAATGGGTGACATAGGAGGCAGGTCACTTCAGAATAAATTTTTATTAATAAATCTTGGGTGTCTTAATAAGATCTGAATTATAGACAAATGTACATTTCTCATATTTTGGAAATAAACAAAACCAAAACTTCCCACCAAAATGTCCTTCTTTAAGGCATCAGTTCTTCCCAGAGCTAATAATAGTTGAAGGCATATGGAATAGATTCCACTGAAGACTATGAGTGCTGCTATGGAAAGATCTTCAAGGAATTTTGTTAAGTGTGTAAAAGCAAGGTGCCCACACAGCGTGTATAACTATGGCTGCCTTCAAAACGGCAGTATGACGTTAGAAATCGGGTGTGAGAGAGAGCTTTTTGATTTTGAATCTAGTGAATATATTGCCTATTCTGAAATAAATAAAAATAATAAAATTCTAAAAGCTCTTTGTTACTAAACAACAACAACGAAAAACACCCTGAATTCATCTGATGTTGACCAATAGGGAAGTGGTTAGATGGTACTCCATCTAATGGAATAAACTCTGCATCTGTTAAAAAGAATGAGGTAGATAGGCATAGAGAACGTAGTAAGTGAACAAAAGCAAAGTGCAGTATGTGCAAAGTTTCATTTCTGTACATTTTTAAAGGTCACTCAAAGAGCATTATATACATACACTATTCTATGTGCGGGTGTTCTTTTCTGGAAGGACACACATGGAATGATGAATAGAGATTAGCCATGGGGAGAGAATAGAGGGTGAATGTATGGGGAGGATGATTTTATTTGTCATAAATTTCTGAGTATTTTTAATATGTGTGTGTGTTATTTTTATTTAATGAACACCTAATAGTTAATTTTTGTTATGCCTCTGTGAAAAATTTTTAGTGTCATATTCCATATTTTCCTAAATTGATGTGAATCCAAGTGGATGAATTATATAATATAGAAAACTCCTGTAAAAATTTCACAAGGAGATAGATAGCAGCCAATCTATTCTAGACACTTTCTTTTTCTTTTCTCTTTTTAGTCACAGTCTTTAGGAGTGATTTATTAAAAATGATTGGATTAAAAAAATGATTGGATTTTCCAAATTATTAGCAACAGTATGATGCAGTGGAAATAGTAGCCTGAGAGTCTCACTGAGACTTCCACTTGGGCCCTTTCAACCTAAGACACAGCAATCTTCTGTGTTCAGAGAAAGAGATGACTAGTTTAAGATTCTGTCCCCCTTAGAATTCCAGGATTCTAATTCTTATTGCTAGAAAGCAGAGGATTCAATGCTGATTTAAGTAATTCTGTGATTCAAAGATTTTTAATATCCTACGTGATATTATATATCAGCAGTTAGGAATGCTGGCTCTTATACCAGTGTGTGGGGGGTAGTACCTAGGTAGACTTGGCGATTATGGTTGGTATAATAATGACCCTCCAAAGATGGCCATGCTTTAACCCCTGAAACCTATGTACCTGTTACCTTACATAACAAAGGGATTTTTGTAGTCCCTTTTGCAGATATGATTAAGGACTTTGAGATGGGAAAATTATTCTGGAATATCATAATCACAGGGATCTTTGTAAGAGGGAGGCAGGAGGGTCAGTGTCAGTGGGGAAGAGGTGAAGATGACATCAGAGGTCACAGAGTCAGAGAGATTTGAGGATGCTATACTTCTGACTTTGAAGACAGAAGAAAGGACCTATAACCAAGGAAAGCAGGAAGTCTCCAGAAGCTGGAAAAGACAAAGAAACAGATTCTTCTCTTGGACCTCCAGAAGGAACAAAATCCTGCTGACACCTTGATTTGAGCCCAGTGAAACCCATTTTGGATTTCTGATCTCCAGAATCATATCTTTTTTTTTTTTTTTTTTGCGGTACGTGGGCCTCTCACTGCTGTGGCCTCTCCTGTTGCGGAGCACAGGCTCCGGATGCACAGGCTCAGCGGCCATGGCTCACGGGCCTAGCCCCTCCGCGGCATGTGGGATCTTCCTGGACCGGGGCGCGAACCCGTGTCCCCTGCATCGGCAGGTGGACTCTCAACCACTGCGCCACCAGGGAAGCCCCAGAATCATATCTTAATAGCTTAATAAGTTTATGTTGTTTTAAATCACTAAGTTGTGGTAATTTGTTATAGCAGCAATAGGAAACTAATACAGTGATTTATATCTAGAATTAAAATTTGAGGGTCATATCAGTTGTTGTATGTGTTTCCATCTCCTTTAATACAAACAGAAATTGTCAACCAAAGCAAGACTGAAGAAAATTTGTGATCATTCACTAACAATCGATAATACACATAAAATGCTGTTGACTTTTATAAACAAAATATAAGAAAAGATAAATCAATAGGTAAGTTTTTTAAGGAACTTGCTTGGCTTTTAATTGTTAACACTGTTTCAGAAGGATAAATTGCCAATAGCTATTTGATGAGAATAAGAATGAGGGAATACCATTATGCTTGGCATGGATGGTAGAAAACTGTAGGGAACTGTTTCAGTTTTTTCCTAGCCTTCCTATGTAAATAATCCTTTAGGAAGATGTGACTTTTTGTAGTCGTAGTAAATCCTGCCTGTAAGAATGATTAACACTGGCAACAAATACTTAACAAGTCCTGGTTCACTGTCCATCTACATCCCATTTTCTCTAGCTCAGCACTTCTCTGTTAGTTTCAATTTTAAATGTCAAGCACAATCCAAGTGGGACTTATGGAGAAGGGAATTTATAAACAAAATATATTACAAGTGTCTTGTTTTCCTTCAGAATTGACCACATTTACCAAGATTCACTGTGCTTTTTTTTTTCTCACTGTGCTTTGTTTTTCCTCCCTATACAGACAGTGAAAGAATGTTGATGAGAGAGGTCCTGTGGTCATGATAAGTCCACTTTAAGCCATGGAGACCCTTAGGGAAGGCTAATTCCAGGGTTTTCTGCTGAAGTCCACCCTCTGCCTGATGGCTGTCATTATTAAGAAATCCCATTTTTTTTCTTGTCTCAGTGAAATGTGTCTGGGGAGGAGGGGTGGGTGGAAAGAAGTGAATTCCCTGAATAGGGCCAGAACTACAAATTCTGTGAGTGAATGAATAAGAATCAGCTATAATCAGAGAGACAGATCTTCTTTGGTGTTACAGAAAAACATAGCAAGCTACTTACATCTGCTCTCTGGAGACTTTATTAGAAGTTAGAACTGTGGGCTCTGTGGACAGACTCTATGTTTGAAATTTGGATTTGTCACTTAGATGCTGTGGCAGTACAGAATATTGTGTGGCACTTATCATATCCTTAATATTATCTTACATTGCAGACTGTTTATAATAGAAAAAAGAGTAAGAGAGGTAACTTTGCTATTCTAATGCTTCAGATATATGCCCACATAGAGAAGAAACACACAGAAGGAAGAAAATATAATATCTCTCGATCAATTACATAAAATATATTATCTCAATTTACTCGTTTGACACTGTGTCTTGATTCATGATTCATTATAATTAGGAATATTTTCCATTTCTAAAATCATTTTAGCAAGAAATCCATCTTATTTTAAATTTATTGGATATTTGAAGAAAATATTTGAAGAGATAATATCTGAAGTCTTCCCTAACATGGGAAAGGAAACAGTCACCCAAGTCCAGGAAGTGCAGAGTCCCATACAGGATAAACCCAAGGAGGAACATGCTAGACACATATTAGTCAAATTGACAAAAATTAAAGACAAAGAGAAAATATTAAAAGTGATAAGGGAAAAGCAACAAATAACATAGAAGGGAATCCCCATAAGCTTATCAGCTGATTTTTCAGCAGAGATTCTGCAGGCCAGAAGGGAGTGGCATGATATATTTAAAGTGATGAAAGGGAAAACCTACAACCAGGAATACTCTACCCAGCAAGACTCTCATTCAGATTTGATGGAAAAATCAAAAGCTTTACAGACAAGCAAAAGCTAAGAGAATTCAGCACACCAAATTCAGCATTTACAACAAATGCTAAAGAAACTCCTCTAGGTGAAAAGGAAAGGCCACAACTAGAAACAAGAAAATTATGAATGGGAAATCTACATACAGTAAAGGCAGGAAATCATCCACAAACAAATATGATATCAAAATAAGCAATTATGAGACTAAGAGAGTACAAATGCAGGAGATTGGAAATGCATTTGAAATTAAGAGACCAGAAACTTAAAACAATCTTGTATATATATATATATGTAGATTGCTATATAAAAACCTCATGGTAACTGCAAACTAAAAATCTACAGTAGATACACACACAAAAAAGAAAAAGGAATACAAACACAACACTAAAGATAGTTCTCAAATCACAAGAGAAGAGAGCAAAAGAAGAAGGGAAGGAAAAAGACCTAAAAAACAAATCCAAAACAGTTCACAAAATGGCAATAAGAACATACATATCTATAATTACCTTAAATGTAAACGGATTAAACACTTCAACCAAAAGACACATACTGTCTGAATGGATACAAAAACAAGACCCATATATATGCTGTCTACAACAGACCCAGTTCAGATCTAGGGACACATACAGACTGAAAGTGAAAAAAGGTATTCCATGCAAATGAAATCAAAAGAAAGTTGGAGTAGCAATACTCATATCAGACAAAATGGACTTTAAAATAAAGACTCTTACAGGAGACAAAGACGGACACTACATAATGATCAAGGGATCAATCCAAGAAGAAGATATAACAATTGTAAATACATATGCACCCAACATAGGAGCACCTCAGTATATAAGGCAAATGCTAACAGCCATAAAAAGAGAAATCGACAGTAAACACCCCACTTACATCAACGGACAGATCATCCAGAAAGAAAATCAATAAGGAAACAGAGGCCTTAAATGACACATTAGATTGGATGAACTTAATTGGTATTTATAGAGTATTCCATCCAAAAGCAGCAGAATATACATTCTTTTCAAGTGCATGTGGAACATTCTCCAGGATAGATCACATGCTGGGCCACAAAGCAAGCCTTGGTAAATTTAAGAAAATTGAAATCATATCAAGCATCTTTTCCAATAATAACATTATGAGATTAGAAATCAACTACAAGAAAAAAACTGTAAAAAACATAAGCACGTGGAGGCTAAACAATATGCTACTAAACAACCAATGGATCACTGAAGAAATCAAAGAGGAGATCAAAAAATACCTAGAGACAACTGAAAACGAAAACACTATGATCCAAAACCCATGGGACGCAGCAAAAGCAGTTCTAAGAGGGAAGTTTATAGCAATACAATCTTACCTTAGGAAACATGAAAAATCTCAAATAAACAACTTAACCTTACACCTAAAGCAACTAGAGAAAGAAGAACAAACAAAACCCAAAGTTAGTAGAAGGAAAGAAGTCATAAAGATCAGAGCAGAAATAAATGAAATAGAGATGAAGAAAACAATAGCAAAGATCAATTAAACTTAAAGCTGGTTCTTTGAAAAGATAAACAAAATTGATAAACCTGTAGCCAGACTCATCAAAGAAAAAAAGGGAGAGGACTCAAATCAATAAAATTAGAAATGAAAAGGAGAGGTTACAACAGACATCACAGAAATACAAAGGATCATAAGAGACTACTACAAGCAACTGTGTGCCAATAAAATGGACAACCTGCAAGAAATGGACAAATTCTTAGAAAGGTACAATCTCCCAAGACTGGACCAGGAAGAAAGAGAAAATATGAATAGACCAGTCACAATTACTGAAATTGAGACTGTGATTTAAAAAACCCCCAACAAACAAAAGTCCAGGACCACATGACTTCACAGGCAAATTCTATCCAACATTTAGAGAACTAACACCTATCCTTGTCAAACTCTTCCAAAATATAGCAGAGGGAGGAACACTCCCAAACTCATTCTATGAGGCCACCAACACCCTGATACCAAAACCAGCCAAAGATATCACAATAAAAGAAAATTACAGGCCAGTATCACCGATGAACATAGACACAAAAATCTGCAACAAAATAATGGCAAGCCAAATCCAACAATACATTAAAAGGATCATGTACCATGATCAAGTGGGATATTTACAAGGGATGCAAGTTTTTCAGTATCCGCAAATCAATCAGTGTGATACACCACATTAACATATTGAAGAATAAAAACCGTATGATCATCTCAATAGATGCAGAAAGAACTTTTGACAAAACTCAACTCCCATTTATGATAAAAACTCTCCAGAAAGTGGGCATAGAGGGAACATACCTCAACATAATAAAGGCCGTATATGACAAACCCACAGCCAACATTGTTCTCAATGGTGAAAAGCTGAAAGCCTTTAAGATCAGGAACAAGACAAGGATGTCCACTCTCACCACTTTTATTCAACATAGTTTTGGAAGTCCTAGCCACAGCAATCAGAAGAGAAAAAGAAAAGGAATCCAAATTGGAAAAGAAGTAAAACTGTTACTGTTTGCAGATGACATGATACTATACATAGAAAATTCTAAAGATACTACCAGAAAACTACTAGAGTTCATCAATGAATTCGGTAAAGTTGCGGGATACACAGTTAATACACAGAAATCTGTTGCATTTCTCTACACTAACAACAAAAGATCAGAAAGAGAAATTAAGGAAACAATCCCATTTACCATCATCAAAAAGAACAAACCTGCCTAAGGAGGTAAAAGACCTGTACTCTGAAAACTGTAAGACACTGATGAAAGAAATCAAAGGTGACACAAACAAATGGAAAGATACACCATGTTCTTAGATTGAAAGAATCAATAATGTCAAAGTGTCTATAATACCCAAGGCATTCTTGGGATTCAGTGCAATCCCTATTGGATTACCAATGGCAATGTTTGCAGATCTAGAACAAAAAACCTTAAGTATGGAAACACAAAAGACCTTGAATAGCCAAAGCAATCTTGAGAAAGAAAAATGGAGCTGCAGGAATCAGGTTTCCTGACTTCAGACTATACTATAAAGCTACCGTAATCAAAACAGTATGATACTGGCACAAAAACAGAAATATAGATTAATGGAACAGGGTAGAAAGCCCAGAAATAAACCCATGCACCTATGGCCAATTAATCTACAACAAAGGAGGCAAGAATATACAATGGAGAAAAGACAGTCCCTTCAATAAGTGGTGTTGGGAAAACTGGACAGCTGTATGTAAAAGGGTGAAATTAGAACATTCTCTAACACCATACACAAAAATAAGCTCAAAATGGATTAAAGACCTAAGTGCAAGACCAGATAGTGTAAAAAACTCTTAGAGGAAAACATAGGAAGAACACTCTTTGATATAAATAGCAGCAATATCTTTTGTGACTTGTCTCCTAGAGTAATGAAAATAAAAACAAAAAGAAACAAATGGGACCTAATTAAACGTAAAAGCGTTTGCATGGCAAAGGAAACCATAAACAACTCAAAAAGACAGCCCACAGGATGGGAGAAAATATTAGCAAATGATGCAACCGACAAGGGATTAATTTCCAAAATACACAAACAGCTCATGCAGCTCAATATCAAAAAACAACCCAATCAAAAAATGTTTGGAAGACCTAAGTAGACATTTCTTCAAAGAAGATATACAGATGGCCAAAAAGCATGTGAAAAGATGCTCAGCATCTCTAAGTATTAGAGAAATGCAAATCAAAACTACAATGAGGTCTCACCTCATACAGGTTAGAATGGCCATCACCAAAAATGTCTATTAACCATAGATGCTGGAGAGGGTGTGGATAAAAGGGAACCCTCCTATACTGTCAGTGGGAATAAATTGGTACAGCCACTATGGAAAACAGTATGGAGATTCCTTAAAAAACTAAAAATAGAGTTACCATATGATCCAGCATTTCCATTCCTAGGCATATATCCAGGGAAAACCATAATTTGAAAAGATACATGCACCCCAAGGTTCATCGCAACACTATTTACAATAGCCAAGACATGGAAGCAACCTAAATGTCCATCGACAGATGAGTGGATAAAGATGTGGTACATAAATACAATGGAATATTATTCAGCCATAAGAATGAATGAAATAATGTCATTTGTAGCAACATGGATGGACCTAGAGATTATCATACTAAGTGAAGTAAATCAAAGACAGACAAATATCATATGATATCACTTATATGTGGACTCTAAAAAAATGATACAAATGAACTTATTTACAAAACAGAAACAGACTCAGAAAACAAACTTGTGTTTGCCGAAGGGGAAAGTTGAGGGGGACGGATGAATTGAGAGTTTGGGATTAGCAATGCACACTACTATGTGTGGAGTGGATGGTTGGCAGGGACTTACTGTATAGCACAGGGAACTCTACTCAGTGTTCTTTGGTGACCTGTATGGAAGAAGAATCTGAAAAAGAATATATATATATATATGTAGCTGAATCACCTTGCTGTACACCTGAAACTGACACAATATTGTAAATCAACTATTTAAAAAAAGAAACAAAGGAAACACAGTTTGCTGCTATTACTGGTTCACTAGGTCTGGGGTGGGGGCTGTGAATGTGCGCTCCTAATAAACTCCCAGGTTCAGCTGATTCTGCTGATCCAGGGTCTGCACACGTGTTGAAAACCACTCTTACAGTATGTACATACTTTAAGAATATAAGTCAGTTTGTTCTTCCAAACCATTTAGGGCTTTTCCGTACAGGAAAAGCCAAAGTCCTGACAAAGCTTTCAGGGGGCCAGGTGCCCTGGCAGTTACCTCCCTTGCCTCATTCCCGAATCCCTTCACCATTGTTGAGAAACTCTGCAAGTGAAATAGTTTCAGTGTGCTTTGCTTTAACATCAAAGCTGGCAATGAAACAAAAACCATTTAATTCATTGAACTCACTGGATTTCCCAGTCCTGAGGACAAATGAAATAAACCTACAACCATCAACACATTAATTAAAGTAAAACTATGCAAGTGAAATAGTTTCAAGGTGCTTTGCTTTAACATCAAAGCTGGCAATGAAACAAAAACCATTTAATTCATTGAACTCACTGGATTTCCCAGTCCTGAGGAAAAATGAAATAAACCTACAACCATCAACACATTAATTAAAGTAACACTATGCGAGTGAAATAGTTTCAAGGTGTTTTGCTTTAACATCAAAGCTGGCAATGAAACAAAAACCATTTAATTCATTGAACTCACTGGATTTCCCAGTCCCGAGGACGAATGAAATAAAGAAACCTACAACCATTGCATAGTTAAAATTCCAAATTCCTAACTCTAACCATTTAAACAACCCTGGCTGCAGGGTTGTTTCTGGAACAAACCAGGCACAGTCCAACCTGAGGGCCTTTGCACAAATAGATCTCCCAATTAAACGAGTCTCCCCTAAACAGGTACAGGACTCAGTCCTTTACCTCCTTCAGCCTTTGCTTAATTCTACCTTTTCACCTGATTTTAAATTGCACTCCCCTCCCCCCTCCCACCAATCTACTTGGCATGTTGATTTCTGCAGCATTGTCTCCACCTGACAAGTAAGAACTACATCATTGCTTACTATCTACCTCCTCCCACTAAAACTCAAGTTCCACGAACACAGAGACCTGTGTTTATTGTATTTACCAGTGTTCACAATCATGATATTTTTTCCCAGGACGTAAGAGGTGCTCAACACGTGCGTGGAATATGTGTTTACAGAACGGAGATACCCTAATCTGACCCTGTTTGTTCATGCTGTGGACACAGGCATTAACTCACCCCAAGAACAGGGCATAAAGAAGCATTTGCAGAAAATGTCTCCTTTGCAAATGGGTAAAGCCAAGTCACCCAAGTGTGTGTGTATGGGGGGCGAAGAGTGGGTAGGACTTTAAAAATGCTATTGCCAAATGACTTAGTGCAATTTGACAATTCCACAGCTGTCAGCTATTTGTTGTTTTTGTGGTTGATAATCAGTCTGTTGGGCAGTAGAGGCAGGTGGGAGGTGTATCCCCTCTCCACAACCCTATAACCAGAGTGTGTCACAACCAAGATGAGGCTTAGAGCCCATTCTGATGAACATACAAACGTTCATTAGCAATCAAGCACCAAGCAGTCACATACTCTAAGTTCATAGAGTTCCCTACACTTTGTCCCCAAGCATTCCTAAAATAGGGTGAAAATTTTCACTCTGGGGCAAATGCACTGATACCCACCAGACAGAACTGGTCAAACCTTTCATCTCTTCACAGGTATATCTGTGAAGGCAGGGCGGCTGAGGAGGGAGAACCCAGCCCCACAAGTTGCTCACAGTATAGGGTACAGGGGAAGGTGCTGGGTTAATGGGCTGCTCGGTCCCTAGACCCTGTCCGCCCAAGGGTGGTGGCATCTGTGCAGTTTTCAAGGCAGCCACATGGCTTGGCCATTGCTCATTGTGCCAAAGAGAAATTATTTCTGATGTTCCTTAGAAGTAGAGGAAGGTATTTAAGGTGCTTGGTAGTCTTCTCTAGATATAGAATCTCATTTAAGTTACTTCAAAGTTAACTAAAGGCCCCTAGGATATAGACTAAAGGTATTCAAACACCTTACACTATTTATACTGAAATATTTTTATTTAAACTACAGACAATATAATAAGTGTCTTTATATATACACATAAAGTTTAAAATGTGTTTGCTAAAATCATCAACACATTAATTAAAGTAAAACTATGCAAGTGAAATAGTTTCAAGGTGCTTTGCTTTAACATCAAAGCTGGCAATGAAACAAAAACCATTTAATTCATTGAACTCACTGGATTTCCCAGTCCCGAGGACAAATGAAATAAAGAAACCTACAACCATTGCATAGTTAAAATTCCAAATTCCTAACTCTAACCATTTACATTCTGTTTGTAGGATCTTCACCTTTGGAAACTCCTGTCATCTTTCATGTAGACCGAACCCTAACACTAAACACCTGACACTTAATGCCTCAAATAGGAGATAATCAAACTTCTTTAAAAAATGTTCTGGACACAATTGGTGAGTTTGTTCACAACTAATACACAGAAATACACATTCAACAAATCTCACAAAACTACTAGCCTTTTCTACCAAACATTAAAACAGTTTGAATTGTAACAGGAAAGGCTTCCTGTCCTTAAACAGGCAGAGTTGAGAGATGTCTAAGGTAGTTTGTAAATCTAAGTGGTTTAGAACAACTCAAAAGCATTTAATTAAAGCAGAATGTTCCGTTACAGCTCCTAGTCCTGTAGGATATATATTCTTCATATTCTCTTCCATTATGGTTTATCACAGGATACTGAGTGCGGTTCCCTGTGCTATACAGTGGGACCTTGTTGTTTATCTATTTTCTATTTAATAGTTTGCACCTGATGGTCCCAAACTCCCAAACCATCCCTTCCTCACCTCCCTTGGCATCCACAAGTCTGTTCTCTATTAGATCCCTTTAATAATTAGATCAGACTGAATATTCGTGGAACGAGAGAGCCGAGAAGTAGCAAGAGGTTATTGGCATAGCTGACAAGTAGAAGCCCCTTAGGACCATGTTTCCATAACTTACGAAGCACAGGACATGCTGCCTCCTGTCATCGAAGTGCTACGTGGATACCAGGCCGTCAGCAAGTTATGAGCTGCAGAACTTGGGTTTTCGTGCAAGTTTAAATGTCACTCTTCTAAGACTCAGCATGTGGTGAAACAAACTTAATTGAACCCAGTCACCTTTTTCCTTAACCTGGCAGGGATTCAACACCCCTTATCAGTCGCAACAATTCTCTTGTCAGCATTCATGTCACCAAGAGGAAATGACCCTGATCCCAGTTCCAGTGTTGCATGGTGACATGCATCCATACTTGTCCTATTCTCTCCTACAGGACACATCATCCCCATCTTAGGAAATGTGTTGTCGGTTGGGTCTTTTTCAAAGCAACATAACTCGTAACTGGTGGAGAAAAGATGTAGTCCCAGGTCCACCCAGTCAGCTGGCTTCTGTTCCTTGATGCTGGGAACCACGTGAACTCAGTTGTAGCCTTGCTCCTTCCTATTCTTGTAAACCTAGGCTTTCTTGTCTGCTTTGATGCCAGGAAAAAAAAAAAAAAAGGATTGGATATATACTCTCACTAACCTCAATAATTCTTATTTTAGAATTTTAGTGGGAGGTATTGAGAAACAACCCTTGTTGTTATTCTTGAAATTTATTCTTAAAATTGTTACTAGATTGAATTACAGCCGTGAAATGTTAGTGCCCATGCACTGCAATAGATTTCAGTTATCCATACAAAATCTTTCTTTAGTAAAAGTGTAATAAAAACCTGACTAATCGTACCTATAACCAGTATTTGATCCAATTCATTGGAAGTTCTGAAAATACTCACCAGCCTTGGTAGCCAACGTATCCAATCTATTTTTTAAATTCTTTTTTGAACCATAATTATTTTTTACTCAAAAAATAATCCCAGGAATATTTTTAATAATAAATGAAATATATCCTAATTATGTCTATTCCAGTAACAAAATGGGGATAACTTTGACGTGTGGGTAGAGGCAGAGGAATTTTTACTCTTGGCTTATCTAGCAAGCAGGGCTAGCTTTTTGGGCATGGGGTGTGTATCACATATGACCCCCATGCTCAGAGGAGTCTGATGCTTGGTTTAATGCTCTACTGTCCTCTTCAGGAAATTCTTAATATACTATTTTTGAGCATGTGGTGAGCAGAGGAGATACCCTGGGGGGACAGCCCTGCCAGTGTTTGTGATCTAGCAGCAGTGCCTGATGGCTCTGACTCAGTCCCCTGGGCACAGCATGCAGAGCAATTGTTCTGGCCAGCCCCAGGGCAATCCAAGGAGCCACTGGGCTGACTGGGTGACCGGGAAAGGACCTGGGACCAGATTGGCAGCGGTGACAGTGAAAGCAGCAGAGGAAGTGACTGCTGTACCCCTGGGGAAAGCAGAGGGCCCAGGCAGCCCTGAGAACTGTGGGAGGCCGGCTTGCCCGTTAATTCACGAAGAGAACCGGTCCCTGCAGCTCCTGCACAAATATTAACTATGATTTAGTGCTGGAACAGGAACTGCTAGTGCTCAGGCAGTAAACTTTGTCAATAAATTATTAGAAGATAAAAGCATACACATGGATATTGCAACAAAGCATATCAGAGTTGTTAGAATTATTCAGAGTTTAGAGTCTCTGGTTGTGAAAACTGCTGCAACATTGTAAACAAATATCCACTTACACATAGAAATTAGTCTGTAGCTAGCAGCAGACAGAAAAGAGCTCTTTTCCTGTGAACTTCAAATGAACAAATTACTAACTAGGAAGATAATTTTAAAATTATTTTTCTTGTTATTGAAGATAACAGCAGCAGAACACATAAGTAGGTGTTTTCAATGATGTAGAAATGAAGCCATTTTCAGCTTCTTAAACAACTTCAAGTTATAGGAAATATCAGAGGAAATACTAAAATGCCACTATAATTTTTAAAATTCAGATTACACGAAACTGATTTTTATGAAGAGCTAAATCTTTTTAGAAAAATTGTTCTGTGAACCATTAGTTCAAATGACTAAAATTTATATTTCAAAATAATTTATCAGGGCTTCCCTGGTGGCGCAGTGGTTGAGAGTCTGCCTGCCGATGCAGGGGACACGGGTTCGAGCCCCGGTCCGGGAAGATCCCACATGCCGCGGAGCGGCTGGGCCCGTGAGCCATGGCCGCTGAGCCTGCGCGTCCGAAGCCTGTGCTCCGCAACGGCAGAGGCCACAACAGTGAGAGGCCCGCGTACCGCAAAAAAAAAAAAAAAAATAATAATAATAATTTATCAGAAATACACCCAATATTGTCACTTTTTTATAAAATATTCTTCACAGCTCCAGTAATAGGTGTATCAGCAGAAAGATTCTTCTCAAAATTAAAAATTATAAAAAACCATTGATGCATTTGCCGAGATGATTGATGTCATATTTATATTGATTGCAAATGAATTGGCTAAAAGCATATAATTTTTTTTTTTTTTTGCGGTACGCGGGCCTCTCACTGTTGTGGCCTCTCCCGTTGCGGAGCACAGGCTCCGGACGCGCAGGCTCAGCGACCACGGCTCACGGGCCCAGCCGCTCCGCGGCATGTGGGATCTTCCCCGACCGGGGCACGAACCCGCTTCCCCTGCATGGGCAGGCGAACTCTCAACCACTGCGCTATCAGGGAAGCCCCAAAGCCTAGATTTTGATGACTTAATTGTAGAAAAGTGAGTCAAATCTTACGATCAATCAAAGTATCCCACTTAATAGGCTACTGTATTTATAATTAGAACACCAAAATATTATGTTTTATAATTTATATTTTATATGGTTATTTATGTTACTATTACCCTGATTATGTTTTGTAAGTAATAAAATATTTTAAGGGAAAATGTTTTTTAGCAGCACTTTCTTCTTACTCCTTGAAAAAGGGGCCCTGCATTTTCATTTTGCTCTGGGCCCCACAAACTGTGTAGTCCACCCTGATAGCAAGATTTAGCACTGATGCTCCCCTCCAGACATCTTCTCCTTGAGTTCTTATTCTTTACAACTTGAACTGACAGATGCTTTTGCCCATTAGAAATAGCAATGTTTCATGTTTAAGAATATTTGCCTTTTAGCACTCAAAACAACACATTCACTGAATATGCTCTGTTTTTCCATGAATTATAAGCCTCGGCCTCAGCCTCTCAGCCCTTTGGTTTTTGCCTACCTACCTGCTTTTGGAGATGGGAAGGCTAGTTCCATGGTGCGTGGAGCACAGGGTTGTTATATCCTTACTGATGGAGGATTTTTCATAGTTTTCGCTCAGTTTGATACTTCCCCATTGACTTACCAGTCATAACTCAGTGCCCATTTGTTTGACTTCATCCTAAGAGTCTTGGTCAGCCTGACATAACAGTGACAAGAAGTTCAGGTGTTCTGGTGGCTTCCACTGTGAGGCTGGAAAGATTTATGTCTAGACAGCTGTGTGCAAAAACCTCTCTGCACGTGGAGATCAACATATCCCCAAAGGATATAATGAGTAAAACTAGAAGAATAATGAAGAAAAATGACAGGCGCATGGAAGGGGAACAAACAGGGTATGCCTCTGGTAAATAACTCCCTGAAGGACTCTTAGAAAGGACTTACTGATTAATTGAATCAATCCATCATCCTTGGGATGACAGCATCAATTTGCAATCTTTTCTGGGAGTTGTTTTATTCCATTGCTGTTACCACTTAAATTCATATGAGGGTAGAGTGAGAGGTTAAAAAATACACCTGTTTTATTATTAGGGTACCACAGTTCTGTGCTCTCATTATAGAAACAGCTTACATTTATTTTAATAATGGTTTAAAATGTCGGAACATCAACATGTGGCTTATACAAGGATTTTTCCTCTTTGAATTTATCTTACAGAAATCAGCTTTTAATACCCATCAAAATTTTAAGCTCATTTGCTTCTAAACTCTATAATGTTTAAGAATTTTTGAAAAATGATCTTCTTTATAATTCTGGGGAATATAGAAGTATCTATCATTATCCCTTTTAGGAGGAACTCACCTTCATTTTCTTTGTGGTCACTGGCAGCCATAGCTTGTGATCCTTGTGCAGATTTCAGTGGTTAATGAGACCCTTGAGTGTATTCTCTAGTTCGAGCTTTTGTTGAGTTAAAAGGAATAGAGTATATACATGTCGTGGAGATTTTGCTCTCATACCTATTAAAAATGATTGTTTTAAGACACTAGCATGTTTTAAATTGGACATAATATACCATTCACAGATTTTGTTCTTTCGTTTCTTGGGAGTGGGTGGAAGGTAGATGCAATACAATGAAAAGAGGATTGAACATGGATCCTAAGCAAAGATTCACATGTGAGGAGAATAATTTGGGCTTGATTTTTTATAATGTAAGGATTTTGATATCAAAGTTTCCTGAGTATAAGCGTTGATTGCCATAATTTTACCTAAGACTGATAAAATCTCTGAAGGATGATTTTTCTTGAAAATCATAGGAAGTATTCAAGATGGAACAGCTTGAGTAATCTTAATCTCTCTAACATTAGCTATTCATAAATGTATTATGAAAGAAGTAGAAGGACTTCTAACCCTGAAGCTGAACATACTTGGTTGACTAATATATAAGAACATATCATATATACATGTTAACATATGGGTACATGTTATTGATATTTAAGAGAACTCTAACATGTGGGTGCAAAGTGTTGCCTGCCACTTCAGTAAACAAAGGATGTTGCAGCCATCAAGCCAGCAGGCACTGCAGCCGCCCCTGACTGTGCACACTGAGGGGATTCAGGATGGAGAGAAGCAGGACACTGGCCCCAGAGAGCTGAGGTGCACATCACCTCATGATGAAGGAAGGATTTCAGAAAGCCCAGACTCTTGCATCTTCCCATACACAGAAAAGTGCTAAATTCATTAACTTGAGAGGTCTGGTTTTCTTTAATTAATAGTAATCTTTTGATGTTTTGTATATCCCAGCTCCTCCATTACCTCTTTGGAGCAGTCCCTCAGAGCTATCTGAGAGGCTGTCTTCCAGGCTCAAGTCCTCAGTTTTGTCTGCCAGATAAAACATAATTCTCAACTTTTAGGTTGTGCATTTTCCCCAGTAGACAAACATAAAAATGCATATTTAACATTGAAACTATACAGAACTTAATAAACTTAATACACAATAATTCAGAAGCATTTTCTGGTCTTACACTGTCTTAGAGTCTTCCTTATCAGCGTTCATTGTGATTTACACAGTGCAGAGCCACTTGACAAATCTCAGTTGTCTGGGGTGTAGTGTATTCTATTCTAACCAGAGTACACATAGTAGAATTTGTTGTAGAATGGTGAGGTATTTGCATTTTCAGGATAAATGGCAATCTTGTGTAATCTCTTAACCTCTGTTGGCCTTAGTTTACTGTTTCTATAATGAATGAGTTTATATCTCAAGTTTGTTCTACAATGTGATCTATTTAAAATGTTTATTTCTGAGTTCAAATTGTCCACTTGTTATATAGTACAGTGGAATGTTGGATATTTGCTTTACTGTTTCAAAGATTATGTTTTTTAGTAGCTACCAGATGAAGATCTTGGTACCACCTGTTATTTACCAAATGCACATCTTATTTAGTGGAGAACTGCAGGCTAAGGAATCTTTTCTTTAGATCACGTGTAAATATATGATCTTTTCTTAGGTTTGACCTATTAACTTTTGTCTCTTTTTATGCAACTGAGGTCTTGTGTGCACTTGCCCTCACAGTGGGAAGCAACATCCTGACAGTCATTCTTCGCTCCTTCAGTGAACCCGCATCAGCATACTTTTCACACAGGGAACATAAGTGAAAACAAGCTTGATCATTTACAAGGCTCTCACCATGTGGCCTAGAAGTGAAATACTACAAGTTGATATTCAGCGTCTTGTAATGCTTCCTCAAAGCCTCCCTTATTTTCAGTCAATTTTGGCATTTCGGCTTCTGGGGGCTGGTGTGCATCTGTGTGCTGTGAGAGGAAGGACATAACCCCAGCAGCCTGGAGCAGACCAAGCCCTCTATCCCTTGAGTACATATGGTAAACCTCAGCTGATATTGTGGCTATACTATCACAAGTGCCGGGGGTTAGTCTTTTCAACTTGCCTATCCTGTTTCAAAATGCTCACTATAATTGTCATCAAAAGTCTATGTTGGGCTTCTCTGGTGGCGCAGCGGTTGAGAGTCCGCCTACTGATGCAGGGGACATGGGTTCGTGCCCCGGTCCAGGAAGATCCCACATGCCGCGGAAGCGGCTGGGCCCGTGAGCCATGGCCGCTGAGCCTGTGCGTCCGGAGCCTGTGCTCCGCAACGGAAGAGGCCACAACAGTGAGAGGCCTGCGTACTGCAAAAAAAAAAAAGTCTATATCATCAAAGGGGCAATAAATGAGTATTTTAAATTATTTTATGTTAATTTGACATACAAAAAATGAAAAACCCTACTTATGTTAATCAAAGTTTTTAAATATAATGCCATATAATCCAGCTATTAGCCGGATGCTAACTCTAAATTCCAGATAGAGGAGGGAAAAAAGTTCTCCAAATGACAGCAGGTCTATTCCAGGCAGTCTTGTAAAAGAACCCTTAGAGATAATGAAAGTATGTGTTACCTATGACTGAGCTAAAATGGTGCCAAGGCCTGGCAATTCCTTTTTACTGCTGACACATCCCTGTATGGTATAGAATATCAGCATTGCCTCCACGTCAATGGAATAGGGTGTCCCTGTCAATGACATAATTGAATACACTTTGAGAAGGAACAAGGGCTTTCAGGGATGGGTCAGAAACTTGATTGTTTTTCCATTTATTTTTAAAATGCAAATTACACTAGTAAGTCAAAAAAATCACTCTGTTAAAAATACATTCAGAATTAACAAATGCCAAAAAAAAAAAAAAGACACAGGATTGTAACTCTTGCCTTCTGAATATTAGGTTTATAACAAAAGCTCAGCCTAGAAAAATAGCATTCTTCACCGGATTTTGAGGAGGATACAGCTGTACAACTTAGATGTTTTTCCAGATAGAATCACACTACTGTGCTCCCTGTCCACTGATTCCTTTTTAGTAGTCAACAACTGTTTTTAAAAATTTTGGTGGTGATGATAGTAGTGATTAGATGGTAACTTGGCTGCAACTTAAAGCAGGAATATGAGGGTTTAGTCTCTGTGCATTTAAATTTCTATCCATATACATGTCTTACAAGGTGGAATCTCATCACAGCATGAATGTACAGTGAAACCTCATTTTTAATAGTCACATTAATACTCACATTAGAATAATTTCTGGCATGTATAGTATTTATATTTTAAGAATCAAAGGATGATACATTGGTAAGTGTTTTTCTCATACATTAAACATGCATGTCACTATAAAATCATCGTATGAGGTTTCACTGACATGTTTGTGATTGTATAATTTTATGCATGTATATATGGACAAACATATACAAACCACTGAGAAAATTCAAGCACAAGTGCTTGAACTTTTTTCTGTAGTTTATATTCTAATTGTAACCGTTGTTCCTTTGTTTTCAAATGCGTATATGTGTAGATCACAGACATCCATGCAGACACAGTAATGGGACTGGTTTATGTAGATTTGGATGGGCTAACGTTCAAAGTAGGTTAACCCAATAACTGAAACTTCTTAGAAACAAGGAGAAAAAGTTGCTCCATGCCAATTTATAATTTTTCAAGTCTGAATTTCACTGCATTTAAGAAGGGTGGTGTATTAGTTCTAAAAAGAAAAAAGTTGATTTTAGTGTCTCAGGTGGATCCAAAAAAAATGACTCATCTGAGTTCCTGACAAGCCTGAGCTAATTATGTTTTTCACTAATGAAAACCAAATAATGTTTGAATATATAGAACAAAATTTCCTAGGAATTCAGAATATTCCTTAAACACATTGACCTACTATTAAGTTTCCAAAGGCATCTTGTTGCCAACTACGTCAACAGCACAGTTTTTCTGCCACAATAATACAGGAGGATTAAAATACACCCTAACACACAACAGATCCCCCAAATACCACAAAGAGATCTCAAATATTTCACCAAGGTAACTATTGCTCCCCCCACCCACCCAAAAAATAATCTCGTACGCTGAAGTTAGGAAAAAAAGTTCACCTACGTAGGGGCTTCCATTTGAATTAGATATAAAAGAGTAAACATAGCTGATACATATTCAGTTGGCCTCTGTTGATAGAAATCCACAGCTGTTTCTGTGTTAGTAAAAGACATTGGTAGATACTTATAAAAGCACCTAGAGTGCAATAAATAAAATCAGTGAGTTAAGCCATTTCTGTTCTCTGCTTCCAGTAGATTAATGAGTTTAGTAGATTGATACGTTTCTCTTTGTCCCACCCAACCCCCTCAGAAGACCTTATTGAGGAATTATAAAGATGACGATTATTACTTTGTTATTATTACTTGTCTTTTTCTGGCCACCATGGAGGCTCAATGGTAAAAGCACTTTGCTGACAGCTGGCAGTTTTTGTACACAGACACACTGCAGTTGCTGAGCTATGCAGTCTTGTTTCTTGACATGACACACACAGACTTGAACTCATTCGGAATTAATAGCAGTGTGTTAGCCTAAAGGAAGTGACTTGGGGGTGTCTGCACTGAGATTCTCAGGCGCACAACTTAGGTGGGTTAAGGCAAGTATGTACGGTACAGCCTTTAGGGCAAACAACCTGCCATTTCAGACTTCAGTTACAGGGTCATCATGCCGTGTTTCGTTTGTTTTTTGCAATTACATTGCCTACATAGCTGTGGTGCTATCAAGACATACGGAGTGCAGAAGACAGGGCTCTCTAGCTAATGTGCCCTGGATGACTTCGCAGCTGGCAGAGGCTGACTGGCTGGGCTGCAGAGCAGTTAGTGACGGCCAGCAGAGGGCACCAGCACGTCTCCTTATGAACTTTCCAAAGGCCTGGGAGAAAGCAGCCTGCTTTCAGGAAATCCACGATGGGCGTATCCTGCATATCTGTCTGTTTCAGTTAGAAAGAGGAGGCCAAGTAGAATTGGTTGTGTGCCCATGTGTGCCCGTGTGTGTGTGTGTGTGTGTGTGTGGTCCCAGTGTACATGGAGGCTTTATGTTTTGTTAGTATGTATATATATTTAAACTTAGTTGCTTCTTGCTCTTCAAAAAATGCAGGAGGCCACTGCGAAACAAGTTCTTTGAACGGTCCAGGAGCTGATATACTGAAGCCATTTGTATTATTTCGACCTGAGAGAGAGAGAAAAAAGATGTTTTTAATCAAGGGTGAGAGCCCAGCACCTTTTCTCACCTCTCCAAGCACAAGAGTAAACCAAAAAAAAAAATAAAAAAAAAAAAATAAAAGAGATCCAAAGCCCAAATTGTGCTTTAAATAGACAATTTTCCTCTCCTCAACTTTTTCCGCAGTGCAACCTTTTGGATAGAGAGGCCATTTATGGTAATTTAAAATCCATTTTCTGGGGGCAAATGAATATGTATTGCTGTACAATTAGGCCGCCAAAAAGAATGCAATGTTTTCAAATGTGGTCTGATATAGCATGGAGTATTTTCGCATTTATACTGCAGGGAGCCCAAACAGATCTCAACCTGCTTCGGCACTTAGGTCAGTGGTAGTCAAAGCAGTTACTTTGTTAGAAAATCAACCTGTGGGCGTGGGAATGTTTTTGCGCAGCAACTTCATAGCCATTATTTGTTTCAAAGAATTCTCCAAACTGTAAGAGAAAAATTAATGAAAACTTTTCCCTTTTAGATGGATTATAGATAATCTGAAGAGTTACAGGCCAAGAACATTCACCCAAGTTAACTTTAAAAAAAGAGGACTGTCTATTCATTGACTACAGGAACTGAAACAAACTGTGAATGGAGGTCAGTTAGGACAGTGTTTTCAAAGCCTTGTCCAGGCTCTGAGCCACAGAAGATTTGCTGGGTATAATGGAAACCCCACAGCTAAAACTGCGCATTGCTTTTAAGCATCTGTTTTCCTTCTAAGGAATGGCTTTTATTTCCAGTTGCTATATAATATCATTGGGGTGCTTGAACTGGCCCATGATGTTAAATTACTCTTATTTTATGAGACTTATTTATGGCAGGTTGACAGGAGAAGGTCTACCCCACAGGACAAAGATACAGGAGATGCTCAGGTCTCTGCCTCCCAGCAGGGGATGAAGTTTATGCTTGAATCATTTTTGATTTTTCATGGGATTTTAATAGGCAGTGACTCTCCAGTGATTGTATTTGAGGGCTACACAGTTGAAAAAGTGCTTCATTCAACACCACATATAATGTGAAATCAAAAGGGAATAAAGGAAACGCAGGAAAAGGGGAGGGTGCAGGCATGTATGGAACTATGGCAGCTAAGTTAGTGTGAGGAAGTAAAGATAAGTAAATTTAATCAGAGAATGAAATGTCAGAGCAAACTCAACAGTCCACATAAGAATTTGGAAAAAATTAAGCAGTCAGGAAAACCAGTTGATAATTGGGGCTGTGTAAGGAACAAGTTGTGTGACCTTTGTGTTTCTTTTCTTTCATCTAGTTTCCTCACCTGTAAAATAAAATCTTAGTGTTCTAGTACTTGAGGTCTGCTAGAGGATTCTTTGTAGAAGGTATGGTAGTAGTATTTTGACTGGTGATTTATTAAACATTTAACTTATTTCATGAGCAGTGAGACTTGAAAGCTCATATAATTTTACTATTCTTAGGCAGTGAGGAGGAAAATAATATTTTTATTACTTTTGGTTCAGCATTTAAAGTACTTAATAAAATCACGAGAAGTTTTGTCTTCAAGGAATTTTGTTCCAGACATTAAATTTGAAGAGTCCTCTATTTAAAGACAACATTGGAATTATGAATGCCTGGTTTGAAACTACAGTCTTGATTATATATAATCGGCATTCTCGTGTTATTATCAGAGCTGATCCTTACAGAGTGGTTACATCTAATTTATTATATTTTGATCATATTTATTGATCATTCATATTGACCAACACAATGTAATATTATATGATAAGAATGTTGTGTGATATTGTCAGAAGCAAGAAATTGCAGGACTTGTAGATGTTCTGGTCTACTCTTGAGCACAAACATATTGTTACATGTTACTTGGGCTGACATATGTGATATATTGTTTACAGAGGGAACCTTTTGGGAATGAAATACAGTGTATGGTGATTTCTGAGTTGATAAAATCTTTTCGTGAGTAATATTGGTTAACATAAGCATTGTTACTACATCTAATAAATTATGTTTATTAAACATGTAGTATGTGACATGTCCTATGTTGTACATGCTCTACAAACATTGTTTTATGGAAATTCAGAACAACTATATGAAGTGCATATGCTATTGTCTCTATTTTGCAGGTGAGGAAACTTAGGCTTGGTGAGAATAAAGTTATTCAAATAAAGTTATAGGTCCAAGGTCATAAAGAATTTTATCTCATGCAGTCTGGCTTCAGTAGCTCGTCTTAACCACTACTCCTTACCACTGCTCCTTACTGCTTTGACTTTATTTTTTAATAGAACACTTTACACAAGGCTATGTTACAATATTGAGAAGAATGGTAAAGAATGTAAAGGATTTATCATTTTATTTTTTGCTTAAGCTATCAAATCTTTCTGGGAGGATAGGAATGTTATGGTATAAATAGAGAGACAACTATAGTATGGGGCAAAACAAAAAGATATCAAAGGAAAAAGATTAAGAAATGTTTCATAAAGGAAGTATATTTTAAGATACAATTTGAAGGAGAGTGGGATTTGAAAGAATGGAATTTGGGGGAAAACAAACAACATTTGGTGTCAAGAGAACAGCATGGACAATTGGAAAAATACATGTCATATTTGCAGATGGTAAGAGTTTTAGTTTGACTGTAAAAAAAAAAAAAAAAAAAGAAAGAAAAAGGATAAGGGGAGATATCAGACTATGTGTGCCCTCAATAGATGATAAGCTTCAGGAAGCAGAGGCCAGCTCTTATTTATCATTACATTTTCCTGGGGGCTCCCAGCATTGTCTGCATATGGTTGAGACTATTAAAGGTTGAAGAGGAGAGATAATATTTCAATAGAACACTGGGGCCAGATCAGAGTAGATTTGCAAAGTCTGATAAGGAGTTTCAACTTTGTTCAGTAGGCAATAAGGAGTCATTGATAGGTTTTGGGCAGGGGCCTAACATAATCAGAGTGGTACTTTAAGAAGATTAATTTGGCAGTCACGTGGAAGGTGGGATAGGAGTTCTAAAATAAGAAAGAGACTGGAAAACTTCAGTTAATGATTGCCTGAATTAGGGCAGTGGTTTTGGGAATGTAAAAGAGGGGATGTGTGATGTCCTGTTTACAGAAGGGATGCTTTGAATGACATACAGTATTGGCTGATTTCTGAATTCGATAAAGTTTTTTTATGAGTGGTGTTACCAAATGCTTTTGGGAAACTACAAGAGACACACACACAAAATGCAGGCATGATGCATAGATCATTCCCTTTGTAAAGAAAAGCTTAAAAGGGGATGTATAAGGATTACTTTAATCTCTCTGGAGGAGAAATAATCCAAAAAACGTATTTATTATCCTACACACTAACAATATTAAAAGGTAAAATGATTCAATGGTGGAGGACAACGACGACAAACACATATCTTCAAAGAGAGAAGCTCACATTTCGAAATGAATTGGAATCTTACTTTCTATTTTGATCTTCGCTTGCAATTCAGCATATCACTTGATGCTGATATATAGAATTTGTTATCAGTTGTTATCCAAGGGAATTTGCCTAAACACAGATATAAAAATCAGGCTCTGATTGTATGTCTGCTCTCTTGAGTGCTAGAGTTAAGGGTCTGATAAGTTTCAGTGTTAATATTCTGGTTTCATTTTCACTTTTCACACCAGAAAAATGAAAGAGTATTATTATTTTCTAACACTACACATAATTAAGGTGATAACCTATCATTTGTCATCCAAATGAGAACACTTTTAAGACTAATAGGGTGTGCTGGTAATAATTATATCAGGACAACCCATGTAAACTAAGACTATACTGGGAAAACCAGGATATATGGCCTATATATAGTTACATATAACTACCTACAATGTTATATCATTTTCAAAATACACAAATTTTGGGTAATTCAAAGAAGTTGTATATTATATTGGATTTTTAGCCATGTAGTTGATACTTATGTAAGACTACTTTTAAAAGTAACTTTAGAGATAGCTTTCCTGATAAGTTAAATTTTATTCATAATTTAAAAAATTTATTAGAATTATCTCAGTCAGAACAATATTAATAGAAGAGAAAATACTGAAAGTAAATGACTGAAGGAAAGCTGCATGCCATCTATTTTGTGCCACAATAACATTTTCTTAATCATCTTTTAGTATCCCAGAAGAATACCTCCAAATTAAAGTACTTACATGTACATAGGCTGTAGCTGTAAATGAGATGTCTTCTGAGGCCCCTGATAGCCATAAGAGTCAAAGCCACCTATGAAATCAACTGAAAGGGACAATCGCCTTAATTAGTTAACTTTTCAGAAGAGATAAACGTTCATGATCAAGGTCTCACACAGATTACTAATATAAACCTTTTAATAATCTATTAAACCAGAACTAGCTAATTGTGGAGGAAAAAAGATAGTTCCTTCAAGGCAGTGATTTTTTTCCCCCCTCAACTGTGAGATTCAGTTATTGCTTTACAAGAATCTATTCACTTGGGAGAAGAAATTTATATACTCCTTTGAAGCAACCAAGACCTAATTGGAGCAATAAAATTCACTTGCACAATTAAGATGCTATACGTCTTTTTGGTTAGCATGGAGATTTTCTGCAACACATTACAAATGTAAAAAATAATGATCGCTCAAATGCATGTACCTATCAGCAATTGCGGCACTAGTAATAGTGTTATAGCCTATGATTGTCAAGTACAAGGTGCAATGGTGGAGGTCATGTAAATTAGCTCAAAATGGCTGTCTCTGCCACTATGTGGTTCATAATCTCAAATAGACAATCAGAAATAAAGATGTGCAGCAAACTCTAACCAAACATTCAAATGCAATACATACCTAGGTATTTAAGGTACAATGAGATGTAACAAGAGTTACTGTGGTAGATTATATTATCCAAAATAGCTGCAACAATATCTCCTATTCCATATCTGCCTACAGTGTGACCTTGACACTCACCCCATCCTGAGGTTTGGGTCTTTGTCCCTTCCTCTTGAACCTGGGTAGAACTTTGTGGCCACTTTGACCAATAGAGTATGGTAGAAGTGACATTTTGTGACTTCCAAGGCTAGATCAAAAAAATGTCATGCACTTTGCTCTTTAGGGATGCTCTCTTTTGGAACACAGCCATCATGCCCAAACTAGGAATCCCAAACTAGCGCACCTGGAGAGATCAATGGAGGACCCTCGGATATGATTTTGGCTGACAGGCTAGCTAAGGTCCCAGCTGATAGTCACCATCAACACCCAGACATGTGAGAAAAATTGCCTCCAAATGATTCCAGCCCCAAGCTGTTGAGTCAACCCAATCTTGGAGTCTCCCAGCTGAGGGCCCTGACATCCGGGATCAGAAACAAGCTATCCTCACTGTGCCCTGTCTGGATTTTTAACCCACAGATCCATGAGCATAATAATGGTTGTTTTATACCACTACATTTTGGAAGGGGTAGTAACTGGGACAGTAAATACTAAGAGTGCTGTGAAAATGTTTTGGTTTTGTTTTTTCTTTCCCATTCCTGGATGTGGAGGTCATGTGGTGGGGCAAAAAGAGGCAAAACAACAAAAAGCTGACAAGATAGGTGACTGGAAGAAGGAAGAGAGGAAACTAGAAACTGAATTAGGGTGCTAGAGGATATCTTTACTTTTTCTAATATCTTTTTCTATTGGCTTAGCTTTGACTAGTTTTTGTTCTTTTTAATATCCTAAGTGTTACAGGTAGAAATTGGAGCAAGTAACATAAAGTCCATGATGTCTGTTTAGTGGGGAAATCTTTTCATTTTTTTAAAATAGATTTTATTTTTTAGAGCAGTTTTAGGTTCACAGCAAAATTGAGAAGAAAATACCAAGAGTTGCTATATACCCCCTCCTCCCCCACCCCACCCAGCACGTGCACAACCTCCCCTACTGTCAACATCCCAACCAGAGTGGTGCATTTGTTATGGCTGATAAACCCATACTGACATATTGTTACCACCTAAAGTCCAGAGTTTGTATTATGGTTCACTTCTGGTGAAGTGATGTAATGACATGTATCCACGATGTTAGTATCATATAGAATAGTTTCACTGCCCTAAAAGTCCTGTGTTCTGCCTTTTTATCCCTCCCTCTCCCCTAATCTCTAGCAACCACTGATCTTTTTACTGTCTCCATAGTTTTGCCTTTTCCAGAATGTCATAGAGTTGGACTCCTATAGTATCTAGCCTTCTCTGATTGGCTTCTTTCACTTATTAATATGCTTTCAAGGTGCCTCCATGTCTTCTTATGATTTAATATCTCTTTTTATCATGAAAACCCTTTTATTGAGGCAGAATTTCTCTTCTGGTCAGAAGTGGAATAGTACAGCAGTCCCCCTTATCTGCGGGGATACAGTCCAAGACCCTTAGTGGATGCTTGAACCATGAATAGTACTGAACCCTATATATACACAATACTATTTTTTTTCCCTATACTAACGGATGGGTAGCATACACAGCATGAATATGCTGGACAAAGGGATGATTTATGTTACTGGAGGGACAGAGCAGGATGGTGTGAGATTTCATCACCACTACTCAGAATGGCTCACGATTTAAAACTTATGAATTGTTTATTCCGTTTAATCTTTTCAGACTGCAGTTGACGGCAGGTAATTGAAACCATGGAAAATGAAACTACAGATAAGGAGGACTACAGTGTAATGAAAAGGACAGAGATCCTGATGTTAGAAGGATCAGGGTTCAAATACTGCTTTGACCACTTGCCAGCTGTGTGACCTTAGACAAATCACTTAACTTCTCTTACATAAGAATTATAATACTTAATACTATTAGTGTGAGGATAAAATAAGGAATGTAGAGCCCTGGGTGAGACATGCGGTGTGGAAGAAGAAAATTAAAAGCCCTTAAAAATTCAGGATTTTCTTTATAATTCTTCTAAACCATGCAGTTTAGGAGAAAGAAAGTTTTAATTTGGAACAACTGTAGAACTATATCAAATATTTTATAGAAGATGAATTAAAAGAGAGCAAACCTCTTTTGTTTTCTGAATTGCCCACGTTTGCACATTAGCTAATATAAATGGTACCAGAAGAGCTGTACAATAATTGAATGGCAACTATATTTAAAGTTTGTATTTTGAGAAATTATTTTCTACGATTGGGGATTCATTGCAGATAGTGCCTAAATTCCTGTTCATTTGGGTTCACTCTTTTTTTTTGGTGCGTGGGCCTCTCACTGCTGTGGCCTCTCCCGTTGCAGAGCATAGGCTCCAGACGCGCAGGCTCAGCGGCCATGGCCCACAGGCCCAGCCGCTCTGCGGCACGTGGGATCCTCCCGGAATGGGGCACGAACCTGTGTGCCCTGCATCGGCAGGCGGTCTCTCAACCACTGCGCCACCAGGGAAGCCCTGGGTTCACTCTTATCAACATTAAGACTTAAGGACTAGTTTTCTGAGAGGCATTCAAGCATTAAAGTTTCCTTGTTCTGAGGTTCCCTGTTAGTAAGATGGCCCCACCCTGGTGCTGGAGAAGAGAGTGGGCAGATGTAAACAGTAAGGTCTCCTCCACTGAAACCGAGATCCAAGTCAATCTCAGGCTTATTAGTGTTTTTATTGATGTTTTGAAATATTTCCTTAGCTTGATTCCAGAGGTGTGAGATGGATGGCAGAAAAAAACAGATGGTAATTTATAAGTCAGAGACTGTGCAGTGAGCCAAGGGATAACTGGAAGAAACCAAGATGAATCTTCAAGTCCAAAGGATAGAATTGGGACCAAAACTGGGTAACAAAGCTTGAGTCAGGAGCAGTGTAGACCTTCTGGAGACATGAGAAAAGGCCAGAAGGGAAATGAGATGTGTCTGAGTACTGTTGCGAATGGAGGTTGAGTTGTCTGGGTCTTGCTCTTATTAGCCATCTATCTGATGTGTGGGTTGGTAGAGTCGATTTACAACTACCCAACTGGAGAGGATAGTGCTAAAGCTTTGACAGAAGGATTGCGATTGTTCTGATCATTCAGGTCATCTGGGGTCATGGAAAAGGATGCAACAGCAGATGACTCAGAACCAAGATGAGAAAAGAAGAGGATCTGAATGTAACCAGGATGCATTTTTACCATCTCACTTGTGAGGGGGCATTCAAATTTAAATCAGAATCAAACGATATATTTTCTGTAGTGTATTTTATATACCTGTCTGTGTTCACAGCCAAAGAATTTATGTAAGGTCAGTTTCCACATGTACTCATTCTCAGTAATTGTTTGGATGTCTTCCTAAAGACCCGAAGGAGAAGAATATTAATAAGCTGGATCCAACTGACCACTAGAGTTAAGAGTGTGGTGGTCAGTGTAGGTAGACATGGTTCTCTGTATCTTTTACAGAATGGTGTTTCACCCATAATTTGGAACTCTTTGGGGTGCCCTGTGGGTGGAGAGCATAGTAGACGAAACTATGTTTTTCTCTCTTAAAATTGAATTACGGGGGTTAGCTTACATTTTTAGAATACCCTCAATACCACTTTGGTCTGTTTTCTGTTTCTTTTATATAATTACATTTATTTAGGCTCTAAAGAGGCCACTGAATATTGTAAAACTTTCCTAAGCAATAGGAGTCATGAAACAGCTAGCTTCTCCAAGTAATTGTGATGGCATCTAGATGTTTGGCTCCTAGCTCAAATTTGTTGTCTAGGAGGATATTGCAGCCTTTAATGGAACAAAAAGAATGAGAGGAGGGAGTTGGTGTTTGGCTTCATTAGGAAATGTAGTATGTAAGTTATATGTGGCACATACAAGCACCAAGGACCAGGAAACACTTGGGAAAAGGGAAATGTAATTGTAATTGGTGCAAGGCAGATTAGGGACTTGCTGGGATTTTAGAGGTTAATTTCTTTTTACTCATTCAGCTTTATTGTGCTTTATTGAAAACTATCTCCACCTGCCATATTGTGACTCTGCTTTCTGTTGTTGATCCTATCTCTATAATTTAAGCTGCATGAGATTTACTATTTACTACAGTAGCCCCAGAACCCAGAGCAGTGTCTGGCTCATGGAAGCCATATTTACTGAATAAACTCTTTAGGCTGTTGTTGTTGTTGTTGTTTTTTTTTTAAAGACAATTGATTTAAGCATGGAAGATGCTGGTAAAATTTCTAAGTGAAATTTGACTGAGTGCATTTACCCTTTCCTTCATAAGGTCTTGAATGATAATAAAGAGAGGACCTTTTATAGAAGATCTAGAATGTCAGTGATTGCTTGGGTCCTGTGAGATAAAAGAAATCTTTTGGACACCAATGGGAAGAAGGCACCGCCCTAGTCTCTTTGATCTAGGGGAGTAGAAGGAAAGAGGCTACGACATGCTTTAGCATCAGAATGACTGGGCTGAGAGGGTAATCCACTGATGAATGCTATGTTGCAAATGTTGATAACTGCTAGGGAAAACATTGCTTTCTTTCTGGCCAGTTCATAGCATCCTAAACAGAGGTACATGACTGGGTAGGTGACAAAATAAAATAAAATTTGTACTTGTTTAAATTTTGTAGTGATTTGCCTCATTGTAGTGATTTGCTTTTGGTCATCTGAAAACAACTCAGGAATGTTATTTTCTTTTCAGATGTTACAGCATTTTCTCTTTGGCTTAGTTTTCCTATCTGCAATATGGGTGTGTTTTTGTCTACTTACCAACAGAGGCACAGAGATGCCCAATGATTTTAAATTAGTAAAGTGCCATATCAGTTTAATAACTATG
Source organism: Pseudorca crassidens (assembly GCF_039906515.1). Lineage (NCBI taxonomy): Eukaryota > Metazoa > Chordata > Mammalia > Artiodactyla > Delphinidae > Pseudorca > Pseudorca crassidens. The sequence goes on from NC_090308.1 coordinate 36,568,554, forward strand.
ATTTAATAAAGTTAATAATAGTGGGATTTCAAAATTACCAAGTAAGAGAAAAGTGCTTTTTGAATAAATATTTCTCACTCAAATATGTTCCCTGTTGTGAGCTTCCCTTTTATTTAAACCTTTTAATCATGAACACTGAGTTCAGCAAACTTAGAACTGCTTTTTTAAATACATGTTGGCAGGGAGGTGTTGTAATATAATATTGTACCTTGGTTATTAATGACAAAGCCACTAGGCAACACACTCTCTTTTGGAGACAGAGCTGGAAAAGGCTATGGGGGGAAATTTTAACAGGCAGTTCACAGAAAGCTAAGCCTAAATATTTGGAAGAACTCATTGAAGGACATTAAAAAATTTGTGTGGGCCTATGAAAACAGAGTGTAAATCCATTGTCTCTGCAGGTCTCTATTTCAAGGGTACTTATCTCCAGTTGCACAAAAGGAATTCAGAGCATAACCTACTGTAGCCCAAATTCAAAAGCCCCGCCTTCCTCCCACACAGACTTACTTGGTGGCAGCAGTTCAGCTTCCTGTGTGAGCTTGATGTGCTCAGTCTGGACTTGTATCTCTGAGTGGACTCAGAGCTATTTTTTTTTCTGATTAGGAAAACACAACCCTTTGTAAGGGTACTTTGGTCTGTTGTTGCCTGAAAGGTCACTGAAGTGTGATGCTACAGAGAGCTTCTGGCAGGCGAAACATGCATTGAATGACATGAGACTTATTAGTTAAATCATGGCAGATGCTTCAGTTCCTAACCTTGTTCAGAAAATAACATTTTCTCAGGGTCTTAGGATTCTATTTTCCATGTTTCTCTCTTAGTTGTATCAGAACCAGATCTTCAGTATTTTAAACGTGGTAACACATTTACATATACTAAAAACTGAAAGTGGAATGCGATCACCACAATGGTATAAAAATGAAATATTTCTTTAGTTAGAGATCATTTGAGTAACCACTTTAAACTGTTGGTTCTAAAAATAAAAATGAAATATAAGTTTCCACTTGATAAACTGTTTTGTCTTTTCACTCTTGCCTATTTTTGCTAATTCTCAGTGTGGCCAGTACCTTAGGTAAGAATTGAAGAAACACATGCTGGTCTTCTACTGAGACCAGGATCTTGCTATTGAATCTTATTCTAATAATCTAATGCCATCACTGGCTCTATCACAGGGAAAGTATGAAGTAGTATAATGATTGAGGGCTTGGTAGTTGGAAGACCTGGGCTCAGGTGTGCCTTCCCTTCTGACCAGCATCATATCCGCAAGCAGGTCACAGTTGCTCTGAGTCTGACTTTCTTCCTTTGTGAAGTGGAGATAATAAAACAGTTCCAACTTCACAGGGTTATATGTGTTTAATACTTAGATGCATGTATTTTATGGATGCACTACAGGTAGATTTCGGATCTCGTCTCTTTTAGCAAGGGATTTATACCAAAAGAATGATTCAAATTATACTTTAAAATATATATTTAGGTTCTTTACTGAAAGGATGAGAATTTTTCAGGCCTGGGAAGTAGGTGGAGGTAAGGGTCAAAGAAGAGGACTTTGTGTTAGAATTTACTGGAATTTTGTATGGAATGACATGAGTGTGGAAATCATCAGCAGAAGCTGAGGTAGGTTTATGGAAACCCTTAATGTCCACGTGGTTGGTTAATTGTGGTCTGGCAAGCAGTAGGAATGTGACATATGTGACATATTGTGGAAAAAAAGGGAAGATATATTTTTAAAAAACTACATAGAACTGAGTTTCCATATTTCAAATAGTTTTGGAAATCACCTTATATATTATCCAAAAGGATGGGGAGAGGCTAGGCCCAGCCTGGTTTGTAGTCTATGAGACTTCGACCCATATGTAGGGAAGAGGAACTTTACAGTGGAGTGGGCGAGAATGAAGACACCAAGAGCTCATCTCCTGAACCAGGCAGAGGGGATGAAGCCAAGGCTTGGTGGAAGGATTGCTTTGGAGAGGAAAAGCTTAATGGTTCCTCTCACATTGGGAGAGGGTTTCTAAAAGACAGAAAGATAATTGCTAGTATAGAATTTTTGAGGTTCTGAGGGAAAAATGGAAGAAGTTTGGTAGCTTTGATTTTCTCAGGTTTGGGTACTAGACTTCAGGAACTTGGAAAGGTTTGGAGCACATCCTGTGGTGACTGTGGCACACTGTCCATGGGAGAGGAGTGAGAGCCCTGTTGAGCAGGAGAGAGCATCCAGCTGGGTTTAGGGACTCTCTCCAGCCACGTGCAGCAGCCCAGGGTTAGGAGTGGAGAAGCTGCACCTGAGCCTCGTCAGGCAGGGAGATGGAAAATCCAAGGACCGTGGAAGAGAAAGCAAGGAAGGAAACTAAGTGTGCCTGTAAGAGCATCACCGCTCCTGTGGATTCAGGAGACAGATGATGAGCAGAAAGATAAACAAAGATTCCAGTGGAGGGAAGCTCCTAAATAAAGGTGAAGAAAAATTCCTCCAGGAGGGGAGCAGGAGAACAAGAAGGGAGTAAAGATAGGAGTTTATAGTCAGGCAGAGAATTTTAGAACTGGTGATTTTTAGAGAAGCCTTCTTCCTCCATAATGAAGGTGATAAAAATTAGCCTCCTTGGTGAAGGGAACTAAGGAGGTAGCTGAAGTGAGTGGTGACAAAGATGGTAAGAGCTGAGAAGATCAAGAAATTGTAAAGCTAGAGTTAGAAAATTATGTATTCAGATATCTTTGTTACTTTCAATAACTGTGGAATCGTGTGCAGAATATGATGAAATGGCTAAGTAAACTTTATCTTAAAGGTGCCTGGCCTCACTTTGTGCCACGCCATTTGGGTGGATTAGATTTACCAGTCTCTGTTTTGTTCTCCCCTATTAGAATGGCTTTCAATTATGTGACATGCCTTGCCGTCGAAATTGGAAAGAGCAGTTATTACAGGCTGTAGGCAAGCTAGTTAGACATGGTTGGGTATGTCTTCTCAGCTGACATCCAGGATATATATATATATATATATATTAGAAGGCACAGCCCACTTAAATGCAGTGGTTTTAATTAGGATGTGGGCACATCAATGCATACATATTTAGGAAAATGAAAAATAAAGCGTGCATGCTAAAATCCCCTTGTAATTTTTGCTAACACAATCTTCGCATTATTTTGCAGCCTCCAGAAAGGAGGACTAAACCTAAATTACTCATCTTTCTAGAACAACAATAGCAGTTTCAGGTATGAGGATGTCCAGTGGTTACTCTAATATTTTTCCAGCCATGTGAGAAAGGTGAAACTAGATTTGCTGTATGGGGTTCATTAAAAACACTTAAGATGATTCCTGTGTGAATTATGGTGTCCATTTGGTCAATACGGGTGGAAAAAGTTACCCTTTTTAAAAAAGACACCTATTTTTGTTAAATTCTGCATATCCCCCTGATTTGTCCTTTAGGTTTCGGTGGAAATGTCATTTCCTCAGGGAAGAATTTCCTAGTTTTCTTAACTGGATGAGGCACCCCTGGGCTATGTCCCCCTACCCCCACTCTCCTTGTCTGAACGCTCATCACGCTTTGGCGTAGTTCCTCCTGTGAACTGTGTGCTGGGCTGTAAGTATCAGGAGGGCAAAGACAGTGTCTGCCTCGTGCCTAGTGACTAATACACAGCCTACCATGTGCAGTGGCTACTCAGCAAACATGTGTTGGAAGAATCTACGTCGAGTCTCACAGTGAAGTGATGTGTAAAGTATACCTAGAATCGGGAGACAACTTCTGCTCCCAGCACTGACTCTAAATGATTGACTCAGGGCAAAACAATTTCAGTGTTCCTTTCCTCAGCTATAAAATTAGGGGATTAAAGCAGGTGATTGCTAATATTGTTCATAGAGCTATGATCTGCACAATTCCATATTTGTGGGATTGGTTTACATACTGATAATAGCAATAAAACATTTAAAATGAACAAATCTGCAAAGGCGTCATGAATGGGAAAATTTAGTGCAAAGGAGTTGTTTCCCCTCTGGCTGTTACTACTATTATGCATTGATTTTACTAAGCAAGTTTCCAGGGAGATGAACTGCTGAATAGGGTATATTGGAACCTGAGACATGAGACATGACAATTCCCAGTTGGAAAACAGAGTGATGAAAATGGTGGGACCTGGGAGAGAAGCATCGGATTGACAGGTTTGGAGCCCACAGAAATACTGTGGCCCCCTTTTAATTTACTTCCGGGATGAAGGTATATGGATGAGTGACCATGTGCGTCCCTTTGCCTCTGTGCTCTTGGGAATTCCTTTAACATCAGCGTCATTAGTTACAAAGGCAGCAGTCCGTATCCAATTTTTTTTGTGTGTCAGGATTGTTCATGTATAAACTAGCCTTCTTTGTTGGAAACATTTGCAATTAATCCCATAAACAAACAAACAAAAAATGCAAATCCTGCACTGCCCCAGCCAGCCCTGCTGACACTGAGACCAGACTGCCATCTATTATACACAGAAATGAATTGAAATTCTCACTTTGGGCCTAACCTAATTTTCCAGTGATAATAGGCATGGATTCCCAGAAGCACTCTACACCTCTTGATAGTAACATCCTCATTTCCTTTCCTGGTAAATGTTTTAAATAAGATTTTAACACCAAAGGAAATTAACCTTTAAATTAATTGTAATTTTAAAACACCATCACTGATTTTTGTCTTCAGCCTAATTACTTTCTATTATTTAAATAAACCTCGCCTCCTGTGAGCTTTAAGTTTGTTTCTCCTTCACTCCCTGCCACACAATGCCAGCCCATCCTCGTGGAGGCCTTCCTGACTCTGCTGCTGGAGCAGCCTCCTTTAAATGTCACAGGATTGAGGGTTCGCCCTATGCTGCCTATTTACAAGGCACTCTTGCAGCGCTCTGTGTAAGGCTGCTCCACTCAGATGTTTTCATTCTGCATACCTGGTGGCCATCCTTAGAGATGCAGTGTTTTTAGTCCTCCTGCTGTTAAGAAGGAGGTAGCGAAGCTTGGCCTTCTGTTCCTATTAGATGCCATTTCCACCACTAAAGTAAAACTGGTCGTAATGAAATTGGCAACAGCCAGCATCATTTATCAAAAGACTAACTTTGAATGTACAGTCTTCTTTCTTAGCACGTCTCAGCTTTAGAGAGCTTTTAAGACTTCTGTTTCCTGGACCAGCTCTTTGTCTTGTTCTCATTTGTCCTTTCAAGGTAGGACTAAGGGATCCCAGCAATTTTATTTTGTGAGCCTGTATATTGGTGCTAAAAGCATCCTATTTTTCTGCCACTTAGCTTCTTTCCTTCTCATGTCATTATCCATGTGGGTATAGAGAGAGATGGTGAGGAAACGAGTACAGGACACCCAGTACAGGTGGACTAGGTATTAGAGAATTGGAAGAGGCAGAATAATCAAAATGGGAGATGTTTCTTTTAATCATTTCCGTAAATGTCACCACTTCTCCCTCCTTTCACATGCTGTTGCTTTCTTTTCCATTGAGGCGGATTAAAACAACTTGGATATTATTCATCTACTGGATCACATCAGTTTTCTGCACCACATACCTCCTTTATTACACCCCCGTTAAAGGTCCTCCTTTGCTAGTATGAATGTAGTTACCTCAACATTGACTCTGTAGAAACAAGGTCCTGATTGTTTCTAATCAACAAAGGATAGGGAATGAATCAATTTCTTTCCCCGCTATTTTTGATTGGGGAACATTAGATTTATTTAAAGATGATCATAGTGTGCATGTATGTGTGTGTATAATAAGTAGTAGAGTATAATGGAGGAGACGTTAAGAGAAAAGGGAGAACATGAGAAGTGATTGTTAAAGAAGACTCAATTTGGACCTGAATATCCAAATTTAAAAATAAAGTGCATATGTTTTCTCTCCCCTGACCACAAGAGGGAGCAACTTAACAGCGGGCTGAAAAAAAGACCAGCACTAATTTTGGGAGACAGTGTAACAATTGTGTCACTGTTAGGGAAGGCTGTTGTCACTGATAGGAGCTTGCATGTGATTGACAGGAGGCACATCTATATGTAAGCATTCGTTTCAGGTGCTGATCATCTAGTTTGTCTTTTATTTTTACATGTGGCAGCTTATCTTTTCTTTCCGCTTTCTTCCATTTGTCTAGAAAACGATGAAAGCTGCTTTATTCTAATTCATTATTCATTTACTTAGAATCAATTAGGGTCTAAAAAAATGTCACATTTCCTTAGGAGTTTCCATACAGTCCAAGAAATGTTAGTGGAGAGCTGATTGATTCGTTTTTTCCCCATATACTTACTGAGTCCTGCTTCAGGTTGGGGGTAGGCTGGATGCTGAGGATGTGGTCAAGATAGCTGTGGTCCCCACTAGCATCCCCTAATACTCTTACCCTGAGGGAGTCAATATGTGCTATATTATGTCAGAAGTTCACCGATAAGCTCAGTGACCTGGGGCAAGTCATTTAATCTATATGGGCCTATAAAATTAAAGTGTTGAAATAGAGCAGTAGGCAGTAGTTTCCTATCATTTCAAACTCTGTGGTGTTCTTAGTTCACAAGAAATCTTAAGTGGAATCAAGAGTTGTAAAATTAAATAAATGCAGAGCTCCTGTGCTCTGGGAAGTTGGAAGAGGAGCAGGGTGACACGTTCTACCTTGGCCCCACTATGATTCTGCAGGGCACTAGCTCGAGGTTAGTAGCCTCTGAAGTCTGGGGCTCCAGACTCTAATCACATGTGGTTCAGTTCAGAGATGGGGAAAGGAGCAGCACATTTTGCTTTTGTGGGAGCCTGGCAGATATGGACAAGGTTATTTCACTCAGTCACCTTCAGAATTACAAAACAAATGTTATAAAGAAAACAATAATATACTACGCTTTCATCTGATTGCTTGAGTATGATATTTGAACAGTAAAAATAGACACACCATTCTCATAACTCTACCTGTCAACCTGGCACCCAGGAGCTTGGCACCTTTTTTGAACTGCTAATTGCCTACCCCTTAGGTTATGTTTGGAGAGTGGTTTATAAATAATAAGAAAGAAAGCTCAGGTTACCAAACAGACTGTATAATATGGCCCTAACAACCAGATAGAAAGAAAAAGAAGAAAGGAAGAAAGCAGACATATACCCAAATGTTACCTGAGAACCAGAATTCAAAATTGTGAAATCATTCTAATTTTCTTTGTTTGTTTATCTGTATTTTCTCTACATTCTGCAGTAAACTTACAGTCCTTTATAAACAGAAAGAGCCAAATATTTTTTAATGGACGAGTACTCCTCCCTTGCCACCTCTACCCTCCCCCACAGGCGGGAGAGTGTGTCCTTGTGCTCAAAGAATTGCATCCAAACTCAATGATCCTGTCAAACTGGAAAAGCGATCGAAATATACAGAACAGAGTTCAATACACAGAAGTGTAGGCCGGCAGGCTTTAGAAGAAAAATCAAACAAAAATAACAGAAAATTATTAGCTTCAGAGAAGTGAATCATTTCCTGTGGTTTGCTTTTCAAATGAAAGAGTCTATAAATCGATTATGACTTTTATCCCAAGGCCAGTTTATTTTGGGGAATTCAGGACAGGCTTTTATGAATCTGTGCTTGGTTGGTAGGTTTGTGCATGTGTGTATCTGAACATGTGTGTTTAAACATCTAGAATTAATTTTCCAATATTTTTTTCAAAATAAGCCCTCTTAGGATATTTTTAAAATGACATTCTGCATATTTTCCCGGATGATTTGAATATTTAAGGACATTTGCAAACACACTGAATCTCTTTTAGAAAAGATAGTGACTACTTAGAAAAATGGATCCACTTTCCAGAGGACTGATGTTTATTTTTATTTTTAGTTTAACTATTAAGGCAAAGGTTTATAAGAAAACATAATAAAAATTGAGAAATCATGTTGCCTATTTTTTCTATTATGGATATGTTATTATTTTTCCACAGCTGCATGTTTTCCTTTTAATTGTCACCTCTAACAACTCTAATGAAGCTGATAAGTTCTTAGTTCTATCACTGTAAGTGGACATTAGACTCTGGTGCAGAAGAGCTGAGGATTAAGGGAGAGAAGAGCTACAAGTATAATAAAAGGCACCAGACCAGAAATCTCAGAACATTTTATTTCTTTCACAGAATACTGTCAAAGAGAACAAGTAGAGGGGAATAAAAAACACTGGACGTCATAAGGAAAACTCAGCATGGTTGGCAACAGATGATACAGTGAAGAGCCCAGCCACAAAGACAGCTCAGCGAGGGATGCCCGCTCTCTTGGAGAAAGTCTTTTCTCCTAAGACATATCGCTGCCTTTTACAAATATATAAAAGTATGTTGTGATGGTTGCCCCACTCAAATAAGGTTCAAGTGTCAAGGCACACTCTCTGGAGCAGGTCCCAGCTTTTTTCTGGTGAGGAGCTTCTCATCTGAAGGCAGATCACCCCACCTCACAGCAGGAGATGCGGACCGCAACTCCTGCCTACTGGCAGTGAGCCAGGAGCAGGGAGGTTACCGTTACCGCCTGGAGCCTCTTACCCACAGGCATTTGATGTGCCAGTGAGCAGAAGCTAGCCCCACTCTGTTCCCCATAGGTATTTTCAAATAGCCAACAGTCACATGGTGTGTGCGTGCACGTGTGTGTGTGTGCGCGTGTGCGTGTGTATCTTTAGATATGGGATGTTATGGTCTGAATGATATCCCCTTCCAAATTTATCTGTTAAAGGCCTAACCTGCTATGTGATTGTATTTGGAGATGGGGCCTTTAAAGAGGTAATTAAGGCTAAAGAGGCCATAAGTACGTGGCCCTAATTCAATAAAACTGGTGTCCTTATAAGAAGAGGAAGAGAGACATGGGGGCATGCACAGACAGAGAAAAGGGGGCAAAGTGAGAATTCAGCCTTCTATAAGCCAAGGAGAGAGGCTTTACGAGAAACCAAACCTGCCAACACCTTGATCTTGGACTTCTAGCCCCCAGAACTGTGAGAAAATAAATATGCATTGTTTAAGCCACCCAGTCTGTTATATTTTGTTATTGCACCCCTAGGTGACTGATACATGGGTGTGGAATTGCCCACATCTTCCTATTTGAAATCTTTGCTCCAAGGGTGGTTGTCATCTCCTGATAGGCACAGCAGATGGCAGTGTTGTCCTGTGAGTTTGCACAGCCAGTTGGCCTGTCAGGCTGGGGCTCTGGCTTAGATAAACAGAGGGTCAGAGATGTAAACTTCAAGGCCCAGGGTTTTCATTGGGGAAATTAACAACTTTGCATTAAAGTGTCTATATAAGTATTTATAAAACTGGCCTCTAGAAAAGTAAATGAGATACTGTTTAAAAAGAGAAATAAAGAAAAAAATCCTAGGCATTTGATGTGCCTGCAGGAACTCCCTCTAGTTCAATGATGATTTATTGCTATTTGTGGAGTCTAAGTTTGACTCTTCGCTCATGGAGCCTGAACCCTCGCCTTAGCTCCCTAGAGTGTGGTGCCTCTGAGGCTCTCTGGCTACACTTGCTGCTGAGCCTCAGATATCAAAAATGGGTACAGAGCCGGTCCGCTTCCTATTGATGTCAAGAATATTTCAGTCTTCCAGGTGCCGTAATTAGGCCCTTATCTCCACAGTCCGTTCTCAGCACAGCTACAGAACCCAAACTGTCCTGTGTTCCTTGTGAGGCTCTTAGGAATGGAAACTTAACTAATTTGGCAAGTAGGGAGCTGGCATCTCCTCCTGTACTACACTCCCATCAGGTTGCTTCATTGCAAATCCACAGCAGGTAAGAAGAGTTACACAGAGATCCTTTCCCTGTTTATATATACATTAAACTTTTCCCATCTTTCAGGACTTACTTTCTGAGAGCATTTGTGTGTGTGTGCATGTGCGTGTGTGTGTGTGTGTGTGTTTTATTGTACATTCATCAAGCCAAAACATTTTTAAAGGATCAAAATAATTTTCTTTATAATTACTGAAAACTAGATAGAAATTGCAACCTTTTTTACACTTGAGCATTGGAAGTCATGTGTTCTAGGCAGTGCCTGGAGGTAAACATATAGACAGGTGATCAAGATAATGATAATGCATGGGAAATATCAGTCTAAAGCATTTTACTCAACAAATATTCGTAATTGTCTGTGTGTGAGTGACCACAAGTAAACAGACCTAACTGGACAGAGAACTGGCCCAAATGAGCATCTCCTCCAGGTTGTTTAGTAGTCCCATGAATGTTCATGATAAGCATGAGTCTACTAGGATATAAAAAAAAGGAAAGTAGTTCATATCTTACTCACTGAGCAAAAAGACTAAAATTAGAAAAATTATCTATGATAAGTCTGCTTTTCTTTTAGATTAATAAAGGCACTTAAGGAGTTGTGGTCAAAATACATAAAAAGACATAAGCATTATGGAAAACAGTTTATTAGATGCTTGAAAGATAAGCCTTATCTTCCAAAAGATATTTGTGACTTCACATCCCCTTGGATTTACATGGCTTTGACCAAAACTTGACCTAGGGCAGAATTCCCTAAAATGAGTTCCCTGGAATTATAATTCCCTGGCATATTAAGATTTCTTATGAAAAAAGGTTCCGTGTTCAAATGTTTGGGATATTAACTATACTTTTAGTTTCTGTAAAATGCCCTAACATCTACAGAATGACCACAGGCTGTTCCCAAGTTAAGCCTGGCCCACCCAAAACATCTGGAGACCTTAGATAGCCCCAAACCTTATTCTCTGACACTCACAGTGAACATGAATTTCATGGGGACCTCTTTCAAACTTAGCCAATCCTAAACCCTTTTACCCTGCCTTGCCTGGTCCTTTCCCTGGAAACCACAAAAAAAGCACTTGCTTACAGTTGTGCGTGTGTGTGTCTCTCTCTCTTTCTCCTCCCTCCCTCTCTCTCTCTCTGTCTTTCTCTCTCTCCTCTGTCTCTCTCTCTCTCTGCCTCATGACCCACGATGATGCTTTCCCTGAGTGGCCCTGCATCGCATGCTGTGTTCTCCCTAGGGAACCGTGAATGTAGTGAAACCCTTTTTGGTTTCTCTCTTTGATCGGCTTCTGGCCTCACTGTATCTCATCCAACACAATATGGTTAAAACAAAACTGGATTAGGACAAATTGGACATACTTCTTTATTGCAGTACTCTCAGAGATGTTAATACATACATGTGCATTCTAAATTTTCAGTGTCAAACTTACTTGGCTTTGGAATCTTTTTTGAGCAGTATAGCTTATGGACTAGCATTTCTGGGATCCCGCTTGGGAGGTACTATTCTGGAGAGATACCGATTATCTGTCTAGGAGACTTGGTGTGTCAGTATTTTTCTGAAGATAAAAATGCAGACATCATTGTGAAATAAAATCAAACATTATAGTTTAGAGAAAGCTCAATTCCCATATGAAATTTAACCTATAGACTCATCAAGGATTTGGCACAAAGACACTGAATGGTTAATAGCTGAATGAACTTACATAGTTTGTGGAGTCCATACATTTTAAAATCCATATATCTTTTACCTTTCCTAATATTTACCCTTCCAACAGAATAAATCTTTTGGGCATAGGACAAGTGCTTACTAGATATCTTCTCATGCATCTTTGTTAAGCAGCTCAAACTTAACCTTTCCAAACTGAACCAGTTGCTGCATCCCCATTCTCCTTTCCTCAAGTGACATTTTCATCTATCCATTCACTCATATCAGAAATTCAGAAATCTATCAGTCTCTTCCTTACCGCTTACATAGTACCCATCCATAGCCCATTAATCAGTATTATTTTTATGTTTAATAACATATCTATCCTCTCCCTCTCCAACACTGGGCTTAGTCCAGACCCTCATATCTCAGTCATTTTCATGGTGTCCTGATCTGTCTGTCTTTCCTTCATCTCGACCCTCCCGTTCAAGTCTCTCCTTCATACTGATACCATTATGTTTTTTCTGAAGTGCATTTCTGATTGTTACTCTCTTTCTATTAACTGCCAATTGATTGGCCATCATGCTTTACAAAATAAAGTCCAGACTCCTTACTCTGTCATAACCGTTTTTCTACTATCTCATCTTTTCCAGTCATCTCTGGGTACCCATCTCTAGCACAGAATATAATTCAGTCATATTAACCTGACTGCTCTGCCCCCAACATGGCAGGCTGTGATATGTCTTGGTTCTTTTTCACCTTTTGCCTGGGATCACCTTACTCTCGTATCAGCTATCCAAATATCTATTTATTTTCCAAGACCAAGCTCAAGAGTGTCCTTCTCTATGAAACCTTTCCTGATTCCTTTCCTAACTCCCCACACTATACACTCTACAGAGCTTTATTATACTTATTTGTTCACATGTTTCTTTCCCCTACAAAATGCTTAATTCCTAGAAGTAAAAGACTGCATATTACTCATCTTTTTTTTTTTTCCAATAAAGTTATTTATTTATTTTTGCTGCGTTGGGTCTTCGTTGCTGCGCGCAGGCTTTCCCTAGTTGTGGCGAGCGGCGGCTACTCTTCGTTGTGGTGCGCGGGCTTCTCATTGCAGTGACTTGTTGCAGAGCACGGGCTCTTGGCACGCGGGCTCAGTAGTTGTGGCTTGCGGACTCTAGAGCGCAGGCTCAGTAGTTGTGGCACACGGGCTTAGTTGCTCCGTGGCATGTGGGATCTTCCCGGACCAGGGATTGAACCCGTGTCCCCTGCCTTGGCAGGCGGATTCTTAACCACTGCGCCACCAGGGAAGTCCCTACTCATCTTAAAATATCCCAAAACTGACATAGCACTTGATACATTGAGGAGTGTTTTACAAACACTTATTTGTAAAGGACTATCATTTCCTTTTGCAAACAACAATAAAAACTATGCACTGTATATTTCTAGTTTTACATCGTGTGTGAGTATGATTGAGAATGTACCTCCACTAAATGAATCACATGATACAGCCTCCTTCTTTCTAGTATGACTGGAAAGTGAAGAAGAAACACATATTTCTCTTTGAGTATTTTCCTCGAATCATCCTATTAACAGAGCAGTGGATCCTCATCTTTTCCTCCACTGTCTCAACACCCCAGTCATTATGAATATCTTTGGAAACCAAGAAAAATGATTCCCAGCTCTGATTTTTCCTCAGAATAAATATAGCTGTATGGGCAAGTACCCAGAGAGCACTGAAGTACTTTTTCCAATCCTCCTATTTCAGATCCTTAGGGGGCAAGGAAGGAGTGAAACCTTCTACCTGCCAATTTTTAGAAGAGCAGAGGACAATGGAGCCACTTAGAGGCTTGTGAGAGGGTACCTCCATTTAAACTCTGGATCAACTAGTAGTGCGGAATGCTGAGACTCTGACATAAAGTTCTAGCTATTTGTATCAAATTGTAGGAAAGAATAGGAAATATGAACGTTTGGTTTCATGAAGACAAATTTCTTGAATCAATCTGGAGTCAGTTCTTGTGAGAATTTTTGGAACTATTGCAAATTGTTGATTGTTGGGATTTGTAGTCCTGGGTGAAACTGATTAGTTATCTATATGCTGGATACTTTTATGAAAACCATTTTAGCCTAATGGGCACAAAGGGCTTAGTCCCTATTCTAATGATGTGTTAAGGGATATTGTCTGAGAAGTAGGAAAGCAGGTAAGAGGCAGTAAAGAAGATGCTCTGAACTTGAAAGAAACAGAACAGAGCTTTAATACTTACAGCTGTCCTCTTCTTCAGTTATACATTTCACAACATAACAGGCGTAGATGAACCCTGCCAGCTGAAACAAAACAAAGATGCTTTAGACATGTGGCAAAGGCAGCAGTACTGGATCTCACTGGGGGAGCGACTTTTCAAAGGCATGTGGTTTTGACTAGATTCAGTGTTCCAAAAGAGTTCATCAGACTGGATCTGGACTCCAGTGTGGATTCTTGATTCATATAATGTGCCTTATAAGTGAATATATTACTCTGTTTTCCTTTGTTCTGCATTTATGTTTAAGATTTGTTAATTGCCAGGCAATCTACAAGTTATTTTAGATCCAGAGGAAAAATACAGGGTTATGGCCATTCATCAATGGATTAGCATTTGCATTTGTGCCAGTCAACTTCTAATTCACTTTTCATTAGCCCAGAGCCTAAGATACTAAAATTGGACTCCTGCTGACTATCAGAAAAATGTTCTGAGAAAAAAATATTAAGGAGATTCCTTGAAATGTTGCCTCAACACTTTGTAAGTAAGAAAAACTCTTATTTAGACCAGTAACAGGAACCAGGACATACCGAGTATAGTTAAGATGACATGATACAGAGGAGCAACGGGGTGGGTAACTGTAAGGAATATCACAGTGCATTTGACTGGGATTGCACACATCAGAGCATCCTTTCTGAAGCATACAACAGAGGTCCCTGTGGTCAGGGAAGTCTTTGCTCACTGAAATAGTATCTGTGAAGGAGCACAGTAAGGCCCTTTGATATATGTCCCCTCAGATGGTGTAGTTTTGTATTCCTTCATATAAGTATAATTATTTAGTCAAATGATGAGCACTGGTATAAGGAAGCAAACTAATTTCCTGATATGTGGAAAATTTTTTTTCCAAAACAATCCAGTTTGGAGGAATCCTTAAAGGCATGTCCTCAGGACAGTGATGAAAATTTTTCACGGTGACATTTCAGACAGGCATTGATCCTACTGAGTACTTGGCATTGGGGAAGGGAACCTTGGGAAAAAGGCTACAGTCTTCAATCAGGAAGCTAAGGTACAGGGCAAAAAGTTGCTGCTGTGATAAACCTAATGAACTTGTTTTCCATTAGCTGACAGATTGCAGTATTTCTGGAAGATGTGAGTGGAACATTTTAAGTCAGAGGGTACACTGATAGGTATTTAATGAGAAGAACTATTTGGAGACAGAGGTCCGGTTAAAAGGAACTTTAGAAAATCTTTAATTTTAGTTTGAGAAAGAAAGCACGTTCTGGCAGATTCTGTTCTTTTCCAAAGAGATCTGGCATGAGATAAAACAGTGGTTTTCCTGGCACAGAAACAGTGACCCTGCTTAAGAGAGAGCAATGAATGAGAAAGCAGACTTATGCAAAATATTCTTCACAAGATTTTGTTTTCAGATCCTGGCTGAGAGGGACAGTGGACCCGCTGCCCTCCCACCCCCAAGTGTAGTATCTGAACCACTACACATAGTAACAGAGAGCTAGATAACATACCACTGATGCTACATTAGCACTTAGGTTTTTTAAAATATGTTAGAAAAGTCATCAAGTAAGGATTTTTCTCTTTGAAGTATATGTTGCTATTGGCAATAAAATTGTGATAGTAAGAACAGTCTCCTTATATAATGGAATCATCAGGTTACTGTTTTTATGGGACTTATTTTTAGAATACAGGGTACTATTAAAAACCAGTGTATCCTATTTGGCTTTAGCAAAGATATTGATTTGACCAAACAAAATCACACAGTGATTTGAGCATTTTCACAGATAATGGAGAAACAGATGAACACTTCTTAAACTTTTATCCACCAGGGCCCATGAAAATGCCTGTATCACTGAGGGACCTAGTCCCATGCGTACTTTGTCATGGGTGCTGGATCCGACTGTGGCGAGGTAAAGAGGCTATGGGTTTGGTTAAATCCCCTGGGTACTGCCTGTATCTCCCCTTCTTCCTCCACAGGAAGGCCTTACCATTGTGGCTAAATGCCATAGATTTATCAGTAGTTTATCTCTTCTTTTCAGTTTAAAATACTTACTACTTGAATTATCTACAAAGCAACTTTTTTCCTAATCACAAACTTTTCTCATCACTTAATTACTTTTAAATGAAAATCTAGGTAAAGAGCATTGATAAATTCTGAGATTCAGGGCCAGTGAGTTTAAACTTCTCATTAAAGTGTCACTAGAATCTAGATTATTAACTGTACTCCCAGAATGCAGCCAAGGCACTGTATTTTGCTTACCAGTGATCTTTTAATTGTATTCGGTTGCATTCTTTAACTATCGGGGGAGTGACTTTGATATAAAAGTAAATCCTGCTGCATTTCATTACAAAAGCTTGCTGATTAAGAGAACTTCACCTTTTAAATTGGTCACCTCTAAATACAAATGGAAATTGGTTTCTCCCAAATTAATAAAGATTCATAAACCTCTGTTACCTTTCAATTTTCCTACACCAAATACATGTCTAATTTAATTTTTACTCCCTCACAGCAACTTATAAATTTACCTACAGAAAAGCAGTTTCAACGAATTTCTTACAGCTCTGAATACTTCCTATAACATGCAACTCTGCTAACTGCTGCCCGGGCCACAAAGATGAACCAAGCCAGGGTTTCCCAACCTCGGCACCACTGACATTTTGGGTTGAGTAACTCTTTTTTGTGGGCTCTGTTATGCATTATAGGATGTATAACTACTAACATCCTATGATCGAGACAGTTGATAATTGAGATAATCCAAAATGTCTCCAGACATTGCCATACATCCCTTCAAAGGCAAAACTGCCCCTCGTTTAGAGCCACTGTTTTAGACACAGTCTAAAGGATTTTTGCAGTCTTGTAGCAGGGGTACACATATAATTGTACTTCAAAGTAGATTAAGATAAGTGCCAGGAGGAAGGAAGAAAATTGATTGTCTCCTAACTGACAAACGGTAAACTGGGTGATTTCACGCGTTAGCTCGTTAATCCTCACAGCTACCTTTATATGAGTTTTTGCAGAGGAGAGGTAAAATGGGCCTTGCTTTTCCTGAGCGAGTTCATCAAGCGGGGAAGTTATAGACTGTGTTCAAGGAAGAGCCAGTCCTTCCATCTGATGAGAGTTTGTGACCTCATATTAGAGCAACGGAAATAAAAGCTGTGAAGACAGATTAGGGCTTTAACCAGAGGGCTTTGAGTATGTATCAAATTGCAATTCAAACTATGTAATTTTCTATGCAGTACACTTAAGGAGCACCCCATCTTCTACTGAAGAAGTATAAAATTTTTCACAAAATACATATCCTTCCTAATGTGATATATAGTCCCTGTCTAGCCTCATTTCCCACCACTCCTTGTCTCAGAATTTATGCCAGTATTAAGCTGTTGGTAGTTTGCAGACATACATCAGGTGGTTGCCCTCTGTTCTTTAACTCTTTAACCCCTTATGCCAACAAAGTATGCGAATGCCCTACATCTCCTCCTCCCTTCCTTCCTTGCTCAGCTCTCCACCTTTGAGTAGTTCTAACTCATCCTTTAAGACTGAGTTAAAGTGTTGCCTTCCCAAAGAACTGGCAATCCATTCCCAGGGTAGGTTGTAGGTTGGCATTTTGGAGATAGACCTCGAGAGATGGGGGTGGAAGGCTTTGAGAGGGTAACGGGAAAGGTGAGAACGTCTTCCAAGCAGAGCTCAGGCAACCTATGGGAAGATGTGGATTATGTTCAGAGGGGAGCAAGAGGCCCTGTTTCAGAGGAGTTTGGGCAATGTGAAGGGGTGTAATGGTTCCCAAAGTAGGAAACAGTGACCTACATGGTCATAGTGGATATGAATACCTGGAATGAAAATAAAATTATTTTATTCTGTTCCTTATTTAAAGATGGCTCAGAGTAACAATGAAAGATACCAGTGGTATTATACTAGGCAAACATATAATTATACACTTGTAACAAACCAAAATATTACAGTTGTCTTAGTCTTTGGCATTCAAAGCAGAGCTAAGCCTAAATCTTTTAATTTTTATTTATCTTTTCACCTTGATACATCTAATATGATTTATTCGCTTCTAATTCACCTGATAGGGAATTATATATCATCTTGATATCATTACTGGCTGAAAGGAAATGATATTTTCTCTCTATAACTAAATCAAATTAAAATTCTTTTTTGTATCTACAAACCGAATTATGACTGTATATCCCAGAAATTCACTTAGAAGCTAATAGATAAGAGGAAACTGAAACCTTTTGGTAAGTATTTAAAAAGATTTAATTGTAATAATTGAAAATGTAATAGCCTTAGTGTTTAAAATACTATCTTCTGGACTTTTATTCAGGAAGTTGGAGTAGACATACTTTTCCCTAACCCTCCCACTAAATACTGCTGAAAACCCTGGACATTATATATATAAAACACACATAGGAAGACTCTGAAATATGGAAAGAAGGTAGACTGGCTAGGAATCTTGGGACCCAAAGAAGGACATGGGAGTGAGTCTCCTATTTTTCTTTTGTCTCATATATACCATACTTGGGGCTGAAGAAGCCCATGACACAGAAATGCCAATAGGCACAGATAAAAGAGCCCCAACAAAAGCTTGCTCTCGCTAACCAAAGGACCAGGAAAGGGACAGCCTAACAAGACAGAAAAACAATTTAAGACAATAATAGCCCTCTTTAGCCAACGCCACAGAAAAAACTGTAACCCCACTCCCCAGCCACAGCAACAAAGAAGAGGGAGCCAGGTCTTCCCTCCTGGCCAGGCTGTGGTGTCTGAGAAGTGAGGCAGGGAGCCTGGACTTTCATTCCTGCCAGGAAGGAGGAAGTCCCCCTCCGTAGTGTCTGTAGAGACCCCCAAAGGGAATCTAGACTTCTGGCCTCACTCTGTAGTAAGAAGGCACCCCTCCCTTCCCAACTGGGTGGTGTCAGAGGAGGCTTAGTGGAGAATCAGGACTTTCACCAATGACCAGCAGTAATGAGGTCAATGCCCTGCCCTTGTGGTGTTAGATGAAGCCAGCTGGGAGCAGTAACAAGGCACTCCTACCCCCCCTAGCCTTCCCTGGTACCCTGGTACCTTGGTACCCTGGAGGTACCAGTGAAGGCTGAGTAGAGAGCAGGAACTTCCACTGTCTCCAAGCCTTAATGAGAAGCCCTTCCTCTCTTGAGTATCAATAGAGTCTGAGTGGGGAATCTGGACTTCTAACCCCTACTCGGAAGTAATGAGTCAGTGTCTCTCCTTCCCCTGCCAAAGGAGCGCCAGAGAAAGCCAGCTAAACAGAAGATTTAAGGAAGATATAGAGTCTCATAATATAATACCCAAAGCGTCCATGTTTCAATTTAAAATTCCTCACTGTATCAATAAGGATAAAGTTTTCAACATGAATGAAAACAGACAACCAATGGAAGCTAACACAGAGCTGGGTGACAGATGTTAGAATTATCTGGCAAACATTTTAGAGTAAAAAAAAATGCTTCAGCAAGAAGTTATGAACACACTTGAAATGAATGGAAAAAAAAGTGTCATCAAAGAAATAGAAGATATAAAGAAGAACCAGACTGAAAATTTAGAACTGAAAAAAAAAATTCAGTAACCAAAATTAAAAAAACTCAATTGCAGAATGGAGGAGACAGGACTGAATCAGTGAACTTGAAGATAGAACAATAGAAATTACCCAATATACACGGGAAAAAAAGTAGACTAAAAAAGCAAATGAACAGAGCCTCATACAGCCATAGGACTATAATAAGACATCTAACATTTGTGTCATTGGAGTCCTGAAAGGAAAGGAAAAAAAGAGCAGTACTGAAAAAGTACTCGAAGAAATAGTGACTGCAAATTTTCCAAATTTGACTTATGTATTCAAGAGGCTGATTGAAGCCCAAACAGGAAAAACCCAAAGAAATTCATACCAAGATTCACGATGGTCAAAATTTAGAAGACCAACTACAAAAATCTTGGAAGAAAAAAGACAGAAATATTTATGTATAGCCACTCTGGAAAAGAGTTTGAAGTTTTCTTTGAAAAACTAAACACACAACTGCAATATAACCCAGCAACACACTCCTGGCCATTTATGCCAGAGAAAGGAAGATGTGTTCGCACAAAAACCTGTACACTAAAGCATATAGCAGCTTTATCCATGATAGCCCCAAACGGGATGCAATCCAGATGTCCTTCATTGAGTGAGCTGCTCAACAAACTGGCATATCCGTATTATGGAATACTACTCAGCAGTACAAGAAAGGGACTAGTGATACACGCAACGACTTGTATAAATTTCCATAGAATTATGCTGAGTGAAAAAAGCCAATTCCCGAAGGTTGTATACTGTATGATTCCATTTAAATAACATTCTTGACATGACAAAATTAGAGAAATGGAGAACAGATTACTGGTTGCCAGGACTAGGGAAGGTGGGGTGTCACAGGGAAGTGGATGTGGCAACACAAAGGATTCTTGACTGCACCACTGTCAGCATCCTAATGGTGATATTGTACTATAGTTTTGCAAGATGTTACCATTGGGCAAAACTGGATAAAGGGTACACAAGATCTCTCTGTATTATTTCATACAATTGCATTATGTATTTCGCAATTATTTTCTATGTATTTCTATAATTATTTCACAATAAAAAGATGAATTTAAAAATACTACATTTAGGCAACTGTCATTTATGTTAAAAGACCTTTTCGTATTGTTATTATAATTTCTAAATTTGCAAATATATTTAAACAAGGTGGATGTACTTGTTTTCTTAAGTACAAAGACATTTTAATTCTGAGCCCTTAGATCAACATAGAAGTTCACAATAGTTTTTTATGCTGATACAATATAGAATTATTATTCAACGCTCCTTTTTTGACTGGGGTGGAGATGGGGGTAGCAAACACTTTTTTTTTTATCTGCAAATGTCTCATTCTCAAATAGATTTGTTCTATGTTTCATTTAAATCATCTATTTTTGTTCTGAATTCATAATTCAGATGTTATAAGCCCATGCTTTTTATAATATGAATTTGAACAGAAGGATATTATATGCTCACAAAATATACTTTTAAGTTGCAAATGATTTTACTTGCTCTTTTGCATCTTATTCCATTTACGTATTTCAAGATTGCTTTAGCAAAATATTCTAATATGATTATATCAGTGTTATTAATGAAGGTCTTTTATATGAAATATTTTTTATGTAGACTGGTGTATCATTTCAGTTGTCCACCAGGTGATTCTTATCCTAAACTATTCCAATGGCTGGGCTGTTAAGGAGCATGTTGCAAATTTTCTTTGCTATGAATAATCCAGGTGCAGTTATCAATCTACAATAACTCATGGAGGATTGCCTTTAGGGCTGTTGTGAACTTTCACAGCCTACTGAGTCAGAAAAGCTTTTCAGAGGATCAGAAACATATCTTAATACCAGCCTTTAGGTATTGTGTCGCATCACCAAGCATGACCGTATTAAACACTTTTTAAAAGATTAAATAAAGGTAGACGTACATGCAAACTTGCCTTATCTTCTTAAGGCTGGGAAATGGACTGAACTGCATGCCAACGCTGGCTTAACCAATAATTCCCGTTCTAAATTGGCCTCTGGAGACTGGTAGATTTCTTCAGGCCAACCTTACCAAAGAGTTACCCAGGTTCAAATGAGTCTAATGTATTAGTAAAGCTGGAAGAGCAGGAGATACTCAGGCAGCATAAAAGACGACTAATAAAATTCAAATGTCATCATGGTTAATGCCTCATTCAGAGTTTAAATATCCCATTAGTTTTAAAAACTGTACTGAGAGCAGTGGTTCAACCATTCTGTACATCTGCCATTTGGGAGGTGATCAAATAAATGGCTGATCTAGTGCAATAGAACTGCCACAAGATACCTTTAGTTTTTGAGACAGGACCCATAATGGGAGTTTGTAACCAAAATTGTTCATTGAAAAAGCGAATACAATGTTATATGTCAATTATATCTCAATTAAAAAAAGAAAATGATTGGGAAATGCAAAAAGCAACCTGTCAACAACACACTACTCTTTTGGTAATAAAACTAAGTTTGATGATAAAACTAAGATTGTATACATGTCAGAGGTAATAGGGACCCTGATTTATTTATAGTGAAGCACTTGAGAAAGAGAAGTGCTGCAATGTTCTGTAAAATGTAAACAATCAATACTGTCCAGTAGCAGCTTTGAACAAAGTAAGTACATGATTCTTTTGTGAGCAAATGGTACAAATAGCATAATTTTTGCTCAGAGATAATAGGGATCCTAAAGCAAAAGTAGTTGTACAAGTAAGACATGCAAAAATAAATTAGCCCATCTTAGGTATGTCGACATCAACAGACAGGGTTAAAAGAGTTCAGTGTGTTTCATTGGAGGAAGTGTGCTGTTCTAGAGATGACAGTGAGAGTACAAGGCTAGATTCTTCTGAAGAGACTAGGAGAATTGTACTGCAATACTAGTTGCAAAAATGACCTGTGTTTTTAAAAAAGGTGCTAAAACTATATTAACATTTCTCTCTTTTTCAGAGGTGCTAGATCAGAAGATAAGGAAAATTTGGAATATATAACATACTTGGTGCTTCAGCACATATCACACCATGATATTTCAAGAAATCATGAATAAGATGACATTGTAAGAATATGTATATGTAAATGTATAGTATGTGCATGGAGACTATGCACTGGATCTGTATCTGGTTAAAGACTTAGACTCTGAAAAGAGCCGCAGTGAAGAGATCAGTTTAGAACTGGAGGGCAGTTTCAATAAGCATGCTTCAGGTATCTCACCCTAAGTCCTGTTCTGCATGTCATTTTAAAATTCTTGAGAAAGAACAACAATGATCTGATGATCAAATTCTGTAACTATATGGAGGATGCCTAAACTAGCAGTGTGGTCCTTGGCTAGCTGAAGAGAACTACTGTGTGTGGAACAAGGGAGGTGAATAGCCCCACTTCCTTCTGGTCTCATCAGTCAAAATACTGACAGTGTTCAATGCTGGTACCACAGTTGAAGAGAGATACTCAGCAGAATTGTAACCACACTGTGAAGGGAGATGGAGAAATGAGATAGGATGAGTGAACTTCCCAGCTCATAGAAAGTTCTTTACAAACATGGTGAGGATGGTGATGATGATGATAGAGAATTTCCCATGCAGATTGATGGTTGACTACTTCCTGGGAACATCACTGAAAACCCCATGACCTCTGTGATCACTTCCCTTCAGAGATTTAAAAAATAAGTAATGAGTAAATTATCATTGTTTAGAAATAAAAGTTGGAAATAGTAAGTCCATTCATATGTTTTCTGTATAAATAATATTTCTGTATAATTTCTGTATAGTTAACATTTAGCAAGGAGCAAAGTGAACACATCTACCCATGTTAGTTTAGTAAATATTCTGTTTTTCCATGTTAAAGTAACTGATGAAATATAGCAGGCCATTTAATGTTTGGGCGATGGTGAAAAAGACATTGTCTTTGGTCTCTAGATTCTGTCTGGTCCACATTTCTAGGGGAATCTAGGATCCTTAGAATAATACTGCTGCACATGTGTGGGCACAAGGCCTCTGTTTAGGCAGAAGTCATTCCTTTCAATAGGATACTAAGTAGATTAGACTCCACTAGAGACCTTTCTGGAATTGACCAGTTATCATCTTCCAGACTAGAAGTTGATTTGCATTTAAGTGTTTCTTTACAGAAACAGGAGCTGACTCAAGAAATACAGCTGGGACTCATAAGTCTCACTGGGCAAACTACAAGTCGGATATCAGACTCCTTGCTGGCTCTGTCGATGCCAGCTGGAATGTCCCCATGGCTTGGAGGCATATGCTGTCCTCTCACAGCCCGCAATTTTAGTCCAGGCTGACTGGTTACGTGGTGGGAGGTGTAAGAGAGTTAATGTTATTCAACTTTGATGAACCTTCATGAGGTGTTTCTTCTTTTGGCAAATATTGAGGATCAGAAAAAGTGTTAAATGACAAGCTCATCATTATAAAAAAATTATTGGGCTTCCCTGGTGGCGCAGTGGTTGAGAGTCCGTCTGCCGATGCAGGGGACACGGGTTCGTGCCCCGGTCCGGGAAGATCCCACATGCCGCGGAGCGGCTGGGTCCGTGAGCCATGGCCGCTGAGCTTGCGCATGTGGAGCCTGTGCTCCGCAACGGGAGAGGCCACAACTCCCGTTGTGGGAGGCCCGCGTACAGCAAAAAAAAAAAAAAAAAAAAAAAAAATGATGTCAACAAGAATAGTGCTCTCACTGTAGTAAAAAAGATAAAATAACCCAAAAACTAAAAAGGAAACATCGGCATACCAGCTAGAGAGAAGAGTTGCTTCAAAATGTTACAGTAAACCTTACTATTAAGGTTTTGAAAATATAGTTAAATAGGAAGCTTAGAGTAATCAGTCCCTTTACCATGACATCTGTGGGAATAAGCTTTACACTCTATGAAAAGGTATTTTTATGTAGCATTCAGTGAAGCTTGCTTCTGAAGCAAAGTACTTTCTGTAACATGTGGCAGAGGAAGATGAATGGGAATGAAGGTACTAACAGGAAAAGAACCCCCAAGGGGAATAAGATGTAGATTGTGGAAGACACAAATTTGAAGACCAGTTTCTTCCCAAAGCAATTTTAAAAAGCACAAAACTGAATTAAAGTGTCATTTAAAAGACCCGTCAGCTCTATCCATGTGCAGCAGGGTAATCTAGTTGGACTGAATAACTTTGGAGTCAGAACTTGGCTATGATTGGTATTCTTCACTGTTCCTCTCTTCCTTTCTACCTGAGTTACCTTCTTTTCAACCTAAATCCTACATTATCTTCTTTCTACATAACACACAGCCAATATGAGCGTGAAAGATACAGGTCAAGGACTTCAGAATAAAAGGATTTCATTAATTAATGGTAACACAATTGTTACTACTTGGGAATATATAAACTAGGAAAAACTGCAACTGTATTTGTGTGTTTTACTTTTTCATTTTTCAATGTTTAAACTTCAAGCAACCAATCATCTAACAAACCCCTCACGTCCTGGGAGGTAGAAAAGGAAAGACTAGTGATTACTGTTCAAGGTAATAGCTAGCATTGTTGAAGTGTTCACTATATTCTGGGCATATGTTCACATCTTTACGGCTATTGTTCTATCTATTCTTTCCAGAACCAAGGAGAGATTTTCCATATTACCCATGATTTACAAATGAGAAAGCTGAGGCTTGAGGGAATTAAGTGATGCTCCAAGATTAAGAGATAGTAAGAACTTGAATCCGGTTCTACAAACCTGAAATACTATGTTTTTCACTTTTACATGGTATTGTTAACTTATCCAACTGGCAAAACTGACTACTGTCGCATGAGGGAACATAAGATTGTAAAACTCTGAGTGAATTCATATTCAGAAAGAAAAATCCTAAAATTAAGTTCACCAACTTTTCCAAGTTGAAATTGGAATATAGAGGATAGTATTGAGCTTTGGATTAGCAGAGGTTGGAAATCAGCAAGAAAAAAACTGGCTCAGCTATCAGACAAACCATGGAGGAGTTTAATGCCACTTGTGGGGAGCCTGGGGTGTGTAGAAGAACTGGAATGTTCCTCCCACCCATTTAATTACCATTTCAGTTCTCTTTCAGTGATTCCAACTCATCATGATTTTATAGTCCTCTTCTGAATTGTTTATATATGCCTCTACACACCAGAGTGGGCTTCTTATATTAGAATATATTGGTGAGCACCTAACTACCATCAGTTTACTGTTGGTGAGCAAGGCAAGCCTCACATTAGGTGGATGGTCATAGGGGCGGTGTGGTTCCAAGAGCCTGAAAATCTAATCAATGGCTCTCCTTGCTCATATGATAAAGAATTGATACCAAAGCATTCAGGAACATGTGTGATTTGGCCCAAGGTTATCCTTCCAGCCCCAACTCTTGTGGCTCCCCTTTAGTCTTCCATATTAAATCTCCAGGTAGTTACCCCCATATATATGACATACTGCTGGATACCTTCATGCTTTTGAATATGGCATTCTCCTACCCAACAAATAAAATTGAACACCATATAGTGAGTGCCTACATGCAGCATGGGCTACTTCAAGACTACTTTTCAGGGAAGTATTTCCCAAATGTCAAAAGGCACAGATAGGTACTCTCTGCTCTGTACTCATATAGCACCCTGTTAAAATACCTATATTATACAACTTAATTAATATTATCGGAATTCTTTTTTGGTCTATTAACTCTTAAACTCAGCTATGAGGATTCTCAAGACTCCCCATGAATATTTCTATGATCCCAGAAAGATCCCTCTTGCCCCTGTCTTGTCACCATTCCTCCTATTCCCACCCCACCCACCAGGCAACCAGTGTTTGGAAGTCAGTAACCATATAATAATTTTGCTGGGTTTTGACTTCATATAAATAGAATCATAATGATTTATGTGTGGCTTCTTCCACTGAGCATACTATTTTTGGGATTAATCCAAGATATTGCATGTATCAGTAATTTAATCTGTTTTATTTTCAACCAGCATTCTGTTGTATGAATATTCATATATCGGTTAACTTTTGCTACATAGCAAACCACCCCAAAATTTAGGGTTTGGAAAAAACATTCATTTTTTGCTCATTGTCCTGTGGTTTGGCAATTTGGGTTGAGTTCAGATGGGCAGTTCTTTTGCTAGACTTGGTTGATTGTTAATCATCTAGGCGGCTCTTTTCCTTGGGGTTGGCTGATTGTTAGTTGAGGTGATAAGGACAAATGTACCACATATTTGTAGTCTCACATATTTAATCATCTATCAGGGAAATCTGGCTTGTTCAAACTGATGTGGCAGTTTCCCAGAGCAGTAATAGTAGGCTGAACTTTTCAAGTCTCTGTATTATTTTTGCTATCATCCCAGTGTCAAAATGAATGGGTTACCATTACAGCAAAAATCTCCCATGATACCACAATTTACTTATCAATTAACCTGTTGAAGGAAATTAGGGTTGCCTCCATGTTTGTGGCACTATGATTAAAGCTGCCCTAAACATTTTCTACAGATCTTTTTGTGAACATACATTTTCCTTTATCTTAAAGAAATACCTACTAGTGGAATTGCTGGGTCATTGCAGGGTAGGAACCTGGCTGAATGGAAGTGGTCTGGGCCTCTGTAAACAATTAGCAGGGAGAATAAACAGTGGTTTCTTCAAGACTATAGATCGCTAGTATCCAACTTTTATCTTTATTTTTATTTTTTGGTATGTTTGTACAATGTGATCATCTTCCCAGTATCTCATTATGCCCTAAACTTCAGTAAAGTTTCGCTATGCGTTCTTACATTAGCAGTCCTTTGGGGAACTAAAGGAATCAAGATAACAATGTACAAAGATGAGATGTAAGGAGACAATTGAGAATCCAGTTAAAAGAGTGGAGTTAGGGGTGTCAAGAAGGGCCCTAAGATTCTCCCAGTGATACTGCAGAATACATTGTGTATGGGATGGGAATTTGGACTATTTTTTAATCCCAGAGAACAAGCCGATCACAGTAGATGGAAGGCTTTCACTGGCAAATGAATAAGCATAATGCCTAGCACTTAGTAAGCTCTCAAAGATTAACTAGTTTCTATTTCCATCTAGTTCCAATCCTGTATCTTGGACTAATTTGAATAATTATACTTTAGGATTTCCTGATTAAATAGTGACAGGAAGTTATGTTTCATATAGTTTACAGATCAATGTGAAGATAAATGAAGTCACAATTATGAATGTACTTTGAGCTCTTAGGAGAAATACCCTATGATTTAATCATTCACATCATCTCTAATTGTTCATCAGACTCAGATTCTATTCAACCATCCTCCTCGAGAAGGAAGGAGGTCTTTTTATTTCTTTTTTGTTCCCAGACGTATTGATTGTCTCAAGTGGTTTCTGTTTCTGCTCCCCACCTTTTCTAACTGTAAGGATGTAGAAGTTGAGAACTGTCATCTAATTTAGAGACTTTTATGGAAACACCTTTTAAAATTGAAGTTTAGACATACGGATTAGAATTGTTTCTCTTATCTCCCCAAATTGTAAAAGTCCTTTAAAAGGTATTATTCTTTATTAGTAAATATCATTCATATTTCTGAGCTCTAAATCTTTCTATATTTATATTAAACTAATTCTATTTGGATTACGAGTTCTTATTTTCTCCCTCTATTATATCATTAAAGCTTTCTCATTATACACTTGTCAGAAATTATCAGAGAGAGTACAACATTGATAACTCCATTAAAGAAACAGAGAAAACAAAAGAGGAGAAAAAAGAGGATTTGATAAGTTTGTAAAGATACGAGGAAAAAAAAAAACTTCTGAGAATGGCCCCCATGCTGGGATTTTTAAAAAATTCATTATTTAGAAATTATGATCCAGATGTTGTAAGAACCATGTTTTTGTTTCTTTAATTCAGCATATTCGTATTTAAACTGACTTGTAGTTTTTTGCCCCTAATCTGGGAAAATGTATTTTTCATTCCATTATATTATTTATTATATTTGAACATACACAAAGGAGCATGCTCTTCATAGCCACAGTGTCAGCTCAGAGAGAGAAGGAGCAGTCTGCTTTCTTCCTATCTTTAAAGGTGCTATCATTATCAGTGTTCTCCCAGAAAAGTGAGGCTTGATGACTACCTTCTCATTTTACCTTAAAGGCTTCAAAATTGTTGAAACCTCATTACTGAATGTTACTGCTGTGCACACGTGTATGAGTGCCTGTGCGCGTGTGTATATGAATGTCTGAGGAGACATTCTGAGGAGGGTCTGAGGAGAGCAAGAAATGGTAAGCGATGGCATTCTGTTGATTTTCATGGTCTTTTATGAAGGTTGACTGAGTTCTAAAATTAGTCTCCATCTGCTTCTGCAGATCAATTTTCTAAAATTCAGACAGTTAAACAGAGATGTTTTTCTACACCTAATTTCCCCCCTCCAATTCTTATGTACCCATCTAGAATTTGTTTGTGACTAAGTGTAATTCCTTCTAAATACCTTTGTTCAGATAGCTGATTTCAACTGTTTGCACCTTCACTATCCCAGTGGTATACCATACTCAGTCTTTACATCTTCCTGAAAAGCAGGTAGACTTTGCTGTTCCTCGTCTCTGATGAACATATTCAATCTGAGGGTATTAGTAAATGCTAAAATTAGCATTTTATTATGTTCACACACAAACTCTTTTACTCCTCACAATCTTCTTATGAGGTAGGTATAATTATTACACTCCCTTTGTAGGTGAATAATTTGGGTTATAGAGAAGTTAAATGACTTTGTGAAGTCACCTGCTATCAAGCCATAGGGCTGGGATTCTAATCCAAGCTGGCTAGCTCCAGAATACATGCTTTTAACCACTATTCTATGCTGCCATTCCTACCTAGGACACTAAAGACTGCATTCTCCTTGGCACTTTGCCTTTTTAGAATAGCCATTTCATGAACTAAAATTTGTCCCTTGAAATGCAGCTGGTTAGGAAAGTAAGCACAAGTAAGTATCAAAAAGCATAACTTTCTTTCTGGCCTTTAACATTATTTATTTATTAAAAACTTGAATTAAAGGGAATACATTTTCTTATTTAAATCCTTAGGCAATTAAAAAAATCTGATCACACGGTAATATATTTCCTTGATTACATCTTATTTTGCAGAGGTAAAAATTTCAGGCTCAAATCAACTATTTCTGTTTCTTAGTCACAATTAATAGGCCGAACACCTAAGCCTCTAATCTAAGTTTCATATCTACATGTAAGATGAAATAAACTATGATGAAGATGAAATATAGACACCCAGCAGTAGAAAAAAGGAAACTTAAATTTCCTAAAAGGTAAAGTAACTGAGAAAAAAATACTGGGCACAAACATACATGAATAATTGTTAATATAGAGTTCCTATGGTTTGAAGTTTGGGACTCTGTTATTGGAGAAATTCTTTTTAAAAACACAGTTTTATCTATTAGAAAATATGGTATAATAGAAAGATGTTTAAAAAAATTACATTGTATAATAACACAGTTCAGGCTTTATTAAAGCAGAAGTGCAAAGAAATACGAGGCTATCGTAGGAATAAAATGCACAGCCACACCCACAGGAGCTTATACTATTTGGAAGGCAAGGGAAACAGACACACACATACAGACACACACACACATCACACACTACTTGAAAGGTAGAGAAAAGGACTGGAGGGATGGTGTACTTTTCCACTGCCTTTCTGTGGCTATGATTTCTTTTCCTACTCTAAGGGGGTGTATTGAGTGATTGGAGGGTGGATGAAGAAGAGAGGTAAAACAGTCTACTTCCTGTTCTCAGTTCTTCTAGCCTAGAATTGCAGCTCTGTTTCAAACTCAATAATGTCTCAAGTATGGTGTGTCCGGTAAAAATCGAGTATAGTGTGCAGTAAACCCCAGGACACTGGCATTCTCAGAAAAAATCCAATGCTATACTATTGGGTAGAAATATAAAGTCCATAGTTTTGCAAATATATCTGTGGAGGCTTAATGAACAACGAAGGAAAAGTTAGGTTTAATCATTTCTCATAGGGTGGTCTGATTGTGAACAGAGATCTCTGTGCATTGTCTCAGAACAAAAATTCCCCCAAACCAAACTGCAAATGGACTCAGGAGGATGAGATTTGATTTTCTTTCCTGCCAGAGATGCCAGCGTTAGTCAAAAGGAGCAGAGTATTGAAGCTGGCACAGCAAGTGGGGCACTTTCACGTTGGTTACTGAATCTTCCCAGGCTGGACCACTTCAGATTTCTTTTTTGGTCCTCTTGGCCTTGACCCTTTGGATACTCGCAGTATTTCAGCAGCTTGACCTTTCTAAGAGAACAGAAATGTTCAGGATAGTAAAAGGAAAAAAAATCTTTATTTCAGTTAAACCAGTGTCAAGAGTGTTCTGAAGCTGCCCATTGCAATAACCTTGACTGATACAGCTTGGTTTCTCACAGTGTTATCTTAGCTAAGATGGTAAGATGCTCAAGATGAATGAATAATTGAAGCTATGAGCACTTTCCCACTTCAGAGAGAATATCTGTTTATATTCACATGGAATGATAATACATTTTTCATGATAAATTGCAAAGTTCTACCTGTAAACAACTATATCCTATTCAAAGAGTTTTTTGGGGGGCGGGGAACAAAATGGGATTAAACAAACAAAATTAACGTATTGTTTCCTGGGTGGTCAAAGTTTCTTAAATACTTTAGAACTTGAATATATTGTTTGGAGATGAGCTCAATTTATAATGTAGGTTCTTTTAAAAAAAAATCTGTATCAATTTCTTATTTAAGCCATTAATCCAATGGGTGAAAAATAGAAGTTCCTTTGAGGAGATGAAAGGCTGGCTTCATACCAAGAAAGCTGCAAAAGAAGGTTCAGGGTGACTTGGCCCAATTAGTCTCCTGGAAAATTGGCAGATGCAGAACTCACTTCTGAGTTCCATTTTTGTCTGTCTCAAGAACTGTCAAATACTTGCTCTCGCCTTTACGGCTCAATCCATTGAATACTTAATATTCCCAAATCCTGCAGTTAAAAGAGATGAAGCATTTTCTCTTCATGGAAGAGAAAAACTTGCTTATAAAATATAGACTGAGTCCTTTCCACATGCTCTGCCCAAGTGTAGTGGGAGTATTAAGAATGAGAGATCAGGAAATGAAAATTTACTGTTCTGTCAAGAGTTGGGAAATTTACTTTTTAAAATAATCATCAAATTCCTTGACAGAATTTCTGGAGCTCTGTACTTTTCTTTCCAACTGCACCCCAGGCATCTCTCCTTCGGTGTCCTAGTAGACCCTGCAAACTTTCCATGCCCCAAACTAAATTCCTGCTCTTCTCTCTAATACCTGAGTTTACCCACAGTCTTTCTGTTTCAGGAGATGACAATGCCATCCTTTTACACGTTAAATCCCAAAGCCAGTGGAGACCTCCTGGACTCTTCTGTCACACAATAGAACAAATCTGTTAGGAAATACTGTAGGATTTGCCTCTAAAGAATATCTAGAATCTGATCACTTTTAACCTCTGTTGTCTCCCAGCTCCAAGTTGCCATTTCTCTCACCTGGATTGCTGTAATAGTCTCCTAATTCATCTCCCCACTTCCACTCATAATTTACTTGCAACATAGCAGCCAGTGTGACCACTTAAGAATGTAAGTCAGATCATGTCCCTTCTTTGACCAAAACCCTCCCTGGCTCTCCAGTTTGCTCAGAGTAAAGGCCAAAGTCGTTACAGTAGGGCCCAAATGTGTCATAATCCTTTCCGCATTACCTCTCTGATCTGATCCTTTCCTCTTCCTCCCCTTGCTCACTGTTCTCTTGCCACCATGAACTTTCTTGCTATTACTTGAGTAAACAGGCCAATTGTAGCCTTTAGGCATTGGAGATTCTCTCTGTACCTCTTGCAAGTTTTGTTCAGATATCACCTTCTCAATGTTACCTTTTGATCTTGACTGTCTATTTTAAATTGCACCTTCCTTGGCACTCTCAATACCTCTAACCCTGCTCTGTTTTTTCCAGAGTAATTTCATCTGATACATGGACAAGTCCTTTTTATTCCATTCCTAAAGTTATTTGTGTGGTTGACCTGGGTTATTTTGTCACTAATGATCTAGGTAGAAGTTGCTGGGTCTGGTTCCTCTTGGTGAAACTGAATGTAAATTGTAATTTGGTCCTGGTATCCCACTTAGAGAAAATTCCACAAAATTTCTTCCATATTCAGGTTTACCTCCATCCCTATCCATCCTGAAAGCCTATGATCCCATTTCTAAGGGTGGAGTCTTCATCCTCTGGGCCATAGTTGATCCCTTCACTATGGTTTAGATGCTGCATCCTCCTGCTTCCTTCCTTCATCACCTACTTTACTTCCACCTTTACCCTTAAATGTTCCCACTCTACTGTTTTTTTTCCTCTCAGGAAAAAGCCACTGAAATTATAAAAAGCCTTCCATTGACCTATGTCTTTCTGTCTATCTCTCCTTCCCATATGCAGCCAGGTTTTGAAGGATTATTCTATACTTGCTCTTCATGTCTTTCATCCCACAACCCAGAGAAATCAGGCTTGCATCTTCTCCTCTACAGTAAAACTCTTCTCACTAAGATGATATCCAATGACTTTTCAGGATCCTAAGTCCATGGACAATATTTAATATTTGTCATGGACAAATTATGATTACTCAACTTGGCTTCAGTTCCAATACCACTGAAAAACGCCAGTGTCTTGAAAATCTCACATCCTTTCACCTTAGTGACAGTAGTCTCTTCCCGTTTTTCTCCCATCTATTGATAAACTTCTGTCTCCTTTCTGGGTTCTTTTTCTTTCAACAGAACATTAGGTAAATATGATTCCAAAGTTGCCTTCTGGGCCTTCTTTGCTTCTCACTTCACACACTTCTGTAATCACTCTCACAACGTGTACTGTCTGTGGACTTTGGATATAATTTTAATGAGAACAGTATTATACATAGAGAAGTTGAAAGCCTGATTGCTCTGGGTTGTGGAATGAAAGTCATGTGAAGAAACAAGTATAGAATAAATCCTTCAGATAAGTGGCTGCAAATAGGAAGAAGATTCCAAATTCACATCTGCTGCTCACCTCCGGTACTTCAGACTCTAATGTGCAGCAGCCCATGCTGCACTGGGATGAGCTAGGAGCAACTCAGATGCATCTCGTTTAGCACTGAGTCCTCTTTGCCTTTTACTCTGGCCCTCCTCTCTTGCTCCCTGTCTCAGCAAATAGCACTGTTATCTATTCCGTTGCATTAGCCTGAATTTCAGACTTTATCACTGACACCTGCACCCTTACCGGCGCTCTACTAAGTCCGGAGTTTCAGCTTGCTAAGGATCTGTAAACTCGGTTCTCTTTTTTCCGAGCACATTGCCACTGCTTTAGTCTGGGTCCTTGCCATTTCTTGCAGAGTTTACTGTAATAGGTTGCCAATTCATTTTCCACGCTGCTGCCAGAATGATCTTTCTACAAATGCAATCCTAACGTGTTAGTCTTCCTTTAAAAAGCCTTTCACGTTCCTTCAGGACAAAATTCAAACTCTTTCACCTGGCGTATATGGTATTTCAAGATTTGCCTTCTGCCTGTCAACACCAGCTTGATTTCCTTTGCACTTTATGTTGTAGCCACACCAAACTCCTTGCAGTTGTTCATAAACACCACTCTCTCACAGCTCCCCCAACATGTAACAGCCCCTGGCCCTGCTTTTCCTTCTACCTGACAGGGAACTGTTATATTCAAATTGAGAATTCTTCCTATTGGTGTTTCTTCAAAAGTCAGCTTAGAAGTCATCCCCTCAGTCTTTGTTTGGGGGTCCTTACTTTATGAGACGATCCCTTCTTTTCAAAATTTGGATTTAAATTTCAGTAAGTTCAAAATTAAGCTATGCTCACTAAATAAAGCTAGAGAAAGAAAAATAGAAATTAATTGTAATTTCAACACTTGTCTATCCTATCCTATCTATCTACCCACCTTCTATCTATCTATCCATCTAATAAAATGTATCTATAATATACATATAAACCCACAGTTTTGAAAAATGTTAAATACCATCATATTATACATGCTGCTTGAGGCCCACTCTTGCCTCTAACAAAAATGTCATGAAAGTCTTTCAATGACAATAAATAGAACTCTGGACCATTTTTTGATAATGGTTATATTTATTCCATTACGTAGATCAGTATAATTCACTCAATCCCCTAACATTTTCAGGTAGTTTTCATTTTTTTCTATTAGAGACATCTATTAAAACATGGTTGATTAAGTTATCGAATTATTTCTTTAGGACATATTCAGAATGGAATTGCTGGCATGGATTCTTTGATAAATTTCACATCTTTTGCAAGTCTTCACTTAATCCTTCTATAAACAATTTCGAACTGTATTTTATTTAATTAATTAATTAATTTTTGGTGTGCAATATAATGATTCACAATTTTTAAAGGTTATGCTCCATTTATAGTTCTTATAAAATATAGCCTATATTCCCTGTGTTGTGCAACATATCCTTGGAGCTTATTTTATTTTTTAAATCTTTTTTTTAATTTTTAAATTTTATTTTATTTATGTTTTTATACAGCAGGTTCTTATTAGTCATCCATTTTATACACATCAGTGTATACATGTCAATCCCAATCACCCAATTCATCACACACACACACACACACACCTGCCACTTTCCCCACTTGGTGTCCATATGTTTGTTCTCTACACCTGTGTCTCAATTTCTGCCCTGGAAACCGGTTCATCTGTACCATTTTTCTAGGTTCCACATATGTGCATTAATATATGCTATTTGTTTTTCTGACTTACTTCACTCTGTATGACAGTCTCTAGATCCATCCATGTCTCAACAAATGAACAATGTTGTTGCTTTTTATGGCTGAGTAATATTCCATTATATATATATACCACAACTTCTTTATCCATTTGTCTGTCAATGGGCATTTAGGTTGCTTCCATGACCTGATTGTTGTAAATAGTGCTGCAATGAACATTGGGGTGCATGTGTCTTTTTGAATGATGGTTTTCTCTGGGAATATGCCCAGTAGTGGGATTGCTGGATCACATGGTAATTTTATTTTTAGTTTTTTAAGGAACCTCCATACTGTTCTCCATAGTGGCTGTATCAAGTTACATTCCCACCAACAGTGCAAGAGTGTTCCCTTTTCTCCACCCCCTCTCCAGCATTTGTTGTTTGTAGATTTTCTGATGACTCCCGTTCTAACTGATGTGAGGTGATACCTCATTGTAGTTTTGAGTTGCATTTCTCTAATAATTAGTGAGGTTGAGTAGCTTTTCATGTGCTTCTTGGCCATCTGTATGTCTTCTTTGGAGAAATGTCTATTTAGGTCTTCTGCCCATTTTTGGATTGGGCTGTTTGTTTTTTTAATATTGAGCTGCATGAGCTGTTTATATATTTTGGAGATTAATTCTTTGTCCATTGATTCATTTGCAAATATTTTCTTCCATTTATTTATTTATTTATTTAGTTTGTTTTTTGCAGTATATGGGCCTCTTACTGTTGTGGCCTCTCCCGTTGTGGAGCACAGGCTCCGGACGCGCAGGCTCAGCAGCCATGGCTCACGGGCCCAGCTGCTCCGTGGCATGTGGGATCTTCCCGGACCGGGACACGAACCCATGTCCCCTGCATCGGCAGGCGGACTTTCAACCACTACACCACCAGGGAAGCCCTATTTTTGTTTTTATTTCCATTACTCTAGGAGGTGGATCAAAAAAGATCTTGCTGTGATTTATGTCAAAGAGTGTTCTTCCTATGTTTTCCTCTAAGAGTTTTATAGTGTCCGGTCTTATATTTAGGTCTTGAATCCATTTTGAGTTTATTTTTGTGTATGGTGTTAGAGAGTGTTCTAATTTCATTCTTTTACATGTAGCTGTCCAGTTGTCCCAGCACCACTTATTGAAAGGACTGTCTTTTCTCCATTGTATATCCTTGCCTCCTTTGTCATAGATTAGTTGACCATAGGTGTGTGGGTTTAACTCTGGGGTTTCTATCTTGTTCCATGTTTCTGTTTCTGTGCCAGTACCATACTGTCTTGATTACTGTAGCTTTGTAGTATAGTCTGAAGTCAGGGAGTCTGATTCCTCCAGCTCCGTTTTTTTCCCTCAAGACTGCTTTGGCTATTCGGGGTTTTTTGTGCCTTCATACAAATTTTAAGACTTTTTGTTCTAGTTCCATAAAAAAATGCCATTGGTAATTTGATAGGGATTGCATTGAATCTGTAGATTGCTTTGGGTAGTATAGTTATTTTCACAATATTGATTCTTCCAATCTAAGAACATGGTATATCTCCATCTGTTGGTATCATCTTTAATTTCTTTCATCAGTGTCTTATAGTTTTCTGCATACAGGTCTTTTGTCTCCCTAGGTAGGTTTATTCCTAGGTATTTTATTCTTTTTGTTTCAGTGGTAAATGGGAGTGTTTCCTTAATTTCTCTTTCAGATTTTTCATCATTAGTGTATAGGAATGCAAGAGATTTCTGTGCATTAATTTTGTATCCTGCAACTTTACCAAATTCATTGATTAAGTCTAGTAGTTTTCTGGTGGCATCTTTAGGATTCTATATTTATAGTATCATGTCATCTGCAAACAGTGACAGTTTTACTTCTTCTTTTCCAATTTGTATTCCTTTTATTTTTTTCTTCTCTGATTGCTGAGGCTAGGACTTCCAAAACTATGTTGAATGATAGTGGTGAGAGTGGACATCCTTGTCTTGTTCCTGATCTTAGAGGAAATGCTTTCAGTTTCTCACCATTGAGAATGATGTTTGCTGTGGGTTTGTCATATATGGCCTTTATTATGTTGACGTAGGTTCCCTCTTTGCCCACTTTCTGGAGAGTTTTTATCATATATGGGTGTTGAATTTTGTCAAAAGCTTTTTCTGCATCTATTGAGATGATCATATGGTTTTTCTCCTTCAATTTGTTAATACGGTGTATCACATTGATTGATTTGCATATATTGAAGAATCCTTGCATCCCTGGGAGAAATTCCACTTGATCATGGTGTATGATCCTTTTAATGTGTTGTTGGATTCTGTTTGCTAGTATTTTGTTGAGGATTTTTGAATCTATATTCATCAGTGATATTGGTCTTTAATTTTCTATTTTTGTAGTATCTTTGTCTGGTTTTGGTATCAGGGTGATGGTGGCCTCATAGAATGAGTTTGGGACTGTTCATTCCTCTGAAATTTTTTGGAAGAGTTTGAGAAGGATGGGTGTTAGCTCTTCTCTAAATGTTTGATAGAATTCACCTGTGAAGCCATGTAGTCCTGGACTTTTGTCTGAAGATTTTTAATCACAGTTTCAATTTCATTACTTGTGATTGGTCTGTTCATATTTTCTGTTTCTTCCTGGTTCAGTCATGGAAGGTTATACCGTTCTAAGAATTTGTCCATTTCTTCCAGGGTGTCCATTTTATTGGCATAGAGTTGCTTGTAGTATTCTCTTAGGATGCCTTGTATTTCTGCGGTGTCTGTTGTAACTTCTCCTTTTTCATTTCTCATTTTATTGATTTGAGTCCTCTCCCTCTTTTTCTTGATGAATCTGGCTAATGGTTTATCAGTCTTGTTTATCTTCTCAAAGAACCAGCTTTTAGTTTTATTGATCTTTGCTATTGTTTTCTTTGTTTCTAGTTCATTTATTTCTGCTCTGATCTTTACGATTTCTTTCCTTCTGCTAACTTTGGGTTTTGTTTCTTCTTTCTCTAGTTCCTTCAGGTGTAAAGTTAGATTGTTTATTTGAGGTTTTTCTTGTTTCTTGAGGTAGGCCTGTATAGCTATAAACTTCCCTCTTAGAACCCCTTTTGCTGCCTCTGATAGGTTTTTGATCGTCATGTTGTCTCTAGGTATTTTTTGATTTCCTCTTTGATTTCTTCAGTGATCTCTTGGTTACTTAGTAATGTATTGTTTAGCCTCAACGTGTTTGTGTTTTTTTACTTTTCTTTCCCTGTAATTCATTTCTAACCTCATAGCGTTGTGGTCAGAAAAGATGCTTCGTATGATTTTAATTTTCTTAAATTTACTGAGGCTTGATTTGTGACACAAGATGTGATCTATCCTGGAGAATGTTCCATGTGCACTTGAGAAGAAAGTGTAATCTGCTGTGTTTGGATGGAATGTCCTATAACTATCAATTAAATCTATCTCGTCTATTGTGTCATTTAAAGCTTCCGTTTCTTTATTTATTTTCATTTTGGGTGATCTGTCCATTGGTGTAAGTGAGGTGTTAAAGTCCCCCAGTATTATTGTGTTGCTGTCGATTTCCTCTTTTATAGCTGTTAGCAGTTGCCTTATGTATTGAGGTGCTCCTGTGTTGGGTGCATATATATTTGTAATTGTTACATCTTCTTCTTGGATTGATCCCTTGGTCATTACGTAGTGTCCTTCCTTTTCTCTTGTAACATTATTTATTTTAAAGTCTATTTTATCTGATATGAGTATTGCTACTCCAACTTCCTTTTGATTTTCATTTGCATGGAATATGTTTTTCCATCCCTTCACTTTCAGTCTGTATGTGTCCCTAGGTCTGAAGTGGGTCTCTTGTAGACAGCATATAGATGGGTCTTGTTTTTGTATCCATTCAGCAAGCCTGTGTCTTTTGGTTGGAGCATTTAATCCATTCATGTTTAAGGTAATTATTGATATGTATGTTACTATGACCATTTTCTTAATTGTTTTGGGTTTGTTTTGGTAGGTCCTTTTCTTCTCTTGTGTTTCCCACTTAGAGAAGTTCCTTTAGCATTTGTTGTAGAGCTGGTTTGGTGGTGCTGAATTCTCTTAGCTTTTGCTTGTCTGTAAAGCTTTTGATTTCTCCATCGAATCTGAATGAGATCCTTGCCGGGTAGAGTAATCTTGGTTGTGGGTTCTTCCCTTCCAGTCACTTTAAGTATATCATGCCACTCCCTTCTGGCTTGTAGAGTTTCTGCTGAAAAATCAGCTGTTAACTTTATGGGAGTTCCCTTGTATGTTATTTGTCATTTTTCCCTTGCTGCTTTCAATAATTTTTCTTTGTCTTTAATTTTTGCCAATTTGTGGCCTGGCGTGTTTCTCCTTGGGTTTATCCTGTATGGGACTCTCTGCGCTTCCTGGACTTGGGTGGCTATTTCCTTTCCCATGTTAAGGAAGTTTTCGACTATAATCTCTTCAAATATTTTCCCAGGTTCTTTCTCTCTCTCTTCTCCGTCTGAGACCCGTGTAATGTGAATGTTGTTGCGTTTAATGTTGTCCCAGACGTCTCTTAGGCTGTCTTCGTTTCTTTTCATTCTTTTTTCTTTATTCTGTTCCTCAGCAGTGAAATCTACCATTCTGTCTTCCAGGTCACTTATCAGTTCTGCCTCAGTTATTCTGCTATTGAATCCTTCTAGTGTTGTTTTCATTTCAGTTATTGTTTGTTTGTTCTTTAATTCTTCTAGATCTTTGTTAAACATTTCTTGCATTTTCTCGATCTTTGCCTCCATTCTTTTTCCGAGGTCCTGGATCCTCTTCACTATCTTTATTCTGAATTCTTTTTCTGGAAGGTTGCCTATCTCCACTTCATTTAGTTGTTTTTCCTGGGTTCTATCTTGTTCCTTCATCTGGTACATAGCCCTCTGCCTTTTCATCTTGTCTTTCTTTCTGTGAATGTGGTTTTTGTTCCACAGGCTGCAGGATTGTAGTTCTTCTTGCTTCTGCTGTCTGCCCTCTGGTGGATCCGGCTATCTAGGAGGCTTGTGCAAGTTTCCTGATGTGAGGGACTGGTGGTAGGTAGAGCTGACTGTTGCTCTGGTGGGCAGAGCTCAGTAAAAGTGTAATCTGCTTGACTGCTGACGGGTGGGACTGGGTTCCCTCCCTGTTGGTTGTTTGGCCTGAGGCAACCCAACACTGGAGCCTACCTGGGCTCTTTGGTGGGGCTAATGGTGGACTCTGGGAGGGCTCATGCCAAGGAGTACTTCCCAGAACTTCTGCTGCCACTTTCCTTGTCTCTACAGTGAGCCACAGCCACTGCGTGCCTCTGCAGGAGACCCTCCAACACTAGCAGGTAGGTCTGGTTCAGTCTCCCCTGGGGTTACTGCTCTTTCCCCTGGGTCCCAATGCACACACTACTTTGTGTGTGCCCTCCAAGAGTGGAGTCTCTGTTTCCCCCAGTCCTGTCGAAGTCCTGCAATCAAATCCCACTAGTCATCAAAGTCTGATTCTCTATGAATTCCTCCTCCAGTTGCCGGACCCCCAGGTTGGGAAGCCTGACGTGGGGCTCAGAACCTTTACTCCAGTGGGTGGACTTCTGTGGTATAAGTGTTCTCCAGTCTGTGAGTCACCCACCCAGCAGTTATGGGATTTGATTTTACTGTGATTGTGACCCTCCTACCATCTCATTGTGGCTTCTCCTTTGTCTTTGGATGTGGGGTATCTTTTTTGGTGAGTTCCAGTGTCTTCCTGTGGGTGATTGTCCAGCAGCTAGTTGTGATTCTGGTGTTCTTGCAAGAGGGAGTGAGAGCATGTCCTTCTACTCCGCCATCTTGGTTCAGAGCCCCTGTAGCTTCGAATTGTATTTTAAACATAGCCTAAACTAGATAAAGCGTATCATACCACTTTCTGAGCTACTTTAAAGGTACAGGTTCTTTAAAATGCCTTATAGTGAGGAAGCTGCCTTGCACAACGCTATTTTTCTGTTATTTCGGGATGAAATTAGAAGCGAGTGCTGTTGGACATGCTCATGGAGCCAGGATCTTCAGGGAAGCCATGGACGGTTTCCAAAAAGTTATAAAACCTGAAACATGGAATAACCAGCAGCTGCTAACTAACTCATGATGAGGAGAGCCATTCCTAGATTTCCTTTTGTTCTGTTTTCTTCAAAACTTAGTGATTCTCCTGATGTGGCAAAAGGAAGGAGAACTGTGGATAAGTTTTTTTTTTTTTTGCATTATTTTAGTCATAAGGATGACATAGTGTATGAGTGGTGGAAAGAAAGCCCCACTGAGGGCATCAGATAGATGAGAATCTATAGTGAGAATCGTTGGGCTAATGAGAGAGTACCAATCAGTATCAGTCCTCTGGAGGTTTAATAGTCTTTTAAGTAGCCTCTGGTGGATTTAAAACAGTCAGGTTGAGGCAGGAGATAGATGGGCCTCCAGGGCAAACAGAGTTTTTCCCTGTGGACTGATACACCAAGACGGGAATAACAGGACAGTTGAGAGAGGAGGCCAGGCCCTGCCCATATAGAAGATAAGAGACCACATTTTTCTCATTCTTGAAGTCAGGAGACCTCCCCGACTACACATGCACAGAAAGGCTCCTTGGAGGTCAAAAGGGGAGTGATGCTAACCGATGCCAACTGATGCTCACTACCCACAGGCCTCTTCAGTAGAATCCATCTTGGCTAAGAGATGTGCACACACATGGGAAAATCCTGAGATACACAAAATACGGACTTTGAACCAGGCAAACCAAAATGACTGGCCAAAGGAAACCCGGAAGAAATGCCCCGTATAAGTTGATTCAAACTGCCACGAGGGTGTGACTCTCTCTCTCAGCCTGCCCCTGTGTCTATCCACATGTACTGTATTCTTTTCTCCTAATAAATACTTTACTTGTTTCACTACTTTCCATCTTTGTGGGAATTCTTTTTCTGCAAAGCCATAGGGCCAGGGCCTTGTCACTGACCCCTGGTCTAGTGGCTAGGATTCGGTGCTCTCACCGCCGCGACCCGACCTCAATCACTGACCTTGAACGGAAACCCTGCTTCAAGCTGCTGCAGGGTGAGGCCACCTGAGATCAAGGTGAGAAGAGATGAAATAATGAATCAGAGAGCGGTTAACAAGTGAAGGCAGATTTTAGGCAGTAAAAAGAAAAGGGGAAATAAAATAAAAAGAAGAGAAGAAAGGAAATTAAAATGTGTAAATTACACAGTGAAATCTTGAAATGGATGACATGCAGAGGCAGTTAAAATAAAAGATATTGTCATCTTGAAAAATGAAAGCCAACCCCCTAATACCTCATTCCAGGAGGTCCAATTCTGTAGGGAAATGGGATGGGATTTTAAGGTGTTTATCAGCACACCGTTCATAGATATACAGCTAGAATTTTGCTAAGAGATTAGTGAAGTTTTATCACCTCTTTTCTCAGAAAGACTAAAATGAGTTTGAGAGTGTGAATGGAGACCAACAAGCAGGAAGCAGGAAATTCCCTGGGGGAAGAATGTCTGGCAAGAGAGAAGCTGAGAGAGCCCAGGGGGAGGAGGGCTGAGGTTGCCCTAGGCACAGGCAATACCAACATCATATTGCAGGATGGAGGTAGGCATTTTAGACTTTAAAACTTGGTGCTTTCATATGTTTAAAGGAGCATGTTTAGTTTGTTAATGTATTCCTCTTCTGTTAAAGGAAATGTGTACTTTGTTTTCTCTAACCTCTGTTGAATGTGACTGCTCTCATTTGAGAGAGCTATTGAAGTGCTGACAGAATCCACCTCTAGAGAGGACTGCAACCTGCCTTCAACCAGGTTGAAGATAATAAAGGAAAGGAGTTAACTCCTGAATTTCCAGAAGAAGGTGCATATATACACCATTCCTCCCTCTTCACCACTCCTCAATGTAAAACATGAGTGTCATTTATAGTGTGCTCCAGGGACCTAAAATGGTCTCCCCAAGTAATGAATCTTCATGTTAGGTTTAGGATTAAGGGTTTGCTTTTTAAATAAGCAAATGGGTGCTGAAGTTGCCAGGTAAGCCCATCAATCACTTGTAATTAATCTAGCAATCTCAACAGTCTTGAGTATAATTTCAGTTCCTTTCCTATTTAATATACCTGAATTAGAAAAATAAATAAGAAGAATCAATAAAATGAATGAGTGTGTCTTTTAGGCATGTGGCTTGAAAGAGGGAAAACAATCTTCCTCATGGGGAGACGTGGAAAATTCTAAGCCCTTTTGTAATATTTCAAAGTTAATCTAGTTGATATTTCTACAGAACAGATGAAGAAAAGAATTCCCAGGAAACAGACGTTTAAAAAATGTTCATCCCTCCCTTTCTGAATTCTTTATTAATGTAATAGGAACTGTAGAGGCAGAGGGTGGCGGTTGGAGGGGCAGAAACACGTACGGCATGTGTGAGTTCTGTTCTGCAGAGTTTTTTTAGCACTAAGCATTCTAAAGATTTCTTTTTCTTTCTTTCTTTTTTTTTTTTGCTTTGTCTTTGGGGGATGTACAGAATGGTTTAATCATCTGGCTTTCGTATCTGACTGCCTAGGGTAGCTGTAGCCTTTCTTATCATTATGTTTCACCATGTGTCACCTTTCCCAGACAGCTATAGGATCAGGATAAGAAAAATTGTTTCTTTATGCTGTAGATCTAACAAAACCACAGGCTGCTCACAGCCCACCAAATGAATGCCTAGCATTTAAAATCGACCTGAATTAAATGAAGCAGTTGATTATAAATGCTAGACACTCAATTTAGAAACTGTGGCTTAAAGAAACAACATACGACTATGGATTGTTCGTTTTGCATGAGAAGAAAAATGTGATGATATGAGCAGAATGAAATATTTCCTGAGGGGTGAGTGAATTCCAATGATTTTGGTGACCCAAAACATCTTTGTAAATGTGACGCTATAAAATGGGTATTTAAATGGCATTTGCATCAATATTTCTATCTCTGAAAGAAGCACAAACCAGTAAAGGACAAGGTATACACTTGTAATTCATATACCATGCCAATTATTAAAATACTGCAAATAAGGCAGAGAAACTCAAACAGAAAGGTTTTTTTAACCCTAGGTAGGAAAAATTTGAAGTGTGAGTAATTAGACAGTTCCTAGATCTGGGAAAGGACTAAGAAGATGCATGTGATTGAAATCTGTTTGTAGTTACCTCAAAACTGTTGTATATGAAGGTTTTGATATTGCTTTTTTAACTTAAGAAGCCCTGTATGATCAAGATAGGCTGACTTGTTATTTTTCTGATAGTGAAGGTTAGGAGTCTGGGCTCCCAAATGGCTAAGATGGAAGGATGTTTCACAGAATGGCCAGTGAGTGCTGCTAAGATGACAGGTTAGATTGATGTCTTGATGGAGAGGAAAGAACTTAGCTGAGATGGCTGTTCAGCATTCTCGGAGGGAAATTTTATTATTTCTCCACCCTGACAAAAATGTAGAGTTTGTACATGCTTTCCTTTGCAATAAGATTGGATACAGAACCTTAATAAAGAGTTAATTAATTCTGTCCTGGTCTCTTATATTCAATACTTTCACACATTATAGTGATACACCATCTAAAAATAATATAAATTTACATACTTAGTTTTTTAGGGCATCCTCTTGAACCTAAATGATTAGCATTTTATTTTAAATGTTTTGGACTTTTTGTTATCTGTGGAATGGGGACACAAACGTTCTGTTTATTTTACTTTTAATGGTATTGCAAAGATTAATGCTATTATGATTTTAACTAATATAAAGCCTTTGTCATATGGTATAATGTAACATATTAATAGTTAGGTAATTATTTCTTGACATCTACTAGGTGCTATGAATAGCATCATGTGCTGAAATACAATGGTGCCAGATAGGGAATATGTTCTTCCAGAGATCAGACTTTAGTGGGAGAAGCTGGACAAAAATACAAGTAAAATATAAATGGTCCAATAAGTTTATGGGGAAGAACGATGTGGATCAGCTAAAACTAAAGCAGAAAACCACAGCCTTATTTGCCTCAGGGACCAGAAGATGGGTTCAGGATCTCCAGAGTGTTGGAAAGGAGAGAACAACAGTGAAAGATGTGGACATCTACCTATAA
The DNA here is from genome assembly GCF_039906515.1 of Pseudorca crassidens. NCBI lineage: Eukaryota > Metazoa > Chordata > Mammalia > Artiodactyla > Delphinidae > Pseudorca > Pseudorca crassidens. The sequence continues at coordinate 36,613,417 of NC_090308.1, forward strand.
AATTCTTTCAAATCCATGACTCACCCTTTTTCTTCATATGTGCTGCATATGATGTTCCAAGCTGCCCAGGGAGAAAACTATACTTGGAAGGCTAAATGAACTGGGATGAAATTTCAAATGCAAAAGTAAGAAAATTTGGAGTTCAAGTCCAGCCAAGCTAAAAGAGCTCGGTAAATACTTTCCACATAAAGTAAAGATTATAAAATAAAGATCATGCCTAGGACTAAGTGATTTCCTTGGATTAAGAGACAAATCAACAAAGTCCCACTCATAAAATCAAACCTCTACAAATTTAAAATAATCTGCCAGTCATTTAACTCTCTGGTAGAAAAGAACTCAACAGTCTTCAGGGGAAGTTAACAAAATCCTAAGAATCTACAACATATTATTTACAACGTCTAGCATATATCAGGAATTATTAGGCACGTGAAGAAACAAGAAAATGTGAGAAAGAAGAAAATAGAAGCAGAATAGCATATGACCCAGATTTTGGAATAAAAATGAAAAAATAAAACTATTAGTAAAAAAAATTAAAAAACTTAAAACTATTAGTAATATGTTAAAGATCTATAGAGAAACACTATTATAATAGATGAAGAGATGGGAGAAATTCAGGAGAGATTTCTAAAAAGAAGCAAATAGAAACCTTAGAACCACAAAATACAGTATCTGAAATCAAATATTTATTGGATGGGATCAAACACACTCTGTATAACAACAGAAGAAAGGGTCATTAAACTTGTAATAGATAGTACATTATATATGCCATCCAAGTTGAAGCCCAGAGAGAATAAAATGGAAAACAAAGAGAGATTCAACAATGCCTTGGGAGAGTATAAAGCTATCATTATTGGATATTATTGGAGTCTGAGAAAGAGAAGATGTGAGGAATGAAACAGAAAATTTAAAGAAACATTGACTGAACTATTTATAAATTTGATTTTTAAAAATTGCACAAATCAAATAATTTCAATGAATATCAAATACTAAAAATGCAATGAAAATGAAATCTAGACACATCATAGTCAAACTGCTGAAAACTAAATATAAAGAGGAAATCTTACAAGCAGTCAGGTGGAAAATGATAAGAAAAATTCATGGCTTTTCATCAGAAACAGTGGAGGCTAGAAGACAATAGAATGTCATTTTTAAAGTACTGAAAGAATAAAAAAAGAAAACCCACAATTTGTCAACCAAGAATTCTATATCCAGGGAAAAAATTTTTTTCCAATAAAGAAGGCAATAAATTCTGAGTAAAATTGTTGCAACGGACCTTCACTATTAAAAATATTAATGGGAGTTCTTCTAGTTGAAGATAAATTATAGTAAGAGATACACACGTTAAAGAAAGAGCACTGGAAATGTTAAAAATGTAGATAAATATAAAATGTTATTTTTCTTTTTTTCTTTCATTCTTTAAAAGACAATTAATTGACACATTCAGAGCAATTAAATTGAACACCTATCTTACACCACCCACAAAAATTAACTAGAAATGGATCAAAGACTTAAAACATAAGACCTGATACTATAAAACTCCTAGAAAAAAAGTGTAGGGAGGAAGCTCCTTGACGTTGGTTTTGGCAGTAATTTTTGGATATGACACCAAAAGTAAAAATTAAGAAATGGGACTATAGCAAACTTAAAAGACTTTTGCACAGCAACAGAAACAACTAAAAAAAAAATGAAAAGGCAACCTACATAATGGGAAAATATTTGCAAAGCATATATAATATAAGGGGTTAATATCCAAAATATATAAAGAACTCATACAAGTCAATAATAAAAAGCAAACAATCCAATTTAAAAATGGGCAGGAAAACTAAATGGACATTTTCTCAAAGACATCCAAATGGCCAACAGGTACAAGAAAAGATGCTGAACATCACAATCATTAGGAAAATGCAAATTAAAACTACAAAGAGATATCACCTCAAACCTGTTAGAATGGCTAGTGTCAAGAAGACAAGAGTTAACAAGTGCTGGTGAAGAAGTAGAGAAAAGGGAACCCTTGTGCACTGGTTGGTGGGAATATAAATCAGTACAGCCACTGTGGAAAACAGTATGGGGGTTCCTCAAAATATTAAAAATAAAGCTACCATAAGATCCAGCAATTCCACTGATGGGTATTTATCCAAAGAAAATGAAAACACTAACTTGAAAAGATATATGAAACCCCATGTTCATTACAGCTTTATTTACAATAGCCAACATATGAAAACAACATGTGTCCATCTGTAAATGAATGGATAAAGACAATGTGGTACATATATACAATGAAATGTTATTCAGTCATGAGAAAGGAGGACATCCTGTCATTTGTGACAACATGTATAGACTTTGAGCACACTATACTAAGTGAGATAAATCTAACAGAGAAAGACAAACACTGTATGATATCACTTACATGTGGAATTTATAAAAGCCAAACTTGTAAAAACAAAGAATAAAATGATGGTTACCAGGGGATGGGGGTTGAGGAGACAGGACAGATGTTGTGTCAGGGTATAAACTTAGTAGTAGTAAGTAAACCCGAGAGATATAATGGACAGTACAGTGAATATAGACAACACTATTGTATTATAATCATCAAACCTGCTTAGAAACCAGAACTTAATTATTCCAACTACTGGAAAGAAAAGATAATTATGTAACGTGATAGAGATGCTAATTATCCCTACAATGGCAGTCATATTACAAAATATAAATGTATCAAATTAACATGTTGTATACCTTAAATGTACACAATGTTATCTGAATATATTTCAATAAAAAGATGATTGTCAAATTCACTATATAATAAAATATATTGTGGAATTAATAACATGTTGAAGATTAGTATATGTCAACAACATATAAAGAATGGGATGATTTAAATGAGATTATAGATTTTTATATGTGAAATTATATGTGAAATGTTATGACATTAATTCGTGTTAGAATGTGGTAAGTTAAAAATACATATTGTAATCTTTACAGTAATCTTTGAATAATACAAAATGGTATAGCTAAAAAGATAATATAAGATACAGAATGGAAAACGAAGATATAAAAGTGTCAAATTCTCAAGAATTGAAATCATCTGGAGTATGTTCTCTGCCCACAATATAATTAAATTATGGATTCAAAATAAGATATCCAGAGAATTAATAAATCTTTATAAATTAAGCACCACACTTCCAAATAGCCCATAAGTCAGAGAAGAAATCACAAGGTAAACTAGAAAATATTTTAAACTTATGTTGATGAAATCACAGAATGCTAAAATTTATGAGATGCAGCTGAAGCTATAATTAAAGGAAATTTTATAGCTTTCAAAGGAGAGGCTTACAATCAATAGATTAGGTTTTCACTACAATTTTTTCTTCAAAAAGAACAATAAGCCCAAAGAAAACAGAAGAAAGGAAATAATATAGATAAGAATGATAATCAATGAAATAGAAAACATCAAAACATAGAGAAAATCAAAGTCAAATATTGGCTGGAAAGGTTAATAAAATTATTTATGAAATAGATAAACCCCTGGAAAAATGAACCAAGAAAGGAAAATAAAAGAAAAATCTTGTCTTTATTACAAATGATAGAGGAAGCATCAGTATAGTTCCTGCATTTATTGAAAAACTAATAAAAGATTACTATGCTGATAAATTTGACAACTTAGATAAAAGGACAAAAGTCCTTGAAAAACAGTTTACCAATACTAACAGAACATTATACTGGTGAAAGAAGGCAAATATGAAAGAACACATACTCCATGATTGCATTTATATTAAGGTGGTATCATTGGCAGACTAAGGTGTACTGAAGCAGATAAGAGCAGCAGTTGCCCCTGGTGATGGGCTAACGAAACCTGACTGAAAAGAGTGCACAAAATACGTCCATTTTATTTTATATAAATTATACCTCAATTAAAAAATATAAGTAGACATGATATTTCAGATAGTGATAAATATTATGAGAAAATTCAAGGGGCAGTCTGATATACGTTGACTATAAGAGTGAGAAGGTTAGGTGTTGTTAAAGACATTCCTGAGAAGGTAGCATCTAAACCGAGACCTAACTGGCAACGAGGAACCGGCTGTGTGAAAATCTGGTGACAGTGCTTTCTAGGTATAGGACTCTGCATGTGCAAAGGCCCCAAGGCAGGAAAAGCCTGGCATCATTTATTTGGTCATCAGAGAATCAGTGGGGTTAGAACTTCTTGAGCCTGTGTGTGGTGGGAGCTGAGGTTATAGGGGAGGCAGGGACCAGTTAGGGATTTGAAACAAATAAAAACATGTAAGGGTTCTATAAAAATATGAATTTTAAATCTGTAGAATGACACCAGTACTTAGTTCTATTAGTCATTGGCAATCTATTTCTTACATATATCTGAACATAGCTAAGGTTTCACTTAATTTATTTTTACCTAGTATAACTAAAACTAGCAAATAAACTCTTGGAACTTACATAAGGAGGCGTTTTGTAAAGTTGCCTCGTTGGCTAGAATAGCAGAATATAGAGAAAAGATGGAGGAAGCAAGGAAAGGGAGCACATGGCAGAAAGACGGGACTTGAGAAGAACTGGGTGGCAAGAAAAGCATTGCAGAATCTTTTACAAGTGGTGTGTGTGTGGGGGGGGTGGGAGGGACTGGCAAAGGGAAAAGGAAGCATCTTTGAGCATTTGACATCTCATTTACCCCTTCTCCGATATTTAAAAGTAAAACAAACAAAACATTCATGTGGAATTTGAATATGACAGTGTCCTTAACAATGAAAGCAAAAGCACATCCTGTTGCCTTCTCGCCCGGAGTATCTCTTTGGTGGATATGACCTTATGGAATCGCAAAGCAAAAATCTATTTTACATTGAGAACTATTTTGGAACAGCAATGCCAAAAAACAGGAAAGTGAACAGTTTTCTCCTTTTCCTTCTCCCTCATTAACACCCAAAGTAACACAGGAAATTGGCACGAAGCACAATTTGAGACATGTGAAGCATAAAGTGTGTCCCATGTTTCAAAAAACAAAAAAAAAGACACTTCGGAGGAAAATATTCAAAGATGAGGAAGGCTTCCCAATCATCTGTTTTTAGTTCCTTTACCTAAAAATTTAAAACCCTTTATTGTATTAAATGTTAAAATAATTCTTTGGTTTGAGAGCACTTAATAGAGACAATTCTGGAAAAACATATAATCTAGAGCCTGTCTTTTCCTTGTGATAATATTCTATCAATACCTTGCCAGAAACTGTGCAAGCAAACTTTTAAGCAAGGGCTTACCTATGCACTTACACTCTCTGCTGTATGGGCAGTGTGTTCTCTGCGTGTGAAGTCACCGGCAGGGGTAGGGGTAGGGAGCCCTGAGGATCCGATAGAATGTTTCAGCAGAAACGGAAAGTAACATAGACACTTCTAATAATACACGACTGTGATTTGGTTAGTAGGCAGAGGAGGGGACATGCAGGAGGGACAAGTGCCTGAGAATGATTAGGTTTCAGAAGTTGATATGTTTGTGAGTAGAACTGAGTACCACACCCCCAGGACATCTTGTCCTTGTGTCCACTCTTACAAGGCAACCTTGGGTCCTCTTCCTCTCATTTTGAGCAACAAAAGTAAAATTCATCTTGACAACCTCCATTGTCTTGGGAGGCACTTGAAAACAAGTGTTTCAGAGAAGCCTCAGTTTCCTGCATGTCTAGAGCTTAAGGCTGCAGCTGGCTCTTTATGGAAAGCTAATACCTTGGTAATAATATGAAATCAACTAAAAGCTCAATTGTTGTACCCTCATGTTTTCTTTAAAATAAATGCCCGTTATCTTAGTTGTGTCTTATGAAACATTCTGATGGGGAAAGAAAAAGTTGAGGCAAAGGGCAGGATGCAGAACACAAAAGAGCAAATATCTGGATAGATCACAAAAATTTAATTTTGTTTTAGATGTGTAGCAGGATACAGTTTTATAAAAACGTAAGGGACTTCGGGGATGAATAATTGATTCTATCTTAAGAGGACCAACTTAAGAACTCCCATTCAGCTCCTATAATGCCTGATCTGTAATTTAGTTGGCACAGTGATTGTCAAATCCCACATTTACCACATGTTTTGGTAGAGCTATAATTTAATTTAATAACATTAAAGAGAACTCTTCAGTTTTTAGAGATCCAGGTGGTGGTACACAACAGGAGGAAATTCTGCAAAGAAATTCAGTTACTGACCACAGAGGCTGGGAAGACCAGGTATTAATGCTTGTGCATGTTACTTCTCTAGGAGGCCTTCCATACTATTTCAAAGAACAACTTAAGAGAAGTGTGACCTAATCTCAGCCTGAACCTCTTTGGCAGGAATAAAGGCTGGAGAAGATAATTTAATTGGTGAGACATAAGAGGATCCAGTGTGACTCTATGAAATGGTATCCAAGTCACACAGACGTCTTTCAGGACAGAAGTGCTGTGCAGCAGCTTGATAAAACCAGGCACTAAAGTGAGCCAAGAAGCAGCAAAACACACGTTTCCTTCTTGATTGTTGAGGCCTCTCTGTAAATGCAGTGAAATCACTAAGGGAGGCTTTAAATGTTGTTGAACAAACTGGTCGGGCTCTCATTGGATAAAGCCATTGGGATTTCAGCAGGCTATTCACTGAGACTCTATTACTTCTCAAAGGAAGGGGAGTGGGTATTTCCACTGCAACATGCTTTGATTGCATTTTCCTATGCTCAGGTCATTTGAAAAGAATGTTAAATGTTTCAGTGAGTCCGAATATCCAAATATTTATGAAAATGATAATGATTGTAGTTTGTACTTATATAGCAGCTTCCATCTGAGGCGCTCAGACATTATTTCATTACCTTTAAAAATATTATCTGGAGGTTGGTTAAGTGGAAACTATATATTTGCATTTTATCCCTAGTGAAACTCGGTTAAAGGATGTGCCAAAAAGTTGCGAGCATTTAGGCAACTTTGTGATAAGTTTATTCAATATGCTGAATTTCATCTGAAAGTAATAAAAATCAAGAGGATAAATACAGGGTTTTTTTGCATTAACATTTAATTGATAGAATTTTCCTTAGTATGCTTTACTCCTCTCAGCCTGATTTCTTCCTGCCTGTTCTGACTCCAGGGTAAACTAAATAAAAGAATCCATTTACAGTCAGCTTTCAAGTGATAAGAAGCTGTCTAGGAAAGCTCAGAGGTATTGACTCGAAGTCTGATAAATACAGAAATAGATGGTTTAGTAGTCAAAGCAAAAGCCTAAATACAGGTTTCTTACAGCAAGGAGAAGCAATAATGCAAGGCAGTTCTCTCTGCACCGCCCCCCATACTTGAGAAATATTGGGTTGGCCAGAAATTTCGTTTGGGTTTTTCCATGTTTCCACAGACTCCTTCTAAAGTATGCATTAACCATTTTTATTCCATAGACTCCTTTGGCAATCTGGTGTAGCTTATGGACCTCTTCTCAGACTAATGTTCTTAAGTGCATAAAACTTAAATTCAAAGACTTACAGAGAAAACCAATTATACAGAATTACAATAATCAAAATATTAAAAAATTGTTAATAGTTAATATAGGTGCATCTTTACTAACATAATAAATAAGATCTAGCATCAGGATCGATAACTTCTGTAGTTTTGAATTAGTGATCAGCATAAAAAATATTCGACTTTCACAGTAATTGTAATGCCCTATAGGAATACCTTTTTGTCACTAATATTTATTGTAGAAAGAAATGTTATATTTCAGTAAGAAGTTAGTGAAAATAAAATGTCATAATTTTATCCTCAGTCTTCAAGAACCCTGTGTTAGGGTTCTTGGGCCTAGGGAGCCAAAGACCATAGTTTGAGACACACTGATATAAGGAATCCAATGTTAGAATTTATGAAGGGTGATCATGTGACCAAAGTAAATTATTGGTTTGGACTCTTAAGGATTAGTATATGAAAATTTCAGCTGAGTTTGGGGTCCTATTATAAGAAGTAATATAACACTTATTATAAAATAAGAAGTAATATAACACTTATTATAAAATAAGAAGTGTTCAGACATTTGAGGGAAACTGCTTTATAATTTAGAGTTTTGTTAATATAGAGTTTTAAAAACTGAATGACATATGTAAATAATAGAACCATCAAGAGTGCTTTGACCTTAATACTTTCCTGTGACTGACAGAGTGAAATCCAAATTCCTCAGCATGGTGGTAAAATCCTATCTAGCTTTTCCAGGCTTGTATCCATCTACTTTCTTCCTGCCTAAGGGACACCCCTACTCCTGCTCTTGCAAATCACCACTCTCCAATGCTCAGTGTTCCAGACAGATCAATCCTCTATTCTTTAGCCTATATTTTCCTGCCACTGAGGATGTATGCAATTTATTCGTTTCACCTATTCTCCAATTCTACTGCACAAGTCCTATCCTTTGAAGCCAAATTGTGTCCTCTTGTAGTTTGGCTCATATCTTACTTTTTTTCAAATACAAAACAATAATCAAACATTTAACAACCAAGCCAAAAAAGCATCATATTTATTATATTATTTGTTATATTTATCATTAGAATTCACCATATTTACAATAACTTACTTTTAATTATATACATTTATGGTTGTATTTTTCTGTACTGTGAGCTTTGTTATAATCTGAATTGTGTCCTCCCAAAATTTCTGTGTTGAAGCCCTAACTCCCCAGTACCTCAGAATGTATTGATAATTGTATTTGGAGACAGGGCCTTTAAAGAGGTGGTTAAGTTAACATGAGGCTCTTAGGGTGAGCCCTAATCCAATCTACTGGTGTCATAAGAAAAGGAAACTTGGGCACAAAAAGAGACACCAGGAATGTGTGTGCACAGAGGAAAGGTCATGTGAGGCTGCCATGATCTGTAAGCCAAGGAGAGAGGCCCCAGGAGAAACCAAACTTCGTGACTCCTTGATCTTGGACTTGTAGACTCCAGAAGTGAGAGAAAATAAAAATCTGTTGTTTAAGCTACCCAGTCTGTAGTATTTTGTTATAGCAGCCCTAGTAAACTAATACAAGTTATGAATGCTTGTACACTCAATATCTACGGATTCTTTGTAAATTTAAAAATAGAGGAGAGAGAGAGAGAGAGAGAGATATGAAGGACCATGAAGTGGAGATAAGAAGGTGTGTCTCTGTTCATTTTGGAGACATTTCCCCTTTCTCATTTCTGTTTCTCCAGAATTCATTATACCTTGGTCAAATTGATTGATAATGAAAAATGCAGAATTAATTATTAATTTAAGATGTTGATTATTTTTTCCCACTCAGATTGCTAATAGACATGATTATCAAACAAAAATGGTTGTTGCAACATGATAGTTTGATAATCTATATTGCATTTGTAAATGGAAATGCTACAGTGAAAAGAGGAGGTTATGTCAGAGAATGTCAATTAAGGAAAATGAAGTAAGGAAGTATTAAAATATTTGAAAAAATATTCTCAGAAGGTAATATATAGAAGAATTAAGGGACTATTGGCATAAGAAAGGAGGAAAGATACAAGCTATGTGGTGTAGAAATACATAATATTATGCAGTAAGAGGAAAAAATGGCCAAGAGAGCTGATGAGTGAAAGCCTGTTGATGAGGGTTAGAAAGAGGTTATTAGAAAACAGATGAGTGGCATCTTTCTCATACTGGCAGAGTGCCTTAGAGGTAACAAGAAATTAAGAAAAACCTCAGTATGGAGTAATGACATCATCTGAGTATAAATGGGTTATATAAGATCAGGTAGGGCCGAGTGGTATTGAAGAAAAAGACAAGCATCTAGCTAGTCCACCTGTTTAGCAGGATAATATATTTCATATTGTAATGAATAAAAAAGGATTTTGAAAGTTGGTTATTATAAGAAACTTTGCTATTATTATCCGCTCATTCTCACTGGAGGAAATGTAAATGGTTAAGTTGGCAATAAGCTCTTGTATTGAACTACACAATTCTTGTACCTTTACTGATGATAAAGACATGAGAGAAACAACTGAGGACAAGAAACTTCATTGGGGCTTCCCTGGTGCCACAGCAGTTAAGAATCCGCCTGCCAACGTAGGGGACACGGGTTCGAGCCCTGGTCTGGGAAAATCCCACATGCCGCGGAGCAACTAAGCCCGTGCGCCACAACTACTGAGCCTGCGCTCTAGAGCCCGCGAGCCACAACTACTGAAGCCTTCGCGCCCTAGAGTCGTGCTCTGCAACAAGAGAAGCCACCTCAATGAAAAGCCCACGCACAGTAACAAAGACCCAATGCAGTCAAAAATAAATAAATAAATAAATTTAAAAAGAAAAAAACACCAAAACTCATTTCAACCTCCTAGAAACTTCTGGTTTCTTCTAGAAAAAAAGAAACTTCATTGACTGGCAATGTTTCATTCATTCATTCATGCAACAAAAATTTACTGAGTGACTGCTATGTGCCAGGAACCATTCTAAGTATTTGGATACAACAGTGAAGAAAGCAGAGAAAAATTCTCCACTCATTCTCAAGAAATGTTGATAGCCCTTATTTGATTGGACATAAACTCATACAAGCTTGGGAAGTGAATGAAGATTTTAAGGTGGCAGAGGTGATTTGAACAACTCATTTCTATTGTAGATGTGGACATGAAGCCTCAGACACCTTTCTAAGATTGTCCCAAGAAGTGACTCTTAATAGGAACACATTGTAATATTGGATATATCATTTTTTACCTGACTTTGCTGCAGGGGACACTTACTAACACCCGAATTTAAACAATGAACAATTTAGTGTCAGTCACAAGTCATTAATAGACTTACATACACTGAGCTCCCACACGCCTGAGTGTGGACTGAGAAAGGTCTGATTTGGATGGTCCTGAAGCCTCTTCCTTTTAGTAGAATAGTAGGAATCTGGCTCAACAGAAGCTGCCTATTTCTAACAAGGTCATTCTCTGCGCAGGAAGCTCATACCGTTAATGGAGTCAAGTGGGTGTTCCCTGTTCCCTCTGTCATTCCTAGAATTACATAAAATGGCCCAAGGACCATTTTTACTCTCTGTGTCCAGTCTAGGGTCATCTAAGCTTGCCTCTCTGTGGGCTAAGGAGGGTGTATGGGATCAAGTGTGTTCTGTCACTTCTTAGCTTCTAAATCTCCTCTTCAGTAAGCACTATTTTAATTTATTATTAAATTCAATAGTAAATGTGCACTATTTGTGTAAATAGTCATGTACTCTTTGAATGAACTGCTCTCATGGAATTTATATTCTAGTGTGGGAAATAGACAATAAAACATATGTAAAATATTTATTTGTTAGATAGTGATAAGTTCTAAGGAGAAAAATAAAGCAGGAAAGGGATATAGAACGTGTGAGTGTGCATGTGCGTGTGTGTGTTGCTATATTAGATGAAGTGCCCAGGGCAGACCTCATTGAGAAAGTGCCATTTGGGCAAAGACCTGAAGGAAGTGAAGAGAGAACCAAAGGAATTTCTGGGAGAAGGATAAGCATTCCAGGCATAGATCATTTGAAATACTAAATGTTCCATTAATATTTTATATGATTATTTATGGACTAGATTCTTCAGTTAATATTTATTAAATTAAAACAATTTTCTGAACCCCTGCTAGGAATTGGTGGTGTAAGAAGTTTTGTCCAAAGCATGTTATAATATGAGATTGAAGAATTTTTTTGATCTTACTTGTGGAATTCTATTGTAATGTCAGTGGAATTGTGCTTGGCCCATATTGACTACTTGGTAAGTCTCTGTTGGATACATGAATAAATAGATGATCAGCCATCATTTGCCTGGTACTGTTCCGGTTGCTGTGGGAGATGTGCCCTAGGAGTTTGATGCTCTCCCAGAGCAGAAGGGCTAACACCAGGGAACTGGCAAATAAACAACAATCGTGATCAAAGGTACCATACAAAAGGAAAAATTGAGCGATATGTTAAGTGGGATATAATATGTAATTTTAAAAAATTAGAAAAGTTGTTTTACAGGAGATGACATTTAAAATTACATTAAAGCATAGGCTCCTGACAGAGAAAAATAGTAACAATACCCCGGAGGACAGAAAATACTAGAAAATGGGAGGAAATACAAGATGTTCAATTTTCCTGGAACATAGAGCTTGAGTCAGAGAGTAGATAGTGATAAGCCAGGGAGATAGATTGGAGCCATATTGTATAAGGTTTTGGATTCTGGTCTGAGGCATTTGTAGTTAATCCAACAGAAAAGGGGAGCCGTTGAACATTTTTGAAAGGAGAGAAAAATAATCCAATCTGAGGTGTAACTTAAACATAATTCTCTGGCAGGGTGGCTGGCTCAAGGAACAGAGAGATGAATCAGTGAGCCTCTGCCATGGGGATGAGGCAGGTACTGGGGTGTGAGGGGTAGCTTTTGGAATGCCTTTGTCAGTCACAAGAAAGCCAGAGGGGAGGCCAGTGTGCAGTGGTGGGAAGGGGGCATGTGTTGGGTGGAGCTGGATAGTCATTTGCATGCTTAGCTGTTAGAACTGGAGTTTGAAGCTGTCTTCTTTCAAACATTAAAAAAAATAATCAAGCCTTATATAATACACTGCTAATACAACAAATGAAATTTTGGGATATTACCCTAACTTTCCTTGACCAGTTTAACTTACTGATCTGGAATGCCTACAACAATAAAGAATTCAGAGACTGTAGGTATTCACACTTTGTTCTCTTTCATATTTTTCTGTCTTCCCTTAATAAAGAGAATCTTAAAAAGCCACAATACCTTATTTGTTAAAATCTCAGTAAATAAGATATTGATGCTCCTACTGGACTGTGGGTTATTTTATGCTTAATCTCAAAAACATTGACTTTCATATAACATTTAAATTTGAACCCATGCTGTTTATAACTATTTGGATCTATTTAATGTAGTATGCTGGCATATTTTATAGTTCCAAGATGACAAGTCACTCCTCATTAGATTAGCTCATTTCAGGATCATCCTGCACACACTTGTGTTCCCCAGCATGCTCTCCTTCTATGGGATTGATTACCTTTTAATGACTACACCCTGTCATGCCTTATTGCTTTCAAAAACGTAACATATGTCCTAGAGAAGCCTGTTATAATTCTACAGCCATGCATCTATATATAGGTTAGTCTAAACTTACATGAAACATCCTAACAATTACTTACTCTAGTCATAGATGAACTTCAATTTTATACGTGGATATATCTCATTTGATTTCTCATCATGTTTAGTTGAATAAAGTATAAATGGTATCTTGTGAATCCTTCACAAGGTACATGCATCTTGGTAATTTGGGAAAAAATAAAGACATATCCCAGTAGATAACAACACGAATCAATATACGATAGTGATAGGAACGTTGAGGTGTGCAGAGTAATATAATGGCAAAGCAAATGAGGTCTCCAAATGCCCCAACAAATCTATACTTTTTTGAACAAAAGGAAATACAGGAAAAACAAATGTGGAAAATGAGAGGAAGATTTCATCAGAGGCCAGATAAATAAATGATGTTTCAAATACATATTTTAAAGCTAGTAAGGAGTGAAAAAGACCTCTAACATAAAATTCCAATTTATTAGCAGCAGAGTTGCTCTTTGCCAATAAAAAGAATAGCAGAAGAAATTTTAAAAAATTACAGACGAATATGTAGGGTTCTAACAATGTCACTAAATTTTTCTTCATACTGATTTCATGAAAAATATAGATGCAAAGTAGGAAAAACAAAAACGGAGAAAATTAGTTTTGAAGATCTGTAGAAAAAGATTGAAAGCTATAGGAGAACCATATTAAATTTTGAAAACAAAGCAAATGTTTTAAAACATTTAACCATATTTTGCAACCACAGATCAAAGAAACAAAAATAAATAAGACACTTCTATAATATATACTATGAAGGAAGACCAATGACATGAAAGGAACCAAAAATAAAGAAAAAAAAGGAAAGGCTTTCAATAGTCTGAAGATCACCAGAGCACTGATGGTTGAATCAATGCCACCTCTTTAATCTACTATAAATTCTGTCATTCTACTTCTGGATTTTCTTTACTGTTAAGTTGCTTTTCCCTCATTTAAATATCCTTTTAGTAACCGTTAGCATAGTATCCGCTAGCATAGAGGGCTAGCTTGAGTTCGGGAATTTGCAGAGCTGGTCATAGTGGCAGAGTAGGTTAAGTCCTAAATTGTAGTCTTTCCTGGCTTTTCCAAAAATGAAAAAAAAAAAACAAAAAGCACAAGTGGGTTTACCACAGTGACTTTAAAATGCCCAGTGTTGAAAGCAGAGGTAGGAACTTTTCCTGACACTACTATCTCACTGTCACACAGAACAATGAGGAAGGGGCCTCAGGCAACCAGCCCTGGCTTTTAGTTATTTTGGGCCTTCTATCCAGAAATGTTGGAATAAAATAAGGTGGAAGATCTTGGGTAACACACCTAAACCATCACTTCTTTTGCTTGCTTGCTTATTTATTTAGTTTAAAAATAGAGTTGACCCTTGAACAATGGCTGGAAGTTAGAGATGCCGACCCCACCCTCCTACCCCCCCCCTCGCAGCTGAAAATCTGCATATAATTTATGATCGGCCCTCTGTATTTGTGGTTCCTCTGTATCCACGTTCAGCATCTGGATTCAACCAACCGTGGATCGTGTAGTATCACAGATTTACCATTGAAAAATATCCACCTGTAAGTGGACCCTCAAAGTTCAAACCCATGTTGTTGCAGGGCCAAATGTATATCTTTTGTAATGAGTACATTGAAAAAGCGACACAAAAGGAGTTTAGTTATGCAAACTAAGGTAATCTCCCAAATGTGTTAGTCTCAAGTGTGGATATTAATTATTTATTTAATTAATTCAGTAAATATACATGTGCCAGACATTAGCTTAGGTATCAGGGCATGAAATGGCAGAAAAGACACAGTCTGTAGCCAGAAAGCATTTCAAAGAGGATGGAAAGTCAAATAAAGAAAACCTTATTTAATATTTTCAGTTTTTATCCCCAGCATTTACTCAGTGCCCAGCAGATAGGAGATTCTGAATAAATTGCAGTTTAATGAATTAGAGGATGTGGTGAGAAATCAAATGAGACAAGGAATTCAGTGTGGCAATTAGCTCAGTTGCTGGTGGCATTCTTCAGAACTTTGTTTATTACGCTGAGCTTTATGTTAACTACATTTACAACCGTAAATACTGACTGGGGTCATCCCAAATGACTTCAGGTTTCCAAGGTTCTCTGCCAAACCTCTCAATAGCTGCAGTGAACAATTTGCAAGCTCAGTTAATTGGAACCTGCTACTGATGCAGGTGCATAGTAGAAGCAATTGAAGAAGCGTTTTGAAAATTAAGCCTTTGAGGAACTTACTAAAAGAGTCATGGAAATTAGAGCTGAGAAAGATCTGATTGTGCTAGGTAATTCATCCCTTGAGGACTGGTATGCGATTGTCTTTTACAGCCAATTTTCCCATATATTTTTCTACTTGAAGTTTGAATGACTCAGATAAAAGGGCTTCTAATATTTCCATTGGGACAATATTATAAAAGACCTCATATTAAGAAATATTTTCTGATACACATCCTGAATTTTCCTTTGCTTAATTTCATCCCATTAACCCCAATTACACCTCCCTGGGGCAACAATAAACAATTTCAGCTTCTTTTCTGAAGTTGCGCTTTTCAGAGATTCCCCATTCTTTCCCGGCATGATAGAGTCTGGCTGTGCACCTCAGTTCCTTTACTTTGTATTCAAGGGCCAATCGAGGCCTTCTAATCACTTTTATTTCCTTTGTTTTGAACGCCTTCTAATCTGAAGGAATTTTGACTCTTCCTATAAATCCTTATATGCTGTATACCCATTGTGGTCCGTGCATATGAACCCTGATCATATAATAAGCTATTTTTCTCCAGGTGGAACTGGTAATAAGAATGTGAAAAAAAATCTCAGTGTAAAGGGCATGTATGAAAAGCTAAACTGACAGAAATCACATTCTTGTTAGGATTTTCATCTTGCTGAATACAATTTTGTGCTAAAGAGATTATCTTAGGAGGTTGTGTCTACAGTACTGTTATTGTGCTGGTTGATTTATAATCAGAGTGTGTGGTTAGCAAAGCTGCATCCTTCATTCAGAAAGAGATTTTGTTCTACAGACAAGGTGACATGAAGCACTTGCCCTTCTAAAAGAGGATTAGAGACTTTTACATTTTAAAGTCCATTTTGGTATAATTACTAACATGAAGCCAGTTTCCAATTTCATATAAGAAAGATCTCTAAGGAGACATCCAGCTTAAT
Source organism: Pseudorca crassidens (assembly GCF_039906515.1). Taxonomy (NCBI): domain Eukaryota; kingdom Metazoa; phylum Chordata; class Mammalia; order Artiodactyla; family Delphinidae; genus Pseudorca; species Pseudorca crassidens. The sequence goes on from NC_090308.1 coordinate 36,629,633, forward strand.
TAACTGAGAAATACGGGTATGACAATTTCACACTGATAGAGTGTGACTTACTATAAAGACCCTAACCTCACCTGACCACTTTAGTGAAAACTGGCTAAAAAACAGTGTTTAAAATTATGTCTATACATGGGCATTAAGAGCCAAGAGGACAAAAGAAAGAGGGCAGAGTAATTTGGATATTTTCTTGTTCATTCTGTTAATGTGTAGTCCATGAGATACTTGAAATATTTTTGGCATGTGTGTCAGAATTCATCTCATAAGTATAATTTCATAAATAGATTTTTTTGTAAACAGAATTCATTCATTTCATCAACAGAATTCACTTCTACCTTTATAGAATATGTGCTTATATATATATAGTCCTTGTTTAACCTGTCACTGTATAATGAGCATAAGGATGCGTCTATGCGTTCTGCTGACCTAACTGGAACTCTGGCCAAGCTCTGCCAAGCAGTCATGAAGTAGTAGATAACTGTGGAATTGCTTCCCTGTAAAATTGGTTGGTTGGTGTAAACCATAACATTCTCCAAACATACAGGCATGCACACACAATATATATTAATCAATATACCATTTTGATAACGACAAAGTTTGATCATGTTCAGAATGGAGGAAATAATAAGTGGATGGGAGTAAGAATGAAGAGAAAAATAAAAGAAAACCTGAAGAAATTAAAAGAAGATAAACTGGGAAGAAGAGAAGCAAATAACTTTTTCCCCCATTACTTCCCACTTTTTATTTAATGCCTAGAGTATGTTTTAGGGACTTGCATTATCAAGAGCTTTGAGTAAATGTGAAGAGTAAAGGGGAAAATGCCTAAAATATTAGGATTTAGAAACTCTTCTGCAAGATGCCTGAGGTTGATCACAATTCTCCCCCAAGAGCAATATCTGAGCTTCCCCTTCTATCTCATCTCCTTCTGCTGTTAGAAAATAGGAATGAAGTGAGGATATGGACCATGTAGTGGGGTTGTGACCTCCACTGTCTTTTAACTGAAAAATGGGAGTTGAAAAATAAAGCTATATAATATTTTCTGAAATATAGACACTTTTGCATATATGTTCATATGAAGCCAGATTTTAAAATCTATTTTTTAACCCAAGTATTCCTTTCCACCTAAAGATTTGGGCACATACCTACTCTACCTTAGCCAAGGGCTTGCTAGGTTCAATTTGCATGTCAATAGACCTGCTCAATTATACTCCAATAAAGATGTAAAAAAAAAAAAAACCCACAATAGACCTGCTGACGTGAACCATGATGGATAGATCCCATTAAGGAATTCACTCACCCATGCCTAGCCTGTTTTATCAAGGGATATTTCTAACTCATCCCGCCTGAAATACACATTTAGATTCCCACTGACCAAGAGGGACTTAACATTTCCCTGGGCTTGACTAAACTTGAGACAGACTTCTTCCAGACTCTATCCCCACGGCCCACCGCCACCCCACCCTTCTTTTTCTTAGAGCACTTCCTTTAGAAAACTTGTATTTGTAAATTCTTTCTCTGTCCCTTTGGGATGTAAATCTTTTTAAAAGCTTCTTGACAAATTTATAACCCAGGAATGTCTTTCTCAAGGTCATGAGAGCCACCCTTTGAAAAGTAATCATCAAGGAAGATAGCATCCCTATCACCTAGTTTCTGTGGGAGGATAGGAGCTTAACTTCATAGGGCACCTTCCCCCAAGTTGTAAAACTATCTCCTGTCTGAAGATACTACAAAGTTTACTTTTCCTCTGGCTAATGCCAATTAACAAACACAGGTGGCTTTATATTACCAGATCTCCAAATATTTCTCATCATATTTCGGTCAGCCCTTGTAAGTATACCATTGGCTTTCTAAAAATCAGCTCCTGTCCACCTAGAAAGCCTAAATATTAGTTTTTTTTTTTAAAAAAAATCATAGTATCTTTTCTAACCACTCTGAACACTCACTATATATAGAATACAGAAGGTTGCTTGAATGAAGGTAGCAAAGAAGAGAAAGATACAGCCTTTTAGGAATTTACTATCTTTACAGGGATAAAAATATAAACACACAGGCACTGCCATTTAGTAAGCAAGATAGCTAAAAAGATAAAGAGTTAAAAGAAGACACAGAATGGTATACTTATAAGACAGATATATTTAATTTAAATTCAGCATATATTAAGTATGCACTATGTTTTATCTACCCTGCTAGGTTCTACATTAATTCCTCCATCCATCCATCCTTCCATCTGTCCATCCATCCTTCCATCCATCCAAACCTCTTATGAATGACTAATTTGTACCTTTTGTTAAGTGCTATAGATAAAATGATAAATAAGACATTTTTGCACTCAAGAAGCTCATAATGTACTAGAGGGTACAGATAGGTGTAGACATTACCCCTAAAATGTCACAGTACTAAATGCACATGGTTATGGAACATCCAAGGATGAAGGTTGACCTGAGGGGTCAGGGACAACTTGACAGAAGACGTGGTGAGCTGAAGGTCTGAAGGCAAAATGAGGTTCTCTAGGGCAAATGAATAACTAACATTTAGTTAAGGGCTATTGTATGACCTTGTGTTATATGATTTTTGTGTATATTATTTCAAAGCCTCAAAATGTCCCTGCAAAGTAGGTTTTAATCACATTTTAATCACATTCCCAAGCCAAGGAGGCATGTGGCAGCTTCAGGCCTAGTAAGTAGCAGAGTGAGTAGTTCAAGTTCAAAGCAAAGTGGTTTCCAAGTTTATTCTATTTCAATTACACCACATGTCCCCAAAAAGACGGGCAGAGAAAGTTCCATCCAGGCAGAAAGAAGGACATGGGCAAAGAGAAGTGTGGTGCAGAATTTTGCAAGTATTTCAGTGTGTCATAGGCCACGAGTAGAAAACGGTGAGAAATGGGTCTGAAGAGTGGGGTGGGCCCAAATTATGAAGAATCAGATTTGCCAGATAAATTAAATTGAATTTTACAGTGTGGAATTTGGATCTAAAATAAAGAATTTTAGACAGAGGACTAGGGTGTGAGTCAACTATGGTAGCTATCTAGAGGTTGCATTGGAACTGGGAGAGTATTTGGAGAACAGTTCAAAAGACCTGATGTACAAAGATGAACACAGCATAGACCCCACCCACCATAAAGGCTCTTTGAAACTTATTGGGAATCTTTGTATAATTAGGACCTTCTCCAAGGATGTAAAGTTACTGATGTATATTTTTAATTTTCTTTTATTTTAATCTAGCATGAATTCATGGATTTCTTGTTGTGGCAGTGACAGTAAGGATCCTAAATATGCCACCTCCTATTCCCTGGAACCTGTGAACATGTTATGTGACTAAAGGATCTCTGTAGATATGATTAGGTTATAGATCTGGAGATGGGGAAAGTATCTTGTATTATCCAGGTGAGCCCCGTTTAATTACACAATCCCTTAAAAGCAGAGAACCTTTTAAAGTGAGGGTCAGAAAGATGCAGCATGGAAGGACTCCACCTGCCATTGCTGGATTTGAGGATGGTGGGAGGAGGCTGCAAGCTGAGGGAATTGGCTGCCTTTAGAAGCTGGGAATAGCCCTCAGCTGGCAGCAAGGAAATGGGGACTTCGCTCATGTAAACTCCAAGAACCGAATTCTTCCAACAACCCCTGAATAAGAAAAGACACAAATTCTTCCCTAGAGCCTCTAGAAAAGAGTGCAGCCCTGCTGACACTATGATTTCAACTCAGTGAGACCGTGTTGGGCTTCTGACCTACAGATGCTGTGAGCTAATAAATTTTTGTTGTTTTAAACCATTAAGTTTATGGTAATTTGTGACAGCAGTAATAGAAAACTAATACACTTGCAAACTTAATGTCAGAGCTGAGGGAAGCGTCAAATGGTGCCAAGAAAAGCTTTAATAAATATTTTCACAGAGGTGCAATAAATCAAATGGGGAAGATAGAGAAACCCAAAAATAAAAGTACAGGACTCCAGCATTTTTATGATCTTGGAACAGCAGGAGCTAAGAGGCCATGTGTGTGCTTTATTCTGGAATCTTCTAAAGGACGTGAGGAGAGCATGGGAGCTACTCTAGGTGTTAGAATTGTGTCATAGGTGTTAGCAGAAATGCTTATGTTCCTTTGTGCACCATTCATTCTTCCATTCATTCAATAAATACTTGCCTAGCACCTCCCAGTCTAATGGGGGTATGTCAATCTGTAAACAGCTGCAGTGTGGAAAAAGCTGAGATAGGTTTTTTACAGGATAATTGTTGATGACAGCACTATTCGAATGTGCCTTATCAGTTGGTGATGATAATGTGCAGAGTTAAACGTTCAGAAACTTTATAGCAAATCGAGAATGTGATTTTATGGCTGTTGAATCTAATAATAAAAACGAGCTTGTTTTAATGTTTTTTTAAATTTATTTTTTGTAGTAACTTATTTTTTCTGTACTTTATAAAAATATCCATTGTGATGGATTGGGAAAATAAAAAAAAAACAGCGAGTTTGAGAAGCACTGGTCTAGCATTTAAAAGAGGTAGCAAGACTAGACCCGGTGGAAATAGAGGGAAGGAGGGGAAGTCGAGGGTGTCCTGTCTCAGCTGTTTTTTTGGCCTGAGTTTTTTATATTTTCAAGAAGCTGCATTATGGAAAATATACGGAATACCTTTGCAGAAGTCAATGTCCCTCCTCTGTTTGCATGTAAGTCCCCCTCCACCATCTCTCCTGTTAGCCCAGTTCTTTGAAGAAACTTTCACATAGCAAAAATTTATGCAACTATTCATCCCATCAATTAAAGATTTTGAAATAGATCCTATTTAAGTAACATCCACACAGTAGCTGAGCACAGTTTTCCTCTTCACCCTCTGTACTAGGAGCTTGTGCTAATTTTCCTGGCATCTCTCCTTCACACTAAGCTGTTCTCTGATAAGGTGCAGCTTGGGAAATCCATTGCTCTCTGGACCAGTCAGGTTTTCACACCAGTTAAGTTAATTGACAGAAGGCTTAACATATTTCTTAATTATGGCTGCAAAGTCATTACTGGAAGAATCCCTCAAATCATAGAAAAACAGTGTTTTCTGATTCACTGGTTATGAAACTGGCACAGTGAAAGCACAACACACAACCTGATGGGATTCTAAGAAGTGAGAGAGTCCTGATGGAGGTCACAATCAGGTGTTCCCCCAATTCTGATCTTATGCAACATCTCTCCACCTTGGGTGCCTTTGTTCTACAAATCTTACGAACAATTATTTAAAAATACTGAATGTTGTCTTTGAAATTGCTTTGGAAATTTACTATTATTATAAAAAGGTAAAAGGTACTATTCATAGAGAGAAATAGCCACTGAATTCTGGTTTGCTAAAAATGCCTCTTAGGCTTGCTTAATCCATGTGAGATAACTTGTTGCTACTAATACTTCAATTAGTCTTTGTTTTCTTTGGATATCACACAGTTAGTAATACATTATAGATTCACAGAATTATAGACGTGAAAGTGTCCTTAGGAGATGATCTAGTTCAATTTTCTCATTTTATGGATAAGAAAGTTGAGACTCAGTGAGATTAAGTGACTTCCCTTAGGTCACTTAGCTTATTAATGGTAGAGCAAGTCTAGAAGTTTTCCTATTTCTTGGCTTGAAAATTTTCTTTGTATAATTATAAAAGTAATAAATACTCATTGTAGAAAACTTGGGATATACAGAAGGTATAAAAACAAATTAAAATCCTGTGTAATTCTACAATTCAGAGATATGTGTTTTTAATACTTTCTTACTGTATATAGATATAAATTTTTTCCTCTGAAATTGGGATTTAATTGCATAGTTTGGTATCCTCTTTTATTCAACATTAATATGTCAAAAACTTTTTTTCACTGTCATTAAAACATTCTCTAGGCTATGTGTTTAATAACTGAATGAATGGTCCAACTAGTAAAACTATCTTTGGTCGTTGGTGAATGGGAAGACTGTTAGCATCTTGTACTTCTTTTTAAACTAGTCTTGTTTCTTTCCTTTGTCCATTTTTTCACATTTTTATCATATCGTTATTCATCAGTGATTTATAAATGTTCTTTAACTATTTAGGACACTAATTCTCTTTTCTCCTACCTTCATAAATAGAGTACTAGAACATTTTAATTTTTATTATGATCCAGGGTTATCATTTTGAATTTCACCTCTTACCATGGGCTATATTATGGGTTAAGAAACTTGCCAAGATCACACAGCTGTAAGAGACAGATCACTGATTCACTTTGCTGTACAGCAGAAACTAACACAACATTGTAAATCAACTATACTCCAATAATAATAAAAAAGCAAACATGTCATACAAAAACCTCTTTCCTAATGCACCTGCTTTTCTGTATAGCTGAGACCTAAAGAGTAGGGCTTATACCCAAATTGCTATACAGTTAATCAGAGATTTACAACTGGTAAAGTATTCTGACAAGAAGTAACTAACAAATCAATATCCTATGTCTTTTACTTTTCATTTTGATTCTCTTTGATACCTGGAACTGAAAACATCCCCATACTGTTCAACCTTAAGATTGTTGTTCAGCTAATGACTCTTAACTTTTCTTCTCCATTTATGCCATAGGATGTCTCAAGATTAATGAACAACTTCATAACCTATTTATTATTATTATTATTTTGATAACCAGGCAACCTTATGGAAAGAGAACATTTATATGGATTTGTGGACTAGTGATTTGTCTGATCTTTGGAATACAGCAATGTCTAGGTAAAGAATATACAGAAATACAATTGAGAAATAGCAGAAACATTCGTATCCTTTCTGGAGACATGAACGTTTCTCTTATTTCAGTAGCTATGATTGTTCTAAATTTGATATTTAGTCACAGATCTCAGTAAACAGTTTTTAAAATAATATTTAAAAGAAAGAACATGTAAAATAACTTGAAAATTTGTAATGTTATCATATGTTTTATTCCATAATAATTTTTGATTTGGAAAATAAAGATAAGTTGAAAAGTACTGCAGATTCATAGTTCAGAAAAAAGGAGATTTTAGGAAAATTCTGATACCCATAAAATTTCCACTAATGGGAAACATCCTAAATATTAGACTCACCTTTAAATTTAAGTCTCAGAAATTTTGTCACATTAAATGTTAAAATCCCATCAGGTGATGGACAAATTGAATGCCTCTAAGTGTTTATACTTCTACTTTGATATATTCGTATTTTAAACCTTTTTGTAAAATCTTCTTTAGCTTTAAGTATGTGAGAATATTTACATATTCTGTCATTCACTTTCCCATTTCGATCTAGTTTCGATTAAATTCCTTCCTTTGGGAACTGGCCACATCTTTTGCAGTAATTGAACATTTTACAGTATCCTGCATTAGACTAATTTATCTTCTCCACTATAGTAATAGGTGTCTGAAGAAAACTAATTGCAAAAAAAAACAGATGAGAACCCAAAGATCTCCCAGCAATTTGAAAGTGGCTGGCATTCAAGCCAGGCATTTTATGGGTTGATAGAATCTTTGTTAATTGTGAGAGACATTTGCTCTTTACTGGAAAATGGAGTTAACATGTAGCCAAGGATGACATCTCCCCTCTTTGAACTTTACCATCTTAAGGACACTTCTTGGAAAACATTTTAGTTTTATGCTTCTAAATGAGCAGCATCTGTCTCTTTAGTGGTGATAGGAAAGTGCTGATAGAAAGATATGTTGGAAAACAGCTCTGCTAAAATCTGTGTATTCCCCAATCATGACCATTGTTAATTTAGTAGAAAGGATATGCATCATCATTTAATCAATTGATGGGGCCCCTACATGACCCCAAATGCATAAAATGAAGTAGATGTTATGTTACTTGGTTTCTAAATAGTTGAGAATTAATTTTTAAATTATAAGCTTTCTGGAAGTGTCTGATGGTCACTACATGGGCGTAAAGTAAGGCCTCTCCCTACTCCCCAAATCTGAGAGAAAACAGAAAAAGTAAATAGATGAGGACCTACTAATTTTTAAAAACCTAGTAGCAGAGGAAATTTGGGAATTCACAAGGTCAATCAAAGTCATTTGAATAAAGTATGATGGAGTAACCAGAGAAGTGACACATAATCACTGTCCTAAGTGACTCAAATGGTCTTGTAATCCAGATCCACTCCTCTCCCGACCAAGTTAATAAAAACAAAAGGCCAGAGAGGAAGGATTTGTCTGTGTTCCCCCGGCACTTAAGTACATAAGCCAGTAAAATGTGTATGCAGTGGAACCAAAAATATTTTTCTGGTTTATCCCTATAGTAGCAAGGGATGTATCAGGCTACCCTGTTTCAATTCCATCAGCCATTAATCAAAATAATCACTGTGCTCTGGTTCCAAGCTCATTCTCAAAAAAATAAAAATAAAAAAGATAGAACAGTAAAAAAGAAGCACAGAAACAAATTTTTCTTACTATAACTTGCTTCTTAATGTAGATTTTTCTAATAATTTTTCTAATAAAACCAACTGATCACAATTATCTTGTCTGTTGGGCAGTTTTTTCATTAGAAATTAATAACTTGGTCATTTATCAACATTTTTATAAATTACCATTGGCTCTACAGCAAATTCTTCTGGCTGTGGTTTATGTCAGTGAATTTAGTGAGTCTCCTGACCCTGATTTCCTCTGGCAAACTTGAATGTCTGGGAACCTTGAATCCTGAGCTAAATAGTAGACTATGACAGGAACAGATAATATCCCCTTCTTTGGGTTGTGGAACAGTGAACTTACCAACAATACCTCTAACATCTCTAATTTCAATGCTGCCTCTAATGATCATGGAATTCGTAGGAGAAACAGGAAAGAGAGCAGAAGCAGCTGTGTAAATGTTTGCGCATATGCACCATTTTAAATGATGGAATAAATGGCGAAACGGGGATTTTAACTCATCATACACATAACATTCTCAATTCTTAAATAATTCATCTTCAATCTAATCTTTATCTAAAACACATTGAGGGCTTACGACATTCTGAGTTTTATATGTGTAGTGGTTTACTGAATCTCACAAAAATCTTCTGGGGCAGGTGCTATTTGCTTTCACAGACCAGGATGTTGAGGTATAGAGAGATTAGGTAATTTGCCAAGGTCACATGGCTAGTAAGGAGCAGAACTATGGTTTGTCCCAGTGGATCTGACACCAGAGTCTGTACTTTCAACCTCTACAATGCCCTGTCTCTATGATGCCACAGTGTCTGTTTATTGATGGCCTACAGTGTGCCGGGCATAATGCCAGAAGCTGAGGAGGAAGCAGTGAGCAGGACTCACAAGGTCTCTACTCTTAAAGGCTTAGGCTAACACTTCTGAATTTTGAAGGAATTAATTTTTGAATGAATTATAATTTTAATGTTTTGATCATGTTATCTGCATTGTCTTTTTTTCAAAGTAACAGACCCATGCTTTTAAAATCTGACCAACTTCCGGGAAGCAGAACCCCAGGCACACACAAGCCCAGGGCTGGAGTGCTGTTCTGGGTGAGGGTGTGATGGAGAGGGTGAAAAGGCACTCCCTGGGCGTCTGCCGTGGAAGTTGCTGGGGAGGGGAGGACACAATTTGTTTGTGACAGAAGAAGTCAGGTAAAGGCAATGTGCCTAAATGGTAAAATCAGAGTGAGAGGCGCATGGGATCCAGAGGAGGTATTGTTTGCCGCATCTTACAGCATAGCTATGCTCCGGGATATGAAAAGTGAGGAGTTGATGAGGGCAGCATCCCAGCCTTGACATTGACCCTATTGGAATATAAGTGCTCCACTCTTGTTGTTGGCTTGCTAATGACAAAAGTCAGTGAATTTCCCTAGGCCTCTGCTCTTCACTGATAAAGTTAAACTTGTATCGTTTACCTACTGACTGACTCAACTTGTTTGTTATAAAACATTTGTTTTTATGATTTATATTCTAAGGAGGATCAAAGTGGCTTACATGTTAAAATGCATGTGAATTAGGACAATAAAAGAGACCAAAAGGCACATAAATCAAGTAGGCTGTGAGGGATTAGTAAAATCAATTATAAAGCAGTTTGCCTTCACAAATTGCAAGATGAGGGTACAATACAGAATCATAATCACAATAAATGATGAGAACTGCCTTCAGCTGCCTTTGCCCCAAGGTTCAGTGCAAGTTCAGTTCCTCATTTTCTATTCTCACCTGATTTAGTGTTTCTAGTCAGAGATAAGCACACACTGCGTTTCTGTCTGAGGGGCCTTATATTTCCATAGCGGATTAGTCAGAGCCTGTGTAGTGTAGTATTTGTGATTCACACTGGTGTTATTTTCAGCATTCATCTCCAATACTTAAAAATCCTGGGTTGTAGTTCCTGTGAAATCAGGGAATAATTTCTATTAGATTTCTACTTCATTTTAATGGAAAAAATGAGTTATTATCTTTTAATATTTGATCTTTTGGATCTAAATCATATCTAAATACTGATGAATCCCAATTTTCTATTTCCAGCACTGACCTCTCCACTGAGCTCAGGTTGCTATATCCACCTGCCTGGTCGGCACCTCGGCTTGCTTGTACAGTAGATATCTAACTTGATATGTTCAGTCCAGAATCATGATTTTCTTACTCTGATTCTACTCCTTCACATCTTCCCCATCTGAATAAATAACATCACTATTCAAATGTTGTCCATTTAGGAGTTATCTGTGATTTTTCTTCTTCTCATGTGCACCTTTTGGGCAGATCCCCAAGTATAGCCAGAATCTGAACATTTTTTGCCACCTCCTCTGCTCTACCACTCTGGTCTAAGACACCATCTTTTCTCACCTGACGTACTTTGGCTGCAACCAAACTGGTCTATATGGAATTTCACTCTTCCCATAATGACTTCTTTGCACTGTGGTTCAAAATCTTTAAAAAAATCTTTAAAAATATAATTAGGTCTTAAAAAATATAATGAGATCAAATCCAAAGTCTTAATCACAGCCTTCACCATCTCACTTGATCTGGCTTCTCCAAATTTCTCTTCTACGGTCTTCCTTCTCACTAACTCTTCACAAAGACACTGGCTATCTTGCACTTTCTTGAGAATGGCAAACTCATTGCCATCTTTGGACTTTACGCTTGCTATCCTCTTACTTTGGAATTTTCCTTCCATAGATATTAACATGGTTCATGTCCACTTCATTCAGGTCCTTAAATGTCATCAGAGCTGCCTTCTCTGCCCTTCCAGAACTAATCCCTCCTACCATTTATCCTCCGTTTTTGAACCTTGCTCTATTTTTCTTCATAGCCCCTGTCACTGCCTGACATTATATGACGTATATGTTTATTTTCTGTCTCCTCCATTGGAATGTGAGCTCTAGAGGGTAGGGTCTTTGTCTGTCTTGTTCTGTAAAGTATTCTTTGGGCCTCAGTGATTGTACTTAATAGGTATTCAGCAAATATTTGTTGAAATAAATACTTGCATACATAGATTCTCTGGGTGTAGATTATGTGGGCTATGAATTAACCACCCCTTCCCTACTGGCTCCCTTCCATTACTCTTCCTTCCCTAGTTATCGTAATGCTTAAAATGCACATATAAATGTCATAATGATGAGAGGGAAAGGGAAAAAGAGAGATAACCAACCTCTGGTTATTTTGGATGAGAATCTTTGAGAGAAGACTAGAGGAAATGCAGTTGACTTCCGGGCACAAATGGAAGCACCAGCCATTAAGTAGGTTCCTCTCTAGGCCCCTTTGTCTCAGACAAAACAAAGCTGGGGAAGAAGCTCCCCCAAGAGCACAGAGCACTTTTACCTTCCCCATGCTTTGCTTGCCGCCTGGAGCAGTCTATCTCCTGTCAACCTGTCTTCTGCCATAACACACTAATTGTGAGGGAGCTACTCAGACATCATGAGGCCTCTTTAGGGGAACTAACCGTCTCATATACAGGCAGCATGAACACACAGGCTCTTTCTGAATCATGAAGTGTTTTGTTTTTCTGCTGGCCTAGGCATCAGGTTGCTTGTAATGCTAACTCTGATCCCATTTGCCACCTGGTTGAAAAGATCATAAGCCCAATCCATCTTCAAGATGTGTACGGTGCCTGTTCATTTCTCAACATAGTTGGTCAAGCCTTCATGACTTCCACTTCCCGCTCGTATCCCCAGAGATATGCTATGATGACGATGGATTGTGTATCCCTGAGCTGTCCCCAAACATTACCAGTAATGTCTCTCAATGATAACAGTATAGAAGGGCCTTTGTCCACAGTGCTCTGTAAGCCACCACTGTAAGTCACTTCACAGTTATTTGTGAAGGATGATACACACAGACACACAGGGAAGAAAACAGAATCTCTAAACTGCTTAAGAAAAAACTCCATTAAAATAAAGAAGTAATGTGTGTAATACATTGCAAGTTGCAAATCATTTTCTCATACACTTTATCTCTTAGCTCTTATACAAATGCTATAAGAGAGATGTTGAGCTCTATTTTATTATGAAGAAAATGAGATTGAAAGAGATTAAGTGATTTTCCCAAAATGACTCTTAGAATCAGAATGCGAATCAAGGTCTTCTGGTAACTGCTCTTCATAGATGCACAGTCTAGGTGAAGAAACGTTGCATGCATAATAAAAAATTCATGATTGATGATAAAGAACAGCAACAAAATTGCTAAATGGCATAGCAATAATTTCCATTGTTTTCGTATTTTTAGACCCCAAAATATTGCCTTTACAAGGTAATATTATAATTTTGCCCTGTGGAATAAAGATAGGGAATGCATTTTTAAAAAACTATACATTATTGAACCACTCCTTGGACATTTAAAGTTATTTTATTTTAAAATTTATTTTCCTTTTTTTCTTGGTTATATTTTATCATCCAAGGGTAAGAACTACATTCATACTATCTTATTTAATTAGATTGCTTAGGTAACAACTTTTGGCAGGCATTTTGCCAAGCACAGCAAAAACATTAAAAAGAAATGGTTGAGCTTGCTGTTTATCATAGCCAATATTATTACTACTTTTATAATATTCAGGGTTTGATGCTAATTGATCTAATGCCCATATCAAATAGGATATGGATGGAGATAAACATGGAACCAGGATTATTATTCTAGAGGATCTAAGCTCAGGGTTAGACCACATTTGTTTAACATTCATTAGACCTCATAGAGCATTCGAACCTTAAATCAAATTTTATTTTACTATTACTCTTTCCCTTGAAGTATTTATGCCCTCATATATTTCCATTACCCTGCACTTCTCTATGTTTGTGCATACTGTTACTTATGTTATCATAATGCCAGTGGGATTTGATCTGTGGAATGGCTTCTTTAACTCAATTAAATATATCTGACAAACTGTATGAAGTTCTAAATTCCAAGGGTTTATTTTTAACCATGATAAGATGACATATTATAATCACTTCCTAGCTAACCCAGATGGGAAGATACTATACGACAGAGGAACTATCACTGGCTGATGTGTGTGGATAACTGTAACTGAGAATGCATCATGCTGTTAAGCTCCAACAATTGGTTTGCTGCTGTTATAAATGTGGGTTATAGGTGAAAATAAGAATTCTTTTCTCAGGAGGGCTCCTCTTACGTGCTCTTCCTTATACATTTTCACACAGTTCTAACAGTTTTTGAATTTTTGAGCAAAGATAGCTGTGAATGTGTTGGTATATAGTTTTGGCTGCTTCTTACCAAGGTTAATGATGTGTTTGGTTAACTTCCACCAAGATTGTCAGGTAGCAATTTCTTAGGACTCAGAAATTAGAAGTGTATGTTATTATTATTAACATATACTATATACGTTAATATAATATATATTAACATAATATATATTAATATAATATAACATATAATAAGTTATTATTATTTTTTTTACTTTCACTACAAAATAATTTATTAAAACACACAGCTTCAGCACTAGCCTCCTACGTACAAGCACACACACTCCTGCCTACCCTGACTAGGGGATCCTCTTCTTCCCCCTTGCCTTGACGACCACTTCTATCAGATCTTTCAGATACTGGATCTCCTTGGCCAAGGAATCTGCCTTCTCTTTCAGAGCCTCATTCTTCTTTTCTGTCTCTTTACATTCACCAGTGAGGGCCTCCTGCTCTGCCATCTTTTATTATTGACTGTTTTGTAATTCTGCTTTCTTCAGAAGATTTTGATTTTGATTTATTTCAGTGGTTCACTATACTTGTTTGCAAAGTACATTTAAGCATAATGGGAGAAAAATACTAAGCAGCTCCACTGTCAATGGAAAAATCATGCTAGCTCTGGTCTCTGGGCCCCTGTCCATGTTAACGGCCCCTCCTCCACCATCTTGATGTATACTTCCTGTTCTTTGGGAGCCCATAAGGTCCTCCCCAGCCAGTCTCACCTCATCTGATCTCCCACGTCAATGGACCCCTGTAATTTTCTCTAACAAGCATTTGGCATGCAATTTTCTCCTGCCTTCCAGGGTTACTTAGCTGCTTCATGGCTGGATTATGCTTCTGAAGATCATGAACCCTTTTTATATTTTTCGTGTACTTACACCAGCCCTTAGCATAATGCTTAGTAATTGCTCAGTTACCACTTGTTGAGTAAATGAAATTACAGTGTTTGCTTCTTCTTTTTTTTTTTTTTTTTGCGGTACGCGGGCCTCTCACTGTTGTGGCCTCTCCCGTTGCGGAGCACAGGCTCCAGACGCGCAGGCTCAGCGGCCATGGCTCACGGGCCCAGCCGCTCCGCGGCATGTGGGATCTTCCCGGACCGGGGCACGAACCCGTGTCCCCTGCATCGGTAGGCGGACTCTCAACCACCGCGCCACCAGGGAAACCCCTGCTTCTTCTTATGTTTAGGATAGGTAATAATGGAAAAGAAAATAAGCATCTCATACTTCCAAACAGAATAGGTTTATAATTTGGATAAGAAAACTTCCGGCATAGCATCAGGCAGGGACAGAATTCCCTGAAGGTGAGCATTGGGCAAAAGGAAAGAGAAATGGAGGTGGGTGTGTCAGGAACGCTTTGTGATCTTAAGCATCTTTATCTGAGATCCGGCGATTCAGATACAGATTCCAGAGAATCTGTTCCTCTGGAAAATGAGGAGGTTTGATTAAGTCCCTTTCAGTTCTGTCTATGAATCTGTGAGTATTTTAATAAAAATGTCATACTGAGTATCTCTTCTATGCCAAGGACTGTGGTAGAGACTTTCACAGATACTATCTAAAGATCAAGAAAAATCAGAAGAATGGTAACAGAGTTGAAAAGCACATGGAATTATTCAGGCAACCTCAGTTCTAGTCCTGGAGATCCCCATGTGAAAATGCACAGGAAACAATACCCCAGATGGCAGGGCAGCCAGCGGGGATGTGCGATAGAGTGAGATGGGAAGTATCATTCAGTCAATGGCTTCTGCACAGTAGGCTGAATTTAGCTTGGAAGCAAGTCTCTTCCTGCCAAAAGCTATAACAGTACTCCAATCCTTCCATTCACCCTTGCAGGTCGGGCTGGCTTCACGGGCATGAGATCCGTGCAGTCACACAGGGCCTCATGCTTAGAAGGGCCCAGTACTTGGTTTAATGTCCTGCTGTCCCCGTCTTGAAATTCTTAATAACTTTTAAACAAGGAGCTTTGCACTTCCATTTTGCATGAGGCCTCACAAATTAGGTAGCTGGTCTCCCTTGTAGGTCAGAGTGAGACTGAACAGGGATGAGAGAACAAAGAGAGCAGACACAGATCAGCTCCGGAAGGCAGTATAGACTATAGCAGGTGCCAGGCATTTTGCAGGGTATACTCTGCACGGTCAAGCATCTGCACAAGCATCTTGACAGTAGTTAGTGGGAAGGACAACCAGAAATACTGAAACATAGTTGGGGAAGAACCTATACTTCATGCCTCCAACTCTGAGCCATTGCAGAAGGCGGGACAGAAAATGCCAGGCAATTAAAATAAAATCCAAGTTTCAAGAAAGTAATTATTTTAATGCAGGTGATATGTATGTACAATGATAGCACACAAAAGAATAAGTGAAAAAGAACTACAATAGTAAAAAAAGATGAGGATTTAGACAAACCAGTACAGATCATCATATTTTTCTAATGAGTAAAGCATGTAAGCCACATTATATAATTGTATAATTATATATTAGCTCTACTTTCTTATTTACATTTATTTTCTCATATACCTATTTGTTCAGTATATGTATATATCTATATATACATGTAAAATAAAGGGAACTGGTTCTCTCTCTCTTATTTCACAGAATGGATTCAGTCATCAGATCACTCTAGCTAAGAGCTCTATGATTTCAGGCAAGTCACTTAACTTTCCTAGCCTTTCGTTTCCTCCTCTATATTATGAGAAAATTAAATTAGATCTGTCAGGTTCTTTATATATGTAAAGTTTTGGGTTTTTTCTCTGAGGAAGAGAAGAAAATAGGAATCTAGTCTCTTTCAAAATGTGGGTATTGTTAAAAATAAGAATTTCACTACAGGGTGTACAGAAAGCTGTCAGCTTAAGGCCAACCTCCCTAAAGTTTAGCTAATGATAAGAGAATATGCACTAGGCTCCTGATCTCATGTTCCTCATGCTGGTCAGCTCTCTCCCTGAATTTATGTACAGAGCCCATGGTTGTTGAAAGGTTGTATATTGTAGATGTCTTTTCTGTTTCGACTTTGTTGTCCTATGATCTTCCTTTAATATAATGCCCTACGTAACCTCTACATTTACACCATATATAGCAGTGCGTATTTTATGCTCTGTGAATACTTTCTGTACAGTACATTTGCACATTTACAATCTTTTTGTTCACTTTTAATAACCTCTCTGCAGTTCTGTCCTGAATTATGCGCTCTAAACTGTGCTCCTATTGTGCTTTAGGAGTTTTTCTGGGCCTATTACAAAGAAATCTCATGCTTTACTTTCATTTGCTTGTGAATTTAAGCTATCTTCATCTTGAATGGGATATTTTTCTCTGAAGAACAATAAAATGTTTGTGTATTTTTCCTAGAGGGGAGAACAAATAGAATATGAATCTCCAGAGTCTGTTCTCTTATAAATTGCAGTACTACTGAACAGTGCAGCTGCTATCTGATTTGACTCTTTGTAAAATTTTATTTGCATATATTTCAAAGAGTGCTATATAGCTACGGCATCGATTATGTAAGGGAGAAAAGTGTATCTGTTCCTCCTTCCTTGAAAAGTTAATAACAAAATCTCTCTCTAACTCCCTCTGTGTGTGTATGTATACACACACATGTGTACACACATATAGAAACGCACATGTATATATACACATAGTTATACATATTTTGTGTATGCATATGTACATTCTGAGCTTTTCTATGACTAGAGAGATAACTGAGGGAAGAATGCATGCCATATTCCTGTTGTTTAATATAGTACCAGACCCATAGTAGGAAAAATAAATGTTCAGTGAGTGAATAATGAGTGATTAGCTACTTAATTTAATCTTTAAAAAATTACTACATTATGGCATTATAGCAATTCTCAAACTTGTCATTTTGAGGCAGTTGTGATATCCTGTAAGGTCATTTAACATTTTGACCCTAATATTACCCATTTAATCTCCCATTAATATCCTCATTGACAACAATCTTAATATCAGAATCAAATAGCATCTATGAATGTCTACCAAGAACAAGGAAATATGCCAGGGTAGAGGAACAAAGTCCTTGCCCTAAAGTTCCTACAGTTTTGTGTGAGGAAAGGGGGAATAAACAGTAAAGAATAATCAAATTGTTCTATGTTACATGAGCCAAGAAAACAAGTACCACGCATATTCAGACTAAGAGGTTTGCAGGTGTTGGTGAAGATTTGTGGAAGAAATCCAACACTTTCTACTGAGGAGTGGGATGCCTTGAGTGAATCTGAAACAACATGACTAAGTAAACCTAAACCAAGACTCTAGTGTAGAGAGCTTTTCAAAACAGGCTGTGGCATTTACATTTTATATGGGCAATGGGAGGACACTAAAAATTTTTGGACAGGGTGGGTGGTAAAAATATAATGCAGTTTGCCTTGGAAGGAAAGCTAGATGACAGTAGATGCAAAGACCTGTAGGGAATTATTGCAATAGTTAAAGCAGTGGCATAAAATACACAGTACCCAGAATCTGATGAATGGGTATTGACAGTGGAGACCGAGGAACATGAAGATTTCAGAAACATCACCAAGGTGTATAAACGGAAAGAACTGAGTAAATCTAGAAGAGGCGATTATTTGATTGAATGTTTGGTTTTAATAATGGTTATAGGCTGAATTTTATCCTCTCAAAAGATATGTTAAAATCCTAACCCCCAATACCTGTGAATGTGCCCTTATTAGGAAATGAGGTTTCTCATATATAATCAAGTTAAGGCGAGATCAGTAGGGTGAGTCCTAATCCAATAAGATTGGTGTCCTTGAAAGAAGAAGGAGGGCTTTCCTGGTGGCGCAGTGGTTGAGAGTCCGCCTGCCGATGCAGGGGACACGGGTTCGTGCCCCGGTCTGGGAAGATCCCACATGCCGCGGAGCGGCTGGGCCCGTGAGCCATGGCCGCTGAGCCTGCACGTCCAGAGCCTGTGCTCCGCAACGGGAGAGGCCACAACAGTGAGAGGCCTGCGCACCGCAAAAATAAATAATAAATAAATAAATAAGAAGAAGGAAATTTGGACACAGAGATGAGAACCCCATGTAACAAAGAAGCAGAGATTGGAGTGAAGCAGCTGCACGCCAAGGAATACAAAGAATTGAGGGCTACAGCCAGAAGGCAGGAAGAAAGAAGCAAGGAAGGATTCTCCCCTTAGGTTCCAGAGGGAGCATGGCCCTGCTGACACCTTCATTTCAGATTTTAGCCTCTAGAACTATGGGAGAATACATTTTTTGTTTGTTTGTTTTAAGCCATCCAGTTTGTGACACTTTGTTCTGGCAGCCCTAAGAAATATCAACAGTAATGCTGGGCCTGAGCAGGATGCTGTTTGGAAGTACTTACCAGGTTATTAAAGACAATGATGAAGTTAAGAAGGGGGTTTAAAGCTAGATTTTTTTTAAGCCACTTCATTGAGGTATAATTGACATTTAAAAAGCTGTACATATTTAATATATACAACTCAACGAGTTTGGGGATAAATATACACCTGTGAAACCTTCATCACCAACGAGGTCATAGTTATATTTACCACCTCTCAAAATTTCCTCCCACCCCATTGTTACTATTATTAATTAGTATTAGTATGTGTATGTGGTAAGAACACAACATAAGATTCACCGTCTTAGAAAATTTTAAGTATACAATATAGCATTGTAAGCTATTGGTACTATACTATATAGTAAATCTCCAGAACTTATTTATCTTGCATAACTGAAGCTTTGTACACTGTGACCATCACTTCCCAGTTTCCCCCTTCTTCCAGCCTCTGCTAATCATCATTCTACTTTCTGCTTCCCTGCATTTGACTGTTTTAGATTCCACATACAGATGAGGTCATGGAGTATTTGTCTTCTGTGTGTGGCTTACTTCACTTAGCATAACGCCCTCCATTCCATCCATGTTATCACAAAGAGAAGAATTTCCTGCTTTTTAAAGGCTGAATAATATTCCATTGTGTTTGTGTGTGTATCACATTTTCTTTATCCATTCATCTTTCAATGGACATTTAGGTTGTTTCATAATGTAGCTATTGTCAATAATTCTGCAATGGATAAAAATGATGCAGGTTTCTCTTTGAGATCCTGATTTCAGTTCCTTCATATATATGCAGAAGTGGGATTACTGGATCATATGGTAGTTCTATTTTTAATTTTTTAAGAAACCTCTATAATGTTATCCATAGTGGCTTTACATTTCCACACCAACAGTGTACAAAGGCTCCCTTTTCTCCACACCTTTGGCAAAGTTTATCTTTTTTTCTTTCTAAAATAATAGCCATGCTATCAGGTGTGAGGTGATACCTCATTGTGGTTTTGATTTGCACTTTTCCTGATGACTGGTGACATTGAGCACCTTTTGATAGACTTGTTGGCCATTTGTATGTCTTCTCTGGAGAAATGTTAATTCAGGTCCTTTGAGCATTTTTTAAAATTGGATCATCATCATCATTTGCTATTGAGTTGTATGAGTTCCTTATATATTTTGAAAATTAATTCTTATCAGATATATGGTTTGCAAATATTTCTTCCATTCTGTAGGTTGCCTTTTCCTTTTGTTGATTGTTTCCTTTGCTTTGCAGAATCTTCTTAGTTTGAGATGTGGGTGAAGTCTGAGTTTAAGTGAGAGTTGAAACCATGAGGATGAATGAGTTTCTTAAGGGAGAAAGCTGACAGAGAACCTCATAGGCTTGGGTTGGTGGTGTGCAGAGACTCTCCGAGGAGAAAATAGTCCTAATATCCAGCATCTGCTCATTCCACTGTGTAAATACTCCCATCATGGCTGATGTTACTGGGTTGCAAAATTCACAAAAATTTAACAATTGACTCCTTATGAGCTGGTATGAGTTGTTTTCAGCATACCACTGCTGTGGTATATTCATATTTAGGGCACATATGGAGGAAATGGTACTGTCAAATGAGGTAGCAAAATGGCTAGACAGGCATTAGGACCAGGATAGTGAATTATCATGAAGAAAATCATAAAGAATTTTAAGAGGATGATTTAGCCTTTCTCTCCTTTATTGCAAATTTACATCGAATATTAACAGCAGAACTATGCTTCCTAGAAAAACTAATCTACTATTTGTTTCTCCCAACATTCTATTACTTTTATTCTCAACTCTATGCCTTTGTTAGTAGTAACAAAACAAAAAACAATGACATTGTTTTCAAATAGTTATTAAATAACTAAAATTTCTGGAGTGATTACTATGTGCTAAAATGCTTTACATAAATTATTTCACCCATTCGCCACAGTAACACTACTGTTGACAGATTATTATTATCCCAAATTTATAGCTGAAGATAGTGGGCTACAGAGAGCTTGTATAATATGCGTAGGTCCTCCCTGTTGGTTATTGACAGAATCAAGACTCATGAACGTCTGTTTGACTCAAACTCAAATGCCTACAGAAGTGAGAGAGGTAATTACTGAGTGGACTTGGCCAGCTACAAGTGCCACTCTGTTCTCACAGAATGTTGCTGTGCAGCAATAAAAGCTCTGAATCACAGAAATTAACATTTTTCAAGGGAAGCCAGAAATCCAGATTTAAATGTGAATTCTCCATTTTTAAAAATGTTGCTCAAATTTTTATTACTTAAACATCATGGTGGCCAAAAAACTATGAGTATATGCCATCAGATTAAATTCTGTACTATATTGCTTGTGCCAACCAGCTTTTCAAGAACAGTGGAGACGGCAAGAGGAATGAGGATGGAGGAAACTTCACAGATATTAAATACGTCATGTGAAGAGTTTTCAAAAGTCCAAAGGAGAATTTCCATGCAAAGTGTTTAAAGTGCATACTATGTGTAAAGTAGAACACTTATTTTTATCTTTTTCCATGAATGTGACATAAGCAGAAATGCTCTTATATCCATTATCTACCATTTTTGAATTGATTTCAGTTCTTTTCAATAAATATTTATGAAACATTACCCATTTAAATCTGTGCCTTGAACTAGGTGGTGTCTGTCATTTGCTTGCTACTAATTTTCTTGACATTCCATCAACTTTCCTCATTTCTTTCCTGCCCTTGGAGTGTCAGTCAAGGTCTGTTAGAAGGTCTCTTCTGTAATTTCTCTTTGGATGTAAGCTGTGTTTGTCCTGGTTGATAGGATGTCTGGGTTCTGTCAGGGAGAGATGGTGGAAAGTAATCTGGGGTCAGTTTATAAAGGGCCACGCTGAGGAATCTGGGTAGTGAGGAGCCATTTAAGGATTTTAAGCAAAGGAGAAGCATAGTAACAGCTATACTTAAAGAGGTGACTCTGGGTCACTTTGTAAAATACAATGAACTGTAGACAAGGCTGAAGGCAGAGGGCCCATTTCTGAGGCTGTGATAGTAGTTCAGGGGGAGATAATAAAACCCAGAAGAGATAATAGCAAATAAGGTCAAGATCCAAGAGAGATATATATATTTAGAGTGGAACCAACATACTTATTGGATATGGGAAATGAGGGTTAATCCAACACTACTGTTAGGGACTGAATGTTTGTGTGCCCTGCCCCCTGAATTTATACGTTGAAGTTCTAACCCCCAGTGCTTTGGGGAGCTAATTACAGTTCGATGAATTCGTGAGGGTGGGAGCCAGGTTTGCTGGGATTATTGCCCTTGTAAGAAGAGACACCAGAGAGCTTGCTCTCTCTATTTTGTGCGTGCATTGAGTAAAGGCCATGGGAGCACACAGCTAGAATGCAGTTATCTGCAAGCCAGGAAAAGAGCTGTCACCAGAACCAAACCATGCTGCCACCCTGATCTCAGATCTCCAGCCTCCAGCACTGTGAGAAAATAAGCATTTGTTGTTTAAGCCACCCATTCTATGATTTTATTATGGCAGCCAGAACAGACTAATACAACTCCTTTATTTTACTGCACAAATTCTTCCAACTTTGGCCATTAATGATTGGCTCTCATGTTTTTTGACATACCCCCAACATTGTTGGTTTTAAATATACGTATATATTTCTCTACTTTCTGGTATTACAAGATATTCCAGACTCATGAACTATTGTTTTAAGGACCCCTTTTTCTTCTTATTGGACAACGGATTAGAAACCAGTATCTGGGCATTAGATGTACTCATTTCTATGGGGGTGTCATTGCTTCAGGTCGTCTTAGCTGACAGCAAGGAAATATGTGTATATAGTAACTGTGTATATGTATCCATGTGTGTATATATGTGTAACTGTATATATATTTATATATGTAACTATATGTATCTACATTAAGCTAAACATGAGTTCATACTGATGTCTACAACTCTAATCTATTAGATCATTCAGCCTTCTTTCCTCGTTTATCTGCAGTCTCCCACTACAGCAGTGAGAAATCTGGCTTCCACTATCTACAGCCTTTCACTTAATTGTTCAATCCCAGTATACATGTGTAGCAGTATCAGAATTATGAACCTGTGCTCCCATGGAAAGTAACTTTATCAACTAGAGTACAATGTTTATGTGCAGTTTCTTTTTCTTTCAGTCTTACAGACTCATTTTCAAAGTTACTCATTTCCAAAGTTACTTAGGTCAGCACCTTCCCTCACATCCCCTTCAGTGAAGTTGTTTCATACATTTGTAATGGAGTTCAAGTCTCTTCTCACAGGTTGCATTCCTTTCTGGGGTCATGGAACCTCCAAAATATTTTTTCATACATTAAGGTTTACTCTTTATGTTCTGATGTGGTATGGGTTTTAACAAATGCATAATTTCATGTATCCATCATTAATATATCAAAAACAATAGTTTCACCACCCTAAAGCATCCCCTATAATTTATCTATTCAATCTTACCACCTATGCCCCTCCCTCCTGGCAATTACTGATATTTTTCACTGTATTATAGTTGTGCCTTTTCCAGAATGCCATGTAATTGGAATCATACAGTACATAGCCTTTCTAAATGACTCTTTCATTTAGTATATGCACTTAAGATCTATCCATGTCTTTTGTGGTTCATTTTCTTTTAATGCTGAACAATATTCAATTGTTTGGATGTACCACAGTTTATTTATACATTCTCTATTGAATGACATATTGGTTGTTTCCAATTTTGGGCAGTTTTGAATAAGGCATCTATAAACATTAGTGTGCAGATTTTGTGTGGATATAAGTTTTCAAATCATGTAGGTAAATACTTAGTAGAATGATTATTGGATGACATGGCAAGATTGTTTAGCTTTGTGAGAAACTGCCAACTGTCTTTCAAAGTGGCTGTACCAGTTTGCATTCCCACAAGCAAATAATATTTCCCATTTCTTCAGATCCATGTCACAATTTGGTATTGCCCATTAAAAAAATAATGAGCCATTCCCATCAGTATTTAGCAGTTATTTTAACTTTTAAAGTAATAGTTATAACAAATAAAAACAATACACATTTTACAGGCTGGCAAATCCTTGCATTCTCGTTAATCAGATGTTGGGTTATTTTCTGAGTTGAAAGTCATCATCGATACATTTAATTTTACAGAACTTTACAAAGATTAATTAAATACACTTATGTTGGAGGGATGAGTAATATAAATAATCCAAAGGCGGATCATCTAAATATGAATTGTGTTAGCCTTTTGAATGCATTTTATGATCTATTTTGTAATGGCAAATTTACCATCATAATTATGTTATGTTTAAGAATCATCATAGCTTTATATTGCCAAAACAGCTAGTGGGAAGAGGTTCAATTTTTATTATGAGCTTCTTAATCTATACTAATCAGTTTGCATGAGTAATTAATTTTCTACATTTATCTTTAACTTTCTGATTTGACATCGTGTAGCTTCAAGTTTAGGGAAAATTACCATAGTTTTTTTTTTACGTTCTTTCCACACATCAGCTAACAGTAGGAGATGGAGTGACGGTTCTAGGAACTACCTTGGATTAGATAGCTCCAAAGATATTACAGTATGCAAGAGGTAAGAGTTGACTACATTGGATTTCTTATGGAAATACACTAATGAAAAGTTAAAACTGAACTAGATGCTGAAGAACTTAAATTCTTATTGTACAAACATACTGGTGACTTGTAAGAGCTACCTCTGTTTATGATTCAAATAATTCTACAATATACTGTTTTAATCCAAGTTGATGATGTTTTGAACTCAATAATTCATTATAATTATTTCTATAGTCTTAAAATACAGGATAGTAGAAATTTAAGATTCTTTTGAATATTTTATATCTATGGATTTGTTAATTTTTGTGAAAATAAAATGGTTCCTGATGTAACAATTTTCATTGTTATACAATGTAAACTTCAAAAGAATAGGAAAATAATATTTCCCTGTATTTAGCTCTACTCATTTGGAAAAGAAAATTAGATATTAAAGTTGGAGAGCCCCAGATGATCCATTAGAAATTGAAAATTGATTTTAACTTATCTTATGCTGTTATTAATGGTGTATTATTTCTGCTTCAGCTCAGTCCCTTATCCCTACTTCATTATATTGCTGTTCTTTATGAGAAAGGTATGATTTAAATAATGGCAATTTGCTGATGATGTGTGGGTTGCCTGCACCTCTTGGCCTAACTACTAAGTGTTGTTCTACAACATCCAGAAGTGGTGGCAAATAATATGAAATGTATTTTTTGAATAAATGCTGTACATAAAGTGGCAATATACATAGAGCAGAAAGCATTAATTAGAGTGAGAAGCAGCTAGCAAAATGCTAACTTGTCATGCAAGGTGAGCCAAATGCTTACTGGGTGCCCACAAGGCTCTTGACATTATGGTCTACTTTGCCATGCCTGTTGTCTTCCCCATATTCCCAAGCCAAACACTGAAAACAGCCACAAATAGTATAATCCATTCTTCCAGTTTAGAAACTCCTCAGCATTTTTTAACAGCAGCCAGTTGATAAACTCTTTGTCTGCATTAGAAATTCATGTGAATTTAAAACCACATTCTAACACAGACAGTCCTGACAACAATCCCATGAGCCTAGGGAACTAATGATACTTTTACTGGTCCTTGAAACTTTGTTCCTGATTGCATTCTTTCTGTGGAAGGACTGTAGGAGCAATAATCAAATGCCATTAGTTACCTAGTACTTATCAGGCAGGGAAAAAATGTGCATAGGTCAATGTGCTAAGAAAACCTTTCATGACTAATGAGTAAAAAATGTCATCTTGAAACTGCTCAGCAGTTTTCCTAACAGACCGAACTTGCACTATATCCTGAGAATGGATGTAGGTGTCTAAACGTAAGAAATGAAACCACATAGGTACTGAAAGAAAACATGGGTAAATTGCTCTTTAACATGGGTGTAAGGAAAGGGTTTCTATGACTCAAAATTCCAGAAGTAATAATAAAAAACTATTAATAACTTTGACTACACAAAATGAAATTTTTTCCATCACCAAGAACACCATAAATAGAGAGAAAAGGCATATGAAAAACTGGGTGAAAACGTTCACAACACACATGACAGAGAAAGGGGTAATATTTATAGCATAAAGAATTCCTAAAAATAGAGGGTGTACTTTTTTTTAACATCTTTATTGGAGTATAATTGCTTTACAATGGTGTTTTAGTTTCTGCTTTATAATAAAGTGAATCAGCTATACATATACATATATCCCCATATCTCCTCCCTCTTGTGTCTGCCTCCCACTCTCCCTATCCCACCCCTCTAGGTGGTCATAAAGCACTGAGCTGATCTCCCTGCGCTATGCAGCTGCTTCCCACTAGCTATCTATTGTACATTTGGTAATGTATATATGTCCATGCCACTCTCTCACTTCGTCCCAGCTTACCCTTCCCCCTCCCCGTGTCCTCAAGTCCATTCCCTATGTCTGCATCTTTATTCCTGTCCTGCCCCTAGGTTCTTCAGAAGCATTTTTCTTTTTAGATTCCATATATATGTGTTAGCATACGGTATTTGTTTTTCTCTTTCTGACTTACTTCACTCTGTATGACAGTCTCTAGGTCCATCCACCTCGCTACAAATAACTCAATTTCATTTCTTTTTGTGGCTGAGTAATATTCCATTGTATATATGTGCCACATCTTCTTTATCCATTCATCTGTCAATGCACACTTAGGATGCTTCCATGTCCTGGCTATTGTAAATAGGGAGGGTGTACTGTTTACATGGTTTACCCCAAAGGTAACATCTTGCAAAACTATAGTAAAATATCACAACCAGGATATTGACATTGATACAATATACTGATCCTATTCAGACTTCACCAGTTCTACTTGTACTCATTTGTGCCATTATTTTTTTAATGGAAAACTAAAGAAAAATGAAATTTTTGAGTCTCAGTCTCCTCCTCTATAAAATGGAGAGTGATAATATAAACTTTGCTAGGCTCTTGTAGGGATTAAATGAGCTAATCATGTAACATGCTTACCACAGTTTTGGCACATAGTGACCATTAAAATATCCCCTCTTCCATCCATCATCATCATGATCCAACCCTCTGTTCTTATTCCCCTCCCAGCCCTGTGCTTAAGTCCCTCCTATTTTTTATTTCACCAAGCTCTGTCCTATTCCTTACCTCCCTGCAGAAGCCTAAATCTCCACTCCTTACTCTTTTTTGTGGTACCCAATATGTTCCAATGGTCCCTTCTTGTCTGGGACCCCCAGATGAACTAGAATTGAGGGAGGCTATTCACACTCAAAAAGTAAAGGGAGCTGGAGAAGGTGAACCCTCATTGTGCTAAAATCGTAGCAGAGGAAGATGTGTATCTTTCATCCTTATTTTGAAGTTCTATAGATGTTTCATGAGAAATACGTTGGTCAATGGAGGTTAGAACATATGATACTGTACTATTAGAATGATAATACATGTGGGCTAAGTAGAGTAGGCTTTTAAAGTGCTGCTCGAGATCCATTTATTATATTCATTGTAACAACAAATGTTAATTCAGCACTTCCTGTGTGTTCATTGTATATGGACGTTATAGACACTGTTATGTATATACTGCTCATAGTTATATAGACATTATCTAGTGTTATATTGATATTGTTGTATAGATACAGAGTAAACAGTGATTCAAGACAGCTTCTTAGAAGAAAGGCAGGCAGATGATTAGCAATAGTTGTAATAAAGTGAGTAAAAGAAGTCCCTGCCCTCAGGAAGCTTCCATCTTAGTTTTTATTTGAAATAGTGTTCTGGGGTGTAAACAACTGCTTAAACCTTCAAAACACAACCCCCTCGTACCCCTTGGAATACTCTTGCCTTAAAGGAACTGTCATAGGCAGGTTTGGATGATAAAGGAAAATCAACTTGGCATATGATATCCAGGGAAATATGGGAAAAACGAGAAGTCCTTTCTTTAAAAGGAAACTAGAATTAGAACAGGGAACAGAAATATTCTAGGATGGTGAAGCCCAAGTAAGGGAAAACCCTCAAACATAGCTTAATGCCAAAGGCCCAAGTCAGTTTGCCAGTGTCCAAACTGATACTGGATATGTGACCTAAGAGTCAGCTCTTTGTGGTAGTGGTGATGGGAGGGCGCTCTGGGTAATTCAAGGTAGCTACTGGCTCATTTGGAAAAATGCATGTACCAGAAAGTGGGTCTAAGTCAAAAGCTATAGAGAGAAGAAAGGGAGAAGACAGAATTCCTAGTAGACTTCAGGCAAATTGTAGCAGAGTTTGTGAGAGAGTTACACCAAAAGTCATTTCAGTTTTATAAGAGACCCCTTACCCTAAGAGAATAAAATAGTTATTAAAAGGGAAAAACTCAACCTGGGGATGGGAGCAATTTAGGGTAGATTATCCAGAAGAACAAGAAAGCTAAGGCTAAGGTGTTTGGAGGGATTTATGGACCAAAGGGGACTATTTAAACCTAGGCAAAACTAACCCAATGAACTCGGCTTAATTAATTCATGCATTTAGAGTTTTATTCTTTATTATGTGCAACAAACTGTGTTAAACACTGAGAGCTATGCATATAAGTAAAACATAATCCCTATCCTTATTTCTTACCTTATTAATGAACTACTTCCTATCTTTGTAATGATGTTGCAATTGTTATCTAAATAAAACTGAACTAGAGCAAAAGGAAGAAGCATTGAAGAAAAGCAAGGACACCCTGTAGAAGGAAAAATAACTTTGATTTTACCCTTGGGTGAAGGCACTGAATGGAGAATGTGAATTATATTTTAGTAAAGATATCATCATTTCTAATATCTGTTCTTTAAATACTTCTGAGAGCACAGTTTACCGCACTGAATTGGCAACTGCATTGTTAAGCCATGACGCACAAGTTGTGGTGCCTTCCTGTGCTGTGCTCTGGTTTAGCTCAGTGGTTGCTTTGATCAGAAAATTATTCATCAATTTCTAAAAGCCACACAGGGGCTTAGCATTTAAAACCTCCTAGAACAGCAGACTGTTTAGCTGGAATGGTATAAACTGGAACAAAAGGTAGCCACTCTTCCTGGCTGCCTTGGTGTTGGCTCATTGGATTCCATGGTTCAGTGACTCTTATCTGAGCAGTATGAAACTTTATCACGAAGAGTTTTATTCTGCTTTAAACCTGCAGATGAAAAGTAATTTAGTTCATATGCTGCAGTGATGCAAATCAAAACCCATAACATTTTTATTAATTGCTGAAAGCAGACAGGGTTTCAGAAGCACAAAAGTACCAGCATAGAACTATAGAAACAAAATAAATCTGAAGACAAGGTCTGGAAAGGGGCCCAGTGTTTTGGAAGTGAAGGGTCTGCTTATATATGATTTTACAAGTGTAATTTTGCTGATGCAAAATCACTACAAGTAGTTTAAGTTTTAAAAATTCTTTGGCATAAACTAAAGCTTCTTAATTCAAATCTTGACATTAAGCAGCTTTTAACTTATTTTTCACTTACAGTGAAAACTGATTTTATTCCTGCTCAGCCCATGTTCCTACCTGCTGTCATTTTGGACACAATTTCATTGTAGTCCCTAAAGTCTTCTCTCATAATAAACAAGTACCTTCCCAGATAGCTAAGGTCTAAGGCACTGTCTACTCTGTTTGTAGAAAATAAACAGTGCCTAGCACAGTAGTCAGTGTGAACAACTCAAATAATCGTAAAAGAACTGAAATTTCAACCCTGACTTTTACTGCTCAAAAGAAGGGAAATGGATAAAATAAAAATCTTTGCCAGTGCAGCAAGTCAGAGATCATTATATATGTCACACACATATACACACACACACACCACACCACACACACATCAAACAAACACAATGAAAGTGCTTTTAGTTTTACATCAATTCAGTGATGATAACAGTAACATTCAGCACCATGTGACTCAAGGACTTAGTTGTATTTGCAAAATTATTAGTTGTTTCTATGTAATCTTAACTTATCCAGATTAAAAGTGAGAGTTTTTATAGCAAGTATTCTATTCTACACAGTATCTATAGGATTGGCTTGGTGTTTTCTTTCTTACTTTGAGGTGCTTTCACATCACATCCATCCAGTATAGTGGGTTGTATGTCAAAAGTCCTCAAAAGAATCATCTGAGGAACTTGTTAAACTACTGCTCAAGCCCAGTTTCCAGATATTTGATTCAGGAATCTGAATGTTTCCAATACGTTGACGAAGTGATTCTAATGTATGTCATTTGCAAACCACATTTTGAGAGACTGTCTAAAATTTCAGGTTTAAAAATGCTGCTTCACACCTATTAGGATGGCTACTATAAAAAAAAGAAAGAAAGAAAATAACAAGTGTTGATGAAGATGTGGAGAAATTGGAACCCTGGTGCACTGTTGATGGGAATGTAAAATGGTTTGGGAAACAGTATGGCGGTTACCTAAAAAATTAAAAATAGAATTAACCATATGATCCGGCAATTCCTCTTTTGGGTATATATTCAAAAGAATTGAAAGTAGAGTCTTAAAGAGATATCTGTACACCTGGGTTCATAGTAGCATTATTCACAGTAGCCAAAAGGTGGAAGCAACTCCAGTATCTATTGACCATGAAATGGATGAATGGATACACAAACCGTGGTGTATACGTACAATGAAATATTATTCAGTCTTAAAAAGAAAGGGAATTCTGACACATGCTACAACTTAGATGAGCCTTGAGGACATTATGCTAAGTAAAACAAGCCACACAAATGGAAAAATACTATATGATCCCACTGATTTGAGCAACCTAAAGTAGTCAAATTCATAGAGACAGAAAGTAGAATGGTGGTTGCCAGGATCTGGTTGGCAGAGGAATGGGGAGTTGTTGTTTATTGGGTATAGAGTTTCAGTTTTACAGATTAAAAGAGTTCTGGAGATTGGTTGCGCAATGATGTGAATGTACTTGGCACTACTAAAGTATACACATAAAAGCGGTTAAGATGGTACATTTTCTTTTGTGTTGGCTGTGAAGGGAAAGTGGAGATGGACAGCAGTTTGAAGGAGAACAAAGATAAAAAGATTCCTTTTTTAAATGGAAGTGTCTTGAAAAAGACTAAACTGAAGGAAAGGACTCAATGAAGGGAGAAATGTTGATAATGCAAGGGAATTAAATATAATTTAACATATGTAAAATACATTTGTAATTCACAAATGAAACTTGGCACCTAGTAGGTTTGCAATACTCTTAATCTTTCCATGTATACTTTGCATCAGAGAGTGAATAAGGTAAAATGTCTGAGGGACTCTAACTTTCCATAATTCCAAGACATAAGGAAAGTGGGTAGGTATCATAAAATCCTACTTATCCGACTGGAACTGTGCTAGCATCGAAATGCTGAATATTTTATCATCAGTTTCAGAAATGCCAAATGGAGAAGGAAGTTCACTTCATTGATCTTGCACTGCACACTCCTATTCATAAAATGAGTTGATTATATTGATTCTTTGAAGAAAATGGCGATTAATACTTCTTAACATTCTAATCTTGGCAATCCTATTGCACTGTTGAGGATAGAGAATACAAATTCCAATATTGGGACCTAGATTTAATTCTGTCTCTTCCAGAGCTTAGAAATAGTCTAGTACTGAAGCTTACAGATCCTGGCATTCCTTTCTCCAAATGGAACAGCCTAGCTCTGGACTGCTCTGGGCTCTAGGGAGGTGAGGTCACCTCGTGCTGAGGTGCTTCTCTGCCAACACAAAGCAGGACTAAAACATCCATTTTTAATCTGAATGACCTGCCTCCCAGGTGTTTAGAGAAAATCTAAAGAGTATTCTATGCCTAGAGCACCAATGGAACACTGGGAAATAGATGCTATTTTCAGAGCGGCACATATTTCCACTAAAAACTTCAAAATATGCTTGACACAGGGCTGAGTAGTATTTGAAAGGTAGCAATTTAGAAATTTTAAGATTCCAAATAAGCCTCTTTTTGCACATATTTAAATTATTTAAACCATGCATGTATCTTTTTCCCATTATAATTTGTTCCACTTAATTTGCCATAGCTTACAGTTAACTGCTCTACCCTCCTATATTTAATGGAAAACAACAGCAACAACTAACTTGTCAGTTGTTAGTTGAGGTGAGAAATCCCCAACAAGTCCTATGAATCATCAAGAGGACTAAAATTTCCTGACAGCTACATTGGTCTTTGCAAAAAGTCTAAACTCTCCACCCATCTGTTACTATAGAAGACTCTGACATATGGTCCTTGTGCTGCTTAATTACACATTTCTTTTCCACTCCAGTTAACTTATTTCACTTATTTGTCATTTCTAATATTTTAGCTAAAATTATGCCATTTTCTTCCTTTCAGTTTGAATGATAGCAAGAATTTTGATTGCCAGGAAAAAAATGATTCAGTCCTCTAAAATAAAAATGAGGATCTAATCAGCAAAAAGTCCTGAAAGAACATGACATTCTATTTAGGAGATGATTGGCTGCCCATAAATGAGAGAGTGTGTGTGGGAAACTTCCTTAAGTCCCTGTTATTTGATTAACTCGTAAAGGCTAAGATCGACTGACAAATTCAATTATACATTCAAATTATATTTCTAAATTGGCTTAATTTTTTAAAGTGATGAATGAACCATAGGGGAAAAATTCCATTACAATGTGAATGAGAAGGAATAAGTCCTAACATTAATAGTATGCCAGTGCACAAAAACTTCCCTGTTTCTCTTGATTAGCTGGATAGGTTTAATGAACAGAAATATCTGGTTTATAGGTCAACTGTGGTGTTTACTTTCTAAGAAGAGAAAGCTCTTTAGGATACAAAAGAGAAAAAACGTGATGATGTCCTCTTGGGCTGATTTTATCTTAGTAAGGCAGATCATAAATAAAGAAAACTATTTGTCTATAGATTGTCTTGAAAGGTACAGAATTTGCTAATGACTGCCTGGTAGGAGCAATTCAGGAAGAAGTCATTGCTGATTGCAAAAGACATTTCTGAGTTAGATTCTAATACAGTCACATAGTGGTAAGTAATGTGTTGCTAAACATTTGCCCCCTCTGGAGACTTAATGTACCATAGTCAGAAAAAAAAAGAGAAATACTTTCCATATAGTCTCCTATTAAAGTTTGAACCATTGTCAGCACTTGAATATAGTAAATTCTAGTTTTATGGAATAGGTTGAAACCAAGACTATTACATAAAAATTGATTTTGACACAAAATGGATATTAGCAATTTATCCTAAGAATGCTATTGAAAAAAGTCTATTTGACTAATGAAGGATGATAAAGCATACTACTATTTCTCCTTTTTCCTTCTATACTGATAACTTAGCACACACACAAAACAATAAAATTACATTTAAACTCATAAGTATTATTTAAATCTTCTTTACAAGTCAGTCATTTTTGCTCATCAAAAATGGCATGTTCAATTGAATTTTTACTCTATTAACAAATATTATCGATTGCAGCTTATAATTTTTTATTCTTTAAATTTTACCTGCAAAATTTAGATTATTTAAATTGACTCAGAGAGAGAGCACTGCCCAACGAGCCGCCTTGTAAAGGTAGTTGTGAAGACTGGCAGGATAAAATGTTTGGAACTTTTTTGAGTTTCTTGCATAAACTTCACTTTTGAGCACTTATTTTCTGCTAGGATAAGTTGCAGTTGAGGAAACAGAGGCTCAGAGAAATTAAACACACGTGCAGAATCATACAGCAAATTGGAGTTTGAGTGATAGATGGTATAGTTGCAAAGTTTATGAATTTTCTCAAAGTACTTGATATATTAAAAGACAGTGAGCAAAAAGTATACACAAAAGTTCATAGCTGCAGTATTCATAGTAATCAAAAAGTAGGACCACCCAAATGTCCATCAACTGATGAATGAATAAATGAAACGTGGCACATTCTACAATGGAACATATTTGACAATAAAAATGAAGTAAAGATGCATGCTACAACATGGATGAACCTTGAAAACTTTATGCTAAGAAGAATAAGTCACAAAAGACCGCATATTGTATGATTACACTTAGGTCAAATATCCAGAATAGGCAAATCTATAGAGATAGGATGCAGATTTATGGTTTCCAGGGACTGTGG
The DNA here is from genome assembly GCF_039906515.1 of Pseudorca crassidens. Classification (NCBI taxonomy): domain Eukaryota; kingdom Metazoa; phylum Chordata; class Mammalia; order Artiodactyla; family Delphinidae; genus Pseudorca; species Pseudorca crassidens. The sequence goes on from NC_090308.1 coordinate 36,663,595, forward strand.
GAGGCTGGGAAGGGCACTGCTACTGGGCACAGGCCTCTATTTGGAACGATAGCAATGTTCTAAACTTAGATTATTGTTATGGTTGCACAACTGTGATTATACCAAAAGTCGCTGAACTGTACGCTTGAAATGGATGAATTTCCTGGTATATGAATTATGTCTTGATAAGTTGTTAAAAATAATTTGGTTATTGAATGTCACAATGATCCCATGCTTTTTCTTCATTTTACAATATTAGGTGGATATGTCCTTAGAGATAAAATTATGTAACTCCGAGATCATTTGTGAATATGCCTGGAAATCACACCTCTCCTAGAATTCTGAACAATCAGCATCCCTCCTCATTCCCCTTTACTCTTTCATTTTACAGAAAAAATCCCAGGTTGACCCTCCTCCAGGAGAGCAGGCAGAGAGTGTGCTCCACTAATGGCCAGAATAGGAGTGTGCTAATGGATGCTTATGAATCCGAGAACACACAATTAATGCATAAATATAGGCTTTTAAAATTTTATTTATTTATTTAAAAAAATTTTTTTTTTGGCTGTGTTGTGTCTTCGTTGCTGTGCGCGGGCTTTCTCTAGTTGGGGCCTGCGGGGGCTGCTCTTCATTGAGGTGCGCGGACTTCTTATTGTCGTGGCTTCTCTTGTTGCGGAGCATGGGCTCTATGTGCGTGGGCTTCAGTGTTGTGGCACATGGGCTTAGTAGTTGTGGCTTGCGGGCTCTAGAGTGCAGGCTCAGTAGTTGTGGCGCATGGGCTTAGTTGCTCTGCGGCATGTGGGATCTTACTGGGCCAGGGATTGAACCCGTGTCCCCTGCATTGGCAGGCGGATTCTTAACCACTGTGCCACCAGGGAAGTCCCCAATATAGGCTTTTAACGGTAGAATTCCAGTCATCTTGGTGAGAGAGATATACTTTTTAAAATGATGTGGCTGAATTAGTATTATTCCTTTCAAAATAGTTACCAAGGGTGGATCTCTATGCTCTAAATATGTTTATTGACTTAAATGCTTATTTTTATTACAATGATTGTTATTGTCACTCTGGAGTTGTTTTAGAAGGTTTTGATACTTTCTCTTGAATAGTGGCAATAACTAATTCTTTGGGGCTGAATTTTATTTTTGAGATATGACAAAAGTTATTAGAATTCAAAGCAAATGAATATGACCAGTAATAACATGGGGCATTGAGTAATCCCACTGGGGTTCAAAAGTCAATATCTATCTGGCTTCTCCAAAAGAAGAATTTCAAATTATTTTGAGTAATTGCTGTGCAATTCATTTGATATATTACATGTATTTATTGGATCTCAATAATTTCCTTAAACACTGGGAAAATGTATTGTTATATAAGGTGACATCAATGAAGGCTAATGAACATTTACTAGCACTACAATTTATAAAATGATTTTCATAATCTATCTCAAAAATTCTAAGAAAAGCTGCAAATTTTTTTATCCTATTTTAATTGAATGTGAGGAAATTAAACAATGAGAAAGTGATAGAGCAGGGCTCAAAACTAGATGTGCATACAATAGTTCTAGACCTTTCTTTTTAATTAGGATGTTGTCTTGCACTGCAATTTTATAAAACAACACTTGTTTAGATATGCTCACACATATATGATGGCATCCACCCATTCATTCACTCACTCAAAAAACATTTGTTGAAGGCCTACTATGTGGCAGGCACTCTTTCAGGTGCTGGGAATATAGCAGAGAATAAAAACAACCAAAACTCCCTGCTGTCATGGAGTTTATCACATAGCAGAGAAGATGACCGTCAGATAAACGAGCAAAATATATAGTATGTTAGATGGTACAAGTGCTATGGAGAAAAAGAAAGCAAGAGGTGAGGGAGAAAGCCATGGGTGATAATCAGGGGGAGAAAGTTCTAGGCAGAACTCTAGGAAGTTCTGGGAGGAGCCCAGGCTAAGTCTGAAGACCGGAGTGTTCTCGGTGTATTCATGGAGAAGTGGTCAAGGAGGTAACAAGACCAGATGATGAAGGCAATGTAGACACTATACTGAATTTGGCTCTGGCTATAGCTAAATGACATTGGGGAGCCACTGCAGACTTTCAAGGAAAGGAGCGATGTGATAAAACTCATGTTTTAGAAGGAGCACCATGCTGTTGTGTTTAGACTGAAGTGGGGCAGGGCATGTTTCCTAAGGATCCATCTCATTAGTCTAAGTTCACAACAGATATTCTGAGACTCGGCATTTTTACTGCTCCTCATGCCACAGCTTGGACCCAGGTGTCTCTTGCTTTGCCCATTCGGAAAGCTCCCCCCAGCTTCCCTACTGTAGGGCATAGTATAAAAATGGTTGTATAGGAACCCAAAGCTGGAAACTACTCTATCATTCCTGTATATGGTGGGTACAGCAGATAAGAGCAGAAATCAAAATAATGTCTGTCACTTATACTATATCCTGGACCTTGAACTCTGGTTGCAAAGCAAGATGAAATGTTAATTATACAGGTCTCTACATTCTTTTAGCATTTTAATGTTACCTCTATATTTGTGTTTTAAAAACATAACCTTTTTTTGCCAATAGACCTCAGATCCCTGGTTTCAGAGCCTATTGCCATGAAAAGAGGGAACAAAGAGAAACTTTATCAAGCTGATAGGAAAATACCAAGGAATAGTTCAAACAAGGGACCTACTTGTAGACATTGCTCTTATTTTGGGGGAAAAAGTCTATAGTGGAATTGTTTTAGGGCACATCTCCTTTAACAACTGTATTTCCTTAACCTAGCCAAATATGTAGCGCTAGAACAACAGATTTAGCCAGAATCTAGATGTTATATTTTGCCTTTGGTTCATGTATGTTGGTGGGGGAGTGGTGTGGAATGCAGAAGAGAGAAAGGGAAGGAAGCCAGGTGGCAGCTTTGTGAAGTTTGCTGGAAGCAGTGACAAGGGGCAGGGATTGATGGGGACGGGCTGTAGCCCGTATAGGCCACTAGGAATATGCGTTGTGACTCGATTCTCTCAACAGGTGCTGCTCAATGGCTCTTACCTGGTCATACCGCCGGCTGCCTTGGGTGGGACCATAGCCACCATGGTGTCAAAATGGCCTGATTTAGGAAGGGGCACATTTAAGGCCTCTTTTTGGATACTTCCTAGATTTGCCTACAGAGTAATTGTTGTGGGGGAAGCGGGGGTCATGGCAGTAGAAGCTGATCACGGCTGAAGAGGGACCCTCCAGCTCTGGCAGCACAGGGGAGGGAAGGGGGAGGGGATGTGAAGACAGGACGGAGGGAGAGTGGGCAACGAGGTGGTGGAGCCACACTTTGACCTTTCATCTCCTGCCCCACCCCCTTCCTCAGAGAGGTGGGCAAGCATCTATGTTTGGGACGGCCAGCCAGGTGACTCCCCCCAGCCCTCTACCCCGCCCCAAGCCTGTGGCACCTTGTTCTGGTGCGTGGAGAGACTCTACAGCTGATTCTCACTCTTAAAAGCTTAAAATTAGGGAAAGTAGCAAGTGTGACCTGGTAAGGAGAAAAGAAAATGGAAAATGTGCTCTAGAGGGCTCCAGTGGTGAAGAGCACGGGGCATACCGGAATGAAATCCACTTTTTCACGGCATTTGCAGGAAGTGGATGGCATTAACAGGGTTAAACTGCCTAATGAATTCTGCATCCTGGACGTTCAGCACTCTGAACCGTTCTGTTTTGCCAAGGCTCCTCCTCTGACATGAATAAATGTCTCCTGCCACTACTGGGTTCTGGCTCTCCCTGCTTAAATGAGGAGCCTCCCATTACTCAGTCAGGCATACCTGCTTCCTACTTCGGAGCCTCCATTTCTTGGAAATAACCTGTCAGGTCCCATCTGCTTCATGAAGCTGCCAGCCCCCTGAGAGGAGGACCTTCACTCTGCTCTCCTGTCAGATGCTGGAAACCCAGAAGGGAATAATCCTTCCAATCTGCCAGAAATGGCTTTTGTGATATCAAGGCCTGCCTCAGGGAACCACAATATTCTATACTCAGATGAAAATTAGATTTGTAAGTACACCACTTTCTTTCTTGGGTGGCTTGCAAAACTTCTTCTCACCTTTGTTTGTAGGGAGAATTGCAAGGCCTTTAAATTTATAGCCATTAATAAGCAGGAGTCTGCCTAACACAAATATTGTTTTCCTATATCAGGCAGGTGTGGAGAAAGCTGCAGAATAGACAAAAGTCTTTTCACCAGTGAAAAATGAACATTAAACTTGCACGTCAGCTCCAAGCATGAAGTGGATTATAGCAGGTGCAATTAATTGCCATTACGTTTATTGGAACCTTGAAAACAATTAGCAAGTGTCCTAGTTGATATGACAGATTCATTAATCATTTAATATATTCCTACAAATTGATTTATCAATCAAATAGCTACCTCTGGTTGAATAACTCATGACTGTCTTATGGCTCTATTCATAACTCTGGTCTGTTTTTTAAAGGAAGCCAAAAGGCTTTCACTTAATTTAGATCCCTCAGTTTCAGTAGTTATATAGATTACACCTCAATCTCTTGAAGTTAGAAACACCACAGCAACAAGAGGGATTCACAAAGCAGACATTTGAAAGGGCTGGAAACAACATGTCAGGGTCAGGTATACATTCTTCAGGGGAAGAAATTACACTGACTAAAAGGACTTATTCAAGGGACTGTCTTGAGGACAGTGCAGCTGGGCCTCAGGAAGAGCTAGACCTTGTCCAAGCCAATTTTAAAGTTGCTAATTGAGCAAAAAGGCTTCTTGGAGATATAAACTATTCAAGGTCACTTACTCATTCTCCTTATAGCATCTCTGACAGATGACCAGAAAACTTTTCCTTGAATTTCTGCATTGATGGAGGGTTCACTTGCATTATATTTTGGAATGGTTTTGATTATCAGAATTACTTTTTATTCAGAGTAAAATTTTGACTCCTAGCCCTGGAACTACACAGAGTGAACCTTACACCTCTTCCAGGTGATAGCCTTTCTAATATTTGAAGACAGCCATCCTAACCTCTTGAGTTTATTCGGTTCAAGAATGTGATTTTTCATGTATGATGGCTCTAAAATCTCTTCTGTGTCTCCATCTTTTAGATGCATTTCCATTTCCTAAACTTTCACCTAGCACATGATATTCAGATAAACAGTCTTTAGTCTTTTGAAACCTCTGTTCTCTCATCTGTAAAATATATACTGTCTACCTCTTTGGGTTGTTGTAAAGCCTAGCAATGAAGAATATTTAATATCCATCCATCCATATACCTGGCACGAAAAAGAAAAAAAAAAGAAATGACCACAATACTCCAAATGTGGAAGTATGAGTTCTAACCACCTCCATTGTTTGAAATTCTGAAATTAATGCAACTTAAGTCTGTTTTGTCTTTATTTGGAACCTTCAGCACATTGTTAACTCCTATTGGGCTGGTTGCCAACTAAAAATCTGTGAAGCATTTTCTAGTGATTTCTGCTAAACCATATACATCCTATCCCGTACTCTATTTGAGGCTATCCTTACAGGCTTTCTTAGGAGGGGACAAAGCTTAATGCCAGTTTATTATGGTGATTAAGAGAAAGAGTTTTCTGGATTTGAAAGTTTGCTCCTCTACTTAATAGCCATGACCAGATATAAGGAATTAAATCTTGCTGAGGCTCAATTTCCTTATCTATATAATAGGGATCACAATAACACCTATATCAGAGGATTGCTGTGAGGATTAAATGAGCTTTATAAGGTGTTTCTTTGGAGTGCTTGATACATAGGAATCACTGCATAAAATGTGCACTATTGTTATTATTTTAAATGTTCACTCTGTCATGTATCATATTGTTTTTCTTCTCCTGTCTCTACTATTTCTTTATATAAAGCAGAGAGAAATATTTTAAAAATATAACTAAGACAAGAAACACTATAACTTAAGATCTAAGCCTCTTTTTTACTACCTACCATAATGAAACCTGATCTCTCAAGTTAGATGTAATGCTATTCTGTTTAACAAGTAGAGCTTCTTAAAATAAAACAAGGTGTAAAAAAACCTCCTTGTAATAAGTTCAGTCACCTTATTAATTTAATTCGGTTGAATTTAATTTAACTTTATTTTTTTTCTGTTGGGAACTCATTATGTCCTAGATAAAATGCTAGGGTGAAATGAAGATCTGGTGCCATGCAGTTGTGGTAGCCACATGGAGTGCCTCGATGCTCTTTGGCCACTCATTTATATTGACAGTTTTCTACCTGCTTCCACTAGTCCTTATTCCTGCATCCAGCTCCTTGAGTCTGAATTTTTTTGACCTTGTCAGTTTATTCATTTTGTTCTCTAGAATTTCCATATCTTCCAATACCTCTGCCTGGATTTCCTGCCATTTACCCTTTTCCTCAGGACTTTCATAGAGCAAAAACAACAACAAAAAAAACCTATCTCAGCACAAGGCTTCAGTCAGGATGGAATATTGCTCAATAGTGTATAAGATATAACAACAGTGGTTAAGAGCTTAAGCCTTTTAATCAGACAGCCTTGAATTTGAATTAGAACTTCCCCACTTATTAGGGGTGACCTTGGTTAAGGACACACCTAAGCCTCTTTTTCTTATCTGTCAAATAGCGGTAATAGTATTTCCTAGCTCTTAAGGGCTTGTTGTGATGATGAAGTGAAATAAAGCATTATTTCACTGTTTAGACAATTCTTGAGTTATTATTAGCTATTGTTCAATTAAATTAAAACGTATTGATGTCCCACTAAGTACTAGGTGCTGGACCACAGCAATGAACAAAACAAAAATGGCCCCTGCCCTCAGGAGCTCATGGGTCAGTGGCCCTATCACCATCATGATCATCATCATCATTGCTGTAGTGGTCATCATTGGTCATCATCCTTAATCTCTCTAAAGACCAAATGGCTGTCAACAGTACACGTGGAAGGAATCTGCAGGTACCTTAATTTAGTGAGTCCGCATTCTTTCTGAGCTTTCTTCCTTTGCTTCACAGTTTTTAATGCTATTTTTGACTTTTTTCTTACACGTAGTACCTGCTTAGTTAAGTTATTTCCATCAACTATTTTCCAGCCCTCCTATTTTGAGCCTTAGTCATTGCGATCTCCATTAGTTATTCAAAATTTTAGGTTTAATAGTACATCTTATGACTTTACTGTGACTCTAAAGCTTATTTGTCCTTTTTTATTTCCCTTGAGAAATCTTTATATAGCTTTTGAAAATCAGTACATAATTAACCTGTTTCTAGTTGTTCAATGCCTACATCTTTGTAGTTCCCCCAAAGTTACTGATAGTATCTCAGCAATCTTATTCACAAACTTTTCCAATAACCCGGGATGCAATTTTTTACTAAGCAAGAGACTTGAATCCATGTAGAGTTTCTAGGTATTCTGTTCTCCACTTAGGGTTTAATTCTCTCTTACTAACATCCTCTCTCCTCATATCAGTCCGTGACAAATAAGATATGAACAAGAATGCAGCTGGGAATTTCTGCATTTTCTATGTCATCTGCTACCATTTGGTCAACGATCTTAACAGCAGATTATTCCTCTCTTATTTGTATCTTATTCTAAACATACTAAGAATCATTTTTACTATTCATTTTTAAAAGTCTTCACTTGCTGTACTTAATAATAACTAAAGTACTTCCAATCTTGTATATGTACTGCTTTCAGTGAGAGCTCATAGAGAATGCTCTGCATCCAGATTCATTCATCTTCTAAGTTAACTCTTCCTACTATTATCAAATTTGGTTTTGTATGGTCAGGATTTTGTTCTGGGGCGCATCCAGTTTCTTTCTGAGCAATATTTGTTTGAGATATTTTGGCCATTGTCTCTGCTCTGTCTTTCAGCAGAAACATTTTTTAAGAGTAGAGGACATATTTGTGACTAAATCAAGCATTTCTTTCCATGGCTGTTATAAACATTAAGATAATATCATCACATTTGCAGAGATTTGCCATGCTTCCATTTTGCTGTTAATTGGTTCTTCTTGCGTGGTCAGAATTAAGTGCAGATAACACTCCTCCTATTGCTTACTCTTTCTGTGGAGAGGCAAAATCATCAGGAAGATAATAAAGAATTTCTTAGATGCTCTGATTCTATCAGGATATAAGCCATAGTAGCTGTCCTAATAATGGAAGTCTGTCAGAATTAAGATATTTTGTCTCATAACTGGTATTAGGAGAATCTAACCATCTAAACAGGATTGTGGGGTCACTTATTTCTCAGTCTTTCTTTTGTTCTCACTCTCGTCTTGTGTTCCCAATTGAATGGCGTCCATTATTCTCCCACAGTAAGATGATTATGGTCTCCCCTTATCATTATATATTGGTAATATACACTCTTCTTCTTCACTCTGCTTTTTTGGGGGACCAAATTAGCTTTCCATTGCTATTCACTAGCCATAAACCATTCTGGTCAGTTGTGGGTACCCATGGGATTATATTTGTAATCCTGTGTTTAAATTTCAATTTACATTGTTTATTTAAAATCTGTGAATTGGAGTATAGATATGGTAGTCACAACATTTGTGACCAATGCTCTTTATTTCTTCTTTCTTCTCTCATTTTTTCCTAATGTTTTTCTAGGAAGTTGCTAACACAGTGTCCATTATATAGAATTAGTTCAATAAATGTTTGAATGAATATATTAATTTTTATGCTTCAATCTCTGACATATTTCTTATTGGTTTTACTTTAGGGAGGTGGTGAATTTTTCTCTCTCAAATTCCCTTCAATGCTTTAGTGAGCATCATCTCACAATATTCCTTTAGGGAATCCTTACATCCCTAAAGGAATGGGGTAAGGAATCCTTACAATGTAAGGATTGTAAGGGACATCCTTACAATCTACACAAATATTTTCCAGGAACTCCCATTTTGCTACCTGCAATCATGGTCCAGAAAAACAAATATACTGTTCACCAGCACCATATATATATATACACACATATATACATACACACACACACACACACACACACACACACACACACATATATATATATATGTCAGTTCTTTGTTTCTCTCCCTTTTTTTTTTTTGTCCATAGATTCTACTTTCAAATGGTAGAGATAAAAATTGCACTTATGGGCTCCAAAGTCTTTTTCTTTCCTATATGACACTGAATTTACTAAACATATATCCAGATCTGTTTTGGCATACTCCAGACTTACCCACAAACTATCAGAAGTAAATATTTGTTAGTAAATGTTATACTTCTTGGCAGGTTCTCAATTATGTCTCACATTTGTATTCTGGCAAGATAGCTTATCTCCTAACAGACATGTCAGAGCTAGTATAGGGTTTTAGAAATGTATAATCTTCTAGTGTTTTTTATTTTTCTCTTGCTTATAGCACCACAGGTTAAGGTACAGTCAAATGCATGAATTAATGTAGTTATTGAAACACCACATGAAAATCAAAGAAATGTGTGGGTTAAATAACTTAACAAAATAGAATTTTCTGCTATCCAGAGCCATAATAGGCAAACAACTTCCAAAGTTGCCCAAGAAAGGAAAGGAGGATAAGGAGTAATCAGTGCTCATGGTTCAAAAATTATGCTGATTCTTTGAAGTCTGGAAGAAATTTTCCCATACGGAAATTTTCCTTTCTTTTTCCTTTTTTCAGTTGTTCACTTTGGAGAGTTATACCTACCTTTGAAGGTTCCCACAGTCTTGAAGGATCATTGGTTTGTTCCAGAAAGCAGTTTTTGTCTTTTCATGACAATACATCTGTGAAAGGCTTATGACGTTCCTGACAGACATAGCACTGGCTGAATGTGAATTTAAGTACCCCCAGTAGAATGATGGAAACAAGTAGTAATGCCCTTTTCTTGCATGCAACGTTTACCCTATTCAGCACATGAGCTCAAGATAACTTCTAACCCACAGAGCTTATTTTTAATTCATTTTTAAATAAAAATGTTATCATGTGAGTAAACCAGTACGCCAAATTTAACTTTATGAAACCGTACATTTAAGGAATATATTCGATTTGGAAAATTACCCACATGGCATTGAAATAATCTCACTATATTTTCAATGCCATGTTTGCATTTTTAATGACTAAAGAGATTCTGATTGTCTTTGGGGTACAGAGATATGTTGACCAATGTCAGAGCATTTGTGTGTCAGTTTAGCTGTTGAAATTTTACATTTTGCTGCTCCCAGAAAACTAATAAGCATTGCTGATTTAACAGGAAAAGGACAGTACTAGCATCAAGGCAGGTGAACTGGGAGTTTGATGAATATGGAAGTCAGAAAGGATCATGAGTCTATTTCTTACTCCTTCTATACATTTTCTTGGCTACAAACTGCCTTTTTCTGACACTTAAATTCTGTAATGTGTCTAAAGAAGTCCCACTGTGAAAGAAAATGAAAACAATGTTGGCAGGAATTTGCTGGCTCTTCATGTTAGCCACATATGAGATTCATGAAGACAATTCACAATGCTTACTAATCATTCAAGTCAACAGAAATGGTCCTCTTGTTGTTCATCCTTATATATTTAAGTGCAAATATGTCACACTCCAAAAATTTGAACTTTCATATCTATGATTTACAAGGTGAATATTTTCATAAAATTCAAAATATATTTTTTGTTTATCCATACAGAAAATAAATATTAAATATTCAGAAAGGGTTCTAAAGCAGTTCAGAATGCTTTGTGTGTCTGAATTTGATATTTCATGGCATTTTCATCACGTATATTTGGTATATTAGGTATATATACCTATATATATATAGCAGTATATATAGCAGTACTTGCATGTATTTGTATCTGTCAGTTAAATGTAACCCAATTTTAAACTATTCTCTGAGCTGGAATGTTTTAAACATACAAACAGATCGAACTGTATAGCCATGTCCAAGGTCTTTGAATCTCCAGAGCTGTCCTGTGTGGGCTCACTTTAGCTCCAGAGGTCAGTATGAGTACAAATCCCTAGCCCAATTTGGGACGGAGGGACAGAGCTAAACTCATTCCCAAAGCATCCTAAAATGGTGTGACGTCTTTATTTAGATATGTTTTATTAGGTAATGCAATAATCCTGATAAATATATAAAACTAAATGGTCCTCACGGCAGAACTGGTGATGGCCAAAAGCAATTCCAAAAGCTTCTAGATTCTTAATGTGAAAAATACAAAGATTCAAACTTTGGTAATGACACAAAGAAAATCACCATTAAAAAAAAAAAAAAAGAATATCACCATATGTAAATCTAGGTTAATATTGATTAGAAAAAGAAAATTTTGTTTACATTTATTGTCATGTTTCTTTTTCCCCTGAGAAACTATTATTACATTAATGTTATAGGTAATAGATTCCAGTTAACAAATTACATCCACTTACTTCTCTGTTTCCTTTAATTAGTTGCTTTTCCATTTATTTTTTGATGGTATTATGTTGTGTTATTTGATTTTTATAAAGTTTTCTCAGATTTTTAGTAGACAGAGAACAAATCATAGATAAATCCATACATAACTAACCTGAGTATTCTTCAACAATATCTATAAAACCCATATGGACAGATGTTTGCGGTTAAGCAGCTCAAACAAAGGAAGTCATAGTCAGTGAACTGTCCTTAAGAAAGAATTTATAAGATCACAAAATTTAATTTCCTTTCTTATAGTTGTAGTATCACAACAGAAATGAACAAAGAAAACAAAGATAAAACACTATAAAACAAATAAAATTCCAAACTTGTAGCCCAGATTTTTTTATAAGTATGTGGTCTAGTTTGTATATGTATATATCCTTAGTTTAATCAACCAGGGTTTTATTTTCTATGCTAAAAATTCTAAATTACAGTACTCTATGAATAAATAAAATAATTTACAATAAGCTTAGTTTGGAAAGCTTTACAAGACTTGGTCTTCACAGTTTCAAAATTCTAAAACATTATTAAAAGAGCATTCTAATTTCAGTATTTATTGATACATATCAGAAAAGAGGTGATTTCTATAGGAAGAGCCTGATCTAGTATATTTCTTTTCCTTGGACTCCAAGGAAAGCACCCTAATATGTTGTCTGAGGTTGGGAAGTGAGCTTCTGTGTTAGGGCACCCAGATATTTTTAGGTGCATTTTTTTTTCTCTTAGTTTAGTTTCTGTCAGGTATCTAATGTTTTACTTACTCTAAATTCCTATAAGCCAGCTTCTAGGTAAATGTCACTGAGCTGACTTGTAATGGTTTTGGAGGGCACAGTTTCACATCTTTGGTCAGAGATGACGTCTGTCATTTACCTAAATTATTAGTTCCTCTTTGAAGAAGTCTGGTAAAAAAAAAAAAAGAGTATCATGCTAACCATTTGCAAACTGAGGCCCTAGTCAGTTATCTGACATTTATAGGGGCTGAACTGTGTTTTGGACATAAAGTCCTCCACCTTGTGACTATAATTTAATTTCTCAGTTGTGATGAACCTCTTGCTTTTGGAAGAGAGTTACTGATGTAACTCAGAAACCTTGGGTTTTTATTAATGAGATTCTGAGTGAACAAAAGTAATACTAATCAATTCAGAGGGCAGGATATTTTTAAATGTTCTTTCGCACATATTGGTGAGATCCTATTAAAATACTTAATGCATGGGTTATTTTCCCTTGTGACTTCCATGAGTTTGCCTGATTTTTCATCTAATTCCCATAATGTTCATCTGTAGAACAATGATTATAGAGTCACTCACTTAAAGGGTGAAAATAGCTTATTCTGAATATTAGTAATGAGGTGTGTAGGAAGTCATCAAAATGTGAAATTGAAAATATATCAATGAGTCATCTTTATAAACACATAGTCCTTTTAGTATTTGCTATGAGCAAAGAATTCTGCTAGATTCTAAACCTTACTTAATTAGCATGGTGCAAGAAAAAGAAGTGAAAACTTAATTTTCCCTCTATTTGTTTTTAGATCTAATACCAATAAAGCTGTACTTTATCGACATTGTTTATATTTTTTACTGTATTTTTGACTATAAGACTAAGATTTTGCATATTAAATTGAGTTCTTATAATAGCAATATGAAGTTCAAGATAAAAATACTATGCTTTGTCCTGAGAGCTGTTTTAATTTTTAAAAATATAATCATCTTTTCATCACTGTGTGAGACTTTATACACCACTGGAATTGATCCATTACAGAACCGAGATTCCACATGCCGTGAGCAGTCCTCACAGCTAGAGGCCACGGAGTATGGGCAAAAGGGCACAGAAGACATGTATTGACTCATGACTCATGTCATGTATCAGTATAGAAAGCTGCTCCTTAGGAGGAAATATTCCACAACCCATAAACTATGAAGAATTCAGAGTGAATAATTACATATTCACCCAGGCCTGAAACATCAGTAAATGTTTCTTTTCTTCTGTCTGCAAGAGTAGGTACAGGTTGAAAATGTTAATTTTGAAATATTGAATAAAAAAAGATCATAGTTACAAATAGCAGGGAAGATAAAGAGATCAGGACACAATGCCAAACATTCCAGGTTCTGGAGGATAATATTAATATACAACATTTATTGAGGGCTCGAGATATGGCAGGCACTGTTCTAAATATTTGCCTAGTTTTGTTAACTCATATAATCCTCCCTCAAACCTTATGAGGTAGATACTATAATTGTTAGGCTGTGGCAGATCTTATTGTCCCAATATGATTACAGTGACCTCTCTCAGGCCACATGCTCTTCTACAAGGTAATTTGCCACTCCCTCCATCAGGATGGGGAGTCTAATTCTTCACCTCATGAATCTGGGACTTCCAAGCCTAGGTCATAAAAGCCTTGCAGCTTCCTCTTGGGTCTCTGAGAAGGGACCCTCCTGGAATACTCTTGCCCTCCAAGGTAAGCTTCCATGCTAGAAGAAGTCCAAGGTACGTGGAGAGGTCACGAGTAGGTGCGTAGGCACTCTGACTCACCCCAGGCTGAGCCCCCAGTGGTAGCTGCCACCCATGTGAATGAGCCATCTTGGATGCCCAGTTCAAATGACTCCAGCTGCAGCTCCAGCCATCATCTGACGGAGCTCCTAAAGCCAGAACCACATGGCTGAGGCTCGAGCAACACACAGAACCCTGAGAGATAGTAAATTGTTGCTTGAAACCACTAACCTTAGGGGTCCATATATTAAAACAACCAACTAGATCGCACTCCCATTTTACAGACAGGGAAGCTGAAGTACCAAAAGGTTAAAAGATTTACCCAGGGCTTCCCTGGTGGCGCAGTGGTTGAGAGTCCACCTGCCGATGCTGGGGATGCGGGTTCGTGCCCCGGTCCAGGAAGATCCCACATGCCGCGGAGCAGCTAGGCCCGTGAGCCATGGCTGCTGAGCCTGCGCATCCGGAGCCTGTGCTCCGCAACAGGAGAGGCCACAACAGTGAGAGGCCCACGTACCGCAAAAAAAAAAAAAAAAAAAAAAAAAAGATTTACCCAATGTCCTACTAAAAAGTGGAGTTTCTAGGACTGGAACATAGGTAACAACTCTCAGCCTTTACCCTATACTCTCCCTACATCATTCTAGAAAATATTCCGTGTTGTTACCAGCAGTGACAGAGCTGTGGACTACATGGATGACTCTGACGGCCTTCTGTGGCAATTCTTCTGCTCCTAAATAACATCCCTTCCTTTTTTCTATTGACAATTACTTGATTTTTTTTTCTTTTCTGCTGAAACATTGGAGTTGGACAGGGAAATTAAAATGGCAAATCTGATACAGCTTTGAAAAATACAGTACATAAATTACTATCACATTAAGATGATTACAGCATAGAAATGACAGTCAAAAGTAATGAGAAAAGACCTCTTTTCTAGAGAGTAAAGCAATTATCCTGCACGATTGCAAGTTGGCTGTAAATCTAAGATACACTGCCCGCCTGCTTCTTACACAGATCTGATGTTTCTGTGTCATTGTTATGTTACTTAATGATACCAATTATTTAAAAATTAAGCACAGGGTACTCATGACATGTTATTTATTATATCCAAGTGGAGACGATTTCTACTTTTCTTCAGGGTAGCACAGCCATTCACGACTCCTTCTCATGCCTTTCATATTTTCCCTGAAGCTGTACTTTTTTTATGCTGACACTTTTAGTGGAAATTTCTGACATAAAAAATTAAAAAGGTCAATTTTATGATGAAGCACAGTAGCTTAGGTATTCTAAATGGCACCCTAGACTAAAGAATCGAATTGCTTTTTCATAGCACAATTCTCTCAAGTGCCCACACTGCACACTGGCCTAGACAGAGACCAGGAAGCATCTCTCTTCTGTTTCAAGGTCCACTGGGACTTCCTGAGCTAAGTGAAGCCATAAAAAAATAGAAATCACCTGGAGCCTGTGAAAATTATAATCGAGTAAAACTTACAGTTACGACAATCTTAATCCGTCTCTGTGTATTCGCCTCATGTTTTGTCACCTGTTTTTGTCACAGGTATACTTTTAATCACATTAGAGATGGCACAACCCCACCAATCTAAGACTTCTGAGTGCAGGACACAGATGTCACTTCCGGCCCATGTAGATTGACCAGCTGCAGAGATGGGTTACAAGTCCATGTACTGCCAGGGTGTGAGATACAGGAATTTAAAGGGCAGGACAAACTGAGGGCCTGGGTTCTTCCCAGAGGAAGTATTTTCTGAAGTAATCTTGTTCTGATTTCTGTTAGTACACAATAGAAATAGTATTATCTGTATACTTTAGAGGAACAATAAAATCTAGCAATTTGGGGTAGAAATAATACAGGTAAGAAAAGTTAGCTTAAGTGCTCTAAATAGCAAATGCCTGTTAACCTACATTTATTTTGTGGGCCTGAAATCCTGCATTAGTTTCTGCTGGAGTTCATAAAAGCGTTGTTTATGCAAGTAAGTATTAAAGTGTCATAATATTTACCATTTAGGAGAGCTCTTGTGTAACAGAGACATGTAAGTGTACTTATAACTGCAATATAAAAAACAATAAGTATTTCATATGATGGAAAAATTATGAGCTAAGAACTCAGGATCTATGTTAGGTATTACATGGTTAATGAGCCATTAGATTAGAAATCTATTCAGTAACCAAGGAGTAAGCCAGAGACATTATCTAACTAATTTAATTATATTTATCAACACAGAACATTTTTTTCCTTATTTTTCTTCTGATTCCCACACATTCTGCCACTATTATATTTATTGCCTTTGAACAGTCACCTTTGAGTGCATTCTGAAATCTAGTTGATTGGCTTTGGTCAGCATAAGGTCTAGGAATTCTGCCGAAGCTCAGGTTATGTGTTCTGACTATTAGACTTTTAGTGATTTTACTGCACTTTAATTTTAAAAAGCTTTTCAAGACTTAAGAAAGCCCCGGGAGAAACCTGATTAATATTATGAGTTCTAGTTTATAATGGAGGTGACAGAGGTGATGTGAAAGTAACTCACTGAAGGTCATGCAATGAGTCAATAGAAAAGATTCCTTTTTTTTTTTTTTCTTTAAAGCCTTGTTTGCTTACTGAGAGACTAAGTCCCAAGTGAGCCTGTTTGGAACGCACATTCATAAAAGTGACAAAGAAAGAACAATGGCCCAAATAAGTCCTGGTTCTGCCAGCTATTGAGCAAGTTACCTAAATTGTTTAATTTCAATCTTCTTGACCTATACACCTACTGCTAGTTTTTTTTCCCTGCACAAAATTTTACACCCCCTTTTACTTTTTTGTATATATGTACAATCAAGCCCATGAGATAACATCAGTTTCTTTGGGTCTTAAGAATGGACCTAAAAGTGGTTGTAGTTTCAGCAATTTAACTTGTTGGGGTGACAGTTAAGTGTTTCTGTTGCAAGGGATTTATTTTGTTTCCCATGATAATGGCCTAAGAAAGGCCTGATATCAGGCAGGAGAGAGGAACTCCCATTATCTGTTCTGGAAGCCAGCGAATCTGGGGGCACATTTTCAATCCCATAGGCCTCAGGACACTGGAGGTAGCCCATCTAGGACACAAGGTAGGGAGAAAACTCTGAAGAAAACCAGTTTGTCTTTGGCTTCCTTTCCTATATAAGCCTATGTGTTCTTTGAGTCCTCCTCCTTTAGCAAAATTTGCCCTCCATTTTCATCTTTTTAATGAGATTCTACAATGGGGTATTTTTTGTGCATCATAGTGTTCTGATAGTAAATTCTCTCTCAAGTCACAAGGCAGGTTGCCCAGAACCCTCCAGGACTTTTGGTTTAGGATGGACATGGTCTAGGATTTGGTTATTAAGATGGGAACACTGTACTTTGTAAACGCACAGAACAGTATTTAACCCTCCTGAAGCTCTCACGAATCAATAGGTGGGACTGCATTAAAAATATTTATAAGGGAGTAATGTAATGTTTATATTTTATCTGAGATTCATTCCATTGTGCGGGTAAGAGTAGACTTGCCCCAAAAAACTCCTCTGTGAGTTTAGGAAGCTGGAATTCTGGGCCGGTCCACCTCTCTGACATATGCATGTATCTCAGTCTTCTGCAGAATAAATTATTTTGAGAAGCAGGAGTAGAGAGGGCAGTTTATTCATTCTTGACAGATCACAAGGTATTGTCCATATTGACAGTCTTTTTTCTGGGCAGGCTGTAGTAGCGGTAAATCTTACTAACCTGCTCAAAGTCAAATGAAGACATTAAGAGAAACAGAGCACAGTCCTTCCATGCACCACTGAAAAAACACTGTCCAGAAAAGGGGGGTGGGGCAGAGATGTTCAAAGGCATATATTGCATATTACAAAGTTCTACTAGAGTAAAACAAAACAAACCCAACTCAAAAAACAGATGAAACTTCTATTCACCTAATCATATATTTCAGGTAAAACAAAATTCAAATGTTTTTATTAAATCTACTGGCACTTTTAGCTGGCTCTGCAAATATAGTCTTTACTCCTGTCAATAAATATTCATGTTAATTTTCTGGGTAAAAAATCAATTTCATGCTAGCAGAATACTGTGGAATGCGGTTAGATTAAACTATGGCTCCCGGCTACACGTTTCCAGCACCAAAAATAACCATATGGTGTTGAATGTGTGCAGGTCACTCTGGAGATTTACTGTAATTATGTCATGATGTACTTATTGTTATGGATTCAGCAGCCTTTCTTGCCTCTTACCTGCTTTGTTCAAGAGCAGCTGCTGGCTTCAAGCTGTTGTCTGTTTCCAGCACAGAGGCTGAATGAAGAAATGCTTTCTAGGGAAGTCATGTTCCAAAGCAGGAACAGCAACAATAAAGGGATTCAACGGGGGGACATAAAGTTCACTGGGCAAAAGTCTGGTAATCAGCCGGTGCTAATTTAATACTGCCAGTTCCAATCGGTAAATAACACTGCCTATGAAACTTATGCAGAGTTGAAAGGGATGGGGGATGTATTTAGTGGACAGCAGAATAGAATACTGCTTTGTGGAGTGCCTGATTGTGATGGTTTCATTAAATCGACTGCATGAGTGAGCTTCAACTACTATTTCTACTCACCATGTGTGCCAGGACAGCAGAATCGTGGATGCCAGGGTGCAGAACATTTCATATTTTTTTGCTAGATAATCCTCAGTAAAGATATGTATATAATCACACACACACATACTTTAACTACGCATCATACATTAAGTGTTCATATATGCAAGTAGAAGTGCTTTTAAGCAAATGCCTAAAACGCTTGATAGAATGGTATGTATGAGATGCAGATTTATGGTAATTATTTTGGATTACTGACTTTCTGGCAATAGTATCTGTTTCCCCCCTTTTGTTTCTTTAATGTGTTTTTAAATTGGTTTTAAAAATGTACCTTTATTCATACAGTTTACCAGGAAGTAGGTAGGACTGAAACAGATGCAACTCAGGGGACTTTATTTCTCCTACCAAGTCCCCCTGGATTCTTAGGGTTCTTGTTCCACCGGCCCTTAGACAGGAAGTATACAAATAATGGGGGTTATAAGGAATGATGTGCCCATGTGTCCATGTCCAGTGTCTCTGGACCCCTCTGGCTCCTCCTGGCATGTCCCCCTCAGAGCACTTCCTATGCTCCAGTCACACAAATGCTGGCCTTTCTCCTTCCCCTTTACCTGCTGCTCCTGGGTAACTCTTCTCACCTTCAAGACTAAGTCAGGGGAAGCTTCACCGCTGATTTCCTAATCTCAAGTGGGCTAACTGTTCCTTATCTGAGTTCCTCTATTTTCTGGGCTTTTTTCTATACTACTACTTATCACATCACTTTGTAATATTTGCTTTCAACCTGGAATATACTCTTAGGGCAGTATATTGTATATTTGTATACAAAATGATGCTTTTCTATGAATGTGACTTGAGAGAGATGTACAGTGTAAAGTACAGGCTAGATCGTGGATCGTGATTCCCTAACCACCTGCATTGTGACGTGGACCCCCTCATTGTAATGAGTTTAAATTACACTAATTGCTCCAATTAATAGGTTGGGTATTTAAACGATTATGGTTCCCATATCAAATGCATAGTTTATCTTGGGTTAACACTGGAGTCTGCTCCACATGAATGATTTTTTCATAGTAAGTGATTATAATATATAGGGTCCTCAAGGCCTTCATCATAAACATTAAAAATCTTAGTCTCTATGAGAAAAATAACCACCTTAATTTTTTTAAATTACTTTATTTCATTCCCACTTGACTCACTTAACTTTATGTTTACTTTAGATTATGATATGAGGGAGGGTCAAATAGCACCTTTATGAGAATATGAATACTTTAACTCAATGACTATTATGTCATCTACAAATTTGAAGTCGTTTGCATAAAAATCTGAGAAGAATAGAAAAGCTATTTTTGCGTACTCCTTCCACCCTACTTTTACACCTTATAAAAATATTAAAAAGTAAAACTAGAATGGAATATTACTTTACTGATGTATTAGTAAATTATAATTTACTAGTTATACTAGGAGTTAAGCCAGTATTTCAAAGAAAGGCAAATGTATTAGTAAATGTAGTACATTTTATAATAGAGGTCGTTTTAGATCCCTTTAATAACAGGTAGTTAAATACTCAGTTTTGTCCAAATAACACTTGACAGATTTTTATCCTGTACCTTTATGTTCCAAAATATAACAAACTGCATTTTGATCATCTGATGACTCTAGGGCAATTATAGTACACCAGACATAGGAAAGAGGTTAGAAAGCTGTGATCCAAGTCCTTTAAGATTTATATTCAAAAGAGAAACTATAAAGCACACTTGAATTTTTATCATGTGCTTTTTCCCACTGTGTGTTTCCTGACTGTGCTTCTTCTGTGTTACAAGAGGAGGTGAATATCTCAGAGTTGAAAAATCAAATAGGTCAAATTTTTCAATGGATAATGCTGGGTGTGTAATTTTTCCCCATCCTTTTGTGGCAGGGTGGACTTCCTGAAGGGGTAGACATGAAAAGGAAGCTTGCATAATGCAGAAGGAAAAAGAGAAATGTAAAGTTAGTGAATTGATGTAGGAACCAGAGCCTACACAACCTGAAAATAAGGAACAAAGATGGAAACAACATAAGAGGCCATGGCCCTGAGTTTGTCTGAACTCCTAGGGGAGGCGCTAGTCTGAAAGGCAAAAAAAATGTGAAAAATTTAAATTTTATACAGGAGTGACAGGGAGCAAACACAGAATTTGGGGACTGGCAGGCAAGAAAGCTGGCAGCAGTATTTTGTGCTGATTGGAAAGGAGATAGACTGAGAGCGGCGAGGTTAAATAGAAATTAAGTTGAAGTAGTTCAGGAGTGTAGTGATGAGAGTGAAGATCGCCATCTGGTCAATGGGGATGGAGGGGCTATTTCTACCTTTTGGTAGAAGTGATCCAGGATTTTTGGACAATCTGAATGAAGCATAAAAAATATGGAGGTAAAGACAAGCTTAATTCCATGCTTGGAATAAAAGTAGTGTTTCCTACAGTGCAATTTGGAAAGGGGGGGGTGTTGAAAGGGAAATATAAAAAGTCACAAGTTTATCTGCAGCCATTGTTTTGCATCCTTTTCTTTTGCAAGAAGTTGGGAGAGTAGGATAAGGTAAATAGATGGGGGGGTCTTAAATATTTGATTCTGAAATGACAGGCAAAAGGAAGTTATGTGACAATATGAATACAGTTCTTAGGAGGAAAAGTGCAACTACAATGTATAGAATAACAGAACAGAAGAGGACGGAGTGGAGTCAGTATCTTTGAAAAGAAAGCAGTTAAAACCACGCAGGTGAGACGGGAAGAGACAGCAAGGGTGGCAACAGGGAGGAAGGCTCAACCTGAGTTGCATCGTAGATGAAGAAGAGGTAGGAGGAGCCCAACTGGAGCAAAAAGGGACAGGGAAAAAAATTCTCTTAAGGTTGAAAGGGCCTGAGGAACAAAAACAAGTGTGGCTCAAAAAAGATACATTCAAACTCAAAAACAGAGTGAAAGGATATAAATGTAAAATCTGTTGAGGTAAAGCACTGAATGTGATAAAAGAATGACACTTGGCTATATTGTTATTTCTGTTAGCATTTGGAAAACAGCAGGAAAAAAATTAACAGAAAATCAGTGATATCATTAAATTGGGGACATTAGAAATGTTTTGTATCCAGAGGATACTCACACTCAGGGTAGAGGAAAATTAACCTGTGATGAAGAAAGTTAGTTATTAAATTGTCTTCCAAAAGAGTAATGGTCAGTTGACTGCTAGAAACAAGAAAAGAAGAAGAATTAATCAGTGATAAAGGGGCAGGATTTGAATAAAAGGAAGTTCTATAAGATACTGCAGACAGACTCCAGGAGGGTCCCCATGATTCTTCCCTCCTCACATTTATGGCTTTGCATAGCTTTTGAGTGTGGCCTCAACCTGCTTCTAGCCAGTAAAATACAGTGAAGGTGATGGGATGTATGTGATTACATATTCATGATTAGCTACATAAGATTGTAGGGCCTGTCTTGCAGGAGTCTCCCTCTTGCTTGCTGGCTTTAAGAAGCAAGCTGCCATGTTGTAGGCTGCCTATATAAGGCAGTGTCTTAATCAGTTCGGGCTTCTATAACAAAGTACTGGGAGGCTTATAACCAACATAAGTTTATTTCTCACCGTTCTGGAGGTTGGAAGTCCCAGATCAAGGTGCCAGCATGGTTGGGTTCTGGTGAGGGCCCTCTTCTGGGCTGCAGACAGCCAACTGCTTGTATCCTCACATGGTTGAGAGCACAGAGAGCTAGAGCAAGCCCTCATGTCTCTTCTTTTTTTTTTTTTTTTTTTTGCGGTACACAGGCCTCTCACAGCTGTGGCCTCTCCCGCTGCGGAGCACAGGCTCCGGACGCGCAGGCCCAGCGGCCATGGTTCACGGGCCCAGCCGCTCCGCGGCATGTGGGATCTTCCCGGACCGGGGCACGAACCTGTGTCCCCTGCATCGGCAGGCGGACTCTCAACCACTGCGCCACCAGGGAAGCCCTCCATATAGGAATTTTTAAAAATTGTGCGTTTGTATCTTTTTGCTAGGCACAATGATAACCACTTTCCATACGTTTTCACTTTGACTTCCCCAAATTCTTTTTTATTACCCCCATTCTAAAAGATGAGAATGCTAATGTTAGAGGATATTCATATTTACCAAGTACACAGAGCTATTGTGTGTCAGAGCTATGATTTGCATCCAGATCTGTCTGATTACAAAGTTCATGCTATTAACTGACAGCCTCTGTGGGAAGATGTAATGATTGGAGAATAGTTCAGGCTAGAAATAAACTTTGCCTTTATGGATTCCTGAGGAAGCCAGGGCCAAGTAAAGCTTGGAATAGGATCTATGAGTTTTACATATAATCAGTGTGAAATATTGAAATTCCTAGAGGACACTAAAATCATGTATGCCATATCTCTTATACCTGTTTCTAGTTTGTTAGGTCAAGGCTCTACTACCTTTTTTTTTTGGTCCACACCACACAGCTTGTAGGATCTCAGTTGCCCAACCAGGGATTGAACCCAGGCCCTTGACAGTGAGAGTGCAGAGCCCTAACCCCTGGACAGCCAGGGAACTCCCTCTAGTAACTCTTCATATCACCTCAGTTTAGGGTTTATTCTCCCTATTTTGGCTTTTTTTATGCAAAAGCATCTTTCTTGAAATCACTTCACTTCCACAGTGGGTTGATCAGAAAATTCTCTAAAATCTCGTTCAGTTTCTATGTCCTATGTTGTATGACTCAGTTGATTTGCTTTGCATAACTTCTTGCAAACAACTCCACATATAATATGGTTTACAAGTCTTTAGTGTTCAGTTTTGAACAACGACAAAGTGATCATACTTTGAGAAATCACTGCATTAAACAATCACATTTCATATTTAATGTAT
Source organism: Pseudorca crassidens (assembly GCF_039906515.1). Taxonomy (NCBI): domain Eukaryota; kingdom Metazoa; phylum Chordata; class Mammalia; order Artiodactyla; family Delphinidae; genus Pseudorca; species Pseudorca crassidens. The sequence continues at coordinate 36,686,834 of NC_090308.1, forward strand.
CTTTTACTACTAATTATAATTATTCTTTGCCTTTTAGCTTAAAGTTGAATCCTTCACCTCTCCACAAGAACTGAAATAGGCAGAACCTTTATGTTGCTCAGCTCTCTGTAGCAGCCTTCCATATGTTTACTTCAAGTCACTTGTGACATGAGAAATATTCCAAGTACTTAGTTATTTACTTAATTTGCCAGTCTCTCATCTTCAGAAGCCCCCAACCTAGTGGATTTTAAACCTCTAAACAGATGTCCAGACATATCAGGAACTAAGAAATATGGTTAAGTGACTGGCTGGCTAATGAAAAAGGCTGGAGACAGAGATGGGGAGCATATTGTGAAAACCGCTGTGTGTCAGACTAAGGAACTTGTATTTTCACCCTCTTGGCTAGAAGCAACCCATTGCAAGGATTAAATTCACCAAACTTTCATTCTTGTTTCTCTTTGATGGGCTTTTTATATTTTTATGAAATTTCTGTCTATTCACTGCCCCCCGCCAAATGCTTCAAAATAATATACGATGGGAACTGTTTTTCAGCATTTTGCTTTTGCTAAGGCAGTGGTTGTCAAACTTTACTGTGCAGCAGAATCACCTAGAGGAGTTGTTAAAGAAGTCAGAAAGAGAGAGACAAATGCCATATGCTAACACATATATATGGAATTTAAGAAAAAAAATGTCATGAAGAACCTAGGGGTAAGACGGGAATGAAGACACAGACCTACTAGAGAATGTACTTGAGGATATGGGGAGGGGGAAGGGTAAGCTGTGACAAGGCGAGAGAGAGGCATGGACATATATACACTACCAAACGTAAGGTAGATAGCTAGTGGGAAGCAGCTGCATAGCACAGGGAGATCAGCTCGGTGCTTTGTGACCGCCTGGAGGGGTGGGATAGGGAGGGTGGGAGGGAGGGAGACGCAAGAGGGAAGAGATATGGGAACATATGTATATGTATAACTGATTCACTTTATTATAAAGCAGAAACTAACACACCATTGTAAAGCAATTATACTCCAATAAAGATGTTAAAAAAAAAAAAAAAAGAAGATTGCTGGGCCCTGTCACACCGTTTCTGATTTAGTGGTCTGGGGAGAGGGTCTGAGAATCTGCATTTTTAACAAGTTTCCACGTGCTGCTGATGTTCCTGGTCCAAAGACCACATTTTGAGAAACCCAGTGCTCAGGAATATCCACTGCAAGTCATTAGGCTGTTAACTGCAGTTCTATATTTTTTTAAATGTAAAATATTTTCAGTAGCTTCATGCAAATATAAAATTTCAAGCAGACATATAGTTATTATCTTATTGCCTTTGAAGATATCAGATTGCAAGTGTAACCAGTCTTATGGAATTGGTACATTTCTGAAACTATTCATATGTTGAATTCCATTTTACATCACTAAGGAAACAAACTTTTGGTTGAATTCTCGAGAGAGAAAAAAATATTTTATGGTATAAATGCTCACCCCTAATTTGCTTGTTTGAATGCTTTTATCGTTTTGAAACTTAATGGCTTCTTACTGTGGGGACTCACTTATAAAGAGCCCATTCTTCTTTAGAAATGAAGTGATTTTTACCGGATCACAGGGAGCCCCAACTTTCTACAAAACTCTCAGAGGGAGCCAGAACCTTGTGGGCTTTGTCATTTACTGCCAAGTCCCAGATCTCTCTGCATAGCGACTGTTTTTCGCAACTTGCTGTGAATAAGAACAGCTGCCCCTTTTGTCTTTGCTTTTGAAGGCAGTACATATGCTTGAGTGATTGAACAGGGGCTGGTGTTGGCTCTTCATGTGCTAAAGCAGGAGGAAGATCAAATCTGGTACATACCCTCTGGTCAAGTACCCACCCACAAGGCTAATTAAAATGTGTGATGGACATTGTGACACATGACTCTTTTTGAATTATGGTTTCCTCAGGGTATATGCCCAGTAGTGGGATTGCTGGGTCATATGGTAGTTTTTTTTTAGTTTTTTAAGGAACCTCCATACTGTTCTCCATAGTGGCTCTATCAATTTACATTTCTACCAGCAGTGCAAGAGGGTTCCCTTTTCTCCACACCCTCTCCAGCATTTATTGTTTGTAGATTTTTTGATGATTTTGATGATTTACAATAGCCAGGACATGGAAGCAACCTGAGTGTCCATCAACAGATGAATGGATAAGGAAGATATTACTCAACCTTAAAAAGAAATGAAATTGAATTATTTGTAGTGAGGTAGATGGACCTAGAGTCTGTCATACAGTGAAGTAAGTCAGAAAGAGAAAAACAAATACCGTATGCTAACACATACATATGGAATCTAAAAAAAAAAAAGGGTTCTGAAGAACCTAGGGGCAGGACAGAAATAAAGACGCAGACATAGAAAACGGACTTGAGGACACGGGGAGGGGGAAGGGTAAGCTGGGACGAAGTGAGAGAGTGGCATGGACATATATACATTACCAAATGTAAAATAGATAGCTAGTGGGAAGCAGCCACATAGCACAGGGAGATCAGCTCCGTGCTTTGTGTCCACCTAGAGAGGTGGGTTAGGGAGGGTGGGAGGGAGACGCAAGAGGGAGGGGATATGGGGATATATGTATGCATATAGCTGATTCACTTTGTTATACAGCAGAAACTAACACAACATTGTAAACCAATTATACTCCAATAAAGATGTTAAAAAAAAAATGTGCTGGGCTGCTGCTGGGCTCTCACACACTATCCTCTAGATGGGGTTCCTGCCTTTCATGTGGAATCGGCTTGGTAGACCCATTACCAAACTCCCTTCTTCCAGTGAACTCTATGCAAAAGAAAAAGGAAAATAGCTTCTCTGAATGGGGGAACTATTGACATGTGGCAGCACAGGAGTGACAGAGATTCAGATCTGTATAAAGAGCTAATTCAGACAAATATAGGCAATGTAAAGAAGTCTCATTAAAAAGTCCACATCGAAATACCGAGACTTATCTTGTCACCCACAGGAATAGAAGTTTCTGTTTTCCATGATCACATTAAATGGGACAGGAACATATAATCCTTTTTCTGCTAATGGGATGTGACTCCAGTAGTGAATTAACACTTTCTTCTTATGGTTCATTCTGATTCAGTAAATGGCACAGGTGATATTTCACCTGTCAAGTGTTTACTTATGTTTGTTCCAAAATGTGTTGAGGAAGAGGGTGGGTGGGAAATCCAGGCTGATCTTGATCAGAGAACAGAGTGTATTCTCTACTTAGAGCTGAACATTTATCATGACATATGCTGGCTGCACAGTCAAAGCTTATCACCGCCCACAGCTTCCGAAGCACGACAGGATAGCTCTGCGGGGGGCCGCTTCCTCGGCAGATGCGGTTTGATACGTCAAGGGCAGGACCTGAGTAAAGTGGAGGTAATACATTCAGCTGGGCCATCTTTGTGTGAGTGACGGGGGAGGCTTTATTAATTCGACCTCATAAAATTTTTTAAAATGCTTATTTAATCCAGTTTATCGTTCTCTGATGAGAACTGGTCATAATTTCAAGTTGGAATATATCAATCTTTATATTAGAGAACATTGATTTATATTGACCCTAAAACATAGATCAAGAGGAGAAATTTCATTCAAGTCAGCACATCGTGTTTATATTTTATCACAGGTGTTGGGAGTCTTTTTCCCTCTGGACTGAAGTGACTTTAAATACTACTTTGCTTACACAATTCTTTATAAGACTTAATTCTGAGCTGACACAATATTGTCCTATGGTTGTGAGTTCCTACAAAGATATTGGTGTCTACTGTAAGAACGTATGTCACATAAGCTTAAAGTTAATATTTCAGCTAATAAAAGATTTTTAATGTTATGCCCCCAGTCAAACGTTGTGACTCTTTTATAAGTCATAAACAAATTACTACTGTGACCACTTTCAAGTGTATGGTGTCAGCATCTCTTTAAAATAGACTTTTTGAAATTTTCTAACTTATGACTATAACATTCCTCATTCTACACCGGACACTAATTATTAAAATTTGGTATCTCGCTGATCATAGCTCTCTGGCTATTTCTTTTCTTTTTTTTCTTAACATCTTTATTGGAGTATAATTGCTTTACAAGGGTGTGTTAGTTTCTGCTTTATAACAAAGTGAATCAGTTATACATATACATATATCCCCATATCTCTTCCCTCTTGCGTCTCCCTCCCTCCCACCCTCCCTATTCTGGCTATTTCATGATTAGCCATTTCTTGATAATTTGTCCTCTGAATCTGTTCACCATTTTATTTAAGTGTGTCACCAATAATTTTTATTCCTAAAAGAAAACTTGGATTAATACATGTATATAAATGCTTTGGGGATTGAAGTAAATCTTAGCTTTCTTGAAGGATATGCATGTGGTATCCTTTGCCAGTGTTTGCTCTCCTCTCTACATTTCTCTGACATTTCCCTTGCCTTTCCTGTCATTGTTCTCCTCCCTCTGTTCCTTTCTTTCACTATGTTTCTCTTTCCTGCAAGTTTGTCTGCTTCACTGGTGCTCAAGATATCAAGACTGAATTTCAATGATCTCTCAAGCCTTTATTTCCATTTCAGCTTTCTCACCTGTTTATAAGTGAGGTGCTTAGAAGGCTAGAATTACAAGAAACATGGAATCATTTCTCACATGGAAAGGAAACCAGAGGGATTCTAAATTATATCCAATTATAGATTTTCCAAGCATTCATTTTCTCTATCCCCATATGTCTCAATCTCCTCTCTTCATTCCCATCTATGGGAATGCATATGCAGCAGAGCACATACACTGTGCATATACCGTGGCCATAAGCAAAGTAACCAGAAAGCAGCAACATCAACAACATAATTACCCCCTCTGAAAATGACATCATTCTATAGCAAGCATCAGTGAAAGGCTGCAAAGACATTTATCTGAAAATACCAATTAAATTACTAGATTAACAATATACCAACATGATGCATCAAACCCTTATTCTGTGAACTTAGAAGATTTGAAAAACATGTAGTCTACATTCATTCAGAGATGTTCTTCTTTCTACATAACATTTTCCCAAAAAGGAAGTAGAAGACAGTCCACTGGTGTGATCTCTATTAAACAAGATGATATTCTTAGGTGGGAAGCAGGAAGGATGGATAAAGGATGTTAAAACAAATTGCTACTGCTTTATAGTTGGCCTTGAAAATAAATAATATGTAAATAGAGCTCTAGGTCAGATTTCTTATAGTGCTAACAAAACAGTAGGTGAATAACTGAAACAATATAAGGATTTGGAAGAATATAGGGCTGTAGAATATGACTGGGTTCTAGCTTAGTCTCAACCACTAATTGATGGGCCGGCAAAATGAAGGTTTTTGATAGATATGCAACAAGGAAATTTGTATTATTGGGTTCTTATTTCTATACACAGACACCTTACTCACTGTTAAATTGCTTCTTAATCAAGGTCATTAACTAGAATACAGTCACGTGTCAAGAAATGTGCAAAAACACCTTCAGGATCTAGAACAGTTCACCAATCCTATGCACTTTGTTCATGGGGGGGGGGCCTTATTGTGACCCAAAAGTGAATTATTGTTTTTTTAAATAATTCTGATGATCTCAGTTTTCCTATCCACGGAAGACTAAAAATAACATATAGAAGCTGGAGAAGCAGAAAAAGATAATTTTGGTCAAATGAGGCAGACAAAACTCAAATGCAAGGAGAGTTCAATTTAGAAAATTTATCATAATTAACCACACTCTTAACAAAGAAAGAAGAGAAGGAAACTTGACTTGATAAAGAGTATAATACAAAAAAAAAAAAAAAAGCAAAACAAACCCAGGAAGTATCATCCTTAATACTAAATTTTAGAGCATTTACAGTAAAGGCCAGAACAAGACAAACATGCCAGATTCCTGATAATAGATCTATAGTTCATTATCATGCTGGCAAATAGAAGAAGACCACACAAAGATGTAAGGTCAAAGGAAAAGAGAGGAAGGAAACATTATTATTATTTGCAAATGATATGTCCACCTACACTGAAAATCCAAGAAAATCTACAGGCATGCCTTCAGAGCAACAGGATTTATCAAGGCTGCTGGACACAAAATCAAAATTATTCCTAAATCTCAATATTTACAGTTGGAAAAAGTAATAGAATTAAAAAAAAATCAAGTTCATAGTTGTAATAATATCTCAGGTACCTAGAGAGGTTCCCTGGGTACAATAAGAGCTGTGCTAGTCTTTAATGGAGATAATTATTAAATTCATTGTGTTATATAAAAGAAGACTTGAAAATTATACAGCTGTGACATTTATAGTTGGAATAATCAATGACACAAATAATGTCTCTCTGCTCAACACTGTAAGATATTATTTATTCCTTAATCAATTTTTAAAGTTAGTGCAACTTCCAATAGTGTTTTTCATAGAACTTGATGCACTAATTTAAAATTCATATGGAGGAATGAAAGCCTATGAAGAACCACTTGATTCTGAAGAAGAAACAAGAAGTGAGCACTTCCCCTATCAGATATCAAAACATATTATAAAGCTATAATAATTAAAGAAGTCAGGCATAAATACAAGGATAGTCAAAAGATCAGTAAAATAGCATAGAGAGCCTGGAAACAAAGCATATAGGTAAATGAAAATAACAGAATTAGCAACCAGTGGGGAAATAAAGGATTGTTCACTAAATGATTTTAGGACAACTTTCTATTCTTATGGGAAAAATCAATTAAGTATTGTTCAAACATCACACTAATAAAGAAAAGTAAATCTAAAATAAAGAGGTAAATGTGAAAAGCAAATGTTTAGAATATTTGTTTTAGAATAAATATAGGAGTGTATTTTTGAGATATCTAGGTGGGTAAAATCTTCCTTAAGTAAGGTTTAAAAAGCACATGTCTTAAAGGAATATATTTTATAAATTTGACCACATCAAGATGGAAGACACAACAAAGCTAAGGGAAAGACTGGAATAGTAATAATCTCAAAAAGATGGCTTTTCAGAATATTATTTTAAACTAACAAATATTTTTCAAAACTTGAAAAATAGACAAAAGGTATGACTAAAGAGTTCACAGAAAGTAAAACCTGAATTTCTGCAAAGCACATGGAAAGATCCTCATGTTTCTGAGTAATTAAGGAAATACAGATTTAAACAAGGTGACAATGCCACCCCTAGATTACTGAGAAATTTGAAAGTCTAACTTCTCTTAGCTTTTAAGGTCCTTGAGAGGAGGAGAGCTACGTTAGGATTTGTCTTGGTTTTGATCGTTTCCTAATTGACCTATAGGCATTTAGAGGCATCAGTCAGCTGCACACTACACGGTGGGAGGTAACAAGAAAGGACAGATGAAAAAAGAAGATGGTAGTGATGACGCAGGGGATGAGCCAGGAGCTTGGGAAAGGAAAATGCCAGTGCAGGCCTATTTTTAGGAAAATCTCCAAATTGGGCCTGATATAAAGCTGGCACCAGATGTGTAAAGATTTTTTTCCTTCTGAAGGGACCTGAAGAATGACCAGTGTTTTTAATAAGGATAATCAAATCTTGCTAAACTCTTCCCAAGATCCCTATATACTGAAAATAAATGACTAATACAGAGAGCTTCATCTAGTTGGAGGTCACTTTTTTTATTCTCCTTTGACTCTTGTTTCTTATCTATTTAAAGACTTGCTCTTTGACTACAAAATACAGCAAAATAAAAGTGAAATGTGATTACGTCATGGGTGGAATTTGAAATCAAATTGCATCATGGGCCTGCAGTCTTACCCCAGACAGAGGATATAAAGGGTCATTGTAGGTTTCCCTTTTGCTGGATTGGAGCCTGGGCAAACCTGCTGAGACAGGGGTTTGAGGGTATGATCTTCTTTCTTTTTCCAGCCAGAGTGAACAGTGCCGTCTGTGGAATATGGGAGCAAATCCCCCAGCCAACTGGAGGTTCCTAACTTTGGCCTGAGATGTTACGGGGGTAAAAATGATCATTGACTGTGTTGAACACTTCAGCCAGTCTCTGTTCTTGGTGTTTTGAAATGTCCATATATTTTCAATTAAATAAAGTACTGTCTGGCTCAGAGAAGAGAGGCCTTTCCAAGATTGGCAGATTAAAAACCAGTTAGTTGGACACACTTGCAGAGTTGTATTTATTATTGGATAAGGCTGTCATTTTAAAATTGCTGACTCTACAGAGACAAGACTCTGTAGTCATGAAGGCTTACGCTCTCTTCTTTTAATATTCCCCAGAGAGCCCTGAAGAATATTCAGTAGACTGTAACAACTCATTAAAGATCAATCTAACTGACTCTTAGTTCTGTAGAACATAAATATGCTCCAACTAAAGGTCCTCTTTTGTTCTTTGGAACTAGAGATATTTCCCTTCCTTCTTCCAAAGTTTCAAGGATATACAGTTAAAAGCACTGTCCCATAATCATAAAGTAGAAAGTTGACTGAAAAGGATTCAGAAGCCAACATAATTTAACAAAACCCAGTCTGGGAGCTTTTTCCAGAAAATTCCCTTTAATATGTTAGAAAGGTGAAAGAGATGGAAGCAGTCCCTACAGTAAACATTCTTGAAGACACTTCGGTAGGAATTTATTTTGTGCCCAATAGTCTTAAAGGTCATTATCTTAATGATGAAGGTGACGATAACAAAGGAAACCTAAGTTTCCTGACTCACAAGATTTGATTTCCTCTATTAGCTAAAAGCATGCATCACTGCAGATTTGTAATTCCTTCATCTCACTTCTCTGAATCCTGGAGCAGTAGCTACTAGTCCTACCAAAGAGTGTTCATGAGGCACAAAAAGATGGTTGATGAACTTTTCTCCCAGAGTAAGAAACTAGTCAGTGGTAGAAGAGTTAAGAACGGTATTCTAGTCCACCTCCTAAATACTTAGAGGAGTGTTTCTCTCTTTAAAATGTGCTCATTGTCAAGACAGAAGCAAAATTATTGTATAACTCTTGGTGTCCATTCTAATACTAAAGGTAACTCTCCCTCTCTGTACTTAAAATGATCTCAATTTGTAACTACCTGGATTGCCTCCAGAATCATCTATAATTTAATTTTATTTATCCCAGCTCACCTGGAAGAACTCAAAATGACATGGTGACTTTGGTTTGTGAGGTCAGAATCAATAGCCATTAAGAGAATGAGGAGATTTTTAAATCTAGGGGAAAAGCAAGTACTTAAAATATCCCTTGCGTCAGCCTCAAAATTCTAGGTACTCAGACAAGGCGCACATGGTAGAATTTTATCATGATGCAGTACATAGCTTTAATGCCTGGAGAGATAGGAGTGAATACAAGAACTGATCATCAATCAAAATTAAGAGCTAAAGTTCAGCTTTCAGAGTATTTTGGACTTGTGTGGCACATTTAGAGAAGCACACAGATCCTGAAGAAAGACTGAGATAGATGAAAGCGGCAGATAAGAAAATTTTATGTAAGCCAAGTGTATGAGTTTCTCTAATCAAGTCATTGGCATCATGTAAATGCCAGACGCCACTTATATACAGCTTAGATACAGCAGATGTTGGCATTTCAGTATAGGTTGCCCTGAGAGTAACCTGCCCTTGAATGGAAGAGGAAGTTTACTGGCAGAGGAGAATGATTTTCTGTGAACAGTTATAACCCCAATAATAGAACTGTTTTCAACCAGAGGTTGCGTGGTGGGAAAGGAGGAAAGGTATAACGATACCTCAATTCCAATCTAAAAAAGAATATCAGCTGCAGTTTAAACTGTGGACGTGTGGGTTGTATACATAGAACCTTCTCCTCCCTCTCTTCTCAAACCTCAAGGCTTTATGTGAAATGGAACAAATCACATCCCTTGTGGTTCTGCTCTGTTTGGTACAGCTGCTTGCTGCAGGTGGTGCCCTAAAAATATATTGTTTGTTTATTTCGCAATATAGCAGTCTGCAGAGTGGTACCTAAACAGGCAACAGCTCCCTGCTCCTTCTGTTAGTGAACCAAATGATGAAAGACTAAGACCTCTGCCAACCTAGCATGAAAGGGCCCAAATAAGAGGCGCAGGTAGCGCTTGAGGCTCAGCTCCTGATAAGTTCCATTTTCTTTGGATTCATGAAGCGAAGCTGACAAGCAGACTATCTGTCATCAGAGCCTCTGACCAGGTTTCAGCAAAGCAAAGCCAAGAAACAAACCGCCTTTGTTGGGAGAATCATTGTGCTTCCCTGGAGATTAACATCTGTAAGCATATGGGGTCTAAAGGGGGGAAAAAAACTGTAATGGATCACAAAAGGAAAGTAAAATTGAAGATTAATCGCAGGTAAATGTTCATGTAGATTCATTTAAACAAAGCTTTCAATGATTTTTCATTCATAACTTAAATGATCAAATAACTGTCACAGCCACGCTGGCAGGGCACTCAGAGTTCATTCTGTTTATGGTTGTTGAACACAACACAATAACTTATATGTGAAAATGTTTTACCCACTATAGTTAAAATAACGATACACAAAATGATATTTTCATTGGTACTATTCTAGATGTTCCCCATTGAATGATCTTTAAAAAACACCCCCCCAAATTTCAAGGTTTATATGAACTAATTTGTATAGAGGGAACACTGATGATAATGAGTCATGCCCATCAAACTTTGGCAAGGCATTGTTTACTGTAAAAATCTTAACATCAGTGGGATTGTGATGAATAGATTTTACAATCTAATAGATGAATAAGTAAAATGTAACACTGGAAGGGATTTTCTAGAAAAAGCTTGAGAAAGATTGACTTACAGCAATCAAATATTTCTCTAAAATTCAGTGATATAGAAATGCACTGGATTATTAACGTGAATGGAGCCACATTTGCAGTTAACATTAACGAAAAGGGTCATGTGAGAAGGAACTCCCTCATTAAGTACAATACAATATAATATTATGAATTGTTAGGAGAAGAATAGAAGTGAGAAACATATGTGTATGAAAAGTTGTGGTCTTGACTCAAAGGGTTACTGCTTGAGAGGAATTTAACAATGAGTGGGAGTCGGGACAAATGTAGCCATGGAGCCACAAGGACTGGAATAAGCAAGAGAATAATGAAGACTGGGAATCACACACCCAGTTGTGTGGGTTGAGAACAGTAGAGTTTAAAATCCTATCTGTAGGGCTGGTAAAAGCAAATGTACAGAAGGAATATTACAGATGGCTCTTTTTCTACTGCGTAAACAATATTTAGCTTAAGTGTGTTTGCGCATAGTTTTATTCCTTTTCACTCAAGTATAACACACTAAACAATAAATTATCCCTTGTATTATAGCTATCATTATAAATCATCTTTACATCCTTCTTTTGAGAATGCCTTGCTGTTATTTGAAAACACTAACGCATTCTACTGTTATTATTCTACCACTGTGTGTAGAAGTTCCTGTGAAGAGGAAGTTGCCATCAAAGACTTATTTCTTAAAAATTTTTTATCATAATAACTGATCATGAGTGGAAAGGCATCTTACAGGCAATGATACTATCTGTATATGACAAAGGAAGATGGTAACCTTTGTTCAAGTTCAACAGCTTGTCATGTTTTTCAAAAAAATACTTCATTTTACTATATATATTGATACTTTCTTTCTTTCTGAAATAATTTATGACTAAAATTAAATATAAGAAATGGGATTGCACATCATTCATTGTACAGTACTCTATGGAAGTAATTTAAATCTAATTTGTAGGACTGGCAAAACTTAAATCTAATATTATTCAAGAAAACCCAATTATTAGTGATTTGTTGCAGGCTATAATCCTTACTACCATCTTAAATATATTGGTATTTTTATTCCATGATGTTTCCAAGCATTCTCATAGATCAAGTGATATTATGTTTTGGGGGTAAGCAAGTGCTTCAAACATTACATATAGAAGCAGATATTGCAATCTGATGATAATGGTTGATATGGGATAAAACTTGCCCCCATGTAGGCTGGTGTGTCGATACACTAAATAGTATCACACTGAATTTAAGAATCACAGTTCTATCCGGGGAGTAAGTAAACTTTAGTTCATTTTTGCACATCGCTATGAGTTAGCCTGACTAAATACTAGTGTTCTTCGGAGCAGTGGACAAAACTGAGCTAAGGAGAAGATAAATAATACCACTTTTATTGTTTTCAAGGCAATTTCTTAGACATTATCTCATTTAGTTCATAATTACAGAATAGTTTATTATGCAGCTGGGTGTAAGATTTAAGGATTGTTACTCCCAGACCGTGAATATTTTACCTGATGTTTCTGAATTTGCATGTAGAGAATACCAGTGAATATTAAAGGCAAAAAATGCTTAGGTTTAATTTGACTTTAGAGGCTGTTCAAGTTCTTGCATTCTGCTTGTTCCCAGACTCGCAGAACTGCTCACCAGTTTACAAGGGCACCTTTCAGGAATAAAGCAAAATAAAACAAAGCGCATGACAACTGATTGTTCAGGGTTTATTTTTACCAAAACTTGATTGACATCTGTGGATAAGACATTAAGGTGTTATGCTCTGAAGGGATAGTGTTCAAATGAATTTGTTATCGTCTAGAGGAATTGAGAATAGATTAGAAATTTAAACATGTGCCCATTTCAGAAGTATCAGTTGGTCTTGGTATTTCTTACTATTCAGGGATAAATCCAGTTGGGGTTCTAAACTTAGCTTGTGGAACATTGTTTATGTGCTTTGGAGCACTCAATTGTACCAAGAACTGTCGTTTCCCGATTCCATTTACCACCTTCATTCTCTTAATTAAGCAACTTTGTCCATTGGAAAAATCCCCTGTTTACAATTGTGATTTGGTTTTTCTTACCATATATTTGTGACTATTTGTATAAACTATTCTGATGTTGCAGAAAGACAAATCACATTTATTTCCTTTATTGACAAGCAAGATTGTGTATCTGTGTACCCAAGAGAACTAGAGTTGGAGCACTGTGTATAATATTTGAAGCCAAGCAGCAAAGCTGTTGAACCATCCTGGGAGCTAGGAAAGAAGCCGAGTGCTTGTCATTCTGTCCATTTCCATCACAGACAACAGGGAGTTTTGTGCTAAGAAGAAAACTATTGTACAGTTTTGCACATTGGACTAGAATCAGCAGACTCAGTTTGCAGTCCTAGCTCTATACCAACTCACTCCTCAGTGTGGAGAGTGTGGTAGGCACGGTGTAAGTACAGATTCAGTATTTGACCACAGGTTAATTATGTGACTAACTAACTCGTCACATAACTATGTGCTTTACCCTGCAGTACTGGAAGGGAAATGACTCTTGAGGCCCAGAAAGGAGTTGGTGGAACAACCAGAGCTATGGTACCATCTTGGCATATAGAATCATCTTCTTGCCCAAACACCTTGTGTTTCTGAGCAATTCAGGACATTTGAGGAAACAGTAGTAAAAGAAAAGGGAAGGGACTAATATTTCTGGTGAAAATTTTGAAAAATATATCCACCTTGGCCCTACCTCAGGCCTAAGGACAAAAAAATTTCCAGAAGTATATTATGTTTATGGTAATCTTTTAAACAACTGGGTAAGTAATTCCTCGTCTCAGCTAGTGTTAGCAACCACTGCCTTAGGGGAATGGGTAGGGGCCCCAAGGGGACAGGGGACATCCCTGTCAGCCCTCCCCGAGAATTAAATGCCTGCTCCCCACTCTGTGGCTCTCTATGGACTGTGGGAGGGAGGAAGGAAGAAAAAGAAAGGAAGAATAAAGGAATAAAGAAAGAAATAACCACTGCTTTAGAATAATGGCTTCCAAACATTTCTCCTCCCACATACCCTGAAAGAAATTTTTAAAAATCCACTTGAAACTAGGTACATTTGAAATTCATATCTGATATTTTCATCATTAGTCTAAATGGCTAATGGCAAAATAATTTATTTTGGCATATTATAAATATTAATATATTTTAAAGATACATTATTTATTCTTATAAATATATCCAATGCGATTTGAATACCAGTATGATGTGAAGTTCACTTTCATGTAAAAACACACATACATACTCTTCTATAACAATCATAAATTTTATGTAGTTCCAGTTTCCACAGAATATTTTCCTAATGTGGTATGTTTATTTACTTGAAAGTTTTATATTGATCATTCTATCATATTTCTCTGTATAACTATATATAGTTATATATATATATATATACACACACACACACATATATAAATTTGTATGTGTTAAATTGAATATGTATAAATTTAAAATCGACCTTTCTTTCCCTTGTCCATAAGGCATTAAGTGTTAAAAATGGGCTTTTTTTGACATTTAAATTTTTTTTCCGCTTTACTGAGGTATAACTGACAAATAAAATTGTAAGATACCGAAAGTGTACATTATGGTGAATTGATATACATATACATTATGAAAGGATTCACACTATCTAGTTAATTAACATATTCATCGCCTCACATATTTCTCTCTTTTGGGGGGCGGTGAGAACATATAAATGTATTCTCATTTGAGCCATTACCACAATTATTATTTTATACAATAGATCAAAACACCATAGTCTATTACAAATGTTGATCAAAATAATTACATAAAAAATAAAATTTCATTTGAAATGCATTTCTGATTAATACTAGAATGAGGCAGAGTTTAGCATGAATTCTATTCTAGTTGCTTTTGTTTTAGGTTTAAGCATTTCTGGATTTCTGGAAAGTATACAAAATTTCTGGAAAGTATACAAAAAACACCACCAAGATATAATAAACAGCCATTATGCTTGTAACTCTTTCTCATAAAGGCACCTAGATTAATCTGGTGTATATAAAATATGTGGGAAATATTACTTAATTTCAATATATTTTTATCAATTAAAAACATGTGCTTTGAGTGTATTTTTATCAAACTGTGGAGCTGCAGGTCTGGCTAATTTAGTTTATGCAAAATGGTGACTCCAATAACATAAATGGCTAAATCATTTTTCACTGTAAAACAAATCAACCAAATCAAACTTGCTTTTTGTCTTAAAAAAACTGTTAATTTTTCAACTCAAATAAATGTCATAGAGAATATCCACATTGCAACCTTTGCACTTCTGAATGCAGCAGTAGCTGGGTATCAGCTCACACCATTTCTCCCACTCATCCCTTTAAAATGGTACAAGTTCACAACTTAGATTTAATATTTACCACATTAATAGCAACGTCCTAGGCTACGTGAAAATCGTAACCCAAATCTTTGAAAATCAGACCTCTGTGGATAAGTGTTTCCAGATTATAGGAGAAAAAGTCAGCGTGAGCAGTAAGGCCCTTTACTCTCATATGCACGCACCACACACTTCAGCAACGTCTAGAGAAACACCATGTGCTATTCCCATCACAACCCCAAGTCAACTTGGATAAAGGCAGTCAAAATTTTTGCAAATTTCTTCACCAATGGTATTCCTAGGCAAGTCTTAGCAAGCCAAATGGCCAACATATTATAGATCATTAACTGGAAATAATTGGAAACATCTGTGACTCTATCCATCTGAAAGGCATATATTTTACTTTCAAAAGTTTTTGGTACCATGATGTGTTGAACAATGATTTCTATCATTTCCAGCGCTCTACAGAGTACAGAGTTTTATGAATAGGGAATAGATATAACTGAAGCTTAAACTGGACAGTGAACCTAATTTTTGGCTATGAACAGGGCACCAGAAACTTTTCTAAAGTTTTCTTCCCTGCTAATTTGTACACAGTTTCTAAGCCACTTTTAATGGCTGTAGGAAAGAGTAAACTTATTTATATTTTTACCAACATCTTCTACTGGTCTCTTAAATTAATAGTCAACCTGCTATGAACTTATAAGTGTGTCAGAAGTAAAGGAAATAAAGAAAAACAAAGCCTGGCAATTTTGGTTGGAGAAGTTCATATAAAATTTAGAGATACTGGTCCTCTGGAGGTAGCTGGAGAAGAAAGGGATTAAGTATTTGCTTTTGTTTTCCAATGAATTATTTGGAATTTTAACATATGTTTCAAAATAAAAAGTTACTTCAGTTAGTACAATAAAAGTTTCCCTTAATGATTCATTTATTTACATTTCTTTGTAAAACATACTCCCTCTTCATTGTGTTGGTTATAGGAAGTAAGGTATAATGTGTGTGCATAACAAACATGAGGTATATATACCTCCCTTCCCCTTACCCATGGGAGACATAGCTAATTAATCACGGCATTCTTTGCTACTGAAGAGAAGTCTGAATTTTAGGGTTTCATGAATCTGTTATCTATCAGCTGATGCCGGCATGCAGATTTAAGCCTATTTCCTTTCCTTGGTACCAGAGAAAAACTTAGGTCAGCATGTCCACCCTCCCCACTTACTAGCTAAGAAATCTTGGGAAAGGCTTTTAATCTGTTCTGCTGCCCTCACAGGACTGTTACACAAGTGGAAAGATTAAATTCCCATAAACGCATTTTGTAAACTGTACAGTTGCAATCACACATTGTTTGAAGAAATAAGATTAATTGTTTTGTAATGTAAACAGCACCATCTCTTCAGTTAATCTCTTCCTGGGCTCTTTCCATACATATTTATTTTATCTATTTTGTAAGTGCAGTTTTTTTTTATTTTTGGTTTTATTAAAACTATCCACACCTGTATTCCCTTTGAATGTGATATCTGATCCTAAACAGAAGAAAATGCTGCTGGAGGAGAAAGCTCGAAATCTCACACCTGGCTCATCATTATGGCGCTCTGGCAGTCCTTTCTTCTCGGCTGGAGGCTGTGTGATTAATAACCCCTCTTCCCAATCATATGGATATAATACTCGTCTTCCTTTGGCTGGAGATGGGAGATATCTTATAAATGTGTGACGCACATGGGGGCTTCGTGATGCTAATCTCAAAATCAGCTAGGAGTTGATTGGCAGAAAACCGAACAATGGGGTGACAGGTGTGCTGGGGGTCAGGAATCTGTGAAAGAGAGGCTGAGTGAGGGTGGAGGAAAAGAGCTAGAGAGATTTGGAGTTAATCAAGAGCAGTAGCTGGGACAGCAGCCGTTTATGAAAGCAGATCTAAGCCAGATATCCTGGAAGAGAGGGCAGCTTCAAAGGCTGGTGAAAACAAAGAGAGGTGTGGGAGTTTAGCTGACTTCACAAAAAGCAGGATGGAACTAAGACGCCAAGATGATGCCATAAATGGCACAAACGTATTCTCTGTGTACAACATTCCCAAAGTGTGCCTGTCTGCCCCAGGTTTGTACCCTGAGGAACCACGCCCATTTCTGATTATGACAGCCTCAAGGTCAGAGACGCTCTCATTTGTTTCTCTAGATGCCAACAGGGGACATGCACTCAGGAAGTGTTCACCGGACTAGACGGAACTAAACATTGGATTGTCAGGAAGTTGATTTGGGTAACACGAAAAGGGGAGAAGCAGAGAATCGAGCCACAATTTCACCCCTTAAACATGCCAGCAGAAGTGATGAGGATGACTACAGGAACGTTTAGTTGGAAGGCTTCCGATAACTAGGCGGAGCACATTGTTCAAGATAAGCCCCATTTTGGTTTGCATTCTAAAATTCTAGTTAAGATGTGCTAAGTTTTCTGCATAGCAAATGCTTTCACCCCAAGGCCAACTAGACGATAACAAGTCCAAAGACGGAAAGTGTGTTGAAACTTTTCCAAAAAACTGGCTTGGGTATCTGTTGCTGACTTACTCTCTCAGGTGATCCAGTCAGCATAGCAAAAGAACTACCCCAGAGAGAAGAACAGGTGGAAAGGGGAGAGGTACGGATGCCACATCCTGTGATGGCCCGCCCAAACGATTGCCCTACTCAACCGGGGTCAATGCAGACAGGAGAAGTGAGAGCCAGTAGCTTGATATATTGGTCACATCTGCTCTTAGGGACACTTCATCCATCTTCTTTGCACTCTAGTCACTTTGCCTTTACGGATGGTTTTTACTTATGTAAAAATATTTTTTCTTTGGGCAGTATGACAGACTCAACACATGCTTCCGTGTCCAAATGTATTTCTTTAGCAAATTATCTGCAAGCCAAAATTTTATGTGGGGTTTAATAAATCTGTGAATATAGTTGATACATACACACTTTAATTCAAATAACTCTCTTAAAATAGTCACATTTAACTATCCATGCACACAGACTATATGTTTACATCATCCCTGTTGCATAAGTGGAAGTTTTCCAAAAATTCTGGGTACAGTAGAAAGAGGGAGTTCCAAGGAAGGAATATTACCTCTAAAACTCCTCTCTAACACATATATGAAGGCATTTAATCTGTCACCAAATACCAGAAATATTTTACTTTTCCCATGTGAGAATGAATACTTCACCTAAATGAATTTTAAACAGTGAAATGACTACTTCCATCCCATCAAATCTATCTTTACTTAAAAATAATCAAAATGAACAGGTTTAGAGTTTCAAACTATTAGAGAAGGTTTTTTAGTTTTGTTTTTTTAATTAAGAAGTGCTTCAGCTTGGACATATTCAAGGGAGGTCCCTCAGTGCTTTAGCCAAGAACATAATTCAAATATTGTGGAAATAATTTATGCTACTCTTCAAATATTTGCAGGTCTCGCGCCTTCCTGACCAATTTGTGATTGTGTAGGACTGTGTGTCTAGTTCTGGACAATGAACTACAAGCAATGATGAGCTTCTCCTCCCAAGGAGGAGCATTTTAGTGCCATTGTAGACACTCCAGATCTATCCTTGCTCTCTGGCATGGCAACCCGTGATGATTGAGATGGTGGCTGTGTCCCTAGCCTTGTTTCCTTAGTGACAGTGATTGGTAAAACTTCCTGCTGACCCATGAGAATAAACCTTTGTGGTTTTTAGTCACAGAGACTTGGGAAGTGTTTACTAGCACAACATGCAAAGCGCATTGTGATTATATATGTGTGTGTATGTATATGTTTATATACATGTATTCCTCTTTTTTTTTTTTTTTTTTTTGCGGTACGTGGACCGCTTACCACCGTGGCCTCTCCCGCTGCGGAGCACAGGCTCCGGACGCGCAGGCTCAGTGGCCACGCCTCACGGGCCCAGCCGCTCCGCGGCATGTGGGATCCTCTCGGACCGGGGCACGAACCCGTGTCCCCTGCATCGGAGGCGGACTCTCAACCACTGCGCCACCAGGGAAGCCCTATTCCTCATTTTAAAATATCTAATAACTATATATTAGTTACATAACCTAATACACACACTCACATAGTTTCTTTTTAAATTGCAGAAGAATTTTACGTGAACCAATTGGTGCCATTCTACCCAGAATATTTTATGTCTTGTTATCTAAGAATTGTGAGTTAATATCATTCTGAAAGTAAAGAAAGAGGCCACAAGCAGATTCTACTTGTATTGTTAGTTGTTTATAATTGTTAGGACGGTGCACCTCAGTTGCAGATCTACATGGAGTCTAAGAAAATATACGTAGATCTGCACATACACAATCTGTAATAAATAAATGGAGACATGTATAATAAAGTTGAATGAATAACTTTATGAATCCCACAAATAACTTTACGAATCCCACAAAAGTGTGCATTTAGTTTTAGTGAAAGTTCTTCAAAAACAAAGGAGTTATTTATAACTCCAACTGCCTTCTTGTAGAGGGAGGGTTCTTCATTGACATAATACTATGAAAAATAGGGGCATGATAGTCTAGAAGTGGAACTTATAGAAAAGCTGAATTGTTTTGAAAAAGGTGGGGGGGTGATAAAAAGAGATGGATGGTACCTAGGGTAAATCTAAGAAGAAGCTAGGGCAAAGGGAGAGGGGAGTTCCCAGAATTAGCAGCACAGCCAGAAAGAAGCACTTGGCCCACAGCACAGCCTGGTTTAACCTGACACATCCCTGTTAAAAGTGGCACTGATTAGGAAAAAGCACAGAGCCACATTTTACCCACGGGTTCCAACTGTGTGCACTGAGTTTGCACAGAAATAAAACAGTTCCGGAAGCACTAGAAGGAGTGGTTGGCTGTCGACACTTACTGCGAGGACAATCTGGAGGGAACTATGAGCCACTTCTATGTACTGGTACTCCAGAAAACACCCCGAGACCGTGATGTAGCGATGGTCTTCTGGGGCCCAGTCTGGGGCAGGTGTCACTGATGTCACCGTACATCCTGGTCCATTCTCCATCCACCAAGATCGGTGCATTGAAATATTAAAAGTCAGGATAAGGTCTGTTTCCTGCAAGAAGGCAATTTATAAGGATGAGAATTACTTTGTAAATGTTAGTTAGCTTATTCGGACTGAATTGCTTTTGAGTTTCCCATTTTGAAATGTAGGTTTCTTCCCCTCCCCTTGCTGTATTTTATAGGCAGAAAGGTAGCATCTAAAGTCAAACTATCAGTTCCACCTGAAAATTATGTCTATCGATTTCATATATGAAGGTTTGCCTGACTGCAGTGATACAAATAAAAATACTTATTAGTAGAATTGTCAGACTTACATTGTTACACTGAAAAGTCTTAGCTTTTAGGACTTGTAAATATTACAAAGGGAGTGTTTTAAGCTATTTTTATCAAGTGCAGTTCATCTTCAGCCTGCTATTTTCCTCTCCCTCAGAATATTTACCTTTTGCACATTTTAAATGTTAAAACTGTACATCAGTTTGGCAAAATTTAACACAATAATGTGGTTAGTGGTTAAAATATGTGAGAACTTTACTTAATAAAACACATTATTTCTTGTCCCCCCACCACTTATTATTATTTTAGAAAATCAGGATCTTTTCAATCTTGCCAACTCCTAATATAAAATTGGTCACAATACTTCTTAAAAAGTATCATCAGCAAATTATTGCAGGGTGAAAATAGTTAAGTCAACAACTCTTTAGATGAGGTTCAGCATGTTAGGTGATGTGCAGCTACAAATGGAATGATGGTAGTTTCCGCACTAGTGACCTTGAAATCACATACACAGATGTGGAGATGTCAATAGCACAGGGACGAATGTTGTTTTCCAGGAAGAGAATGCATCAAACACATCCTAGTATTCAGCAAGTCATGAGGGAAGATTCTAACAGAGAGGATCAGTGGTGGAAAAGGAATTATTTCGGTCTCAGTGATAGAACCTCAAGATAATAGATGCCAACTACTCTTATGCCAAAATGAGGTACCAGATTGACCAGGCCGATCCTGCATAGGAAATATTAAGACATATTCACTTAAACTGAACATATGAAAGGGCTGAGCATAAGTGATCAGGGAATTTGGAGACTGGAAAGAGTATTCCTTCGGAGAGTGCTATGTTATGAGTCTCATCATCTCCATAAAGTGGTGGTAAGGGAGGGGGTAAGGTCTCTTCTCTTCAAGCCTATTGAGAAGGGCTTCAAATTATCCCTTGGAACCTGGGAGATACAGCAAACTGGTTTCTGACTCAGTCAGAATAAATCTCAAAATAAAAGCCTGTGGCTGGAGCTACGTGCTAAGTGGCCAAAAATGTCTTTTTTATTGCGTTAGTTGATTTTTGAATAGTGAACCAGTCTAGTATAAATCCCACTTGGTTGTGGTGTGTAATTATTTTTGTACATTGTTGAATTCATTTTGTTTGAAAACATTTTGTTAGGATACTTGCATCTATATATGTAAAAGGTAGTGTTCTTTTCCTGTATTTTCTTTGGTTTTGGCATTAGGTTAATGCTACCTCATAGAATCAGGAAGTTTTCCATCTGCTTCTGTCTTCTGGAAGAGATTGCAGAAAATTGGAATAATTTCTTTCTTAAATGCTTGGTGGAATTCACCAGTGAGCCCATCTGGGCTTGGTGCTTTTTGTTTTGAAAAGTTATTAATTGAGAGATATATATATCAATTCATTCAATTTATTTAATAGATATAGGCCTATTCAAATTTCTTCTTGTGTGAGTTTTGGCAGATTGTGACTTTAAAGAAATGTGTCTATTTCACCTAGGTAATCAAATTTGTGGGCATGGAGTTCAGCTCTATACTGAAGTCTGTCTTCTCTACTACAGCAGCTAAAATAAAATTTATCTTGCCACTTATAACAAGTTTCCAGTGCAATATTTTTCTTAACAGCTCTCATGTCTTTCTCTTACCTGGTTTGCTCTCTTATTTCACAGAGTACATAATTCACGACTTTCTTAAGAATAGGTGAATGATTTTAAGTCTGAAGTGTTTTTACCCTACTTTTATATTAATTGACTGATATTTTGGATGGATATGTGCTTCTTGGTTGAAAATCTTCTCTCAGAACTGGGTGGCTGTTTCTCCATTATCTTCTAATTTCCATTATTACAGTTAAGAAATCTGATATCATTTTGTTCCCTGTAATTTTTTATGTAACCTGTTTTCTTTCTTTTGGTTTCTTGCATCTTTTTGTTTTAACCAGTGAAATATTTCAAAAACATCAAAAAGTATAGAGGATATTATAATAATACCATTATACCCACCACTCAGTTTCATTGAATCTTATGTTATATTTGCTTAAAGTCATTTTTTAAATAAAATTTTATACATATAAATGATGCTTCCTCTGTAGTCTTCCTAAATATGATTTCCCCCTTCTCTCTCCACAGATAGTTACTATCATGATTTTGGTGTCATTATTCTCATGAAAGCTTTTTGTAGTTTTACTGAATATTTACATAGTTATTAATAATACAAAATGCTGGTTTTTTAGGTTTTAAAATATATATATACTCTGTAACTTACTTTGGTTCCATGTTATATTTTTGAGGTTTATTGATGTAGAAAATCTTTTTAGCTTCAAGTTCTGAAATTCAGTAAAACAGTATCTTGATGAGTTTCTTTTTCACTTAGTTTGTAGAGCATCTGGAGGGACTTTCCATCCAAGAGCGCTTTCCTTCCATTCTAGAAAACAACCTACATTATATCCTTAATTGTTCCCTCCCTTCTACTCTTTTGTGTTACTGCAAGAAGCTCCTATTAGTCAGACATTTGTCTTTCAGGATTGATCTGTTACATTCTTATTTTTTCTTTCGTATTGTTCATATCTTATATTTCTCTTTACTCTCTTGTAGATTTTCTTTACCAAGTCTTCCCAAACTTATATTGAACTATGGCTTTAATTTTTAATATTTGGAACTTTAAAGAGCTAATTCTTCTCTAATTGTTGCTTTTGTATAGTTAATATATTTCAATTGTTTCTTGGCTATAAATTTTCTTATTCTCTGAATACTTATTCTTTTAAAATTGTGTTTCCTACTTTGTTTTTGCTTTATCCAAGTTACTTATTTTTACTAAATAAGTAAACAGATAAGTAGATAATATTAACAGTAATTATCAAGGATCTACTATGTGCAATAGGCAATGTTCCTACCTTTGTGAGTGTTCATTTGGGGGTGAGGTAGGTGGACAACAAATACATGAACGTATCAAAATGTCTGTGTAGTGATTAATATATGCAGAAATATAAGCTCAAGTAAAGAAATAGAATAACCAAGAATTGGATGATGGGGAGTGTAACACAATATTAAATATAATAGTAAGAAAAGATGTCTCATTATTTTGTATTTGCATGAGTTCTGAATGAAGTATAGGAGTAAAGAGAGCAGATATGGGGAAAAGCATTCCAAGCAGAGAGAATAGCCGGTGGGAACGCCTGAGTATTTTCTATTATGTTTATTTTTGCCTCTGACTTTCTTGTTGGAGCTGTTCCTTAGAAGTCTTTCACAAGAGTTGTCCTTTCATACCAAAGAGAAACTAAAACTTGGTTGGCAGTTTGTCATGCATTAGTGGGCTGATCAGCTGGTATCCTTCACATATGATGACTGAGCAGGGCCTTCCAAATGCTAGGTCTGTAGGGATTGGTAGGACTTTGTTCTGGGTCTTCCACTTTACTTGTGGGGTATACATCAGACCACAGCCTCCTTGGGCTGAACTGGGGAGGAGCTGATGCTCTTGCTACATAATATACAGGCTTTTTTTTTTTCAGCACAGTATTTAATTTAATGCTCACGTATTCAGAAACTTAACTCATGCCTGCCTGTGCTTCAAGAGTCTTACCAGTCCAGAGGAGAAGCCTCGTTGCATAGACTAAAGGAGGTGCCTCGGGGCAGTCTAACTGCCCTTTGCACAGATTATTCAATTCATTCGTATTTTTAATCCTGTACCTCACATACACCTTCCACTTCTAAATCCTGACTTTTCCAAGGGTTTTATGGGTCAAATCTGTACATTGGAACCCACTGCATGATCATAAGTTTTAGGTTTTTCCATTTTGCTAAGTCATGTGCTAATCCTCTACTTTCTATCATCCAAAAACTGTTGACACTTCTTGTCCATTCTCTTTTTACTGTGTGTTATCGTTTTTTTATTCTTTAATACCATGTGGTGGAGTTTCAGGATGAAATGTAAGTAAGTACATATATTCAACCAGTGATCATTAACTGGAAAGTTTCTGGCATTATCTTACATTCTTATTTAGTTTCTTGTGGACATTTAAACAAAAGGTCTCTGTGTAAGCATAAAATAATGCACACATAAGCATGTGTGCCTTATTTTAAGCACAAAATATAAATTCCTGCTTGTAAAATAGACAATCGAAAGGTCTCCTTAAGTCCCCTTAAGTGCAACAGAAATTCCTGAGCATAACCTGCTCGATGCATAATCAATAGGTTATTTAATTCCCATATATTTTGTGATTTTGAGTTCAAAATTATAAGGACTTTTGAGACAAAGAATAAGTCTTGATAGCACAAAATAAGGCATAAAACCACAGACCAAATCTTGTATATTATCAATGAATTCACACTGAAAAGGATACAAGATAGGCTCAGAATTGTAAGATTAAAAAACTTTTACATCTAAAAAGACTTTAATAATTATATGTCCAGAGTAGTATAGTGTAATTTGTATCAATATATTTATTCATCTCTCTTAGTAACTATTCAAAAAGTTCAGATTAAAGGACCCCATTATTGGTCATGTCATTTTTCAAAATAGCAGGGTCTGATATATTACATGAAAGCTGTTATTAGCATTAAAAAGTTGTTTCTGATGGGGTTGTATGCATTCAGGGCAACACAAGAAGCCTAACTGCTCAACAAATAATAAACATTTGATAATTAAAAAAAGAGCATTGAAAAGTAAATGAGAAAGTGATACTAGTCATGTCTGAGAATTTCAACAAAAAGCTACAATTTACTTTCACAATTTATGGCATTTATTGCATAATCTATTCTAATAGTAAACAATCGATTCAATATTGCAAAGATTAGAAGGTGGAGGTAAGAGTGAGAAGCTTTCAGTTGCAGTTTAAAAAATCTGAAATATTTTCTTAAATTTCTGGAGTTTTCTATTAGTTCTTCTTTTGAAATAATAATATTAAAAATTGATACTCTCGCTTTTATAGATTGATTAGTTAGTATCTGAAAGTATAGAAACTATGCTTCTTAGTAAATGGCAATTAGGTTATAGTTATCAGGATAGTTACTAACAAATATTAATTATTCATATACCATATGCAAAATACTCTACCAGGCCGTGATGATGAGAAGAGATGTAAGATGCAATCTCTAACATTACAGGACTTATTGTCTCTTTTGGAGGGCAAGGTATAGAGATAAAATGTAACAATAAAAGGAAGCATTTGATAAGCACCTAATGAGAGGTGTGGACAATGCGTGTCTGGGAACTCGGAGGGTGTGATGCCTGTGGACTCCGGTGGGGCAGCATCTCAGAGATGGGAACTCTAGCTGGGGTTTAAAGTAAAAGCCAGGTTAGATAGATCCACAGCCTGGGGGGAAAAGACCATTTTAACTGGCGTGGACCAAATAATCAAAATTGTAGAGCTAAGAATACTTGTGTATTTAAGGACAAGTAAGTAGCCTTATTTTTATGAGATGAGAGTTTTTAAGAAGGAGTAGTGTGTAAAATCACTTCAGAAAAATAAGTTGAGGACAGATTGGGGAGTGACTTAAATGCCAAACCAAACATCCTGGCTTATTGAAAGATTTTTGATCAGGGACAGGACATTGGCGCTATCAAACATGAACAGAGATATATTACAGAAAACATAATCAAGTCTCCTGTAGGATTGGGGTGGACAGTGCAGGAAACATGTGGTGAGACCAGTACAGGTGCTGTGTTAAAAATAGTCACGATAGAGGTGATCACACAGATGCTATAAAATCCAAATGCTTCATCTTAATCACCCTAGACTATTCTGCTGAGTTCCCTAAGTGTCCAGGGAGGTGAGACCAGGGTCACCTCAGAGTAATACTTCATATTATTTTAATACTCTCAGAGTAAGAATGGGAACAAGTCAACATTACATTAAAACATACTTCTGGTGCTGATATTAGAGGAAGGCCAGGCAAGCACATTGAATGGTAAGAAGCAAAATTTAACAACAATGAAAATACTCTGGAAGGTCAAAATAGTTATATTAATAAAAGCATGTGTATTTAGACATTGGGACTAAGAAGTAGTTAGAGAACCCTGTGATTGAATGGCATCCTTAATTAGCTGAGGATGCAGGAGTTGGGATAGTGAGGAAGGCTATATTTGACACCAAGAATCACTTATTCTCAATGAACTCTTTTTTCTTTTTTTTTACAACCAAATATACACTGAGTTAAAGTTTATAAGATCATCAGAAAGCATTGTGTTATATCTCATTGCCAATATCTATATGTGGATACTAATTCATAGGAAATTCTGAAAAATTCTTTAGAATTTTCACAGCTTATTTCCAGCTGGTGAACTTAATATTCTAACGTTAAACATAGCTGTTTTCTTCTGTTAATACATGCTTAAATCTATGCAAACCTGCTCATACATATAAAAACCCTAATGCCAAATTTATCCTGGTAACACAAGAATTAGTGAAAGCAAATCATATCGTTCAAGATGCCAGGAAGAAGGAGCTAAGAAAATATGGTTTTGAAAAGATAAGCAAAATTACAAATGCACTTTATTTGACAAGTAGAATGAATGTTGCATATATAGGAATGCAGCGAAGAACATAAGGAAGTTCATATCTACCAACTCCAAAATCCAAAGTTGTAATTCATCCTACTATATGATAAACTTAAGAAAAGTAGATGGAACATCAGAAATATATTTGTGCCCCTACTTTCTTCTAGAATCCTTAACTATGGGTAACTTTGGGAAATGGCTGATTATGCTTCATAATTCAACATGACACCAGAGGTAGTGTTAACTCCAGTTCCTGGCTCCTGTCTTTAGTTATTCAAGGAAAAATCAAGAAAATATTTCTGTGAGCATGAAAAACATTACAACCATTCCTCTAAAATCAATGAGGAAAATCTGATATTTGGATTTATAAAATCTAGTTTTAAAAACAAAGCGTGTTTCCTCCCACTATGTGGAAAGATTCACTAAAGAGGTAGTACAAAATGTTTCAAGTTCATTGCTATTACATGTTTTCATTGTTTCTTGCCTGAAAACAGGTTTCTCATGTCTGTGTTGCGACAAAGGCCATTATTTCACTTTTCTAGATCTTATCCTAATTGCCTCCTTAGTCCAGATAAATGTTCTACGTTATTCTGCAACTGGTCTGCATCCTGAGCATTGTTGCAAAAATTACATTTTAATGAAATCCTCCTCAATACTTCTTATTAACATCCTGCATTTATCTCTGTATTTAAATTAATATTTTGGGCTACCCCTTCTAAGCTTTTCCTGATTAATTCCATTCCTTTTTTGAGATCATAATGTTATAACTGGTGTGTATGTGTGTGTGTATATATGTATATATATATATATATATCGAAATTATCTTGGTCCATTGTTTTCTTCTTGTGGGAAAGGGATATGTTAAGCCCCAATATAGTCACTGTTCCTGCTTAGGAAATACATATTAACTCTAAGCTAGAGAAGAAAGTCTGCGTTGGGAATACAAAGAATTTTGTTTCAAGGTGATCCTTGTAATGTTCTGAAAGAGCTGTGTGGAAGGAAGGGAGAGGAGGGAGAGAGGGAGGGAAAGGAAAGGAAAAGAAAGAAAGAATTCAGAAAGGAAGCTGCCGTGCTGTTAAAGTTAATTGAACCTCCAGGCTCAAAAGTCTTGATTATTTTTTTACTTCCAAAGTTAGGACTCATCAGCCATGAGTGGGATCTAAGTTTGGCAAAATGAGTCTTCCCTCCTCTCTTTCACACCCTTTCTAGCATATGCTAGAGGCAGAATTTTCTCAGCTGGTTACAATAATGAAAGATCAACTTCTCACTGACTTTATAGTTTTCGATGTACTGAAACCTCTTCAGGCAGCTTTTCCTGCTGTTTTCTCACTTTCTCATTTGTTCCCACCCTGCAAGTATCTTTTCCCATTTTGTGAGTGTTCCTTTCCCGTCTAAGAGCTTTGAAAAGAGATCTGCATTCCCTCTAGGGGCTTAGGGACACAAAGAACAGGTTAGCTATTTCAAGAGAAGATGTTACTGCCATTTTGGCACTCATCTGAAGGCCACCATTTCCTTTGTTTCTAAAGTACATTTATGTGGATTTTTTTTTTTTTTTTTTTT
The DNA here is from genome assembly GCF_039906515.1 of Pseudorca crassidens. Taxonomy (NCBI): domain Eukaryota; kingdom Metazoa; phylum Chordata; class Mammalia; order Artiodactyla; family Delphinidae; genus Pseudorca; species Pseudorca crassidens. The sequence continues at coordinate 36,715,188 of NC_090308.1, forward strand.
TTTTTTGTGGTACGCGGGCCTCTCACTGCTGTGGCCTCTCCCGTTGCGGAGCACAGGCTCCGGACGCACAGGCCCAGCGGCCATGGCTCACGGGCCCAGCCGCTCTGCGGCATGTGGGATCTTCCTGGACCGGAGCACGAACCCATGTCCCCTGCATCACAAGGCGGACTCTCAACCACTGCGCCACCAGGGAAGCCCCCACATTTATGTGGATTTTTAATTGGCATAGAGGCAGAGGTGCTGATGATACTGAAGGCTTGGTGACATTTCAGGAACACTGAAATGTTCTCCTCAATGGTTCCCCACCGTTACTGCCAGTCATTATCCCACCTATGTGTGCAGCCCACCCCCCCCGTCCCGACGCTATCATCTTCCCAAAATTGGAAATGCTGACTTGGATAGTATCTTCACTTGCCCCCAAAGATTTTAACTTGTCAACAGAATTGAATTGGGAGCCCAATCACATTTTGATCCATAGTTCAAAATGTCTCTTAGTTAAATTTATTACCAGAAATGCTAATAAAGTTTTATGTCCTTTCCTTTCTTCATTCATTCTCTGGGAGAGAATAATGCATGGGAATATAACCCAAAATGGTAGCAAGATGGAGATAAGCGAAGCATTAATGTCATTGATGCTGGACTTTAGAGAGCCATCTTTCAGTTATTGAGAAGGACCATAACTAGAGATGCAATGAAATACTAATTAACAGAAAATTTCTCTATAAGACCTCTTAAACCTTTTCATTTTGAAGATAAGTGTATCTCCTAGTCCATTATAAATTCTTCAACTTACTGTTAAGTTTGAGAAAATGTATATACTGCAAAAAGAAAGGAAATAAAACTTTTGTATTTATTACCTAGACTATGCCTCAAGAACACTTAGAAGGAGAGATTATTATCCTTATTTAACAGAAGAAAAAATGAGGCTGAGAGTGCATATATAACTGCATCAAGTTATTTTTATTAAGGATGAAACTAGGTTTCAAACCTATTTTTTGTCTGAATGCATGCCTTCCAACTAAACCTTGTTGCCTCTTAAGGAAATTCTCTTGGCCACCTAATCAATCATTGCCAAAACACCGTATTTGGTATTCTTTAGGAGGATGTTCTAGAAGAAAACCCAGTGGACTCATAATTCATACAATTTATTTTAAAAATTTCTAAATGCTGTTCAGAAACCTACACAGCACTATAAAAGACCTGGACGTGTCCTCTTTGGTGGTTTGCTAACGCTAATCCAAAATTCATTGTACCCTGAATTTACAGTAGAGGTATATTAGCCATGCGTTTAGATGAAGGAGCTTTTAAAGATATTTTAGTTGTACTTTATTCTCATGAGAGATTTTTTTTTAAGTGGTAAGATTTGTCTCTTGTCTTGTTTTATCCTGGCAAGTACATAGATCAATACTGCTTAGAATTTGTGGAGACAAATATAAATAAACCTCTAAGTCTAAATAAAACACCTTTAAGTATGTACCTATTTCCTTTGGATTGCTTCCAAAGAGCTCTTTGCAGCTTTTGTAATGCACAAGTCCTAGAGGCTACTGGTGGAAAAGTCACTGTCTAGAAGAAAACACTGAGAAATAGAAAAATACTCCTCATTACTTTTACATAGAAAGAACACTTAGTTCCTCTGTCTCCTTTACAAAGAGGGGATATTCTTCCCCGAAGTGTAAGAGGACAGAGAAGTAGAAGTTGGGAACACAAATGTGGGGAAGAAACAATTCAATAATTTTGTTACAGTGGTGAAAAGGTGAGGATGAAGTGAGGTGGTGGGCAGGAGAGTAGTTCATTCTAGAAATGGTGCTGATGTTGCAACAGCATCAGTCACAACTCAGTCCTTCTTATTTATTTATTTATTTATTTGCGGTATGCGGGCCTCTCACTGCTGTGGCCCCTCCCGCCATGGAGCACAGGCCCTGGACGCGCAGACCCAGCAGCCGCGGCTCACGGGCCCGGCCGCTCCGCAGCATGTGGGATCCTCCCGGACCGGGGCACAAACCTGTGTCCCCTGCATCGGCAGGCGGACTCTCAACCACTGCACCACCAGGGAAGCCCAGTCCTTCTTATTTAAAAGATGTGCTTCCTTCCAACTCTTTTTTCCCCTTCACTTGCCTACAGAAAGGCATCATTCTCTATCAAAATATTCTTTTCTATTTATTGACGATTCTCTTCTATTTATTGACGATTCTCTTCTTAAGAGTACCAAAAATGAAGTCTTGTGAAAACGAATAGTTTAATAATTCCCCATCCAGAAGTTCATAGCCATAAGCCAAGGGGCCATTTGAATTTACATCTTACACCTTAGCATGTCCATTGTCGTATAATCTTAAGTTATAGGTGGATTTTGTTAAGCTACTTCAATAAAGGCGTAATAAAGTAACCGGCTATTTTCCTGCAGTGGACATAAGAATTGTGTGACATCTAATCTTCTCATTCACCTGAGGGATCTTTTACAGTCTCCTGGTCAGACTGTTTTAGAGTTTGCATCTGAAGACACTGACAAAACTGCATCCTTTGTCCAAGGTACTTGCAGGGTCTAAAACTGATGTCCTATGAGGAATTTTGAGAGAATTTAGGTTGAATTGTCCGGAAAAGACTAAAAGAGATTCTTATAATTGCCTTCAAATATTTAAAGAAATATAAAATAATCAGAGGGATCAGACTCATTTATATTTAACTTCAGGGAGAAGCCAAAGATTCAAGCTGATGAAGTTATCTGGGAGGTAAGGCAGACAATCCTCAAAAGATTAGAAATGTTCCCAGAAAGAATGGGTGGTGTTCTGAGTAATGAATTCCCGTAGCTAGTGGTATCCAAGCAAAGGCTGGATGGTCCTTCAAGAGTGAAGGCTACACTCAAAACTTACACAATCTCTTCCCTCAAAATGATTCTGTGATTATATGAATAGAGAGAAACTAAAGATCATATGTGACATGATTATCCATTGCCTAGGTTTATTCAGTACCACTGAAATAGGGGAATGTAAACTTCTGAGTATATCACTCTATCTAGTTCATATGAAATGACTTAGAAAAATAAGCTGTAATTTTAAATCTACCAAGGACTAGTTTATGCCTAGCTGTTAATAATCTGCCTCTATTGACAGCTACTCATGTTAGCTCTTCAATATACTGCACTATGCTGTAGTTGACAATGATTATATATAAATTCTCAGCACCGGGCACTTAGAGAATCTCTTTAGAAGTATCAAAATCACTTCAATACTCTTGTGAAAAGGAGCAATTTTAATAGTTTTTCACTAATCAGTGATTGTTCACAGTTAGAACCAAGAGAATAACTTGAATTTATACAGTGAATCTGAAAAGGTTCCTACAAAACTCCAGCAATTTAAGAATTTAATCTAGTTAGAATATCATAAAGGTTACTTCCATTATAGAATATAGCTACATGGGTTTTTTTTTTTTTTTTTTGCTTTTTGGGGTTTTTTGAATTAAATATTCCTTTATTGCTGAAAAATGCTCATCAACACCTGAGCCTTCAGCGAGTTGCAATCATTTTGCAATAGTAACATCAAAGACCACGGATCGCCACAATAAATCTCATCATAATGAAAAAGCTTGAAATATTGTGAGAATTACCGAAATGTGACACAGAGACACAAACTTAGCAAAAATAGTGCCAATAGACTTGCTCGATGCAGGGTTGCCACAAACATTCAATTTGTAAATAACGCAGTATTTGTGAAGCACCGTAAAGCAAAGCACAATAAAACAAGGTGTGCCTGTAATTAAAGCCCCTACATGTTTTTGGGGTTTTGTGTCTTACACTTGTGCTCATATTGAAAACAAAATTTTTTCTCAATGTTTTTGTCAAACAGATCCCACTAAGACCACCATGTTTGTTTTTCTCAAGTTTGTTTTTCCCCTATGAGAAGATCTCTTCACAAGCAAGGGCACCAATGGCATTTCTTTTTGGTGAGTCTCTTAAAAATACATCAGAGAGAACTTTCAAGCACATATTGTGAGTTGACCCTCTGGGTACTCATGATGTCTCCCATTATCAGCATCAGAACATTATTGTCCTACCCATGGCTGGATGATTCCTCAACATTGATAGAACTCTACCATGGAATATCATTGACCAACTTTGTTGATCACTGAGCATGTTTCATGAATTTTTATTTTACATTACTCTACTGGGTTTTCTTCTCCGTGTAAACAGGCTTTAGTCTTCACTAGCTCTTTAAAAGCACCATCATCAAGCCCACTTATAATGATTGTCCTTTGCCACACCTGGCCTTGTCTCTCTGCCATGGTTTCAGTAGACTCTCCTTCAGTGAGTGCATCAGAATCACCTGGAGGGCTTGTAGAAACAGGCTGCAGGGTGCTACGCCCACAGTTTCTGATTGGTAGGTTTGGAGCATGGCTGAGAATTTACATTTCCTAACAGGTTCCCAGATGATGCTAATACTGCTGATTTAGAACCTCACTTTGAGACTCAGGGCTCTACCAGCGTGCCTCATACTGTTTGCCAATTTTCACAGCTAGAGGCACTTAACGTCTTGATTCTGCCCCACGCATGTAGGAAGGAATACAGGCCTTTCATTGGTTCAGTACAACGTAACTTTACCACGGGTTTGACGTGGGTAGCAGAGCTGAGCGTTTGCTGAGTTTTCCAGCTCCCATCCTTCAAGCCTTCCTGGATTCCTTGGTGGACACACTATTTCTTCTGAGACTAGGACACTTGGATTTTCCTTGCTCTGTTCCTTCTGGAAGCTGAAGGTGAGCAGTTAAGTTCACTACCCACATCTGGGAATCTACCTGGTTGCCTTCTGGACATTTGTGACCTTATGCTCCCTCTGGCATTTTTGTTTTGCCCGCACTTTCTTTCTGTGGCTTGTTGTTAAGACTTTGAAGTTTGCCTTTTCTGTGCCAGTGAGTCTAGCGTCCTAGGTCTGGCATTCCCTGGCCCGACTTCAAATACCCCAGGCTACCTTCATCTCTGCTTTTCAAACGTGGATTATTTATTCAGTTGAACAACATTGTTGCTATTCCTGTGACTGCTGCCTATTCTTTTGCTCTCTTGATTTCTATATGTGTTTCCAGATCCCTCAACCCCGAGCTCCATCTGCCTCATGCTCTGAGACTCAGTGCTGGCTTGGTCTTTTTCCTCTATGAATGATTACGTTTCTGGTAAGATCATGCAAGTTGGCCGGAAGGTTCTAATGTCACCTACACACATGACTTAGACCCAAGTAAGTCAACTATATTTTTTCCTTTTTAAACCTGTGTCAGGGAGGTCTCTGGGCTTGTTATGCAAAGTGTAGTCTGAGGATCGGTGGCTTTCAGCATTTCGGGGTGCTTGTTAGAAGTGGTGAGCCTCAGGCTCCACCTCAGATGTACTGAGTTAGAATCTGTGTGTAACAGGAGCCCCAGGTGATTTTCATGCACATTGTAAAGAACTGATGTATGGTATAGAGGCTATAGGAGGAACTGCTACCACCTGAGACTAAATGGGACTCTCAACCTTACCAATCACTTTTCCAACTTCCTTATCACCACTGATGTAATTTTACAAACCTGTGTTGGGTGAGTTTCCCACTGACAATGTGAACTATGACCAACAACCCATGATTCTGCAGGAACCCAGAGTCTCTCTGTGTACATCTCACATTTGTTGTTTCTTGGGACTTCTCTTGCACAAAGCCTTTTCTACTGTGTCAACATACCAAGGGAATATTTCTTCATGCTTTTGGCCATGATCTGATGTGGGCTTAGATGACAGGCAGCCTGAGGGTCCAGGGTGGATGAATACCACTCAAGTTCAACAATAAATTTTAGGTGCTTAATGTAATGCTGGCCCACAGTAGGTGGCCATCCAAACATCTCTCATCAGCATTTATTATGGAGAAGATGTTATCGGTAGATCAGGCTGGGTGAACTAACTCCACCCCAGAGCTTCTGTGGTGGATGGGGCCGGCAGTACTGGCCTGGACAGTGACCAGTGAATGACCTTGTTGCCAGCAACCCATCCCTAAAGGAGCAATGCTTCAGGCAGTGACTGAGTCCAAAAGTCAGGTCCAACCATTGCAGGGAGGGGGCTAATAAGACACATACAGAGTGTCAGAGCCTCAGTCGAGACTGCCTACCTTTAGGATAGGGCTACACCCCAAAAGGAAGAAATGGCCATGTTAAGCTGGAGACCCAGGTGGACAGGCCCTTATTCATAAGCAGTGCCACAGAAAGAACATGGGTTCTATCAGTAGAATCCAAGCTGGGTTTGTGTGACCTTGAGTAGCTTTAACCTTGGATGGTCTTCCTAGGCAAATGTCCAGGATCTAATAGAGGACTCATAGTAGATGCTTAGTTCAGTGGTAGTTACTATTATGTTTATTGTAGGGGGAATCATATTCTTATGTGAGCCTATGGACCTGAGGGCTACTCCAGGTTCTTTGAATTCTGACCAGATTGGTTGGAAGGTTGGGTAGCTAGTGTAGTTCAGGATCTGAGCAGAAGGCAGCATGTGTGCTCAAAGCACAAGTGCTTAGCAGGGTATATTGGAGGACTTTTTTTTTTTTCCCCTTTCCTCTTTTGTGCTCTTCTCTTGTAATTTGATGACTATCTTTAGTGTTGTGTTTGGATTCCTTTTTCTTTTTTGTGTGTATATCAATTATAGGTTTTTGGTTTGTGGTTACCATGAGGTTTTGGTATAGCAGTCTATATATATGTGATTGTTTTAAGTTGCTGATCTTTTAATTTCAGATGCATTCTAAATATCCTTCAATTGTACTCTTCTCCTTTCACGATTATTTGTTTTGATATTATATTGATATTTTACATCTAATTGTTTTGTGTGTCCCTTAACTGCTTATTGTGGATGCAATGATTTTATTACTTTTGTCTTTTAACTTCCCTACCAGTTTGTGTGTGGATGATTTCCTATCTTTACTGTAGGTTTGCCTTTACCCATGAGCTTTCCCATTTCATAATTTTCTTGTTGCTGGTTGTGACCTTTTCTTTTCTGCCTAGAGAAGTTCCGTTAGCATTTGTTGTAAAGCTGGTTTGGTGGTGCTGAATTCTTTTAGCTTTTGCTTGTCTGTAAAGCTTTTGATTCTCCATCAAATCCTAACGAGGGTCTCGCTGGGTAGAGTATTCTCGGTTGTAAGTTTTTTCCTTTCATCACTTTAAATATATTGTGCCACTCCCTTCTGCCCTGCAGAGTTTCTGCTGAAAAATCTGCTGCTAGCCTTATTGGAGTTCCCTTGTATGTTATCTGTTGCTTTTCCCTTGTTGCTTTTAACATTTTCTCTTTAATTTTTGTCATTTCGATTACTATGTGTCTTGGTGTGTTCCTCCTTGGGTTAACCGTATGGGACTCTCTGTGCTTCCTGGGCTTGGGTGACTGTTTCCCATATTAGGGAGGTTTTCAGCTCTTAGCTCTTCACATATTTTCTCAGGCCCTTTCCCTCTCTCTTCTCCTTCTGGGACCCCTATAATGTGAATGTTGGTGTGTTTGACATTGTTCCAGAGGTCTCTTAAACTGTCCTCATTTCTTTTCTCTTTGTTCTGTTCTGTGGTAGTGATTTCCACCAATCTGTCTTCCAGCACATTCATTCTTCTGCCTCATTTGCTCTGCTATTAATTCCTTCTAGTGTATTTTTCATTTTAGTTATTGTATTCTTTAACTCTGGTGTTCTTTATATTTTCTAACTCTGGTGTTCTCTATATTTTCTAACTCTTTAAATACTTCTTATAACTTCTCACTCTGTGCATCCATTCTTTTCCTGGGTTCTTGGATTATCTTTATGATCATTACTCTGAACTCTTTCTTGGGTAGATTGCCTGTCTCCACCTTACTTAGATGTTCTTCCAGGATTTTATCTTGTTCCTTTGTCTGGAACATATTCCTTTGCTGTCTCATTTTCTTTAAATTTCTATTTGTATTTTTATGTCTGTGGTAGGTTACATTTCTCAACCATAGAGAAGTGGCCCTCTGTAAGGGATGTTCTATGTGTCCCAGCAGTACAGTCCCCTCCTGTCACTCAAGGGCCAGGGAAGAGCTGTTCCAAGGGTAACCTCTGACCTGAGTTTACAAACTCAGTTCTGCAGCTGCAGGATTGTAGTTTTCTTGCTTCTAGTGTCTGCCCCCTGGAGGGTGAGGTTGGTCTAAGAGGCTTGTGCAGACTTCCTGGTGGGAGGAGCCGATGCCTGCCCTTTGGTGGGTGGGGCTGGGTCTTGGCCCTCTGGTGGACAGGCCTATGTCAAGGGGCGTGTCTAGAGGTGGCTGTGGGCTCAGGAAGTCTTTAGGCAGCCTGTTTGCTGATTAGGCAGCAAACAGGGGGGCCCTGTGTTCCTGACCTGTTGGTTTTTTTGGCCTGAGGCTTACCAGCACTAGAGCCTACAGGCTGTTGGGTGGGGCCAGGTGTTGGTGCTTATGACCCAGGCAAGATGTCTGCCTTCAATAAGAGTTCATATAGATGGCACTCTCCAATATCTTTGCCACGGCCACTGGTGTCCATGTGCCCAGGGTGAGCTATAGCTGCCCCCAACCTCCCCAGGAGACCCTCCAAGACCAGCAGGTAGGTGTGGCCCAGGCTCCTATGAAGTCACTTCTTCTGCCCTGGGTCCTGGTGCCCATGAGACCTTGTGTATGCCTACCAAGAGTGGAGCCTCTTCTTCCCCTAGTCCTGTGGAGCTCCTGTACTCCAGCCCTGCTGGCCTTTCAAGCCAAATGCTCTGGGCCTCCTCCTCCTGATGCCAGAACCCTAGGCTGGGGAGCCTGACATGGGGCTCAGAACTCTCACTCCTGTGGGAGAACTTCTGCCATATAATTTTTCTCCAGTTTGTGGGTCTCCCACCTGGGTGGTATGGGATTTGATTAAATAGCAAGTGTGCCCCCTCCTACTGTCTTGTGGTTTCTTCTTTGTGTCTTTGGACATAGAATATCTTTTTTTGGTAGGTTCCAGTCTTTTTTATTGAAGGCTGTTTAGCTAGTTGCGATTTTGGTGTTTTTGTAGGAACAGGTGAGCTCAAGGTCCTTCTACTCCACCATTTTGTCCTTCTGGGCCCCACATTTTGTTTTCCCTTAGGTTTCTTGTCATGCCTCTGAGAAAGTCTGAAGCAGACTGGAGGACCTAGGCTTCAGGGTTCTGCCTGACAGTGAAGTTCCAGGGCAGCTTGTGCTCCAGTAGTCTTGGGAGTCCTCATAAGCACTGGGACCAGCAGCAACAGTGGTGATGAGCGACTCTAGTCTCTCTGTAGTTTTCAGGGTCAGTAGAAAATGGATGGATTAAGGTATCTAGATTCCAAGGTTCTCTCTTTTTCTTTCCCATAGTTCTCCCAGAAATCATGAATTGAACTCTAAGAAAGCAAATTGCTTGCATGAAATAGATTTTTGGTCAGTTACAATAGGTCAGAATGGAGGAAACTCCTTGCCTGCCAGAAGTTTTCCAACAGCCAAATGAAAAGATACACAGGGCGAGATCCCAAAGGAAGGAGCTTCTGTCCTTGTGGAGTTTGGGGACCTGCATAATGGCATGCAGAAGCATTCTGGTTTCCCAGTCTGGAAGCCTACATGGTTTTGAGTAACTTTGCAGTTTAAAAAATTCAGTCACAAAAGAACTGAAATTTATTGTAGATCCTTAGGCTAGATCCAAACCTGACATATCTGACTGCTTTCACTCTAAAATGCAGTAATTAATTTTTCCTGGTGCTGCATCATTGTCACTTAGCATGGATTGAAGCTTTAGTTTTTATTAACTAGGGAGAAATCAAACTATACAGTTGAGTCCATGTTAATCATTCTCCATAAAGAGAGATGTATGTGTCTGAATAGTAAGACTATTTCACGTTCAGGAAAATTTTGAAAGAGCTCATGTAACTCATAGCAATCACTTTTTTTTCTCCTGGTCTAAATTATCCAGGTAACTATGTAATTTCTCTGCTCTGTTTACCAGTGGAAACTAAGATGTTAGGGCTGGTGGGAAAAGTAAAAGACGGTGAATAAGAAAATTGAGGTCATGGCCGTGGGCATCATTCTCTATATTGCTTTCTCATTCTATAATACAGGGGAGATAATGAAGATCCCTTTCCAGATAATTGAGTACCGGAGAAATATAGTGAGAATTGTTACCTTGAATGAGGACGAATTTGGTCTTAGTGGTAAAACTCTGTAGGATATTGAAATAATGAGATTTCTGACAATTTGTAATAATTAACCATTTTCATCTGAAGAATCCTACCTGTAACTGGAGATTAGCACACAGCTGAGAAACTTTTCCCATCACTTTGAGATACTTCCCTCTATGGCAAAGGACAGTCTTGACGTGCTCTTACAGTATTAGTGCCCAGAACCTGTTCCCTGGCTGTGTCACTTTGTCCATAGGACTCCCCCTACACCCAATCCTGACCTCTGCCTAAGTGTAAGGAGCCTACATTTGCCTGTATATATTTCTGAACACAATATTGGCTTAGCCACCCTGCTCTAACCCTTCTTCTCTGCACTCTAACCTAACACCCCAGACTCTGCACGTAGAATCCTTGCATGACACCTCTTCCTATGCTAGCTGCATTCCTGCCTGTATCTTCCCATCAGCATGGTTTGGATTCAGATCCTCGGCCTGCCAGTCAGTCCTTCTGTAACCAACTGCTTTCTAAGACCCAATGTGCAATGCACATCAGCATAGAACCTAGAGTCTTAATATATTCAGTAACTAATTGGCATAAATGTCTCTTGGATATGGCAAGTATCCAAGAAATACAGCTTCTGAATTGACATTTATTGAGTCAAAATGTTTCGTGTACTTATAATGAACGTGGTGATGTGAGCTCTGTCTCTTTATAACTTGGCTTAACCTTTCCTTTTGGCTAAAATGGATTTCTGGATAGTATATAATTTTTTGGCAATATCTTAATGTTGAAAAAGGTTTTGATGTTTATCAGATTTAAACCATAAACAAAGCCGATAAAGGAATAAGAAACTTGTGTTCAACTAGATTAATGATCCTAAGTAGGTGTAGCTTCTCTTAAGCTCCAAGGTACTTATTTTCTTCTTCAATGTAAACAGAAAACAGTATTTCTCCTGTGTACATGGGTAAATTATTCCTTCCCATGGGCCAAAATAAAAAAAAAAATCTTGATACACTAGTTTTCTGGGGCATAATTTGAGGTGGGAAACAGGATAGAGTATGAATTTGGGGGCTAGTGGAGTCCGAGAAATCATTTCAGAGCCTTCTAGACACAAAAGATAAACTGTCTATCAGTATCTGAGGAAAATACCTAAATTTTCAAAAGTTAGTTTTTGGGGCAAAAGTCCCCTGAAAGTGGGAGGACTGTTCTGATAGACTTCTGATCCCCTGCCCTCTCAGAATTCTTATATCCCTGGGGCTTACTTGTTAGACTCGATGAATTAGGAGAAAAGAAAAAGTACTCATCTCCCACTCTTCAGGTTTTCAGAGATGAAAAAAAAAATTCCATTTCATTCCTCCCCAGTAGAAAGATGGGAGAAATGTACCTCACATGTCTCTCTTTCCTCTCACTGAGCCCCACCACCTCCATGAAGAGTGACTTATCTGATGGGTAAGTTTGGAAAAGGCACTGAGCATGCTCAGTTTGGTCATACCTCTCCTCTTATTTGGAGCCAGCCCATCTGCAGAATGTACACAATTTTTATAACTCCACAGGATGAAATCAGAGGCCATGCTATATCTTCTTCGCAGTAATATTCATATGGATATTTCATAAAAATATTAACATTTTTATATTGTTATCCTTTATAAAAACATGCAAGTCAACTGAATTTATGCCTGAAAGCTGAATGATCCTACACTGGAGAACGGGGCATGAATACAGGAGCCCCATGAAAGTACTGGAAAGGAGTCTGTAATACTCAAAAGCCCACTTTTGAGTGGGCTTTTAGTATTATAGTGCCCATAGCCCACTTTTGAGGAATGCTGAGTTTAGGACCCCAAATCCATAACCTATGGTTAGTTGGATTACAAATGTGAATCTTATACTAGACAAGGATCAACAAAACTAGTTAGCTCCTGTCTCTTGCCCAGGTAGCATATAGTACATTCAGATAAAATTAGCTGTATATCATTAAAATATCCATCCCCAAGTTCCTGGGAACCTGAAAGGGCCTGTTTCATGAAAATTAACTAAGATTACAGTTCTTCAGGATAATGAAGGGCCATCACTGTGAAGGATAAAATATAAAGAAGACATGATTATAGCCTTCAAAGACTGAACAACCTGCTAAGCAGTCAGTCAAACACAAGAAATTACATCATAAGGTAGAACATGGCTGTAATCTTAGGAAAGATTAGCAAAAACACTTTTGAAGTTAAGGAAGGTCATATCCGGTTGACCTATCATGAAAGGCTTAATAAAGGAGTTGATATTTTAACTAGGCCTTGAAGAACAGAGAATATTTTAAGTAAGAAGGGAATGATGGGCAAAGGTAAAAAGTGAACAAAATAATTTAGAAAGGAAATAAGAAATGGTGAGTTGGTCTATGGGGCTACAGTGGTTTGCTTCTGTATGTGTATGTATGTGATTGTGGGCACAAGTGTGTAAATACGTGTGGGTGTGCACATGCGAGCATGAATGTGTAAGTGTGTGAATGTATGTGTGCGCATGAATGTGTGTGTGTGTGTGTGTGTGTGTGTGTGTATATACACATGCCCCCGGGGACAGTCACTGTGGGAGTAATGAGGCTGTGAGTGGGATGTGCTATAGGAAAGATGAGGATCATAGGACACTAAAGCAGAAATAAGAGGACTAATGGAGCATCCTTTTGAATATGATACCCATAAGTACCTGGGATTTTGAGTTTACACAATCTAGAAAGCCAGCTTGCATGATGGAGTATTTAGACTTGCATTGTGTAAAGAAAAGTGAGGGATGGAAACTGACATCTGTTGACAACTTTATAGATGTCATCTCATCTCATTATCACTACAGTCCTTTGGAGAGAACATTCTTACATAGAATGAGGGAAAACGGAAACTAAGTGATTAAGTGACTTGCTAAAGTACAACTAGGACCTGGATTGAACTCACATTTGTCTTACTCTAAAGCTTATGGTTTCCGCCCAATACAAGTGATTTTCAAATTTTAGCTATTTGTACAATAGCTATTTAGTTTGCCTTATTACTACTTGTACTAGTTTCTTAATATTTTCTTATAATTAACTTATACATAATTTAATTTATTTTGAAAAGGAAATTCATATCACTATTTGATGTGCTGGTTATACTTTCCTAATACAAACGAAAGTTCTTGTATAACATGGTATCCTCTAACTAGCACATAAGGTTTCTTTGTAAAAACCTTACACCCCCAGCCCCAGGGATTCTGGCCTGGCTTAACTCTGATTAAAGACACAGGGCTTGGTGAGCAAAATCAAGACTGTATTTCAGCCTCCACTTACCCCTTCAGGCAGGTGTCTTCGGGCAGGGCACAACCTGCACAGCTGTATGTAGTGGCTCTGAACAAACCTCTTAAATTGAAAAAAAAAAAACCCAAAATACCTGCCTGGCCATGTACCCAGGCACTTTTGGAAACCCTGCATATAATCTAGCACTTTTGGAAATACTGCCTTTCACAAAATAAGAAGGGGCCTGCCAGTTATCTTGATATCTGGGGAATTCCTCTTTTAGACCTCTATTTAAGTATGGGAAGCATTTAATGAGGTATGAATCATTTCACAGAATGTTTTCCTAGATGTTTAACTCATCTTTTTTTAAAAAATTAATTTATTTAATTTATTTATTTTTGGCTGCGTTGGGTCTTTGTTGCCACACACGGGCTTTCTCTAGTTACGGTGAGCAGGGGGCTACTCTTTGTGGCAGTGCACGGGCTTCTCATTGCGGTGGCTTCTCTTGTTACGGAGCATGGGCTCTAGGAGTGCAGGTTTCAGTAGTTGTGGTGCATGGGCTTAGTTGCTCCACGCCATGTGGGATCTTCCCGGACCAGGGATCGAACCCATGTCCCCTGCATTGGCAGGCAGATTCTCAACCACTGTGCCACCAGGGAAGTCCCTTAAGTCATCTTTAAAGGTGTTCTAAATATATGGATTTACACACCTGGATATGTAAATGCTGTCTCTTTGGTCAATGGATCTCCATTGTACAGCTGATGATAACAGCTCAGGTGTCCTAGGACCTGCCTCTTGATATGGTTATATCATGACTCAGTGATTCATTTACTGCGTATTTTGTCAGAAGTTTCAGAATTTCATCAATTCAGAGCTGATCGCAAGGCTCCCACAAACTCTGAAAGCTTTTTGAATGGGACTTTTGAAGTCTGGCCCATCACCTCTGTTTTTAGTCCATTTTCTATATTCCTACTTAGTTCAGATCCTGACAATTAATTCCTCTTTAGATATTCATGCAAAAAGCAAAAAGTATTCCTTTTTCTATTTTCAAGTGGTAACACAAAGTAAATCTGGTTATATATACATTTTAAAGAAGACAATGTGTTACAATAAAAAGAGTAGGGGCTTTGGAATGAGACACACTTTGAATCTGACATTTGATGGTTTCTAACTGTGTAACCTTAGCCAAATTGATTAACCTTTCTGTCTTCCTCTTTCAAATGTGGATAATACTTTTAAGTTTTTCTAAGAGACCAAAATATATAAAGCAACTGCAGCACAAAGTAGGTGCTCAATGAAAATAATTTTTCTTCTTTTGTAATAACTTCAGATTGTATACTAAAAAGGAAAGATAAGCTATTGAAGAATTCTGTAAAACGTTTGATGTATCACTGTTTCCTATCCAACTATTTGGTACTATGAAATGAACCAGATATTTCCTGCTTGCTATCATTTTAAGCAACTACCTTTCTCCAGATAAAAAATAAAACAAAGGACTATGATTTCATATTCCTGAATTATAAGAGCTAGCATTTTCCTTCCCTGGTCACTAGGGTCACAGCCTTAGTGAAGAGCAGAATCTGCTCCAGGCACCAAGCCCCTCTGCTGTGGCAGTGAGGGAAACTTGACTTAAGAAACTGACATGGTGTCAAATCTCCCATTGAACTGCAGCCTGTGTGGTTTAAAAATTAGATTTTTAAGAGAGGATGTGTCCCAAGGAAAGAAAGAAATTATGCTCAACTATGACTTCACGATTTATGTTTAGACACTTTGTTGATACAATTGTACATCGATTATATTTCGTGCCTAAGTGGAATGAAGGAAACTTTAGTGTCACGAAGATGGAGGAGGAAAACGCAGATCAATATTACAGAGGATGCTCAAGGAAATGACTTTTCTTCCTACTTAGTATTTTAAATGTGTGAATGATGCATCTTAGTGATTTAATTCTCTTAGTTAAGGACAAAATAAATATAAAAAAAAAACTGGCTTTTAGAAATCAAGAAGTTAAAATGGAAAATTGTAAGAAACTAAGCAATACAAATGAGCCACTTTATTTAAAAGAACTAATGAGAAAATACAGTGATGGATTTAATTTTTTATTTAAATAAATTATAACCATTTGATCAGGTGATCTTTTCAGAATTCAAACCTCTAATTTTAACAAGTAGATAATCGGATTCAAGACAAACACATACCACAAATAGGATCAAACTTCTTGAGGACAACCTATTGCAAGAAATAAAAGTCCTACCGTAAAAAGTGTAATTCTGTTCCCTGCTTCTGGGAAAGTACAGAAAATAAATAATATTTTTTGCCATAATTTGTAAGGCTTCCCCATAATTGGGATTTTAAGAAAGTGAAAGTGTACCTATGAGAAGGTATTTTGCTAAACTTATTCCTTTCACTTCAAACCATACCACCATCTCATGATAAGATAAGAAAATTGGTATTTAAGCATTAGAAAGAGCATACTTTATTTCCATCTTCTCTGATTTGTGTAACCCTTAGAGTCTTAAAGCCACAAAGAAATTATATTACCTGCTGGTAAGTAACAGAACCAGATGGAAATCTCAAATCTCCTGAATCTTATTCCAGTGTTCCTTCTTACACTTTTATTCTTCTAGATTGGACAAATTATTCACTCTTACCCTATTGACCTTACAGGGATCATCACTTAAGCAAAATGCCCTTTTCTTTTCTTAAACATCTGGAATTCGCTATTTGTAAGTAAGTAAGCTCACTAATTACTTCTATTAATCCCATAGACTTATGTCTTTACTTAACATGAGAGTCCAGGGACGTTTTCTCTTCTTAAGAGCATGTAACTGAGTATTTGTTTATATTTACCTGTTTGACACCTCTTTTTCCTTCTTCTGACAACAAGATTACCACTTTTGTTTTGGGAACTGCCTTTCCACGTGACATTAACTTGACCAGTCACAGTACTTCATCCTCCTAAACACAGTGATTTGTAAAAGGGAAAGGCCCTATTTCAAGGAGAAACAATCAAGAGTCCCCCTCAGTTGGGGGACTGAGCTGGACCTCAGAAGAGACAATGTCTCTCTTTCTGAGACTGAATACACCTAAGATTGAGAACTTGTAGAGGCCTAGTGCCATCTCTCCTACCATATCAGGGAGCATATCTAAGAGTGAGGCAATAACACAGAAGAAAACCAATGAGAGTAACAATAAAGAAAAGACGAGACAAACTTCTGATAAATTCACATGACTTGTATCATTGGATTCTGCTCATCCTGAAGATAGCACCACCTCCTTAGATTTTCTAGTTTATGTGCCAGTACCTTCCCTACCTTCCCTCTTTTTCTCTTAAACCAGCTTTGGTTGAGTTCCTGTCACTTGGATTTAAAGAGTTGTAATACAGTTTCATTCTTATTTATTTGCGTCCTCGAATTTTCTTTAAGTAATCATTATTACACATAGTCACCATCCTCTACAACACTAAGATCTAAGGAATTATGCCTCTTCTTTTGTATTTCCTTTTCTACTCACATTTTTAAGTTTGTTGATACATGTTGAGCCCTGAGGAATTTGTTTTGGTCTTCTACTGATAAGCCATACACACTTAGGGATCTTCCTCTCCTCATAATTGAGTGTTTGTTCCCTTTCTCTACAGATGAGAGGGCCATTCTGCTCCTTCCCTTGCAGCACACTCATGCATGTGATGAGCCAAAGAACAGTTCTCAGGTGAAAACCTGAAACATATTTTGCTTCCCAGGATAAAATTTTCAGAGGCTGCAGGGCAGTGAGCATTGCAGTGGGTTGAATGGTGGACCCCCAAAGTATATCGATGTCTGAACCTCCAGAACCTGTGAATGTGACCTTATTTGGAAAAAGGGTCTTTGTAGATGTAATTAGGTATCTCAAGCTGAGATCATCCTAGATTATTTGGGTACACTCTAAATCCGATGACAGTTGTCCTTATAAGAGCCAGAAGAGAAGACCATGTGAAGATGAAGGCTGAGATTAAGAGTTATGCCTCTACAAGCCAAGGAAACCTGGAGCTACCAGAGAGGAAAGAGGCAGGAAAGAATTCTTCCCTAGAGTCCCCAGAGGGAGCATGGCCCTGCCCATACCTTGATTTCAGACTTCTGACCTCCAGAACTGTAAGAGAATAACTTTCTGTTGTTTGTCGTATTTTTTAGCGGCAGCCACAGGAAATGAACACAGGCATTATAAAACAGAAATGTGAAAATTATCACTTTAGAACCAATGAATGTACAGGTTATTATTTTTGTCACTGAGGTTCTCAGCCTAGGACACAGTCCTGGCCGGTTTTTGGACAGAATTGGCTCTGGAGCAAGGGGAGGGACAAGGATTTACAGAGCAGTGAGGAGACGGAAGTGTCTCCAGCCACAGAGTTGGGAGAGGTTTTCAAATATAAGCAAAGCCTTATTTAGGGATCACTTTAGTTCTCAAATTCTTCATTTGGAGAGAAATATTTTCTCCCAATCAAACTGATCATCTTTTCTCGAGGCAGTGATGTATAGTAAAAAGTGCATCGACCCTACAATCAGACAGGTCTGGGTGTGAATTATGGGTTCTGCCTCAGCTCTGGGATCTTGAATAGTCTCTGATCCATTCAGAGCAAATGAGACTTGTGCTCAGCGTGTGAGAAAGAAACGCTTACTCTCTTACAGATGAGAGTGCGAGGAGAATGTAGGGTCCAAAGTTGCTGAGTTATCTTCTGGCTCTGAAAGGACACCTCATCTTGGAATGGAGCCAACCAGAAAAATTGAAACCAAGATTGGGAGAGAAGTGAGACATTGATTACAAGATTTCGAATTCAGCTCTGCTGTACCCCCTAGACTTTTTAGTTACAAGAGCCAATAAGTCACATTTTGTCTAAGACGCTTAACCCACAGAGTGTTACTATACTATGTAAAGTCACGTAATATGATTCCTAAAATGTAATATATACATGATAAATATTAGTTCCTTATCGGCCTGGAATTCCACCAATGTATTTCCACAGAAAGTGCCTTAGAGTGGTGATTTTTCAACCGTGGCTACACATTAGAATCACCCGAACAGCTTTTAGAACATCTCCGTGCGCAATAGCATTCCTCACAGATTAAACCAGAGTCTCTGAGAGTAGGATTCAGGCCTTAACTATGTTTTTTGTTTGTTTGTTTGTTTGTTTGCGGTACGCGGGCCTCTCACTGTTGCGGCCTCTCCCGTTGCGGAGCGCAGGTTCAGCGGCCATGGCTCACGGGCCCAGCCGCTCCGCGGCATGTGGGATCTTCCCGGACCGGGGCACGAACCCGTATCCCCCGCATTGGCAGGCGGACTCTCAACCACTGTGCCACCAGGGAAGCCCCCTCACTATGTTCTTAAAGCTCCCCTGGTGATTCAAATATGTAGCCAAAGCTGAGAACCACTGTTTTATAGCTAACTCACAAACAGGATTTGTAGGTCAAGAAAAAAAATTAAAAAGAAGGCTTTTACTTTAAATAGCAACCCTAAATATTGCCTATTTATTGTGTCAAGATTTTGAAGTTCACTACCTCTGTGGAGACGGCTTCTAAGCTTGTTTTTGTTCCCTCCGGCAAATTGTTGCTAGTTTTCTTTAACAGGAGTCAAGAGAATATCTTTTTAGCCTCACTAGGCCATGCTCATTTATTCTTATTCTGCGAAAACCCCTCCAAGCTTTTGAGCTCGTTATTTTATTAGGGACTGATGAATTTAACTTGACCATACACATTGCTAAAAAGCTTAGTCTTCCATTTGAGGCAGGCCAACAGTCTGTGTTATCTTTAACCCTTCAGCTTAGCTTATGAAAGATAGTGTTACATTGATAGCTGATGTTAAATTGTATGCAAATTATGAACTTTTTAGGTCCCAGCCCCTATGGAGCGTATAAAACTGAAGATCCTTATGATAACCCTAGACACTTCTGGAAGGGTGGGAATTTGAAGCTACCGTGTGGCACAAGAGCAAGCACTGAATAGCTGTGTTTGCTATGTTGAGCTTCCGCTTTTCTCATTTTTTAAATGAGGTGAATAATATTTCACCTATAAATCTTACAGGATAAATAAACTAGTTATTTGCATGGATGAGGTTTGTAAACCGAAAATAAGGATAAAATATAAGTTAGGCATTTTTGAAAAGTAGAGTTACCATACATGTGAGTTGTGCCTGTATGGTTAGAAGAATAAAGATGGTTCAATAAATACTAAGGCAATACTTATCCAAAAAGTTGTGTCTCGTGGGTCAGAGAAGGAGTGGAAACCTGCAGAAATCATCTGGGCTTATGGTATTGTGTCATTTGTTTCTGTTCATTGTCATTCACATCAAAGGGAGAGGCCTCTGATATTTGTAGGCATCTAGAATGAGCCAGACAGTTTTAAAACATCATTTATTAACATTATTTGAGTGCCTAATATGTACTAGGCACTGACTTCGATAAATCCTCACAAGTAGTCTAGGAACCCAAGGAATGTTAAGAAATGTAAGGCTACACTACAATTAAATAGCAGAATCAGGATTTAAAATCAGGTCTTAACTCTGTAGCCATTTGTTTGCAATGATGTCACCCTGATTCCCAGTTCTAGCACAAAGACAGTTTTTCATCTAAAAAGAGATCGGGAACACTGACAATTATCATACATTTTTTTCCCCCAGCAATTATTTTTCATACTGCAAGCTTTGAAGGTACTATTCAATACAGGGGATGTGCTGGTGCAGATTCCTTGTTCCCCTACTGAAACCATTTGTCAGATTTTAGTTTGTCATCTTAGCATCTCACTGATGCTGTCATCACCAAAGTAGTAGTGCTTTTCAGGGAGATCGGCCTCTGTAACAGGACAGGACTTTGCAAAATCTATGCATTCTACCCTCTAAGCACAAATACTTCTTTTAGGAATTTTGGATTCTTTCCCTCAAGTGAAGTGGAATTACCAGGTCAAAGAACTGAATGCTTTTTGTATCTATTAAATTTGTTTTAAAGACCATACTGTGAAAATGAAATATTCTGTTTCACAACAAAGATATTTGAGGCTTTGGAATTTGCAGAAATGGAATGTATCTCATAATTAGTTAAAACCATTTCTTTACACACAGTCTTCAAAAAGTCCTACTGGCTTCCAAGGAGTATAGAAAAACAATTTATTTGGTAGAAAACCTCTTCTTCCATTTTAACAGGAATAGAATTATAATTGCTAACAGGCCACAGGTTGAGAATCTTTGCAGACCTGAGGAAATGCACCTCCCAGCTGCAGCTTAGGTACTTGTTATATCTCTTTGATCCTCAGGTAATAAATCAAAATTGAAATAAATTTATCTTCATGTTCTAAATATGCAATGTAATTCTCTTCTTTAAATGTGATGATTAATGTGGAAACCTTTCCAGGAACTTTTGGGAGGAGATAAAGTTTTTTGTATTTAAAAAAATTTAAAGAAATTAAAGAAATTAATTTAAAGAAATTTTAGATACAGTTCCTTATAATTTTAAATTCATCAAGAGGAAACCAGCATTTTATTTTTTTATTTTTAAATTTTATTGAAGTAAAGTTGATTTACAATGTTGTGTTAATTTCTGCCATACAGCAAAGTGATTCACTTATACATATATAAATTCTTTTTCATATGCTTTTCCATTATGGTTTATCACAGGCTATTGAGTATAGTTCCCTGTGCTACACAGTAAGACTTTGTTTATCCATTCTATATATATAGCAATAGTTTGCATCTGCTTATCCCAAACTCCCAATCCTTCCCTCCTCCAAACCCATCCCCTTTGGCAACCACAAGTCTGTTCTCTGTATCTGTGAGTCTGTTTCTGTTTTGTAGATACGTTCATTTGCATCGTATTTTAGATTCTACATATAAGTGATATCATATGGTATTTGTCTTTCTCTTTCTGACTTAATGCACTTAGTATGATAATCTCTAGGTCCATCCATGTTGCTGTAAATGGCATTATTCATTCTTTTTTCATGACTGAGTAATACTCCACTGTATAGATGTACCACATCTTCTTTATCCATTCATCTGTTGACAGACAGGTTGTTTCCATGTCTTAGCTATTGTCAGTAGTGCTGCTATGAACATAGGGGTGCATGCTTATTTACACAGAGCCCCTGGCCCAGAAGATGATTAGTATATTAACATCACAATGAACTATTCAGAAGAAATACTTTATATATATATGTATAAACCACAGTATATTAACATCACAATGAACTATTCAGAAGAAATACTTTATGTATATATGTATAAACCACTTTTATCTCTGACTCCACATTTAGTGGGCCTACGATCTTGACCTGCCGCAGTCTCAAAACCATCTTTTCATGAGCTGCTTTTTTTTCCCTCACTCATCAAGGCATTAAAATAACCTGTGAATTGCTCCTCATAGCCACCATGTTTCCCCTGCTTCTAACTATCTTTGTCTTTTGGAATTATAGTCTCTTTGTTCCTTTCAAAATTTAGATTCATTTAAGAGGACTTTAGATTTATTGGCTCTTGTCTTATTTGGAGAACAACCTTATAAAGCAAATTATACTGGCAGGAACATCTAACTATCTAACCACGGGCATAAAAACGTAATTTGTAGGGAAATGCAAAAAAGAAAAAAAAGAAGAATTTGTTCTTTATTCAAACAATCTGAAATAAGATATTACTATCTTACTACCAGAGTCATGCAATGAGAATTACTGAAGAATTAGTGACTTGTGAACAGGTGCTATTGCTGATATAAACTTGTGCAGAAATTGTGCCCTATTATTGACTACATTCATTACTGTGAACAGAATATTTGCTTTTGGATTCATTCATCAAACTGCGAGAAACAAATCATTCTCTGCCGTCGCCACTACAAAGCTGTCTTTTTTTTTTTAATTAATTTATTTATTTTACATCTTTTTTGGAGTATAATTGCTTTACAATGGTGTGTTAGTTTCTGCTGTATAACAAAGTGAATCAGTTATACATACACATATGTTCCCATATCTCTTCCCTCTTGCGTCTGCCTCCCTCCCACCCTCCCTATCCCACCCCTCCAGGCAGTCACAAAGCACTGAGCTGATCTCCCTGTGCTATGCGGCTGCTTCCCACTAGCTATCTACCTTACGTTTGGTAGTGTATATATGTCCATGCCTCTCTCTTGCTTTGTCACAGCTTACCCTTCCCCCTCCCCATATCCTCAAGTCCATTCTCTGTGTCTTTATTCCTGTCTTACCCCTAGGTTCTTCATGACATTTTTTCCCTTAAATTCCATATATATGTGTTAGCATACAGTATTTGTCTTTCTCTTTCTGACTTACTTCACTCTGTATGACAGACTCTAGGTCTATCCACCTCATTACAAATAGCTCAATTTCATTTCTTTTTATGGCTGAGTAATATTCCATTGTATATGTGTGCCACATCTTCTTTATCCATTCATCTGATGATGGGCACTTAGGTTGCTTCCATCTCCTGGCTATTGTAAATAGAGCTGCAATGAACATTTTGGTACATGACTCTTTGAATTATGGTTTTCTCAGGGTATATGCTCAGTAGTGGGATTGCTGGGTCATATGGTAGTTCTATTTTTAGTTTTTTAAGGAACCTCCATACTGTTCTCCACAGTGGCTGTACCAATTCACATTCCCACCAACAGTGCAAGAGGGTTCCCTTTTCTCCACACCCTCTCCAGCATTTATTGTTTCTAGATTTTTTGATGATGGCCATTCTGACTGCTGTGAGCTGATATCTCATTGTAGTTTTGATTTGCATTTCTCTAATGATTAATGAAGTTGAGCATTCTTTCATGTGTTTGTTGGCAGTCTGTATATCTTCTTTGGAGAAATGTCTATTTAGGTCTTCTGCCCATTTTTGGATTGGGCAAAGCTGTCTTAATTAGACTGTTCCTGAAGCCCAAGTATCCCTTAGACTTCCCCATTTGAATGTTTAGGTTCAGCTGGTGATTTGAATCATCCATAGATAGTTATAAATATGAAGAAATTTTAGTCTTTTGTTAAGCCCATATATATTAATATGTCTCCTTAATACAATTCTTCTAATACCTGGTACTCAAACCAAGAGAGAAATAATAATTACTATTTGTATAACCACACTAAGGTTTTAGAATTTATAATCCCAGTCACGATTTTTATAAGTAGCATATATCCTATTTGTTCATTCATCTAACAAACATAGTGGACATGAGTGAATCATTGCACTGAAGGAGCTAATAATTCAGCAAATAAGGCAGCTAACATATGCCTATGAAGTACTGTAATATGAGCTAGAGCCTGAGAGGTAAATAAGGAATATAAAATAATGCTGAAGAGATTTACAAGGAAGGAAGATCATAGAAGAATTCGGTGTAGATATAATATTTAAGCTAGCCCTTGAAGGATATTTAGGAATTCATCAAGTAGAACTGAGAAAAGGAAAAAACTGGTTTGAACAGTGCTATTGTGTCGGGCAAGTGTGAGACATGTTTGGGTTATAGAAAACAGTGTGGTTTGAATTATGTAGATGAATTTTTTTTTAACTGTGAGAATAGATAGGAAATTACTTTGGAATGAGATGAAAAAAAAAGACCTTAATTCTAGGAGGAAGAATTTTTGTTTTTATATCTCTTATTTTAAAAAGTAGCTACCAGTCACTAAGCACTGACTATGTACCAGGCACTAAGAGAGATATTTTATTTGTAACATATCAATCAATTCTCATAATGATTCTTTGAGATATTATTCTCCCTGTTTTAATAAATGATAAAACTAATATTCAGATAAATATTTGGCCTAAGGTTGGTCAAAAAAGCTGGTCAGTGAGAGATCTTGAACTCAAAGGCAGACTTACTTGGCTCAAAAGGCTGTGTCCTATCCATCACATCACACTCTTGGACTTTATTCTTTAGGAAATGGAGATATGTTGAACACTTCTGAAGATGGGCATATCATGAGCAGAGTCATTCTCTTACACAATCTTTAGGAAATAACATGGCCACAGCTATGCACCAAGGAGGGTAATCTGCCAGTGGTACATAGGATGGAAACCAAGGTTCATAAATATAGGCATAAGGCAAGAAGAGTTTTACCCAGAAAGATGCAGCAGAGAATAGGTTATAGAAGTAATAAGAATTCACAAAAAATAGAACTTATGCATTGAATACTTTCTATTAAAAGAACAGAGATACATTTTGGTTTCTGAAATAGCCAATAAGCTTCTGCCAGACCAACACTTTTGCACATAACAACTATAAACTTTAGGCAAAATACAAAAAGCCTGAAGGCACTGGAAAAAATGTAGTCAAAAATGGAGAAGAGCTGACACTTAGAAGAAGGGAATGGCATATTGCATGCAGTATATAAAGTTCTAATGAAACTCAGAGTTTCCGGCCAAAAGAACAAGATGACAAAATGCAGGGCAACCACAGATGCTAGGAAATAAGGGGAGAATACGAAATTGAGATAACTGGAGAGGAAAATCCCCAAATTCTGTGTATAAATCTGCCAAAATATCTGGCTGTGCCCTGAAACACACATGCACAGGGCAGACTCCAAACTGTAAAGAACTATAAAAATATGGGAATAGAATCTAAAAGACAGCGGATATATGTATATGTATAACTGATTCACTTTGCTGTATAGCAGAAACTAACACAACCTTGTAAATTAACTGTACTCCAATAAAAAGTAATTAAAAAAAAGAACCAAATGGAGATTTGAGCCACTTCTCAAGGGACAGAATTTGATTTGCAGTTTGAATCCAACCAAGTCAAATTGCCTATTAAAACTAATAAACAAATGAAAAGTCAACGCTCTTCAGAATAAGATAACGAAATATAGCCTGAAAGATATTCAGTGTGCTGTCACATTTGGGCATCCTCTTACTCCAAAATTTACTGGGTACTGACCTAAATAAAACAAGATTATTTAGATTCTCTTGGTGGATTTTCTCTCTGTATTAAAAAAAAAAAAAAAAGGGTGATGGAGTATCATCTAAAGGAAAGCCAGCTGGGTCTGGGTAAGAATTCACTGGGTAGTGCCTTGATTAACTGCATCATCCTAAAATCTGGCCCTCTGCTTTGAGTGACCAGACATTTCTTGACATCTGTGGCCTTTCACGCCCCAAGTGTCAATTTATGGTAACTAATGTCATATGAGATTGGAATACTTATTTATTAATTTATATAAGAAATACACTTTTATAGACTAGAATAGTCACACTGGCATAATCTTCCTATGATCAAGCATGTGGGAAGTCAAATAATAATCAGAAACCCATTTTAGTTTTCCACAAGAAATCACTGTGGTAGACACAGGAAATATTCAAAGTGTGACTCCTCAGTGCACTTTCTCCCAGTAGGCAGACATGTATGAAATGCTAGGCTATAATCAGAAGGTAGCTTGGTGAGCCAGAAGTCAGAACAAGGGGAGTCAGATGAATAGAAGGTCTAATAGCATCAGGGTAAGAAAACCGGATGTATTCATCTCATAATGGTCTTGTTACTGACATGGAAATACTTAAAGAGCTCATTCTCACTTCCCACTGGATTATGCTTGCAGGGGCCCTGCCACCTTTTGTGCATTAACTCTCCTTTTTCTATTCTTCCAAGGCTGATTAATTCCACGACTGCACATTCATGCTTTGGATATATTGAAACTTTGAAAAAGTTACATGCCAGTCCTGCTGACATGAGAGCCACCTGCTCTCTGTTAGGTGACTTTTGTATTTCTCAGCTCTTGAACATGTCGATTTGACAGTGTAATTCCCCAAAGATTATCCTATTTGTCTTATTTTTGGAGTGGGTTCTCACAAAAGTGAGATTTTCCTCCAGACCCTCTCATGCAAATAATAGATAATAACAACATCAGTCCTCATCATCAGGCATACATAGTTGGAAATGGTTTGAAGCCAAATACTCTTTAAGATTTCTACTTACTTTTGGGTATTTTGATTATATCTTTCCCAGACTTTTAATTTTTTCTTTTAATCCATATATTCATAAAGCTTAAAAGTGACATAGTGATCATCTGCCTCAATAGCTCCTCTTTATAGGTGAGAAAAGTTCTGCTCAGAGAATTTTAAGCCATACAATATGTAAGTTATACATAGTGGAAAGTCGGGATCCACTGGCTTTTAGCCTCTCCTATCCTCTGCTACCTTATGGGCATTAGGCTTCAAGCATTAGATTTCCATAGAGATTTACTTTGTAATCTTTAGGCTGGTAACTCCATCTTTTGAATAATTTTGTTTTTTAATATTTTTACCACAGGATGAACACCTAAATTTCAAGTTAGGCAATACTGCTGTTAGTTATGTGGATTTAATTTATCTAAAATAAATTGCTGCTGCATTTTATTATTTTACTAATAATAAAGAAGGGAAATTTTTCTATTTTAGTTAATACAAAGAAACCTTTAGTACTTGATTCTGGATTTGTTTCTTCCTAGCAGTTTTCACATAAAAACCATGTTCCTGTAAAGAAGACCTTCATCTATTCCAATAACATGGATTGATTCAAATGAAAACTCAGCACAAATTATATAACCAAACAAAAATGCCTATAAATTATGGGAAGGAGGTGAATTGTTATTTTAAAATATAAACAATAATCTTCATATAAACTTTGAGAATGAATGGTAGTTCCAAGAAATAAGAAGAAATAAAAAATACTAGTGGAAATACCCACTGCTTGTTTCTTCAGCTGCAAGTGATACTGAAATTCAATGAAGCCAACATACATTGTAGAAATTTAAGTTGATAAAGAAATAATTTATTTTCTAAACTGTACTTATGGTAAAGCACTCAAAATTCCCCCCATCTTGTGTCCTAGTCACATTATGGGGATCTCAGTAAAGAATGGCAGGTCCAGTTTGGTCCAGATGTATGCCTCAAGAGAGAGCCACACTTAAGCTGTCTTAGCAAAGCTCATTATATTATAAACATCCAGGGGAAAGGAGACCAAAACTTCTATTAGTATATATACCTATATACAGTTGGTTGTCCATTAGTATCCATGGGCGATTGCTTCCAGGAACTCCATGGATGCTAAAATCTGCGAATGCTCAAGCCCCTTGTATAAAATGGTGTGGCACAATGAATAGAGTGGTCCTCCCTATCCATGGGCCTCACATCCATGGATTCAACCAACCAAATGCAAAACTGTGACATTTCAATCCATGTTTGGTTGAATCTGTGGGTGTGAAACCTGTGGATAGAGAGGGTCAACTGTATAACTTTGGTTATATTGAATAATACATCTACACTCATGATTATTTTACTCTGTTCTATCTATTCTGTATATAATTTAAAACAGTGTTCATCTCTTGTTTTTAATACTATTTGTTTATCTCTTCTCCAAGGTAAATGATTCACAATCCTTTAATCGCTTAGACTAAATTTCCATTTCCTTAACCCTGATACCCTTATGTCACTAAAGAAGATGACCAAGTGAATAACAACAAAGTAATGAGGAATTATTTTAAAAGAAGTAGAATTTGGATAATATTAAATGAGCTATTTCTAATTAAAAATAGAGTTAAAGATGCTCGGTCAAACTTCTTCTGGCATAAAACAGTGTTTTCTAAATTTTTCTAAGTGCCTTTTGATTGAATGCAAATAAGAGTTTTTTAGATTTAAGTCAGGAATTCAATAATGGTAAGAAAAGTCTATCCTTTATGTGTATACTTATTAAAATAGGCCAATGATGTATAGGAATACAATATAGTCTGTTCAGAGTCATCTTTTCAGAATTAAAATTTTCTGTTGATGGCCAAGCACCTTCCTTGGAAGAAAAGTCATAAAATATGCATCAGGAGAAGTGCCACTTAGGATTTTATTTATTCTGCCACCCCCCATGGACTTCTTTTAAAATTAATTTTTATTGGAGTATAGCTGAGTTACAGTATTGTGTTAGTTTCTGCTGTACAGTACAGTGAATCAGTTATACATATACATATATCTACTCTTTTTTAGGTTCCTTTCCCACATAGGTCATTACAGAGTATTGAGTAGAGTTTCCTGTGCTATACAGAAGGTTCTTATTAGTTATCTATTTTATATATAGTAGTGTATATATTTTAACCCCAATCTCCCTTTCCTCCTTGGTAACCATAAGTTTGTTTTCTACATCTGTGACTCTGTTTTGTAAATAAGTTCATTTGTCCCATTTTTTAGATCCCACATATAAATGATATCATATGATATGTCTTTGTCTGACTTACATCACTCAGTATGACAATCTCTGTAGGTCCATCCATGTTGCTGCAAATGGCATTATTTCATTCTTTTTTATGGCTAATATTCCATTGTATATATGTACCACATCATCTTTATCCACTCCTCCATTGATAGAAATTTATGGTCATGATGGACGTGATGCTTCCATGTCCTGGTTATTGTAAATAGTGCTGCAGTGAACATTGGGGTGCATGTATCTCTTCGAATTATGGTTTTCTCTAGATATATGCCCAGGAGTGGGGTTGCTGAGTCATATGGTAGCTCTGCTTTTAGTTTTTTAAGGAATGTCTACACTGTTTTCCATAGTGGCTGCACCAATTTACATTCCCACCAACAGTGTAGGAGGGTTCCCTTTTCTCAACACCCTCTCCAGCATTTATCGTTTGTAGATTTTTTGATGATGGCCATTCCGACCGGTGTGAGGTGATACCTCATTGTAGTTTTCATTTGCATTTCTCTAATAATTAGTGATGTTGCGCATCTTTTCATGTGCTTTTTGACCATCTGTAGGTCTTCTTTGGAGAAATGTCTATTTAGATCCTCTGCCCATTTTTTAATTGGGTTGCTTGTTTTTTTGATATTGAGCTGCATGAGCTGTTTGTATATTTTCGAGATTAATCCCTTGTTGGTCACTTAGTTTGCAAATATTTTCTCCCATTCTATGGGTTGTATTTTCATTTGTTTATGGTTTCCTTTGCTGTGAGGATTTTATTCATTTTTTATTTCACCTACATTGTAGTCAGATTTACTGATCTCATAGAAGTAAAGTAAGTGAAGTTGCTAGGATTTTATTCATTTTTTATTTCACCTACATTGTGGTCAAATTTACTGATCTCATGGAAGTAAAGTAAGTCAAGTTGCTATCTGCTTCCTCCATCGGTCTGAACTGAGACAGAGCAAGGTTGTGTTTGGGAGATACAGTCCTAATGATACTCTTTTACTCTAGAAAACTAGTGTCAGTCGCATCAATATTATAAGCTTATAGCAAAGTGTGTAATATTGCATGTAAAATTGTGAGTTAGTTTACTAATGGAAGTGTGTGAAATGTTAACATAAACTAATATTTTACCCAGTAGAGATATCACTCTGGAAAAGATATGAGCACCCCATGCTATGATAAATATCAAGTCAAAACCAAAAATATATTATCCAGAACTCATTCCAGTGCATATTTAATCTAAATGCAAGGCATGAAAGAATGTGAGAATCAAACTCCTATGCACACACTTACTCATTCGTTCATCAAACTGATCTATTTTGAGTGTGTGTTATGTGTTAGGCACTGGAATAAGTTCTGGATAATATTTACAACAAAGGAATATAATCTTGTTTGTGCCCTGAGTAGCCCACAGCTTAGGAGGATGTGTAAGTAGATATTATAAAACATCGTGTTAAGTATTTGTGAGTGAAAGGTCAAAGAATAAGGTGAAAGGTTTGTTTTGGAGAGCAGATGCCTGACAGTGCTATGAACCTCCTTTGGCCTAGGGCTGGCGGCCAGCTTCACAGAGAAGGGGATGGGAGAGAGAAGAACAACAGTTAGCACAACTCTGTGTTTACTACATGGCTAAAACTCTTCCAAGTACTTTATGTCAGCAATTAATTTAAACTTCAAACTTATCCTGTAAGTTGGGTTCTACTCTCATCACCTCTATTGTAAGGACAGGAAACTGAGGGACAAGGTCACACAGCTAGTAAGGGATGCAGATGGAGAAAAAAAAACCCAGGCAGTATAGCTCCAGAGTCTGAACTCTCAACCATTACCCCATTCTGTCTCTTGTCAATGCTTTTAGGATACAGGTTTTGAAAGATGAAGAAAGGAGTTTCCAGGTAGAGAAAAGTCTTAGACACACGCATGCAAAGTCTGTGAGTCCAAAAGGGGTGTGTTATGTTTCTGGAAAAGTAAGACATGTGGGGCGGCTGGAGGTTAGGTACACATTGGTGAGAGAGGGAAGCAGGAGGCTGGCAGGGAGCAGACTGGAGACTCAATATCATCGTCTTCATTTCCTCCTATCCCCCTATGCCCAGTTTCCCAGATTTATTTTATTTTATTTTATTTTTATTTGGCCATGCCATGTGGCATGTGGGATCTTAGTTCCCCAACCAGGGATCAAACCCCTGCCACCTGCATTGAGAGTGCAGAGTCTTAACCACTGGACCACCAGGCAAGTCCCCCAGATGTCTTTTTTTTTTTTTTTTTTTTTTTTTTTTTTGCAGTACGCGGGCCTCTCACTGTTGTGGCCTCTCCCGTTGTGGAGCACAGGCTCCAGACGCTCAGGCTCAGAGGCCATGGCTCACGGGCCCAGCCGCTCCGTGGCATGTGGGATCTTCCCAGACCGGGGCACGAACCCATGTCCCCTGCATCGGCAGGCGGATTCTCAACCACTGCGCTACCAGGGAAGCCCCCAGATGTCTTTTTAAAGTATCCTTATATCATGACCTCTAAGGGCCAGCAACCGAATGTCTTAGAAATAGTCTATTAAACAATTTCTAACAGTTGGAGATTCTATATGATTTCTCTTCATCTCAGATTCTTTCAAAACATCCTATAAAACCATTCTAGGGTGAATGATGAAAGAATAAAGTAAAACTGACTTTAGCCTCAAGCTCTTTAATGATGATTTTGGCTGTCTTTCTTTTCTTTTTTAAAAATTTTTTCCCCTCTAAATATGGCCATAAGAGGATTTTTGCCTTCTCTTGGAGCCGAGGGAAACAGTATTTATTTTTCTTCGTCAAATCATTGAAATTGAGAGGAAATGTTGGTCAGGTAACGAGGAGCATTGTTTGCATTCCAGACAAGTGCAATGAGAGGTGGCATTCTGGTTTCCTGCCTCACCCATAAGTCTCCTTCCTGAACAATTCCTGTGTTCACTTACACTGAGGTTTCCAAGCTCTTAAACCACAAATACTCCCCAACCCAGAGTTTCTGCAACCAAACCACAACTACAAATAAGAGACAGCTGATTTTCGGCCATTAAGAGAATGCACACAGACTGACAGATCTTCATGGACATATGTATTTCCTTGCTCAAATGTCGTAAACACCATCTCAGGATTGTAGCCAAGTGACAGCAAGGTGAAGAATTATAGTCTATGAGCACCTGCCTGTGGCCGGCAGTGCTGCCTAGTGACCATCTTGACCCTCTCGGTCAGCTTTTCTCGTTTCCCTAAGTGAGGTCAGAAACTGTCAGCCCCAGGGTGGCAGGTAAACCACAGAACTCTTTTGTTTGCCAGGTGCAGTGTTTTTAAAAATACTTCAAATCGTTTGCCAGCACTTAAAAATCAGAAGTTTGGGGCTTCCCTGGTGGCGCAGTGGTTGAGAGTCCGCCCGCCGACGCAGGGGACACGGCTTCGTGCCCCGGTCCGGGAAGATCCCACATGCCGCGGAGCGGCTGGGCCCGTGAGCCATGGCCGCTGAGCCTGCGCATCCGGAGCCTGTGCTCAGCAACGGGAGAGGCCACAACAGTGAGAGGCCCGCGTACCGCAAAAAAAAAAAAAAAAAAATCAGAAGTTTATACGTAAACATTGGAATGGTTAGCTTCTTTGGAAAACTTAGAAGATTTGGCACTGTTGGGTTCTGTAGGAAATCAATTGGAACTGGCCACGGTCCCCTTGAGAGAGGACACACTCTCCACTCTAATCACTGTCCCCCTTCACGAGCAGGTTGCCTGCTTAGCTCTAGAAGATATTTGAATGACTGTCTTCTGTTGCTTCTGCTACCTCAGATGGTTATACCTCCCTCCCCTCAGTATATTACCATTTGTTACCTCCATCTTGTTGAAGGGGAAGATAAAGAAGGCAATTTAGTTTAATTCATGAAACATTTACTGAGTGCCTGGTTTGTGCCAATAATAGGTTAAGCACTAAGGGTAGGAGGAGATCAACCTGAGTAAAATGCAGTCTTTACCCTCAGAGAGCTTTAAACTAATGGTAGAAGAAAAACAGACAACACTGACAAGAGACCATGGTCAAGACAAAAAGTCTGATTCATTTGGTAATGAACACATAAATGTTGTCATAGTCAGTTCCCTCTTTAGATTATGGTTGTGAGAAAGACATCTATGTCTATACATCTATCTATCTTTATATATATATATATATTCATATACACACACGTGGATACATGTGTGCATAACAAAGTTTAAGTTTTGCAATCCAGTGGGGCAGTAATTAAGTTGAAGATCATAGATATATAGCAAAATACTTTATCAGCATTAGATAAAGTATGAGCATTAGAGCCTAGTATCTTTATAGAGACAGTGAATTATTGTAAAATTAATATAAATTATAAGTGACAGTAGGTTTTTATAGTATTCCAAGTTTGTTTCTCTCTCTCTCTCTAGCCCATTTCATTTGTTTTTTTTTTTTCAGAAACAACTCTAAGCCCAACAAACTCCAAACTTTCCCCTCCATGATTTCACTTTTTCCCGTTGCTGACAGTTCATCCTTACTCACATGGATGGATGACCTGACAGTGCCATCTGCTTAGTAGCATAGGAGATGATAGTTAATTCCCCATTTATGTGAGCCACCTGTTGTCCTGTTCGATTGTTAACCAATTTAACTGGGGTCCTTTCATGAAATGCAGTTCAAAAAGTATGGATTCTAAATCCTTTCTTTGGAGGGAGAAAGAATGGGGCTGGTGATGTGACCAGAATGACACATGACAAGTTCACTGATTCACTATTACTATTACTATCTACTGTTACTATTACTGACTTACTATTCCCATTACTGACTGACTTCATGAAGATAAAACTATCGTAAGTTTTCTTTCCTTTACTTCTCCACTTTTCTTCATTCCATCTATTACGACTAAAGTATTTTTTTAAAGATTACATTATTTCCATTATTATTATGATTCATTTATTGCTTACATTAAATGCTAGAAATTGTAAATTTTAATTTTTTTCCTCAACACAAAGTTCTCTTCTTTTTAGATATCTCTAATACGTGCACAATTAAAGTGGCTGTTGATGAATGAAGCGGTTTAATACTTCAATGCAAAAGTCTTTTAATAGTTATATTTTAAAATATCTACATTGTTGAAGACTATAGCACTGAGATATTACTAACTAAATGCAAAAAAGCAGGTAGAGATGTGATTTTGAACTTATTCAATCTTTTGCTTCTGCTCTTTCCCCTCTAAAAAGTAACTCTCCTTTGGACAGAAAACGAGGTTGGCATGAAATGAAAAAAAAAAAAAAAAGCAGGAGTCTTCTGGGAAAAGTCAGCCCTGGGATGCTATCTGCTTTTCTTTGCTCTGAGATCAAGGTGTTTCCAAGAAATACAATATTTATGAGTATAGAGTTGTAGGAGGTGAGGAGAGGTACTACCACTTTGGGAGGATTTAAAATAAGAGGCCAAATGGAAATTTCAAATCTGTATAAAACCTAAATGATAAAAAAAAAAGAAGAGTACCAACCTAACCTGAGATTTTTACTTTTAAAATTTCTTTCCTAAAGTCCAAACCCCTATCTTTCAAGAGCTTGTGTATCCCCAAGAGTTCATCTCAGGAAAAGATGTGGACACTAGGAGGACTTCACAGAAACAAAACCGTTCAAGGCACAGTTTGCCTGGCACGTCCTGCCATCTCAACTCCACTAAAAAGACTGTCCTGTTCTATCTTTAAACTAAAGGGATTCAGTACAAATATTGTCAGCAAACACATTTTTAAAGGAAATCATATTGTGTAACACAAAGTTGTTTTGTTTGTTTTTAGGTAGCTGTGGTAGCCTGTCCTAAATTCATAAAATAGACTGTTTTTCAAAGTAACATACAAGGAAAGATTATGATTTAGAATCCCATTTGCTCATGATTTTCTATAGGAACATTTGAGCTAAAAAAATCTTTCGGGGAAATACCCCTGTGATATTCTGTGAAATTCTGGGTGAAATTTACACAGAATTTACAATGTGAAATTCTATGTATTCTTTTTTTATTTTTTAAACTTTATTTATTTATGGCTGCATTGGGTCTTCATTGCTGTGCGTAGGCTTTCTCTAGTTGAAGTGAGCAGCGGCTACGCTTCGTTGCGGTGCGCGGGCTTCTCTTGTTGCGGAGCATGGGCTCTAGAGCACAGGCTCAGTAGTTGTGGCGCACGGGCTTAGTTGCTCCGCGGCATGTGGGATCTTCCCGGACCTGGGCTCAAACCCATGTCCCCTGCATTGGCAGGCAGATTCTTAACCACTGCGCCACCAGGGAAGTCCCAAAATTCTGTGTATTCTATCTTCAATTAATTTTGGCATGCTTTGTTATATTTGTAGCCAACATCAATCTTTCCCCCTCTAACTCCTTGTAGTTGGAATCATTAAGGGAAAATGTGCTTAATTACATTCAATTTAGCATTTTGTGGTACACAGTCTTATATAGTTCTCTAACTGTGCTTTGAATCTTGCCTTCCATCAAGGCTGCATTCTACAGAGGAAGGAAATGTCATGTACTTTATCTCTTTTAAATTAGCTAATGCCGTTTTCAGATAGTATCTTGCAAACAGTAAGGACTCAATAAACACTTGTTAATCATACCTCTCAAAGCTCCCTAAGTATATACCACCAAACGTCTCAGAGACTCAGGGAATAAAAACAACAGCAACCAGTCCATAAGTTTCCTGGCAATATTTCAAATTATTTCTTTCTACAAAACATTCTCTTTTATTAGCCAAGTCATAACACTTATAAGATTGAACTTCGTCGTTAAAAATATTGTTACAAAGCCACACAGGGCAGGGGTTATTATTCTCACTTACACCATGAAAAGGTTTCTTTATGTGTCGGATTCACTCCTGAGCCCAGTGTGACAAGTTAAGAAAAAGTCCAGGTTTTGCTTTTCCTCTGTTCATTCATTTGACAAATATTAATGGGTGTCTTCCCTGTACAAGACATTCTGCTAGGAGCTATTCAGGATACAACGATGAATCAGCAGAGATCTTGCCCTCAAGTCTTATGATGCTTTGTTGTAAGGAATACTGTCAAAGCTAGGTGGAAAGGCCACTGAGACTGGAGCCCTGAAATCTGTACCCGACAGCTTTCCACAGCATTACATGCAAATGAATAAAGTAACCAGGAGAGCGGATTTCATTTTTCAATTCAAATAGATAAAAATGCTTAGGAGAGTACATTTTAGTTTGGGAAAGGAGTATGTATTGTAACTTTTCCATTTTATATTTTTAGTAATATTTATTAAAAACACTTATCTTTTTCTGGTGGAGATAATGAGGAAAAATTATCAGGCATGGAGAGAAAAATCTAGTGATGATCCATTTATCTCTTATTAAAAGAGAAAGAAGACCAGAAAAGAAATAGGAGGAGGACTGAAAAGTTGGAGTGGGAGAGGCAGAGCCACTGGGAAAGAAAAAATTTTAGAAAGCCTGGACATCCTTTATTTCAACCCAAATTTATGAATAAAATGCAAATTGGTGGAGAGTATTCATATTTGTTAAGATTTCAGATAAGCCAAGGAAAGGGCTAAGAAGATAGCAGTTAGGGATTACATCACATAATTTTAATATTTGTATTTAATATAAATCAGTGATTCTCAACATGTAGTGTGACTGTGAATCACGTATGGATTTGGTTAAGATTTCCGGTTCTAAGGGCATTTCCTAGAGTTTCTAATTCAGTGGGTCTGGGGTGGCATCTAGAAATCATCTACTGGTCCTCAGCTATGAGAAGAAGTACAAGAAATACTGCTTACGACTTTGCTCTGGTCTAGCCCTTGAGAGAAAGCTATCATCTTGATCCTCAAAGAAAACTGTGTTTTATACACTCTATATCTCAGACCTATTCTGTGACATTGCTGTCCTCCAATGACAAAAATACCCAAATAGCTGAGACTGTCTTGAGAAGGTGACTAAGCCTTGGTGAAATTAAAGTTTTGTGACACTTTATTTCCTGAGACCAGCAATGCTGAGAACCATCTTGGATTGATCCTGTTGAGTTTAGGTAAAGGGAAACAATTATATTCATTTGGTCTAATGTGACTTCATTCTAGGGTCATCACACATCTTAGTTTTCTTAGGACAGTCTATTTAGCCCTCTTGTCCCTTCCACTCTCAAAGTGTACCAGTCTGGACAATAAGTTATATGGTCACCCTATATAAATATAATAAATAGAAAGGAAGAGGGAACTGAAATTATGAGAACCCTAATTTGTAGAATAACTCAATGAGGAATAGCAAATTTTGATGCAACTGTTAATCAAATATTCTATAATTTTATAAACTTAACCATTTTGAGCTGACATACAGACACAAAATGAGTTAAATTGATGAAGTAATTTCTTAATTTATATACATGAGTCAGTTAGAACAAGTAATTCTTGATTTATTTCTCTGAAGAGAATTAAATATTTTTAACCAAAATGTATGTAATGAAAATGTAGATGAAGAAACTTAAGGAAAATTAATATCAAAATTGACTATCAACAAAATCATTTCAAATGATGGTAGTAATAAGAGTGTATACACACACACACACACACACACACACACACACTATATATATATATTTCAATAAGAGCACAATTTTGCTTTGAAGAAGACTTGACACATTACCATTCAGAATCATTCTTGTAGCAGGGAAGGGAAAGTATCAGGATACATGGAGTTATTAGACCTTGTGGAATAAAAGCTATGTGGCTTTTGTGGGTTTGGGGTCATTTAATCTTTGTGACTGTCCTTTCCTTCTTCTGTAAAATGGGGCTCAAATCCCCTAACAGGTTTGTTGTGATGATTAAATTAGAAAGGTGAAATAAAGTAGTACATATAACATGCTCTATAAATTCTGGTTGCAAAGGATAAGCCTGTCTAATCTTCATGCTCTTCTTGTCCATTCAGTATTTTTGTCACTAGATGAGACCCTATAATGATGTATGTCAATAGTTGAAGATTCTTTTTAGGTGTACTGATTTTATTTTATTTTTTTTAACTATTTTATATTGGAGTATAGGTGATTAACAATGTCGTGTTAGTTTCAGGTGTACAGCAAAGTGATTCAGTTATACATATACATGTATCTATTCTTTTTCAAATTCTTCTCCCATTTAGGTTGTTACATAATATTGAGTAGAGTGTACTGATTATAGATCAAATATCATTAACAGTAAACACATATGTCATGATGAGGACGTTGCAGAGGTAGAGGGGATGCAAAGAGGCTTGGTTTCATGGAGATTGTGGACAATGAAAGTTCTAGACACTAGAATATGGGTGATGCAGGTAAAGAAGTATTTGGAACATTTTTATCCTCAGAGATATATATTAGAAAAAGAAATGTGTATCAACAATGCCTGAGTTTAATTCTGAAGAAAGTAAAATTTTAAAAATTCCCTCACTATCTTCGTTTCTGGCCTCTTCCTTAGCCTTTTCGTTTCTTTCTCCTTTTATTTCAATCCTGAAAATTTTCCTAAAAGTGGTTTATGTATTATCTAAAAAGTTATTTCTAAGAGAACCCTGGTAGCAGCTGTTCAGTATTCGTCATTTGTACCTGTTACAAACAGAAAATTGCATCAGCAAACCAGAATAAAAAGATGGTAAATATAAAATACAAACATAATTTTTATGTGAAGAAACCTTTAAGACTATTTAACCTTCATCCTATCAAACAGGGATTTTTCCTCAAATGCAGTTAGCATGAAACATGTACTAATATAGGCTCAGTTTTAAAATTACAAACACCAGTTGGGACTTCCCTGGCGGTCCAGTGGTTGGGACTTCACCTTCCAGTGCAGGGGGTGTGGGTTCAATCCCTGGTTGGGGAACTAACATCCCACATGCCTTGTGGCCAAAAAACCAAAACATAAAACAGAAACAATATTGTAACAGATTCAATAAAGACTTTAAAAATGGTCCACATCAAAAAAAAAATCTTAAAAAAAAATTACAAACACCTGAGACCGCATAAAACCTTAGAGCCACTGTATTCCATTCATTCATTTATTCATTCATCCATCCAATGTACATTCTGATTTACTGAGTCCCAATCATGTGCTAGGGACAAAGGTAGAGGATGGCTGCCAAATGGCGGCACATGGGCAGATTTAGCTTCCAGAAAATTTCCATGATGCCTACACAATGGTCCTAATGTCTAAAAATTGTAAGATTCACATCAATATTTAAATATCCAGCTGCTTTTTTTTTTTTTTCAATTGGAAGGAATGACAGCACTGGTTCTAAACTCCTGCTTGGGTGTAAATGGCTGAACCTGAGTTGTTGCTGTCTCCACTGGTTGGGTCTTCCAGTTTGCTATATAGCCCACCAATCCTCATTATCTTATGGTTAATGACACTCCCCTTTTAGCTCAGTCGCTTTACAAGCCTGAACCATGTCAATTCTACAATGTAAGCATCACTGGAATTCCTTCATTTTCCCTACATCTCTATTACCTATACCCTAGTCCACTGCCATTATCTGCAGCCTGGATATCTTCAGCAGCCTTCCAACTGGTACCTCTGCTTTCTGTCTTGCCCTGCCACCCACATTTCCTAATCAAATAGCTACTGTTCAGACATACTGCACTTCCTACAATACAAATCTGACCATGTCACAATGGCTTCCCTCTTCCTGAACTGAGCCTTCCATTCACTTCCGCAAAACCCATGGTTGGCAGTTCTGAACTGTATACTCTAACTATGGAAAATAAGCTTGAAATGTGGCATTTCTAAGAGTATTAAGATAAAAACATTTGTCTCAGATAGGCAAGCTGATTAATTTGAAAAAAGGGACATACTTGCTAATCCAGCACTTCAGTAACACAGAATCCTGTAAGAACTAGGCAGGGTAGTTGTCAATGGACGCGGGCATCAGAGCTTGAGTTCAAAAGATCAAAATCAATAGCATTACAGAGCATTCTTTCCAAAGTATGGTAATGGTATAACTCCCTTTGGCTTTAATGGAAGTCATGAAGCTAACATGCCATGTAACCTTTTTAAAATGGAAGGATTAGCATTCAACTGGGGCTGCCATATGGAGTGTGTATTGACAGAGCATGATGCATAGAGCTCGAATTGACCAGAGTGACTTAAAGTTCTTCTCTTTCCTCTTTTGTAAACTGAGTACCGTATTATCCTCCCCACCCATATGATAATGATTTGGACTTTCAAAACAGAACTCAGTGGGGACTCAAAAAATACCATCTGTAGCAAGAGGTTAATTATTTCAGTGTATGATTCATATACCAGTAGTAATGCCACTTGAGAGATGTTATTTAGATAATCATTTTGTCTGATGGTTCTTCTTCACTGATTTACTTAAGAAAAATATAGAGAAGGCCTATGAAGTGTAGGGCACTGTTATTGATTGACAGAAATATTTCTAGTCAAAATTGAGAGAATCTCTCTTACTCTTTTACCCATGAAAATGATTGTTTTGCAGAAAAGTGTAACTGAATTATTATCTTCAGGGGGGTTACATGGAATATTTTCTGTGAGAAGTTAATCAAAATATTCTGCAATTGTAAAAATTCAAATGTATGCTGGACAAATTTAATTCTTTGAATTCTATTTGCTGCTACCCATGGATTCCTCAAATACTGAAATAATTTCAAAGTAAATTGTCTTCTTTTAAAGAACTAAACATAAAAATGAGAAAATAAAACATGAATTGTAAACATGGATTCCTGAAAATAAATATTTTTAGTAGGGTTCTGGGGCAGCTCGCTGTCACATAAAATGTTTTAATACAAGATAAATCATGATTCAAAAATAAATTTCCTTTGTAAAAATAAAATTTAGGTTCAATAAGGTTGACTACTTTTATATTATAATAGGATGTAAGTATGCCACTGACTTCAGATGCTCTTATGGGTTGCCTTGAAAAAGAGTTGTTTCTACTTGAAAAAGCTACATACATGGATGGCATTTAGAACTTAGCTGGTTGCTAACCTCTAACTGTTTACTAATCTGTGGATGTCCATAAGCAGTCGCTTATTACGTCCTCCTATAAACAACACCCATTACTGCAGTGATGCTGTGCAGTCACATCACAGCTGCTTGGTTTGCTGAAGTGAATATTAACAATCTCTTTTACTCATTGTAACATGGTACTCACTCAAACAGTGACTCAATCCTTCTGCTTTCACATATATTCCCCAAGATAATGAAATCCATTTGGGAGCTCTGGAAAGCTTAACCAGCATAGATTTGAGAAGCCATGCTGCCAGACCCCGTAACAGGCTATTTGATGCTCTACTCCACTTTGATTTAAATGGAACCTCTGATACAAACAGAGCATGCCTCATGTATTCCAGAGCCTTGTGTTCTATTTCTTCATACCCCAAGGATGTCACTTATCATCACCGTTGGTCATGCAGAGCTGAAAGAACAGGAGAGGTAGATGTGCTCTGCCATTCACAGCTGGGCTCCATTTTGGCTGCAAAAGAAAGCTACTTGAGGCATTGTGGACTATTTCTTAGCCATTTAATGACATTCGAAGAAGAGCAAAGAGCAGCTTTTATAAAAATGACATTTCAACTACTCTGCCTTTTCTTATTTTTAGCCCTAACTCAAGAAGTATCCACCATCCTAAGACATTTATTAATTCATGAAGTGATGGAGAGCTGACAATTTTATGGATCATGATAAAACCAAAGAAGTGTTATGCTCTTGATTCCTTACAAGAAAAGATGATAATTATATTAAACGTTCAGTTATTTAGTAAGATATAACTAGTAAACATAGAGTCGTTCCAATCAGCAAGACTCACTAGTTTTTCCTAGGAATGTAATAATTAAAATGGTTTTAACTCTAGTTTCTCAGAAGTACTTTTTAAGGAAGAAGTCCCTCTATCTAGGTAATTTTTCATAAAATGAACTTATGCTTTTAATTTTCTCAGGACAAGTTAGCTTCAAAGTTAGATGTTTTAAGAAGGGGAACTAATGTCTGTTTGACAGGTTTTAAAAGTCGTACTTGACAGCATGGTTATAGCTGTTTGATAGGAAGACTTAGACATTTCGCTTTATCGAATGTCAGGCGGCAGAAGTGAAGTATCATCTGAATAACTTCTCTTCTTTAAAACCAGCAATTTTTCATTTAAAAGCACAAGAGTAGTTTTAATCAAATAATGGTTCCTAATATCACTTATAGCTTTAAAACGTTATGATTTTATGAGTTCAAACCATTTGTTCAGGGTTAGAGGAAGCCAGAATTTCACTTCTGTTATTTCACTCTGAACTGGAAGTCTGGATATCAAAAGTCCTTAGAATTCTGGGGGTCGGTCTAAAGTGGAGAATTCGATAATCTTACAACTTCCTTTTCAAATGTTAACTCATTAACAACAAGCATTAATTGTTGCTATTCCCAATGCATTTCCACCACAACACAGGATACATATATATCCCATATATATATATATATAGGCTATCAAAAGATATCTAATTTCCTAACTCAAATTATCATTCATCTGATATACATGATGGTAGTAGGGTTGCCAGATACAGTAGA
Organism: Pseudorca crassidens; assembly: GCF_039906515.1. Taxonomy (NCBI): domain Eukaryota; kingdom Metazoa; phylum Chordata; class Mammalia; order Artiodactyla; family Delphinidae; genus Pseudorca; species Pseudorca crassidens. The sequence goes on from NC_090308.1 coordinate 36,757,162, forward strand.
GGATGCCCTTTTAAATTTCAGTTTCAGGTAAACCATAAATAATTGGGTATGTTCCAAATATTGCACAGATCCTTTAACATTTTGGTCTGATTAAATAGGTTTTCAGTCACTGTCAGCCATTAAAAGAATTTTACTAATTATGAAGACAAATTCTTTTCATTTTTAAACTTCTGGAATTGGGATGGTGTGATGGTTAATTTTATGTGTCAACTTAACTGGGCCACAGTGTGTCCTGTTATTTGGTTAAAATTATTTCTGGGTATGTCTGTAAGAGTGATTCTGGATGAAATTAACATTTGAGTCACAATGGGGTCAAGCAGGTTGCCCTCCTCAATGGAGGGTGGGTCTCATTCAATCTGTTGAAAGCCTGAATAGAACCAAAAAACCCAGTAATGGAGAATTTCCTCTCTCTGTTGAACTGTCTTCAACATGGGTTATTGGTCTACTCCTGCCTTTGGACTACCACACCCCCTCCACCTTGGCAACCACAAGTCTGTTCTCTATGTCTGTTAGTCTGTTTCTCTTTCATAAAAGTTCAATTGTGTCATCTTTTAGATTCCACATATAAGTGATATCATATGGTATTTGTCTTTCTCTTTCTGACTTACTTCACTTAGTATGATAATCTCTAGTTCCATCCATGTTGCTGCAATGGCATTATTTCCTTCTTTTTAATGGCTGAGTAGTATTCCATCGTATATATGTACCACATCTTCTTTATCCATTCTTCTGTTGAAGGATGTTTATGCTGTTTCCATGTCTTGGCTATTGTGGATAGTGCTGCTATGAATATTGGGGTGCATGTATTTTTTGAATTATAGTTTTGTATGGATGTATGCCCAGGAGTAGGATTGCAGGGTCACAGGGCAGCTGTGTTGTTAGTTTTTTGAGGAACCTCCATACTGTTTTCCATAGTGGATGCACCAACTTACATTTCCCACCAGGAATGTAGGAGGGTTCCCTTTTCTCCACAGACTCTCCAGCACATTATTTGTAGACTTCTTAATGATGGCCATTCTGACTGATGTGAGGTAGTATCCCATTGTAGGTCTGATTTGCATCTCTCTGATAATTAGGATTGTTGAGCATCTTGTCATGCACCTGTTGGCCATCTGTATGTCGTCTTTGGAGAAATGTCTATTTAGTTCTTCTGTCCATTTTTCAATTGGGCTGTTTGGTTTTTTGTTGAGTTTCATGAGCTGTTTGTATATTTTGCAAATTAAGCGCTTGTCGGTTGCATCATTTCCATATATTTTCTCACATTCCATGGGTTGTCTTTTCACTTTGTTTATGGTTTCCTTTGCTGTGCAAAAGCTTTTAGGTTTAATTTGGTCCCATTTGTTTATTTTTGCCTTTATTTCTACTACCTTGGAAGACTGACCCAAGAAAATTTGGTATGATTTATGTCAGAGAATGTTTTGCCTATGTTCTCTTCTAGGAGTTTTATGGTGTCATATCATATGTTTAAGTCTTTAAAGCATTTTGAGTTTTTGTGTAGTTGTGAGGGTGTGTTCTAACTTCATTGATTTACATGTGGCTGTCCACCTTTCCCAACACCCCTTGCTGATGAGATAGTCTTTTTTCCATTGTATATTCTTGCCTCCTTTGTTGACGATTAATTGACTGTAGGTGTGTGTGTTTATTTCTGGGCTCTCTATTCTGTCCCATTGGTCCATATGTCTGCTTTTGTGCCAATACCACACCATTTGATTACTGTAGCTTTGTAGTATTGTCTGAAGTCTGGGAGGGTTATGCCTCCTGCTTTGTTCTTTTTCCTCAGGATTGCTTTGGCAATTCTGGGTCTTTTATGGTTCCATATAAATTTTAGCATTATTTGTCCTAGTTCAGTGAAAAATGTCACAGATAATTTGATAGGGATCACATTAGATCTGTAGATTGCTTTGGGCAGTATGGCCATTTGAATGATATTAATTATCCTAATACAAGAGCATGGAATATCTTTCCATTTTTTGAATCATCTTCAGTTTCCTTTATTAATGTTTTATAGTTCTCAGCATATAAGTCTTTCACTTCCTTGGTCAGGTTTATTCTCAAGTATTTTCTTTTTTTTTTGGTGTGATTTTAAAAGGTATTTTTTTTTTTTTTTACATTCCCTTCCTGATATTTCATTGTTAGTGTAAAGAAATGCAACTGATTTCTGTATGTTAATCTTGTATCTGGCTACCTTGCTGAATTTCTTTATCAGTTCTAGTAGTTTTTGTGTGGGGTCTTTAGTGTTTTCTATTATATATATAGTATCATGTCATCTGCATGTAATGACAATTTACCTCTTCCCTTCCAATTTGGATACCTTTCATTTCTTTTTCTTCTCTGATTACTGTGGCTAGGACTTTCCAATAATATGTTGAATAGAAGTGGTGAGAGTGGGCATCCTTGTCTTGTTCCAGATTTTAGTAGGAATGCTTTCAGCTTTTCACTGTTGAGTATTATAGTGGCTGTGAGTTTGTAAGAAATAGCTTTTATTATGTTGCAAAATCTTCCCTCTATACCCACATTGGTAAGAGTTTTATAATGGATGGATGTTGAATTTTATCAAAGGCTTTTTCTGCATCTATTGAGATGATCACATGGTTTTTGTCTTTTGTTGGTACGGTGTATCATATTGATTTTGTATATGTTGAACCATCCTTGTGAACTTGGGATGAATCCCACTTGGTCATGGTGTGTGATCTCTTTTTATGTGTTGTTGGATTTGGTTTGCTAATATTTTGTTGAGAATTTTTACATCTATATTCTTCAAAGATATGGGCCTGTAATTTTTTTTTTTTTTTTTTTGGTAGTATCTTTTGTCTGGTTTTGGTCTCAGGGTGATGGTGGCTTCATAGAATGTCTTTGGGAGTGTTCCCTCCTCTTCAGTCTTTTGGAAGAATTTGAGAAGGATCAGTATAAGTTCTTCTTTATATGTTTGGTAGAATTCACCTGTGAAGCCATATGGTCCTGGACTTTTGTTCATAGGGAGTTTTTTTTTGTTACAGATTCTGTTTCACTTCTAGTGATTGGTCTGTGTTCAAATTATCTGTTTCTTCTTGATTCAGTTTTGGTGAGCTGTATATTTCTAGAAACTTGTCCATTTCTTCTAGGTTGGCAAATTTGTTGGCATGTAATTGTTCATAGTATTCTCTTACGGTTTTTTGTATTTCTGTGGTATCGGTTGTTATTTCTCCTTTTTCATTTCTTATTTTGTTTATTTGGGTTCTCTCTATTTTCTTCCTGGTGAACCTGGCCAGAGGTTTTCAATTTTGTTTATCCTTTCAAAGAACAAGCTCTTGGTTTTATTGATTTTTTTCTATTGTTTTTTTAATCTCTATTTTATTTATTTCCTTTCTGACCTTTATTTTTTCCTTCCTTCTGCTGACTTTAGATTTTGTTTGTTCTTTTTTTCTGATTCTTTTAGGTGGTAGGTTAGGTTGTTTGAGATTTTTCTTGTTTTTCTGAGGAAGGCCTGTAGTGCTGGGAACTTCCCTCTAAGAACTGCTTTTGCTGCATACGATAGATTTTGTATGGTGGTGTTTTCATTGTCATTTGTCTGAAGGTATTTTTAAATTTCCTCTTGATTTTATCATTGACCCATTGGTTTTTTAGTAGCATGCTTTTTAGTCTCCATGTATTGTTTGTTTTTTAGTCATTTCTTTTTCTCTGGTTGATTTCTAGTTTCATGTCGCTGTGATCAGAAAAGATGCTTGAAATAATTTCTATATTCTTAAATCTGTTGAGGCTCATTTTATGCCCTAATATGTGGTCAATCCTAGAGAATATTCTACGTGAACTTGTAAAGAATGTGTATTGTGGGTTTTTTGGATGTAATGTCCTGAAAATATCAGTTAAGTCTAACTGTTCTATGGTATCATTTAGGATCTCTGTTGCCTTATTGATTTTCTGTCCAGAAGATCTGTCTGTTGATGTAAGTGGGGTGTTAAAATCTACTATTACGGTATTCCCATCAATTTCTCCCTTTGTGTATGTTAGTATTTGTTTTATGTATTTTAGTGCTCCTATATTAGGTTCATGTATGTTGACGAGAGTCATATCCGCTTCTTGTATTGATCCTTTTATCATTATACAGTGCATGACTTTGGACTCAGGGTCTGGACTCCTCAGTCTCCATATTTGTGTGGGCCAATTCTTTATAATAAATCTCTTTACATACACACATTTTATTGGTTCTGTTTCTCTGGAGAACCCTGACTAATACAAATAGGAGGAAGGAAAAAAATACCCACTCTTCATATCATTGAAGATAGCAAATTTGCCATGCCTTCTGTTGGTCTGCTCTGCTCTGCTGATCTTGTTTATTGTATATGGACTTGTTGTGGATGGGCAGAGACCTCAATACCCTCTGCTGCTAGGGGGCTCAGTCTCAGGCAACTTTCCTAAGCATAGGTTGTCTCTTCCGACCTTCAGCCACAACAAGCATCCAGCCACAACTTGGGAGTTCTCACACAGCATTCCTCTCACACAGAAAGGTGTATGTCTTTCTCTTCACCCTGTAAATCTACAATTCCTAATCTCATCCACAATCTAGGACCCAAGTCTGGGAAAGCATGGCAATATTCACCTCATATACACTTCGGGCACTGGGAACTCTAGGGGAAAATATTTGATGCCCTCTACCTACCTTACCAATGTTCCTCCCATATTGAGATAGTAAATGGGGCAAGTCATCAAAGCCCAGGCTAAGCAGACATCAACTGGAAGACCAAGGCATCAATCTTTCTCTCTTGCAGGCAAATAAACATGATCAATAATTCTGTTAGGGTTCCCATTCACTTTCCCCAGGTGAACAACTAGTCCAGCCTCTGGGAAGTCATGTGAGAGGAGAGGCACTTTTCATGGATACTGCAACCTTCCATGTGGAGAACTCTTCACACTCCCCTCCCTACCCCCCCACCCTCTCACCCCACTTCCCACCCCCATCCTTGCTTTAAATCTCTGATGGTCAAGGCTACCAAATAAGTTTGGTCTCTCTAGCTGCTGGGAACCCTGGCATTTGTACATTAAGAAATAAGCTTTCTGTGAAACTGGCTCTGGAGAAGTCAGTAACATTGTCTTTCTCAAAGCTCTGCTGTAGTCTCTGCACTACTCACTACTTACCTGGGTGGGAAAGATGTCAGTAAGTAACACACAACATCCTATTAACAAAATAGGCTAAATTTTATTAGAAATTGAATTCCTTATTAATGTTTGTTTTGTTTTTATTTTTCCTTCCCTTTTCCCTAAATGTATATATTTAGGGAAATAACGTTGTGCTGGAAAAATAATTTCAAGAAGTTCACTGAGATATCTAGAAATACCCTGGGGTTTCACAAAACCAGGGTTGGTGATCACCTGCTCATGAAATAGTCGTTCTCTCAGATCCTCAAGGGGGTTTGGCTGGGAGCCTAACTTAAAGAAAGAGCTACCTTGCAGTTGTCAGAATGTCAGGTGGATCAGAAGTCAAGTCCTATAATGTTAGCACAGCTGGAAGGGAGCAGGCAGGGGCTGTGGACATGCCCAGACAAGAGATCAGAAGTCCCGATCTGAAGCAGTGTTGAAGAAGGGTTGACTTACAAGACTAGGATCAAAGATATGTTCAGGTAAAGTGGAAAAGCATGGAGATCAGGACCTAGGCAAGGAGTCTGAGCAATAATCATGGGGCATCTGCAGTAAAAAGAAAGCTTCATATTGAAAACAACAGACCTTGTGAAAAGAAGCCACCAGAAATTGATTATTTCTATTCTCAGTTGGGTCCTTAGGGTGGCCTCAAAATCTTCTTACATAAACCTAGAAAGCTTTTCTTTTATTGTTTTTATTTCAAACTTTTAGATTTCTCTTCAAACTTCCAACACTTTTCACCTGTCTCACAGTAGAGGACTCTGGTCCTCACTTCACCGAGCCCTTCAGGAGAAAAGAATCTCTATTTTATCCTTTAGCAACAATGTTTATATCACTGCCTGTGCTTATCTTTTCACCTTCCCTCCTGGGCCAGGGGAGGAGGTGCTCTTCTTCCTGTCTAAGGTAATTTCTCTTCCTTTTCGCTGACTCTCCATCCTTTCCTCTATCCTCAGCCTCCCCCACTCTCCTCTCTCTTGCTCTTCCACGAAAAATTAAAATAAAAGTAGGAGAGTTAAAGGTTCTCTAGTTAAAAAAAAAAAAAGAAAGAAAGAAAGAAAAAGAACTCACATTTCCCTCTAGCCACAACATCTCTCTTTGATTCCCTCCTTAACCAAAATTTGGAAAAAGAAGTTTCATTCTCTTACTTCCTCTTTTCCACATACCTCCACATGCCTGAATCAGGTATCAAATCTTGCTACTCCATGGAAATATCCCTAGGTATACTGATCAACATCCTCTTTTGGACCTACTTCAATATACACACTTCAGTTCTTATTCTAACTAAATTTCCGCAACAATTTACAGTGCTGACATTGCTTCCTTCTTTGAACTCTTTTAATGCCAGTGGTTATCCTTTGAACTTCAGTCTACCACATTTCATCTTTCTTAGGCTCCTCCCTCTCTGCCTCCTCCCTAAACATTGATTCGCTCAGGGCCTTGTTCTTGGTTCAATCATCATTTCACTCTATTTACATTTAAGTAGATTTAATGATTAAATTAATGACTTCCACTGTACTTAAGACTCTTCAATTCATAGCTCTACACTAATGTGTTGAGTGTTGAGTTCTGTATATCTGACTGGCTGCCCTACAAGAGGCCCACTTCTAACTCAGCAAGTCCAAAACTCAATCGGATCATGTGTACTCACCTCTCCTCTTCTCCCTCACAATGACATTAACCTCCTCTGTATAGTCAGTATCTCTGCAGAATAAGAATTCATGCCAGAAATGGTTGAAGGCATTTTAACTGTACTAACTCATTTAATCCTTATAATAACCCTGTACAATAGGAGATCTAATTATGACAAAATATAATAGCATTAATATTTACCTATTTGCTCAAAACAGAAACCTGGAGGTTACTTCAGGCTACGTCCCCCACCAATACCCTAAACATTCCTCATGTCCTAGTTAATCTAATTCCATAATATCTTTCCAATTGTCCCTTTATCTCCAGTCTAATTGAGTACAGCTGTAAGTCAAGTGTAGCAGTAGTTTCTGGACACCTTCCACAATGTAGTCACAGTGATCTAAAATTCAAATCTGATTATTTCTCCCCAGTGTTCAAAACTCTTGAGTAGCTCCCTATACCTTTTAGAATAAAGTTCATATTTCTCAGCTTAGAAGATTCTACAAGAACTGATCTTATTTTTCTGCTAATTTTTTCACTTTGGAAGGAAGTGCCTCTTTTTCTGCTTCCCTAGAGGTCCATACACTATGAACTCCAGCCCTTTGGAAGGTGATAGAAAGTTTCTGCCTTTTGCCTGCACTGTTCACTCCTTCCTTTCCCCTTCTCAAACTAATTGGTAAGACTGAGGAAAAGATCAGTGGACGTTAACAATTAGTATCCATGCAGAGTAGTACAGCCAGGTGACATAAATCTTGGGGTAAACAAAGTTTTTACGGAAGAGAGTGAAAGAGCAAGGTAATGAATAAGAAGAATGCTGAAAATCCCTTAATTCTTTCTTCACCTTTTTGGCCTTTTGCTAGGTGAGGCACCAAAAAACCCCATCGTCTCCTTTGGATGGCTGAACAGAGAGTATTGCCATCAGAGTAAAGCTGAATTTCAATTAAGAAATTGAGGTAGAAGAAATCTTTTGGGAAGAGAGTAAAGGTTTAGAAGAGTTTGTTTACAGTGAAAGTGAAGTTCCAGAAGGCACAGAGAATAGGATGTGGAGAATGGGCAACAATGGGAAGATGTTAGCAAAGGGAAGAGTACCGTGGTTTGCTGATAGAATATGAGAAAGTAGAGCTCTTTGGAGGGACTTTTATTCGGACTTTGGTGGAGGAATAGCTAGCCTGCAGTTCAAAGTAATTATGATACCTAGCATTGTTGAGTTCTTCCTACATGCCCAGAATTTGTCCAAGCACTGGACATGGACTATTCTGCTTTGACTTTAAAGGTGAGAAAAAGCTAAAGCAGAGGAATGTGCCTAAATGTCCATAGTTACAAGGTGGCAACTCTAGGAGCAAGGCTAAACACTACATGATAGGAGAATTGAATTGTTAGGTGAGCATATTGCTAGCATGGCTTGGGACCAAATACTGGTGAATAAATATTTTCATTGCCTCTGCAACTTAGCTCTGGGTGAAGAGAGACGGAGAATTAGATCTCTTTAAATTCTCTAAAGCAGAAATTTCTCAAGCTTTAAAGCTCAGACAAACTTTAGCTTTCCTCATAGTCAGTTTATGCCCTTTCCATAGTTAAGTGTTAGGAATCAAAATAATTATGCAAAATATTATGCAAAATGACCTTATTATGGTTTAGATAGTGACTTGTATATTTCCAGGGTTCAGAGGTTCCTTGATTCCTGCATTTCACCAATGACACTATCCATGTATTAATGTAAACCCTCACTGAAACATTTGCCTGATGTAACAGATACCAGTGAAGAAAATATGTATATTAGAATATGATCATCTAAAAACAATTATCTAAAATTCTGAAATATGGCTAATTCCTAAAGTATTTTTGTTGTTCACTTTTTTTTTGTTGTTTTGCCCTCAAGGCTAATGAGTCAACCTTTGTCAGACTCCAAATTTAGCTCAAGTTCAATGTCAAGGACATTTTCATTAGCATGGCTTCTCTTCATCCTCACTGAACTTGAACAGGCATAAAGTCTTGGCTCTTTTGGGTCTGTTCTCTGCAGAAGAAAGATTGGTATAGTGGAAAGTGTATATATATATTTTTAATTCATCAATCCCTAATCTTAGCTTTACTCTTTATTAATTATGTGATCTTAGGCAGGTCACTAAATTTCTAAGCTGTAATTCCTTAAGTGGTTAGGACTTTCCCCAAGACCACATGATTGCTCAGCTCTTTACCCTTCCCTCTCCTACTTTATACCCTCTGTGACAAGTTTTCCTTGAAGTTACTTCCTTAATAAATCCCACAAATAAAATCCTTGTCCCAGACTCTACTTCTAGGGAACTTGACCTAAGACATTTGGTACACCCACTCTTGTTTCTTTGTCAGTGTTGGTGATGGTTATGGGGGCATTTTTGTTGGTTTGTTTTGATTTGGTTTTCAGCTAAGAATTCTCTTTTCTGTGAAAAGTTTGCTGATAACCTTACCTTGACCAGTGCTCTTTCATCTAGATTGCTGATGTACTTAAAATATACTTGATATTGTAACAACTAGGCATTTCGTTGCCATTCTGTACATGTCTCTCTTCCAGACTATATGCTCTAAGAGGACACTGCAATCACTTTTCCAATTTTTTTTTTTTTTTTTTTTTAGCCTCAGAGCTTGGCAGGGTTCCTTATTCACAGAATATGTGAAATAACTGTGGAATATACAATAACAGTGGGGAAGAGATAGAAGAAAATACTTATTACCTCTCTGATTCTCTGCTCTTTTTATTGATATCCTTAACACAACAGTATGAAAAACAGGAACAACAAAACCCTTTCAAATTTCTTTGGTAACAGAAGAGATGCAGAAAATTGTATGAGCAATGGACAGCGGCAAGTATAAATAGGGAAAGGGAGCAGAGAAACCAATCTCAATGGAAGAAAAGGCAGAGTGTGGGTGAAAATGGCTCAAGGCTGTGAAACAGCCTCAAAAGCAAATACTGGTTTGCGGGCTTGACTCTCACAGGTCTTCATTCCTTCATCTTCTTGACTTCTCCATACTCAATTTCAGGCTCTGTAGAGTTTTCTTCTCTACCCTTCATACCTAAGTCAGATAAGTTCTTTTCCAAATGTTATATGGGCATTTCTGTCTTCCTTCCCTCAAGAGTTTCTTGCCCCAGACCAGGAGAGTCTAGAATTATAAACAACTGACTTAATAAGTAAACCTTTGGCTACATCCATGTTTTTCTTCACAATGATGGTACATTCGAATTTGTGACATCGTGAACTTTGAAAACAATCATGTGCTTGTCATTTATTGACATCTCTAGAATTTCCCTAGTTCTCCCAAGGGAAGTGTGGGTACAAGTGACCATGACCTTCAGGTTCAGACTTACCAGATCCCTAACAAAAAGCAAATCGGGGTCCTACAAACCCCTCCCCCCCATCCTCATTGGTGGTGGCTGGGATTGTTCTTTGTTGCTGATATACTTGGTGTCTCTCTCACAGAAGAGAGAAATCCAAACATCATGGAACCTTTGAGTGATTATATTCTCTACTCTTTTTTTTTTTTTTTTTTTGCGTTACATGGGCCTCTCACTGTCGTGGACTCTCCCATTGTGGAGCACAGGTTCCAGATGCACAGGTCCAGCCGCTCTGCGGCATGTGGGATCCTCCCGGACCGGGGCACGAACCCGTGTCCCCTGCATCAGCAGGCGGAATCTCAACCACTGTGCCACCAGGGAAGCCCTATATTCTCTACTCTTATCTTGTTCATCCAAGAACTCCAGGCACTCCAACTTCAGGCACTCCAATTACCAGCTGGCACCTAGCCACCCAAGTGGAACACCGGCCTGCTTCTCTGGAGCTTAAAGACCTTGGCCAGCTTTATTATCCCCTTTCCTTGGGGTAATGGAAGTTGTTCCCTCCTTTCTCAAACCACCTATGAAGCTACTGGCTCAAGTCCTGCTATAATGAACTCATGCCAATGCTTTCTTCATGACTTTAAGCGTCACCCAAGATTTGGATTTCCCCTTTGACTTAATTTCTCACTCTCTCACAGCCCCTGGAAAACACGACTACAATGTTTGCCACAGATATGGGGCACCATGCTGAGGGCCTCAAGGCCACTGACCCTGACAGCAAGGTGCATGTGGCATCCCTCCCTCTCCGCATATCCTTGCCCTGACAGCCCAGTGTGTCTCCTGATAGAGTCAGTTCAGAAATGAAGGTATATAGTGTTAGCACTTCATATCTTTCTTTCAAGTGATGAGAGGACAGGATTGTACAGAGTTAGGTAGTCTATATAAAACACATTTCAAAATTCCTAAGGCAGTTAATATGCCATCCATCCAAAGTGCAAGTTCCTGGCAATTCTAGTTCATTGGAACATAGTCCTGACACTGGATATGACACAAAACCTCTGAGCACGGAAGCAGCTGTCACAAAACTTCAGCCCTGAAGTATGGCCTTAAAAATCTCAGAGAAGAAACTTCTACAATTTAGCACATAATTCTTGATTAGTTTGTGATTTGGGTTTCTTAACTCACAGTCAACGGCTCAGGGTAGCAGCAAAATAGAAGGGAATAGACAGGAGTTTATGGTGGAGGCAATGCAGGTAAGAAGTGACAACTGAGAATCTGGCCAGTAGTGAGGGGAGGACCAAAAGCAAGAGCATTTTGCTGCATTTGGGGAACATTTTAAGAATTCATACAGTTTCTGCAATTGAAGATGTAATTTCCCCCATGTTTTAATGTTTTGAATTTGACATGTATATACCTTGTCGATGAGTATATTTAATACCAGTTTATTTTTCTAGAAAGATTTGTTTTTGTAGCAATGGTACTTCCTCATATGAACAAGTCTTACAATTGAGAAAATGTGATATTAATAGTGACCCCAAATTATTAAGGAAAGTTTAAATTGTGTTCAAAGTTTTTACAGTTTTTTTTTTTTTTTTTACTTAGGAAGATCTTATAATATTTAGTAAATATTAGAATATATCCCACAGGGAAAAAGGGGGTTAACTAAATAGTTTTGAATATTATTAAAATTATAGTTCAGTTATCTGGAAATTCACTTATTGAATTCTCCAGCGGCAGCTGAAAATGCCTTATGCTAAATAAAACCTAGTGCTTCAGAACCTGGTGTTCTCCTTTAATAAGTGAAAAGAAAACACGCTGCAAAACGACCTATATTCTGTTAAAGCAGTTTTTCACAGACAATTTCTGTTCCTTTCATTTTGATTTATAAGATTAGCACGCTAACTACATAAATATATATTTCTCTGATTCACTAGTATATTTTTGCTTTTTGCTTTTAAATGATTATATACGAGAAAGACGTATCTATTCCACATACAGATGAATAAGGAACATAATAGCATCATTATAAGGAGACATTAAAGAAGTGTAATATGTTATTTACCATAATGAGAAAACACCCAAAATAGGTCACTGAAGTAGAGTCTCCCGATGGTGAACATACTTTTTATTATATAAGTCAAGGCAGGAAATATTTTCCAGAGGTTGCACAAACAGACTAAACCACAGAAATAACATTCTTTCAGATAAATGATCAATCTCTCTATGGTCCCCGAGGCTTATTTTAAAGGAGCTTTCAGCTGGGGGTAGACCAGAAAGTCTGTGATGCATGTAATAGAATCAAGAGCTCCATTACAATCCCAAATTGGTAGCACCTCTGAGTATCTCTGGGCTCCCTGTCTTGAGAAGGATATATGGGCCCAAAGTCCCAAATAACTTACCATAGCTCACCCAATTATTAGTATACATAATTGAAAGTGAATTTCATTTATTGAGCTGACCCGTCCTACAGGTTCACTTCAGAACCTGATATCATTTAAAATGGTGGCAAAAATTCAAAAATAGTGAATCCAAAGAAAACATTAATATGTTCAGTGAATACGTGTATGAGGATTACTATAACAATTGCTAATACAGGCCTCAGATTTTTAAATTCTTACAGTCAATTTTTCTAAATTCTAATTGCCTACGAATATTTTTAAATAAAAGATTTTCTTAAATTATGAGAATCTTAGTAAAGAATCTTAGCAAATTCTTGGGAGTAGAGGGATGTGATGGGTGAAGAAAACTGAATTATAGAAAATTCATACAGCTATAATACACACCATCACTTTAATAGAAGTAATTTTTAATTAATTATCTCTCCATGATGCTGTGTTAGGCACTATTCATTGATAATGAAGCAGACATGATCCATGGCTGCTATAAAATTTGTACCTATGAGAAATCACTGAGACTTAAATGACAAGTCAAGGGGATATTGCAATGGAACCTATGGAATTTCCTTGGGCCACATATAAGCAAGGGAGCATGCTCATTTAGTGATTTCTTGCAGGAAAAGGAGGTTTCTAGAGATAGTGCTATTAGGAAGATTGGGCACTTGCTGCAAAAAATCCTCTTTTTAAGGGCCTGCTAGTTATGCTTTGTTAGGTTCCAATATAATTCAATTTTTCATAAAGAATTGTTTGGCAATATGAGCAGAGAAGTTTTCTTTCCCATTATTATTTTCTACAAGGAGAGATTTTTCTTAAAGCAGTCCAGGCTCCTTCCCTACCGCCTAGTCCTCCAATGGAGGTAGAGCTAGTTGCCTGATTAGGGGTTTGGGAAAGGACAAGGGCACCTGCAGCTCAACTTCTGCCCACCCTTCTGTTCGGGGCCTACCTGCAGGGAACAAGTCTTCTGACTGTTGTCAGCCATTCTGTGAGCTTAGGCTCAATGGCCTGGCCCTGGCCATGAGGCCAGGTCTTGTTGGTCACAGCCTGTGACCTCAGTAACGTGCCCACAGATGAACACTACATTCTCTGCTATCAACCTTAGCAGTAATCAAACAGGGATTGGGATTGAGATCTTCCCTCTACCTTATCCTTTTCCCCCTCCTTAAAAAAAACCTTTTTGTTCTGTTACTATTATTTTTGCATAATTTACATATACCACAATGCCCTTTGCCCTTTTTTAGTGTAATTCTGTGGGTTTTGACAAGTCAGTAGATAGAAGGGTTCCATCACCACCACCCCCCCACCCAAATTCCCCTGTGCTCCTAGGTAGTCAACTCCTCCTCCCACGCTAGCCCCTGGAAACCATGGATCTGTTCTCTGCCTCTGCAGTTGTGCCTTTTCCGGAATGTTATATAAATGGAGTCACATCAAGGGGATTGGACCCTTGTTGGTGTGGCTTCTTTCACTTGGCATGGTACATTTGAGAGTTATCCATGTGGTAGTTTGTCCCATTTTATTGTTGAGTAATATTCCATTGCACGGGAGTATCACAGCCTATCCATTAACCAGTTAAAAGAAATTTGGCTTTTTCCAGTTTTTGATGATTATGAATAAAGCTGCTATCAATATCTACATATGGATTTTTGTGTAATCATAAGTTCACTTAGCTCAATATTTAGGAGTAGGATTGCTAGTTCATATGGTAACTATATATCGGACTTTATTAGACACTGACAAACTATTCCAAAGTGACTGTGTCAATCTGCAGTCTGACCAGCAATGTAAGAGTTCCACTCACTTTGCATATTTGCCAGCACTTGTTATTGGTGGTTTTCTTCTTTATTTTAAACAGTTTAGCCATTTTAATAAGTATGTAGTGATAGCTCACTGTACTTTTAATTTGCATTTCTCTATTGATTAATAATTTTGGACATCTTTCACATGATAATTTGCCACATGTATGTCTTTGATCAAGTGGCTGATCAAATATGTTGCTCATTTTTTTAATCGGGTATTTATATTTTTACTTTTTAGTTTTAAGAATTCTTGATATTGTTTGGCTATAAGTCCTTTACCAAATATATCATTTGAAAATATTTCTCTTTTAATTTGCTTACCCATGCTTGGAGGTTTAAATTTTGACAAAGTTCAATTTATCCTAGTTTTCTTTTATGGATTATACTTTTGGTGTCTTCTCTAAGAAATTCTTGCCTAACCAAAAGTCATGAAGCTTTTCAGCTATGTCTTCTAGCGGTTTTATAGTTTTAGGTTTTATAGTTAGGTCTAAAATCGATTTTGACTTAACTTTTGGATATGGTTTGAGGAATGGCTCTTCTTTGACTCAGTACTGTATTCAATAAGTTTTAGTTTCTTAAAGGTTATTTTCAAAGCACAAATATTTGCAACCCTAACAGTGAACTTCTGATTGTTTGTTACAATGAAACTTATTGGTCTGTCTTGCACTTTACATGGTTCTTTTACCCATGCATGATCTTGTAAAATCACATATTGCTCATCTGGAAAATACTGGTTTACTGAACCATTTAGACTTTCTAAAATCTTGACAGACTTCATTACAAAATAACAACAAATCATATATTTTAATATTACCAAGAATCTCATCAAAATATCTTTATATATTTGCAAGCTGTCAAGCTCACTGTGGCTGATGTAAGTTTCAAAAAAAAAATTCTAATTCTTGCTTGAAAATTCAAATGTTATAATTGGCATCAAATTTAAGGGGTTTTTTTCCTTGAAGTAGCAGGTGTTTTTGTTCATTTTCACAAAAATGTCTGGCAAATATCTGAGTTTGTATAACCATATTTTATCAGTCAGTTGTTCTTTAAAGTAAATATCACGATCCATGAAAAGAGTTGCTAGTTCAGTTTCCAACTCAGTCACACAAATACTTTTCCTTCCAGGCAACCATCACACTTCAGTGAGCAACAGAAGTGTTTATGCATAATTCCCATTTTGTCACACAGAATATTAAAAAGATGTGTCATTAGCGGTTGAAATTTAATAAAATTAATAATTTTTACTGCTTGATCAAAGATATTACTAAGTGAAATTGTTTTTTCTTTTCTGTGAACGCATGATGGTAAAGAAGACAATAGCTACTAGTAGTTAGTACCACTATCTATTTGTGCTAGGTTTAATTTACCATTGCTTTTGGTAAATTTTAAATTTTGCCAGCAATTTAATTTATCATTGCTTTTGCATCTTCAATGCACATATCAACACTGAAAAAAGTAAATAACATATTAGCACTAAACAGAAAATAATTTTTACCTGATAGGCTAAAAGGGTCTCAGGGACTCCCAGGAGTTCACGGACCATACTTTGAGAACCACTGGCCTAGGATATTGAAAAGGCGAGGAGAATAAGAGAGAAGTAGTACCGGCTTTAGAAACATCAACTGAAGCCTCATATCAGGACCCTACCAAAACAAATACAGATGGAAAAAGAACCTTCCTTAGAAGGCAAATTTCACAGGTGTAAGCAGTTCCCTAGCAGGAGGCATGGGAAGCAGGCCTGGTGGCACAAGACAGAAAATGCCTGCTCACAAGCAATACAGAGCTGTGTCCATAGACAGAGAGCACACACTCACTGCAGAAGCAGGTGCCAGAGAGTCAGTGCTCAAAGGGAAAATGGAACGTCAGGAGGTTTCAGGAGGCAAGACAGATACCTCAGGAGTAGCCCAAGGATGAGAGCTCCCACAGTTGCTGGTTTCTGATCATTGCGATAAGACCGCAACTTTGCAAATGCCACTTTGAGAGGACAGTTTAGATGGAGGCATTTACAATTTTATCCAAGGTATGATGATTGTACACACCTGAAATAACACATACAGTGGAAAGATGGGATTTTCACAGATCTAAGAAAATATATACTAGAAAGACTGGGGTTTACAGCGTCCCGGTACTGTGGAGGTCTCTAGGTCATGGAGGCCAGGAGAGATTAAGTGCTGCTTACTTGCCCAAGGTCTAGAAGTCCAGTTTTAAACAACAAGCTTCCAAAAGGAAGTTGTTTGCTTTCATTTTTCTCAGAAAAGGAACTTTGCATTTTAACTCTGGATGCACAGAAACATTTTGGCATTTACATCTTGTATCTCAAGTACAGACCTACGGCAGATTTTTATACACTGATATGGAGGTGCTCTGATATCACAGAAGAAAATCTAATCCTTCTGCCCTTGAGAGACACTGGGAATAAATCTGTAACTCAGTGTGTCTTACAATGGTGACAGGTACACAGGGGAAACTAGCATTAATCCACCCTTCACTATGTGCTAGGCATTTTGTGTACTTTAAAAAAGAAATCATGGGCTTCCCTGGTGGCGCAGTGGTTGAGAGTCCGCCTGCTGATGCAGGGGACACGGGTTTGTGCCCTGGTCCGGGAAGATCCCACATGCCGCGGAGCGGCTGGGCCCGTGAGCCATGGCCGCTGAGCCTGCGCGTCCGGAGCCTGTGCTCCGCAACAGGAGAGGCCACAGCAGTGAGAGGCTCGCGTACCACACACAAAAAAAGAAATCAGTAACTCCAATAACCCCGTGAGATAAGTATTGGATTTTATAGATGAGGAAACTCTGGCTTTGAGAGGGTAAGGAGTCCAAGATGGCACCTGCAATTGGAGCCTGGAATTAAACCCAGGTCTGTCAGACTCTAAAGCCCATAGATTTTCCATTTTCACCAGTATTTTTCAACACGGTTTCGGTTTGTTTTAGCAGAATTTAAAAAACTTTAAGAAGAACACAAAAATGTTAAAGCTCCTTATATAGCACCAACATCCATGAAATTCTAATCAAATATTTGAAGAACCTCAAAAGCACTTCCAAAGGGCTCTCCAGATAGAAAACAGCTGCCCCGCAGCTGCCTGCACTACGTGTCGTCCCTAGTTCAACATCTGCTACTTGGTGTTTTTTTTGCCTCTCTTTTTTTTTTTTTTCAAATTGCCCTCAATGCCTAAGATTGTTCATGCCAATGCATGGAGCTTTTCCAATTTATATCCAAGCTGGAAACTGTTTCTGGTTGTATCTACCTCTTGTAGCTTTAACTGCACATGAGTGGAAAAGCCTCTGTGAACAGAGCAAACAGGCCTCTATCCCTTTGTTATCCAAACAGGAAGGCACAAGTGGCTTTTCCACCCAGCCTGGCTCTGTATAAAAATTAGTTGCACTGTCAGAAGGATTTAAGTGGAGCAATTTATCTAGGAGGAGAATGTCACATTATTGCAACATCTTCTGCATATCACATACTGTACTGTACAGTGTCCACAGATTTAGTACTTGTTATATTATGCTGGGTGCTCTATATATTACGCTGGGCCTCAGCTTCAGCTCTGACAGGGCGATCCTTCTGTGTTGTTCTGTCTTAAAATGAATCTTAAAATTTTCTTGGCGTAACGCAAGAAAAAGATTAAAAACAGGAAGAAAAATATGAGCAGCATTGCATTTTCGAGGTATTATTTTGTCAAGAATTGAAAATAATAATTAGATGGCGATAAGGCTAGAGGTAAGAACACCTTTCCAAAACTCCAGAAAGAGGTAAGATATGAGGAGTCAGTTTCAACAGTTCAACAAGAAGGCAGAAGAGGGAGTGAACTGAGGGTCTTTCCCAGAAGAGGGAAGGCAGAGAGGGTCAGGAGAGAGGAAATCAATAGGTCTCAGTGCATGGAATATGGAAGAAATAATGGAGGAAGACGTCCTGTTCTTTTAGCTCTATGGTTCCAATTCCAACAGGCAGTACTGAGGAAGGGCATATGCTGGGGCCAGAACATCCCAAACAACATTACATACTTCATGCAAAATATTATTTCACGTCTTTGTGTCTGTGCTGTGACATTGAGGTCTTAAAACATAAAATCGTTAGGTCTTAAATTCTTCTTTGTTTGCTAGGACTTTTTCTAGCCCTCCTTATTCATGTTTTGTTAAAATACAATTTCCGAGGTTGTTCACAGAATTTTCATGCATTTTTATAAATTATATCTCTTGTAAAGAACAGATTAGATGAAAACCAAAATGTTAAAAATCCAAGATTTTTTACCCTTTAGTAAGGAAGTGTAAATCGCTTGTGTTTACTGTAAAAAATATGATCTGACTTGGTCTTCTTTGTTTCGCGCTTTAAATAATGTTTTGTTCTATTTTACCTATTTTGTCTTTTTTATAAAAGAGTTTTACTTTCTATTTGTTCTGCAATGATTTGGAAAGTATATAGTCATTTTAAAAATTACTAGCTGTTTATTTATTGTGTTAATAAATCTTATTAAATCAATATTTAATTCCAAATTTGAAAACAAAACAGTAACTTAAGCATTCCACTTATGGAAGATGAAGAGTTTAACTATTTTGCCTTCCCTATTCCACTTCCCTTATTCTGGTCTCTATTTTGGGATCAGAAATCCCATTTGAAAAATTAGATGTTCACTTTCTAGATTTCTTTGACTGCTTTTGTTTCCAAAGTTAAAGCAAGCATTTAGCTTTTGTGAGATCGAGTTTCCTCCACTATCTGATTACTATCTGGTTCCAACAGACCTCATGCTGGCAAGACGGATGGCGAGCTGCCAAAATAAGGAGGCCTAAATGCACATCCTGAGAGCCAGAAAACTCAGGCCATGAGGGTAAATAAGGAGGAGAACTTCCCTGGGTAAACACCTCAGCTGGAGATGTCTCTCCATGGCACGTACTTGGGAGGACTGACTGCCTTTTGAGACTGTGGGATGGGACAGGGAAACACAGTTACATATTAGAATCCATTCCTTTTACACAGCCACGTTATTTTTTAAAATTTTATTGGAGTGTAGTTGATTTATAATGTTGTGTTTCAGGTGTACAGCAAAGTGATTCAGTTATACATACACTCATTCTTTTTCAGATTCTTTTCTCATATAGGTTATCACAGAATATTGAGTAGAGTTCCGTGTGCTATACAGTAGGTCCTTGTTGTTTATCTATCGTATATATAGTAGTGTATGTATGTTAATCCCAAGGTCCTGATTTATCCCTCCCCCACCACGTTTCCCCTCTGGTAACTATAACTTTGCTCTTCATATCTAAGTCTGTTTCTGTTTTGTACATAAGTTCATTTGTATCACTTTTTAAAATTAGATTCCACACGAGTGATATCATATGATATGTCTTTCTCTGACTTACTTCACTTAAGTAAGTGAATAATGATAATCTCTAGGTCCATCCATGTTGCTGCAAATGCCAATATTTCACTCTTTTTCATGGCTGAGTGGTATTCCATTGTATGTATGTACCACATCTTCTTTATCCATTCCTCAGGCGATGGACATTTAGGTTGTTTCCATGTCTTGGCTATCGTGAATAGAGCTGCTATGAACATGATAGTTTTGTCCGGATATATGCCCAGGAGTGGGATTGCTGGATCATAGGGCTACTCTATTTTTAGTTTTTTGAGGAACCACCATACAGTTCTCCATTGTGGCTGCAGCAATTGACATTCCCACCAACAGTGTAGGTGAGTTTCCTTTTCTCCACACCCTCTCCAGCATTTATTGTTTGTAGACTTTTTGATGACGGCCGTTCTGACCTACGTGAGGTGATACCTCATGGTAGTTTTGATTTGCATTTCTCTGATAATTAGTGATGTTCAACACCGTTTCATGTGCTTTTTGGCCATCTGTAGGTTTTCTTTGGAGGAATGTCTATTTAGGTCTTCTGCCCATTTTTTGATTGGGCTGTTTGTTTTTTTGATATCGAGCTGTATGAGCTGTTTGTATATTTTGGAGATTAACCCTTTGTCAGTTGCTTCATTTGAAAATATTTTCTCCCATTCTGAGGACTGTGTTTTCATCTTGTTTATGGTTTCCTTTGCTGTGCAAAAACTTTTAAGTTTAATTAGGTCCCATTTGTTTATTTTTGTTTTTATTTTCATTACTCGAGGAGGTGGGTCAAAAAGATCCTGCTGCAATTTATGTCAAAG
Organism: Pseudorca crassidens; assembly: GCF_039906515.1. Classification (NCBI taxonomy): domain Eukaryota; kingdom Metazoa; phylum Chordata; class Mammalia; order Artiodactyla; family Delphinidae; genus Pseudorca; species Pseudorca crassidens. Next base: position 36,777,549 of record NC_090308.1, read on the forward strand.
AGTGTTCTGCCTATGTTTTCCTCTATGAGTTTTAGTGTCTGCCCTTACATTTAGGTCTTTAATCCATTTTGAGTTTATTATTGTGTATGGTGTTCAGGAGTGTTCTAATTTCATTCTTTTACATGTAGCCAGTTTTGCAAGCACCACTTATTGAAGAGGCTGTTATCACTCCATTGTATATTCTGGCCTCCTTTGTCATAGAATTAGGTGAACATAAGTGCATGGGTTTATTTCTGGGCTTTCTATCCTGTTCGATTGATCTAAATTTCTGTTTCTGTGCCAGTACCATACTGTTTTGATTACTATCGTTTTGTAGTACAGTCTGAGGTCAGGGAGCCTGATTCCTCCAGCTCCATTTTTCTTTCTCAAGATTGCTTTAGATATTCAGGGTTTTTTGTGTTTCCAAACAAATTAAAAAAATTTTTTTTCTTCTGCTTCTGTGAAAAATGCCATTGGTAATTTTATACGAATTGCATTGAATCTGTAGGTTGCCTTGGGTAGAACAGTCATTTTGACAGTATTGATACTTCCAATATAAGAACATGGTATATCTTTCCATCTGTTTGTGTCATCTTCTATTTTTTTCAACAGTAACTTATAGTTTTCTGTGTACAGCTCTTTTGCCTCCTTAGGTAGGTTAATTCCTAGGTATTTTATTCTTCTTTTTTTAATGTTTATTTACTTACTTATTTTCTTATTAGTCAACCATTTTATACACATCAGTGTACACATGTCAATCCCAATCTCCCAATTCATCACACCACAACCCCCACCCCCCTCCACTTTCCTCCCTTGGTGTCCATACTTTTGTTCTCTACTTCTGTGTCTCAATTTCTGCTCTGCAAACTGGTTCATCTGTACCATTTTCTAGGTTCCACATACATGCATTAATATATGATTTTTTTTTCTCTTTCTGACTTACTTCACTCTGTATGACAGTCTCTAGATGCATCCACGTCTCTACAAATGACCCAATTTCATTCCTTTTTATGGCTGAGTAATATTCCATTGTATATATGTACCACAACTTCTTTATCCATTCATCTGTCAATGGGCATTTAGGTTGCTTCCATGACCTGGCTATTGTAAATAGTGCTGCAATGAACATTGGGGTGCATGTGTCTTTTTGAATTATGGTTTTCTCTGGGTATATGCCCAGTAATGGGATTGCTGGAACATATGGTAATTCTATTTTTAGTTCTTTAAGGAACCTCCATACTGTTCTCCATAGTGGCTGTATCAATTTACATTCCCACCAATAGTGCAGGAGGGTTCCCTATTCTCCACACCCTCTCCAGCATTTGTTGTTTGTAGATTTTCTGATGATGCCCATTCTAACTGGTGTGAGGTGACACCTCATTGTAGTTTTGATTTGCATTTCTCTAATAATTAGTGATGTAGAGCAGCTTTTCATATGCTTCTTGGCCATCTGTATGTCTTCTATAGAGAAATGTCTGTTTAGATATTCTGCCCATTTTTGGATTGGGTTGTTTGTTTTTTTAATATTGAGCTGCATGAGCTGTTTATATATTTTGGAGATTATTCCTTTGTCCAATGATTAATTTGCAAATATTTTCTCCCATTTTGAGGGTTGTCTTTTCATCTTGTTTAGGGTTTCCTTTGCTGTCCAAAAGCTTTGAAGTTTCATTAGGTCCCATTTGTTTATTTTTGTTTTTATTTCCATTACTCTAGGAGGTGGATCAAAAAATATATTGCTGTGGGGCTTCCCTGGTGGCACAGTGGTTGAGAGTCTGCCTGCTGATGCAGGGGACATGGGTTCATGCCTCAGTCTGGGAAGATCCCACATGCCGCGGAGTGGCTGGGCCCATGAGCCATGGCCGCTGAGCCTGTGCGTCTGGAGCCTGTGCTCCGCAACGGGAGAGGCCACAACAGTGAGAGGCCCGCGTAAAAGAAAAAATAAATCTTGCTGTGATTTATGTCAAACAGTGTTCTTCCTATCATTTCCTCTACGAGATTTATAGTGCCCATTCTTACATTTATGTCTCGAATCTATTTAGAGTTTATTTTTGTGTATGGTGTTAGGGAGTGTTCTAATTTCATTCTTTTATGTGTAGCTGTCCAGTTTTCCCAGCACCACTTATTGAAGAGACTGTCTTCTCAATTGTATATCCTTGCTTCCTTTGTCATAGATTAGTTGACCATAGGTTCATGGGATTATCTCTGGGCTTCCTATCCTGTTCCATTGGTCTATATTTCTGTTTTTGTGCCAGTACCATATTATCTTGATTACTGTAGCTTTGTAATATAGTCTGAAGTCAGAGAGTCTGATTCCTCCAGCTCTGATTTTTTTCCCTCAAGACTGCTTTGTCTATTCGGGGTCTTTTGTGTCTCCATACAAATTTTAAGATTTTTTGTTTTAGTTCTGTAAATAATGCCATTGGTAATTTTTTTTTTTTTTTTTTTGCGGTACGCAGGCCTCCCATTGTTGTGGCCTCTCCCGTTATGGAGCACAGGCTCCAGGCGCACAGGCTCAGCGGCCATGGCTCACGGGCCCAGCTACTCCGCGGCATGTGGGATCTTCCCGGACCGTGGCACGAACCCGTGTCCCCTGCCTCGGCAGCGGACTCTCGACCACTGTGCCACCAGGAAAGCCCACCATTGGTAATTTGATAGGGATTGCATTGAATCTGTAGATTACTTAGGGTAGTATAGTCATTTTCACAATATTGATTCTTCCACTCCAAGAACAAGGTATATCTCTCCATCTGTTTGTATCATCTTTAATTTCTTTCATCAGTGTCTTATAGTTTTCTGCATACAGGTCTTTTGTCTCCCTAGGTAGGTTTATTCCTAGTTATTTTATTCTTTTTGTTGCACTGGTAACTGGGAGTGTTCTCTTAATTTCTCTTTCAGATTTTTCATCATTAGTGTATAGGAATGCAAGAGATTTCTGTGCATTAATTTTTTTATCCTGCAACTACCAAATTCACTGATTATCTCTAGTAGTTTTCTGGTGGCATCTTTAGGATTCTCTATGTATAGTATCATGTCATCTGCAAACAGTGACAGTTTACTTCTTCTTTTCCAATTTGTATTCCTTTTATTTCTTTTCCTTCTCTGATTGCCATGGCTAGGACTTCCAAAACTATGTTGAATAATAGTGGTGAAAGTGGACATCCTTGTCTTGTTCCTGATCTTACAGGAAATGCTTTCAGTTTTTCACCATTGAGAATGATGTTTGCTGTGGGTTTGTTCGTATATGGCCTTTGTTATGGTGAGGTAGGTTCCCTCTATGCCCACTTTCTGGAGAGTTTTTATCATAAATGGGTGCTCAATTTTGTCAAAAGCTTTTTCTGCATCTATTGAGATGATGATATGGTTTTTATTCTTCTATTTGTTAATATGGTGTATCACATTGATTTGCATATATTGAAGATTCCTTGCATCTCTGGGATAAACCCACTTGATCATGGTGTATGATCCTTTTAGTGTGTTGTTGGATTCTGTTTGCTAGTATTTTGTTGAGGATTTTTGCATGTATATTCATCAGTGATATTGGTCTGTAATTTTCTTTTCTTGTAGTATCTTTGTCTGGTTTTGGTATAAGGGTGATGGTGGCCTCATAGAATGAGTTTCGGAGTTTTCCTTCCTCTGCAGTTTTTGGAAGAGTTTGAGGAGGATGGGTGTTAGCTCTTCTCTAAATGTTTGATAGAATTCACCTGTGAAGCCATCTGGTCCTGGACTTTTGTTTGTTGGAAGATTTTTAACCAGAGTTTCAATTTCATTACTTGTGATTGGTCTGTTCATATTTTCCATTTCTTCCTGGTTCAGTCTTGGAAGGTTATACCTTTCTAAGAATTTGTCCATTTCTTCCAGGTTGTCCATTTTATTGGTATAGAGTTGCTTGTAGTAGTCTTTTAGGATGCTTTGTGTTTCTGTGGTGTGTGTTGTAACTTCTCCTTTTTGATTTCTCATTTTATTGATCTGAGTCCTCTTCCTCTTTTTCTTGATGAATCTGGCTAATGGTTTATCAATTTTGTTTATCTTCTCCAAGAACCAGCTTTTAGTTTTATTGATCTTTGCTATTGTTTTCTTTGTTTCTTTTTCATTTATTTCTGTTCTAGTCTTTATGATTTGTTTCCTTCTGCTAACTTTGAGTTTTTTTGTTCTTTCTCTAATTGCTTTAGGTGTAAGGTTAGATTGTTTATTTGAGATTTTTCTTGTTTCTTGAGGTAGGCTTGTATAGCTATAAACTTCCCTCTTAAAACTGCTTTTGCTGCATCCCGTAGGTTTTGGATCATCATGTTTCCATTGTCATTTGTCTCTAGGTATTTTTTGATTTCCTCTTTGATTTCTTCAGTGATCTCTTCGTTATTTAGTAACGTACTGTTTAGCCTCAACGTGTTTGTGTTTTTTACATTTTTTTCCCTGTAATTGATTTCTAATCTCATAGTGTTATGGTCAGAAAAGATGCTTGATATGATTTCAATTTTCTTAAATTTACTGAGGCTTCTTTTGTGATCCAAGGTGTGATCTATGCTGGAGAATGTTCCATGTGTACTTGAGAAGAAAGTGTAATCTTCTGTTTTTGGATGGAATGTCCTATAACTCAATTAAATCTATCTGGTCTATTGTGTCATTTAAAGCTTGTGTTTCCTTATTAATTTTCTGCTTGGATGATTGTCCATTGGTATAAGTGTGGTGTTAAGTCCCCCACTATTATTGTGTTACTGTCGATTTCCTCTTTTAGAGATGTTAGCAGTTGACTTATGTATTGAGGTGCTCCTATGTTGGGTGCATATATATTTATAACTGTTATATCTTCTTCTTCAATTGATCCCTTGATCATTACATAGTGTCCTTCCTTGTCTCTTGTAACATTCTTTATTTTAAAGTCTATTTTATCTGATATGAGTATTGCTACTCTAGCTTTCTTTTGGTTTCCAACTGCATGGAATATCTTTTTCCACCCCCTCACTTTCAGTCTGTATGTGTCCCTAGGTCTGAAGTGGGTCTCTTGTAGATAGCATATAGATGGGTCTTGTTTTTGTATCCATTCAGCAAGCCTCTATCTTTTGGTTGGAGCATTTAATCCATTCATGTTTAAGGTAATTATTGATATGTATGTTCCTTTTACCATTTTCTTAATTTTAGGGGGTTGGTTTGTTTTTGTAGGTCCTTTTCTTCTCTTGTGTTTCCCACTTAGAGAAGTTCCTTTAGCATTTGTTGTAGAGCCGGTTTGGTGGTGCTGAATTCTCTTAGCTTTTGCTTGTCTGTAAAGCTTTTGACTTCTCCATCGAATCTGAATGAGATCCTTGCTGGGTAGAGTAATCTTGGTTCTAGCGTCTTCCCTTTCATCACTTTAAATATGTCATGCCACTCCTTTCTGGCTTGTAGAGTTTCTGCTGAGAAATCAGCTGTTAACCTTATGGGAGTTCCCTTGTATGTTATTTGTCGTTTTTCCCTTGCTGCTTTCAATAGTTTTTCTTTGTCTTTAATTTTTGCCAATTTGATTACTATGTGTCTCGGCATGCTTCTCCTTGGGTTTATCCTCTACGGGACTCGCTGCCCTTCCTGGACCTGGGTGGCTATTTACTTTCCCCTGTTAGGGAAGTTTTCGACTATACTCTCTTCAAATATTTCTCAGGTCTTTTCTCTCTCTCTTCTCCTTCTGGGACCCGTATAATGTGAATGTTGTTGTGTTTCACCTTGTCCCAGAGGTCTCTTAGGCTGTCTTCATTTCTTTTCATTCTTTTTTCTTTATTCTTTTCTGCAGCAGTGAATTCCGCCATTCTGTCTTCCAGGTCCCTATCCGTTCTTCTGTCTCTGTTATTCTGCTATTGAGTCCTTCTAATGTATTTTTCATTTCACTTATTGTATTGTTCTTCTCTGTTTGTTTGTTCTTTAATTCTTCCAGGTCTTTGTTACATTAAACATTTCTTGCATTTTCTTGATCTTTGCCTCCATTCTTTTCCCTAGGTCCTGGATCACCTTCACTATCATTATTCTGAATTCTTTTTCTGGAAGGTTGCCTATCTCCACTTCATTTAGTTGTTTTTCCTGGGTTCTATCTTGTTCCTTCATCTGGTACATAGCCCTCTGCCTTTTCATCTTGTCTGTCTTTTTCTGAATGTGGTTTTTGTTCCACAGGCTGCAGGATTGTAGTTCCTCTTGCTTCTGCTCTCTGCCCTCTGGTGGATGAGGCTATCTAAGAGGCTTGTGGAAGTTTCCTGATGGGAGGGACTGGTGGTTGGTAGAGCTGGCTGTTGCTCTGGTGGGCAGAGCTCAGTAAAACTTTAATCTGCTTGTCTGCTGATGGGTGGGGCTGGGTTCCCTCCCTGTTGGTTGTTTGGCCTGAGGTGACCCAACACTGGAGCTTACCCAGGCTCTTTGGTGGGGCTAATAGCAGACTCTGGGGGGGGCTCACGCCAAGGAGTACTTCCCAGAACTTCTGCTGCCAGTGTCCTTGTCCCTTGGTGAGCCACAGCTGCTCCCCACCTCTGCAGGAGACCCTCCAACACTAGCAGGTAGGTCTGGTTCAGTCTCCTGTGGGGTCACTGCTCCTTCCCCTGGGTCCCCATGTGCACACTACTTTGTGTGTGCCCTGCAAGAGTGGAGTCTCTTGTTTCCCCCCATCCTGCCAAAGTTCTGCAATCAAATCCCACTAGCCTTCAAAGTCTGTTTCTCTAGGAATTCCTCCTCCCTTTGCCAGGGCCCCAGGTTGGGAAGACTGATGTGTGGCTCAGACCCTTCACTCCAGTGGGTGGACTTCTCTGGTATCTATTTTATTCTTTTTGATGCAGTGGTAAATGATATTGTTTCCTTAATTTCTCTTTCCAAGCTTTCGTTGTTAGTGTATAGAAATGAAACAGACTTCTGTCTGTTAATTCTGTATCCTACAACTTTACCAGATTCGTTGATGAGCTGTAATAGTTTTCTGGTAGCATCTTTAGGATTTTCTGTATATAGTATGATGCCATCTGCAAACAGTGACAGTTTTGCTTCTTCTTTTCCAATATGGATTCCATATGTTTCTTTTTCTTCTCTGATTGCCGTGGCTAGGACTTCCAAAACTATGTTGTATAAAAGTGGGGAGAGTGGACATCCTTGTCCTTTTCCTGATCTTAGAGAAGATCCTTTCAGCTTTTCACCATTGAGTATGATGTTAACTGTGGGTTTGTCATATATGGCCTTTATTATGTTGAGGTAGGTTCCCTCTATGCCTACTTTCTGGAGAGTTTTTATCATAATGTTGAATTTTGTCAAAAGCTTTTTCTGCATCTATTGAGATGATCATATGATTTTAATTCTTCAGTTAATGTAGTATATCACACTGATTGATTTGCAGATATTGAAAAATTCTTGCATCACTGGGATAAATCCCACTTGATCCTGTCGTATGATCCTTTTAATGTGTTTGATTTGGTTTGCTAGTATTTTGTTGAGGATTTTTGCATCTACGTTCATCAGTGATATTGGTCTCTAATTTTGTGTTTTTCTTTTATGTCTGGTTTTGGTATCAGGGTGATGGTGGCCTCATAGAATGAGTTTGGGAGTGTTCCTTCTTCTGCAGTTCTTTGGAATAGCTTCAAAAGTATAGGTGTTAACTCTTCTCTAAATGTTTGATAGAATTTGCCTTTGAAGTCATCTCATCCTGGACTTTTGTTTGCTTGTAGTTTTTCTAAATCACAGATTCAATTTCAGTACATGTAATTGGTCTGTTCGTGGTTTTTTTTCCTGGTTTGGTCTTCGGAGATTGTAACTTTCTAAGAATTTGTCCCTTTCTTCTAGGTTGTCCATTTTATTGATTTGGCCCTCTCCTTTTTTTTCTTGATGCGTCTGGCTAAAGGTTTATCAGTTTTGTTTATCTTTTCAAAGAACCAGCTTTTAGTTTCATTGATCTTTTCTACTAATTTTTTTTTTTAGTCTCTAATTTATTTCTGCTCTGATCGTTATGATTTCTTTCCTTCTACTAACTTTCGGTTTTGTTGTTGTTCTTTCTCTAGTTGCTTTAGATGTAATGTCAGGTTGTTCAAAATTTTTCCTGTGTCCTGAAGTATGCTTTTATTGCTATAAACTTCTCTCATAGAGCTGCTTTTACTGCATCCCATAGGTTTTGGATCATTGCATTTTCAATTTAGTTTGTCTTGAGCTATTTTTGACTTCCTCTTTGCCTTCTTCAGTGATCCATTGGTTGTTTAGTAGCATTTTGTTTATCCTCCACATGTTTGTGTTTTCTTAGGTTTTTTTCTTGTAGTTGATTTCCAGTCTTACAGTATTGTAGTTGAAAAGATGCTTGATACAATTTCACTTTTCTTAAGTTTACTGAGGCTTGCTTTGTGGCCCAGCATGTGATCTGTCCTGGACAATGTTCCCTGTGCACTTGAAAAGAATGTGTATTCTGCTGCTTTCAGATGGAATGCTCTATAGACATCCAAAAGTCCATCTGGTCTAATGTATCATTTAAGGACTGTGTTTCCTTATTGATTTTCTGTCTGGAGGATCTGTCCACTGATATAAATGGGGTGTTACTGTGAAACTCTCCTTTTATGTCTGTTAACATTTACCTTATATATTGAGGTGCTCCTATGTTGGGTGCATATGTGTTTATAATTGTTATATCTTTTTCTTGGATTGATCCCTTGATCATTATGTAGTGTCCTTCTTTGTCTTTTGTAACAGTCTTTGTTTTAAAGTCTGTTTTTTTGATATGAGTATTACTACTCCAGCTTTCTTTTGATTTTCATTTGAATGGAATACACATTTCCATCCCCTCACTTTCAGTCTGTATGTGTCCCTAGATCTGAAGTGAGTCTCTTGTAGACAGCATATACGGGTCTTGTTTTTGTTTCCATTTAACCAGCCTGTGTCTTTGGTTGGAACATTTAACCTGTTTACATTTAAGGTGATTATCAATATGTATGTTCTTATTGCCATTTTGTTAACTGTTTAGAATTTGTTTTTGTAGGTCCTTTTTTCCTTTCCTCTTTTGTTCTCTTGTGATTTGATTACTTTCTTTAGTGTCGTGTTTGGATTCCTTTCTTATTTGTGTGTATATCTATTATAGATTTTTGGTTTGTAGTTACCATGACCTTTACCAGTCTATATATATACGTGATTGTTTTAAGTTGATGATCTCTTAATTTCAAATGCACTTCAAATATCCTGCATTTGCACTCTCCTCCTCTCATGATTATTGCTTTAGATATCATATTAGTGTGTGGATGATTTCCTACTTTTTTTTTCCCCCGGACTCGCAGGCTCAGCGGCCATGGCTTATAGGTCCAGCTGCTCTGCAGCATATGGGATCCTCCCAGACCGGGGCACAAACCCATGTCCCCTGCATCGGTAGGCAGACTCTCAACTACTGCGCCACCAGGGAAGCCCATGATTTCCTACTTCTATGTGTGCCTTTCTGGTGAGCTTTCCCATTTCATAATTGTTTTTGTTTCTAGTTGTGGCCTTCTCTTTTCCACGTAGAGACGTGCCTTTAGCATTTGTTGTAGAGCTGGTTTGGTGGTGCTGAATTCTTTTAGCTTTTGCTTGTCTGTAAAGCTTTCAATTTCTCCATCGAATCTGAATGACAGCCTTGCTAGGTAGAGTATTCTAGGTTGCAAGTTTTTCCCTTTCATCACTTTAACTATATGGTGCCACTCCCTTCTGGCCTGCAGAGTTTCTGTTGAAAAATCAGCTGAGAACCTTATGGGGATTCCCTTGTATGTTATTTGTTGCTTTCCCCTCATTGTTTTTAATGTTTTCTCTTTATCTTTAATTATTGTCAATTTGATTGCTATGTGTCTCTGTGTGTTCCAACTTGGGTTGAGCCTCTATGGTACTCTCTGTGCTTCCTGGACTTGTGTGACTGCTTCCTTTCCCATGTTAAGGACGTTGTCAGGTATTATCTCTTCAAATATCTTCTCAGGCCCTTCCTCTCTCTCTCTGCTCCCTCTGGGACCCCTATAATGTGAATGGTGTTGTGTTTAATTTTTTCCAGAAGTCTCTTAAACTGTTCTCATTTCTTTTTCTTCTTTTTTCTTTATCCTGTTCTGTGGCAGTGATTTCCACAACTCTGTCTTCCAGATCACTTAATCGTTCTTCTGCCTCACTTATTCTACTATTGCTTCCTTCTAGTGTATGTTTCATTTCATTTATTGTATTATTCAACTCTTTTTTGTTGTTCGTTTTTTTTCTGATTCTTGGTTTAAAAACTTCTTGTAACTTCTTGCTCTGTGCATCCATTCTTTTCCTGAGTTCTTGGATCATCTTTACAATCACTACTCTGCACTCTTTCTTGGGTAGATTGCCTATCTTCATGTCACTTAGTTGTTGTTCTGGTGTTTTATTTTATTCCTTCATCTGGGACATATTCCTCTGCTGTCTCATTTTGTCTAAACTTCTGTTTGTATTGTTATGTTTGTGGAAAGTTATGATTCTTGACCTTGGAAAAGTGGCCCTCTGTAGGGGATGTCCTGTGTCCCAGCAGTACACTCCCCTCTTGTCACCCAACAGCCAGGGGCCAGCTGGTCCCAGGGTAGGTTCTGACCTGTGTTTGGAGACTCAGTTCCACAGACTGTGGGACTGTATCTTTCTTGCTTCTGGTGTCTTCCTGCTGGTGAGTGAGGCTGATCTAGAGGCTTGTGCAGGCTTCCTGGTGGGAGAGGCCGGTGACTTCCTACTGGTGAGTAGAGTTGTGTCTTGGCCTTCTGCGGGGCAGGACCCTGTTAAGGGACTTGTCCAGAGGTGGCTGTGGGCTCAGGAAGTCTTTAGGCAGCCTGTCAGTGGGTGGAACTGTGTTCCCACCCTGTTGGTTGTTTGGCCTGAGGCATCCCAGCACTGGAGCCTGCAGTCTGTTGGCTGGGGCAGGTCTTGGGTCTGATGTCCCCAGAAAGATGTCTGCCTTCAGATGAGTACTCCTGGATATGTTCGTCACCAGCAGGTAAGTCTGGCCCAGGCTCCTATGAAGTCACTGCTTTTGGCCTGGGTCCCAGTGAGCACAAGACCTTGTGTGCATCCTCCAAGAGTGGAACTTGTTTTCCCCAGTCCTTTGGCACTCCTGTGATCAAGAGCTGTTGGCCTTCAAAGTCATATGCTCTGGGGGCTCCTTCTCCTGATGCCAGACCACAAGGCTGGGGAGGCTGACGTGGGGCTCAGCACTCTCACTCACAAAGGAGAACTTCTGTGGTATAATTATTCTCCAGTTTGTGGGTCGCCCCACTGGGGGGTATGGGAGTTGATTACATTGCCAGTGCACCCCTCCTAGCATCTCTTTTTAATTTATTCTTTATCTTTGGATGTAGAATAAGTTTTTTGCTAGGTCCCAGTCTTTTGTATCAATGTTTTGTCAGCAGTTAGTTGTGATTTTGGTGTTCTTGTGGGAGAAGGTAAGCTCAAGGTCTTCTGTTCCACCATCTTGTCTTCTTAATCCACTATGTGTTTTTCTGTCCTTCTACTAAAGGCGAAGTGTACCTCCCCACATTGTGACTTGGGCTCAGCCGTGTGACTTGATTTGGTTAACAGAATGTGGGCTAAAATCTCAGTGAGCCAGTTCCTAGATCTTAAGAGGTATTGTATGTCTTCACTTGCTCCCTTCTGCTTTTAACCTTTCCATAAGAAGAGCATCCCCAGAACCTCAGAACTCACACCTATCAAGCAAATCAGACCCCAACCTGCAGCAAACAGGTAAGCTTATCTATACACACAGCATAAAGCAGAGGTACCCAAACAGTCTACATCAGGGGGTGGCAAACTATGGCCCAGGAGTCAAATCCAGCCTTTTGTTTGTTTTTGTATGACTCACAGCAAAGAATGGTTTTTGCATTTTTAAAGAGTTCTTAAGTAAAAAGGAAGTCTGTGACAGAAACCGTATATGGATTGCAGTCTAACATGTTTACTATCTGACATCTAAAAAGAAAAAGTTTGCTGACTCTTGATCTAGATTACTACCATCCAGCCAACCAGCAGACCATGAGTGATCCCCTCTGAGATCAGCAGAGCTGCCCCTGCCAACTTCCAGTCATGAAAGAAGTAGGTGCTTGTAATTATTTTGCAGCATTATTGTGACGAAAGCTAAGTGATAGAAATGAAAACATGCATGGTCCCTCCCTTCATGGAGCTTGCTTATTGGTGAATGAGACAGAGCATTATTGGTTAATGAGACAGAGCATTATTAAATAATGATAGGAAGAAATACACAAATACCCATTTTGATAAATGTTATGAACAGAGATATGTGAGATTGGAGGTTTGAAAATGGAAAGTGGGTGTTTAAAATAGTCCCTGAGAAAATAGAGAAATGATTAGCAATGCATAGTAGGATTGGTGGTTACTGCTGAAGGTCCAACTAATAGGTGATCATGAATTTAGAATAATACACATCTGTCCTGTAGCCCATTGTTTATCTGTTTTAGGGGGTGGGTAAATGGTCTAAAACACATTACTGGTTTCATCCAGGATTGGGTTTTACAACTAGGGTGTGATAACAGAGCCAGAAATCTACAGGAACTTAGTGTATTGCCAAGAATTATTAACATGAGAATGGAATCCAAACCCCAAGAAGAAAACTGATGAATTGAGACCTTGTTAAGAGGTCAGTAGCTTAAAGGTACTGAAGAATTTAAACACCAGGTTGAATAAGTGCAGTTCACAATGAAGCCAAAAAACAAGAGTTTATAGTCAGAACACATTTTGCATTGATGACTGTTGAACACTCATTTCACAAACTTAGTCATAAACATTCCCCTTTCTTTTCCTCCCTTCTTCTCCTCCCTTCTTTCTTTCTTTTCTCACTTTCCCTTTCTTTCTGAACATTACAGGACAATATTTATTGGAAGAATTGTTTTGTTTATGTGAAATATGAATTTATGGCTTTCTTTATATTCACCTATGCCTCCCTAAGAGTTTTCCCTGGTTTTATTAGCGGAGATTTAAAATACATATTAGTATATTAAATCCTAAGAAGCCCTCAGGAAAAAATCTTGTAAAACTTTAACTCAGCATTTCACAGACTTTTTTGACTACCAAAATCTTCTATTGCTTAATGCCCAATCATATCCTGCTGAGGAAAACATTTTAGTAAACAATGGTGTCAGCTAATCAATTGTATTAATGTATCTGAGAAATAGTGTATCAACAGGAGGAAAAGAATTCATGGAATCAAAAAAAGGAGCCCTAGAACAATTAAGTCACTGATTCACGCACTTAACAGTTTCTGAGTGCTTGCTGCCTGCCACCATAGAACACAACAAATACAACACTGCCTTTACCCACGATCTAATTAGACAGAGACACAACTAACTAGATGAAGAACTGCCACACAGAATGGTGAGTACTTATGAAGGCCTATACTGAGTTCTCTTCAGGAAGAGGACCTGCACCTCTACTGGACTTGGTGGTTGGGGTTAAGAGGGGTTGAATGAAAGTTAAGAAAATGCTTTATAAGAGGAGGTAAAACTTGAATTGGCCTGCCATATCTGTAATTTACTTTAAAATTCTTGAACACAGGGTAATACTAATCGCTAGTTAGTTTAAGTTTCAATTTTGGGGCCAATCAGGTTTGGTGAGAATACTCCAGTGGTAGAGTTTAGTAGAAAGGCCAACTCCAGAGGCGGTACCAAAAGTCTTCCATTATCCAGATCCTGATCAAGATTGTAGGCTTAGCATAGCAAATATATTTTTATTGCTGAATTTACTGTTTTTTTATTATCATGAGGAATATGAGAAAGAAGCTCTTATTGGTAAAATCAAATGTATTCAAGATTGGCTAAAACATGTTAGAGACACTCCCCATCCTTCTGTGAGTGGGATCTGAAGTGTTTACTCTCTGGACTCAAGCTTCCAATACCCTCCCATAGAAATCCTGTATGCAGCCCTTGTTAGAAAGATTTTCCATCTCATTCATCTCAGGCCTCTTTATCTGCTACCCAGATCAACCAAAAAGAAACCTATGCAAGTCCAAATCATGTAGGGTCAGTGCCTAAAGAACTCTGTAAAGATGCAGAGGCATGAAACAGCTTTATAAATTCAAGGAACACTAATTGATTTCACACAGAATGAAGGGGTAAGTGAATCTAAAGAGGAAGATTAGCATTATCCAGGGAAAACTGGGCCTTAATCACATATGGAGATACAATATTTTTTTAGAATGGCAATAGACACATCAGATTACAGTAGCCTGATAAAAACACCCATTTAGACAATCCCATTGATTTCCTTTGCTTTGATTATATGTTGGTTTCTCATACAGATCGTATTAAGGTGAGTGAATGTACTAACCAGCTAATGCAATTATTGAGGTCCCTTTGGAAGTCATATTACTCAATAAAATGGAATGCATTGCCATTCTGGTATATGCTCACTCTCTTTGGTGAGGTTAATGTCAAACATTCCATTGAGTCTGGTCAATTCTACCTGCACTCAAAGAATCAAGTTTCTACACACGCAAAGCAGAGGGTCAGAACCTTGGCTATTGTGCCTCCATTGCCCTGTGAGACTCACCCTGAGTTCTGTGATACCCCTGGCCCCCAAACCCAGAATAATCTCCTGCTCTTATGGTAACAGAGAAATGGAAAATGTGGGCGCTTTTATAGAGATTGCTGAGATTTGGGTGGTGAAATATGAGAAGTTTGTACAGTCTGTTAGCAATAAAAGTCAATCTGCAAAAATTGTAGTAACTGGGATGAAATATTTGTGTCCTATGTAGTTTACATATACTTAAAATGGAAAATCAGTTTCTAAGAAGATTCATGTCTTGCCTTTTTACAACTATTTTGCTATTATAAACACACCAACTGCACTTTCATCCTGCAAAGGGTGAGAGGAGGGTATGAACCAGAGTGGATGCAATCTGAGAGGAGGTCCAGAGAGCTGGTGTACACAGAAAGAAGCAGTGGAAAAGTGCATGCAAATTTTTTTTAAAAAATAGAAAGATTATCTTAAAATAAGTATTTCAAGGGATGCGATTAGTTCTCCTGTTGCTTTAGGTCTCAGTTTACAACTAATAAAAATAATACTAATGTTCACAAATTATCCAGGGATTCAAATCTTTTTGGAAATCTCTATAGAGCCTAGTGCAGAGGTCTCAAAGTGTGATCAGGGACTCTTTCTGCAAAAGTATTTTCATTAAAATACTAAGACTTTCTTTCCCTTTTTTTTTCACTCCTGAGAAGATGATAGTGGAATCTTCTAGAAACTACCTCATGTATACTATCGCAACACAGTGAATGCAGAAGCAGGTATTAAAATGAACAATTTTCTGCTAAACTGGATAGTAAGGAGATTTGCAAAAGTTGAAACACCACCACTCTTTTCGTAATTTCTTTTGTTTGTTTTGGAAAATAGTTATTTTTCATGGAAATATGTTGCTTGTAGTAAACCCTAATGGGCTTATTTTTATTCTTTTAAAATAAACAGGATGGGGGAGGAGACGAGATGGTGGAGTAGAAGGACTTGAGCTCACTTCTCACAAAAACACCAAAATCACAACTAATTGCTGAACAATCATCAGTAAAAAAGACTGGAACCTACCAAAAAAGATATTGTACATCCAAAGACAAAGAAGAAGTCACATGAAATGGTAGGAGGGGCGCTTCTGCAATATAATAAAATCCCATACCTGCCAGGTGGGTGACGTACAAACTGGAAAATAATTATGTCACAGAGGTTCTCCCACAGGAGTGAACTGAGCCCCATGTCAGGCTCCCCAGCCTGGGGGTCTGGCATTGGGAGGAGGAGCCCCCAAAGCATATGGCATTGAAGGTCAGTGGGACTTGAGTGCAGGAGCTGCACAGGACTGATGGAAACAGAGACTCCACTCGTGGAGGGTTCACACAAGGTTTCACATGCACTGGGACCCAGGGCAAAGCAGTGACTCCATAGGAGCCTGGGCAGACCTACCTGTGGATCTCAGAGAGTCTTGAGGAGGCAGAGGTTGGCTGTGGCTCACTGTGAGGGCAAGGACCTGGCGGTGGAAGCCCCAGGTAATACTTGTCAGCGTTACCTCTCCCGAGGGTTGCCATTTTGGAACCAAGACCTGGCCCCATCCAACAGGGAGCAGGCTCCAGTGCTGGGTTGCCTCAGGCCAAACAACCAATAGAGTGGGAACACAGCCCAACCCATCAGCAGACAGGCTGCCTGAATTCGTCCTGACTGCACAGCCACAGCTAAGCACACTGCTTGACACAGCCCTGCCCACCAGAGGGAGAAGACCCAGCTCCACCCACCAGTGGGCAGGCAACAGTTCCTCCCACCAGGAAGCTTGAACAAGTCTCTGGACCAACCTCACCCATCAGGGGTCAGATACCAGAAGCACGAGGAAATACAAACCTGCAGCCTGAGAAACAGAGACCACAAACACAGAAAGTTAGAAAAGATGAGACAGCAGAGAAATATGTCCTTGATGAAGGACCAAGATAAAACTCTAGAAGAGCAACTAAGCGACATGGAGATAGAGAGGCAATCTGCCTGAAAAAGAATTCAGATTAATGATAGTAAAGATGATCCAAGAATGTAGGCATAGATCAAGAAATTACAAGAAATGTTTAACAAACAACTAGAAGATCTAAAAACAGAGATAGATATACAATACAGTAACTGAAATGAAAAATACACTAGAAGGAATCAACAACCAAATAAGTGAGGCAGAAGAATGAATAAGTGAGCTGGAAGAGAGACTGGTGGAAATCACTGCCACAGGACAGCATAAAGAAAAAAGAATTTAAAAAAAATGAAGTTTAAAAGACCTCTGTGATAACATCAAATGCAACAACATTCACATTATAGGGGTGCCAGAAGGAGAAGAGAGAGAAAAGGCCTGAGAAGGTATTTGAGGAGACAATAACTGAAAACTTCCCTAACATGGGAAAGGAAGCAGTGACACAAGTCCAGGAAGCATAGAGTATTATACAGGATCAACCCAAGTTGGAACACACAGAGACACATAGTATTCAAATTGACAATAATTAAACATAAAGAGAAAACATTAAAAGCCATGAGGGAAGAGCAGCAAATAACATACAAGGGAATCCCCATAAGGTTCTCAGCTGATTTTTCAACAGAAACTCTTCAGGCCAGAAGTGAGTGGCACAATATACTTAAAGTGATGAAATAAAGTGATGAAAGGGAAAATCCTGCAACCAAGAATACTCTACCCAGCAAGGCTGTCAGTCATTCAGATTTGACGGAGAAATTGAAAGCTTTACAGACAAGC
Organism: Pseudorca crassidens; assembly: GCF_039906515.1. Classification (NCBI taxonomy): domain Eukaryota; kingdom Metazoa; phylum Chordata; class Mammalia; order Artiodactyla; family Delphinidae; genus Pseudorca; species Pseudorca crassidens. The sequence continues at coordinate 36,794,713 of NC_090308.1, forward strand.
AAAAGCTAAAAGAATTCAGCACCACCAAACCAGCTCTACAACAAATGCTAAAGGAACTTTTCTAGGTGGAAAAGAAAGGCCATGACTAGAAATAAGAGAATTATTAATGGGAAAGCTCCCTAGAAACGCAAACATAAGGGAAATCATCCACACTCAAATTGGATATCTAAAGCAGCAGTTGTCAGAAGAGAGTACCAATGCAAGATATTGGAAATGCATTTGAAATTAAGAGACTAGTAACTTAAAACAATCTTGTGTATATATAGAATGCTATATCAAAACCTTATGGTAACCTAAAAATCTACAATAGATACACTCACAAAAAAGAAAAAGCAATCCAAACCCAACACTAAAGCTAGTTATCAAGTCACAAGAAAAGAGAACAAAAAAGGGAAAAGGACCTACAATTAACCAAAAGGTGATAAGAACATACATATCACTAGATAGCCTCATCCACCAGAGGGCAGACAGCAGAAGCAAGAAGAACTACAATCCTGCAGCCTATGGAACAAAAACCACATTCACAGAAAGACAAGATAAAAAGGCAGAGGGCTATATACCAGATGAAGGAACAAGATAAGACTCCAGAAAAACAAGTAAATGAAGTGGAGACAGGCAACCTTCCGGAAAAAGAATTCAGAATAATGATAGTGAAGATGATCCAGGACCTCAGATAAAGAATGGAGGCAAAGATCCAGAAGATGCAAGAAACGTTTAACAAACACCTAGAAGAATTAACGAACAAAAAAACAGATGAACAATACAATAACTGAAACGAAAACTACATTAGAAGGAATCAATCGCAGAATAACAGAGGCAGAAGAATGGATAAGTGACCTGGAAGACAGAATGGCAGAATTCACTGCTGCAGGACACACTAAAGAAAAAAGAATGAAAAGAAATGACGACAGCCTAGGAGACCTCTTGGACAACATTAAATGCAACAACATTCGCATTATATGGGTCCCAGAAGGAGAAGAGAGAGAGAGGACCCAAGACAATATTTGAAGAGATTATAATTGAAAACTTCCCTAACATGGGAAAGGAAACAGCCACCCAAGTCCAGGAAGCACAGCGAGTCCCATACAGGATAAACCCAAGAAGAAACACACCAAGACACATAGCAATCAAATTGACACAAAGGCAAAAAAAATTATTCAAAGCAGCAAGGGAAAAATGACAACATACAAGGGAACTCCCATAAGGTTAAAAGCTGGTTTCTCAGCAGAAACTCTACAAGCCAGAAGGGAGTGGCATGATATACCTAAAGTGATGAAAGGGTAGAACCTACAACCAAGATTACTCTACCTGGCAAGGATCTCATTCAGATTCGATGGAGAAATCAAAAGCTTTACAGACAAGCAAAAGCTAAGAGAATTCAGCACCACCAAACCAGCTCTACAACAAATGCTAAAGGAACTTCTCTAAGTGGGAAACAGAAGAGAAGAAAAGGACCTACAAAAACAAACCCAAAACAATTAAGAAAATGGTCATAGGAACATACACATCAATAATTACCTTAGACGTGAATGGATTAAATGCTCCAACCAAAAGACACAGGCTTGCTGAATGGATACAAAAACAAGACCCATCTATATGCTGTCTACAAGAAGACGTAGGGACACACAGACTGAAAGTGAGGGGATGGAAAAAGATATTCCATGCAAATGGAAATCAGAAGAAAGCTGTAGTAGCTATACGCATATCAGATAAAATAGACTTTAAAGAATGTTACAAGAGACAAGGAAGGATACTACATAATGATCAAGGGATCAATCCAAGAAGAATATATAACAATTATAAATATATATCCACCCAACATAGGAACACCTCAATACATAAGTCAACTGCTAACATCTCTAAAAGAGGAAGTCGACAGTAACACAATAATAGTGGGGGACTTTAACACCTCACACCAATGGACAGATCATCCAAAATGAAAATAAATAAGGAAACAGAAGCTTTAAATGACACAATAGACCAGATAGATTTCATTGATAGTTATAGGACATTCCATCCAAAAACAGAAGATTACACTTTCTTCTCAAGTGCGCATGGACAATTCTCCAGGATAGATCACATCTTGGGTCACAAATCAAGCCTCAGTAAATTTAAGAAAATTGAAATCATATCAAGCATCTCTTCTGACCACAACGCTATGACATTATAAATCAACTACAGGGGAAAAAAATGTAAAAAACAGACACATGTAGGCTAAACAATATGTTACTAAATAACCAAGAGATCACTGAAGAAATCAAAGAGGAAATCAAAAAATACCTCGAGACAAATGACAATGAAAACACCATGATCCAACACCTATGGGATGCAGCAAAGGCAGTTCTAAGAGGGAAGTTTATAGCTCTACAAGCCTACATCAAGAAACTAGAAAAATCGCAAGTAAACAATCAAACCTTACACCTAAAGGAACTAGAGAAAGAAGAACAAACAAAACCCAACGTTAGCAGAAGTAAAGAAATCATAACGATTAGAGCAGAAATAAATGAAATAGAAACTAAGAAAACAATAGCAAAGATCAATAAAAGTAAAAGCTAGTTCTTGGAGAAGATAAACAAAATTGATAAACCGTTAGACTCATCACGAAAAATAGGGAGAGGACTCAAATCAATAAAATTAGAAATGAAAAAGGACAAGTGACAACAGGCACCACAGAAATACAAAGAATCCTAAGAGACTACTAAAAGCAACTCTATGCTAATAAAATGGACAACCTGGAAGAAATGGACTAATTCTTAGAAAGGTATAACCTTCCAAGACTGAACCAGGAAGAAACAGAAAATATGAACAGACCTATCACAAGTAATGAAATTGAAACTGTGATTAAAAATCTTCCAACAAACCAAAGTCCAGGACCAGATGGCTTCAGAGGTGAATTCTATCAAACATTTAGAGAATAGCTAACACCAATCCTTCTCAAACTCTTCCAAAAAATTGCAGAGGGAGGAACACTCTCCAACTCATTCTAAGAGGTCACCATCACACTGATACCAAAACCAAAGATACTACAAGAAAAGAAAATTGCAGACCAATACCATGATGAATATAGATGCAAACATCCACAACAAAATACTAGCAAACAGAATCTAACAACACACTAGAAGGATCATACACCATGATCAAGTGGATTAATCCCAGGGATGCAAGCATTCTTCAATATATGCAAATCAATCAATGTGATACACCATATCAACAAATTGAAGAAGAAAAACCATATGATCATCTCAATAGATGCAGAAAAAGCTTTTGACAAAATTCAACATCGATTTATGATAAAAACTCTCTGGAAAATGGGCATAGCAGGAACCTACCTCAACATAAGAAAGGCCATATATGACAAACCCACAGCAAACATCATTCTCAATGATGAAAAACTGAAAGCGTTTCCTCTAAGATCAGGAACAAGACAGGGATGTCCACTCTCACCACTATTATTCAACATAGTTTTGGAAGTCCTAGCTACGGCAATCAGAGAAGAAAAAGAAATAAAAGGAATACAAATTGGAAAAGAAGAAGTAAAACTGTCACTGTTTGCAGATGACATGATACTATACATAGAGAATCCTAAAGATGCCACCAGAAAACTACTAGAGATAATCAATGAATTTGGTAAAGTTGCAGGAAACACGATTAATGCACAGAAATCTCTTGCATTCCTATACACTAATGATGAAAAATCTGAACGAGAAATTAAGGAAACACTCCCATTTACCATTGCAACAAAAAGAATAAAATAGGAATAAACCTATCTAGGGAGACAATAGACCTGTATGCAGAAAATTATAAGACACTGATGAAAGAAATTAAAGATGATACAAATAGATGGAGAGATATACCATGTTCTTGGATTGGAAGAATGAATACTGTGAAAATGACTATACTACCCAAAGCAATCTACAGATTCAATGCAATCCCTATCAAATTACCAATGGCATTTTTTACAGAACTAGAACAAATCATCTTAAAATTTGTATAGAGATACAAAAGACCCCGAATAGTGAAAGCAGTCTTGAGGGAAAAAAACGGAGCTGGAGGAATCAGACTCCCTGACTTCAGACTATACTACAAAGCTACAGTGATCAAGATAACATGGTACTGGCACAAAAACAGAAACATAGATCAATGGAACAGGATAGAAAGCCCAGAGATAAACCCATGCACATATGGTCACCTTATCTTTGATAAAGGAGGCAGGAATGTACAGTGGAGAAAGGACAGCCTCTTCAATAAGTGGTGATGGGAAAGCTGGACAGGTACATGTAAAAGTATGAGATTAGATCACTCCGTAACACCATACACAAAAATAAGCTCAAAATGGATTAAAGACCTAAATGTAAGGCCAGAAACTATCAAACTATTAGAGGAAAACATAGGAAGGACACTCTTTGACATAAATCACAGCAAGATCTTTTTTGATCCACCTCCTAGAGTAATGGAAATAAAAACAAAAATAAACACATGGGACCTAATGAAACTTCAAAGCTTTTGCACAGCAAAGGAAACCCTAAACAAGATGAAAAGACAACCCTCAGAATGGGAGAAAATATTTGCAAATGAATCAACGGACAAAGGATTAATCTCCAAAATATATAAACAGCTCATGCAGCTCAATATCAAACAATCCAATCAAAAAATGAGCAGAAGACCTAAATAGATATTTCTCTATAGAAGACATACAGATGGCCAAGAAGCACATGAAAAGCTACTGAACATCACTAATTACTAGAGAATTGCATATCAAAACTACAATGAGGTATCACCTCATACCAGTTAGAATGGGCATCATCAGAAAATTTACAAACAACAAATGCTGGAGAGGGTGTGGAGAAAAGGGAACCCTTTTGTACTGTTGGTGGGAATGTAAATTGATACAGCCACTATGGAGAACAGTATGGAGGTTCCTTAAAGAACTAAAAATAGAATTACCATATGATCCAGAAATTCCACTACTGGGCATATACCCAGAGAAAACCATAATTCAAAAAGACACATGCAGGGCTTCCCTGGTGGCGCAGTGGTTGAGAGTCTGCCTGCTGATGCAGGGGACGGGTTTGTGCCCCGCTCCGGGAGGATCCCACATGCTGCGGATCGGCTGGGCCCGTGAGCCATGGCCGCTGAGCCTGCCCATCCGGAGCCTGTGCTCTGCAATGGGAGAGGCCGCAACAATGAGAGGCCCGCATACCGCAGAAAATAAAATTTTTTTTTAAAAGACACATGCACCCCAATGTTTATTGCAGCACTATTTACAATAGCCAGGTCATGGAAGCAACCTAAATGCCCATCAACAGACAAATGGATAAAGGAGATTTGGTACACATATACAATAGAATATTACTTAGCCATAAAAAGGAACGAAATTGAGTCATTTGTTGAGACGTGGATGGACCTAGAGACTCTCATGCAGAATGAAGTAAGTCAGAAAGAGAAAAACAAATATCGTATATTAACGCATGTATATGGAACCTAGAAAAATGGTATAGATGAACCGGTTTGCAGGGCCAAAGTTGAGACACAGATGTAGAGAACAAACGTATGGACACCAAGGGGGGGAAAACCGTGGTGGAGTGGGGATGGTGGTGTGCTGAATTGGGCGATTGGGATTGACATGTATACATTGATGTGTATAAAATAGATGACTAATAAGAACCTGCAGTAAAAAAAGAGGAGCATACATATCTATAATTACCTTAAATGAAAAAGGATTAAATACTCCAATCGAAAGACACAGAGTGGCTGAATGGATACAGAAACAAGACCCATATATATGCTGTCTACAAGAGACCCACTTCAGATCTAGGGACACATACAGACTGAAAATGAGGGGAGGGAAAAAGTTATTCCATGAAAATCAGAAATCAAAAGAAAGCTGAAGTAGTGATACTCATATCAGACAAAATAAAGACTGTTACAAGAGACAAAGGGCATTACATAAAGATCAAGGGATAAATCTAAGATCAAGGGATAAATCTAAGAAGAAGATATAACAATTTTAAACATATATGCACCCAATATAGGAGCACCTCAATATATATGGCCAATGCTAACAGCCATAAAACGAGAAATTGATAGTAACACCATAATTGTGGGGAACTTTAACACCCCACTTACATCAATGGACAGATCATTCAGAAAGAAAATCAGTAAGGAAACACAGGCCTGAAATGACACATTAGATCAGATGAACTTAATTGATATTTATAGAGTGTTCCATCCAAAAGCCACAGAACACACATTCTGTTCAAGTGCACATGGAGCTTTCTGTGGGATAGATCACATGCTGAGCCACAAAGCAAAGCTCAGTAAATTTAAGGTAACTGAAATATCAAGCATCTTTTCTTACCACAATGCTATGAGATTAGAAACCAACTCTAAGAAAAAAAAACTAAAAAACAAAACAAAACCAAACACATGGAGGTTAAGCAATATGTTACTAAACAATCAATGGATCACTGAGGAAATCAAAGAGGAAACTAAAAAATACCTTGAGACAAATGAAAATGCAACACAATGATCCAAAAGTTTGGGGACATAGCAAAAGCAGTTCTAAGAGGAAAGTTTACAGCAATACAATCTTACCTCAGGAAACAAGAAAAATCTCAAATAAACAACCTAACCTTATACCTAAAGCAACTAGAGAAAGAAGAACAACCAAACCTAAAGTTAGTAGAAGGAAAAATCATAAAGACCAGAGCAGAAATAAATGAAATAGAAACAAAGAAAACAATATAAAAGATCAATGAAACTAAAAGCTGGTTCTTTGAAAAGATAAAATTGATAAATCTTTAGGCAGATTCATCAAGAAAAAAAGGGAAAGGGCTCAAATCAATAAAATTAGAAATGAAAGAAGTTACAACCAACACCACAGAAATACAAAGGACTATAAGAGACTACTACTAGCAAACATATGCCAATAAAATGAACAAGCTAGGATAAAGGGACAAATTCTTAGAAAGTTACAATCTCCCAAGACTGAATCAGAAAGAAATATATAATATGAAGAGATGGATCACAAGTACTGAAATTGAATCTGTGATTAAAAACCCCTCAACAAACAGATGACTTCACAGGTGAATTCTATCAAACGTTTAGAGAAGAGTTAACACCTATCCTTCAGAAATTATTTCAAAAAAATTGCAAAGGAAGGAACAGTTCGAAACTCATTCTATGAGACCACCATTTCCCTGATACCAAAATCAAAGATACAACAAAAAAAGAAAATTACGGGCCAATATCATTGATGAACATAGATGTAAAAATCCTTAAAAAATTCTAGCAAACCAAATCCAATAATACATTAAAAGGATCATTTACAGTGATCAAGTGGCATTTATCCCAGGGATGCAAGGATTTTTCAATATCTGCAAATCAATCAGAGTGATATACCACACTGACAAATTGAAGAGTTAAAATCATATGCAGAAAAAGCTTTTGATAAAATTCAATCTTCATTTATGATAAAAAAAAAAAACTCTCCAGAAAGTTGGTATAGAGGGAACCTACCTCAACATAATAAAGGCCATATATGACAACCCCACAGCTAACATCATATTCAACAGTGAAAAGCTGAAAGCATTTCCTCTAAGATCAGGAACAGGATGAGGATGTCCACTCTTGCCACTTTCATTCAACATAGTTTTGGAAGTCCTAGCTGTGGCAGTTAGAGAAGAAAAGAAATAAATGGAATCTAAATTGGAAAAGAGCAAGCAACACTTTCACTGTTTGCAGATGAAATCATACTATACATAGACAATCCTAAAGATGCTACCAGAAAACTGCTAGAGCTCATCAATGAATTAAGTAAAGTTGAAGGATACAGAATTAATACACAGAAATATGTTGCATTTCTATGCACTAACAATGAAAGCTCGGAAAGAGAAATTAAGGTAACATTTACTATTGCATCAAAAAGAATAAAATACCTAGGAATCAACCTACCTAAGGAGGCAAAAGAGCTGTACACAGAAAACTATAAGATGCTGATAAAAAAATAGAAGATGACACAGATGGAAAGATATATCATGTTCTTGGATTGGGAGAATCAATACTGTCAAAATGACTATACTACCCAAGACAACCTACAGATTCAATGCAATTGCTATAAAATTACCAATGGCATTTTTCACAGAACCAGAAGAAAAAAATGTTTTAATTTGTTTGGAAACACAAAAGACCCTGAATATCTAAAGCAATCTTGAGAAAGAAAAACGGAGCTGGAGGAATCAGCCTCCCTGATCTCAGACTCTACTCCAAAACGATATGGTTCTGGCACAAAAACAGAAATTTAAATCATTTGAACAGGATAGAAAGCCCAGAAATAAACCCACAAACCTATCGTCAATTAATCTGTGACAAAGGAGGCAAAAATATACAATGGAGAAAAAATAGTCTCTTCAATAAGTGGTACTGGGAAAACTGTATATCTACATGTAAAAGAATGAAATTAGAACATTCTCTGACATGATGTAAGAACCATGAACATTCTCTTACACCTAAATATAAGACCAGATTCTATAAAAGTATTAGAGGAAAACATAGGCACAACACTCTTTGACATAAGTTGCAGCAGTATCTTTTTGGATCCACCTCCTAGAGTAATGGAAATATAAACAAAAATAAACAAATTGGACCTAATTACACTTAAAAACTTTTCCACAGCAAAGGAAACCATGAACAAAACAAAAAGACAATCTACAGAAGGGGAGAAAGTATTTACAAATGGTGTGACTGACGATTAATCTCAAAAATATACAAACAGCTCATATAGCTCAATATCAAAAAAACAACCCAATCAAAAAATGGGCAGAAGAACTAAATAGACATTTCTCCAAAGAAGACATACAGATGGCCAAAAGCCACATGAAAAGATGCTCAACATCACTAATTATTAGGGAAATGCAAATCAAAACTACAATGAGGTATCTCACTGGCCAGAATGACCATCACCAAAAAGTCTATAAATAATAAATGCTGGAGAGGGTGTGGAGAAAAAGGAACCCTCCTACACTGTTGGTGGAAATGTAAATTGATACAACCACTATGGAGAACAGTATGGAGGTTCCTTAACAAACTAAAAATAGAGCTACAATATGATCCTGCAATGCCATTCCTGGGTATATATCCAGAGAAAAACATAATTTGAAAAGATACATGCACCACAGTGTTCATAGCAGCACTATTTACAATAGCCAGGACATGGAAGCAACCTAAATGTCCATCAACAGAGGAATGGATAAAGAAGATGTGGTACATATATACAATGGAATATTACTCAGCCACGAAAAAGAATGAAATAATGTCATCTGCAGCAACATGGATGGACCTAGAGATTATCATATTAAGTGAAGTAACCCAAAGATAAATATATGATATCATTTGTATGTGGAATCTTAAAAAAAAATTATACGAACGAACTTGTTTACAAAGAGAAATAGCCTCACAGACATAGAAAATAAACTTATGGTAACCAAAGGGGAAAAGTGGCCGGGGGGAGGGATAAATTAGGTGTTTGGGATTAATACATATACACTACTATATATAAAATAGATAACCAACAAGGACCTACTGTATAGCACAGGAAACTCTGCTTAATACTCTGTAATAAGCTATATGGGAAAAGAACCTGAAAAAGAATGGGTATATGTATATGTATAACTGAACCACTTTGCTGTATACCTGAAAGTAACACAACATTGTAAATTAACTATACCTCAACATAAAATAAAAATTAAATTAAAAAATAAAGATAAAATGTATGAATGATAAAAAATAAAATGGATAGATAAAAACTTTAAACATTATTAGTGGTAATCAGCATCTACATAAAGCACATCTCTTTGTGGTCCTCAAACAATTTTAAGAACGTAAAGAAGTCTTGAGACCAAAAAAGTTTGGGGATATCCCGTCCAAAGTTTTTCATATTTGACACTACCCATTTATTTTCATCTCTCTGAAATAAACTAAACCATGGGGGAAAATCAGTTTCACGTGTGTGCCTCTTATATTTTAAGCTGAGACTGTTGATCTGAGACAGTCTGAAGGTACTTGCACTTCATTTTTCATTCCATTAAGATGGTCTCCCGGTGGCACTAGAATGGAGGAAAAACCTTTTTACTCTGTCTACAATGGTAAATTTCAGTTTTCGATGACTTAGCATATCTACCATCTCTATTCCACAGTATTATGTGAATTTCTAAGCGCTGAAATTTAAAGGAATTTATGTTGATTGTTAGACTCTCAGAAGCAATATGAAAAGTCACTACACATTTACATGACTATGAACTGAGTTTTCAGGAAACTCCCAAAGGCACCAGATCCTAGAGACTTAAATCTTTTTTTTTTTTTTTTGCGGTACGCGGGCCTCTCACTGCTGTGGCCTCTCCCGCCGCGGAGCACAGGCTCCGGACTCGCAGGCTCAGTGGCCATGGCTCACGGGCCCAGCCGCTCCGCGGCATGTGGGATCTTCCCGGACCGGGGCACGAACCCGTGTCCCCTGCATCGGCAGGCGGACTCTCAACCACTGCGCCACCAGGGAAGCCCGAGACTTAAATCTTAATGGTAAATTTCTCTACAGTGACAGACATGAAAACAGTGTAGCAATAAAATATGAGATCTGCCCAGATTGAAGTCTGTTCACTTCAATGTAGGGCACTGTGTGCATTGCTTTGACTTATTATGGGAAGAATTCATGGCCATGAATTCGTCGACTGCTATACAGAGAGCTGACAGCTGCGGATGGATCTCCTTGTTGGTAATAGTCCAAAGTGCAAAGGAGGTACCCAGTACATTTTTAAAAAGACATGGGCTATTTCAGCAGAAAAGAGTATAAGACTTGTCTCCTTTTAGGATATATTTACCATTAAAATAATGCAATGGAATTACCCCCAAACTGTCTCCCACCTGCTCTATCTTGTAGGGTAAATCTGTTACTTTTCTTTTTCCAGTCAGAGTTTAAGAAAAATACAAAACAGTACATCCTAACCATTCTGATCCTCCTCCCATTGAGTCTTGTTATATAGAGCATGGTATTGAGAGAGAGAGACTCAGCTAAACAACAAAAACACATTTAATGTTTTTACAATATTTTTTTGCCACAGAACAGATTTCAATTTACAACCTTGCCATTCTGTCAAATGCTATGACACTTCACAATGCCACCTAAATGCAAAACTGGCCAGGTTTAACATAACACGAGATTGCAAATGTCACTGGAAAGAGATGATGAATGGCTGCGGGATATTTATAGACACTATATAGATATGTTGGCTAAACTGCTTGAAGGAAATCTGTTAAAACCGATTATTTCAATGGCTTTTTGTGTTGCAGGCATCTGAGGTCCTAAGGTCTCCTAGGGTAGCATGGTTTCTCTTGCTCCAGACTTTTCTCCAGTAATCACTCTGCTTCCATCAGTGTTGCTCTGTGCCCCAGAGCAAGACAGTAACTCACATCAAGGCCGATGAGGGCACTACAGAGAACTTAGCCTCTGCTTCTAGGTGACCTGCCCAGAAATTCTCGCTTTCCTATCACGTCTGGGTCTAGAAGATTGCTGGGCCTGCCTGATGCCTTAATCATCTGCCTCCTTCTAAAGCGTCTTCCAAGAGGCAGAGTCACATTTAGGATGTGGAAGTCTTCAAATGACCTTGGCATTAAATGATATACTCATTCTATGTCATTTTTCAGGTCTTGATGTTAACAAAGAACAACATTCAGGGTAGAATATTCTCAATTTTTCCTCTGAGATATAATGTGATAAGCAACAAAACCCACTACAGTTCACACCTCCTAGTTTGAAGGTGGGAGTTCTACATACAGAATTTAGGGTTATGACAGTAATAGCCAGGCCTTATATCATGATTATTATGTGTCAGGCCCTGTTCTCATTTAATCCTTATAACATACACATGGGGTAGCCTCACTGTTGTATTCATTTTAAACATGATGAAACACACACCGAGAAGCTAAATAAACTTACCAAGGCCACACAGCTAATAAGTACGAGATTCAGGATTCAAAGTCAGACTGGCAAAGAGTTCATGCTTTTAATTATGATGCTATATTGCCTTGCCAATAAATAATATAATACTCAAAAGCAATGCCACATCTGTAATACCATATGTAGTGACTAATCTCATCTTCTGACCTAACGGTCCTTTGAATGGATGCTAATGCTGTGCTAGAGGCCTCGAGATAGCACAAACTGAAGTGTGGGCAGACGTATCAGTCAGAGCAGGCTAGGTTATGTTGGGGTAACACACAGCCTCTTATCTTAATGGTTTAAGGCAGCAGAGATTTATTTGCCACTCTTGTTTCCTGTCCATGACAGGCTAGCTCGGGCCTCTGCTCCACATGGCCACTGTCCTCACACCAAAAGCCAGGATGCCCTAGGACTTGGTACCCACTCCACTGTAGCCTGGTTGCAGGGAGAAAGGATGTGACAAAACATTTGCCAACCATTAAAGCTTCTGCCTGGAGCTGATCTATGTCATTTTCCCTCATATTTTATTGGCCTAAGAGAATCACATTACCTAACTAACTCTGAGAGGAAGTACAGTCCTCTCATGTGCCCTGAAGGAGAGAAAGTTGGGCTATATACAAAGAGTCCTAAGGACTATCACAGCATCATTACCATGTTGAGGCAGGGTTAGTTGAGACAGCATGAGATGGTGTCTCACCAAGGGCTGGGAACATTGAACCAGGACACCTGAGAGTCTTAGTTTTCCTTGTCACTTCTTTGTGACAATGTTTATGACTACTCAACACTAGGTTAGAAGTCCTGCTATACACTCATAACACCTGCTGCTTCTTTCACATCACTCATCATATTTGCAATTATTTATTCTCTTCTGCATAAGATTTTATATAAGCTCCATAGAGGCAGAGAATAAGTTTGTATTGGTCATTGCTGTATTCAACCATCTTCCACCCCACCCTGATACTCCCTGATTCAAATCAGCTCAATATATATTAAACCAGAAAATATGTATTAAGCTAGGAAGAGTAAACAAGGAAAACAATCTGTACCTGGCATCCACTGGCTTTTTGAGCCAGTTTCACTTAAGTATCTCACATTATTAAACAGAACTATCCTCTCAGTTAGCAAGTCTATACCCTAGCACAATTTTTGAGGCAAACAGAAGGTTCTCTCCTTCCTGCCCACCACCGCTTAGGGCATCTTAAATAGGAGACCACGTTTCTCATTCCAAACAAAGAGCTTAAAGGAATAAAAATGCAAATATCTGAATGAGTTGCCCCATCAACATGAATTACAGTCAAAGTAATTATTTTCCTGGTTTGATCGGGATAGAGATTAGAAAGGTAGAAGACTAGCCTTTTTAAAGGGAAGGGAAGACCAATGAAAGGAAAAAAAAAAAAACTGGAGTAGAAAGAAGAGTCTGGAGGTGAGATGACTAATTTGAAATTTAAATGTAACCATAAGCCTCAGCTTATATTTAACTATTCAACTGAGATCTTCTGTTACATCTTGATTATGCTTTTCATGCCCACAGTGATCTGAATACCTTCATGGTATTCATGCTCATACATCATGAACTGTACGAACTTGATGCAAAGACATATAAGTAATATGTTTGGCCATCTTTAAATAGCATCATCACCTGTTGCTTCCCCCATCCAACAGCTGTCACCATCATAAACTGCATAGAGAAAGGTTCAGATTTAGACTATGTTCACCTGGGAGAGAAGAGTTAATACATTTTGAAGCACAAGCATAACACAATGTCTTTTTTGTTTGATCTAAAGAGCAATGCATTCTATGTCATGTAATACACAGGTTACTGGGTCATGTGCAAATCTGGGGTAATTACTAATATTTAAACTCACATTTCTATGTTAATTTAAAATCACAGCACCTTCATGTTTCATCAGAATGAGTCACTTTAGAAGTCTAATAGTATTAAGTCAAAGTGATGCACTGTTAATAACAGAGGGAAAGGCCTTTCTAGTAAGAAAGCCTTTTCTTTAAACCAATTGTACATAAAAGAACAATGTAGGAAGCTTTTAGTTTTCTTAAAGCAGTCAGGCATCATAAATTATGCTTCATGTCTGACCTCAAATAGAGCAGGATTATCTCTGAGGAGAGCAAAGTAAACATTAAAAAGCTCAGGTTACACAGAATCCTGCAGAAAGTCCCAAGGTGGGAAATAATCATTGATAGCACTCCTAAATTCTTCTCTGTTCCTCTCAGGATTCATACTGTCTTTAGGGACAGTACTAATTTGTTTAAAAAACTCAGTGTAGTAGTTTGGGGGCTTTTGTTTTGTTCTGTCTCGTTTTCCTTAATCAGCACAGTTACGCAGTTACTTGAATCAAAAGGAAGCCTTTGTCCACAAACACAATCGGAAAAGTAGGATTACCTTGAAAAAGGAAAATTGTGCCTTTTTAGTGTGGAATTCTAAAGCAAAATGTAACCCAAAGAGATTTTTCCAGGGAAAGGCAAGCCATCTTTAGAAAAATTTCTACTCCTTTGTATCCTGGATATTAAATTCTTACATGTTAAGTCCACATTTTCACTATGTACTGTTTGATGAATGAAGGAATAGAGACATTTCTCCATAATGGGACTGTTCTCACCATGATTTATTGCAGCCAATCTATAACAGCACAAGAAAAGTCATCAATATTTGCTTATGTTCATTGTATGTAAGAATCTTATGCATCTTATTGTGTAATAATACGTGTGTGGTATCAGTGTCTGAAACAATAGTAGCCAGATCTTTGTTCTGGTGTTTAAAAAAGCTAATTATTAATTCATTAAGACAGTTTTGGGCTTCTCTCGTGGCCCAGTGGTTAAGAATCTGCCTGCCAGTGCAGGGGACACGGGTCCAAACCCTGGTCTGGGAAGTTCCCACATGCTGGGGAGCCACAAAGCCCATGCGCGACAACTACTAAGCCTGCGCTCTAGAGCCCGCGAGCCACAACTACCGAAGCCCACGTGCCTAGAGCCATGCTCTGCAACGAGAGAAGCCACTGCAATGAGAAGCCTGTGCACCGTGATGAGAAGCCTGTGCACCGCAATGAAGAGCTGCAACTAGAGAAAGCCCACATGCAGCAACGAAGACTCAGCGCAGCCAAAAATAAATAAATAAAATAAATAAATTTTAAAAAAGACAGTTTTATATCATGCAAGATACTCTGAAATAAGGGTAAAGAAAAAAGAATAAGATTTTTCAAACATATATAAACATATTTTCAAAATCATTTCTTGATCATATACTTCTTTAAATTACAAATTGAACAGCCAAGATTTGGTTGATTAAATGGGGATGTTTCTTTGTTTTAAAATGGAAACATTCTTGGTAGAGTGGAAAGAACACTTGATTTAGAACCTGAAAGCTGGATTCATAACCCCAGCCTTACCAATTACCAGGGACAAGACCTTAACACACTATGAAACTTTACAAATTAAAGTTTCTTCCTCTGTAAAACATATAACCTCTAACTCATGGAGTTTTGTATAGGTTAATTTTACATTAACTGTACCCTGTCTATACCTCGAGAGTTTGCAGTGGCTAAGAAGGACATACATGGAATGTATTAATATGTCTTCCTAAGAAAAAATATGGAAATGATTAAGCATCTCATCAGTCTCTGAATTTCCTGCAAGTCAGGATAAAAGTAGAGATGGGAAGAAATACACAGACTAATAGAAAGAGGAGGAAGTAGGGTAAAAGTTGGCTAATTTCAGATACAGATGTTTTCCTATCATTAGATTCTACATTTTCACATACCAAACTCAGTAATATAATGGACAAAATAATTGAAGCAAAATTGGGAGAAATTTTTATATGATTTTGCTATTGATAAAAGCCAAGGGCACCATTTAAACAACTCACCAAAGGTCAAACAATGTGATTCAACTAGTTGGTGATTTAACTTAACACATAGATAAAAGACTAGAGGTATGGTGACACAACCTTCACTTAACTTTGATAAAGAGTTCCTTTCTTGGTCTGGTTTTGACAGGAGCTAAATAGAAGATAATTTTTGTTCTTTTGTTCCTTTCCTTCCTTTAGTGAGAACAGATTGGGTCATATAGATTTATAATTTAGAAAGCAGGTTAGACAGGGTTGTGTGAATTATCAAGTGTAATATTAATTTTTTGAACACCTTAATATATTTTTTATCTTTTAATTTACTTGCCTTCTATTCAACCAGGATCATTCATTTGCCTTTGGGAAAATTAGGATAAGTGAAACAGAAACGCAAAAGGAAACAAAGAGTCAGAAGTAAGAGTTTGATATACAAAAGATATAAAAAAGAGAATTCTTGAGTCACAGTCATCCATAGTTTTGGATCCATGATTTAGGGAAAGAGAAATATGATTTTCTATTTTTGTTTGCATAACCTATTAGAATTTTACAAGGCAAAGGCAGAGTGTATATCATAGAATTTTACTGCCTGTCAACGGTAGAGAGAACTTTGGTAAGTCCTTGTCACATAGTATAGAAGGATAAGGTCCACTTATTCAGCTCGGGGGTTGTAAGACATAGGACAGACAGGCTATTGGTAGTGTCCAAAGTTCCAGAGGCAATAAGTGTTTAACAAGCTTAATGGAAAGCTAAAAGCAGGGGGGACTCTTGCCATGTTCTCTTGGGCATCCAAGGACCAACTACCATTACACCTGAGGTACCTAACCCTGCACCAACAGCTTGTGCACAGTGCAGAAGTGATCTAGAGGTTCCTCTGTAATGCCCAAACCCTAGAAAGAAGCTGGGATTCCAGGTGGGGAAATGCTAGGGGCTTCACAAGAGAAGTCATCCTGGGTACGAAGGTTTTACTGCCAGATGTCCAAGGAGCCTAATAAGAATCAGACCCAAGGGGTGCAGGTAACAAGAGGTGATGGCCAAAGTCCCTGAAGGCAGAGGCTAAGCTAAGTTACATCAGCTTGATGGTTTCAACAGTAGAGGCCGGCAGGATGCATGGAAAGACCACACTTTGGCCTCACAGATGAGACCAGCACATGGACCAGCACAAAACTAGAGACGCCACTCTTGCCCGCCTGTATACCTGAGAACTTTGCACTGTTTCTCACTAAAGTGCAGAAATCATCTTGGAAAGAGGGAAAAAGAAAAGCGAAACAGTGCTGGTTCTGAGTTGAACCTTGAATCAACCAAAATTGTACCAAATTTAAACTATTTTTAAGCACAAAAGAGATACCATTAACTGGCAAGTTTAAATTAAGTGTCTTTGCTTTCCACTGTGGTGAGAGGCTCATGAGGAAAAATTAGTATCAGCTACGGAAAATAATAAGCGTACATTTTCTTACAACATCTGTGTTGGCTGGATAACTCCGAGAACTCAATGTGATCTCAATTCTGGTGCTCCTCTGTGCACAAACACACAGCCAGGCTACTTGGAGGCAGCCTTGGGTCCTTCTCCAGGAGAAAGTTTACATTGATTTGGGCTCTTAGATAAACATTTGACTGAAAATGCCATGCTAACACTAGAGAACGCAGCAGAAATGCTTGTGGCTTAAAGCACCTTCACACTGGGACAACGATCCCCACACTGGTAGCTGAAAAGCTTCAGCAGGGCGTCTATGAAATGTCTGGCCCAGAGCAGCACTGACTCTCAGTGTGCCTGCCAGGAGGAGTTAGCTATGAAATGTATGCCCAGGAAAGAGAATGAGTTCACTTGCTTGATAGAGGGATTTGGAACTGACCAACTGAATTTTGCAGAAAGTTTAGCACAGACGATAATTTTAGTTTTTGACATAATTAAAGTTGAGCTATTCTTTCTGTCTGTAGCTATATACCAAGATGAACTGCCTCTGGGGTATCCTCCTGGGTTCATGATAGTAAAATTTTGTCATTGGCCTAAAGGAGAACACTCATCTTTCCATTTTCCTGTTGTAAAAGGGCATACTCCAGTCTCATAAAAAATACCAGTTTATTTATTAAGTATGTGATAAAGAGAAGATGGGCTTCTGATCATTTACTGGAATAATGTTTTAAGAAGTACCTGTCAAGTTATGGCCCCCTCCCCAGCCTCCTGCAGAAAAATAATGCTTGCTGAATCTAAATACTTTCTACTAGGTAAAACCTTTGGAGTTGGACAGACTAGTGATAAAATTCATCCTGCTGTATGACATCGGTCAAGCTACTTCTCTGATGCAACTGCAGCCGAAAAAAAGGGGCTAATGTTCCCAAATATGTACTTCACTGGATTTCTGTGAAGATCAAGTGAGATAAGTATATAAAACCCCTGAGTGTTTGGCACATAGTAGAAATTCAATAAATGTTAGTCCTGTCCCTCTCATTATAATTTAGGGATCATAACATAATCCTGGCCAAAATTCTGACAACAAATCTGAAATCATTTGAGGTTCTGCCCAATAACGACTCATTGCTGAATTTCAAAATATTTTGCCAAAGGAATTCTGATTTTAAAGTTTCCCCTCCACTTGTTATTAAACATTTTTGAGCACAAAGAAAGGACCAGGAACTATATAGACATTCCTGTTTCCTTAAAAAACTCCAGAAGAAAGCTTTTGTTTTTGTCTTTCAATCAAGGAGAGGAAAGGAACTGGATTTTTTTAATCTTCCTGTTTGCCTTCTAAAGTACAGTCTTTAATTGAGAAGTTTGAAGTAAATGACGATGAAATATAAACTTATTCAAATAATGGCACCAAAGCATTTCTTTTAAATTGTTATGAATTCCTGGTTTCATAAATACATGTCGGGACCAAGTGTTACGCCTAAATTTAAACCACTGGGATGTTTAGGCTCTGATCTGTAGTTTGGGAAATAAGTAGTCTTTTTTTTCAAAATCTGCTTCTGAGAACCTCTTTCCTTTTGTTGGCCAAGTGAGCATCAGTAGTTTTTCCCCCTGAATATTCAACTCAATGGCTTCACTGGCTTGGCCACACTAGCTGTGTGATATTGGGAAACACGTTTAACCCTTTGGGGTAATTTTTATTCCTTTATATAAAGGAATATGCCAGATTAGATGGGCTTCCATGTTTCTCCCACATCTAAAATACTGTAAATCTATGTAGACCTCTCTATGTGTAGAAAGAAGTGGTCTGAGTTGGCAACTGACTTAGATTAAAAAGGACATGAGTTAAAGATTGCTCCAACTTCTCTAACTTTGGATATCAGAGAAGTGCTTGCCTGACTCATTCTGATTTAAGGGCTTGCTAGGCGGCCAGCGTTTGCCGGACTCTAGGAATCCAAGGCAAACAGTTTCCACCCTCGCGGCTTTGAAGTTTAGTTGAGAGAGGCAGATATAAAACTAGTGTAACCTACAGTACATATAGGATTCAGTTAGAGTAGGGGAGAGGGAGAGAGAGAGACAGAGAGAGAGAGAGAGAGACAGAGACAGAGAGAGAGAGAGAGAGAGGGAGGGAGAGAATAATGCCAGTAGTATCACTAGCAAATAACTGAAATTGGAGTTTCTGTGGGTCAGGATGTGTTTCTTTGAGCAAATTCCCTCCTTCCAGAGCTATTAATATTGTTTTCAGGTCAGAACCGAGTTCAGTGAGCAGAGGGTAGGTATATCTGAGACTTCTGCTCAGTATGCTGTTGAGCAACGGGTCGCGCTCAGTTTCTGACCATCATCAACTGGAAACCAACTTCATTAACCACTGAGTAATTACTAACACTCCCATGAATAATGGTCATGGTAATTTTAGAAACATCCATTTAGCTGACACATCAAAGGTGACCCAACATGTCTCACAAAGTAATGACTCTGACCAGTGAAAAATTAAACCACATCTTCTCATCAGTTTGTTTGCAGATCAGTTAATGGAGTCTGCTACAGAATAGGTTTTATTTTTACTTTTCTGGCTTCATTTATATGACCTTGACTGGGATAGAGGAGAGGTTTTCAGATAGAATATTGGCAATGACGCTGTCAGTGATTCTCAAACTTGTTATTCTGGTGACTTTGTGGAAGCTCACCATGATCCCCCAAGCTAAATATCACATTCACCCACAAAAACTTGGGTGTGATGTCTGTGACTTTGAAAATACTTTTTTTTTGGCTTGCTTCGACTGTTTAGAAAGTAATTGTGTTCTCACCTGAGAAATGGTCTTGAAATACTGAAATTTGGTAGAAAAGGATGACGAGGAATAAAAGATAGAGTGTCAGAGACTAAGACAATAGGGGGTCAACAGACAAGGTCAAGGGATAAAAGCTTAGAGAAGGTGGTAGCACTGCCGATGTGGACTCTAAAAAGAAAGGAAAGATCCTGATACAAACTTCAGTTACACAGTCCTCAACTAAATTATGTAAATGCAGTTCATAGCCATAAACAAAACCAATTTTTTCCCCTATGACAACGGGCTGATAAGACTAACACCATCTTATCCTTTTTATTCCCTTATCTGGTTTAATTCCATGGCTCACCATTACAACCCTGAAACACTGACTTACAAATACCTTCACCTGCCTTGCCCACTTCCTTCTCAATTATAGTCACCTGGAAAAACCTCAGTTCTAGGTTAAGCAAACTTATCTGCCTACTCCACGCCTGCATCAGACAACCATGCTGTGACATTTTATATTGATGACCACAAATCCCCAAATGGCAATCCATGATACTCTGAGATTCTACTTTAATTCTTTAATGTATCAGGCTTCATGCTCTCTCCTCAATCCTCCCTCACTTTCCTCTGTCACTTTCAGCTAATGATCCTGCCTAATATGTCATTAATACCACCAAGAAACAGGAACGTTCTTACTTTCTACCAAAATCAAAATCTGTTTGAATCTGAACCGATGTTTCCTCTTTCATTCTTTTATAATGAATAGTGGCCCAGTTTCTATCAAAGGCCAAACCGTCCACCTGTGCTTCGAAGCTCATCACCATTTCCTTCTCAAGGACTTTATTCCTAAGTTTTATCACTCCTGCATAGTCAATTTCTTGCTTGCTTTTGGATCAAAAAGATACATATAAAAACTTCTTTATCTTTCATCTTAAAAGTCATCCTTTTAAGAGGCTAGAAGCAATGAAACTCTGGTAACAATGAGCACACCTAGGGCCAGATGGGAGTTTCTAAATACCGTTCTTCAATAAAAAGAACCAGGACTCCTTGGAAAGCTGGTTGATTTCAAGGCTGAATTAGCAAAAATACATGATGAACATCTTGTGGTGCCAGAAAATAAGGAAATGTACACACATACAAGTACACACACATACACACGCAGAAAAGAAATGTTAAGTGAAAGAAAAATGAGAAGAATTGGGACAAATATTAAGGTCATAGGAGGCAACCTGAAAAAGCCTTCAATGGCTAAAGTTAAAACAACCTGGGCAACAGAATAAATGATAGCATTGGATGAAAAAATACAATAAACATCCAAAAGTTCATACTGACATAAATAAATAACAGAATAACTAATGAGCTACCTAAATAAAGGGGAAGAAGTGACATCGCTTTCCTACAGAATTCCAAGTAATAAATATAGGATGAATGAGGAAAATAAAAAGTACCATTAGAATGCCTCAGTAATACCCGCCACAGGCAGGATCCACCAATGGAGCCAAAATTTATAAGCAAGAGTTTAAGGAGAAACAGGATCCTTGCACGGGCTCAAAGTATCTCCCCCCGTTTAGTAATTACAAAGGGAAAAATAGTAACTTTACAGAGGTAAACCATGGCAGACACCACCTTACCCAAGTAATCATGCTCAAAATAACCAGAGATACAGTTTGACATAATGTATACCCTGGCTTGAAGCACTGAGAAGGGCGTACTGCCTCTGTGGTATCCTTTTCAATAATACATACCCTCAATCTAATCATGAGAAAACATCAGACAAACCCAAAGTGAGGGACGTTCCACAAAATACAACTTGTACTCTTAAAAAATGTCAAGGTCATGAAAGGCAAGGGAAGACTGAAGGCCTGTCACAGATTGGAGGAGACTAAGGAAGCATGACAACTAAATGCAAAGTGGGATCTTGGATCTGATCCTGGAAAAGAAAGACATTCATCAAAACACTCAATATATTCTGTACTTTAGTTAATAGTATTGCACCAAGGGTAATTTTTTTGGTTTTGATAAATGCTCTCTCGTTATATCAGATATTAACATAAGAGGAAGATGGGCGAAGGGCATATCGGAACTCTGTACTACTTTTGTAATTCTTCTGTAAGTCTAAAATTATCTCAACATAAAAAAGAGAAAATTAAAAAGCCACCCTTGACCTAATATCTCCTTCCAGTTACCACACAGCAAAGCTTCTTGAAAGAGTGGCCTGTGGCTCCTGACTCTATCTTCTCACCTTCAGCCAGACTTTGGATGGACCCATTGCCAAAAACTGTCATCATTCAGTTCCATGTGGGCAAAACTGATGGGGCCTTCTTTACCCTAATCTACCTCCATCTCTCAGCTGCAGTAGTTTACAAGGTTGATAGCATTATCATCTCTTGGCTTCTATGTCATCACACACCCCTGGTTTCCTATGTCATTTACTCTGTTCTCCTCCATCTCCTCTGATTCATTCTCTTCCTCAAACTCCAAAATTTATTCCTTGGCTGTCATCTTTTCTCTGTACTCCCTCCCTCATGATTATCCACTTTCATGGTTAGAAGAGCTATAAACATGGCTACAACCCTGACCTTTCCTCTCCCTATCTGAAGGTGACAATCTTTGACTGCCTGAAGGATCCTGGTTTTCTTTTTCAGCAGTGAGAGCTGGATGAGGACAGAGTGGGCACCTGAGTTTTGTGACTGTATCTCCGGAATATTCAACAAGTTCCCTTTTCAGTAAAAGGGAAGGCAAGATCTGATCCGTTCAGTATTTTCTAGGGTGAATATCATATGCTATTGGAAGAACTTAATTACATTCTCTGCCCAGTCCAATCCCATTATTGCTTCCTGTCACTGTATTTGTAATTCAAAGAAAATTTTCCTTCCTAATATATTATACCCAGGAGGCCACACATAATACAAGCACAACTTAGTATGATTCATATACAAATGAATTTCTGTTTCAGGGATGAGATTATTTCTATTTTATTCCCCAAATGATGATTCACAGGTATAATATAGACTGGACTGGATCAATTCCTTGGCATATTTTGCTTAGGAAGCATGGCAATATGTTAATATCCTCTGCTTCCATAAGAAAGAGGAAATATCACATGGTTAGCATCCTGGGCCTTTAAGCGTTCATGTAATGCTGAATCCAAGAAATATTAGGAGACTTGTAACATTATCAAAAAGAAATCTGTGGTTTTTCACTGACCTAAATGGCTATCAGTACAATTTGCTTGTACTGATGTGTGTTGAGAAAGCGTGGGGAGAGGGGGTGTGGAAAGAGAATGGGAAGCAATTAACTAAGCCCCTATGCTTTAGCTCAGGCAACAGTGTTAGGCTGGTAGCACGATAAAGGAAAAGAGAGGGACAGGGCCTATAGAGACCCTGGACTTTACTCTTACCATCTGAGATCAAG
The DNA here is from genome assembly GCF_039906515.1 of Pseudorca crassidens. NCBI lineage: Eukaryota > Metazoa > Chordata > Mammalia > Artiodactyla > Delphinidae > Pseudorca > Pseudorca crassidens. The sequence continues at coordinate 36,818,151 of NC_090308.1, forward strand.
TACCCAGACTGATTTCTGCCCCTCACTTGATTCTTAAAGAAAATTTTTGAAATACATTTTCAGGAGACAAAAACATATAACAGGAAAGTTGGTAAACAAATAGTATACTACTGGGGTTTAAGTACAATTTTTAAACAGCTGCCTCTGTGTATTACAAATGTCAGTTTTAGGCTCCAGCTGTTCCAAATAGGTTTGTTCCTAAGCTACTGGCTGAACAAATGCAAAGGATAATTGTTCTGCTAATAACAATGATAATTGTTCTGATGTTAAGATAATTTCCATATGTATTTATAGTTGAATGGTCTTGTAAATATTATTACATATCTAAAATGTTACGGTAAAATATAACTTAGAATACTTCATAATATTAAATTAGTTTGTGTATATTAGACATTTCCATCAAAAAGCAACAGAATGCCCTCTTCCCACTTTACTTGAACTACTAATAAATCAAGGATTTTAGCAAAGACAAAAAACAAAAAAACTGGTCATATTCTAACAACTTATGGTACCTTGTCCAAATGCATTTTAGGCATTTCTCTTAACACCATTTGCAATGAATAACCATTTCTTACTTTGTTTCTCTTTAAAATGAAAAAAACCCTTTTCTTCAAATAATTCTAGAAAGAACCATATTATCTGTGTCCAAACGAAAATGTGAAACAAAATCTTGTTGTTCATATACAATAGTTTTATGACTTGCCAGTGATTCATTTATATTCAGATATTCTGTGTGCTGAGTTCATCTGACTTGTCCAGCAGAAAAGGAAAGGCTTTTGTGCACTTCACGTTCAAAAACTTCAGTGCTCCACATGCCCGCTCTGTGATGCTGAGCATGTGCCTTTGGGTGCTTTTGAAATGAGTTATCCACTTTCTCTTTGCTCACTTCTCCATCTGGAATGTTCTTCTCCTACTCACTATTGCCTCCCCTGTCTCCATGTCCACTTTCTCAACCCAAAGCACTTCTTTAAAGCCCAGTTTAAATACTTCCTGCTCATTGATGACTTACTTGAATTCTCAAGCCACAATGAGTTCCTCTATTCTACTCGTAATCAGAATTAGCCTGCAAATGTCTTGAGGATGTGCTATGGTCTGAATGTTTGTGCCCCTATCGAACTCGAGCCTAATCCCGAAATGTGATGGTTTTTGGAGGTGGGGCTTTTGGGAGGTGAGTGGGTCATGAGGGTGGAGCCCTCCTAAATGAGTGCCTTTGATAAGAAGAAACACCAGAGACCTTCCACTCTCTGCTGTCTGCCATGTGAGAACACAAGGAGAAGACTAACACTGCACACCAGGAACCAGGTTCTCAGCAGACACCACATCTGCCAGCACTTTGATCTTTGGATTTCATGACTATGAAATATAAATGTATGTTGTTTAAACCACCCAACTAGGCTCTATTTGTTATAGCAGCCTGAACTGCCTAACACAGGATAGAATCATATTTACTTCTGTTGCACCTCCCAACAGGTTCAATAAAAAAAAGACACACTTAAATTACATTAGGTGATATAGGATGGATACACACACACACACACACACACACACACACACACACACACACACACACACACACACACACACACACACACACACACACACCCTAGACAATTCAAGATCTTGCTCAGGGACACCTGAGGACTGACTTTGTTTGAGGACGTGGCCTTGCTGGTGATAAATAAAAAGCAGTTTCTCAACAAGTGCTCAGCAGTTTTCGTAACTCTAGGTGGACACTATATAATATACAGTATTTACACTGCATGGAGAGTATTACCAGTAACTGCTTGCCATGTTTGGGAACTAAAGAACCGTGGTGGGACACTAAGGGAACAAACTAAGGGGGCAAAAAACACACCAGTATTCTCTTCTATTCCTGTTCTATCTATTAACTTTGCTTCTACTAAGTTCTGTATTCTTGGCTCAATAAATCTGAAATTGGATGTGTGCAAGATTAACAGTATGACTTGCACCTTGATCCACATACTATTCTTTATCCATATTATTCTTTCATTTTATGTATAACGCCAGATCTTTGAGCAGAAATAAAGAGTAACAAGAAATCAAACAGCAAAAAACTGGTGTTTCTCTGCACTGTTATTTTTTTCTGAGAAACCTTGTTCAAAATAGAACATTAAAAACAATTGAAGAAGAGAGAGCAGTAATTAAATGTTGCTATTTACTTCTAATGTGTCAGAATATACAGTATCTGTCACTAACACAGAATCAAATAATCAAATTTCATGGCAGAATTCCTGAGACTAATGTTTGTGTCATTTCATTTCGTAGTTGTTTTGTGGGTAAGTGAAAGCCAATTTTACCAATTATATTACCATCATTTAGCACACTGCACATAAACAACTATATCAGTGTCATCAAGTAAAGTAGTTAGCACTGACGGGTGCACACAAAGTTAGGGAATCAGCTATAATAATAAGTTATATACATATAATAGTATATAGTATTTACACATATATCCTCCAGCAGGTTATTTATTGTAAACTTGGAGAAAATGATAGTTAAATAAGTTTATGTCTGTCAAATAATAAACACTTAGAAACATAACCTGTGTTGGAAATTGTCTCACTCATTTAAAGAATCTCACTATAAGATTTGGCTGACAGAAACTAGCTGTGTTGCCGAAATGTATCTGATGCTATCCCACCAGTGATCTTATCTCTTGCATAGATTTGCTCTCCTTTCTAAGTGTTTGAGATTATTTTCAAGTCAAACAGCTTCCAGCTTCCATTTAAAGAGCAAGTGAATCAAAGTTAAGCTATTTTCAGGGCAGGCATTGGAGCAATTCTGCATACACAGTATGCGACATAGTGAGTCGAATTCAGCCCCAAACCTCTGGAGGAAGTTCAGTTGATGTAAAATTTCAGTATTTCCACTCTGCTTTTTTTTTTTTTTTTTTTTTTTTTTTTTTTTTTTGCCGTACGCGAGCCTCTCACTGTTGTGGCCTCTCCCGTTGCGGAGCACAGGCTCCGGACGCGCAGGCTCAGCGGCCATGGCTCACGGGCCCAGCCGCTCTGCGGCCTGTGGGATCTTCCCGGACCGGAGCACAAACCCGTCTCCCCTGCATCGGCGGGCGGACTCTCAACCACTGTGCCACCAGGGAAGCCCTCTCCTTTTTAAACAGGAAGTGAGAAGGCCTTGCCGTATCCTAATAGAAGAGTTAAGTCACTGCCCAGAGAAGGAAAAAAACTGATTCCTCCATGATTTGCTTGATGTGTTGTTTACAACTTCAAAGGAATCTACCTATGAAACTCTTTATCATCAAATTATATTCATCTTTACCTAGAGACACACAAAAGGACTTCCGGAGAGTACTAGGATTTAAAATGCACTTAAAAATGTTGATTCTATCACCTCATAGTCCTTAATTTAAAAGCTAGGAAAGATAAGTTTCAGGAAGTTTTGAAATTTTCAGTAAATTATTTTTATTTAAATATAACAATTGTGACTGGTATGTTGAACAGGCAGGTGTCATTGAATTTAATCAGATACCATTTAATTTAAATACCATTTAATCAAATACCATTAAATGGTATTTCTTCCTATTGTCACTTCAAATTTATTGAGGTGAGGAAAACATTCCCTCCCCCTGGATTAAAACACAGGCTGTTCTGAGACATTTCTGTTCTCCATTAGTTACTAAAAAGCGCACTCTGAGTGGTAAAACACAAATTAAATTCCATAATTGAATGCCTAGTTCCATGTAATTTTCCAAAGCTTCATATTTATCCAAAATTGCTGTTGCTTACCTGTTCCACAGCTGTACCTGCTAAAGGAGAGACCCTGGACTGGTAAGGTGGAGGGTGGTGGCCGGTCATTATTTCACAGCTCCTTACCCTCCATCAAACAAGAGATTTCTAACCCTTCTGAGGTTAGAGATTTAGCTGGGGGATGGGAAGAAAAGGAGCGAGGCTGAAAAGTTCTTACTTGGCTGTAGTGTCACTGGCTGGCTTCCCGCTCTCTGCGTCTGGCAGCTCTCTGTGTCTGGCAGCTCTCTGGAGCTGAGTCTCTGACGGTTTTTAAGGACCCTAATCCATGGCGGGTCTCTCAAAATGCAGTTTACTTGACCAGCGCAAATATATTCTAATTCCACCCCAGGATTCTTAGCGCCTACCTGCAGTACTTCTCCACCAAGAACTGATGACCTCTACGAGACCTCCTGTGGTAGACTCTAACATGACCTTCAGCTGGCTCTCCCTCTGAGGAAAATGCCTGCATCTGCTTCTTGGAAAACAAGGTTGTATTTTACCTCAGCAAACATTGGGAACAGGCTGAAACAAATGCAGTAGCAATTCTTCTCCCTCTTTGGTCGGGGCTAGCTGGCTTATCTTTACCTTAGAGATTTCTAGGCAGGGGTTGGATACTAGTCCAATGTGCCCACTAATAGAGCTCATAGCTCAAGTTCTCCCAGCCAGCCGAAGGCCAGCTGAAGGCCCTTCCTGTCTTCAGGAGTACCACACCCTTTTCAGTGGGGGAGTGGGGCTTTCCTCCTACCTGCAGCTCTCCACTAACATCTCCTGCATTGCCTCCTCTCAAATCCCATAATCACATCTCCCTATCCACGTAATGTGGACTCAGGGGTTTGTACTACTTTTATAAATTCTACATATAGATTTGTACCATTTTAGAATTCAACATCTTTTGTGTTTTGGCTCAGCAGTCAAAACTTCTAATTTAATGTTCTATTACACAATATTTATTTAAGTCATCTAACACTAGTCAATGGCAAGATTTTCACCTGGAGAATTTTTATTAAACATCAAATTGGGTCATAGATTGGTAAAGTGTGTTTTGTTCTGAAGTTATATCTAATAAAAATAACCATCAGTTTTCTTATCACAATGAAGAGCTCTTTAAGCCTGTAGGCAATTAGTATTGAAATTAAGTGCATAATGAGTTATTACTATATATTTTATGATGTGCTTGTAAAGGTATTAATTACTTGGTTAAGTAGTGAAAGGATTAGTTGTATAACTGCATGTAGAGTTTCCCAAGGAAAATGAAATACAAAATTTGATTAAGATGACAAAACATCTACCACATTTCTTAAGTTTTAGAACGATTGGTATGCATAGTGTATACCATTTAAATTCTATTAAAGTTGTAAACATGGAGCAACATATCTAGTAAAAAGAAATATTCCTTTGACTTCACAGTGGTATTTTGATTATTTTTATTATTATTTAATATTCACCAAGCCGCTATGCTGAGCAAAGCTCTAATTTAATGTTTATCAAGTGCTGTTAAGTACTTAGATAAAAGGGACCAATCTGGGATTATTGTATTTTGAAATTCAAGCTATCTATTCATCAAAATGTTTGGTGAACACATGTTTCTCTTTTTTAATTACTTCTTATTTTACTCTTCTTTTAAAAGTTTGATTATTACGGGTATTATGTTTTTACAGCCAGCTTTTTCTTTAGTTTATTGATTAGTCAAATAAAAATTTGAGTAACTATTGCATTATATTGATGACCATGAACTTAAAATAGAACTAGGAATCAGAAGATCTGAGTTTGTGTGTCTGCTCTACAAGTTACCAGTTGGTCAAAACACCTATCCAAGCCTCTGTTTCTTTGTTTAAGTGAGGTTAAAAATGCCAAACTTTCAGAAACCTGAAATAATTTACATGAAAGCTACAAAATTGTATACTACAGTTCTAAGTATTTTAATTTTTCCCCACTCACCTACTACCACACTTTATCTTCCTTAAACCTAAAAGATAACAGGAGATTCCAGAGTATTTTGACTGTTAAATCCCAGTTTTCTTTACCTGAAGATAACTGGTGTTGCTATAACATGCCATATATTTAAATTATGAAAATAAGGCTGTCCCTTAACGATAAATACATTTTTTGAAAGCATCCCATTTTCCTTTTACCTTAAATTTACATCATGGTGTTTATCTGTTTTTCTTATTTTTTGAAATTCACGGTCACTTTTATTTATCTGAAATTTAATTTTTAAATAAATTTCTTATATCAGATGATAAATTGGTAAGTATGTAATTGTCTCCTTTCTAGATAATCAACATGCTCAGTCATTATGGTTACATCATTTAAAAAAATAAATCATATATCTCATGAAACATTATTTACTACAAACAAGTTTAAAGACAGAATGAAAAGCAAATCTTATACTGTCCGTCAAGGAAATGTAGCAATAGGCTGATCACATAATGGTCCTATCCAGATGCAGCCTGAAAGATGTTAACACAAGTCTCTGATAGATGCCTCCAAGGAGACGGATGCCAGTGTTAGGAAAATGACTTAAACAACTGCTAACTGGGGTCTCCCTAATGTGTGTCACAGATGGGATTGGCAGAAAATACTGATGGGTGTTTAAAAAACATGACCTAATCTTTCCCTAATTAATGAGGCTTCTAATTGTGTAATAATTGGTTTTCACAGTTGAATGTCACAGTAGTATTCAAGACATTTGCCAGTGTATTAGCTCTAACACCAAGCAAAGCACATACTTTCTCTCAAATGCATCTTTCTATATACATTTTCCAAAGTATATTTTATAGTATTGGTCATAGTTATAGAAGCTTATGTTAACTGAATACTTACTATGTTCCATACTGGGCTAGCCTTTTATATTAATTCATCCACTCAGCAACTTACATATAGTTCCATTATCTTTTTCATTGTAAAAATGAGTAAAGTGGGGCTTCAGGAAGTTAAGTTAGTTGTTCATGCTGCCCTCTATCTCACCTCTAGGTGTCTGACTGAAATACTCAGTATGTTAACCTCTAAAATACACTGCCTGGAAGACCTAAATAGACATTTCTCCAAAGAAGATATACAGACTGCCAACAAACACATGAAAGAATGCTCAACATCACTAATCATTAGAGAAATGCAAATCAAAACTACAATGAGATATCATCTCACACCAGTCAGAATGGCCATCATCAAAAAATCTAGAAACAATAAATGCTGGAGAGGGTGTGGAGAAAAGGGAATCCTCTTACACTGTTGGTGGGAATGTAAACTGATACAGCCACCGTGGAGAACAGTATGGAGGTTCCTTAAAAAAACTACAAATAGAATTACCATATGACCCAGCAATCCCACTACTGGGCATATACCCTGAGAAAACCATAACTCAAAAAGAATCATGTACCAAAATGTTCATTGCAGCTCTATTTACAATAGCCCGGAGGTGGAAACAACCTACGTGTCCATCATCGGATGAATGGCTAAAGAAGATGTGGCACACATATACAATGGAATATTACTCAGCCATAAAAAGAAACGAAATTGAGCTATTTGTAATGAGGTGGATAGACCTAGAGTCTGTCATACAGAGTGAAGTAAGTCAGAAAGAGAGAGACAAATACTGTATGCTAACACATATATATGGCATTTAAGAAAAAAAATGTCATGAAGAACCTAGGGGTAAAACAGGAATAAAGACATAGATTTACTAGAGAATGGACTTGAGGATATGGGGAGGGGGAAGGGTAAACTGTGACAAAGCGAGAGAGAGGCATGGACATATATACACTACCAAACATAAGGCAGATAGCTCGTGGGAAGCAGCCGCATAGCACAGGGAGATCAGCTCAGTGGTTTGTGACCGCCTGGAGGGGTGGGGTAGGGAGGGTGGGAGGGAGGGAGATGCAAGCGGGAAGAGATATGGGAACATATGTATATATATATAAGTGATTCATTTTGTTGTGAAGCAGAAACTAACACACCATTGTAAAGCAATTATACTCCAATAAAGATGTTAAAAAAAAAAAAAAGAGTAGCCCCCGCTCACCGCAACTAGAGAAAGCCCACACGCAGCAACGAAGACCCAATGCAGCCAAAAATAAATAAATTAAATTTAAAAAATAAATAAATAAAATAAAATACACTGCCTGCCATGCTAAAATGTTGCATAGTTCTCCTCTGAAGAGGATTTTTAAAAGTCAGTAAAACAATGTTTTTAAAATAATCATTAGTTATAGTATACATGTTTTAGAAATACATGTGAATACAAAGGTGTTTAGGTGTGTGTGTGTGTGCGTGTATGTGTGTGTGTAAAAGTGGAAATAACTCTAGGAAGAGTAAGGTAAGATTGAGTTCTAAATAGTTTATAACACATTATCTCGTTTTCCCTTCATAAAAACACTGTGGAGTGTATATTCTTAACCCAATTTCACAGATGTGTAACTGAGGCTTAAAGAAGTAGTATAACTTACATGCTATTTCATAGCCAGTACATAGCTAAGCTAGGATTGAAACATAGGTCTGCTTGACTGCAATACTTTTGTTCTCAACCACTCTAGTGAACTATATTTCCTTAGAAGAAAAGAAATGTGGATTATTACAGATGTGCAAAAATTATCAGTAATAACAGGGAAGAAAAGGACAGCTTTTTAAGTAAGGGCTGGCATATTTAATTGAAAGAAACTGTTTTCAAAGAGAAATGTAAATTACAAAATTAGCTGATTTAGACCTATGGACATTAATTTCTTAATCTCAGCTTTTTAACTGCCTATCAGTACTTCAGAATGGCTGGAGCTGTGCTCTGTGAGGAAGTTGCCTTGTCATAGGATATTTGTCTGAAGTTTAATTCATAAACTTTTAAGTATTTGCACAAATTACTTAAATTGGTTTCTTTATATCCCACTATATCCTGCTATGCTTTCTGGCTACATCATTAATTTGCTTAGAAATCAAATGTAAAATCCACATCCTTTCTGCTGCAGAAGATACTGAGTGTATTTAATGCGTAAATATGTTAACTTCGGTTTATAAATAACGAATTGAAGGTTGACTAGAATATGGCTTGAAAATCCATAATAAATTTTGCCACTTTCTTTCTTTAATCACTATTAAACATATTTATTAAAACAACTGAATTAATTAAAACATAATTAAAATCGTTCTTGCTGAAGTTTGACAAGATATATATTTATTTTAAAGTAACAAATACATTATCTAGATTTAATTCATGTTATAAAATATGATCCTATGTGGAGAATTTATTCCAGATAATTAACTTGATTAATTTGCATACATGCAAAAGGAAGGTCCTAAAAATGAATGAAAGCATACATGCATGCATGAATAAATAAATGACTGAATGAAAAAAGAGTATTTTGAGGCTGAACAGAAGGCAGTGGGACAGACATTTGCTTCACTCATGGCTCTGACACAGAGTATTTGTTTAACTGAGAAAAGTGATAAAATTATCCTGAATCACAGTTCTCTCATCACTGAACAAGAGTAGTAGTAAACCATGTACACTCTAAACTTTAGATGAACATTATAAATATCTCTGATTATAGCAAAACAGAACATTGATAAATTTATTCATTGAATATCTTTCTGAATCACTACTAAGTATCTAACTTGTGCTATGCATTTGGAATATAGAAATATATAGATATGACCCTTTCCTTACTATTCATTCCAAATGAAATTAATTTCATGAATAAGTCTGACAGAAATTAGGTAAAAGAATGTATGAATAAGAACCTCGATGTGACAAATGAAGAAGTAACTTCTGTTAAAAGAGAGCAATCTTATAAAACACAAGCAGAAGTAAAACAAGAACAACTGACTATAAAATATGCAATTAACTATTTTGAAAATAAAAATATACTCATTGAATAAATAGGAACTAAAATTGGATAAATCTAGTTTAACTGAGCTAATGAGAAGTTAAATGTATTAGAATATAGCACAGTAGCATTAATTCAGAATGCAGCACAAAACACACAATCATTAAAATTATACTAAAAAAGTGGTTAAGAGACACAATTAACAGTACGAGCATATTTTCAAAGGCAAAAATGGGTTTTCAATGGAGAGAATGGAGGCAATGGCAGAGAAAAATTACTTGAAGAAAAAAACCTGAGAATTTTCCAAATGGATATGTTTTCAAATTGAAAAGTGTTTTTCACACATTATGTGGATGCTACATCTAAGTATAACAAAACGACCTCCAGTAAAATAAAAAGAAAAAAAGAAAGTTTTAAGATGGAAAGGTTATTTGCAAAGAGACAACAATCAGACCAAGAACAGATTTTTTTTTTCATATGCTAGAAGAAAACAGAGTAATATCTTCATACTGCTAAGAAATCTTAGACATTTTTGCTCAGCTAAACTATCATTGGAATGAGGGTAACATAAAGACATCTCAGAAAATAACTAAGGTAGTCATCCCTACAGACCATTCCTCTGTCAAAAAAATTATTGAAAGATGAACTTATCAAGAAGAAAAGTAGACACAGAAGAGAAGATGGTCTGTAAGAAAGTAGAGAGCACATACAAAATTAAACTTACATAACTTGTTAAATTTAATCAACTATGGTCTGCAAAAGGGTGGGGAAAAGATAGCATTAAATACTTGAAATAAGTGAAAATACAACCATCATGACAGGAAGTATAAGTAGATTTGACTCATGTTTAAAAGCAGAGACTATAAAACTGAATAAATAAACAGGATATTGCTTATTATTCCACTCACTGCTTAGAAGATACATATCTAAAAGGACAAAATTACATAAAAATATTAAAAATAAGGTAATTAAAAAGATTGACCAGGTAATACTAGTAACAAGAACAGTTACCACCAAGATGCAGCCGTATTATTCTCAGTCAATACAGAATTTAAACAAAAAGCATCAGTAGGGATAAAAAGACACACTACATGTGAATAAAAGGGAATATTTACAAGGCAGATACAATAATCGTGAACTTGTGTCTAACACGTGGCTGAATACAGATAGATGAGGTGGGAGGGGGGGGAGAGAGAGAGAGAGAATGTGCACGCGCGAGAGAGGGAGAGAAATAGATAGGGAAAAGAATCCAGCAGAATTTGATAAAGCAATTGACAATTCCACAGTTACAGAGTCAGAATTTGAAAAATTAAGCACACGCGGATAGTCAAAATATAGATTTGAAAAAAAACCTGTTTTGACACACTCATGTAGATATACATATATACACCTGTGTGTATAAAATTATTGTACCCAGCAAAGTGAAAATGCGTATTTTTAGAAGCAGAAATAAAACATATACTATAGCAGGCAACTGAGTTCATGGAAAAAAGAAAACCCATGGGGCTGTAACTGCGGGCACTACACCAGATTTGACCAAGGAGAGGGCAATAAGGAGTTTGTGGATGTTTATTATTTAAATCAATTTTATCTCCTGTAGAACAAGCTAAATCAGGGTCAACAGATTAACACTCCAGCTACTAGCTATGATTTGAGGAACTTTAACTTCCTCTTGTACCAGCTCTAAACCTCAATTTAAGACTTCTTTCCCACGTTCCTTCTGAAACACAGTTAACAGGGATGAGAAGGCAGTGAGCTTATGGAGTCCACACATGGGGACAGAAGAGCACAGTGTCTTTGTAGACAAAGGCATAAAAGTGGACACCTATTGCTTCTGCCTCCGTTTTATAGAAATTGCTTTTTCCCTTCCACGTGGTCACAGACGTGGCAGCCAAGTTTATATAAGTTGGGGCAGGGGCAGCCATTATGATTACAGCTCATCCACCAGTGGTCTTTTCTCACAAAGCTGAAGTTTCAAATAAGTGAATCCTGCCCCTGTTTGCTAACTATGTAAGTATGCTTTGCTGTGAGCCATGCTTATTTGCTTTTGTTTCACATTTGTTTTACCTTTTTTATTTGTCTGTTTGCCACATGGCTCCCATGTGGAAGATATTTCACGGAGACACAGAGAAAAATGAAGCCGAGGGCTTCCCCGGTGGCGCAGTGGTTGAGAGTCCGCCTGCCGATGCAGGGAACACGGGTTCGTGCCCCGCTCCAGGAGGATCCCACATGCCGCGGAGCGGCTGGGCCCCTGAGCCATGGCCGCTGGGCCTGCGCGTCCGGAAACTGTGCTCCACAACGGGAGAGGCCACAGCAGTGAGAGGCCCGCGTACCGCAAAAGAAAAAGAAGCCAAAATCCTATGAGGTGAAGCAAAGGAGCCTGAGAGAGAGCCTGATAATCTACAATTCCAGCGTTTGAAGCCTGGCAGCCTCCCAGCTCTTGAAGTGCATGAAACACCCCTGCCTCCTTATGATAAATTCTCCTTTTGGGCTAGCAAGCTCATGCATTTTTCTGTTAGTAGCAATTGGGAGAGTCCTAACCAATTCAGGGAAGGCTAAAAAGGAATGGGGCCGACATGCATGGAAGGGGTCAGGAGGCAGGAAGGGTTCAGGACACGAATCACCTGGCACACCTCGGAAGCATCCCCACATACGACCTGAGCGTTCAGTGGGCAGCATGAAGCCACTGAGGAGGCTTACAATGACCCCAGTTAGAGGACCTGGGGAGGACACTGTAGTGATGATTTCTATTTCAGGAGCTTTGCCCAGGGCTGACCTGCTTAAGGTGTAAACAAATAAATAAATCATACACAATAAAGACTGAGCTGCAAAGAGCCCCAGGGCAGAAAATATTTAGGGAGCCTTGCTAAAGAGAAACCATTTCATGTCTACAGTTTTACAGTTCTTTCTCATTCCCCTTGTTTTCATATGTGTTTCTGGCGCTCGATAGTCATTACTTGGGAGTTCGAATTTTTTTATTGAGTGATTTCTAGTTCAATGGTTGTCCTCCACTTGTAGAGTCCTGCTTTGCCCTCTGCTGTGTCGCTCCGTGCCGTGGAAGGGCAGTCTCCCCAGGCCTGCCCTCTGACCTGCCCTGCCCAGCTGCCCAGCAGTAGCTTGTGCGTCAGCACCCTATGCCTTCTCACCAAGTAGAATAATGATTCATTTCTTCCTTCAGCCAGAACTGTTGCTTCACGCCGGAGGGAAGCGTGAGGACGAAGGGAGGGCGGGCATCCCCAGGCCTGTCTTCCTGAGCGGCACTCCCCACCCCGTTCCTCCCTCACTAGGCCGGAAAAAGAGAGATTTGCAGGCTGCTGTCAATGCAGCAGTTTGAGCTCCAGGCATCTTGCAGCAAAAACTGAACTTTCATCAGAGGCAAACTTACACGGCAATTATTTCAGGTCACTGGTGTTATCATTGTATCCTTCAGTGTAAACAGACACATGGAAGTGACAGTAAGGCTAATGAATAATTTGTTTTAGAGCATTTAAACAGCAAAAATCCTGTATTTCTTAAGGGCAACCTGCTGATTCATGCACTGTAATTTCTAAGGCTTTCTCATTGGAGGAAGTCGTTGGCTTTGTTTACTTTTTCATTCCAATAAACGATTCAGAGATTCCACACCACAACTAACATTCTGTAACACAACTGTCATGCTTTAAAGGCCAGTGATATGGCATTGAGAAGAAATATAGCTACTGACTCGAGTACCCACTACAAATAAACTAGTCAGTTGAACTACAAATTTAGAAATTCAATGGGATTTAATTAGTAAACCAATCAACCAGTCTTTTTGCAGAGTCTCTTGTGAACTCTGCAGTGTGTAACTCCTGCCCTAGATAAAGAATGGATTGGATGTGATCCTTGCCCTGAGGCAGCTTAAAATCTAGCTGGAAAAATACAATTAGTACAGGTAAAGCCTTAGAGAAAAAGATAAGAAATGAGTGTTATGGTAAGATTGTCAAATGCAATGAGTTGAGGGATGACAAAGTGAGTTGGGATAAAGAGAAAACTCCACGAAGGAGGTGGCCACTAAAGGATTGGTGAAATGGGACAAGTGAAGGAGAGAAGGTAGGGGGCGCCGGGCAGATGTAATCATGAGAATAAACTCTAAGCATCTTTCTTCCATATTGCAAAGTTTGCTTCCTTGAACAAAACACTAAGCTATCCAGAAATCTAAACCAACCTATATGTCATTCTCAAAAACAACTATCAACTTTTGGTATCACATGCATGTCATAACCAGCTATTAATCTCCATGAAGCACTGGGCTAATTTGGCTAATTTCAACTTAATTAGTTAGGAAAACAAAAACAAAACATAACACATGCACCACAGAAGCACTGATAGCCATTATTCGAGGGCAATTATAATAGTCCATAAATGCAGGACCTAGCATCTCTATGAACACCAGGCTAAGTACTTCACATACATTATTTTTCACTTTCTGATTCAGGTACTCTTATTAGACCCACTTACAGATAAAGAACCTGAATACCAAAAAATGTCATCAGAAGAAGATATAAATCAGAAGAAGAAGATATAAATCCTAGCCACTCACCTAGTCTCTCCCTATTTACAAAAGCAATATCAACTAAGCAGCAGAAACTTTCAATTTGCCATAATCTGCTCAACACTGACCTAGGTGCTCTAGTGAATACAAAATATATTGTACTTTGCTATGCCTCAAGCCATTTATAATTTACCTGAATTAAAATGAACATACAAGAAAGCTAGCGATAAATATATATTCGTAATGGAGGCAGGCAAGAAATTTTGAAGGAACTTAGAGAGAAACAATGTGGGTGCCAGTAAGTGAGAAAAGACTCAGATGACTTAAACTTTGAAGCATGTAGATGATTTGGAGAACTGATGGAGGCCGGCGTTTAAGTGGAAAGAGCTGTAGAAGCAGAAGAGAATATGAGCACTGAGTATTCATATGACATTTTCTTAGAATAAGTATTATTGCTGGTAGACTACAAGCAACCCCCACTAAGCAAAGTAGAGGGGGTTTGTTCACTTGGGACAAGTCACATTTTTCAAGAGCAGCATCAAATTTTAAGTGCAAGGGGCTGGCTAAGGGAGGAGAAACTATGAAAAGATAAGCAAGACAAGGCAAAAGAGCCAGGGGCAGGCCAGTCGCGAAAGAGCTAAGTGTCCAGGGTCAGGGACATGTTCAAGCATAGCAGACAATCTGCATTAGATCTTCATGCAGGTGAGGGAGAGCTTCAAAAAATCCAGGGAGCAAGGTAGGTCCACTGAAAACTCTCATCTCCATCTCACATCTTCTTGGCCTCATTTCTGACTCTAGCCCTGGCTGCAGCAGACAGTTCCAATAAAGCTTCACTGTATGCTGACATCACCTTGCCTCAAACATGCATTACTGTCTTTTGCCCTCTGGCTTGGAGTCTTCTGGCTGAGTAGCAATGTCTGTGCCCCCAAGGAATATCCTCTACGATGATGGAGAGACAGACCCACGGGGACATGCTTCTCCCTGTCACTCTCAGGCATTCTATAGATTCCTCAGAAGGTCCTGGTAAAATCTAGCCCCAGTTGCCCTGTGAACTCAACAATTCACCCTCTTATTAGCTTTTCTCCTTTTTTATTTCATTTTCCGGTTCCCTTATTCTTGCTCCTTGAGATCACTTCCCAAATAACTACCTGCATATGTCTTTGTTCATTTTCTGCATTTGAGGGAGACCCAGGCTGAACATTAAGCAAGAAGAGACTGTAGAAGGCGGGGTCATGTATTAGGAAAAGGGGCCATGGGTAAGGGATACTCACACCAAGAAGAAACCTGGCATAATTCTAACTCTTACCTTGTAGACACACACCTATCTTCTCTGCAGGAAGCAGGAAGCATCAGTGCTGGAAGAGATCATGGTAATCCTAGCCTCCTCTTTGTGGGCAAGAGGAAACCTGGTGGTGAATGCTAGAATTCGCAGTCTGGTCTCTGGAATTTGAATCAGTGCACTGGCCATTACCTCTTGACGCCTCTATACTATTTCATGCCATCCCTAATAATTTCCAACTCTGACTACCCGAGGATTTGGGGATTGCATGTAGAATAAAATAGAAGTACCTATTTGGATTAGGCTAAGAGGGGCATTTCCTCATCAGGAACAAGTTTTGGCTAGAAAAAAAAGGCCTAACCAAAAAACGCCTATTTTGATGTTTAGTTTGATAAGTGTTGGCACAGAGACAAGAGAGTGGTAAAGACAAGGAAGAAAGAGAATCACAAAATTGCAGTGTAGAGAACATCTGATGTTTTTACTAGACCATTATCCATCTCTCATTATTCTGCCAAGGCACCAGGGCTTTTCTGGGGAGCCACCTTCTGGTCAGTCTCAGTCTGGGGGTTCTAGTCTACTGACCAGGAGTATGCACGTGACCCAGGCCTGGCCAGGCAGAACTTTCTTTCCCGCAGACACAGCACCACTACTCAGGGTGGCTTGATTAGAGGCCTAAAGGGAAAATAAACCTGACTCTAGTGGCCCAAAGTAGTTCAAGTAGACCAGATTCTGACTGATCTGTTACTACTGGGGGAGAGAAGCTGGTTTTAATTTGCTGAGTTATTTTGCTGATTGACTGAAGGGAAAACCTGCCTGCGAAGGAAGGCAATGAAGAGAGATAAAGAGAAGACAGGTGGAGCCTCTGGACACTGTTCCAGCTCCGAGATCCAGCTGGCCATGGACCTTTTGGTAACATGAGCATCCCCTCTATCTCCCTACCCATAATTTTGCCCTATCACTTATCCTAGTTCGAGCGGAATTTCTGTTACATATACCTTAATAGCATATATGTTAAGGCAGAAACTGGTGTTAGGCACGAGATTAGTACCAAGGTATAACAGGTAAGTTCTCTACCCAAAAGGAACATATAATTGATTATTGCCATGATAATCAATCATTTATATTGAGTCAAACATGAATATAAATTTACAATGAAATATACCCCAAACCACATTCTTGAGCACAGAGGGCATATGTCTTCTGAGTTATCTAGACCGTTTAAACTCAAACTTATTTTTCAAAACAAAACTCTAGCTTCACTCCTAACTAAATATTTCTATCTGAAAACGTAAGTTCAGAGATTCCTTCTAACTCTAATGTTTGATGAATCTGTAATCTTAGTTTATCCTGCATGGCATCTCTTAGTTGTTTGTAAAATAATCTTTGTTGGCTGTTGATTTTTATTGCCAGGTTCTGCATAGTGAAGAATAGCTTATCTTTTTACCTGATTAAATAGTAGGTGCAGTTGAAAGGATTTTTTTTTCTAATTTATTCTTTCCCTTTGAGGATTTCTACATACTTGGTTTCTTTAAAGGATACAGAAAGTTATTAATCCTCCAAAAGTTAGATAGTTTCACATTACCCCAGGAACTGGTTTCAGAGAAAATTATGACACCAAGGACTTGGTAATATTTCTCAATGTGTGATAATCTCCATTGTTGAAACTATTACAGAGTAGCAGGTTTTTTAGAGTAATGGGCTAAAATGATCCAGTTTCATTTAAATTTAAGTCAATTATATTTAAGGAACTGTGTTGGGTGAGCAAATACTTAACACATGTTTGCAAGGTGGCAAACCTCTTGCGAATGTTTACTTAAAAAGGCAAAATATTGTACTACAATATTTGACCCATTGTTTAATACAAACAGAAAATACCTCCATCAGCATATATAAAAGAATCTTAGGTAAATAGAGGGCAAAGCAAGGTGCCGAGGTAAAATGAAGAACTTAATGCTTTCCATGGCAGAAACATCTAGATTCCTTTTTTTTTTTTTGCGGTACGCGGGCCTTTCACTGTTGTGGCCTCTCCCGCTGCGGAGCACAGGCTCCGGACGCGCAGGCTCAGCGGCCATGGCTCACGGGCCCAGCCGCTCCGCAGCATGTGGGATCTTCCCGGACCGGGGCACAAACCCGTGTCCCCTGCATCGGCAGGCGGACTCTCAACCACTGCGCCACCAGGGAAGCCCTAGATTCCTTTTGATTCTCATTTCTTCACAGCTGTTGAATACATCTTTGTGTCTCTGTCCCTTTGGTACTATCTTTGTTCAGACTATCAGCCTCCCTCAATGGGTTGCCTTAACAGCCTCTTAATGGATCCCGCTACTCCAGCTTTTATTCCCTCCAAGCAAATCTCACGTTGCTACTGATCTTCCCTAGCGTGAAGCTAATCACATCACACTCCTCTTTACCAAGTACGCTTTGTGTGGAGTTTAAACTCCTTGGCATGGGATGCAAGGTAGTTAATAATCTGGTGGCTACTGAACTAACTTCGCTGTTTCTCTGGAAAGCCTTTCTAACCCCCTTGCCCTGTGCAACCTCTATTAGATAACCCAGTTTAGGGGTGTGTTAGGCCTTTCCCAGTGTATTCCTACAAACCCTGCTATACTCAGACTGGGTGATTTGTGTCTCTTTAATGTCTTAATAGCTCTCTACTGATCCAAATCATAACATTTATCATGCACTATCATGTTTCCCACATGACCACATGACTATATTATGTGTTACTATATTGCTCAACAACCATTAGCTAAATATATGAGTAAATGAATAGTTTTATCTAAGCCAGTTGTTCATAGAACAGATGAATGCAGAATCCATCATTTGATCCTACATTAAAAATACATATATATAATGTGAAACAAATGTCAGGAACAAATTCTACTATTAGTGATATACCTTCAGACATGTTGGCCATTTAGAGAAGTTCAGGAAAAGTATACTGTGTTGCTGAAAGTAAAGCCAGTGACACTTCAGTTATTTCAGAGCAGTTGTTTTGAACAGGGCTGAGAATAAGAACACAATGGCAAGGAGAAAATCATATTTTTTCTGACACTGTTAAATGTTATGTGATGTTTTGGCCAGAATAAGCACAAAAGAACAATAATTCAAGTTATACCAAAAAAAAAAAAAATCCAACGAAAACTTCATTGTGGTTGCCCTTATTCCACATGGAACCATACTGACTATGCATCCAGTTATTCTGTAAATACAGGACCTTGTATTGATTTGCCTGTTTGTTCTAATTACATTAAAGTATAGGTTATAGAATAGATAGCTCTGGGTAGAGTACTTACTTCCAGTTTTCTAAAGGAAGGAGTGCTATAGTATTAATTTCCAGGTTTCTAGGCGACAGGGTAAAGTGCTGCAGTGCTTGATTCAAGACACAAAGTCCACAAAACCTATTCCTGCAACAGCTGACAGTACTAAGGGAAAAAAATCAGACTGGAAGACTGGTACTGGGGATATATCTTTGTGACTACCGTGTTGAGAGTTTAGTGTTATGCATTAACATATAAACTCATCACATACCTCCCCCCACCTCTCCAATAGTCCTGCAAGAAAATGGTACTAGGTCCTACCTTTCTTTGACTCATGTATAATGCTTAAACTGTGCCTCAAAAAAACCTGATTAGTTGACAGTCATAATTTCTGGTCATTTTCCTAAGCTGCAGCTTCCTCTTATTTCCCTGGGCTCAAAAATCACAGATTCATTTTTTTAACTGTTCTCTTTTCTCTGACTCCATCCGAGATAGCTCATTATTTGGGTTATAACTCATCTATTATCTTTTTCCAGGGAATGTCTGAGCTATATCTCTTTCTATTTCTTTTAAGTCCTCTTATACCCCAGCAGAGCAATTATCATGTAAAAGGCCTAGAGGCATTCACCACTTCTATCTGGCAGAAAGAAATAACCTCATGTGGTACTTGGTTTATCTAGTGCCTTGTTCTTTTAACCTGTGAGATCCATTGAACTCATGTAATTGTCACGTCCAAGGCTTTTCCAGGGTTCCCTTTTGCCGACCATATTTACTCTAAACTCTTTCCATAACCTCCTATGTTGTCTGCTGTTCAGTCTCCCCATCTCCTGCCTTGCTAAATGCACTTGCCTTATGGGATTTTAACCTCTTTTTCAGAACCACTCTGCCATCCCAGCTTCTCTTGATGATCTCATTCACTTTGCTTACCATATTCTGCTCTTGCACCTTTATACGTATTATCATTCCTTCTATCTAGGATGCACACACTCCACATTCTACTTCATACGCATCACCTACCTCACACTTTAAATCGAAATTCACCTCTCCTGTAAGCCTGATCTATTGCATCATCAATCTGTCTCTCTTTTCTTATATACTGCTGTACCTCTGCGCACTCTGAGCACCCTGGAACTTATTTTGTGCTATGTTGTCTTGCACTTGCTGATATAGAACTTGCTAAGTTTTCTTAAGATGTTTCTTATTTGCTTGTTTTATATTCCCAATGTGCTCTCAGGTTGAGAGGCACAGATTCCAGGTTCTTAGCATCTTTTACACTCAGAGCACCTTTAATAATGGAGTGTTTTCTAAAGTCCTCACTCAATCCTGTATTTTCTGCAAATGTAACTTAATATGTTAAAACAAAACAACAACAATACAAACTCCGAATTATATTCTTTCCCCACCTCTACATTTATGGTAGAGAAATTGAAACTAACCTCCACATAACTACATAATTATGACAGAGGACCACATCCTAAACCATGTTTAAGAACGGAAAATGTCATGGGCCATGTATGTCTCTTTCCATTGCTAGAATCACGAATTTAAAAGTTGTACAAAGAGCTAATTTCACTTTCTGGCTGGATTCTACTCTTGCTTTATTTACTATGTTACATGAAAAAAGCAACTCATAAACCATTTCTGCCATTAATAATAGATATGAATTTCATCTGAAAATACCTCATTTGGGATGTTTTTACATAGTATAAGAAAAAAACGTTAAACTCCCACTGCCTATGTGAGATAAATAGTTCTAATTAATAGAGAAATCAGTTCTGAGCCCAGAGAGACACACACGTACAGCACATAGGTCCTGTTGGTGACCTTTCAGATATTCCCTCACATTCTCCTTTTGTCTCTCTCTAAGTTGTTGTCTCATTTTCTGTCAGTAGTTCACTGGACTACAAAAGATACCCACAGAGCATAAAAAGAAGCTCAGCCTTTCTCTTCAGAAACCAATTGTGTCACTTAACCGCAATTCTCATCTTCCAAGTCTAGAAAGCTTGCAAATTCCACTCTGAGGAATGTTTGCCAGCCATGTTGGGGTTCACCAGGGCAGCCTTGCTTCTGTGGGGTTTTTATCTGGTGTCCACGTACAGATAATGTGTGGATAAGAACAGTACCTTTGAAAGTTCCTCAGCGGTGGAGCCTCAGACGCTAGTTCCTATGCATCTTACTCTACAGACCACCTGTAATAATGTCAAAATTGCCTATGGTAATCACTGCTATGTGAAAAAATATACCTATTCAATTAAGCACAGAGAGCCAACATGCGGAAAAGGCAGATGTTAAAAGCTAGTGAGTCTGACAAGCACATGCGAATTTAAGAAATGGAATCAGGAGTCTCCTTCTGTTAGTTTAAGAAATTCTCTTGAATTTTTATCACTCAAATGCATTCATCAAACAAGGGGCTAACAACACATGCCCTGTGTATTTCTTGAGGTTTTTCTAGGGCACAAATCAACAATGCTTATGAAAATATTGGAAAAACATATATTTGTGGATAGAGATGTGTATATATAGTGAGATTTAATTAAAAAGGTAGTATTCATACGTTACTATTTTCATTATTTTTGGTAAAATGACAGAGTGAACTTTGATATGTTAAGCAGTGTCAAGTTAACTTACATAGTAAATTTTATCAGGCTGTCTATGTAGACCAATAACATTTCTCCAAGCAAATGCATAATTGTAGCATTAGATAAATAAAGTTTACAACATTAGGAAAGGCTTATTTGTATTTGGAAATGAATAATAAATACACTGTAACATGTAAACAGATTTGAGCATGCCTTGTAAAATCTGTCCTTATTTGCCAGCAAGATAATTCCAAATTTATTTTTCTAATAACCTAGTCACTGAGTAACTATAATACCTATTGATCTTGTTTCATCCAGATCAATACCACATTGTCAAACAGACTCAGTTTTTCTATACACAACATCTGAAAAAATAATAACTGCTGAGTGAAAATACTATTAATCTCTTTTAACTAAGTAGTCATTGATGTAACATTCCAAATAAAACCTGCCATTCCAAGACTTTCTATACATACAGTTCTGTTTGTTCCACTCTTTCAGAACTAGTTTATTATAGACCTGAGAAATTAATCCACTATAACCAGACTATTGCCTGCTATGGCTTACAATGTTACAGGTACATTACATTAGGGGTTTTTAAAACACATGTAGTAAATGAAGATTTGTGTCTTCTTTGAAGACCTTCTTATCAGGATAATACTTTCATAATCCATGCTTAGAAACTTAAGAACACTGTTCTTCCCCCTTTCTTTCCCTGTCCTTTTCTGGTCAGGGTTTTTTGTTAGTTGGCCAGGGTTTGTGTAGACAGGACAGAAGCATAGTTTCTCCTCTCCACATGTGGGTAATCGCTCTTTTATACATCAAAATGACAAAGTTTTATTAAAGTGTTTTTAATTCTACCAACTTTCAAGTCACTATAAGTAACTTAATTGATAAGGTGATTAGATAGCGTCATTTTGGCCACCATATTTATTTCATTTCTACCCTAACTTTCCATATGACTCTCATTTGTTTCTCGCTCTCACTGAATCCTTGGGGAAAAGTGTGAAAATGGTATCTTTCAGGGCTTCCCTGGTGGCGCAGTGGTTGAGAGTCCGCCTGCTGATGCAGGGGACACGGGTTCGTGCCCCGGTCCGGGAGGATCCACATGCCACGGAGCGGCTGGGCCCGTGAGCCATGGCCACTGAGCCTACACATCCGGAGCCTGTGCTCTGCAACGGGAGAGGCCACAGCAGTGAGAGGCCCACGTACCGCAAAAAAAAAAAAAAAAGTTATCTTTCGCAGAAAAATCTTAATAAGGATAGCCACACTCGTTGGCTCCTAAAGACAATGACATTGCCAAAAACTCATGGTTTAAGAAATGAGAGCAAAGTAGTATAATGATAATCATTTTTATGTATGAGACAATATGAAAGGCCCCATTCCATTCATTTCTACGAGGCAGGTAAAACATAGGAACATGATCCTGAGCTTGTTTTGCAATATAGAGGCTGGATATTCTTAATAAAACAGAGTATTATGGAAATGAATAGTGAGGTAGTAAAAAAACAATGCTTAAAAGTCATTTTTGTTACCCTACAAAAACCCTCATAAAACTGATATGCACTTTCCCCCCTGAAATAGTAACAGGAAATGAATTTTATTGAAATAGATTTTCCATCTTGATTTAAACAGAAGCATCTGTTTTAAACTAATGGACTAAAAGAGAAATCCTGCACATGGATCAACCACAGAGTTCCTATAGAACTACAAATTTATATACAAGCTAAAACCTGTGGATAGTTTGTGTCTTTGTAGGATTCTATTTGTAATAGAAAATAAGAGGCAACCACAGGTTTTCTGTCATGTAAGCAGGTGACACTATAAGCTGACAAGAAAATCATAGTACCCAGCTGGAGAATAAACTCAATGGCAATACTCCATTCACTGAAGCATTTGATATTTATTCCCATGCGCAGCCTTGTCCCAAACCGTATTATTAATACATCTACCCCTGAAAGAATGCTCACCGTTTCAGGACATATATTTCATCACATTCTCCTATGAGAAGCCCTTACAACTACACCAAATGCCATGCTGTATATAATGAAGAGCATATACGTGATTGAGTAGTAACATTTTATATTCTATATTATACGAAAGCAGTTTTATATTACCTTAGCACCATTCTTACCGGAGAATATAACATAACTTTATAAATATTCCATTATATATGGTAGTGACTTTAGGCACTGAACTCTGGGTTAGAAAAATATCATTTAATGGTTTATAGAAATTCGACAATATAACACATTATTCCTAATAAAAGTGACCACAGCAAGTGAATTGTATGGGAGAGGTAAATATATAGAGAGTGGAAGGCCAAGAAGCAGTTAAAATATCTGGTGGGTTGTTACTGAGAAAGCTTCACTAAGCAAGACGTGTTTTCATTTTCTATTAGTGATTAGGAAAGTAAACTGATGGTGGATCATTGAAGAGGCTAAAAATGATTTTAAGGATAGGAAATGTATATATACACATTGACACACACATATACACATGCCTCTAAATAATTAATTTGCTAAAAAAAGAGCATTATACCTCTACACTTGTGTAGTTTTTAGTATGCACACATATACAACCTGAGCATTTTAAGGAAATAATTGGGCCTGTATACAAAATACTTTACCTAGACTCGATTTCAAAGTTATAAGGAGAAATCATACTATTGATTACTCATGAACACAATTAATTTTAATTAATTTTTATATATTTGAAACCTAAATTGTACTGCAGAAACAAGAACTGTACTTATAGAGATGCAAAACGAAGCATGTAACATAGAGAATTCTGAGCACCTAGCACAGTGATCAGCATTCATGTATTAGTAACTGAATAGCTATCTATTAATTGCCTACTATATTCTAGGTACTATGCTAAATACCAGGGTATATGATAAAGGAGCATTCAGGGAGATGAATGCAAATGAATAGTTAAAATACAATGTAATGACTAAAGAATAAAAACCATATGATCATTTTAATAAATGCAGAAAAAAAGCATTTGGAAAAATTCACATCCCTTCATAAAAACAATTCACTGCAAACTAGGAATAAATGGAAACTTCTTTAACATAATAAAGAATATCTAGAAAAAAACCCCACAGCCAACCACATACTTAATGGCTTAAGATGAGGAACAGGGCAGGGATGGGATCAGGAGCAAGGCAAGGATGCCTACTTTCAACATTACTGTATCACATTGTACTAGTGGTCCAAGCCCATGCAACAAGGCAAGAAAAATAAATAAAAGTCATAGAGATTGGAAAGGGAGAAATTAAACTCTATTTGCAGACTCCACAATTTATCTGTACAGAAAAATCCCTAAGAATTTACAAAAAACAGGCTGCTAGAAATAATCATTTAGTTTAGTGAAAACCTAGAATACAAGTTCAATATAAAAAATCAATTGTTTTTTATATGATAACAATGAACAATTGGAAACTGAATTATTTAAGAGTCTGGGTTTAAAGAATTCTTTTATGTTCTCCTGAGAAACTGAAATGATTTTGTTCAGGTCAGCTCAACAAAAGGTGTATCTTCATTGCTCAAACTGTTTAATTTCCACTTTCCTCCTTGGCAACATGATAACCAAGTCACAGAAACTGGAAGTGATTTACATTTATGTAAATAATGAATAAGAATTCAGAGAAGTAAAGTGACTTAGTAAACCCACAAAACTAGTGCCAGAGCCTAGACTACAATTTTATCTTTTTTGAGTCTCTGTCTTATTTGAGATGTTTCCCCTTCTTATGGTACTTGTTAATGTTGGCAAATATGCTGTTGCACAAGTCAAGTGGCACTACATTTTAAGTCTTCTCTTCTGTCATCTTTTAAAAATAATTGTGAAAGTGGATATTAGTGTTGACAAAAGTACTGCAGTTTTAAAATAAAATTCTCAATGTTATAAACACTAAACAATTTTATAATTACTAGAAATTATTAGTAGTCTACTCATAATTCTTAATAAGAAAACTCTATGCAGTAGCTTTTGGGGACCTCACAGCACAAACAGCATTAGAAGAAATATCTTAATCAGTATGATATTAACCAGATCATAAGCATCATGGAGGAAAAACAAAAAAACAAAAATGACAAAGGGCTCACTCTGCATTTCAGCCTCTTTTTCCATCTCTTCCTGGAAAATAAATTGCATATTTTGAGAATACATAGGGAAGTCTCCTTTTCTTGTTGGCCTTTCTGTTTTTCTGTTTGGCTAGGCAGTTTAAAATAACAGCTAAAAGCCTAAACCCTAGAGCCAGCCAGCCAGGCTTGCATCTGTGCCCTGACACTTACTAGCTTGTGACCTTGCTTAAACCCTCTAGCCTCAGTTTTCTTATCTCTAAAATGTGTAGCAGTATTCACCTCAATTGAGTTGTATAGATTTAATGAGATCATGCCCATAAAGAGCCAGATATGGTACTGGGTACCTAATAAAAGCTCACAATATTTTATATATTATTTCTCCCTTTTTGATGGTCTACATAGAAGTAGTAAGATATGTAAGTAGTAAGATATAAATGTAGATCTCTTCTTATATATCTTCTTTAGACTAGAATTGCTGACTTTCAGATTTACTACTTAAGTTCCTTTAAACTTCTTAAACACTATTTGTAGGTATGGAATTCATCTTCTGTCTAGGTACTGATTAGTTCTTTAACGTGGGAACCATTCTTAATTTAATTCAGATTCTGGAAACTTGCATTAACTTTTCAAAATCTGCAGAGATGATTATGTTTATGTGGAAATTTTGAGTTGCTTAGCTACAGTAACTTTGTTCTAAGTGTGCTGAAGAAAGTAAGATTATGATTTCTATACCTCAAATATGCGATTCTGACTCATAGTTTTTACACCTACAAATCATACAAATTCTCTATAACAGTGTAATGCTTGTGTGCTGTTTTCAGTATCCTGGAATGCTCACTCCAACTGTTAAACCCACACATCAATTCATGGTTAGTTCCCCTTGATTGCCAGCTGGGGATCACATCCTGCTAAGAGATATTCTAGCCAGGTTATTTTCATTGTCCATCCACCAAAAATCGTGTAATTCCTGTGCCTATTTTGGTTCTTTGTCATACCTGTCCTTTGTTTGTTTTTTGTTTCTTTTGGCTCTATCTCTGGCTCATTTTGGTCAAGAAATTGAATTATTTTCCTGATTTTGTTTCACTGATCTCACAAACTGAACCCTTTCTTCACTCACTTTCTGCTTTATATTTCCCAGTTTGATTTCCAGCCATCTATCTGTCCACATCTGTCTTGATGACCTCTCCCCACCTCAGCTAATTCCATGCTGGTGCTTATACTTCTTCAGCATCCAAGAAGAATTCACTTTCTTTTAGGAATTCCTATATGTTTGTTGAATGAGTGGTGTTCTATACAGAACATATTCTAAAGTACCTAAGATCACAAAGATGTACATGTCATTATGTCAATTAAGTCAAGTGATAATCTCTCAATGTCCCCTCAGTCTTTTTGTCATCCTTCAAGCGAATCAACACTGTCAAGAAGATCAGTGGCAGAAAGAAGCAAATATGCATAACACTATTGGGAATAACCTCGGTTTCCTTTGTATTAGAATCTGAAGTACCATGCCTCTTTTTTTTTTTTTAAACTAGAGTCTACACTGATTACTATAGTAATGATCTAGGCTCTATGAATTCTTATATTGTCAATTATACAAATATGGTCAGCTGAACAAAATGTTCAGAGAGAATTTTTGCCTGCTTTCACACAGAGTGTAATAAATCTAATATCATAATAAAATTAACTACTCCTTAAAACTAACAAAAATCTTACCCTTCATGATACGTAAAATTTTTGTAAAGAAATAAAAATCTAAACTGTGCATTTTAGATCATAGTCATTGAAAATCTAAAATAATTTTTGTCTGAGTATATTTTCTGTACATTCCTCCCTTAAAATAAACAACATAAAAATGTGGTCAATTTAACATGAACATGTAAATCATTTCAAATCAAGCATTATTTGCATCTCCTAGAAAGCTTTATGTAAAAAAAAAAAGATTTAAATGAAAAATGGTAAATATTAGAAATATTAAAATATCTCTCTCTTACAAATACAATAAAATAATAAGGCAGAATTAATTTGACACTTATTTGTATTTGAAATCCAGAATGAAATATAATATGATTATTTTTCATATGAATAGTTGTTTTATAGAAATTTGCAGTTACATAACTTCTTTGGGTAAACATGGCAACATAAGTCAGGTCTGTCTAGGAGGCAAAAGATAGGATGGCTGAGGCGGAAGGAGCAGAGCCCAGGCCATGCTCTTCCTGTCTGCTCTACCACCAGCCAGTCTCCACCAAATCCTGAATAACAACTGATTAGCACTTTTGATGAAGGGCATTGCTATGGAAGTTGCTGTTTGGAGTACTTTGGGGATAAATCTGGGAAACAAAAAATAAGTAAATTCTGGGAATATAGATCAGATTATTTTTGTGCATGAGATTTAAAGCTCACAGTTACTGTATCAAACAAAAAAAAAAAGAACTATAAATTAAACTATTCTTCTGCCCTAAAGATGGTTTTATATTATTACTCCCTCTTTAGTTTCTGAGCGACTCCCTAAAGGACCGATTCTAATTACTGAAGCTATAACAAGATTTATTTTGAATGTTACATATACACTCACAACCAATAATTTAGTTGCATCAACTGTGACTTCTGTGAATTTCACATGAACTTAAGGGCTTTAAGATATAATTACCAGAAAAATCTAATGTGAAAATCTAATCACAATAAACCTCCCAAGGCACATCTAAAACGGAGGGTAGGAGTTGTTCTTTAGAGCACATGGAAAGTAACTCTAACTCAGATTGTATCCTCTGTGCTGGCAAAATCTGGTCAAAGTGCCCCTCACAGAATAGATTTAATATAAATCTGTGAGATTAATTAATTAAATTTTACATCTGAAGAACCAATGTTTACAAAAATTGGTTTGAGCCAAAGAGTAAAGCCCTGTGCAACTCTGAGATTCTAGTCAG
The DNA here is from genome assembly GCF_039906515.1 of Pseudorca crassidens. Lineage (NCBI taxonomy): Eukaryota > Metazoa > Chordata > Mammalia > Artiodactyla > Delphinidae > Pseudorca > Pseudorca crassidens. Next base: position 36,846,365 of record NC_090308.1, read on the forward strand.
AAACTGCATTGACTTGATGCAAGGTTATTTGATTTGATCTCTAAGGAGCAGAGGAAAAGAGCATTTGGGGACACGGTATGATTCTCCTGCAGGTGTCTAATTGGTTGTGGTACAGGTCTCATTAGGATACACAGCACTATGTGTGACTAAAACATATACACGTACACACACAGACTCACATGCACACAACCTTGGGATGCTGCAAAATGTAAATGTGTTTGGTGAAAGGCAATGTAAATGCCTGCTGAGACTGCCAATGACAATGCGATGGTAGCCACGCGAACTTTGTGATTTCCTAATGCTCCATGGAAAATGAACAAAACTGAATATCCTAAGGCAGGAAGTAATCATTAGCTTTGAAAAATCTATTAACATGCAACAAGTTGAAAGATGGAAGCAGAGCAGTCCAGAGTGATCAGGGAAGCATTGCTCTTTTTCTTTACTGTAATAAACAAAACATTAAAAATATTTGTTGTTCAAGCTTTCATGAAACGTATTGCCTGACATGTTCTCCCTTCAAATAGTTGCACTTCTTTCAAGTCTTGACTCAAATTTTCCCTTCTCTATGACACCTTCCCTAACTACCCTGTGTAAAATTCTCATTCCCCACCTCTGCACTATCAGTTTCCTTTAATTTATTCTATTTTCTTTTGTATAGCACTTAGAGTCTGTACTTTCCATCATGTTATTTACTGTTTTGTATGTTGCTTATTGTTTGTCACTTGGCCCATTAGAGGTGAGCTCCCTCAAAGGAAGATTTGGGGATTTTTTTTTTTTTCCTGATGTGTCCCAAGTACCTAGAGCAGTGCCTAGTGCCTGAAGAAATTTGAAGAAATGATCACATAACTATGAAAATCACCATGACCCTCAAAAGAGTTGCTCAGTAAATATTTAAGAATGCAATAATAGAATACTAAGGCCTCTAAATGAAATCATTTTGTGATGGTAGAAAAAGACTGTCAGGTGCTGAAGGGGTTGGAAAATGAGAACAAAGGAATAAGGGGAAAAGTGAAGAAATGAAAAGTAGGAGTGCCTTGAAGAAAAGAGAAAACAGTTTAATCAGATGCCTCAAGGTTTTGATATATTTGACCAGATGTCAATAATGATCCTAGATTGACCCTTAACCTCTCTGAAATACCTATGCTGCTCAGTCATTATAGAGTAAGATTCTCTAGGAATGTGTTTCTAGATAGAAGTCTCAAAATGCTATATAACCCAAGAATAAAGTTCGATATATTTTAAAACTATATTTCCCTTTGTTTTCTTTTGCTGTCAAAAATCATTTCCTTTGCTACCTCCCATGGGCTTTTAGTGGGAAGAGGTCAGTGAACCACTTTCTGATGCAGTGGTATCAAACTTGATAGCAGATGGGATGATCTGTGGAGCTTCTGAAAGTGCAAGAACTGTTAAATGAGAACTCCGGGGATGGGATCCAGGCCTGGTTGTTTTTTTTAAGCATTCTGGGTGATTCCAATATATAGCTAAGTTTGACAACTATAGTATCTGAGAGGGATTGGTCCCAGGACCCTGCTATAAAATGGCCTGGTGCAGTCGACTCTCTGTATTCACTGGTTGAATTCATGGATGCGAAACCCACAGATACGGGAGCTGACTATACTGAAAATTCCCTATGCACTCACTTACTGCATGAAGATTTGTCAATCCTTGAAACTCAGTTTGCTGGAGAAGCTTTTGAACCTGGGGGCTAATCGTTAATCTGGAGGCAAATCAACCATCTACCCCAAACTGAGGCTACAGAAACGAACACTGGCAGTGTATCTATAACTTTAGCATACCCTAGAATCACCTGGAGAGCTTATTAAAGTGTGGATTCCTGTGCCTCACATCTAGAGATTCTGATTCAGTAGGTCTGGGGTGGGGCCTGAAAATTTTCTTTGTAATGATCTTTCAGGTGATCCACCTGCAAACTAAAGTTTGAAAGCTGTTGCTCTAGAAAAGGGGCATTTTGGGATAGAGATCATCAGTCTTCTGGGATAGCCCTGGGGGAAATCCAGTGACGGGGGAATGATCACATCCCCGTTCCAACCTTCTTATGACAAATATACAGTGAACCTCAACAGCTGATTTCTCAAAATCCTAGGTGACTCAAAGTCTTCAAGGGTGGCCCAGTTCTAAAATGGATGATTTGAAAGAACAATATGCTGGAACAGTACGCAATCCCTGATATGTAATTAATAGAGCCACCACCCACATCAGTTCCATGCACATGTGTGATGCGTTTCCAACTTTCTGTGATATGTTTCTGATCGCGGGTCCTCTCTGTGTTACAATAACATTTGGTTCCTGAACGTCTCTCTTCAGGCGCTTCAGGAATACAGCCTAGTTAGTATCTGTCACCCTTGCTAGATCTTGCACTGCTTGGAGCAGGGTCTGCCACGTTCATCTTCAAAATCGCACTTAGCAGAACATTAAGCACACGTTATAGGTCTACAGACTTTTTCATGGCAATGTCCACGGTTCCCACATTTTTAATTATGATTCCATATGGAAGCTGGTGAGATAAAAGGATATAAAACTAGCACTGGTTAAAACAATAACTCTTCCTATAATCAGCTCAATAGCTCACCAAGGCAAAAATAGTTCTCAGCTTCCCACAGGCCTCTCAGATTGACCCTTCGTGATTATGTTCCTATTAAACATTTCCTTTATTGCTTTTAGGACTTTATTTAACCCACATAAAACTACTGGGGGGTACAAAGTGGTTTTTCTCAATATATTCATTGGTAAGTATGGTTCCAGGTCCTATGACCCGTGTGGGATGACATTTCTGCTTAACACTGGAATGGTCTTGACCAAGACCATTAATTCAAACAGAAAAAAAAGGGAATCTCCATCAAGGCTAAACAGAGGAGTTAAAAGAAGTTCCCAGTGACACCAAGACAATAGCTCACCACTAAACTGGCAGTTTGCGCAAGGGGAGGCTTTGTCACTTGCTATGCATATTTTGCATTTGCCAAATTAGGCACCTTCTTACATAGGGGTGTTGGAACGTGAAAACTCACAAGAGGATTTTTACTCAGTAAAAATTCTCATTTTTCCAATACTAGGAAATGCAAGTAATATTAATATGAGATGAACATTCCAAATATCTCTAGAAGTGTGAACCAACAGACCTTAGTCTTATATTAGAAACTTTTCACATCATCACAGTTTAATATTTTTCATAAACCAAGAAGTTTATGTGCCACAATACCAGAATAAAGAGTCCACATTGCTTTCCACTGAGGCACAGTACTTCTATCTCCTGGAGGACATTGCTGCATTTTCAGGTGATGAACCAAAACTGGAAAAATACCTGTCATTGTGCTGATTTTCTTAAGAGACTCACGAGACCATAAATATTTTCTTTCTTTCCATTTTGGATCCTTTATAATATCTTGATTTTTTAAATATCTTGTAGATTTATACGCCTGGATCTCCCATCTATCTGCATTTCTAACTAAATGTCCCTCCCACCAGTAAAAACACAACACACTAACTGCAGCAACATTCTTGGAGTGACCCACCGACTTCATCCATTGTTGACAGTCCTCCCACCGAGTTCCACCAATCCCCCACCAAAACGAGACACAGACCACATTTACTTGTAGAGGTTGGGGGTACAGGTGGTTATGCACTATGTTGCAGGGCTGTCAGACAGGCTGTGGCTCTAAACAGAGGCCATATGGCAACAGGCTGGCTTCTCTGTTGAGCCCTGTGCCTGTTACTTAGTGGGAGGATGCTCTTCTAGTGTTTATGTTCTTAGATCTATTTTAATTTTCTTCATGGCTACTTCTCTGTGACTCACTGTTGGCTTCCTGTTCTCTCTGGCTACTAGGTAACATTCAGATAATTTTAGCAACTGAGAACATTCAACATAAGTTTATTCGGGTCTTGCCTCTCATCCATTTACATTTATTTTTAGTCTTAGTGGAACATAAAGGACATGCACTCTTGGTTAAATTCTTCTCTGATCTGCCAATGAGAGATGGATTTGAAAAATCTGTGGAAGGAAGCAGGGCCTCTTGGAGGGATGAAATAGGAAGACCATCACCCCATGGTGTATTTGGGGGTAATTCTGCTTCCTGTGTAGCTGCAATATGTGACATGACTTGTGGATGTTGTCAAGTATACATCCTTTCCATTATTCTCCAAAGGATGACTACAGTTATGGATCTGTATACAAAGTGCTTTTAGGTAGCCGTGTTAGCCAAGAGATCACTTAAGCCACATTTAAATTAAAGGAGAACTTGGCATAAATCATCTCTAGGGCTAATTCAAGAATAAAATCAGTAGGGGGAGCAAAAGGAAATTATTTTTGAACTCTCCTGCACTTTCATATACATGAATGATTTTATAAATACATTTGAAGAATTATTTCAAAAGTGGTGAGCCCTTTTGAGGGTCAGCAAGAGTGCATGTGTTAACATGCTGCATTTGTCAAATTGAGGAATTGATTTTTTACTTCTCCTTTAATTGTACTTGGCTGCCGGGTTATAAGGGACAGCAGCTGGGAAGGGGGTTCAGCAAGGTGAGAATTGGTGACCAATTCCTTGCTTGCTGTTTTTAAATTTTTGACAAGTAAATTGACTTAGTGGTATTTGGAGAGTATAAAGATGAACCCTTAATCACCCCAAATATTTCCTCAGTTGGCATGCTCATGTCCGAAATCTCTCAAGACCCAGAGGATGGACACATAGGAAAGTGATGACTCATTTACATATTAGTTCAAATTATTTTCAGTTACTTAGTTGTTGGTATTAATATTATTATTATTGAATTATTTTTGTCGGGTACTTTCTAAGAACATTTTTTAGAAAAATGGTAGCTAAAGAAAATATGAAGAAGGATTTCACTGCGATAGGCTTTGAAATGTGCAGAGAGGAGAAACTGAGTAAACCTCACAAAAACTGGATGAAAGAAATCATTTTTTTCTATTTTTAATTGCCTTGGGCTCTCATGTGTGCGCAGTCTCTCAAAGAAGGTACAAAGTGACCTGTGATTTTCTGTCCTATTTGAAGAAAAACATCCTGAACTCGGGGCACAGCCAGCTCTCAGAACTGCCAAGGGTAGAACTCATCATGTTTTTACCAGACTTAAGGTTAAAACGTCTTTAGCCTGTTTTTCTCTCTGTTTGATCTAAAGCAGCATTTATAGAGGTATATTTATTTCTAAATTAAGATACTCAAGATATGTAATAGATATCAATTTGAAGATTTTAAAAACCAATCTCTGGTTGGGAAATAACCTATAAGTCAACTATATTTTTCCTGCTGAGGACTTAGGATAAATCATTGATCTCTGTTTTCTTCAATCTTGTCACTGCTGGTGCGACTCATTTGAAACTAGTGCTGTCAATTCTGTCCTCGGCAGCACAGAGTTATCAGAATATATGCATCAACTTGCTTCCAGGTTTTCCAACAGCTCATTATATGTATGATGAGATGAAGTAATTGTTTTGTCATCAAACTAAAATGTATATTTTTAAAACATGTTTTATATATGTTTACTAATAGGTAATGCTGAAAAAATGCAAATAGAATTCTCCCTCAATATTTTGTGGAAAGGAATTACCTGAAATATTTTCAGGTTATGGGTATATATCGAAATGTTTTTCAATAAAATGCAGTTTTTGAGTAGTCAGACAAAAACAGTTACGACAAGAAGAGCTATTAATTAAAATATCATGCATAGCCTCTATACCCACCATTTAATTCACAATTATCTCGAAACAAGCTGAAAGGACTGAGGACTCAAACGTCCATGCTTTATAAAATGTCAAGTTAAAGGCCCAACTGTGAACCAGATTGCTTATGATACAGGCCTTTCAATGGTAAATATCAAATGCATAACGGACAGCATGAATCTTTTAAACTTTATAAAGATGGCATGTGGACTCTAACATTTTGGGAAAATTAAGTCACTAACATTTATGAAGACACATGCATTTAAGCGCTACACTGGATCCCTCTTGATTAATTATATGCATGTTGAAAAGGCATACATCAGATTCTACCATGATGTTAAATGTCCTGGTTAAAGAAAAGATGCAAATGACTTCTCAAAGTAATTTAAAATAGTATGGGAAATAAGGTCTTATTCAAATGCCCTTAGACAACAAATAAAATTCTATTTTTAAGATAAACTGAAGAAACTTGGTTCCATAATTTTAAAATGTGTTGGACTTGGTCATTTCTAAAGTTCTATGGGATCCAGCATTCTATATAATAATAAGTATTATCATTTCTTTCACCAAAGCACTAAGGATTTTACCAAATTTCAAAAATCACAGTAATTATTCCTCTGAGGACATTGTCCTAGTTAGGGAATAATGGGAAAATGACAGAGATTACATGAATTGTTCATGTGTTAAAGAAGCTTTGGTTTGAATAGATTTAGAATAACATCCCTTTGTGTATGTCTCAGTGGTTAGGTAATGTTTCTTCCGACATTTGTTCTAAAGAACATCAAATCCCAAATCTCCACTTACTTGGATCTTCATTTTGAAATGAGCATAAAATTAATGTCTATATTTATTTGGCTATAGCCCCTTTAAGTCCAATATTTTCATAAGGTAGCCTTTTAATATGCTGCTTTCTAGAATTGTATTCAATCACATGATGAAAACAACAAAATCATTGAGGGTAGACTTAGAAGACATCAGCCAAACCACCTGGCTCTGCTTCTTGCTCATTTTAAGGATGATGTGAGAGAATTAATTACTTTAATCAAGCACCTTGGCTTCTTGCTCACAAATTACTGGGTGGGTATACATGTAAATGCAGTAATTTACTGAGTGAGTGGCAGAGAGTTAGACAAGTCATGGGCTCAGAAAAAACTTCTGTTCAGAAATGCAAGTGTTATAATGCAACAAAATAGAGTTTTAACTAGCAAGATAAGCCAAAGGAAAAATAATTAACAATGCCTCACAATGACCTATAAAAAGGCAGTCTGTAATTACACTGTTAGAAGAACAAATAAAACGTATATTCAGCAAAGTCATGGGTAAATTTTACCACTCATCCACAGAGTTGGCATTGTCTTCTTTCAGTTCTCCAGGGTCATAAACTTTGTGGTCATTCATGATCGCTTTCCTTCCTCCACCCTTTCTAACTCCTGTTGATAATAGCATATTCTCCTGAATCTTAATCACCAATCCAATGTCTCCATGCTGACTGCCCAGTGAGAGATACTCCCTCTATCATTAAATTGAATGTGTAGTCATCTGCTGGGGTGAGGAAGGATGTGGAAATCCTTCTTCATTGGTTTCCATGGTGTTATTTACCAGTGTGTGATTCCCCTGTTAAGGAATTCGAAGTGACCAACAACTTCAATCTCATCTGAGTCATCCCTTTGCATTAAAGAGCTCTGTTTGGGGTTGAATTGTGTCCCCTAAAATTATATGTTGAAGTACTAACCCCTAGTACCTGAGAATGTGACCTTACTTAGAACAGTCATTGCAGATGTAATTAATTAAGATAAGGTCATACTTGAGCAGGGTGGGCCCTTCATCTAGTAAGACTGGTGTCCCTATAAAAAGAGAAGAGATGCAGAGAGGAGAATGCCATGGGCAGACGATGCACAGGGAGAAGACAGTCATGTGATGACGAAGGCAGAGATTGGAATTGTGCAGCTGCAAGCCAAGGAACACCAAGAGTTGCCTGTGATACCCAGAAGCCAAGGAGAGGGAACACAGCTCTCCCGACACCTTGATTTCAGACTTCTAGTTTCTAGAACTGTATAAGCCTAATCTCTTGTTGTTTAAGTTTCTAATCCTTTGTTACAGAAGCCTTAGAAAACTAATACAACTTTAATTTTCTCTAATTGGCTACTTTTAACATGTATCTGAGTCTGTGTCTTAAACCCAACTTAAATTCTCACTTATACTGCAACTTCCCTAAGAGCAGATCCCATGGATTCCCTAAGAGCAGATCCCATGGATTCAATTTCCTTAAGTTTTCCTCACTTCAAATCCCTTTTTACCATGCCACTCGCCTTGGTATCATGTTGAATGCAGGGATTAGGTAGATCTTGTTGTCTTACTGAACATCTTATTACAAATGTGGTAAAGAGAAATCAGGATAAGGTAGAATAATAGAAAAATGTTAATATTTTGAGTGTTAAGGTCATCTTTCCTTACTATATGTCTATAAAATAAGTGATATGGAAAGCTGAACACCTTTTATATCTATATTCATTATGAAAATATACATAGAATGCTGTAGGGACTTATAGCTGAGGATATGATATAGAGAAATGCTTGGACACAGTTGAAGATGGACAAGATAACCACCAAAAGCATGTATTTAAACCTAGCATAAAGCCACCGTAATTAAAATGTGGTACTGATGTCAAAATAGAAAGATATACCCATGGAAAAAATACAAAGTTTAAAAGCTCTGTAATAGAAATATAAGGTAAAGGTAGCACTTCAGTTCAATACAGGAAGGGAGATTTATTTGTTTACTGATGCTGGGAAAACCAGTTAACTACTGAAGAATTATGAAAGCTAGATCCTTACCCTCATTCTACATCCTATGGATTAAATATGTAAATTTCACAATAAAAATAAAAGTGCCCAACACTGATAAGAATGAAATTGAAACAGACCCTTTCATACTCTGCTGGTGCAAATAAATAGTGGTAAGGCCCTCAGGTTTTGCACTATCACATGCAATCTGGTAATGTGTTCAAAGAACTCATCCTTTCTTCTTCAGTTATTATATCTTTGGAGCTATTAACTTTAGCAAGTATTCTAATAGCAATGTCACTTCATTCATAGATTCGGAGGCTTCAATGTGCACATGAGTCACCTGGAGATCTTGGTAAGATTACAGATTTTGATTCAGGAGCCCTGGGGAGGGGCCCAAGATTCCGCCTTTCTGTCTAGCTCCCAGGTGACTGCCTATGCATCTGGTCTGAGGGGTCACGTCTTGAGTAGCTGTGCATTTGAGATCATGACCAAAAATACCCTGCAAAGGCCCCAGTTACAACTTCAGACCCATACATATGAAGTCTAAATAGCTAGTGAAGTACATTTGTTTCTCAACCTTTTCCCTCTTTCTTCCTCCTACATGAAACACTGATATCAGTAGTTTACTGAGAAAATAGTTCCACTAAAACAATATTTCCTGGGCTTTAGAGCTCATTACTTCTTTGCCCTGGGAAAGTTTCCACTTGCAACTGCCCTAAAAACATTCTTAAACCTGACTTCCACCATTGAGTTAAATTCTAATGGCTGAGAGAGGAGAAAGGTATGAAAAGCTCAGTTGGGGCCTTTCTGGAAAGTTTAACAGCTCTTCAATGCACTGACCCTTTTGGGATGAGGCAAATCCACTCTCACTCCTGGGGAGAGACTGCACATTAAGGTGCACTTGATCAGCCCTGACTGCTCTGCACTCTGAACAGCAAAGCTTCATAGAACACTTCCTTTGACCATCTCCAAATTTGAACTTGACAAGGATGTAGTTCAGATATAAGGCAACAGAAGAAAGCAAGAATCACTTTTGAATACAACACCTTCTGTACTAGAGAAATGAAAGGTTCTGTTTTATACCTAAACACCAGGGGGTAACAGCCCTCACAGAGGCTCACTAAGGCTGTCATTAGAGTTGTTGAGTGTCAGGGCAGGCAGTTGGCTAAATAAAGGAAGAGCCTGCAGAAATTTGGGCGGAAGGCCAAAATAATTTGAAAAATACCTCCGGTGATTTGGACATGTGCTCCACCCACCTGCACCCACAATGTTTCCCTGTGGGTCCTGAGTCACTATCCCAAAGAGTGAGGACAGAATGAAAATAGTATATTGTGTTAAAAGAGCATCTGAACTTCTGCCTCTCTGTTTTTGGATTTAAAACTGTTTGTAAGATTTAATGTGGTGATAGGACTTATTCACTTACAAAAAGGCAGCTCATTTACCATCCTGAATCTTGTGCTGGCCTTTGAACACAATCTCTAGACTAGTAGAAGTTCCCAATTAAAGAGCTGTCTCCGTATGGAATTATTTCAGCAAAAGCTCCTTCTTTTTACACAAAACTAAAAGTCTATGCCACAATTATGAGTGGTAATTTGATGGAAGAGGTTCTGATGTTAAAATACATTTGACGTCTTTTTCCTAGCGTGCTTTATAACCTTTTCATTTAAATACATTGAATTTGTTCGACCAGCTATAAAGAGCTCTCTCTATTGAAGAGGGTCAAAGGCTGCTTGAACTTCAAGAATACATTAGGAAAGTGAAAGAAGGTAGAGGATTCCACTGAATATAAAATGTAGATATGATCCTGCAATCCCACTGCTGGGCATTTATCGGGAAAAAAAATAAGTCAAATCAAAATGATACATGTACCCCAATGTTTACAGCAGCACTATTTACAATAGCCAAGACATGGAAGCAACCTAAATATCCATCCACAGATGAATGGATAAAGAAGATGTGGTATATATACATACAATGGAATATTACTCAGTCATAAAAAATAATGAAATATTGCCATTTGCAGCAACACATATGGACCTAGAGTTTATCATACTAAGTGAAGTAAGCCAGACAGAGAAAGACAAATATCATATGATATCACTTATTATGTAGAATCTAAAAATAGAATACAAATGAACTTATTTATAAAACAGAAATAGATTCACAGACATAGAAAACAAACTTATTGTTACCAAAGGGGAAAGGGGAGGGGGAAGGATAAATTAGGAGTTTGGGATTAACAGATATACACCACTGTATATAAAATAGATAACCAACAAGGACCTACTGTATAGCACAGGGAACTATACTTAATATGTTGTAATAACCTATAATGGAAGAGAATGTTAAAAAAATTATATATATATATATGTATAACTGAATCACTTTGCTATACACCTGAAACTAACACAAATTGTAAATCACTTATATTTCAATATAAAATTTTTTAAATAACATAAAATATAGATAAGCACAAGCATTTTTTTTCACCTTGAACATGAAATGGGATCTTAGTTTTTATTTCTCTAATGCATATTTTAGAACCCTTTGGCATAGGCTTCATTTTCAATTTAGATCTAATTGTCACCTTTATGAGTTGTATGCTGAGATGTAATGATATTTTAGGGATGGCTTTATAAAGCCTTTCCTTCCATTTCCATGATCAATGCATCATAATTACCAGAGGTGGAAGGCAGAGGTGATGAGAAAGTCCTTAGTAATATGCTCAGCCTAAAGGGAAATGTGTCCACATGAAGGACATGCAAGTATGTAGGCAAAAGCACACTTGCCTCAGCTGCTATTTCAACTACCTGGTTCCTTCGAGTCCTCTGATGTTAAACTGGGCATGATCATTTAGTTTAGACTTTCCAAAGTAAACCCATATGCCTAAAATCACTTATCGTGTAATAGCCTGGAGCCAAGGATGTTTAAAGCACTGGCTCTCAAACTTTTTTGATTGTAACCCCAGTATAAAAGATCTAATACATACTGTAGATATATAGCCTTACTCTTGCTGTGTACAATGCCTGCTGATACTTTTAAATCAATTCACTTCAATTCTGTGTTTTTTATTCTAATGTGATGAGAAACAGTTGATCATATAAAAATGACTAGCTTGTGCTCAAAATAATTTAAAATGTTCTCATTTTAAAATGTAGAATTCAGTGTTGAGAAACAATGAGTACGCTGTTGATGAGTTATTCTTCTACCATCTATTTGTATTCAAAAAGCACTGAAAGAATTTTATAATCATTAAAAGCAAAAGTTAACATCAAGTTTTCTTAAATAATGTGCCATGTTTCTCTCAAAAGGGCATTGGAAATCAGCCCAAGTATGAAAAACAAAAATAAATGAAGCTTTACCGATGTTAAAGTATAATTTTAATAAAGTTAAAAACATCATTCCCATGCAAAAATATAGTGAGCATACATCAAAGATTATTTAGTGTATTAATGAGTGAACCAGCAGAATGGTAAAGCTGGCTCAAAGGAGGATAGGAGCCAGTGTAAAGTAAAGAATGATGAAATAAGTTTAAGTTAAATATAAAATATATATAACCTATATATAAAATAGGTTAATGTTCTACAGAATAACAATAAAACAACACCTGTGATTCTCTATTAGAAATAATTTACATCTCTACTGCACAAAAAACACTTACTATTTATCAATCTTCTCATATTCATGTGTAATTTATTAAAGTCTGTGCCCTGATCAACAGTAAATAGCATATCAAAAAAAATTACCTTCCTATTTAGAATGTCACGTTTTCCTCAGAATGTTCTGCTATGATAGTGAAAGGGCATGCAGAAATATTTTAACCTAATTTCTAAGACTTAGACTACTGTTCTTAAAAATATGAAATGTTCATTGGTAATAACTGAACCAGATTTATTTTTGTAGCTTCAGCACCTTGGACAGTGTCTGGCACAGAGTAGGCATTTGATACTTTTTTTTAGTGAAGAACTACTAATTCTTACAGAAATGAAGGGGGCTTCTAGTTGGCATAAAACTCTACAAGAGAACACTTAGTATTAGTGTAACCTTTCCATACCTAATACTATTTTTTAATCTATACAGACTGCTTCACTCACTCATCTAGTTCTTATTTTGTGAAAATTCTTGCCTGACCCAATACAGTGTAAGTAGAAAATATTTTGGGCTATTTTCACATCAGCACAAGTAGCCTTATCACTCTTATTTACAATATGAAAATATGAGTGTACCAAACAGAAACATAGCCTGAGGGTCTCTATGAATGTTATCTGGAGGATCTTTTTCCAAGGTGCTTTCTGAGAGTGGCAGTCTTTGAATAAATCCCTATGATTTTCCTTTTAGACTTGGCTTAACTGGTTGAATTTTGGGCAGGGCTGGAGAGCTCAATTTAATGTACAAACACCAGTTAAAAGTTATAATTGATTAAATGCTTCATTAAAATCAGTAACAAAACAAACTAGGAATGTACAACATTCACATGTAGAAATCTTTAAGTGAACAATATGAACAATGAAAAAACAGGAAGACATACTATTTTCTTGGATAAGAAGACTCAACATTATAAAGGTGTTAACTACCTAAAAATTAATCCATATATTTAATGCCATTGTAATAACTGCATATGACATTTTTCTAATCCAGGCAAGATGATATTAAAATTCATTTAGCAAAATAAGAAGCAAGAATTGCCAGGAAAATTCTGAAAAAAGGCTTGCAATAAGAAATGACTATCCTTAGCAGATATTAAAACATTTTATAATGCATAAGTCATAGCAAGAATGATGATGGACATGAATAAATAAACGGATCAATGTAACAACAAATAAAGCCCATGTAAGACCACAGTTTGAGATTCAGGGAACATTTCAAATCAGTAGCAAAATAATGGATTTATTAAAGAAATAGAAAAAACTTCTGAAAAAGTAAGGTTAGATCAACATCTCATATACACCAAGTATCAAAACTTTAAATATAAAAATAACCCATAAATGCACTAGCTGAAATGAGAATATTTTTCTGCAATCTTAAAGTCCAACTATGAAACGTAACTCAAAAAACACTGACAAATTTGATAGCATAACAAGTTACACATTTCTGTTCAAGTGGAGGATTTGCATATGCATATAGTTCTCTCAAAAGGCACAAAGTTTATCTGCAGGAATTCACAATAAACTGATAGTGAGTGGCTGTAGGACACTCAATGGGTGGCAGGGAGACTTTTCACCATACATCCATTTATTCTCTGAACACATATCACTTATTATTTAAGAAGAATGTAGCATAAGGGACAATGCACATATAATTCTGAAATGTCATGGAGTGATCGCACCTTTAATCTGCAGTGTAACCAAGACAACCCAGGTCTCAAAGAAAAGCTTTCTTCTTGGCATGCTGCTATGCACCACCCTCTTTCAACCTTTCAAGTCACCTCTTGGTGTCATTTTACACAACTACAAAGGTTTCCACATCTCTAAATTTATATTATATGCCCTGTGCTAATCTGTACGACCAGACAAAGAAGCGAAGGAGAATATCCCTCCATGTAAGCTGTCCTCTAAGTAGGAGTTCATGGCATTTTCCAGCATGCAGATTGTGAGGAAGGGAGCAGTGGGAGAAAGAACGAGAGAGGTGGGTCAGGACATACAGGGCTCTGAAGTCTATGTCAAGGGGTTGGACTTGATCCTGGGGGCTGTAGAGAGCCACTGAAATGGGGAGTACAGTCATCCAATTTGCATTTTAGAAAGGTAACTCGGGCTGCAGTGTAGAACACTGATTGTACGGGGCAGGTAGGGGAGGTAGCAGCATCAGAGTGCTGCTGGTGGACTGGACTATCTCCCGTACTACAAGAGGTTACACGCTCTATTTAATTAACATCTTGAAATGTTTTTCCTTTCTTTCCCTTCCATCACAATTAATCAGAGCTAACTTATTTACTGTACATTAATTATGTGGCAGGCATGGTTCTAACACTGTTTCATGCACTTCACTTACACCTTGCAATAACCTTATGGCATAGGTAACATTCCTATCCCCTTTTCAGTGGATGGAAAACTGTCACTGAAGGTTCATGAATATGCCCAGGTTCACACAAGTGGCAGAAGTGGAGTGTGAACCAGCATGTGGGTCCAGAAACAGTGCACTCCGCCACTCGGCTGTAGTGGTTCCCCATGGGCTAGGACTTCTGTGATGACAACTGGAATATCTTCCCTGTCTCCCAGACTTCCGGTTTCAACTCAGCCAACCAGCCTCTTTCCAAAGGTATCTGCCTCAAGCGTTGCTTACATCACCTCCCTTTTCTGCTTTGTATTGCAGAAAGCAATACTGCTTGTCACTGAAGTTCTCTTTAGTTATTTAGCATCTTTCTTATGGCTGTATCTTTGCATAAAATGGGACTCCTAGTTTTTTAGGCACACTCACATTCAGCATCTCCTACAAGGCTCCCATTTTCATGAAATCATGAAAATTAGACTTTTAGTCTAAAATCCTTTCTCCCATCTCCCACCAATGACTGCATTCAGTATTAAACACTCCAGCATATGATTGTATGTTATCTTGATTTATGTTGCGAGCATTAGTCCTATCTTCCCATTTTAGATTTTTTAAAAATATGAGCATCTCTGTCTCATTTCTTTGTATTTGTTGCAGCCCAGACATGGAGCAGGAAGTCAGTACATACACAGTTAACTGAAATGTTTTCATTCAACAGCTATTGCTAGATTGATGTTTCCCAAATTTGGCTTTCAACTCATTCCATGAAAACAAGTCTGTTAAAAAAAATTAGTTAAAATATTTAAACAAATTTTTCAGAAACTTTCATATGCTAATAATGAAGTAGGAGGTAGACTAAATTGTATTTGATTTCACCACAAAGCCCCCCTCACCTTTTTAAAAGCACAATATAACAACAGCAATAAAGATTAGTAACATTTACTGTGCATGGACTATGTTTCTGGTAATATGTTAAGCCATTGCCATTCATCATCTCATTCAGTACTGTTTGTGTCTCTTGGAATACTACTACTTTTAGAAAGACAGTTGGAAAAAGCTCATCCAGATATATTCATAAAGTCACTCAGGTAATGATTTCTATTTGCATACTCTTTTTCTGTCCAAGAAAGTAGAATGTGATCTCTTTTTCACATTTGGGGGAGGGAGGGAGAGTTGGAGGAAGGTGGTCAAAAGCTACAAACTCCTGTTCATAAGATAAATAAGTACTAGGGTTGTAGTGTACAACATGATGACTATAGTAAAAACAAAAAAAAAAAAACCAAAAATGAAAGTAGAATGTGGAGAATCATTAATGCCCCCAAACTTGAAAGCAGAGTGTATTTTTAAATGAATTGCAGTATTGGGAATTCTTGGCTTAGAGAGTCTTTCTTTCGTCCATATATATAATGCTATATAAATCTTTCACAGAGCTTCGGATATGATCACAAAGACTCTTAAATCTAGCTGAGACCAAGGGTCCTTCCATTTTTTTAAACTTCTTTATCCTCTGGGATCTCAAAGCCTTGTGAAGGGGCACAAAGGTTTTCTTCTGGCTTTAGCTGAGTTGTCCCCTTTTCACCTCCAGACAAAACTATCAGTGCTAATAGGTTGGTCTGCGATGAATTCTCTAAAAGTTAATATGGTCTTCATTTCAGCCGGAAATACAAGAGGAATCGGATAGCTGAGATAATAATGAGGAAAAGATAATTTTAATATCTTGGTAATTCGATAATTTGTCAACTTTTGAATTTTCTTAAACCCAGAAAGACTATTTAGGATATGGAGCTCTCTAAACTTGTGTTTTTGGTTTTTTTTTTTTTTTTTGTCTTTTCTCTTTGCATGGACTACAAGATCCACAATTTCCAATAAGACCTGTTTATAAGTATTAGAGGCATATATAAACCGGTAAAAATAGAAAGCCAAGAGTTCCAAAAGAGTTCAGAAATACAGTGTCTATTGATGACTAGGATTACAAAAATATTACATTTAAAAGGACTTGAAATAATCATCTAATCCTTTTTCTTTTTATGTGAATATTTCACTTAATGACATGGTGAGTTAGTAGACAAGATAGGTATAAATATTGTTACCCTTGTTGTTTATCCAACAATACCCTTCTAATAACAGTCTGTTTTGGCAGTACTTTAACTGATGCAGAAATTATTTCGAAACCTATATTAATTACCAAAAATGTCCTACGTACTACTCACAGCATGTAAAATACCAAGCTCTCTGACAATGAGAATCACTGACATACAGTGAAAAAGAGAGTAAGAATAGATAAGATAATCTCAGACATGATAGAAAAATCTTTCCCCAAGAAGACATTCAGATTTTCTTTGATTTTTATCTTGATGAAAAATATGTTTTCACTATCACAGCACTAACATAACTGTGGTCTATGTGTTTTACAGTGTATATATCCGGTTTCTATCATATTTCAGCCAATATTCCCTATTCTTGGTCAATATGTTGAGATGCCGTATAAGTTCTGTCATTCAAAACAATCCTACTCCTGCTCTCCTAGGAGAAACATGTTTTTGAGAATTTGTGATGTGCGACTTTAACAGAAGTAGCCTTAGACTTCCTACTTGCTTTCTTCTTTTGCCTGCTTTTTGTTTTAATTGGTATGATTCAGTAGTAATTTAGTATAACTCATTTAAAATTGGTAATAACTACTATCAAACAGAATACAAAGTATGCTTAACAAGGAATTCAAAATGTTTTTGTAAAAAGTTTTTTAAAAGCTTCAGGATGACTACTCGCCTATCAAGTTGAGAGTTAGGGCGGTCAATATATAAGAAGTACCTACCGTATGCCAGATCTCTATATGCTTAACCGGGAATAAGGCAACAGTAAATAGAACAGACATAGACCCTACCTTGTGAAACTCACAATCTCTGTGCAGGCCCACAGTTAGCATGCTAAGCTCTCACTAAACTCTGTACCTCAGTTTTGCTAGCTTTTACAGCGTGTTCTTGCTTACGTCTGCCCATCCTTTCCTGTCAGGTCCTTTCCTTCACAAATAGTCAAGGGCATTTCTGTACTCTGAAGGCTCTAGGCTGAGAATACAATTCAATCTGTTTGCTTGGCTTTCAGGCCCTTCATGCACGGCCCCTGCCAATCTTTCTACATTGTCCCTCTGCTGCACATGACCTGATACAGAGTTCTGTCACCTGGCACACTCAATACTGCATGAATGAATAAATGACATTTTTTGGTAACTTTCTCCTACTTCAAACTCTCTTGCCTTTATTCCTCATTTAGGCTTTTTGAAAACAGGAAGGTATATTACCCATCCTGTTCTTCTTAGCTATATATAGTCTCCCTGAACAGCTTATATGGCCACTTGGTTGGGTTGGAGAGAAAATAATACGTGGAAATACACATTTTGAGGACTTCTTATATGTAAAAATTGAGATGCTCAGTTTCCTTTAGTGTGGGGAGACACCTCTTTAAAGTAGAACAGTGAGGATTTTTAAATTTTTGTCTATTTTTCTTCTTTTTCTAGAAACAAATCTAAAACCATAAAATTTGAATTTTTCCATTAAAATTTCATAAAAATTTATTCATTAAAATTTGCCTGACATAATTATTAGTTTGATCTGTTTATTTTATTTTTAACTTTGAGGCTTGGTAGCAATAAGAGAAAGTAAACACCTAGAAGAAATAGTATGTACCATGCAGTAAATACTGAACATTTTACTCTGCATACACTGCATGTCCTATCTCAAGACAATTATTTTCCCAACATCTTTTGTGTTGTGTTTCAAATCATACTCCTCACTTTTTCCTTTTTACTGAATTCTGGAAAAAAAGTGCCAGACATTAATATCTCAGCTGGAACAACCAAGACCACATATTATTGAGGTTTCTTATTAAAAGTGGCATTTTCATTAAAATCCCCTTCTTCACTATGAAAAGCCATGATGATGTATTACCTATTTTGAACAAATGTGCTGCATAAAGTGCCTAGGAGGTAATAACACAGTTTAAGAAAAAAATTAAATATGATGGCTAGCCAAATGCAATTTACACATTTGTGTTTTTTTGATGGCAAGTCATATATCTTGTAAAGAGGGATACACCTGAAGCATGAGTAGAGAAAAAAAAGTTTGTAATTTTACAGAAATAAAAATATATTAAAAAGCGTTGCACAGGGCTTCCCTGGTGGGACAGTGGTTAAGAATCCGCCTATCAATGCAGGGGACACGGGTTCAAGCCCTGGTCCCGGAAGATCCCACATGCCGCGGAGCAACTAAGCCCGTGCGCCACAACTTCTGAAGCCCTTGTGCCTAGAGCCCGTGCTCCACAACAAGAGAAGCCACCGCAATGAGAAGGCTGTGCACCGTGCCGAAGAGTAGCCCCTGCTGGCCGCAACTAAGAGACACACGCAGCAACGAAGACACAGTGCAGCCAAATATAAATAAATAAATAAATTAAAAAAAAAAAAAAAGGGTTGCACAAAATCTAGAAATTTCAGAACAAAAAACTCCTAAAGCAAAACCAAATGAGTGTTCAATGATACCCTTTATCTTTTTTCAGATAAGAACCTGTTGCCTTTTACCCTCTTGTCCCCAGGGTGTGAAGTGACTGTCTCTCCCTCCCTCTGACTCCCCCAGGAGTGGCTGGGGCCTGCTGGCTCCTGGGAAGGGGTGGATTTGGATGGACCATGTCACTGTCCTTGAGGGCAGAACTGGGAGCTCAGGTACTGGGTTGAAAATACAATACTGCCATTTGCAAGCTATCTGACCTCATACAAGTCCTCTCATCTCCTTGTACCTCACTGCATTCAGCTGTAAAAGAAGACTTTAAGGAATGTGAGTACAAGTCAAAACCCTCATCTTTCCAGTATAACCCACCCATATTCTAGTGTCAATCTATTTTCTCCACATTTCAAATACAACGGCCACAACCACAACAAAAAGATGGTACACTACCTATTCCCCAAGCAGCATCCCTAGTTTCCAGCTCCATAATATGTTGCCATAACTCCTGCCCCCACCCCGCCTCTAAATTCTACTCATTTTTCAAAGTCCAGCTATGAAGCGACTGTGCTGTGGTGCCTTCTATATCCTCCACATACTGCACTGGGCTGGAAATCATCACAGGCTTTGCGAAATTCTCCCAGTATGCGATATGTAATTCACTGAAGCACCGATCCTTTCCTACCTTTCAATTCATGCACATGTTTTTACCTCTCTGCTACATTATAGGCTCTTTGAGGGCAGTACCAAAACTTACTCATCTTTATATCCTCCTTGGTACCTATCAATAGCCTAGGCTGTAGCAGGAATTTAATGAATGTTTATAGTGTCAATGAATATTTTAAAAAGTTATCTCTACTATTTTATTCAGTAGGAAGATAAGAAGATATAAGATCAGAGTTGTGAAAACCTTGGGAAAGTAAAAGTTTTATTGACATGAAAGGGATGATGGCTGGAATACTATACAGGCACATTTGACAAGGGAATAAAAATTCTTGAGGGTTATTCACAACTGACAGAACTCTGAGGTGTGACTTGGCTACGGAAGAAATTCCTGGGCTATAAGTATAGCTTTACGAGAAATTGAGATAACACGACTGGAGAACATTGGAAGAAGTAAAATGCCAAGGAGAACAGCTTTTTCAGAGCTGTCAAGGCATCTTAATTTGTTTTCATGCAGAAAGACTTCTCAAACTGCCACTATCTTGTCTTCTTGTCATAGCAAAGTTTCTATAGATTGTGTGCCAATTCCACTTTCTTGGTAGCTACAAAATTTCACCAAAGTTTGATAAAGCCACTCCTGCAAGCCAACATGTTAGAGTGTTAGAGCCAACATGTTAGGCTGACTTTGTCCGTGGTTTGGCACCATCCCTGGGGGAAAGTCAAAGGAATCAGAGATGGATCCTGAAATAGTGCTGCTGAGCCTCTGCTGGAGGTCCAAATCAGGGAGAGGTCACAGTAACTCTGCAGAGGCAACATCTCTTGGGATCATTCAAAATGTCATTGAAAGAATTAATGACTAAGTCTGGGACTGCAAAGGATAAGCAACTCAGGCCTTGCTCCTCCAAGTGTGGTCTGCAGACCAGCAACCTTGGCATCATCCTGGGGCTACTTAGCAATGCAGATACCCAGGCCACCATCCACATTTACTCAGTAAGAGTCTGCATTTTAGGAAGATCCTAGGTGATTCATACGCAAATTAGACTTTGAGAGGCACTGCTCTAAGGCAGGGGATGGCCAAGAAAAAACAAAACAAAAGTTTTTGTACCTCATTGTGATTATAAAAAATTTTTAAATCATAGAAGCAAAATTTCCCATTCAATTTAAATAATGAAGATATTTTTAACATAATACTCTTCAAAACTAAAGAAAATAAAGCTGTATTATTAAGATGGAAATGAAGGGGAAAATAAACACCTAACCTAAGATATTGCTTGTGATAATAAACGGACTTCATTTCCTTTCCAAAATGTTGTCATCTGAATACGGCATTACTGAAAATATGTAAGTACTTGCTCAGAACACCCCAAATTAGTCATTATGCATGCTGCTTGCCTGGTCCTTAATAGTCATTTATAGTTAGTAGGCATTTATTATACATCATCATAAAGCAGAGAATTAACCAATGAATACAGAATATTAATTCCATTACAATTATATAGAAATATTTAAAATCCTAAGTACAGTACTTTTCATATTAGTAAGAACAACATGGCTTTAGAAAAGTATCCATATAATGAGTTCCCCACTTTCCTATTTTACCAATGCCAACACCTGTTTTTATTTTTTCTGAAGAAAGCTTAAAACGGATTGCAAAATCAGGTTTTTCCTCAATCAAAGCAACACTCATAAACATAAACATGTACCGACTTAAAATATACAAAAGACTTTTTGATGACAATCAAATGACTTTTATGTACTCACACTGTGCTGTTTGGAGTTCAGTTCAAAATTAAATATATTTTGGCCTCAATTATATTTCAACCTAAGTGAAGTTCACTATTCACTTCAATATTGTCATTATTTTAGGTATATATATATATATATATAATATCAATATATAATAAAATATAATATAAAACTATACTTACACATTATAGTTTTTCAAATTACATGTATGGTATTCTCTCATTAAATATGTTAAGTTCAGGAAATCCTTATTAAAAGATCACAGGTTTAATAAAAGCCAAATATTTTGATTTTAAAATGCAGTGTAAGAGTTTTTTAAAAAAATTAGAATCTTATTGTACTTGAAATATTGCTGCTTATATTTAAAGGTGTTTGTGAATATTCTTTTGTGTGTGTGTGTGTGTGTGTGTGTGTGAATATTCTTGTGTGTTTGAATGAGTGTATCTAAAAAAGATCCAATCTTAGTGCTAATACAAAGGGAGCATATTTATTTAGCGAGTGACATGTGCCAGGCACTATGCAAAGCTTTAAGAATTCAAAGACAGTATGAGTGTTCCTTCTCTCAAGGAGTTCAGTTTTGTAGGGAAGAAAGACAGCTAAATCAATGCAATACTATGCATTCTGCATTATGACAGAGGTATTGGAATAGGCATATCCATGATGGAGTTTGCTGTCTAAGGATTGGTCTAGAGAAATCAGAAAAGTTGTCTTGTTTACATTTTCTAGAAGCAAAGCCTGTGACAGATATTCTTGAGAAAGTGATTTTTAGAGAGGACGTTCTCAGGGCAAGGGGAATGGAGAAAGGAGAATAGGAGGGGGATAGCTAAGTATGAATGTTGTCTCATATGAAGAAAAGTTGCAGCCTGGTCTCAAAGGAGGCTCTCACATTGGTTCCCACTGAAGCAAGGGGTTCTGTCAACCAGTCATTTGTTGTGGGCTACTAGGGAAGGTGGGAGGTGCTGGCAAGGTTCTCTCCAGGAGGATTGGCAGGACTGGAAATGTTGGAGTTTATCGGGGGGAAAAAAGAAGACACATCAGCATAGGAGATAGTATAAGGTGAAGATGCAGAAATACGAAATAATGGTCCCTATATGTAATGATCAAGGGATTTTCCAAAAGCACAGGGAAAAGATTGTTCCAACTGACAATTAGCTATTAACTATAGAAGTTAGTTCATGTAATGTTAGCAGGCTAAACCCAGAGGACATACTTCCTGATCATTATCAGTCAATTATAGGACAGCATGTCTATACAGTTTCGATGTTTAAGACAAAACCTATTTCAATTTATATTACTCTGAATCCACAGGAGTATTTCTCAAATGAGATAATGCTTGAAGTATATTTCTTCTTCTTATCATTTCTATAACGCAGAAATAACTCTATGACATTTCTATAGGTTAAAGTTGTCATATTCACTGACTTATTTAATTCATCTGAAGCCTTAATACGTGCCAAGCATTATTACTAAATATGCTTCTGTGTGTTTCTGATTTAGCTCATTATACTTTAACAAAGCCCCACAGTAATAAAATGTGTGATTGATTCAATTTTCCCTCAAATATTCTCAATAATAATAGCTAATATGTTATGCATGTGCTTACTGTGTGGTAGGCATAGTACTAAATCCATTACAGTTATTTTCTAATTTAATCACTATAATAACCCTATAAATAGGTACCATAATTAACACCATTTTACTGATGAAGAAATGGGCTTACAGAGGTCAGTGACTTGTCTGAACTCATCTACTTGGTGTGCAAGTCTGTCTGTTGACCACCATGGTGTACTGTTGACAAGAAACCAGAAGGACTAAATTTCAGAAATTAACCAAAGGCAAAAATTTTCAGTATGTTCATTTTTATCCAAGTTGATCTGGCTGGAAGTTTCATGTTATATTTGACATATGTGTGTAAAATAAAAAATATTTCTTAAATTATTTGAATCTGGCATCTATGAAATAAGGCTATTTTACATTAAAATACCACATAGGATGTAAGGACACCCTATTGTAAAGATCAAAGGAATTATATACAGTAAATTAGTTAAAAATCTAGGATACAGACAAAAACATAGTACCAAGACATGTGAACATATTACTTACCAATTAAAATTATCAACCTAGTCCTCAGAAATCTAATGACTCTAATGAACCTATTCTTTTAGAGGTAATACCTACTGCACAGTTGTGTGAAAAATCATAAAAAAATATTAGAGTATTCTGTAACCTATAAATGTCAGTAACAGGTTAGCTATTACAATCAAATCGAAAGGGTTTCCTTTTACTTTATTTTCTTATATTTTTACTGATGTGAATCTTTTTCTTTTTTAATCATTTATTGTTATTGGCTTCCATGGTCCCCAGACACCATGACTGTTGCCCGTACTTCTCTATTGTAAATTTCATCTAAATTCTAGAGGCCTTTCTCAGACAAATGTGAGCATGTCCTTATGCAGATGCTACTCTTTTGTTTCTGTTCTTTAAGGTAATATTTTAAGTTTACTGGTTACCACCAATCGAAATAGTCAAATCGTTTTGATTTTCATATGTTGTCACTCATCTCAGTTACAAACTTTATTACTTGCATGCTTTGGAATTGAGAACATACTCTGTCATGTCAACTTATCTAGTAATTTACAAATTTTAAATTTATTAGTATTGTTGAACATTCTCTTCAAAGATGGTCACAGGCTAGACATAAATCATTCACCACACCTGTGATTATTCCTTCAGGATACATTACTAGCTATGGAAGTACAAGGTTAAAAATGGTACAAAAACTTTTAAGGCCCTTGATTTATATTTCCAAATTGCTTTAAAAAAAACTGCCCTGTGTTATACAGTAGGTCATTATTAGTTATCTATTTTATATATAGTAGTGTGTATATGTTAATCTCAGTCTCCTAATTTATCCTGAAACTCACACAACATTGTAAATCAACTTACTCCAATAAAAAAATAAATAAATGAATAAAAAAAAAGATTGTGCCCATCTGCACTCCAAATGTAGTACATGATAGTACCTTTCGCATTGCATTCTTAACAACATTTCATAGCATTTATTTTCTGAAGTGCTAAGATGTCTGTCTTATTAATTAGAGAACTGAAATTCATAAAGATTAAACTATTGTTCAATGAATAAATTAGTAGAAGATTTGAAAACAAAACATAGAATTCAGGGTTAAAGTACAGCACAATACAGCACAGCTCAAGTTCTTGAGTCATGCTAATGAGTTCTAATCCCTTCTCTACCATTTACTGGCGTGTGACTCTGATCTCCTCACCTGTAAAATGGACATAACAGTAACTATAAGTTACTTTTGGAAATGAATGGATAACACGTGTGTAGCATTTATCTAGTGCTTGCCTCACTAATGAGGGCTCATCATTTTCTGAAAACTGATATTTACTTTCTCTGAAGATATTAATTTCAAGGAATTTTAACCTAAATGTTGCAGTCAGAAATTTCTAAATATAGAAAATTATGTATTGCAACTTGGCATATACCTCATGATAATAAGAGAAAACTAAGTAAGTTGATTCTAAAATAAATGAGCTCTTTCTAGAAAGTATCTTCCCTCCTAGAGCTTCAGTTAAAAATTAGATATGATCTTCAGGACTTAGAAAATATCATCAATTTTGAATAATACAGCAATTAGACAAAATGGTCTCTATCTCTTTGTTCTCATTTACAGGAAGATAAACATAAGAACAATTTTTTTCCTAATGGTACTGAACTGCATTCTCTTTTACTAAATACTGTCAATTTCCATGCATAGAGATTATAAAGTAGAAGATAGTCTAAGTGAGATTTCAAACTAATTAGCCTCCTGTCTGACATATTCACTGACAAGAAAAAAAAATAGTAAATCACAATTTATTTAAACTCACATGACTGAAATTAATGATATTACTGTTTGCTATTTTAACACGTAGGAGAAAAACATACAGAGCAACATAGTTCCACTACTGAACATTTGGTTATTTGTATTTAAATACATTTTTTTTCACCTTTTAAACTACTAGCTATTAATGTCATAACAAGGAAACAGTGAACCATGGGCAAGGATTATTATTATTATTTTTTTTTTTTGCGGTACACGGGCCTCTCACTGTTGTGGCCTCTCCCGTGGTGGAGCACAGGCTCTGGACGCACAGGCTCAGCGGCCATGGCTCACGGCCTAGCCGCTCCACGGCATGTGGGATCTTCCTGGACCGGGGCACGAACCCATGTCCCCTGCATTGGCAGGCGGACTCTCAACCACTGCGCCACCAGGGAAGCCCCAAGGGCAAGGATTATTAAAATAACAAATCTATGACTCTATATATTCTTCTTCCTTTGAGAGAAATTCCACAATCCCTTGCCACATGTACATAACTCCGTTTGGAAACTACTCATTTGGCCTCACTCTTTTCATTGATGATGTTGACATATCAACTCATAGTCTACTGGGAACTGACTTGTTTTCTTTCTTGTTTTGTTTTGCTTTTGCTATTTTCCAGGGTGCTCCAAGAAACTTGACTGACACACAAACACTCTAGCTGAATTTTTTTTTTTTTAACAACTAATCTTATGTGTTTGAAGTTCTACTGAACAAGGTCAACGTATAGCTAGGGCCAAGTAACAATCTAACCTTGGCCTTAAGAGTTATGCTGTCAAATCCAGCTCTTGTATGATTATAACACTACATATAGTTTTAAAAAGTGAAATGCAAAGACGATGAGGTCATGCAAGATCTGACCTGTCCTCCACTTGGTATCTCTCACAGACAAAGAGGATGAGGAACATAGTACGGTAATTATCACAGTGATGATTATTCTTTATCATGATTAAAAAATGTGAATATATTTGGTGACTTCTCCATCCATATTTTTTTCAGTACTTTGAGTGACTTAGACAAGGCATCAGTGGTGAAGTCAGAAACTAGAACATGATAATTTGAGGTCCTAATTTTCTTAAAACTAAAAGTGGTTGTGGAAGGTATAAATGATATGACATGATATGACTGTTCAATTCCCACTACTGAGATGTTTAACCCATACAAGGAAGTTTTCCAGGAACTTAAAAGTGAAAAATAAGGTTTAGCGTTTGTAAATCATAATATCTGAAGAAAACAAATCTCATTCCTTTCCTCAATTTTTTATTCTTTCAATAAATATTTATTGAGACCCTACTTTGTACTGTGTACTATGCTAGGCACTTACAGTCTTGGAATAAATTAAAGCACCGACTTCAAAGAACTTATTATCTATATATCTATATATATCTATATATTATCTATATATTGACAAGTGCTATCAGATGTTACAAACAATTGAAATAAAAGAGAGGAGAAAATAGTTAATCCCTCTCCGTCTCTTTATTAACAAGCATCTCCTTCCAACTCCAATTACCATGCCCAGAGGAAAACAGTACATACCTAAAAATAATCCATGAAAAATTGTCCCAGCACAATACAAATTTTATGAAAATCATAATGGAGGAATCATCAAAAAAAAGCTAATTTTATTATATTGCTTCCAGGGTTCAGAGTTGTCTCTCAGAATCTGTACCATCCCATGAAATCAAACTAGTAATCTCTCTCCATCTGCCTATAATCTTAAAATGAGATTGGAAAGAAACGAAAAGGCATGCAGGTATGCTTATTTGAGGCAAACTTTTTTATCCCACATTGTGCTCTGCTTTCAAATTTAACAATCAGTTAACAAAGATGCATTAAATGGTAATTGCTTACATCAGAGATTGGTGATGGACATACCTGGAAAGTGGATAGCTAATCCCAAGTAGCTTTATTTTCCCTTTGAAAATTTATAAGTGACATGGTTGATGGTGCTGTTTGATTTTTTTTATTCTACTGTAGCTTCTGTTCTGAGCAGATAATATGATTACAGAAACAAAGTATAAATATCTCATATTGCCTGGATAAGGTTATGGCTTAATT
The DNA here is from genome assembly GCF_039906515.1 of Pseudorca crassidens. Lineage (NCBI taxonomy): Eukaryota > Metazoa > Chordata > Mammalia > Artiodactyla > Delphinidae > Pseudorca > Pseudorca crassidens. The sequence goes on from NC_090308.1 coordinate 36,873,661, forward strand.
TAATTATAGTAATTTACAGCCCCATTGCACAAGGTTGTTAAAAAATGTGCTGCTTGCAATGGGCAGTAGGTTGACACAAACTAACAATGTACATTTAAACTAAACTACCTCATTAAATTTTAAGATGCCATTATTCCTTGTCTTATTATTATTCTAAATACAGTATTGTGGCTTCTATGACTCATACAGAGCAGTTTATGACAGACTTAATTTTGAGGCGTGCTGCATCAGTCATACTTTTCTTTCAATTTAAGTGATGTACAATGTCACACATAGGGTTGTCAAGTTACTTAAGGAAATTTCCAGTGTATTAGCTGCCATTGTCATTAACATCAAGAACATAAACAAACATTACTCTGAATAACTCTAGGAAGATAGGAAAACAAAATCACGTGAAAGGTGTTACAGTGCAAAGGAGAGAGAACTGGACTTAGTAAGAGATCTTATGTTGGCACATTCTTAATTTCCTCTGTAACCTTGGGCAAGTCCACTTTCTGGGGCTAAATTCTTTCGGAGCAGATATTCTCTGAGCTCTCTCTTAGTCTTAACACTCCAAAACACCAGGAAGTCATTATAAAAACCTTATAAAAGCAACCTTCTGTTTGCTTCTAAACATGAAATAGAAACATAAAGGTAAGAAGAGCCTTATCTCCAATATGCAAGGATACTGTTTTTTCTCTTTTATAAGAAGGTATGTTAAATCTCTAACAATTACTGCTGTGAGTGTTGGAAAGTGAGCAAATCCAACTGTTCAAATAGATATTCCTTGTGGACTTGCCACATGGTCTGCAATTCTCATATTAGTCACTATGTTGAAATCCCTTGTTAAAAGGTCACATCATTTGGGAAGATTAATATATTAAAATTCTTAGTAAATTAAACTGGTGGAATTTTAAGAGTGGGCATATTTGCATAGTTTAGAAATTAACTAAAAGGAGGATTTTCTTGTGCCAAATGTCTGTCTCCATAATCAGATAAAGGCTACTCTAATAAGGTTGGAACCTCATCTTCTTCTGTGGTATTTTGTTTTTTGTACATTGAAGGGACCTTGGTAAATAAGAAGACTATCAGCTTCTAGACTAGAGACCTTGAATGAACAGAATCATTGGAAGCAGAACATCTAAATATATTAAGAATGTAAGTGAGAAATTTAGACACCTCTGGGCACATGGGCAAATAATACTGTTTATGAATGGGAATGGATATTTATTTTCTATGATGATTTGTTTCACCAAATACTTTAGCATAAACTCCTTAAATTCACAAGTTATAAGACACACTGCTTGAAAGTTACTTGGAGGGGCCCAGGAAACCTCCTTGTGGTTCCTTTGATTCGAGTCTTGAGCAGACTTTATGCATAACCTACCAAAGACTTATCTATAACCTTGGGAAAACATACATTTAAACCACTATCTTAGCTTAAATTATTGATAGATTATCATAGTAGTCAGAACTAAGATTTGTGAAGAAACACACATAGGATAAAAAAATTGTAGATTCAGATGGTGGGCAAAGCAAGAGTCGGACTTGAAGGTCATATCCATCCAATGAGATCTCCCACTTGGCTCTCTGAAGAACTAAGAAATAGTGTGAACAGGATGGGTACATGGGGAAATAGGAAAGGTGATGAAACTAGAAGTAAACTTTCTTTTTTCGAATTCTATAAAGGACAGGTCCTCAAATCCCTGCAAAAAATGTTGACTGATTATAGTAATAAAAAGCATCAGAAATTCCTAGAATGTTAGACAATATTAAGAATGGACCACACTCAACCTATAGATTTGAGGCTCATATCATTCCATTGCCTAGCTTTTAAAAATGTTACTTTAATATAAAGCAGTAGAGAGAATTGGTAAAGTCAAGATCAATATCCAAATATACAGGAGAAGAGCAAATAAATGTGAAAAAGTTCTAATTAAAAACAAACAAAATGAGATACATTGCACACATTCAAAATAAAAGAGTAAGAGGTTTTTTTTCAGTATTTCCCTATTTGAGGCATTTATCCCATTTCTATTTTTACTTTATAAACTATCCTTTATATTATACCAAATATTTCACAAATGGGTCCCTATGAAATCCTGCTGTTGTGACATTCCGATGTTGAGGAGACAAACTTCATATTTCTTTCAGCTGACTAGCAAAAGAGTTTTGGGAAATATTCAGCGCACTCCCTGTGTTTCAATCTATTTCATTTTGTTTGAAGTCCCTACTGTCTTATTACTCTCTATTCCTTATAACATGTAAAGGATGAGTGAGAAAAGCCCTGGGTTAAGAGCTAACATCAAGAGTGAAAATGGAAACTCAGCAATCTTTGGAGTCAGCTTGTTAAAGATGAAGGTGGGTCAGACACAATAACTAAGACAAAACTCTTCCACTCAGCTTTATGAAAGAAATCCACACGTCTCATACTTAGAGTCAGAGTTATCATCCAGGTGACTCTACCTCTTATGGATCTTCATAGCATCAACCTAGTTGCCTGTACAACTCATAGTATACTGGATCATAAAGAAGGAGCTTTGACATTGACTTGAACGTATAGTTTTGCCCAAATGCCTCACTCTATAGATGGTGATTTGAGTTGCTGACCTGCTCACAGGCGGGGCTTTATTAGAGGAGGGCTCAGGCAGAAGCAAACAGAGATCACAGGATGGGGAGGTCACCTGAGGGAACCCCAAGAAAGCATAACCAGCTGTCATTACTCTGAGGTACTCAGTAGGAGATGTAACACTTAGAAGAAATAAAATGTATAACACCAAGCCAAAGAAGCTTTTATTCTTTATAATACATAAGTGTCCTCAAATCCCTTCAGCATGGTATGGTAAATTCTCTTTGGTTGAGAAGTATACAGAGGAGGAAGAGAAACAGGAGGAGGAGGACAGAGTCTGCTCACACTACTTACGACTTGTTGGTGTAATGGAGAATGGAACCTGGTATGAGGCAGTGGTTCTCAAACTTTAGAAAGCATCAGAACCACTTGGAGGGCTGATTAAACATAGATTTCTGATTCACTAGATCAGAAGTGGAGCCTGAGAATGTGTATTTCTAACGAGTTTCCAAGTGATGCTGCTGCTGGTCTGGGGATCATCCTTTGAGAGTTATTGGTATAGGGCATAGCAAGAACCAGAGTGAGAACAGCTTAATGTCTAGCAGAGCCATTTTTGATGCCCAGCTCAAGGCATGAGTAATAGGTGAAATCTAGTCCTGAGCCATGGGACTGGCTTGTATTAGCCAGGAGGAATAGGCATCTTTTGATAATGTTCTTGTTCAGAAGGAGCTCCTTTTTTTTTTTTAATGTGCACAAGGTGCTTTCTATGCTGCCAGGAGCTTGTTGAAGACAATATAAGCTATCTTGTTTAGGGAATTTTTATATGCTGGGCACCTTGCTAGAACACACACACAGCACATGTTCACATGTATGTATATATTCATGTATACTTGTGTATTCATAGACACATCTATGTATATTTATTCATATATGTATGCATGCACATATGTATTTATGTATGTGTACTCTTATCTCTGTAAAACCCTGCCTTGGAGGATTTTTATACATACGTATATGTGTGTGTGCATGTATGTATAGGCATACCTCAAAGATACTGAGAATTCAATTCCTGACTATTGCAATAAAGTGAATATCACAATAAAGTAAGTCACACACATTTTTTGATTTTCCAGTGCATATAAAAGTTATGTTTAACCATTGACAAAATGAAAAGACAACCAACTGAATGGAAGAAAATATTTGCAAATGATATGACCAATAAGGCGTTTATATCCATAATATATAAACAGGTCATACAACTTAATATCCAAAAACAAAAACATAGGAAGACCTGAATTGATATTCTTCCAAAGAAGACATACAGATGGCCAACAGGTATATGAAAAGATGCTCAACATTGCTAATCACCAGAGAAATGCAAATCAAAACCACAATGAGATGTCACCTCATATCTGTCAGAATGGCTATCGTCCAAAAGACCACAAATAACAAATGTTGGTGAGGATGTAAGAAAAGGGAACCCTAGTACACTGTTGGTGGGAATGTAAATTGGTGCAGCCACTATGGAAAGCAGTGTGGACGTTCCTCAGAAAACTAAAAACAGAACAAATATATGATCCAGCAATCCCACTCCTGGGTATATAGACAAAGAAAATAAAAACACTAATTCAAAAAAGTACATGCACTCAATGTTCATAGCAGCATTATTTACAATACCCAAGATATGGAAGCAACCTAAGTGTCCATCAACTGATGAATGGATAAAGAAGATGTGGTATATATCAATGGAATACTACTGAGCCATAAAAAACAATGAAATTCTGACATTTGCAAAAACATGAATGAACATAGAGGGTATTATAAGTCAGACAGAGAAAGACAATACTGTATGTTATTACTTATATTTTGATTTAAAATATAAGTAATTAAAAAACTAATTAAAAAAACCCAAATATAACAAAACAGAAACAGACTCACAGATATAGAGAACAAACTAGTGGTTACCAGTGGGCACAGGGAAGGGAGGGGGCAAGATAGGGATAGGAGAAAAGAGGTACAAACTAGTATATAAAAAATAAATAAGCTACAAGGATATATTGTACAGCACAGGGAAACATAGACATTATTTTATAATAACTTTAAATGAAGTATATTCTATAAAAATATTGCATCACTGTGCTGTACACTTGAAACCAATAGAATACTGTAGATCAACTATATGTCAAAAAAAAAAAAGCTATGTTTACATGTACTGTATTCTATTAAGTGTAAAATAGCATTAAGTTTAAAGGGGGTACATAACTTAATTAAAAAATACTTTACTGCTAAAAAATGCTAACCATCATCTGACAGTGCAGAGTTGTCACAAACTTTCAATTTGTAAAAACTGCGGTATCTGTGAAGCACAATAAAGTGAAGCACAATACAAGGTATGCCTGTAATCTGTTATCTCACAAAAACCTGCTTTGGAGGTTTTATACTCTATTTTACAAATACAGGAAATGAAAGTTTGGAGTCAGAAATTAAATTGTCATAGTTGTCCAGCCAGTAAAAGAAAGCGATGGAATTCTGACCCAAGTCTTTGACTGCCACACAATCTTTTTTCTTACTAGCATCTAAGGTGTTGCTACCAGATATTTATAATTTGTCTTTCCTAGGGAGTTTCCTAGGGAGTTGGAAGCCCAACTCTGATTGAAGGATAAAAACAACAATAATAAAAAACACTAGTTACTGGCCTTCTGATTATAGTAGAGAATGATTTAGGAACAGACTTGTGATCATGGATCACTCAAGAGTTTTAGGGTTTAGCCAGTTACATATATAAGTTCCCTCTTGAATTTGGTTGGTTGACTTTTCTCCTTGAGTAAGCTTGGACCTATCTGTATTCCATAAATGTAATTAAGTAAAAAGAGTCCATTTGATTTCTGCTTCAAAATATAAATTTATACAATCCATGGTACTTAGAATAAACTTGGTTTAGAAACACAGACAAAAATATCGTAGGTGAAAGAAGTCCTTAAAATAATCTCAGTTCAAGGTTCCTGAACTGTGAGTTCATGAAACCAATGGGTCCCAAGGGTCCCACAAAGTGGCTTCAAGGACACAGAGAATCTTGTTGAAATGAAAATATTTTTGAATATGTGGATTTTTATGAATAGCTATTGCACAGCTGCTATCATTTTCTCAGAGTTGGCCATGATCTAATGATTTCAGAAACATGCATCAGTCCAACTACCTCTTTTAAAAAAGAAAAGGAAATGTACCCAGAGATGTCACTCAGTTAGCAAGTGCACTTATGCCCAGTGTTTCTAGACTAGTGCTCTTGACATACCTTATGTTGACCTCCAATCTAAAATTGCGGTAGCCTGTGCTAAGCTCTTGGGCTGTTTAAGATTTCAGAGCAAAATCCTGGGAAATTATATGAAGTTTCCACTATTTTGGTTTTTTAAAATATGGTTATTGATTATAAAATATTAAAAAGCCATCTTATCTAATTTTAGTTGATTTATATTAAAATATTTAATAAAATCATTTATAATACTGCTTGTTATAGTTTTGCTACTGTACACAATTTTCATTTCCTTGGAGATTCTAAGATATCAAGATTCTCATGTGGTTTCCACTTCTGTCCTTATATAGATTTAAAATCCAATTTTATGAACTATGATGGAATATAAAATGTATATTCTTATTCATAGTTTATCTTATTATTCATATTTACTTATTCTCCTTTTTCTATTGCATGACATTTTTTCTAGTCCTGAGTAGACTAAACAGGTTCCTTTTTTTTCTAGGTCTGAATTAGGAAGTCAAAAGTTGAAAATATATTTACCTTCATTTAAATTGGAAATATGAGTGCTAAGAGATATAAGTCTTAATGCTCAGAGTTGGAAAGATGAGCAGTAGTGCTATTCTCACCCTATTTTCTGACTTGATTTGCTCTATTGCACGTACTTACTGTTTTGTGACTCAACTCCCACATTTCTTGGATGTGATTATCTCTTAGTGAAATGCATGACACATAGATGCAAAACATATTCTCTTTCCTTTTATTCTTTCATGGCTATGGCATATGAAGTGATGTTGGCAAAAATAAAATTCACATGATCAGAACTTGACAGATTCACTGCAACAGAAGCATTTTACAATAGTGCAGTTATAATTGATGCTTTGTTAGTGTCATTGGTATTACAGTTTGTATACTGCATTTCTTATAAAGTGTAGCTGATTACTATTGTTATTAGCAAAAATCTTTCAACATAAATAATATAAAGGGAAATTGCTTCCATACAAAACTATTTGATCATATACCTCCCACACATATTTTCAACAGAATCAAATATTATATCAAAATTGTGCATCTTCCTTGGTAACTATGAATCACAGAAGCTGATTAATTTTCTTAAACACACTTACAAAATGAAATCAGTTCTGTGACGGCAACTGTTACTTTCCCCTAGGCTCTGCTTAAATACAGTGTTAAAGAAAACGATCCTCTTAAAGATTCCACCTGTCAAAACGTAAAGCTCCCAGGAGTTCAGTAGTCCACACAAACACCAAGTGAAGACAAAGAATGTGATTCGTGTGGCCTACACTTTGGTTTAGTTCATGTTTGTGTTTTCAAAGGCAGTTCGACATACTTTTAAAATTTTAACATTTTAGACATCATATCATTATTAAAAAATAAAGGAAGTATATTGCACACTTTAGAAATACATGGAACCAAAACTGTTTTTAGATCCAAAAAGAAATCATTTAAACTAAAGTCTATTATGAGATGTCAACCATAATCAGTTTCAGTTAGGCTCCCAAAGGATGTTAGAGTGGCTTAGTCCTTGAAGGAATTGCTACAGTTAAAGATCTGTCTGCACGCTCATTATAAGTCTAATTTTTGAAAGGTTTATAACTCAGTCCGTTTAATTTGCTTTGCGAAGTAACTTGGCACTCTGCTTTCTCACCCAGATACAGTTTTGAGGGTTTAAAAATATATATTTAAATTGCTTTGGCTTTTCAGTGATGCGACCTTTTCTTCATTATTGTCCCCCTAATAAACCTTTTTAGACATTTTTTTCCTAAACATTCCCCATAAAATTTTAATCTCACTGATATCCTTATATCTGTATACATACTAAGGCCCTTTGGAAGGCCTCAAACACTCAAAATAGCTAACTTATTTTTTAATCTTCCCTCAATAAACCAATTTTCGCTCTCTTGAGAGAAAACTGCACCACCACTGAGAACATGCATGATCTACAGAAACACTACAGGTCTCTTGGGATCCACAGATTTCAAGATTTCTCTATTAATGAATATGTAAAGGAATTTCTCAAAGTCAGAGTAAATTATATAAGAATGAAGTTCAGTTATGATCTGCTTTGATATAAAATAACCTGGTAATAACCTTTAAAAAGAATGCTTCATTAAATCTTTGAAACAGGAAACACTTCTGTCCCTAAATTTCAATAATGATAAAAGTCTGTATCAAAGATTTGGAAAATAGAATTTAGAACAACTGATTTATTAGCAGCTGATGAAGATAATACTATCACAGGTTAAAGTGAATTGCAATTTTTACTTGATAATGGCAGATGTGATTGAACTACTCCTAAACAGACTTTTACAAAATGACATATAGTACTAATTATTTTGTAGAGGATAAAAATATCTGTGTTTATACAATGAAACAATTTTAGAGCTGGAAAAGATCTCGTAGTCCATTCTTCCCTGATTCTTTTACAACGATGTAGAGTCTGAGACCCAAGGGTATTATCAGAGTCATATTACACCAGCTCAAGGCTGGGAATAAGATTTTCTTCTTCACAAGCCAGAGTACTTGTCATAATTCTTACGATAATGTCTTTCCTTTGGAGTGACTCATTGCACAAAAATTTGGTATCTCTAACTTTCCAGGAAATAAATCACTAATAAACAGGTTTCTTCTAAGTGTCCAGTGTCAAATCCAATAAGAGTTTACAAGCATCTGTGAACCTTCTTTGGGTTGTACAGTCTCTTCTTTGACGTGTATAAGTCTTATATTAATTGATCATTTATAAGGGAATTTAAAGCTTCCTTCTTCTTGTTAGATTCCCTAAAGTTACTACATTTCAGAAATTTGTTATTGAGAACCACTTCACACACTATAAAGCAATTTCAGAAATTATAGTTTTCTGTTAACACATCAATAATAATAAGTGGAGTAATGTCAAAGAAATTTTAAGAATAAAAATATCTCTAGAGACAATTTTGCAAAGCAAATTCAAGTGGAGGAGCTTAAGGTCCTATTTCTAGTAAAGCTGATGGTAACTATGACAATGTTGATGATGATGATAGCTCAACATCTTGGAAGTAAAGCAAGTTGCATTTTTAGTTACAAAATACTACAAATTCTAATAATCATAAAGAAAAGTAAATGTATAAGCTGACAAGTTAGACACTGGCATATATCTTAACAATATCTGCTCCTTTATGTCTCACATACTCTTTTCTTTTCACACACTGTAAGCTTTTTCTAATGTACTTGCAAACCTACAAACCTAGGCCTGAACGGGCTGTAAGAGTAGCTGATGTTGAACTTTATAGTTTTTTCTCTTTATAGCGGGTGAGTAGTAAGTTGTAGCTGGCAGTAAGCCACCTGCTCATTAAATATTTTAAGCCCTGAAATGAAAAGCCTCTCAATATGCTGTGCAGACTTTTCAAAAAGCAAACAAATAAACAAACAAACAACAAACTTCATTACTACACTTACACTGATCTGGCATTTAACAAGGTATGAGCAAAGTTTATGCATTGTAATGAACAAAAAAGCAAGTGACCTGAAAAGGTGAGAGACGGTGTCAAATTCTGAACTCCATCCAAAATAAGAGCGTCTTTTCCTCTGTAATCTGGTTGAGGCAAAATGCATTTGGTGTCTCAGCATTTTACAGCTGTGATTCCATCTAAGGAGAGGAGTGCTTGCTCTTACGTTTTTCCCATTGTTTGTTATTTTATTTTTTAATGTTCTTTCTAATTGGGTTTAGTACCTTTATCTGAATTCAATCTGCTACTGGTTTTTCTTTTTGTTTGTTTTTCCTTCTTTAAAAAAAACAAAACTGCATATTAGTATCCCTTTACATGCCTGAATTGGAAAAAAAAAATTAACAGTAGTTATAATTTCTCCATAAAGCTCTCAAATTGTATTCTACTGCAGACTCTCAAACAAACAAACCAAAAGAACGCAAAGTACCATTTAAGAAAACTTGCTGCTTTGAGATTTTCTTCTTAAATTTCTTTCCATATATTTTTGAGCAAATAAGTGATTCAATAATAAACTTAAAAATGTAAAGCTTTTAATTTTTAATCCTCTCCCATGCCATAATTTTTGTCACTGACAGAATTCTTTCTGCCACATCACTGTGTAAAGGGCGGCATTGGAGGTGTACGTTGGCTGAGACAATATGGCCGGGCAAGCTCAATGAGCTGACTCAGTCCATCTCATAGATTGTTAGGTTACCATTTGAATACTTAAAATAAACCTTTTATTTTATAACAGTTTTAAATTTACAAAAGGTTTGTGAAGATAGAAGAAAGACAGTTCCTGTATGCTTCACAACCTGTTCTCTTATTATTAACATCTTACATTAGTATGGTACATTTGTCACAACTACTAAATACATATCAATACATTATTATTAACCAATATCCATACTTTATTCAGATATCCTTAGTGTTTACGTAATAACCTTTTCCTGTTACAGGATCCTATCCAAGGGACTACATTACATTTAACGTGGAGTCATCATATTGCCCTATACTCCTCTAGACTATGACAGTTTCTTATACATTCCTTGCTTTTGATGACCTTGACATTTTTGAGGAATATTGGTCAGACAATTTGCAGCATTTCCCTCAATTTTTGTTTGTCTCTTATCCTTATGATTAGACTGAGGTAATGTGTTTTTTGGGAGAAGGACCACAAAGGGATAGCACCATTCTCATCACATCCTATCAAGACTACAACCCAATCAAAAAATGGGCAGAAGACCTAAATAGACACTTCTCCAAGGAAGACATACAGACGGCCAAGAGGCACATGAAGAGATGCTCAATATCACTAATTATTAGAGAAATGCAAATCAAAACTACAATGAGTTATCACCTCACACCAGTCAGAATGGCCATCATCAAAAAATCTACAAACAATAAATGCTGGAGAGGGTGTGGAGAAAAGGGAACCCTTTTGCACTGTTGGTAGGAATGTAAACTGATACAGCCACTATGGGAGAACAGTATGGAGGTTCCTTAAAAAACTAAAAATAGAATTACCATATGACCCAGCAATCCCACTACTGGGCACATACCCTGAGAAAACCATAATTCAAAAAGACACAGGCACCCCAATGTTCACTGCAACACTATTTACAACAGCCAGGTCATGGAAGCAACCTAAATGCCCATCGACAGACAAATGGATAAAGAAGATGTAGTGTATATATATATATATATATATATATATATATATATATAAAATGGAATATTACTTAGCCATAAAAAGAAATGATTTGTAGAGATGTGGATGGACCTAGAGTCTGTCAAAAAGAGTGAAGTAAGTCAGAAAGAGAAAAGCAAATATCATATATTAATGCATATATGTGGAATCTAGAAAAACGGTACAGATGAACCTAGTTGCAAAGCAGAAATAGAGACGCAGACATAGAGAACAAACACATGAACACCAAGGGGGGAAAGGGGGGTGGTGGGATGAACCTGGAGATTGGCATTGACATGTATGCACTGCTATGATGGAATAGATAACTAGTAAGAGTCTGCTGTATAGTTTGGGGAAGTCTACTCGATGCTGTGTGGTGACCTAGATGGGACGGAAATCCAAAAGGGAGGGGGTATGTGTATATATATGGCTAATTGAGTTGGCTGTACAGAAGAAACTAGCACAACATTGTGAAGCAACTATACCCCAATTAAAAAAAAAAAACTACATGCTATCAACATGATGTATGACTACTATTGATATTAACCTTGATCATCTGACTGAGATGGTATTTGTCAGGTTTTTCACTGTAAAGTTACTTTTTTCCCCCATTTCCATATTGTACTCTCTGGAAGGAAGTCATTATGGGCAGCCTACACTTAAGAAATGGCTAGTTATGCTCTACCTTCTGGAGGGCATACTATCTACAAATGTTATTTGAAATTTTCTGCACAGGAGACTTGTCTATTCTCTAGTTAATCATTTATTTATATTGGTATAGACTCAGAGATATTTGAGTTACAATCCAACACTGTTATTTATTTTTTTGCTAATTTGTTCCAGCTTTGGCCATTTGGAGCTCTTTCTGTTGGCTCCTATACCCCTTTGACATGTCCTCATTCGGTGTGTGTGTGTGTGTATGTGTGTTATCATTTCCTTTCTGGTGTTACCAGATATTCCAGGCTCATCTCCATGTTCTCTGCTGTAGCCCTAGAATCAGTCATTTCTTCAAAGAATGCTTGGCTCCTTTTATTTGAGAGTGGCATTAAAAAAAGATCTGTATGCTGAATGTACCATCTAGTTTTTATTTGATAAATACAGCAGTGTTTGTCAAACAACATTGTTTTCTGATCTAATAGTGCAACTAATATTAAGATAAATATTCTTCTTTTAAAAGCCCTTTCCTTATACCTGTTAATATAGAATATACTCAACCTCTCAAAGCTTGGCTTTAGGAAAAAAGTTCTTTGTTTTTTCTTTAAGAGAAGGGGAATCATTCTGAGATGAGAATAATATTTATAAGAGGAAACTTGATGCTCGGGTTAGAATTGTCTTCCTCACCTTTCCGCATGTTAGCAGGTAGTTGGCTTTGTTCTCATTACCTCAAGTGAGAAACTGTGTCAGAGCAGAAACCCAAAATAACCTGCCAGTCTCCCTGGGTTTGTGTGCAAAGTACTGAAGGTCTTTGCAAAAGGATAATTATTGGCATTTTCAGGGAGTTTTGACCAGATCATGGAAGAAAACCCTGGAATTCTCTCCCAAACATCCAAAGAGAAAGAGAGAGATAGAGACAAGAGAGAGAGAAATTATTTTAGAGGATTAGGCAGGGGTGGCACTACGGGGGAAGTGCCCGACAGGTAGTTCCAAGCAGGCAGGGTCACATGCAACGTGGCAAGATTCCTGGCTCTTACACGTAGTACAAAGTAGCAGAAAACTAACAGGTCTCCAGAATTGGAAAAATAGGTATCTCATTCCTAACCTGCGTGGACCACTTATAAGAGCAGATAACCCAACTTCCTCCTCCCCCTCAATATCCTGACACCATGGAAGATGCTAGGGAAAGAGCAGACACCTGGTGTGGACCCTTACAGGAGGCTCAGAGTTAGAAAGCTAAGTTGGGCTTTGAAGCACTAAGGCATATTTCTAGCTTATTTGCCTTTGTGGACTAATACTTATACCACAGCAGCTCTTATATTCTCCTTACTTTGGTTAAGGATTAGAGAAAATCTGTTACCCCTTGAAAGAGATTTATAAGGGATGCTTTTTAAGTACTTGGGATATTTGACAGAAAGAATTAGTGCAGAGTGGGATAGCTTTCTCCTTCCTTTTTCGGGATTATTTAATTTTGGTTGGAAGTCCCAGACTCAGAATTTATAAAGTGCTTTCAGTTCAAAGGGCGACACTGATTAAGGAGGTTGGGTATGTGGTTAAGAACACAGATTTTGCTGTTGTCAAAATAGATGCCATGAACAGAAGGCTGCCTAAGTTCATATCGGGGGTCCACCATTTTCATGAGCTTTTGGACCTCGGCTTGTCTGTGTTTCAATGTCGTGTACATGTAAGAAATAAAATAGGGGTACAAAAAGTCCCCACTTCATTATATTAAGAGGAGTGAGTTCATATTTGCAAACAGATTGGAATATAGTAAGCAAGATATAAGTGATTGTTAAATAAAGATAAATGACTTGAGCTATAATGATTTGGTGCTATCTTCACATATACTTCTTTTGTTAGCACAATGCACATAGCATTGCTTTAAAAAAGGAAATCCTTGTCTGAATAATTTAAAGTCCTAACACTGACTAATATTTAATTGGTTTAAAAACTTGGTATCTGAGAATTTTGATTATATTTTTGCTTTTGATTGCTTTAGCAAATGAGACTATGCCTTAAACATGCCTGTCAAAAATCAGCAGAGTATACATTTATTCTTACGTTCTCAAACACATGCATACACACACATACACGCATGCAGGTGCTCGAGTTCATAAAAGAAATGGGTTTGATTGATTTAAAGCTTCCTTCAAGGCTTTTGAATGAGATTCAGATGCCTCAAATTTGACCAAGAGGCAGATGCTAGTCAAAGCTTAGCTTACTTAGAAAGAGCACTTTTTCTTGCAAGATGTAAACACCAAAGAGATATAAGTTTTCACTTCTTGGCTGAAATGATTTCCATATCTTGCCAATCAGGAGAAGCTTTGTTTTAAAAGTCCAAGGATAAGAAATTATTTTTCTATGCATTCTTTATAAACACACACACACATGTAAGCATACACACTTCAGGTCTGGAAGCTCTGTGAACAGGCATCTTCACATTCAGGAATTCGAGAAAGCTATCTTCACACAAAAGTCTGTGAAGCCCTTTTAAAAATCAGTGCTTTAAGTTTTTCAAAGATTTATTTATTTATTTTGGAAAAAAAAAAGCAAGTACCTCATCAGTTCTCTCACAAAAATCTTCAAATGCTTTTGGGAAATAAATGAATTTTAAACTGTGTTCAGTCATACTTTATTCAAACAAAGCAGTGAAAAAAACCTTTGAATCAGAACTACAGTTCACCATAATCTGGTTAAAATTATCTCCAGCACCACCTGTCATTATTAATGTGCAGGAGAAAGAAAACTACCTTCCACCTGAGAATGTGGCCCATCAGCACGTCGGTACTGTCTGATCCTAACGGCAGTTACATTTTCAATTCTTCTTGAACTTTCATATATTTGTTGCAGGTAGCTCATGGTTTAATTTAAATTTGTTTCAAGGAACACTTCATTACCATTTACATCTACCCATGGAAGAAAATCTACAGGTCTTTTACATCTTCTATCTTTAGGTTCTGTTAAATTTGCAAGCTTAACCATTTTGCTTGACTTAAAAAAAAAACTGTTATGTTGTTTTGGAAAGTGATAATATGCTGTAGCATAAGTACCAAAGTATCAACTGTTAGACTGATTCTTAGCAGAAACTAGAGATATGTGCTCTAAAAGCCTGGTTTGGAAAATAACTCATAATTAGAAAGAGATATATAAAGTGAGGCCACCCTGCTCAGGCCCACAAAACAGAGATGCACATGTTAACTGAAATCCAGCTTTTAATTTTGGTGATTTCCACTTATGTCAAAATCAATTGAGTTACATGTCTAATACCCACTTCTTATGGCTTGAGAAGTTTTTCCACAAACTTTCAAAGAACTTATTTTGGAATAGCTCTAGAATGTTCTAGTCTAGATGAATGTATTTCTTGATGTCCAATTGGATCAAAAGAACCATGGATCTACTCTTGAACAAAGTATCTATATGTATAAGATAATAAAATCTTCCTCTTGAGAGGCATAGGAAATATATATGACAGAGAAGCCCCCAAATAGTTCTACTTGCTTATAATTTGTAAGCATAATTATTGACACAAGTTATGTCAAAGAAAGTTACTTTGACACCCACAACATTTCTCAAACATTTAACACCTGGTATGTATTAGTCATGGTGTTCTTTTTTGCCTTCTTTAAAATATTTATGTTTTATATTTTTAATTGAAAAAGAATATGTGTATATAAAGAGCATTTGCACACACATGCACACACACGAACACATATATACCACTAGAAGGAACATCCTGAGTGCAAATATCACGGGCAGTTTTGAATGCTGTGGGTATCTCTGTTTGAAGAATCACTTTGTTCTTCCAAGTGGGATAAGAGATGCATTAATCAGCTTACATAGCATGTTCATGGAAAATAGAGCCAAAGCCCAGCAGAAGCAAGCTCAGGGGGTGTTTGTTTTAATATCGTCTGTGCTGATTTTGCCCAATTTGTTTATTTACTTTCCCTTCTTTGTAATAAAGAACTTAAAATGGCTTACAAAGGGGAAAGGGTACCACTAAAATAATGAAACTTGGCAGGTACAACCTTGAACAAGTGGAAATTTGCCCCCTTAAATACAACTCTAAGAAAATCTAAAGCATAAATTTTTACTGATATACTTTGGCTCTCACTGATAGGCAGCAGTGATTTGTATTAATAGATGATAACACTGACTTTGATGTTTACTCACACAGGTACCTATAGTTGAAAAGAGCTATTATTGGTTAGTATCTAAAGATTGTCCTTTTATTTGTGACTATAATTACTGCTTTTAATGACTATTTGCACACTGTGTCTTAAGAACTTTTTGGTTAATTTTTTTCCCCTAGGTTTTGACACATCATTTGGCAGAACTGATATGGTGCATTCAGTGAGTTCCAGATGAAAGGTTGGATGTAGGGATGTTGGTGGACTGGCATCTCACAAGTCCCACAGCCTTTGACATAAGGTCCACAGAATCTCTTTTCAGAAGAGCCACCTAATTCCTTAGCAGTGAGGCATACAGAAGAACATGAAATTGTCATAGGACGTTTCCAACAGCACTTTGCAAGTTTTATTTAGTCTAGTGTACTTGTGAGGCATTAATATAAGAAAAAGTATTAACAAATACGAGAATTTACTCTTTAAGAATTTGCCCACATACCAATGCAGGGGACGTGGGTTCGAGCCCTAGTCGGGAAAGATCCCACGTGCCGCGGAGCAACTAAGCCCGTGCGCTAAAACTACTGAGCCTGTGCTCTAGAGCCCGCAAGCCACAACTCCTGAGACCATGTGCCACAACTACTGAAGCCCGCGCGCCTAAAGCCTGTGCTCTGCAATGGGAGAGGCCGGTCAATGGGAGGCCCACGCACCGCAACGGAGAGTGGCCCCCGCTCGCCGCAACTGGAGAAAAGCCCGTGCGTAGCAACAAAGACCCAAGGCAGCCAAAAATAAAATTAATTAATTAATTAAGAATTTGCCCACATAGATCTCAAAAAAACAAAAACAAAAACAACAAAAAACAAACTGGTTACTACAATGAATGAAATCTCAAAGCCATAAATGGTCTTGAATTTAGGAACTGCAATTTGCATATCTTATTAAATAGTGCAATGCTTTTCAAATTCTAAAGCAAAGGAGCACTTTATTTCATAGCCACTCTTACTAAGACACTTACTTCTGTCTGTTTTACCTGTGGCCACCTCATCTTTCTCACCTCCTGGTCAGCTCCCATCTCTGTCTAAATATCTTTACTTGAATTATTAAACAGAAGTTCTCATTGAGTTCCCTGGATCCACGGACTATCAGAATACTTTGCATAAGAGAGTAGGCTCTCAACAGTATCAATGCTTTATTACTACATTTGAGATGACAACTTTTATTTATTCCTCAGTGAAGCATTTAGACTCAGCACACATTTTAGTGTATAAATACTTTCCAAATATTTTAATAAAGCAGCTGCTGCATTAATATGGAATATGTGCAATAAAAATTGAGAGTTATACGTGTAATTGTCTTGGGACTCTGCCTGCCTTTGAATATGCCAGAGATTGACTAATAAGATATATATTAGAAAAAGACAAAAACAACAGAAAGCATAGTTTAAGAATGGTGGACTAGAAGGATATTTATTCCAGGACCCCAAAATTACATATAAAATTAGTTTGTTCTAAAGGAATAAGAAATTCATATTAAGGCAGAAGATATAGTTTTTCAAAAATACACTTTGCTATTATATATTTAGAATTTAGTGTCTTGAGGCCCCATTCAGAAGGCCAAATGTTTTAAACTTCGTGGGCCATCTAGTTTCTGTTGCAACGATTCCACTGTGCCCCTGTAGCCTATGAGAAGCCATGGACAAGAGGTCAATGAATGGATATGGCTGGGTTCCAATAAAACTTTGTTTACACAAACAGACTGAGGGCCAGATTTAACCCTTAGGCTGTATTTCATCAATTTGTGTTTTAAATAAAAAAGAATGAAGAAAGGACAAAATAATATTATTGATATTTTAGTAAAGCTAAGTGAGCTTAAATTGACTTGAGGGACTGTGAATTTACAATGATAGAATTCACCTATTTATCCTTTAGACTAACATTATCCTGGTAATTTAAAATCATGAGAATATTTGCTATACAGTGTGGAGAACACCTTCACTTACTTTAAAGTTTGGGATTTGTTGAGTTTCTATTCTCCTGACAAATATAATGATGGAAGGATGGCCATTCTCTAACAAAAGAAAAGATTTTCTATTTCTCTGTGTGTGTGTATGTGTGTTCAGTATATTGACTTAATTTTTTCTCCTAATTATAATGGCAGTAAAACCTGGAAGTTATTCTTCCCACCTCCTTCACCCTTCTGCAGTCCAGTCTTCCTCTTGAGTTACTTCCTAAAGAACTCTTACTGTTTTCAACTCCATCATCTTTTGTCTAGACTCCTGCAAAGACCCCTGATTGGAACCCAACACCCATGCTTCCTGGACACTCCAGCTTCAGTACAGTACTACTGTCAAAAGGCAGAGCTACTCTGCCTAAATTCTTTCCCTTTAATTAATATAAAAAGTAACATCCTTCATCAGGCTTCCAGAGCCCTGCCTGACTAGGTTCCTACAATCCTTTCCTGCCTCTCATTTGTACCTTGTCATGCTCTGGACTTTGGTCACAGTAGCTTGCTCTTAGTTCCTGGTACTTGTCATATGCAAAGGTCTTGCCATCAAAGGACCTTTGCATGTGCTATTTTACCTGGAACAGTCTCCCCCCATCCCCTTATCTAGTTAATTTCCACTCATCTTTCAGAGCTGATCCTAAGCTTCACTTCCCTGGTGAATCCTAACCTGACCTGAATGACCAGCTCAAGCCTCTCCTATTTGGAGTCTCTTTGTACCATTAGGGCCTGGACTAGGGCGAGGTGCTAAGGATGCACTCACTGTCAGGGCCTTGCCAGTATGGGGTTACTGTCTTTAGGGAGATAAGAAGAGGTGATCGGGAGCAGAACATCTAATCACATGTAATTCCAGGCCAATTCAGGTTCCACAATAAGGGAATGAGATAGAGGCATCATTCCTCTCTCATCTTAAACCTACATTTTATATTCCGTTGTGGGGTCTCTGGGATCCTTACTGTAAAAAACTGTCCCTATAAAACTGACAAAATAAGATCTATAAGGAGGGCTCTGTAATGGAGTGTGATTTTTCTATTATTAAATAAAACACTACTCAATTTAAAACACATTTTTAAGCAGGCATATAGCATTATATTATGGTTTACATTAGCAAAAAATATAAAAAAGGACCAGAAGAGGCCTTTGTTATGTGCAATGATTATCATGGTAACACTGAATAAAGCTGGCATGATTTAGAACCACAGAGATTATTTTTCATTTTCTGAATATGTATAGATTGAATATATTCACCCATACACACATACACACGCATACATACATCTATACATACATCTTATACTGTTATATATTTTGGCGACAATTGCAAAGTTCTCCATCTGGTCTTGCAGCAAAGAGTCCAAACACGCAAGGAGAAAAAATGTATTGGTCAATTAAAATGAACTATTTGGAACAGATTTGATTTCTTTAAAGGGTCGTATAATTATATTGACCATGGTCTATATACCCATTCCATCAAAAAGATCCTGGAAATCTTGAAAAAGAAAAACCTTGTTGAGCAGCATTATTTTTCATAGACTAGTTGAGTTTCATGCTGTTTTATCTTTTTGTTCTAAAATTTATTGCCAAAATATTATAACTTTTTAACACCATAACTTTGTACAATGCTCCATAAAAAAGAAAGAGAAAAAGAAAGAAAGATCACCCGAGGGAATACTTGTAAGCAACAGTTACTCTGAGAAACAACTGAGATCATGGAAGAAAATGGAATCAAATATTCAGAGCACCTGGACACAAGCACGGCTGTTGCACTGAGGAATTCCAGAGACACCATTGACATGGTATCCAGTAGCCTCCCCTCATCCACAGTTCAGCTTTCTGCAGTTTCAGTTACCTGCAGTCAACTACAGTCTGAGAAGATTACATGGAAATTTCCAGAAATAAACAGTTCATAAGTTTTAAACTGCTCACCATTCTAAGTAGCGTGATGAAAATTTGTGCCTTCCCACTCCTTCCAGCCCAGGCCCTGGACGTGAATCATCCCTTTCTTAGTTATCAGACCGATTGTTGCGGTATCACAGTACCTGTGTTCAAGTAACCCTTATTTTACTTAAAAATGCCCCAAAGTGCAAGAGTAGTGATGCTGGCAATTTGGATATTCTCTTACTGTGACTAATTTATCAACTGAACTTTATGATAGGTATGTATGTATAGGGAAAAACACAGTATTGATATATACAGTTGACCCTTGAAGAACATGGGTTTGAACTACATGGGTCCACTTATATATATGCAGATGTTTTCCAATAAATATATTGGAAAATTCTGGCAGATCTGCAACAACTTGAAAAAGTTCACAGGCAAACTCCATTACCTAGAAATATGGAAAACTTTTTAAGGAAAAGTTAGGTACGTCATGTATAAAATATATATAGATACTAGTCTACACTTATGTAGGCATAAAGTGAGTGACATTTAATAAATAATTAACAATGTGTTAGTTTTCTTACTGTTTTATAACTATGCTTTCAAAGAATTACATTACCATACAGTATGCCTCTCTCTCTTGTAATTGGAGAAGGCTATCATCATAGGTGTGTTTTGTTAAATGTAACAATGTTTCAAAACTGTATTATGAATATGACTGTAATAATACATGCCATAAAATTTTTATAATGATTTATTCATTTGTGTGTAGGCCAGGCTACCATGGAGCAACTGTATCAGTTATACTAGGCTACCATAAGGCAGTCATATTGCTGCTTCTTCGTTCTTGATGCACAAATTGTTATACCTGTAAATAAATATAAATTTTTTTTCACATTATATTTTCATTTTTGATGTCTAGTGTTGGGAATATGTATAATATCTACAGTGTTTTGTATCATATAATATTGATGTAAATACTGACAGGTGATTCACCTTGTAAACAGATGATGTAAACTTACGGAATTGATAACTACAGTACTGTAAATGTATTTTCTTTCTTATGATTTTCCTTAATAGCATTTTCTTTTCTCTAGCTTACCTTATTGCAAGAATACGGTATATAATATATACAACATACAAAATATGTGTTAATCGACTGTTTATGTTATTGGTAAGGCTTCTGGTCAATAGTAAGCTATTAGTAGTTAAGTTCTGGGGGAATCAAAAGTTATAAGTAGATTTTTGACTGTGTGAGGAGTTGGTGCCCCTAACCCCAGTGTTGTTCAAGGATCAACTGTATAGGATTTCAACACTCTCCGTGGTTTCAGACTCGGGATCTTGGACCGTATCCCCTGCGGATAAGGGGGGAATACTGTAATCTGGGAATATGGTCTCTGGAGTTATGTGTTGGCCCTGAAGGGCAGAATTGTTATAAAGAGGTTAGATCGTTGTTGTGAAGTAAGACAGAACTTTATCTTGAGCTTGCACATAATTAAAAGGTAAAAATTAAATTATCAAAAAAAGCCATCTTTCAGCTTTACTAAAATGAACTTTCCAGTCTCATATTTAGTTTGGTCCAAAATGCCAGTGTACTCGTTTCCTCAAAATGCAAGCGCCACTCTCCAATGGCAACTTTGCCCACACAAATTTCACTGATCAGTGTTTCCTGTATACTCTTTTCCAGCATCTGTTAGAACTAAATGCAGAACGTAAATAATTAATAGAGCTATCATGTTTTTATTTTTCTTTGAAATTATGAAGTCAGTGGAGCAGAAGTCTAACTACACATGTATCCTGTAAACACACACAGATAACGAGGGTTGAATAATAACTGTCTGTAATAGAAATTTTATGCAATTTGAGCTAAAACAATTTAAGTAAAGACATTTCCATTTTCCTATCATATTTCCCCATGAATTTAGAGAAGTGAACAAACCATCAGAAGAGTCTGAATTGTAAACTTTAGCTAAGATAGACAGTAATGTTATGCACCTCAGTATTGAGGGCTGGATAGTTAGTGCCACTCACTTTAACATCTAACTGGATTTCTGGCAATTAGGCTCTCGATAAACATTTGTTGAATTAATCAGCATAAGAATTCTCCTTGAATTGTTTTCATATCTTGGCTATTGTAAATAATGCTGTAATAAACATGGGAGTGCAACATATCTCTTTGATACCCTGTTTTCATTGTTTTGAGTGTATATTTCCATAAGTGAAATCGCTGGATCATATGGTAGATTTATTTATTTATTTATTTAACATCTTTATGGAGGTATAATTGTTGTGTTAGTTGCTGCTGTATAACAAAGTGAATCAGCTATACGTATGCGTATATCTCCATATCCCCTCCCTCTTGTGTCTCCCTCCCACCCCTCTAGGTGGTCACAAAGCACTGAGCTGATCTCCCTGTGCTATGCGGCTGCTTCCCACTAGTTATATTTTTGTTTGAGGTACCTCCATATTGTTTTCCATAATGGTTGAACCAATTTACATTTCCATCAACAATATTCAAGGACTCTTTTCTCTACATCCTTGCCAACCCTTGTTATCTTTTGTCCTCTTGGTGACAGCTATTCTAACAGGTGTGAGGTTAATATAGATCATTGTGGTTTTGATTTGCATTTCCCAATCATCAGTGATGTTCAGCATCTTTTCATGTACCTATTAGCCATTTAGATATCTTCTTTGGACAAACGTCTGCTTAGCTCCTCTGCCCATTTTTTAATTGGATTGTTTCATTGTTGCTATTCAGTTGTATGAGTTCTTTATATATTCTGGATATTAACCCCTTATTTGATATATGTTTTACAAAATGTTTTTCTCATTCTATATGTTGCCTTTCAATTTTGCAAACTGTTTCTTTTGCTGCACAAAAACTTTTGTACAAAGGACTATTTTTCATCCATAAGGAAGAAAGACATCCTGCCATTTGCAGCAACATGGATGGACCTTGAGCACATTATGTTAAATGAGATAAATCATACCGAGAAAGACAAGACCTGTATGATATTACTTACATGTGGAATCTAATAAAGCCAAATTTGTAAGAACAGAGAATAAAATGGAGGTTACCAGAGGCTGGGCTGGGGCAGGAGTTGGGGGGCTAGAACAGATGTTGTTTAAGGGTCCAAATTTAAAATAAAACCTAGAAACCTAATTCACAGTATAGTGAATATAGACAACCATATTGTATTATAATCGTCAAACTTGTTAAGAGACTAAAACTTAATTATTCTGACCTAAAAAGAAGGGATGGTTATGTAATAGGATAGAGGTGCTAATTATCACTACAACGGCAGTCATATTACATTGCATTTACTACATCACCCTGCTCAAACTTACCTTGAAAAGTCTATTGAAGCTTTAAGTAGTATAAAATAGGTTGCTTCCTTTATCAATATTGGAAGATATAAAATCTGAATATTGGATTCATAAGACATATTCATGTTATTCAATGCAGGTGCCAAAATAAAATTAGAAAAAATTTGAATTACATTTATTGAGCACTTACTATGTACCTAGCACTATATTCGTTACTTTAACAAAGGAGTATTTCACATTTAATCTTACGACACAATAATGAGTAGGTTCTATTATCTCCCAATTTTATACAAGAGGAAAGAGATTAAATAATTTCCCTAAGGCCACCATCCAGTAAGTAATGAAAAAGGAATATGGATTCTTTCTGAGTTGACTCAGCCTGAGCTTTGCTCAATTAAATTTCTAATAATATTATCACAGTAAACACTGTCTTTTAAAATAAATAAAACATGAAATGTTATACTACCCTTTTGATGCTTTATACCCTTTTGTACCAGATGTTAAGAATATACTTGTTATTCCCATATAATTTCGTAGTTAATAATAAATCAGTGTATGTGAGATTGGTTATCCTAAATATTAATGTAGAGATAATTTCACGTTGGATTATGATTAAATTTCCCTGGACCCTGAGTCATTTTTAAAGAGCATTGTCTGGCTTTTCCTTGTAAATGGAGCAACTTGTAAATAGAAAACAGCCCTGAATTTGGAGATGTGGGGATGCGCATGTATGGCTTTAGTTACAAGAAGCTTGGAAAACACATACCTGTGGTAGGATTTTTTTCTTTTATTTACAGATAATGGTCTTGCATGAAGTTGGTATTAAATAAGATTACAATAAATTTTTTTTTAATTTAGTCAGACTAAAATCTCTGTAGTTCTCAACTGTATGAAAACCCCTTTAGTCTTAAATTAATGAAACTTATTCTTAGTCCTGATGTTTTTTTGTGGTTGGATAATTCTAGAAGAGGAAAAGGAATTTACCTGGTGATATGATAGACTCTTATACAGGTTGCTTACTGTGAAATCAAAAGGAAGAATTACACCTGATATGTTCATAAACTTTCCATTGTGTTCCGGGATCATGTAAGTTTTCCTTAATACACTTAAAACAGTAAAATAAAGTTGACTCTCAGATATTGAATACTGCTGCTATGACAGTGCTCATTATATATTCATCCTAATTCTGCATTTCTTATCATAAAAGCAGACCAGCCTGTGGTTACTTAGAGATGTCCTTGTACCTTTTTAAATTAAAAAATTGTAATAATGAATATGGTATCATTACTCATACCTTTTGTTAACATTTCTATTCTTCTTTTGGGGGATTCTTTCTAGAGAATCAGAGTTTAAAATATTTCATATTTTGAGATGCAGAGCTTTTCATAAGAGTTGAAAGAAAACAAATTACAAAATCGTTGACTTCCATTAAAATTTTTCATAGACAATTTTAGTCGATTTTTAGAAGATTTAACATCTCACTGATTTTTTAAATTCTGAGCTTAAATGAATTCTCATTTTGACTCCATATGTTACTTTGAGAAAGATTACAGTATGCCTGCAGTGATAGGATCTTTTTTTACATGTCTTATTACATGTTGCTGTGGGTCTCCACTGAGAAGACCTATATTAATTCTCATTTTCAGACTCTCTCCTGAGAAGCAGAGGCGGAATTTGCTTTCAAGGTCACAGGATTTGATGGATGAGGAGTACTAGCAGAGATCCCAGTTTCTTTCCAAATTGAAAGAACAACAGAAAAGAAGATTAACCTGTCCCAATTAAGCAGAAATGAGGCCAAGCGCAGGTGACCTTTTAACAACTGAGCACTATAATTTTAAAGCTGAATTACTGTTGCTTCTTTATTTTTCAAGCTTGTTGTGACTGCATACTAAAAGTAGCTTATATTTTATATAAAACTCTTCAATTTTCAACTCTTTGCCACTTAGACTAGCTTGTTCTCTCACTGAGCACCATATCATGAGAGTTTCAATATCACAGTTAGCTACAAGTGACCCTCACTTTATAAAACTTGGAGAATTTATTTGCCTTAGATCAAGGATCAAGGTTCCTGGGTGCCATCCAGGGATTTGTGCACGAGTTGGGATTCTTAATGCAGTTGCCAATTACTGTCCCCCAAATGTGTAAAACATTACACTTACCCCAACAATAAAGATAGCAAGCCTATTAAAGCAGTATGATTTATGATTTATAAATAAAGAGAATGTACAGGAAATATTGATATCTGTGAGTCTGTTTTCATAGAAGTCTTTCTCTTGTAATAGGAATCATCACTCTGCTGGCTGATTTTCTTTGCTGACAGGCTTCAATCACTTTACTTTCTCACATTTCTGGCTCAGAGGTTCAGCATAAAACTGTTTTGCAGAGTTGTGGAATATATGCTCAAGATTTTCTTCTTAAGATTCACTTTACTTCCATTGGGCAGATTTCAATCATAAGTCAGTATATTTTCTGATATCTGCAAGTCATAATATTCATATTCTATATTTTCTCCAATGTAGTTCTCAGTTCTTTAATAAGTACATAGATGTACATATTAAAATATGGCAAATATTTCTTTAAAAAATGATTTGTCAATGAAGTCCTCTTCCCTAGAGTCCCAAATAAGCATACAGTAAGATAAAGTAAAAGAAATACTTCAAAACATGAACAATCCAACCAAAAAATGGGCATAAGACCTAAATAGACATTTTTCCAAAGAAGACATACAGATGGCCAACAGACACATGAAAAGATACTCAATATCACTAATTATTAGAGAAATGCAATCAAAACTACAATGAGGTATCACTTCATACCAGTCAGGATGGCCATCATTAAAAAGTCTACAAGTGGGCTTCCCTGGTAGCGCAGTGGTTGAGAGTCTGCCTGTTGATGCAGGGGACGTGGGTTTGTGCCCTGGTCCGGGAGGATCCCATGTGCTGCAGAGCAGCTGGGCCCATGAGCCATGGCCGCTGGGCCTGTGTGTCCAGAGCCTGTGCTCCGTAGCAGGAGAGGCCACAACAGTGAGAGGCCCGTGTACCATAAAAAAAAAAAAAAAGAAAAAAAAGTCTATGAGTAACAAATGCTAGAGAGGGTGTGGAGAAAAAGTAACCCTCCTATACTGTTGGTGGGAATGTAAATTGGTGCAGCTACTGTGGAGAACAGTATGGTGGTTCCTTAAGAAAACTAAAAATAGAGTCACCATATGATCCTGCAATCCCACTCCTGGGCATATATCCAGAGAAATCTCCATATCAAAAAGACACATGCACCCCAATGTTCATAGCAGCACTATCTACAATAGCCAAGACATGGAAGCAACCTAAGTGTCTACCAACAGATGAATGGATAAAGAAGATGTGGTATATATACACAATGGAATATTACTCAGCCATAAAAAAGAATGAAATAATGCCATTTGCAATAACGTGGATGGACCTAGATATTATCATATTAAGTGAAGTAAGTCATACAGAGAAAGACAAATATCATATGATATCACTTATATTTGGAATCTAAAAAATGACATAAATGAGTTTATTTATTGGGCTGGCCAAAAAGTTCGTTCAGGTTTGTCTGTAATCTTATGGGAAACCCCAAATGAACTATTTAGCCAACCCAATACAAAGAAGAAATAGACTCACAAATATAGAAAACAAACTTATGGTTACCAAAAGGAAAAGGTGGGGGGAGGGATAAATTAGGAGTTTGGGACTGACAGATACACACTACTATATATAAAATAGATAAACAACAAGAACCTACTGTATAGTACAGGGAGCTGTATTCAATATCTTGTAATAGCCTATAACAGAAAAGAATCTGAAAAAGAATATATATAACTGAATCACTTTGCTGTACACCTGAAACTAACAAAACATTGTAAATTAAACTTCAATTTTTAAAAATGGCTAAAAAAAGTGTAGGCAAAAAGTACTATAAAGATGTATTAGGAGGTTTGTTGATTAAAAGAATTTTGTTTACAAAAAGAAATACTTCAAAACTTTGATGTGAAAGAAGATTATAATACTGAACTGTCAGGATGCTTGTCCTAGATTAGTGGAGTCAGTCAACCTGAGTTATGTAAAAGTGGTATTTCCTATCGAATATTTGTAACTACTTTCAGTTTTAGAAGCTCCAGTATAAAGCTATGAACATGAAACACAGATTAGGGATCTTACATGGGGGATGTGATGCTTTTTGTCCTATGGGAGAGGTTAGTATTTGGGGAAAAGGATGAAAGGTACATACCCTGAAGTAAATGTGTACAGCCTATTAAATATTTTTTGCTAAGTACTAATATTTAAATTAGTGAATCTACTGGTTAAAAAAAAAAACCTCAAACAAATTAACAACATAATAAGATACTCTCTGAAGTTAAGCTTAGCTGATTAAAAGACTGAGAGTTCTGTTGGATTATGATGTTTTTAATCTCTTCAAACAGTATACTGTCTGTCATCACACATGTTCTCTCACTCCCTCTTTACTTCTTTCTCTTCCCTTCCACCCTTCTCTCAATTTCTTATTATGTTCCAAACTTGAGAAGCATAATCTGCATCTCCTCAATTGATTAGGAATTTGGAAGGAAATGAATCTTTCCATATATATGCATGTATCTACACACACACACACACAAACACACACACACTTTTCAAAGAGTTATACTATAATTACACTACACTAAAGACAAAATTCTGTATGTGCCCAGAAGTTTTGTAGGGTCACCTTACACTTTCAGTACTTTGCTAAGTCAGGTTGATTTTGGTGGATCAAGAAATTGGAAGTGTTCTGTGATTTCTCAGAAGCTTTAGACATTGTCTCTGCATAGCACAAGATCACATCTTGTGTAAATATGTAGCATAAAGAATTCAACTAAATCCAGCATCACGACAGACTGAAGTAGTATATATGGCCTCCGTCCTAGTACCAGTACCTAGAAATGTTGAATAAAATTTGACTTTAAAAAACTTAAAAACACACTGCTGAGAAATAAAGGGAAAGTTTTAGGTATTAGAAACCCAAAGGAACCAGCCAGAATGCTGCAAGAGAAATTAAATAGCAGGAAAATAAGAAAGTGTGGTTAAGTGAAATAGAAGTTATAAAAATAGGTCCAACATACATCTAATAGGAACTCTAGATGGTGAGAATAGATGGAATAAAAGGGAGGCAATAATCATTCAGAAATGGTCAATCATTTTCTAGAGGTGAAGAAAGACATGTGTTGGGCTTCCCTGGTGGCACAGTGGTTGAGAGCCCGCCTGCTGATGCAGGGGACACGGGTTCGTGCCCCGGTCCGGGAAGATCCCACATGCTGCGGAGCAGCTGGGCCCGTGAGCCATGGCCGCTGAGCCTGCGCGTCTGGAGCCTGTGCTCTGCAACGGGAGAGGCCGCAGGAGTGAGAGGCCCGCGTACCGCAAAGAAAAAAAAAAAAGAAAGACATGTTTCTTCAAGTTGAAGTAACATGCCAAGTTTGAATTATAACAAAATATGTCACTTTTAGAGAATCATGGTGAAATTTTAGAACATAAACAAAAAATCCTTAAAAGCAAAGAAAAACCATGTCATCTATATAGTAATGATGAACAGACTGACAGCAGGTATCTCATCAGCAAA
The DNA here is from genome assembly GCF_039906515.1 of Pseudorca crassidens. NCBI lineage: Eukaryota > Metazoa > Chordata > Mammalia > Artiodactyla > Delphinidae > Pseudorca > Pseudorca crassidens. Next base: position 36,902,231 of record NC_090308.1, read on the forward strand.
AATAAGGGCTAAATATAATGAAATATCTTAATAGTTCGGAGTGAAAAGAATTGTTAACCTATCAGCTTTGAATTCCATACCCTGCACAACTAGCCGTGAAAAGAATGAGAGCTAACTAAAGACGTTTTCAAAGGCAAAAATATATTACCATTTACAGACCCTCACTTAAGGAACTTTTAAAGGATGTACTTTATTTATTTATTACTTTTGTTTATTTATTTTTGGCTGTGTTGGGTCTTCACTGCTGCATGCAGGCTTTCTCTAGTTGTGGCGAGGCGGGGCTACTCTCGTTGCAGTGCCTGGGCTTCTCACTGCAGTGGCTTCTCTTATTGCAGAGCACTGGCTCTAGGCACACGGGATTCAGTAGTTGTGGCACACGGGCTCAGTAGTTGTGGCTCGCAGGCTCTGGAGAGCAGGCTTAGTAGTTGTGGTGCACGGGCTTAGTTGCTCCGCGGCATGTGGAATCTTCCCGGACCAGGGATCGAACCCGTGTCCCCTGCATTGGCAGGCAGATTCTTATCTGCCACCAAGGAAGCCCTTAAAGGATGTACTTTAGTAAGAAGAAAACTGAACTCAGAATGAAGGGATAGAATGGAAGAAGCAACTGTGAGCAATTAAATCATTCAACTTATTGATTAATGTAAATAAACATACATTGTTAAAAGCAAATGGGTAATACGGGAGAGTTTTTAAAAAGTGAAACTAGAAAACTAAGTAATGATAATATAGGGTGGGGTGTGTGAACGTTAAGGTTAGAGAATTTTCATTCCTCATACTATTTGGAAAGAACAAAGTGATACTGAAAAACCATAGGTCTGTTAACTAAGTAAACATGTGAAGAGTAAACCTGGAAAAACTAGAAATAGAATACACAGCTTCCAAATCATTGGAAGAGGAAAGGGGAAATTAAGAAACCTCACAAGTCCAATATGAAGTAGGACAAGGGATAAAAGCAAATAAAAAAGAACATAGTGTGTAAACACACACATCTACATGTAGATTCACATAAAATTATCATTTATATCATTAATTATAATAAATATAAACATTAAACGCCTCTTGAAAGATGGAGTTCTTTAAAATAATAATAAAATAAAATCCAGCTATACATTATTTGTAGAAGACACACTTTAGCAAAATGACCTAGGAAATTTTACATGAAAGGGATGAAAATAAGTTGTATTATACCGATTCAATGAAAGCTGATGAAACAATATTAACAGCAGGGTAAATAAATTTGAAGAGAGAATGCTCTCTCTTCATAATGAAAACATGAATCATAAGACAAACTTACAGAACAGTATCTGTTATAAGTAAAATTATTCAGAATATAGATAATATCATCATTTTGGTGTCAAGAAGGATTTTTCTATTCTCTTTAAGCTGTCATTTGCCATTACTACTCTACTTATAATCATGACAGAACAAGATTTTTAACATGACACTTATCCACAGTTTTTTTCCAGATTGTATGCCAAAGATTTGCAATCCTATTATCTTTTGATATCGTGTCATATTTTAATGTAAATGTGCTAATGTGATTCATGTTTCAATGCACCAGCAAGTTGCTTTGTTCAAAGACACAAGTGAGCCACAGAGCCAGGCACTGGCTTTTTTGTGAACTTTGTTCAGGCCACTGAAGTCACAAACATAGGACTGATCCCGCAAGGTCTAGGTTAATTTTTTCTTTTATTAGTCTCTGGGGACTCTTTCTCCCTTCATCTCAGTGGCTGAGAAAGCAGTAATGTTTAGAATAAATTTTCTAAAATATATCATCAGAGGAATATTAATGTATCCACTTTTTTTTAAATATATAAATTTATGTATTTATTTATTTATTTTTGGCTGCATTGGGTCTTCATTGCTGCCCGCAGGATTTCTCTAGTTGCGGCGATGGGGGGCTACTCATCGTTGCGGTGCATGGGCTTCTCATTGTGGTGGCTTCTTTCGTTGTGGTTGTGGAGCATGGGCTCTAGCCACACGGGCTTCTGTAGTTGTGGCACACGGGCTTAGTTGCTCTCTGGCGGCATATGGGATCTTCCTGGAGCAGGGCTCGAACCCGTGTCCCCTGCATTGGCAGGTGGATTCTTAACCACTGCGCCACCAGGGAAGTCCCAAATGTATCCACTTTATACTTGCCTTTGGTGATCAAAAACTAGAAAGGCAGTCAACATTCACTACAGATCATTAAATTGCATAGGCCATTAGTCTGGTAGCCTGACCCAGAGGTCTGAGTCAGAAGTCATGAGGACTTATGGAAGAAGTCATTCAGTCTCAGCAATGGTTAGAACTCTATGGTAGGGACCAAAGCTCTGACTGGCCCCTTTTCTGCATTTGATCACTTGAGACTATGCTCAGACTTCCAAACACGTTCCCAGCAGGCAGCTGTGAGGGTCAGGATTACACATTTCTTTCTGGTCCTCAGCTTTGAGGGTAGGATGACTGGGTCCCATGCAAATTTCCAGTTTTATAGGCTATACTATATTGCTTAGGTACAGTTTTAAAAGGTGATAATTCAATTTATTAAAGTAACAATTTAAACAGAAAATTTAGGGTACAAAACAATGTGTAAAATATGTAATCATTTCCATTAAAAAAAAAAACTAGAAGAGGGGAAAGACCATGAATGTACATATTTGGATTGTATTTACTTAAGTACCTCTGAAAGGATAACACTGGATACCTGAGAAGAGAACTGCATGGCTAGGGAAAGGGGTGGGACAGAGATTTTTCCATTGTATATTTGTTAATTCATTTTAATAAGCATGTACTTTGATGCAGGAACTCTCTAGCTAGAAATTTTCCCTGTGAATAGAGACATATTCCAAAATACAAATTCAAAACAATATTCACTATAATAATGTTATTAACAGGAAAAAAATACTTGAGAAAAGTTAAAAGTAAAAGGAGAATCCCCCAAACATTAGAGTCCTACAGTTTTTCTGATGCCACCTGACAATATCAGAATTCTAGATGGTATTTTTTTTCTATACCTTTTTTCGTTTTTCTTCTTGCAGAGTAGGTTATTTTAAATGTAAGCATATTGTGCCCCATTAATGATAATGGGTATGGTACAGACATGAACAGATAAGTACAGTATTCTCTCAATGGGTCATTTAGTTTGCAATGAATGATGTACAGACCGCACAGCATATTAAAAGCTGCAGTCCTACATCTGTTCCCTTCATCCAATACCCTTCTTCAATTTCCTTTGAGAATGCACAAAACAATGGCACACTTTTCAATTCTGACTACTGTCAAATATCCTGCCAGAGTTTCAATGAAAAAAGAATGTTAAACCTGGTACCAATTTATTTAGATTTGCTTTGGTTATTTTACATTCTACTTTAAAATAATTAAGTCACAAAATAGCCCTACAGAATGGTTCCTTGCTCATATGGCTTATTTACTTCTTAAATGACTGTAATATTTCAATAAATTGCATGCTTTATTTTTGCAATGAAATTCCATAGAAATGCAGGCAATAAATTGACATAAGCTATACTAAATACAGAACTCTGAAAATAGAATTCTTTTAAGCAAATGTGACACGGAAGCAACTTATGTTCCAATTTAAAGCCTATCAAAAGACGAAGCATAAATACTTCTCATACTGCAAAAAATGTAATTTTCTAAAAACAAACAAATTTCATCTCTTTAGCATCTTGCAATATTAAAAAATTATGCACCTTTCAGGCACAGAGGTTACTGAGTAACTGATTCAACAAAGTGGATTTGGCTATAAAATGAAGAATGAAGTGTGCTTCCCACACACTGCAGAGGTATACTAGGGACTCTAAAGGAAGGCACCAGGTCTTAGGTGTCTGTATGCTAAGCGCCTTGCTTGGTAGCTGGCAATGAAAGTTATTAACACTATGAATGCATGTGTATCTGGAGCCATAGCAAGTAATACTGTAATTGTTGAAAGTGGATGTTAATAGTATTACATATCTCATGCGGAATAACTTGAGAAATCAAGAGCTCCATATCATAGCATGGCTTAGCCTCAGAATATGACATTTCTAGAACATTAGAGAAGAAAGAGAATTCAGAGATCATCTAACCCAGCCTGTCACAAATTACCATTCTTTTGTAAGACTCTCTGAGGAAAAAAAAGGATGTGTAGTTAGATAAGTGTAGAAAATACCGTACAATGCATGTAGATTCACACACATATAATCGTAACGGCTTTGAGAGGCCTATGGTTAAAAGTTAAAAAGACTCTCACACATACTTGTTTATCTTTCTTTAATCTAGCACTTCTGTAACTTATTTCACTTTCATTTTTCAACACCTTGCACAATCAGGGCTTGGGAGAAGACAATTTGAGAAATGACAAGGAGATAGATTCTTGACTTCTCAGGAAGGAAACTGAGGCCTAGAATATCAAGCTATTTTAGCATGGTTACTAACTAGAAACTGGCTGAGGAAGATATAGAGTCTAGACACTTAGTTTCAGTCAGTGTTAATTCTAATATATAGTCCTACTTCCTATGGAGGCAGTATATGCAGAGTAGTCCTATGAGGAGTTGCAAGTTAAGCTAATCCAAAAAATAAATAGTATAAATTAAAATAAATTCACTGAGAGTTTCCAAAGTCCCAGGTACCCATGTAAACGTGTTAAATATATCGACTCAAGTAAATCTCTATTTTATACCACATTCCACAATAAATAAGAGAGATCAGAGACCCAAGAATTAACCAACAAACCAGTTAAGTACCAGAAAAACAGGAGAAATCTTTCTACAATATTTAAGTGGAGAGGATATTTCTAACTATAAATTATATCACAAAAGCTGTCGTAAAAACAGAGGTTAAAATCAAACAGCAACAAAATTTAGACTCAAATAAAGGTCTAATATTCATAATGTGTAAAATAGTTTTACAAATCAACAAAACAGACAACTTACAGGACAAATGAGCAAAACACATATAAGCAGGCTAATGGTCAATAATCATATGCAATGATATTCACTGCAAATTCTAAAGTGAAACTAATATATCCATGTATTGGATCAACCAAATTGATAAAATCCACTGTGGGCAAGTGCAAATGGCACTCTTCATACCTAAATAATTTTAAACTGTGCATCCTCCACGGCAGCCAAACCGCACGTTAGGAATGTACTCTGCTGAGATCTGGGGGTAAGTTGGTCGAGAGCTATCATTATACAGTTGACCCTTAAGCAGCATGGGTTTGAACTGCATGGGTTTGTTCATAAGCAGATTTTTTTCAATAAACATCTTGGAAAATTTTTTCGAGATGTGCAACAATTTGAAAAACCTCACAGACAAACCACAATGTCTAGAAATATTGAAAAAACTTAAAAGGTATGTCACAAATGCATAAAATATATGTAAATTCTTGTCTCTTTTTTCATTTACTACCATAAAATACATGCAAATCTATAATAAAAAAGGTAAAAGTAATCAAAACCTAGGCACAAAAAGACTTACAGATTTTACAATACATGGCACCATCGCAGTCCAGATAAATAACATAAAGATGCAAACATACAGTATAAAATAATTGCATAAAATTAACTGTAGTAAGACTGTATTAGTGTAGCAATTTTATAGCCACCTCTTGCTGCTGTTTTGATGAGCTTCAATGTTGCCAGTGTCTGCTTAAAGCACCCTGTGATGCTTGTCATTTCCTTATGAACAGTTCGTCTCTCCAGTAACTTTTGTATCAAAGTAAAAAGTGATCTCTCATGATTCTCATGTAGTTTTCATTGTGTTTAGTGCAATACCGAAAACCTTGAATAACACTGTGGGGCCCATATAAAGTGCCACTAGTGATGTGGAAGTGCTCTCACGAAGCAGAGAAAAGTTATGACATTACAAATAAAAGTTGAATTGCTTGATGAGTACCATAGATTGAGGTCTGTAGCTGTGGTTGCCTATCATTTGCCATTTCAAGATAAATGAATCCAGCGTAAGAACCATTGTAAAAAAAAGAAACGGAAATTTGTAGAGCCATCACTGTAGCTACACCAGCAAATGAGAAAACCTTGCACTTTTTGCAAAATGCCTTTTTTACCTTGTATTAAAAATCCAGCTTTTATGTGGGTGCAGGATTGCTATAAGAAAGGCCTACCTATAGATTAATATGATTCTAGCAAAAGCAAAGTCATTATATGACAACTTAAAGCAAAAGGAAGGTGAAGGAGATAAAGCTGGAGAATTTAATGCCAACAAAGGATGGTTTGATAATTTTAGAAAGAGGTTTGGCTTAAAACATGTCAAGATAATAGGAGAAGCAGCTTCTGCAGACCAAGAGGCAGCAGATGAGTTCCCACATGACATTAAGAAAATCACCTAGGAGAAAGGATATCTGCCTGAACAGGTTTTTAATGCAAATCAAAGTGTATTTTCTGGAAAAACACTGCTACAAAGGACATTTATTAGTATGGAAGAGAAGCTAGCACCAGGATTTAAGGCCAGAAGGGATAGGCTAACTCTACTAGCTTTGTGTAAATATAGTCAGGCCTATGATCAGGGAGGGCTGCCCTTATCTATCCGTGAGCCTTGAAGGGAAAAATAAACACCAGCTACCAGTCTTCCAGTTGTACAAGAAGGCCTGGACGAGAACTCTTTTTCCGGATTGGTTCCATCCATGCTTTGTCCATGAAGTCAGGAAGTACCCTGACAATATGAGACTGCTTTTTTAAGTTCTTTGGTATTGGACGATGCCCCTGGCTACCCCAAACCCCCTGAGTTCAATACTGAAGGCATCAAAGCGGTCTACCTCCCCCCAAACACAATATCTCTAATTCAGACTCGAATCTGGGGGTCATAAGGACCTGTAAGGAGCATTACAACCAATACTGTGTGGAAAGGACTGTCAATGCTATGGAAGAGAACCCCTTTAGAGAGAACATCATGACAGCCTGGAAGGATTACACCACTTGAAGGCGCCATCGTTGTTACAGAAAAAAACTGTGGAGGCCATCCAGCTCAAAATGATCAATTCCTGCTGGAGAAAACTGTCCAGATGTTATGCATGACTTCACAAGATTTACAACAGAGCTGATCAAGGATATCATGAAAGAAATTGGAGATATGGCAAAAAAGGTAGGGGGTGAAGGGCTTTAAGATATGGATCTTGGAGAAATTCAAGAGCTAACAAATATCACACCAGAGGATGTAACAGAAGACAACTTGACGGAGATGGGTGCTTCCAAACCAGTGCCAGCCAATGGGGAAGAAGATGTAGAAACAGCAATGCTAGAAAACAGACTGACATTAGACACTCTGGCAGAAAGGTTCCAATTATTCAAGACTGCTTTTGACTTCTTTTATGACATACACCCTTCTATGATATGGGCACTGAAACTAAAGCAAATGCTGTACAGTTAATAAACTTAGCTATTGTATATGTGTGTGTCTTGGTGTGAAATTCTAGTAACTGTATGGCAAGAAATCTATGAGATGTTTTCGTGTTAACATCATCATTAACGTCTAAGTATTCATTGTGTGGAACACTATGTACAAGACTTTTATTGAGGTGGATAACCTATCCTTACTGTTTTATAAGTGTGCTTTCAAAGAATTACATTACCATACAGTACGCTTCTCTCTCTCTCTAACTGGAGGAACTGTGTATCAGCCGATCATCACAGGCAAATTGTCATTTTTTAAAAATGTAACAATGTTTCCAATACTGTATTATGAACATGACTGTAATACTGTATGCCATAAAAATTTTGTAATGATTCATTCATTAATATATCGGCTAGGCTACTGTGAAGCAATAGTATTGATTACACTAGGCTACTATAAAGCAATCATATTGTTGCTTCTTTGTTATCAATGCATACATTGTTTTACCTGTAAATAAATATGAATTTTTCACATTATCTTTTCATTTTTGCTGTCTAGTGTTAATATGTATTACACAGTATGTTATACATAGTATGTTAGTATGTATAACATCTACAGTGTTTTGTATCATATAAGACAATATTGATGTCAGTACTGACAGATGATTCATCTGGTAAACAATGTAAACTTATAATATGTAAAAATACAATACAGTACTGTAAATTTATTTTCCTTAACATTTTCTTAATAACATTCTATTTTTTCTGGCTTACTTCATTGTAATAATACAGTATACAATACGTACAACATACAAAATATTTGTTAACTGACTGTTTATGTTATTGGTAAGGTTTCTGGTCAAGAGTAGGCTACCAGTAGTTAAGTATGAGGGAGTCAAAAGTTATACATGGGGCTTCCCTGGTGGTGCAGTGGTTGGGAGTCTGCCTGCCAATGCAGGGGACGCGGGTTCGTGCCCCGGTCCGGGAGGATCGCACGTGCCGCGGAGCGGCTGGGCCCATGAGCCATGGCCGCTGAGCCTGCGCGTCTGGAGCCTGTGCTCCGCAGCGGGAGAGGCCGCAACGGTGAGAGGCCCCTGTACCGCAAAAACAAAAACAAACAAACGAAAAACAAACAAAAAAGTTATACATGGATTTTAACTATGTGGGGGATTGGTACCCCTAACCTCCAAGTTGTTCAAGGGTCAACTAAATTCATATGTAAATAGATAAGAGTTTTTTTGTTGCAGAGCTGTATTAACAAAAAACCAAGAATAATGGAACAATCACCAAAAAGGGAAAATGAAAATAAATTTTGGTACATTAAGGCAAATGGAATACTATGGTGACACAGAGAGAAAGAGCTTTATATGTATTGACATTAAAACTGCCCCAAATGTATTGAGGGCGAGAAGCAACAAGCAGAAATAGATACACAATATTATTTTAAAGGTGCACGTGTGTACGCTTGGTGACACTTGCATGTACATGTGTGGGTATACCTGAAAGCAGAAAAACGCTGTCACTTAAAATATAATGCCTGATGCTGCTTCTGTTACAGTGTCTCCACCCCTTCACCATCCTCTACCACTCTGCCATGCTGCAACTCACTTAAAAAAACAAAAAGATCGGATGAATGGATAAAGAAGATGTGGCACATATATACAATGGAATATTACTCAGCCATAAAAAGAAACGAAATTGAGCTATTTGTAATGAGGTGGATAGACCCAGAGTCTGTCATACAGAGTGAAGTAAGTCAGAAAGAGAAAGACAAATACCGTATGCTAACACATATATATGGAATTTAAGAAAAAAAAAATGTCATGAAGAACCTAGGGGTAAGACAGGAATAAAGACACAGACCTACTAGGGAATGGACTTGAGGATATGGGGAGGGGGAAGGATAAGCTGTGACAAAGCGAGAGAGAGGCATGGATATATATATACTACCTAACGTAAGGTAGATAGCTAGTGGGAAGCAGCTGCATAGCACAGGGAGATCAGCTAGGTGCTTTATGACCGCCTGGAGGGGTGGGATAGGGAGGGTGGGAGGGAGGGAGACGCAAGAGGGAAGAGATATGGAAACATATGTATATGTATAACTGATTCACTTTGTTATAAAGCAGAAACTAACACACCATTGTAAAGCAATTATACTCCAATAAAGATGTAAAAAAAAAACAACAAACAAACAAACAAAAAGAAAAGAAAATCTAGTGAGGGGTCTGTCCAGACTGCACTGAAGGAGATAGGCCTTTAATTTTATTTTTAGATTATTAAGCAATCTCAGAAAGCTTTTAGCCATGGGGCCAATCAGGCTGAAGGGATATCTGTTACATTACATGTTTGTGTATATACTTATATAGATATATACAAATGTCTACAAGGATGCATGCCAACTTAACATTAATTCTGAGGATTGGGGTAAATGGGGTATCTTTTCCCTTTTTTTTTTTTGTAGTAAACTTACTGCTATTATAATTAAAATAAATATTACTAATTTCTAAAAGACATAAAGCCAAATATGCAAAAGGGAACTCTCAGGCTTTTCTCTACTGTCACCATAATGGTTTTCTGTCCATGTGTTTTCCTGATGAACACTGTTTACAAGTGTCAGCGTTTCTCTGAATTATTTTCCACTTACTCATTTTCCCTAAGTGCTCAAAACCATTTAAAAAACTAGAACTTTATTTGTATTTCCTAAATGTGTTTACACTTCAGCTGGTAGTACCTTTGTTTTCAAGTGTTTCATCTCAAATTCCTTCTTAACTGACAAGGGTCTGTACACATCTGTGAGAGCTGGGCAACCCATGTTGAAGGTCAGCCTATTTGCAGGCACCCAGCATCTTCATAGGGACTATTTCCAGACAATAAGGGCATTCATACTTATTAACAATTAAATATTCATTGTTTCTCAATGAGGTCCATCATGAATATTATATGCACGTGTATCAGAACATGACCAAGTGACCAGCAGAGGTAAAGTTCAAAACTTCATAAACCTCATTTCAACATACACAATAGTGCTAAGTTGATCGTGTGTGTTCAATTTTAATAATAAAAACAATCTAAATAGATGCAGGTGAACAGAGATAGGTTGATAAATAGATAAAATTGGATTGCCTGTGCTTCATTCTCTACTTCTGGTAACTTGTGTGCTGTCAAGGTGGGGAGGTTATATCTATGGAGATACTTAAATGCAGCATCCAATAATTAAAGAGAACACCATTTATTTTGAGTGCTATTAAATTGTCCAGAAAGACATTGAATGGTAATAGAATTATGAGTTGCTCATATACATTCCAATACATGACAAGACACCACCTTTCCACTCATGTCATGAGTCCTACTAGAAAAACAACAATAAAAATCATTCAATAATTCTCTGAGCATGTTTTCAGAAAATAAGATCCTCACTACACTAATTTTTACCTAACAGAAAAATGCATTGTCATTCATAAGATTTTTCAGATTTAAAAATTAGACCATTCATTTTAGCCTATATCAATAGATTTTCAGCTTTTAAGCTACAACCAGAAATCAGCGTTGTTTACCTACATAATGTCATTCACCTCAAGCAATACAAAAATTATCGCTTATATCACATATTAAGTCAAGACTCTTACATGTTTATATTTTATAGTACTACCATAGGACAACTTAGTACTTGCAATAATATTCTCTGTATAAAGCATTGCATTTCCCAATTCACTTTATGCTCATAATTTTATTTATATTACTGTCATATTTATATTCAGAGAATTTAAGTCTAAATTAAGACAAGTGAATAAAAATTTTTATGATGAAAACTAGACACAAATATCTTTTTAATATAATCACCATGAACACTATACACAGGTCTCAATGTAGTCGAGATCTAAGTCACAGTCTAGTCTACATGTGCCCATGAAAGTCAGCACGTAAACCAGTAATTCTGAAAGAAACACTGAGTTAAGTATATTGACATAATTAGGCTTTTCTGGTTTATTCAGGAACAATCTTTGGCATAGCCACTGGATAATGTATTTACTGGATAATGTTGATCCTAATTTTCTGGCTTTGAAGTTATTTTGTCCTTTATTTTTTAGCTTATTCCCAATAAATTTACTTTTATATACCTAATGTTAGCATTTTGTCTTATATATAGCTGAAGGAGAAATCAACACTTTCTTCAACTATGATGGTGCTAGATCTCTGAATCAATGTGCTACTTTAAAAACTCTGTTTCCCTGTGGATGAGGAAAGTCCACTGCCCTCATCGAATAATTTGTTTCATTGATTTCTCTTGACTTTAAGTACTTGAGAAACACTTGGTGATCATAAAGATGATATAAAATTTCAGTGTCATTTGCCCTGTAGATAACAGTGCTTCTAACAACTTTGCCAAGAGCTCTCAATATTAAAAACAAAAAGTGATTGTTCTTTCTGTCTTTTAATAGTCTCTGGATGAAGAATGCTGAATATTGGAAATAATGTTTTTGAAGCATTTAGCTAAAAATGTTCACTTTTTTGTCCTCATCATGTAGAAATTCTTTCAGTATTCAATATAAAAGCGAGTGACATTTATTTGTGTAAATTGTATATCACACTGTTACAGCCATATTCCTTCTTGTATATTCATTGCTTGATTGGAGCCTCCTGATTGGCATCAGAAACTGTGTGTGTGTGAGAGAGAGTGAGAGAGAGAGAGAGAGAGAGAGAGAGAGAGAGAGAGAGAGAGAGAGAAGGGGGGTTAAGGGAGAAAAGGGGAAGAGAGGGAGAGAATACAAGTGGAGAGGATGAGGGAGAGGGGAAGCTGGGGTAAAAAAATAAATAACTCTCAGGAAGACAAAATAAAATATGGTATTGTAAGACATGGATGCCCTCTGTTTGAGTACTTGAGAGTGAAATTTGACCACATCCATCAGTGAATTTGGCAGGAAATGACCTAAAACTGTCCTTTCTGGATACTGAGATGAGAATGTTGTCCAGGCTGTCTCCGTTCTTGGCATCTACTGACCAGAGACTAAGATAGCCAATTAAGCCTAATTGTGATAAATTATGTGCTTTATATTCATTCTGATGGAGAACTACTGCCTAGCAGGTAATAACCCCAAACCGCTAAACTAATTGTGGTTAAAACCTTGTGTTAGGAGTAGGATGACCCTAGATGAAAGAGGGTAGTGCTTCATCTATGATGCCATTATTCCTGCATCCCAATTTATATATACAATTAATTTTGTGACAGTGTATGAACTTATTAACATTAATATGGCTAACAAGGCCTGTCCTTCCAGTATACTCTCAGCTTTTAATCCTAGCATAGCTTCATTGGCATGAACTTGAAAACCACAAAAATCTAAAGGTTGTACTCTGTTTCTGTCACAGATATAGGAAATCCCATTACAATTATTCTACGCTAACTTTCCTCTACTTCTCATCTTTATTTCAGTGATCCTCAAGTGATTTATTTTTGATATCATACCCCTATTAGTAAAAACATTTTATATTTGTTTTGACATTTATAAATCCTAATCATGTATCTCTGGACTAATATTATCATTAAAATATACAGAAGTAGAAAAGTAGATAAAATAAACCCCAATAGGAATTCTAATGCTTTCTTGCTCCATCCCAGTGGGTTGTCTTACACACCCCATGGGGTGGGCTGACTTCTCTTTATAGACCAATGCTCTGGTCAACAGACTGAGGTTTGCAAAAGGAGAAATTTAGCACACACTGATTCTTCTATCTCAGTACAGTTCAGATGTATAAAATTAAGAGTTGGAAGGGATTTTAAGGGTTCATCCAACCAGTAAATCTCTTTTACCACATCCATGACAGGTGGAAATTCAGTATAAGAAATACTATATTTTATACTTGAAATTTGCTAAGAGATCATAACTGTTCTCACTACAAATACACACAAATGATAACTATGTGAGGTGATGGATATGTTAATTAACTTATGGTTTAATCTTTTCCCAATGTATACATATATCAAAACATCACATTGTACACCATAAATATAAATAATTATTATTTATCAATTATATCTCAATAAAGCTGGGGGAAAAGACATAAACAAACAAACGAAAATAAGTCCATCTCTTCCCCAGCAGTGCTCTTCTTGTTGGACACCACTGTTAGAATGTTAATTATTATACTGATGAATTTAGTGTCCATTTAGGACTTACACTGTCCATTTAGCAATCATAGGTTTGGTCATCTATGAATAAACAAACCTAGTCATTCTTTTTTCATGGTAGCCTTTCACATATTTGAAGAAACCTATGTAAGTTTGGTTCCTCTTATTGATACTGTCTCCAAGTTTAATATATCCACTTGCTTCACCTAAACTTAATGAGGTATGTTTCCTAAGCCACATTGCTCTCTTTCTTTCCCATTTTTCTTTTTTTTTTTCCCCCATTTTTCTTTGAGCATCAGTAGCTTCTGAACATCTATCTGGAAATGGGAAACCAAGAAATGCAAACGTCACTCTAGATAAGGTCTGACCATTCCATAATTAGAGAAGGAATATACCCTCCATTGATCAATAACCTATTTCATATAGCTAAATTAAATGAATAGTTCTTTTTTGGAAATATAATTATTTGTCTTCAAGAGTTTCAAAGGCAAACAGCAAATTTATTACATCATAAAGTTGCATATTAAACATCTGCTGTGGTATGTTATTTAAAAAAAAATTGTAAGGAGAAAAATCAATGGACCTAAAATAAAATGGAAAAATAAACATGAATCCACTAGGGCCCTTCAGATAATGCGGTTGACTTTTCTTTCAGTAAAAATAGATACGCTATTTCATGTGGAGGGACCTAGAATAATCATGATAAAATTACTTTATAGTAAGTGTGCCTAGGCTAAAATGTTCCATTATTTTAACGGATTCTTTCCATTTCTGGTTTCATTGATGTATGTTTCAGCCATATTTTTTTGTATTACTGCATAGCTCGGTTAAGTACTTCTCATGCACAATTACTGACTTTTATGTTATCTTCCTAGGTAGCAAATTTACAAACCTTAAGCAATTTGAATCATATATGTTTAGAATTTTAAATCACATGGAGGTAAGCAACTGATGGAATTCAAATGAAAAAATCATTCCTTGAGTAGAAATGTTAAGCTATTTTGGTCAAAATTAACTTAAAATTATGTTTTGTAAAAAATCACTCAATTGTCTTAACCTCAGGTTCAAATGTGAGGAGTAAATTGACAGCTTGGTATTCTACTGCATTTCAATGCTTGACCAGTCTCAGAATCAATTAATATTTCTGTGAAGATAAGCAAAATCTATTAAATGAAAATGTCTCTTCTTTTGCTCTCCATTGTGAAGAACTTATTTTCATTATGAAAAAAAATCATCATCCTTACAGAATTGAGAGTTAAAATGATAACTGTAGGCTTATATTATTAATAAGAATGTCTTATTATATGGCAGTGTTATATGGATTATTAATGTTTAGATTAATACCTTTAATCATATAAAACTTCATTATCAAAAATTTATCACACATGCACACACACAAGAAGGAAGTTTTCATGTTAAAATAAGCAAAGTTTTAGGAATTGCAAATGGTCTACTCTTAACATTTAGAAAACATATAAAATTATATATAGGTACACACATTATAAAGTTTTCCATGTGAAATAAGATGATATAGAAAATAAAAATAGGTAAAAAATTTATTCTATTAATATTTGGTAGTCTTCCAACTGGTTGGTAGTGGATCATAAAAACTAAATGCTATATTTTGAGAAAGGTGATAATGTGGGTAAACATGAAAGGGAGGAAACAAATACAACTGACTACACAGTTGATACTGGAAAATATCTTTGTTTCTTCCCATTTGAAAATGCAACTCTTCCCTTCGATTACAATAAGAAAATCCAAAATTAGCACTGTAAGCTAAAGATTCATTCTGGAGACTATAATTTACTGATTGTACCTACTTAAAGTCAAATTTATTCAATTTTAATCACTTCAGTCTTTGACTATACTGGATTGAAAACAAATTACCACTAAAAAAACACTTCAATACTTCTTCTAATAAAGTTAGGCCTCTTATCTGAATTCTTGTGAGTTGTTTAAAAGGTCTAACCTAAGTGTAAAAATATTCCTTAAGACAGTTCCCTAAATATTTATGTGGCTGCCTTTTGAGTATCATGGAGCATATTCAGTAAGGTAGCCTTATGTGTCTATTTTCACTTATTTAAGGTGTTATTTAATTAATAATCCCTTCTCCATCAAAAGTATTTTATATATATATATATATATGTATATATATATATATATATATACACACACATATAATTCTCCCATATATATGGAAAGCTTGACCAGGCATGGGTTGAGACATAAACCATCAATTAATCTTTAAATTTAAAGAGGCCAAAGCCTTTTTGTACAAGTCAGTAGAGCACGTGGGGACAGGTATTGATGTTTTAAATTCTGATTATGAATTCTATTCATTGTACCCAGGGACAATTAGCAGGCATCTGCTTTTTTAAAAATTTAATCTCAGATTAGGATCTATGCCTAGAAGCTCCAATTCTGCTCCCAGAGTTCATTGCTTTTTTTTTAAGTCAGGAGAGCTAGTAAGTCTCCTCTTTAACTTTTTTAAGTCAGGAGACTAAATGGTTAATGATCCATTGAAAACATCCCAGTAGGGGAAATGTGTAGCTTCCTATACACTGAGCTTAATATTTCCTGGCCCTGTGCTGTGGGAGTATAACCAAAGTCCAAAACAGGCTTACCTGGAAGTTGACTTTATTAACTAGCCAGGTAAGAGAGGGCAGTGTCCCTCTTTTGGTTAGCCACTCTTCCTGAATGTGGATTGAAAAGACTAGATACAGGGTAAGAAGGAGTAAATTCCTTCTAAATAGAGGAAAGGCATTTTTGATTGGTTATTATAGGGGACTGTCTTTATTAGTATGAGGCACTAATTGAGTGCAAATTCATTTGGGTGGGCATTAAATTAGCCTGGTTCTCAGAAAGTTCTGATGACGAATTGTTTGAAGATCAGCTAGGCCTAGAATCAAGCCATGATCAAACCCTCATGTGTACATGCAAAATCTGAGCTGAGATTTCCTTTATCTATACTAATCATACAATTAAAGGAGGTTAGACCTATGAGTAACGTTAGAGAACATTTATTCCAATGTCTCATTTTAAGGATAAAGAATCTGAAGCCCAAGGTAGCAAGTAATATGCAAAGAATCATTCAGTGGACAAACGGCAGAGCCCTGAACTCTGACAACTGGGGTGTACACAGCACTGCAATGGAAACTGAAAATAGATCCCAGCACTAGAGAAGCTGGAGAGTCTGATGCATGGCATCACTTCGCACACCACATGAGTGAATTTACTCTAGTGCAAAGGGCAACCTAATGGCTTGAAGGGGTGATGGCACTTCACAGAACAATGTGGAAACAGAGGGCCGCAGTGTTAATGCGTGTCATGGGGGTGAGGAATGGAGAGAATGAGTTTCAGTTACACCTCCATAAACTCACTGGAATTTAAAAACTTTCAGTCCTAGGGAAGCTGCCAGAGTTACTGTGCCCTGCAGAGATGGGAGGCAATTAAGCAGAAGTCAGGATGTAATGACTACAGGATGGGAGAATGCTTAAAGAGTTTAAGGCAATTAAGATTCTATGACCTATTCTTGTGTCAGCTCTGGGCTACCAAAGCGCCATTTAATCACTGTATTTTACATCTTCAGCATAATGAAAACACCTGCAACTTCATAGGTTCCGACTTAACTTGCAAATAGAGTACTTCTGTGTTGTGACTAGAATTCTATTTCTTATAATAGGTCATCTCCCCCACTGCTACCCAGTTTCATGAGTCAACCTCCCAGATCCATTACAAGAATAACTAGTTGAAGCCATTTTCATCCTTCTTTCATGAAAACATGAAACAAAATGCAAACATATTTTAACTTTTGTTTTAAAACAAAGGTTAAAGCATTTTAAAAACTTTGTCCTTATTCCATTAGTGTTCAACAAATAGTTATTGAGTGGCTATCATCTACCAGGCACTAGCGTTTCAATATCGCTGAAGGAGCTCAAGGTCTGGTAGGCAAAAAATATATGCCAGGAAATATTACAATATTAAATTGAGGCATTTGCAGAAGAGTTCTATGCAAACACTGATGAAGAGTGACCCAAAAGGAAATACTTTAAACATAAGTGACTATGGGTCAAGGGGGAAGGACATTGTAGACAGAGGGAATTTTCATGGGAATGGCAAGTGGTTTTGTGTGGATAGGGGACTGATGAGATGTGGGAAGTAGGTAGCAGGAGTTAAAAGTAGTCCAGGATAGCTTAACCTTGGCACTATTGACATTTTAGACCTGATAGTTTTGTTTTTGAGATGGTCCTGTGCACTTTTAGCAGACATCCTGGGGTCCACCCACTAGATGCCAGTAGCACACATTCCCCTCCCCGCCCACACCACCATAGTCGTGAGAATAAAATGTCTTCAGACCTTTCCATATGTCCTCTGGTGAACAGCATCTTTCTTAGTTGAAAACAGTTGGACAACTGGTAGAAGCTAGATCACCAAAAGTCATCGTATATGCCATGAAAAGGAGTATATTTGTGATCCCATACATTGCAAATGAGGTGACAAGACGTCATTGAGATGCTGTTGCCTTTCCAGTACAAGTTCACATGCCACTTGACGTTTTATAAAATTTTACAAAACATGTATATTTTGAATATATGCAGTTCTGGAGAGGGAGGCTTGAACTTTGCCCTTTTCAAAGGGGATCTAAATTCCTAAGCTAACACTAATCACTAGAAATGTCTGTAATTACTGAATGCTCCTCATGTATGCAACCCTCTTATAGAAGCAAACACAGAAACAAAATAACATAACTTTCAAGACAATGGTAGTAAAATAATAAACAAGATGTGGACCCTGCCCCTTCTTACTGAGCAGCATCCTGGGCAGAGCAAGACACCCAACAAGACGAAAGCTGTGCACTTATTACACATTTAAGTAAGCAAAATATATTGTACTGATATAAGGATTTTCCCCCCTTATTTTGAAAGCATATAAAATTGAATGGAAATAATGCCTCTTTGCTTTGATTTTGATGAACTCTTACAAAGCAAAAGATGTTCTAATGTGAATAGCAAGAATTTGCCAAATGAATGACCCACTGGCAATCTTAAATATATCTTTTACAAAGACAGTGAAGAGGTCCCATAGCACCCTTCGATGGCATGCCAAATATGGGTAGTAGCTCCTGGCTTTTTGTTTCTGTTTTTTAGTTTTTTTCTTAATGTCCCAACACTTGGCAATAATACTTGGTTTTCATCAGTGCTCCCTTCAGCATTTATTATATCACTGTTGCCCTTGTAAAAAGATTACAGGTGTTAATCACAAATACAGTGTTGTCGCATGAAATTCTGAAACCTGGTCCAACAGTGGTATGAGAAGTGAAAAAAATTTGTTTGCATATATAACATTGAAACAATGGTGGAGTCTTATTGATTCTTTTAGAAAGTTGCTCTTCCACAGAAAATCAAATATTGAATGACCTGATAAAATAAAATATAAAGTATTTTTAGATAACACTCTAAAAAACAAAACTGAATACACTGATCAAATGATTTAACAGCATAAATAACATGGTTACTCCTATTTCCTTCAAATCATCCTATATGTGTGTCTCATGGTTAAAGACAGTTTGAATGCATTAACCATTACAGGACAAGCATCCAGTTAGGTATTTAAAGTGGTTTTGAGCTATTCAAGCTAGTTAAACATAACTAGCAAAACTAGTTAAACATATTGGCAAAAATATGTGGAATATTTCAAATCTGGACACCATTCATTAATGGTCAAAAATATTTACACAATTCGTTACTATGTCCTGGGCACTAATTAACTTCTTTTTTCATTTTAAGCATCCAAGGAATCAATTTTTGTGAGATAGAATTTGAAGTTTCTAATCAAAATTGTAGTGCATTTTGTGTTCATGTATACATTAATGTGTTCATGTATTTCTTCTATATGAACTATATAAATGCTGATGTTAAATACCGATTGCATGCCAGATACTATGGTAGTTGTAAATACAATTATTTTCCCTGCACTTCAGGGAAGCTACAATTTAGTCAGGAAAATAAATATTACTTAAATAATCATGCAAATAATGACAAAATCCAAACTCTGCTACATCCTGAAAAGGAGAGTTACAGGTCATAGAAGAGTATATGATGTGAGAAATTACCTATTCAGGAAGGTTTCTATGAACTGAGATTTAAAGTACAAATAAGAGTTAAAAAATCAAAGAGGGAAATGGACAGCATTCCTGGAGAAGAAACAACATCTGCAAAGAGCTTGTGAGGGGAGGGCTCACAGCCATGGTCATTGACTGAGTTCCTGAATATATAATTGGAATGGACCTACTTTGTAGTTAGGAAATTCCCAACATGCTCGTTGGTGTGTGGGGCAAGAAATACTGTAGTGAGGAAGTCCAAATGGAAGCGTCTATCAAGAAAGTAAATGAGCAATTCTCCCCGTATAGAATAGTAAAGATTAGAGCCACCCTTCTGATGGGCCTATCATACCTCCATATAATCCATGAGTTTGGACTCTAGGAAAGCCATATGGATGCTGAAGGATGACAGTAGATTATTCAAAACTGAAACAAGTGGTAGCCCCAGCTGCAGCCACCATACCAGACATGGTATCTTTGCTAGAGCAGATTAACACTGCCTCTGGAATGTCATATATGCTCTTTTTTAACCCAGTCAGAAATGAGAATCAGAAATAGTATGTATTTCTAATCTTGCTCCAGAGCTATGTGAATTCTTCCTCCTTTTGTCGAAATATAGTCTGAAGGGAATTGGATTGCCTGGAGATCTCTCAGAATATCACACTGATCCACAGTATTAATGGAACCCTATCAATAACGTCATGCCAACCAAAACAGATGAGCAAAAGTAGCAAATACAGTGGAAGCTTAGAAAGGCACATGTGGTATGATAGGAAATAAGCCCTACAAAGACTGAGGGGCCAACACACGAGTGAAGTTTGTAGGGTTCCACTGGTCTGTGGCTTAATGGGACATTCCCTGAAAGTAAGGGGCAGATTATTGCCTCTTGCAACTGTCACTACCAAGAAGCGAGAACAACACCCTGTGGTCCTCATCATCCTCTAAAAGTCACATATCTCATACTTGGAAATACTATTCAAACCCATTTACCATATGTCCATGACGTATAACTCGCCCTCCCTTTCTGTAAAGTGGATTTGTTCATTCAATATGATTTTATGCAAGGTTCTGTGTCAATGAGACAAACACTAGAAATCTTCACATACTGGTGTACTCGCATACTGAGCCAATCCATTATTGCACTGAGGTACTAGCGCAATAATGGTGGATGGCATTGGGGTGCAGGATACCTGCTCATGGACCTTACTTTTAACCTCTAGTCTTACTCATGCCCCTGAAATACTACTTTTGTCTTACAATGGATTGTTACTGGGCCCACCTAATTTATGACTTAGTAGCTCTGATAGAACCCAGATCATAATAGGCACTTTTGACAGCATACTCACTTTATGTCCCACGTTCAGGCACTTCATCTCTACCAGGTCCCAGAAGCATGCCAGAGGCATGGTCTTGTATTTTGACATGGTCTTGCAAATGGCATAGTTTTGCTCCAGGACCCTAAGCATGTATGTTATGATTCTTTTTTTTTTTTTTTTTTCAGTTTGCCCCAAGCTACAACTGGGCTTGCTTACCATAGATATCTCCAGATATCTATGATATCTCCAGATATCACAAGGTCTATTAGGTCTACGGTCCTAGGGGCAGGACTGCTTATATAACTGCCTGGCTCAGCCCCCAAGGTCTATGTAGGTTTGTCTGAGACATTTGTTGTGACACAGTTAAGTTTTACCCTCTGCCAAAACTTGCTTTTTCTGATACCCTCCAGATGTTGCTCCTGAGAGCACACTCCAGTAAACTTTCTCAATGCAAATCTTCTTCCTGGCATGCTTCCTGGGGGACCCTATCTGAGATTAGCAGAGAGAGCAAGAAGATAGAGCCAGAGACAGAGCACAGGGAATCTGAAGAAATACCGTATTATTTCATCATTTGTAAGGTGGACATCTTTTTGCATATCACTTAAGTTGGAATGCAGTTAACAATCCCTATGATAAACAAGTATTGTGTTATATATTTATTGTAGTAGTAATTGAAAAGCTTCAGAACATACCACCCAAAATATGCTGCTTCGGCATATTGATTATTTTCAGCTGAAGGCACTTGAGAACCAGCAGACATAAGAAAGGCTCTCTGACCTCCCCCATTCTATCTAGAAGCAGGTCATAAAATTTCCTGTGAGAAAGGTGCCCTCCCTGTACCAGGAAGAGAAGAACATTCTTATCACTGAGACTGACAGGCCATGCCAAAATGGACCTATACAAACCAACCTATTAAAATAATCCTTATCTTCCATTAGTTCTCCCCATATATTTCCCAGTCACTGTCCCACAAGTTACTGCCTCCAGCCCAAACCCCTTTGCTTTGTCACTTCTCCACAAATTTATCATTTTTTTAAAAACTATAAAAGCTCTGGGTCCTAACTGCTTCCTTCATCTTCATTTTCCTTTTGAAGAATCCCACGTGCATGTGAAAATATTCAATAAAATGTGTATGCTTTTCTCCTGTTAATCTGCTTTAGGTCAGTTTAATTCTCAGGTCCGGCCAAAGGACTTAGTGTGTAAAAGGAAGTTTTCCCTTCCCTACACAGTACATTAATGAATAATGTGTCTTACATCCAAATCATAGTAGATTTGATTAAAAACAAAATAAAGCAAAGGAAGAGGAGTTTAGAATCTAGACTTGCTGGAGTTTGAAGAACTTTTAAAGGGCTTAGTAGAGAGCCTAAGAGCAACGCAAAGCTATTTAAGGAGAAAAGCATTATAAGGTGTGTTTCTGAAAAAAGTAATTTGATCTACCATATGAGGAAATAAGGGCTGATAAACTCATGAGCAGGCCTCATGTAGCAGTCCATGCAAAAAAAAAAGAAAAGAGAGTGGTGTTGTTAGAGATAAATACAAGTGGATAGATAGATGACTTTGCGAGAGATTTAGCAAGTGAAAACTATATAGTAAGATTTAGGATAAACATGAGGAGTTAGGCAGTGAATCTTGCTGTTAGATTAGCAACCAGGTGACTGGTGGTACCATTCATAAAATAAGGAACACTGGATGGAAATCATGTCAGGTTTCTTGAGAGGGGAAATGTATATGGAAATCAGGAGTTGTTTAACACTTTAATTCTGAAGGCATTTGAGAAGAAATGTCAAGTAAAATGTTCTATACGTAATTCTAAGGTTCAGAGAAGAAGTATGTGCTGGTGATACAGTTTTGGAAATCATCTGAGTAGATCAATAAGTGGTAATTGAAGCTCTAAATATGGATGAGATCACACAGGAGAGTGTGAGAGAAAAAAAAAAAGAAGGTGGCGGCCTAGGACCAAGCCTCTACTAACTCCAGGATTTAGCAACTGGGTAAAAGAAATACATTTATAAAAGGAGACGCTGAAGAAGCATTCACAGATGAAAAACAGATGGCTGTTGTGGCCCAGAAGACAAGCAAAGAAAATGATTCTAGAAGGAGAGAGTGGAAATTGGTGTTGAACGCTGTTGATACAGCAAGTAAGATAGGGACTGAAAAAAATGTTATTTAGTCAGTGATGGGGAAGCCATTGGTGACATCGTCAAGAGTTGTTTCTCGGGATGGTTGGATGCTGCACGAGAGCAGTTTAAAGAGTGAGGAAATGGCCACAAGCTCATCTGCGAAAGGCAGGAGAGAAGATGATAAGTGAGAGGTAGTGAATCTGGCATTTTTTTTTGTTTTGTCATTTCTTTCTTTCTTTCTATTCTGTCTTAGTCGGCTCAGGTTGCCGTAACAAAATACCGCAGAATGAGTGGTTTAAACAACAGGAATTTATTTCTTACAGTTCTGGAGGCTGGGAAGTCCAGAATCAAGGTACCAATCAATTCGTTTCTGGTGAGAACCCTCTTCCTGGCTTGCAGATGACTGCCCTATTGCTGTGTTCTCATCTAGCAAAGGGAAAGAGAGCTCTTCTTACAAGGACACAGAATTCATCATGGCGGCCCCACCCTCATGACACCACCTAAATCTATTTACATCCCAAAGGTCCCACCTCCGAACACCATTAATATTGGGGGCTGGGGCTTCAACATATAAACTGTGGGGAGACACAAACATTTAGTCCATAACATATTCTCTGTGTCTGTCCGTCTCTCTTTCAAGAGAATTAAGCACATTTAAGAGTCAATAGGGAGAATTTAGAGCTAGAGATTGAATATACAAAGGAAGAATAAAGATTAATTGATAATATAAGAATCCTGAATTAGCCAGAATGACTTTTTATCTTCTACATGGTAGAAAATGGTTCTTGGTACAAATAGTTTGTTTTTCTTTTCTAAAACTGAGTGGGTGTAGTACTTATAAAGTGAACTATTTGGAAAAAACAACTATAGAATCAGAAAGAAATTAAAAATAAGATTGTGGAGATTTTCAGACAATTATATTAGCTTGATGCGGATTAGCCAAGTTCTATTTTTGTTTTCTTCCTATCCAAGACTTCAGATTGTAACAGTTTTACAACACTAATATAAATAATGACAAGTTATCCATATGGAAAGCTACTCATGTAACATTTTCACTCACTGGAGAATCATATATGAAGCCAGGCCTAAATGTGCCCATTAAATGTGATGCCAATCGATCATCCTGCCACATCCACATGCCCCTGTATTTCCAGAGGTGATGAGCTACTGAGAAAATCATAACAACTTTCCGTTGGACTGTTAACTACGGTTAAGAAAGAAAACCTACGGATCAGCAAGTAATCCTTATAATTCAGCCACTACATTCTATTTATATGGGAAATTCTTATGCATTCTCCAAAACCCAGCTCCAACCTCATCACACTAGATCTCTTCCCTAACCCCACCCCTGCCTCTGCACAAGGCACATACCTCTTCCAGGGCACTTAACCCAACGTGCTGCAAAATTTTATTTTAAGTTTTAAGATTAGACTGTGAGCTCTATGAGGGGAAGCACAGCTTCTGATTCTTCTTTGCAGTCACAGCACTTTAACAGCTCCATGTTACTGAATGAGATAGAAAAGGAGAAGGAGAAGACAGAGAAGAAAGAGGAACAGGAGAGGGAAAAAGGAGAAAAGGAAGGAAAAAAGAAAGGAAGGAAGGAAGGGAGCAGAAGAAAAGAAAGAAAGGAAAGAAAGGGAGGGGACAGAAAGGAGAAAGGAGAAAGGAGAAAGGGAAGGAAGGGAGAAAGAATAGAAAGAAAAACCTGTTAAGCATTATCAGAGGATAGAATGATTTGTGATCAAATACCTGGCAAAAAGTGTAAGGTTAAAACTTGTAATTATGGCGCTTCCCTGGTGGCGCAGTGGTTGAGAGTCCGCCTGCCGATGCAGGGGACACGGGTTCGTGTCCCGGTCTGGGAAGATCCCACATGCCCCGGAGTGGCTGGGCCCGTGAGCCATGGCCGCTGAGTCTGCGCGTCCGGAGCCTGTGCTCCGCAACGGGAGAGGCCACAACGGTGAGAGGCCCGCGTACCACAAAACAAAACAAAACAACCTTGTAATTATATATTTCATAAAACTGACAAATGTTCTGAAAGGAAAGACAAAGATTTATTCATTTAACAGATATTCATTGAGCACCTGTTTGGTATCAGGCCTAGACCACTGGAGGCTATCTCATTAACAGAAAGAAAAATTCCCTGCCCTTTTGGATTTCACATTCTAGGGCAAGTGATCTTAATTTATTATATAGTATATAGTATGCTGTGTAGTATATTATCATATAGTATGACAGTATGTGTTAAATGCTATGGAAAAAAAAAAAAGTAGAACAGAGCTACGTGGACCAGAGTGCAAGCAGCAGAGAGGGCAGGCAAATTTTTTTTTTTTTTTTTTTTTTTGCGGTACGCGTGCCTCTCACTGTTGTGGCCTCTCCCATTGCGGAGCACAGGCTCCGGACGCGCAGGCTCAGCGGCCATGGCTCACGGGCCCAGCCGCTCCGCGGCACGTGGGATCTTCCCGGACCGGGGCACGAACCCGTGTCCCCTGCATCGGCAGGCGGACTCTCAACCACTGCGCCACCAGGGAAGCCCAGGGCAGGCAAATTTTAAAGTGGGTGGTCAGGTGAGATTCCCTGGAAAGATATCTGATTTAGAAAGACAGTCATGCGTATTTCCTAGAGGGAGCATATCCCAAGGAGACAAAACAGTAAGTGGAAAAGTCCTGAGACAGGGTGTGCCTGGAGGGTTGGAGGCCAGTGTAACTCAAGTGGATGCAGAGGGGAGCCAATAAGGAGATAAGGTGATCCCCCCGATGGGGAGATGCAGCAGATCCAGGAGAGCCTTACAGCCACTGCAGACTTTTACATTAGGGAGATGGAAGCCATTTGAGGGGGTTTAGCACAGGAGTGACACGATTGGGTCTATACTTTAAAAGGATCGCTGTGGCTGCTGCTCTGTGAATAGAAGCAGGGAACCCGTGAGAGGATAGGAAGGAGATAATGGTGGCCTGGACCAGGGTGGCAGCAGTGGAGGTGAGGGAAGTGGTGGGATTCTGGACATACCCTGAAGGTAGATTAGCGTTAAGATGTGTGAGAAAGGGGCACCAAGAGAAATCTCACTCTTACTAAATTCCAATACTGGGGATGAAAGTTTTATTCAAATGTGTTTCTGCTTCTCAAAAGCAGTCATTTGCTTATAAGAATGGACACAAACGAATATTATGAATTAGATCGTACTGAATTTAATGAATTAAAAAAAACATACTATGTTTTAAGATATTGTAATGGTAGAAAAATAAGCACCTTATGTATTTGGAAGACTGACTTTAATTGGGAAAGTCATCATTTCTGGTGTTTCTTATTTGAGCTTCTTCTAAGAAGGCGCTAAGAAAAGCATCTCACATAATCTTATGGGAAGGAACAATTGAGGGTCTTTTTTAAGAAATGAAACTCTGTCATCAAATGAAAGTATATAAACTATAAATGCAACAAGACTCAGCATATCATCTTCATCAATGTATCAAATGAAGCACTTAAAGCAAAACATATTTTAGTTGTTGATAAAGCAGAAAGATAAAACTACACGGATTAAAAATTAAAATTTGCTAGTTTAGTACCTATTATTTGACTCGATATTATGGTTCGCTTAAGTTTAAAAAGTGATAAAATCCAACATTTCTTCCTTGAGAACTTTACATTGGGGATTTTAAATTCAAGAGTTATAAAGAAACTACTCATATGTAATCTAGTGTTTTTATTTTATAGTTTGTATTTCTGAAGATCAGATTTCCAACTGGGTCTCTCTGGATTAAAGAATGTTAGGCTTTGAAACTTTTTAATATAAAAGATTCATTAAACCTATGAAAGAAGCATTTGAGAAAAACATAACCCTTTGTTACTGTTTGATCTCAGTGGCAAAAGTTGTACATCACATGGAGTTCAGAAAAAAGCATCCAGGAAAGGCTTCCTTTAAGTCTGTGACAAGTCTTCCAATAAGGACATAGGCTCTGGAGCCAAACCACTGGGGTTCAAATCTCAACTCAGCCGTTTACTTACTGTGAACCTGTGGAAAGTACATTTAAACTCTCCGTGATCCTGTTTCCTCCTACATAGTAAGAGGGTTAATAAAAATACTGACAATCATAGAGCTGTTATGAGGATTAAAATATTTAATGTATATATAAAGCACTTAGAACCACATTTGATACATAATAAACCCTCATTTAACATAAGCTTTCATTGTTGTTTAAAGTACTCATCAACAAAACATTCCTTTTCCTTATTAAATGTATCTGGCTCTCGGGTCAGAACGAGAACTTGAGGTCTTCTGCTCATTAAGACCAACTTAATGGCTTACCAAGACCTCTATGGTCTGACCTCGGGCTTTCTTTTGATTTCTCAAACATATTAATCAGTTCCTATACTAGGGCTACTGTACTAGCTATTTCCTCCTCTGGGAATGCTCCTTCTGGAGACTTCTGGATGCTATATTCCTTCTAGTCCTTCAGATTTCAGTTTAAAAGTCATTGCCTTGGGCTTCCCTGGTGGCACAGTGGTTGAGAGTTTGCCTGCTGATGCAGGGGACACGGGTTCGTGCCCCGGTCCGGGAAGATCCCACATGCCGCGGAGCGGCTGGGCCTGTGGGCCATGGCCGCTGAGCCTGCGCGTCCGGAGCCTGTGCTCCGCAACGGGAGAGGCCACAACAGTGAGAGGCCCGCGTACCGCAAAAACAAAACAAAAACAAAAACAAAAAATAAAAGTCATTGCCTCAGAGAAACGTCCTTGACTCCCAAACTGAAATCAATAACTAGTCACTCTGATTAGTTGTCTCAAAGTATTTGTGAGTTTCTAAAACTTTTCCTGATAATTTGGTTTTATTTCTGTCTCTCCTGATTAACTTACAAGCTATAAAACTCAGAACTCTATTCAGAGTAGCAAGAACAGTCCCTGTAATATATAATAGCTGCTGAATAAATATTTGTCAAATGAATGAACACACAAATTAAAACGCAAAATTCTTATTTCCTTAGCTTCGAGCTTTCTGCCCTTCCTCTGCTCTATATGCCATCTCGCTGACTCACAACATTGCCCCAGGGAAGTGCCTGGCTCTGGCAGCCTCAAACCTATCCTGCTAATAGACTAACGCACTCACAGTGCAGAAATGACTGGCGGTCAGCAGCTGGCATCATATTCACAGAGAGGAACATATTTTGTTCGATATTTCGGTAGACTGAATGTTTAATTTCTTAAAAGAAGTTAAAGTTTCACGATGCAATGACGCAATCTGCCTAGGTGGTGTCAGGAGAAAGCAAACGAACTATCTAGCAGCTCAAAAATTTCCCCCTTACTGTATGCCCAAATTTCCCATATGTTCACAAAACACCTATCATTATCTTTCTGAACTAGTATACTAAAGATTACGATTGGGGAAATGATGAAATAGATAAGGCTTATTTGAAATCATCTAGAGATGATTCTGAAAGCAAAATAAACACTAAACTTCCCCCTAGAGATTTTAGAAATACATTTTCCTAGCTCCAGAGAGCAAAGTTTAATGTGCTTTCTTTTAAAAATAACTGGACCCATATGAGATGCTGAGGTAGGGCTGCCTCCCACTGAAACCAAATGTCTCAGGAAAAGAGGCCTCTAACAGTTTACAATTTACAGTTATGTATTTCAACTTCAAAGAAAATCAACAGAAACTATTTTTAGGCCTAATCTAAACCCATCTCCACCTCTCCACCTTTTGTTTTCCTGGAGAACACAGCAAATGTCATAGATCAAAGTCTGTTTTCTCTGAGCACATAGGGGACTTGAAGGCTGTCCGCTCACTGCCACTGTGTCAGATGGATAATGACAGACGTAATGTATATAGCATCTCGGTAGATGAGGGATTTTTCACTTCATCCTAGGAAGCCGGAAGACAATAAATTAGTGTACTGCCTGCACAGACTGCCAAGAGGAAAACGCCACCAGCTGGAGCAGCAAAAACAAACAATCCCAAGTGCCTTTGTAGTTTACAAGGGGTCATTTTTCAAGAAGATGCATGTGGATAGAGTGGGGAGGCTCCTAGCATATGGAAGAAAAGTAATGCTGTGTTTCAGAGGCATTTCTGGGAAGACGCTACCATCAAATATTCATGGTAGCCTCATGTCTGTATGAGCCGGGTTGATAGAATAGTGCCGATTCACCTGGCACCAGATCTCAGCCCCCTTCCCATTCTCCAGCTACTAAATCCTGGCTGTCAGTGATGGGAGCTGATGGGAAATGATAGCCTTATGAGCTGCCTCATGAACTGTAACTCATTTTTTCTCAAGACCCAGACTGACAGCCCTTGCATTTTTCCCTTCCAGCAAAATTGAGCATAAATCACTTTATCATTTTTCCACGTGACAGTCTACCAGAATTCTGGAATTCTATATGAAGTCATAGGGGCTGGTAAGAGAAAATGAGACAACTTGTATCCCGTAGCTGAAGAGGACTGTCCCTCCAAAGGCATTAATTCAACCATAAAAATACAATCGCGACTCAATTAAATACAAACTCTCTCTCTTTTGACAGACACCCCATCAGCTTTTTCTCCTCCAGAGTTTTCTGCGTGACAAAGACGAGGAGAGTTATGGAACATAATTATGCCTTTGTTCTAACAAGCAGGGAAAAGTGGTCCAGTCCAGTTTAATGCTGCTACCACTTAATTCCAGTGCCGGAGTCTTCAGAGTGAGAAGCTCAGTGTCAGGAGCTGACACAGGCCTTACCAGGTTTGCTGCGAAGAAAATCCGTTAAACTAATTTAGAACAACCTGCCAGTGTGCCTTCCTTTCTTCAAAAAGATTTTACAAGTGCATCACTCTGCTGCCAAAGAGGGATACAAAACAACTGAGATGCCCGACTATTTGGGGGTTCCGTTTCACTGGGGAGCCAGGAGGCGAATCTACAAGGAAGATGGTACCTACAGTAGCCGCATGCAAAGGGCACACTGGTATATTTGAGACACAGGAGGGAGTGGTCAATTGTTGGGATGAAGGAGGGAGGGGTCAGGAGAGACCTCACAGAGGGAGCGATTGTAAGTCCAATCGGGAGAGAGAATGCAGTGTTTCCACCAAAAGGACCAGTGACTCTCCTAGTGGTGGCCACAGAAGCTGGAAGTCTAGTCAGTTTATTTCACCTTCATTTTAATCTAAACACAAGCCTTTCTCTAGTCAATGGTTCACTCAAACTGTATAATTTTAAATAGAGCCTTCCAAAGATGCTCAACACAACCTATGACTGAACAGGCTGTGTTTATACAGTGAGGGTCTCTAATACCACACATCTGAACGCCCTAGTAACGGGACAGAAAACACTACACAAGTGGTTTGACAATCACAGGCCAGAACTCACCTTCCTTGCATGAGAGGGAAAGCTTAGATTAAACTCTCCTTCACTGCTAGTGGTACGTCATGAACATTCTGACTTGAAAACTATCTGATCGTCTAACCTGGAACATAGCTCCCCATGACTCTAGCATGGCTGCATCTGAATCATGGCAACAAATACACCATTTTAACATTCAAAGCATGTGCAACGTTGTTAAGCCTATTAGATCTCCTTTTGAAATTTGCTCTTCTCAAAGATGACTATTCAGATTAAGAAGAGAGTTTACAGGAGTTTGTGTCTTCTACGGCCAAACAATGGCTTTTCTTTCTCACATCTCTCAACGTCCACTTTCTGAACATTGATTCTGACCTTCTCTGATAAACATCAGTGTCTAAACTATGTAAACTGACCCTTTTCTCTAGTTTTCTTTGGTTGGCAGTAGAACTCTCTCTAGCTGTTACCCATAGATATTTAGACACGTGAACTCAATTATATAGATGTGTTGGATTTAAATACTTTGAAATGCCCATATGTAAATGTGCACCTCCCAGACTGCAATGGTGTCTCTAATTTGTTGTTTTAATTAATTAAATCATTACATTAAATATATACCTATAGGGCATGCATTTCACTAGAGATGATCCCACCCCCAAAGACGAAAAATTAGTTCTTGGGGGATGAAAAAATTCTTACGATTTTTATGTATAAAGCATAGATGTAAATATGATATAAACAGATATATTTGTGGTATTAAACTTCGTAGAAGAGGGAATCCTTAGGGGAAAAACATGGGGGAAAAAAGATTGACAGCACTGCCATAGGGCATCTGTAGTGGTCTCAATGAATAGGAAGTAATTGGTTTTTCTAATGTTTTAAAATAAAGTAATCCTGGTGACTGATTTGGCTTTCATGGTTTTATTTTCATTTGCAGAGGAGTGATAGAAGCTCCAGTCATGTTTCTGAAGAGAGCTGAAAATAAGGCATAAATATAAAATCTACATGTGGGAATCTGGTCAGAGATATTGCAGTGAGTAAATAGAGAGCAGGGACCGGAAAAAATCAGTTATCCTGTCAGACAAGCCCCTGGATGAAAAACAATTGACAGTTTCTGTTTCCCAAGCAAACTTTGCCTGTGATAGAGTGTCAGAGTGAGTATTTCAATCCTACTGTAATCATCTGCACTTTATAAAATCTCTCTACAAATTAGTATTTCTAAAAATAGGCAATAAAGAAGTTATTATCTCATTCTAACTTATTGCCATTTTCACTTGATAAAGTTCCATTTAAACACCTATGGAGGTCATGCATATTAGCGAGACATGAGCAGTTCCAAAAGCATGTCTGAATCATACTGAAAATTCATGACACCCAGTAGTTGAAAGCTTGAAAGGAATTGTGTGTGGGGGCTGTTTTGATCTGTACTTGAAAATGTGTATGATGGTTTAAAATGTCCGCCCATCAAGGGGAAGAGTCTGTCACTTCCCCTTGAACCTGAGAGAGTTTTTGCGATGGTCTTGATCAACAGATGTGTTGAAAGTGACACTGCATCACTTCTGAAGTCATGAAGGAAATGGGCCTCCACCTTTCTTTGGGACACAGCTTTGGAGCTCTGAGCCACCAAGTAAGAATATCACCTGAGGCTGCCATGTTGGATAATGTACATGGAGATATTACAAAGAGATACAGAAGGACCAGGTTTTTTCCGCTCTGAAGTGCTGGGTTTGAATGTATCTTACAAGACTACAACCTGAACCACCCTCTGACTGCAACCACATGCAAGATCCAAGTGAGAAAAGCCTACCTGAGCCCAGTCAACCTCCATAAGAGATAATGATAAAATGATTGTTTTTAGTCACTAAATTATGGAATTTAGGGATAGTTTGTTATACAGTGAACATGTGATCACACACACCAAGTGAGAATGAGTCTATGACTCATATATTTCCAGAGAAACTTTTTTCTTTTTTTCAAAATAACCTGGACTATTTTCTGGAATATTATAGCATAAAAGAAGTTTGGTGGTTTTTTTCCACCTGAATGGATCAATTCTCTATATTGTAAATTTCATCAAAGAATTATTCCAATAGTTCATTTGCCTTAAAAATAATTGAACTTGGTAACTTACATTATATATTTTATCTAAAGATTTTCAAAATATTAAAATATTTGTCTTCATTGCATAGTCTTTTTTTTTACATTTTCCCCTTGAATTTATATAACTTGTTTTTTATGGAAATACAGTTGATTTACAATGTTGTATTAGTTTCAGGTGTACAGCAAAGTGATTCAGTTACACATATACATGTATATATACGTACGTACATTCTTTTTCAGATTCTTTTCCATTATAGGTTATTACACCCTTGAATTTTTCATTTCCTGATTTCATCTACTTGATTTTAATGTCTCTTTGACCATGCAAATCATCTTATTTTAGTTTAATTCCTGC
Organism: Pseudorca crassidens; assembly: GCF_039906515.1. Taxonomy (NCBI): domain Eukaryota; kingdom Metazoa; phylum Chordata; class Mammalia; order Artiodactyla; family Delphinidae; genus Pseudorca; species Pseudorca crassidens. The sequence continues at coordinate 36,934,966 of NC_090308.1, forward strand.
CGCTGATTCTTTCTAACATCAAGTACTTTTTGAAAAACCTATTCAAATGATTGCAAAGACTCCCCAGTAATACAGGACTGGCTGAGGGACACGAGGAGCCCTGGCAGCAAGGGCAGTAGTAGCTGCCAGAGACCAACATAGTAAACCGACATCTGTGTCCCCAGTGCCGGCACCAGTTCATTACAGTCCCCTGGAGTACTACTGCCCTTGTTTTCTGCCTCTTGAGGTCCCAGGGTTGTTCATTTATTTATTTAGTCATTCATCCCACAAGCCTATAAAGAACACCAACAACAGTGCCAAATACTGACTTAGCCCCAGTGATAAAAAGAAAAATAAAATGTGACCCAGGTCTTCAAAAGTTTCCTTCTGGAAAGAGCCAACCCCACTGATTCTGGTGAACAGCTTTCCACAACAGAAGTATGCATAAAGCGCTATGGGAGCACAGAGGAGGGAGTTCCCATGTCAGCCTAGAGAGATTGGAGAAGATACCACAGATAATGCAACACTGGAACTGATGATTAAAGAAAGAATGGAAATTCAAAAAGAAAGAGTATGAGTTCACATGCAGGAGAACACGATGGATGTCAAAAGTCCATGTTTAGGAAACACAAAAGTAGCTGGTTCTGCTGAAACTGAAGGGCTTCTGAGGGGTACAGAGCATGGTAAGTTGGAGCCATGTTCTGGGAGAACAGGTGAGTAAGGGCTGGATAGTAAAAGCCTTGCATGCTATGCAAAGTCTCCACTGCTGGTGTATAATGTACAACCCCACATTGGCACATGGGCACACACATGCACACTCACAGACGTGAAGTGTCGTTTAGTGTTAACATTGATTTAGTAATACCAGAGATTCAGGTTATAACATCCTGTACCTAATCTTGGAAAAGATGTATCTCTTTCTTTCTATCTCTCCCAAAGAAAATATATTACTCTTAGCCTTAAGTATTTCCTCAGGTTCCCTGAGAATGTCCTCTGAATGATTAACTCACTCTACAATTATGAAGGATTTCCTAATATTTTGCCTCTCTTCTTCCCTGCTGCTGCTTTCACTGAGGCTGCCCTAGCTGACAAGTGAGAATCATCAGCTCCTAACTTATTTATAACATCCTTTTATATATTTGCAGGAGAGCTCAGGGAGCAATTCAAACAGAAATGCAGCTGCTTTCAGCTCAACTAAATAAAAAAACCAAGCATACTTAGTTCGGTCTCTCAGATATGGCATCTCAGTCCAGTGACACTGTTAATAAAAACTTGTAGATAGTATGGAAGAATCCTTGTTATTGTCAGCAATCTGGGGTTGGGTTGAAACAATGTCTTCAGCTCTTTGATGGTATTTCCTGTTTTGTAAGATGTACTGACCATGGAAATTTATGTTTACAAACTTAGTTTATGGTACTTAGGAAATGATACGAGTGGAAGGAATTCCAGAATGAAGGATTCTTAAAAATAATAAAATTGCTGAATAATAACTAAGCAATGGGAAAACTGCTGGATCCATTATTTATAGGGAAACAGAGGAATTCTGTTGAGCTAAAGCATACTATACTGGCATAGAATCTAGAAGAAAGTAAATGAGAAAATATGGAAAATGTCCTTGGAAGGGTTAGAAAAATATGCCTTTAGCATTCAATTCTCTTGAAGTAAAACCTAAATAAAATGCAATTCTGAATACATTCTTAAATTGCAAGCATGTAGCTAGGCTTTGTTCCATGGGAATGGAGGAAGGAATAGACTTCCATTAAATCAGGGTAAGATGTTGTCCATGAGCTGTAAGGAACCTGCTGTGTCTTCCTACAAAATAAGCATAGTTAATAACTAATTCTCATATTGTGTTCCAGCCACCCTAAGAGGTTTACAGAGACCAGCTCATTTAACAAACACTAAAGCATACAACAACAAGCTACATAGTTGACACTATAATTATCCAAATTTACAGGTAAGGAAACAGAGGGGCAAAGATTAAATAAATTGCTGAAAAATCACCTAGTTAAGGTGTAACAGAATGTGATTCTCCTATAAGTTTTGGTTTTAGTTTTTAAAACAGATTTACCTAGGCACAACTGACATACAATACTGCTCATATTTAAAGTGAAAATTTGATAAATTTTGGCATATGTGTACATGTGTGAAATCATCGCTCTCATCAAGATAATGAATATATCTATCACCCCCAAAAGGTTACTTGTAATCCTTTGTAACCCCTCTGGAATCCTTCAATATCCATGCCTCCAGGCAACCACTAGTTTGCTTTCTGTTGTTATAGATTGGTTTGAACTTTCTGGAATATTGTACAAATGAAGTCATGCAATGTGCACTCAATTTTTGCCTGGCTTACTTCACTCAGGATAATTATTTTAGGATTTATCCATATTGTTGTATATATCAATCATTTATTCTTTTTATTGTTAAATAGTATTCTATTGTATGGATATACCACAATTTGTTTATCCATTCATCTGTTGATGGACTTTTTGTTCATTTTCCATATTTGGCTATTACAAATAAAGTTCTATGAACATTCATGTACAATTATTTGCATTGACATAGACTTCACATCATTTGGGTAAATATCCAGGAGTGGAACAGCTGTGTTATAACAGATGAATACTTAACTTTTAAAGAAACTAATGAATTGTTTTCTGAAATGATTGTAACATTCTATAGTCTTACCAGAAGTGTATGATAGTCTCAGTTCCTCTACATCCTTGTTAACACTTGGTGTGGTCATTTTTTTTTTTTTTTCCATTTCAGCCATGTGTATTGGTATCTCATTGTGGTTTTAAGCTGCATTTTCCTAATGACTAATTGGGGTGCTTATTTTTCATCTGTATACCTTCTTTGGCAGTCAGTATGTTCAAATCTCTTATCCATGTTTTTTTTAAATTTTATTTTTCTTTAATTCTTGAATTCTGAGAGTTCTTCATTTACTCTGGATACAAGTCATTTATAAGAAATATGATTGGCAAATATTTTCTCCCATTCTGTGAGCCATATTTCCATTCTCTTAATAGTATCTTCTTAAGTTTTAATATCAATATGGTCAGATTTATCAATTTTTGTGTGTGAATTATGCTTTCAATATCATCAAAAATTTTTCCAAATTTAACATCACAAAGACGTTTGCCTCATTTTTTGCTCTAGAAGTTTCATAGTTTTAGATTTTATAATTAGGTCTATGATCCATTTTAAAATAATTTCTTATATATAGCATGAGGTATAGATTGAAGTGGGTTTATTTTTTGTATATAAATATCAGTTACTCCAGAACTATTTACTGAAAAGGCAATCTCTTCTCCACTGAATTGCCTATACATGTTTAAATAAATTTTGACCATATATGTTTGGGTCTATTCTGGATCCTCTATTCTGTTCAGTGATCTGTTTGTCTATTTTGATGCCTACCACACTCCTTTTGATTCCTGTAGCTTCATCATGAGGCTTGAATTCTAGTAGTGTAAGTCTTCCAACTTTATTATTCTCAAAATTGCTGTGTTTATTATAGGTCCTTTGCATTTCCATATACATTTTACAGCCTACTACACTCCTTTTGATTACTGTAGCTTCATAATGAGGGTTGAAGTCCAGTAGTGTAAGTCTTCCAATTTTATTGTTCTCAAAATGGTTGTGTTTATTCTAGGTCCTTTGCATTTCCAGATACATTTTAGGAGCAGTTTCTCAGCTTAAAAAAAAAAAAAAAAAAAAAGCCTGCTGCGCTTTTGATCAGGGTTGAGTTGTATGTATAGATAAAACTGGGAGAACTGACATTTTAAAAATATTGTGTCTTTTGAATCATGAACATTATATATCTCTCCATCTACTTAATTCTCTTTAATTTCTCTCAGCAGTAGTTTGTTTCTTCAGGGTACAAATATTTAACATGTTTGTGATATATTTTCAGTTTTTAAAATGATATTGTTTTTAAAATTTCATTTCCTGGTTGTTTGTTCCTAGTATGCAAAATACATTTGACTTGATTACATATATCACTCTTATATTCTATAACCTAGCTAACCACACTTATTAGTTCTAACAGCTTTTCGTATATTCCACAGATTTTCTACACAGAAGATATGTTATGTGCAAGTACACATAGTTTTACTGCTTTCTCTCCAATTGGATTTTAAAAAATCTTGCCTACAATAGTTATCATTTCTGGTGCTCTTCAATCCTTTATGTAGATACAGACTGCATTGTTCAGAACTTCTAGTACCATATTGATTAGATGTGGTAAGACCAGCTATCTGTGCCTTGTGCTTGATCTTAGTGACAAGCAATTAGTCTTTCACAATAAATGTACTGTTAGCTGTAGTATTTTTGTTTTTTTAACAGATAACCTTTATCTATTCCTGAAGTACGTAATCTTGGTTTCAAATATTTGAAGTTTTTCCAAATACCTTTCTGATATTTTATCTAATTTAATTCCATTATATTCAGGAAACTTATGATAGGATCCTGAGAATACATTTTATATGATTTAAATGCTTTCAAATTTATTAAGGTGGTCTGTCTTGATAAACACTCTATGTGTACCTAGAAATAATTTGTAGCGTCCTATTGCTGATTGGCATATTACAAAAATATCAATTAGGTGAAAAGTTTGGTAGGGTTTTTCAAGTCTTCTATAACATTACTGATTTTCATTTTATTGAGAGATAGGTGATGAAATCTCTTACTATATTTGTGGATCTGTATTTTTCTCCTTTCAGTTCAACTGGTTTTTGCTTTACACATTTTTAAGTTTTGCTATTGATCTATAAACATTCATGATTTTTAGATTGTCTTAATGAATTGACCTCCCCTGATTAATATAAAATATTCCTCTTTATCCCTGGTAATACTATTTTTTGCTCTAAAATATACTTTGGCAGATATTAATAGACACTACAGCTTGCTTTAGGGTTTATCATATGCATCTTTAACTTATCACATTCTATCTTCAAGTAATAATTCATACATGCTATAAGAACTGTACATTTTACTGGGGAAACTTCCAGGCTTTGTATGATAGTTGTCATACATTTTACTTCAAATATGCTATGAAGTCCACAATATATTGTTATCGTTTATGCTTTAAATAGTCAATAATCTTTTAAAGAGATTTGAAAAATAAGAAAAGCATAAGTAGCCATATAGTTACCACTTCTGGTGTTTTTTCAGACCTTTGTGTAGATCCAGATTCAATCTGTACTAATTTTAATTTGGCCTGAAGGACTTCCTTTAACATTTTTTGCAGTCCAGGTATACTAAGTGATTAACTCTTTCAGCTTTCACATTTCTTAAACAAAACCTTAATTTGCCATCAATTTTGAAAGACATTTTCACTGGGTGGAGAATCTAAGCTGACAGGTTATTTTCTTTCCATCCTTTCAAGTTGGGGCTAGCCTCTCAGTTGCATTGTTTCCAATGAGAAATATGCTGTCACACCTACTTTTATTCCTCTGTATCTAAGGTGTCTTTTTGTCTGTGGCTACTTTGAAGATTTTGTTTTTAACACTGACTTTACCAAATTTTACTATGTTGTTCTTTGGTAGACTTTTATTTGTGTTTCTTTGTTTCATGTTTCATGTTATTGAGATTCATGGATCTGTAGCCTTATAGATTTCATCAAAGTTGAACATTTTTCTGCTATGATTTATTCAAATAATTTTTCTATCTATTCTTTTTCCTCCTTGTATGTTACTCAGTAAAATTTAGGTGATACTTGCAGTCATGACAACAAATGAAATATCTGTAGAAGAACACGTAGAAAGCAGAGAGATAAAGGCTGTGAATAAAACCAGAATGGGCGTCAGTATTTAAAGGGCAGCAGGAGGAAACAGGAACTTGTGATGATGGTGCAGAAGGAATGCCAGAGACACAGGGGAAGACCAAGAGCTCTTATAGCAAACAGTCTGTTCTGGTTATACATTTCTGCATCCAACCCAAACTCAGTGGCTTAAAGCAACAAAATTATTTTACTATCTCTTACAGTTTTTGTGATTCAGAAATTCAGGAAAGGATGAGCAGTGTAGCTCTGGTTTGGCATCTCTCATGAGGTTGCAGTCTCTCATGAGCAGCTGGAGCGAGCACAGCTGGGAATTGAAGTAACTGGGACTAGTTGAGTCTCTCTTTTCAACTATTCTCAGGTCCTTTCAGCAGAGCTTCTGCAAAGAGCTAGTTTGAGCTTTTGCATGGCATGGCAGTTCAGGATAAGTGATGGCATAATTCTTGCCTGATAGCTTTAAGATTACTTATTCCATAGAGCAAGGTGGAAGCTATATCACCTTAGAAATCACATAGCATACTGTTGCTGTACTCTATTGGTCAAAAGAATCACAACGGCCCTCCTCACTTCAAGGGTAGGGATATAGATACCACCTCTCCATGGAACAAACATAAAGTCATAGTGTAAAAAAGGCATAGGAAAGGGAGCTATTGTTGCAACAATCTTTGGAAAATACATTCTGCAACATACTCCAGGGGAGGAGACAAGTTTAAGAAGAAAAAGAGAAAAAGTCACAAGTGCTAATTACTACAGAGAGCCTAGGTTAGATGAGCACTGAAAACTGACAGTTGTATTTGGCCATTAGGTATTCATTGGTATATTTGGTCTGAGCAACAACCTCTGGATAGTTACAGAAGTGTGTAAATAAAAATAAATTACACAAAAACAGAAAAATATAAAGGCATGAGAAGAATATTGTAAATAGTGTCAAAGTGTTTACAACGCAATAATATATATCATAGAGTTTAATTTTGTCTGTTTTAATATTGAAATAAATACCATTTTTTGAGTTCTTATCTTGTGCTAGGCACTTAAATATGTGCTTATTTGAAGACTTTATGAGATATTATTATGTACATTTTACATTCGAGGAGGCTGAATCTCACAAAGGTTACATATATGGGCCAAACTCACACATCTACTAACTGATCTCATTGCAAAGTCTAGGTCTTTCTGACTCCAGAGTCCCCACTTTTCCTGCTATGCTTGACCAGCTGTATGATCAATGATTGAAAATTCTCTTTCTCTTTATTATTTATCAATTAATATTCATAGTAATAGTCCATCCAAACACTTAATAAGTTTAGTCACTAAAAAAATGAAAAAAAAAAGTAGAAAATGCAGTTCTTAGTACTGCTTCCTCACTGAGTGTGCACAGGAAAGAACACAGGTGTACATTGTACTTGACCATTAGCATTGGCAACAGAAATGTTTAAACTCTAGATCTGTGAAAAAAAAAAAGCATTTAAATCCAACTACTTTTCTTGACTAGTTTGCTAGAATGTGTGTGTGTGTGTTCTCATATTTACCTTGGGAATTATTATTTTGAAAATAATTTTCTTTTTATATCATGAAGTTGAGGGTTTGGGGATTTACTCAACCATGTATAATAGGATCCTGAGGAACACAAAGCAGATACTGAAACAGCCCCACACACATCCTATCTGTAGGAAAGGTCAGAACCTCGCAGGGTTTTCACTGAACCTTAAAAGACAAACAACTTCAACACAGCACTGCTGTGTCTTGGCTCACTGCAATCCCAACCTGCTGAGAATAATAAAATAAAGAGGATATTTGATCCAGGGTGCAAGTGAGCTATTTTTGTTGTTGTTTTGTTTTGGGTTTTGTTTTTCTTTGCAGGCAAAGGCCAAAGACAGAATTCAGTTTATTCATTAGTTAAGCGCGAATAACCTATTAAACTTAACTTGAGTGTGATAATCTCACTTATACATTCACAACAAAGACCAAAAATATAAATAAATTTGTCTTTCTGAGGTAGCACATAGTAATAACTTGAACAAGGGAATTAATAGCTAAACAAGCTAACCCTGGTTAGGTCATGCAGGCAAAGATAGACATCTTTCTTTACATGTTCCATCTATCAGTAGAAATGCATCCCGATTTTTCATAGTCCGTCTATTTTGGCCCTTACAAGAATGTGATTACTCACTATTGTCTTTTCAACTTGGTAAAATAAGATTAAGACGGCTCCCAAAGAAGCCAATCATCTGTGTCCTATTCGGCTGCCATTATAGAGCAAGTTCAATTTGAGTGTGTGCTTTGGGCCAAATGGCGGAACCGAAGGAAACTGATAATAAATCACAATAATATTATTTAATATTTGATAGACACTATTTAATCCTACCACATTAAATCATACTTTTGATTTTACTATCACTCAACAGGCTATTTCATTTGTATCTTGCTTCAAACTCTCCCCATAAATTCAGTTCATTCATTTATTTAAAATAATTAACAGTTAAGTGCCTGGCACTGTGTTAATCATAATGAACAGTTCCCATTATGCAGTAAAAAAATCCTGTTTGACTATTAGCATATTATTGTTTGATCTACCGATTCCATCTCTGTACCTGAGAAATGTCTTCTGAGTTGCCTGTGTTTATACAGTAGGTACTGATGAATATATCTAATAATGGACAATAGCTCGGTCTTAATATTACAAAATAAAAGAGTTCTATGTGAAGGATGACAGATGATTGTCCATGTAAAGTGAACTCATCTTGCCTGTTCATGGTTGTTCTTTAACCCTGGTATGAATCACAACACCGAATCCCAAGTCCATAACAATGAACAGAAGTCAGTAGCAACCCATTTACTGCAGCACTCATTAAAAATGTTACAGTGAAGTCATGTCAGAGTTACTGTGATAAATACAGTTGGATTCAACACAAGGAATATTTTTTTTTTGAATACATTATTGGTATTATTATTTTGAACAAACTGTTTTCTGTTAGATCAACTCAGAATAGGAAAAAGGAAAGTTTTTATTTAACCTTCATTTATTGCTTCTTTAGTGTTTTTCCTTTCTTTATATAGATCCAAGTTTCTGATTTTTAATATTTTCCTTTTTTCTAAAGAATTTCTTTTAACATTTCTTTCCTGCAGGTCTATTGGCAACGAATTACTTCAGTTTTTGTTTGTCTGAGAAATTATTTCTCCTTCACTTTTGAATGGTAATTTCTCAGGTGTGGAATTCTAAGTTGGTGGGGTTTTTTCTCTCAACACTTTAAATATTTCGCTCTGCTCTCTTCTTGCTTGCGTGAGTTCTGAGAAGTCGCATGCAGTTCTTTCTTTGTGCCTCTGTAGGTAAGGTGTTTTTTCCCTCTGGCTTCTTTCAGGACTTTTTCTTTGTCTTTGATTTTCAACACAAGGAATATTTTAAGAGAAGTTAGAAGTTCTGCTGTGCATGGGTGGCATACAGAGAAATGTCCCACAGAAACACTTTCACAGGGAGAGACTTTAGGTAACTCTCAGAAGTCATCTGGATGTTCAGTCACTACTAATGGCCACTTGGATCTTAATACATACCATTTGTTAGAAGTAAAAACCATCTCTTTCTCCAAAATTTGAGGGCAGTTACAAGATGCCATATTCTTTTGGTCATTATGGTTTTGGTTGCCAGTAATAGCAAGAGCCCTCAAGAGTAAAGCAGTAGTTGGAAGAAGTAGGCAACTTCTGCTTTCTGAAGAGAAAACCAAGATGGATTAACCACTCACAATATTTTTTTCAAGCATAATGGGACCCAAGGAGAGAGTATATACCTTTCTGGGTTTTGACAGTGGCAGCCATTGTCTGATCCTCGAAATTTTTTTTGAAATGCTATTTATGGCCTAAAACTCTGATGGGGGATGAATACAGGAAGTGAATATAATATTATGTATGTATGTGGTAAAATATTATTGTAGGCATTTACTTTTTTATCTATTTGGAAATCCTAGGCAGTGTAGTTATAATTTTATTTATATAATTATATAGTTATAATTATATAGTTTATATAATTATATAAACTATATAAACTAACTATAAACTAACTATATAATTATATAATTATATAGTTATAGTTATATAGTTTATATAAACTATATAATATAGTTATATAGTTTATATAATTATATAAACTATATAAACTAACTATAAACTAACTATATAATTATATAATTATATATAATTATATAGTTATAGTTATATAGTTATAATAGTTATAATTTTATTTTCACGGTGCTTCATTAGTAATTCTATATTATTGGAAAGAAGATAAAACTACATAAAAGCCAAATGCAGCAGAAAACAATATAAGATAATCCACATAGAAACACAACCTCATCATTTGTCCAGACTCTTTCGGTGTCTTTGTTGTGACTCCACAAAGCAATTGGATTAGCAATATAGTTGGCCAATCTGAACCAATCTGGGGCAAACTTGGAACATTCAAAGGGAAAGTTTTTGGCACATAGTCAATTGCTAATTGTTTTCCTGTGCAGATAATAAGCTTCTACATACAGTTCTTTAATAATTTTAACTATTGAAAAGCCTATATTTTTGTTCCCTTGAAAAATAAATTACCTTATAGCTTTATCCTTCTCTTTGTAATTCTACTCAATTTTTCTGTATTTGTACTCAGGTATTGTGAGGATTTTAGGCTCTACCTACACACAAACAAAAAAGTCATTTTGTTTAACCTACCCCCACTCCACCTCTTTCTAGCCTTCTCCATCTGAAAACCAAATACATTACCTTAACTGCACTTTGATGGGCAAATGCCTCTAGGAAACTGGGTTTCTAGGCAACGGTGCAGAGGGCAAGACAAAAGAAATAGTTCCTATTTCAACTGTCAGAACAAAAGGGATTCCTTCATAATGCATTAATGTCCACAGTCCTGGTGGAGTATTTGATTTAATTTTTCATAAGCTGTTATCAAAAACCTGTCTTTTCAAGTAACTATTTTTCTAAAGTTATTGTTTGATTTGTCTTTTTTTTAAAGTATACTACAGTTTAATGATCTTTAATGTACCCTGGCTAATTTAATAGTAGTGTTTTTTAAATTCTTCCTCATCAGTTCATCTTCCCTTTATGAGAACACTCTGTTCAAATGATCATATTCCAGTATAATCAGGACATAAAGGGAGAAATCTTGCTTACAAGACAGTATGCAACCTTTTCACATTATCAGCAGACTTCAGGATCTTATATTTGAAATTAAAGGTATTATAAATACAGGGAGATCACAATTAAGGTCATTTTTTACTCCTCTCCAGAGTAAGATGAGGGACTTTTTAAAACTAATTTGTACAACAGAAAGGTTAAAGCACTGCTAGACCTGGAAAGTAATTCAGGCAGGAACAAACAGTGAATGTAGACTATTATTTGCAATGAAATATTATCTCGTGTCTTCTACTCTTTCTGAATGAACGGGTCACTTCAGGACTACAAACTTGTTGCTTTCTGAATAACAACAGTTAACCTGGATCATAGAAAGAGATAGGAGTCTCCTTAACCAAATTGCATGTGCATATTCCTGGCATAAAATTTGTAATTCAGTAGGCTTCAGTCTCAGGTAACTGTGTCTGCAACGTTTAAGGAATGTTTAACTGAATCAAAACAAAGTTCCCATTCCTCAGCGGCGATGGAGTGCCTTGGTTATTAACAGTCCCACCAAACTACAGGAAACAATGTTCCTTAGCTATTGAGTTTCGTTTCACACTGGAATTTTGGGGAATTTTTCATGACTGATGAAGAGATCAGAAATATGCCACCCCAAAATATGCCACTTTGGCATAAAAATTATTTTGAGCTGAAGGCAATTTAAAATCAAAAGATGTAGGAATACGTCTCTGCTCTTCCCCTTATCTGCCTAAAAGCAGGGCACAAATTTCCTTTTGAAGAAGGTACCCTGCCTTGTACCAGGGAGAGAAGAGTGACTCTTATCTTGGGAGACAGGGAATCAACACCAAGATGAGTTTGCATAAACAGAACATAGTAAAATAGCCCTATCTTCCATTAGACACCTCCCCCCATACTTTCTAGTCATTTCCTGACAATTTATCCTCCTTTGAAACTCAACCTCTCTTTCCTTTTTTAAAAAGGTATATAATCCCTGAATCTAACCACTTCTTTGAGTTGCATTTCTTTTAAAATGCCATGCACATAGGTATTAACAAAGATTGTGTACCCTTTCTCTTGTTGATCTGTCTTTTGTTGGTTTAATTTTCATGGTCCCTGGAATAGAATCTAAGAGGGTAGAAAAAAAGTTTTCCCTCCCCAACACTGATCTGGTATTAGAGGTATAAAACACTACTGGCAGGTGACCAGATGTGACTTCAGAGTCATTGTTTATGTACAGATAGTGCTTGTAATAGAGATAACTTTAATAGATTAATGGAGGAACTTACATATAACACAGAGCTCTGAAGGTTGAGGTATGCAAAACGAGGAAGAATAAAGTAGAAGCACAGAGTAAAGCTGAGAAGGAGGAGATAAACTGAGTGGTGATTGGCTATATTCCTTCATGAGACATGGCTGCTTTTAAAGTTAACATGAAATTTATTTTGTCCCAAAAAACAGCTAAATGGGCACAGCGAATGCTAATTGGAGAATGGAAAGCAGACACAGAAATAATGGAGTCTCATCCAGAGAGAATCACTCCTTGCTTAAACAAAATTACAGAGGAAGAATTTTCCTATGCATATGGGAAAAATGTAAAGCCCCTTCAGAAATCGTTTGATATAGACTGTGTATAATATAAATCATTCAGATATGTAAAAGATTAAGCACTGATGAAAAACCAAATCAAATAATACACCATTCTCATCCAGGACAAAAGGGAATAAGAGTGCTAAGGGCACATCAGTGATCAGTACTTGGATAACACATGTTCTGGAAGTCCACAGAAACAAAATACCTCGTTATTTTGGACTCCATGGATAAGAAGCTTTTTTCAGTTTCTGAATGAGGAGAAAGCACACATTAATATTGGCATGCACTACATAATATTTCTAGTTTGTTGTATATCATATGCTCATTAACAATATAGTAATGTGTATATTTCCCCTTTGAAAGTTACTCTAACGAAATGGTAAAACTCTCCTAATGGGTTCAGTTACTCTAACCAAATGCACTGTTATACTAAGAAAGTCCCATGGTGTTGGTGTAGAAAAACAGTCTTGGAAGACCCTATCTATTTTTTTTTTTTTTTTTTTTTGCGGTACGCGGGCCTCTCACTGTTGTGGCCTCTCCCGTTGCGGAGCACAGGCTCCGAACGCGCAGGCTCAGCGGCCATGGTTCACGGGCCCAGCCGCTCCACGGCATGGGGGATCCTCCCGGACCGGGGCACGAACCCGTGTCCCCTGCATCGGCAGGCGGAACCTCAACCACTGCGCCACCAGGGAAGCCCAAGACTCTACCTATTTTTTATGATAAAGTATTATTTCATGTTTGAAGAAAGAAAACTTAGGCAAATAGTTGCCTTATAGCATTTTGTCTTAACCTGGTTTCAAACTGGTTTTGCTTTATAGGTTCCTCTGGCTCTTCAAGTTTGTAACATTTTTCTTTTTCATTTTTTCATAAAACAGAAAATGAAGTTGACATTTATTAAATGACTAATTTAATAGTCTAGTCACTGTGCTAGAATTTTATACATGGGAGACTGGGTCATAAGCAAGTAGTTAGGTACCTTGTCCAATGTCACACATTTAGGAAGTAAGAGTGGTGGAATTTAAACCCTGGCTGTCTGATTCAGAATCTCATTCCCCTCACTACCACTCTGGACTTCCTCCAAAAGCACCTGACATAAAGGAAGGGGAACCTGGTACTTGTCTATCTGAGTGTCTTTTAATTCCCTGCTACCTATTAGACGACGTAGCAGCATTTGAAGAGGGAGTAAAATAAAGAATGTGAAATCGTCTCTTGACGATTCTGGGTCTAAGTAATCCTGAGACCGAGGAATTAGCTTTGTCCACTTGCATTACCTTCAAATATGGGGCATGTTTATGAGTTCTACTTAGAGTGTCCTTAGGGCCAAGTCACAAAACACAGCATAGAAGACCTGTGATACTAACATAGATTTTTCAAATAGTTACAAAGTCTTCATCATGCTATCAGGACATCTGGTGTATAGCACTTAAGATGTTTTAAGGAGAAATGAGCACTTATAGCCAAAATTAAAATATCATATGCTTTAATGTTAAGAAATAAATGTATAAACTAGGTTGGGAGAAAAGAGACATATATGTACATTGATAAAAATGTATCAGATAGACTGCTTCTCTCTTGTTCAGATATAGTAATTTCTATTGTTTTTTCTTTAAGTTGATTGATTCTTCCATCTGCTTTCTCTATTCTGCTTTTAAGTCCATCCACTGAGATTTTTAATGTATGTTTTAGTTCTAAAATTTCCATTTGAATTTTCTTGATATCATCTATATCTTTGCTGAGACTTTCAAATTTTGCTGAGACTTCCTATTTTTTCCTTTGTTTCAAATGTGCTCATAAGTGCTTGCTGAAGCATTCTCTACAGTGGCTGCTTTAAAATCTTTGTCAGATAACTCTAACACCTGTGGTCATCTCCATATTGGCATCTGTTAATGGTCTTTTCTCATTCAGTTTGACATGTTCCTAATTATTTTTATGAGAAGTGATTTTTTTTTAATCAAAACCTGTACTATTTGTATTATGTTGTAAAATTCTGGATCTTATTAGTCTTCTGTTTCAGCAGGCCTCCCCTGACACTGCTCCATTAGGTGGAAAGGCACATACAATTCAGATGAAGAGATTCCTATCTCTTTCTATGGTCCAGTAAACTGTTACTGTTATCCAGTTTGGGATTTACTGGTCAAAAAGAAAACGCAGGATACTCACTGCTATCCTGGCCATTCTGTTCTTTTAAATCTGAAGTGGGCTGCCTCTTCTCTCCATCTTTTAGAATTTTCTTATGTTTGCTTATATTATACCCAGTTTTCAGCTGTCCTTAGTGGGAGGGATAGGACAAAGTGTGTCTACTCTATCTTTTTCAGAAGTAGAAGTCCTGTGCAAATAGACTGAAAAAATGATGTGTGGGACTATAAGCAAAGATCTAATATTTGTGTCACTGGAGTCCCAGAGGAGAAGATAAGACTTTATTTTCTACCATCAGAAACTAGTAAAATGAGAGCAAATTAAACTGTAAGTGAACAGAGAAAGGAAATAATAAAGATGAGAGTGGAAATCAATGAAATAGAAAAGAGAAAAACAATAGAAAAAATCAATGAAGCCTAGCACTAGTTCTTTGATAAAATCAATACTACTGGTAAACATTTAGTCAGACTAATCATAAATAATAAAAAAGACACAAATTACCAATATCAGAAATGAGAGAAGTGTTGTCACTATAGAACCCAAAGCTATTAAAATGATAATAAGGGAATATTCCGAAGAGCTTTACACCAATATATTCAAACACTTAGATAAAACTTATTGATTCCTTTAAAGATACCAAAACTTACTCAAGAAGAAATAGAAAGAAGATCAAATAATCCTATATCTATAAAGAAATTGAAATTATAGTTTAAAATTTCCTCCCACACACATACACAAAATCTCCAAGACTATATGGTTTACTGGTGATTTCTACCAAATATTTAGTAAAAAAAAAAAATAAAAATCTCATAAGAACTCTTCCAGAAAATTTAAGAGGAAGGAATTAGTTCATTCTATGAGGCCAGCATTGCTCATATATCAAAACTGGACAAAAGGCGATACAAGAAAAGAAAGCTACATACCATTATCCCTCATGAACATAGAATCCAACACTAGATACAATGGATAATTTCCCAGGAATGCAGCATTTGTTGAAAATTTAAAATAAAAATAATGTAATTTATGACATTATCAGACTAAAAGTGAAAAGTCATTTGATCATTTAAAGAAACGAAAAAAAGCTTTTGATAAAGTCTATCCATTTTGATAAAAACTCTTGGCATAGAAGAAATGAAAACTTCCTCAACTGGATAAAAAACATTTAACAAGAGCCTGTAACTAACATCAAATTTAATGGTGAATGACTGAATAATTTCCCCTAGGATCAGGAATAAGATAAGAATATTGACTCTCAGCACTTTCATTCAACATTGTACTGAGGTTCTACCCAGTGCAGTGGAATAAAACACACAAATAATAACAACAGCACATGCAGACCGGAGAGGAAGAAGTAAAATCCCCTGGGATTTGCAAAAAAGAAATATTAGAGCTAACATATGAGTTTAGTATGGTTGTAGAATACAAAGTAAATATTAAAAATCAACAGAATTTCTATATATTAGCAATGAACAATCAGATATTGAAATAAGAATACCATTTACAATATGATGAAAATACAAAATACTTGGGTATAATTTGATAAATGATGTGAAAGACCTACACACTTAAATGTACAAAACACTGCTGAGAGAAATTGAAAATGACCTAAGTAAATGGAGAGATATATTGCCTTTGTAGTTCATAACACTCAGTATTATTAGAATGTCAATTCTCACAAACTTTATCTATGGATTTGGCACGATCCTTAGAATGGAAAAATGCAGACTATAGTAACAAAATATGATTAACGATTGCTTTTGGATAACTCAGGTGGTGTGGGGAGGTACAGGAGTGAAGATTACAAAGGAGTATGGAGAAACTTTTCAGTGGTGATGGATATATCTAGTGTCTTGATTGTGGTGATGGCTTCTCAGGTCTATACATATGTCAAAACTTATCAAATTGTACATTTTAAATATGGCCATTTATTGCATGCTAATTATGCCTCAAGCTTTTAAAAAAATTAAAATAGAGAATTACACACGCCCTGACAGTAATGAATGAATGGGGTGAAGGGAACAGGCTTACAATGAATCCAGCTAGGTTGAGGTTGGCCTATCTTAAACTTAATTTAAGAAAAATTCTAATTTTAGATAGCTAGAAGTTCTTTCAAAAGCCCTAATAATAAAGTAATGTTACCTGATTTTTTCCTGTTGTTTTGTATTTCTCTGTCTTAGAAGTCTCAGGCCTGGCACTGCAAAATGTTATGAACCTTTATGTTGTTTGGAGTTAAATAATATTTTCAGGGAGATTCCATACTTTTTCACTAATGGGTTAATTAACATGGGTTTCCTAATATTTTAGGATAATAAAAAAGTTTCTATATTTACCTTGGTGAAACAACCTCTATACTGAGGCTTTAAAAATAAATATTCTTTCTTTATCCAAATAAATCTGGATAAAGAAGATAATCAGTTCTAAGGTCTGAAGATTGTCCCACAAAAACTGTGTACTATTCCCATGGGTTCCTTAGACTCATGATAAGCACCCATAAATTTTCTAGCAAGATTTTTATTATTTTCTATCAAGAATCCAAGTATCATTGAGATTATCTGTGGTTTTTACCATACTATGTAAAACTTAAGCTAAAAAAATATATATTTGCATACATTTAGAACCCAGTAATCATGAAAAATGGTCTCACACTCAACTATGCCTATAATTTATATTAGAAAATTCTTCCAGTATGATCATCAACCATTTTTATTGAGCATGCAACCTGTCAAAAGTGTTACAGTTAGGCGTGATTATAGAAACAAATAGTTTGAACGTGAGCATTCATTTATTCAACAAATATTCATTTGAGTTTCCAACATAGACTAGGCATTTCACTAGGTACTGGGATATAAGGGTCAACAAGAAAGACATGATCCTGGACTTCATGGTGTTAACATTGCAATGGGAGGATACAGACTAAATATTTTTGTACTAAGTATATTTCATTGGAGAATGAAATTAAAAGAATCTCTTGATAAATAAAAGATACAGGATTTATATTTTGATTATATAGTATAAAAATAAACATGCCTTAAATTCTAATTTAATCAATGCAAATTTTATAAGGTTAAAATATGCATATGTGCATAGTTAATTTACAACTCTTGAAATTATACAGAAAATATTTAAAAAATAAGCTTTTGAGAAAATCTAATTCTAGCACTCTTCAGTCTTTTACATAAACAATTCTTGGAAACTTCCCTTCCAGTAACAGTGGACTTGGTAATTCTGACCAACTCTCCTACTGAGTACTTCTAGAAAAATAGAACAAATTATAAAAGCATCTGAAGAAATCTGAGATCTGGTAAGATAGATAGGGAAGGATTGCTGAGTCAGGATTTAGAAAAGAAGAAAGAGTCAGGGACTTGGTGGCACTACTCATTTGCAGGTATCTGCTGATTCCTGAGAGGGTTGCTGAGAGGAAATGTTGGCAGCCTCTCCTAGCTAGGGCACAGTGATGATGTTCAGGGGTCACCAAGGTTCCCTGGTGAACCCTCCATCCTTCAGACTGAGACCTCAAAGAATCTCACAACCTCCTCTCCCCACCCCCTGTAAGGATAAAAGAGAACAAGAAGTAGAGGAATCTTCCCAGGAATGGCAACTTACCTTCCAATCATCTCCACTTCTGAAAATGGGTAAAGGTGATCCAGGATTGCTAGTACCCAGACAACTAATAGAAACAAATATAAATCCTCTATAAAGGATGATAAAATCATCCTACACATGCTTCTACAAATATTTTCAGATACAATATCTGGTACATATTGAAAAACAACCTTATATGATGTCATAACGATGGATACATGTCAATATACATGTATCCCAAACCATAGTAGGTACAACATCAAGAGTGAACCATAATCACCCAAACAGTAGAAAAGAACACACCCATAGGTACTCTAGATACTAAAGTTATATATACTTTAAAATAATTCAAGAAATAAGATACAAGATTAAGCAGTTTGGTAAAGAAATAGAGACTATAAAAGAAAGGACAAAGTAGATTGGAAAAGAACCAAACAAATTCTAGAACTGAAAATTGCAGTTACCTAAATTAAGAACTCAAAGGATATGTTTAACAGCAAATTACACACAATGGAAATGAAAATTAGTAAACTAAAAGCTAAGGCAGAAGAATATATACAGAATGAAGCAACTTATTTTTTCCCATTTATTTGTTCCTAGTCTACTTCCTCCTACCATAATGTAAACTCCCTCAGTCCCAGGATCAGGGCTTGCTCACTGTGATTTCACTGGTGCCTAGTGGAATTCTTAGCCCAATAGTGGTTATTCATTAAATAATTGTTGATAAAAGAAATATTTGGTTAGAAAAATTCACTTCTATAATAACTGTCAAGGCAATACTTCCGACAGAGAGTGTGCTAATTAAATACAGTTGACTATACTGAAAAAATTTTGTAGAATAATTCCTAGGTAGTGATGGAAGGGGGAAAGAGGAAATGAAAGGTATTCGATTTGGGCAGGGAGGAAGTGAGGAGAGACCGGTGTTGTTATTCAAACATAATATCACTGTGAATGTATGATATCCAACATGGTCTGTATATAAGTTATTAGAATTAGTAAGTAAATTTAGAAATGTTGCTGGATTTAAGGTCAATGCACACAAAAATCTAAATTCATATATCTATGCTATAATTAGGAAATGGAATTTTAAAAGATATAACACTTATAATAGCATCAAAATGTGAAACTCCTACAAAAAATATGAAAATATAATGCATAGGCTACCCAACAGGAAAGCATTAAAATGGAAATAAATTAAACAACTTCTTGAATAGGAAGAATGTATTGGGAGTAAATGTCTTACTTATACTGGGACTTTAGATAAAGCTGTAATATTTAAGAGAGAGTGTTTTGGGACGAGGATAGACAAGGATAGACCAATAGGATAGTTATATGAAACCCAGGGAACTTTGTATACACGAACACTTGACTTATCACAGAGCAGATGTGACAGGAAAGGACAGTCATTTTAGTAAATGGTTCTGGGACGATCAGAAACGCATATGGAAAAAAGTGAAACTTGAATCCTATTTCACAATATTTCATGAAATAAATTCCTTATTAGATTATAGATAATATAAAAGGTTAAATGAATGCATCATTTAGGATTGGGTTTCTCAACAGCAGCACTATTGCCATTTGGGCCAGATAATTCTTTGTTTGGGAAGCTGTCCTGTGCATTATGGTATGTCTAGAAGCATCCTTGGCCTCTATGTACTGAATGCCAGTAGCACACCGTCAGTTGTGACAACCAAAAATATCTCCAGACGTTGACAAACGTCCCCTGGTGCAAAACTGCCTTCAGTTAAGAACTACTACTCTAGGAGATAATGTCAAAGAATACTTATTATTTGGGATACAGAACAACTTCTTAAATAGGACACAAAATGCTCTAACCGAAAGTAAAAACTTTTCAGTTTGACTTCTTTAAAATATAAGAAATTCTGTTCATCGAAAACATCATCAGGAGAATGAATAGGCAAACCACAGAGAGGGAGAAAGTAATAGCTGTCTAACTGGCAAGGGGCTCATAACCAGATTTTATAAAGAACTCAATGAGAAAATGACAAAAATAACAGAAAAATGATCAAGAGCCTTCACAAAATGAAGATATCCAAATGACCAAGAAAGATATGGAAAAGTGTTCAGAATCACTAGTAATGAGGAAAATGCAAGTAAATCAAAAGAAAATTCTACATCTCCATCAGAAATGGCACAATGAAAAGCCTGACAAGAGTGACCAAGTGACCTGACCAAGAGTGACTGAAGATGTACAGTGGGGGTCAGCACACTTTAATTGTCAAGGGATGGATAATAAGTATTTTAGGTATTGCAGGCTATATGGTCTCTGTCAAAAGTACTCACTGAGATATCACCTCACACCAGTTAGAATGGCCACCATCAAAAAGTCTACAAATGACAAATGCTGGAGAGGGTGTGAAGAAAAGGGAAGTCTCCTACATTGTTTGTGGGAATGTAAATTGGTGCAGCCACTATGGAGAACAGTATGGAGGGTCCTTAAAAAATTAAAAATAGAGTTACCATATGATTCTGCAATCCCACTCCTGGGCATATATCCAGAAAAGATAAAAACTCTAATTCAAAAACATACATGCACACCAATGTTCACAGCAGCACTATTTACAATAGCCAAGACATGGAAGCAACCTAAATGTGCATCAACAGATGAATGGATAAGAAGATGTGGTGCATATATACAATGGAATATTACTCAGCCATAAAAAAGAATGAAATAATGCCATTTGCAGCAACATGGATGGACTTGTATGGTATCATGCTAAGTAAAGTAAGTCAGACGGAGAAAAGACAAATATCATATGATATCACTTATATGTGGAATCTTAAAAAAAAAAAAAGATACAAAACAGAAGTAGACTCACAGACATAGAAAATAAATTTATGGTTACCAAAGGGGAAACAGGGAAGAGGGATAAATTAGGAGTTTGAGATTAACAGATACACATTACTATGTATAAAACAGATAAACAACAAGGACTTACTGTATAGCACAGGGAACTATATTCAATATCTTTTAAAACCTATAATGGAAAAGATTCTGAAAAAGAATACATATATATGCATATATATGTATGTATGTATAACTGAATCAGTTTGCTGTGCACCTGAACTTAACACAACATTGTAAATCAACTATATTTCCAAAAAAAGTACTCAACTCTGCTCTTGTGGTCCATATGTTGCTTGTGGGAGTGTAAACTGGTACAAAAAATTTGGAAAACTGTTTGTCATTATCTTCTAAATTAGATATCTTTCTAAATTACCCACACCTTCTTAGCAATTTTACTCTTAGGTTATATACTCCTCAGAAATGTAAGCAAATATGTACTGAGAGACAGGTACAAGAAGTTACTGGCAGTATTTTTGGTGATAAAAAGGAATAGAAATATCTCACACATCTATTGAAAACAAAAGGGATACATATACTGCAATATATTAAAAATGAAATATTTTATGGCAACACAAAAGAATGAACCAATGAGTTAAGTCAAACAAGCATAATATTTGAAAGAAGCCAGACAGAAAAAAGTACATACTGTACTCTTTAATTTTTCATAAGGTGTTACCAAAACCTGTCTTTTATACTTAAAAGATATATATATAAATGTGTTTAGTAACAGTATGGATTTTAGCAGTGCTTAATCCATATAAAAGCATTAACAAAAGGAAATAAATAGTACCATAAATGTCAGGATATTGGTAGAAGTTTGGAAGAAGGCACATGGAAGTGTTCTGAGATGCTATTTTTTTCTATTTCTTGACCTGGATGATGTTACACAGAATTTGCTTTGTTTCATGCACATAACACATATTGTTGTTTGAGTGCTATATTTTACAACAAAAATAGTTTTAAAAAATAAATTACTGGAATTTTATGATTTGTCTTTTTTGGAAAAAGAGAAAGCGATATGAATATCCATGTAAGGCAAACTTGCATGACAGCAGACACTCAAATAAGGAAGTTTCTTCCCATACAAGGATATTGAGTGCAGCAGCCTGGGTGAAACTCACAGCATGTCAAGTATTTCTCCTCCCTTGTGACTATATCAAGCCAAGTAGCAGAATCTTACAAATAAAGAATTTGTAATGTAGCTCATTTTCCCAATTTTTCCATCCTTACTATGCATTTTGCTCAATACTTGGAGTCACTGGTCCCATGAAAAATGTGGTTTTGTACCAGTTAGCACTGAAATTCTGACATTTATCCATCTCATTGGTCCTCAGCCCTGGCTGCATATTAAAATCAGCTGGCAACTTAAGAAAAAAAAAAATCCATGGCCTAAACCTAGCTCAGACTAATTAAATCAGGCTCTCTTGGGGTGTGGCCCAAGTGTTTTTAAAGTTCCCCAGAAAGATTCTAATGTGTAGCAGGTTTGAGAACCACTGACTTGTCTGATGGCCCCCTCAGAAGTATGCATAATTAAGTCAGAAATGTTCAACTGGCCTCAGTACAGTCAATCAGGAAGAAAAAAATAATGGTTTTGGTAAAGATGGATATTTCTCACATAGCTGCTAGTTTATTTTTACTAAATATGAGAAGGCATTTTTCTAAAGCTTACAAATAAATTCTCTCCTTCTGAATATTTAGCATTCATCCACAAAAATAGTAAGAAAATAAAAATAGAATTCACTGATCCATGCTAGCAGTTTCTTATTACTTTGGTCCCAGCATGCTCTTTGAGTCTTTTCAATGGTCTCGTTCACCTGCATTTGTCAGGAACAGTTTTTATAAAGAGGAAACCATTAACTGTACCTAGTACTTGGCCAAAGCTGTTTTTCCTTTAATTCCGCCCTCTGCTTCACTAAGGAATCCCCATCTGTTGGATGCACTTAGATATCATGAGAGGCAAAGTTTGCCAAGACTTGCTGTGTATTTTTGGAGTGCTGTGCTTCCCTGACCGTTCTTCCCCACAACCTAAACCCTGCAGAATACCTGTCTGCAAGCTTCATGAGAGCTTTCACCCATTTGAAAGCTAAATGGTTTCACCCAAGTTTAATTTCACAGAAAGGTTCTATGGGTTTCTATAGCATTCTCTGCAAACTCTATGACCCTAATGCATTCTCTAGAGTTGGATACTGTTACTTCGCCCTAGAGGAAGACAATTCACTACAGAAGATCCAAGAATCCCAAGTAATTGACCTTCAACTCTTAAAAGAGATTCCAAAAACACTGGGTGGACGCCCACCCATCCTAAGCTGGAGATCCGCCAGCCCTCATAAACATCATAAACGTGAAGATATGTGCAACCTAAAACAACATTTTAATAACTTAAAAAATAGCTGTTGATACTTTTTGAAATTTGAAGAAAAGTCTGCCAGAATAATTTTTAAACTTCTTCCCTTCCGGAGCATATATTCAGTGACACAGATTTAAAAGCCCATTATATCTGAATTTCTACTTCTTCTGTTCTTCTTTTCTGATTAGTCAACTAGTAGACTGGTTATGTCTTTTCCACTCCAACCATTACAATTTGTAATACCCTAATTCAGGTTCATAACATCTCACTTAAATCTGTACAGTTTAAAATTGCCCCATAAGTCATTCTTCCCACCACTGCCAATTTTAATCATCATAACACATTTATATGCTCAAAACTCTTTAAGTCCTTCCCAAGCATAAGAGTGAAGTATAGGTACTTGAGATATGAATATAAGGTTGCAATCTTGATCTGCATAAACGCATCTCAGCTTATTTTCTACCCTACTTTTCATTCGTACCTCTACACACCCTCTGTCCATCAACTTGTCTGATTTCTACCTTAGGTTTTCCAATGGTGCCTTTGGTCAAATCCTCCCCTCATCTCAGCCTACTTGAGTTCTACCTCTAAGGTGGTATTTTGTTGAAAGGTAAATGGAGACCCACCTTCATCAGGATCACCTGGGATTTGAGATGCTGGGCTCAGGTATCTTTATTTTAAAGAAATTCCCCAGGTAATTTTTAAGCACAATAAACTCTGAGAAGCTGACTTCGAGAAGTTCAGGCCTTTCTTCTTCCAACAAGGTTAATATAATTTTAAAATGAAAAAACAAAAACAAAGTGCATTTAAATTCTGACTCTACCACTTAAAAACTGTTGACTTTACAATTCATGAATCTTCCTGAGACAAGTTTTCAGGTTTGAAGGGAGATAATAACCCGTCTACCTGACATGCTTGTTATGTGGATCAATAAAAAATTTCCATGAGAAAAAAAATTGAAATGTATACAACTCAAGTTTTTCTGTTCCATCCCACCACCCCACCCCCCTTTTGGCACCACTGGTTCAAATCCCTGGGTTCAAAACCTGGCTCCAACGGAAACCTAGTCACCAAAAATAAAACCTGTCTATGTCTCAGGGTCTCAATCCAAAAAACAAGGACAATAACAATATCTATTATTAAATGAGACAGTGTACTTAGCCCTGTGGCAGGTACACAATAAGCTCTCAGCAGTTGTTAAGCTATTATTAACAGCTATTCTTATCACTGCTGCTCTTAGAGATCATTATTATTGGTAAGCACTGAGTAATGTTTGAATTGATTTCTACCATAAAATGCTTTAGAAAAAAGTAGTTATCATTAGTTGCTAAAATTATATTTATCTATATTATTTAAATTATAATGCAATTTATTCAAACTTAGAAAAAGTTTCTAAGTTAATTCCCTTGAACAAAATTTCAAAGGAGGGACATGATGCTGTAAACGTTAACATCATCAGCATAGTTCCTTTTATTGCGATTATTTAGAATTATATTGGGGGGTATGTTACATAATTATTCCAGAGACATTGATAAAAAGCAAAGGGCCATACTTACTTTACTAGACCTATTGAAATATCGACCTATTAAGAATATGTCAACTGCTCCTATTCTAGATAGGGAATGAAATTATTCTATAATGTATTTCAGTATTCTCACAACTTATAAAAAACATAAAATTCTAATATTCTAATGACAACTAACCCTTCTCCATAAAGAAATCTAAATGATGCCTGTTGTAGAGTTAAAAATAAATTTTAAAAAATTAGATTCCTTTTTTTTCTATGTAGCATTTCCATTACTGTGGGAGATGCCACCATCTATTTTGTCCCCAAGGCAAGCAACTTTCTAAGTTACCTTTGATTCTTCATACTTCTCCCACATATAATTTTAATTTAACAACATCTTTAATAGTTACTTCTTCCTTTCCATCTCTACAAATTCTTAATGATCTCTGGCCTGAATCGCTGAAACATACTCCCTATCAGCAGCTCTACTTCTAAACCTTCTCCCCTCTAATTAAGCCAAAAGGACATGACTAAAATCACATTTTTCTGATTCACTATTGTATTTCATTAAAATTACCCCCCTTAAATCTCTCCACTAGTCAGCTGATAGCCTTCTATCAAATTTGGGTAACAAACCTTATCGAAACCTCAGTGCATTTCATCGCATCATTTTTCTCCAGTTCCTTTCTCTTTCCGCAGCCACTCTCTTTGCTCCAAAAAAATATTCTTCATATCTTGGTACTATCTTTCCCTTTCTAATGTTCCCGTCTAGTATTTGCAATTTATTTTATTTTATTTTGATTTTTTTTAATTATTATTTTTTTGCGGTACGCGGGCCTCTCACTGTTGTGGCCTCTCCCGTTGGGGAGCACAGGCTCCGGACGCGCAGGCTCAGCGGCCATGGTGCACGGGCCCAGCCGCTCCGTGGCATGTGGGATCTTCCCAGACCGGGTCGCGAACCCGTGTCCCCTGCATCAGCAGGCGGACTCTCAACCACTGCACCACCAGGGAAGCCCTGCAAGTTATTTTAAATACTCCACTTACCCCTACATGGTGTATACGCCATACATTACAAAAAATTGTGAGATACGCATTATTTGTTTTAGAACTGTAAAGTACCTCTAGCCTCCTATGCTAAAAAGGTAAAGTTGTAGAGAGCAACACAGTAGTACCTTCTGCCTGGATGGGGAGCATGTGAAGGCATATGCAAATACAGAATACCATGAAATCAAACTAGAATATAAGCTCCTGAAGGCTGGGGTTTTGTCAGTTTTGTTCACTGCTATAGCTCCAGAACCTAGAAGCTTAGCCTATGGTAGTCACTCAAATATTTGTTGAGTACACTGAGTGAATGAATCAACAAGTATCAAGTATATCCCCACAAGATTGATCAATACCTACTATGCAAAGACTGTATAGAACATATAATAATATTCTCAGCATGAAATGTAACTATACCTATTTGCCTATGATGCAAGGTCAGCAACTATTTATTCAAATACTTATACATGCCATCATTCTCTATATGAAAGTAATTATCTTAGTCTGCTTGGACTGCTCTAACAGAATACCATAGAGACTGGGTAGCTTATACCCAACAGAAATTTATTTCTCACAGTTCTGGAGGGTGGGAAGTCCAAGATTGAAGGCTCTGGGAGGTTCAGTATCTACTAAAGGTCTGCTTTCTGGTTCACAGACAGCTGATTTTTTGCTGTGTCTTCAAATGGTGCAAGGGGCAAAAGAGTTCTCTGGGGTCTCTTTTATAAGGGCACTAATTCCATTCATAAGGGTTCTGCCTTCATGACCTATTTCCCAAAGTCCCCACCTCCAAATACATTAGGGGTTCAATTTCAACATGTGAATTTTGGAGAGATACAAAATTAGCAGTTATCAAGGGAATAATCAAATGAAAAAAAAATCACTGATATCTCTTTGCCTAGACATGGAATGAGGAAAATTTTAAAGTTTGAGAGAGGGATTTAATTCTACATTCCTGTGAGTCATATGCCAAGTATGAGTTGTGACCAAGATATTTATCTTTCAAAGTCAGGTAGTATTAGAGACATCAACGAGCATCATACTTCCATCAACCTTTTTTTTTTTTTGAACCTTAGAATGCAACATTATGTGTTTGCTACTGCATCAGGTGAATGTGTGGGTTTTAATGTTGTTAGTAACTTATTAGAAATAGACAAATTGTAGATATAGCAGTTGTTAACCATAAATAAAGCATACACTATTTGTTAAATAAAAATAGAGAAGATTGTTCCAAAAAATATAAAAATGCAAAACCCAACAAATGACAGATGAAAGCATTTCACACAAGATTTCTGTCTTCAGTTGCCCATGACTCGAATTGGATCTGAGTGGTCATTCTGTGGGAACAGAGGACAGTGTTGACTACAAAAGAACAAACTAATCATACTGAGAATATCAGCAAAATGGGGGTACCCTCAAATTTTAAGCATTGAAATAATTTTAATGAGACGATCAGACTTCT
Organism: Pseudorca crassidens; assembly: GCF_039906515.1. NCBI lineage: Eukaryota > Metazoa > Chordata > Mammalia > Artiodactyla > Delphinidae > Pseudorca > Pseudorca crassidens. The sequence goes on from NC_090308.1 coordinate 36,962,385, forward strand.
TTCCATTTCTTTGTATCTATTTTATGTTTTAGTATTTAAAAAATTTTAATTATATACCAAAGAAGTGTTATAAATTGTCTTTAATGGTCATTCTTATTCTGGCCCTCTGGAGAGAGGATGGAGAAATCAAACTGATGTTCAGAAAGTCCAAGCCCATATTTTCACTCTTTGTCCTGATGCTGTCAAAGCCATGGACAGAGAGAGCTTCTCTGATCAATTTAGCACCATGTTTTGGGGCTGTGATGGTTAATTTCATGTGTCAAGTTGACTAAGCCATGAGGTACCCAGACATTTGGTCCAACATCATTCTGAGTGTTTCTGTGAGAGTGTTTCTGGATGAAAGTAACATCTGAACCAGTAGAGCAAGTAAAGCAGATTGCCCTCCTTAATGTGACTGGGCATCATCCAATCAATTGATCTGAACTGAAGAAAAAGGCTGAATTAGAGGAAACTCCTCCTGCCTGACTGTTGAGCTGGGACATTGATCTTTTCAGATTTGGACATGGATTGAAACATTGGCTATTCCTGGGTCTCAAGCCCGCTGGCATTTGGATTGGAACTTACACCATAAGCCCCCGTGGTTCTCAGACCTCTGGTCTCAAAATGAAACTACATATCAGCTCTCCTGGGTCTCCAGCTTGCCAACTGCAGATATTGGGACTTCAGTCTCCATAATTGCATAAGCCAATTAGTTATAATAACTATCCTTTTAGATATATTGACAAATAGCTATACACACACACACTACATAAATATATATATTTTCTATTGGTTCTGTTTCTCTGGAGAACCCTGACTAATACAGGAGCATTTATATTAAGAGGTCATGTTTTATTTTTTGACACTATAATATTGTTAAAGGAAGCCAAGAAAAAGTGAAGAAATTGATTGAGAAAGTATGTTTATAAAATTCCCTTAGCAGAATTATAGACCTATAAAACCTGGAGAGGACATAACCAAGTCATTTTACAGATGACCTCATTCAGCCCAATTTCTTCATATAATTTTCCAAAGTTTCTGTGCAGAGTAATGAATCATTATAATAAAGCAAAAATAAAGAGGAAATCTACACATTAAAGATATGGCTCTTGGGCTTCCCTGGTGGCGCAGTGGTTGAGAGTCCGCCTGCCGATGTAGGGGACAGAGGTTCGTGCCCCGGTCCGGGAAGATCCCACATGCCGCGGAGCGGCTGGGCCCGTGAGCCATGGCCGCTGAGCCTGCGCGTCCGGAGCCTGTGCTCCGCAGAGGGAGAGGCCACAGCAGTGAGAGGCCCGCGTACCACAAAAAAAAAAAAAAAAAAAAGATATGGCTCTTGAAATATTAGGCAATATAAGTGTTATGCCCAGAACATAATATCTAGGTCTTTGTAGGCATGGTTAGGTTCTTAGGCTCTGAGTATACTAGGAAACATCTCAGACTTTAGACTTAACAAGCGTAGACTTCAGCTGTTTCTCTGATGCATAGAAATTGCCTAACCTTAGGCAACTTACTTTACCTCTTCTGACCTTCATTCCCTTATTTATAAAGTGGGGAAATAACATATACTTTTTAGGTGTGTAGTGAGGATTAAATGAGACACTACACAAAATTCTCACTGTGTGCATATAAAGGTCACATAAAACATGGTCCCTACTGCTGTTATACAACTATATTTTAGCGCCATTATGTATGTGTGAAGAATACTGGGCTCCAGGTAGAACGTACAGGTGCTGTTTGCTGGGGGTGGAGTGTTCACAGTGGGGTGAGGTTTGGAGACTTAACTTCTCACCAGTCTCTACCAGTGCCTGACATTTCATTATGATTCATTACTTTAATTATTTGTAGTAATGGAATTCTTTTCAACTATCACTCAGTTTCATATTTGAGATTTCAGCCATGCTCTTGGTATTATTTTTGTCTTAATTTTGTAAGAGAACTCTAGCTTTAGAGAGGAAAATGACTTGTCCATATCATAAACCTAGCGAGTGTTATAGACAAGATTAGAAACCAGATCTTCTGTTTTTAATGCTTCCCGTTACCCACAGTCTTGTTCATATATAAATATCATTTAAGGGAGATTTTATGAGATATTTCCATAAAGAAATAAAACATAGTCTACGAGTGACATAAAAAATTATTCCCAACAATTGACAGTTACATTCACTGTATTGGATCATTTTGGTAAGAATAATGCTAATAAGTATCTGTGTAGTGCTTTATAAGATAATTTATAGGTATGTTAATGTTACACACCTTAAGTTTTTCCTATTGCTCAAGTGAGTCAAACTAAACATGGATTTCATTACTTTTAGCCCCAACAATTGCTCTATTTAGTCACAGCTGTTTCCAAATTCAGGGTTTTATTTACTTATTGAAAATCTGACAGGGAGCAAAATTCAAAAGAAAAAGGACACAAATCAAACTTTTTATAGAAGGAGGACATAACAAAAGACTAGGAGCTTAGTGTCCTAGCTAAGTGACTAACCATAGATCAGAGAACCTATTCTTCATATGATAAGTAAGACCTCTAGGCTTTCATTTAATTATTTTAAAACTCTGCTAGGTTTCTGACATTTCTGTCAAATGTAATGTCTTTTAAATTGTTCTGCCCTTCAAAAATCAACAGAAGGAAGAATTGTATTCTCTTCTGTAATAAATATACTTTTTCTGTGTGATTGGGGCAAAGCCATGAAATAACCAACTACAGTGAGCATGCTTTGACGGCTCTTCTAATGGTTACTGCTACAATAAAACACAGTCCTAAACTCTTCTGCTCAGGACAAGAGAAGTCTTTCTCACTATGCCTTCTGCTGGAAAACTTCTCACCTGATCTTTCTAGGACTGAAAATTCAATCTCTGCTTTGCTTATGATTTCAAAGCCTTAAGAGTCATTTCTGGTCAATTTATTCTTCTGTGTCTATAGCTAAGAAGCAATGGAGGAAACAAAAAGCATCACAAAGGGCATTCATTTCTTAATTTAGCAAATATTTATCAAGTGCCTACTATGTACACAGCGTTAGAATAGGTACTAGATACTGTAGTAAAGCAAAGTATAGGGGCCTCACAAAGATTACAGTCTGTGTGAACTATTATTCTAAGAATTCAGTTGCCCTTAAGGAAGTCGAATTATTTTAAGAGTAATAAGAAATTTCAAATATATCAAAACGTACCTTCCAGTTTTTAAAGTGTTTCAATACAGGAAAAATAAATAAATAAATAATAGTGATATTAGAAAAGGAGACATAAATTCCATTCATATAACACACACTGCCCTGAGTTCTGCCTACATAGAAGTACACTATAAGGTTCATAGAAGGTCAATGAACTTGATGGATCAGTTGAATTGGTGGTCTGGCATCAAGGAACCAGATAGATCACTTTTTACCTGGAGATTCTAGTTTCATAGAAACAACCACAAGTGCTGGATTGCTAAACAGAGATTAGTAATCTACAGAATCTGTTAAATCTTCTCACTGACGTAGGGAGGTGGAAGGATAGCAGGGTCGAGAACATGGCGGTTGGGAGACTTGAAAGATCACAAGTTCAAGTTTTGACTATATTCTGGGCAGCACCAAAAGTAATTTATAAATGGACTCAGTCCTTTCACATTTTTTCCTGCTCTTTGAGCTTCCTCTGGGACCACTGAGTCGAAACTAAGAACTCTGAATCCTAGAAGACAACTTGAAAAAATTATATTTAACCTTAGACTCCATAGTCACTGGGGGACGTATTACCTGATGGAGAGTTCCCTCTCTGTGTTCTGACTCTTGGATTTGAAGAGGCAAGAAAGCAGAAGTGATTTCAGAATGGGTTCAGAGTCTATTGCTCTGCAGAGGTATATGCTCCCAATTGTTAAAGGGCTCCTCATTCACTGAACAAATATTTCTTGAGTAGGTACTCTGTGTCAGGCCCTGGTGAACAAGACAGGCAGAGTCCTGGACTTTAAAAGGTCACATCATGCCAAATTGCCATTGACAGATTAAGAAAACAAATGGCCAAAAGGACAGAATGATTTACAGAGACCTGCTAACCCCTTTTGCTCACACATATAAACATCACATCATCAGCCAACAGGTATGTTTGTGACAAGAATAATCTTCAGAACATCAACCCTCATTGCAGTCTGCATCTAAGTTGGAGCTTTCACTGATACTACTCAGTAACCATTCATGTTTGCATTGTTTTATCCTGGATAGCAAGGCTGTAATCGCTCACTGTATTTACTGACATCTACACCTGTGCACAGCACAACGCTGTGTTACTGCAATATAGCCTATTCATCTCATGGAAACCAGGGCCAGAAAGTGAAAATTTCCTTCGAATATACCAACTATGAAGAATTTTCCATCACAATACCCAACAGTACCAGAAGTTTGACTTTTTAACATATTTTTCAGGTGCATCTATGTTTCTCTTTTTACTAGTTCCCTATAGCTCTTGCAGTGGCCTTGTACCACATACCCTGTTTTCCTACAGTCTACAATATTAGACCCAGGATTGGACTAGCCCCTTCCTTAATCCATAGACTTTAATTCCGGATTTGCAGCTCTCATGCTTTCTTCTACTCCCTCACTCCCATGGATATGGCCTTTCCCAACAGTTCACAGATGGGCTCTGAGATAGAGAAGCACATCACCAGTTTCTGGGGAAGGTAAAATGAAAAGCTCCTTTGGTGACTCTAATACGTATATTCACCTTCCCTGCGAATTACAGTACTGGGCCTTTCCTAATCCATTCTGTAGTGAATATTTCTGAAAGTTCTGTTCTTAGAGTTCTGTTCATTTAACCTCGGGATTGGGCTAGAAAATATGAAGCAGGTTTCTGTCTGTATTAGAAAAGTTTCATCTGCAGGTGGTATTTCTCCCATTGGAAAAGATAGAAGTCAAATCTAGTGTTCAGACAGCATCTTAAAAAATAAAAGTCAATTTTCTTCTGGTTAGCACTTCCCAGACAGAAAAATGTTCTGACTTTCTTCATAGCTGATCTTCAGCCTGTTTGGTTCAGCCTGTCTAATTGTTAGAATATTGAAATACTTCCAAATCTGATGGTAAATAGCACTGTCCCACGCTCCCTGAGTGCTGTGCCACTGCCCTGGCTCCCCTCTAAGATGTCTTCTCCCCATCCTCCTGAAGATCCAGCAACTACAGTCTCACTCTTAGCACAACATAGGGCTATGGTTGGCATCAGTTCTGACTGGTTTGTGCTCAGGCAGTATCCATACTTACGTTTTTGAATATGAACTCTGTTTATCTCAAGTTAGAAAAATTCATTAAAATCCTCTGCTTCCGTCTTAGGTGAGAATAAGCTAATGAAAGATAATCCCCCACGCATTCCCCTCTGAGGTTTTGTTATGAGAGCTTTTGAGGGAAATCACGAGAGCAAAAAACTTTGCAATGATGGTAAAGACAAACATTTCACATTTTCAGACACTTGGGATATCTACCAGGTAGACTGAAGTTGGTCTTACATCCATCCTGTCAGGCTGACACTGTCAACAAAACCTAAGCCTCCAAATATCTTCAGGGGGCAAAAGATGGGGACCCACATGTAGCTCGCACACAGTCCAGGAATAATCAGTACCATGAGCTCTTCTGTAAGCAAAATCCCACCTATGGGATTTTGCTCACCTACTCTGAGGCCAAAAATTCAGCTCCAACAGAATCTAGATCCAGAAACGCACAGGGAAGGAAAATGAATACATTGTTTGGCAATTAATGTCAGGTCGATTTTTACCCCCTTTTTCCGACATGCCAATAAGGTTCACTGGTACAAAAACACTTAATTCATTTGAGTCATAATTGTTTCAAACCCATAAAGAGAAAGGGAGAGAGAGAAAGGAAGGGAGGGAGGTAGAGAGGGATAGAGGGAAGAGGGAGAGAGAAAGATGGAAGAAAGAAATAGGATTTAATGGATTTGACCTTTTGCCAAAGGGGGAAAATTCTATAACTTAGCCTTTCTTAACACTGACTTGTGAGGTGGCCTCTTTCCTCAGGGCTTTATTAGATTCCAGGGAATAAGCAAACTAATCCATGCTAATACTGTAATGTCCCTCTACAGAAACAACATATTTGCATTTGAATTAATGTATTTAGTAATATTTAGTAAGCACCCATTAAGCACTTAGCACTATGCTTAACAAAGAAGAAACCAAATGAATATAAAACACAAAATAACAACAGCATTGCTGCAGGGAAGTTCTTTTGCTTGAAAGTCCCACAAATAGGGAGAACTTTTTAAATGTAAAGAAAGGAAGCTCTTTGTATTGATATACAGCACAGTTGGAAAAAGTAGTGGGGAAGGTGGGTGAGAGAGATTTATTTATGGTTGACTTTTGTTACTTGCAGTGGTTATGTTCTATAAAGTCACTGCAAACACTAAGTTATAAATACTGAATCATTGCTCCTATGGGAAAAGCAGGGTTAGGTTCCTGTGAGCCTCCACTCACAACATTTTCACTAACCATCAATACAATAATCTTGTTTCTGTTTAAAATCACCTCATTTAATAATTTATTTTTATTCATTAGCATTGAACTCATGGCCAACAGCGCTATAATTCATGCCTGAAGGAAGCTTAACTAACACACGCATTTTCTCCATAAGGCACAGAACAGTTTTCATGTACCTAGGAACACTCGTCAGCACTTCAGCACTATGTTTGGGGGGTATCTTAGCCAGCAAAATCACCAACAAAAGCACCCAAATACAGGAAAACATGGCACTAAATAGACTGAAAAGGGCACTTGTTTACTGTATGAGAAGCAAAAGACAGAGCATTGTCTTGTTCAGCCTCAGCTAAGAACATGTACATTGGGTGGCTCAAAATTTTCACTGCTCTGCACACATCCATGAATAAACATGAAAGCACCATGAGTACTGATTTGGGGCTTATAAAGAAATTTTAGTGGGTGGGCAAATTTGGAACCCACTAATAATGAAGATTGTATTTATAAAGGGAAGCAGACAGTCTTCATTAAAAATAACTGGAGAGATGAAGAAGAACACAGTTATTTTGGGAATCTGTAAAGAAGTGGATCATCTTGCTGTAGATCAATGTTTTCAAAGGGTGGTACCTGGACAAGAAGCATCAGCACAACCGGAAGTGCCTTAGATGTGTAGATTCTTAGGTCCCACCCCAGACCTGCTAAATCAAAGGCTCTAGGGAAGGGACTTAGCAATCTATGTTTTAACATGCCTCTCAGGGGAGTATGACCACTGTGGACAGTTCTAGTTGAAGAGTAATAATAGGAAATAAGGGCAGGTAGGTGGGGTATAATAAAATTTGTCAGTGTTCTGATGGCCAAGTCAACAAAGCTGGGCTTTATCCAATAGTAATAAGAGGGGGAGCAGTCTTTGGTTTTGCTCTACAGAACGAAAATAAGTTTGTAAAATTGATAGTTAAGGTTACAAAAAATTGGAAGTAATCTAGAGTAATGACCTAAAGCAGGACCTATCAACATTGGCACTACTGACATCTTGAGCTGGAAATTTTTGTGTTGTTAGGGACATTTCTGTGCATAGTGGGGTATTTAATAGCACCCTAGGACTCCACCCACTGGATGTTAGTAATACCTCCCCTTCGTATGACAACCCAAAATGTCTCCTGATGTTACCAATTGTCCCCTGGGAGGCAAAATTTCCCCTGGTTGAGAACTACTGGCTTAGAGAAGTTCTTTTTAATTTGTTTATTAATTTATTCAATTTAATTCAGGTAGTATTTATTAACCACCAATTCGGCCTTAAACTGGGCTTAGGGTACAGATGCAGAGATAAACAAAGCACAGTTTATTTTGGCTTTTTTCTAAAGTCTTAAATTTTAGAAACCAATTAACCCATCTTTAAAGGGTGGGAAATAAGTGTTCTTATTCTAGTTTTATATAGATTAAGCCATCAACCTATAGATTTAGTTTTTGGCACTCTGGATATGAGAAAAATCCAATTTTGAAACCACAGAGCTGTCCACAAACGTTAGGCTGGAACTATGTTACTGATACACTTTGGTTTTTGTGGGGTCTGCTTTGTCATTTCAAGCTTCATTGAATGCTTGACATCACTGAACACAAAGCAATGGGTAAATAGGACAAGAGGTAATCAGCCAGACACTGGCATACTATTCCTTGGCCTTTGGGTCTGATGCTTTGTTTAACTGACTAGGGGTCGGTGCTAAACATTCCGAAGTCATGCAAGAATCACAGTGATTGAAGAAAACTTTAACTAGGCCAAAACTTCATTTTATAGAATAGAATAGTGAGGACACAAAACGACATCGCTGCTTGCTTATTATTGTACCTCTACGGTGAAACTGGAGTCTGAAAATTGTGTCTATATGTATGTGTGTATGCATGTATGTGCACACACACGTATTATATATATATATATATATATATATATCTCAAAGGAAGTTTTTAGCAAGAGCTCCATAAATATAGAGCATAAATATGTAAAACAGTAGTTGAGAGGAAGTCTTGATCTGTAGATGATGTGAGCATAGAATTTCTTGTCCAAACCAGGTCATTTTTGGAGTGAAGTATAGTAGAATAACAAAGGAGGATGAAGACTGACCTGGGCAAACAAAGATTTATGATCATTTTAGCTACAGAGAATTAGAAATTCAATTTTGTCATTTCGGGAGATACTGATTCAATGAGTCCAGCCAGGACTCTGGGAATCTTCATATTCAAAAAGATCTAAGAGTGGTTATAATCGTGCATCGTGGAGACAGAGCCTGGCTGCATGGATACAGAGTGACACTAGAGGGAGGAAGCCTCCCAACAGGTCATTAAACTGCCTCAAGGAATTGTGGGAGGGCTGTCAGTGGTTAAGGGACTCCTGTTTCTCCTTTCACAGCTTCTCAAAGCACTTGGTCCATCTCCCTGACATGCCCAGTCCTGCTGGTGTCTTTTGCCCTACAGCCAGACTTTAAAAAATGTCCAGTGGAACCTTTTACACCTTGTAGCTGGCTACAAGAGTATATATTCAGATGTGGAGCCCTTTCCACTTGTGACACGAGTCTCACTTGGCCAGATATTTGGCACCATGATCTTATTTTCTGCAGCAATTGTCTCCATTGGATGTCTTTACAATCTTTACAATTTCAGGGATGTTATTTTTTAAACAGCAGAAGTCAAATTAATACCTTGGTCATTCAGTAACATCAATGGCTTATAGTTAGAAATCAAGTTCAAAGGAACTTAAAAAGTGAGTAAAAGAGTCATGTGGTACATATATACAGTGGAATATTACTCAGCCATAACAAGGAACAAAATAATGCCATTTGCAGAGACATGGATGGACCTAGAGATTGTCATTCAGAGTGAAGTAAGTCAGAAAGAGAAAGACAAAAATCATATAATATCACTTATATGTGGAATCTAGAAAAAGTGTACAGATGAACTTATTTGCAAAGCAGAAATAGAATCACAGATGTAGAAAACAAACTTATGGTTACCAAGGGGGGAAGCAGGGGAGTGGGATGAATTGAGAGGTTGGGATTGACATATATACACTACTATGTATAAAACAGATAACTAATGAGAACCTATTGTATAGCACAGGGAACTCTACTCAATGCTCTATGGTGACCTAGATGGGAAGGGAATCTAAAACAGAGTGGATATATGTATACATATGGCTGATTCACTTTGCCGTACAGCAGAAACTAACACACCATTGTAAAGCCACTATACTCCAATAAAAATTAACAATAAAAAAGAGAGGAAAAGAGTCAAACCACTGTAAACAATTGTGTATCACAAGCAAATACTGCCCTCACGCATTAGCCCTTGTTCATCTCAGTAATTTTTGTTATTAAAATGGACTACTGATTGTACCTGATAGAGAGGCACATAATTTAATCATGAAGTGAGATCAAATTATCAATATAATCTTATAAAGTCTTACACAGCACCATTTATTCTTGGTGAAGATGATCCAGAATCACTCTGTGCAATACTTGTATGTCTTTAATCCAATTTGAATACTTCTCAATTCCCTGCTCATGTCAGCTTTTTTAGGTTGCTGCCATGGTATACTTATTTTTTTCATTTATTCAGATGACATATATTGATTGCCCATGACATGCTAGGTGATAAGATTACAATAGCGAACAAACATACCAAGTTCACTGCTCTATGAATTTTAGTTTCTAGGTCTGGGGAGACCGATATTTAACACATATAGACAATTTCAGAGAATGAGTACTACGAAGAAAACTCTTTGGGATAAAAGTATTACTATTACGTTCTCAGAGAGTAGCTAATACTGATATTTCATGTTTATTGAATACTCTCACTGTATGAGCCCATAGCTAAGAATGTTACTCCCATGAAATCATTTCAGATTTACATAAACTTTCTGAAGTTAGTATAATTAATATTCCTATTTTACTACTGGGGGACTAAGAGTCAGAGAAATAGAGTAACTTAAGGTCATTCAGATATTAAAGGGAAGGGCCAAGATTTAAAGCCAAGCCAGCTGCTTGTCCAAGCTTCTCATGCAAGTCCATGTATGGAAGACAGAGTGATGACAACAAAATAACTGAGAGATAAATATACGATAAGTACAGAAGTGGAGAGGGGCGGACACATAAGAGGTAAGAATCAGAAAAGCTTTCCTGGAAACTGACATCAGAGCCAAGTGAGTGGTTAAATAGAGTTTAGCCAAGAGAAGTAAGGATGAAGGGGCCCTTCAGGCAGAGGGAACAACATGTGTGTGGCAGCAAAAGCACGCCCATCCCTCCAGTGAGACAGGAGCGTAAGTACAGGAGGCTGCAGGAGGTGGGGGAGGATGGCAAGGGATAAAAGTAGAGACAGGCAGAGGTCAAACTGTGGAGGGCCTTGTGTGCCACGCTAGAGAGTTTGATTTTATTCTGTAGCTAACAGGGAGCCACTGAAGTGTTTCAAGCAGGTAAATGACCTTATACGATTTGCCCTTTTAGAAAGATCACCCTGTTGCCAGTGTCCAGAGTGGATTGGAGAGAGTCAGGCAGGCAGCCAGAAAAAATGGTTTGGGACAGTTTATCTGTGGGGCAGTCAAGAGTTGATGATTTATGTCAGCCAGCAACTGTGAGGATGGATGTCATCTCTAGTAATGAGGTGAGGGAGGCAAAAGTCATATGACTCGGTGACTGCGAAGGGAAAGGGAGCTTGGGGGAGAAGTCGTGGTGGAGTCCCCAGTTTCTGGCTTGAGGGTCGGTTGAATGGTGATACTATTGGGGGAACAACAAAATCGGGTGAAGCAGATGAGGCAAATTGCTAACTGCTAGGCTTCAGTTTCCTCATCTGCAAAATGAGGAGAAAAAATCATATTTACCTCATTGATTATGGGGAAGACTAATGAACTGGAAAATATCTGAGCCATTTAGGATAATTCTGGGCACATGCCAAAAAGCCATAAATTATATCAATGCCATGAGCAACAGACTTTACATAATTCTGTTGCATGCTCTCTTTCTTTCACAAAAGTTAAAGTTATTGCCCCAAATAAACTGAAGTTGGCAATACAAATTTAAGCAAAGAAATGTGAAATTTATAACAGGAAATAAATGCTGCTCCCATTATATGGCAAGTCTTAGTCCCTTTAATGGCTATTAGTGAAACGGAGCAGGACCCTGTGGTCCTGGCCCCCCCATGTCCTCAGCCTGCCTTTTGTCGTGGAAAAACTTTAGCCGAAGAATAAGTTTAATCAGAGAAGTAAGAAAATGCAGAAACAAAGGAAAACAGTCCAATAAGACTAAATAATAATAGTTTAGTCATTAAGCAAAGTCAAGGACCTTTAGTTCCTCTTCAAGGGCTATAGATAATATTCTGAGCCATATCCCGGGAGCTGTCTTATAGATACTGAAACCCCTACCAGGAGGAAGAAGTTAACTACATGATGGCCGGGCTGTAGCCATGACATAAGCTGCCACAGTTGCGAGAACTGGCCTCAAAGAAATGGGAACAAACTGACCCTGGAACTGAAGATTAACTGTACTTAAAACAATCAAGATGACACGGGTCAGACCACCACGTGACTAATTTCAAGATGATGGTCAGAGCTGACTGTGCTCTTTCTGCAATGTAGCCCCCTCCCTTCACCTATAAAAGCTCTTGCCCCCTGATTGTCAGTGTCAGTTACAGGGGAGTCGGCCTTCAGACAGGAGTCTGCCCCCCACCCCCAGCTGGCCAGCCTCTGAAATAAAGCAACAACTTTTCCACTGATCTTGCTTCTTTATTGGCTTTAGAGCAGCGAGCTGCCGGACCGCCACTTTTGGTAACATTAGAGCACTATTTATTTACTCTGTATGTGGGGTATGGTTGAGGATAGAGAAATCCCATAGCTCCAGGAAACTTGCCTGCTTTATATTCTCTGCCATTAGCTATGAGTTCCTGACACAGAATCTTATGACATGGACTACCTCAATATTGTATAGCTTCAGCGGATTTGAAAAGACCTATCAGGGCATATCCTCAAGATAAATCTTCCAAGCTATGAGCACTTTATCCAGAAGTGTACCAGAATGGGGCTGGGCCCTTCAGACAGAGCAGAGTTTTAGCCCATATTTGTTTCAATTTGGCTAGGTGCCTGTCTGCTGATGATTTCAGTTACAACTGATAGAAAGAGAAAAGTTAGAAAATGAATAAAATATAGATTGCCCATGAATTAATTTCTCCCCTTTTTCCTCTTAGAGAGGAAGTGTCCATCAAGGATATAAACAATATAAACTGCACTTTCTTCTCCCCACAGTCAGTAGTCTTTTAAATAATATACTGATTGGACTTCTCTGGTGACGCAGTGGTTAAGAATCTGCCTGCTAACGCAGGGGACATGGGACATGGGACCCTGGTCCAGGAAGATCCCACATGCCGCGGAGCAACTAAGCCCGTGCGCCACAACTACTGAGCCTGAGCTCTAGAGCCCGCGAGCCACATCTACTGAGCCTGCATGCAACAACTACTGAAGCCCGTGCACCTAGAGCCCGTGTTCCACAACGAGAGAAGCCGTTGCAGTGAGAGCCCGCGCACCACAATGAAGACTAGCCCCCGCTCGCCGCAACTAGAGAAAGCCCGTGCACAGCAACAAAGACCCAATGCAGCCAAAAATAACTTAAAAGAAAATAATAATATATTGATTGGATATAGGATTACTGTAAAGCATTTGTCTTATACCTTTTATACGAATGCAAAAAGAATTAGGTAACTGCATTACCTCAATCATAAATCTGACAGAGAGAAAAAAAGAAATGTTGTTCCTAAAAACTATCTACAGTCTAAGACACCTCTAAATGCAAATACACCATTTTGGTTCCACTGTAAATAAATTGATCGATTAATTTAATGTGTCTGAAAACAAAGTGAAGACATACTTTCATTACCTTACAGTTAGGGGATAACAAAATGTGTGTGTTCATACTAAAGCACTGAGAAGTTTAGAATGGAATAATATAAATGATAATGTATGCAAATACTCATGTCTGGCTTAAAAGTAACATTTAGGGACGAAGATTCCTGACCAGTGTTAAGTGGAAATTAAAATTTTTTTTGTGCCTAAAGAACAAAAGCATTTAGCATTTTTTAAAATTATCAAGACCTTTTCTGTTTGGCTGATTTTTATTATTCAGTAACCATCAACCTGTTCTCCTTAATGGTAGACACGAAGATATTCAAGCCTTCATCAACCTGCTGCTACAGAAAAGTTCAGTGTATGATATCTCACTCTTGGATATGAGGCAAGGATCCCAAGGGTGTGCATTAGTTAGAATACGGTTAAGTGATGTAACACGTAGATCCCAAAATACATAATGCCTCAAACTTAAGAGTTTATTTCCTTTACCTTTAACAGTTCCTGATCTGCAGGTGGGTTTCTTCCTCAACGGTGGTTCTCAAAATTTTTTATCTCAAGACTTGTTTAGACTCTTTTCCCAAACAAAAAGTTGGTGAGAAGAGTGCCATTGTTTTACATTTTTGTGACTCTCTTTAATGTCTGGCTTAATAGAAGACAGCTGGAATTCATATGTACTTTTTCATTTAATCTTTTGTGATATGTTGTTTTGGTTGTAATATATTAAAAGAATACAGTCTCACAATGAAATATACTAAACAAAGGGAAGAGCAATTTCACAGCCCTTTCAGATGCTTGTGAACATTTCAAATAAAAGTGGACATTCTTCTTTGATACTATATCCAAACTTGACAAGTGGCAGTTTTTTAAAGGTTAGTTGCAATGTGGAATCTGGACCATATCAGTGAACATTCATCCTTTTTTATATTAAAATGCATTGGCATGTCTTGCATGTTGAATAACATCATGTATGGGTCATTTGGAAATTACTGGTTTGCTGAGTTATGCAGATCTCCCAAATGTTAACTTATATCACTATACAATATTAAAAGTCACATTTACTAATATCACTGATGTTTTCTTCAGTGTTATGGTAAAAATAATTTTTAGTTCACAGACTTCCTGAAAGGGTCTCTGAAACCCCCAGGTGTTCCCAAACGATATTTAATGCACCACCGCCCCATACTATGATTCAGAGACCTTGGCTCCTAGCTTGTGGCTTCCCTATTCTCCTTAAGACTTCATCTGCCCAGCCAGTAGAAGAAGAAAGAGGCTAGATAGCACACTTGATTCTTAAAACAAAATCATTTCCCTGAAATGCCACACATTATTTCTGCGTGTATTCCATTAGTGTAAACTAGTTATACAGTCACATGTAGATGCAAGGGAGGGGGGCAGGAAATGTAGCCCCTGGGAAATACCTTATCATCTTGTTGCTAAAATGCTCTCATATCATAGCTGTATATATGTTGGGCAACAGGAGGAATTCTTTCAACCTCAGCTGCTTGATAAGCTCAGAGTAACTTCTTAAGGAAGTTCTAAATGGGGGTGAACAAAGAGAAGGTAGGTCTGCACAAATGAGATGCAGCCATAAATCTGCTGCATCACTGAACCACTGGGGCACAAGTAGCCACAGTGGCTGCACCTGGTTTCTGTTCATCCTTACATTAATCACCCAAAAACGGAGCAGATTTCTCAGGGTTTTTTTCCTTGCAATTTTGTTAGAAAAGTAATAATTGCATGTAGTAAAAACGTATAAAAACCGTTTCAAAGGATATATAAAATGAAAAGTAAAATTTTCCCTCTCCTCTAGTAACTCATCCTCTACTCTTCCCCTGGGTAAGCTCAGTGAAAATTCTGGCATTTTTCCCCTAGAATTTTTGGTTTTTTCCTTAAAACTTAAAAAGTCAGGCTAACAGAGAAATCACTGTGATAGGGGACATTGGGATTTTACAAGATAATGGAGCTACAATAATATTTCACAAGGGTAAGCCAGGTTCCTTTCATAATGTCTTGCCTGATGTACAAGGGACATTGTAGCTCTAACACTGGATTTCTTGATGGTTTTTTCAAAAGGACACCTGAGACACTTTCTTTTGTTAGAAGTCTTTTCTCATTATAGAAATAATAATCAAGTACAGTACTGATTCTGCAATCAAAGGGTTAACCTTCTATACTTCTAGGCTTCTTAAAAGGTACAAGTAATATCCTGCCTTTTTCCTACACTGAACTGCCGTGTTACAATCTTTACTGTATTTAAAACCTGCATCAGCTAGGGTCCAATCCTAAAAAGAGAAAGTACTTTAAGACTTTTGGAAACTAAATTTGTAAAGCAGGGAATCGATCATATACATGATGAGTGAATGGAGAAGTTGAACTGAGAATATTGAGGAAAAGCAAAAACTAGCAGCAGCGGAAAGCTATTTCTAATCCTAGGCTAGAGACAGAGAACGGAGGCAGTGCTGATGGAGCCCTGACTGGAGGCCGTTGTTAGAATCTGGATCCACAGCAAGTACAACCAGCAGGACATGGAGGAGACCATGGTGGTCATGGTTGGGGTCTCTGGCACTCAGGAAAAGGAAAAGAAAAAGAAATACCTGGATTCTCATTTCTTTTTGCCAATATTCCAACAACGTTAAGAGTTCCACTGGCTAAACTTAGAAGACAGATGCCATGGAGCCTGAAAGGGTCAGCTCTCTTGAGATTTACAGCAGAGCACTAATATCCCAGGGTCTTATTCCTAACTCCCAGAGATACAATGACAGGAGACCTGGCAGGATAGACCAGCATGAGCTCAGCCAATGCTCAGTGATCAGTGAAGGGCACAGGGCCGTTGACATAAAACTCTATAGGCTGGAAAGAGAGGACACAGAGTGAAAAAGAAAAAAAAAAAAGGAAAAGGGAAGAAATGGATCTAAGTATCAAAGGTGGTGGGATCTAGACCTCCTGGGTTCAGCCTCCACTAGCAAAAAAGAGGTTTGATAGATGCTATATTGTTTGGGTCTTGGGCCTATTTAGAGCATCAGAAATTTCCACCAGGCACAGCTGAGCTACTGCTTTCCCTGTAGAATCAGCGTGTCTACTCCAGCGCCCATGCTGGCAGCTAGACCAGAGGCTTCAGGCTTCCCACTACACTCCAGAATTGACCTTGAGGGGGCAGCCCTGCTAGATTGGGTAACACGTTCCTTCCCTGTAGCCTGTGCAAAATCAGAGTGACTCAGCTACAGGTAGGTTCATGAAGGGTTTCACACTTCCCAGGGAAGGACTTGCCTAAGCCCTCTCACCTCATGAGGTGGGCCTTACTTCCCCACCCACCCCTGGTTGGACAGGCTCATGGCTGTCTCATTCTTTAATTGAACAGGATGTCGAAGCCCACAGCTCTGCAGCACCACAAACTAAATTTCATCTCCCTCACCATTTCCATCTTCACCTTCCAGGAGGATGTCAGTGCTGGTGTGAGAAGCTCAGTTATGAACTAAAAAATTATTCTGAAGGGCCTGGCCAGTGTGGCTGGGTGCCTTTAGAAAGTATAACTTATAGTGACTGACAGTGTCCAAAAGGATTAGAAATTTCACTTGGCTTCTGGAATTCATATCATTCAGATCCCTGCCGGCATAGTTGACATGTTTGGCATGTTCAGATAAGCCCGGCTCTTCTCTCTTCTGATTCCAGAAAGCACTGAGACCACAGATATGTAAAAGAAAAGAGATTGGAGTCTCATGGGAGGAGATCGTAGAGTCTTTCTCTGAACTTCACTGAGGTCCTAAAGTCATTTCCGTCTTGTACTAATAATGAATTATACTCATCACACATCATTGCAATTACATTTTAATTACCCGTCTTCTCTGCTAGACTTTTGAAAATATGAGCAGAAGACCTGAGTCTGGCTTGCTCACTGCCCTGAACCTTGGACCCAAGGCATATAATTGATGCTTACGAATAGTTGTTGGAAAAAAGGAAAGGAGAGAAAGAAGAAAGAATGGAAGGATTGCAATGATAGAATATTGGTAAAAGACAAGATCTTCAGATTTTTGAAATATCGTTGCAAAGTATCCAGTGTCAGAGACTGCACTGACATTGAATGACACCTGTTTTTAGTGATACTATATTTCTTCCATCTATAAGGCATGACACTAAGCTTCTTGCTAAAGCAACATTTTGCTGGCTACAAAGTCAGTAAACTTTATTTGTAATCCAGAGCCCATATTAAATGAATGACATAATATAATGCTGTTTACCTTGCATCCATCAACAGTGCTGACAATACCAAAGTTCCTTCACTGAGAACAGTTTGCCGATCAAGAAGTTAATTTGTAGGGAAGCATGGTCAAATTTAACCAATAGATCTATTTTAAGGGCAACATGTCTTCTTTTATAAATTAGGACACCTCTAGATAAAAACAAACAGCTTTAATAGCATAGATTTTTATGTCATTTTCCCATGAAAGACTAAAAATCAAAGTAAGATAAATTATACTTAACAATATTAGAAAAATAATTTTTAAAAAATATGGTTCTAAGAAGCATCTCATTATTTGTCTTGTGTTGGGAAGATCGGAGCTGGTTGGGAGGAGGGGTTTTACATGTGCCATAGGTTTAAACAAAGGCACTGACATAGGAACATTTATACCTGTCATATGTTCTCTGATTTAATAAAGAGAGAAAACTTATAAATTTGAACATATGGATCAAATTAAATTTGCTTTGAGGAAATATACAGTGCATACATTCGGGGCTAATTCTCCTTGTAAGGAGATATTTAATGCAATCTTTAAATGTACTACTGTATTTCATGCCATGGGGTTCTGTCTGCTTAGCATTTGCCCATTTTTTAAATAAAAACATTTTGCATTATTCAAACCAGAAAATAAACAACAGTTCAAAAACAACTTATGTTCTTTACTGTAAAAGCTGTTGACTCAAGTATATTACAATAATCTCACCAAGAAGTCATTTTCCAAATCTTATTTAATCACACTTGGATAAAAAGAAATCATTTTGTATGTCTTTGCATGTGTGCATGTGGCTAAAAGGAAGTGGACGTGATATGTAATTTGTGATTTAACAGCGCCAGTTTTAGTCAGAGCTGTGAATTTGCAACTTTTTTCTTTTAAGCAGCATTACATCTCCAAATAGGGGGCTCTGAAATCTCAGTTCCTCTGCTGCTTCCTCCCCACACAGACACTTCAAATCTCAAAACTATTCATTGTTCCTATGGCCTTTCCTGCTACCTACAATCAAATCTTCTCTTACATTCTACGAACATTCTATATTCATATTCCAGTATAAGCTATGCACAGGCAGCCTCAGGCGTTATATCTTTCAGGGGTCTATATTTGAAGCAAAAGCAAAAGCTTAACCTAGAGATTTTAAGCTCTAGAAGAAATGCAACTCAGTCCTAGGTTAGAGTTTTTGAGCCATTAGGCTCTTGATGGAGGTCTGGGAGTCATACTGTGTGAAAAGAGATGTTTACTCTGACTGGAAATTTCTCTCCTTCTTCATTTAGAAAATGTCCTTCTCCTCTTTCTTTCTAAACTCTGTATCCCTTTCACTTCCTAGAGAAGATGATGGTATCAACCACATCTTCTCATGAACTGATACAAGGTAAAAAAGAATAACATAACCCTGGCTGAAGAAGGAGCAACTTTTCCAATTTTCATCTGTTCTCCCTCAGTATTTTTTCTGGTTTGATTCTTCGTCTGCTATGTGGAGTCTGTGCTGGTTCTTTTCAGGTAGTTACTGATACCTAAATGAAATGAAATCTTGCCAGATGAGCAAAAGCAGATCTCAAAGCACAGTAATATCTTTATAGAGTTTATTAAAATGCTATTATTTCATTAATTCATGCCAATGAACTATTCATTTAATTAATCCATATAATTAATCAATTTGTTAACCTGTTTATGTAACAAATACACAGGGAGCGCCTACTGGCACTGTTCTCAGTGCTTAGAATACTTGGGTGAAAAAGCAAAGCCTCTATTGTCACAGGAGAGATGGACATTACACAAGTCAACAAATAAATGTAAGAAATAATGCCAGACTGTGCTAAGTGCTATGATTAGAACTAAAGATAGGAAACAGGATTGAGAGCTGGAGGAACCATTTTAGGCAGAATAGTCTAAGATCTTCTTGAAGCGGCAACCCTTAACTGGAGGCCTAAATGAAGAGACGGAGTCCTGGGCATGAGAAGGTCTGAGGAACAAGGCTCTGGGCAGAGGAAATAACATATAATAAGGAACTGAGATAAGAATATGCCTGGAGGGTCAAGGAACAGGAGAAGGGAGTAGGCTGGAGACGAGGCTGCACGGTGCACAGAGGTAGGAAGGGGCCGGGGAGCCCAGCAGAAATCTTTTCAGAAGGTGCCTTGCACACCATTGTATTAAATGCTTTCCTACAAAGTATCTTTATTATTATAGCTTTAGAATTGTTTTTCTGATTTTGAAAAGACTGTAAAATAAGCTACATATGGGTAATTCATAATTTATTAAAATATTCTCTATCGTTTGGACATTTGGGTAGTTACCAGATATTTTTTCCCATATATATGTGTGTGTGTGTGTGTGTATAAAACACTTTTAAATCTTTGCACATAACACAACACCTTGTCCCAATTTCTAATTGTATCTATGACAGGACACTTTAAAGTTGCCTTTTAATTACTAATAACTTGTTTAAAAACAACCATGACTTAAAACCTTGCATGCAAAGAACAAATACAGAAAATTGATGCTAAAAAAGCTTATTCACTAGTCAGTTCTCTGAATCTAATTTGCTTAATTGGTTCAAAAGAGCATGGTGCTAATGCAGTAACAGTTAAAGGTGGATGGGTGTTGGCTTACGGCACTGCTGCTCAACGTAACTAGCAGGCATCTATGAGTTTCACAGGTCATAAGTAACACTTGTCAACCATGCTGATGGCTCAGCACATCTGTATCACTATTATTAGAAAATCAATGTTCAGTCCATTCTTCTGGGTCACTCCATTCAGATACACTTCCCCCTTTTTTCCAAAACCCTGACTCCTTACCCTTTTACCACTCAAATTGATGACTCATGCCTTTTATTTTACTGAAGCAATTAAAAGAGAATTTATTGTCTCACCGCCAAATCTATGAGGTTGCCTGCATCTATACCCATAAGCTCTGTATTCTCTCCTTGAAATAGATGCACTATCCCTGTTCCTATCTAAGGTCAAACCCTCCACTTCAGCACTGGATCCTGTCTTCTCTAAGCTACTCAAGAACTTAGCTCTTACACCAATCAGTTTCTCCCTCTCAGTACATTGTTTCTATCAGCGTACAAACACGCTCCTATGTCTGCATTCAACAAAACATATAAACACAAACCTCCCTAGACTGTCCTGTTTCTTTTGCTTCAGCTCTGTTTCTATGCTTCTTATAGCAACAGTCCTTGAACAAGCTGCTTTACTTACTATCTTCATTTCCTCACCTCAGCTCCTTTAATAAAGCTTTCTTTACTATCCACCAAAACCACTGAATGCAAAGAGTAACTTCCACTTTGCCACATTTAATATTCAGCTTTCAATCCTCATTCTTCTCACAATTTATCTTCCACACATCTTATTTCTTTTAACCTAACCTCTAGGACACTAAAGTCTCCTGACTTTCTTCCTACTTCACAGTCCACTCCCCCTTGGTCTCCTTTTCTGGATCCTCCTCTGCCAGAGTTGCAAAGTTTAGAGCCCCAAAGCACAGTCCTTAGCTCTCTTCCTTTCTCTATGTGTCTTTCTTAAGACGTCTCATTCTTTCATGTGCCTTTAAGTTCCACGTATATACTGATGACTCAAATTTATGTCTACGATTCAGTACCTCTTTTGAATGTAAGACTCACATATTTTATTGTTTACTTGGGAGGTCTAATGGGAAGTTCAGATATAATGGGGACAAAATAGAGCAACAGGTTCTGCACACGTATTCTTCCTCCTTTCCTATCTGCCCCTGTCTGTCCCCAGCTCAGGAAATGGAAACACCTAATCCTCAAAATGGCTCAGACTATAAGCCTGAAAGTCAATTCTGATCATTCTCTTCCTACACGCTGCAGAGCAGTTATTAGCAAATCCTACTAGCCTAAACTCATATCATACCAAGAGCAGAACTAGATATAATCTTAAATGGCATCCACATATATATTTTCACTATCTCCACTTCAATCTCCTCATCCAAGCCCAAAGCACCTATAACTTAGATGTAAATGTATCCAAACCGATTTTCATTTTGCTACTCTTGTCCACCTACAACAGTCATGGTGATATTTCACAAACAGAAATTAGATCACATCATTCTTACCCCGTTCAAGTTCTCCTTATGCTTAAAATAATGTCCCAACTCCATACATTTTCAAAAAGCTGAGAAAAATGAGGAGTTATTTTATACTGTTTTAAGTTCATTATAGGAAAATCAACCTATAATGTTCAAATATTTTAACAAAGATCTATTATTTAGGGGTTTTTTTCCAGTTTTTTTTTTTATTTTTTAAAAATATCTTTATTGGAGTATAATTGCTTTACAATGGTGTGTTAGTTTCTGCTTTATAACAAAGTGAATCCACTATACATACACATATATCCCCATATCTCCGCCTTCTTGTGTCTCCCTCCCACCCTCCCTATCCCACCCTCCCTATCCCACCCCTCTAGGTGGTCACAAAGCTCCGAGCTGATCTCCCTGTGCTATGCGGCTGCTTCTCACTAGCTATTTTACATTTGGTATTACATATAAGTCATGTCACTCTCACTTCGTCCCAGCTTACCCTTCCCCCTCCCAGTGTCCTCAAATCCATTCTCTACGTCTGTGTCCCTATTCCTGCCCTGCCCCTAGGTTCTTTTCTTTTTTAATTGAAAACAGACTTTCATTTTTGTTAAAATTTGTGCATAGTTGTAAAGCAATAAAAATTTTATTGTATATTAGTGCAAATAAGTTTTTATCAATGGTGGTCATCAAGGATTAGCTTCAATCATTTTTAAAGGTCTTGATCAGGGATTGCATGTAGACATTTCAAGTATGAAGTCATGTATTAAAAAACTGTATTAGCAAGAAAAAACTTAGAAATACATTAAATATTTGGAAATAATTTCTGAAGCTTAAATTTAGTATTTAATATAATTCCAAACACTGTATAGATTTTATAATAATTCTGTACTATAAAGAAGACATCATGATTTTTTTTTTTTTCCCAACTTCCACATAGATGCTTCTAAATCCTCTCTAGTTTGTCTCAGAGTGCAGGACAATTTTTTGCTATGTGAGTCATAACTTGAAAAAGATGTAAAACATCCCCTTAAGAACTTTCTATGCATAAGCAAATGCATGTATTTGTTTACATGTGTATATATATATACCATACATTTAGAATATATATTTATAAAATTATATTTATGTAAAACCATACATTAACATATTTTGTACTGTAAACATCTATAAAAGTCTATATGTTTACACAAGTGGAATGATAGTACACATATAATGCAAAAACTGGCCCTTTTGCTTTCAACGGAAAATTTAGTTATCTCTTTTTTTAATTTATTTTTTACACAGCAGGTTCTTATTAGTCATCATTTTATACACATCAGTGTATACATGTCAATCCCAATCTCTCAATTTATCACACCACCACCACCCCCCCCTGCCGCTTTCCCCCCTTGGTGTCCATATATATTTTCTCTACTTCTGTGTCTCAATTTCTGCTCTGCAAACCAGTTCATCTGTACCATTTTCTGTGTTCCACATACATGCCTTAACATACGATACTTGTTTTTCTCTTTCTGACTTAACTTCACTCTGTATGACAGTCTCTGGATGCATAATATCTCTACAAATGAACAAATTTCATTCCTTTTTATGGCTGAGTAATATTCCATTGTATATGTGTACCACATCTTCTTTATCCATTCGTCGTCTATTGATGGACATTTACGTTGCTTCCATGACCTGGCTATTGTAAATAGTGCTGCAGTGAACACTGGGGTGTATGTGTCTTTTTGAATGATGGTTTTCTCTGGGTATATGTCCAGTAGTGGGATTGCTGGGTCATATGGTACTTCTATTTGTAGTTTTTTAAGGAACCTCCATACTGTTCTCCATAGTGGCTGTATCAATTTACATTCCCACCAACAGTGCAAGAGGGTTCCTTTTTCTCTACACTTTCTCCAGCATTTGTTTATAGATTTTCTGATGATGCCCATTCTAACTGGTGTGAGGTGATACCTCATTGTAGTTTTGATTTGCATTTCTCTAATAATTAGTGATGTTGAGCAGCTTTTCAGGTGCTTCTTGGCCATCTGTATGTCTCCTTTGGAGAAATGTGTATTTAGGTCTTCTGCCCATTTTTGGATTGGGTAGTTTGTTTCTTTAATATTGAGCTGCATGAGCTGTTTATATATTTTAGAGATTAATCCTTTGTCCAATGATTCATTTGCAAATATCTTCTCCCATTCTGAGGGTCGTCTTTTCGACTTGTTTATGGTTTCCTTTGTTGTGCAAAAGCTTTTAAGTTTCATTAGGTCACATTTGTTTATTTTTGTTTTTATTTCCATTACTATAGGAGGTGGATCAAAAAACATCTTGCTGTGATTTATGTCAAAGAGTGTTCTTCCTATGATTTCCTCTAAGAGTTTTATAGTGCCTGGACTTACATTTAGGTATCTAAGCCAATTTTGAGTTTATTTTTGTGTATGTGTTAGGGAGTGTTCTAATTTCATTCTTTTACACGTAGCTGTCAAATTTTTCTCAGCACCACTTATTAAAGAGATGATCTTTTCTCCATTGTATATCCTTTTCTCCTTTGTCATAGATAAGTTGACCATAGGTGCATGGGTTTCTCTCTGGGCTTTCTATCTTGTTCCATTGATCGATAGTTCTGTTTTTGTGCCAGTACCATACTGTCTTGATTACTGTAGCTTTGTAGTATAGTCTGAAGTCAGGGAGTCTGATTCCTCCAGCTCCATTTTTTTCCCTCAAGACTGTTTTGGCTATTCGGGGTCTTTTTTGTCTCCATACAAATTTTAAGATTTTTTGTTCTAGTTCTGTAAATAATGCCATTGGTAATTTGATAGGGATTGCATTGAATCTGTACATTGCTTTGGGTAGTATAGTCATTTTCACAATATTGATTCTTCCAATCCAGGAACATGGTATATCTCTCCACCTGTTGATATCATCTTTAATTTCTTTCATCAGTGTCTTATAATTTTCTGCATACAGGTCTTTTGTCTCCCTAGGTAGGTTTATCCCTAGGTATTTTTATCTTAATATTGCAGTGGTACATGGGAGTGTTTCCTTAATTTCTCTTTCAGATTTACCATCATTAGTGTATACGAATGCAAGAGATTTCAGTGCATTAATTTGGTATCCAGCAACTTTACCAAATTCATTAATTAGCTCTAGTAGTTTTCTGGTGGCATCTTTAGGATTCTTTATGTATAGTATCATGTCATCTGCAAACATTGACAGCTTTACTTCTTCTTTTCCAATTTGTATTCCTTTTATTTCTTTTTCATCTCTGATTGCCGTGGCTAGGACTTCCACAAC
This sequence comes from Pseudorca crassidens, assembly GCF_039906515.1. Classification (NCBI taxonomy): domain Eukaryota; kingdom Metazoa; phylum Chordata; class Mammalia; order Artiodactyla; family Delphinidae; genus Pseudorca; species Pseudorca crassidens. Next base: position 36,987,232 of record NC_090308.1, read on the forward strand.
TATGTTGAATAACAGTGGTGAGAGTGGACATCCTTGTCTCATTCCTAACCTTAGAGGAAATGCCTTCAGTTTTTCACCATTGAGAATGATGTTTGCTGTGGGTTTGTTTTATATGGCCCTTATTATTTTGAAGTAGGTTCCCTCAATGTCCACTTTCTGGAGAGTTTTTATCATAAATGTTGTTGAATTTTGTCAAAAGATTTTTCTGCATCTATTGAGATGATCATATGGTTTTTCTTCTTCAATTTGTTAATATGGTGTACCACATTGATGGATTTGTGTATATTGAAGAATACTTGCATCTCTGGGATGAATCCCACTTGATCATGGTGTATGATCCTTTTAATGTGTTGTTGGATTCTGTTTGCTAGTATTTTGTTGAGGATTTTTGCATCTATATTCATCAGTGATATTGGTCTGTAATTTTCTATTTTGTAGTATCTTTGGTTTTGGTATCTGGGTGATGGTGGCCTCATAGAATGAGTTTGGGACTGTTCCTTCCTCTGCAATTTTTTGGAAGAGTTTCAGAAGGATGGGTGCTAGCTCTTCTCTAAATGTTTGATAGAATTCACCTGTGAAGCCATCTGGTCCTGGACTTTTGTTTTTTTGAAGATTTTAAATCACAGTTTCAATTTCATTACTTGTGATTGATCTGTTCATATTTTCTATTTCTTCCTGGTTCAGTCTTGGAAGGTTATACCTTTCTAAGAATTTGTCCATTTCTTCCAGGTTGTCCATTTTATTGGCATACAGTTGTTTGTAGTAATCTCTTATAATCCTTTGTGTTTCTACAGTGTCAGTTGTGATTTCTCCTTTTTCATTTCTAATTTTATTGATTTGAGTCCTCTCCCTATTTTTTGTGATGAGTCTGGCTAATAGTTTATGAATTTTGTTTATCTTCTCAAAGAATCAGCTTTTACTTTTATTGATCTTTGCTATTGTTATCTTTATTTCTATTTCATTTATTTCTGCTCTGATTTTATGATTTCTTTCCTTCTGCTAACTTTGGGTTTTGTTCGTTCTTCTTTCTCTAGTTCCTTTAGGTGTAACATTAGATTGTTTATTTGAGATTTGTCTTGTTTCTTGAGGTAGGCCTGTATAGCTATAAACTTCCCTGTTAGAACTGCTTTTGCTGCATCCCATAGGTTTTGGGTCGTCGTGTTGCCATTGTCATTTGTCTCTAGGTATTTTTTGATTTCCTCTTTCATTTCTTCAGTGATCTCTTGGTTATTTAGTAACGTATTGTTTAGCCTCCATGTGTTTTTGTGTTTTACGTTTTTTCCCCTGTAATTCATTTCTAATCTCATAGCATTGTAGTCAGAAGAGATGCTTGATATGATTTCAATTTTCTTAAATTTACTGAGGCTTGATTTGTGACCCAAGATGTGATCTATCCTGGAGAATGTTCCATGCGCACTTGAGAAGAAAGTGTAATCTGTGGTTTTAGGATGGAATGTCCTATAATTATCAATTAAATCTATCTGGTCTATTGTGTCATTTAAAGCTTGTGTTTCCTTATTAATTCTCTGTTTGGATGATCTGTCCATTGGTGTAAGTGAGGTGTTAAAGTCCCCCACTATTATTGTGTTACTCTCGATTTCCTCTTTTAGAGCTGTTTAGCAGTTGCCTTATGTATTGAGGTGCTCCTATGTTGGGTGCCTAAATATTTACAATTGTTATATCTTCTTCTTGGATTGATCCCTTGATCATTATGTAGTGTCCGTCCTTGTCTCTTATAACAGTTTTTATTTTAAAGTCTATATTATCTGATATGAGTATTGCTACTCCAGATTTCTTTTGATTTCCGTTTACATGGAATATCTTTTCATCGCCTCACTTTCAGTCTGTATGTGTCCCTAGGTCTGAAGTGGGTCTCTTGTAGACAGTATATATATGGTTCTTGTTTTTGTATCCATTCAGCAAGCCTGTGTCTTTTGGTTGGAGCATTTAATCCTTTCACGTTTAAGGTAGTTATCGATATGTATGTTCCTATGACCATTTTCTTAATTGTTTTGAGTTTGTTTTTGTAGGTCCTTTTCTTCTCTTCTGTTTCCCACTTAGAGAAGTTCCTTTAACATTTGTTGTAGAGCTGGTTTGGTGGTGCTGAATTCTCTTAGCTTTTGCTTGTCTGTAAAGCTTTTGATTTCTCCATCGAAGCTGAATGTGATCCTTGCTGGGTAGAGTAATATTGATTGTAGGTTATTCTCTTTCATCACTTTAAGTATATTATGCCACTCCCTTCTGGCTTGCAGAGTTTCTGCTGAGAAATCAGCTGTTAACCTTATGGGAGTTCCATTGTATGTTATTTTTCCCTTGCTGCTTTCAATAATTTTTCTTTGTCTTTAATTTTTGCCAATTTGATTACTATATGTCTTGGCATGTTTCTCCTTGGGTTTATCCTGTATGGGACTCTCTGCTCTTCCTGGACTTGGGTGGCTATTTCCTTTCCCATGTTAGGGAAGTTTTCAACTATAATCTCTTCAAATATTTTCTCTGGTCCTTTCTCTCTCTCTTCTCCTTCTGAGACCCCTATAATGTGAATGTTGTTGCATTTAATGTTGTCCTGGAGGTCTCTTAGGCTGTCTTCATTTCCTTTCATTCTTTTTTCTTTATTCTGTCCCACAGCAGTGAATTCTACCATTCTGTCTTCCTGTTCTTCTGCCTCAGTTATTCTGCTATTGATTCCTTCTAGTGTATTTTTCATTTCAGTTAGTGTATTGTTCATCTCTGTTTGTTTGTTCTTTAGTTCTTCTAGATCTTTGTTAAACATGTCTTGCATCTTCTCGATCTTTGCCTCCATTCTTTTTCCGAGGTCCTGGGTCATCTTCACTACCATTATTCTGAATTCTTTTTCTGGAAGATTGCCTATCACCATATCATTTAGTTGTTTTTCTGGGGTTTTATCTTGTTCCTTCATCTGGTACATAGCCCTCTGCCTTTTCATCTTGTCTATCTTTCTGTGAATGTGGTTTTTGTTCCACAGGCTGCAGGATTGTAGTTATTCTTGCTTCTCCTCTCTGCCTTCTGGTGGATGAGGCTATCTAAGAGCCTTGTGGAAGTTTTCTGATGGGAGGGACTTGTGGTGGGTAGAGCTGGCTGTTGCTCTGGTGGGCAGAGCTCAGTAAAACTTTAATCCGCTTGTTTGCTGATGGGTGGGGCTGGGTTCCCTCCCTGTTGGTTGTTTGGCCTGAGGCGACCCAACACCGGATCCTACCTGGGCTCTTTGTTGGGGCTAATGGTGGACTTTGGGAGGGCTCATGACAAGGAGTACTTCCCATAACTTCTGCTGCCAGTGTCCTTGTCCTCACGATGAGGCACAGCCACCTCCCACCTCTGCAGGAGACCCTCTAACACTAGCAGGTATGTCTGGTTCAGTTTCCTATGGGGTCACTGCTCCTTTCCCTGGGTCCCAATGTGCACACTACTTTGTGTGTGCCCTCCAAGAGTGGAGTCTCTGTTTCCCCCAGTCCTGTCGAAATCCTGCTATCAAATCCTGCTAGGCTTCAAAGTCTGATTATCTAGGAATTCCTCCTCCCGTTGCCGGACCCCCAGGTTTGGAAGCCTGATGTGGGGCTCAGAACCTTCACTCCAGTGGGTGGATTTCTGTGGTATAAGTGTTTTCCTGTTTGTGAGTCATCAACCCAGCAGTTACAGTATTTGGTTTTATTGTGATTGTGCCCCTCCTACTGTCTCATTGCAGCTTCTCCATTGCCTTTGCATGTGGGGTATATTTTTTGTTGCGTTCCAGTGTCTTCCTGTCGATGACTGTTCAGCAGTTAGTTGTGATTCCGGTGTTCTCGAAAGAAGGAGTGAGAGCATGTCCTTCTACTCCACCATCTTGAACCAATCTTGCCCGTAGGTTCTTCAGAACCATTTTTTTTTATTCCATACATATGTGCTAGCATATGGTATTTGTTTTTCTCTTTCTGACTTACTTCACTCTGTATGACAGACTCTAGGCTCATCCATCTCACTACAAACAACTCAATTTCGTTTCTTTTTATGGCTGAGTAATATTCCATTGTATATATGTGTCACATCTTCTTTATCCATTCATCTGTTGATGGACACTTAGATTACTTCCATGTACTCGCTATTATTTTAAGATATAGAAATTAAAAACTGAAAAAATTAGAATAATGATAAATAATAATATTTGCCAGTGATTTAGATGTGTGAAATTTTGACACATAAATTGAGGTTATACTCTGAAGATAGAGAAAAAAATTAATGTAAAGTCACTACATATGGGGATTTGTTTTTATTCATATTAGCATATATTTTTTTTAACATTTTCCAAAATGTATATGTGTGTTTTCCTCATTTCAGCTTGAAGTAAACTTGAGGTTCCTCTCTTTTAAGGCAGTTTAGCAATTTAGAGAAGCGAAAAAAAAAATCATTAAAAATCCTGAGGACAGCCATTCTAGAAAGTTTGAAAGACTGGCTTTCCTCTCTCTGGGAAGGGTACCTCTCCAGTAAGTGGAGAGCTGCAGGAAAAATAATCGCAGATCCAACAGACCCTGGAGATCTGAGGGGTGAGAGATGTCACAGACAGACTGCTTGCATATGCTGCTCCAAGTCTTGTCTTTTCATGTTGTTTTTGCTTCTAACACATTCTGGGAGAATGTAACTTGAAAGTTGGTTGAAATATGGTCAAACAATGATTTAGATTACAAAGTACTGTGAGAATATGAAATTCCAAATTTCTTTCATTAATAATACTTTATATAATCATTTACATTACTTTGTCAGTACAAATAAATTCCAGTTTCTCCTTTTTTCTGAATATGCAATTATTTTCTTCCCCTCCTTTTTCAATATGTCTTCAGATTTAGTAATTCCATAGTTATCAGCGAAAATACTAGGGTTTGTGTTCCATTTGTATTTTAGCTTGACTATTTGATAACATTTTCCAAATGGATCATGTCACTTGTGCCCCTGTAGAGAAATTTGATCTTATGCAATACTCAAGAGGATGGAATAATTCAGAAAATAAAATGCTTATAACCAGGAAAGTGATCTAAACCTGGAAAATGTTATAACCCTGATAAATCACATTTATGACGTGTTTTTTTCCTTTCTCACTTTTCTAAAAGAAACCCATAAAACTGTTACAACTTGAATTCTTAATAAACAATGGAATTAGTCACAGACTGAGGACCCATCTTTCTAGGGTTAGAAGACTGCAGTGAAATACTCTTTTCTTATTATTTCATAAGCAATTAATACTTTATGGTTTTAACACTGTTTGTTCACATTCGTTGTGTCTATTAGATAAAATTAAGCTATCTTTGTTTTCGAAACTGTGCTTCTGGCTTTACATTTTATGAAGAATAACAAGAGAAAAAAATACCCAGCAGTACTAATTATTTGGTTATTTGGCAATATTAAACGCAGCTTTTTTTTTTTTTATTGAGAAGAAGGAAACAGGAAGCAAAGAACAAGAATTGGACTCATTATGCCTCACACTATGACGCCACAGTTAACGTACTATATAAATGTGTTAAAAGGTGAGTAGTAGGGGGTCTGGATGTACAAAATGCTTAATGGATTAATTTTAGTGCTCATAAAATCGGAGTGCAAAAGCTCAAGTCCATCCATTTTGCAGGCTGCCTGATGAATCTGGTGTACCAGGCACACCCCGAGGAGGGCCTCAGCCCCTCGGAGTGGCTGGCTAGCTACAGCTCTCTTCAGGAGCAATTGCAGTGTATGCCAAATTGTGTGATATTGGTTCCGCTCTTGGGACTAATTGAGAGCACCAAACTCATTCTCACTTGTGATTCAAATAAAAGATTTGAGGACCTGTCACTAGAGATTTTTCTGGCAGAGTGGAAAAGGGACAGAGTGTCCCTATGGTATCAATGCAGCTACTTCACGACAAAATGCCTAGTTTTTATAAAATGCCTATGAAAAAAATGACATTTTTTGAAATATCTCCTAATTACTTCAGTTTTATATATTACACTACTATGAGTGTGAAAACCCTAGAGTCCTACAATTACCATCAGACTCATTCCTCTAGCAGGTTACATGTGCTAATGAAGGGAAGAAAAAAGTGATTATAATTCTATAAATGGCTGTTTATTAGTGAGTCATCCTCTTCTTTTTACCCTTCTAAGCTGCTTTTCTGGATGCATCAGGCTGTGTACACATTTTGCTTTTTTAAATGTTGGAAACAAATCTTTAAAGAGGAGGAGGGGAAGTAGCACTTTGAGTGCTATGTTGGAATGAAAAGCAACTTCAAAATTTCTTCATGCAGTTCTCAATCAGGAAAGAGATTTAAATAGTCTAGTTTTCTTTGTATTGCTTTACATTTAATAACAGTATTTACTAAACATTGCTCCCTGGTTACCTATAGTGAACTGAACTACTACTTCAACTGCATTTTCCATGTAAATTTTAACTATAGGACAGAATAGAGGAGGTTTGTTACCATATGAAAAGCATGGAATATAGTCACTTATTTGCTCTCTCTGGCCAAATAACCCTGGATGCTAGAAGCAGAAAAAATTGATTTATTTCACCATATAATATCCTCTGAGTTGTATCTTTATATAATTTCCCACAGTTCATCAAAGCCTCAATTATCTCTGAGTGAATTCTCAGACAAAGAGATTGACATTCTGCCCTCCAAAGCTAATTTGGCAACTGCCAATCCCAATTTAGGTGTCAAATGAGTTCCAGGGGTCATGTTAGGATGATGGTTCACAGTAAAGAGGGGGATTTTGATAAGGTTCTCACAGACTGAGAATACATGAGGGGCTGGGGTGTACCATGCTGAATTGGACATAATTCTCAAGTAAATTTTGCCAATATTTCAGGATCTAAGAGCCCACTTAATATGAAATCACTGTAATCTAGACAAATTATTTCAAGGTTTTTAAAAAATATATAGTGGTTTTCATTGTTTTTATCAAAAATTCCAATATTTCTATATTTAAAGCCATGGAACTCTTAATGGAAACATAGTCTTTCATTCTTTACATGGCTCTGTGAATAATAAACCTATAAAAAGTATAGCTGCTTTAATTTGGCATAGAATAAAAATTGCTGTTCTAGAATGATTTCTGACTAGGCTTTGAAAACAGGATGGCACTGGCTTAGACCGCGTTTGTATCTTCTTTCTTTTATTTCCAGCAGGATACTCTCTTGAAATATTAATCTCTGTGCTTTTATTTTTCACACTTAACTTTTGCAGACTTTACCTAGTGAGTCAGGGACATCCTTCTTGCTTCAAAGAGAATTACCATTGTTTTAATAGGAATGCAAAAAGAAAAAAGTAGTTAGTGCTTAATTTTTTTTTGACTTCCATATCAGAAATAATAGCTTTGAAACCAAAGCTTTTGATTAATGAGAAAATAAAAGGTTAACTGAACAAACACGGGGTAAGGAAAACTGCACATAGTGTATTTCTTAATTAGAAATTAGAAAGAGAGCATATAAGACTGTATAAGCCCAAAGCTAGAGAAAATAGAGTCGGAGATGCTGCAGTCATAAAACAGTGTGTGTCTTTGAATGAGTAGCAGATCTTCGCCAATGTGGAGAGCACCTGAGTCAGCATTCTGAGGATGTCACAGTGAACTCTGCCAGCAGCAATGGAGACCCAGGGGAGTCAATACCTGGAGACCATTCTGCTCTTCTAGGGAGCTCAGGTTGACTATTTTCATTGATCTGTGGGAAGACCTTCTACCAATATTTTACATGCATGATGCCTGTGAATCATCCAGCAGAAATAATGTTTGCTCATGCCCCAAGACTTTGTTTATGCTCACGGAGATTCCACTATGTGGAAGGTCCTCGTTTCAATACCCGAGACACTTTTAAGCCCCATAAAATAAAGCATGGGATTCTTGACACCCACAGGGGCATCTGAAGGGGGAAATCAGCAAGAGGGAAAATCATCAAAGTAAGAGAGTACAAATTAGAGCAGCTAATTTACTAGAGCCATCTAGTTCTTGCAGAGAAAGAGAAAGCAACTCAAATATTAGAGAAAAGAGCAAAATTGTGAAATGGTTTACATTGTTTTAGCCACAAGAGTAAAGAAGGCATAAATCCAAGTGAGAATTCTCAGATATCTTTGTGGCTCTCAATGACAGCTTCATGGAGCATATAAGAATTTTGCTACCCTGGGAATAAGGATCCTCGGCTTCTGGAAATTCAATCTTAATTTTTAAAATGTATGCAAATAAAGTAAAATTAGAGGCATGGCCATTCATGGTCTAGTAAACTCCACCACGGACAAAGGTATGGGAAGGTTTCTGGAAAGAATTTTGTCACACAAATGAAGAATATATATGATTTGAGTATTAAAATATGAATTTAAGCATAAATTCTCCCCAGAGCTCTGGGTAATCCAATTTTTTGCTTTACTTGATACCTTGGTTAGAGTCAGTGTTAAGTAATAAATCTTCATATGCACACATATCACAATCTACAATGGGATCCCTGCTAAAAGGAAGCCAGAAACCAGGAACCTTCTTTGTGCTCTGTTTAAAGGTTCTGGGTAATCTAATCCATAAAAGCAAAGTATGGATGATGAACAGACAAAAATGTCATCAGTTAGGAATTTGTTAGTGTATGTTTGCTACTAATGAATTATTTTAGTTCTTGTTGAGTGAAAATGTTTTATTTCGCCTTTATTGTTGAAGAATATTTTTGCAAGTTATGGAATTCTAGGTTGTCACTTTTAAAGCACATTAAAGGTGCCATTCAATTGCCTTCTAGAGTCACTCCTCCTGTTGAAAGGTCAATTGTCAGTCTTTTATCTGTTCCTTTGAAGGTAATGAGTCTTTTATCTTTGGTGGCTTTTTTTTTTTCCCTTGGATTTTAATTTTCAACAGTGCTACTATTCTATATTTGGATGTGGTGTTCTTGGTATTTTTTCCAGTTGAGATCTGAAAGTCTTCTTGAATCTGTGGGTTGATGTATTTAACCAGTTTTGAAAATACTCTATCACTTCAGATATTGCTTCTGTCCAATTCTAGCTTTTTCCTGGCAATTCAATTATTTATATATTGCATCTTAGCTGAGCCCCATATGTTTCTGACATCCTTTTAATATTTGTATTCTTTTCTTTTTGTTTTTGTCAAACTCTCTCGGTGCTTCACTTTGGGTATTTGCTATTGACCCATCACCCTCCAGTTCACCAATCTTGTCTTCTACTCTTTTAAATCTACTATCAAACACACCTAATGTGTTCTTACTTTTAAATGTTATAATTTTCAGTTCTAGAATTTCCATTTGATTCTTTATATAGATCCTAACCCTTTTAGGGTAAATTCTTCATCTTTCAGTCTATTATCTCCAGTTTTTCCCATTATTTTCTTTAACATTTTAAGTCCTCTTATCAGGTAATTACAATATCTGAATTATCTGTTGGTCTGTTTCAATTGTCTATTTTTTCCTTCACTTTCAGCAATGAGGTCCTCTCTTTTAGCATGTGGAGGAATTTTCAATTGCCTGATATGCATATAAATAAACGGTATAAGATAATGCTATCTTTCTAGTAAAATATTTTCCCTTTCCCTAAACTAGACAGATAAAGTGGTAGCTGATCAGCTTATTTCAATCAAGGACTGTGCTGAACTGAGCCTGGATTTTAGTCCCCATAATGTTTAGTGTGTCTCTCTTGACCCTGGCTTGTTCTCCATGTTTCTCAACTATAACTTGAGTTTATTCTGCAGAGCCCCTCTCCTATCTTCAGTCTCCATTTTGTAAGACTGCCAAACAACTTAACTCTGCTTTTCTGTCTGTCCATTTATTCCTTTAGCCTTATAAAGAATTCATCAAATGCCCTAAGAAGAAATTTGTCCATCTGCCTGAGGCCCTCTCCCTTAAAACTACGCTGATTTATACAAAGCCCAGAAATAGCCTTCTATGGGTTTAAAACCTGGATTCATAGCCTCCTTCCCTAACCAGAATTAGCAATTGCCCCCAGAGTACAGCATCTTCTAAAGGTCAGCTCATCTCTTTGGGGCATTTACATTTCCAAAGTATCACTCTCTACTATTTTTCATTTGTTAGAGTGCAAGGTTTACAATACACACACAAACTATAAATAATAAAAAATATGCATTTCCTGCTTCATCTCATGGTCAATCTATAAAGATTTCTGTAGCCTCCCCCAACACAGAACAATTCTTTTCCTCTTTTATTCATATTTTGCAATAAACTTTGCCCTTTTTTTCCTTTTCTGAGTAAGAAGTGAATTAAGGAAGTTGGATTCTTTGTGGATGATAAATCCTTTTGGACATGTTGCATTTAAGGTGTCAATGGAATTGACATGACACAAGCAGAAAGTTGGAGATGTGGGACTTTAGCTTAGCAACAAGGTCAGGACTGAAGATATAGATATAGATCTGGCAGACATGTGTAGAGATGATAGCTTAAATTATGACAGTGAACTGCATTTTCAAGTGAAAGAATGTAAACAGAGAAGTAGAAAGGTCCAAAGATCCGACTCATCACTTTAGGGGCCTTAAAACGAAGTGGAACAAGTAAGCAAACAAAAGAGAACTGAAGAAGAAAATAAGCAGTTTAATTCACTGCACTATTAAAGGAAAAAAGAGAACAGAGGCAATTACAGTTTGACCAAATTACAAAAGGTTGGTTCATTTCTATTTTGGAGGAAAATTACATTATATTTAATTCTTAATAACATGTAGGACATTTATCCTACATCCAAAAGCAAAATCTTTGAAGGTTTGAGAAATAATTTTTTTTCCTAATTCATTTAATGACAGTTAATTGAAGTTTTCTTAGACTATATGCATTTTACAATAAGAAACAAAAAAATATGAATCCAATCAATTATCCTCTTGATTATTTGTTAAATTTAGTCTTAAATCTATTATCAGAGGTATTCTTTGTTTATTAATAATTGTACAGATTTCTTTACTTTTTGAAGAGCACCATTAATTCAAGTTAAAAATGATTATAAGAGATGTCTCTCCATACCACCTTTTTTCATATAAAATCATAAAAGAAAATTTTGATACAAACATTAATTTCGCTGAGCTGAAAATATCCAAATATCAGATACCTTTTTAAATGAATAATTCATTTTTTAAATAAAAGGAATAAAACTGGGATTGTTGTAATACTACATTTTTTCACACAGCACTTGAAAATGGTTTCAAGGATTTCTGCCCATTTGCCTACATTGTATGACAGGTTTTATCCTCTTCCTGTCTCTTTTGTTTACAAGAGCAATTTTATTTCTCAAAGCTTAAATAAGCCAAATTTTTTTAAACATGTTTACTGGAGTATAATTGCTTTACAATGGTGTGTTAGTTTCTGCTTTAAAACAAAGTGAATCACCTATACATATACATATATCCCCATATCTCCTCCCTCTTGCATCTCCCCCCCATCCTCCTTATCCCATCCCTCTAGGTGGTCATAAAGCACTGAGCTGATCTCCCTGTGCTATGTGACTACTTCCTATTAGCTATCTATTTTACATTTGGTGGTGTATATATGTCCATGCCACTGTCTCACTTCGTCTCAGTTTACCCTTCCCCCTCCACGTGTCCTCAAGGCCATTATCTATGTCTGCATCTTTATTCCTGTCCCTAGGTTTTTCAGGACCTTTTTTTTTTTTTTAAGATTTCATATATATGTGTTAGCATATGGTATTTGTTTTTCTCTTTCTGACTTACTTCACTCTATATGACAGACTCTAGGTCCATCCACCTCATTACAAATAACTCAATTTCATTTCTTTTTATATCCCCTCGTATATATGTGCCATATCTTCTTCATCCATTCATCTGTTGATGGACACTTAGGTTGCTTCCATGTCCTGGCTATTGTAAATAGACCTGCAATGATAATTGTGGTACATGACTCTTTTTGAATTATGGTTTTCTCAGGGTATATGTCCAGTAGTGGGATTATTGGGTCATACGGTAGTTCTATTTTTAGATTTTTAAGGAACCTCCATAGTGGCGGTATCAGTTTACATTCCCAGCATTTGTGCAAGAAGGTTCCCTTTTCTCCACAGTCTCTCCAGCATTTATTGTTTGTAGATTTCTTGATGATGGCCATTCTTACTGGTGTGAGGTGATACCTCATTGTAGTTTTGATTTGCATTGCTCTAATGATTAGTGATGTTGAGCATCCTTTCATTTGTTTGTTGGCAATCTGTATATCTTCTTTGGAGAAATGTCTATTTAGGTCTTCTGCCCATTTTTAGATTGGGTTGTTTTTTGGATATTGAGCTGCATGAGCTGCTTGTATATTTTGGAGATTAATCCTCTGTCAGTTGCTTCGTTTGCAAATATTTTCTCCCATTCTGAGGGTCATCTTTTCGTCTTGTTTATGGTTTCCTTTGCTGTGTTAAAGCTCTTAAGTTTCATTAGGTCCCATTTATTTTTGTTTTTATTTCCATTTCTCTAGGAGGTGGGTCAAAAAGGATCTTGCTGTGATTTATGTCATAGAGTGTCCTGCCTATGTTTTCCTCTAAGAGTTGTATAGTATCTGGCCTTACATTTAGGTCTTTAATCCACTGTGAGCTTATTTTTGTGTATGGTGTTAGGGAGTGTTCTAATTTCATTCTTTTAAATATAGCTATCCAGTTTTCCCAGCACCACTTATTGAAGAGGTTGTCTTTTCTCCACTGTGTATTCTTGCCTCTTTTATCAAAGACAAGGTGACCATATACGCATGTGTAAATCTCTGGGGTTTCTATCCTGTTCCATTGATCTATATTTCTATTTTTGCACCAGTACCATACTGTCTTCATTACTGTAGCTTTGTAGCATAGTCTGAAGTCAGGGAGCCTGATTCCTCCAGCTCCACCTTTCTTTCTCAAGAGTGCTTTGGCTCTTCGGGGTCTTTTGTATTTCCACACAAATTGTGAAATTCTTTGTTCTAGCTCTGTGAAAAATGTTCCTCCCTCTGCTATATTTTGGAAGAGTTTGAGAAGGATAGGTGTTAGCTCTTCTCTAAATGTTTGATAGAATTCATCTGTGAAGCCATCTGGTCCTGGGCTTTTGTTTTTTGGAAGATTTTTAATCAGTCTTAATTTCAGTGCTTGTGATTGGTCTGCTTATATTCTCTATTTCTTCCTGGTTCAGTTTTGGAAGGTTGTGTTTTACTAAGAAGTTGTCCATTTCTTCCAGGTTGTCCATTTTATTGGTATATAGTTGCTTGTAGTAATCTCTCATGATCCTTTGTATTTCTGTGGTGTCAGTTGTTACTTCTCCTTTTTCATTTCTAATTCTATTGATTTGAGTCTTCTTCCTTTTTTTCTTGATGAGTCTGGCTAATGGTTTATCAATTTTGTTTATCTTCCCAAAGAACCAGATTTTAGTTTTATTGATCTTTGCTATTGTTTCCTGCATTTCTTTTTCATTTATTTCTTATCTGATCTTTCTGATTTCTTTCCTTCTGCTAACTTCGGGGTTTTTTTTGTTCTACTTTCTCTAATTGCTTTAAGTGTAAGTTTAGATAGTTTATTTGAGATGTTTCTTGTTTCCTGAGGTAGGATTGTATTGCTATAAACTTCCCTCTTAGAACTGGTTTTGCTGCATCCCATAGGTTTTGGGTCATCATGTTTTCCATGTCATTTGTTTCTAGGTATTTCTTGATTTCCTCTTTGATTTCCTCAGTGACCTCTTGGTTATTTAGTAGTGTACTGTTTAGGCTCCATGTATTTGTGTTTTTTACAGATTTTTTTCCTGTAATTGATATGTAGTCTCACAGCATTGTGGTGGGAAAAGATACTTGATATGATTTCAATTTTCTTAAATTTACCAAGGCTTGATTTGTGACCAAGATATGATGTATCCTGGAGAATGTTCCATGAACACTTGAGAAGAAAGTCTATTCTGTCATTTTTGGATGGAATGTCATATAAATATCAATTAAGTCCATCTTATTTAATGTATCATTTAAAGTTTGTGTTTCCTTACTTATTTTCATTTTGGATGATCTATCCATTGGTGAAAGTGGGGTGTTAAAGTCCCCTACTACGATTGTGTTACTGTTGATTTCCCCTTTTATGGCTGTTAGCATTTGCCTTATGTATTGATGTGCTCCTATGTTGGGTGCATAAATATTTACAATTGTTATATCTTCTTGGATTGAGCCCTTGATCATTATGTAGTGTCCTTCTTTGTCTCTTGTAATAGTCTTTATTTTAAAGTGTATCTTGCCTGATATGAGAATTGCTACTCTAGCTTTCTTTTGATTTCCATTTGCATGGAATATCTTTTTCCATCCCCTCACTTTCAGTCTGTATGTGTCCCTAGGTCTGAAGTGGGTCGTAGACAGCATATATATGGGTTTTGTTTTTGTATCCATTCAGCCAGTCTATGTCTTTTGGTGGGAGCATTTAACCCATTTACATTTAAGGTAATTATTGATATGTATGTTCCTATTACCATTTTCTTAATTGTTTTTGGTTTGTTATTGTAGGTCTTTTCCTTCTGTTATATTTCCTGCCTAGAGAAGTTCCTTTAGCATTTGTTGTAAAGCTGGTTTGGTGGTGCTAAATTCTTTTCACTTTCGCTTGTCTGTAAAGGTCTTAATTTCTCCATTGAATCTGAATGAGATCCTTGCTGGGTAGACTAATCTTGGTTGTAGGTTCTCCCTTTCATCACTTTAAATATGTCTTGCCACTCCTTTCTGGCTTGCAGAGTTTCTGCTGAAAGATCACCTGTTAATCTTATGGGGATTCCATTGTATGTTATTTGTTGCTTTTCCCTTGCTGCTTTTAATATTTTTTCTCTGTATTTAATTTTTGGTAGTTTGATTAATATGTGTCTTGGTGTGTTTCTCCTTGGATTTATCCTGTATGGGACTCTGTGCTTCCTGGATCTGACTATTTCCTTTTCCATATTAGGGAAGTTTTCGACTATAATCTCTTCAAATATTTTCTTGGTCCCTTTCTTTTTCTCTTCTTCTTCTGGGACCCTTATAATTTGAACATTGGTGGATTTGATGTTGTCCCAGAGGTCTCTGAGACTGTCCTCAATTCTTTTCATTCTTTTTTCTTTATTCTGCTCTGTAGTATTTATTTCCACTATTTTATCTTCCAGGTCACTTATCGGTTCTTCTGCCTCAGTTATTCTGCTATTGATTCCTTCTAGAGAATTTTCAATTTCATTTATTATGTTGTTCATCATTGTTTGTTTGTTCTTTAGTTCTCCTAAGTCCTTGTTAAACGTTTCTTGTATTTTCTCCATTCTGTTTCCAAGGTTTTGCATCATCTTTACTATCATTACTCTGAATTCTTTTTCAGGTAGACTGCCTATTTCATCTTCATAAATAAGCCACATTCTTACACAGCTTTTTTACATACCACGTTCTTTTTTTTTTTTTTTTGTGGTACGTGGGCCTCTCTCTGTTGTGGCCTCTCCCGTTGCGGAGCACAGGCTCCGGACGCTCAGTGGCCATGGCCCACAGGCCCAGCCACTCCGCTGCATGTGGGATCTTCCCAGACCGGGGCATGAACCCGTGTCCCCTGCATCGGCAGGCGGACTCTCAACCACTGTGCCACTGGGGAAGCTCTACATACCACATTCTTAAATGAAAATGTATATCTAGATCTCAGAAGCAACTATCAAAATTATTAAAATGTGACAGCTTTCTAGACATTACTATTAAAAGCATTCATTAGGTATAATTAATTGCTCTAGGGTATGTTTAACAATATAAGTTTCTGATAATATAATGAAGCCCAAGGGTTATATACCTGCATCCCTAGTATATAAACAAATTGGGTTGTTTTAAGTGTAAAATAATCCCTTGGTTACTCTTTTATGATCTGTAAGTTAATTATTTTATTTCTAAATATAGGTGGTGCATCATTCACTAATGGTGCCCATAAATTATGAAAGTAGAAACTGAGATCTCAAAATAGTCATATAAAGAAAAGTGTTAGGATATAATTTCAGCTAAGAGTAGATTACAATTGTAACACACCCAACAGAATACAGTTATTTGCAGAGAGCAGAAGAGCGCTAATTTTTTTCCTGTGTGTAACTATTCAAAAACTATTTCATAAATTTTATTTTCCCAGGTGATGAATCTAATAGGTGAATTACCATATTATATGTGTTTTCCTTCTAACAGTGCACTTTGAAGTTAATTACAGAACAAACAGATCTCTTCTCTTTTCAAAATAACTCAATTCAGTTAATACCTGGGATTAGTTTGCATTTCTATTTGATATGTGAGCAAGAAAATCACAATTGACCAGAATAATCCAACAACACAGTAAGACTATTTACATCAGGAATTCTCAAAACTATTAATCCAATAGTCAAGGTCACATTTAATGCTCAAAGGCAGCTGCCTACAAAGTCAGCAAACACTCTGGGTTACAAACTAATGTTATCTCTGTTTCATTAACAGAACATCTATTAAAATATCACCTCAGAAAGTAAGAATCTGCAGGATGTTTCAGGATATTTAGTTAAAACACTAATATCTAAAGCATTAATATAAATAGTGTGGAAATAGTTATTATGCAATGTATATGTTTATTTGTTCCTACCATATTATGTGCTAATTTATATGACATTCCCGATATTTTATTAATATCATTGAGATAAAATTTTAAAGAAATTTCTCTGGTTGATTAGTTTTATTTTTCCTTAAATCTCATGGGGATAATCATTAAAATATATTAATAAATATTGTAATAATAATGCTGGATTTACACAGGATTTTTGATGAAAAAATATATTATCTATACAATTATGGGTACAAAGAAAACTGAATATCAACCAGGTCAGCCCTGTGTACCATATTATTGTAATTAAGCTGTTTCATTCCCAAAGGTACACACTGGCTTCATTAATGATGCTAATATCTATTTCTCTCATAAGTACAGGCAGATAGTTTAGCAGAAAAAGCAGAAAAGACACTGGAAAAGGACAACAAAAAATTCTAAACTCTAACGGGTAACTCAAGTTTGCCTTAATATTTTACTGCTTTTTATCATTTCTTGCCAATATTCATTATGAAGAAATCAATTCTTTACAAAATGTTTTATGGAAACAAACCTACTTCTCTCACGTATATAAAGACCACAGAATTTCCTCCCTGATTCTGTTTCCCATATTTGTCCCTCAGCCTCAAACAAACTGACCCATTCTTATGGTCAAATTAGTTTATTTTTTGGGGTGAGGTGAGGGAAAAAAGTGGTTTATATTCTGTAACCTAAGTATTATCAGCAGTTTCAAGAGTCCCATTTTTGAGCTTTCATATATCTGTACATTTTTCAATCACCATTGCTTATTTCTGGCACTCTGATACTTGAGGAATGTGAGGCAGTTGCAGAAGCTAAAGAATTAAATGGCATAAATATACCTTTCTCAAACCCTTTGAGCAGGAAAGGGAGGAAAATCCCAGTACAGATAACAATATAACTTTGCCCTTTATGGTTTTCCTTTAGATTATTTGTTAAAAGGAAATTATTAAATTTTCATGTGCTCTGCAGAGTCTAGCCTTTGTTTGTAAGATGAAAAGAAAAGGAAATATTATTAACTGCTTCACTGCCATGGGATAGTCATTACCTGCCTGTGTGCATTAGAAGAATTCTTAGTCATTTGGGTTGCAACTCTCTTGAACTCTAATGTTTTAGGATGTGTCCTCGTTATGGTTTCAATGCCCATGTCCAAGGTCATGGGATCACAAGCTTTATTTTGTGTCTGCAGTCATCACATGGAGCAGTGAGAAAAATTACACATTTGTGCAGCCAGCTTGGCTCAGATTTCTCCCTCTTTTTTTTAATATTAAACAAACTCTGATCTGCTCGATCATCTTACTCAGCCAATATGACTGAATACCTGTCCTCCAATTATTAAGGTGATTATTTAAAATTGAAAATATCATTAAAAGTCATTTTAGTGAGGAATCTCTTTGAACAAAGTGGATTATACAGCAGAGATATATAAATTGGGTAAGGAATTCAAGTCCTGGGAATGTGAGCTTTAAGCAGAAAATGATGTGTCTTTCCTAGAGCCACCTGAACAATTCCTTTTCATTGGTCACGGCATGTTCAGGAAAGGACTGCCTGCTGCTGAGAGTGTGGAGTATGATGACCGGCAAGAATACAGAAATGCCATCCACCAGGGCAGACACTGCCGAGGGCCACAATGAGGACTTGTCCAAAATCTGCTCATAAAACTACAGGTTCCAGAAGCCTTGGGTCTATTTCATATGATAACGTCACCCTCTTACTTTATCTTTCATCATTTGAAATTGAAAAAAAAAAGTCAACATTATTTATACTCCATACGATCATCTCAATAGATGCAGAGAAAGCTTTCGACAAAATTCAACACCCATTTATGATAAAAACCCTGCAGAAAGTAGGCATAGAGGGAACTTTTCTCAACATAATAAAGGCCATATATGACAAACCCACAGCAAACCGTCCTGAATGGTGAAAAACTGAAAGCACTACCACTAAGATCAGGAATAAGACAAGGTTGCTCACTCTCATCGCTCTTATTCAACATAGTTTTGGAAGTTTTAGCCACAGCAATCAGAGAAGAAAAGGAAATAAAAGGAATCCAAATCGGAAAAGAAGAAGTAAAGCTGTCACTGTTTGCAGATGACATGATACTATACATAGAGAATCCTAAAGATGCTACCAGAAAACTACTAGAGCTAATGAATGAATTTGGTAAAGTAGCAGGATACAAAATTAATGCACAGAAATCTCTGGCATTCCTACACACCAATGATGAAAAATCTGGAAGTGAAATCAAGAAAACACTCACATTTACCATTACAACAAAAAGAATAAAATATCTAGGAATAAACCTACCTAAGGAGACAAAAGACCTGTATGCAGAAAATTATAAGACACTGATGAAAGAAATTAAAGATGATACAAATAGATGGAGAGATATACCATATTCTTGGATTGGAAGAATCAACATTGTGAAATGACTCTACTGCCGAAAGCAATCTACAGATTCAATGCAATCCCTATCAAACTACCACTGGCATTTTTCACAGAACTAGAACAAAAAATTTCACAATTTGTATGGAAACACAAAAGACCCCGAATAGCCAAAGCAATCTTGAGAAAGAAAAACGGAGCTGGAGGAATCAGGCTCCCGGACTTCAGACTATACTACAAAGCTACAGTAATCAAGACTGTATGGTACTGGCACAAAAACAGAAAGATAGATCAATGGAACAGGAGAGAAAGCCCAGAGATTAAACCCATGCACATATGGTCACCTTATCTTTGATAAAGGAGGCAGGAATGTACAGTGGAGAAAGGTCAGCCTCTTCAATAAGTGGTGCTGGGAAAACTGGACAGGTACATGTAAAACTATGAGATTCGATCACTCCCTAACACCATACACAAAAATAATCTCAAAATGGATTAAAGACCTAAATGTAAGGTGAGAAACTATCCAACTCTTAGAGGAAAACATAGGCAGGACACTCTATGACATAAATCACAGCGAGATCCTTTTTACCCACCTCCTAGAGAAATGGAAATAAAAACAAAAATAAACAAATGGGACCTAATGAAACTTAAAAGCTTTTGCACAGCAAAGGAAACCATAAACAAAACCAAAAGACAACCCTCAGAATGGGAGAAAATATTTGCAAATGAAGCAACTGACAAAGGATTAATCTCCAAAATTTATAAGCAGCTCATGCAGCTTAATAACAAAAAAACAAATAACCCAATCCAAAAATGGCCAGAAGACCTAAATAGACATTTCTCCAAAGAAGATATACAGATTGCCAACAAACACATGAAAGAATGCTCAACATCACTAATCATTAGAGAAATGCAAATCAAAACTACAATGAGATATCATCTCACACCAGTCAGAACGGCCATAATCAAAAAATCTAGAAACAATAAATGCTGGAGAGGGTGTGGAGAAAAGGGAACCCTCTTGCATTGTTGGTGGGAATGTAAATTGATACAGCCACTGTGGAGAACAGTATGGATGTTCCTCAAAAAACTACAAATAGAACTACCATATGACCCAGCAATCCCACTACTGGGCATATACCCTGAGAGAACCATAATTCAAAAAGAGTCATGTACCAAAATGTTCATTGCAGCTCTATTTACAATAGCCCAGAGATGGAAACAACCTAAGTGTCCATCATCGGATGAATAGATAAAGAAGATTTGGCACATATATACAATGGAATATTACTCAGCCGTAAAAAGAAACGAAATTGAGCTATTTGTAATGAGGTGGATAGACCTAGAGTCTGTCATACAGAGTGAAGTAAGTCAGAAAGAGAGAGACAAATATCGTATGCTAACACATATATATGGAATTTAAGAAGAAAAGTCATGAAGAACCTAGGGGTAAGACAGGAATAAAGACACAGACCTACTAGAGAATGGACTTGAGGCTATGGGGAGGGGGAAGGGTAAGCTGTGACAAAGTGAGAGAGAGGCATGGACATATATACACTACCAAACGTAAGGTAGATAGCTAGTGGAAAGCAGCCGCATAGCACAGGGAGATCAGCTCGGTGCTTTGTGACCGCCTGGAGGGGTGGGATAGGAGGGTGGGAGGGAGGGAGATGCAAGAGGGAAGAGATATGGGAACATATGTATATATATAAGTGATTCATTTTGTTGTGAAGCAGAAACTAACACACCATTGTAAAGCAATTATACTCCAATAAAGATGTTAAAAAAAAATGGTTAAAATGAAAAAATAAATAAATAAATTAAATTAAATGGTTAAAATGAAAAAAAGATTATTTATACTCAATATCATAGTTAAATAATAAATAAACATACTTTAAAATGCTCAGAGTGCTTTGGGAAACTCCTGTATGCTAGATTATAAATGTGTATTACCATCACCCCATCCCCCGCCCACCAAGATATATAGCCCTGCAAAGGTAGTTCCTGGAGACTTTTTAGCTCTTTTAGCCTTTGAAAGCAGGTTATCATCTCTGGGTTTTAAAAATGTCAACATCTTTGCAGGGTCTTTCTGATCTAAGGGATAGAGAGGTAAAAGAACATTTTACAATCTCTATCTTTTACAGTTAATATGAAGAAGTACAAGTTTACAACTCTCTCAAGTGTCTCAAGCAAGATTTACTACTACTTTGAATGGATTATCTCATTTGACTTAGTTGCTGTTAATTGCATTCCAAAAGAAGAAGGATGTTGGTTTTAGAGATCTACAAACTGCATTATTTCAATAGTAAGGCATTTATGTTAGAAATATAATAGCAAGACATACGCAAACACACATACATACAGAAACTCATACAGGACGGCACAAAATAAAGAAACCTAAATGAAAATGTAAGTATTTTAAGTCCTTCCTAGATTATTTTAGAATAAAATGTCTATTTTATTCATTTATGTAATAAATTATATCCCTCTGGTAACAGTTTTATTCAACAAAAACCCATTAATTATTTGAATTATTATATTGCTATTTGGGTCCAATCAGGAAAGTCTTTAGCAGAGTAATAAGCCAACTAAGTGATTTCAAAAATCTTCAAGATTTTATCTCTGAAAAACTTCCTACTCTGCTTCAGAAATCTCTTACAAGTCAATGTTTTAAAAGTACACAGTATGGTCACCATAATAATCAATATTTCATTTAGTTTTGCTTAAAATAATAAAATGACATTTTTGTGACACACTGAAATGTTTCTTTGATGGTAGAAATGCAGAGAGATAGATGAGGACATCTTTCAATTTACCTTCATTCGAGGTGCATCTAAGTGACAAGAGCAGGGTGAGACTCTGCCTTACTTAGGAAGAGGCTTGTTAACACACAACTGATGACTCAGGCAAATCAGATGGCAAATTACCTTTGAGAGGTCCCCAGCCTCCAAATAGAAGCAGATAACAAACACATTCCACGTAACCCAGAGGACTAGCCAGACAGCATACTGTAGAAAAGCAAGAGAGAAATAACATAATTAACTTTGAATCAACTGAGTAAGATTTAAACAGAACTTGAACTTTTGAACACCAAATCTTAAGATTAGTGGAAAATACTAGATATTTTTTCTTTCTAAGAAACAGGATGAGATGTACATTTATCTC
This sequence comes from Pseudorca crassidens, assembly GCF_039906515.1. Lineage (NCBI taxonomy): Eukaryota > Metazoa > Chordata > Mammalia > Artiodactyla > Delphinidae > Pseudorca > Pseudorca crassidens. The sequence continues at coordinate 37,009,262 of NC_090308.1, forward strand.
TAGTTGGATTTTTTTCCTCACTGTAATAGACTCTTATAGTATTACAGCTCAAACTTGCTTAGGGATAATTTTTTCGGTTTTTAGACAAAAGAAATATCAGTCCACATTTCTGTTTTAAGAGGGAATGGTTGTGGTTTCCAGATATCTGAAAAAATGATGCCCCAGTAGATATATCAACTACAACCCATTTAAAAGAGAGCTCTTATCTTCCTTTAACAAGATCAACCCAATGTTTGATAACATGTAGCCTTTCCCCAAGTTATCGAGGGTCATCTTCAAATCAGTTTTCATACCTCTGTCCCATCTAATCAGCTTCTCTCTTTGGCATCTTCTTTCCATTTATCCTTTCACCTTCTTATTTTATCCTCTCATGACCTCCCACTTTAGTGACCATCTAGTTATTATCTCTAATTTTATTCTGTTGTCTATGCAATGTGCTTTCTTCATCAATGACAAAATTTTCTTACCAAGACACAGTTCTGAGCATTCAGTTAACCAAAATTTATTAAGTCCTTAGAAGGAAACATGCTAGAAAGACACTGAGGATACAAAGACCAATGATAAATTCTCCCTGAATTCAAGTCAAGTGAAAGAGGTAGATTAGAAAAGAGAAGATTCTTACACAAAAATCATAAAAGGGTGTATACAGTCTGAGCTCAAGGAAAGAAGATGGGAAACGTGTGCAAACTATGATGAGAAAAGGTAGTCCTGCAACATCTAACAGAAGAGGTGAAACACCTTCCATAAGAGGTGAACCAAACTAATTTATGGATTTTACCAAACAGCAGTGTGGGGGATTGGAAAGGCCATGGTGGAAGGCTGAAGTAAACAAAGAAAGCAGCAGGTGTGAACTTAAAAAAAATGGAACAAGAGGCTACAATGTCATTTCTCTGCTAAATGAATACCAATGGCTCCCATTCTTTATATGGTGAGTTCCAAAATCTTTATTTTATAGTTCAAGGACCTCCATGATCTTGTACCATGTTATCTTTTCAGACACACGTTTCAGTTCATCTTTCAAGTCATTATGGATTATGGACACATTGGATTACTTGTTGCTCCATGTACATGGAAAGCTATTTCTCACCTCTGTGCCATTTAAATAATTTTATCTTTTAATAATTTTCATTTTAATAATTTTACTTTCCCTAAGTACTCCTCTTACCATCTATCAATTTTTTATTTTTCTTCAGAAGTCAATATAAATATCATCTCTTGAGTGATATCCAATTAGAAATGGTGTATCCCTGCCTTGTGCTCCAATAAGATCTTGCTTGCTCGAATTTCATTCCAAATGTCTTATATCTAATTATTTGCATATTTTCCCCAGTGCACAATGATAAGCTCCTTGAGAGAAAAGACTCTTTCAATTAATGCTTATATCTCTAAGTTGCTAACTTAGTACTCTGTACAAAACAGGTACTCAGTAAATATTTTGTAAGTCAATCAATGAATGAGGAACAATACAGAAAAAAATCTTAACTATTTTCAGAAGCAGAACTCCTTCCACCCATCCCAGATCTGGTTCTTATGAGAATTCTATGATCATTCATGTAGTATGAGGACTGAGAGCCCTAAATGATAAGTTTATATAATAAACACTGACTCAGCTGTTTTCCGGGGGATGCATTCATCTAACTGTTGAATATGTGCACTGCTCAGTGAGAACAAAATAAGAGCAAAACTATATGATCTAACACAAAAGAAGGGGTTTGAGAAGTGAAGGCTGCGTACTGGAAATAGGGTCAGGAAGCTAAGCAGGCTGGGGCATGGAACTTAAGTTTTAGAGCAGAGATCTAATGAGATGTCTAAATTTGGTCTGTATTATAAAGTAGAAACTTGTTCACAAATTTTTTAAATATTAAAATCTAGACTTATTGGGTTGTTTTGCAGATTTGGATATTAGTTTTAGAAATATAATGAAGTGCTGGGTCCCACTTTAAGAATAAGTAGGTGAGAAAAAAAAATGCTTGAAGTTCCTCTGACTTGGTTTATATGAGTGTAAGAAAGAATGAAAGCATGATCGACTGAAGTGTTTGATCATGTTCTTTGTTCCTGGTGACACACTTTCCCTACCTTATTTATAATGGAGAGCTAAGTAACCACTATTTACTAAAAAACAAAGTAGCAGGATAAGTAAAATATTTGGTAAGAGTGGATGAAACACACTGTATAACATATATTATATATTCCTGAAAGTTTGTCATTGGTAGTTAGGTTTCCTGATGAGGCATTAAAGAATGTTAATAGAAAAGCTATAGCTTTTCTATTTTGCAACTGAAATTATATTTTCAGATGATAAAATGCTGAAAATATTATCTGCATCTATGGGGTACACATGGCATAATCACTATTTCATTAGATGTTGAATATATAATAAGAATTTGGAATTTTCATCCAGATAAATTTAGATATCACTCATACTAAGTTATGCATTTATGTGTATGTGTAAATGTAAATTATACTTAGTTTGGTTAAAAACATGAAGCTGAAAAAATTATGCTTTAGTCCCCAAAATTAATAATTTTAGGGAAAGACAGGTAAGATAATGGGTCACATGCAAATAAATTGCATATAGAGATTAAGAACTTGGGACCTAAAGTTTGCATCACTTAGGAGCTCTGTGGCTACATGCAAGTCTCACTACTCTTTAGTTTCCTCAAATGTAAAATCACCTTTTATTACGATGATTATGTTATATCATCCCCTCTCCTTGTTTCAGTAATACGGCAGTAATCCCCACATTTTAATCTCCTTAGAATACTAAAACAATATACTTTTTACATTAACTTTTGCAAAATATTTTTCCACCTAGTTGAACTTGCAATCTAGACTTTATCCCTTAATGAAACATGTTCTTCCCTAGAATAAGTTTCTTTTTTTTTTCTTTTTTTTTTTTTTGCGGTATGCGGGCCTCTCACTGTTGTGGCCTCTCCCGTCGCGGAGCACAGGCTCCAGACGCGCAGGCTCAGCGGCCATGGCGCACGGGCCCAGCCGCTCCGCGGCATGTGGGATCTTCCCGGACCGGGTCACGAACCCGTGTCCCCTGCATCGGCAGGCGGACTCTCAACCACTGCGCCACCAGGGAAGCCCAAGTTTCTTCTTTGATACATGAATGCCAATATTGATAGATGGATGACATTTTATAAAGCAAACCTTTTTTCATTTGGTTTCATTAAAACAATTTATTATTTATGGTTGACCATACTATATAATTATAAAGCATTTTCTATATCATACCTTATGAGTTGCTCTTTCACGTTATTTTTAGTAATGATTTTGTTCTTTTTTATCCCATTTCTCCTAGAGTAATCCAAAAGAATATGTCCAGAGGGAACATAATAAACGTTCCTTCTATATCTTTGCATTTATTTGCATTTTATTGCATATTTAATTACAAACCAGTTAGTCTACAATGCACTCTACTTCGTTAAAGATTTACAAAAGAGAATTATCACCTTTAGTGGTGTGCCACCTTTAATAAACACACATGCAAATATATATAAATGGTTTAAATTATATTAGTGACTTTCTCTTTAAAACTACCACAGTTTAGAGAACTATTATTCAATAATATCATAATTATTAGAACAGGGGTCCCCAACTCCTGGGCCACAGACCAGGGCCACCCAGCAGGAGGTGAGCGGTGGGCAAGTGAGTGAAACTTCATCTGCCGCTCCCCATTGCTCGCATTACCACCTGAAGCATCTCTCCCACCCCCCCGACCCCCGGTCCATGGAAAAACTGTCTTCCACGAAACCAGTCCCTGGTGTCAAAAAGGTTGGGGGCCGATGTTTAGAAGACGAAAGAGCCTAGTACAATTCAAGTACCAGCCACATTTCATAAGTGCTTAATTAGAAAAAGAGTTGAGGCAGTGAATCAGTTCATATTTATTAAGCACCAGCTGGATGCAAGTGAGTATAACAGATGCTGTAGAGAAGCATTACAAGATATAACTGAGCTGCTTACTCCCCTAAAATGATTTATGTTTACCATTGATATGCAATTGGTGTAATCCATAGGAACGTTTTCAGGTATCATTATTTTTTATTTACTAGAAAGCAACACTCATATCAGTTTACCAATATCACTGATATTTTGCTGCTAGTATGAAAGTAATAATGTAATCGGTTCTAATGAACTATGATAGAAGCATTCCTAAGAAGCACTGTATTAACAAATCTGTCTTAAAAACAACTCCTTTAAGCAACATTTTAGAATTATTAACAATCAAGTGTTTTAATACTGACAGTGAGACTATTTTAATAGATATACATGTATACCCATAAAACAAATATCCCTGGTCAAAATGATTGGACTATAGTCACCTTTTGCTCCAAGTTAATTATATTTTAGCTTTATTTTCTCATTTTCAACAGCAGCATCATTTAATCTGCTTAGGCATTCTCATCACTTTCTCATCCATTGTTATAATAAAAAAGAACAAAAGTGGCCCAAATAAAGCAGCTTATTTTCTAATTCTTGATCATCTTATGACCAGTGACAGTCTGCTTTATGATGTAAATCCTGTCTCCTAATTCATAAATCCTGTTACATCTACTTCATGCTATATAAACTTTCACTTAAAAGAAATAGCTAAATAAAATACACTACTATTAAAAGTATTAGTTTGATAATTAGACAGAATCTGATAAAAATCCAATTCTAATCATAGATCACACTGCAGATCATTTAGAAAGGCAGGTTTCTACCTTACTATTTTACCAATGCTGCTATTATATGTTCAAGTTTCCTTGTGATTCTATGTTTATGCACACATTTTAATGACAACCATTTTATAATAAGATTATATTTTCCCTCAATTACAGAAATTTCTTATTGTAGAAAATCTTTAAAATTTTGAACATCATAGAAAGGAAATTGAGAAAATACCATACTTAGATATAATCACTGGTATCATTTTATTGTATATGTTCCCATATACACTTTTTTTCTATGAAAATGTTTCAGACATATATGTTTAAATAGGAATCTTACTCTATATTCTGTTACCTGATTTTTTTGCACTTGATTAAAATGTCTCATTGAATATTCTGTAACATATGTTACAATGCAAAAATGCAGTGAGTTACTCAACTAATTCTCTACTATTTAATTTTGTGCTTTTCCTATTGTTCTATTTTGATCAATTACTATAAATTTCAATTTTGCTTAAAAGTTTTTAGTTTAGTTTGACATATTAAATCATAACTGAAAATATTTTGCTTAAATGGACTATTTCTAAGACAGACTATAAATGTTGGAATATCCAACAGACATTATTTTAATGAACATATAAACATGGCTATTAAATATTATGCAACTCCAAATAAAAACTGAATCCCCAAAGGCATTCTATTCTTCTTGAAGCAAAAAGTGGAAAATAATTCCCTTAGACTGAAAAAAAAAAAAAGATACTCATTCAGCATGAAGACAACTGTATAGAACTAATTTCTTTCCTTTTAACTCATGCAACATATTTCAGACAAAGATATTTACGGCCCCACAGCCCTAAGGCTAGAAAGATTCCACTGAAAGAACTTTTGGTACTAAATAATAATAAATCAAGTTATATAGGAACATCCTAATTGACATATGCAAATAAGAGATTTGAAAGGCTAATAAAACATAAGAACTAGTGAGAAAATACCAATCTGCACTTTTAAAAGCTGAAATCTGCACAGATTAAGAATCAGATAGTAGGGACTTCCCTGGCGGTCCAGTGGTTACGACTTCCCCTTCCAATGCAGGGGGTGCAGTTCGATCCCTGGGTGGGGAGCTAAGACCCTACATGTCTCAGGGCCAAAAAACCAAAACATAAAACAGAATCAATACTGTAAAAAATTCAATAAGGACTTTAAAAATGGTCCACATCAAAAAAAAAAAAAATCTTAAAACCCCAATCAGATAGTAATTTATTCATGTATATTTGTTTGTATAGCAGTGTTTTAAGATGTAGATGTGTAATACATAGATCTGAAAGTGATACGTGAGAGAAAAAAATCTTCAATCTATTAAAAAGGCAACTTGTGTTTATTGTCATATTCATCACACCTTGTGTCTAGAAGTGACATCAAAAAAAGAGTATTCATTTTTTCCAGTTAGCAAAGAATTTTAAAGTGATATTTATTGATATTCCTGGTTTTTGAAATCATGTTTTAAAATTCTAATAAGAATAGTTCTTCTAGGGCTTCCCTGGTGGCACAGTGGTTGGGAGTCCGCCTGCCGATGCAGGGGACGTGGGTTCGTGCCCGGGTCCGGGAGGATCCCACATGCCACGGAGCGGCTAGGCTGGTGAGCCATGGCCGCTGAGCCTGCGTGTTCGGAGCCTGCGCGTCCGGAGCCTGTGCTCCGCAGCGGGAGAGGCCACGGCAGTGAGAGGCCTGCGTAACGCAAAAAAAAAAAAAAAAAAAAAAAAAAAAAAACCACACAAAAAAAACCAACAAAAAAGAATGGTTCTTCCTGTGTTGAAGTTTCTTGGACTAGCCCAGCAACACTAAAGAAAATGAAATTGCCTCTGGTTCTGGTTATGTAGGAATTTGAAGATCACGGTCAAGATGATATTAGAATGCATTAAAAAAAAAAAACTATTACCATGTGAATTCAAAATTTTTGTATATCTAATACTGTTTTTTTTAACTCCATTATTTTGATGTCCCAAACTTCCCATAGACCTGAAATTTGAGAATATTACTTGTTACTTTATATAGCTAAATAAATAAATAAATTAATTAATTTTAAAAAGTCTTTGCAGATGTGATTGATAAAGATTTTGAGATGGGGAGATTATCCCGGATTCTCTGGGTGTACTCTTGTAAGTGGGAGGCAGATGGATATTTTACACACATAAATAGGCAATATGAACAGAGCAGACAGATTTAAAGGTTATATTAATGTGGTCACAAGCCAAGGAATCCTGTAGCTACCAGACTCTGAAAGAGGCAAGAATCAGATTTCCCCCAGAGCCTCTGGAGGTAGTATGAGCCTTGAGTTGGGCTCAGTGATACTGATTTCAGATTTCTGAACTCCAGAACTGTGAGAGAATGAATTTCTGTTGTTTTAAGTCACCAAGTTTGTGAAAATTTCTTACAGCAGCCTTAGGAAACTAATACAACCACCCAAATCTTCTCTTCTGTTTTCCATTGACCTGTCTTTGAAATGTAACCCTAAAGAGTATAATACCTAAGTACTTGTGGAGAAATGTAATTATCTTCAAAATTAAGATCCACTTTTTTGGGGCAATTATATCATTGCTTCAGAATCAGTCCATTGCTAACCTCTGAATGGCATGCAAACATACACACCCTGTTTTACTTATATGCCTTATGTAAGTGCTGTGAAAGTCTTTGCTGGAAAATAAAAATATTCCTGTTTTATGAATTCCTGTTCTTAGGGTATTTCCAGCATTCTAACAATATAAGGCTGTTTTATTGTTTTCAGAAGTTATTGCATAAAGTTCTAGGATGCAGAAATCAATACATTTAGAGTCCTGAATATTTCCAGACTTGTAAAAAAAATTGTCAAAATGAGTTAAATACCTAGGAAAAGATACAATTCAAGAAACTCTTTATTCAGAAGCAAGGAAGAGGGAAAGCAGGTGATAGTTATTATCAATATAATGGACTAATATTTAGTTGGAAAAATGAATTATATGATATCATTAAAATATTAAAAATTATAATAAATAGCAGTCCTAAATTTATCAGCTGTTGCGATTACCTTGAAAATTTAGAAAGGTCTTAAACTACCAATTGTTTATTATGTGTCAATCCAAATATTCTTCAGTATCACTTTTTAGCAGTTTAGCAATTTTTAGCATTAAACTCTGAGTGAATGCTGCCGTATCAGACCCCATAGATTGAGTGGAAAGCATTATCTTTAGCTATATTCATATATTTTATGACTATTATGACCACTCTGAATACATGTATGGTTCCAGTTGATTGATATATCCTAGGATACCTAAAAATGTTGAGTCCCCTCTCTGTATAACAAATACTTCATTTAAGAAGACGCATTATCCATATATTGATTTATAACCTTTCAGCCGTGCTTTATGAAAGAACTCATGGCACACATAGACAAAGGTACTATTTGTAAGGCTCAATGATACAAACAAAGGAGTTGGCTTGCAACTGAATGTGACTGGCACAGGGGCTCTGGCCACCCCAGGTTCCTGAAGAGCTCAACATGCCAGCACATCTGTAAACTATTAGCTGGGACACTACTGGGAAGTTCTGCTCAGAAAAGTCGTACATAGTACACAATTTCTTTTCAAAAAGATAGTCTTGCTAATGCATCAAAAATAAAGTCTGCCTGCTCAACCTGCTCAGTAGGGTAGCTAGTTCCCCACGTCTTTATATCCTTTACAGTCATCTAGAGGGTACTTCTGAATATCACACAGATGATCCAATTAATTGTGTAGCAGTTGTAGCAAATAGAGACAAATCAATGAGGCAATGTTCAACTCAGTAGCCACATGTAAACATGAATATATATTTAGAATAACTAGGTGCTTGGCTACTTTTTAGATTGCAATATTCGTGTGGAGAATGTAGTTCCAAATGTATAGCTGCTAATACGTATGTACATGTTAGTAATGAAAAACTACATATTTTTCTCATCTTAGAAGCACTTTGTTTTTCAATTTGCCAAACATCTTTTCATTTATTACCTCAAAAGCAAGACTGAAATTACTAGCTTCAGGATCACTTTGGTAAGATGGATAAAATGAAAACAAAACAAAACAAAAAAGAGATTTAGTTAGGAATGCTTTTGGTTGTAAGTAATAAATATTGAACTACAGGTGGTTTAAATACTAGGGTTTTTAAAATCTTTTTTCATACATGAAGTCTGGAAGTGAGGTGCTGTCGGCTCAATGTTGCCATGGCTCTAGATTTATACCTTTGGGGTTTCCTTCCAAATCCTCACATAGTTAACACACACTGCAAGCAGAAGCGTGCTGGGAAGGAAAGATCCCTTCTTTCTGCAACACTTTGTTCTTTCAGGAAAGAAAAAAGTTCCCAAATGCACTCAGCAGATTTACATCTCGTTAAGTGAAACTGTGTCACATGCCTACTTTCCTGAACCCAATCACTAACAAAGAGGACTGGGATTATCATGGTTGTTTTATACCAATTGTAATTCATCCCCTGGACCTGAGAGAGGATCAGATCCCACTGAGAGCTCTGCTGACCATCCAAATATCTGAACAATATTGGGATTCTGTTAGCAGAGAATGGGGGTTGGCAGGCAGAGCTGTCTGCCACTATAACCTATGCACATCCTAAATTTTTGTTTCCTGTAATATGCAAAAGTGAATAACTGCTATTTAACGCTTCTTATGTGTGTCTTGTTTTCTAGAGAAATACTCAACCCTTTGCTTCAGTAAGACTATACATATTCAACTAAACAGAGAAGTAATTTAGTATTACACCCAAAGTAAGTATAAAGATTCCAGACCATCCATGGAGGAAGCACACAAATCAGATGTAGTGTTTTGCAAACAATCTGCAAGATACAACTTAAGGAACATACGAAGAGGAAAAATATAGAGCGCTAGTGGTCTCACTGGAAATGTAAAACAACTATGTCTTGAGAAGGAAGAAAAGTATTATGGAAAATATTAAGAATATTCAAATAAGGAAAACAGGGCCCTCTAAAGAGTTAAAAGTAGAAAGTTAACAATGGCATTTTCAAAATTTATAGAAATATGCTTCACTGAGATGTGGTAGATGTGTGGTGGTTGAGAATTTTGATTGAGTAAGCATAATCTACCACTTCTTTCCTTTTGAAATTAGAAAGTATCTTGTCTCTGTCAACCAGAAAGGTTTTCATCTCTTCTTCGCTTTTCTATCCCCTTAGCCTTCATCTCAACTTCAAAGCAAGACTATAGTGAGGTAAACAACCTTCTAAAATATGTAAATTATCCTAATTGGGGTATGGTACATCTATTAATATAACCTTTAAAAATGTCTACTTGCTGTGCTTGGTTTAAAAACATCTAAGTACAGATACAGGTCTCTCTCTCTCTCTCTCTCTCTCTCTCTCTCTCTCTATATATATATATATATATATATGTATGTGTATATATATCTATATATGTATGCATATATATATATTTGGTCTTATTTTAGGCTGAAACATTAAGGAAACTTCATGTCTCTTGGGTGCTTTGTATGACATTACACGTAAGTATGGGGTGAGTATAAAGTTCTCCCAAACATTTAAAATTACTTCAATACAGCTTCTTAACTTGCTTTTGGATAAAACGATTTGCAACAAGATTTTTACTGAGCGAATATTCTTTCTGCCTACATAAGTGACAGGATAGACATTTACCAATATTTCATGTGATATGTCTTCTCAATACCTGTCTTCTTGATTGGATACTGTCAATAGTAAAAGCTTAGTCATACCATATTTGGTGAATACTGCTTGCTACACTGGTATGTTGGGCTCAAGAAGCTAAGAAGCCCACATAAATAAAGCCTCTTAAAGAGATAACCATATATTCAAATCTAAATGTTAGAGTGGAAAACTTAAAATCACTAGATTTTTAATTAATTAAATATCTGTATTGAAATGCATACTGCATAAGACAGAAGCATTGAATATAGAAAGCTTACCCTCAGAAGAGCTAAAATGAATCATCATGATATATTAGAACTATGTTTTTTATTAGTTGGTTTAAAAGGGGAAGTCTCTTACAAGAACTTGGTCCAATGCAGAGCATAATTCAGTTTTAAGTTACACATATTTTCGCTGTGTAAAGGATACTCTGAAAACAATAATAATAGTATCCAATAAAAATGTCTTTTTGATTTCATTTCTAGCTTTTAAGAACACAGAGGTAAAGTTATAGGTTTACCTGATTAATTACGCTTTTGGTTTCATGTGCAAACTTTGATTCATAAATGGAATACAAATCAACAGTGTGTTTTTGAAAAATCGATTTAGCAATTTTCTTAAATTCATTCATTTTTTAATTTCTTAATTGTGGTAGGCAGAAAGATGGCCCCTCAAATATATCCGACCCTAATCCCCAGAACCTGTGAATATGATGAATTATTACTCCTGTGACTGTGTTATGCCATAGGCAGATTATCCAGGTGAGCTTAATCTAATCACATGAGTCTTGTAAAGCAGATAGCTTTTTCTGGCTGGTGGCAGAAGGGGAAGTCGGAGAGATATAAAGCATGTGAAGCTGCAAACAATCCCATCAAATAGTCAGCAAGGATATGAGGACCTCATTCCTACAATCAAATGGAATTGAATTCTGCCAAAAACCTGAATGAGATGGATGAAGACTGTACCCCAGGGGCTCCAGATCTGAGGCCAGGACAGTCACTATCTTGATTTCTGTCTCCTTAGATCCAAAGCATAATATTCAGCCAAGCCCGCCTGGACTTCTGACCTACAGAACTGTGATAGAACAAATGAATGGGTGTTACTTTAAGCCTCTAAGTTTGTGGTAATTTGTTATGCAGCAATAGGAAACTAATACATTAATATTGAGGTTTTCATTTTTTAAAAAATATTTTTAACTGTCAACTAATTTCCCACAAGGGCTAAGTGCTATAAATACAGTGTATATTAAGTAGACTGGATCTAGCAGACTCTTTCAGACTGACTTTTAGTATAGGTACTTCCTTTTGAATTTTAAGACATTTTGATATACTACATCAATTTGCCTATGTTTTTTTCTAGAAATAAAATTGTTATCATTATTTATTAAATTAGTTACTTCATAGAAAGGTATATCTAGAAGTTAGGAGACCTGGGTTCAAGCCCTATCTCCATAATGAATCTACCTCTATAATTTGGACAATATTGGTATTTCTATCTAATTTTGAAACTAACATTCCTAGATGAATGCAAGGTGATTACTATTATTTTTTTGGAGAAGTAGACCCTTTCTCACATTACAAGTGTTAGCTGCAGTGCCCATGGGCTAGCTCAACAATGGTGATAGCAATAAACATAATGTTTCATTCCTTATGTCAGCCACTTAACACAGTCAATCATTTTTATTGGATACAATGATTGCAGAGTGATATCAACCAAAAGTATTAGCAATGACAATCACTTTTTGTATCATTATACAAGAACTCTTCTATAAAGGATGTATTCACAATTTCTTAAGGAATGTATCTTAAGAAAAAACCATCAGCCTTCTTAACAGCCATCAAGTAGATACATTCTTTGCAAGACTGACATTATGTGATCAAATGTGTTGCTGCTGGTAGATAGGGACTTGGAGAGTATGTAAAAATAATGTCCCCAGATGTGTATGTCTTAATGTGCATTTAGTACTAAAATGACCTTTGAATGAGGGCTTAATAGATATTAACTTTCTAGGAAGATGAAAATAAGGTCAAATAATGATGATCTACAAGTCCCCAAAATGGATACTTACGTTTCATTATACATATGAGTTTCCCCCAATCTTTTGTTTGCGTTTTTAGTCACCCAAAGGCTAAAATGACATTCTCAGCTTAAACATGGTATTCAAGTATAAAACCTTTAAAAACTATCTTCCTCTTAAAAATAGTTTCTCCTACTCAAGGGTAAAATTGAATTTAGTCCAAATCAGCCTAAGAAATCAAGTTTTATATTTGGCTCTAAAACAGCTATCATATCTTCATCAAATTTATGACTATTTCGCCCAGTTGTTAAGAATAGGCTATGGTCTTAGATTGGATGCCTACATAGACTCCTTAGAGTTTTTCCTGCTCATTGTCTATAGAACAGAAATCTTTTCTTAAAATTTCTGCTCTTTATTTTTTAAATTGAATTATAGTTGATTTACAATGTGTTAATTTTTGCTGTACAGAAAAGCAATTCAGTTATATATATATATTCTATTTTTGAATATTCTTTTCCATTATGGTTTATTGTAGGGTATTGAATATAGTTCCCTGTGCTATACAGTAGAAGGACCTTGTTGTTTATCCATTCTATATATAATAGCTTATATCTGCTAACTCCAACCTCCCGCTCCATCCCTTCCCCAATCCCCTCCCCCTTGGCAACCATAAGTCTGTTCTCTATATCTGTGAGTCTGTTTCTGTTTCGTAGATGGTCATTTGTGTCATATTTTAGACTCCACATGTAAGTAATATACAGAACATAAATCTCAGCAGAGACACATGCCTTGCAAATGAAAGGTTACAAGGTGTTATAAGGTAAGTGAGTGTGAGGAATGGTGAAAATTCATCCAAACTGTTTGTAAAATCATGTGCCCTATTTATTGTTGATTCCTTAATAGTTTCATATTCATGTGGAAATGATATTTTTTCTAATAGATCATACATAAAAATTGAAAATCTTTTATCAATTTATTTCAGTACAAACTTATTTCTGTGTAAAATTTCAATATTACAAACATGTATTTGAAAGAAGTATTATTCAAATAAAGCATTTTGGAACTCAGATTGTAGTGGATGCTGTCTGGTGGGTGGGCACTGCCTAGGTTCCCCTTTAGGACTGAAGCACTAATCATTATCCAGCTACCAGAAGTGTTGCCTGTTGACAGCGCACAGCCAAGCTCCTTATCAGGAATTACCCTTGGTCAAAGTGAGCTGTCTTGCTTATGATTTATGCTCACCTCCAGGAGCAACCCTCATCTCATGCCTGGTTAATACTAAACTTCAAAACTCCCAGACCCTTGTCTTAATTCTGGACGTTTATTAAAGATCAGCACAGTTTCAGAGCTCTACATTGGATCAGCTGAGGCTTCTGTTGGCTGTACTGAAGTTAAACTTCATCTGACCAGTCTTGCTTCCCTCACTTTATTACAGGTGTTGTCCCTGGGAACACTCCCCTATAAATGACGTGCATGTGAATTTCCACCTCCGAATCTACTACAGAAAAACTTGACTAACAATGATTGAAAATAGGAGTGGTCCTGGAAAGCAGATATTAAAGGGGAATTTTGGACCTAGATCACTTCCTGATGCCTGGCAACGAGGACCTCATGATAGGAATAGATGGTATAATGACAGCTCTTGGCATACAGTAGCACTAAAACTATTAACTTTTGTACTGGTGGTGAACTGGGATGACTTATTTAGCTATAGATGAATAACTAACCTGCCAGCAACAGAGCAAGGCTGAGTCCCCAGCATGGCACAACTCCTTGAGAAGACCAACAACCAGTCTATAATAGATGATTACATTGAATCCTTTCTATCCTAAAAGTGAGAGTGAGTCATCCGGGCAGAAGTTGAAATTCTAAGTATAGATTGTCTTTCCTGCTTCTAAGTTTTGGAAGAACCACTAACTGAGGTCTTAAAGGATGTTTGACTCACCAACACAGGGTCCTCCAAAGCACTGCACTGATACAAAGGACACACTTTATAGTTAGGAAAGGATGGAAGTTAACAAATGCCTATGGGATCTATTGGTGTCATAGCACCCAGAAATTGTCACTCTGACAGACTCATCTGACTTTTGAATTTGCAAATGGGGTGCTAAGTTGGAGATGATACTGTACAAGGCTAGGTGTCTTCCTACAGGATGCAGTAAATGCCCTACATGAATGACTATGATATGGTGTTGGGTCTTCAATAGGTAGAATACACGGATCTGGAAGCGGAGGAGCGAAAGCAGGAGTAGCTCTGCTCACTGTCACTCACTGTGATGTATTTGGAGAATTTGTCCTTCCTGTCCCCACAAATTAGCCTTTGTGGATCTAGATGTCCTGGGTTCTAGAGGGAAATACTTCCACTAGAGGATAAAGCAAAATTTCCACTAAACGTAAGCTATGGCTGCCACTCAGTCACTTTTGATTCTTTGATCTAAGAGACCAGCAGTGATGAAAAGAATCACCCTCTTGATAGGGGCAATATATGAAACAGTGGGGCATCTCTTGCTAACCCCCTACCCAGTTTTAATGGCAATACATCACAGAAGTAACCATGGCTTGACAAGCATAGTGAACAGTGACTTATATTCCTCATGGTTGAGGGTCTGGATTAACCCAGTAGGTAAGCTGCCTAGACAGGAAGATGAAGGTCCAGAGAATATAGATAAAATGGATAGTGCAGCATACTCCAAGAGCAACTGCAGAGGTGGAGCTGCAGTTTGTCCCACTGATCTTGTAAGTTCACTTAGGAAAAGAAATCAACTAGTAGAGGGGGTGTTTCCAAATTGGATGACAGTGCTACCTGAAGCAGGTGGATCTGTGTCGTGCAAGGTACGGATTGAAGAGAATCCATGGTGCACCATCTAGATCTACCCTTTAGCATTAAGTGCTTATTCTTCCAGCATGGCTAATTAATGTCTCACAGCTAAGTCCCTCTCAAGGAATTGCCCCCTGGTCAAAGGGAGCTGCATAACTCAAGGTCATGTCCCACTCCTACAGGCAGCATATAGCCAATGACAGGTCCATGGGGGAATACAAAGGCCTGCCCATCATTCTCCCAAATTTGGACATATATGAAATATCATAATGGCTTTAGAGTGCCCCATAACATAAAAGGATTGCAACTGCAATGCAGTTCCAATTTTTCATCTACCCAATCCTGTCTTTGTTCTTAAGAGCACACTCCAATAAACTTGCTGAATATAAATCTCTATCTCTGAGTTGGTATCCTGGAGATGCTGACCTATATGTTGAAGTTACTACAACTTATAGAAAAGAAAACGTCCCCTGAATTTCTTCAGCAAAAAATGAGATTTCACAAATCACTTTGATGATAATACCATAAGCGTAAATGAAATACTAAAAACACTGTAAGAAATAAGCAAGAATGGGGCTCAATTCCATGTGAAAATTTATAAGCCAGGATCAATATCTGAAACACTCTATTATTTTATAAATATATTACAGATTTTTTAGAAAATCACACAGGTTGTGACTATTTTAAAGGGTTTACCATCCAAATGTCCAATAATATATCAATAATGTCTGTACAATAATTTCAACAAAGCTGTCCCCAGTGTGTAATACACATAGACTGTGCCTAAATAATATACCCAGTCATTTGCTTCTAGCCTCTTCAGCTGAGTCTTCCTTTCCACTTAGATATTTTTCCCTTTCTTGTCCTTTCACCTCCCATGCACACCTATAAAATCATATGCTTACCCCATATTGTAAGGAAAGTGGCAATATCCTGTACTTTACAAATTTGTTATTATTTTAAATATTTTAATGTGAAAATATTTTATTTTTGAAGACAATGATATGGAAAACCATAGTTCATTAAATAAATCACTATATTTTATATCACTATATTTAAATCACTATATTTTATATCACAATATATCACTATTTTTAATTCCAAACATATTCTCTCTGTCAGTGCAGAGTAGCCCAAAATAATATGGTTATTTGTGAAGGCATCCACATACATATTCTAATTATTATTTCCTAAGCCCTTTCATTTTTTTCCGGCACTTTATACATTTATGAGTATAATATGGAATGATTGTATTGACATTTACAGATAATAACAGTATCATTTATTACCAGTTCAATATGTTCTAAATACTGCTAAAATAAGTTTACATCATTGCCTCTTTCAATCCTCAGATAATCCTATCAAGTAGGTATTATTATTTCCACAATAAAATTGAATGAATAGACACAAGACTACTCACCTCTCCTATTCAATATTATACTATATAACTTAGGCAGCACAGGAGAATGTAAGAAATCAATAAAAAGTTAGGAAGGAAAAAATTAAACTTTCATTATTCATAGATGATATGATTATTCACAAGAGAATTGGCAGAAAAATTATTAGAGCTAATTAAGAGTTGAACAATGAAGGATGATCAATACAAAAAAAAATCTATTGTGTTCCTATAAACAATGAAAATAGCAAGAAAATATCATTTTAAAAGTTATTGGTTCTGGACTTCTGGCTTCTGGACACTTGAGATGTAATAGGTAATTTTTTTTTTATTCTTTCAAAGTTTTCTTTAGAAACCAAACATATCAACAAGGGCAGGGAAAGAAAATACATAGTATCTTCAACAACACTTGCTGACAAAGAATCTCCATATATAAACCCCAAAATACGGGTGGATGTGGCCAAACCATTACAAGATCTGAGTAATAGAAGTTACAGGAAATGAAAAGGAATGTCTGATGAGTCCCATGAGCCACAGAACCTCTAGATCATAAATAAAAGTTACCTCTAGAAGTTAAGGCCCTCACATTGAACAGAATCCTGGCTTCAGATTCTTCGAAGCGTTGGCCAAAATTGGGGACTCACTTGTGGGTGCAAAAACTGAGTGGCTAAGGTCATTAAGTGGGGGGAAGGGAGATGGGGAACAGTTGTGGTCATATATGTCCTCCAGGTAAAATTACTTGATTCAGCAAATAAAATATTGTATGGAACATATTTACACTAAAAAAGAAAATGTTGTGTACTGGAAAATCAAATTATACCAGGCATCTATATTTTATCTGGCAACTCTACCTCCAGGGTTTCAGAAATATCTAGAAGTATAGAACCTCACCCTGAATTAATACTACTGGAGGTCAAAGAAAAATAAGCAGAGCAAGAACACTGGAGATAAAGAAGAGATAAATACTAGAGGGAATGAATGGGTCAAGAGATAGGAGATCCCCCCCAAATCTTGTAACTACAAAACATGTCATCTACAGATTGAACACCATCTTGAAACACAAGGTTTTCTGGAAAAGATAACCTCCCTGAATTAGACTTAGGTCAGAGATGGAGACATGGATACCCAAAAAAAAACATAATTTGAGAAGAGGTACCCCTAGAGTGGTGAAGCAGTGAAAGCTATTTTGATCCATCTCTGCATTCTCCACAGCAACCTCTTCATAAAAGTCATAGAAATTCTATTTTATTCAAACTAGGGAAAAATAAAATAAAATCACCACCAAAAAGTGTAGCCACAAAAGATGAAAACTAAATTCTAATATCCCAAAATGAGCTAAAAAAAATTAAGAACACAGAAGACTGAAATAACAACAACAAAAAGAAACAGAAAAGCTCAGAAACTGAATGGTTATACAATAAGTTTAAAAAAAAAAAAAAAAGAACTGACAGTTCTCAAGCAAGAGTAAGAAAAAAAATCTTCAGAAAGGATGATGGAATTAAAAGGTACATAGTCAAAGAAAAATACACTGTAAGGTAAATAAATGAAGTATAGGAAGGTGCAAAGGATAAAATAGAAAGAAAAAAAAGGAAAGTGAAAAGATTAAGAAAATTATACACACACACACACACGTGCATGCGCGCGCGCACACACACACACACACACACAGAGAAAACAGGAGTCACCAAAGAATGAAATCAAAGAAAAGAACAGAAAAATATTTAAACCCTTAACTCAATAAAATTTTCTTGAAATAAAAGAGCACTCATTCCACATATTAAAAACCAAAATCAACTTAAAACATAAAGGAGACATATGCCAGTAAAAGTATCACTTTTTAAAAACTGAGGTATAATTTATATATGATAAAATGCATAAATTTTAAGCGTGCAGTTGTTTTAGTTTTGACAATTGTATAAAGCCATGTAAGCAGCACCCCAATTAAGATATGCATTTATAGAACCCAAATAATCACCCCCAACATAAGATTCTACTGTTTTGATTTTATTAACATAGATTAGTTTTCCCTTTTGTAGAACTTCATGTAAATGGAAACACAAGGTATACAATGTCTGCCTTCTTTGATTGCACAGAGCGTTTCTGAGATGAATCAATGTTATTGCTTGTGTCAGCAGCTTATTCTCTTTTATTGCGTTACACTTTATGAATACATCCAGTGTGTTTACCCATTAATCTGTTGATGGATATTTGTCTTTTTTCCTGCTTCTCAGCTATTAAGAATAAAGCTGTTATCAATATTCATATACAAGACATTTTGTAGACATAAATTTTCTATTTCTTTTGGATAAATACTTAGAGGAGTGGGATTGCTGGATCATAGAGTATGTCATTTAAAAACAATTGCCAAACTGTTTCTACAATGTTTGAACCATTTTATATTCCCACCAGCAATGCATGAGAATTCTACTTGCTCCAAAGTCTCTCCGGCAATTGGTATTGCCAATCTTTTCTATTTTAGTTATTCTAGTTTGTGAAGAAGAATCTTAGAGAGTTTTAATTTGCATTTCCCTAAAGTTGAATGTACTTTTATGTGCTTATTGGTCAGATATTATCAATGAAACAAAAATCTAATTCTTGAAAAAAATCAATAATAAAATTGATATCAAGACTGACAAAGAAAAAATAAAACAAAATACAATATCATAAATGAACAGAATGTCCAATATTCAGACACCTGCAGACATCAAAAGGATAATAAGATACTGCTAAAAACAACTCTAGACAAATACATTCGACAAATTAAATGGAGTGGAACAATTCCTTGACAGGCACATATTATCAACTTAACCAATATGAAATAATTTGAATAGCCCTATCACTATTAAAGACATTTCATTCATAATTTTAAAACTCCCAAAAGAAAATTTCCAGGCCTAGATGACATGAGAAAATTCTCATGAGAAAATTCTCATGAGAAAATTCTTCTAAAATTTAAAGAAAAATTCTTTAAATTCTTTAAAAATTCTTCTAAAATTCTTCTAAAATATAAAGATTTAACACTGATTCCACAAAATTTCTTCAAGAAAACAGATGTGAGAACACTTTCTAATTCATATTATGAAGTCAGTATTACCCTGATAACAAAACCCCAGACAACAGTGCAAAAAAATAAAAAGAAAAAAGAAAATTACATACAAATGTCCCTCATGAATACAGATGTGAAAATCCTTAACAAAATGTTAGTCCTTGAAATTCAGCAATATAGAAATATATTAATCTTCATGACTAGTCTAAATTGGGATATGCTTTATGTAAAATCTGTACATAACGGTTTTGAAGACTGAGTACAAAAAAAGAATATAAAATATCTCATTAACAGTATATATTTATTACATCCTGAAATTGTATTATTTGGATATATTGGGTTAAATAAACCATATTATTAAAACTAAAAAAGTATATTAATCAACTATGATCAACTATTCAAATAGTATTTATTTAAGGGATGCAAGCTTATTCAATATTTAAAAATTGATCAATGTAATCCATTATATTAATAGGTTAAAAAAGAAAAAAGAAACACATGATTATATTGATTGATGCAGAAAAGCATTTGACAAAATTCAACACTAATTCATGATTTAAAAACCAGGAATAGAGGTGAATTTCCTCAATGTGATAAAGATCATCTAAAAAATGCTTACAACTAAAATCATACTTTATGTTGAAATACTGAATGTTTTCCTTCTAAGATTAACAATATGGCAAGAATGTTTGTCCCCACCATTCCTTTTAAAAGTTTGGAAGCTCTAGCCAGAACAATAATACAAAAAAATTAAATAAGAAGCATAATGGTCAGAAAAGAATGAAGATAATTGTCCCTATTTATAGATGACATGATTGTGTATGCTGAACTCAAAAGGACTCTACAAAAATCCTCCTAGAACTAATAAGTGAGTTAGGGTAGGTAAAAGGTTACAAGAGCAATATACTGTATTTCTGTATACTAGCAATAACACAGAAATTTAAAATACAATACCATTTAAAATCACTCAAAAAACCCAAAATATCCAGGTATATATCTAGAAAAACATGTACAAGATTTGTATGATGAAAACTATAAAATGTTGAGAAAGAAATCAAAGATGATCCAAATGAATGGAGAGACGTACCACATTCATGAATTGGAAGACTCAATACAGTGAAGATGCCGAACTATTCCTCATTACAGGCTTAAAGTACAGTTAAAATAATCACTATCCAAATCCTAGCAAGATTTTTTTCATAGATATAGACAAGATTATTATAAAATTTATATGGAAAGGTAAAGAAATTAAAGTAACCAAAGCAACCTTGAAAAAGAAGAATAAAGTGAGAGGAATGACTGTATTGATTTAATAGTTACAGTAATCAAGACAGTGTAGTATTGGCAGAGAGAGAAACACATAGATTAATGGATCATAATAATGAACTCAGAAAAAATGCCATACAAATATGTCCAACTGATTTTTGACAAAGGTACAAAAGCAATTAAGTTGGGAGAGTCTTTTCAAGAAATGTTATGAGAGCAACTGAATATCCATAGGCAAAAAATAAACCTGGACCTAAACCCTACACATTACATGAATATATTCAAAATGGATCATAGACTTAAACATAAAACATAAAACTATAGAACTTTTAGAAGACAGTATAGGAGAAAAATCTTTGGGAACAAGGACCTGGTAAAAAGTTCTTAGATGACACCAAAAGCATGATCCATAAAATTTAAAAAAATGAATAAATTGGACTTCATCCAAATTAGATATTTTGTTCTTTGAAAGACTCTGCCAAACTACTTTCAGAGTGGCTGCACAATTTTATATCCTACCAGAAATGTGTGATAGATCCAGTTTTTCCACATCCTCACCAGCTTTGGTGTGCCATTTTTTTTTTTTTAATTTTAGCTGCCGTAATAGGTATGTAATAATATCTCATCAGGTACTTAATTTGCACTTTCCTAATGTCTGATGATGTTGGGAATGTTTTTCATGTGCTTTTTTTGTCATCTGTATATCCTCTTCGGTGAAATGTCTCTCATGTCTTTCGCCCATTTTCTAATTGTACTTTTTTTCTTTTTTTGGCCATGCCACGTGGCAGGCAGGATCTTAGTTCCCAACCGGGGATTGAAGCTGCATCCCCTGCAGTGGAAGTGTGGAGTCTTAACCACTGGACCACCAGGGAAGTCCCTGTATTGCTTGTTTTTATACTATTTGAATTTTTATTTTTTTTATATATCCTAAATATAAGTTCTTTGTCAGACTTGTGGTTTGAAAGTATTTTCTCCCACTGTGCAGATTGTCTTTTCATCCCTTCAGCAGGGTCTTTCACAGAACAAAATATCTAGTTCAGATAAAGTCATTGATTTCCACTACTCTGTCTTCTAATTCACTGATCCATTCCTCTGTATCATGTAATGTACTATTGATTCCTTCTAGTGTATTTTTTATTTCAGTTATTGTATTCTTCAGCTTGGTTAACTCTTTATACTTTCTCTTTGTTAAAATTCCACTGTGTTCATCCACTCTTCTCCTGATTTCTTTGACCATCTTTATGATCATGATCATTACATTGAACTCTTTATCCTGTAGACTGCTTATCCTCGCTGTTTAGTTCTTTTTCTAAGGTTTTGTCTTGTTCCTTCATTTGGAACAGATTCCCATTTCCTCATTTTGTCTAATTCCCTGTGTTGATTTCTATGTATTAGGTAGGTCGGTTACATTTCCTGATCTTAGAGAAACAGCCTTATGTAGGAGACATCCTAGGGGACCAAGGAGCACACTCACCTCTAGTCACCAGAGCTATATGCTCTAGTGGCACCCCCTATGTGGGCTTCATGGGACCGTCTGTTATTGATGGGCTGACTACTGTGGGCACACAGGTAGACAGGACTGGCCCCCAGTCCAGTTGGCTGCCAGGCCCTGCCTTGGGTGGTGGCTGACAGCCTGCTGTTGGGCGGGGCTGGATCCCTACATGGCTGACCTCATGGCCTGAGGGGTCCCGGGACTGGTATTGGTACACTGGTGGGCAGGTAATCCTCTGGCACTAATAGGCTAGAGAGAAGACTCTAAAATGGCAAGTTGCCAGGGCCAGTGTCCTTATAGTAGAATAAGCTCCCAGAAACGTCTGCTGCCAGCATCTATGTTCCCAAAGGGAGTCCCAGTTGCCTCCTGCCTCTCTGGTAGGCTCTCCAAGGTCAGTAAGTGGGTCTGACCCAGGCTCCTTTCAAATTACTGCCTCTGCACTGGGACTCAGAGTGTGTGAGATTTTTGCACACAGCATTTAAGAGAGAAGTTCCTGCTTCAGACAGTACTCCAGCTCTCCCATACAGGAGCCCCACTGATCTTCAAAGCCAGATGTTCTAGGGGCTCATCTTCCTGTTGCATGAGTCCTGGGCTGGGGAGGCTCAGCGTGGGGCTCAGACCCCTCACTCCTTGGGGAGAACCTCTGCAATTGTAATTACCCTCCTGTTTGTGGGTTGCCCACCTGGGGGTGTGGGTCTTTATCATATCACCTCTCTAACCTGCAAATATCCATCTCATTGCAGTCCTTCTTTATAGCTTTCGTTGTGGAAAATCTTTTCTGCTAATCTTCAGGTCATTCTCATCATTGAGAGTTTCTCTGTAAATAGTTGTAGTTTCGGTGAGCTCAGGGTCTTCCTACTCTGTCATCTTGGCCACACATTCTGTCTTTTATGAGTTTCTTGGGAAAAGAGTCAAAGGGTCATGGAAAATTTGAAATTATCAGTGAAAGAAGAGACGAAAAAGTGATAAAAGGAAGGCAAGACTGACATGGTTTGGATGATTTCAGTGAAAATCTGTATTCCAACCACCTGTACTTCATTAAGTGCCCAAAAAATATTGAATTATTGAACACTGGCTTTGGGCACTCTGGTAGGTGCTAACGTTGAGTTAAAACCGCATACGCTGCCTGCTCCCATGTGGCTCACAGTCCACACCAGCCATGGAAACACTGGATAGTTACAGATTATTTAGTAATTAGTGTGTTATTTAGATTAGTGTGATGGAAGTTAGCCCAGCGGGCACTGGGAATACTTAGGGGCCTACCTTTGCCTTGCTGTTAGTGTGAAGACTCACTCGGGTCGCCTCGAAAATCAGCGAGACAACAAATTTCCATTTCCTAGCTAAAGCTGCCTTTAACGTCCTCATTTATCATCCTCTGTACAAAGCAGTTCTGGTTTATAGTTGAAACTATTAGCTGTTTGAGAACCCATAAGCACCCTAAAAGGTATCACAGCTCGATCAAGTTCACCACTTTAAAAAACGGATAAGGCAGTCATTGTACCGCAGGGTATGCATTGAATATCATGGATGAAATGTTCTAAATCAAGATAGTCACCTACTTTTGCTACATTCTCACCATTCTGACTAAATATTTATTCTCATAACAAACATTTATTGAGCCCATAAATTGGGCTGGTAGCTGCAGATATAGCAATAAATAGTAAGCAGTTTGCCTTCAAAGATCTCAGTCTACTGGGGGAGGTAGGCAGGGGAATGAATGATTTTCATATGTGGAAACACGTTATGAGGAATAAAGGGAACAGCTCTCTCGGTTTAGAATAAATCTTATCCTTAGGAATGCTTGGAGGGTTGCAGAGTATCATTTCTCAACTGCTTTTTGTCTCATTTTACTTCAAAGACCTTCCAAAGAAGAACATTTTAAAAATTCCGTCATTTGAATTGGGCTCTTGGTTTTGTGGAACTGGGCAGCAATTACAAGAATATGTTTCTTATAACATTAGAGATAAATGCCATTTTGGATAAAAGTTTAAATCAAAACCCTGATAGCGCAAGAGACAACTAAATATGAGAGCAAACAGCTGACACTTTAAATAAAATGGGAATATATCCAAATGTCAAGACAGTATTGATGATTTTAGCAATTAAAAGAGCAGTAGCACTCTACACATTTTGCAAAAGAGCAAGTTCAGCTTTGCCTCAATTAACCCAGATTTCAATTCAAGGGCAGAACGAGCATAAGCCAAATGGATCTTCCACAAACACCACAGTGAAAATGTAGCATATTAGATCTGCTCACCTTTTCTTTTTTTAAAGTTCTGGTCATATTTTTTAAAGCCCGTTTTTAAAACTGTCGCTTAATTTATAGCTGCAAATTTCTCCACCTGACGATCCAGATGTCACTAATTAAAAACTTAAAATGAAATGTGAAAAATATAGAATTATCAGTGCAGAAAAATGGAAAATAAAGAGTGACTTTGCTTTTTCAAAATAACAAAGGGCAGAATGAAAATGAGTTTGTTCTGCCCTTGTACCCCGACGCATAATAAGAGATTGAGGGGACAAACTCAATGAAATTAAAGGGCAAGATACTTAAAATGAATGGACATAGTTATTTGTCCAGCATGTATAATAACATTTTAGCACTCTCAGTTACTAGAGGTCATAGAAAACAAATAAAAGATACCTGGGATTCAAAAAGAATAGAATAATTTTCTAAGTAATGAAAACATGTATGGCGAAGATAATGGCATAATTAATTATACTGCTGTACTTCAGGGAGCATTAAATAAATCATCTAACAAAAGTCACCCCGTCAGTAATTAAATGCAATAAGGGTTCTCTACATGTCTTTGAAATCTTCAGAATTTTCTATTGCTTTCAGTGAAGAAGTAACTAGACCTCTCTGACTTGTTAGCCCATAAAATATGTCCCTATATTTTTGGGGGGCAAAGTGGGTTTGGAATCAACAGTTGAATACCAAAGTAAAACATGCTGAAATATTGGCTTGAAGTTAGATTTTGATTTAAATGTATGTTCTTCCATGCCCTATTTTAATAATTTTCAGAGAGTCACAAATTCTCTGGGCCATAGTTTTCCTATTTGTAAAATGGGTTCACTGAGACTTACTACTTCCTTCTGGGGACTGGGCAGACACACTGCAGTTTTACCTTTATATGCTAACTCAACAGGGCACATAGGCCTGAATAGGACCTGTAGCCCAGAAATAGTCTCAATAACCCACCATTGCTCAAAGTAAAAAGCAAAGCACCTCTAATCATAATTCTGTATTAAATAATTATAGAAATGAAAAAAGAAACTTTAAGAAAGGAAATGTTCACTAATGCCTCTCGGTTCAGTGTAAGCCCCAGAGTGGTTTACTCCGTGAGCTTTAGAATCTCTTTCACTCCCTGAGCTTTAGAATCTCTTTCTCTTGGGGTCTGAGTATGAAGAACAATAATTTGACTTTTTATGTTAGGGTCAGGCTTTGATCATTCAGAGCTAAACTACTTGTTCCCCTAATTGGGCTACATGATGTTTCTACATTGAGCATTATGATTCTGTCATATTGTCTCAGCACAACTTCTTTTTGGTCCAGAAACTGTATTTCTTTTTATTAGGTAGTCAAATTCTCTGTGAAGCTGAAAAGTTGAAAGTCAAGGAAAAATAAATTGAAATGAAGAAAATAAATATGAAGGGGACAGGGGAAAACTTAAAAAGAAAATCAGTAACAGAGAAGCATAAATAATAATGCTAAGATATTATCTAAATGTGAAAAACACTCAAAAGTCTATCAAGGGGCTCTCCTTAAGAATTATCAACAAAAATTCATTGGCATATGAGGAAAACGTTGTTAAAATGAAAATCCATAATTTGTTTCACTGTCTCCAAAGACGATTTTGAGTAAATGTCAGAAACAGATATAAACCTCAACCAACAATTATTTGAATTGCTGAGGGAAATCAGGGAAAATCTGACAAAATTTCAAAATTGGCAGGGTCTAAACCCATAATAAGAAGAGAGCAGAATATCAGTACTACTTTCTACAATATTTGTAATCTCTTTAGGTCTTGGATATATATATTTTTTCTTACAAGAAGTAAAGTAACATTGCTCATGTTTACTATGCAATCTATGAAAAACTCTATAAACGCCAAAACTATTTCATGAGGCTTTAACAGAGGAGATGGTATTGAAATTCTGAATAGAAATGATTGGTACTTAGCATTTCTCTGGCATTAGCAGAAATGATTGGAATTTTTTCTTTTAATTAAAACTGTTAGCATGAAAGGATTTAAGGATGATCAAAAGAAATCCAACCAGCAAATTTCATTAGCCAAGAAAGTTACAGGAAAAGTAAAAGGCACTATTTGCTAGTGTTATAAGAAATGGATCTACATATCAGACATATTTGGAAAAGTTCTTATAAATATATTGACTCATTGTGAGCAAAATGTTGGATAAACTAAATTTCCACAAATTGTGAATAACCTAGAAAACTGGTGACCAAAATCTTTAAAGGAATATTTTGCTCTATTATTTCTCTGATCATGAATGCATATATTTTAGAAACCTGGTACTTAAGAAAATCAGATATTTTTCTTCTCTCCTTTTTAGTTTGTGTAAAAATAGTACCTAATGAGATGATAAAGAATTATGTTTATTGTAATCTAACTCAGTCACTCCAGGAAAAATCACAGGAAGTGCAAATGGTTATGAACTCACAGACCACAGTATGTAACCAAAGCAAGAACAGCCTGCTTCATACAGCACTAGCCATTTCTCTTGTCCTGTTATTAATACAATTTAAGTAGCAGACATGCGAAGAGTCTTTTAGAAATACTGAATCAGTACCTAGTGTCTAAACTGGTCTCTCTGAAATTAAAAAAAAAAGAGAGAGAGAGAGAGAGAGAAAATTCTTCCCTATGCTGTATAAGTTTCTGTTCAGGATAAAGACTTCAGTCCAAAGGCTTACATGTAGGTAAGCCTCAAGAGGTACTGGATGCATTGTTATGAAACATAGAATCAAAACTTGAGAAAGGACCACAGTGCCTTATTCCAACAAGCTTTGAAATACTGCTAACCACGGCTCAGCCCTCCCTAGCTGCACGCATCACTCCTGAATTCTACCAGCTCAGGAGCCCTGCAGAAGTCTCCTTAAATGTACTTCTTTAGAGCCCCACTGCTAATGAGCCATAGTTTTTCTTTACCTTCCATGACCACCAATAGAAAAAAACACGGAGCCACCTAGCACATGTCAAATACAATGGTGCTTTCCCAGCCCACCTGAATCTTTAAATTCTGCAAGGTACTTTGAGTTGAATAAGTCACCTTACTGCATTTTAATTTATCTCTCTAATAGCATATCTGCTACTAACATTTAGAGACTTTTCCAGAATGTTATAATTGCACTGGGAAGTTTTACCTGAAATTCCTAATTTTTCCTATTTTTCTTTTTCTTAACTTTCTCTTGTGATTTTTAGAAAACGATCAATATCCCTCTTTTCCACTTTCATTTACCTTTATAGTTTTCATGAATATCAAAAAAATTACTTCTCTAACCTTATGACTTTTAGAGACTCAGTACATAAAAATAACTATGAAGATTATTGTATTAATGAACCAGATGTGTGTATATCATATAATCTGCTTAATTTACACTGATTACACTGACTTTATCCATCCACCAATCATCTCTTTCTATATGTTGATGTTCACTTCTGATATACATGTTGTCACACTGATACACATATAGTTATGAGAGTGAATAAGAAATTTAATGACTGTCTGATTACAATTCACCTCTGTTGATTTTTTCTCTTGATACTAAGCCTCCTAGATGCAAAGTTTAAGGAAAACGTTCACCCGTCTTGTGACAGAAATATTTTAAGTTGACCCCATCAATTCTGAGTTTCTGATAGCTGTTTTTATTTTAACAGGAAAATAAGATTTGTTTTGAAGAAGAAGAGATATAAGCAAATAAGAGTTTATGGTAAGGGCTTCCCTGGTGCCGCCTGCCGATGCAGGGGACACGGGTTCGTGCCCCGGTCCGGGCAGATCCCACATGCCGTGGAGCGGCTGGGCCCGTGCGCCATGGCCGCTGAGCCTGCGCGTCCGGAGCCTGTGCTCTGCAACGGGAGAGGCCACAGCAGTGAGAGGCCCGCGTACCACCAAAAAAAAAAAAAAAAGTTTATGGTAATATAGCTGCAGATTTGTCCATTTCTTACTGGAATACGAAAAGGACTGGACCTTGCACTAAATGTGTATTTTGAGAGACAAAAGCAAGGACATCCAGCAGGATAGTATCTTTTCTCTACTGCATTCAGAGAACAAAGGGTCAGTGCAGTATAATTTATATTTGGAGATTCAATACTTTGGAACATTAATCCTCTGCCAATTCTATTCATATGCTAAGCCCTTACAATTGAAGTCATGTCTTCAATATGTTGATTCTCTAGAAACTAGAAAAGATTTTAGGCTCTTAGCAACTTTTGATCCATGAATAATTTTACACCTGTCAATGGCTTCCAAAATTGTACAAGTTTCTTCAGTTTTATGAGGTTTTCTTTTTGTGCTGCTATCCTGAGAGAAGTCAGTTTTTAGTGCTTTCACTACCTTCTCTGACACTGTAACTACTTATTTCTATAAATGATATCTGCTCATTTGCTTTCTGTAATATCCAGTTAGAAAAAAAATCCATAGCTTTATCTCTGAATTCCTGTCACTTTGTAGCCATATGCCTGGGAAGCCTGGATGGCTTTGTTGATTAGTTGCAAGCACAAGGTGCCAGACATGCTGATTCTGGATGTGCTGAAGATCTTCCAAATGCAGATGCATCTACCTCATCATCTAAAGGAGAAATGTAGTCCTTCCCTAAATTTAAACTGTAGGAATTTTCATTAATATACTGAAAATAATATATTATGCACATTACCACTTCAGGGCTATATTCATCATATTCTATATAAAGAACTAATACTATTAGTATATTAAATATCCCACATTAGAATTTTCATTTTATATTTAGAGAAACTGAGGCAAGGCTTCTATATATAAATTGAAGTATTCCTACTAGGTGCTAGGCACTCATGAGATAGGATATTAGATTAATGTATGTACAAACAGAAGCAACTTATTCTAATGGAATGTTAGAATGAATTCATCTGCTTTCTACAATGGGCACTGAAGTGGTGCCCTTCTATATTCTCTCTTTAGGTAAAGGCCCTCAAGCCCAGCTCCTGGGAATACTGGTTGCTGGGGACTCACAGCTGAGCTTCTCACTGAGCATTGCCCGAGGCCTCAGGGAACCGCATCGTCCAAGGCTGCATCCTTCCCAGGGGACAGGATGCAACTACCGACAGGCTGATGCAGGGAGTGAAAGACCCCAGCCCTTGCATTGCCTCGATTTGGCCCAACTCTGAAGGGCTATGCCTGCTCCATAGTCCTCAGAGAATGAGTTGAGGCTTCCTTTGCAAAAGCACTGCAGCTTCTCCCTCTGCCTTATTCTGCCTCCCTCCCTTCCTAGTAGGTGGGTCTCCCACAGCATGTCCCAGCAAGCCCCCTACACCTCAAAGCTTCAAAACCTTTTCCTTCACAGGAGTAATATTTAGTGGAAATGAGTTCAAAGAGAGCACCGAAGTGTCAAAAAGTCCTGAATATTTGACTCATTTTCCATGAATGATCTGTTCTGATTTAAAAGGCAAAACAAATCACTCTGTGATTTTCTTTAACTTCTGCTCATGCAATGGATGTCGAGGAAGACTTTTCCAATGGTCTAAATTGCTTGGCATTGCTAGGAAACAGACATGGAGAAAGTACTTCACGTTCTAAAAAAGGTAAAAGCAATGGGCTTCTACACCCCTGGCAGCCAATCCACCTCTGCTTCCTCACTCCAGTCCCACCGCTCCAGCCTATTTAAGCAGAAGCTTGAAGGTCTGAAAAGCAAACCTTGGTCTAGTTAGAGACGCCAGAGCTTTTCCCAAACTTCCACCTCCCCTGGGAGGTCCAAGAGACTCCCTTGTAGAGATAGGAGCTAATCACAAAAAAGAGAGACTGGCATCTCCTTCAATAGGACATTTTGATAGGAGACTTGCTAAATGGGCCCTCAGTGCCATGAACTTTGGGTTGGGAGAAGAGATTAAAAGAGGTTGAGCCAGAGTGGATTTTTCTGCAGTGAAGATTGATTTTGCCATGGTGATATTGCTGAAGGATCCTTCGAGGAAATGACACATACTCTATCAAAGAGCAAGCATGGGGGTGCCAGCCACATAGAGGGTATAATTGGAGAAATTTCAATAATCAACATGGGAGAACTTTCACACCAACAATTAAGTAAGAGATATTTACCTCTTTCTCCCCTCTGGTCAGCAATATACTGGAGAAGAAAGAATCCCAGAAGACGAGGGGAGAGATCAGAGACAAAGAAAGCATGGAAAAGCAGGTCATGGCCTCTTTCCAGTGCAAGTTGATGAATCAGGGAGGGAAGTTGATGGGGAGGATAATCAGTAAAGTGGAAAAGTGATTAAAGTTTTAATCTGTATTGAACTGGAATATTAATATCTGAAAGAGCTTGGAAATCTATGAGATCGGCCTGAGAAGTTTTTACAGAATGGGAAACGGAGATCACACACAGTCAAACGCA
This sequence comes from Pseudorca crassidens, assembly GCF_039906515.1. Classification (NCBI taxonomy): domain Eukaryota; kingdom Metazoa; phylum Chordata; class Mammalia; order Artiodactyla; family Delphinidae; genus Pseudorca; species Pseudorca crassidens. The sequence continues at coordinate 37,040,246 of NC_090308.1, forward strand.
ATGACTGGAGAAAACTAATGATGCTTCCACCCACTAGGAGTAAGATCAAGTGATTATATTTTATTGGAGAGGAATGATTAAATTAAAAACATTTACTGTCCTGTCTGATACACTAACTGAAGATACACTAACTGCAGGGCAATTATTTCTGTTTACTAAAGAATTTTCAGCTATGCATCTTTATTTCCAAATGTTCATATACTTAATTGGTGGGAAGCATGGTCATGAGTGAAAAATAAAAAAACCCACAAAGAAATTATCCTATTTATGTAAATAAAAATGCATGATTATGTGTTTGTATACATTTTCTATATTTATATCTCTCTCGCTCAGAAGTTTGAAACTAGAGGTTAACAGTGGTTTACCGTGGTTATTAGGATTACTTAGAGGTGAGGGGAGACTGAATTTTTACTTGTGTTGTTTCCACTTTTCATAACGCATTTAACTTTTGAAAGTAAAAAATATATATATAGGGGCTTCCCTGGTGGCGCAGTGGTTTAGAATCTGCCTGCTAATGCAGGGGACACGGGTTCGAGCCCTGGTCTGGGAGGATCCCACATGCCGCAGAGCAACTAGGCCCGTGAGCCACAACTACTGAGCCTGCGCGTCTGGAGCCTGTGCTCCGCAACAAGAGAGGCCGCGATAGTGAGTGGCCCCCGCTTGCCACAACTAGAGAAAGCCCTCGCACAGAAACGAAGACCCAACACAGCAAAAATTAATTAATTAATTAATAAACTCCTACCCCCAACATCTTAAAAATATATATATAAACTCAAATGCATAGATTCATCAGGCAGGCAGTAGTCTCTCTTCTGCATGCAGGTCTCTTCAGACATTGGCAAACATGTCATGACTTTCTAATCACTAGAGATGCTAATTAAGAATGGGCTCTATTGGGTATATAAATGAAAATCCAATAACAAAACATGCCTGACATCTCCATAGTGGTTCATGTTCTTTCCTATTCGCTTCTTACTTCCTGCTTACATTTGGTTTCACATACATTAATGTAGTAGATGTGGTCTTTGGAAACTGGCTAATCTGTGATTCCCTATTTTTAAATCATGAAAACAACTCTATAATTTTCCATGGTGGCAGTGGATATATAAATGTTTCCAGAGCAGCCCAGAAGAGTATCCACGTTGGATGTATGTGAGCACAAAGTGACAGAAGCATGGGTGTATGAGTGGGGCATCTTCTTGCCAGGTCTTTAATTCTACTAAAACGAATTTCTAAAGGGAGTTTGTGGCATTTTCTTCTCTGTATATTTTTCAAACTGGATATAGTTTTATCTGTCTGTGAGTGTTAGTCTAAGATCTTGTTCAAATGTCTTCCAAGAGACAATAATACTTTGTCATCAGTTCTAACAAACATAACTTAGGGAGATACATTTGGTGTTTTTGTGAACTGTAGGTATAACATAAAAGAATCTATAGCCCTCCTTTTGTTTGGTAAAACATTAAGTGTATTTCAAATATTGACTTCATAATCACAATTTCAGAAAGAGTATAAATTAGTTGTCTTATGTAATTTAAAAGTCTTAGCATGAGTGACATGTCAGCAAAATCTTTATAAGTAGAGGTGGGAATTCAAGACACTTCCAATGCAGCTGCACAAATAATAAAGTCAAAAGAAAAATTATCTATATAAGTGAAAAATCACCTTCTATTGCCATGCTAACCTAATGAAACAGATATGTGCCTTTCAATGCATTTTTCTCCATTTGGCTTAGTGGTTTGTTCTCATTTCAGTGTTTAATTGGTTGCATGCTTCTTAATGAACACGTCTTAATGAATATGTCTTTTCACCAAGCACTATTAATCTGGAAGAACTTAAAAGTTTCTATGAAGCACAGGTATTTTAAATCTGACAAATGTATCGAAAAGAAGTTACCCAAGTAGTTTGACCTCTTTCACTATTGTTTGAGGTTGTTAATCTCAAGAGTGAGAATAAAAATGAGAAGAGGGATCAAAGGTAAATGTTGAGAAGAGAGGAAAGAACTACAAGGGATGAAAGAGAGAGAGTCAGAAATAAGAAATGTCATTTGACCAACATTCTGGGGTAAAGTATATGGATCAAGGAAGGTTGGAGCATATCATTAAAAGGGTCCAATAAAAATGCCAAAGAATAATAGAATATTGTGTCAATTATTGTGACCAGAACGAGCGTGTAGAATCACACTGTTCAACTCAATCAATTCACAACTAAAACAACAGAGACCCTGAAAAGTGTTCTTTTGCCTGAAGTCATACAATCATCTGGTGTCTAGCTCAGGGTTCTTGATTGAAAACCAAGAAATATAAAGAGAGGAGTTGCAAGTAATAATGAATTATTTAAATAAATATGCTAAAGTAAGCTGTCAGATGATAGTTGAAAGTCTTAATAAAATAAAAAATTAGCAGGTATAGAAAATTAAAAACCCCAATAACAGAACATCTACAACATAAAGTTATAATTTCATTACTCATTAGAATGACAACTTGATCTCAGAGATAGACTTGCTATTATTGCAAATTAATAAGTTAGACAAAACAGATTTTTAATTTAGGAAATGCTCTTGGTATGACTTACAACTTCAAATAGCCTGGTATGATTGAAAAATTACCAGAGAACAAACTCTAGGCTTGAGTCTTTAACAAGATCTGTACAGTTTCATCAAAATGATTTACCCTTTCTCAGCTTCTAGTAATTCATCTAAAATTAATGGCTTGGATTTGTGGGCTCTTAAATTCCTTCTCCACTCTCAGTTTCTATAAATTAATTAATATATAAGTTAACTTCTGATTCTTCTAGATTTAATACATTTCTTCTTTCCAGATAAAAGTCAAACTTCAAAGCTAAACTATAACATGAAGGGTACCTTTTCTCAGTTTCTCTCATCTCATCCATTTTCCAAGTCAAAAGTATTACTATTTTGTAGTAGTCTGTATAATATTTCAACTCTTCAAATAAAACGGTGTGTTGGTATAATGGGTTCAACTATACCAGATGTTAAATCCTTTGTGATTTGAATGAAAAACTCAAGTATGGTCCTTTCTTTGTTGTAAGGTTTTGGCTCTGGATTCATCTGTCCACTGTCCTACCATAAATGAGTTTAAATGTGCAAACAAAATAGGTAACAGATAACTCTAATGTTCAGCCATGACCATTACATGGGTGAAAATATTTAAGCAAAGAATGTAGATATATTTTGCTAAAGTAGGCAAGAGAGAGTGCTAAGGTTAAATAATTGGATCTGAACCTCTTTCTAAAGTAAAACAAGCCTTTGTTTTTCATCCCAATGTTTACTGTTGTAAGGAATAACAAAGACTCAGGTCAGTAATTATTCAAAAGACATTTTAGCTTTGAACTTTTATATCTGTTTACTAAATATTAAATTTGATTATATTTAGATCTCATGTAAACTTGGCTTATCTTTAGCAGATAAATACTGTACTTACACATATAAAAATTGTGGTTATGGGATCTGATGAATCCGCTATCAAGTAACACAATGGTGTATAACTAAAGTTATGGTGAACCAGTTGTTTATAGTTTTCATTTAAAGTTAAAAATAAATTTTCTACCATGCTTCACATTTTATATGTTGAAATGGTAAATTCTGGCACTTCATTATTATATTTAGAAAGAATATCTATATTTAATTTCAAAAAACTTGTTAAATTTGTTAAAGATTAATACAAAATTTCTGAGAAATGCTCATTTTAAATAACGTTATCTGATGCATTCATTTTTAAAGGTACAAAAATGTAGCATATTTTAGTAAATAATTTCAAAATACAGAAATTTACATTGCTTTAAAAGGTTATTTTCCTATTGATTATGGTTATAAAGAGCAGGAAATTCAATTGTAACTGTCAACCCCTATGTATATTAAAAGCTTTCCACTTCCATCAGTGATGACCACAGGACACACATGGCTATTGACTGTAAGCTATTTGTACAGGATGGATTAATGGTACCTTCTCCCGAAAATATAAATATTTCAAACTGAGCTCATCAAAACTTCAAACTGTTAAACAACCATGAACAACACCCAATCCCATTCACCCACCTACCACTCTTCCCCTGAGGTTTCTTGAAATAGCTCCTTGTGGAATAAGAAATAAACTGATGAACAATAATGTAAACAAAAGCATATTAATTACTTTACATATTCTGACACAACTGGGCTGTTCAAGAAATTATATTTTTCTTTACCTTTATTTAGCCAGAACATTTTACAGCTTACTTTTATTAGTGACTTGTTAAAATATCTGCTGGATGCCTTAAAATAAGCATGGGCAGACCCAACTCATTTGTCTTTTCTCTTACTCAGTATATAATTTGCTATCAGAGGAATAAACATCCATATTACCTAAGCTAAGTACTAAATTTCTCAGGAAAAAAAATCATCTAGAGGCCCTACCTATGTTACACCTTTTACAACAAAACATGAATTATTGAATTTTATTTTCTATTTAATAATATTAGGTTAAATTTAGCAGCGAAAGTTTGACACATATATACCCATATGTATATGTACAGAACTATGTGTGTACATATACTTGTTAAAGGGAAAAACCCAAAATGGTGTCACTTGTGTTAAAGCCCATGACACCAAACCTAGACTTAATACCTAATTGCAGTTTCTACCTTCTCTAGAAATGAAATCTGAACCAGGTAGGAATTTTCTGGTCAGCACCAATGAAGTAATCTGTCACTTGAACCCTCTCCATCTCCCAGAGGAAGAAAAGGCAATCTGCATGATTAAAAACAAAACAAAACAAAACAAAACACACTTCTTATTTCCCCTTCCCAAAAAAGATGTTCTGGGCCAAAATAGCCCTTCCTTTTCTTTTGCTCAGATAACTTCCTCACCTCACCCTCCTTTCTACAAAAGCCTTCCATTTTGCTCCTCTGAGCACCCTTCTAGTTGCTAGATGGGGTGCTGCCCGATTCATGAATTATCTTACAGAGCCAATTAGATCCTCAAATTTACTTGGTTGAATTTTGGGTTTTTTTGACATATTCATACATTAACATATGTAATATATTCACTAATATATTTAAAATACAAACTGATATCCAAAGATGAACAAGAATAAAAAAAGTACTTCTCATAAAGGTTCATATATATATCAGGGCATGGACTTGACCTTGGGTTGAGATCTGAATTTATTCCTGGTATCAGAGGACTCATGTGGCCATCAAGCCCCCTGGAACTAGACAAAACTTTATTTGAAAATGTCAGAACCATAGGCCTTTCATTTTCACAAATATCTTGAGAAAACAATGACTTGTTCCAGTATTTATCATCATAATCAGTACTTACTAATTCTGTGACTTTGAGCTAGTTACTTAAGATCAGGGTGTATCTGTTTCCTCACTGTGATAACAGAACTCATGTAGTATATTATAAGGATAAGCATGGTCTATGTAAAACTCCTGACACTTGTTAGATATGGAATAAATGAAAGTTGCAATAATACAATAATAATAAAGGATACATATGCCATGGCTCAATGGCTAAGCTATTAGAGTGATCTGGTACCTATTTCAATTGTACATTTAAACCCTCAGCATATAAATTCAAAGGCAGGTACTACATTGATCGATAAAAGTGCTGAGTCATGGAAGATTTGTTTTTCTTTAATCATCAGTTGCTTGGATTGAAATAACACTTGATCACATTAAAATTCCTAAAAGATCTATTTATGCATGAGGAGTTAAGGTCCATACTTGGTTTTTTAGAAGGTAAAAGATTTTTGTTTTCATTTCCACAATGCTTCTCTTATATATATCAGATACACATCTACACATAGGAGTATATTTTAAAGGCTATTTGCAGTTTACAGTTATAAAGGCTATTGAGATGTTACCTAGTCACCTAATCTTTCCTGGACCTGTGCCAACTGAAAATTGGAGTCCACCATAAAGCAGAAATTTACTTTTCAAAGGCTCCCCTCCTTAAATTTCTTGCCTATCAAGTCTTTAGTTAGAAGAAGTAATTTACCATGTTAGAAAATTAAAGAGACCACCTTCCTGAAAACATATAATACTCTATTTCAAAATGCTTCTGCTCAATAAATAAATGCTTGTGGATTTTGATTGTGAAAATCAAGTAAACTAATCTGGAGTTGTTAGTGGTGATGTTGGTGGTAGGGGTAGGTATGGTAGAAATCATCTATTAGTACCCTGAAGAGCAAGGACAATTGGGAGGCACTAAATATACAATGGCGGTCCAAGATTACTGAAGGGATGATAAGAAGAGAGGAAGGAGGAAGAGAGAAAAAAGTGCTCATAGAACTCCTGCTATTTTCATTCAGAAGCCCTGGGCAGGAGCCCTTTTTACGTTCAGAATGTGGTAAGTTCTTTCTTGTCTCTTTGCCCCTGCATAGTCTGATTCTCTTCTTAGATTCTTTTCTTCCTGGCCAAAATACCATGCATTTTCCTAGTTTCAGCCAAAATTTTACCTTCTGTACAGAGTCTTCATTAACTCCCTGAGACAAATATGGATGTTTCCTCTTCTTATGTTTCTCTATTATGGTACATAGCATTACTGTTTATTTGTTGTGTAAGCCCCTTAAAATTGAAAATGATTCTTTAGATATTGTACATTTTGTAAACTGTGTGCTTTGAATATGATAATAATTTTTTTGTGTTGCTTTAATTTTCACCTGATGATAATAGCAAAAATCCAACACAGAGTTTCTTAGTTTGAATGACATGGTTATTCCACAGATAAGATGACTTCTTGAAGCATCACTCATATTGACATACGAGCACATTCAAAAATTATAAAAACAATATTATCAATGAGGAATGATTAACAGACAAGTCTTCATTAAAATATTTACAATCTACTGTCTGTGTCACTGAAGAAAACTTTCAATACTTGTAAAAAAACACCATGAAGTCCAGAAATCTAGGAACCAGAGGATCTGCGGTTGGAAGAAATACTAAACATCATTTCTTCCAACCATCCTGCCAGTAAGTGAATCCTTTATCCTACATTTCTGCAGGGTGAGCATCCAGGCAATGCTAGGTCTCTCCGCTAGTCCCCTTAAAGGATGATCTGAGAAATGTCACAGTCATGCATAGAGCGACATCAGAACAGGTTTTGAATTCTTCCTCTCACGTGAAATAATGTGAAAATCACACATACCATGAAATAAAAATGAAACAAATCATTTAACAAAGTACAACACTCTTAATTGGTGAGTTACAGTTTTAAATTATGCATTTTGTATAGATTTTAGTAAATAACTTTAAGAAAGTTTTCACCACATAATTAAATTTAACTGAATTAACTTCAGTCCTTATTCAGAATAGAAAAATAGAGGATAATAGAAAAGAGAGGAAGAACTAGAAAAAAAGTGGTATAAAAATTTTACAAACAGAATCCTCAGCTAAATATAATAGAATCTGGAGACCAGAAGGCGGAGCTCCACATCCTTTGACAATAGCAGAGCCAAAAGGAAGAATAAAGACTCCTCTTCTTTCCTGGTAAGGACTCGGCCAATGAAAAGCCATGGACTCTGTTTTACTCTAGCCCTTCCAACTTCCTTTTCCTCTTTATAAAAGCATCCTCCTTCCCTTGCTGTGCCGGAACTTACAAATGACTCACCACGGTTACGGACCACAAATTGTAATTCCCTGCTGATCCCGAATAAACTCATCTTTACTGGAGAAATATCTGACAATCTATTTCAGATCAACAGTTGTAATATACACTTGTGGGTAAAGCTGAAGAAAGGTCATGGAATTTTGAATATATGCACACTGATATCTATGATGATCTCATTTTTTATGACATAAAAACAATGTTTTCCTGACTATTTCAAACAAATTTGTTTGTCTTTGTTGATATCAAAACACAATGTACATTCTGAATGATCCCTGGAAATGCCTCATTTAGTAATATCAGCCTTTTAAAAATGCCATTTTTCTTTCCAGAGCACAGATCTGATTTGGAAAAAATGTAGGAAAATATACCGATATGGAAAAAGAATACTCTAGAATCTAGTAACAGTTTAAAAGATCTGTGTTTTACCAGTTTCAATACTCAAATTACAGGTGATGGGCAGTTCGTAGAAATCTATGTGATTCACAAATGGAATTTTAGAAATTTTGTATTCATTACAATTTTGTTTCCCTAATTTCCTCATTTATGTCTTCTAGGGTCTTCAGAGCTCTCTTGTGCTTATTATTATGTTACTATTAATGAAATCAAAGTCCTTCCCAAAGACGATTTGTACTCTCCAGGTGGTAGCAGGCTATCTGTAGGCATTTTCCAAGCTTAACAGAGTACCAACACCTCTTTGTGCCTGGGAAGGAAAGGGACTCCCATGATTTAGAATCAATTAGATCAAAAAAGATTTAAGTGGATTAAGATGCTTATTCACTGAATTTAGCAACTGGGAAGATAATTCCGTTACTGATGACAAGGCCCATCCATAAGCTACCATATATAATTACTCTGGAGAGACCCTTGATACATCATTAGCCCTGGGCATTTGAAAACCACATTACTCTTGGAGGACTTCACTAAATTCCTGTGGCCCTTAACCACAGCATTCCATGAAACTGTTTGCTGTGTTATTCTAAAATGGTTTAGAGAGGCAGAGTTAAGATGGCAGTGTGGGAAGACTTGGAGTTAGCACTCCCTACAACTCGGGCACCTGCTGGCCACTGGTGGGGGACTCTGATGCCCAAGGAGATGGAAGGAACCCCAAAGTGAACAAGTAGGACATAGGGGGACTGAAGGGGGAGGAGAAGTGGAGGCCAGACAGGATCTGCGCCCCTGAGGCTGGGGAGAACAGAAGAGGCAGGTGGGAGAGGGCTTCCAGGGGGAATGGGTGAGGAGTAGAGGGTGACTGCCCTGCCCACTTAGGCAGGGGAGCCTGCTGAGCTCCCAGGCCTGTTCCCTGACCTCCAAGGCCCCCTCCAAGCTGCATGGGTCCTTGGGGGTATAGGAGGGAGGCCAGGGAGATCAGGAGAGGCAGGCGGAAGGGGCCCTCCCAGACCAGAGTAGCAGGAGAGGAGAGAAGGGCATCTGCCTCACCCACTTGAGGCCAGGAAGCCTGCTGGGCTCCCAGGTGAGGTCTCCTGCTCTCTGAGACCAGGGGTGGAGGACACATCTGGGCCCCTTCTGTTCCTTGAGCCTAAGCCCCACCCCCACAGCCCTGTGGGTCCTGAGCATTGGCCCCACCCACCACCCAAACCTCGCCCCTGCTTAGGCCCCACCCTCCACAGCCAAGGCGTTTTTCCCCCCTTTTTAATTTTTTTTTTCTTTTCCCTCCTCCTCTTTTGTACTACTGTGGTACTGATGTACCTTCCAGTTGTTGATTCATCTATATTTTTATTTTTATATTCTTCCTAACATATCTGTTAGTTTCCTAGTCTAATATTATTTTTTACTATGTTATTTTTTTTTTTCCACCTCAGGTGGCTTGCGGGATCTTGGTTCATGAGCCCAGGGTCCCGCTGAAGCTCCTGCAGTGGGAGATCAGAGTCCAAACCACTGGACTAACAGAGAACCTCAGACTCCAGGGAATATTCATTGGAGTGAGGTCTCACGGAGTTCCTCATCTCAGCACCAAGACCCAGCTCTACTCAATAGCCTACAAACCCCAGTGGTGGAAGCCTCAGGCCAAACAACCAGTAAGACAGGAACACAACCCCATTCATAAAAAAAAAAAAAAAAATGAGACGGCAAAAAAATATGTCACAGATGAAGCAGCAAGGTAAAAACCTACAAGACCAAATAAATGAAAAAGAAACACACAATCTACCTGAAAAAGAATTCAGAGTAATGATAGTAAAGATGATCCAGAATCTCAGAAATAGAATGGAGGCATGGATTTAGGAAATACAAGAAATTTTTAACAAAGATCTAGAAGAACTAAAGAACAAACAAGCAGAGATGAACAACACAATAACTGAAATGAAAAATACACTAGGAGGAACCAATAACAGAATAACTGAGGCAGAAGAACGAATAAGTGAACTGGAAGACAAAATGGTAGAAATAACTGTCGAGGAACAGAATAAAGAAAAAAAATGAAAAGAATTGAAGACAATCTCAGAGACCTCAGGGACAACACTAAATGCACAAATGTTTGAATGATAGGGGTCCCAGAAGAAAAAGAGAAAAAGAAAGGGTCTGAGAAAATATTTGAAAAGATTATAGTTGAAAACTTCCCTAACATGGGAAAGGAAATAGTCATTCAATTCCAAGAAGCACAGAGAGTCCCATACAGGACAAACCCTAGGAAAAACACACCAAGACACATATTAGTCAAACTAATAAAAATTAAATTCAAAGAAAAATATTAAAAGCAGCAAGAGAAAAACAAAACATAACATACAAAGGAATCCCCATAAGGTTATCAGATGAGTTTTCAGCAGAAACTCTGCAGGCCCGAAGGCAGTGGCAGGATATACTTAAAGTGATGAAAGAGCAAAATCTACAACCAAGATTACTTTACCCAGAAAGGATCTCATTCAGATTTGATGGAGAATTCAAAAGCTTTTCAGACAAGCAAAAAGCTAAGAGAATTCAGCATCACCAAACCAGCTTTACAACAAATGCTGAAGAAACTTCTCTAAGCAGGAAACACAGGAGAAGAAAAAGACCCACAAAAACAAACCTTAAACAATTAAGAAAATGGTAATAGGAACATACATATTGATAATAATCTTGACTGTAAATGGATTAACTACCCCAAATAAAAGACAAAGACTGGCTGAATGGATACAAAAACAAGACCCACATATATGCTGTCTACAGGAGACCCACTTCTGACCTAGGGACACATACAGACTGAAAGTGAAGGGATGGAAAAATATATTCCATGATAATGGAAATCAAAATAAAGTTGGAGTAGCAATACTCGTATCAGATAAAAAAGACTTTAAAATAAAGACTGTTACAAGAAATAAGGAGGGACACTACATAATGATCAAAGGATCAATCCAAGAAGAAGATATAACAATTATAAATGTTTATGCACCCAACATAGGAGCAGCTCAATACATAAGGCAAAAGCTAACAACCATGAAAGGAGAAACTGACAGTAACACAATGATAGTAGGAAACTTTAACACTCCACTTACACCAATGGACAGATCATCCAAACAGAAAATAAATAGGGAAACACAAGCTTTAAATGACACAACAGACAGATAGGTCCAATTGATATTTATAGAACATTCCACTCAAAAGTGGCAGAATATACCTTCTTCTCAAGTGCACATGGAACATTCTCCAGGATAGATCACATCTTGGGTTACAAATCAAGCCTCAGTAAGTTTAAGAAAATTGAAATCATATCAAGCATCTTTTCTGACCATAACGCTATGAGATTGGAAATCAACTACAGGAACAAAACTGTAAAAAACACAAATACATGGAGGCAAAACAGTCTGCTATTAAATAACCAAGAGATCACTGAAGAAATCAAAGAAGAAATTAAAAAATACATAGAAACAAATGACAGTGAAAACACGATGACCCAAAACCTATGGGACACAGCAAAAGCAGTTCTAAGAGGGAAGTTTATAGCAATACAATCTCACCTCAAGAAATAAGAAAAATCTCAAATAACCAATCTAACCCTACACTTAAAACAACTAGAGAAAGAAGAACAAAGAAAACCCAAAGTCAGAAGGAGAGAAATCATAAAGATCAGAGCAGTAATAAATGAAATGGAAATGAAGAAAACAATAGCAAATATCAATAAAACAAAAGCAGTTCTTTGAGAAGATAAACAAAATTGATAAACCCTTAGCCAGACTCATCAAGAGAAAAAGGGAGAGGACTCAAATCAATAAAATTAGAAATGAAAAAGGAGAAATCACAACCGACACTGCAGAAATATGAAGGATTATAAGAGACTACTACAAATAACTGTATGCCAATAAAATAGACAACCATGAAGAAATGGACAAGTTCTTGGAAAGGTACAACTTTCCAAGACTGAACCAGGAAGAATTAGAAAATATAAACAGACCTATCACAAGTAATGAAATTGAAACTGTGATTAAAAATCTTCCAACAAATAAAAGCCCAGGACCAGATGGCTTCACAGGTGAATTCTATCAAACATTTAGAGAAGAGCTAACACCTATCCTTCTCAAACTCTTCCAAAAAATTGCAGAGGCAGAAACACTCCCAAATTCATTCTATGAAGCCACCATCACCCTGATACCAAAATCAGAAAAAGATACCACAAAAAAAATTATGGACCAACATCACTCATGAACATAGATGCAAAAATCCTGAACAAAATAGTACCAAACAGAATCCAACAGCATATTAAAAGGATAATACACCATGATCAAGTGGGATTTAACCCAGGGATGCAAGGATTCTTCAATATATGCAAATCAATCAGTGCGATACACCACATTAACAAATTAAGGAATAAAAACAATATGATCATTTCAATAGATGCAGAAAAAGCTTTTGCCAAAATTCAACACCGCTTATGATAAAAACTCTCCAGAAAATGGCATAGAGGGAACCTACCTCAACATAAGAAAGGCCATATATGACAAACCCACAGCAAGCATCATACTCAATGGTGAAAAACTGAAAGCATTTCCACTAAGATCAGGAACAAGACAAGGTTGCCCACTCTCACCACTCTTATTCAACATAGTTTTGGAAGTTTTAGCCACAGCAATCAGAGAAGAAAAGGAAATAAAAGGAATCCAAATCGGAAAAGAAGAAGTAAAGCTGTCACTGTTTGCAGATGACATGATACTATACATAGAGAATCCTAAAGATGCTACCAGAAAACTACTAGAGCTAATCAATGAATTTGGTAAAGTAGCAGGATACAAAATTAATGCACAGAAATCTCTGGCATTCCTATACACTAAGGATGAAAAATCTGAAAGAGAAATTAAGGAAACACTCCCATTTACCATTGCAACAAAAAGAATAAAATACCTAGGAATAAACCTACCTAAGGAGGAAAAAGACTTCTCAGAAAATGCTAAAACACTGATGAAAGAAATCAGAGATGACATAAAGAGATGGAGGAATATACCATGTTCTTGAATTGGAAGAATCAATATTGTGAAAATGACTCTACTACCCAAAGCAATCTACAGATTCAATGCAATCCTTATCAAACGACCAAGAGCATTCTTCATAGAATTAGAACAAAAAAATTTTACAATTCATATGGAAACAAAAAAGATCCTGAATAGCTAAAGCAATCTTGAGAAAGAAAAAAGGAGTTGGAGGAATCAGGCTCCCCAACTTCAAACTATACCACAAAGCTATGGTAATCAAGACAGTATGGTACTGGCACAAAAAGAGAAATATAGATCAATGGTACAAGATAGAATGCCCAGAGATAAACCCACACACATATGGGCACCTAATTTATGACAAAGGAGGCAAGAACATACAATGGAGAAAAGACAGCTTCTTCAATAAGTGGTGCTGGGAAAACTGGACAGCTACATGTAAAGGAATGAAATTAGAACACTCCCTAACACCATACACAAAAATAAACTAAAAATGGATTAGAGGCCTAAATGTAAGACCAGACAGTATAAAACTCGTAGAGGAAAACATAGGAAAAACACTCTTTGACATAAACCACATCAAGATCTTTTTGACCCACCTCCTAGAGTAATGGAAATAAAACCAAAAATAAACAAATGGGACTTAATTAAACTTAAAAGCTTTTGCAGAGAAAACCAAACCATAAACAAGACAAAAAGACAACTCTCAGAATGGGAGAAAATATTTGCAAATGAAACAACAGACAAAGGATTAACTTCCAAAATATACAAACAGTTCATGGAGCTCAATATCAAAAAAACAAACAATCCAGTTAAAGAATGGTCAGAAGACCTAAATAGACATTTCACCAAGGAAGACATGCAGATGGCCAAGAGGCACATGAAAAGATGCTCAACATCACTAATTATTAGAGAAATGCAAATCAAAACTACAATGAGGTATCACCTCATGCCAGTCATTCTGGCCATTATCAAAAAATCTAGAAACAATAAATGCTGGAGAGGGTGTGGTGAAAAGGGAACCCTCTTGCACTGTTGGTGAGAATGTAAATTGATACAACCACTATGGAAAACAGTATGGAGGTTCCTTAAAAAACTAAAAATAGAACTACCATATGACCCAGCAATCCCACTACTGGGCATATACCCTGAGAAAACCATTATTCAAAAAGAGACATGTACCACAATGTTCACTGCAGCACTATTTACAAGGCTATTTACTTTATGTGTAAATAGCCACTATTTACACATAAAGAAGATGTGGCACATATATACAATGGAATATTACTCAGCCATAAAAAGAAATGAAATTGAGTTATTTGTAGTGAGGTGGATGGACCTAGAGTCTTTCATACAGAGTGAAGTAAGTCAGAAAGAGAAAAACAAATATCGTATGCTAACGAATATATATGGAGTCTAAAAAAAAAAAATGGTACTGATGAACCTAGTTGCAGGGCAGGAATAAAGATGTTGACATAGAAAATGGAGTTGAGGACATGGGGTGAGAGGGCGAAGCTGGGGCAAAGTGAGAGTAACATCGACATATATACACTTCGGAATGTAAAATAGTTAGCTGGTGGGAAGCAGCAGCATAGCACGGGGAAACTGGCTTGGTGCTTTGCAATGACCTAGAGGGGTGGGATAGGGAGGATGGGAGGGAGGCTCAAGAGGGAGGGGATATGGGGACATGTGTATGCATATGTCTGATTCGCTTTTTTGTGCAACAGAAACTAACAGAGTATTGTGAAGCAATTATACTCCAATAAAGATCTATTAAGAAATAAAATAAAATAATTTAACAACTGCATCTCTACTGATAGCAGGTACACTGTAGCATGCATAGTCTTCGATACTTCTAAGCATTACCATTTCATGCGTTATCTGATGAGTTCATAGAAAAGGAAAAGCTGCTTTTCTGGGATCTTTATCATTTTACATTTACAATTATATATTATTTATTGTTCTGTTCATCTCAGATGAATGTGTGTAGCCTTATCATCTATGCCTGAGTATAGACAATAAACCAGTAAAAATAATCCTCAAATAAATAGAGCTGTTGACAGATAAATAAATTATGGAAATAGTGAGCAATGGACATTTTGGAACATCTTTAGTGCCACAGTTTATAACCATACATGTTATTTATCTTGCTTTTCAGTGTCAGATTGAAAATGTTTCATTCCTGGTAATGGTACTCATGACAACAAGCAAGGTTTGAAAAAGTAGTGGCCCTTTTTCTGCTGAGTCCTGGAAGTTGGAAATCATAATGGAAACATTAAAAATGGAAAGAGATAAAGAGGAGTGGGAAAGCTGGTCTACTGCTACTCAAAGTTTTGTTATAGATTCGTGACAAGGAGATACATAAAGAACATTTGCTTTAAAAGTACCGGTAGAAGAGTACTGAAACCTATTCTGAAGAGGACTTAATTTTGATTATCTCTTAGTTCAAAACGTTTTTGACTCCTAGATGATGTATCTTTGCTGCTCCCTAAATCTCAGTAAAGCATGGCCAAGGATGATGTTGAAATACACAAAGGAGTGAAATTCTTTAACATGATAAATAATCATTTGAGAGCCTACTTGTGCCAGGCACATGCTCAACATTTAATATTAATATTTCATTCCATACTTGCAACAACTGATAACTGATGTGAAGAAGAAACCAAGGCTTAAAGCATTTATCTGACTTGGGACAAGCAACCGCATTTCAGAAATGATGGAGCCAGATCTTTATCCTCATATTCCAGAAACCTTGACTCTTACCAAATTTTATGATTTTTACAGAAAAAATATATTAAGTTATGAGCAACTAGCTATTTCCAGATTAATGTCCAATGTTATCCCATCTGGGGAGAAAGTCACGGCTTTAAAAATTACTGACCAATAAAACTCTATTCAGTAGGTACGTGGTTAGTGCTCAGATGCTCTGCTGGATCACTTCACTGTGTGAGAGACTGTGCAGGAGAGGCTAGGCGCCAAAACTGTCAAAGAATGAAAATAGCTAAATGGATGGAGGGGAGGACTCTGTATCATTGGTGCACACCCTCCATTAGTTCTGTGAACACTGTCTTTTAGTTATATAAGGCAAGCAGACACTTAAGTTCACTTAAAGTCAGTGGAGAAAGTGCAAATGTAACAAGACCTAGTTTGGTTGAACAAAGGCAAGTGCTTACATGTCGTTGGCGAGCATGTAAAGTATTCAATATACCTCCCCCAGAGGTATATTGAGTCTCTGTACTGACAAAGACTAAAATAATTCCTGAGAGGATGGAGATTCAAAGTCCCCATCCACTTCCTTTCCATTTGAGAATCAATGTTGTTTGAATCCATCTGATGTACAAGGGTATCCCCAGGTAATACTAAATGACAGGAAGGAAAACAGCGGTCCTCAAAATAAGGGAAATGTGGGCCTGTGACCCACGTGTAATACTAGGGCTTAGGAAGAAGGAAGTGCTGGGTCTAAGAATAAGATATAATTGACCTCGTTTTAACCCTACCCAACTCAAGCACTCTAGAGGAGCTTTAGGGAGCTGAGTGAATGGTAACAGTTTTAATACTTGGGACAGGCAAGTGACCTGTCCAGTACAGACTGGGCATGACAGAGCTGGAAGGGGCTCTTTGAGGATGGGTTGCAATCAAAGCCTGAACCAGTCAGCAGAGACCTACACTAGTGGCTGTGGTGGCTTGGAGTAATTCTCTGACGGCATGTATTGGGGATAATAAAATCTGTCCCCTAGTAGCTATGGCAGCAGCACAGATGGAAAAGGGCAAATGAACTGAACTGTCTAGGTGTAGTCATTATACTGCAGCAGGTGGTGACATTTTATGAAGCATCCAGTATTCTTGGTACAGATTATGTGGTCCTTCAGCCATGTGGTAGTATATTTGAGTACTGATTTTGTCAGTAAGGTAAAATAATCAGGACTAATTTCTTGGACATGGATAAGCATTGGGCATGCTGGAATATAACATGCAAGGGGGTGATGGAGGGGAGAACTGCACCTTACTAATCTAGGAAGATGTGAACTTGGAGTCTTTATAATTTGGATATTAAATGACCTGTAATTTTATTTTGTTGCAAGCTGATGAGATCTCGGGACATCTAAGTTCCAACCTAAAGTAAGTAAATGTAAAATCATGAAAATTCTGTTCTTTGGCAGGTGGCAGAGGTCCCATGAGCGTTCCATATTTAAAGGATTATGATTTAACCCTACAAGCTGCATTGTTATATCAGCAAGACTTGGTTCAGCATAATTTGCTTTGAGGGCAAGTTAATAAGGAACACTATTTTTTTGGTAAACCAAGCTGAAAATACTATCACTAGAGGTGTGCCTCAGATTCTTTTCAACCAACATTTTAGGAGATCACTAGACAGAATTAAGACAGATATTTACCATCCTGTTTAGTTATATCCCTACAACCTGGATCAAGTTTTGGGACATATCCAAATGCGTTGAATATTTTTACGTAAACTTTGACATGAATTATTTTTTTCTGATCTGTTCATATCTCAGTAAAGTAATCATCTAGAATGCCAGTCACAAATTATTGTCCCTATGCCGAATGTAAAGTGGAAAGTCATGGAGACTTGCCATTCAATATGACAGTAAGCTGTCTGTTTTTCAGAACATTCAGTTTATGATTTAAATTACAAATCCTAGAGACAAAAGAGTAAGTTAGAATATCAACAGGAATCAATTTAAATAATGAAACAAATAGCAGCTTATTGCCATGGGAATATTAATAATCACAATACTTCAATTTCACATATCCTTTCTCCGAAAACCGAAAATATGTTTTCTCACTGTGGAGTTAGTGAAAGAATTTGTCGCAGATGGCAGTGTGTTGCTCTTGAAAAAAAAAAAAAAAGGTAGAAAGCAAATTATGGAAGTCAGGGTAACCACGATCAACCGAAGTCTGCTACATTGTAGCTGAAATCCTAAATGCCGGAGCCAGAGATTATCAACAGTGCCCTGGCAGCCCCAAGCTTGTTGGGCTGAGAGCGAAAAGACTTTGAGCCCTAGTAGGGTGGTACCGAATGCTTCATCTGAAGGCTTTTCCCTTTGGTCCTTTAAAATTACCAAGAGCTGTCTTCATTTTTGAATAATTTGAACTTCCAGGACTGAACATCTTTCTCTGATGACACTAAATTTTTAAATAACAAAATCAAATAAAATCCCAGTTAGTTGTTTTTAGGTATAACCTAAGGTTATGACCTTTAAGGATGTTCCTACAGGACAGCAGTGAGACGGTCTCCCCATTTCCCTCCTTAGGAAAACAGAGAAAAATACCAGAACTAAAAACAAAAAACAAAAAACACAAGAAAACTGTATGATATCACTTATACGTGGAACCAAAAAAAATACAACAAATTAGTGAATATAACAAAAAAGAAGCAGACTCACAGAGAATAAGCTAGTGGTTACCAGCAGGGACAGTGAAGGGAGGAGGGGCAATACAGGGGTAGGGGATTAAGAGGTACAAACTATTAGGTATATTTTAAAATAAGCTACAAGGATATATTGTATAATATGGGGAATATAGCCAATATTTTATAATAACTATAAATGGAGTATAACCTGTAAGATTGTGAATCACTATATTGTACACCTGTAGTTTACATAATATATTAACTAAACTTCAAAAAATTTAAAAAGCCCACAAGAGCCTTGCTTTTAGCTAATATGCCTAAACGAGTGTAAATGCAAATAAAAATAACCAAATGACTGATCAATTTACAGATTTTTCAAAAAATCTATTTTCCTGAAATACACTGCAGAAAAACAAAGCAAACAAACAAAAAACCTCTTGTAAGCCCCTCACCCACCCCAAAAGAAGATGTCGTAAATCTTTACATTTCAGATTTACCTGGAGGACTTGTTTCAAAGCTGAAGGCTGTCCCCCTCCCCCCCATTCACAATGACTAATTCAGCAGGAGGGGGCTTAGAGATAATTTTCACTGCCAACAGTTGCCAGGGGATGCTTTGAGAATCACTGCTTTAAGGAGTCTTAAGTCCTTTGAGAATCATTGCTTTAAGGAGTCTTAAGTCCTTCATCTGAGGGATGATCATTCTGTCCAGCAACTTTAAAAGTTAGGAAAATCTTTGTTAGAAAAACACTTAACATATGATTCATCATTTTTTAGCAGGATGCCTGAGAGCGCGCCACTTAAAAAAAAAAATCTCAGTCTTTCATGGTCTACACATACTCACAGCCTTAGAAGAATTCAGAGGACAAGTTAATTGAAAAGATTGGTTTATGCTGTGAAAGTCCTCTTAATTAATTTTGGAACAGAGTAAGGATATAAGTACATCAATTTATAAATACATACATAGATAAATACCAAAAACAATGCTGGAATTGGAAGGAATTAAAAGGACAAAAAAAAAATCTCTGAATAAAATGAACTTACAAAGACAGGAAAAAAAAGATTTACTACTAAATCATCTTACTTAGAAAGGAGCTTAAATTTTTCCTTAATTAAAAAAATTGTGTTCTTTCACTTATTTGCAGTCAACTTCCACACAAAAAACTTAACATCTTCTTGCTTTACCAAGAAATTAAGAAAGATACAGACATATATCTTCAAAGGCCAAAAGAGAAAGCAATACAAGTAACTCTGAAACAAGAGGAACATCGTTGGCTAGGGAATACCTGCTCTGAACTTACTTTGGTATCGTGGTTATAATGGACCCACTAAATGATGATTAATGAAAAGGCTTTAGAGTATCTTTAGAGAAAAAAGGGGGAGCAAAAAATAGGAAGAACTAAAGCTTTATTGTTTTTATGGTGATAACTTGGCAGACTATCTCTTCCCAAAAGTGTGTATTTTGACTTGACTTCCATTTCCTGGTATATGAGATTGAATAAAAATAAAAGTTCATATTCGCTATACATCACAACAGCGATATATAAAAAAGAGGCTAGCTAGATGAAAATCTAAGGATAATAACAGAAAGCTCAGGGTTTCCATGACTGTTGGTTATTAAAAAGACAAAATAAAAGCAGCAGGGGGGCTTGAATGCTTTCATATGCTTAATAATTAAATCGTTACCAATATCACATAAATAAAACTTTGCACTGTGAAAAATAATCTAATAAAAATGGTTTTCTTCAAAACTTTTTAAAAACTGAAAGATTATTAACTAACATGAGTGAAATGAAATAATTTATAATTTTTCTACTTCCAAAATAATTCAGAACCCAGCAATCCTAATCTGATTTCACTTATTTAAAAAAGCTGGGCAAAAAAAAAAAAAAAAAAAAGCTCGGCTTCCCTGGTGGCCCAGTGGTTAAGAATCCGCCTGCCAAGGCAGGGCACACGGGTTCCATCCCTGGTCCAGGAAGATCCCACATGCCATGGAGCAACTAAGCCCATGTGCCACAACTACTGAGCCTGTGCTCTAGAGCCTGTGAGCCACAACTACTAAGCCCATGCACCACAACTACTGAGGCTGGTGCGCCTAGAGCCTGTGCTCTGCAACAAGAGAAGCCACTGCAATGAGAAGCCTGTGCACTGCAACAAAGAGTAGCGCCCGCTCGCCACAACTAGAGAAAGCCCACGCGCAGCAACAAGGACCCAACGCAGCCAAAAATAAATAAATTAAAAATAATAATAATTTAAAAAGCTGCTGGACCATAAAGACAGACAGTTTTTGAGAAAAGATGCATAGCCATTGATGAAAGAAGAAAAATGTATTATATGTAACATGTATAAGAGCTCAGTCATCCATCCTGATTCCTCTGAGAACAATCTCCATATCTTTCTTCTTTATTTACTATGGTTTTGTCCAGATATCAGAAATATAAATATACAGATGTAAATATGTGAATTTGTACCCAATTTAGTATCAATATAATTATTTCCCAAATTCTCGAATATATTTGATGGATAGCATCCTTATATTCCTACATACCTCTACAAAAGAGCTTAAAAGATGTGCTTTTTAAAAATTATTCCTCAGGGGCTTCCCTGGTGGCGCAGTGTTTGAGAGTCCGCCTGCCAATGTAGGGGACACGGGTTCGTGCCCCGGTCCGGGAGGATCCCACATGCCGCGAAGCGGCTGGGCCCGTGAGCCATGGCCGCTGAGCCTGCGCGTCCGGAGCCTGCGCTCCGCAATGGGAGAGGCCACAACAGCGAGAGGCTCGCGTACCGTAAAAAAAAAAACAAACAAATTGACGCCAATGCATTTCAGAAAATGATAGGTCTAGGCAGACAGAGGTTTAACGGTGGAGTTTAGATAACATGCTCCTGTGCATGGAGTTCCCAGATGAGTCAATGCTTCCAAAAACCACTGACAAGATGTCTACAAATACAGCACCAGAGATGACCAGGAGAATGGCAACTATTCCATTAAGGAGACAACTGGGCGATCAAAAAGCACCCTGCAGCTAAAACTGTTCACAAGGTAGCTGAAGGGTCAACTTCAGACCATTTTGTGATACTGTTGCAAATAAAGGTTTATTTTGAAATAAACAGTATAGAGAATATTACACAAAAGCGGTTTTGTAATAATTACTACTCTTAGAGACGATTTCTTCAGTTAGTTTCAATTTGGTTGACATGATAAAAGGACAATTATTAATGAATTTCAGAATTAAATAAATTGAAGTTGAAATCCTTTGTTCAGTCACACCATTTTTTTTTCCTTTTTAAAGGATTGTTTGCAATTGTTACTTGACACACCAACTAACATAAGAAAACCCAAAGCAAGAAAGTCATAAAGCTACCTTTTCAATTTGCCACAATTATTACCATAAAATTTAGCAAATACCCTGGAGGTGGTACCCATGTTACGTCAAGACCGTGCCTCCTCTTATTACTGTGGAATAAAGGAGGAGGGCAAAAGCAGGAGTGAGATGCCACTGACCTTAGCTGTTTTCTTGATTCAGAGGTAATAATGCATGGAGTGAGAAAGAAAAGGGAATAAGAAAAGAGACCAACCCAGGAATAAAGAAGAGATTTTAAAAAGAAATAAATCAATATTACTGGAACTCCAAGACAATAACGTAAAACAAAGGCTCTAGAAAATAGATGCTCTGTCAAAATTTATATTACCAAAATCATGCAAGAAGTGGAAAACTTGAAAAGACCAATCACTGTAGAATAGATTGGAAAGATGATTAAACAGCTACCATCCATGAAAGTACTAGAACTAGATGATTTCATAGATGAGTTCTAGGAAACATAAATAGCTCCAATCCTACTTGAACTATTACAAATCACAGAAGGGAATCTCCCCGATTTATTTTTTGAAGCTTGCATAACTTGCAAAATATTATAAGTGAAAAGCTATGAATCAATCTCATTTTTGAATAAAGATGTAACAATGGAAATAAAAATATTAGAATTAGAATTTAATAACTGAAGCAAAGAGTAATATATTACAAACACATATGGTAGAGCCTAGTAAAGGAAGGTTGGGTTAATATTAGAACATTTATCAACCCAGTTGAATGTATCCAAAATTTTAAGAAGTAATATTACCATATTAATATAGTTTCAAAAACATTTAATAAAATGCATTACCATTCTTGATAATTGAAGGAAACTAAATATGGTAAAGACTATTTAATAAATACCAATAGCAATTACACAATAAATAGCAAAATACTAAAATCTTTACATTTAAATTCAGCAACTTGACTGAGATTCCTGCAGTTGCCACTTATATTTAACTGTCTTAGAGAGTCTTATGAATACAATAAGGATATAAAATAAATACTATTAACATTAGACATAAATGAAAAAAGTTTATTTTTTTAAAGCTATCACCCAAAAAACTCAAGAGATGCTAGAAAACCTTTATTAATAAGATAATTTGAAAATGATAAATATGCCAAAGCAACATATTTTCTCCATTTTAATAATAAGCACTTAGAAAGGGGAAAATATTCCATTCACAATTGTTATAAAACCTGTAAGAGTATATAGAAATAAACTTAACAAGAAAAGTATAAAATCTACATGAAAAAAGCCTACAAAGTCTTACTGAAAATCAAAATAATACAAGATAAATAAAATGGCATACCAACTTGTTGAATGGGGAACCTAAAACTCATAAAGTATCTCTTTCATAAAATTAATTTTTTTTTTTTGCGGTACGCGGGCCTCTCACTGCTGCGGCCTCTCCCGTTGCGGAGCACAGGGTCCGGACGCGCAGGCTCAGCGGCCACGGCCCACAGGCCCAGCCGCTCCACGGCATGCGGGATCCTCCCAGACCGGAGCACGAACCCGCGTCCCCTGCATCGGCAGGCGGACTCTCAACCACTGCGCCACCAGGGAAGCCCCATAAAATTAATTTTTAAAAAAAGTAATTTCAATTATAGTTCTAATAGGTTTAATTTTTTGAATTGAATATAATAATTTTAAAATTAACATTAAAGAATAGATATTGGAGGATAGCAAAAGAAAATATGAACAGATGGCAGACTTGCTTTACCATCTGTTAGAACACATTATAAACCCATTGTAGTCACTAATTGGGTAGTGACAGAGTACACAAATGAAACGGTGGACTAGAATACAGAGCTGAGAAAAAAAATCCTGCATATATGATAATTTAATGTAAACAAATAAGATATTTCAATTATTTGGGGAAATAAATGGTGGCACAAATTGTTACCCATTGGAAGAAAATAGTGTTGGTGCCCCATTTGATATTAAAATATGTTCTAGATGAATTAAGAGTTTACTATAAAAATTAACAATAAATATCTTAGAAGAAAATATAGGAGATTAAATGTGTAGCTGAGAGTGGGTATATCTTTATTACCAAGACAGGAGACTCAGAATCTATAAATATTTTACTAGATAAGAATTTAAAAAAATTATTTTGGCCAAAGAGACCAATATAAAAACACATAGCATATGAGAGATTTGAGGAAATTTTCAATACACATTGAAAAATGATGGGTTAATTTCTATAATATCAAAACAACTTAATGTCTATAAATACAAACTAAAAAGGACAAGATAAATATCTCAAAAAATGTGCAAAGATTTGGACATTCTACACATTGTAAACTGATTCAACATATTCAAAGAACGATGCAGCCTTATATAATTAAATAGAAAATGCTGATGGTAAGTAAAAGAAAAAAATGTATAACAATATACTAGATTTTTAAAAAATGTGTGGACATTGAAAAATTGGAAAATAGATTTAAAAAAATGATAACAGTGCAATTATCTCTGGTTATCAGCATTTTGAATACATTTTGGTTTTATTTTTATACATTCTTAATTGTTTTTCTGTACCCAAATACCCTTGTCTTTAGTCTTCTCAAGGTTAGTAACTGGCATTACACTCCATCAGTTGCTATTATTCAAGTGTAAAGGTAGAATAATTGTCAGCTTGGTAGAGAATTTACTAAATATTACTAAATATATAAAGTATAAATACATATGCATTTGACAGTATTACATTTTGATTGGGACCATTTCAGAAGCAGCCTTCATGCCAGAGATCTGTGGTTATTTGAACCTTTATTGCTAGTGATTTCTTGACTGTGATACCTGTAACACCTGGCAATGAGATCCCTGTAGAGGTGGTCACTGAAATTAAGATGATTCCTGATTCCTGGTTGTGTATGATTTAACATCAAAGCCCCCAGGAACTACTGAATGGGAGTAATAAATTTCTTGTTCTATTAAAGATATATGTATCTTTAAGAGAGAGAGAGAGAGAGGGAGAACTTTCATATTGTAACATCTTTCTGTGACCTATTACTTACTGCCTATATACTGCCTGTCTTCCCCACAAGAGCTTGGATTTGGTCTTTTCAGCGTTGAATCCACAGTGTCTAGAAGAGTGTCTGGCACAGAGTAAGTGCTAGTCAATATTTGTATAGTGAAAGAACAAAGAATTACTTTTGTCAGAAAATAAATCTAGAAAGCTTTCTTGTGTGTTTGTTTTGGAAAACTTTGTCAGTTCACATGTTTAGTCTTAAAATTATGTGCATCCAATATTTAAGTTCATCAGGAACTCAAGATTAAACAACCTAATGCATAAGGAAAGCATTACTATTCCCAGGATTGGGATGAAGGAGAGCAGAATATGACGCCCCAAAATACGCCGCTTTGGCATATTGATTATTTTGAATTAGTTGAAAGAAATCTCCCATGTAAAGGGTACCCCCTATACCAGGACAAAGAGAGACATTCTTATCACCGGAGATAGGGAATTTACGGCCAAGAAGGCTGTATAAACAAACCTTGTTACTTCCTCACTAATTTACTACCCCAATGCAAACCTTCTTTGTCTTATCAATTCTTCAAAAATGCATTGTTTCTTTCTCTAAAAGGCATAAGAACTGCCTGCTTTGGTCACTTCTTTGAGTCTCATATTTTTAATGGATTCCTACAGGTAGAAAATTAAATTTATCTTTCTCCTGTTAATCCATAATTTAATTATTAAACCATCCAAAGAACCTAGAAGGGAAGAAGGGAAAAGTTTTCCTTCTCTACAGAGACAAGAGAGATTTTTCTTGTGAGTCTGTTGAAAGCAATGCTTTCAACAAAATCTTTACAATGAATCAAGGTCATAAGTCTGTTTCTCATAAAATCACTTAATGTAGGTTAATTGACATATTGCTAAAATGCAATTCAGGAGTAAAAAATATCCTGTGAATGGCAGTGATTTTGAGGTTTTCCTGAAAAGCACTAGGCATGCAGATAATCTATAATACTGGCTAACTGGAGGCCCATGGACTTTAATGGACAGTCCGCTGGTGGTTAGAATGATACCAGGAAGGTGAGAAGTAGACAAGACTTGTACTTGACTAAACCACACACCTAGGCACACAGGTAGGCTAATGAATTTCAACAGCAGAATCATGGTTCTCCGCTACAGAAAATATCAGGTTTACACTTAACAGACAAAAGGACAATTTACGTCCTACAAAATCTACACCGTAAAAATTTGCTGCATTTTGTTGTAAACTAGACAACTGTTTTGGGTATATGTACTCAAACTGCTTCTTCAGTCATTAAAAAGAAAAACCAAAAAATAAACAAACAAAAAAACACACGAGAATGCCAAGGCACTGGCTGGTAAACCGTGCAAAATAAACTGGTTATAAAATGTACACATAAGTAATTATATGACATTACTCTATGCATAAGGTAACTATATATAGGCTTGTGAAATATTTGGAGGTTTCTCCCCTAAATGCTGACTGTAATTTTAGAAAAATAGAACTGTCACTACATTTTTGGTACTAATTCTAAACATACCAGGTGTCTAATAAAGGCACTCAGTAAAGGCACTCTTAGTTTAGGATGATAAAATCATGTCATCTACATATTAGATAATATTTACTATTTTTATCTAAAAGTGGTATCAAGTTATTAGGGAACAGTTTACAAAGGGTCTGAGACATATCCCTATCTGGTCACACCCATGTAACTAATAAGACAATAAAAGTTTAGAACTGAATTCTTAAAATTTTCCCCCAAATTATTCATCTTGCTTTAATCATTGCCTTGTCAAATGACTCCACCATTTCCCAGTCTCTTTTTGAAAACATCTACAAACATATCTGTCATTTCATTTCTCCTTCCCCACCATGTTGCTAGCCATTTAGGACCACTACCTATATAAAACCCTTTAATTGTCTACAGAATGTCTTATATAAACAATTTAGCACGCTCAAGTATTTTCTTCACAACCTGGTCCCTATCTACATATTTAGCCTTACTTTTAATCAGTACAGCCTCTGTGTAGCAGCCATGTGTACCTGATATAAATCAATAAAAATACAATTATATATTTAAACACCTTCATGTTTTCACTTTTGTTACCTTTGCCTGAAATTCTCCCCTCTTCCTGTCTTTTCCATGATACACTACTCATACTTTAAGTCTTAGTTCATGTGTCATTTCGTCTATGAAGCACCTCCTGAACCTTTCCAGCCCCCAGGTTGACTTACCCAACCTGTTCTGGGGATCTTGTGATATCCTTTACATATTTCTCTCATAGTATTTATGAAAAGCATTGTGTTTACATGGTTACATGTTTCTTTCCCCCTCTATTAAAATGTAAACATTTGGAGCCTTTGTTTACATGGTATGCCTTTTGCATAGCACAGTGCTTACCATATAATGGACAATCAATTAATGGCTTTTTAAAGGGTGAAGAGAATCTAACAGTCATTGGCTTTCCACACCTTTGCATAACAAAGCCGCCTGCTCAGCTCTCACTGAAAATAGGAAATGATTCCAAAGTAACATATGTTTAATGCACTTTAATAGTTATCATTCCACTTTTGATTCAAAACGGCAAACTGAGCATGCAGCCTGTACAGTATTGCTAAAATTATTAGCAATAAAGCATCAGCAGCAGAGCTATTTCTGCCAACTGCTGGAAGAGGAAGACCAGACATTTAAGTGCTGACTAATAAGCAGAGTGGAGCAACTGGCAGTCCAGGATGTGTATGGAGGGGCAGTAGACACAAAGGAAGCTAAACTACTAGGCAGAATTCTTTATAATCTGAGACTGGAGGAAGGAACATGTAAACAAAGGGGTGTGTAAAAGTGGGCTGGAAAACAGAGATAGTTCCTCCACCACCTTTAGAACCAGAAAACCATTTAATCCCCTAGAGAGAAAATGAGATTTTTTTTAATAAGTAAATAAACAGTTATAATACATAATAACTATTAAATGAAATTATCTGGGGATAACAAAGTCAAATGTTCAAAAGCATAGAAAATCATCAAAATGATAGATACATACAAAGTCCAGAGTTGAAGGTATTTGTGCTTTCAAATCAAAAGGGCCTACAAAATTTTCAGTTAGGTCCACACTTAAACACCTCATTTGGAAATGGTAAGACAACACGCATGAAATGAATATTTCAAGAATTTTTAAAAAGTTATCTACGAATGAAGAACAGATCAATATCAGACTTCCCATGAATAACACTGCTTCCTAGAATACAATTGAACAATTACTTCAGTGCTTGAAGGAAAATTAATTCTCACCCATGAATTCGTCCTCTAGTAAACCTATTACTCAAGTGTAAAGATAGAATAAACTCAGAAAGCTTACCTCGTGAACATGATTTTTCAGGAATTTGGGTGAAGAGTATCATAAAGAAAATACGTAGGATCTAACAAAGCTTGAATCTAACTCAGGGGGGTGCAGAGCAGGGAAGATGGATGTGTAATAGGCCTGGAGAGTCACCAATTTAGACAGGAGAGGATAGGGTACTGAGAGGGAAGTCTCCAGGGAAGAAGAGCCTAGCCTAAAAACAAAAACCCACATTTAAAATCATGGTCAAATCTAAAGAAAATGGTCTAAATTCAAACAGGAAAGCAGTGGGTTTCCAAAATACAAATAGAATAAGAATTGGAAATATACTTAGGATACACTTCTTAAAAAAGCCTTTTTCTTACGTTCAAGAATAAAAGAAAGGCAAACTCTAGTGGATAGGGGGAGGGCGATTTGGGGGGTAGGGGCTGTCAAAACAAAGTGTGATCCAAAAATAAACTCGAGTGAAATGATTTTGCTTTTACAGACCCTCTGAGATGTCTATATATAGACCACAGAAGAACTATAAAGAGACTAGGAACAGCTGGAGAAGGGTAAGACTTTTATTTTAAGTCTAATTTTACATTTTGATTTTTAAAATTCTGCATAAATTAATATGATTTTTTTTTATTTTAGGAAAGAAATAATACACACATATGTGTGTGTGTGTGTGTGTGTGTGTGTATATATATATATATATATATATCTCACGTCTCCTCTCAAAATTTTTTTCCAAAAATTATTAGATGACTTACAAATAGGAACTTAGATTGTTAAAATGTAATTACTTATATTTGTCACATTCTATAAATCTTTAGTCACAGTCTAACATCAGAATGTGAGCACAAAGTTATCTTCTTGTAGAAAAAATGGCCCACAATTCCCTAAGGGAACACATCCTTTTGAGAATAAATTGCATTCACCATGTTGCATTATTACATTTATTTTAGGACTACAGGCTAAATCCATAAAAACTTGTAATGATGTTTTTTTTTTTTTTTCCCTTCCAGGCTTATGGGAAAAGAGTTAGTTTCACGATTACTCTAAGTCATTAGAAGCAATGTTAATTTACTACTATCTCAAGTCTTTTCATCTCTAATCTACATTGATTTTCTGTCCTGAACAGAAAGTGTGCATTTTTAATGCTTTAGCTGCAATACATTTTCTTTTGGGTAGTTTTTTTTCCTGCAAAAAGTGAATAAAAGACTCAAAACAACTGCTTAAACATAGATTAATAATTTCCTAGACATAACTGAAAAGAGTACACAAATTTTTAGGGAGGTAACGTTACTAGAGTGAAAGAAGCATATGACCTGGAAATAGGGCCCAGAACCTACTCCTCATTTATTGCTGTTGGTTATAGTCTCCATGGGGACCTGAGCTCCTTGAACACTTAAAATTCAAATCATGGCTGATTATCAGTACATAGTAAATTCCAAAAATGTAGAGTCTTTTTTTTTTTGTCACACAAATTGAGTTTGTGACTATTTGCTTTTACAGACCCTCTGAAGAGTCTATACATTTCCCGAATCGCCGTAACAGAATGTTTTTACAAAATAGATCTTAGCTTTCTTTTCTGGTGCTCCAGGCACCTTGTGGCCCTCAAGACTTGCCCAGGATGACATGGGGATCCTTTCCTTTTAGTATACTGGCTCAAGGAAAAGCAAAATCAAGGAAGTCAATGCAGGTGTTGATTTGTCTGAAGCTGTCTCATTACTGTCTCTGTATGCTGTGCCCTCCCTCCATGGAGAGAAGGATGTGTGTCAATTCACAAAGCAATACTCATTGACAAGCACATATTGATACTTTAAAAAAATAACTGTAGAAACAAACAAACAAAAAACCAAAAAAGCGCGGCCCAAATTGAGGAACAAAAGTTTAGTGCTCAGCAACAATCTGAAATCATCCATCTAAAACCTTAATATGCAAACTAAAAGTAGTATTCAATTCTTCATTATTTTGGAAGAATGAGTAGGGGTCTAATGACAGTCTAATAGTTCATTATTTTTAAAACCCAAGGAATGAAGATTCACGAACACTGGCTTTTCTTTCTAACCATCACAGCCCTGCTTCCTGAAATTAGCTTTAACCACGTTATTTTAATCTCTTGATTTTTCAGTAACAAAACAGGAAACCAATCCCAATTTTTCCCACTCATTTAATTTTGGATAGCTATTGTAGTTTTTCATGGAAAAACTCTTCAATAGGTACAATAATATACATACATACATACATATTTTTGGTATATAATATGGGTGTTTTTTCGGTTACATAGAAACAAACTCTCCCATCAGTTATTGGAAGCTCTTCGCAAATAAATGTGGAAAGAGATACTTTTGTTCTTAATTAATATATATATAATACATTATACATAATTATATATTGTATATAATTATATATAATATATAATTTAATATATATTAGATGTAAATTATGTTATATATGCATATGTACATATGCATACATATGAATTACCATTATTAAAATGCTGATTGCCATAATAAAATTTGTTTTAAATACCATTCTAATTCACTATTTCTGGAACTTAAGGATTCCCTATGATATTGTTCTTCTGCAAAAATATCCATTGCTAAAGGTTTTGTGTTCTTAATTCTTGAGAAATAAGGTCATTTCCTCACTAAATACAGAGCTAAAAACATAATCCTTGATATAGGGATGGCAGAGCGCAATTTAAAATCTAAATGATCTTCAAACTGCAAATGTCATGATGGATTTTGGATTTGCCAATAACTTAACAAAACCTGTTTTCATTTGTCAGATAAATTGTGGCCCTCTGAGCTGTGCACCTAAAAGACAGTTCAGTACAATGGTTAAGAGAAGGGGTTTGGTTAAGAGCATGGGTCCACATCCTGACTCGGCTACTTCCTAGTCATATCAGTTTGAACAAAAATTTTATAAAGTTAATGTGAGTTCTGTAGGATTTGTAGAGGAAGGTATCTAGTAGAATCTGTGGATAGTAATGGAAGTGGTAAGAAAAAAAGAAACATGATTCTTATAAATATTACTGTGATTTTGGTATGCCGTCCTCTTCTCTGTTTTTATGAAATCTGAGTAATGGATTTTTAGCTATTTTGAATTTATTTCTAGTTTTGGGATGAGTTTCATCGACCAAGCCAGTGGTTCCAAGCTCTATAAATTATTCTTTTTGCTTTCAAAAATAACTTGGTTAAATAGAGAGAAACAAAGCAAGGGAGGGAGGGAAGGAAGGAAGGAGAAGGAAAAAAAGGAAAGAAGGAAGGAAGAAAGGAAGGAAAGAAGGAAGGGAGGGAGGAAGGAATGGAGGGAGGGGAAAAAAAATTGAGAGTTATGGCAACATGTCTTGTGGCAATATCTCCAAACAAATTGCTATGCCTTCACCAGGTAGGAACCTACACACTCCTCAGATTATTTTAGACAGTTTAAAGCAGTGCAACTCATTAACATTTTTGGTCATTAACTAATAACCACTGGATATCTTAAATCATGTTCTGCTTGCCAGTGTCTTTAGCCCAAATGAAGATGCATTTGGCAATTCCATTTATGACATAAGCTAATTCTTTCATGGGAGCCATTTGTATGTATTTATGTATGAATTATTCCACCAGAATTAATCTGGCCTTTTCTTTGGGACTCTCGATGCTATAGAGAATTATACAGTACAGACGATTTCTATGGATTCTTGCTTCAGATTTCCTTTGCTTGGAATTGAAAGCAGCTATTTAATTTTACTTCAACATATTATATTCTTTGAAACGACAGAGGCCCACAAAGGGTATTAACGAGTTCTTGTCCTAATTAACTGTTTTAAATTTTAAAATTTTTCTTCTTTGCTCTTATGAAATAGAAGACTAGTAGAGGAAAAAAAACTCATTACCAGTGCTATTTAAATTTTATTGGTTGCTACTGTGCTCAGTGTTTCAGAGGATGTCCACATGCTTTTTTTTGAGGGGGGGGTAGTTTTCAATTAAACAATAAAATGTCCCATCAATAAACCGAAACTCTTTACAAATAGCAAATGTGGAAAGGGATACTTTTTCCTTAGACTCTATTTCAGGGCATCTGCCTTTTTCTTTTAGCAAAATTAGCCCTAAGGATAATGAAGACATCATCACACTTTTCAAAATGAAATTTAAAGCAATAGAGGATATCATGAAGGGAAAGGGAGTTAATTTTAATAAGAGAAAAGTAATAAAAATCAAAATGAAATTGATATTTAAAGGTTAATACCTTTACTATGTGATCCAAATATAAAAATTGTTATGATAAACACCTCTATGGAAAAAAAATGAGCAAACACAAAATGACAGTCCCTCGAAAAGGAAATAAAAATGGTTAATGAATATATGAAAAAGCCCAACTCAGTAAAGTAAGAAATGCAATAAAAAATGATACTTTTTCTCCTAGTAGATTAAAAAATATGAGAACAGATAATATTCAGGGTTAGCAAGAGTGCAGAGAAATACACTGTGCTGTACACTGGTGGGAGGATAATTCAATAAAATGATTTTGGATCAGTAATTATCAATTATATAACAAAAAACTTAAAATTGTTCATATTATTTAGTTATATCTAGGTATTTCTCCTAAGGACTGAAATCAGAAATGAAGATGAGGGTATTTTTTTATGGAGATGATTATAGGGAAATATGTATCATAAAAACATGAAAATAGTATAATGTATAATAATATATAATATACCATAAGATACAGCATATATTATGTTTCATAGTATAATATATAATAATAGTGTAAAAGGTTAAATGAACAATGAAATAGCCATATGAAGTCCAAAATTGATGTCACATTACATAAAAAAAATACACGAGATGTAGCATAATCAGATACATTTCAGTTGCACATACGTGAAGGAAATGTGCAAAAATATCAATAATAAGTTTCACTTGTGAAATTATGAAAGTGCTTATCTCTATTTTTATACTAAATTGTTTTCTATTGCAATATAAAATGACAAATATAGAAATCATAAAGGCTTACATTTTTAGGGGAGAGGAAAAGAAATTTCATTGTTAATATTTAAGTCTCCAGAGAGCCTATGGAAATTTCTTAACTGCAGCAGTACAGTGTTGTTAGTTGCAGCTTGTCTGATAACTGTAGGAAGTTATAAGATCTTCCAGTTACCAGGAAGATTCCTGCTAAACTCAGATCCTTCATTGACCAGAATTTCTGTCATCTATGATTCCATTCAAGTTTCTTTTAATTAAAATTCCTTCTATCAGACTTCCCTCGTGATGCAGTGGTTAAGAATCCTCCTGCCAATGCAGGGGACATGGGTTCGAGCCCTGGTCCAGGAAGATCCCACATGCCACGGAGCAACGAAACCCATGCGCTGCAACTACTGAGCCTGCACTCTAGAGACTGCGTGCCACAACTACTGAGCCCACACGCCACAACTGCGGAAGCCCAGGTGCCTAGAGCCCATGCTCCACAACCACAACAAGAGAAGCCACCACAGTGAGAAGCCTGTGCACTGCAACGAAGAGGAGCCCCCACTCGCCGCAAGTAGAGAAAGCTCGCGTGCAGCAACGAAGACCCAATGCAGCCAAAAAATAAAATTTCTTTTATCATCTTTAGGCAAACAAAATTTTTGACTCCATTTTTATGGCAAATTCTCTATTTTCCTGAATCAACTTTTGACCTTCAACATGACATCATGCCACTAGATTCCATGAATTTGGTATACAGAAATGGTTTGTTATACAGAAATTACAGAGAAATAGATAACTAGAACAGAAATTGAGTGGTACTGTAACACAAACCTAAAACACACAGCATTAATTTTGAGACAAGGTGGCAGCTGGAGACCAGAAGGGCAGTGAGAAGAATCAATGAAAACAGGAAAAACAGTAAAGAAATTGTTTTTGAGGACTGGAGAAAAGAGGACTCACAATAATTATTATTGGAACAATAAGCTTAACTATTGCCTGAAATAATTTTGAAGATAGAAAATATACCTATAAACTTGTGGATCTGGCTAAAGGGATATCCAAGCAAACAGTTGACAGTGTTATTTGTAATCTTTTAGCCATACATAACATGGTATTATAAGAGAGATGAGCTAAAGAAAGAACAATTCAGTTTTCAAGTAGAATTTAGAAGATATATTGCTAACTCAAGACTTTCTGGGTTGGAAAATAAAAGTTTCACATTTACAGCATCTCCAGCTGGCAAAAGATTTTCCAAGTTAAGACACTGTTTCAAGAAAAAGAACAGATTAAGGATTCTGTCTGCAAGACAAGATCAAATCAAAGATGTAGCGCTAAGACACAGTGTTAAGACCTCAGAAAGATTTCAGAGATCCTCTCAATTATATAAAAGTTCTACATCTTAAGTGTGTCCCACAGTATCCTAACTCTTATGTAACACTAGAGAGAGTGTCCTGTCTTGAAAACACAGGACACTGTCTCTAGTGGGTATGTATTTTATTGAAGAGGATTGATAGGGACAGAATAAAGGGACAAAGTAGGTGATTAAACAGTTAATCCCACTAGGGGACTGTAAGTAGAGAAAAGTAGAGAAAAAAAGTATGGGAGACCCCCATAAGTTAATGATCATTCAAGAAAGCAGGTTTGCTTAACCACAAAACCATGGAGGCTTGTTTAGCAACAAAACCATGCAACAGAAGCATGAGACATGCCCCCAAACAATAAACAATGATGGCATGAGACCCACATCCTGCTCAAGGAGCTTAGTAGATTAATGATTCCTAGGACACACTCCTCTGCACACACTAAAAACAAAAATATAAAGAAAAGGTCACATTATACTAAAACGTGAGATGATTTACCATTTTTAGCATATGTTGCCACCTTTTTTGCTCATTTCCATTGCACCATCGACAGTCCTGGCTTGACCAGGTAGGGACAAGAAAACTCCCCCACACAACATGGAGGAGGTGCTGATGATAGAAGCTTGCCATCTACTCAAGAATGAGGAAGAAGGTGGTCTTCTCTCCCTACCCACTTTTCCTTTGATTATAAAACTGTAGCCCAGTAAGTTCGTGGCATGGCACCCTCTCGCCCGCTTGCTTGTAAGCTTCACAAGTCTCCCATTCTAATAAATCACTTCTTATCTATCAATTTGCCTCTCGCTGAATTCTTTCTGCACTGAGGCATAAAGAACCAGAGCTCCACAGAGCCGCCCCCCTGCCCCGCATAGAATGCCACCTAGTGGTTTCGGGATGGAATTATAATTTGGTACACAGAAATATCACACAAAAAAATTTAAGAGTTGTAGCAGCTTAAAATAAAAGTGGCGGAAAGAGTTCAACCAATAGCTTACAACACCATGCTCTATTTTAAATTGCCTATCAGGCTATTTCTAGTATATACAGTTCAGTATTATTTTCAAATGATAATAAGCATAAAATTATTATAGCTAACATTTACTGAGCACTTTTTAAATACCAAGCATTGTGCCGAGATCATTTATAGAATATCCCACTTACTCCTCAAAAAAAAAACAAAAACAAAAAACAAAAAACACAAAAAACCTTTTAAACTGTTCAAACATTTTGATCCACGCCTAGATTTTCATTCCAGGAACTTTATCACAAAAAAGAGATGACATATTTATATGGTGATACTCAGAGCAACACTATTTATTAGAATAAAATCATGGAGAAGCCTCAAAGTCTAATGAAAGAGGAAAGTTAAATTGAGAATCTTTCACATGATGGCTTATAATATATCAATTGAAGCATATGAGTCACTATAACTATTGCTTTCATTTTTAATGTAAAAAATCTAAGGATTGGTCAGGTTATGCTGTCCAAAGTCACACAGAGATTGGTAGATGAAAGATTTCAACCCTGGAATTATGACTTCAGAAAACCCACTCCCAAGCACTGTACCACCTTCCTTATATTGGATCAAATTACAATTTATAAAAGAAAGTAAACACTACTATCATATCTTATCATTGAGAAACTTCACTCTGCCACAGAACACATCCTACTTGTAATCTTGTGAAAAGTATTACAAGATTGACAGGGAAACACACCCTTAGAGGTGACATACACTCATTTCTGGGTATGTTCCCAGAGGAGAAGACTATGGGCTTCTGACTCAGCCTCAGCCAGACAGTGGATGTCTTGATCCCAGCTGCCACCGCATTGCCTGTTTCAGTGCCAAGGAGCTTCATCTGGGTCCCAGATGACAGAGAGTGAACAGGTCATAGGAGGGCATCTTTTACGTTAAGGAGGCTTTCGTGAAGCCCGAGAAGGCCTGCTGGTTTGTGTTGAATAAGGCAGATATTTAGCCACTGTCTTATATAAATGCCTTTACCAAGCTTTTGCTTTATAATTTAAAATAAATGCCTATAGATTTTTGCTTTGTCAGAAACAGACGAAATGGGAAAAAATGATGACACTAAAAAAAATCTACATTAATGAAGAGCTATAGCTGAGATCTGAGGCACATACAAGAGTAAAAGATCTTGTTATGGTTCCCATAGCAACTGCAACACAGTTGCATTTCACTTTGATGTTAAGTACGTTTAACTTGAGTGGGAATGCAAAATACTTCCTCTGAGCCAAAAAGAGAATTATGGAGAACACAGAGACCATGTTCCAGACTATTCTGGCTTTCAAGTATGTCAAATATTAACCCTAATATGTATTAACATTTTCCCATCAATACTATATGTTCGTTTGTATTGATTTTAAACTACCTTTATTCAATTTATAAAATAGAATTATCTAAAATGGGAAGAAGTCCCATTAAAATCTGTTAAATCAGAAACCATGACTTTACAATTCATACATATAGGGGCACTGTCCTGCTTGTAATTATAAGAGAATATTGGCTGAAAGTACAATCTATGAAAATACAATCTGATTCCATTCACTGCCAAGTGTTTTAAGCTTGACATTTTTAATTACTGTAGATATAATCTGAAACTATATAAACAAACACATGGTGCTTTAAGCAAAGGATATACATAAAAATTTTCAAGACATTTGTAG
This sequence comes from Pseudorca crassidens, assembly GCF_039906515.1. NCBI lineage: Eukaryota > Metazoa > Chordata > Mammalia > Artiodactyla > Delphinidae > Pseudorca > Pseudorca crassidens. Next base: position 37,077,287 of record NC_090308.1, read on the forward strand.
TTTGCATATTTTTCTCTATTTCAATAATGAAAAGCAGGGAGGGTACTTACTCCTGTTATGTAACGAGGTCTATATTGAATAGTTCCAAATAAACCAAGAATGACGATAATAATATGTACAAAATTTGCCAGGATAGGTGCCCACTGATATCCAAGGAAGTCAAATATTTGCCTCTCCAGCACACAAACCTAGAAGAGCAAAACAGGATATATAGATAAGCACAGTGATGAGAGAAAATAAAGGATCACACCGACATTATAATTAGCAATTGTAACTGTGTTACCATATCTGGCATTTGTCTTTAACAGTGAGAAAGACATTTTTAGGTATATTTCAAAGGAAGACTATGGAAGCCGTGGATCCAGAGACAGGTACAATCCTTTCAGGGATGATTTTATGGAGGCATCAAGTAGTATTCGCAGGATGTCATCTGTGCAGTCACAGGATAAATTATATTGTCATATGCATTGTCAAACACTTGAAGTCATCAACCAGCAAGTTCGGGAAATGACGTCCACACCAAGGGCTTGTTGTTAGGATCTGCTCAAATGTCACTGTATAAGTTGGGAATAGAGCAAAGGGGGTTGATGGAGAGGAAAAAGAATTCTTCGGCAAGTCAAGAGACCAGATTCTGGATGTCGACCTGCCACTAGGCAGCTGTAGTGCCCCAGGTAAGTCATTTCCTTCCTCTGGGAGTCTGATTTGATTACTCATTTGTAAAATGTAAGACTTTGACTAATGTCTAGGGTCCTTCTAACTTTAATAGTACTAGATTATAAATCAAATGTGACTTAAAAAAAATCATATCCAGTTACCTATAGTAACCAGGAAAAAGAAGGGCCCTGAAAGAAACTTAAAACAATTTTTTATTTTAAAAAATAAAAATAAAGCATCACTGTTATAAAAACAAGAAACTTAAGGCATTTGAAATTCTTCCATATTCATCTGTGTTTACAAGTTTACAATTAAGTCATAGGTAAACAGTGGGGGAAGAAAAGCAAAACCAATCAAACAACCAACTCACCGACCAACCAAACAACACCCTGAGATTGGTCAGTAGTCCAGAAGTGCCACTTTATATTGACAAGTGAAACCTGAATAGCTGACAAGCCTCTCATCAGATCTAACAAAGCAAAAGGGAATGGTGTGAATTAAACGCAGCTTTATTTTTCCTGCCTGCCCTCAGGTGGAATGATAACAAACTGTCTGTTCCTAGTAAAACACTGTAAAAGGACCTGATGTTAAGCACGGAGATTCAACAATTGTTTTTCAATTAACTTTTAAAGGAAAATGATTTTAAAACCCCTAAGTCACTAACTATGCTTTATCACTCTGCTTTAATGATATTTCTTTTCAGAAGAACACACTAACTCTTCAAACAGACGGTTTGCTTTTAAATTAAATACCTGTAGCCTAGGTTTGAAGACTTCTTGAATGACCATTATTCCCACTGCAGTTCTTTAACTGACAGCACATTTTCTCATCAGGCATTGAAGGAGAAAATAAACTCATGACAACTGTTTGCATGACACCTCTATTTCCTAAGACACACCAGGTACCATGTTACGTTGTAACAGTAAGAGTCCAGCCTAAACAAATCTTAAGTTTCACTTAGTCCTGGCAGTGAATAAAAAAAAAAAAAAAGAGAGGATCTAGGTCCAGGTCTGTTCTATGCTACATATTCTAAATCCAAAATACCCACCAGAGTCCCAACAGTGGAATTCAATATTCTGATTGATTAACAAACAGACTGTCATGGAACATGCACATAACCCAAGCCTCATAAACTTTGAACTGTCTCCTGATGAAACATTCCTTCAATTGTTATCATGCAGTCAACACTCCTTATAAAGGAGGCCCATTTGTGATGTTAAGCAATATTACGTATGCCTTGTTGGAATTCATCAACATTACCAAAAGATAAGTGGTTGTTCTCAGCATTGCTAATTGTCTATATAAAAGCTCCCTCTAACACAGAACTCTGTTATCTTTATCCTATGAATAAACAGTAAGTACAAATGTAAAACAGCAGCAAGAAGAATTTAAACTCTATAAATTTTGAGCATCATAACTGTGGGGACACAGCAGGGAAAAGGTATAGAGGATAAGTGCATCAGTCAAACAGTGGGAAATCCCTCAATAAATGCTCCAATTATGGAAGAAAAGAGCAAGTACCATCGTTAATTATAACAAATATATAGAGAATAATATACTCACTAAGTCTGCAAGGCTAAAATGAAGTTGCATCAACATTTATCAGTCTTCTTTTATGACAGAACTAATGGTTTCATCAAACATTACTTATGAGGTTATGCAGACTGAACAAGCTAATGTGCAGTTCTTCACTTATAGTATTTCTGCTTTTTCCTCCTCTTTTTGATGGGCTCCTTAGTCATCCTAAGTAGCTTTATCACAGGTTTTACTGTTTAGAGCTAGGGCTGAAGAATGGAAGATTTCAATAAGTATAAAGGGAATTAACAATTTACAGAGTAGGTACAGTCTTTCCTAAGAACTCCTTCCAACAGGATGTATATTAACTATGAAATCACTAGGAGGTTGTGGAGTTAGAGGAAAGAGAATATTTTCTTTTTTAAGTTAATTGAATTTTTAAAAATTAAAGTATAGTTGATTTACAATGTTGTGATAGTTTCAGGTATACAGCACGGTGATTCAGTTATACACACACACACACACACACACACACACACAACACACACACACACATACATATATATTCTTTTTCAGATTCTTTTCCCTTATAGGTTATTACAAAATAATGAGAATAATTCCCTGGCTATACCGTAGGTCCTTGTTGACTCTCTATTTTATATATAGTAGTGTGTCTATGTTAATCCCAACCTCCTAATTTATTCCCTCCCCTTTGATAACCATAAGTTTTTTTCTATGTCTGTGAGTCTCTTTCTGTTTTGTAAATAAGTTCATCTGTATCCTTTTTTTTTTTAGATTCCACATGTAAGTGATATCATATAATATTTGTCTTTCTCTGTCTGGCTTACTTCACTTAGTATGATAATCTCTATGTCCATCCATGTTGCTGGACAGTATTTCATTCAATTGGTATTCATTTCAAATGGCAGTATTTCATTCTTTTTTATGGCTGAGTACTATTTGTTAGAACACTTACTACATGCCAGACTTTCATACTATTCCTTGGTCATCGAATCTGCACAAAACCCAGAGAAGTAAATATTATTGTCTTATTTTTCAGACTAAGAAATCTAAGATGTAGTATGGCTATGTGATTTTCTTGCAGTCTCAGAAGTGGTAAGTGGTCCAACAGGAATGTAGGCGTATGTGCATGCCCTGTGCTGTGTCCTTGCTTTAGAACGCTTGCCACATCTAGTCCAAAAAAAGAAAGCTTTCACAGATTTTGCTGGAGGCATAGGCCGGGTACAGGATATATGCTACATTTTTACCTTATTTATTGTAGAATAGTATAGAGAATCTCTTTGATCATACTTGTCACCTCATAACATTATATCATCACTGGTCAAGGCAGAGTTCCTTTTCGTTTTGTTTTGTTTATTTTCTTATTTGACTCCAACAACCCATGCTCTCAATGTTATTCTCCTATCATCCACTGGACTCTAATATACTTATTTTATGCCCTTTGAAACACCTGACATACAAATAGATGCATATAGCCTTGAAAAACATTACTGCTGTTGTTTGTGTGTGTGGCATTTTCACATAAAAGGTCTTAGGGAATAAGTCTCTTTCATGCTTGTCTATTTTGCTAATTTTACATAAGTTTTTTAAATGTTTTTTATTTATTTATTTTCTTATTAGTCATTCATTTTATACATATCAGTGTATACATGTCAATCTCAATTGCCTAATTCATCACACCACCCCCACCACCCCCACCTGCTTTCCCCCCTTGGTGTCCATACGTTTTTCCTCTACTTCTGTGTCTCAATTTCTGCTCTGCAAACCGGTTAATCTGTACCATTATCTAGGTTCCACATATATGCGTTAATATGCAATATTTGTTTTTCTCTTTCTGACTTACTTCACTCTGTATGACAGTCTCTACAAGCATCCACGTCTCTACAAATGACCCAATTTCGTTACTTTTTATGGCTGAGTAATATTCCCTTGTACATATGTACCACATCTTCTTTATCCATTCATCTGTCGATGGGCATTTAGGTTGCTTCCATGACCTGGCTATTGTAAATAGTGCTGCAATGAACATTGGGGTGAATGTGTCTTTTTGAATAATGGTTTTCTCTGGGTACATGCCCAGTAGTGGGATTGCTGGGTCATATGGTAATTCTATTTTTAGTTCCTTAAGGAACTTCCATACTGTTCTCCATAGTGGCTGTATCAATTTACACTCCCAACAACACCCTCTCCAGCATTTATTGCTTGTACATTTTCCGATGATGCCCATTCTAACTGGTGTGACGTGATACCTCACTGTAGTTTTGATTTGCATTTCTCTGATAATTAGTGATGTTGAGCAGCTTTTCATGTGCTACTTGGCCATCTGTATGTCCTCTTTGGAGAGATGTCTATTTAGGTCTTCTGCACAATTTTGGATTGGGCTGTTTGTTTTTTTAATATTGAGCTGCATGAGCTGTTTATATATTATGGAGATTAATCCTTTGTCCAATGATTCATTTGCAAATATTTTCTCCCATTCTGAGGGTTGTCTTTTGGTCTTGTTTATGGTTTCCTTTGCTGTGCAAAAGCTTTGAAGTTACATTAGGTGCCATTTGTTTATTTTTGTTTTTATTTCCATTACTCTTGGAGGTGGATCAAAAAATATCTTGCTGTGATTTATGTCAAAGAGTGTTCTTCCTAAGTTTTCCTCTAAGAGTTTGATAGTGCTCAGTCTTACATTTAGGTCTCTAATCCATTTTGAGTTTATTTTTGTGTATGGTGTTAGGGAGTGTTCTAATTTCATTCTTTTACATGTAGCTGTCCAGTTTTCCCAGCACCACTTATTGAAGAGACTGTCTTTTCTCCATTGTATATCCTTGCCTCCTTTGTCATAGATTAGTTGACCAGAGGTGTGTGGGTTTATCTCTGGGCTTTCTATCTTGTTCTGTTGATCGATAGTTCTGTTTTTGTGCCAGTACCATATTGTCTAGATTACTTTGTAGCTTTGTAGCTTTGTAGTATAGTCTGAAGTCAGGGAGTCTGATTCCTCCAGCTCTGTTTTTTTCCCTCAAGACTGCTTTCGCTATTCGGGGTCTTTTGTGTCTCCATACAAATTTTAACATTTTTTGTTCTAGCTCTGTAAAAAATGCCATTGGTAATTTGATAGGGATTGCATTGAATCTGTAGATTGCTTTGGGTAGTATAGTCATTTTCACAATATTGATTCTTCCAATCCAAGAACATGGTATATCTCTCCACCTGTTGGTATCATCTTTAATTACTTTCATCAGTGTCTTACAGTTTTCTGCATACAGGTCTTTTGTCTACCTAGGTAGGTTTATTCCTAGGTATTTTATTCTTTTCATTGCAGTGGTAACTGGGAGTGTTTCCTTAATTTCTCTTTCATATTTTTCATCATTAGTGTATAGGAATGCAAGAGATTTCTGTGCATTAATTTTGTATCCTGCAACTTTACCAAATTCATTAATTAGCTCTAGTAGTTTTCTGGTGGCATCTTTAGGATTCTCTATGTATAGTATCATGTCATCTGCAAACAGTGATAGTTTTACTTCTTTTCCAATTTGTATTCCTTTTTCTTCTCTGATTGCTGTGGCTAGGACTTCCAAAACTATGTTGAATAACAGTGGTGAGAGTGGACATCCTTGTTTTGTTCCTGATCTTAGAGGAAATGGCGTCACTTTTTCACCATTTAGAATGATGTTTGCTGTGGGTTTGTTGTATATTGCCTTTATTATGTTGAAGTAGGTTCCCTCTATGCCCACTTTCTGGAGAGTTTTTATAATAAATGGGTGTTGAATTTTGTCAAAAGCTTTTTCTGCATTTATTGAGATGATCATATGGTTTTTCTTCTTCAATTTGTTAATATGGTGTATCACAATGATTGATTTGCATATATTGAAAAATCCTTACATCTCTGGGATAAATCCCACTTGATCATGCTGTATGATCCTTTTAATGTGCTGTTGGATTCTGTTTGCTAGTATTTTGTTGAGGATTTTTGCATCTATATTCAACAGTAATATTGTTCTGTAATTTTCTTTTTTTGTAGTATCTTTGTCTGGTTTTGGTATCAGGGTGATGGTGGCCTCATAGAATGAATTTCGGAGTTTTCCTTCTTCTGCAATGTTTTGGAAGAGTTTGAGAAGGATAGGTGTTAGCTCTTCTCTAAATGTTTGATAGAATTCACCTGTGAAGCCATCTGGTCCTGGACTTTTGTTTGGTGGAAGATTTTTAATCACAGTTTCAATTTCATTACTTGTGATTGGTCTGTTCATATTTTCTATTTCTTCCTGGTTCAGTCTTGGAAGATTATACCTTTCTAAGAATTTGTCCATTTCTTCCAGGTTGTCCATTTTATTGGCATACAGTTGCTTGTAGTAGTCTCTTAGGATCTTAGTATTTCTGTGGTGTCTGTTGTAACTTCTCCTTTTTCATTTCTAACTTTATTGATTTGAGTCCTCTCCCTCTTTTCCTTGATGAGTGTGGCTAAAGGTTTATCAATTTTGTTTATCTTCTCAAAAAACCTTCTTTTAGCTTTATTGATCTTTGCTATTGTTTTCTTTGTTTCTATTTCATTTATTTCTGCTCTGATTTTACGATTTCTTTCCTTCTGCTAACTTGGGTTTTGTTTGTTCTTCTTCCTCTACTTCCTTCAGGTGTAACGTTAGATTGTTTATTTGAGATTTCTGTTGTTTCTTGAGGTAGACTTGTATAGCTATAAACTTCCCTCATAGACTGTTTTTGCTACATCCCATAGGTTTTGGATCGTCGTGTTTTCATTGTCATTTGTCTCTAGGTATTTTTTGATTTCCTCTTTGATTTCTTCAGTGATCTCTTGGTTATTTAGTAACGTATTGTTTAGCCTCCTTGTATTTGTGTGTTTTATGTTTTTTCCCTGTAATTGATTTCTAATCTCATAGCGTTGTGGTCAGAAAAGATGCTTGATATGATTTCAATTTTCTTAAATTTACTGAGGCTTGATTTGTGACTCAAGATGTGATCTATCCTGGAGAATGTTCCATGCACACTTGAGAAGAAAGTATAATCTGAGGTTTTTGGATGGAATGTCCTATAAATATCAATTAAATCTATCTGGTCTATTGTGTCATTTAAAGCTTGTGTTTCCTTATTAATTCTCTGTTTGGATGATCTGTCCAGTGGTGTAAGTGAGGTGTTAAAGTCTCCCACTATTATTGTGTTACTCTCGATTTTCTCTTTTAGAGCTGTTAGCAGTTGCCTTATGTATTGAGGTGCTCCTATGTTGGGTGCATATATATTTATAATTGTTATATCTTCATCTTGAATTGATCCCTTCATCATTACGTAGTGTCCTTCCTTGTCTCTTGTAACGTTCTTTATTTTAAAGTCTATTTTATCTGATATGAGTATTGCTACTCCAGCTTTCTTTTGGTTTCCATTTGCATGGAATATCTTTTTCCATCCCCTCACTTTCAGTCTGTATGGGCCCTAAGTCTGAAGTGGGTCTCTTGTAGAAAACATATAGATGGGTCTTGTTTTTGTATCCATTCAACAAGCCTGTGTCTTTGGTTGGAGCATTTAATCCATTCACATTTAAGGTAGTTATCGATATGTATGTTCCTATGACCATTTTCTTAATTGTTTTGGGTTTGTTTTTGTAGGTCCTTTTCTTCTCTTGTTTCCCACTTAGAGAAGTTCCTTTAGCATTTGTTATAGAGCTAGCTTGGTGGTGCTGAGTTCTCTTAGGTTTTGTTTGTCTCTAAAGCTTTTGATTTCTCCATCAAATCTGAATGAAAACCTTGCCAGGTAGAGTAATCTTGGTTGTAGTTTCTTCCCTTTCATCACTTCATCATGTCACTCCCTTCTGGCTTGTAGAGTTTCTGCTGAGAAATCAGCTGTTAACCTTATGGGAGTTCCCTTGTATGTTATTCGTTGTTTTTCCCTTGCTGCTTTCAATAATTTTTCTTTGCCTTTAATTTTTGCCAATGTGATTACTATGTGTCTTGGCATGTTTCTCCTTGGGTTTATCCTGTATGGGACACTCTGGGCTTCCTGGAGTTGGGTGGCTATTTCCTTTCCCATGTTAGGGAAATTTTCAACTATAATCTCTTCCAATATTTTCTCAGGTCCTTTCTCTCTCTCTCCTCCTTGTGGGACTCCTATAATGCGAAGGTTTTTGCATTTAATGTTGTCCGGGAGGTCCCTTAGGCTGTCTTCATTTCTTTTCATTCTTTTTTCTTTATTTTGTTCCGCAGCAGTGAAGTCCACCATTCTGTCTTCCAGGTCACTTATCCGTTCTTCTGCCTCAGTTATTCTGCTATTGACTCTTTCTGGTGTAGTTTTCATTTCAGTTAGTGTATTGTTCATCTCTCTCTTGTTTGTTCTTTAATTCTTCTAGGTATTTGTTCAACATTTCTTGCATCTTCTTGATCTTTGCCTCCATTCTTTTTCTGAGGTCCTGGATCACCTTCACTATCATTATTCTGAATTCTTTTTCTGGAAGATTGCCTATCTCCATTTCATTTAGTTTTTTTGCTGGGGTTTTATCTTGGTCCTTCATCTGGTACATAGCCCTCTGCCTTTTCATCTTGTCTATCTTTCTGGAATGTGGTTTTTTTTTTTTCCACAGCCTGCAGGATTGTAGTTCTTCTTGCTTCTTGTGTCTAATTTTACTAAATTTTGGTTCTTGGTTGTTTGGCTTCTGCACAGTAGCCATTATAAATGCATAACTTCTTGCTTTCCACAAAGAATTCTGTACCCTTTCACTACTATTTTTATGAGGTTTTTTAAAAACATAAATAGTGGCTACTTTTTATCAACCATTTTAACTGTTATTTATGCATCTGAGATCATCACTTTATTCTTTTCTTTTAGACTCTTTTAGACTATTTTCTTTTAGACTATTAATGTGTTTGATTATACTGACAATTTTTGTCAGGTTCAATTATCATTTTTTTTCCTGTGGAAATCTTTTCTTGAAATGGAATATTATTTTTATCACATTTCCAGTTTGGGTCAAATACAATTTTATTTCAGAGTTTTGTATCTATAAACTGATGTATAATTCAATTTTCTTTTTCCTTCATTCTCTGACTCTGTTCTAAAGGTTGCACTGGCCTTTAAACCTAAGTAAGGCTCAATGTTTTTTTAGACCCTTAACAACCTTTGAAGAACAAACAGTTCTATTCTTTCCCCAAAAGCAACCTGTGTCAACTTAGGGAAACACATTTAGGTGCATAGATTTTCCTATATTGTTATGTAGGTGCCAGCATATAGGCATATATCTGGTGTGTGTTTGTGTGTGTGTGTGTGTATGTGTGTATACATCCTTTTCACATCATTTTGTCTACATAAATGGGATTGCAATGTAAATATGACTTTTCACCTTACACTTCTTACTTAGTAATGTGTCGTGGAGGTTTGTCTACATTAGCACACCCTGCTTTCATAGATCTATCTCATTATATCCTTAAACATTCCATTTTAATAGATATTTTATTCTATTTTAATAGATATAGACTTTTAACACACACAGGTGCATTAAACAACCTTGTATATGTGTGTTGATATATCCACAGGCTATATCTCTAAAACTGGAAATGCTGGGTCAAATTCTAGTCGTAAAATTTCAAATATTACAACAACTGTTATTAATTATTTTTTGGTATATATGTAGTACTGATAAGACATGAAAAATTACTTTTCTGTTTGCATTATTTTAAATGTGAATTCTAATAGAATTGTTAGTTCAGTCAAGTATGCTTAAGCTGAAAAGTTTTCAAAAACCTTTCTGATGCTTACAATTAAGTAAAATTTATCTTACTTTGAATGACAACAAATGTTCATAAAAGTACTGGTGCAACGACTTCATGATAAATAAATTAATTGACTTTTCAAACTGGAAGAGACTCATTCCACACCCATCAATTTACACCTGAGAAAACTGGGCCCCATTAAGTTAACAGTTTTTTAAACTAACCTTGACCTCTTAATAGGAGAATATTCAGTCTGAAATTTGTTTCGAATGTTTGCATGGCAAATAGAAATCTTCATATTTCTTTGGTAGCTACTGCCATTTAATTTTTTAGCAAGGAAATTGCATTTATGTGGATACACTAAAATATATTTTTTTAAACACCCAAATTGTACATTTACAGCTAGTTGTTTTTGATTGATGGGGTGTGGAATTGGTTTCCTTAAGATATTGCATTTTGTTAATAACCTCAAAGACTTCTTAATGAATGTCTCCCTCATATTAGCATAATTTTCTTATGTACTTAAAATTTAACATGTGAGTTATACAAATAATACAAAATAAAACTTATATATGACCTCTGAGAGAAAAAAAATAGGCTTTTTTGTATCATGGTAGATCATGAGTTCCTTGATTTTCAAAAAGTGTTGTTAAAGGCTAGAAACAACCAAATTAAATTGCTACTGCTAAACTGTAAATTGAAATTGCGCTTATCTATGGGTACCCTTTTCTCCTCTCTGTACCCTCCCCCCTTTCAGTGTCTCCACTCCCCTTAAGGAACCTGAGGTTTCAGATCGGATCAAATCTCAAGTCTCTCAGAAAATAAACAAGGTAGACTCAGATTCAGATGTTACGTAGGTAGAATGCTCCCATTCAAAGTTCATTTGCAGCGTTAAAGACAAAAAGAAATGACAAAGTTGGTCAAAAGTTAGTAACATATAAATTGTGGAATTTCAGGAATCAATAAAAAAATGATTTGTATTTTAGTTGTTTGCAGGAGAAGATAACTTGTAAAATTACCTTTGTTTTAGCATAGGTAAAACGGGAAGGAAACGGGAGGGAAAATCAAGATGAAAATTGAAACAGGCTTTAACAGTTCCCAGGATGGGTGCAAAGTTCTTATTTCATCCAAAAGGACCATGAAAGTTTAAACTTCCAAGCAGACATAGAGCAGAGCTGTTTGTCAGAATTTTGTCAACAGAAATTGCTGCTAATTCTTTTCCCTGCATTCCAGTAGAGTATGGCCAATTTATTGTTCCCAGTTGTATCCCCTGTTTCCTGCCCCACAGAGAACATAAAACAACCCAGAAGGAAATGAGGAAACTGTTCTGATACTGTCTCCTTGATCCATATAGGACTCTGTTCCCTTCAGCAAGATGTTCCTGCCCTGAGATCTTGCCTTGGATTTATGTTTCTCCTGTGTCTGGCTCCCTGGGGCAGCATCTGCTGTGTCTTTGCTGTCTGCTTATTTTGGTAAAGCTGCTAATTCTGTCTGTGTTTATTCTGTCCCTTTGCTGGTTCTTGTCATGCTAGATCTCATCCACAATGTGGTTACTTACCCTCCCCTGAAGTCTCCTACAGTGAACTGTAATCTTGAGCATATTCTGTACTTAGCTGCTCCAGAATCAGACAAGTTGGTTTCTCTTATTTTAAGCCAATTCCCAGGAAAGCTGTAAAGACTAGAGGTATTGGGTCTTTATAACATTGCTGAGGTGCTGAAGTCATTGTGATATTGTCTAAAAATATCAATATCACGAAGCCAAACTCTATATAATTACGATTCATTATTCCCCCGTTTAAGGTTCTCTTGTGTTGTTCAAAATGGACAAGATAAGTGAGAACATATATGTCATCTTTTAAATATTATATGCAGGTGATATACTAGAGACAAGTTTCTTTCCTTTTACCAAGTGACCACATTCATATAAGCAATGAAGAGAACAAACTCCAAGTAGGGTCTGCAGTGATTACACATGTAAGATACAGACAAAACCAAGCACAGAGATTTACTTGAAGAGTTTTAGTTACTCTTAAGTAACTGGAATTATTCAAGTGTATGTGTATGTATATGTGTGTTTGCATGTGCATGTATGTGTATATATATATATATATATATATATATGTACTGGTGTGTACATGTTTGTTCACTAAAGGGTACAAAATGAAATTGTAAGGTGTTTGGTAAAAATGGGCCACAAATACCAACAATTTATATTAATTCAGTTGAACCAAGGATTTTCTGTCTCCTTCCACATAATTTCTCTTCTTTAAAAGCAAGACAAAAAAATAAGCCACAACAACAAACAACAAAAACGTCACCAAAAGACATCTGGCCCTAATGACTGGTTATAAGAGAAATCAACATGTCATAGTGGTCAGAACTCAAGTTTTAGAATTAGAAAAACATATTTGAACTCTTAACTTGCTGTATTACCACGAGGTAACCTAATTGCTACGAATCTCAGTTTCTTCATCTATAAAATAGGGATATTGTAGCTCCTAAGAATTTCATGAAGATTAAAGTAGTAATGCACACAGAATACTTATTAAAATGCCTGGGTTGCTTCCTAAAATGGTTGCTATTATTAATATTTCAACTGCATAGCAAGTTTGGATATTGGATTTTAGTACAAACGTCATTCTAGACTAATACTCCTGACAGAATATTTCAGTTAGAGATGATCACATGTTTCTCATTCTGTTGGTTACAAATGCAAATAATAACATGGCAGACATGAATTACCTTAAGTATTCAAAGTGATCTTTCTTAATGAATGCTTCCCTGAGTAATTCAATACCCCATGTATTGATTGTAGTACTTTTTGTAGTATACTATGCTAAAAACCAGATTTGAAACATCATTTCCTGTTATTTTCCATCATTCTCCCCATCTTTCAAATATGAAAAACATCAACATGTATTTTAAAAACTCTATCTCCATATAGTTAAGCACAGTAAAGATTTTCAAGAAAATTCTGGTGAAGATTTGGCATAAGCTCAAAGGAACTAAATAAAAACAAGGGTCTATGTTTCTTACAAAAGTACATTTTCTTATAAGCTGCACTACTGAAAAACAATACATGGTGTTTCTTAACAGATCTTTATTGAATTGCAGGGTCAGTCACATATTTCTGAGGTTGAATTAATAGGGTTATTTAATTGACCCACATAGGAATCAAATAGTGTATTTTAGGACCTTTTCCACTATTTTGTGTAATAATGCCGCTTCTATATAATTTTAAATATGCCAGCTAACATTCTAGTTGTTGTGATAACAAAATCATTTATTATTTCTCACAGCTGTTCATTCTGCCTAGCAATTTATAACCATTTCATAGTGAACACTCATGCTATCAAAAGACAAGTTGATGACTATCATATTATACTAGATTAAAAAAAAACCCAGAAAATAGTCTTCTGAAGATGTCGCACACAAGTTAACACTAGAGCACAAATAAAAATATCGTTTGGTTGTTGAACTGAACTTACCAAGTCAAATGATCACTTGATCTGTGTATTCATATGCTAAAGCATTTGTGTGCATGTGTGTAACCACTAAATGTTACTTGATTTTCAGCAGTAGGGATTTAAAAAAAATAAACAATATTTTTATAATAATTATTCAAAATTCATTGAGTAGTCTGATAAGCTTCAATACTTCAATGTAGCAAGTTAATGCTTCCTTTTTTTTTTTTTTTTTTTTTTTGCGGTACGCGGGCCTCTCACTGTTGTGGCCTCTCCCGTTGCGGAGCACAGGCTCCGGACGTGCAGGCTCAGCGGCCATGGCTCACGGGCCCAGCCGCTTCGCGGCATGTGGGATCTTCCCGGACCGGGGCACGAACCCGTGTCCCCTGCATCGGCAGGCAGACTCTCAACCACTGCACCACAAGGGAAGCCCCAATGCTTACTTTTAAATCATGCATTCTACAAGGATTATCTACCATTACCTTTATTGTATAGAAGAGGAAATAGAGCCCTTGTTCAAGATCATGATTATAGAACTGGGATCAAATCCTAGTCATTCTAACAACAATGTCCATGTTTTTAACCACAAACAATTTACAACTAAACATACTAGAACCTTACGGTGTTGATTTCAAAATCTTTAGGGGCCTCAATTCTGCTTTACTACCAAATACTTCCCTAATTAGACATGTAAACATAAGAGATTTTTGCTTTTGGTATAAAAGATCAAAAAGATACACTAATAAATATTTTTATATAGAGCTCTATGGTTTAAAAACTCACATAATCATTATGATAACCCCACAAAATGATCATCATCATTACTATTACTCTATAACTACAAATTATGTAATGCTCTACAGATAAGTTTACAGCTAAGAAAGAACCTTTTTGAAAATAAGTTCAAATTTTATTCTACTGATACAGTTAATAGCCTAATAATCTGGCAAAGTCACCACAAAATGACATTTATCTGGAGTTGTGCTGTGAAATGGTTTCATAGCGTAGTAGCCAAACTCTCATTTAAGTTTAAAGTCTCCCTATGCTCATATGAAATGAGCTAAAAACGTCACAGTCCAGGTCCTCTGGGTAGATGGATCACTGTTTTGATTTTTCCAGAGTCTATAATTTTACTCAGTGGAAACCTTACTTCCCAGAAGAATCAGAACACATCAAAATGACAGCTGTTCTAGGTAGTTTTCATGGCTCACTTAAAGTACATGACAGGTAGGAGTCAGGAAGTTTAATATACCCATTTGACCTTGAATTTCCAGTATCTCCACAACAAAGTCTTAACTGATTCAAGGTGAAACTAATGCACAAAGAGTTTAAATATACATAACATAGGAAGAAAATGTCCAATGTCCAGAAGACCTTGGCCATAGACTTTTAAATCATGTATTCTACAAGCACTGATGGTGTATTGCAGGTACTGAGAAATGTAAAGCACTGTCTGAGGCACAAGTGAGGTGTGAGGCTGGGAATAGGTGAGCAAGTGAACCAGACAATTTTCATGTTGTCTGGTAAAGTTAGTCTTATACTATGGGATATGCTAATATCTGAAATGGTTATTAAGGAGAAATTCTCAAAACTCTCAAGAGGTCTCAGGTGTAGCTCTTCAAATGACACCCCTGCTGGGGAACTATATATCTGGTTCTGATCCATTTCCAAATCTCCTATTGCTCATGTAGTAAGTACATACAAACAAAAAAAAAATCAAAATGTGGCTAATATTACCAATACACAAAAGAGTAGATGAGGGATAGGTTGACTATATTTTAATAAGGGACTTTTAGAATTGAATAGAATAAGTTGCTAAGTTCATCATCAGTATCATTTATTTGTTCACTATGGATTTTTTATTCATCAAGAGATCAGTGGAAGCCAAATAACAAAAATAGCTTGCAATGTTCTTATTTTCATGCATCATATGGTATTGCTTTCTCATAGCAAATGACTTTCTCTAGAGAAAACTCTATTGCTATTTTTTAACAGCACAATCACATTAAACGTATTAAAGCTGCCATCTGGAGAATTTGAAATTTGTCAACTAGGTAAAAATGCAGATACACATTTTTTTTTTTCTGAAAAGCAGATAGAGTCCAAAAACATGCCTCACATATCATTATCAGAGAAGCAGTGTCTAGGCAGCTTTCAGGTTTGGTCCCCCAATAAATATTTGTGCATCTTTGTAAAGATTTTTATTTTGTGAATTCAAAACAAGGTAAAATGCCACTCTAATCCTCCTGGCCTGCCCTCATTTAAGGCAGTGAATTAATAATGTAATTACTGTCATCAGTGTTCCCTGTTAAACAGATGTTGTATATTTAACAGAATCGGTGGTGTAAGCACACTTGTCACAGGGAACAGAAGTGGACATCAGAGCGCCCAGAATTCTGATGTCTTCCCTGTCTCTTTCCCTCCCATCTGCTCTTCCCCTACTTTAAGAAAGGCACCAGCCAATGCTTCAGGGCACTGTTTCTTTGACTACAGCGAGACAGCCATATGGAAGATGTCAATCAAACCTCTCAAACTCTAGGTTACGTCTCTTTCATAAAATTCAATTTCATAAGGATGGGAGATGGAATGACAGTCTCACTTACTCTCACTGCTAAAGGCCAATCAAGGCAGAAATGTTATCAAGATCACTCCCGTGTACTGGCAGTCACTGTGGCAGTGGGTTACATAAGAAACTGCAAGTAGGAATACAAGAGAACACCATTGCAGACCACTACAGGCACACTGTAGAATTTGTCATGAGGTATGCTATTTCTGGCATGGTAAATACCATGTCTTCGTGTGCTCTTTAAAATAACCGTCTTATTGAATTCAACACAGATGTGGAGATGCTGTTCTGAAAAAGAGTCAGTCATAATATTTGATTTCCAATTGACAGGAGGTGTCTGTGGCTGTCCATGGCTGAATATAATAAGAGATGATATTCTCTATCTCTTTAGGAGTTCTATCATAGACTCCATTAATGTAGAATAGATAACTGGTACAGGCTTAAAATGACAAGTTCTGTTAAGCTATGAAATGCATTTCATACATTAAACTTAAAAATTCAAAGCATTACAGACACTCCTAAATCATACACATGGTTTCTCTGTCCATATGCACACATATTTCATGTACTGCAGTTACTACTCATGGCACTTTTCCAAGCATTTTACACACAGTAGCTTATTTAATGAGGTAGACAATATTATTGGCTTCATTTTAAAGAAGAAAACACTGAGGCAGAGAGATTAATTTGCTCAAATTTACATGGCTATCAGTGAAGATGATTTGTCCAGAGTCCAAGCTTTGGACCACAATCATATCACCTCCCATGTGATACTAAAACTACATGTGTATATATAATACATGCATATATAGAATATATGTATGTATCTATATGTTTCATATATGTTGTTATAGATACAAATGTATATATACACATACTTTGCTATACTTTGCTTCTAAATTATTTTTTTTGTTTAATGTACTCATAACATTTCTTTTCAGTGAGTTCACTAATAAGTTGAGGAAACCACACAAAATACCACTCGATACAAGTTTTCAAGTAATAGCGTTTTTTCCCACATAATGTAGCCCTCAGCATGGTACCATATTCCTGCAATGCTATGTTTTCTCTCTCCCACTGATATGCAGTTTCATTCCACTGACAATGGGGAATAAATTAGACAATACCTCTGAATGATGCTATTACATGGACAGAAATTTAGGATGCTAAATCTCTTTAAGTGGTCCAATATACTTATGAGTTTTCCAAAGCAAAGAACTACCTATAAATATGAATATTCTACTGATGTCTTGAGTTCAATGTCAAGCAGTAGAAATTCAGTCAAACTTGGTCATAAATAATAGGATTCTCAGACATATGCTTTTGTTCTGGTTAGTTGAATTGTATGCTGTAAGTTGTGCCTACATGTGTCTGCTCCCATCACTTGAATTATATGTTTATACAGTGCCTGTTTTAAACACAAACTCAAACCTGGTTATGTCAGTTGTACTTGTGACGGGCATCACTATGTAATTTGAATATTACATATACAAAACTACTGAGTACAAAATACAGATTTAAAAAAATAAAAACTAAATTTAACATATTAGAAAGACTACATAAAGTCTACATAAAGGCATTAAAGTAATTTTTAAAGGAAAGTTGGAAAAACAATGATAAAATCTAAAAGGAATCTTTTCCCAAATGATTTTACAAGTCTTTAAGTTCTTATTCCACTGTAAAGAAACCAACACATAAAAATCCATAAACAACAAATTATGGATTTTTTAATGTGAAAAGAAAATGTCAGCTACTGATTCCACACACAAAGAAGAGTCCTAAAATAAAATGGGTCGCTTATATATGTATCACTTTTATAATTCACTGTCTTAAAAATGCTTTAGATTAATTGACCCAATGTCTACAGAGATGGTTATATTGTATCACTATTCTGGTATCCAACATATTTCTTGTAATTCTTTGTGTAAAATAAATAACATATCTACTGCACTACACCATAATCTAGAACATTTAAATGATTCTCTAGAGCCTAATTCCTGATATTGTTTGGTAAAGATAACTTTGGTCCAACATTTCATACTTTGGAGCAAAGGGAAGCCAGAAGGGTGAACAATAAGGATTCTTGACTTCCTTCATGAAAATGGTTTTAACTTTTTAAAAGCTATCAATTCTTTTTCTCAGATCCATGCATAATTAATTAATCAAGACTCTATATCCATTTGCTCAGTGCTTGACAATCTCAGCAGGAGTAAATATCAGGTGCTAGAGCTGTATTGTTTTTCAGTTCTGACAATAATTCTCACCGTTTCAAAATGTATCATAACGATTTGTTTGTTGGCAAGGCTTCCTGAGATTTAGGATTTTCTTTTCCTAGAGCTGGAAATTTCAAAGAATGCTGAAATATCCATGCTATCTTCACATAACTCCCTTATAATTAGGTTAAACTTTTTTTTTACTATAATGTATTTCAGGTGTACAGCATTATAATTTGACATCTATATACATTACAAAGTGATCACTACCACAAGTCTGTTACCATCCATAACCATATGACCCATTTCTCCCTTCACTCATTTCGCTCACCCCCCAGCCTCCTTCCCTTCTGGCAACCACTAATCTGTTCTCTGTATCTATGAATTTGTTTTTATTTAATCATCAGTTTTTTTTAGATTCCACATATGAGTTAAATCATGTAATCTTTGTCTGACTCTGTCTAACTTATCTCACTTAGCATAATACCCTTAAGGTCCATCCATGTTGTCGCAAATGCCAGGATTTTATTCTTTCTTGTGGCCGAGTGGTATTCCATTGTATATGTATACAATACATGTATATACATATATACACACACATACACACACGTATACACTTAGGTTGTTTCCATTTCTTGGTTATTGTAAATAATGCTGCAATGAACATAGAGGCGCCTCTATCTTTCTGAATTACTCTTTTCATGTTCTTAGGATAAACAGCCAGAAATGGAATGAATAGCTAGGTCAATGGTAGTTCTCTTCTTAACTTTTTGAGGAACTTCCATACTGTTCTCCATAGTGGCTGCACCAATTTACAGTCCCAGCAACAGTGCACAAGGGTTGCCTTTTCCCCACATCCTTTTCAACAATCGCTATTTCATATCTTTTCAATAATAGTCATCCTAACAGATGTGAGGTGATACCTTGTGGTTTTGATTTCCATTTCCCTAATAATTAGTGACACTGAGTATCTTATGTGCCATCTGTATGTCTTCTTTGGAAAAGTGTCTATTCAGATCCTCTGTCCATTTTTAATGGGGTTGTTTGCTTTTGTTGTTGTTGAGTTGTATGAGTTCTTTATATATTTTGGATGTTAACACCTTATCAGACAAAGGATTCACAAATAACTTCTCCCATTCATTAGATTGCCTTTCCTTTCTGATGATGGCCCCCTTCACTAGGCACCAGCTTTTTAGTTTGATGTCATTCCAGTTGTTTATTTTTGCTTTTGTTTTCCTTGCCTTTGGAGTCAGATCCAAAAGAACATTGCTAAGACCGATGTTAATGAAGATACCACCTATGTTTTCTTCTACGAATTTTATGATTTTAGGTCTTATATTGAAGTGTTTAATCAATTTTGAGCTAATTTTTGTTCACAGTGAAAGACAATGGTCTTTCACTGTAAATATTCTTTTGCATGTGGTCATCCAGTTTTCCCAACATCATTTATTGAAGAGACTGCCCTTTCTCCAGTATATGTTCTTTGCTTCTTTGTCATAAATTAATTGACCATATGTGTGGTTTTATTTCTGGGTTTTTAATTCTGTTCCATTGATGTGTGCCTGTTTTCGTGCCAGTATCATACCACTTAAATTACTTTAGCTTGAAATCAGGAAGCATAATACCTCTAGTTTTGTCTTCTTTCCCAATATTGTTTTGGCTATTCAAGATTTTTGGTGGTACCATATAAATGTTTGAATTATTTGTTCTAGTTCTGTGAAATATGCCATTGGAGTTTTGATATGGATTTCACTGCATTTGTAGATTGCCTTGGGTTGTATGGAAATTTTAACAAAATTAATTCTTCTAATCCATGAATATGGAATATCTATTTATTTGTGTCTTCTTCAGTTTCTTTCAACAATGTCTTATGGTTTTCAGAGCACGAGTCTTTCATCTCCTTGTTTAAATTTATCCCTAGGTATTTTATCTTTTTTTGGTGCAATTTTAAATGCAATTGCTTTCTTCTTTTTTTTTTTTTTTCACTTGATGATCTACCCATTGATGTAAGTGGGGTATGCAGAAGTTTCTTAATTCGTCAAGTATGGTAACCATAGAAGAGAAAGAAAGGCTTGAAAAGGATGATTAAGTAGCCCTTTGTCTTGTACATTAAAGATATGGTAATTAAGGGCAATAATTGTAAATTGTATGTGTGTATACATACACAAACACATATTACATACACAAATATTTTTACACACATACACACACATATCACCTATCAGACACTATTAGTTTATATCTCTTTTAATTGTCTAAACATGAAAGATAAATATTAAAATCCCCATTTGATGGATGAGTAACTGACTAAACTGAAGGTTAAATATCTTGCTTAAGAAAAGTAAGCAGTAGATATGGAATGTGAAGCTACATCCAATAACTGAGTGCATACTCTCTCCCCTATATTACCTCACTATGTTAAAGAGTGTTTAAGAAACTTTGATCTGTGTACCTTCAAATACCTTGAAGATTTCTTCTATCTCTGTTTTAACTAGTTACATGTCTTGGGGAGACGTTTGCCCAAAGTAGTAAAATGTTATTGGCAAAAGGGCAAAAAGTTCAATTAAATTTGTCGTTTATTGTAAACAGTTGAAAAACAGTTTAAAGCTATCTATCGTATTTAACAGTTAGGAGAAAGTATCAGAGTAAGTAAAAAAAATTATATATATGTGTGTGTGTGTGTGTGTGTGCATATATGCGTATATATATATATATATATATATATATATATCTATATCTAGAGAGAGAGAGAGAGAGAGAGGGAGGGAGGGAGGGAGGGAGGGAGGGAGAGGGAGAGAGGAAGGGGGAGAAGCCATGTCCCAGCCATATACATAGAGTTTTACCTGATAGATCATACTAAAAATGTTTGAGAAAATTATAAGAAATTATTTGCCAACAAAAATCTTTAAACTGTTCCTTTATATAAAGTATAATTATGGGTATTATGGGTCAAATGTTATGATTTGGTTTCCAAAAATATATTACCTTAAATAATGCAAAAAGTATTTTACCTCACATGTGGACAATCAAGTTGACAAAATGAAAATCATAACTAATTCTTAAAATAATGCTGTTTCCTGCTACCTTGCCCTTTTCATCTCAGGGTTTGTTGCTGTTGTTTGTTTGCTTTGGTTTTTAATTCTCTCTAGTTTTATTTGCTTCACTGACAATTACATTTCACTGTGAAGGAAGCAATGTCAGTCCCAGACCTCAGCCCCTGGGGTCCAGCTGAGCTCTGCCAAGTCTACCATTAGTTACAATCTCAACAGCTAATTTATAGAGCAGCTTTTACTGGTATGACATCACCAAGGTGCTGCCCTCTCCTGCCCTCTCCTGCCACTTTCCCATTTCCAGTTGTTCCAAGAGGGTTGATGGCCTAGCAAAGTCTGAACCCTCATGTGTAATTATAGTTCTGTAAATACGCAGTATCATGGTGGGAATTAGAAAGCAGCCTGAACAGTAAAGTACAATCTACTAATTACTTGCACTGATGGTTTTTCTATAAGAAAATAATCATGGGTCTTTTGATAAAAAGCAGCAAAATTGCCTGAACTCTCCTCTGCTATCTTATTTCAAAATATGTTGACAGTTTTAGAATATCTGTTTCATTGTATCCATTCTGAAAGTTCTAAGTTTGAATTATACTCTAAAAGTGGGTATATTTACAGTAATGATATTTGCTAGAAATCCTGCCTGGAACTCATTGAACTAATTTGGTATATAACAGTATTGGAAATAATCTATAAGAAAATAATGTGCTTGTATTCAAATACATCTAAGACAATAATAATTTTTAAATTTTAAAATGTCCATAGGTTGCTTGTGGCTTTGAAAATATTCATGGTTGAAGTTATTTCTTGAGAATTAAAAAACATGAACCTAAACACAGACATGATATAAAGTTTAACTATAAGATATCTTTCTGTTAATTTTAGTATACTTGAATGAAGTTACTAAAAAGCATCAAACACCATAGATTTCAATGAATTCTGGAAATTTATATTTATATATCCAGATTCATTTCCATTTCTGTGATCTACATATATATATATTCTATGTCTATATCTATGTATGTAATATACATGCAATTTATATGTCCACATATTTTGGATGTGGACCTGACTGTATAAAATAATGGTATTTATGCAGTGACTTCTGCCAACAAACATCATGCAAATTATAAGGTATAAATTGTGACATAATATGTACGTAGACTCTAAATATATTAAGGGCTGGAACAGTGTTTTATTCCTCAATTATAGAGCTAGCACACAAAAGCCCAAACATTATTGATTTTAAATATTAGGCAACATTATATATACATTTTAAAATAGCAATCAAAAATTGAAAGCTATACTCTGATGCTGGAACTATTCAAGAATTCAACAAATGAATGCTATGTGAGGTCAAACATTAACTACATGATGCCACGGACATGTTTAATTAGATTGACTGTGGTAATCATTACACAAGGTATACTTATATCAAAATAACTTATACAATTTTTTATTTGTCAATAATACCTCAATAAAGCTGAAAAAAATAAAAACAGTTTATCAGCATTCAAAAAGTACAAAAATATTAAGTCATCCCAATTCGCTCTTCAGCCTCCATTCTCACTGGAGTTTAATCTCATTTGAAGGTTACTGCCTTGTGTCAGTTTTCACATTCCACAATGTAATTGAGATTTAGTGATATAGGAGGTTTTATATCTATTTTACAGAGCAATTTCATTAGAAGTAAATGGCTGGTTGGAATAACTATAGCTTTTTTTCTAAATTAGACTTTAATTAGAAAACTAACATACGAGTGCACACAAAAATCAAACTAGGATTTGGAAATATATAAGGTAAGAGTTAATAATCTTTAATCAATATAAAAAGTTTGATGCATATTTTCCAATCATGGCTCATCATTATACACAGTATCCAGTTAATGTTTTAGAGCTTGACTTGAGTAAGAGATCTCTCAGACTTGGCCCTGACAGAGGCCGTGGTATGAGTGAATATAAAAGAGGTTGCTGAGATGCAGCATCTGCATACTAGAAACTGTGAAACTTATGATCTTAAAGGAGAGTTTAAATAAGTTGCTTTTAAATAAAAGTTGAATGTATACTTTTAATATAATTCTCCAATTTTGAAAAGCTTCTCATTCCACTGACCCCTGCTATACATACACACTGGTATTCTGAAAACTGAAAGAAATTTTTTACTCTGTGAAGCTCAGATGCCTTGAACCCATATGATCTGGGGAAATGCAATACACTGAACTTATAACTTCAAAGGCTAAGAGAAATACAAGAGGTAGTTAGGTGCTACCCATGAGGTGATCTGTTTCCTTCATCTTGTACAAAGATGACAGGTTGTTATCAGCTACTAAACATTTCTGAAAATGCTACTGATAGCTGCTTCAAAATTGCCATTTGCTGTTGTGTGCATCTCAGAAACAATAAACCTTACCCACCATGAACCACTTGATAAAGCATAGATGCTTCTCAAATTTGAATTTCATTATTGACCGAGTGATATTGTGCCGATCTGAAGAGGAGTATGATAAAGAGTTACGTGTCTTAAAAGAACCACGGGGGATATACAACATTTGTTAAGCCGGCAGATGTTATTGTCACCTGTTATTATAAACAATAGAAATCACACACACACACTGCAGGATAGATGATATGATTTATAAACCAGTTATTAGGTTGATCTTATCTGGGCTGTTAGTTTGATAGAAGGCTAGGAATTAACCACATGATGAATTTTATTTTCTTTTTGACAAGAAATGTAATTTTGTAAAATGTATGAACATGACCATATTGTGAAACTAAGAGTCTAAAAAGTGCCTCTTCAACGGACAGGTGTAATATAGGTACCAAGTCAGGAAGATGCGGGTTGTCTCTGCAGAGCAAGGCCAAGGAACAAATGCTATCTTACAGTCTATACTTTTCAGCTCTATAGTGCCAAATGTTATTTTGTAAATATGCCCTGAGGTCACTTCAGTTCCATTCTAACCTCCTGAATTCATAACAAACCTAAAGAGAATGGGAGTTTCAAGGCTGCATGATTTTAATATGCCTAGCAAATGCAAAATCCATTAATAGATATTAATAAGTAGTAAACCCTTATTTCACCCATTGTCATATGACCCGTTGTATACATATTTAATAAATATTTGAAATGCAGTGATTAACCATCATAGTAACTTAAATTCCAGAAGCCTTAGTATTCATATCTGTAAATGGGTACAAACACTGCATCTTCCTCACAGGGTTTTTATGGTATGTGAATGAGATATTAATGATAATAAAACTTATTAAGTGGTAACTATATTTTGTGCATTTTATATGCATTACTTAATTTAATACCTATAACATCCCTATATGTAGGTTTCATTGTATGCCCATCTTGTAGATAAGAAAACTGTAGCACTGACTAGTTAAGTAACTTGCACAAAGTCATGGAGACCATAAGTCAAATCCAGATAGTCTGCATCCAGTGTCTACGTTTCCAACCACAACATCATACTGTGTGATAACCCGTCATAGCTTGTCATTAACTGAACAGGACTCTCAGTGTTTGGTCTTTTCCTTTTCTAATCCATCCTCTGTATACCACCAGAATGGCCTCTAGAATACAGTCATAACCCATTATTTCTTTATAAATTGCAATCTGTTCTCACTAAATCTATATAGTCAAATTCATTCTCATGTCAGATGATACCCTTTGGCTTCTGGCTGAAGTTTTCATTCCACTCGCCCACTAAACTCACAAACACAGCCTAAACATTATCTTGGGGATTGACAATCTATTTTATCTCATACCTCTACAGCTCTCTATATCCCATGCACATTTCCTGGAACAAACTTCCTACTCCTTCCCAGACAAGCTATAGCCACTCTTCAAGATACTGATCAAACTTTTCTTGTGAATCCTGTGGCAGTCTCAAGAGAGTTGAGTAGCCCTCCTCTGGGCTGTCTATCTCTCGGACTAAACTTGTCATGGTCACATCCCACCGTGTCCCAGTTATGAGTTTTCAGGTCTCTCTCCCTCATTGGACTGTGAGCTCCTTCAGGATGACAGTGGAATCTGATGCAGCCTTGGGTGATAAGTGCCTGATAGCTGGCAAATATCTGGCCCTCAAAAGCATTTATTCCAATACAATTTGCTTTCCATATGAAACTCATTTAAGTACCATATTAGCACCCAATTCAACAGTTTAATTCAATAAACATTTATGGAACATTAATGCCTGTCAGGCACTGCAGTGGGTATGCACAGGTCTGAAACACACATAACCCTGCCCTCAAAGAGGTGGTGGAATGGCATGGGCCCCTTCCCAGTTAATTTTGACACTTTCTACTAACACAGTTGTTCACAGGGTATTAGACGGACACAGAAGAGGGACACTTCGCCCAGGCTGAGGAAGAAAAAAGAGAGCATGCATATTAAGGCTATCTCCCCTCAAATTGCCATTTAAACCTCAATTACTAATAAAGTAGAATGCTTTCCATCTAACAGCTGCAGTCCATCTATTTCGTGATAAGTATGATAGATTGTTACTAAGGTAATTCCATCATGGTCTAAGAGATCCAAAGATGTAAAGCCATTGTATTATAACTAGCCCTGTTGAAGTGTTCCTGCCCTGATCATTCCAAATGGAAAATGGCTAGTCATTTGCAAATTTAGTGATTTGGCAAGCTCCTCAATTAATGCTCTCAACAATAGATGTCAATATGCTTAGTTTCCCCTCACAATGAAGAGAGAGAGAGGGAGAGACGGGGTTGGGGGGGGGAGCGGGGCGGGGGGAAGAAAACAAAGAGAAATGCAGAAAGACCATTGGGCCACAGATTTATTTGGATATTTCTCGTATCTACAATATTTGGAGATGACATTTTGGTCCTGAGAGTTTTTGTCAGAGTCCTAAACAACCACAGCACTGCAGCCAATCCCTGTAATTTTTCTTCTCTGCCAATGCTCTACAAGCCTGCCTCTTTACGTGTTCTATCACTGCTTCCGAAATACGAATTTCTTGAGGGCAGTCCTCTTGGGTTCATCAGTGTATCACTCTCAGTGCCAAGAAAAGCATCTCACACTTACTACCCACAGCACAATCATTGAGTATTAAGTGGAAGCAGTTACAAATATAAAAGAATTTCACTTCCCAAAATTCTCAGATTGCAGTAAAATAAAAGGACGATTTATAGAATTAGAATTCAATGGGTCTCCACTACATTAAAATGTTCTCTATAATAGCACATAAATTAGAGAAGCTCTACATGTCCTTGTTCCCTTGCAGTCTGTTTTCAAGACAAAAGCCAGTATGATCCTCTTAAAATATACTCAGGTCATGCCACCCCTCTGCTCAAAATTCTCCAACAGCTTTCCATCTCAGAATAAATGTAATGGCCTGAGTCCCTCCATTATCAGACTTCCCACCCACTTCTCACCTCTTTGACTTCACTTCCTGTACCTCTCCCTGAACTCACTCCACTACAGGCACACTGGGCTCCTTGCTGATTCTTGAACACAGCAGATATTCTCCTGCCTCAATGCTTTCAAACGTTCTGTCTTCTCAGCCTAGGAAACTCTTTCCCCGGATACCTGTGTGGCTCACGCCCTTATTTCCTTCAGTCATTTACTCAAAATTCATCTTCTCATTCAAAGCTTCCAGATCACTTTGTCTACATCTACAGTCTCACCCTTACCATGTGTTCCAAACCTCCCACTTTTATTATTTCTCCTGTGCACTTACCACACTGTAACATATTATATATGTTACCTTTTTATCTTATTTCCTGTCTTCCTCACCAGAATGTAAGCTCCACGAGGGCTGGGATTTTTCTCTTTGGTTTACTAACATACCCTCTGTGCCTAGAACAGTGCCTGACACACTGCAGGTGTTCAATACATATTTCTGAAGGACTGAATGAATCTCAGTAATGATAATAAAACTTTTTGTGAAATAACAAGTGTTAAAAATCAGGAAGAGTACTTGCTCGCTACTATAGTGATTTATAGATGCTGTTTTAACTCTAACTAGCTGTATAATCATTACTAATCACTTGGTTTACTATCTTTAACGAAATCATTACCAGTGAGAATCAATAAAGACTATTAATCATTAATCTCCTCTCTCTTATACTTTGCCAGAAAGCAGAAATCCCTCAGCATTAAGATGCCTTATCCACAGAATAGACCCACAAAACTATTGTGGCGTATAGCTTGAGGAATTATGAAAGCGAAGAAGACAGAGGCGTCTAGAGGAAGACCCCACCTCAGCATGGGTGTGGATAGTCAAGAATCACTGTTACAGTCTTCCAGGCATCAGTTACCCTTGGAGAGTTAGGGCAGACCCACTCTGCTTTAGATTTCATTTTAAGGGCACATGTTCTTCGTCTTCTGGTCTAGTGGCTATGCTTTTGTTTCTCGTAATGTTCTTTACCTATTATCAATAATGACAATGGCAGCAAGAGTAGCAGTAACCACAGCAATCATTTATCGAACCCTGATCTATTTAGGCTAAACCTCTGAGTGATATTGACTAATATCATGTTTTAAGGTACTTATTTGTATTTCTTTCCTCTATTTTACTTTCCTCTTTTAACATCCCCCTCCACCATTCCCTTGGTAATGGGTACTTTCACCATTGCCTCAGGGAGGTGTATGAAAGAGATAAGTTTAGGACTGGGCGGTGAGTTACAAAAGATTAAATCCTTATAAGGCAGAGAATTCACGAGGACTGGATTCCCTGTCCTCCCCGTACCAACACACACGCCACCACCACCAAAGACTAGAAAGTGTTTTCATCCAGAATGGGGGAAGCCACAGGATGTGAGAGATCTCTGGGAGAAAGCTACACAATGACAATGGAAATACGACAAGACCCAATGAGGAAATGTCAGAGAGAGCAAGCAGACCCGAAGAGGCAGCTGGACAGGGATGATGGATGCCTCAGTGGTACACTGGGTGAACAGATGACTCACTGACGGGAGGTGACCACACCTCCCTCTCTGCCTCACCCACACCAGTGCAGTGGCGGCTCTACAACATGTATAGTTGGGCTCAGGATCCCTAACCTGGATGGAAGGCTCAGCGTTCATCTGGGTTTGCAAAGTACTTTAGAGAAAACTGACAAAGTGTACACTATCCATTCATTCTATACACAAAACTTACTGCAGCCCTGACCAGAATGCATGGAGGGGAGAGCTACTCAAATGACTAAGGTGAAATTTTCTGCCCGTTAAGAGGGATAAAAATTCGCAACAGAAATTCAGGTTTTTGTTGGGTTTGTCTTTTGTAGAAAGCAAAGACTAGATCCCACATCCACCTGGGATTCACACCTGCTACATGTGCACTACTTTATTTCCACTTCAAAACAATCCAATGTAGGGGAAACTTATTTTTTTCTAGTTTACAGTTGAGAAAAATCGGTGCCCAGAGAGGTTAAGTTACTTGCCTGAAGGTCTAACTGGTTCAAAGTTACGTTCTTAATCTCTGCAACATAGAGCTTCCAGTCTTATTAATTTTATATTATTAGATATTAGTTTCGAGTTATTATTTTGCTTTCCATGGTTCCCTGGTTGCACTGAAACGAGAAGCTAAAAAAATAAAGCCTTTTACAAAATCATGACTTTAATCATTGGATATTTTTGTACTGACCTAATGCTTACACCAAAAAATGAAAGAATGAATAAAGATCCAATCCATGATGCACGTTCTGATCCTTCATTTCCTTTTGAGGTAGGGTGTGATGAAACAACCAAGTAATACAAATATACAAAGGTACAGGATTGTGTGTGGGCTGACTGTGGGAACATGTTGCCACCTTTGCTGTTTAGCAGCTGTGTGACTGACCACCTTAATTCCTCTATCTATACTCAGATTTTTATCATCTTTAAAAAGATTACCACAGTGGCACCTACTTCATAAGACAGTCTGAGAATTAAATGAGTAAACCTATGTCAGGTGCACAGAGGTGAGGGCTTTAAAGTGAGTGCTAGGTTTTAACACAGACAATGTTTCAAACCACTTTCTCTCATAACCAGGAAATAAAACTAGAACTTTCTAGGTCTTACATAAATTACATTTTCTCCTGCTTTATTTCAAAGAGACTTCCATAAATGGTCCAGGAAAATTAAGGAATTTTCATTACCCAAATAATTTCTAATTTTATAATCATGAAGACCCCAATTAAACTTGGTATAATCCAAGAAAAAATTCACTGTTCTGAAAATCCTGGGTGACTAAATTAGTTCTAGGTGATGTGCAGGGCGGATTCCATATTCTGAGACCATAAGAGCCATAGGAAGTTTGGGCAACCTGATCTCTGAAGCAAATCGTAAACCTCAGACCTGGAACCTGCCTCCATTTGTTAAGGGTCTGTGTCAATATGACATTTTCAAAAAGGGTATACAAGAGCAACTCAGGCTAGAGGACGGAGATTCACAGTGTGTTTTACCCTTTGGTTAGCTGACTAGAGCATAACAGAAGTGATAAAAAAACATTAGCTCAAAATTTATTGGTCATCTTTCATCCATCTTGACAATGAACTGGATTTTTTGGATGACCAACCTGATCAGGGATGTGGAAAGCAATCCTTTAGAAAAGAAATCCATTCAGTTACAGCCTAAGAGAAAAGAACGGGCAATCTCAGGCATAAGATTTTACTGTTCACTACTAGAATTTGTTGCTTTTATATGCCGCTGTGTATTGTTTCTCATGCAACTTTTTATCAAGAGAAGAATGCTAATAAGACACTGTTTATCCCAGGAGGAAAGACATTATGGAAAAAATAATGTGAAGATGAATTCTATCCTCTTGACGCATTCACACATAAATTCTATTTGCCAATGCTTATTAGTGTTTAAAATGTATCAGGAATTTAGAATACTTACCTTCGCTTTACTCCTCAAGAATCCTGAAATGTAGGCTATTAAGCTGTTGCCTAGATGAAGAAACTGAGGCACAGACATTTCAAGTAAATTGCACAAGACCAAACATTAGAGGAGGGATTTGAAACCAAGATTTTCTGAAGTCCAAGACTCAATACCCGTGCTCAACTATTGGGAGAAGAATTTTTCTGGTATATGGCTGTTAGATTTAGGATTGTATAGGGTTTTTTCCCCTCCCTTTTCTCTTTCTCTGGTAGTGGTGCTGAAGTTACATAAAAGTATTAAGGACTGTCAGTTTCCATCTGGTTCCTGGGTTACCTTTCAATGGACTCTGAGATAGCAAAGGTGGCTGGTTACATTTAAGATTGATCAGACTGCCTCACATTCTTTAACAAGGCTATGAATTATACATAGACATGCAAGGGCTCTCTGCAGTACCTCATTTTTCACAGAAATATGTGAAAGGAAATCACCCTTCATCAGAAACCGGTGCAGTTTTCCTAAGATAAATCTGTGACCTGTACCTGTGGGTGAAGACCTTTCGGATTATTGCCGCAGCAACATCTCCCTAATCTTCAAAGTATTTTGCCCAAATGATGATCTCAGAGCCCAAGGATTAAAGAAAGTCTCCTTCTTGCCAACTGACTTGCTGAGAATAGAGTAGCATGTCAACATTCCAAGGGGTGACTACCCTGGTAAAGGATGATTTAATTAGATATCTGAAATGAACTTTTTTTCCATATCCATTTGTTCAATGAAGAAGAGCTTCCAAAGAAAGGTGATGTTGCTCCTTTAGAATTATTAAAAGCTTTGAGGAGCAGCAGACTGAGCAAGGAAATGATGCCCAGAAGACACCAGCACCATGGGCTGTTTATGACGTGGGTAGATAAAGGGAAAACAGAACGGAGACGAATTTCTAAAGCAAAGGACGAGTAAGAGTATATTTTAATGCAAGCGTCCTATGACTGACTATGGCTGGAGTGATGGTTTCAATTTGATGGTCTGAGCAAATAGTGTTTCATGCAGTTTTTTTGGGTATCAATGATCAACACAGAGAGCTCTGGACATTCTGATCACTGACTGTGATGGGCTTTCTCCTGTTTAGTATTCACAGGTGAGCCCGACTTTCTCTTACTTTCCATTCGTAACAAATTTCTAAAATGGGAGCTTTCCTTCTATTGCTCCATGACGGGCTGCATGAAAATGCATCATCCTCTGTGAGACAGAAGGATCACATGGTTACCCAGCAGCTGTGCCTTGTTCAAAATATCAGTATGAATTAACATGCATATTATGAGGATGCAGGCAACCACTCTTCCTTCCCCCGCTCTCCCCCAAGGTTGACACTGTTCAAGCAAATGTTTGAAATTAGACAAGTGTTCTTTATCCTTAGCAGAATAAGGAAAATTCACAAATTCTAGTATATGAGCACATAAACATTTCACCATTTTCCAAATATACAAGTGTGAAATGGTTGTCATAAATACAAATGTTCATAGCTGTACACAAGATGGGGCCAACCACATTATGGCAGCATGCCTTCCTGCATTTTATCACGGCTCTAAAATATGCAGTTCCCTCCCTTGAAAAAGCACCGTTATAGGCATTATAAAGAAATGAGCCACAATGTGGTCTGAGCAATTATCACCCTGGAGGGAGACACGATGACGCAAGTGAACAGGAATAGCTGTTTAGACAACCGGACTCTACTAGTTCATTATCAGAGCCAAGGGGTTTAATTCATCACCTGGCTTCAACTTTAGAGAATTCCATTCAGCTTGAGGCAAAGGCAGTGAGGGGACTTAAGGAGAAAGCCTACTGAGGACAATCAAAAGCTGACTATAAATAGAGGTGGCTACTTAGAGTAATAATTAGATGTTCATGAAGAGACGAGGCATATGTTAGGTTGTACTATTGTTTTGTAATGCTTTTTTTTTTTTTTTGTTAAAGCGTCTTACTATCTACTTTTCAGCTCTCTAATATCAATGTTTAAGGATGGAGAGAAGCAGTGCTTAACAGGAAACTGCATCTGATTGTACTGTCCATTTAACGATGAAGTAATATAAAAAGACTTGCAAGTCCTTCCTGTAGGACTTCTTCATATTCAAAACCATTATCTTGGGTTGCACCATAGCTATATTTGTGATAGCCTCTTATTTTTTTTAAAAAAAACTCCCATTGTTTTGGCTTCTATAATGAAACAAATAAACACCCCCCACAGGAGAAAAGGAAGAAGTACAAATCAATATATACAGCATTGCTATACTCTCTAGTCCCCTAAAATGAAGAAAGACATTCACCGTTTCCTAAAAGCAATATCTTTATAAAACAGTACAATGTTTGGCAGATGTTTGTCTCATGGGGCTGCCCTCCAACATGAGGTATATATAACAGGAGAATTTGCTAGATTGGGGAAATTACTTCAGTTGAAAGTAGAACGTTTAATAAAGTAACAGCTGCACATGAACAACAAATATTATAGAAAAGATGATATGGAAAAAATGAAAATTCCAGAGTCAGATAGTGAGTTATCAACATATACTAGAAGAAAACTGGTGTGCCACTGCAATCTTTCAAACAGTATACACGGTTCATCATGGAAGTTTTATAATAAATGTTATTAGGGAGGAGAGAAGGTTCACTTCTGATTTTCGGAGTAAATAATACTAATGATTTGAATTCTCTCTCTCTCTCCTCACCATTAGAAGTAGAATACTATTGAATTAGGGAGGAGTTAAAGCAGCCTCCAAACTAACAAACTACCCTAGGTGTGCTGACATTGAATCTTTATTCTGTCAGGGAATACTCTAAAGACACAACTCCTTTCCCAAATTATTTTTTCATATTCCTTCATTTGGGGAAAATAACATTATCACTATTTGCAGAAGACATGATTTCCTATGCAGAAGATAAAAATAAATATACAGATAATTAACAGAAAAAGAATGTGAGATTAGTAAATTTGCTGTATTTATATTTAGCAACAAAAACATTTAAAAATGACATATTGATAATATATTCTCAAAGCAATGAATTTAGAAATTCCTAACCATGTCTGAGAGAAATGTCTAATCTAAACAAATACAGGGATAGACCATGTTCATGAACTACAAAACCTAGTATTGAAAAATGTCAATTTGTCCCCAAATTGATTATAAGTTCAATGCATAACCAATCAAAATGTCTGTTGATATTTTCACTATCTTGGTTATCCTACAGATTTTGAGAAGTAAATACATAACTGCAAGAAGGAAGACAAATGAATTTACTTTCATAATTTTTATTTAACTAATTTGTATATAGTTGCTGCTCTGTGGCAGGCATTTTTCTGAGTGCTTACAAATATGAATTGATATAATTCTCATAACAACCTCATGAATTAGGTACTATATTATCTCTAATTTAGAAATAAGGATACCGAAGCACAGAGAAGCTAAATAACTTGCCAAAAGTCACAAAGGTAGTAAACTGAACCCAGAGTTTCTGAGATTTTGCTTTTAACCACTAACAGTGAAAGAGTGAAGAAAAGCAATTGAATCTTCTTCCATCCTATTCTACGATAAATTTGTAAAGTACTACATATCTAACTTCCTTTAGTACATGTTTAATTGTAAATTAGACATAAAAGTTCATGCTATGCATGAATATAAAGTATATATGCACATATGTATTTTAAATAATAAAAATATCTATTAAGACTAAGAAACAGTTTATAGCCAGTAACTCAGAAGTCCCGCATGTGGTACCCCCATTTTATTATCTCATCTTCCTTCTTCAGGTAACAACTATCCTGAAATTGGTGTTAATGATTTTATTGCCCTTTTTTAAATAGTTTTTACCACTTATGTTTGTATCACTAAACGATATTTTAGTTTATGTTATATTATGCATTATAAAATGATTTATAGTTGAGATGATCTATGATTTGTTACTTTGCTCCAAATTATGATCTTGATATTGGTCTTATAATGCATTTAGTTGTAGCTTTTTCATCCATTTCACTAATGAATATGACGTTTATTTATCCTTTCTCCTGTGAATAGATTAATGCATGGTTTCCAGTTTTGGGTATATATTTGTGTGTGAGTAACCATGCATAAGGACACACATGCACACACACCGCTACAAATGTTACTGTCATAAATATTCTTTATATACCTTCTTCACATGTATAAGAATTTCTATAGACTTCAAATTTAGGATTAGAATTGTTAGGCAGTAGGACTTACAAACTAATATTTTTTTAGGGATGACAAACATTTTCCCAAAGAGTTCTATCAGCTTGAATTCACACCAAAGGAGTTTGAGGGGCACCAACAGTACATACAAAGAATATCAACAGTTTTGACTGACTTATTAAAATTCCCCAATCTGGTGGTTTTATAATGGGTTCCCAGGGTAGGCTTAATTATCATTTTCCTTATTGCTAAATAGCTTTAATATCCATGCAGGTGATTATTAACAATTTTAAATTCCTTTTGTAAAATGCCTGTTCATTTCTTTTTTTTTTCTTTAACATCTTTATTGGAGTATAATTGCTTTACAATGGTGTGTTAGTTTCTGCTTTATAACAAAGTGAATCAGCTATATATATACATATATCCCCATATCTCCTTCTTCTTGTGTCTCCCTCCCAACATCCCTATCCAACCCCTCTAGGTGGTAACACAGTACGGAGCTGATCTCCCTGTGCTATGCAGCTGCTACCCACTAGCTATTTTACATTTGGTAGTGTGTATATGTCCATGCCACTCTCTCACTTCATCTCAGCTTACCCTTCCTCCTCCCCATGTCCTCAAGTCCATTTTCTATGTCTGTGTCTTTATTCCTGTTCTGCCCCCAGGTTCGTCAGAACCTTTTTTTTTTTTTTTTAGACTTCATATGTATGTGTTAGCATATGGTATTTATTTTTCTCTTTCTGACTTACTTCACTCTGTATGACAGACTCTAGTTCCATCCACCTCACTACAAATAACTCAATTTCGTTTCCTTTTCTGGCTGAGTAATATTCCATTGTATATATGTGCCACATCTTCTTTATGCATTCATCTGTCGATGGACACTTAGGTTGCTTCCATGTCCTGGCTTTTGTAAATAGAGCTGCAATGAACATTGTGGTACATGACTCATTGAATTATGGTTTTCTCAGGGTATATGCCCAGTGGTGGGATTGCTGGGTCGTATGGTAATTCTATTTTTAGTGTTTTAAGGAACCTCCATAGTGTTCTCCATAGTGGCTATATCAATTAACATTCCCACCAACAGTGCAAGAGGGTTCCCTTTTCTCCACACACTCTCCAGCATTTAGTGCTTGTAGATTTCTTGATGATGGCCATTCTGACTGGTGGCCATCTGCTTCTCCTGCTTCTCCTCATTGTAGTTTTGATTTGCACTTCTCTAATGATTAGTGATGTTGAGCATCCTTTCATATGTTTGTTGGCAATCTGTATATCTTCTACACATATATCTGTATATGTGTCCATTTTTGGATTGGGTTGTTTGTTTTCTGATATTGAGCTGCATGAGCTGCTTGTAAATTTTGGAGATTAATCCTTTGTCAGTTGCTTCATTTGCAAATATTTTCTCCCATTCTAAGGGTTGTCTTTTCGTCTTGTTTATGGTTTCCTTTGCTATGCAAAAACTTTTAAGTCTCATTAGGTCCCATTTGTTTATTTTTGTTTTTATTTCCATTTCTATTTCCATTTCTCTAGGGGATGGGTCAAAAAGGATCTTGCTGTGATTTATGTCATAGGGATTGTGCCTATGTTTTCCTCTAGGAGTTTTATAGTGTCTGGCCATATATGTAGGTCTTTAATCCATTTTGAGTTTATTTTTGTGTATGGTGTTAGGGAGTGTTCTAATTTCATTCTTTTATATGTGGCTGTCCAGTTTTCCCAGCACCACTTATTGAAGAGGATATCTTTTCTCCATTGTATATTTTTGCCTCCTTTATCAAACATAAGGTGACCATACGTGCATGGTTTTATCTCTGGGCTTTCTATCCTGTTCCATTGATCTATCTTTCTGTTTTTGTGCCAGTACCATACAGTCTTGATTACTGTAGCTTTGTAGCATAGTCTGAAGTCCGGGAGCCTGATTCCTCCAGCTCCGTTTTTCTTTCTCAAGATTGCTTTGGCTATTCGGGGTCTTTTGTGTTTCCATACAAATTGTGAAATTTTTTGTTCTAGTTCTGTGAAAAATGCCAGTGGTACTTTGATAGGGATTGCACTGAATCTGTAGATTGCTTTGGGTAGTATAGTCATTTTCACAATGTTGATTCTTCCAATCCAAGAACACGGTGTATCTCTCCATCTGTTTGTATCATCTTTAATTTCTTTCATCAGTGTCTTACAGTTTTCTGCATACAGGTCTTTTGCCTCCATATGTAGGTTTATTCCTATATATTTTATTCATTTTGTTGCAAACTTACCTCAACATAATAAAGGCCATATATGACAAATCCATAGCCAACATTGTTCTCAGTGATGAAAAACTGAAACCATTTCCTCTAAGATCAGGCACAAGACAAGGTTGTCCATTCTCACCACTATTATTCAACAGAGGTTTGGAAGTTTTAGCCACAGCAATCAGAGAAGAAAAATAAAAGGAATCCAAATTGGAAAAGAAGAAGTAAAGCTGTCACTGTTTACAGATGACATGATACTATACACAGAGAATCCTAAGGATGCTACCAGCAAACTACTAGATCTAATCAATGAATTTGGTAAAATAGCAGGATACAAAATTAATGCACAGAAATCTCTTGCATTCCTGTACACTAATAATGAAAAATCTGAAACAGAAATTAAGGAAACACTCCCATTTACCACTGTTCATTTCTTTAGCTCATTTCTTCAGCTGAGGGTTACTATTTTCATAGACTCGTTTATGTATTTGGGAAATTAATCTTTTTGTTGTGGCAGTCGTTACATTGTTGAAATAACTTCTTCTAGATTTGACATGCCTTTTTTATCTTTATGTCATTTGACTAATAGAGCTATATGTTATATTACCTTTGTTTATAATTTATATGATATGTGTTCTTCTGTCCTTTGACTTTCAATCTCTGCCTCCTTATATTTTAGGTTGAGACAGAGTTTAACTGAATTGTTAAAAATGCAATCCAACAATCCTTTTGTATTAACTAGAGGTTTTAGTCAATTTATGTATATTATTATATCTAAAAACTTGTCATTGCTACTATTTCTACAAACTCATTTTAGGTTTTCTATTTCTATCCTTTTTGCTTATTGCCCTATTTTTAAACAATAGAATTTCCGTCATTCCATTTTTTATTCAATTTGTTTAGAAAGTTTATCCCTGTGTTTATTCTTTTAAAAATTATCTTTGCTGTTTTAGAATGCATACTTTTTTGCCATAATTTAAAGTTAATTAATATCTTTACCTTCCTTCAGACGACACCAAGTCCTTAGATACCAAGACCTATCACCTCTTTCCAACAAATGTGCTATTTTTGTCATGATCCTACATTTTTCCCCTTCATGAGTTAGAAATTAGTACTAGTTTTTTTTGTTTTTTTTTTTTTGCGGTAGGCGGGCCTCTCACTGTTGTGGCCTCTCCCGTTGCGGAGCACAGGCTCCGGATGCGCAGGCTCAGCGGCCATGGCTCACGGGCCCAGCCGCTCCGCGGCACGTGGGATCTTTCCGGACCGGGGCACGAACCCATGTCCCCTGCATCGGCAGGCAGACTCTCAACCACTGCGCCACCAGGGAAGCCCCAGTACTAGTTTTTATCCATGCAATGTTTGCTTAATTTACTCAATATTTACCCATATCTTTACTCACACTACCTCCTTAAATCTCAGACCATATAACTGTGATTATAATCCTTCTATCTCAAGTACCTCCTTCAGACTTTCCTCTAGTGAGTATAAATTCTCTCACTTGGTTGTTTAAAAGATCTTCATTTCGACCTAATGCTAGCAAGACAGTTTTCCTGGATATGGAATTCTAGGTTCATAATGATTCTCTCTCAATAGACTGAAGGCACTATTTCACCGTCTTCTTGTTTACATTATTGCTGTTGAAAAGTCTAACATCAATTAACTTACTGATGTTTGTACACCATATAATTTTTTTCTGGAGGTTTGTAAGATCTTCTCTTTGTATTTAGATTCTACAGTTTTACTATGATACATCTAGTTGAAAATATCTATTAATTATCCTTGGAATTCTTTGGGATTAGTGGATTTTAGGATTGGAGTCTTTCAAAAATTGTTAGAAATTTACTCATTTTTCCCCTTTCTATTAGTGCCTTTGAAACTCTGAATAGTCATAGATGAGAACCTTTCACTTGATTCTGCCTATCCTTTAATCTTCCTTTCCTGTTTTTCATCTGTGTGTCTAGACTTCATTCTGCATTATTACTCTGAATCAATATTCCTGGAAACCATTTTATACCTTTATCTTTGTCTAACCTGCTGTAATTCATTATTATACTTTTAACCTCAATTGTCATATTTGAATTTTATTCCATTTGATAATCTTTTCGTCTGCTTGGTTGTACTTTATAGCCTCCTGTCCCTTGTTAAAAAACAAACATATATATTTCATATTTTGTTATTTCCAATATCCGAAGTCTCTATTGATCTGCTTCTCCTGCTTCTGTACATTCTCAGTTATGTTGGTTTTTTTTACTTTATGGTTTCTGTAAGCTGCTTATTACTCTAACGGGACCTATGGAAATTCTCTGAAACTTAGGTAAAGCCAAGTCTCTACAAAAGGAGGTGTATGTTTTATTCTTGTTGACTGGGTCTTGTTGACCAAAGATAATTTTAAATTAAATTCTCCCCTGAGATTCACCCCCCTCTTCAAATAGGTAACATTATTTGTATTAAAAAAGTGACATAAAGCTTTGTGTGATCATAATTCTCAGGCATACAAAGTTTGTGGGTTTGATTCTCAAAATGCATCTGTTTCCCTTTTCCTGCATCAAGGCTGAGACAGGGAAGTCTCTTTGCTATCTCCTACTATGTAATGGGTCTTAGTTCTCCTTCATCATTATATAAGAAGGCAGTCTTTTGGGTTTCCAGCTTTTTTTGAGATATATTAGATCCCCTATGTCTGTCTAGCTCTAGGTCTTAACTCCTATCTTCTGTGCCTCAGGCAGCCTTTAAAGGAGATACTCCAGGTCATGAGAATGCAGTATAAACCCTCATGATGAAAGCAATCTTGGTGCTTATGCAACTCCGGAGTTCTAAGTTCCATCTTACTTCAATACTCTTTGATTCTTTTGTGTATTTGTGTGTGTTGTGCCAGCAGTGCATTTGAATAAGTTTTTAGAACTATTTTTATCCAGCATCTTATTGTTTCAATAAGAAGAGTCATTCAGGATATCTAATGGATCATGCTAGTGGAAAATGGAAGCCTCATCCTGTCTCCTTAGTGAGGGAACCTAGACTATGGATAGAAATGCATAAAACATTTGCTTTAATGATCCATTGCAATGGCAGTCCTATAACTAACCCCTCCACACCTCTCCCTAAAAAGAGTCTTGTGCCACCAGCAGCCTCTACTATCCTGAGTATCAAGAATATCCTTTGATTCTTTGTAATGACCTCTGTATTACAAAATCTATTTACTTTGAAAGAGGAAAGAGCAGGTACTTTGATGTCAAGCAAACTTCATATCCTGGTACTATCCCTTCATGTTTTAAACACTTTTCTCAGATTAGACTAATCCATTTATAGAGGTGTCACAGCGACACAGTAGATGCTCAAATACAGTAGTAATTGAATATCAATAGGCTCTGCCTTTACCTTATAAACTTCACAATATCCTGCCTCAAGAA
Source organism: Pseudorca crassidens (assembly GCF_039906515.1). Classification (NCBI taxonomy): domain Eukaryota; kingdom Metazoa; phylum Chordata; class Mammalia; order Artiodactyla; family Delphinidae; genus Pseudorca; species Pseudorca crassidens. Next base: position 37,117,114 of record NC_090308.1, read on the forward strand.
GTAGAACACCATCCTTTCACTACTTGCTGAAATTTAGAACCTGAGTTTGTACCTCATCTTCTCATCAGAGCATTTAGTCTATTTGCTTGTTATTCACACTTTATTTTCTAAAAGCTGCACATAGCATATGATGCTTTGCAAGGAGAGTTATGCTCTGAGGTTATATAATATTTCACATAGGAGAAGTTTTCCCATAATTTTGCCCTTTCCTTGTGCAATGTTAGCACACTGATCTTAGATCACAAGCCTATATGACAAGAAACATGCTCTGAAGAGCCAAACAGTGCATTATAAGTTAGGATTTAGGCTGTGCCTATTAACTGTTCAGTGGCATTACAATAGGATATCTAAAATATAGTTTCGCCCCTCAATCTACTATGGGCAAATTACATTTACATGTATAAAATTATAGCTAAACATAAAGTTTATATTTAATTAATGATAAATGTACAACAGGGACTAAGGAATTTGTGATGGTGTTTGAGGCATAAAGTCATGCCTTAAAAAAAAACTTAAAATAAATCCTCGGTGCTTATAAGTAATAAACATAATTATTTAACTCACTTTTGAACTATAACTATGTAAGCAAAATGCTTATGAGATAAAAGGAGAAAAAGCATGATTCATTTTAAAAAACACAAATGTACTAATTAACTACTTATCAGTAGGCATTCATGTACAAGAACTGCTCTGAGTGAGCTCTGCCCAGGTACCAAGACATTCCCACTAAGTGGAAGGCAATTCAAAAAGCATTTTTCTCATCACCCCATTTTAAAGATGAAGAAACTGAGGCCAAGAGAAGATTAATGGAAAAACAGAACCTGAAGCTTAATCTATCATTTGAGCACCAAAATAGTAAGAAAAAAATCTCATTAGAATTTTGTTAACATAACAGTCAATGAACTAAAATGTATTCTGGAGCTCATTTCTTCTCTTTTCTCCTTCTTACATATGTTCACAGAAAATTCTTCATCACTCTAATGAAGCAAAGGCTACAATTTTAAAGAGCAGTATCATAAAAAGAGTCGATCTATGTTAAAATGTTCTGCACATTAATTATTTCAATGATAACACTTTACGCTTCTTGAATTTACCTTAGAAGAGTCTTCCTACTTAATTCAATAAAGTTAATAGTATAGTAAATCCTTAATTTAAAGATGCTTGCATTATAACAAAGGAAAACTGATGAGATAAAATTCAGTCTACTAAATACATACAAAACATAGCTATGTGAGTTTCCCATTAATATATAATTTAACCCACGAAGGGAAAAGGAATAGCAATTGCATCACACAAGTACACATTTCAGATTCTACCCTTAGGCAGTCTTGTTAAAAGTAGGAGAAACAGCCCACTCTTGTTGCTTTCACAGAAAGAGCAGCCATCATCCACTCACCTCCCGCACGTCTTTAGGAGAATCCTCCTTTTACATGAGTACCACAACAAGTGTTTTCACATCATGATCTAGCAATACCATACATATCTGAGCATTTGCTCACTCAAATTATTTGAGAGTAATAGAACTAGACAAAACTCTCTAGTTTATGAGGTTGAATAGAAGTTGTAGGAAATAAAATAACTCAAATCACTTTTTCAATTCATTATCATTTCTTGTTATTAGTTAATATCTTTTGGATTGTTTTCAGAGAAAAACCAATTTTTTTAATACCTAAGCACAATCATACACACACAAACAAAATTCTGAACTTCCATATTCCTCAAAAAAAGAAATCATGGGAGGTAGCAAGAAACACCAAACATTTTAAGGGATGAACAAATATTCCTCTCAAGTACATTTGGGTTCTTCACTATGTCACTGATAACCGCTCATGCTGATGCATCTTTTTGTGTCTAGGGTAGCTAGAATAATGGCTCCCCAAAATGTCCATGCCCCAATCCTTGGAATCTGTGAATATACTGCCTTACATCACAAAAGTAAATTTGCAGATATAATTAACATTAAGGACCTCAAGATGGGGAGATTATTCTGGATTCTGGTGGGCTCAATGTAATCACAAGAGTCTTTAAAAGTGGAAAACACTTCCCAGTTGAGGTCAGAGAGAGGTGACAGCATGAGAAGATGGCAGAGAAAGTCCGCTGCACGATGACCCACTCTTGTTGATTCTGAAATGTAAGGCTATGTGCAAAGACCTCAGAGAGGCCTTTAGAAGCTGAAAAAGGCAAAGAAATGGACTGTTTCGCTAATCCTCCAGAAAGGAAGATGGCCCTGCCAACACCTTGATTTTAGACCATTGAAACCCCTGCTGAACTTCTGACCTACAGTACTATAACAAATCTGTGTTGTTTTAAGTCGCTATGTTTTTGATAATTTGTTACAGCAGCAATAGAAAAATAAATTCAGCACCTGATTCCCCAGAACAACCTTGTGAGGAGGGAGAAAATAGTCGGTATCTCTTTTACAATTGAGAGAACTAGTGCTCAGATCCTTGAGAGAATTTCCCAAAGGCCCCTCTGCTAAACCGTAGTGGTGTTAAGGATGCAAAGACCTGCCCCCTAAATCCAGGTCCACCGCACTGCCCCTCAGATGCATCCCTTTATGGAAGAAGTGTTGAGGCCATGAAGACTAATCTAAACTACTCCCAAAACACCAGGTCACAAAGACAACGAGGCTGTGAAACACAGGTATGGGACAAGTGAATTATGGGTAGTAGAGGCAGGCAGGGCACAGTCTCAGAGGTGTGGAAAATCATCCTGTTTTCGAGGAAAACCTGGAGGAGATCCAGTGTCACTGGTCCTTGAGAAATGGGGACAGGGGTGGAGTGGGTGGTGTTGATGCAAGTCAGGTTGGACGACACTGAATGCCGTGATGAACATACATGCTATATTCAACAGACAACGGAGAGGCATCAGTGGCTTTTGAACAAGAATGTGCCTCCTTAAACGTGTGCATTAAAATGACTGACCTACTGGCACTGTGGAGCAAGAAATGCAGTAGGAACTGACTAAAAATAAGAAACCCCCAAACAATTGCAACACTATTTTATTAGCTCCAATGAACTGCAATGAAAACTGAGACTATCACTAAAGTAGAGGAAACGGCAGTTTTGAGATCCAAATAAAGAAAGAAAGAAAGAAAGAATAAAAAACAAAAAATTGGTTTGAAGAGGAATGCTGAATGCAGGGTGCAGGGGAGAAATGGCATTTCATAATATGAGACTTCTACCAACTATCATTGTGTGAGTATTAGTCAGGTACTCTTTTAAGCAGCTTAGATTCTATCAGTAATTAACCTTCCATTAAGCACTATGCTTTGGGCTCTGCATTAAGTAAATTATCACCTTGTATTTGCCTCACAACAAATTTATGAGAGAGGAACTCTTAATATGCCCCTTTCATACATCTTGATACTGAGTAGATAGGATACAAAGCACGCTCATGATCACGAAACCAGGAAATAACAAAGACTGGACTCAAACTCAGAGCTATCTGAGTTGAAAGTCCCAACCATAAAACTGTAGATATAGTCTTCCGATTCCTGACCCAATGTTGTATTACACTTTGGTAAAGCCCCGGTTTCAGAGGAAGTTAATTTTATTTTTCTGAATGTCTGTTACTGACGCATCAAAAATATTTTTTACTCTGGTTAATTTGCCAACTGGGGGAAAACAGCAGTTCAAGCTGGAGGATAATACAGATTCCTTCATTTTTAACAAATGAAAATAGGCTAGCAACTCATAATAGCTAAACTGCAAGATCGGAAGCTAATGAAACCATAAATACATATATACCACTCCTGTGGATTCTAAATTCTGTGCTAAATTAAGTCAAAACGCTAAAATTGTGGAATTGGCCTAAACTGCCAAGTTTTATTTCTCCCAGAGTAAGACTCTTTAAATACTCACTAAGCTGCTTAGTATCTTTTGAATGAAAGAACTTTTACTATACACTGAAGTGATAAGATGGGATGCGTAAGAGCTAAAGTAATAAACTACATGGATTAAATGTCTCTCAACATACTATCAGGTTTAAAAGCTAAGGGGAACGCACTTAAATGAAATAAAGAACATAAGAAAATGTAACTAGGATTGGCCAAAAGCCAATATCTGAGAAATAGCATGAGACATGTTTCCACAGTGAAAATGTGCTAGATTATCTCTCATTAATGAACCAAAGAAGTAGACCTTTAATTGAAATACACTTTGAGCATGGAGCAAACATGCAGCAGGAATGAAGAGAGGATGATTGAGGTGTAGATTTAAAACATACTGAGCAGTTCTATTTTTAATTTTTTGAGGAACCTCCGTACTATTTTCCATATCGACCGTATCAATTTATGTCCCCATCAACAGTGTACAAGGGTTCCCTTTTCTCCACGTTTGCCAACACTTGTTATCTTTTGGATTTTTTTTTTTTTTATAAAAGCCACCAAAACAGGTGTGAGGTGATATTTCACTGTGGTTTTGATTTTCATTCCTTTGATAATTAGGGATGTTGAGCACATTTTCATATACCTGTTGGTCATTTACACGTCTTCTTTGGAGAAACGTGTATTCAGTTTTTGCCTGTTTTTTAAATTATTTTTGTTAAGTTGTAGGAGTTTCTTATATATTTTGGATATTAACCCTTTACCACATACTTGGTTTGCAATTATTTTCTCTCTTTCACAAGCTGACTTTTCATTTTGTTGATGGTTTCCTTTGCTGTGCAGAAGCTTTTTAGTTTGATACAGTCCCGTTTTTCTATTTTTGCTTTTGTTACCTGTGCTCTTGGCATCAAATCCAAAAAATCGTTGCTAAGACTAACGTCAAGGAGTTTTTCCCTATGTTTTCTTCTAGCAGTTGTAGTTTCAGGTCTCACATTTAAGCCTTTCATCCATTTTGAATTGATTTTTATGTATGGTGTAAAATAAATTTTTCAATTTCATTCTTTTGCATGTGGATATACAGTTTTCCCAATACCATTTATTGGCGAGACTATCCTTTCTTCACTGTGTGTTCTTGACACCCTTATAGAAGATTAGTCGCCCACTAACGCATGGGTTAATTTCTGGGGCCTGTATTCTCTACCATTGGTCTATATGTGATACTTCTGGGTATATAACCAAAGGAATTGAAATCAGGATCTCAAAGAGACATCTGCACTACCAAGTATGTTGCAGCATTATTTACAAGAGTCAAGATATGGAAGCAACCTAAATGGAATATTATTCAACCTTAAAAGGGAAGAAAATTCTGACACTTGACATGGATGAGGCTGGAAGACATGATGCTAAGTGAAATAAGCCACACATAGCAGGACAAATACTACATGACACCACTTATATGAGGAATCTAACATGGTCAGTCTCATCCAAGCAGAGAGTAGAATAGCGCTCGTTAGGAGCTGGGGGGTAGGGGGGAGAGGAAAATGGGGGAGTATTCGTCAAAGGTTGTAAAGTTTCAGTTATAAAAGATAAGTCCTAGAGATCTGCTGTACGGCATAAAGCCTATGGTTAACAATACTGTATTAAATAGTTAGACATTTGCTAAGAGGGTAGATCTTATGTTAAGTGATCTTATCATACACACATACAAAAAGAATAATAAAGAGGATGGGAGAAAACTTTTGGAGATGTTGGATATGTTTATGGTCTACTAAAGCTATTTTCATATTCTCACTACTGTGAATAACGAGATACTGTTGATTCTCACAAAGACTTGAAATAATATTTTGAGAAATGAATAATACTTTGGAACCAAAATCTGGCATGTGATTGTAAAATTCCCTGTATATAACTTGGTTACTCTGTGCACAAAGTCTACGATAGATAAGAAAAGCAATAACAGTCAAGCTAGAATTGCTGAAAGCTTCACCTTATTCAATAACCTAGGATTCTGTTCTTCTGTAGCAGAGTAATTACAGGAAAAGCCAATTCAATAAATGCTGAGAGTTTGATTGGAGGATTCATGCAGTTCTTCACGCACAAACAATTATTATAAAACAATCACAACATTTATGGAAGGCCACGGTGCCAATAATCTTGTTGATTTTAAGATCTATGCGGGTGACATTCCCAGTATTCTGGCTGCCAAATTCCTCATATTTCTCAACTCCAACATCTTCCTCTCCATTTTCTCCTCTTTACCTTGTGTTTCAGAACAAATCCCACTTGTTTGCAAACCCATTTCTGTCCTTAAAACTCTTTCATCAGGGGCTTCCCTGGTGGCGCAGTGGTTGGGAGTCCGCTTGCCGGTGCAGGGGGCGCGGGTTCGTGCCCTGGTCCGGGAGGATCCCACGTGCCACGGAGCGGCTGGTCCCGTGAGCCATGGCCGCTGAGCCTGCGCGTCCGGACCCTGTGCTCCGCAACGGGAGAGGCCACAACAGTGAGAGGCCCGCGTACCGCAAAAAAAAAAAAAAAACAACAACAACAACTCTTTCATCAAATCTCTTCTGGGAACTCTGTCCCTTTCCTCACTTTTGTCTTCTATTCCTCCTTCTCAGTTTTCCTTCTCAAGTCTCCTGTACTTGAGAAAATCTTTCCGTGTTAAAATTAACTATAAATTCCTCCACAGTAAGATACCTTCCTTTGTAAAATCTATTTAATGCTATCTTTTAAAAAACACTACCGTAATAAAAGTGAAAATGCACATGACAGATACAAGGAAATGTAGCACTTAGTAGTGATGGAGCATATCATTGCAGTGGTAGGATTACTAAAGATTTTTCTGTATATTCTAAGCTTTATTTCAACATATATTCTTTATGTCTCAAAACATTCCTTTGATATGTTACCCAGTATTTTTCTACAATCAAAATTTCAAAAAATAGTCTATATTCAGTGGCTTCCACATTCGCCATTGGCCTGACATTCACCCTTCAACCTATTTTAGTCTTGTTCCCTGTTTTCCCTACTTAATTAAAATAGCTCTCATGAAGGCACCCAATGACATTAAAATCCATGAGATTATATATATATATATATGTTTAAAATTTTTCCTTTATTCTTAATATCTTGGCTTCAATTATTATAATAAAAAAACTGTCATCTCTTTGAAATCTCTCCTATCTCAACTGTCTTGTATAGCTCCAGGATTTCCTCTTTTCCTTATTCCTGTTCCTTCCCAGTTTCTTCCTTGCCTAACCATCTATCTCCCCATTGGATGTCAGAAAATGACAAGGTGCTACTGAACTCCTTTCACTGTCTCTTTTTCTCTACTTTGTCATTTTTTTTTTTTATCATATTCCCCAGGTTCAAGTCTCACCTCCTTGCAAATCACTGTTCAATGAGTCTCTGCGAACATGTTGGTTCCCTTGAGCTATATACATTCAATTGTCTGCTGGACATATCCTACAGGTGCCCTCATCGCACCTAAAAACCCCACCACCTAATGCAATCACATCATCTTTCTCCTCAATGCAATCCCTCTTCTTTCTTCTTACCCTTATAATAGCATCGTCTTTTAGTCACTTATCGAGCTCAAAAATATCAGGGTTATGTAAGAATCCTTTTCTTGCCCCATACATTCAGGACATTGTTATACTGTCAGCAAAGTCCCATAAGGTTTAATGTATTTTAGCCACACATTCCTAGTATTTTTATTTCCTTTCTTCACTCACCGATTTTTCTGCAGATGCTATATTCCACCGAAAAGCTGTCTATATACACACACATACAGACACACAACCACACATCCAGCTTTCTTGGGTTTAGTTCTTTCAGTTATGTTTTGTCTCACTAGCACTTTATGAACTTTTTGTCCTACTGTTCCCTTCCACAAGAAAATAAAACAAAAAAATAAATGCTTTCTGCCTCCACTTGCTAACTAGTCACTCATTCCTTAACCAATTGTAATTTGTTTTGTTCCAGGATTGCAAATGAAAAATGTCCTTCCTCTAGTAATTACTGACTTCCAGCACAGCAAGACTGAATTTTCCTAAGTCTCACCTTCCTTAATTGTTCTGCAGTATTTCACATTGCCAGTTATTCACAGTTTCCTAAATTCCATGACTGACCTCTACCACAGGCATTTCTCAGCTGGTCCTACTAGGTAAATATATCTCTCTACATAGATTACTCACTCTCTCCTGGCTCATAATGTAGAAGTTGTCAAAATCCTTTGTTTGAGTAGTTTTTCTATAGTATCTCTCAGATATCATGTTTCTAAGTTTTAAACTAGAATACTTATGTGTATCATCCAAAAATCTTTCTCATTTTTGACTGTCATAGGTGTGATCACAGGTACCTAACAGACACCTCTGTCTTAAACTCAACACATGCAAAACCAATTTTACATTCTAGGCTAAACCCAGTAGCCAACTGACTATTGGTTACTAGCCTATGTCTATTATTCCACTGCCAATTCCAACACCTCTATTTTTCCAGTAGAAACTGTTGTCACAAATACTCCATTTTCCTTGGTCCCATGCACCCCACTTCTTGCTAAGCCCTAAGCATTCAACATGTCCAATGTTTATTTCATAAATCCCTCTTATCCATTGCATCTTCAGTGCTACAACATATTTTTCCTCATACCAGAATAATCTTCTAAAAGCACTCTTCTGTTAATATATATCTTTTCAAAAACCTTTCGTGTCTTCCTATTGCTTGCCAAATCAAGGACAGATTTTTTCACTTCTCACCCTAGGATTCAGTATCTCTGAAAACCTTTGTGTGGACCTCTGTTCAGCATCCTCTGGGTCACCTCTTAAGTTAACCCCATCCAACCCTGACTTTTAGAATCAGACTTGCCTTTGACAAAACCAAAATACCTGTAAGTTTAGTAACTGCCTTAGGTGATCATTCTGGGTATCCAGGTTTGGGAACCAATGGGACACAGTTTAACCCCAATTTATCTTCCCTGCTTTATGTGCATTATTTCCTTATTCATGCCTCCATTCCAGAAACTCTGCAAGCTCCTCAAAGACAGGGACATATTTAACTTTGTACATTATATGGCACATAGCACAGTGCCATATATATATATATATATATATATATATATAGAGAGAGAGAGAGAGAGAGAGAGAGAGAGAGAGAGAGAATTTATTAATTCTTGAAGAAAAATGGAATTACTAAATTTAACCCATTCACTCACATAAAGTCATTACAATTAAACATATTAAAATACAGTCTTTACTATTTGCCATCCAGGAATATATCCCAAGTGCTCAGGGAAAGAAGGGCATTTTCCGTACAAAAATTTTATAACAACATATTTTCTGCCTCTTTTATGGTTCTTAAACTTTACTGTATTATAATGGCACAGAAGAGGCCATATAAAAAATGTCCCATGGAAAATTAAATAGAAAAAAACTAAAATTTTAATTCAAAAACTCACAATTTCTATCCGAACTAGAGAGTATTTCCCCTTGTATGCAAAATTTCAAACTGGCAGCCCTCTATCTATCATAAGTTATATTCTTTATTAGTATTATAATCTTGCTTCCATAATGAGTACCATCAAAATCTAAACTTACAAAACTATTACTAATAACAAAGTGAGGCTACCTTTAATGCCTTTAACAATTCAGTGAATATGAAGCATACCAATCTTCTTTATATGTATTACTCTTTATGGACACATATATTCTGCTTTTTGTAAAGCTGTTGGAAGCTGAGATATTTTCTACAGATAAAGTATAAAAGCCCAAGCCAGAATTCATCTCTTCATAAGGAATAAACCCGTGTGCTTTCTCAAAAAAGGTGAGGAAAGATGAACATGTGATTTTGACCTTCAAGATTTATGTCTCCTGGTAAGCTAAAGTATAAAAAAAATTTTAAATGATGTTTTAGGTGGAGAAAATGGTTTGAACAGTGTATAACAAAACACACGCTGTCCTTTAAGCCTTGGATAGAGAGTAGAGAACAGATGGAAAATTCCATTGTGTGCTTTCTCTGCCACCTGTCACCATCTGAATGGTAGCCAGCATTATAACTCTACCTTATTTAGTCGTATGATGGAAAGATTGGCACTACTGAGGAGCTACTCTACTAGAAGATAATGATACTTAAAAGCTTGCAATAAGTATAATACAGACTGTACTTCTAATCAAAACTTGGCAATCCAACATTCTTCATTCAAACAATAAAATTTTAAATGTTTATAACTTTTGTGTTAGCTATAGAATATGTTTTAGAATTTATGGAGAGTACTAAGCTAAATGCAATTAGTAAAGCTTACATGGACAGACCCCCTATATGCTTATTATCTCAGGCAGACCACATTGATGGAGGATGAAGAAGAATGTTTAACAAAATTGAACATGAAGTATGTGAGTGGTTAACATTTTATCAGTACATACAGAGACATGCATTATACCCATATTGTGTGGTGGCTGCAAGGTTAGGGTCACAATGGGCAATTGGTTAAATAGGAAGAGATGAAGGAGGATATAGCACTCACCTTTCTAAGGAATATATAGTAAACATAGTAGAAACGAGCACTTGATAATATACCTCTAACTGAGCTCTCTCATTGTTTTATTTGGAATCATTCTTTTTTCCCAACTGTACCTTCTGGTTATTAAGGGCATATCAGTGACTTTAAAGGCACAGCTAGCATTGTGCTAAATATCCAAAGACATGATTAATAAAGTTCAGGTTGAATTAAATTCTTATTTGCCTGAAGAAAGACTGTGAAAGAAATAGCATTTTAGGAAAGATTTGCGTGAAGGAAGGAAGAACTAAGATGTGGGGAACAATAGCATTGGAGTATCATTGATTCAATGATGCTTTAGAGGCAGAAATGGTTGGACAAATCTGATGCTGAAAAGTAAGTACGCAACAACTCCTTAGAGGAAAGAACCAGACAAGAAGAAGAGCCAGAGAAGGTGGGAGAGTTAGGTTGGCCTGATGAAGTTCTGGGTACATATAGACATGATCTAAATTCCAGGGTAACTCTGAAGAAGGGAACGATCTGCAAAGCCTAAGACATCTAAAAAAAAGAAAAAAGATAAATGACATTAAGAACTGACAATTCAAGGCAAAACTTGTGTTGATTAATAAACAAAACACTTTAAAAACAAATGGCTATGCTATCAAAGATTTGTGGGTGTTAATATAGTATAACAAGCAAGAATAATTTAGCAAATAAATAGGGAGCCTTTAGAAAATCTCATTTAGGTTATTTCAGAATTTTTGGAGCGCTGTATACTTTTGCTGGGTATTTAGAGTTGACATCACATAAAAATAACAAGGTCAGGGCTTCCCTGGTGGCACAGTGGTTGAGAGTCCGCCTGCCGATGCAGGGGACACGGGTTCGTGCCCTGGTCTGGGAGGATCCCACATGCCGCGGAGCGGCTGGGCCCATGAGCCATGGCCGCTGAGCCTGCGCGTCCGGAGCCTGTGCTCCGCAACGGGAGAGGCCACAACAGTGAAAGGCCCGCGTACCGCAAAAATGAAATCAAGCAAACAAACAAAAAAAAACAAGGTCATAAATTACAAAGGTCCTGGGGACATGGAGAGTAAAACCTATACGGAATCAAAGTATGTCATATCTTAAGATTTGATCTTAAGATTTGAAGAGATAAAGATGGCTTGTTTGGACCCATTTTCACTATTTTCTTCTATGTAAGTGGGAAGTCTGAGGAAAGGAAGACAAATAAAAGTAAACGAGCATATTCCTAGCTCCTTCCAAACCCTTGGAATGGGAAGATGGGTCACAGGCAAGATTTCACTCCTCTTGCTTTGGCAGCATCCTAGTCACCATCAGGACTCACTGTAGGGAACACAACTGCAGAGCTAGGACACCACCTGTGTATCCAGGAGGCAATGGATCTTGTCAAGGAGGCAATGGATCCAACCAATTGTGTTTCAATACTAGAGCAGAAAATGTTATGATATCACATAACGTTAGATTGTACAGAATTCTCAAAATTAACTCAGGGAGATCAGCTCAGTGCTTTGTGACCACCTAGAGGGGTAGGATAGGGAGGGTGGGAGGGAAACGCAAGAGTTCATAAGTCTTCCAACTATTAAGACCGAATAGTTCTTTCTCAGACCCAGACTGGCCCACAAAGCACCCCAGTTCCTCAGACTTCTGCCCTCTTCTATTTAAAGCTAACACCTAGTCTATTTCTTGTGTTTTCCTTCTCTAAAGAATCAGCATGGAGAAAGTGTAATCTCCCTATTTTTACCATATAACATAAACTGTCATAAATTAGTTACAAGGTGGAGGATTCTATAAGGATTCTTAAGTTTGTACAATAAGGAGACTGAGGGTACCCCTGTGAGCATCATAACATAACTGGAAAATAGTAGTTCCAGTCTCCTCAAAACATGATTACTTTTCCTCAACAATTATGACATTCATGCAATGTTATGAATTATGACATTTGTAAGCAGTGCTACTGGAGAATACTTTATGTAAGCAAATTTCAGAGGAAAATGCATAGATTTAATTAGGAAAAGGGGAAGTACTGTTAGGGTAAACACGGACTTGGGTTAAGGATCAGTGTCTCTTCCTTTAATCGTCATACAGTGTCTTTTGCATTGTGCTTCAGCTTCTAAGGAACTGTTCATTCCTCTTAATTCAAATTGGCCCATTCCTTCTGCTAAATTTGTATACATATTTTATCTCAAAGGTTCTGCTAATGTGTAGTTCTGTCTTCCTTAGCACTTAGGCTTGTCATCATTTTTCATGGTGTATGCTCTATTACAGCTCTTCTCTCTTTATTTCCTTTTAACTTAACTTAGCTCCTACTAATAACCATTTCATTCACTTGGCATTTTCTAGTTCATTCAACAAATATTTTCAGATCGGGTCATCTTATAGGCCACTGAGTAACCCATGGATGAAATATCTTTGAGCCACTTGCCCACTGAAGTCTAGACAATCGCATCCAGAGAAAGAGTTGGGAAATCAGAAGACTCCAAGACTGGCATTTCTAAACACCACTCTGAGAAACTGGGCAGGAAGGGAAGAAAATTCTTGCATGCCGACAGATTTAAAGACATTTGAGAGCTTTTGTCTAAATCATATTTGCCTACAAAAATGAAGCTAAGGAATTTTGATATCTAAAATATTATATTGGGGCTTCCCTGGTGGCACAGTGGTTGAGAGTCCGCCTGCCGATGCAGGGGACACAGGTTCGTGCCCCAGTCCAGGAAGATCCCACATGCCACAGAGCGGCTGGGCCCGTGAGCCATGGCCGCTGAGCCTGCGCGTCCGGAGCCTGTGCTCCGCAGCGGGAGAGGCCACAACAGTGAGAGGCCTGCGTACCGCAAAAAAAAGAAAAAAAAAAATTATATTGTAACTGGTTATGGAGGTTAAAAGAGGGAAGGCAGAGAAGGTAGGACCTAATAAAGAAATGAATAAATGCCTTTTATGTATTTTTGAATATCCTTTCCAGGTATATGTTTGTGTGGAGATATATATATATATATATATATATATATATATATATCTTTTGATAGATCGATCTTTGAAAATACTTGGAAATCATGTGAACACGATATACTATTAGAAAACTAATTGTATTGTTTTATACATTATGAGACAACTTCTCATTACCTATTTAGAATTAAGGCCCCAGACCAGAGATTGTCCAGTAGGTAGCCCATATACTGTGAAGACTAGGTAAAGTGAATCTTCAACTTATTGGACTTCCTTGATAGTGAGTAGCTGCCTGCCACAGTCATATCCATTCATCTTTTGTCATGAGTTAGTAACTTGTGACATGCTTGCATTCCTCCATTTGTTTTACCTTTTGTTACTTTTCTTCCATCTTGTCTGCCCGTCAGAAGATGTTTATCTTTAATTCTCTCCTCTGAGCTAGACTAGAGCAGGAAACAGGTTGAAATATTCTGGATACCGCTCTATCACTACATACCTTTCCCTAACTCTGTGCCCCCTATGATATAATAAATATACCTTCAATTGTGCTCTATTTATTACTTGACTAATAGTATTATGTGGTCTCTCAACTTGTAATATAAAGGTTTGCTTATTAGAATGTCTTTCCCTATATTTTTGTGATAAAAAGCTGCCCACGGTAGAATAAATGGCATATTAGACAACAGACTATGTGTGTGCATATATATATATATATATATATATATACTTTTTTTCTATTGTAAATTACTTTGCACTGGTGAATAGTTTGAAAATATCACTTAATGGTAAAATGATTTTGTTGCATATTAAAGACTGATTTCAGTGAAAGAGTAAGGGCAATGGACCTATATTAAACACATAGGTAAATGGTAGGAGAGTTGTTTTCTAGAATGCAGGAGCTCTCACTCAACAGGAGTATATAACAACAGGAGTATATAACAGGCTTATTAAGAACTACAGCAAGATTGCAGCAAGTGGGAGCCAAGTTACTAGCTACTACCATGGTTAGTCTCATATCCATTTTCTTTGCTTCCTTCCATCACAGGATTACTTGTATATTCATGTTGGCCCAGAGGCTCACCTTCCCTCAGCTATGAGGCATTATCTTCTAGGATATAAGAAGTCATAATTGAGCCTAGGTTGGTCACCACAGGGATAGACTGGTGCATGGGAAACTGAGTCTACCCAAAACAGCAAGTCATTAGTGAAAAGCAGAAACAAATGAAATCTGTGGCATCTTTGGAAAACTGGGTGGTTTATAACTATTTATTAGAGGTAAGAATGCTCTATAAATCTAAAATCATAACACTGGTATTAATACCACTTTTTTATGGGTGTTTGAATCTGCAAATATACTAAGTGTTTCACAGTAAAAAATAGATTAAAAGAAAAAAAGAGTCTGAAGCTTACAGAAACACAGAAGCACTGAAATCCTTGGAGGAATGTGTGTAAATGTAAATGTCAGCTTCAGTATTAGAACAGTTTTGCAAAACAGCAAAGTTATAGTTCTACTTTCCTTTAAATCAAATACATGAACCATCTCATAGGAAAACCATCAGCTACACAGGCTCTAAAATGCAGAGAAAACCAGTCCACAATCAACGTGAAAAGGATACAGACAGAAATATGTGATTGGTCCCTCTAAGCGGCATAAATACACTCAGTGAGGTTTGCCTTTCAGGCCATCATATGTAGAGTATTACTTGCCTCTGTTTTTTGACTTTCAGGAGAATAGTAATAGTGAATCTTTCAAACTTGAAGAGACATTTCTCTCAAAGAGTTAAACACACAAGAATAAAAATGTGTGGTTTCAGCAGCTTCACCTGTGAAATGGAGGTTATAAATCCTCTATTTCTATTTCTTACAGGGTCATTGGGAGAACTCAAAGACATTTGTAAAGTGCTTCTTACAAAAAGACTCTTGTGTGTAAGTCCTAAATTCATCATAAGTAATAACACAATAAATAAAATTGAAATTCCTCCCCAAATACCTCCTAACATCTTACCTGGCAGATTTATTAGCATTACTGAAAACAATTCTTATTTGTTAAAAGAAGACACCACATATTCTTGTGGTCAACAAAGTAAAGAGATTGGCCCTTTGCTGTACCAAAGTCTAGACCACAATACAGCTATTTGTCAAATAAGGGATGCAGGTAAACATCAAGTCAAAAATAATAAAATAAAAATAGAATACAAAGAAGAGAAGGGAGTGGAAGAAGATAAAACATCAGAGGTTTAAAATAATATGAGCAGGAATTAGATCTAATCATTGGGAAAAACTGTGCCTTTGATAATAGTGACACATTATCTGTTGTTAATGATGCAACAATTGAATTCTTAGAAGGTGAGCCAGGTCTTGACGATCTGAGAGAACACACGTTCAACTGCAAAACTGAAGCACTTTTGCAGGAAATAAACCTGTTTTGAAGAAACAGTACTTCTTGGAAATTTTTGTATTATACAAATTGTTATGAACAACAACAAAAAAGACTGACCGAAAAGGATACCAAATTCCACTGACTTACTTCTAAAAGACGTCTTAGTTTTGGGGTTCTCTTATAACCTATCAATATATTCAACAAATAGACAGGTGGCTCCTGGAAGACTGTCAAGTTCATATAAAAGTAATTTGAAAAAACTCACAAAATATCCATTGACCTAACAGCTTACATAGGAAAAATACAAATTGAAGGTTATTCCAAAGCTTTCAATAGGAAAAAAAAAAAAATCCCGCCTCTGCTGGAATCGAGTATCCATTCTCTCCCATCATACCTGACTTATTCTTTGACACCTTCAGTTAGTTTAGTTCTGCTTTCCAAGTCTCCTAACATTTTATAGCTAACAGAAGACACAAAATATAACATGTTTCTCCATCTGTTTCCTTAATAAATAGCCTCTGCTAGAATGACCAGTGTACAAACAGCAAAATAGAACCACTCATCATACCATATACTCACACCACCAAAGAAAAGAGCTTTGCTTTGATAAGGGTTTTCTGGATGGTGTGACATAATTCTTCCTATGCCTCAGAGGTATTTGGGCAACTGGACAAAAAATTATTCAAGTGAAATGGAAAAAAAAATCTCTACAAACTAGTAGATGGCTTATATTTTATAGGGATACTATACATACTTGAAAATAACCAATAAAATAACTTTATCTTAAATTTTATATGTATATATTTTTCCATATTCAATTTCTTTGCAAAAATATTATATGACGCAATAATAACACATGCTTGGTAATACTAAGGTTCCAAATTACAAGTTATAAAAAGAAGTAATTTACTTTCTAATCCTTAACTCAAGTTAAAATTAATGATAATTCTAAAAGACTTTCTTTGAAGGGCAGGGGGTAAAATAATGTTTAAAATGTATTATTTTAGAAAATGGGGGCAGTTAGTAATCAAGTAGAATAGAAACATTCTTATGATTTCAGATGATCAAGAAGAAAACAAAATGAAACTTTTATACAGAAATCGTATAATAAATGACTAGGAAAAGAAAACTTATATAGATACGGAATTAAAATGTTGCTGCCATTTTGTACCATCCTTAAAAAATATAAAGTACCATTAAGGTAAATTTAGCAATTCTTTCTTGGAGAAGTCTAGCCTCCTAAAAATGAATAAAAAGTTTTGAAAGTTATAAGTTATAAATTAAGAGAAAATTTATCACAACAAAGAGTTGGAAACATCTTAGTTGAATATCTTATGATTTCATCTCTGTTTATGAATAGACAGCTCAGCACAAAGCGTCCATATTGAATGGCCAAAAAACATGTACAGAATGAAAGAATGGATGAACGATTAGGTAGCTCTAACTACTGGATATGCATATTAGCCCTGGGGGAAGTTTTTACTTTCTTAATTAGCTCAGGACCCAATGTAGTACTTGACTGTAGTATTTGAGTATAATGAGAAAAATGGCTTATATTCCCAAGTCAGACTTTATTCTTGTTCAAGGAGTGTCCACATCCTACAATACTATACCTAATATTCACAAACACTGAAAAGGTATTGTGCAAAACTAAATATCCAGAAAGGATTCAAGCCTTATAGAGATTTCAGAAAAGTGGGAAAGATACCACTTCTATTAATGCCAGTGATCCATGCCTTAGGGAAACTTTTTCATATAATTTGAAAAGACAAAATTCCTTAAAACCTTTGGACAGAAAAGAATTCAAAAATCATTCTCTAGGTATATTTGTTCAGGGCTCAAGAGAAGGTATCTGAAAGACTGCTTGCTACGCTGGTCATCAATCAGAATTGCAATGACTTTTTTTTTTTTTCCAGAACAATATTTCCAAGTAGATGTCTCTAAGCTGTTTCTTCAGAGTCACAGATTGCTCACTAGCACTTAGAAACAACACAAGAATGAGAAAACATGTAATTCTCAGAGGATTCTATTGTCTTAGGCTGACTAAACTGATGTTTCAAAAAGACACAAAAGCAGACTTCATTAATCAATATATGTTTAAATGACTTATATCTCGTGTATGTTAGCAGAACCATTCCCATAGTGACTTTGGGTTAAATAATTCGAGGTATGACTATGTTTTAGTACAATTGTGATGTTTGGTATACTACCAGCTTATTTTTGGAAATGAAAGTTATCAAAGGATCACAGTTTAACTAAAAAAATAATATTAAGACTAAAGAGTAATTTAACCTTACTCAAAATATAGATACAAACGTGCACATGTGAATGTACACACATATACGTATGTGTGCATAAATGTAGTGTGTATGCCTGTGTACATATACACACACCAAGAAGCGTTAGCCCTCCAACAGTGTCTTACTCTTGACTATGACAGAATGGAGTATCAATAATAACAAACTCTAAATTCCCATACTACTAAAATTGTTTTGTGTTTTTTTGTTTTTTTTTCTTGCGGTTCACGGGCCTCTCACTGTTGTGGCCTCACCTGTTGTGGAGCACAGGCTCCGGACGTGCAGGCTCAGTGGCCATGGCTCACGGGCCTAGCCATTATGCGGCATGTGGGATCTTCCCGGACCAGGGCACGAACCCGTGTCCCCTGCATTGGCAGGCGGACTCTCAACCACTGCGCCACCAGGGAAGCCCTAAAATTGTTGTTTTATATTCAAATCAGACTAACAAAACTATGTCCTCCCCACGTACCATCTCATTTTAAGCATTTTCCTCTGCATTTTCTTCTGGACATGAATATACACAGGCAGAAAATACTCTCATCCTGTATCACGCTACAGACCTCAATATTTTCAGTGTCTTTTTCGTCTACTAATAGGTGGTAACTATCCCAAGTCAGCAGATGATTCACCGGAAGCAAATGTTCTAACTAAATCTCAGTAGGGTCTACATGGGACCACAAAAATAAAACAACATTGAGTTCAATTTGTCCATGCAAGTTGCCAAAAGAAACAAAAGAAACTAAAGTTAACTTTGTATTTTATATAGAACCTTCAGAATGATCCATATAGAAACTTGTTTTAAGTCTATTTATCTGTAAATGTCAAGTCCTGAGTAGAATTAAATCACAGAAAAATACTTAATGAAATTCTTGTACATGGCTTTACAGAGCAATATCTTGTGTAAATGATAGGACAAAAGAGTTCAGGAAGGGTGGGAAAAGGATACCCAACTGGAAGACACATATGCACCCTAGATTCTACTCATTTCACTTATTCTGGGACCTTCCTTTAGTGATTCTTCCCCTTTCTCCTGCATCATCAATCGTTTTACTTTTTACTAGATCTTTCCAATTAGCATACAAACATACCCTGATTTCTCCTCCCAAAAGGAACAACAGCAGCAAAGCTCATTCTTGTCCCCATTTTCCCTTCCAATTATAACATCATTACTCTCTTTCTCTATAGAAGTAACTGTCTGTACTCTCTGTCTCAAATTTCTTTCTTCCTACTCTCTTTTGAACATGTATCAGTCAGGCTTTCACTCCCACCATGGAACAAAAAGTGCTCTTGCCATCATCAGTGATCGTCACACACCAAAATAGTCAATTCTTAGTCCATATTTTACATGACCTAGCAGCAAGTGACATAGCGACTCTGCCTTGACACTCTGCCTTGACACGTTTTTACTGGGTGTTCACTCACCTCATTCCTCTCCTACGTCAGATCTTTACTCAAATGCCCCCTTCTCAGTCAGGCATTCTCTGACTATTCAATTTAAATTTGCATTCACTCCCATCAATACACCCGACTCTTTCCCTTTTCTCCATAGCACTAAATACCACCTTACCCACTTTCTCTTATTATGTGTGTATATGTTGATACATACATATGTATATATGTTTGTATGTATTTAGTTATATAACTTACTCAGTATTTAGCTACTTTATTGTCTGTTTTCCCCAAACTAAAGTGTAATATCCATGAGGACGATACTTGATATATCTTTCGGTTGACTGATACAACTAATACCAAATGAAATGAGATAATAACATAGGTAAATCATGAATGCAAACCCACCCCATCCTGGGCCCTACAGAAATCTTGTCCTTGTCCCCTTTGACATGGAGCAAAATTGAATTTAACAAAAGAAGGAAATAAAACAAAACATGCGTGACTTATTCCATAAGAGTATATTTGTCTTTTCCTTATTGAAAAGAAGTTCCTTAACAATCAGGGAGAACTATTCTTCTGCACTTAGCATGTTCTTCATATTTCATAAGGGTAGAATATCTTTACTTATTTCAAAGACATAACTGATAATTGCACTTTGGCAGGATGGCAAATTGCTATCATGACTGCACCTGTATTGACTTGTCAGCAAGGTATTCACCCCGTATCAAGCACTTGCCTTTGCTTGTTCCTCTTGCATCATAACGCAGATGTTCTAACAGGTTTATTTAAACCTCCTGGACTTAAACATCCCTCACGAGCTGCCTACCCATATAATTCTTTATGGGACAGGTAGAAGTTAGTTGTTCTGATGGAAATATATAACGCTAAAACAGGAACCAAGGTCTTGTCTCCTACCCAGGTTTATCAGACAGGGTGCAAGAGAACAAATGTTCCTCTAGGATATATTAATTTCTCAGTGAAAAGGTACACAAAATATCTGATTGATTCCTGTCCAAGAGTATATTTTTCACAGAAGGCAATTTTGTAATATAAATATAACATCGAGCAAATAAAGTAACCTCGTCAACTAGTACAAAAAGGAGCTCATATTCTTCCTAATGATAAAAATCTATTTAATTCTAATCAGGTATAGTAGCATTTCTGTAATATGCATCTTATTCAAAATGAATCCTTCCTATGAGTACCCTTAACAGAAGAGAGAGCAAAGAAGATAAAGATGGCATCACATTTCCAGGTGGTAATAGCCTCTACATGTATGAAATTGAGGTGCATGGAATTCTATAATCCACTTTCTAGTATCATTTCTCACCCTTTACACCCAACAGCCTGCTCTGTGATGTTAATACAGAGTGCTCTATACAAATCAGTTTTGCTGGGTAACAAAACCTCTTATTGACAACTCTCTCTTAATTATCTATTTTTTAATTTAAAACCTAATTTCTCCCCCCCAGTTTCTGTTCTTAGCACTTGGTTGTAGTCATACCCATAAACATTTCTCTGAAGAAAATCTGTGTTAATTATTTTGGTTTCTCCCTAAGAAAGATTACTTGTTTTACATAGATCAGCCAGATTTTGAATCTAAATCGTTCGGCTTAAAATTATTTCCTTTGAAAATTCATTTATTTTATATACAATGGAGTATTACTCAGCCATAAAAAAGAATGAAATAATGCCACCTGCAGCAACATGGATGGACTTAGAGATTATTATAATAAATGAAGTAATCCAGACAGAGACAAATATTATATGATATTGCTTATATGTGCAATATTTGTAAAAAATACAAATTAACTTATTTACAAAACAGAAATAGACCCACAGACATAGAAAACAAACTTACAGTCAGCAAAGTGGAAAGGGGGTGGGGGGATAAATTAAGGTTTGGGATTAACATATATAAATTAAGAGTTTGGGATTAACATATATATACTATATAACATATATATATATACTACTATATATAAAACAGATGACCAAAAAGTACCCACTGTATAGCACAAGGAACTATACTCAATATTTTGTAATAATCTATAAGGGAAAAGAATCTGAAAAAGAATATATGTATATATGTTTATATATATATTCTTTATATGTATATAAAACTGAATCACTGTGCTGTACACCTGAAACTAAGACATTGTAAATCAACTATACTTCAATTAAAAAAAAAAAAAAGAAGAGGGCTTCCCTGGTGGCACAGTGGTTGAGAGTCCGCCTGCCGATGCAGGGGACACGGGTTCGTGCCCCAGTCCGGGAAGATCCCACATGCCGCGGAGCGGCTGGGCCCTTGAGCCATGGCCGCTGAGCCTGCGCGTTCGGAGCCAGTGCTCCGCAACGGGAGAGGCCACAACAGTGAGAGGCCCGCGTACCACAAAAAAAAGAAAAAAAAAAAAAGAAGAAGAAAATTCATTCATTTAATCAAATAAATATTTATGGACCTCCTATTATATTCTGGGAATTATTCTAGGTCTGTTTGAATAAAACCAAAGCTTCCTATCCTTAGGAGGCTTCCATTCTAGTGGGAGAGAGACAATCAACAAATCAACACACACATATATAGGTACAATTCTTTATATATAATTTGGGACAAACTTATTAGAAGCAATCCATCGATGTAAATGAAGAGGCTTAAATATGTCATATTCTTTGATGACATAATTAAAATTCTATGATTTTAGGAAAAAATCAAGAATGTACACAAGATATATACTGGCATACCTTGTTTTATTGTGCTTTTCAAATAGTTTTTTTTTTTTTTTTTAACCAATTGAAGGTTTGTGGTAATCCTATGTTGTCAGATGATGGTTAGCAATTTTTAGCAATAAAGTATTTTTTAATTTAGGTATGTACATGTTTTCCTAGACATAATGGTATTGCACACTTAATATACTAGAATATAGTGTAAACATAACTTTTATATGCACTGGAAAACCAAAAAAATGTGTGTGACTCTCATTACTGCAATATTTGCTTTATTGCAGTGGTCTGGAACAGAATCTGCAGTATCTCTGAAGTATGCCTGTATCATACATACGCATACATATAAATGTGTTAATCATCACAAAATACTTATATTAGTACAATTTTATAAATAACTTACATGGCCAGCAAAAAGGGGATGGGAAAATAGATGAGGGCACATCCAAAATAAGATGGTAGAGGAGGAAGCCATTAAACTTGGTGCTCTACATACTTACTGTCATGTAAAGATGCTAATGAGACAATGTTACATGAAACAAAGAATAGCACATACTATTTTTTTGCATTCCTTTATCTTTCATATCTACAATTTACTCTACATTTCCTCTCATTTACTATGTTCTTTAATTTGTTCAGGTATCTCGTCTTTCAATTTAGGTTGTAAATCGGGTGTAGGAATAAGTAGGAACATCCTGCTCCTGAATCATTTCACTGATATTGTTTCTAAAACTTCGAAATATACTCTACTTGAAAGCTAACCTTTAGGACTCAGGCATTATCTCCTTCCTGTAGGTTCCCAAAGTCCCCCCTCATAGCAAGATTAACACTGTATTTCTCATGTTTTTTTTAAATTTATCTTCTGCTTATATCCTCTACATCTAGCAGATTCTTGAATTACAGTGCAAATTCAATACAAGTTTGCTGAATGAGCTAATAAATAAACTGGCCTTACATTATTTTTAAAATCTGAAATAGAGATCTAGAAAAGGTCACTTTGCCTACCCAATTTATGCCTAGCCCCAGGAGTTACACTTGATCTACTTGTAGTGTCAAGCAAAAAAGAAAGTCTGTCTAGATGATTTTTCACAGATCTTACTAATTCAATCTATGTCATATTAAAATTGATCACAGGTTATGTCAAAGCAAGTCAACTCCCTAAAACAGTCAGTAAACCCACTGAAAAAAAATATCAAACAAGGTGATTTTTATATCATTAGTTAGTTATTTGTTGGTGGTGGACTAAATTTCTCCTTTCTAATAAGTTATTTTGTTGTTTTATGGATGCAGCTCCGGACACTGTATGAAAATGAATGTGCATAGAAAACAGGTGTTTTATTAAGAATAAAGAAATGATTTTCATTCTTTTTTGCAAAACAAGATGTTGAAAAGTATCATTTATTAGAGAATAAATTCATGATGAAACTCATTTGTTTCATCATCTTTATCAACCATGCAAGAATAAATTCAAACTAAATTGGAAATACAGCAAAAATTTTCATTTAGTTTACTTTTTATTTTTCATTTGCGTAAAAAAACCTGCACGAATAGGAAAACAAGTTCCATGTTCTATGCCATTTATGTTTTAAGCCCTAATTATATTTAAATTACTCTTCAACTCTTACTACATTAACATAATTGTGTGTCAACTAGCAAGATGTACTTATTGAATGAGGTATTTTTAGAACATTCTACAAGTCAATAATGCCTTTTCCATTTTTTTTACGTATCACTTTGTCAATTATCTTTTACTAGAAGAGTTCCTCTTTTTCCTTTTGTTCCTCTGAAAATGGAGCTTTCAAAACTTTCAACCAAGCTATTTTCTACTCTTATTCCATAGAAATGGTGTTAATGGTATTATGTGAAGCTCAATTGATTTAGTTTTATGTATATCTCAGAAACTATTGGCAGGAATATCTTTGTGTAAATTTAAGCTTTACATTTGCCAGCAGAATTTTTGCCAAGATGCAACATTGTCTTGTAATATGTGACACAATGGAAGACTAAGTCCAGTAGAATCATTTATTCGTGCAGTTGAGACTGTAAATTGGAATTCTAGGATAAGAAAGTGATCTAACTAGTCACACTTTCACAGTAGCAAATGTCTAAAATACTTTTGGATAAACAAAGCAAATGCAAGAAATCCACAAATATATATTATTTAACAATAATCTTCAATTTTAAAAATGGAGTCATATAGGATCTTACAGTTGGTTTTTAGTGTCACCAAAAAACAAACCTGAACAAAATTTTCTTTCCTACCATGGATTAAAAAAACAAATCAATTACTTTAAAATCTAAAGTGTTTTCATTGTGTAGTTGTATTTAAATTTCAATTATATAATCAAAACTGTTTTCATTTTATCCTTTAAATATTAATCTATTTCTCTCAAGCAAATATTTATCCATGATTTAAAGCTACATGTAATATCAAAATGTAGTTTACAAACCACATTCTCCTATCTCACTCTTCCCATCTCCTTGACTGCTTCTATAAACCACCATTTTCAAGTCTTTGTTTCTCCTGATATTTAACTAAATGATTATGAAGAATATGCTTATACTGATATTTTCCGATACTAGTTTTGGGTACTTATTTCCTATTTATTTATTGCCTATTTATTTCCTGTTTATTTCCTCTTTTGCCTTTCCTGCTACCATTTTCCCACTATGGTTACATAACACATTTTGGTCATATTGACATCAAATTTATAAATTTTATATTTATTAACAAAAGTCGTTCATTGTCAGGCAAAATGGAATAATATACAGTCAAATCTTTTTATTGACCATAGTTCCATTCTATAAAGTAGCTGCAAACACTGAATTAGTGAACACTGACCCATTGCTCCCATGTGAAATACAGGGTTAGGTTCTTACAAGCCTTTTGCCACAACACAGTAATCAATCAATCGATCTAGAACCTTATTTATGTGTTTCTGTTTAAAGACACCTTATTTAATAGTACTGTTGAAATATGAACACTTAAGTCACATCCAACAGCCCTACAGCTTACTCCTGAGTGAAGCTTATCTAACACCTGCATTTTCTCCACAAAGCACAGCCCAACCTTCCTGCACTTAGGAACAACTAGACAGCACTTCAATACTATTGCATATTTGGAGGTCATCTGAAACAGTGAAATCACAAACAAAAAAGTATAAAAATTTAAAAAAAAAACATGGCACTAAATAGCGAAAAGGACACACATTATGGGAGCAGAAACAGGCAGGCAGAGTGTCGACTTGTTTGGCCTCAGATGGGATTGTGCATGTCAAGCAACTCAAACTTGCTGCTCTGTGCACGTCTGTGAATGACTGCAAATGTGCCATGAGTATTGATTTGGGGGTTACAAATAAACTGTAGTGTTAGGCGAATCTGCAAATACAGAAGTAGTGAATAATGAAGACAGACTGTACTTATAAGTCCTCCTGAGGGACTTTACTTTCCCCTAGAGTTAACTGGTTTTCAATCCTTAATTCCTTTCAAACTTTCACACACATCTCTAAACATCTCTAACTCCTAATCATGCTCCAATCTAGACTGGGTACCAGTGGTGTGGCCTGGGGACTGCATTTCACCAACCTAATGGGGGTGTGGGAGTGATCATCTAGTTCTTTGATCTCAAGTCTTTTTGCCTGATTTTGTGAAGACATCCTCCAGTGGCTTCCTAAGAGAGAACACTTTATAGGTAAACATTTTCAGACCTTAGATATGTGAGATCTTTATTACACTCTCTTAATGATGGTTAAGTTGGGTATAAAATCCTGTATTGAAAATAATTTCTCTTTAGTTTAAAATTTTTGTTTTGTTGACTTCTAACATTCAGTAGAAAAACTAAATGCTATTCTAATATCCAGTCAAAAACACTGTTTTTGGTTATAATCTTTGCTTTTTCTCTATGGACACTTTTAAGATCTAGTGACTCTGAAGTTACCAAATGATGTACCATGTGTAAAGCTTTAAAATCTCTCATATCTTATCTATTCTCTTTGTTCTGGTGGGTGTGGTGTTAATGTTAGGGTTCTATTTCTTTACTCAATTTTAATGGAGTTTTGTGAGGGAGAATAAAATTTAAAATGTTTGTATACAGCTATAGTTACCTGAGTCCTGTAAACAAGTTAATTTTAATATAGCTCATTCATTCACTTACTCAATTACTTGACAGATACTGAGCACCCAAAGTAGATTTCTAAAACAGAGAATCTGCCCTCAAGAGTTCTAAAACAGAGAAAGGATAGAGGTATGTAAATTACTGTAATGAGAGGTAAAAAGTGATACATGCCATAAGAGATGCAGATACTGTGAGAACTCGAAGAAAGTGATTATTAACAGCTGGGGAGATCATTAAACATCTCATTAAGGTTGATGTGATGTAAGATCTGAATTTGAAAAGATAGGCAGGACTTGGATATGGAGAGAGAAGACCCACAGGCAGAAGGCATTACGGCTTCAAGGAGTGTGAATAAAGGCACAGGAATATGCAGTTATCCAGTGGTGTAAATGTTGAGTAATTTAGTTTTCTTCATGAATGTGCCTAGAGCAGAGCTATTAATAAGCTGATTTTTGTTCTCTCCCTTTTTTGCATGAACGCCATTCCTAAAGTCTTTACTACACTAAAGAAAAGCTAAAGTTTAAATTTCATGATCTTGAGTATAATTAGGAAATCAAACAAATATTCAGTAAAATAATCAGAAAATCAAACTTTAAACATTGTGAGGACCATTTAAATTCATGGTCCAATGCCTCTCATTATGTGAAAAAGATATTTTTGCAGAGAAACTAACGTTAAAACTTGAATCAATATTCATACTAGATCTTTTTTAAAATAATGTATTTGAATTCTGAGCTTTAATAATCAACAAGACAAGATATTCTGATTTAGAATTGCGGAGAGCT
Organism: Pseudorca crassidens; assembly: GCF_039906515.1. Lineage (NCBI taxonomy): Eukaryota > Metazoa > Chordata > Mammalia > Artiodactyla > Delphinidae > Pseudorca > Pseudorca crassidens. The sequence goes on from NC_090308.1 coordinate 37,144,074, forward strand.
AAAATGATGACTAGGAAAGTACACAAATGGCTTGTTGCAGATACCATCCCTGTTCACCGATACTGAAGAGACCTTCACAGGGCCTCGCCGCGAGGCTGTCCTCCCAGTAGCTGACAGGGAGCCACCTCCCCCACGCCCACCCACCCCCACCCCTGTGAGAGCGTCATAAAGCAAAACACTCTAATGCTCCATTAACTAACATTACTGAGTCATGACTCAAGACTGACCAACTGATACTAAGTACCGTATATAACGACTACCGTTTATGAAAGCCTCAGCATTACTGCATTTCAAAGGTATCCACTTTTCCCTCTTTATTTGATTGTTTCAGTTGAAATCATTAAAAGTAATTTAAAAGAGAATCATACATTACTTTTTAAACAAAACTAGAAAGGGGGATTAATTTTTTTTAAAACTGTGTTTAAAATAAAACCACAAATAAGGACAAAACAATTACAATGAATGGTTTAGAAAAGTTACTGCAAATGTCCCTAGAGAACTGCACCAGGTCTAAAAAGTAATTTGCTTTAACATTTACTTTTTAAAAGCAATGTGCTCCCATGTGTATTTTTCATACCTTATTAAAAACAAATGGTCATGTTCTATTCTCAGTCAATAAACTATAAAGCCTACAAAACCGGGTTAAACGAACACAAAATATTCCATGACAGAAGAAAGCCCGTTACGTCTTAAGCATGTTTTAAGCACGACTAACACTGCATTTGAACAATACCAACCATCCAAAGAATAGTGAACACATCAAATTGATTTTCAGAAATGGTGAAACATTTGTACACATAACGTTATTTAAGCAAAAGCTCACATTTTATTAACTTTTTATATTTTCCATTAAAATATTTTGTCACTGTGCAGACAAAAATCCAAAGATCAATCATAGCTTCAGATATGAATAACAATCTCCTCTTTTCACTGATTGAAAGTACCAGATTTTCTATCTAAATTCAAATTTTAAATTCTTTGCTGGCAAATCATCCTGTTGGCAACAGGCTATTATCCTATCAAGACCACAAAGAGGCCCTCAGTCAATGTGTGAAGAGGGCAGAGAACTCCTAGACATTTCCAAGACCTAGGAGGACTGCACCACCAAAAAATTTAAGTGAATTAATTTAGAATAAACCCTTATCTTACCCACTGCCAAACTCAGTGTGTGTGACAGTGTCTAGTAAATATTAAGTACTCTGAAATGTCGATGATTTCTCCTACCCCAGAAGAGACTACAAAGAGTCAGGAAAACAGCAATTTTTTAAAGAATATATTTGAATGTCTTTAAGATCAAATCCACTTCAATTCTGTAACATTTTCTGAATACTTACTATGTGCAAAGATTTAAAAGTTTATTTCCCATGACAGAGGCTATCCTGTGAGAAACCAGGTCATTTCATTAGCAAAATTTGGGGATTTTTTTGAAGAATCAAGGAAAATTCAATAAATGTTGATCAGCCTTTAATATTTCTACCATTATAGTCATATTTACCATGGTGTCAGCTTCTAACCATATTCTACATAATCTCCCCCTGCATGCAGGGGAATAATATATATTGGAATTTCCATTCAAATACAGTTTCTTCAGAAATCACAAAAAAGATAATAGAAATAAAGACATATTTGAATTAAATATTGTGTAGGATAAAATATGTATAGTATAACACAAACATAACAATATTACGTAATATTTCTAGAGTTGTTGCAATTTAATTATCTATTAACTGGAATTATATAAACACTTTTACATATATAATGCACACATACATGTCTCTAAGTCATTGAAAAGTTTGTTTAAATCTCAAAATAACCACAACAAACCTATCAATATATGAAAAGAAGACTATGTTATGGATAATTCACTTTTCTGGCACCCTAAATAAGAATTTGTATTCTACTGTTCAGATCTCACCATATCAGTGGGCATTACATGGATAATCTAAATTTCTACTGCAGAATGTGGGTTATTTGCTCATACAGCTTAATGCATCAACAACAAAAACAAATACTGTACTACTAGCTGAGTTATATTAGGTGCTTAATACAACTCAGGGGCTGGACTAAAAATCTTGAACCCACACAACTATGTTATGAATCAAGTGTTATTAATATTCAGATTTTACAGACCAAGAAATTGAGTCTGACATGCTCAAAAAGCTACCCAAGATCACACAGCAAGCAGCCTAGTAATAGAGTGAGAATTTGAATCAAGTCTATTGCACTCTAAAGCTTGAGCTTCTGTTTTCCATGTTGTACTTGCCACATTTAACACAGGAACACCCATCAAGACGAAATCTTTATGAACATTTTTCTGGTATTTTAACCATATATGAAGTAAATTACCCCAAAACAAGCATCCAAGGCAAGTCTAAGGCTCATTAGCCAATGAGTCACCCTATAGAAAACAAGGTATGGAATTCGAATGCACATAACACAATTGTAATATTTTATTACTTATAACTGAAACTGGGCAACTAACATGCAAATTATTTGTACTGTGTTATGTTGCTTACCCTATTGTTCTGGTAAGAAATAAATATTTATTGACTTTATTGAAGTCAAAACAAAAAGAGGGTTTCTTTTACTTAGTGTAAAACAAGTAGTCCTTTACCACTGTCTTCCAAAAAAAAGAAAAATGGTAAATTATGCAATTAGGAAAAATCAATGTTTTTTAATTCATTTACTCATTCATTCTTAAAATATCTGTTGCACATAGTTATGTATCAAGCACTGTACAGGTAGGAAAAAGAAAATTTAAAGAAAATGGAGCCCCTGCCTAGGAAGTACTTTTAAGGAAATAAATAAAGTTAAAATATAAAAGTTATGTGGCAATACAGAGAAGGATCTAATTAACTGCATCTAGTGTAACTGAGTGAAATAGTTTAGAAACATATACTTTATTTATTCCCCCAAATAGTTAGCAGTTTCCAAGGAACAAACACAGCGTAGGATCCTTAAACAAAGTTTAAGTCTCTTTAAAATTAATAAGAGATTAAGAATTCCTTAACAGATTCCCTTTAACAGATTTATAACAAAGTTCGTTATTATTTTAAAGTAATACTTGCTTATTCATTTAATCAAAGAACATTCTGGGAGCACTGGTGTGAGCTAGGTTATATGTATAATATGTTTCCTTTAATTGGAAATGTGTTCCTTGACCACATATATTTGACCAATCCATGAGTAATCGTCTCAAATTCACAATTTTTCTTAACTGTGAGAAAAGATGTTAGATGTTAATTCCATCTTATTACTACCTTATTAATGGTAATAAAGGAAATATTACCATTATATCGTAGAGATCCAATCCTACCATTTTTGAGGGCAGAAGCTAGTCTTGCCATTTGACTGTAGTCACTGAGCTAATTCTATTTTTATGGATCATTTACCATCATTTAGACATAGCTCCTTTAAGATTGTCTTTAAGACGGTATGTTAGAAAAGACCTAAAAAGGCACAAAAGTTAGAAAAATATGAATCGTGAGAAAAAGGAGCAACATGACTCTCAGGAGAAAAATACGGGGGATATGAATCCACAGAAACAAAATTTTTCTGATATTGTGGTGATTCAGTTTCAGGAAAGAAAAGAATGACAATAAAGAAACTAAAAATAAAAGCTATAATAGTAGCGTTTAAAATTTTTTAGGTCTATTGGAAGGCTACAATACAACGATACTACACATGGGCAGAGTTTATTATATTCAACAACAACCTCTTAAATTTGGCATTCTCGAAACTTGGTGTATTCGAAACTGGAAAACTTTCTGGTTTATAAAAAGCTGTGTTTCCTCAGTAAAAAACTACTTTCAAGTTTGTTTCATACTCTAGATCTTTATTTTATATATTTTGTTCTTTACACCATTGAGATCAAAGTTCACTGTACTAAAAAATGAAACAAATATACAATGAAACTAACAGCACAGCATATGGTTAACCCTTTGGGCATGGGCTTGTGCTTAAGGATGTGTGAGCAGTAAACAGAAAACGACACTTAAAAAAAAGACACTTAATTGCTACATTTTAAACTCAGAGACAGGAGTGCCAGAGGTGCTCAGACACACTTCCAAACGAACTGTTAGTTATTGTAGTTGGGAAAAAATTTTAGGTTCACACTTGGGTGCGCGCGCGTGTGTGTGTTTCCAGAAGGGTTTCTAGACTATCACCGTTTAGGACCATTTACCCCAGGAAAATCAGAGTTAGGGGAGCAATGCATATTTTGTTCCAGAGCAAACATTTGTTTTCTTCGTAGAACACTTTTACATGCATACTCAAGTATCTAATAGATAACATTAAGTCTGTTCTTTAAAAAAAAGTATGGGACGTTAAAAGCACTTTTTTGTTAATCATAGCAGTTATGTATAATTACATAAACAAATATGTAGAGCAAATTTAGATATAGTCATATATCAAGAAGGGCTATGTTCAGAAGAAACTGTCAAAGACTTCAGCCCTAATATATCTTCCTAATAGCTTTCCCTCTTTACTTTCTTATTGTGAGATCCATGCCCTTGAGTTAAGATATGTCACAAAGAAACCTCTTTAAATGTAAATACCTTTAAAAGAAACACAAGTTAACCCAGTAGCCACTCAATATGAATAAGATCAGCTCAGTTTATAGGTTTTATACACAGACTCTAAGATTGAGAGGAACTGTCTATTTTGATGATTGAGTTAAAGGATAAGGATGAATTAGCAAAAAAAAAAATATCAAACACTAATAAGAACCTGCTGTATAAAAAAATAAATAAAATAAAATTCAAAAAAAAATTATTAATTGCCAATTTCTGTCTAGAATAGTTAGGTCTTCCCAAACTCTTACCACTGGTTGTTATCACTTAAAACTATTTTTCTATTTCTTTCTTAATTAAAGTAAGCACCCTTTCTTTCTTGACTTCCTATCAGATGAAGGACTGTTTATATCCTATATATCCCATATATCTCCTGTATTTTTAGTTACACATCTCAGCAAGATAGTAGCAAACCCAACCCATAACCTTAGGTGAAAGAGCAAACTCTAAAAAAGTAATTTGTGTCAATGGCTTTAAACTGACAGTATTTGTTTCTGTATCACTAGAAACTGGCACAAGGCCTGGTATACAGTAGGCATTCAGTAAGTGTTGAATTTAGTTTTTACCTGCATCCTTATTATTAAATATGGGTTCTGCTTTAAATGAAAAAAAAAAAGGATGCCTTTTGGAGAGATAAACAGGAAGTGAGTGGATGTATACCAACAGAGTAAGTATTCTGAAATGCATGAGTAAGACAACAGAGTAAGGATGAGACAGAACTGCCAAAGCATTACATAAGAATTATGTAAGACTTTGCCAATGAGAGGCCAATTAAGGGACCTTGTTTCTTAGCACCCAGGACAGTGCAGAATATCCAGGGTATCCTATAATTGTTGTCCAACATTTAAAAAAATGACTACTACAGTTTTGAAAATTCCTATAAAAGCAAAACACCATATCAGGATAAACTGTGACCTTTTTCATGATATTGTCCCTATCCTATTTATCTTAACAACTAACTTCAATTAATATGGTTTTCTGGTCTATAGTCTATTCTCAGTATATCCTTTGGAAAATTTCCAAACAAGCTAATACAATGCAGTGTATAATTGTAAAATGGTTGACTAGGATGTTTCTTCTTGTTTTTGCTGCCTATAATGAATCAATGTCATAATAATAATAAAATTTGGCATATAGTCATTTTTTCCTTTTTGGTTTTTTTTTTAGGTATAGAGGATAGGCACTTGATAGGCTTAACATAAGTAAAGGTAATGATATTAAAAATCCCTTTTATAATATTTCCTATAGCGATTTAGCAAGCAGTCTGTATTATTATAGTGTTATGCTAAGGAATTCTACTCTCTGAAGATTAAGGAACATTCCACATTAGCTGCAATTGGTAAGCCCTGGATATAACCTGGATCTAAATTTCATGATTTCCAGATCATCCTTGTCCAAGAGAAATTTCACTTTTATCAATATAACTGAAATATGCTGTCAATCTAATCATGAACAATTTCAAGATCACATTAGACATCCAGTCTGATATTAGAATATACTTCCTGATTAATAACTGTACTCTGACAGTTTCATCACATACCATATTAGTATAGTTATCCCATTTCTTATTTTGTCACTTAGCCCAAATGAAGGGAAAATAAAAGATAAGAATCAGGTCTGCTTTTAGCAACATTTATGTGTAACTAACATTGACCACTATTATACACTTTTAATATTATGCACACTTAATGGGCTAATCTAAAGAATCAATAATCTCTTTGGACCTATGGGTCTCAAATGGAAATACTGTGTTTTGTTTTTTCACCTTTCTCTAGTCAGTTGTGCCTTTAAAGTGAGTCATTAAAAGTGTCCATCTGATTTAAACCTAAGAGATCTGCCATATTCCTGGTCCCCATATATAAATGGTGTATTTCTAGATGTTATGCTGCCATTGGCCTATTTGTTGCACTGTGTGCCAACACCACTCTCCTTCAGCTACGGAGGAGTAAGAGAGAAGAAAGAGATTAAGGAGGGGATTTTGGTTTGTTTTTTTAATTTTTTAATAAACTTATTTATTATTTATTTTTGGCTGTGTTGGGTTTTCGTTGCTGCACGTGGGTTTTCTCTAGTTGCGGTGAGCGGGGGCTAGTCTTCCTTGCAGTGTGCGGGCTTCTCACTACTGTGGCTTCTCTTGTTGCAGAGCACAGGATCTAAGTGCGCATGCTTCAGTAGTTGTGGCACGTGGGCTCAGTAGTTGTGGCTTCCCGACTCTAGAGCGAAGGCTCAGTAGTTGTGGTGCACAGGCTTAGTTGCTCCGCATCATGTGGGATTTTCCTGGACCAGGGCTCGAACCCGTGTCCCCTGCATTGGCAGGCGGATTCTTAACCACTGCACCACCAGGAAAGCCCAAGGAGGGGATTTTGTATGTATCTATAAACTCATTTTTCTTAACAATAAAGCTACCTGAAGCAACTAAATTTAAATATCACTACAGATATCTGAATGGTGAGTTTGTGATAATGTTATGTTGTTATTTGGACTATTCAGTGTTTTAAAATATTTAATATTGAAAAATTTAAATATCCAATTTGGACTGAGTTAGACTGTATTAGGTTAAAGCTTAAAAAAATTGTGACAGTTTGACCACCATTTTTGGCATACATCAGAGATTTTTTGTTAAATTTTAACAATTCTCAAAGATAAATATTAACAAAGTTTTTAAAATTTTTAAATTATTAGATATCTTTATTTTAAATCTACTTTTTACATGTTTAGTTTTAATTTATGGTTGCCAGTGAATGTGATTATATAGTTTCTGTTTTGCAGAAACTTTCCAGGTTTTCTTATATTCCACTAACAGATATGTCTTTGCATTTTTTCCATTGACAATTCTTTTAAAAAAAGAATAATTGTTAAAGTACAAAGTTTAACATATATTTATATAATCGACCTTATTAACTATATAATTAAAATTATTTAAGAATTTATTTTGTCTTCTGGTCAACTTGATCTTTCAGAGACTGAGTATGGAGCATTTAATTTCCCCTACCATTATGCTTCTGAGAATTTCTAAAATTTCTAAAATGTATAAAAATTCTTAACAGTTCTCCAATGTAGTTGGTTCCTTGTTCAATACAAAATTCTCCTCTTTGTTACATTTAATGCTATTCTTGAATCCTATGTTACCTGATACTAACATATCCAATTTTCATTTTGTGTTTGTTATTATCTGCTATACATATATCATCACTTATACATAACATTTGTCATTTTAATAAGTGTCTTGTAAATAGCATAAATAGTATATATATTTTTGAGCCAATCTGTAAGTCTTTGACTTTTAACAAAAAATGTAATGTATAACCAGATGTTTGTTCACCTTACCTTGTTTTCTATTTTTATGTTTCTCCTTTATGTTTCTTAACAATATCCATATTATTGGGCCATTGTGAAGATTAAATAAGCTGATATTTACAATTCCTGGCAAACAGGATTCACTTAATAAATGGTACTAATGTATCTGTTTGCCTTTTATGTCCTTTCCTACCTATTCTATGCTTTGGTCTCTGATAGCCTTAGAAGGTATAACTGATGTTATAAATTCTACAGAAGGTAACTTTTAGTTTTAAATGATATATGTGTTTTCAGGTGAGGGCAAATTATCAATATGGAAAAACTGAGGCTAGATAGAACTTCAATAGTATTCAATTACGTGTGTGATTTATTCCCTTTGCTATCAAAATCATTTCTCCACCATAACATAAATTAATATAAAGCTATTTTTATTTACCTGCCTTTTTTCCTGATTTTTCCTACACTAAGTTTCAATGATTTATTACAGTAATCTTTTACAAGATGCCGAGTGTCTCTTACTTTAGAACTTGTGTTTTAGTCTTCTGCCCTCATTTGTCTTGAGACAAATATAGACAATGTGTAAATCGGCAACTGATTGCTCCTTAATCAGACACAGGATTGTTGAATTCTGTAGTTTAGGTGCAATAAGAGCAGCAGAATACTGATGCCAGGCCAAAAAGTTAAATACATGGTTTGCACCGGATTTACTTTTGTATTGGAGCCGAGACTGTCATAGTATACATAACACAAAATGGTACTGATCTCCTGTTGAATGCTTGCTTATGAGTTTATGATTCACTCAGAAGTGAGCCCATCCTTCTGCAAAATCATTTAGGGCTTTTACACATCTATTAAATGATCTTATTACTATTTTTTTAAGTGGGCTCAATGTGTTACTTTTTGGGTATCTCATTTTTCATGGTACTCAAACCTACTAGACTGGCGCTTCAATAAAGAAAGAAAAGAGTGTATAATGTTGTGAGTGGTTATAATTTGCCCAGATTTCATACTGTATCCTCTAATTCTCACTATGGCCTTTTCAGAAAATGCTTGCCCTAATGCTGTTAGCAGGAATAACTTGGATATTCTCTGTAATAGGAAATTTCCAGATGTAACCTTGGAACCAATCCACATCACCCTTATATTCTAATGTCCTTTCTATTTGTGCAAATTTACTTAGATTTACCTATCAGGGTTGAGACGGGCAGAATTTGCCTTAAAATTCTGTGAAGAAAAAATAGGAAAATTAGAATATTTTACTAATTAATATTTTGAATGTCACCTGAGAGCCCCCAGAGAGCACAGCTACAGGGGGGTACACTTTGGAACTTTCGATGACCTCTTTGATACTCCCATGAAATTGCATAAAAACAGTTTTAACATGGCACTCTCAATGACAACAGCCTTTTACGGCAATGCATGGTTTTTCCCTCTTCAGCTATTCTCTGTTCTGAAATCAGACACTGGATGCCACTGATAAGCTCATGGGTAGAAGGGCCAGAATAAGGAATAATGGTCCAGCACCATGTGATCCCTCAACAAATCAAATTAGCAATCTATACAATTCTAAGTATTCATATCCTATAGGATATGCATTTTAATATCTCTCAAGATACCAGACAAGTGGAGTTGGAAGGGAAATTTTAAATCAAACCTAAAATTCTACTTTCTTATCCTGCTTTTAACATTTGAACAGACATGACACACTACATGACAGAGCTTACTTAAAACTCTGACGAATATGTCACACGCCCATAACGCTGTTTTAGATGTAAAGTTCGTTCGGTTTTTCCATAACATTTTATGGAAAAACCTGAGCAAAATTTTTGGCCAAAACAACACAAAGACACATTATCCCTTCATATCTCTTGTAGATGCCAAATCACTACCATCAGTTATTTTCTTATTTATACATTTATTTTTTAATAGATCTCTATTGGAGTATAATTGTTTCACAATACTGTGTTTGTTTCTGTTGTACAACAAAGTGAATCAGCCATATGCATACACATGTCCCCATATCCCCTCCCTCTTGAGCCTCCCTCCCACCCTCCCTATCCCACCCCTCTAGGTCATCGCAAAGCACCGAGATCTCCCTGTGCTGTGCGGCTACTTCCCACTAGCTAGCTATTTTACATTCGGTAGTGAATATACGTCGATGCTACTCTCACTTCACTCCAGCTTCACCCTCCCCCACCCCAGGTCCTCAAGTTCATTCTCTATGTCTACGTCTTCATTCCTGCCCTGCCACTAGGTTCATCAGTACCATTTTTTTTTTTTAGATCCCATATACATGCGTTAGCACGTGGTATTTGTTTTTCTCTTTCTGACTTACTTCACTTTCTGTGACAGACTCTAGGTCCATGCACCTCACTACAAATAACTCAATTTCGTTTCTTTTTATGGCTGAGTAATATTCCATTGTATATATGTGCCACATCTTCTTTATCCATTCATTTGTTGATGGACATTTAGATTGCTTCCATGTCCTGGCTATTGTAAATAGTGCTGCAATGAACATTGCGGTACATGTCTCTTTTTGAATTGTGGTTTTCTCAGTGTATATGCCCAGCATTTATTTCCTTCCATGTCTTCAGCTAAGAAAATCTACAAAAAGCCTACAAGAATACTATATGTAACCATCTCACAAGTTTCTCCTGAAGCTCTTGTGATCCTTGCTAGGTCTGGAAATCTTTTTCCTTCATTAAAGAGGAGCTATTATCATTTGTTGAGCACCTATTGCATTCAAGAAGGCACTGTCAGGCATTGTAGAAATAAGGTGTTCAGCTCTTCCAACAAGTTTGCAAGGCACCATATTTGGCACTATTCTTTAGAATGACACAACTGAGGTGCAGAGGTCTTCAATAATTTAAGTTTTCACAGCCAATAAATGATGGAACCAGAATTCCAGGCCTGTCCAATTACAAAGTCTGGACACCTTCCCCTCAGGATAGACCTTTTACCCAAATTGTCTTAAATCCAATTCTCTCAAGGATTTGCACTATGTGGGGGGAAGGGATAAATCAGGAGCTTGGGATGAACACAAGCACACTACCAAATATAAGATAGATGACTGACGGGGACCTACTGTATAGCACAGAGAACTCTGACCAATATTCTGTGATAGTCTATATGAGAAAGGAATCTAAGAAAGAAAGAATATATGTATACGTATAACTGGAAAAAAAAGAAGAATGACAGTTTAACAGGTTAATGCATGTTCCTTTATTCACTCATTAAATAAGTTTTTGTATACTTAACGGTCTTTGTCAGGTCCAGTGCATGCAAAAGAGAATTGGACCTGGTCCCTGCCCTCTAAGGACTGTAAGCCAATTGCTGTGGGAACACAGAGGAGAAACTAAGGTGGTCTTGGGAAGAAGAAAGCTTAACAGAGGAACTGGTATCTCAAGTGAGCTTTTTAGAAGGATGTAATGTATTGATGGATGCTAACCTTAAGGGATTAATGTGTAATATTAGGAAAAAATCACATTCTTCTTTTTTGCAGAGACATTCTAGAGCCCCTTAAGTCAAAATAATGACCCTCCATGTTAAAAGGTTCATATTTTTCAGGAATACACATTCTTACGGAGAAGCGTATTTCAGTGTTTCCCCAGTCATACCATTCACTGCCACTTTGCCCACGAGCAAAACTAGCCTTGAATAGTTTTTTACAGGTAGCATGAAATTTATAGCTAACCACATCTGTTGATAAAATATGCTTTTAAAAGCTCAAATGTTAATGGAAATTTGTTCCAACAAAAGTACCAAAGGACAACTGGCATGCAGAAAATAAATAATATGTTATTCTGTTTGAAGTAACTCTTTTCTCACGTTCATAGAAAACAAGTCAATACTTTTAGTTCCAAATTGAGAACATTTCAGTTAAAAGAAATCACCTAACAACACAGGCAGACCACTTAGGCACCATTTGATGATTCTTCTTTTATTTTCCCCATCTTTGTAGCACATGCTTGAAAAGATGTGAGGAATAATATTGTTGCTCTATGTACACCCACAGGAGTGAAGTGCTATCCTTCCAACTTTTCTGAGGTTTTAATTATGAGAGTAATTATGTTGACATAATGTACAAAATATTGTGATGTTTCATTTTCAATTATTTAATACCATTGGCAAACTAGGGCACAAATTACAGATACGCATACATCCATGTTTGCTAACAAAACATTGCCAAACATTATTAAATTTTTAAATTATAGTTAACAACAATAGGTAACTAATTTCCCTTAAGTACTTCTCCTGCTAGGATTCCTACTAATTAGAGTCACTGGAGCTGCCCTGAAGTTTAACACTAATATATGCCTTAAAGTGTTTAAGTTTTATTATTTATCTTACCAAAGAGTTAATTCATGGGTCATTATATTAAAAATTACAAATACCTTGTGTATTTTTTAAAGGTATACTCTATTTGATTGAGCATTTGGCTCGTCTCTTTTTCCAGCACTGGAAAGCAAAAGAACCATTAATACAGATTATTTTATGTTTCTATGTATAAGTAATGTAATACTTTAATCCCTCCCCCACATATGTAATCCTTAGAGTAAATAAAGAAACGGATCCAGTTAAAAGTATGTACTAGTATAGAAAAAGGATGTTTTTTAATTCATGCTTACAACTTCATTACGTAGGTATATAAAATAAAGAAGTGTAGTTTAGTCTGTTTTATTTGAAAATTCCTGTAACTTTTCAAAGCAAAAACTAAACCAAGAACCACTGCTGACAGCCAACTTTGACCCTGTCCTTGTGATCTTCTTGGCAACATAATTTGCACCCTGTAGAAACGAAGATGACTTTTTCCTATGACAAGGCTGTGCTCGACACTGGTTAATTAGCACACAGATGGCAGGGAGGCTGTCCATTTTACCCCCTACTATACAAACCACACATTTATATTGCAAAGTGGAATATTTGCACAAGTCATATGGCAGTAATCAGGTCCTCACTTTTGAAAGTTAGAATAAGAAGAAGGTAATGATTATGAACTTCAAAGTACAGTGCACTCAAATAATTGGACAAGCCTCACTGAGAAAAGACGAGGCACAATTTACTGTGCTCTTCTTATAATTTAATTCTTAATTCTTGGAAAAGGAAAGGTACATATGAAATTTACCTAAGATACTCTTGTATTGGTTGGCAACATAAATATAGCATGGTTTAAAGGAAAAGTGGAGAAATACCATATATACTTGTTTTAGAGATGCATTTTGAGGGTTTTGGTTAAATGTAAAAATCTGAAAATAGCAAACACACAGGACTTCAAACAGGGAGGCTTCATTGGGAATGAGGGACACTGAATAAAACAGAGTTAGGATCCCTTGCCTCAAGCAGTACATTTTTTGTCCCTCACTCCATACCCGAGATAGATAAGATTTCCCCTCAAACTGATGAATGGCTATGAAAAATTTAGATATTTACGCTCTTACAAAAAATATTTCTGAGCTTAAGGAAATGACTATAGGTATAGTTTCAGAAGCTTTCTTCTGAGCTATTGGCTGCCTTAGGCAAGTAAAAATAAATAAACAGGTGGTAAGTGTTCATTGACAAGTTAATTCATCATTTACTTTATTTAACTGTCATCTGGATGTGGATAATCAAAACTTGATAGAGCCTGTATAAAACACGCAACATTCAAATCTCGGCTATTTGTGAACAAGGTCTCTTGTTTATTGATTTTTTTAAACTAACTTTTCTTGTATTTTCTATCTTTAGTTAAATTTTTTAAATCACTTAAAAGAGGACTTCAGAATGTTAAACGATAATATTTATACAAGATTTGACGCAAGGAATATTTATTTCAAGACTATTTCTCCTTGAACACATATTTGTTTTGGTTGAACCATCACTGGTACTATGAAATACGTTTTGGTACTCTATGCTAAAATAGTGTCTCAGCAATTAAATCTAAAAGCACTCCTATTTCTTGATTATATTCCAAGCACCAAGTTAATTTTCAGATCATTTATTTTCTAGTTATTGCATTCAAAATGCTAAATTGTACAGTCTCATCCCATATTATACAATTTTACAAAATGTGATCTTTAAACAATTAAGGAAAGAAAATCTTTGTGTAGAAGTGCATATTAATACTTTTTCTTCATTTTTTGCTGCAATAAGACCAGACCTTCCTGTAGGTTTTCCAAGACAGCCTTTGAGACTGACTATATCTTCATGCTTCCCTGGCAATGACACTCTTCACTTTGAAGATGTCAAACAAGGAAAAGCAGCATCACAAAATTTAGGAGTGAGAATGAATGTGAGCCCTGAGCACTGGTCATCCTTGAAGCAGAAAACTTAATGTGTGTTCCAGATAAGAAATCTGCTGCAGAGGGCTAGGACATGGGACCACAGCCAGAGCTTACACTCCTCTTTCATGATTCTTTAAAAAATGCTCTGTACCAACTCGTTTGGAAGGAAACTTATTACTAATGGGATGGATTTTTCTTTTCCTTCCTTTTGTTTTCCTGGTTTTTTTTTTTTTTTTCTTTTCAGTTAACAAGGATTATATACAGCTACTTTTTAGAAGAAGTACTGTCACTGCTACGACTTGTGCAAAGTAAAATCCTGTCATCTAACTAAAATTTTAGTAGGAGGCTTTGAAAAATAAACCTAAAAATAGCATGTTAATGAAATAAATTGGAGGACACCTCACGTGTTGTGCAGAATACATTTGTAAGTAAAAAGAAGCTTATAAAATAATACAAGCTAGAGGATGTAGATTTCTACTTAGGATATAGAGAGCTGCAAAAGTGACCCGCCCCACCCAAACAATGAAAGTAGGCCAGATATTCTACAGAATTTTTCTTGAATCCATCAAGAAGCTGTAGTCATAGTGCAACCAAGAAATCTGAATTCCAAGGAGCGACAAGTCCCTCCAAGGAAATACAGGACTCACAAACCATCTTGCCTATCGAAGAACATGGAAAGATGAAGCAAGGGCCTCCATAAGTGAGACTCAAAAACAATTAGCTACAAATTTAACAAGATGCTCAAGAAGTTTGGGCTAAGTGTATCCATTTGGAATAGCTGCAGACCCTACACACGAGGGGACTTCAAATTCATTTGCATGCTCTCTGCAGCAGTGTTCACCTGATGCTAAGAAGAAAGATTGGGGGCAGGACAGGAGCCTGAAAAGAGATACCCTAGGTGAGGCAGGCAGTCTAGAGGAGATTGGCAGCTGTGAGTATAGGCACAAATGCCTTATAGTTTTCTGGACTCTTCTCTCATGCAAAGCAAAAAGCCTTAAGACATAGGGAAGAGGCAGCAAAGATGCACTGTGGCTGGAGAAAGAGTAGAAAAACAAAGCCCAAGGGGCTTAGGGGAAGGACAAGAAACTCTCTTGGACCTAAGATCCTACAACCACTCAAAGCTTGGATCTCCTATCACTAAGAACAGAAACACCCATTCAAGGTCAAGGTCAAAACCAGATACATACAAGGCAGGGAGAGTTTGATTGCCAAGCGGAGGAATGGCAGGCATGCTGAGACTTCCCTACCCAGAACCCAGGGTGCATATCTTCCCCCAAACTCTGGCTGAGGCAGAACAATAGAGAACCCCCATTTCTCCATGGGCCTATCATGGAGTACCAAGCAAGAGCCGTCTACTGGTAGGGAAAGGCAAGAACATTAAGGGAGCCCAGCCTCTGCGGTACAGACCTGCAGGGATGACAGAAAGTTGAGGGTGGAGAATTAATACTGAGAAAAACCCTCCATCATCCCAGCTTTCACCTTAAGCACAAGACAAAGATGGCCCCATCTCTAGAGGAATTTCAAACCTGTAGTGTACTACCAGGAAACACAGCAATGTCAAAACCCAAACCCAAGCAATTCCTGACCAGAGTGACTGAATCCCCCAAAATAGTGGCCTGGTAGATGTTGAAACCTGCCCATTCCCGTATGTAAATGCTATATGCATCAGTAGCTACTGAGTTTCTACAGCCATACAATAGAATCAGCAGTCATGCAATAGCCATCATTAATTAAAATGAAGTACTGATAAATGTAGCAATACGTTGTATCTTAAAAGCATTGTACTAACTGAAAAAAGTCAGAGGTAAAAGACCACATGTGTCATTCTAAAAACACAAAACTCTGTACAAAAAATTGACCAGTGGTTGCCTGGGATGGTAAGGGAAGGGGTACTGATTACAAAGGGACATGAAGGAACTTTGGGGAAAGATGGTAATATATTTGTTTACCTTGACTGTGGTGGTGTTTCCATGACTGTATACATTGTCAAAATTCATATAATAGTACATCCTAAAGGGTGATATTTTACTTTATGAAAATCTTAGTGAATTTGAATTTAAAAATGAGTACAAAGAATGTAGTATACATGAAGCCATATAAAAAGGTAAGAGAGAGAAAGAGACAATAGAAGTAAGGAAGAAAGAAAGAGGGGAAGGAAATATATTAACATTTCTGAATTTTAGACAAAAAACATTTATTAAAAAATAAATGCGGTATTTAAAAATAAAAGCTGGGTATAGAATGTGAGTTGTAAAAATAAATAATTCTCAAATAATATTTCTACCTTTTAAACAAACACATTGCTAAAGAAAGTTCTAAAGAATATTGACAAGGACACAAATAAGCTTACTATTCTATAGTCAAGACATCTTTTATTTTTCATCTTATGTTACAGATAACACCCTTAATACTTTTACTTACTTAAATCAATAATTCTTGAATATTTTTCTTATGTATGCCTATATCTCATGGCAATGAGTTCAGGTCTAATTTATCTTTTTTTTTTTTTCTATTTTTTTCTAATTTATCTTTGTGTAGTAAAGAAAGTCCACAAATTTTAGCCCAGTTATTTATGATAATGACCAAAACTTATTAATAAAGAAAGCTTTTAAATATAAACTCAATAACACCATAATAAAATATATTTTATATCAGGCCCTGTTTGATTGTCTAATAGAGAGTTCGATAAACTTTGCAAAAATAATTAACATCAAAACGTATGATTTCAAATGCTTTGTGAAGTCAGACAGTAAAAACCTTCAGTAAAGGTTAATGTAAAATTGACTGTGTGAGAATGTTAGTGTGAAGCAAAAAACAAAAGTATGTCTGACGAAGACGCAAAGGTTGGGTATATGAACAAACAAGCTGAAACCTGTTTCAGGATTAACAGGCAGTAGAAACATGGTAGTTGAAGGCTCAAACTCAGTGGTAAAACCAACTCTGTTTAAAGGATTACTGAGTTACACTTGCATTTTTTACAATCTCTTCAAGTATCAGTTTCCACATCTATAAAATGGGGAATATAATAGTACTTTTCTTGTTTATAGAGTTGTTATGATGAATAATGTGTGTAATATAAATAACCTGGAAAACATTCAATGTACGTTAATTGTTGTGTTATCTATGATTAATACTTTTGCTAACATATAGAATGACAGTCAAGTGTTGTAGTTAAGTAACATTTACTTGTTTGACAACTGCTTATCTGTTCAACTGATAAATGAGAAGAAGCTAGTATTTCAAAAATACATTTGACTATAACAAGACTGGAATCTCAAATCAGGGAACGAGGTTTAATCACCAGTTTGTTAGAAAGAAACAGCTTTTCTTAAATTCATAATAATTTTTAGTGACAGATATGTATATGTGTTCACTAAGGACTGAACACATTATGATACAAATTTAAAGGAATATTATATATTGGAGAAAATATGGTTAATATAAATGTTTCTCAAGTAAATAGGAAGTAGCAAATTCGGTGAGAAAAGAGTGTGAGAGTGAAGGAAAAGGGAGATGAATATAAAACACACACAAAATAGCAGTTTAAAGTTATTTAACGAAGGAACAAATTAACTGTATGACTCAATAGCTCATAAATCCACTACAGATTTTTGAGATCATGCAAAAATTAACCTCCATTGATAAATTGTTAGGAAAATAAAATAGAAGGGGAAAAGTGAGAAAACCTTGCTTGACCCAAGTCCCACCCTATCAGTGACTTCACTGGAAAAATCACTCAGCTCTTTGGGATTCAGTTTACTCAAATGCAAATGAGAAGTCTTCAGGATACCTTCCAAGAAATACATATTTGCATGAGGAATTCTTAAATCAAACGCTGAGCAAGAAGTGTTTGAATGATCATTTGCTATATCTTTCAGGCAAGATACTGAATAGGAGGGGGAAAAACATTGAATTTCTTTCACATTGTAAACAGATTCAAACTTGTATACACTTCACTGAGTTAACTAGCTTTATGAAAATAATACAAGTTGTCACGTTTAAATCTGACAAAGTAATCTTTAGAATCGATGCATTCTATGAAAAGTGATCTAGGTTTAATGAGATCCCACAAAATTAGCCAAAATTAAAATGGAACTGATTTGCTCTATGATCTCTATGGAACAGGAGCATTTTATTTGTAGAGGCTGATTTACCTTTAAAATGTTTTTAAAGGAAGACAAAAGGGCTATTCAAAAGAATGTAATAAATATAGAAAATATTTATTATTATTTAGCATTAATTATACATTAATTTTATAAATATTTAACATTATTTAAGAATAGGACCTGGATAATAAAAATGTATTCCATCTATTTGTATTTTTACATATAAAGGTTCAAAATTAAAAAGTTCAATAACATTTTAAGGTAAATAAAATAAAACTTTCACTTCTAATCCCCACAGTCTTATACGTAGGGTACCCCTTGACATATTCTTTTCAATATTTTAGAGGCATCTCAAACTATATATGTATAAAGTTATATCTAACAATTCTTGTTTCTCATCCTCCAGCATGCCCTATTCCAGTAAATGGCATGAGAGGTTATCAAAAATTGAAAGTAATTCTTAATTCCTCTCTTTCCTTCCCATTATATGTAGTAAAATGGAAACCCTATTAGAAATATCTTGTAAATTAACCTAGTACTAGTGCATACAGAAATAAAAAGACAGAAGATAACACGGTGTGTTATGAAAACCTCAATCAATACTTAAGCCACTTTTGACCTAGGACATAGAGAACATAAAATGAAATATGAATAAATATTGATTAACCCAAAAGAAGGCAGGAAGGGAGCAACAGAATAAAAACAAAAATTAAATAAAAACAACAGGGGATATATGAAAGTCAAATAGTAAGATGGTAGATTTAAATCCAACCATTAAATTAAATGTATAGGTAGCAACACACTAATTAAAAGGCAAATACTGCCAGTTTAGATAAAAAAGGAAAATAAAATTCCATGTTGTCAACAAGAAAGAACATTAAATATAAAGAAACAGATATGTTGAAAGAAAAGGGGAAAATACTATAGAATGCAAAGAGTAAGCATAAAAAATGGTCAGGTTATATTAATAAAGTACTTAAGTAAAATCAAGACAAATATGAGAGAATAAGAAATAATGAAGAGAGTGGCAATTAATCATGAAGACATAATACTAAATGTGTATTTAAGTAAGAACAGAGCTTCAAAATGCATTAAGCAAAAACTGACAGAAATAATGAGAAAAATAGAAAAAATCATGATTACAAATGGAGATATTAAAATGCCTTTCCCTGCCACTGACAGAATACACAGACAAAAAATCAGTAAGGATATATCACATCTAAACAATAATATCAATCATCTTAACCTAATTAACCTTCATAGACCACTACATGCAACAACAGCAGTATACACATTCTTTTCAAGTATAAAGAAAATGTTCACCAAAATCGATCATATGCCTGGCCATAAAATAATTCACAATTTCAAAAGACTGATATCTCCCAGAATATTTTCCTTGATCAAAACAGATTTCAATTAGAACGCGCAAACAATAAAATATGTAGAAAACTATCATATAATTTATAAATAACATAGTGTCCAATAATCCATGAATCAAGGAAATAATCATAATGAAATATTAGAAAATCTTTCCAATGGAATGATAATAAAAATACAACATATTAACAATACACAATGTTATGAAAATAATGCTTAGAGGGAAGCTTATAGCTTTAAATGCCTAAAGTAGAAAAAGAAAAAAATATTAAGCAATAACCTATTTTAATACTATAAGAAGAAAGTAAAAGAAGAACATAGTCCAAAGTAAATGAACAGAAAGAAATGATTGAGAGCAAAAATAAATGAAATAGAAAACAGGCAAACAATAGAGAAAATATAGCAAAAGTTAGTCTTTTGAAAATATTAATAAATTTGATTACCCCTAGCAAGAAAAGAGTGAAAGCAAAAATTACCAATATCAAAAATAAGGAGGGAATCCACTTTAGATCTTACAGATATCTAAAGGGTAATAAAAGGATATTATGAACAGCTTAGGCCAATAAATATGATAACTTAGATATAATGAAAGATTACCTGGGGGTGGGGGTGGGAAGCAAATTAACAAAACTAAGAAGCAATAAAAAATTTCTTTAGCTCTCCGTATTACCAAAATTTAATTTTTAATCAAAACCCTTCACACAAAGAAAACTCAAGGTGCAGATAATATCTCTTGTGAATTCTATGGAACATTTAAGAAGAAAATATCATTCTTACACAAACCCTTACAAAAAACAGAGGAGGGTCACACTATATTGACTCTGATACCATATCGGTTAAGACATTACAAGGAAAGAAAATTATAAAACAATATTCCTCATGAAAATAGACAGAAATATCCTCAACAAAATACTGTCAAATACAGTCCAGCAATATTCAACAATGATAATACATCATGCCCGTGTGGTTTATCCTATGAATGCAATGTTGACTCAACCCTCCCCAAATGCAATTTACCAAAAAAGCTGAATGAAGTACAAAAATAATATAATCATTTTGATAGATGGAAGCATTTGGCAAAATTAAAAACTATGCATGAAAAAATGTCAGCAAACTAGGAATGAATAGATGTGAAGTTCCTCAATTTCATAAAAGCCATTTGCAAGACCAAGGGCTTGGGGGTGAGGGAGGGAATGACTAGGAGTTTGGGATTAGCAAATATAAACTATTATATATAGATTGGATAAACAACAAGGTCCTACTGTATAGCACAGGGAACTACATTCATTATACTGAGATAAACCACAATGGAAAAGAATATTAAAAAAAAGAATGTCTATGTGTGTATAACGGAGTCACTTTGCTGTACAGCAGAGATTGCCACACACTGTAAATCAACTATACTTCAAAAAAAAGAAAAAAAAAAAACAAGGGCTAAATTCAAATTTAATGGTAAAAGACTGAATGTATTTCTGGGATGAAAACAATGGTGTCTGCTCTCACAATGTCTATTCAATATTATACTGGAGGTTCTATTCAGAGCAGTAAGACAAGGGGAATAAAAGCATAAATTTTGAAAAGGAAGGCAGAACACTTTATTCTCCAGTGACATAATCTTCTCTGTAAAGGAGCCTAAGTACTAAGAAGTACTAACAACTAGAATTAATAAGTAAGTTTACTAGGTTGCAGAATGCAAAGCTAATACGTAAAAAAAAAAAAAATGACTTTCTATAACTAATGACAGAAAAATTTTAAATTTAATAGAAATACAATTTATAACAACATTAAAATATGATAA
Organism: Pseudorca crassidens; assembly: GCF_039906515.1. Taxonomy (NCBI): domain Eukaryota; kingdom Metazoa; phylum Chordata; class Mammalia; order Artiodactyla; family Delphinidae; genus Pseudorca; species Pseudorca crassidens. Next base: position 37,165,483 of record NC_090308.1, read on the forward strand.
ATTTAACAAAAGATGTGCAAAATCTGAACTCAGAAAACTACAAAATATTGCAAGATTCATACTGTGCTCATGGACTGGAAGCCTATGTATTCTATACAATTCCAATTAGAATCTCCACAGGTTTTTGTTTTTTTTTTAATAAATCAAGAAGTGGATTCTAAAATTCATATTAAAATCCAAACGGCCTTAAACAGACAAAATAATTATTAAAAAGAAAAAATTAGAGGACTTATCCTTCCTGATTTTGACATTTACTGTAACACTAGTGTTGGCACATGGATAAACATAAGATGGTGGAAAAGAATAAACAGGAATAGACCTATACATATACAGTTGATTAATTTTCAATAAAAATATCAGGATAATTCAATAGGAGGGGGAAAAAAAGAAATTTCAACCTCTAATCCTAAATATGAAATATATCACAGACCTAAAGAGAATGTTTGACTCCTTGAGATAGGCAAAGGTTTTTAGAAATGATACCCAAAAACACTAACTATAAAAGAAAGAAAATGATATATTAAACAAGGTGAAACCACCTAGTTGAGAAACAACTAACAAATAAATATGGCGTAACATAATCATACACATACACACAGACTAAAAGAGATTTAAAAACTCACTTTACATATATTTACCAGAATGTTCAAGGAAAGGTATAATATTACATATTGTTCCAGAATTTGTGAAATAATTGATTTATATAACTCTAATTATATAGAAAATTAATTTTCAAGTCTTTTTGCATTAACTTAGACAAAGTTTATTTATTTTTGTTGTTTTTAAAATTTAATTTATTTTTTTATACAGCAGGTTCTTATCAGTTATCTATTTTATACATATGAGTGTATATATGTCAATCCCAATCTCCTAATTCATTGCACCCCAATGTTCATTGCAGTGCTATTTACAATAGCCAGGTCATGGAAGCAACCTAAATGCCCATCGACAGACAAATGGATAAGGAAGATGTGGAACATATATACAATGGAATATTACTCAGCTATAAAAAGGAACAAAACTGGGTCATTTGCAGAGACGTAGATGGACCTAGAGACTGTCATACAGAGTGAAATCAGAAGGAGAAAAATATCGTATATTAATGCATATATGTGGAATCTAGAAAAATGGTACAGATGAACCAGTTTGCAAGGCAGAAATAGAGACACAGACGTAGAGAACAAACAGGTGGTGGTGGGACAACTTTATTTTGAAATTTTTTACACACTTTAAAAATGGACACAACTACAAGACCTATAAAAAAATAATAACACTCTGATGAAAGAAATAAAAAATAACTGAATAAATGGAGAGGTATTCCATGTTCATGGATAGGAAGACTCAATACTGTCAAGATTTAGTTCTCCCCAACTTGGTCTATAGATTCAATACAGTCTCCATCAAAATCCCAGAAAGTTATTTTGTGGATATTGACAAAATGATTATAAAGTTTGTATGGTGTGGGTGGCCTACAAATAATATAAATTTATTCCTCACAGTTCTGGAGGCTGTTAGACAAAGACCAGGGTATTATCACGGTTGGATGAGTGCACTCTTCAGGATTACAGACTTCTCACATCCTCACATAGTGGAAGGGGCAAGAGAGCTCTAGGGCCTCTTTTATAAGGGCACTAATCATTCATGAAGGCTCTATCCTCTTGACTTAATCACCTCTCAAATGTCCCACCTCCTAATACCATCACCTTGAGGGTTAGGTTTCAACACAAAGATTTGAAGGAGACACAAACATCCAGATCATAGTATATTAAGAGGCAAAAGATTCAGAGTAGCCAACACAATATTGGAGGAGAAGAACAAAGTTGGAGGACTGACACTTCATAACTTTAGAAATGGATCAATGGAACAGAATAGAGGGCCCAGAAATAGACCATAGTCAACTGATCTTTGACAAAGTAGCACAGGTAATGCAACAGAGAAAAAAATAGTCTTCATAACATATGGTGCTAGAACAGCAAGACATCCACAGGCAAAAAAAGAATCTAGACAGAGACCTTACCACTTTCACAAAAATTAACTCAAAATGGGTTGTTTATATAAATATAAATGCAAAACTACACAACTCCTAGAATATAACATAGGAGAAAATTTAGATGACTTTGGATTTGGTGATGACTTTTGAAATATAACACCAAAGGCATGATTCATGAAAGAAAGAATCGAAAACATTAAAAAATTCTGCTCTGTGAAAAACTATGTCAAGAGAATAAAAGGCCGCATACTGGCAGAAAATATTTGCAAAAGGCATATCTGATAAAGGACTGTTATTGAAAATATAAGAATTCTTAACACTCAATAAAAACAATCCAATTTTTAAAAAATGGGTCAAAGATCCTAATAGACACCTCAGCAAACAAGACATACAGATGGAAAATAAGCATAAGAAAAGTTGCTCCATATCATATAGCATCAGGAAATTGCAAATTAAAACAGTGAGATATCAATACATACCCATTAAAAATACCAAAATCTAGAACACTGACAACCCCAAATGCTGATGAGGCACTGGAAGTCTCATTCACTGCTGGTGGGAAGGCAAAATGGTAATGGCCACTTTGTAAGACAGTTTGGCAGATTCTTACAAAATTAAACATACTCTTGCAATATAATCTGGCAATTGTAATCCTTGGTATTTATCAGAGATATTGAAAACTTACATCCACACAAAAGTCTGCACATGTTTATACCAGCTTTATTTATAACTGCCAAAACTTGGAAACAAACAAGGTGTCCTTGAGTGGGCAAGGTACATCCAGACAATGAAACATTATTTAGCATTAAAAAGAAATAAGCTATCAAACCATGAAAAGACATGGAAGAAACTTAACTGTATATCACTAAGTGAAAGAAGTCAATCTCAAAAGGAATGGAATTCCAAAACCCTAGTGTGATTCCAACTATACGATGATCTGGTAAAGGCAAATTTACAGAGACAGTAAAAAGACCAGTGGTTCCAAGCAGCGTAGCGGGGAGAGAGGAATGAATAGGTAGAGCACAGAGAATTTTTAGGGCAGTGTAAATTATTCTGTCTTACACTATAATGGTGGATAAATATTAGTATACAGAGAATGCACAGCACCAAGGGTGAACCCTAATGTAAACTATGGGGTTTGGGTTACGATGATGTGTCAGTGTTGGTTCATCAATTATAACAATGTTGATGGTTAGGGAGGCTGTTCACACAGAGAGGAAAGAGGGTATATGAAATCTCTATTTTCTGCTCAATTTTGTTGTATACCTAAAACTGCTCTAAAAAATAAACTCTGAAAAGAGAATTTTAAAAATTGACCACATATCCAACAAACAGTGGAGTAGAATTGGCAGGATAGGCAGTGTCAGAAGTACTCTCTATTAATGTCTTAATCTTACTTGTAATTTTTCTTGTCTCTCACCCTGTCATCTGAGAAGATTGTTAAAATAACGATAAAATATGGTTAAATTTTACAATGAATCACTTAACACTGTATATGCTTATCAACAATCCGGGTATATGCTTATTAACAATTTGCAGTTCCAAAAAAACATGCCATGCTAAAAATATTTAATGAAAGAGGAAATTTTAAAATGTCAATTATAGGACCACTGTAAAAGGAACTTATTCTTCCAACAAATGTCTTCACAAAACAACCTGCTAGACTACTTGACAAAATGTTCCGGTATGTTCAAAACTGTTAAGTGATGTCAAGTTTCCAAAGACAAGGTGAGAAATTCAATCAGCCATTCAAATGGTATGTCTACAAAATGCCAAACATCTGCATACAAGACGGAATGCCTGACTTTTCATCTGAATGATTAAAATCATCTAACACAATTACTAACATTTGGATTGTGCTTTATAATTCACCAAGTGCTTTACACACCTCAATTCACTGAGCCTCAGAATAACCCTGCAATAGGTAATAATTATGCCTCCTTCCTAAGACTGAAGCTTAGAATGAATAGGGGAGTTCTACTAACTCAACATTAAATTTATAAACTGGAGATGGTCTCCTTGAAGAAAAAGGCACAAGAGGAACAGCCAACAGTGGGCCTACAAGCCAAGACCTCAACTGCTTACTCTTTCTTAAAATAGTAAAGACACACTTTCATGTGTCTGTGTGGATGTGCAGGGAGTTTGGGAACAAGGAAACAAGAGTCAGTACATTTAGAATAATTACCACTTCTAGGAAAACTGCTCTCCGATCCTCATTGTTTTAGTAAAAGGAGTATCTCCAAAAGATAATATAGACATCAAAGTACCAAGTGTCCATAATGTGAAGGCTCATTGTGTTCCCGACATTCTGTTTTACTATGTCTGAGTTGGAAGAACAATGATGAAAAGCTTTCCTCTCTCCGTGTGCAAGATTCAAAAGGGCAGTAATTACCACAAGAGAGGAAAGACATCCTTGTTTCTGGCACTTTGCCATTATTAATTTGTCTTAGGACACTTTTGTGTCAAGTGCTTTCTAATCTTTTTTTAACATGGATAACCACATTTGCACAGTTAGCAATTGTTTTTGCAATATTAACAAGCAAAAGGAATCTGGTCCCATGTGGCGTTCCATTTCTATGGGTTTCTATTTATTTAAATTGTCAAAGGACACAGCTGGTTCAGAGACAAACCCCTTAAAAACCATTCCTATTTTTCACACCAAAATCATGTTATATATATTAGCGATTTATTATATTTTTCTCAAAATCTCATGTTTTGTTACTTGTGTGATTTCTGATAGCATGAAATATTTGTTTTGTCTCCTTCATGTAAGCACCTTAATGAAAAAGAATTCCTAAGTGTGAATACTTGCCACTGACAAAAAAATGATGACATGGCTTTCACATGAATCAGTGATATGCTAGGAAACCTGATGTTTAGTTAAAACATTTCTCTGAATAAATACTTCAGGAATAATGCTTTTTAAATTTTGTCCAGAGCTCTTTGTAAGTAGCTGTGTTTCCTCTAATCAAGCTGTTATAGGAAGAATCAGGACAAAGCTCAAGAGATTTTTCTATAACTGTTAAATATTTAATTATATTGAACATGGCGTTTAAGTATGGATTTTGATGACTCTGAGTGAGCCATTAAAAGACTGGAAACACAGCTATAAATTCTATCAAACTATTGACCAATAGGCAGCATATTGGCTTACAGTATTCTCTGGAGGAATAGTTTCCAGAAAACAGATAAACTTAAGCAGGTATCTCAAATGCATAAAACCCTTGATTTAGTAAACAATTTACTGCAAACACCAAGACAGAAAGCACTCTGTCAAGTAAAAATTTACATGGTACTTATGATGGTTTTTTTGATGTGTTAACTTGACTAGGCTATAGTCCTCAGTTACTGAATCAAATACTAATTGAGATGTTGCGTGGAAGTACTGTGTAGATGTGATTAAAGTCCATGATCAGTTGACTTTGAGTTGGGAGATTATTTTAGATAATCTGGGCTAGCTTGATATAATCAGTTGAAAGGCAAAGCTGAAGATTCTCTGAGAAAAGAAATTCCCCCTGTGGACAGAATCTTCAGCTACTGCCTGAAAGTACTAGTCTGCCTTTCTTGACAGCAAGCCCTATATATTTTGGACTTACCAAGCCAGCAGACACAATTGCGTGAGCCAATTCTTTATAATGAATCTCTTAACATATTGTCTGCTGGTTTTGCTTTTCTGGTTGAACCTAATACAAGGCTATGGGACTAAATTCAGGCCAAGTGTAGAAACAGTGAGTTTTAACATACTTTTAGCTCTCAGACCTAGAGTCATGGGACATTTTTATTTTCTTCAATGATGACACTATTAGTATGTTGTCTGAATTATGGTAAAAGAATAAGGTTATTGAATCTATGGTGGGGAGACAAAGAAAGCCATGATTATCTATTGGTTCTATGACATAAGAGACAGGTAATAATATGCAGTTTCATTTTGAGCATGTTTCAGATCAAATGGTATCATTCTTATTGAATAAAGATCTTGGTTAAGGAACGAAAATAAATAAAACAATCATGGAAATAGTTAAGGACATGTAGACCGAGAAAGAATTCAAAATGGCTCAGCGAAAATTCTTAGAAGGAGGATCAAGAGGAGTTAAATGGTTTGGGCAGAGGAAAACTGAACTTGAAAATAACTGTTGTGTGGGATGTAATAAGTGATTTCACAAGCATGTACTATGAGTGGCAGATTGAGGCTAAAAAGGATGAGGGGCAAGCAGTGGGATGGTTGATAGAGAAACAAAGTCAATTAAGCCGTTTGGTATGCAATAATACACTTTTTGAAAAGTGGTCCTCAAACTTTCCTTGAAAAGGATGTTAAAAATGCAGTTTTCTATGCCCTGCCTTCAGAGATTCTTATTCAGCATGCACGTAGTAGGGCCCAGAAATCCTCAGCTTTTAGGCAAATGCCATTAATGATTCTAATGCAAGTGGTGCAGTGATTATACTTGAAGAATCATAGCTTCAAACCTTCTGCTTTTATTTCTGTATTACAAAGAAAAGCACGCAGATTGCACTTAATTTTTAATAGTTTTTCATAGGATTATTATTACTCTTGGTGATATTTTCACATTCCTTCACTTTCCTACAAACATACGTTTTGGTCTCCTCATAAACTGCCCTATCTACATATTTGGACTGTGGCAATTTCAACAAACAAAAGAACTAAAGAATGAAATAACCGTTTATGAAGTAACATAATGGTTTTACCTAGCCATAAATTTTAAAAAGTACAATATTTAAGGATGCAGAATAAAAAGAGAATGATTGTAGATCATGTTGGTTTTTCTGAATCATCTTTTTTTCTTACAGTTTCACCAAGATATAACTAAAAAGAGCACTGTATAAATCTAAGGTGTACAGAATAATTATTTGACTTATGATAAGTCATAAGTATATCAATATGATACTTATAATATATATATAAGTTTAGTGAACATCCATCATCTCATACAGATAGAAAATTAAAGAGAAAAATATTTTTCTCTTATAAGAACTCTTAAGATTTACTCTTAACAGCTTTCATATATAACATATAGCAGTGTTAATTATATTTATCATATTGTACATTACATCCCTAGTACTTATTTATCTTACAACTGGGAATTTAAATCTTTTGACTGCCTTCACCCATTACTCCTCCCCTCACTTCTGGTAACCACAAATCTGATCTTTTTCTATGAGTCTGTTTGTTACTGAAGTATAATCGAGCTACAACACTATGTCAGTTCCTGCTACACAACATAGGGATTGGATATTTCTAAACATTTCAAAATGATCACTAGGATAAGTTTAGTTACATTGTGTCACCATAAAAAGACATTACATAGTTATTGACTACATTCCCCACACTGTACATTTCATACCCAGGACTCATTTATTTTGCACTGGAAGTTTGTACTTCTTAATCTCCTTCTCCACTTCTTTCTTCTCCCAAGCTCCTCCCCTCTGGTAACCACTATTTTATTCTTTGCATCTGTGGGTCTGTTTTGTTATATTCATTCATTTTGTTTTTTAGATTCCCCATATAAGTGAAGACATACAATATTTTTCTTTGTCTGACTTATTTCACTAAGAATAATACTGTCCAGGTCCATCCATGTTGTCACAAATAGAAAAATTACATTTGTTATGGCTTAGTACATTTCACTGTGTGTGTGCATGTGTGTGTCTATGTGTCTGTGCAACATCTTCTTTATATATATACAACTGTTGCTGTTGTTATATATATACAACTGTCCATCTGTTGATGGACACTTAGGTTGCTTCCATATCTTGGCTATTGTAAATAATATTGCTATGACCATTGGGGTGCATGTATCTTTTCAAACTGGTGTTTTCATTTTCTTCAGATAAATGCCCAGAAGTGGAATTGCTGGATCATATAGTAGCTCTGTTTTTAATGTTTTGAGCAATCTCCATACTGTTTTCCATACTAGCTCAAACAATATATATTCCTACCAACAGTTTACTAGAGTTACCTTTTCTCCACATCACTGCCAACAGTAGTTATTTCCTGTCTTTTGATTATAACCATTCTGACAGGTGTGAGATGATATCTCATTGTGGTTTTGATTTGCATTTCCCTGATGATTAGTGATGTTGAGCATTTTTTTCATGTGCCTGTTGTCCATTTGTATGTCTTTGGGTAAATGCCTATACAGGTCCTCTGCTCATTTTTTAATCATTTTCTTTTAAATTTATATTGAGTTGTAAGAGTTCTTTATATATTTTGGATTTAATGCAATCCCTATCAAAATACCATGACATTGTTCACAGAACTAGAACAAATAATTTTAAAATTTGTATGGAACCATAAAATACCCAAAGCAATCTTGAGAAAAAAGAACAAAGCTTGAGGTTATCACACTCCCTGACTTCAGACTATACTACAAAACTATAGTAATCAAAACAGGATGGTACTGGTACAGAAACAGACACATGGATCAATGGAACAGAATCGAGAGCCCAGAAATATATCCATATGCATATGGTCAATTAACCTATGACAAAGGAAACAAGAATATATAATAGGGAAAAGAGAGTCTCTTAAATAAGTGCTACTGGGAAAACTGGACAGCTAAATTAGAAATTTTTCCCACACCATATAGAAAAATAAACTCAAAATGGATTAAAGACCTAAATGTAAGACCTGAAACCATAAAACTCCTAGAAGAAAACATGGGCACTACACTCTTTGACACTGATCTTAACAATATATTTTTTTGTACCTGTCTCTTCAGGCCAGGGAAACAAAGGCATAAACAAACAAATGGGACCTAATGAAACTTAAAATCTTTTGCACATTGAAGGAAACCATCAACAAAATAAAAAGGCTACCTATCAAATGGGAGAATATACTTCCAAATGATATGCCTGATCAAAGGGGTAAATATCCAAGATATAGTATAAGTGTTATTTGTCTTTCAACAGAGAATTATAATCCAAGGGGAAATGTTTGCCATTATTTTCCATATGACTTCCCTAAATTATTTGATGTTGTTATTGTTTCTATAATATATCTAATACTGTCATGCAAGGAACTCACGAAACTTAATTCCAAAGAACAGGAGCCTCAATAAGCAAACAGCTACTTTTAACCATATAAAGAAGAAGATGTACAACTCTGGACAATCATTAAGAGCTTTCATATATTGTATATAAATAATAAGTACATTTACACACATGAAATACCTATTTTTGAAATATATTAAAAGAAAAGGACTGCTACATTCCTGAATCTTCTAGAATAATTTTCTAAGCAAACTGCTCACTGAAATAATCACACAGATTAGACTTTTCAGATTCATTACAGCACAATTAGTGCAGAAAAAATAAAACAGACACTAGCTACAATCTTTTACTGTTCATTATATAAAGTCCATCTTTCTTTGAGCACAAAGGATAGTCTTTGTATCAGCATTTATTTTTTTATGTTTCGAAGGGAGATTTTTTTTTTTCTGTTAAGATCCCCGGGGCTTTGTAGCTGACACAGAGTACTTCTATGACTTCTACAATTCAAAGAATTCCCCAAAGAACCAGAGCTCATCATTTTAAACTGCATTATGTGAAAATTGAAAATGTTTTGTTTTACATACAGCACTAATGAAATGATTTACTTGCATAAAACTATTGTAGGATAATGATATATCTGAGAGTTTCATAACGTGAAAGAGTTCAATTCAAGTTTAAGATATTAAAATATAGTAGCATTTTGCCATGAATTTCATTTCAAAGTCAAAGGGCCCTGGAATAGCCCAAACATAGATATGTTTTACACTCAAATTGTTATGCTGGAAACTAATGCACACAAACACTGAGTAAATGATGTATTTCAAGATAGGGGGATTAGCATGTCATACATTTTAATATGAAGAAAATGCTTTCATTTTTTCTTCCAACCAATGATAGGAATAGATGTACATTGTGTAATAATTAATTCAATTTTCTACTAATTAATCCCCTTGTCCCCAGTCTATTGCTCCATCCACTTAAATCCATGGTTAACAGTTATTGAAATATAATTACATACGCCTGTATCGAACAAAAATTTACTTTAGGTTTGCCCAATCCCTTTAATTTTATTACTGAGAAAAGATGTTTTGTTAGAGCTTAGATTTATTTTTCCCAAAATTAAAAGGACATCTCTTTAGGCTTGGCTGTTAAAGTATAAACCTGTATAAGTTGTTTCTGCCTCCAGAATTAAATCAATTCATTATGAAAATAAGCGATCTTATGGTGAATCCATTAGTGTAGTCTTATTACTTCCCTCAGCACTCTAGGAGAGCTAGTCCCTCTAAGAAGGAAAGTATGGCCAGCACAGGATACTCAGAGTTCTCTACCAAGACACCAGTGGTGGACGATCAGTGGATCAAGGAAGCCTTCAGATGGTGGTAAGAATAAAGCTAATTATGGCTGATTAAGAGGCCCATATTTAGGACGTAAAAACAAAATAAAACAAAATGTTGCTAGGAGGAATTTGATAGACTAAGACATAAGGAAGAGTTTGAAAATCAGGCATTTATTTAAGAGTTTTGTAAGCATTAGTGGAAAATGAAGTGTAGGCAAATGGCTACAAAAAAAAGGTTTGGGAACATTTGAGATCCTAAAGATTCCAAGATAGAGATATCATCCAGTTCGTTGAAGCCTTGACAGTAAAGAGGAAACAATGGACATGGAAGCTGAAGAGCAGCAAACGTTTGAGACCAGGATGCTTGACATACCCCTGAAGTAGCAGTTAAATTTGATAAGTTAGATTCCTTTCAAAATTTATAATAAAATAGTGTCTTCTTTGCATAATTTGATCATTAAAAGATAAGAGACAATGACTTTTCATCATTCTGTGAGCATCTGGCCATTTCTTACTATCTGATGAGCTCTTTCTTCTCTTGTTTTGATGATCTGACAGGATATGCATTAGGCCAAAGTACAAACAAAGTCATTATCAATCTGTATGTGTGGTGGCAGATGTCTGTATTCATCACTACTTCTGCAGTTTTAAGTGACAATCAAACACGCATTTTTAAAAAACATTTTCTATACTGAAGGTGACAGTGTAAAATTTCAATCTCGAAAAAGTAACAGGGTTTTCTAATGAGACACATGAATCTGCAAATGAAATAATCTACCACATTCTGATGTTTTACAGTTACGTGGAAAAACTTGTAGGACATGAAATTTCCTAGCTGAAACCCAGCATCTCAGTTAATTAGGAAGGACATAAAATGAACTCTTAGGGCTTCCCTGGTGGCGCAGTGGTTGAGAGTCCGCCTGCTGATGAAGGGGACACGGGTTCGTGTCCCAGTCGGGGAAGGTCCCACATGCCGCGAGGCGGCTGGGCCTGTGAGCCATGGCCGCTGAGTCTGCGCGTCCGGAGCCTGTGCTCCGCAACGGGAGAGGCCACACCAGTGAGAGGCCGACGTACCGCAAAAAAAAAAAAAAAAAAAAAAAAAAGGCTTCCATCTGCTAAAATGAACTCTTAAAAACCATCAAAAGATGCTACATCAATAATTCACAGCTTCGAAAGAAAAAGAGACAGTGTTTAAGAAAAGGAACTTTAGGGGGAAATTCTAGTAAACACTAATCTGAAAATTAATGATTATCCATCAATTACTAAATATAAATTTATATCTCGAGAAGACTATTTTGTAGAACATAACTGTTAATTATGCCATGCAAGAAACACATATTCAAGGATTAAGCTTTCAAGTGTAGTTACCATGCTCAATACAGAGACTATATTCCATCTAATAGTTTACTCTTAAACTGATATTTCTGAAGCTCGTTAACATAAATTATGTCAACTTGTTGCTATACTTTTATTAGTAATAGAAGGATAGAATAAACAAAATATATAAGCACTAAATTAGGAAAAAATATAAAGAAAAGATTTATATTTGTGTGTGTGTATTTGAATAAGACCATGGAAGTGTAATCATTACTTTACTCCTAAATTCTCACTTTGCTTATGATTGCAAGTTCTGATGTCTATTTTCTCCATCCATTATATCATCTGATGTCTGTTTTCTCCTTCCTTTATTATATCATCTTCTTTTATGCCAAGATCTGCAAGAACAGGATCTTTGATTGCTTAACTCCAATGTGAAAATCTACCTAGGAGACTCTCACCTTGACACTTCCCATAGGGAGGTCAAAACACAGCCAGTTAAAACTCTCAAGCTATATTTTCCAAAGGCAGATAAAGGTCATTGGACTGGCACTAAAACGAATAACGATTAAGTCCTCATCTTGCAAAATTATCTCTTTTACATGTTTAACATGTTGATTCCAGTAATGTCTACATTTCATAGTTGTAATAAATAACATGGAATCTACTAATAGACTTAGCATCTTAGTAAACACTAAGATAATAGAGCATATTTTCAGACTTCTCATAAACTAAACATTTCCATACATGCATTTGCATGATCTACACTTCCCTAATAATTTTTTAAGTGTTAGAACAGTGCCTGGCATAGATGTCCATTATAAATGTGTGTTATATAAAATATAATAACCATCTGCCAACTGAGTTATTTTCTCAATCAGGTCTTTAAGTTTCAAGTTCAAAATATTAAAATATGGATATAGATATGTCTCTCTGATCTTAGAGGAGGCAAGGTTTGGGGCAATTTATTGGCTTCTGATCAAGCAAAACCACCTAGAACTGAAATTTCCCAAATGCAAAATATAATTAAATTTATTTTCATAAAAATCACTTGGATAATAATAGTAAAAAAAAAATTAACCCAATTCAGCAAATATTTATTGAGGACCTGCTATGTTCAAAATATTTTACTGCTAACTTCAAAGAATACACAGTTGCATAAGATGAAGTCCCTTTTTATGGTACAGTACAGTAACAATTATGGGTTATTTTCTGTAATTCATAAGAAAATAGTGATTTTAAAAAAATATTTGCAATTATAAAGTGATTCATTATTATAAAGCTTAATTATATATTTATATCTTATTTAGATTGATCTATCAATTAATCAGTCTATCAACCTACCTACCATTACCTACCTACACATATCTATCCATTTATCTATGAGAAGAAAAAAAAAAATCCATCTGAAAAAATATCAGACAGGACAGCAGGAAATTTATTCAGAATCTGTGGCTCTAGGCACTGTGCAATATTTAAATCTCTTGCTCCTCTAAAGCTCTTACAGAAAATAAAAGTTCAGTTATTGCCAAAATTAGGCATAGTTAATTATTAAAAATGACAACTAACATCTTCAAGTGCCATCCATCATTTAAGAAGGATTCCAGTTGAGGGGCACTTTGATTCCAAGAGAAAACTTCTTTGATGTTTGCACATTGCTTCACAAGCAAAGAAACCAATATAACAGTCTCAGTAACAATTCTCCTCAGAAAGTAATACTGTGGATAAAAGACCCAGTATCCAGGGCCTACCCTCAGGTAAATCGGTAAAATGGAGAAAACATGCCTTGAGTACCAAACCACTCTCCCTGGGCTCCCTCCGGTTGTCTTCACTGCCTTTCTACTTTCTTGATCCCCACCCCTTTGCCCTCTTGTAACTTCTCTGGTTCTCGATTTAAACTCTAATTACCAAAGTAATTAAAACCGCATAGAGCTTTACATTTCTGTCGATTGCTTTTGCATGCCTTTATGTTATCCGCTCCTACAACAAAGACAGGTGCCATAACACGTTAAGATATTAGCTAACTTAATGTCATTGTACTTGAGTTCACTTCTGATTCCAAATTCCTCACTGCTTACACATGGGATAAAATGTTCAGTTTTAAACAAGACAAGCAAGGTCTGCATAGCCTGTATTAATGATCTTTTCCCCATTTGCCTTCTGATGTATTCACGTCTGTGATCCATTGGTCTTACTGAGTTGTGCTTAGATCTGATCATGATTTGCCACAAATCTTATATATGGCCTGAGAGCTTAGTACATTAATTCCTCACCATGATTTTGAATTCCTGATCTAGGAATTTATCATTTTATTTTTATTTTCAAGTTAACACTCCTATTATCTTTGCTAATTTGATCATGTTGTAGTGCCTGTATGGTACAGCAACTTGGGTCCATGACCAACATCTAAAGCAAATGCACATTCCCTCCCCAAACATAGTACTATGCCTGATATAGATCATTTAAGGTCTTAGTTTTGTATTATATTGGAAAATCTGAATTCATTCTTTGTACTCTAGTCAGAATTGGGTCTTTTCTCTTTGAGTACATTGTGCTCAAATTATTTCCGAAATTACTCTTCCAATCCAAACTAGCCAGTCAGGTAGAGTATAAAGTCTACAGCCAGACTGCCTAGGTAAGAATACTGGCTTTCTAAAGGACTAGCTCTGTGACCTTGAGAAAGCTCTGTGACCTCAACCACACTATATCTTAGTTTCCTCATCCATTACATGGGGCTGTTTCACAGTACCTTCTTCCTAAGGATGATGTGACAATTAAAAAGTTAATGTATGTGACACACTTAAAATTATGTTTGATATGCAATGATCTCTAAACAAGGATTAGCTTTTCCCATTTAATCCAGATACCCATAATAATGTATGATATATCAGTGGTGTATGTGATAATATATTCATGGCATACTTATTTGTTTTAATGAGAAGTTCTGAAAATCTGTATCTGAGCCGCATTATCTGATGCCAATGGTACTCACTTCCAGAACTGTGGCAGAATTACACCAGAAGTGTAAGGAAATCAGTCTTAAGGAAATCACACTGTGTCAGGAGCTGCCAAACTCTAAACTCACAGTTGTGTAATTCATGCTCCAGACCTTGTTTTTCCCTTATTAGGAAATGTCTAAATTTCATATGTGAGATAAAATTCATGTTGCTTCTATCTATGCTTCTTGAATTTACGTATCTCCAAAGATCACCAAATTTGTTCTGATTTTTTTTATATTACTGTGAATTTATGCAGTAAATTGTAATTGGTCTAAAATTCTCCTGGATTTGGATTGCAAAGGTTTGTAAAATTTCCAAAAAATATCTTGGGAGATCTACCTAACATTACTCGCTTTTTATTTTACCAAGATAGAGCACTTAAAGCAAAATGTGAAGTCAAAACAATAAAACAAGGAAGAAATTTTATGCCACAGAGTTTAAAAACTATGTAGAAAAGCATTTTAAAAAAACAACTTAAATATAAATCACACTAGGAAACACTTTTCCATGATATAAGACAGGCAAAGTTTGTCTTAATAAACATTGCATACTAATGAAAAAAGACAAACACAAAAATGAAAAACAGGCAGATATGTGAATGATAAATTGACCAAAGAAATCATACAGAAAACAAATGAAAGGTATTCAACCTCACTGATAATCAAATTCTAGCTGAATTATAATGCAACGTCATTTTTCCCCTATCATACCATAGAACATAGACATATTATTTTGTTATAAGATTATGTATTAACATGCCCCAAATTTTCATGCTTATCCTATCTCCTATAAAGCTATTAATTATTTTTACTAAATCTAGAATGAGGAAGGGAAAACACTTCAGGTGACGGCACTATTTAAAAGCATTACATGTTTCCCCCTAAGACCAGAAACAAGAAAAGGATGTCTGTTCTCACCACTGCTATTCAATATTCTACTGGAAGTTGTAGCTAAAACAATGAAGCAAGAAAAGAAATGAAAGGTATCTAAACTGGAAGAGGAAAAACAATCTCTTTTTTTAGAAGACATAATCCTATATACATATATATAGTAAATCCTAAAGAATCCAAAAAAAAACTAGCTGAGCTAGTTGTTAAAGATTGGCTGGTCCTGAAATCCAAACTATGACCTGCAGAATTTCTGGTGAGAAAGGAGCACGAAGCAGCAGCCCTAGCACCTAAGAGAAATTTTTAAAAGCAGATTATGGTAACATAAATTTACGCATGTGAAAAACAAGAGAGAGAGAAAAACAAGAGTGAGAATGAGAATATACATACACACTAGGGAGAACAGGTTTTGTAGACTAACAAGTTTATTTAGCAGATTGGAAAACAATGCTGAAAACTCTGTCAGGCCAGAATGAAGAAAATCTGGAATGACAATTTAAAGAATTTGGAGTTCATTCCATACACAGAAGGGAAACAGTGAAAAATTGGGGGCTTGTGGATAAGTCTATTATTAACTTCCCATTGTATAAAGGCAAAGATATGTAAAAAGTACACGTACATACTAAGTGGGTGGTCACTGAAATATGTGAACCAACCAGACCCCAAATGTATGCAACTGTCATTTTCCCTTTAGGTACAGATAGTCTGGTATAGACAGGATATGCAGGTCCTGTCATGTATTTTAAGTGCTTGTTTTAACTTCTGAATATATTTGGGGAGTTCAACTATTTAAGTTTATGACAAACTAAGCAAATCTGTTTTGGAATATCATTTCAACTGTCTTAATATTGACTTTGGCAATTATAACAATCCCTGCCTGAAGCATAATGTTTTTATTTGTTTTTTCTACAAATGGTAATGCCTCTTTATAGATGTGCTGTCCAGTATGTGTGAGTGTATTATCTGTCACCCAGGGTGAACTACAGGTTTATACAAGCACTGCACAGTTGTTTATTAGATGAGAACCACACAATAACTGCTGCTTAATAGAATTCAAAGTGCCAAGAAAATCAATTGTGTTAATACAATTCGGTGCACATATTTTAATAACCCAAGTTACAATGACACTTTGAAAACACTTTCTATTTATTGCTTCAACTGAAAGTGTCCTTATTTCATTCAGTCAGATACAGATATTCACAAGGTAAGAGAAGAATCATTCTACTCATTGGAATTAAAATCCTCAGATTTAGGGCTTCCCTGGTGGCGCAGTGGTTGAGAGACTGCCTGCCGAGGCAGGGGACACGGGTTTGTGCCCCGGTCCGGGAAGATCCCACATGCTGTGGAGTGGCTGGGCCCGTGAGCCATGGCCGCTGAGCCTGTGCGTCTGGAGCCTGTGCTCCACAATGGGAGAGGCCACAGCAGTGAGAGGCCCGCGTACCACAAAAAAAAAAAAAAAAAAAAAAAAACCTCAGATTTAATTGCGAATCACACATATGTGGCTCTTCACTCTTATTTAAGTGATGACATGTAAGTGGTTATAAAGGAGGTAGAGGGATAATCTTTTAGCAATATTAGTAATCTGCGAAGGCTTTATAGGAGAGATTAATTCGTCACTAAACTCATTTTTTCTTCCACCTGGTGGCCAAACTTGCCTGCATTTCTCTGATTTCCTTTCTAGTTGGTGTGGACGTATAGCTATATTCTGGCCAATCAAATGTGGGCAAAAGTGGTACTTACGTCTAGACTTGGCCCATACACATTTCCCAAAACAATCCTGTCCTCACTCTCTTTGCCCATCCCATAATTGAATGGACAGGACTTACTGGAATTAGATAATGTTACTGCCTGATCAAAATGGATGCTGGATCCCAGAACAATTCTACAGAGAAGAGTACTACACCTGCTCTGGTATAACAAGAAATAAACATGTACTGTGTTAAGTCACTGAAATTATGGGGATGTCTTTTACAGTAGTTAGCCTGTTTTGGCCGTATATTCCTGCAAGATACAGGGTGTGTCTTCTTTACTCTGTTTTCCTTGAATGTAGAAGTGTGTGTTGGATTTAAGCAGGTACTTGATGAAGTTTGATTTAAAATGTTGACTAATCCTTTCAGCTAAAATCTCCTTGTAGTATGAAGTTGGGACGGACAACCCCTGAATTTCCTTCCAGAGCTAAGATTCTTTAACACTCCATGAATTGAGGATTCTAATTAGCACCTTTCTGTGTGGGAGCTCTTTTGTGGAAGCTTTTTAAAGCCTACTTTGTTTATTTATTCAGCAAAGATGTCATTTTGCACATATCAAATATTTCTTTAAATTCTATAAAGCCCATGCTCAATTTCCCTCTGATTATTACAGAATAGGCTGCAATGACACTAGAATGTAGAAATAGGGATAAATACTTTAATATAATATCCTTTTTTGCCTTAAAATGACCAGATAACAAATCTCTATTGCATGTTAGAAATAAATATAAACAAGATCAAATTCTTAAACCTAAAAGTACAATTTCTATCTTGTGTGACCCCTTTGCATCACTAAACCTAAAACTATTAGTCGCTTATATTCATAGGAATAGCTATCACCATAGTATTGATAATTATCAAGATGTCACTCTGAGGTGAAGTTTAAAGAACTGAAAAATGGGAACCATCCATTAGTTATAATGTTAATATTGCTTGCTCTATTTTATTGCATTCACCTTGAAAAACTTTAAAAAATATCATAAATATTCAACTTATTTCACTTTCCTCATACTTTCAGAGAAAACAAGATGAAATAATACTATGACTATAATAAAATCAATATTTACTTACATTCAGTTTTAAGTATAATTCTAGAAAGAATATGATTCTTTAGCAGTGTTAGAAAGATATACCTTCCTTTCTTGCCTCTTTGCAGCTTTCTATTTGAATTTTCCCAAAAGGTCTATAAGTATTTTGCTAAGAATCTACTTGATATTTTGCATGCATAACGTTTTTTGTTCCTTTGAGGTAGGAATAGCTTACCTCACTTTATATCTGCAATTAGAATATTAGCTTAAAGCTGCTAGAGAGTGAAACACAACAGCATTTCCAGTAAAACTCCCAGTCATGTGTTAAATGTAATACACGTAACGTATGCAGTAAGTCCCCTACATATGAACAAGTTCCATTCCGAAAGTGCATTCGTTAAGTTCAATTTGTTCGTTAAGTCCGACAAAGTTAGCCTAGGTACCCAGCTAACACATCGGTTACATAGTATTGTACTGTAATAGATTTATAATACTTTTCACACAAATAATACATAAAAAACAAACAAAAAATAAAGAAAACATTTTTAATCTTATAGTACAGTACCTTGAAAAGTATAGTAATACAGTACAACAGCTGGCATACAGGGGCTGGCATCAAGTGAACCGGCAGAAGAGTTACTGGCTGGAGGAGGGAGAGGAGGTGGGAGATGGTACAGCTGAAGGATCGTCAGCAACAGACGATCAGAGATGGAGGGCAAGCTGCAATTTCACTCACGCCTGACGTTGATGGAACGCACGTTCACATCTTTGAAAGTTTGCAACTTGAAGGTTCAGATGTAGGGGACTTACTGCCGTGTGTATGCTAATATATACATTGGCACGCTAAATGTACCTTACATGAATGTAATGTACGTTATGATGATGTATGTTCAAATGAATGAGAAGAACAAGGCTGTTGGTAAGTAATGTTAAGAATCAACCCAATCACTTTTAATTTATATTTTAGAGGCTAATCATGCTTTTATGAAAGCAAGAGATTCCCAATTGTAAATGTGCTTTACAATTTCATGCAATTAGATAATAGGAAATATGTTATTATTTGGGGCTAGACTGACATCAATTTAAACTGAGAGAGTTTTAGAGGAGATATTATATAAATTCCAATCATATTCTACTTTAGTTATAAAATCAATTAATGGTTTGAGCTAATATAATTTTCACTTAGCCATTTAACTGAAAAGTTTTGAGAGTATTTGGATGTAATTCCAAGAGTGTATTTAGAAGAAGCAATCTTGCTCACATGATGTAACATAAGGAGTCAAAGTTTCAGCCAAATTCTGCTGTATTCAAATTATTCCTTTATTAGGTATTAAACAACAGAAACTGACTTCCGAATGTTAAAATCAAGATAATGTTTTGTAAGTGCTTTGAACTCTAGCAAGTAAGTGAAAAACAGACTGCTGTACACACATACATTTCAAATCTCATAGCAAAAACCTGGGCTGAATTCAAGGCAAATCTAATGTACCAAAAGGAAACCAAGCAGTGATTCCACAAGCTTGTGCAGATTCTCATAGGCTTTTGAACTTTTTTGACTTTCACCCACAAGAAGAAACACAGTTTAGATTGCAACCAGGTTATTCTATTTACCCTATTCCAGTGTTCTGCTCTATGTTATTCTATCCTATCATATTCCATTCCATTCTATTTCACCTAAGAAAATACAGGTTTAGATACATTAATTTCAAAATCCAGTAATAGATTCCATAGCACAGTTTTTAAAAACCTAATACATATTATTTAAAGAATTCAAAAGCAAAAATATTAAAATCAGTGTTCTGTAATACAAAAAAATGTTCAATTTCTCTAATAATATTGGTCCTATCAGGAAAAGTTAACATTGTTTTATTAGTAGTACTGTGGCAAATACCTTAGTTTTATAATTGCCTGAAAAAATCGATCATTTTAGGAAAAAGTTATTCTAGAAAAGACCTCAATAAACTATAGAAATAAACTCTCTAATCCATTTATTTTATTCTTATGCCAAACCCTGCCATTTCACTTCAAATTACTATGACTAAAATGAAGAGATGAAAATCTCTAGGTCCTAAACTTTTAAAATTGGAATGATATGCTAAAGAGCAGAATCCAGGGGAAAATCTCAGTGGGTGTCTGACAACAGAATTAGCTCTCATGATAAAAAATAAAGTTCCTAGACAACATGTCTTTAAAAAGGCTTAATATTGAATGATACAGATAAGCCTGTAGGAAATGTGAAAAACCTATATTTAATGGCAAAATGCTAATCTAGTGGTAGTCTTTATTTTATTATTTTTATCTTTCTGACATAAATCAAATTTCCTTAAAAAAAAGAAGCCTGACATTATAATATTTTTCTTTAAGATAGTGACAAAGCTTCCAAAGAAATTCCACCAAATTTCCTTCATCATGGTCAAAGGTCAGCTTTGAATTAGGAAAAGTTTATGAAGTACTTACGAGTTGACTGTGATTAGTTCTACCAGCAAATGATCAGTTTATTGAAAAAGACAAAATATGTGACTAAATTAGTTTAGCTAGGTATAAACACTCTAGGTACCACCAAAGGTGTATTAAGAATACCCGTGGAACTAAAACACTTATTGTTCTCTTGCAATTATACTTTTGTGGTCTAAATGCATATATTGCTCATAAATCGTCACTTCTTTATGGCCAAATTCACTCTATTTACAGAAATTATCAAAGGATTTCATAGAAACCAAGAAGCCACAGATCTCATTTAAGATAAAATCAGTTCACTGTGTAAGCAGGACGTGATACAGAAAAATGTTCTATAATGAGTTACTGCACGCTTTCATTGTCCAACTCTAGATATTAAATTTAATCGTTTTGTCTGGTCAGACATCTTTTGCCACACACCAGAGATATTTCTCCCTGCATGCTTTCTACTTAGTGGAGATAAACGCAAGTTAGGCTAAGTAAAGAGAGCTGTATATGGAAATGACATAGCATCCTTTTTTTTCTTCATTCATTCAACAAATATTTCTAGAAAGTATACTGCTCCAGGTGTACTGAACAAGACAAAGTTCCTGTTCCCATGAAATTAGGGCGGCACAATAGAAAAAGAAACAAGAACAAATCTAAATAATGCCAAATAATTCTGTGAGGGATCAATAAAGCAGTGTAAAGTGATGGAGTGCAAAGAAGGGAGTGGAAACTATGATATGATAAAGCAGGAGAAGGCCATGTTTGAGCTGAAATCTGAGTGAAATAAGGAAACAAACCAGGTGAGGATTTACAGGAAGCGAGGAAAACGTAAGAGCTTGAACTTAGAAACTAATTTGGCTGAGTTCCCATTCTTCCAGGAAATCGTTCCACCTTTCAACCCTTAAATGACAGGCTACAAAGGAAATTATTTTGAATACACTTGATAAAATTTATAAGAGGCTGTTACTACTTTTTATAATCTGCTTTCAAGATAAAATGGTATCAGGGCTAATTTCATGATACTTAAATATGTATAAATCTAATTGGTCAGCAAACAGGCAATATCTATGAAATTCATATTATTCAAAGAATGGTTTATGATAAATAGCTATGCAATTCTTAACGTGCAATATTAAAAATAAAAACAAACTTAACAGACTTTAATCCTGTTATATGTATTATTTAATATTTTTTACATAAGAAATTATCTGTAACCCATTGGTAATTGTAACTGTTTTTAATATTCCATATATAACCAAAAAAGTTCTGTTTAAAATTCAGTATACACACAACAGTATTCCTAACTACACTGTTACATAATTCTGAACCTTGATTTAAGCTAGGATAAACGAAAATCAAAATAATTCTATTGCAGTCACAACACCCACAATGTCGAAACATTTTTAGAAATTTAAAATATGATTACTCTGACAGCACCTGTACTAGCCAGCTACATGTGACCTATTCCAGGTAATTAGTCTCCCAGTTACCCTATTGGGTTTTTACAGAGAATTATGGCCAGCATACATGGCAACAGTAACTCAGACTGACAATGATGTAATATAATCTTAGGTGTTATTATTAAAATTTTTAAATATTCAACTTGCATAAATATTATAAGACAGAGCGTATACTAATTATATTTCACTTCAAACTCTTCACCTCTGATTCAAATGTAATGACAGGTAATGTGGCACTGAGGCAGAATAAATGCTTGATTTTTCTGTGAGCACCATACAGGACTGTGATTCTCAGAAGAGAAGGAAATGGTTAGGAAGGCATCTCTATGGTCACATGTACTCTGATAAATATTGCCCTGCAATGTTTCAGGAGGCCAAATAATTGAAAAAATTGCAATGCATCACTGAAGTCAAAACACGAACTGACTTTGAGAGCTGGAGGCTACATTTTACTAACTTATTTTCAAATGCCCCAACATATTGGGAATATGTAACAAAAGAGCAAATTGAATAAACTGTAGAATTACATCCTTTCATATTTTCTCCCTATTGGTAGTTTTCATTCAGAATTGAATATTCCTGCCTATCAGCAACATTTTATTAAACCTATAATTAGTGATTCTAGTTTTTCCTCTAGGGACATTACGTTTGTAATTTGACAAAAGAAAACACCATTATTAAAGAAAGCTTGATATATCTAAAAGCCTACTTTTTTATTTCAAAGTGTTTAAAAATTGTATAAGGCCCCAATAAATGCTTTTTGCCAACATTATAAAGATAAGATATGCCAACACCATATGGACATAGGACACAGGTTATAACTAAAGTATTATTTTTCATTTGTGAGATTCTTAGCCTTAAAGAAGTAATAAAGGAAATCTAGATTTTGCAAGGCATTAATGATAATTACTAAGAAACATCTTCAAAACCCCACAAGTTGACTGGGAAAGAGCACCTTCTGCTCATGGAACTCATTTAAAGGAGTAATTAAGTCATAGCCTTAAATCTAACATTCTGTCACAAATTTATGATAGTTGAGTTCAACCCATTCTTTTATCAATGTAGGCAAATTATGAAGAATATGAGATGTACACTGTACCTTTAAAACAAAAACAAATTTAAATAATAGATATTTTCAATTTTCTGGTTTCACAGTGACCTTTGTGATTTATAATTTTTTTCACTGCACCTCATAAATTTAAAAAAAATCTAACAATTTAGTTTAAAAAGTACTGAAGTACTGTTTAATAAGTACCCAACAACTTAACATTACAAATAATTATGGGTTAACCCTTAGCAACCATTTGAAAAAAATAATACACATGAATGAAGGAAAAAATAATATGTTTTACTTTGTTCTTAAATAACCACAGTTACTCACTAATAATATATGTGTGCCTGTTGGGAGCCATGCAGCTTCTTAAACCTTGGAATCAGATTAGACACCACCAGCCTTATAGTACATTCCACACCGATTTTCCCATGGTACTTGCTTTTTATCACAGGAACAACTGAAAATCCAGCTTCTCTAAACCATGACGTCGTCAAAAGGAATTACTCTGCTCTCATGTTAAATCTGAACTACCTGGAGGTGGTAGTTTGTGTGGTATCTCATAGGTGTTGAGCATCACTATTTTCCTTGAAAATTTTGTCCAAAAATCTAGGGTGTTCCTGTGAGCTCCCTGTGGTGTCCTTGGGTGCCTCAACAGGCATGCTGTTTTATCCTAGGGTTTCTGATTTCCACAGCATAATATTAATGTATATTAAGTTTACTTGAAAAGTTCATTTGAAGTACTGAAATGAAGGCACTAAAATATCTGTTAAAATCTTTTCTACAATTCTGTCTCTATTGAGGAGTTTTCACAAAACCCCTTCACAGTCTACAAAACTTTATACATACATTACTTTGTACAGGTTTAAGGAATAAAAAAAAAAAATCCAAGTACTACCTGGTGGTACCCGAGTCAAAGAAGTAGGACTAAGGATTCAGTCCAGTCATGCTAAGTGACTTCGAGTTTGTTTACAGTAGCCTGATTATTCCATTTATCTCCCTTCAATTTCCAGTTCATTTTCTCTTAATTCATCATCTGTATAAATGGAGACTAACTCTTCTTTCTCTTCAGTATTAAAGCTGTCCTGTAACCGAAGATCATTCTTACCACTCTCCAAACTAAATGACCCTATTTCCCTTTAATCTTCACTCACAGGTTCTACTTCTCATTCCTTTAATTACGTGTTTCTCCTTTTAAGATTACCCTTAATATCACCAAATTTCTTCAGCATAATGTATCCTCAAAGAGAATTCGCTAGATATAATAGTAAAATTATAGAATGCAGCTCTATGAGATTGACTGAAAAAAATGATTATGAAAAACTTCCGTAAGCCAATGAAGTATCTTACCATTTACATGGGTTATAAATATGAAAAGTTCTTATGTCAGAATATTTTGCTGTTTAGAAACAGTCGTATGGAAAATGTTTGGCCTATCCTAGTTAGGAGTATCGTTATGAAAATTCTTGCATTTTAAAATATCTATGAAAAATATAGAGTAGTAAACAAGAAGAATAGCAATGAGACATACTTGTTGGCCTTTTGCAAAGCTGACCTTAACTATTTAATACATTGCTTATGGACACCTTTTAGAGTCACAAACAAATATCAAGCAACATTGTTCCTTATATTTCAAGTATGTTTACCAGAAACTTTTATTTTAGCTTGCCTTTTAATCACAGTACATTTCTTTCCTGGGGTGGGGGGGCGGAAAGGGGGGAATCACCTGCTTTCTTTTTTTTCGTTAATATACTTCGGAGTCAAAATTCTTATTACACTAATTCACACAGATTAATGAATATTTTGTATTAACGCATATGTGATTTTCAAGCATCAACTAATGTTCCAATGTTAAGTGTGTAAAAATCAAAGACAGCATACTTTGTTTGATGTATAAATGTGATCAACGTTTTAGGAAGCAACTGTGTAACAAGGGTTGAATCAGAAAACCAGGCTATGGCAAGCTACACAGTATACCAGCGCAACACAGCCTGTACAGCCAAAAAAAAATATTTCTACTAGATTAAGAATATTCCTATTTAAATAATAATTTCATATGCATTATAACTCTGCTTAAAAGGATTTCATGTCTGGGGAAGTACTACCATATTGACTGTTTAAACATAAAGGATTATTAAGAAAAAGTACCACATGACTAATATCCCTAAATGCTACTCCAAAGGCTGCAAACTGGCAGGCCACAGACAACGGCTGGCCTTCAGTTTGGCCTTCACTTCTTATGGCTTTTTCCAGCAGTATTCCTTTATGTGACCTGCCTGGCCCACAGCACTTTTGAGTTTGTGATCAACATTCATCACCTACTCTACTTTGAAACGAAGTCTAGGCTTCCAAGTGTCATAAACATTCTGGAACTGGAATGCCTGAAAAGTTGTGGAAAAGTGAGATGTCATTTACAACTGGCATCCAGAATAATTTCTACTCCTTTTTATGTAATACACATGCATAGTTCAACTCCTCTATGTTTTACCTTATCTGTACCATTTTTTCCTGTTTCTGTAAAAACAACAAAAATCCTTCATTCATTCATGTTTAATGCTATCTCACTCAATGAATATCTACTTCTTGATGCCACAAAAATAGAACGATCCAAAGGAAATTGAATTATAAGTGGATGACAAATCAGATTAAAGATAGCAGTCCTCCACCATCCCATTCTAATAGTCCTTATTCCTATGGTGTGCTTGCTATGTGTGTCAGTGCTATATAAGTGTCATTTCAACTAATCCCCACATGACCTTATCCCAATATCAGTCTGTCACCAAGGACACTGATGCCTAAAGAAATATGTGACCTGCTTGAAATCAAGTAAGTGGTACAACTTGTATTTAACATCAGATCTCTCTGACCTCCCCCAAGAATAAATTTAAAATATAATTTTTATTTTCTAAGGCTATCCCCCAAAACTTGGAGTCCCCGCTAAACTTCAAAGAATTTTAAAATCTAAATCACAGAGACGCATTCCAAAAGTTGGTGTTCGTATACAACATGTCCTATGCATGCTGATTTTTCAATATTTCAACTACTTTAAACTTTAGGTTTCAATTTATGAAGTGGAAACCTTCATGTCATTGTTATTCCCAACAGCGTGAGTATTATCATTAAAATACATTTAAAATATCATTAAAATAGCAGACATTTTAAAAGACAAAGTCAGCTTGCTTTTGGATTCATTTTCTTTTAATGTGGTAGTCTGTAATTTAATAATATAGGAAAAACTTCAGCAGGCCTTTCAAAGATAGCCCCATTTAGTGTAAGCTAAAACTGTTAATAGAGTTCAATTAATAATCAATATATACAAATTTTATACTTAAAGTCTTATTGAGAGTTTTACAGAGAACAATTGGACTTTAAATTCAAAGAAAGGAGTTTCTATTTGTTCATGTGAAATCCCAGGGGAAAGCAGATACTTCATAGATAAAACTAAAATTTCACTGCAGTTTGATTATAAATTTGAAATTTCAGATATTCCCAAAACACCTATAAAGATATTCGTAATACATAATAGACATTCTTACATAAATTTCCCTTCTCCTGAATCTGAAAATTCTAGATTTGGTAGTTTAGAATCAACATAATAAAATTGCTATCCTTTGTTTTAATTAATCAAATGTAGTCATCCTACTGAGCAGTGTATATACAGAAACACTGGTTTTAAATGAACATTTATTGTTTTGGGGTGTGCAAGGACAGGGGATTCAGAGCATCGCCTAAACGTGCTCCACAGATGGGCGCAAATCACAGCTATCAGCGCGCACACCAGAGATGGGCATGAAACGCTAAGGCTGCTGCTGCAGCCACCAAGAAGCCTGTGTGCAAACACAGGTCACTATCCACACCTCCTCTCCCGGGAGCCTGTGCAGCCAGCCACTGCCAGGGTCCTGTGATCCAGGGACAACTTCCCTGGGAGAAAACACAGAGCGCCTCAGGCTGTTGCAACGTCACGCCGGCCTCTGCCATCACAGGCTCGCACCTCATTCTGTACCCCTCCTTCCCCCCCGGCCTGAGTGAGCCAGAGCCCCCTAATCAGCCACTCCTTTAACCTGCTCCTGTCTGGGTGAAGAACGGACGCCCTCAGGCGACCTACATTCAGAGGCGGGGCCAAATCCAAAGCTGAACCCCAGGAGCTGTGCGAACAAAAAAGAGAAAGGGAAAGCTCTCCATGCAGCCTCAGGAGCAGCGGATTAAATCTCCACAATCAACTTAATGTACCCTTCATCTGTGGAATACCTGAATACACAACGAATTATCCCAAAATTGAGGCGGTGGACTCTGGAAGCAACTGTAGACTTGGGGTTTGCTGTATGCAACTGACCAGTTTCTGATTTATATGTTTATCTTACTTTAGTTTTTAGCGCTGGTTATCATTCATGTATTTGTTTATTGGTTTCTTCTTTTTTTTTCTTTCTTTTTTTCTCCCTTTCTTCTAAGCCGTGTGGCTGACAGGGTCTTGATGCTCCATCAGGTGTCAGGCAAGAGCCTCTGAGGTGGCAGAGCTCAGTTCAGGACATTGGACAACCAGAGATCTCCTGGCCCCACATACTGTCAATCAGTGAGAGCTCTCCCAGAGATCTCTGTCTCAACACTAAGGCCCAGCTCCACTCAAAAACCAGCAAGATCCAGTGCTGGAAACCCCATGTCAAACAACAATCAAGACAGGAAAACAAGCCCAACCATCAGCAGAGAGGCTGCCTAAAATAACACTAAATTCACAGAAAGCAAAAAAAAAACACCACCAGACTCAGTCCTGCCCACCAGAAAGACAAGATCCAGCCTCAACCACCATAACACAGGCACCAGTCCCCTCCACCAGGAAGCCTATACACCCAATGAACCAACCTTACCCACTGGGGGCAGACACCAAAAACAATGGGAACTACAAACATGCAGTCTCTGAAAAGGAGACCTCAAACACAGTAAGGTAAGCAAAATGAGAAGACAGAGAAACACACAGCAGGTGAAGGACCAAGGTAAAAACGCACCAGACCAAACAAATGAAGAGGAAATAGGCAGTCAACCTGAAAAAGAATTCAGAGTAATGACAGTAAAGATGATCCAAAATCTTGGAAATAGAATGGAGAAAATACAAAAATGTTTAACAAGGACGTACAAGAACTAAAGAGCAAACAAACAATGATGAACAACACAATAACTGAAATTAAAAATTGTCTAGAAGGAATCAATAGCAGAATACTGAGGCAGAATAACAGAAAAGTGACCTGGAAGATAAAATAGTAGAAATAAATACTGCAGAGCAGAATAAAGAAAAAAGAATGAAAAGAATTGAGGTCAGTCTCGGAGACCTCTGGGACAACATTAAATGCACCAACATCGAATTATAGACATCCCAGAAGAAGAAGAGAAAAACAAAGGGACGGAGAAAATATCTGAAGAGATTATAGTTGAAAACTTCCCCAAATGGGAAAGGAAAGAGTCAATCAAGTCCAGGAAGCGCAGAGAGTCCCATACAGGATAAAGCCAAGGAGAAACACGTCAAGACACATATTAATCAAACTATCAAAAATTAAATACAAAGAAAAACATATTAAAAGCAGCAAGGGAAAAGCAACAAATAATACACAAGGGAATCCCCATAAGGTTAACAGCTGATCTTTCAGCAAAAACTCTCTAAGCCAGAAGGGAGTGGCAAGACGTATTTACAAAGATGAAAGGGAAAAATCTACAACCAAGATTACTGTACCCAGCAAGGCTCTCATTCAGATTCGATAGAGAAATTAAAACATTTACAGACAAGCAAAAGGTAAGAGAATTCAGCACCACCAAACCAGCTTTATAACAAATGCTAAAGGAACTTCTCTAGTCAGGAAACATAACAGAAGGAAAAGACCTAAAATAGCAAACCCAAAACAATTAAGAAAATGGTAATATGAACATACATATCAATTACTACCTTAAATGTAAATGGATTAAATGCTCCAACCAAAAGACATAGACTGGCTGAATGGATACAAAAACAAGACCCATATATATGCTGTCTACAAGAGACTCACTTCAGACCTAAGGATCATACAGACTGAAAGTGAGGGGAAGGAAAAGATATTACATGTAAATGGAAATCAAAAGAAAGCTGGAGTAGCATTCTCATATCGGACAAAATATACTTTAAAATAAAAACTATTACAAGAGACAAAGAAGGACACTACATAATGATCAAGGGATCAATCCAAAAAGAAGATAAAACAATTGTAAATATTTATGCACCCAACATAGGAGCACCTCAATAAATAAAGCAAATGCTAACAGCCATAAAAGGGGAAATTGACAGTAACACAATAATAGTAGGGGACTTTAGCACCCTGCTTTCACTAATGGACAGATCACCTAAAATGGTAATAAATAAGGAAACACAAGCTTTAAATGATACATTAAACAAGATGGAGTTGAACATTCTTCAGGACAGATCATATCCTGGGTCACAAATCAAGCCTTGGTAAATTTAAGAAAACTGAAATTGTATCAAGTATCTTTTCCAACCACAACGCTATGAGACTAGATATCAATTACAGGAAAAAAACTGTAAAAAATACAAACACATGGAGGACAAAAAATACGCTACTAAATAACCATGAGATCACTGAAGAAATCAAAGAGGAAATCAAAAAATACTTAGAAACAAATGACAGTGAAAATCCAATGACCCAAAACCTGTGGGGTGCAGCAGAGCAGTTCTAAGAGGGAGGTGTCTAGCAATACAAGCCTACCTCAAGAAACATGAAAAATCTCAAATAAACAACCTAACCTTACACCTAAAGCAATTAGAGAAAGAAAAACAAAAAAACCCCAAAGTTAGCAGAAGGAAAGAAATCATAAAGATCAGATCAGTAATAAATGAAAAAGAAATGAAGGAAACAATAGCAAAGATCAATAAAACTAACAGCTGATTCTTTGAGAAGATAAACAAAATTGATAAGCCATTAGCCAGACTCATCAAGAAAAAAAGGAAGAAGACTCAAACAACAGAATTAGAAATGAAAAAGGAGAAGTAACAACTAACACTGCCGAAATACAAAGGATCATGAGAGATTACTACAAGCAACCCTATGCCAATAAAATGGACAAGCTGGAAGAAATGGACAAATTCTTAGAAAAGCAGAACCTTCCAAGACTGAAACAGGAAGAAGTAGAAAATATAAACAGACCAATCACGAGCACTGAAATTGAGACTGTGATTAAAAATCTTCCAGCAAACAAAAGCCCAGGATCAGATGGCTTCACAGGCGAATTCTATCAAACATTTAGAAAAGAGCTAACACCTATCTTTCTCAAATTCTTCCAAAACAGAGCAGAGGGAGGAACACTCCCACACTCATTCTAAAAGGCCACCAACACCCTGATACCAAAACCAGACAATGATGTCACAAAAAAAGAAAACTAGAGGCCAATACCACTGATGAACACAGATGCAAAAATCCTCAAAAAAAATACTAGCAAACAGAATCCAACAGCACATTAAAAGGATCATACACCATGCACTCCTGGGATAAACCATATACCATGGTTTATCCCAGGAATGCAAGTGTTCCTCAATATATGCAAATCAATCAATGTGGTAAACCATATTAACAAACTGAAGGAGAAAAACCATATGATCATCTCAACAGATGCAGAAAAAACTTTCAAAAAAATCCAACACCTGTTTATGATAAAAACCCTCCAGAAGGTAGGCATAGAGGGAACTTACCTCAACATAATAAAGGCCATATGTGACAAACCCACAGCCAACATCGTTCTCAATGGTGAAAACCTGAAACCATTTCCACTAACATCAGGAACAAGACAAGGTTGCCCTCTCTCACCACTATTATTCAACATAGTTTTGGAAGTCGTAGCCACAGCAATCAGAGAAGGAAAAGAAATAAAAGGAATCCAAATTGGAAAAGGAAAAGTAATGCTGTCACTGTTTGCAGATGACATGATACTATACATAGAGAATCCTAGCGATGCTACTAGAAAACTACTAGAGCTAATCAATGAATTTGGTAGAGTAGCAGGATACAAAATTAATGCACAGAATTCTCTTGCATTCCTATACACTAATGATGAAAAATCTGAAAGAGAAGTTAAGGAAACACTCCCATTTACCACTGCAACCAAAAGAATAAAATATCTAGGAATAAACCTACCTAAGGAGACAAAAGACCTGTTTGCAGAAAACTATAAGACACTGATGAAAGATATTAAAGATGATACAAACAGATGGAGAGATATACCATGTTCTTAGACCAGAAAAATCAACATTGTGAAAATGACTATACCACCCAAGGCAATCTACAAATTCAATGCAATTGCCATCAAACTACCAATGGCATTTTTCACAAAACTAGAACAAAAAATTTCACAATTTGTATGGAAACACAAAAGATCCCAAATAGCCAAAGCAATCTTGAGAAAGAAAAACAGAGCTGGAGGAATCAGGATCCTTGACTTCAGACTATACTATAAAGCTACAGTAATCAAGACAGTATGGTACTGGCACAAAAACAGAAATATAGATCAATGGAACAGGATAGAAAGCCCAGAGATAAACCCACACACATATGGTCACCTTATCTTTGATAAAGGAGGCAAGAATATACAGTGGAGAAAAGACAGCCTCTTCAATAAGTGGTGCTAGGAAAACTGGACAGCTACATGTAAAAGAATGAACTGAGAACACTCCCTAACACCCTACACAAAAATAAACTCAAAATGGATTAAAGACCTAAATGTAAGGCCAGACACTTTAAAACTCTTAGAAGAAAACATAGGCAGAACACTCTGTGACATAAATCACAGCAAGATCCTTTTTGACCCACTTCCTAGAGAAATGGAAATAAAAACAAAAATAAACAAATGGGACCTAATGAAACTTAAGAGCTTTAACACAGCAAAGGAAACCATAAACAAGACGAAAAGACAGCCCTCAGAAAAGGAGAAAATATTTGCAAACGAAGCAACTGACAAAGGATTAATCTCCAAAATATACAAGCAGCTCATGCAGCTCAATATCAAAAAAACAAACAACCCAATCCAAAAGTGGACACAAGACCTAAGTAGACATTTCTCCAAAGAAGATATGCAGATTTCCAACAAACACATGAAAGGATGCTCAACATCACTAACCATTAGAGAAATGCAAATCAAAACTACAATGAGGGGGCTTCCCTGGTGGTGCAGTGGTTGACAGTCCGCCTGCTGATTCAAGGGACACGGGTTCGTGACCCGGTCTGGGAAGATCCCACATGCCGCGGAGCGTCTGGGCCCATGAGCCATGGATGCTGAGCCTGCGCGTCCGGAGCCTGTGCTCCACAACGGGAGAGGCCACAGCAGTGAGAGGCCCGCGTACCACAAAAAAAATCAAAAAAACAAATAAAAAACTACAATGAGGTATCACCTCACACCAGTCAGAATGGCCATCATCAAAAAATCTACAAACAATAAATGCTGGACAGGGTGTGGAGAAAAGGGAACCCTCTTGCACTGTTGGTGGGAATGTTAATTGATACAGCCACTATGGAGAACACTATGGAGGTTCCTTAAAAAAACTAAAAATAGAACTACCATATGACCCAGTCATTCCACTACTGGGCATACATCCTGAGAAAACCATACTTCCAAAAGAGTCATATACCACAACGTTCATTGCAGCTCTATTTACAATAGCCAGGATATTGAAGCAATCTAAGTGTCCACCGACAGAAGAATGGATAAAGAAGATGTGACACATATATACAATGGAATATTACTCAGCCAGAAAAGGAAATGAAATTGAGTTATTTGTGGATAGGTGGATGGACCTAGAGTCTGTCATACAGAGTGAAGTAAGTCAGGAAGAGAAAAGCAAATACCATATGCTAACACATATATATGGAATCTAAGAAAAAAAAATGGTTCTCAAGTACCTAGGGGCAGGACAGGAATAAAGACTCAGATGTGGAGAATGGACTTGAGGACATGGAGAGGGGGAAGGGTAAGTTGAGACCAAGTGAGGGAGTGGCATTGACATATATACACTACCAAATGTAAAATAGCTAGCTAGTGGGAAGCACCCGCATAGCACAGGGAGATCAGCTTGGTGCTCTGTGATCACCTAGAGGGGTGGGATAGGGAGGGTGGGAGAGAGATGCAAGAGGGAGGGGATATGGGAATATATGTACATGTATAGCTGATTCACTTTGTTATACAGCAGCAACTAACACAACAATGTAAAGCAATTATACTCCAATAAAGATGTTAAATAAATAAATAAGTGATCATTTAATTTGTACATAAATTAGAAATGTATTCAGAGGCTCAGTTTAATGTATATGCATATATACAGTATATAACATATATTGACACATATATTTCATGTGAGAAAAAACATCATTTCCAAATATAGGTGTTTTAAAAGGAAACCTGAGTATATTTTACTGGTAGAATTACTCTTGTACCCTATTGATAGTTTGCAGTACAGCAAGTGCACTTGGGAGTCATTGGGTCTTGGCTTCAGTGTGAGAGTGGCGTTGAGAATAGATGGCTGCTCTTAGCGCTTAGCGTGGAAGATGAGAGACTGCTATTTAGATAAAGCAAAGGGTTATTTTTCCTACCCTACAGCTCCGTCCCTTTTTCGCTGGAGATCACCATGCCCAACTGAATAGATTTCCCACTAGGTATATTATCTTGAAGGAAGAGTCTTCTCCTGATTGTATTCTGATGGTATATGCAATCTAGTGTTTATGCCCCCCTCCTCCCTGCCAAGTCCCAACTCCCATGATGACTTCAAAATGAAGTAGTAAGAGAGAAAAGGAGGAGGACAGACACTGGCTGGCTGAGGAACACTGAATACTCTCCCACCATTGTCAAGGCCTTGGTGCAGTATTTGCAGCTTCAGAGTCTGGTCAGCTATATTGCGTGGCCAGGTTTGTTTACATTTTTCTTGCATAGGCACAATTTGCTATTGAAAATATCTAACTACAATTTGAGGTAAATATAGCCTCTTGCTCTTGGGTTTCTGAGGTCACTTCAAACCCTGTTTCTTAGGTCCTCAGTTTTGATGATTTCACTGTTCTGAGACCAACAGGTGAGTTCACTATTCAAACTGGACATGACTCAGTTTCTTCCATCCATTTCGTTGCCAAATACACGCAACTCTCTACTGCAGGCATTTCTAAGAACTGGCAAAAACAATGCACAATATAAGCTGCTATGATAAATATTAATTGATTTGGGTTTGAGTGTCCCTGAGTGGTTTTACCACATCCTGTAACAATCAAAAAACGCTTCCTTCAGATAGGACACTGGATGATTAATACATAAGGATGTCCATCCACCATCGTCTGTATACAATGGAATTAAGACAAATTAAACAAACTTCTGAAAGTCTCTGTTACTCTGAACCTTGCTATATCTTCTAGCAAAGGTGAAGCTCTTCCACATTATTAAGCTTAATGGATAAACAAATTATGGAAATATCTACAGGGGAAACTGAATTAGGAGTGATTGAGTAAAAGATAATGATCTACAATATCCTTGCATCCTAATTACCCTAAAAGCTATGGAGCATACACATGTGTGTCAAGATTGACATCTATGTCATCTCAACCCCATCAAAACCCTATGAGGTACATACCAATAACCCTATTTCAAAGATAAGCAAATTGATGCTTACGATCAAGTAAGTGGGATATACGCTCATATCTCTATGACCCCCAAAGTGTATGCTTCTTTCAAACACAGGGTTGGGTACTTACTATAATAGCTAGTAAAGTTGTATCTGATGAGCTAGTTCTATGTAATGTGAGGATTTGCCAAGTATGTGAGAGTTCTGGACTAAAAATGCTCAACGAAATTAAGTTTTGTTTTGCCCAACCAGACTGGTATTTCATGCTCTTGTATGTCAAAGAGAATTAAATGTCAAATGGGTTAGTCTTGAGGTTAAATCCAGAGATGCTCTGCATGTGTGGATAGGGAGAGAATACAATAGTGAATGTTATCAGTTAAAGTTGAGTGCCTAACTTCACCCTACTCATGTCAGAACTTTAGAGATTTTACAATTTCAACTTGTTTCATTCCATTTTTCAGTGGGGCTGGGACTACCTTGTGTCCCTCCCCAATTCATCTGTTAAAGCTCTAACCCGCGTATCTCAGAGGATGACTGTATTTAAATATTGTGCCTTTAAAGAGGTAATTAAATTAAATGAGGCTGTTAGAGAGGGGCCTAATCCAATCTAATTGGTGTCCTTACAAAAAGAAGAGATTAGGACACACAGACACCAGGGATACCTGTGCACAGAGAAAAAAGACCAGGTGAAGAGGCAGCAAAACAGTAGCCATCTGCAAGCCAAGGAGAGAGGTTTCAGAGGAAACCAAGCCTGCTGGCACCTTAAAGTTATAGCCTCCAGAATTGCTAGACAATAAGTCTGCAGTTTAAGCCACTCAGTCCTTAGATTCTGTTAGGGAAGCCCTAGGAAACTAATACAAATAGAAAAAATAGCTCGATATTCATACTGGATTCTGTGCAGGAATTTTGATATGCAAGCTTTTGCGCAAAACTACAAATGCAGGCAGGTTGAGTGCATGTGAACACAAATGGACCGCTTTCATCTCTAACTAAATGTGTTCTCAATACTTATCCCACTTTACAGTGGTAGGCAGGTCATATGCATTCACATAAAAAAAGTAACTACCAGAAGGAAACCACAGCTTAAAAAGAAACAACCTCCCATACACCCATTAGTTTAATTTCCATGTACATTAATGAGATCAACATAAAAAATAAAATAAATAAATAAT
Organism: Pseudorca crassidens; assembly: GCF_039906515.1. Classification (NCBI taxonomy): domain Eukaryota; kingdom Metazoa; phylum Chordata; class Mammalia; order Artiodactyla; family Delphinidae; genus Pseudorca; species Pseudorca crassidens. The sequence continues at coordinate 37,201,544 of NC_090308.1, forward strand.
CGCAAGAGGCTGAATGCTAGAGTCACTAATGGGGAAAGTCTGAAAAGCACAGACACAATCAAGAACGGAGTAAATAAGACCCTTAAGGGAAAATACTCAATAAACTCATCCAATTTTATGTCAGGAACACTTGGCCCTTCACCGAGATGTCAGTTATGAGAAAATGAGGTTTTTAATTTCAACAATGGCTCCCTAGGTCAGTGTAAAAACAACTTCACCAATCTCTCAAAAAGAAAACAATAGTTATACTTCTTATGAAATTACTTATTTCATTTATGAACAATGTCAGACAAAAATGTACCACACATGCAAGAAAAGAAAAAGCAAAGTAAAACTAGTTTAACTTTTTTGAATGGCTTTTAAAAACGCTTAATAGATAATCAAACTATCTGTATCACTATATATGTGTATATATATACACTATATATGTGTGTATATATATATATATATATACACACTATATATGTGTATATACCCACATATGTATACACACACACACACACACACACACACACACACACATATCTCCATAAAAAAATATATTTTACTTTTTGGAAACACCTCCTACCCTTCCCCATAGACAATCCAATTCCCAGTTGCTGTTCAGTATACATCCCAGGAATACCTGCATGTTTTGTTACTGCTTTAGTCAATTCATCATTATTTCTCACGTACACTGCTATGATTGCCTAAGTTCCCTTCTTCCACTTCTGCATTCTCCACAACGCAGTCAAGACATCTTCTAAAATGTAAACTGGAACTCTTTCACTTTCTGGATTAGAGCCTTCCAATAATTTTCTCTTTGATTAAGGTAGGATTCCAACTCTTTCCAATGGTCTACAATGTCCTATGGGATCTGCCTGTACCTTGCGAATTCATTCCATGCTGATTTGCTGACCCCATGCTTTGCCAGATACACTGGATTTCTTTTGGTCGCTAAACCAATGCCTTAGTGTTCTCGAACTTGCTATTTCCTTTGCCTGGCACACTTTTCTCCCAAATCACTATATGGTGGACTACTCACGCTTCATCGTAAAGGTCACATTTTCAGAAAAGTGTCCCTTGAGTACCCAAGATAAAGTAGTCCTTAACTGTCAGGACCGGCACCACCCTGTTAATTTTGTTATAGCATTTTCCACTCAAATTATCTTGCTCATGTATTTATCTTGAATTGCATATTTTCTCTCCTCTCTCAAGAATGAGAGACCTTGTATATCTTCCTCACTGCTGAAATCCTGGTACCTAGAGCAGTTTCTGGTACAGAGAAGGTGTTCAGTAAATATTGAGGCACTCAGGAATCATGGGTCCCAACCCTAAATCCTGCCACCTCTGCTCTGAGAAAAACTGTATAAATTAGAAAACAAACAAACAAACAAACATGAAGTCCATTCCCTTTAATGCTCTCCCTTATACCTTAGTCATCCATCAGGATCCAGTGATCTACTTCCTCTTCTCTGGTCCCTATCTTAGTCCCTCTAAATTTCTAAAATTAAGTACTTCTCCCAAATAGAAACCCCTAGCTCACAATGCACTTGTTGTCAAAAACAGCCTTCTACCTCTACCCAAAATCAACTCAACCTCCCTTCACTCCATCTGGCCATCACATTTGACGTAACGTTTAAGAAAAGTGGCACCTAGTATCATTTTTTTCTTTCTTTCCCTGCCTTCCCAATATTTGCATTTCTGGGCTTCTCATTGTTGCTAGGGCCTTGTTCAAAGGACCTTAAGGTGCAATTTAAAACTAAAGGCACATGTGGTAATATGAAATGAGTTTATGCCATTTTATCTTTTCATTTATGCCCATTTCCTTGTACACTTTAAAATATCAGATTTAATAATCTTCCATTCACTACCCACCAATTACTTGCTTCTCTATTATCCTCATACATCAGTTCCCCAAATTCAGAAGCTGTAACATAATCTGCTTCTTACTTTCCTTCAAATTGTTTTTTTCCATTTATCTCCAACATGCAATTGCTAAATCATATCAAAATTGCCTCTGATACAACAAAGCAAAAAGGACAGCATATATTATGTCTATGCTTTCATCATTGATACATAAGACTCATGTTACTGCTATTTCCTGATTTCCCCAATTATAAATTCCAAGGGCCACCTTCATCAATTTGTTCTGTCATTCACTGGATGACATTCACTGAACATTGTCATTCACTGAACTCTGTCATTCACTGAACATTTCTTGAGCAATCTTCCGGACACCCTGCTAGATGTTGGGATAGCCAAGACAAATAAAGCAAAAACAAAAATCGAAGTCCATATTTTCAAAAATATGTCACATCCTTGCAGCTTAAATTCAAATGGCTTCTAATCTAGAAAAAATCAGCAGTTTTGAAATGCCAGAACTCATAACTCATAATGCAGTTTCCACTTTTTGCTTTTTGCCTGCCATGGACAAGGTATTGTACATAAATTATTTACGGTTCTGATTAAAAATCACATATCCATGAATCTCTCCCAATTAATACTTGTATGGCTAAAACATTGTCACAAATCATTGGGGATATTTACTTTTATGTGAATTTACAACAGTATATTTCTAGTTTTTGTATAATTATTATCCCACAGATATTATTTGTATATTATAATCTTATAATTTTTTCAGTTAAGGATATGATTTACAAATTATCAAGATAACTTACCACATTAATAGAATAAAAAGGAAGAATCATATGATTATTTCAACAGGTGCCGAAAAATCACCCGGTAACATTCAATACCTAAATCATGCTAAAAACGTTTAAAATACTAGGAATATAAGGGAACTTCTTCAATATGATACAGGACAGCTACAAAAACATGTATAAATAATACCATATTTAATGGTGAAATACTGAATGCTTTCCCTCTGAGGTTGGAAACATGACAAGAATATGCAATATTGCCACATCTACTTAACATTATGCTGAAGGTACTAGCCAGTGTAATAAGAAATATAAAGCACAAGGATTTGAAACAAAAAGCAAAACTGATTTTATTTGCAAAAGAATCTATGCACAATTAAACTAAATGAATTTAACAAGTTCACTGGAAACAAGGTCAAAATACAAAAATAATGAACATATTTATATTTCAGAAAAAAATTTTTAGACAATTAAGGGAAAATACCAAAATAAAAGATACCCCAAGTGTCAAACACTTGGGAAATAAGTGTGCTGGAATATTATAAGAGTATAAAAATGACAATTACAAAATGATTACTGCATGAAATTACGGAAGACTTAAAAACAGAGTAATATAACATGTTCATAAATCGGGATAATCAAGGACATTAATTATCTCTTAATTGATCTAAAAATTCAATGCAGTCCCAATTAAAATATCAGTTGTTTTGTTTATATTGTAGCTGCAATTCTTGTTAATGTGGTAATTGAAGATCTATTTCTAAAATTGATGTGGAAATTCAAAGTATCTAGAGTTCCACTGAAATCTTTAAAGAGCGACATAAAGCTGCAGGACTTACACTACCAGACTTCAAGACTTACCAAGAAGCTACATTAATTATGTAGTGTGTTCTTGGTGCAAGGATTAACAATTAGATCACTGGAGCAGAACAGAGAGACTAGAAGTTGACCTTTACATTTACAGTCACCTATAATTGTGCCAAAAGTGTCACAGCAATTCAGTGACAAAAGGGTCTTTTCAAGATAAGTTGTTGGATCAATTGGGTATCTGGGAAAAAATAAACTCTACCTTGAACCACACACATACACAAATAATGTGAGACAGTTCAGTAACCTAAATGTGAAAGATAAAATAATAAAATTTCTAGAAGAAACTATTGGAAACTATCTTCATGGTCTTGGGTAAACAATAATTTCATAAATAGATTAATTGGATTTCATTAAAATTAAACATATCTAAGAGGTATCATGTAAAAAGGCAAACAGTATAGAAAACAATATATAAAGGACTCATATCTCACATATATAAATGTATATTACTACAAATCAATATGTAGACAGTCAACCATATTTTTAAAAGTTAGCAAATCTTAATCAAATACTATATGAAATATCCAGAATGCCAACTAGCAAGTTAAGAAGTGATTACATCATAAGTAATTTAGGAAATGAAAATTAAAAATATACTGTGACAATATGACACTAGACTGGCTAAAATGAAAAGGGTATACAATATCAAATGTAAGTATCAAAAGAATGCAGTGCAAATGGAAATCTCATATTAACTAGTAGGAGTGTACTTTGGGAAATTCTTTGGCATTATTTACTAAAGCAAACTATATTTACCCCCATGACTCAGCAATTACACTATTACATAGAAACCCATCATAAATTAGTGCATATGTCCCAAAATTATAGCCCCATATTGGAAATAATCCAAATGTACAATAGCAGTACACATGGGAAGGTCAAGGAGGGATCTGAAAAAGTAGTGAATTTTGACGTGGGAAGTTGCTATATGGGAATACACATATGTAAAAATTGATCAGTTGTAAACTTCTGATTTGTTTTCAATACTCTATGTAAATTATACCTCAAAAAAATTAAAAATCAGGTAAAATTGATTTGTGTAAATACTGAAAGAATATCTGAATTTTGTAACTTTTGGCTAGCTATAAAAGATGATAAAGTTTTCCTCCCTCCTTCCTTCTGCTACCACCCTGGCCAAATGTATATGGATAATCAATCTTCTGTTAGAGGTGATATGAAGTTTCCATTAGAGAAATTATGCTGATTAAGTGATAGATTTTATTCCTCATTTTCTAACAGATTGGTCCTCACTATACACTTCTTTATTTAAATTACAGCCAGATTATTCTTGGATTATTCCATAATAAAAAGGCCATGAGGAGAAAACGAAATATGAAAAGTTTCCAGAAAAATATTCTGAGATACAAATCATCTTTAGTTTGACTTGCAAAAATAAATTTATGTTTCACAACATGATATTGTTTTCCAAATTCAGAATTAAAGGTGATAACACGGTTGAGAAAGTAAAAGCTGACATATATATTACTATGGAATTCAGTATCTTGTCAAAGTGTAGGTTCTAAGTAGATTTCCTTTGTTTATAGCAGCATATGTAGGTTAATACTCAGGTTCCTCATTTTTAACAGGATGGGGATAATATTTTCTTGATAGAGTTGTTGTGAGGAATAAATTAATAATTACCATTTTTCCCAAGCAAAAGAAACACTTGACAAAGGGTTAATTTCAACAGTATGCAAAAACAGTTTCAGTGCAATAATGCCATTAACCCCAAAAAAATATGGATTGAGGACAAGAATAGTGATTTCCCAAAAAAATAATTACAAATGACACAAATATATTTAAAATTCTCAGGCTCGTATGCCATTAAACCTATATTCAGATAACAATGAAAATTTATTTTTACCTACTATCATTATCAACAATCCACAATATAGTGTTAATGAAGATGCAGGAAATGTATAAATTTTGAAATACTGCACAAGTGTAATTTGTCTGTATCTCTACAAATCATAAAAATATGATTTTTATAATATTATTTCATAATTCCATGTAGAAAGTAGGTGCCTAATAATGGGTTCCCTGAATGTTTAAAGGACTTAAATGAATGAACAAATGAAGGCATTTGCTCAAATATATACAGGCAGGACACTTATTCAGAGAGCAAAAATTAAAAGTTGAAAATGAATGATTATAGAATATCTATATCAAATATTGTAACCATAACTAATATTTGTGGGGAACTGCAATAGAAACTACAGAGAGGAGAAAAGCTATGTCCAAGGTAGGCTTTATGAGGTTATGTGCTTTTATTCTGAGGTGGGAGGAGGATTTTATACATATAAATATTCATGGTCCTTTATATGAAAAAGAAACACAACTGAAATTTAAGTGTTCTATTACTTCAAAATATCTTCCTACTGATAGATTTACTAGGGCAAGTAATGGCCAATTAAACTGAAGGATTAGAAGAACTAGCTTGTGGAGGCAAAATGAACAAGCTTCAATAGCAAACACGTATCAGCTGAAGATGTTTCAAAATTACCAGAGTTAATAAAAAAGTCACTTTGACAGCATCTTTCTTTGAGGAGCTCAGCTTTTTTTTTTTCTCTAGACATTACCTAATTAAATCTCAAAATACATAGGGTTGCGTAATCAACTCTCAAGGTTCTTTTGCAAATCTATGGGAAAAGTAAACCTTTCCTCTAAGCATTTAGTTTAGTCTTTTTATCTCTTTTGTTCTAAACAGAAATTGAATCTTATCATTAATCTGTGTAGTTTTTTTTTTTTTTCTTTTTTGGCTTCCACTTCCATATTTGCAACTTGCTCTTGCATGGTAGAGCTTGTTCTCTAGAAGTGACCTTTCAACACCATGGGTCAAAACTGCAGCCACCCATAGGTGCAATCACTGTTGTTGTTTACTGTTCTCAGGTTAGTGACAATGACCTGAACACTCATAATGCTGGATCCAAATGTCACACTTTTCAGTGTATCCTGAATACACAACGTGCTGGAAAAAGTTAGAAAGACTGTTTTCTAAAAATTCCCAGCATGCTCCATCCTGTGCTAATAAGTAACTATCACATAATGAAGAGAGTGAGAAAGTACAGTACAAACGTACTGAAGTCGGTGAATAAAATAAGTATTACCAGGAAGCCAGGACTTTGAAACAGTGCTTCTCAACCACGGAAATTCTGCCCACCATGCCCACCCCTCCGCCAAGGCACATATGGCAATGTTGGAAGACATATTGGTTTTCAAGACTCAGGAGTGGGGGTACTATGGTCATCTAGTAGGTAAAGGTGCTGATAACCATACTGCAATGTATAGCGTAGGTTCCCACAACAACAACAACAACACATCCAGCAAAATACCAACAGTACTGAAGTTGAGAAATCCCAATTTAAAGTACAGCCAGAGCATCACAAGTGCTATGACCATCCTACAAAGTCTTGAAAGGTATCTCTAGTAGACATATTATTGGGTGGCAATGGTACTTTTTATTGTGAAACAGATCATTAGTAAAAAGGAAGAGATGTAGTATGTATTTGATGATTAAAAGCTAAAAATAAATCTAATACTATTGTAATCATCATCCAATTGAAGAGATGAAATATTAACAATACCTTTGAATCCTCCCCAATCACATTTTTCTTTTCTCCAGAGCATTTTCCTGAATTTTATCATCCTTCTCTTGCTTTCCTCAATAGTTTTCTTTTAAATTATGTATGTATCCCTACATAATATATATTTCATTTTGCCAGTTTTGAAAATTTTGAGGTGAATCGAAATGTAATTTTATTTGTATTTTAGATTAATATTCTTTTTGTGAGATTCATCTATGTAGATTTGAGTATATTCATTTAACTGAAGAATGTATTTTAATCATGAATGGTTGTTAATATTTTTTTAACTTAAATACAATGCATTCTGGAACCACTCAAATACTTGTATTTACTTTTCTGTTTAGAACTTTGATAAGTGCTATGGAGATTTTAAAGATGTAAGGTGGTGTCCTTGCTCCTAAGATTCATGGGAAGTTTGTAATGAGATCAGATTAAGGAGGTTGAGTTATCTTCCTGGAATACAGCATAGATGTTAAGTGAATGGATTTTGGAGTAAAGAGACGTGGATTTGGATCCTTGTTTTCTTATTTATTTGTTGATTCACCTTAGCTAACTCCATCTCTTTGAACCAAATTTTTTTTTTGTTTTCCGGTACGCGAGCCTCTCACTGTTGTGGTCTCTCCCGTTGCGGAGCACAGGCTCCGGACGCGCAGGCTCAGCGGCCATGGCTCACGGGCCCAGCCGCTCCACAGCATGTGGGATCTTCCCAGCCCGGGACACGAACCCGTGTCCCCTGCATCGGCAGGCGGACTCTCAACCACTGCGCCACCAGGGAAGCCCCCAAATTTTTTCAGTGAGAAAATAAAAAAGTATTTTATATAATTGTTGTGATAATGCTTACAGAATGCAAAAATAGTAATTGAGAAAAGAACGAACACCCTAGAAGTGATAAGCTTTTCTGTAGTTAGAATATAGGCATCCTCTAATTTATGACCCAATTATTATTTGTATTCCTCTAGGCACAACATAATAAATTGAGTTTCCATTCTCGAAAAATCACAAAATCTAAATTCTTTATGAAAGCAAATAAAATTAAAACAAAGATATTTCAAACACTGAATATGTAAATTTAACTATAGTGGCATAACATTTTGATATACAACTGTGTGTTTTTTTCCATTGATATTCCCCTTCCCTCATCTTCTTTCAATAGATACACTACATTCAGAAAGAGCTGATCAAGAACAATCAGCACACTCTGGGCTTTTCCACTGTTTTAACGACTTGGGAAAGGACTTAGAAGCAACAAATGTTTTTGAATGTCACAGTTTTCAATTATAAGAAAACAACTTGAGAGAAAGAAAAGTTTTGCTTTTCTTTCTTTTCTAGTCAAGACTTAAAATAGTCACATTTAAAACATAGAGTGGAAAGGAATTTATGATTATCTAAGACATGTTTTCTCATCAAAAGGTGATAAGAATTTCACCAGTGGGTAGGAAAAAACAATAAATAGTGATGTTACGGGATCTGGAAGATTTCTGGTGGTGGGTCCCAGGACCCCTCCCACTGTAGAAATCCAATATGATGGTTCGGCAAGAGTACTGGAACTCCAGTCCATATCTCAGTAAGTTTGGATGTAATCTCAGAGAAGAGTTGTCCAGGATGCTGTGTAAGATACTCCAAGTCTTACAGAGAATTTACAACTAACAGGGCACCTGCGTGGTGGAAAACCACTGTCTGAGAAAAGTGCCTAGCTAGGGCCTGAACATAGCCTCACTAAGTCCTGTACAAGCCACAGTATGATAGGGAGAAGAAAAGCTGAGAATTCTGAGATGTCAGGAGAGTTGTGAACTGGTTGAGAGACCAAAATTATCTGAAGAGATACAGCAGTAGGGTCCAAGAAGACATGGTACATATACACCAGAGAACTGAGTGTCACGGTAGGAAGTGCACCTCAGCAGCAGATGTAACAGGAAGAGCGAACAATTCTTGATCTGATAGGATGTCACATCTCAACAGAAGCCAGCAATGAAAGAAGATAACCATTTATCAATTGCAAACCCAGTTCCCACACCTACACTATAGTATTTAGTAAAACTCTCCTAAACCCCAGAAGCTCCCAAGGGAGGCAGGGGAAGGAATGGGCAAGAAAGCAGCACATGAGCTGCTCATGTTAATCCAAACCTGATTGACTTTTAAACCAGAAGCAGCTAAGTTACTATCAATGGCAACATTAAGATTTCCTTCATAGAGTAGAAAAGTGGACTCATACGCTAAATTGAGCTTCCTGACAGTTAATATTTTACTATGATTTTTCCTACTTGAATTCTTTATAACTGTGTAAAATTCAAATACACTCTACAAATAAACTTTTATGAAGATTGTTTTGCTTGGGTTTGACTGGCCAAACATTTTAAACTAACAGTCCAAGAAATTTAGAGCAAAACATATGCTTTTTTCAAAAAAATTATTTATTTTTGGCTTCGTTGGGTCTTTGTTGCTGCGCGCGGGCTTTCTCTACCTGCGGCGAGCAGGGGCTACTCTTCCTTGAGGTGCGCAGGCATCTCATTGCAGTGGCTTCTCTTGTTGCAGAGCACGGGCTCTAGACACACGGGCTCAGCAGTTGTGGCTCATGGGCTCTAGAGCACAGGCTCAGTAGTTGTGGTGCATGGGTTTCGTTACTCTGTGGCATGTGGGATCTTCCCGGGCCAGGGCTCGAACCCGTGTCCCCTGCATTGTCAGATGGATTCTTAACTGCTGCACCACCAGGGAAGTCCCAAAACATATTTTCTTTTATTGTAAATCGCCCTGAAATAGGCATAGGCAACCTTCATTGTTTCCAGGAAACTAAGGTCATACATATTGATTTTTCTTTCCCATTTCTGATTCAGTTAGGGTGAATGCCTCCTGATATCTCTGAATGATAAATGCTGGGGACAGCTTCCCTAGTGGCTGAAAGTTCAAGATCCCTTGCTCAGTCAACACACTGGCAGCAATCTCATGCAGCAGTAGTCACTACAAAATTTGTCCTAACTGAAGAATTATTATTCTCTGTAGGAAAGATTGTAAAAGCTGAGGGTCTCAGGTTAAACTACCAGAGTCTTACTGTCATACAATTAAAAATATTATTAATGACTAGAGATGAGTCTCTCGTTTGCAGGAATGAATTCATTACAGGAATGCTTGATGGTTGGGGTCAAGCTAGAAGGATACTAATAGAATCAAAACATTTTATATTGCAGCATGGAACTATGGATACTCCTCGCTTTAGTTTTGCTTTCTGTAATTAAAAAAAATTTCTACAATGAATGTACACTATTTGGGTAATAAAAATAGGATACAGAAATAAATACCCTTCTTCAGAGCTGGATAGGAATTTAATAGTCAACTGTCTCAAATGCTTCATTTTAGAGGTCAGTTAATTAAAGTCCAGAGAGTGTTCTGGCCCTAGGTCACACTGCTAGTCAATGAAAAGGATGACAGTCATCCCCAAATGTTCTGTCCATCAACCCACTCTAGGTAGGAACTGGTGGAGTGAAAAAGGAGGCACACTGTTTGGATCATTCTTGAAAAGGAAGGCAATACCTCAATAATACAGCTCATAAAACCCACTGCATAAATCATGACTTCTTAATATTTTTACCAGCATCTGATAATGGACAGCAAATTGCCTCACACCAAGAGAACTGTCAACAACTTTACAAATGATGAATAAATATGATGCGTATCGTGATTTCATGCTTTTCAGTCATTAGGAGAACTGCCATTAACTTTGCAACCTACATACTGTGTATTTTGCATTAATCTTGGTGCCAAAATAAAGAAATTATACTTGAAACCATAGCAACGTTTTAGACTATGCAAAAGGAAGATCTCGAGGGTAAAGATTGATGTCTAATAATAACATGTGATGCTTTGCTGTGTTTCATCATTCTAATGTTCTATTGTAACTAGTTTCAGTTTGAAGAATTTCAGTATTGTCAGTTTCCTTCTGAAGTTCCCACTTCTTATTTCAAAGAATTTTACTTGGGATATCACTAGGAAGTGTTGGCTGCAGCTCACAGCTGATAATTCTCCCAGATCCTGTTTTCCAGTGAATAAAATGGAAACTAATGAGATCTTAACTTTTGAAACTGTCATCTTATGAAACACAGATCTTAAAATTAAACCACATTTTTGGCTGCAAAATTTTTATTTTAATAAACTTTACTTGGGGCCTCAACTTATATTTTCCAAGAGGGAGGGAGGCGAATAGAAACACCTGCTTCTCTGCTCTCTGCTTTCTTCAGTCTGTTTAAGCAAGAATGAGGTGAAAACAATTCAAGGGAATTTTCAGAAAAATTATAATCGGACTCTCAATAGTTGATACAAAATTATAAAAGGGAAGATCTTTACACATAAATCTCAGAGTAATATAGTAATTTTATTTATGTATTAATTTCAATTTTGAACTTTTTATCAACTGTAATGGAAACTTTTATTTTTTGAATTAAAGATCTATACCAGTTTACTCAAGACAGACCATTTTTTCCAGCCTTACTGATTTCTAAAATCACGTGAATCCTTACACAAGGGATACTGAGTAACATAAACTAGCTTTTAGGTAAGAAATACTTACCTCACGTAGTTCTGACTTTTACCAACTTACAATTTGGTGGAGGACCTAATTTTCAAATATAACTCAGATAAGAGTTTCTTGAGGAGGGTAAAATTAATGGAATTCTGGTTCAGAATTTTAAGGTATTCTAAAAAATAATGGAAAGTAGTAACTGGCACAGTTCTAAGCGGGCCTTTATTGGTACTGATGGTCTTAAGCAAACTGTAATAAGACCTGGACAGATATCAGATCAAGAGAGGACACTGGTAAGTCTTGGTACGCAAGTATCCCTTGCCAGTAAGTGAACAAGCAGCTTGGTTTAGTGGTATGGGAATCGTCCTGGCTTTACATCCCAGATAAGATCACCTATATCAGTTTCTACCTGCCATTACCTGAATCACATACACTATACTGTTTTCTGTCCTCCAGATAATTATTTTATACATTTCAATATATGCAATCATAATCTCTTTTTAAAAATCATTTGAAAAGATAGGTGATTGTTGGCCTCAAATAATAATTCAAAGAAAGTGAAAACGGGCAAGAAAAGTGATATTTGGTCCTAGATTTACATACTAGAGATCAGCATTCTACCAAAACTGAATGAAAAATGAATACAAACACTTAACTCACTTATCATGCCTACAGTATGCAGTAATGCATTAAAACTGTTTCTATTTACAAATACCTGGAAATATAGTAGGAGAAAAAGAGGAACAGATATATAGTTATTTTTATATCTGGTACAAATGAGAGATATTTGAAGAGAACATCACAGTAACTAAAGGAGGGAAAAACAATTTCAGGCAGGGGTTATAACAGGTTTTACGGATGATGCTTTTGAGATATACCATGGATGATGGATAGGTTGATCTGATGAAGCATATGGTCACTGTATTTCAGGTGGAAAAAACAACATTACCAATGTTACACTTCAAAACATGGCTTTGGTTCATATCCTACGGAATGGATATACCTGGCACATGTGTTTGTCCAGAGTCCTGTAGCCATTGCACAGGTAACAGCAACCGAATTCTACTTTGAGTAGCCAGATTTCTCACGCTCTTGCTCTAGGCTCTACTACTTTCCCCTAGCCCCAGCCATCCTAGTTAGAGAAATAAGCATGTGACTATAGCTGAGCCAGTCGGAACTAATCGTGGACCTTGACTAGGTCTATTGGGAAAAAGAAATTCTCTTCTGACTGAGATTACTGACACCAAAATTCAGGTAAGCCTGGAGCTGACAAAGATCATCACCATCATCACCGTGTCAAGCTAGCCTATGTGAAAATAAAACTTACTTTGAGGAAGGAAAAACTAAAAGGTGGGGAGTGGTCAAGCCCTGATGCTATTTTTTTCTGTTGCTCTGACTCTGGAGTAGCAAACTTAAGTCTTTAACTGACAGGGAGATGCTATAAATGTGTAAAGCACTACCTGTAAAATAAAATGGATTGGTGGGATCTGAAGAAAAACGAGACGTACTCCAACCATGAATATTCTAATTTGATTTTTAAAGATATTATTCCAATCACAACAGCTTTGTGGCCAGATTTGTCCTGATGGGTACCAGGTGGCAATCTCCGTGTGAATCTTAGAAGGTTTGCTGTGACCTACATCTGGCCTTTCAGTTATATAATCACTTTTCTTCTTTCCCTTTACTTTTCTTGTTTCCTTCCCTTCCTTTGTCCCTCTCCTGTCCCTCCTTACTCCCTTTCTTCCTTCCCTTCCTTATTTTTCGTTGGATTTTCATCTCTTGGCAAGAAGAGAACACACATACTACCTGTGCAACACACAAGGCAAAAAATAATGCTGGAAGATCATGAGTTTCGCTAAAAGAATTTTTAAAGTATTAACAATTCTATTTTAAAGTCAATTAACCTGACAGCAGAGTCGGACTTACTTTAGACCAGTGGGTCTCCCACTGGGGCCACCAAACCACGAGGAGCACCAGCATCACCTGGAGCCTTGTTTAAAGTCTCAGGCCCCACCCAGGCCTCCTGAATCAAAAACTACCAGCTGTATTCCATGCGATTCTGGGGTACCTTTAAGTTTCAAAAGCACTGCTTTGGAGGAGTGACATGCTGGCCCGGGAGCTAGTCAGGGACTCACACATTAAGAGAGCTGGTGGTAAATGGAAAGAACATAAAGCCTCAAGAGGAATGACTACCATTTTATGGATAAACAGACATGGTAATAACATACACACATAAACGAATAAATGTGAGCAACCTACGAAGAAGAGCAAGATGAATTTAGGGTTGAAAGAGGAGAAGACACAGCTGTTTAAACTCTGTGGATACCCTGCCTAGGGTTTAAACCCCGACTTTGCCATTTCCTCCCTCTGCTAAACCTCTCTCTGGCTCAGTTCTCTCATTTCTCTAATGGAGAAAATAATAATGCTTACTCCTTATGAATCTGATGGGGCTTAAACGAGTCAGTACACGGAAAGTTCTTAGATTAGGTCAGGCACGTGATACGTGCCCATTAAAGTTGTTAGCTAGAGTTCAGCTCTCCTGTTGCTCTAACATATTCGGTAACCAATAGCTACAAGTGACGATTTAGATTTAAATTTAAATCAATTAAAATAAAATGTTTTGCTCCTCAGCTGCACGAGCCACATTTCAAGCGCTCAGTACCCATATATATTACAGAACGTTTTCATCCTCAGAGGAAGTTGTACCCAGCACCTATGCTCTAGGCTGCGACATTTATATGCTAATGACAGAGTCAGAGGAGGTGAGGTGGGGACATGGTTGGTTAGGTGAAAAATGACTGTCAGGTCTCCATGCTGCCATCACATGAAACAACAATCATCCGCCTCCTTACTTGAAGGGCCTACTCCCTTCTTCTGGGGCCCGCTGTCTCCTCCTGGGACCCTGAAAGCCCAGGTAGGCTGAAATGTAAACTGAACTCGAGCTCTGAGCCTGTTCACTAGGAAAGCCTGCTTTGCCGACTGGGTCTGTCCCTCATCCATCTCACGTAATGAGTGAGTAGAACTTTGAGAAGCCCGGGCTTCTCCTCACTGTTCACCAAACCACCACCAGTGTCTGTTTTCTCAATCCCAAAATAGGACATATGAACTCAGCTGGAAGGTATTAAGCAGAAAACCAGAGGCGATGTGAATCTAAATGTACCCTATTACCCAATCTCAGTACAAAATACACAACATTCATTAGTAGGTATTTCCATGTGCCTGCTCGTTTATCATCCGGTATTCATCCTGAAATTCAAGGCCATCATTAAGTGGGATTCAAGCTTTCTTTCCTATCATCTCTCCTTCTGAGCTCTTATTCTAGTTAGTCACACTTCCTTTCTGACCCTTGATTACACCATGCTCACTCACACCTCTGTACACTTGCTTATGCTGCATCTCCTGCCTGGAATGGCTGCTTTGACGGCAGCTCCATACATCCGAATCCCTCCACCCATCAATATCCAGCTCAAATCTTACGTCTTTGAAGCCATTTGTGAATAGCTCTCACATCACTAATGCTAAAAAACCTGTCTAAATAAAAAAAATTCACATATATTATCTCCTATAGATAACATATATTCCTCTAACTTAAAAACGTAGATCTTGCAGCATTCCCCGTAGTAGGTAAATGATCTTGATTTTTAAAAATAACCCCTGAACAAATGATTCAGGGGTTATTTGTTCAATCATTTTGAACAAATGATTTCAAATCTACATTTGAAAATGTAGATTTTCAAAGATGCCTTCTACTCAGTTCTGCATATAGGCTCGTTTCTCGCCTTGTGAACCATAACAGAAAATAGAATTAAATAATTTTTAGTTTAGTATCTTTTTATCCGTTTTTTTTTCTCTTCTTTTCCCTTACGTATCAGAGCATGATTTAGTAAATATTGTTCCCCTGAGTCAAGATATGCAGGTGGTATTTGCTTTGGATGTATCGTGGAGGTGGAGGTTAATGTGTCTGGGCTTTTTTTCATCATTCTCTACAGTCTGCTGCTATCACCTTTTCCTCTCTGTACTTCCATCAATAATAGAGCTAATATCATGGAATCGATTTCTGCATTTATTCAAATTTCACATAATATGCACCTTATACCGATCCCATTGTGTTACTAAAACATTCTTTTTCGTTTATATTGATCTTTGAGACTAGGAGTCTATACTTAGTGAACATCACCTGTAGCTAAGTCATTTCAAACTTTAGCTGTAACAATGTTCTACCTGCTAGATTGTCAATTCTTTTTTTTATCTCTGTACCTTTTTTTTTTAATTGGGGTATAGTTGCTTCACAATGTTGTGTTAGTTTCTGCTGTACAGCGAAGTGAATCGGCTATATATACATATATCCCCTCTTTTTCAGATTTGCTTCCATTAACGCGTGTATGTCAATTCTAAATGTTTTTAAACATTGGTGGCTATGTAGGATATAGAAAAAGGTCTTCCCATAAAGAGACAAATTAGGTACAAAATACATTTGATTATTACAGGAGAGTTTTACAACAGCTTCCTATGATTGAGTCACAATTCAGTTTTCTGTGTGTGTATGTACATGTGTACTCACAATGCTTCCAAGCTCACACTGTGTGTATGGATTCTTTCATTTTGCTTGCATGTTAGCATTGCCTACAGTGGCCATTCCTCTGTTCCTCTTTATTCTCTTCTATAAATCTCAAATTACTCTTTAATATGTGTTTATGAGCTATCAATTTTTATCCCCTCCATATTTTAAGAAGGCAAACACCATTAAGAAGACTAACGGGATGGTGGGCAGAAGCATAGGCTGATAAAAATTAAATAGGGAACAAATGATTCCCCTTCAGAGCCATTCTTTTAAAATAGCCAGTTATTATCAATAAAAAGCTTTATTTAACATTTCTTTTAATAGCATTTTGTAATAGACACATGTACCCTTCTGCTTTGTAAATCACATGTTATCTATAGCACTCTTCAGCAGGCATTAACAGTTTGAGAGAATCTTTAAATTCTAGAACCTTTTACAGAAAGGGCAGAGTTGTACTTCATAGGCTTTTAAAGTATTAGATATGGTTTTTGCCAAACACACAAAAGATAATCATTACTAAAAATCTGTATCTTCGGCATCTTCTGGGAGCATTCTTTCATCTTCCTGCTCTCCTCTAACAATATTGCATTCTCAGGAGAATTTGCATGTGGCGGCTCTTTACTCTCACCCCTCTCATACGTGTGGTGGGCCTCAGATAAGGATTGGTATAATCCATATTGTTCATTGCCATTGGCTCTTCCAGACATTTCTCCCTTCCTCCTCCACAAAGGCGTACAGCTGTAGGTGACATTATCATATTAAAGCACCCATGAGCCTTCTTCTTCACCCCCAGGTCACACCCCTCCATAGACTATGCAGAGTTTAGCTTTGGGCTCAATGTCAGCCTCTGCAATGCTACTCTTGTTGTAACTATTGGTGATTTCAACATTCAGGTAGATGATGTGCCCAATTATTTAGCTTCACAGGTAGGCCTCACTGACCCACTGTCTTCCAAGAATCTTGTCTTTATTCTAACTGACCCACTGTCTTCCAAGAATCTGTCTTTATTCTAACTTTATTCTAACTCATGCAGCCACTCCAGAGTCTCAATTCTGAATGGCCTCGTCTCCAGTCACAATATTCTCTTTCCATCTTGTTTCCTCTGGAATTCCGTCTTCAGAATGCTTCAGTCACACCAGGAGTCTGATCCTACCAACTTTTCACTTCTCTCATCTTCCTCTTGTCCTCACTTTGCAGCAAAGATGCCACAGTTCCCTAGCCCATTCTGTTTCCTACTTCTTAAAAAAACTTAGGTTTTCTTGATGTTTTTCAAACCTCTACCATCTCTTCCTTTATTCACCCTCTTACCTGGCCAACTTGGTTCTTGCCTCCCTGAGAAGGCTGAATCTATCACAAACTTCCAAAAGATTTGGTCACCATATTTAAACACCTATCTGTGATTAATGTCTATCTAATATTCTTGATTGCCCATGCATTTATGGAAGGCTTTTCTCCAGATTTCTATTAGTACCAACCTTGCCTCTTCAAGGACACTACTCAGCAATTAATTATTACCTGGCCCTCAAATACAATAGACGATATAATACAATAGATTTGTTCAGGGCTGAATGATTATCATTTGTAAAAAAAAAAAAAAATTGTAGCTACATTAAACTGCAGGACTATTATTCATAATAAATAATAGATTTGTCATTTTGAAATTCTTGATCATTTAGATGATTCAAGTTTCCATTAACAATTTCCCATTAATGCTGCTTTGTAACAGGAAATGCAATAACATTTATAAAATGCAAAGACATTTATAAATGTCATTAAAAATAAGTGATTTATTGAGGTGACTACTGGAATAAAGAAAAGACAAGGAAGCTGCACACACTGCTAGACAAATGGAGATGCTGTAAAATCTTTTCTTTGCCAGGTATAACCAAAAATAAAGCACTTTTTCCGGTGTAATATTTCAATTAAATCCATCCTTCTTGCAACTAGAAATAAGTCAAAACGAGAACGATAGATTCCATTATTTTTTGAAATCAATAAATCATCAACATTTTCAGGCCAAGCAAGTATCATAGCCTCATAGCTGCATCCTCAAAATGTGAAAGGCAGTGATAAAGTAAAGCACATGGAGGGCTGTAATACTTCATCCTAAGTGGTCAGTGATATTGATGAATCAGTATTCTGCATTGTGAGAACAACTAGACTATCCAATTAACCAACATGAAGTCTTAGATGTCTCTCTCAATGTCTCTTAACATTGATTAGGCAATCAATTTTGTCTTAAAGTGCAATGGCATCTCCTTGCAGTTTTGAGTGTTTTTGACTTACTAACTACACGCAGGAAAGGATAACAGCCTGAAGAATCCAGTCCCTGTTATTAGGTAGTATATAATCCATGAGTTTCAACTCACAGCATAACTAATACTACAAAGTCATTATCAGAACTAAAGTAAGAAGCTATTCCCTTTAATATGCCACCATCCAATTTCAGGAATGGATCCTAGATCGTTTTTCTCATCAACTGCCTGATGACTGATACAGAACCTCTGAAATAACAGATTTTGTTATAAATGTGCAACAAACACACATCCATGCAAACAAACAAACAAACAAAAACTCTTGATTTCCACAATCTATGTAGGGATTTCCACAATATATGTAGGGTATATATCAGAAAATGGAAAATTACAAGAAAAGAGTATTTTAAAAATATCAAAACAAGAAGTAACTAATTTGTACGTGCTGGAATTTCTTTCTGGCTCCTTTCTGAGCCTGCCTCGTTCTTTTTTAGCTGCTTTCTCTCTCACCAACATAATCATGTTGCCCTCAGTGCCTCCCCTATTTCTACCCTACCAATGCTCTGTGTAACCCCACCCCTTTAGAAGCCACTCAGAGCAACCTTCCAGAAGGTAGCCAGTCATCTGTTCACCGGGCAGCTATTCCTTGCCCAGCACCAGAAATTTTAAAGTGACCTTTAACACATTTATCTGATGGTTGAAGGCAGTGGATTTCAAGGCACCCTAGCAAGCCAGTGGACAACAGTTTACATTTATATTAGGTATAACTCTAAATGGCCAAGCTCAAACAAAGCTTATTTTGAAATACAGTACCCGATATTTATCAAAATGGAGCTTAAAAATCACAGGCCCAATGATAAGTACTATAAATCACTTTAATTAAATTCATTTCTAAAAGTTCTATTTTTTTAACATCACTGTGGATATCAGACACTTTGGGAAGAGAATAATGAATTATGATGCTATAGAAACTTCTTTAATCAGGGCAGACTTGCGACTTGAAGAGTTTTATGAATTTGGAATATTCTCATTGATCTTTAAGGTCCAGAGACTGTCTAGCAAATGTTAAGTTTAAGGAGATTTCTGAAAATTATTTGAAATTATAAGGAGTCACTAGTTTTTCAGAAATACTGCATTTTGGAGTGTTATTGCCAACTGCAACTTGTATAATTTGTTCAAATTTATAAATATCTGGAGCCACCTGAATTCATTGTATTATGTAACCTTACAAAATACAAACGGTTAGAGATATAATAATTAGGTTTCCTTTCCTCTTGCTGAGTTTTTACATAGCAGTAGATTTTCGTTAGAACTGTTATAAAACTCCTCTCTCTGAAGTCAGTTGAATAACATGGATAAACATGGCTCTCAGTTGTATGAAATAAACAATTACTTCATTCACTCAAACTATTGAATATGTGCTTTCTTATCTACCCAGACTAAACAACTGTTTTTAAAATAATGACATGTTCACAGTGTCCATTTTAAATGGGGAAGAATTAAAACTATAACTGATCTCAATTTTATATGAAAGAATTCTGTAAACAAAAACAGTCTAGAAACATTTCAAATTAAGTATTTATAGGTAGGTAGATATGCAATTATAGATGATTTTAAGTCAACTTTTTTTTTAACCAACATTTTCCAAATTGTCTTCAATTATGAACTTTTTTTCACAGCTAGAAAAATACATGTTATTTAAGAAAAAAACCTTTTTTTCTGGAAGAAAATCATGTTTTGATTTAATGGAATAATATCAGTGAAACATGAACACTGAGGCATGGTCATGAAATCTTCGAATAGTTACCACCCTGTAGACATGAATGGACACATTACTCTGAAAAACTCACAGTTAAGGTATTTGTGGTAAAATATAATAAGAGATAACTAATGATGCCCACCCATCCTCAGTACTTGTAAATATACCAGAGGGACAAATAAGGCATGATTAGAGGGTGACCCATTTAAAGGTAACCCCAACTAATTCAACAAGAATTTCAATTTGACACGTATTAAGAACTTCTTAAATAAACTTTACAGTGTGCTACAATTTCAATTTGTTTCCCAGATCCACCAGCCCTGCCCTTAGCCAGCCAACCAGAACAACCTCAACTTCTCCTTTTCTCATTCTACCAAACCGCATATCTGATCAGTCAACAATCCATCAATTCCATATCAGCCAGACTCCATCACAAGGTACACGTGAATTCTTATGATGCCTGAAATCTGAATGTATCTTACAAAAAATACTGTTGTGTGTTTATACAATGTTTATATTTTCTGTTAAAAGCTTTGATGACAATGTTGTATATTACAATTAATAGCATCTTGATAGTCATGGAATGCAGTATGTATATATGTATATTTTTATGTTTGTGTATATATCTATACACTTAGAACAAATATTTTATTAATTATTTTGTGTATTTGTTCTCCGCCAATCTACTGAATAAAAAAATGTTTTCTTCTAACTTACTATTGTTGGACCTCACTGAACATCTTCCCAATACACTGTCATATTTTTGCCTTTAATAAAGTGGAAGTTTGTACCTCTTGGGGCAAAATCATACACAAGACTCCAGGAAAAGGTGGACGGTGATGACATGAGGGCAAGGGAATTTAGGCATATCTATTTCTTTATTAAGCACTGTTAAATTTCTATCACCTCACAGAGGAATATCAAATTATGTATAGATTTATTGATCTTTCTTGGCCTTTATTGCTTCAGATTGGGAGCAGTTTGGGGCTAATCAGGACCTACAGGAACTGATATAAGAAATCTGTGCTAAGAGGCTATGGGTCTTTAGAAACCACCTCATTAGATCATATAATATTTTAAAGCTGTTAAGCAGCTATGTTTCATGACCTCTTCTTTTTAAGTTTCACCACAATTCTATGAACCTACTGGATTATCCAGATATATGTCCTGGAAAAAAAGAAATGAAAGGTAACATACACTTTTCTATTTTTATTGAAGTTTTATGCTTAAAAGCTAGTGTTATTCTCAATAAGCAGTTTATCTTCATACATAATTACTGAGCAAAAGAAACATGGTCTAAGCTCACACTAATTTAGATATAACTTGCAGCAGATGATTTCCAATTGTCATTGCATCTAGCCAATACAGTGGAGTCCAACAGCTAAGAGTGAGGGCTAAAGATCTTGGTTGCCTTACTTAGTAGCTGTGTGACCTCAACAGTTTATTTAGCCTCTCTGTGCCTCATTTTCATCCTCTGTAGGAGAGGGATAAGATAAACCACTTCACAACATTTTTGTGAGGATTACATGAGATAATCCAGCAAAGTACTTAATCACTGCCTATAACTATTCACTCAATCTCTGCTATATGACTATTATACCATCGATACTATTATTATACAGCAATGTTATAAAGTAGGCTCAATCATCAGGTAATCAGTGGATAATAACCCCTGAAATAGTGTCAGTAGATACTATTTGCAACGGATACATCTAGAATGTTTGTCTTAAAATTACAAATTTTAAGGGGACTTTTGGAATGGTAGAGGCATTGCTTCCCACATCACGTTCAATGAGAGACTTGGTCAATGGCTGAGTGGCCACAAATGCATGAAGGATTAAAGGATCATTGCTTAAATTGTTCTCTTTGTTAAATCAATTCAAGAAAGCTGTAGCCTGCACTCCTATCTCGGAGCCGGGTAGTATTAATATATTAAAAGATAATGAGAGGCCCAAAGGAAAGACACCTGGTTTCGTTGCTTCTCTCAGCATCCCTAAGCTTATTTAACCAGAAATTCTTTTATCACAGAATGCCTTTAACTTTTTAATTTTAACGTCTTTACTGGAGTATAATTGCTTTACATTGTTGTGTTAGTTGCTGCTGTATAACAAAGAGAATCACCTATATGTATACATATATCCCCATATTCCCTTCCTCTTGTGTCTCCCTCCCACCCTCCGTATCCCACCACTCTAGATGGTCACAAAACGCCGAGCTGATCTCCCTGTGCTATGCAGCTGCTTCATACTAGCTATCTATTTTACATTTGGTAGTGTATATGTCAATGCCACTCCCTCACTTCACTTACCTTTCCACCTCCCCATATCCCCAAGTCCATTCTCTGCATCTGCATCTTTATTCCTGTCCTGACTCTAGGTTCTTCAGAACCAATTTTTTTTTAGATTCCATAGATATGTGTTAGCATACGGTATTTGTCTTTCCCTTTCTGACTTACTTCACTCTGTATGACAGACTCTATGTCCATCCACCTAACCACAAATAACTCAATTTCATTTCTTTTCATGGCTGAGTAATATTCCGTTGTATATATGTGCCACACCTTCTTTATCCATTCATCTGTCGATGGACACTTAGGTTGCTTCCATGTCCTGGCTATTGTAAATAGAGCCGCAATGAACACTGTGGTACATGACTCTTTTTGAATTATAGTTTTCTCAGGGTATAGGCCCAGTAGTGGGATTGTTGGGTCATATGGTAGTTCTATTTTTAGTCTTTTAAGGAACCTCCATACTGTTCTCCATAGTGGCTGTATCAATTTACATTCCCACCAACAGTGGAAGAGGGTTCCCTTTTCTCTACACCCTCTCCAGCATTTATTGTTTGTAGATTTTTTGATATTGGTCATTCTGACTGGTGTGAGGTGATACTACATTGTAGTTTTAATTTACATTTCTCTAATGATTAGTGATGTTGAGCATCCTTTCATGTGTTTGTTGGCAATCTGTATATCTTCTGTGGAGAAATGTCTATTTAGGTCTTTTGCCCATTTTTGGATTGGGCTGTTTGTTTTTTTGGATACTGAGCTGCATGAGCTGCTTGTATATTGTGTAGATTAATCCTTTGTCAGTTGCTTTGTTTGAAAATATTTTCTCCCATTCTGGGGTTGTCTTTTCATCTTGTTTACGGTTTCCTTTGCTGTGCAAAAGTATTAAGTTTCATTAGGTCCCATTTGTTTATGTTTGGTTTTATTTCCATTTCTCTAGGAGGTGGGCCAAAAAGGATCTTGCTGTGATTATGTCATAGAGTGTTCTGCCTATGTTTTCCTCTAACAGTTTTATAGTGTCTGGCCTTACATTTAGGTCTTTAATCCATTTTGAGTTTACTTTTGTATATGGTGTTAGGGAGTGCTCTAATTACATACTTTTACATATAGCTGTCCAGTTTTCCTAGCACCACTTATTGAAGAGGCTGTCTTTTCTCCATTGTATATTCTTGCCTCCTTTATCAAAGATAAGGTGACCATATGTGGGTGGGTTTATCTCTGGGCTTCTATCCTGTTCCATTGATCTATATTTCTGTTTTTGTGCCAGTACCATACTGTCTTGATTACTGTAGCTTTATAGTATAGTCTGAAGTCAGGGAGCCTGATTCCTCCAGCTCCATTTTTCTTTCTCAAGATTGCTTTGGCTATTCAGGGTCTTTTCATTTCCGTACAAATTGTGAAATTTTTTGTTCTAGTTCTGTGAAAAATGCCATTGGTAGTTTGATGGGGATTGCAATGAATCTGTAGATTCCTTTGTGTAGTACAGTCATTTTCACAATATTGATTCTTCCAATCCAAGAACATGGTATATCTCTCCATCGGTTTGTATCATCTTTAATTTCTTTCATCAGTGTGTCATAGTTTTCTGCATACAGGTCTTTTGTCTCTTTAGGTAGGTTTATTCCTAGGTATTTTATTCTTTTTGTTGCAATGGTAAATGGGAGTGTCTCCTTAAATTCTCTTTCAGATTTTTCATCACTAGTTTATAGGAATGCAAAAGATTTCCGTGCGTCAATTTTGTATCCTGCTACTTTACCAAATTCATTGATTAGCTCTAGTAGTTTTCTGGTAGAATCTTTAGGATTCTCTATGTATAATATCATGTCATCTGCAAACAGTGACAGTTTTACTTCTTTTCTGATTTGGATTCCTTTGATTTCTTTTTCTTCTCTGATTGCTGTGGCTAAAACTTCCAAAACTATGTTGAATAATAGTGGTGAGAGAGGGCAACCTTGTCTTGTTCCTTATGTTAGTGGAAATGGTTTCAGTTTTTCACCATTGAGAATGATGTGGGCTGTGGGTTTGTCATATATGGCCCTTATTATGTTGAGGTAAGTTCCCTCTATGTTTACTTTCTGGAGGGTATTTACCATAAACTGGTGTTAAATTCTGTCGAAAGCTTTTCTGCATCTATTGACACGATCATATGGTTTTTATCCTTCAATATGTTAATATGGTGTATCACACTGATTGATTTGCATATACAGAAGAATCCTTGCATTCCTAGGATAAACCCCACTTCATCATGGTGTATGACCCATTTAATTTGCTGCTGGATTCTGATTGCTAGTATTTAGTTGAGGATTTTTGCATCTATGTTCATCAGTGATATTGGCCTGTAGTTTTCTTTTTTTGTGACACGTTTTTCTGGTTTTGGTATCAGGGTGATGGTGGCCTTGTAGAATGAGTTTGGGCACATTCCTCCCTCTGCATATTTTGGAAGCGTTTGAGAAGGATAGGTGTTAGCTCTTCTCTAAATGTTTGATAGAATTCGCCTGTGAAGCCATCTGGTCCTGGGCTTTTGTTTGCTGGAAGATTTTTAGTCACAGTCTCAATTTCAGTGCTTGTGATTGGTCTGTTTATATTTTCTACATCTTCCTGGTTCAGTCTCGTCACTTTGTGCTTTTCTAAGAATTTGTCCATTTCTTCCAGATTGTCCATTTTATTGGCGTAGGGTTGCTTGTAGTAATCTCTCATCATCCTTTGTACTTCTGCAGTGTCAATTGTTACTTCTCCTTTTTCATTTCTAATTATATGGATTTGAGTCTTCTCCCTCTTTTTCTTGATGAGTCTGGCTAATTGTTTATCAATTTTGTTTATCTTCTCAGAGAACTGACTTTTAGTTTTATTGATCTTTGCTATCATTTCCTTCATTCCTTTTTCATTTATTTCTGATCTGATCTTTATGAATTCTCACCTTCTGCTAACTTTGGGGTTTTTTTGTTTTTCTTTCTCTAATTGTTTTAGGCGTAAGATTAGGTTGTTTGAGATTTTTCATGTTTCTTGAGGTAGGATTGTATTGCTGTAAACTTCCCTCTTAGAACTGCTTTTGCTGTATCCCATAGTTTCGGGCAATTGTGTTTTCATTGTTATTTGTTTCTAGGTATTTTTTTATTTCCTCTTTGATGTCTTCAGTGATCTCTTGGTTATTTAGTAGCATATTGTTTACCCTTCATGTGTTTGTATTTTTTTAAGTTTTTTTTTTTTCCTGTAATTGATATCTAGTCTCATAACATTGTGGTCAGAAAAGATACCTGATATGATTTCAATTTTCTTAAACTTACCAAGGCTTGATTTGTGACCCAAGGTATGATCTGTCCTGGAGAATGTTCCACGAGAACTTGAGAAGAAAGTGTATTCTGTTGTTTTGGATGGAATGTCCTATAAATATCAATTAAGTCCATCTTGTTTAATGTATCATTTAAAGCTTGTGTTTCCTTATTTACTTTCATTTTGGATGATCTGTCCATTGGTGAAAGTGGGGTGTTAAAGTCCCCTACTATGACTGTGTTACCATCAATTTCCCCTTTTATGGCTGTTAGCATTTGCCTTCCTATGTTGGGTGCATAAATGTTTACACCTGTCATATCTTCTTCTTGGATTGATCCCTTGATCATTACGTAGTGTCCTTCTTTGTCTCTTTTAATAGTCTTTATTTTAAAGTCTATTTTGTCTGATATGAGAATTGCTACTCCAGCTTTCTTTTGATTTCCATTTGCATGGAATATCTTTTTCCATCCCCTCACTTTCAGTCTGTATGTGTCCCTAGGTCTGAACTGGGTCTCTTGTACACAGCATATATACGGGTTTTGTTTTTGTATCCATTCATCCAGTCTATGTCTTTTGGTTGGAGCATTTAATCCATTTACATTTAAGGTAGTTATTGATATGTATGTTGCTATTACCATTTTCTTAATTGTTTTTGGTTTGTTATTGTAGGTCTTTTCCTTCTCTTGTGTTTCCTGCCTAGAGAAGTTCCTTTAGCATTTGTTGTAAAGCTGGTTTGGTGGTGCTGAGTTCTCTTAGGTTTTGCTTGTCTGTAATGGTTTTCATTTCTCCATCGAATCTGAATGAGATCCTTGCTGGGTAGAGTAATCGTGGTTGTAGATTTTTCCCTTTCATCTTTGTAAATACGTCTTGCCACTCCCTTCTGGCTTAGAGTTTTTGCTGAAAGATCAGCTGTTAACCTTATGGGGATTCCCTTGTATGTTATTTGTTGCTTTTTTCTTACTGCAATTAATATTTTCTCTTTGTATTTAATTTTTGATAGTCTGATTAATATGGGTCTTGACGTGTTTCTCCTGGGCTTTATCCTGTATGGTACTCTCTGCACTTCCTGGACTTGATTGCGCTTCCTTTCCCATTTTGGGCAAGTTTTCAACTATAATCTCTTCAAATATTTTCTCCGTCCCTTTGTTTTTCTCTTCTTCTTCTGGGATGTCTATAATTCGATGTTGGTGCATTTAATGTTGTCCCAGAAGTCTCCGAGACTGACCTCAATTCTTTTCATTCTTTTTTCTTTATTCTGCTCTGCAGTATTTGTTTCTACTATTTTATCTTCCAGGTCACTTATCTGTTATTCTGCCTCAGTATTCTGCTATTGATTCCTTCTAGACAATTTTTAATTTCAGTTATTGTGTTGTTCATCATTGTTTGTTTGCTCTTTAGTTCTTGTACGTCCTTGTTAAACATTTTTGTATTTTCTCCATTCTATTTCCAAGATTTTGGATCATGTTTACTGTCATTACTCTGCATTCTTTTTCAGGTTGACTGCCTATTTCCTCTTCATTTGTTTGGTCTGGTGCGTTTTTACCTTGGTCCTTCACCTGCTGTGTGTTTCTCTGTCTTCTCATTTTGCTTACCTTACTGTGTTTGAGGTCTCCTTTTCAGAGACTGCATGTTTGTAGTTCCCATTGTTTTTGGTGTCTGCCCCCAGTGGGTAAGGTTGCTTCTGTGGTTTGTGTAGCTTCCTGGTGGAGGGGACTGGTGCCTGTGTTCTGGTGGTTGAGGCTAGATCTTGTCTTTCTGGTGGGCAGGAGCACATCCTGTGGTGTGTTTTGGGGTGTCTGTGAACTTAGTATGATTTCAGGCAGCCTCTGTGCTAATAGGTGGAGTTGTGTTCCTGTCTTGCTAGTTGTTTGGCATGGGTGTCCAGCACTGGAGCTTGCTGGCCGTTGAGTGGAGCTGGGTCTCAGTGTTGAGACGGAGATCTCTGGGACAGCTCTCACCGATTGATATTATGTGGGGCCAGAAGGTCTTTGGTGGTCCAATGTCCTGAACTCAGCTCTCCCACCTCAGAGGCTCAGGCCTGATACCCGGCCGGAGCACCAAGATGCTGTCAGCCACATGGCTGCAGCATCAGTCTGCCATTATTGTTGCTTTCTTTCTCTCTCAACAACTAAGCACGATAACATATATCCTCTTTCTCCTGAGCCTGGAGAAGCTGAAGGAGAGCTGGTGGGAGCAGAAGGAGCCACAGTCACAGTTGAGGCTTGACTCCAATGAAGTCAAAACAGTGCGAACCACCTTTCCTGGGCACCCTGCACCAACCTTCCCAGTATGCAAGCTCACCTATTAAGTTCTTGATTTACATGCTGTCTAAGCCACTACTTTTTGGGGTCCTGACAAGAACCATGCAACTAATGTAACAAGTGAAGTGGACCAAGTAGAAAAAAGAAAAAATTGCAGACATAGTACCTAGAGGGGCTCCTATTTCTTCTGGGCACTGCAAAAGAAAAGCATCAGGACAAACCAGATTATGAATGTCACCAGAGACCAGGCTGAGCATCAGCGAGACAGGCTAGGCAGGTGGGAGCCACATGTCCTGCTAACGTAGACAGCCAGTCACTTCCATTCAACACTGCAGGCCTAACATGGTCAGATCTTTGATTTCCTCTTTTTCTTTCCCCTAAAATCCATATTTTCCTGTAATGTCATATTTTCTCATATTTGCATCTCAGATGCTTATATAGCCCAAGTTTTGCATGGTCAATTAAATAGTTCTATGTTTTATACAGTCCCCCTGGCCAACAACTTGAGGCTTCTGGCATAGACTTCAGGAGTCCAAATGATCATCTACTAATGCATATGAATCATTCAGCTAATGGCTAGTTTGCCTCATAGCAATCCTGTGAAGGAATTATTCCCAGTTCTCTGATAAGAAGATCAAGTTATAGACAGGTGAGGTGACTTGCTCAGGTTCACAGATCTGGCAGGTGGAAGAGCCAAGATCCACACCTGGCCATTCCTGGGTGCACATTATTTACGAGCATTCATTTGTTTTCCAGTAGGATGTGGAATTTGGGGCGAAAAATGTTGATGCTGATTACTTCCAACTCACTCAACCTCACTTATTCAGAGGTGAGGAAGCTCTGGTTAAATGATTTACTTTTCATATGAAGAAGTCAAACCAGACTTCAGGTTGAGGGACTTTATCATATATTACCCTTACATGGTAATAGAATTTTTGTCTCAGGTCCTCAAATTGAAAAATATATTTGAGTTTCTAATCCTTGCTAATGCTTATTAAAATTTTGTTCTGAGGAATTACAGATACAAAGAAAACTTCAAAGTGGATAAAATCCTTATTTCTTCAGATGAGGAGTTGGCAAACTGATTCAAGAACTAAATCTGGCTCATTGCCTGATTTTGTAAATCATGTTTTATTGATACACAGTTACACCCATTCATTTACACATTATCTGTGGCTACTTTCATGCTACCACAGCAGAGCTGAACGGTTGTGACAGAGCCCATATGACACACAAGACCAAAAATATTTACTCTGGTCTGAAGGGACCAATCTGCCAACTTCTGCTCTAGATTTCTAATTTTTTATACTGGAAACAAAATCAGACTATCATAACCCTTTGTCCACAGAGATCACTTTTTACAGACCCTCATATAATTGCATTTTTCTAGGTTCCATGTTACAATCACTCACAGGCTCACATTAAATGTAGATAATAAGAAAAATGCCTACAATCAGTTTTTTACTATAGTCACTGGAAGGGTTTTGTTGAGGATGTTTGCCTCATCACAGCACTAGCTGTGAGAACGATGTATCTATAGTTGGAATAAAAGAAAAGGTCTTTTTTTCCTCTTGAGAAATTAGTTAGCATTAATAGCATGACCACTTCAAATCTTGCAAATAATTTGTTTTCTCTTTCCTTTAGAAGATAGAAATTTATTAGCTAAAACTGCAGTCTTCCAACTTACATTGCTGAGTACACCTTTCAACTTTCTAAATCTACCCTTGGCTTCATCTTAGCTCTCTAGTGTTGTGTCCTTTTTTTCTTAATTTCCATTCACTTTATGTCATTGGGATGTATCATTATTTTAGCCATACCTTATCTTTTTAAAATTAATATTGGGCATAAATAAATGAGAGTACCAGTTATGTAGAAACAGACCTGAAAAGACAAGACACTGGCACCTTTTGCCCTTGTCACGGGAATGAACCTATGATTGCCATCATGCTCTATCCCAGGGTTCAGTTTAAGTTTTTAGAAAAGAAGAAAAGAAAATACTCTGACCTCACAAAGACCTCAGATGAAAAATTCTGCAGCTCTGTCTTGAGGAGAAAGAGAACCACATCTCCTTGGTTAGTCAGAACATCTCCTAAAGTATAGCTCTCTCATCCTCATTGTTTCAAGGATTTTTATATAGAGATCCAATGAGATTTAGGGCAGAATCCATTCTGTAATGGCAGCTTTATATGGCAATGTCACAGAAAGTGGAAGAGGGAGGAATGATACCAATACGGAATTATACTGATGTTACTAAAACCCGAACAGAATAGGACATGGGCAGATGTTCACGTCAACTCTTCGTCTTATTGCCAAATAAAATATGAGGCTGGCACTGACCATTCTGCCCTGCTGCTTGCTTCCTGGGCAATCCAAAGCATTGAGAAAGATGCTATCAAATGCCTCAGAGAGACCACCTGGGAGAAACGTCTTCAACTTTGCTGAGATATAAGTAATCAGTATATCTGAACTTTATTCTGTAAATCTTACTATGGTATGCAAACACATTGATATTAGATTTTTCCACTATACCTACCTGGGGAATATTTCTATGAAAGGTTTTTCTACCTGAAGCAAAACTGAATTCACTTGTAATTCAATATTGGAGAAAAGCAACTGACTCACGCAGCCCCACCTCCCACTAACAATATAATGGAAAGGTGAAGAAATTAGAAAAGTAAATATGTAGTTCAAACCAAAAAAGCATTTTATATACCTAATCACTTTAAGAAATGAAACAGAGTTTCGTGTCACACCCACAGTCTCCTGTGCGATCACTTCTGAATACTGCCATATGGAAGTCTGTTTTTAAGTCCTGGTATTTCTTTTTTTTTTGAAAAATTATTTTTCCACTTCATTCATAAGAAGTGGTAACTCATAAGATTAAATAATACCTAGATCTTTATCATTTTCCTTTAGTCTGATCTTTAAACATGGACGTATAATTGCCATGGTTACACGTAGATGGCATTCAGTAGTAAGAAAAGCATCAAGCTTACAAGTTACCACACGTTTTGGGGTGAGGAATATCTACTTCACAGCTCCTTCTTAAAGTGCTACTTCCTTTTTCTCCACTGAAGTTACTTCAGGCTCAAATCCAGCTTTTTTTCCTAGCTGTTCACACAAAAATAGTGTTCATCCAACTGTATCTTTACAGCTAAGATTTTAGATTTCTTCAGAAGAGAGCCTGAATTAAAGTTAAAACTTCATTCAGCTATTTTTAAATGATAATGTGCTATTACCACATAAGTTACCAGACAATGTCACATTAATCATTACACAAACATCTCAGAAGAGTGCTGTTCCTATGACAGTTTAATATGACCTCAAGGAAGATCTAATAAGGATGGAACATGCTGACAAAAACCAGCCACAAACCAGAAGGAACAAGAAGTACGTGAACCACTTTATGACTCAGCCAGAGGGACTTCTTAGTGCAAACTTGAAGATACTGCAGATGAGAGTATTAAGGATACATGGTATACCTTTTATAGAATCTCCATTTTCTTACTAATCATCAGAAGAAATGGCCTTAATGCAACAAGTAAAGAACAGCATTTTGACTGGATAATTAGAATCATTCCAGTAAGAATTTTGTCACTGATCTCAAAGAGCTAAACATGTCTTGAAAAATTATTTAGGGAAAACAGAACTTCTAATTATAATAAAAATACAATTTTTGCATAAAATTTTTGATATTCTATAGGGAAGTCTGTGCTTTCCATAATACATTTCTATGTCAATTTGGGATATTTGAAAGACACATAGAACACTAAAACACCAACATTATTAAAATACCAACATTATTAAAAAATAAGAAGTTGAGTGATGGTAGCTTTTTTTTTTTGAGTTACGTGGGCCTCTCACTGTTGTGGCCTCTCCCGTTGCGGAGCACAGGCTCCAGACGCGCAGGCTCAGCGGCCATGGCTCACGGGCCCAGCTGCTCTGTGACATGTGGGATCCTCCCGGACTGGGGCACGAACCCATGTCCCCTGCATCGGCAGGCGGACTCTCAACCACTGCGCCACCAGGGAAGCCCCGATGGCAGCTTTTAATTGCTACATATCATTAATATAAATTAAACATTTTTCATATTCTAACACTTTTGAAATCAAGATGGGTCTTAAAAGTTAAGTCATGTCATAGTTTCAATGGCAGCTTGCCATGAAAATAATGGTATAACATAATTGATGGTGTCTTAGAACCATAAAACATAAGCCTTTTCTGTAAGGTTAACTCCACCTTGTTCATTTACAAAAATGTTCACAAATCACATTGCTAATGAAGCAATGCTATGAATCATTGAAACATAAAATTTTTACTGTTGTAAAAAAGTGGTATCTCGGGCTTCCCTGGTGGCGCAGTGGTTGAGAATCTGCCTGCTAATTCAGGGGACACGGGTTCGAGTCCTGGTCTGGGAAGATCCCACATGCCGCGGAGCAACTAGGCCCGTGAGCCACAACTGCTGAGCCTGCGCATCTGGAGCCTGTGCTCCGCAACGAGAGAGGCCGAGATAGTGAGAGGCCTGCGCACCGCCATGAAGAGTGGCCCCCGCTTGCCACAACTAGAGAAAGCCCTCGCACGGAAATGAAGACCCAACGCAGCCAAAAATAAATAAATAAATTAAAAAAAAAAAAGTGGTATCTCTACATTTTCTCATCACTAATTTTCAAGGAAAAATATTAAACGCCACTCATTTATTTTTCCTTAACTTTTTTTTTTTTTTAAGGGAAATACATGAAAATATCTGTTTGTGAACATGGTCATCATGTGACATGGTTTGAAATTTTCTCATAATCCTGAGCTCTCTTCCTTTGATATGTTCTATACAGAATATGTGAAAGAACATGGTATTTAAATGTTGCTTACAGAAAGTGGAAAGTCTTCCTTATTTTGGTTGCTATTATTTATTTATTTGGTTGCTATTTGCAGATTAACATTAATAATGTTTTTGGCAAATTGTTTCTGAGAAAATTTACTGGAAAACATCATTGATAATCTAATTGGCAAACCCTTACTAAGTACGCAGTCAACTAAATCCATTAAGTTCTGTATATACGGTCTAATGTTAAATCATGACTTTCCTGGTACAGTTAGAATATTAGATCTAAATTCAAAACTTCCTCTTTTTTCTTGTTAATTGACAGGCTGATAGATTTAGCCTATTATTGTAGCTTGATACATACAACTTTTCCAAAACTTGTATCATTTTTTCCAAGCACACTGGCCTTTCTGTCCCCTAAATTCCTTTCTTCCTGTGATCCTCTCCTTCATCCTAACAGAGCCACTGTCTCAATGATCGTTCCCCATTACTAAGAACTGGAATTCTATACAGCACTATCAGTTTCAAGCATCTCGCTCTCTGACCACCAAATCCTGTCCCCACTAATATCTTATCTGCAATAATCACTCCTTAAGGCAACACTGGGCACAGTTTCTCACTCCCTCTCCATTGAAAACTCTCCTTTCTTGGGTTTAGGAGCACCACACTCTGGTACATTTCCTCTTTCCTCTCTCGCTAGTTCATCTCAAAGTCTTGCTGGGTTTTTTTTTAAATGAATCTAATTTTGGGGGACCCCAGCTGAGTGCTTTGAATTCATCTCTTTTCCACTTCCACTTACTCCCTTAGTGATGTCACCAATCTCATGGCTTTAAGCATCTTCATGCCTCCCCAGAAGACATCGCCCCTGAACTTAGACCGCATAGCCAACTTCCTACCTGACATCTCCACTTTAACTTATCTAATAGGATAACACGTTCTCATACTTGATTTTCGACATTCTTTCCCCTCTTCCCATCTTCTCTTAGCTCAGTCTCTCTCACCTCAGTTACTGGACAACACAACTTCGTTAATCAGGCCAAAAATTCTTACAGTCCTCTTTTACTCCCCTCTTTCTCTCATAACCTCATCCAAATCAAGAAATTCTAGTATGATGTATATAATCACATGAAATAAAAGATATACTGTCTTTAAAAAGAAAAAGAAATTCTATTAATTCTTCCATAAAAAATATATTCTGAAATGCTAATTAAAACTCCAATGAGGGCTTCCCTGGTGGCGCAGTGGTTGAGAGTCCGCCTGCCGATGCAGGGGACACGGGTTCGTGCCCCGGTCTGGGAAGATCCCACATGCCGCAGAGCGGCTGGGCCCGTGAGCCACGGCCGCTGAGCCTGCGCATCCGGAGCCTGTGCTCTGCAACGGGAGAGGCCACAACAGTGAGAGGCCCGCGTACTGCCAAAAAAAAAAAAAACTCCAATGAAATTCTCCTATACGTATATTACAATTACTAAAATCAAGACTGATAATGTATTACAAGGATACAGAGCAACTGGAAATACATTGCTGAGAAGAGTATAAATGTTAACACATTTTGAAAACCTCAAAGATTCTTAAAATGTTAAATATATACCTACCCTGTGTACCAGCAATTATATTCTCACTATTTATCTATGAGAAAGAAAAACATGCCCACAAAAATAATCATACAAGAAGGATTCTAGCAGCTTTATTCACAGTAAACACGAACTATGAACACACTATAATGTACACCAACAGAAGAATGAATAAACAAATTGTGGTATAGCCACGCAATGGAATACCACTCAGCAATAAAAAGAACTACCGGTAGCCACAAAGATATAGATACATGTCACAAACATGATGCTGAAAGAAGCAGCCAGATATAAAAGAGTATACAGTGTATTATTCTACACACACACACACACACACACAAAGAATGGGCAAAACTAATCTAAGGGGAAAGAAACCATAACAGTGGTTGTCTTTGGCAATATGGAGATTGACAGGAAAAGGGAATGAGGGGACTCTGCAGGCATGGCAATCATGGTAATCTTCTATAACTTTATTGGGTTGTTGTTTGCATGAGTTATCCACTTGCCAAAACTCACCAAACTATGCAATTAAGATGTATGCACTACACTGTGTGTAAATTGTACCTCAATGATAAACCCACAAATATCCAGAAACTGAGCATAATTACTGCTACCATTACCTATTGCCTGAATTACTGCAGTAGGTCTCTGTGGGTCGACAACATATTTTTCCTGCACTGTTTTCTACCTATGAACCAGAATGTTACCCTTTATAAAACAAGCAAAGTCATGTAGCAGCCGTGCTCCAAATTCTCCTTTGATGTTACCACTCAGAAGTAAAGCCAACATCCCTTAATGACTGACGAGGTTCTGCAAACTCTGGTCCCATCCTATCGTATCCTCCTCTGATCGCACATCTGACTATCCCCCATTACTCAGTTCTAGCCACACATGATGTTGCTTGCCTTTGCACTTGCTATTCTTTCTTCTCTTCCCTCACATATCAGAATATATTCCCTTAACTGTGAAATCTTCACCACATGTCAATTACTCCAGGAGACCTTACTTGACCTCGATACACAACACCTAAGCCCTCACCATTTCCTATTCCACTTCCTACATTGTTTCTTCATAGTACCTATCACTAATATACTATATAATTTGTTCATTTTTTGTTTTTCTGTAGCTCCCATCCCACATTTTAATGTAAAAATTTATGTAGGCGAGGCGGTGACATTTTTGCATTTTGTTCACTCACTGCTATATTTCATAGCCTAAAATAGTGCCTGACATATAGAAGGTACTCAGTAAATATGAATTAATGCATAAGTGAATGAATGGATGGATCTATAAATATGATCACTCTCTCTCCAATGTCCTCCCTCGGTTATTTAAGAAAATGTTGAGGAAGGCGTAGATGGAGCAAAGGACAGTCACAGAGCTGATCACCAGAGAAATTCCTCAAGCTTTACCTAATTAGAATAATCAACATTGGTTTTGGATTTGCCAAGCTTAAATCATTCTGCCTTTCCTATTATAACAAAATCAGTGCTAAAGTTTTTATCAAAATCCAATTTTTACTGTAGCACAACATACGAAACCAAAGCATTTATCAATTGCTGTGTTGATATCATCAAGTGAATTTATCTCAGGATCTCTTAGATACAAACTGTAAGTGGCCTCATTTGGTCTTTAATGAAAGCATATTGCAGTAAGAGGTACAGAAATTTCCCCATCAACTACAACAACAAAACAACAAATTCTTAAAGAATAAAGATTTTTTCCAAACAGGGTTTCCAACCCTTCCACTTATTCCAGGGTGTCATATGATCAATCAACTGCTAACAGAAGCCACCAACTACTCAATCATGTTAACTTGTGTCAAGGTAACTCTGCACCAGCATTAGATAGCAGGGACCTTAAGATGGAATCTTGGTTTAAATAAATCACTTTAAAATACTCAAGGAGGACAGTATATTTGTTACTAAAGCTCAAAGGCATATGCCATTTGATACTCATATAACATGGGTTGTAGTGTCAGATATTTCTCCCAGTAGCGAGCTTAATGTGGTGGTTAAACACATGCTAACTGGATTCAAATCCCTTTTCTATCACTTCTTAACTGTGGGATCTTGAGCGAGTTACTTAACTTTCCTCTGCCTTAGTTCCCTCGTTTATAAAATATAGATAAAATAATACCTTCCTCATAGGTTGTGGAGATCATACAGTGAGACAGCGAATAAAGTGCTCAATAGTGTTCGCTATTACTGTCATTTACATGTAATTGTAGAGGGGATAGCACAATTGTTTTCTATCCTTATGAATTCTCCATTGCAATCTGGTAACTTGGCTTTAAGAAATGCTAAAATAAGAAAGCAGTGAGGAATGCTGTGATGTATAAGTTAAATAACTCTTGCTGTGATTGGGTTTATACTTGTGTTAAATATTTGATTGCCAAGTTTGACACTGGAGAGGTTCGACCGTGAGCACATGAAATCCCTCTCTTCATAAAGCATCAGTCTACCTTGTAACACAGAAGTCCCCGTGCCTCTCCAGAGAGCAGAGACAAGTCTCTTCCACGCTCCTCTCTCTGCCCAACCACTTTGGGTAGACTGCAGTCTTGACTAGTGTCTTGGTGATCATCGTCTGCCAGCCACAATGCCAGAGAACCATGGATCACAGCAGGCCTGCGTCCCTGCCCAGCTTCCATCACTGTTAACGTAAAAAACACTGATGCTACCGTTATCCTCTTCTAGCCAAATCAGGACCCCTTCACTGGCCCCAATGGCTCTGTTTGAACCCGTATTCCCACTAAGGTGCAGATCTCTACTGACTAGACGCAGAATCAGCAGGCAAACGCTGCTGTCTACCAAGCCTGTGCCACAAGAGCCCTTCTGAAGGGCAAACGCGTTCTGTCACTGTGGTAGCATTTAGCGCACCTGCATGGACTCACACCCAGAAAGTGTAGGATTTTTTTTTTTTTTTATCTTGCTTACATACTTATACTCATCTGGGTCACTGTACCTATGGCTACACATAGCTCGGCCCCCTGCTGACTAAGTCAGACTTCATTCTTTACGGGGAATGTTTCCCTGTAAATAATTTGTCATTATTAGAAAAATAATTCCAAGAATTACAGGGTCAGATATTCCTTAGCTCAATAATAACACTCCCCAGATAGTTCTAAAGAGCTTATATTACTAAAGATACTGCTAGTAAAATACTATGAAGTATTAAATTAATAGACCCTAGAAGACAATGCAGATACAGCTTTTCATACTGCCCAGGACTGCTCCAGAGCCCACTCTTTCATCGGCTTTCTTGAAAAGTGAACGTGAACATGTATAAACTCTTCGAAACAAATCCCACGTGTTGGTAATATTTAGGCAAATCCTTTTTTGATTCATAATATATTTTTCATGTAATCAAACTGCAGTGTAGATTACATTCTACAGTGTTACTCAAAGTGGCATCAGAAGCAATGACTGCTTTTCCCTCATTTCAGTCTGTCTAGGTATCTGAATTAGTTCCGTACCATGCATGAGCAACTTGGGCAACATACACTTTTGAGTTTTTATTTTACAGATAAGTAACATATTCATCATCACTGTTCAAGTAGTACACATTTACAATTTTAGGATTAGAAATATTAGTCCACAAATTTCCAAACTACTATTTTCTGAGCACAGTGTCACATGTTTAATAATTGTTTCCAGGCAATATGCAGAATTCTACAGATAATCAGTTGACAAACCCACCCCCCCAAAAAAACCCAACAAAACAAGGGTGTTTTGATCCCATGTTTAGACTAGCACTGTGTTAGGTCTCTCATAAGAAAAACAAGAGCAACAGGATAGCCTTCCTTTCCAATGATCCGAGTTACATATTTGAAACAATTACTATTAAGCAATGATGGTTTAAATGCTCAAGTACATTTTTTTCCAGCTGCATTACAGGATTTTTTAAAAGGAAGAAATCGATGTCATGTGGAAGAGTCATAAAAGGCTCTTTGAAGAGGCACATACATTCACAAAAGAGGACATGCGTTCAGAGAACTGTCCAGTGCACCAAGTCGCTTCATTCGAGCATCACCATGGCTCAATACAAAGGAATCTAAGACAAACTTAAACCCACCAACTGACATAAGGAAGTGCCCTGTGTTGTAATCACGATCTTCCCTCTAGGGACATTCTGCCACCACTCACTCCAGAGTCTCCCAACCTCCAGACTCTGTCTTCCTTAGCACCTCACATTAATTTGCCTCTCAGATTGTATCATATCCAGTTTCTAGTAATGGCTAACACCTCCTGAAAGCTTCCACATCCAAACTTCTGGCCCTTCTTTTCTGATGGGAGCTGGAGCCTGGAATCAAGTTAGATTTCCAAAATCAGGCATTAAGTTCTCATCCACGATGATGGGCACCAAGCTTGGAGCCAGGCTTCTTCCTGGCCAGCTGGACCATGGAAGCTGATGCTCCAGGTGACCGAGATGGCCTGTACCACTGAAGTGGCAGCACTCCCCAATGCCAGGTTGGGTCTCTGATCCTGCACCTGAACAGCTCCATTCCTTGCGTTCTGAGAGCTCACCTCCTTCTCCATTCGACCCACTAACGCCTATGAGGGGAGAGTCTGCCTGCCACATGCCAGGAAGCTACGTCCTGCACTAAAATTCTCAATTCTCTTGGTACAAGTCTTGCCACCTGACTGCATCCCAAGTGCTGAATCAGCCTCTGAGTACTCTCCCTACCTGCTCCAATGTCTTGGTGCTGACAACTTCTGAAATCGGGACTCAGGAAGTTGCACCTCACAGAACCTGTGCCAAGACTGCCTGGTGGCTGCAGGCTCTGCAGCCACGTTGTCTTTCTTCAGTCCTTGCCCTGCCTTGGTGAGTAGTTTCCCACCCCACTTACATTTGGCACCTGTGCTCAAGAGCTCAGCAGGCTTGACACCCGGGTCGGCTTGACTCACCATAAGTCGGTCACTTACTTTCTGATACAAACACCTATGACCACACCACTAGGCTACTGCCCCAGGACACTGACTCACATCTTAGCTCACATTCCATCCCAAGTGCCCTCATCTCAGGACACTCACACACATTTTAGCTCTATCACAACAAACTAAAAGGCCGGTTGGTTCCTAGTCCCAATGGAGTAAAGTAGATAGAAAATAGATGCTTTGTCAAGAAGCACACCAAGAAATTAACAGAAATGATGACTCCTGACATACTGTGTCAGCAAAGACCTAGCTAACTGGATGTTTGTGATTTCCTGGAGGATTTGCTCTTGCAGCCATTATCCCTGAATGATAGCCTTTCCGCCTGCCAGCTTGGGGCTTAAAATGGAATGGTGACCAACACGTCCTGGCTGGGTCTAAGTTTCAGGCCAGCTTCTCCCAGCACTTTTCCTTAGGCATTTGGCAGAACTTCAGAGCTCACCAGCTTTCTGGGGTAATAATCATTTTTTTTCTCCCTCAGATTTCTAGATGGCTGCATTAGTCCTGTATACGTTAATGACTAGGTGGCCATCTTAGGGGGTCTAAAGTGCCAACCTTAAGGTCTGTTAGATCAATTCTCTCACACCTTGGCAATGTCTCCTCATTGCTTTTTGAAATACATACATACGGTTTTACTATGCATTCTGGGGGTACCACACAATAATTCGATGGCATATTAGACCTTATTATAAAAACAAAACTGATATAAAACATGAACAATTCTATTGTACCAGTAAATACATCACCTATGGCAGGATGTTTCATTCCTGAAATATAATGATATAACCTTGTCATCTCCTTCCCATAGTTTGTCCCCACCCCCCAAATTCCAAGTAGGCAGCCAGCTTCTTTGTGCTCCTTTGCCTCAGGGAAGTTTTGTGATACTGGGCAGAAAACTGAAGTTGCAATCAATATGCCAGAGAAGTGTGTGTGTGTGTGTGTGTGTGTGTGTGTGTGTGTGTGTGTGTGTGTGTGTGTGTGGTGGGGGGAACGGTGTTAGTGAGCTCAGGGAGGGAAGATTCTATAAGACAAGGAAGCGGTCAGAAGTTCTGGCACCAGAACTATCAAAAGCCTGCCGCGAGTTTCCTGGTTCCTGGAACTAATTAAAATTGTCATGTTGTGATATCAACATCCACCTAGCAGCAAGAGATTTTTATTGTCACTTTCTAGGAACAGCACATGAAGTAAATGCATGACAGAAAACCTCTTCTTTTATCTCAACATTGATACAATCACATCTTAAAGAGCTTTTCCTCTATTTACAGATTATATCAACATTCACATAAAGTATTCTATTTGCTGCTCTTTTGCCATTAGCAGATGTTGTTAAATATGTGTCTGTTGGCTCCCTATAAACACTAGGCACTAAATAAATGTTACGTTCGATATATATCAATGAGAGGAATTACATATATTTGGAAGGCAAAAATAAATTTTATATATCTGTAACTACTTTTCAAACATGATAAAACTAATTTTTTCTAGAGAACAGTAACTTCCAGACCATTTTCCTCCTACATAAACTTCATTAATAGTGTTCTTTTTAGATTTAAATAACTTTCTAACTTCATTACTTGTCCTGCATACACTCAAAAATCTGCTAATTCAAAGGAAGCACTCAAGCATCCCTTTATGTCTCAAGGATCAGGAAATCTTATGAGAAACAGTAAGTGGCTTTGTCAGATAGTGAATGAGGAAGAAATTTCTGCAGTAAGGAATAAACCATGTGCAATTTTAACATGTAAAAGAACATTTATTTAACTTGCACTTAACTTAAAATCCAATCATAAGAACGAAGGTCTTTAAAAATTAAGATGTCTCTTCTAGAGTATGATCAGTACCCTGGAAGGCAGCTATACTGGTAGTAACTGATCTTTTCACCAAACAGAAATTCAAATCAAAGCAAACAAGACAACAAAGAATCTAATAATGTGTAGGTTCCTTACAAAGGCTTTAACTCTGTTTTTCAACATCAGCACTATTGACATGTTGAGTTGAGTAATTCTTTGTTGTTATGGCCTATCCTGTGCATCACATGATGCTTTACCCACTAGATGCCAGTATCACCTCCCCTCCCTTTCTTCCCCCTCCCCTTCCCTCCCTCTCTCCTCTGCTGCTGTGACAGTCAATAAACACTGTCAAGTGTCTCCTGGGAGGCAAAAGTCTGCCCTACTCTCTCTCAACCCTAGAACCACTGTTTTAATCTCATCCCCTTCTAATTAGCTTCTCAATGGCATCTCTTTCATACAGCTGTTTACTGAGCAAGAAAGGATTTGACTTTTAATGTTTACAAAAATAAAAAGCTGCAATGTCTTTAATTTGGTATCTATAACTAAGGAATGTGCCCAATCCAACCCATGGATTTTTTTTCGGTTTCTTCCCATCTAAGAGAGTGTAATTTGGTGATTAAAAGAATGTCTATGCTTTGGGGTTAGGCAACCTAAAATCAAATTTCATTTTTAACAATTAGAAGCTGTGTGATCATGGCTAAGTTACTTAAATTCCTAACATCTCTAGTCTTCAAATATTAGAAAGGCAGAAAACAATAATATCTCTACGTCACATATTGTAAGAATTAAATGAGATAATGTCTCTAAAGGGCATGCCACATATTAGATAATCCATTATCTCATGTTTATGACCATTAAAGAATAAAACATCACTTGTTATATGAGTGTTTTTCTTCAAAACAGCATACTTTTTCTTCTAGCTTTTTAATAAACTAGTACTACATTATTTGGAATATCCTCTAGTTCTCTAAAAACAGAAAATTACATTTATTTCTGTTTGCTCTTATGATAGGACAAGGAAATAGGGTAAGCACAACTTTGACAGTTGTTTCATCTTTCATCTGTAAGAATCTGTATGCTGGAGAGGTTGTGGAGAAAAGGGAACCCTCCTGCACTGTTGGTGGGAATGTGGATTGGCACAGCCACTATGTGAGTACAGTATGGAGGTTCCTTAAGAAACTAAAAATAGAGCTACCATGTGATCCAGCAATCCCACTCCTGGGCATATATATCCGGAGAAAAACATGGCTTGAAAGGATACATGCACCCCACTGTTAAATATTCAAAGTTTACAATAGCCAAGACATGGAAGCAACCTAAATGTCCAGCGACAGATGAACGGATAAAGAAGATGTGGTATATGTATTCAATGGAGTATTATTCAGCCATAAGAATGAATGAAATAATGCCATTTGCAGCAACATGGATGGACCTG
The DNA here is from genome assembly GCF_039906515.1 of Pseudorca crassidens. Classification (NCBI taxonomy): domain Eukaryota; kingdom Metazoa; phylum Chordata; class Mammalia; order Artiodactyla; family Delphinidae; genus Pseudorca; species Pseudorca crassidens. The sequence continues at coordinate 37,244,089 of NC_090308.1, forward strand.
AAGATTATCATACTAAGTGAAGTGAGTCAGATAAAGACAAATATTATATGATGTCCCTTATATGCAGAATCTAAAAAAAAAGATACAAATGAACTTACTTACAAAACAAATGGACTCACAGAGAGCAAACTTATGGTTACCTGGGGGAAGGGTGAGGGGGGAGAAATAGACTGGGACTTTGGATTGACATGTACACACTGCTATATTTAAAATAGATAACCCACAAGGACCTACCATACAGCACAGGGAATGCTGCTCAATATTCTGTAATAACCTAAATAGGAAAAGAATTTGAAAAAAATAGATACATGTATATGTATAACTGAATCACTTTGCTGTACACCTGAAACTAACACAGCATTGTTAATCCACTATGATCCAATATAAAATAAAAATTGAAAAAAAAAGAATCTGGCTGTATTCATTCCACACATAATAATTAAGGGGGAAAAGATTTCTTTTTCTGTTGACACAACTTCTCTAAATTCACTAAAGAATTAACTGGACTGCCAATTCTAACAAGACCACCCTGAAACCCCTTCCTCCTAGGCAGTTATCTGAAACCAGTGAAATGCATATTATTGAGACTGACTAGAAATATATTGTGTGATATATTCCTCAGTATTATACTCCAACAGGAATCACAGAGGACACACTCAATTTTGTAAACAGTTGAATCCGTCGCAGCATTCCTCATGCATCCGAAATTCAAATAAAGCACGGTCCCTGCCCTCAAGGAGCTTACACTTACTACATATTAAGTAATGTGGGAAAGTATGCTTTGTAACTCTTAATTTGCATTACAACAATGAAATTCAAATAATGAATATCAATAGTCAGGAAATAATTAACTACCATAGAAACCATACAGACAACCAATTCATCTTTTTCAGGATACACGTTCTCTTCACTTTGCTAAACATTCCCTTCTCCTTTCAGCAGGTTAACATGCTCCAGAGTCCCCCTGGTCTCACTCACAGTGACTCCCCAGTCAGATCATTCCTCATTTCCAGGTGACAAACCCAGGAAAAAAATGATAGTAGAGTCCATCCCTCAGCCAGATTGAGAATGTGCCAACTAATACCCCAGATATCAGACCTCGGCTTAAATGTCAGCTCTGCAGGCGACTTCCCTGATTTTGCCAACCAGAGTAGGTTAGTTCCTTCTGCAGTAAGGCTTCCTTCAGTCTGCAGTTGTCCTGTATGAACTTTGCACAAATAAAATATGTCAGTGATTTAAACACTAGTGTCTAAAGCATAAGGCTATGGCCAATTTATGGGTCAGCATTTCCAGGTGGAGGATTATCAACTCCTTATTTTTTCTGAAATTCAGCCAGGTGGCTGGCATCACCTAATATTACTGCCCACAGCTCTGGTTTAAGGAGACTCACTTGCCAACCGTACACGGCTAACAACTGAGCAATCCGGGTACTTATGAATAAACTTAAACTCCAGCAAATAGAAAAAAAGACAGGTTATTTTTTATCTACTAGATCTAATTTGAAAAATTCTATTGCTTAATATCTAAAAAATACAATTTACATTTATTTCAGCTTGTGTTTAACTATCACTTATAGTCTAGAAGAAAAACTAAACATAACTTCATTGAAACTTCTGTGTTGTCCTTGATCTTGAAGGCTTCTACAATCTCAAGTGTAATTAATTATCAGCAACAAAAACATGCTTTCTTATTTAGTTGTCTTGTCAGGGACTTCATCTATTTTCCGAAATCATATTCAGTTCAAAAAACATTTTTTGAAAGTCTAAATATGAATAAGAAACTGCTCTACTAAGTACTGGGCTAAAAAACCTAATAAAGAAAAAACACATGGCAAATCATTTTAATAACATGAGTGAAATGTTTAAAAAAAAAAAAAAAAAAAAAAGCGGTATCTACAGCCCAGTCTGGAGTTCATTGAAGTATTACTGGGGAAGATGAATACAGAATAAGCCTTAAAAGGTGACTAAGAATTTTTTCATAAGAAGGATTATATGAAATAATATGATCAAAGCTGTAGAACAGTGTGGTGTTTAACTGTAACTGAAAACAATTTAGAATTAGGAGTACCTAAGTGTGAGAAGTCAAGGTCCCAAAACGGGGAGGTGTCTAGAGCCTTTCATGGACTCCTTCATTAAAACATCAAAGCAGCATTGTTTCCAGACGTGTATCCCTTTGAGAGAGAACTTTTCCAATTAGGCCATAGAATAGCCAGATTTCAACAAGCTAAAGAAAAAGAAGGGAATGATTACTCTTTGACAATCCCATTGGTTTGATAATGTTTGGCTGTCCTGTACAGTATTTTGCATAATATCACATTACAGGAAACGCAATGAAAATCCTTAGTTGTAAAATTTCACCTCAGTTCTTGCAATCAAACAGGGTAGCAAGTAGATGCAGCAATTACTTACTCATGTGAAAACTATTATTCACTTCATTAGATCAATGTTTTCTTGTTCCAAGTTTTTCCTACGGTTTTGCTTTCCACTCTTCGCTCCTTGCTCACAGAAGAATAATAATTTGTCTGTTCTTCTTAGGTTAATAAGATATTCTCCCAAATCAGTCACAGCAAAGATATCCCTGTGCCCAGGGATATACCACATATACACTATCACATGCATGTATGGATACAAAGATAAAGCCACTTTAGATTCTGATAGTCAACCATTAGCCCAGCTGTTATAACAGTATATTTAACAGGACCCAGGGGAATGAGTAAGCTTGATGTTTAATGCAAAGCAGCTTGTTGAAAAATATGATCACTTCATATAATGTTACAAAGCAATAAAATGAAAAAGGAGGTCCGGGGAGATATTTAACGTATATTCATAGAGTTTACCTAGTAGGAGGTTGTACACTTACTAAGGTAAGTGGAATACAGTATCAGAAAAACTCTAGGCCTAGTATATCCATCAAAATTATGTAGAACGTGAAATATACATTTGAGTATAACTTGAGTACATGTCATATTAAAATGAGGCTGCAAAGAAGAACAAAATCCACGTTCTGCTTATATGATTCTATTCATGTATACTTTTGAAAGGTGGTATACATAGATTTTTATAATAGCATAATTTACTAGCATTTAATTCAAAATACTTACATGTAAGTCATGTACAAATTTTTTAATGAGAACTCTATGTGGATTCAAAATGCATTATAAGACCGTAGGTCTCTTGCTCAACTGTGACCTGCGTAGGTTTTATTAACAAGTATATGCTTAAAACAAGGAAAACACCCAATATTTACAAAATTAGATTAAATGAACTGATTGTGTCAGTCTGAACATTATCTGAGCAAGTTAAAAAGTTCAAAATCATCTAGCTAACATGTTTTGTTTACCATGACTCAGTTTTTCATGGAACTACTGGGCTGACATGACATCGTTCTTAACTTTCATTAAAAAGAAAGAAAGAAAGAAAAACATCTGATGTGTAGAGTTCTGTAGGTTTTTGGGGTTTTTTTATACCATGATTGTCCTGGGAGTCAATGTGAAGACAGAATATACGGGGAGTAAGAAACGTTAAAGACAATTACTACGCCAATTTTTTTTTTACATCAAACGTTAGCTAAAATGTTCCAGGATTTGGATAAGAAATAAGAGAGGTTTAAAGGACATGTAAGGCTCTGATCCTCAAATAATTTTTAATATATATGAAGACAACAACCTCAAGTAAATGAAAAAACTAGAAAATAAATATCTAGCTCTCTAATAAAGTGTTAAGTGGTAGAACGTTAGTAGAAATAAAAAGTACAGTACTGTAAATATTCACAAGAGGAGAAGGTAAACATTTCTTAAGGCTGTGTCGTTAAATTGTGCCACATGACAAACCTGCACCATGGTTTTAATGAGATGGGCTGAGATCACCTACAGCTCTGTCCAGACAGAGTGAAGCATGAGAAAGACAAAAGCCCAGTTCTATGTATCAAATGACTTGCTTCTCAGTTAAAGTCAGGCCCTTAAAATCACATGAACACCGATTTCTGTATTTCAATTTCTTTCTTTTAGACAAGGAAAATCTCAAGAAAACAGATGATGCTAAAACCAGCCGTTTTCCTTCATGTTCTTTCCTTGTGATATGTTCCGTGAGGTGCCTTATGCAACACAGCAGGAGTGAGGCTGCCGGCGTTCTCATCTTATTAGCTACAGTAGTTTCCTTTACATGGTTTTGCATCTCACTGTTCTTTAGGGTACTTATATACTAAGGGAAATAATATAATCAATATTCCCATTTTATAAATTTTGATAGAAATATGTACATGAAACTTCATTTATTTAAACTCATGTATTAGACAGGTATGCCAAAGAATACGTATTTCTGGCTCTCAGGGAAATAAGGATGCTATCTTCCCCTCACTGTCTACATAAAGGATTACTCTAAAAATATCTTTGAGTATGTTAATAATAATAATAAGCTAACATTTGTTAGAGGCTGATATATACCATGTAAAAAGGTGCAACTTCAGTTGCTTTACCGTATGTCACTTTATTTAACCCTCCTAACAATCCTATGAGATAGAGGTTAAGCATCTTGCTCAAGGTCACAAAGCTCGTGAGCAGTGAATACTGGACATGAACCTAGATAGTGTGCCTTTAGAGCTCTACACTGACAGTATTATATTTGCCCCAACTTTTTTGGCAGCATCATTACAACAATAAGCTGCTTTTCTGAAGCTGAGCACACAGATCAGATTTCTCTCGACCTAGGACAGTACGTGTATTTTTCTAGTCTTCTATCCATCCATGTTTCCACAGCATTTACACCAAATCACCCTTGAATTTGTAGCTTTGAAGGGAGTGGAGTTCCATGGTTTTAAGTAAAATTTTAAAAAATGCCCAGAGGGAATCATGCAGCTAAGATCTGCATAACATTTATAACATTTAAGCAGATGAGAATTAGGGACTGTAAGACTTTAAAATTCATACTGGCAAGAAGCCGAAAGCAGTAAAGATAAAAGAAAACAAAATGATGCAAATGTAAGTGGATTAAAGAGACAGAAAAATCAGTGAGGGGGGGAATCTTTAATCAAGCCAAAGTGCTAAAGACAATAGAGGTTGATGACGCGGAAATAGTTAACAGTTTTACTACTGAGATTAGCCCTATTCAGGTGAGTTTTTTTCAGTTCTAGTTCTTGATAACTCACTCTGGTACACCAAGAATATGTAGACTGGTGGAACTGAGATGAACTCCACATGCAGAAAGAATTTTATTTAAATAGGCTCAAAATGTGAGAGGTAGAAAGGAGTTTAAATATCATCCAACCCGATCAGGAAAAAAGTGAGACCAAAAGAGGTTAATTAAGCTTACTCAAGGTCACTCTAAAGTTGATTAATGTAAGCTTGAATAAGACAGTTACGTAGTAGCAGAATCTATAGTAATGTAATTCTTTTAAAAATCTAACATAGTATTCCATAAAGGGAAGGACCACAGAAAAAAATCTTTTTAATATTGCCCTTAAATCCTTTTGAAAATCAGCAGCAAAGAGATTATAAAAGATGGTAAATTATAATGATCATTAAAATATTTTACAGAAAATTGTTCCTTATTTATTTTCTAACCTCTGATGATCTCTGCATGTTCTCATTATGTCTGGAGATGAAACCAACCACAAAGATGTTCTTCTCAATTTCTCACACCTTAGGCAAGACATAAAAGATAAAATGTGGGCAATCAAAATTTAAAGTTTGTAAATGCTATCTGGATTCCTTTAAAAAGTACTTGGGATGAAAGGGCATATGGCAGGGAGACCTGAAGAACACTCAACTATTTAAAAAGCAAAAGATGATTTTTTTTTTTTTTTTTTTTTTTTTTTTTGCGGTACGCGGGCCTCTCACTGTTGTGACCTCTCCCGTTGCGGAGCACAGGCTCCGGACACGCAGGCTCAGCGGCCATGGCTCACGGGCCCAGCCGCTCCGCAGCATGTGGGATCTTCCCGGACCAGGGCACAAACCCGTGTCCCCTGCATCGGCAGGTGGACTCTCAACCACTGCACCACCAGGGAAGCCCGAAAAGATGATGATTTTAAGATTAACAAAGCACACAGCACTAGGAAAATTAAAATGCAAACATATGAACAGTGTTAGGTGGAAGGGAATAAGATGCCCTGAAGGAGATAGCATGTGAGATCGCTGACTGAAGCAGTAGGTGTAAGGTGAGAAGGAATGGAAGACTTGGCTGTGAGATGGGAAAGAGTAAGGGAGCGAAAGTGTAAAAGACAAAAAAGATGGACTTCAATGTACATGAAAAAGGAAACCACAGAAAATAAGTGACATGATGTAAACATTATTTGTGAGAGGCAGTAACCTAATAGTAAATGGATTACTGAAGTGAGGCTCGAGTACGGGAAAATACTTAGCGGGGGAAACAATGCTTCAGCCAGGCACTCCTTCTGCGAGAGAACAGGTGACTGGCTTACACTAAGTGATTCAGAATTTGATGACATTCTATTCTAAACATTCAGCCAATTTGTCGAAAAAAAATATTTTCAGATTCCCCATGTCTTTGATGGAAAACCAATGTTCAGACACTATATATATACAAACACACACATATATATGTATATGTATATATATATATATATATATATACACGCACACAGATATGTATGTATATATAACTCAGTTTTCCCATTATTTAGATAGGTAGTTCTACTAATATATATATATATATATATTTTTTCAAATCTCATCCCTTTTACTTAAACATTCACATTCTTTAAGATAACCATATGGATGCAAACATATGGATAAACCAGATTTATCCTATTAGGAATATTTGTGCCATCATATCTCACATTTTCCAGATAGGACCTCAAGTGTTTAGGTCCCTGCTTTAATAATCTACCCAATTCACAGCCTTGGGTTACTCACTTGGTCCGGTGGATTATAATGCAGTCTCCATACTTTAATGTAGATACAGCTTCCTTAGACTTCACAATGCTTTGCTTAGGTTCCACTTAAAATGAATTTAGTGTTCATTTCACATCCAATTTGTTTGCCTTTTTACTTTGAGTTTTGGTCACATAAGACCATATCAACAATCATAATAATGTGCTATACTAATTTTCAATTCAAAAGTGTATGTAAAATGTAATAGGCTATCAAATTGTTATGACTCAGATTTAAAGCAGTGTGCAATTGGAAGGACTTAGGAATGTTTACCTGATAATATAATTTGCTTATAGCTTACGTGCCAGGCATAGTCTTATATGCCTTATGTTCATTGTCTCACTTAATTCTTCAAATAACTCTATGAGGTATATATTATTGTTTATATTTTAACAGGTAAATACACTGAATAAGTATTATAGTTCAGTAAGTAAGAGGTGCAGGCAATATGCTGAGTACTTTATAAGTGTCCTGTGACTTAATCTTAACAAAAAAAAACTGAAGTAGGCTGTACCTTTATCCTGGTTTCACTGAGGTGAAGAAAATTAAGTAATTTGCATAGTTAGTAAGTGGCAGGTCCTGGCTCACGGAAGTTAAGTGGCTTTCTGAATACACCATAGAGCTTAGATTTAAAAAGATGCTGATTTGGAAGCTCTGGTCTCAACCACCAGAGCAGTGGTCACTTAATCTGATTCCTGCTTCTTGATGGACAATTTTCAGACCACCTGGGACAAGGCCAAAGCTACATTATTAAGTTACACAAGAGGTGTTATAGCTTCTTATAACTGTTATCCCATTATATGAAAATTATCGCAGTCAGAAAGTTTATGCCCCACCACACACATGCTAATTTTTTGCCGTGAGTATTTACTATCCTGAAGCCATTTTCTTTCAGATTAAAGATCCTCTGACTCCTTCTCTGTGCTCACACCAAAACTTTAACAGCTAAATTTTCTGTTTAGAAGAGCTGAAGGCAAAAGCAAAACTTCTATAAATTTCTGAGAAGATTACTAAAGCAACCTTCTAAGACATGGCACACTTGTAGCTTTTTGCCTATTTGACAACCATTCTGCAAGTATTTACAAAGCATGTATTAAATACTGGTTAGTATATTTTGAATACCAGGGATATAAGTACAGTCTCTGAACTTAAGAAAATCAATATTGAAGTGGGGAAAGAAAGGTGTAAAGGAGTATACATATGTAACTACCTATAATACAGTTTGTAGATGCACAGTAGAACACTGGTTAAGGAGGCCGATTCTGAAAGCGAACTCTCGTGTTTGAATAATGACGCAGCCACTTTTAAGAGCTGAGTAAAACTGGAAAACTTAGACCAACTTTTGTGTAATTCAGATTTCTCATGCATAAAAAGGAGATAAGAGTGTTAACTTCGTAAGGTGATACTGAGAATTAGGCAAAATAACTCTAGTGGCTGACAGTTAGTACATAGCTAATATGTTTTATTTATGATCATGGAATGTGCTAAATGTGTGTGAATAAAGTCATACGGGAACCCAGATAAATGGCCACTCTCTTTTTTCTAGGGGAGAAAAGCAGGCAGCTGGTATTAGGGAATTCTTTGTAGAGTTCTTCTTGATCGTCCTGTGCCTTGATTTGGGTGTATGGAGAAGGAAGCAGGAATATATTCTAGAGAGAGGGAACCACCTAAACAAGAACATAGAGAAAGAGAAATGTATGACCTACTGGTGAACTAGTAGTGCTTCAATATAGTGGAACATGGGGTCTGGGTTAAAATGGCAGGGTTAAAACGGTAACTGTAATGAAAAGAGCTAAGAACAGATTATAAAGACACAGAACAAACTAAAAGCAAGAGAGATCAATGTCTGCCAGCAGGGACCCTCGAATGTTGACTGAGTTAAGAGATGCTAAACAACTCGATGGGGCAGACTACAACTCTCAGGTCCACTCCCAGTACCAGCACTAATTTGCTAGGTGGAACGGTGGCTTATTCAGATTAAGCGCTCAGTAAACGCCTTTTGAGTAGAAGTGATGAATAAAGGAAGATAAGACAACCGTCAAATGATCTAACTTGTTACGTAGCTCCCCCTGAATACTTTCCGTAAGTGACAACTGAGTGATAACACCCTACCTTTATTTGATTTTGTCACTAACTTAACAATTGTACAATAAGTACGTAAGTTAATAATTTCATTAGCTCAACACAGAGTATGTCATGGGCATTTTAAAAAACACTCTCCATTTCAAATGGGAGTTTACACATTTCTTATGAAAGCTTATCAATCACATCTTTCATTTCTACTTATCGAACCAAATAGTTAAACAACCTATATTTCTGCTAAAATTCGGCATAAAAAGTACACCATTAATTTTATGATAAAAATTACTTGAAATTAATTCTGTCCCTCTGTATTAGCATTGGGAATCAGTGGTGACTTCAAGGTAATTCATATCATTATAGATAGCCCATTTCGAAGAAGCAGGCTACAACTACGCACCACATTTAATTTAATCAAGCATAGTGCACGTTACCAGTTAACTTGAGAGTAACTAACCTGAGTGCCAAAAGAAATTGGTCCTGAAATAGATTATATGTATCAATGAAGTCAATGGTGATTGACTTTGTTTTATACTCAGTGAAAATTATTATATCATAGATAACTCCAACCATTTTCACCATCATTTTACATTTCTTGAGGAAGTAGAGAATATTTTTCAAGAGATTAAAGTCCTGTATTTGCAAAAGTCCTACAGGTAATATCTGTAGCAACATTTCCCACCATTACACTAAAATGAAGTCATGTGAAAATGAAGTTTTCTAATGCTAAGGAGCAAAATAGACAAATAATGTAATTAGATAAGTATTTGTAAATTTTATCAACTAAAGAATATTATGCATGTGAGTTCAGAAGGTTTTAGCATTGGAATCTTACTATATGCTTTTGCTAAACACAAATAAATGGTAATAAATAATGTAAGTCAACTCACTATCGCATCAGCCAATCAACACATCAATATCGTTTTCTCCGTATGGATTCTGCTTAAATCATTAAATCGAGTGTGTATTTCCTGAATTTCTGTTTTGATCAGCTTCCTTTATTTGCTACAGAAAACAATGGTACTGAAGATGACTGTATTGAGCAGGTGCGTTAAATCATTTTTTTAGGAACAGTAAAAAGCTTTTTAGTTACCAAACTGGTAGCAGGTGAGTTAACAAGTGACTAGACTGATAAATATAATTCTAAGATCATTGTCAATTTTCCATTTCCTTAAGTTGAGCTACTTGTCAATGTTTCGAATTGCTATCTGTAGCAGAGACATCTGAAAGACTGTCTTCTGCAAATAACTGAATTTATTTCTCTGCAGGACACATTTTTGTGCCATACAGACCTCCGGCAACTTTATGTTACTCGCCTGCTTTGCCGTAACTGCTCTTAAGGATGTGTGACTCTAATGTTTACTGCTTACTCTGAAAGAAATCGGAAAGAAAAACTTAGACTGCACATAATAATAAGCACTCTAATAATTGCAGTAAATACTTAAGCTGCACAGTTTTGGATTCCACTGGGATATGAGAATTAAGTGGGTTCCACTGTAATAAAATCTTCAAAGAGTATTAACTAACATTCTCAGCTGTGTATGATCTCAGAGTATAGCTAAAACATTTTCCCCCAAAGGAAGTTATATGCCAACTATTCCTGTCTACTGCTACTAATAAGGTATGCTAATTTGGTTAAAATACTCGAGGTAAATACAGCATACTGATTTTTATGTGGAGCTCTTTCACTACTATTACAGAAGCAGTTGTGTTTCTTTCTTTTTTTAATACATTATTTTTTAGAGCAGTTTTAGATTCACAGCCAAACTGAACTGAAAATACAGAGTTCCCATATCTTCCCTGCTCCCACACACCCACACCTCCCCCATTATCAACATCCCCAGCCACAGTGGTACACTTGTTACAATCACTGAACCCACACTGATAAATTATACATCATTATCACCCAAAGTCTATGGTTTACATTAGGGTTCACTCTTGGTGCTGGACATTCTATCCATTTGGACAAACGTATAATGTCATGTCTCCACCACTATAGTATCACACAGAATAGTTTCACCGCCCTGAAAATCCTCTGTGCTCTGCCTGTTCATCCCTCCCTTCCCCCAACCCCTGGTAACTACTGATCTTTTTACTGTCTCCATGGTTTTGCCATTTTCAGAAATGTCATACAGTTCACAGTATTTCTGATAGGCTTCTTTCACTTAGTAATATACATTTAAGGTTTCTTCCTGTCTTTTCATGGCTTGATAGCTCATTTCTATTAACACTGAATAATAAATTATCTGGAGGTACCACAGTTTATTTATCAATTCACCTACTGAAACACATCTTGGTTGCTTCCAAGTTTTGACAATTATGAATAAACCTGCTATAAACATCCATGTGCAGTTTTCTGTGTGTACACACATTTTCAACTTCTTTGGGTAAATACCAAGGGGCACAACTGCTGGATCTTATTGATTCAAGTATATTTAGCTTTGTAAGAAACTGACAAATTGTCTTCCAAAGTTGTTATGCCATTTTGCGTTCACGGAAGCAATGAATTAGAGTTCCTGTTGTTCCACATCCCAAACAGCATTTGGTGGTGTCAGAGGTCCACATTTTGGGCATTCTAATAGAAGTGTAGCTGTACTTCGCTGTTGTTTTAATTTGCATTTCCCTGATGACATATGATGTGGAGCATCTTGCATGTGCTTATTTACCAAGAGTATACTCTTCTTTAGTGAAATGTCTGTTAAGACCTTTGGCCGTTTTTTTTTATCAAGGTTTTCATTTCATTGTTGAGTTTTAAGAGTTCTTCTTATATGCTGGATAACAGTACTTCATCAGGCAGGTTTTTTACAAATATTTTCTCCCAGTCTGTAGCCTGTCTTATTTTGTCCATAGTATCTTTCACAAAGCAAAAGTTTAAAAAAAAAATTTTAACTTTAATCATGTCCTGCTTCTCAATAATTTTTTCATGGATCTTACTTTAGATATTGTTTCTAAAAAGTTAACTATTCCAAGGTCTAGATTTCCTCTTATGTTATCTTCTAGGAGTTTAATAGTTTTATATGATACATTTGAGTCTGTGATCTATTTTAGGTTACTTTTTGTGGAGAGTGTAAGGTCTGTATCTAGATTCACTTGTTTTGAATGTGATGTCCTGTTGTTCCATTTGTTAAAAAAAAAAAAAAAAATCGGGCTTCCCTGGTTGCACAGTGGTTGAGAGTCCGACTGCTAATGCAGAGGACACGGGTTCGTGCCCCGGTCTGGGAGGATCCCACATGCCGCGGAGCAGCTGGGCCCGTGAGCCACGGCCGCTGAGCCTGCGCATCCGGAGCCTGTGCTCTGCAACGGGAGAGGCCACAACAGTGAGAGGCCCGCGTACGGCAAAAAAAAAAAAAAACATCTTTTCCCAATTGAGCTGCCTTTGCTCCCTTATTAAAGACCAGTTACTGTATTTATGTGGGTCTATTTTGGGGCTGTCTCTTATGTTCTATTGATCTATTTCTCTATTCTTTCACTAATATCTTGCTGTCATGGTTACTATAGCTCTAATGTAATCTTAAAGTAACTATCAGTCCTCTGACTTTGTTCTCTTTCAATCTTATGTTGACTATCCTGGGTCTTTTGTCTTTCTATATAAACTTTAAAAGCAGTTTGTTGATGTTCAAAAAATTACTTGCTGGGTTTTTATAGAGATTACATTGAATCTATAAATCAGATTTGGAAGAAATCATTTTTTGACAATATTGAGTCTTTCTAGCCATGAACATTCAATATTTCTCCATTTATTTGGTTCTTTGATTTATTTCAGTTTTATATAGTTTTCCTCACATAGATGTACATATTGTTAGATTTACACCTAAATATTTCACTTTGAGGGGTACAAAGGTAAATGGTATTGTGTTTTTAATTTCAAATTCTATTTGTTCATCGTTGGTGTATAGGCTTGTATATTAACCTTATATCCTGCAACCTTGTTATAGTTGCTTATTAGTTCTAGGAGGTTTTCTTTTTGTCATTTCTTTCAGATTTTCTATATAGACAATCCTGTCATCTGCAAACAAAGACAGTTTTATTTCTTCCTTCCCAGTCTGTACACTTTTTGTTTCCCTTATCTCATTTCGTTAGATAGAATTTCCAGTAAGATGCTGAGAAAAGATGAGAGGGGGGCATCTTGGTCTTGTTCCGAATTTATAACATCAAGTACGATGTTAGCTGTAGGATTTTGTAGATGTTCTTTATCAAGCTGAGGAAGTTCCCCTCTATTCCAGCTTTGCTGAGAGTTTTTAATCATGAATGGGTGTTGGATCTGTTAAATGCTTTTACTGCATCTATTGATATGATCATGTGTTTCTTCTTTAGCCTGTTAATTTGATGGATTACTTTAACTGATTTTCAAATGTTGAAGCATTTTGCATATCTGGGATAAATCCTACTTGGTCGTGGTATGTAATTCTTTGCACATTGTAGGATTTGATTTCCTAATATTTTGTTGAGGATTTTCACATCTACGTTCATGAAAGATATCGGTCTATAGTTTCCTTATAGTGTCTTTGGTTTTGGTAGGAGAGTGATGCTGGCCTCATATTATGAATTTGGAAGTATTGTCTCTGCTTCTGTCTTCTGAAAGAGACTGTAGAAAATCGGTTTACTATCTTCCTTAAATGTTTGGTAGAATTCATCAGTGAACCCATCTGGCCCTGATGCTTTCTGTTTTGAAAGGACAATTATTGATTATTGACTCAATTTCTCTTATAGACATAGGCCCATTCAGGTTTTCTATTTTCTCTTTGTGTGAGTTTTGGCAAATTGTGTCTTTAAGGAATTGGTCCATTTCATCTATGTTATCAAATTTGTGGGTATAGAGTTGTTCACAGTATTCCTTCATTATGCTTTTAATGTCCATGAGATCTGTACTGATGTCCAGCAAATGTATTTTATCTATATACTTTGGGTTTACTTTAAAAAGCTTAATCTGTGCTACACACACTTAGTAATAGTTGTCAACAAAAGGCAAACAAGGAAAATGTCTATAATATCCATGTGAAGCAAAACAAAAAGAACAAATATTTATACCAAAACAGCATACAGCTTACAGTATACTTTGAAGTTATTTAGCTCTATTCAGCTCCTTACTGTCATGTCTAATACCACTGATTTCTCCAGAAAATCAGGGAGCAGCCCATGAATATAGATCCAAAAATATCATCTGAAATTAATATAGTCTATTTTTCCAATTGACTCCACATATTTCAAATGCAGAAGTCCAGTCATTATCATCATGAAAGTTTTATATGAGCTGGGTTCTAGAAAGGGGTAAGGCAACACTTGGAACAGATGTGAAAATACCTATGATAATAAGTAATTTAAAATCGATTGGGTCTTTTGAGCATGAAATATTTCTTTAAATCTGAAGTGGTGATTAGATCAATGTAATACCATTGACCTATAATAATGAAAATCCTTATCCTATTTGCAAACTGAGGGATTTGAAATTTTACCCTTAAAAAACAAGGACACTGTCAGTGTTTAGTATGAAAGCAGACTACCCAGAAGGAAAAATATGATGTCTTTAGTTTTGTACTTGCATCCAGAAAAAAATTAATTGGAAGATACAGATTAATTGGAAGAGGGAAAATAACTGTTTCCCTCCATAAAAGTAAATACAGATTGGCTAAATCTTTATAACCCCTTATTCACGAATAAAATGTATTAAGCATTCATGCTAGACACACTTTATGGAGCTCTTGAGGTACAAGATCTCCAGGAGGGCAGGTATCCTTGTTTATTCACTAAAGCCTCACATGCACCTAAGTAGTGCCTGACTTTAGTATTTGCCTCTCAATATGTAATCCTCTTAAAACCATATAAAGTACATATCACTATTCCTACTTTACAAGTAAAGAACAGAGGTCAACAAAGTGAACCACACGCCAAGGATACAAAGCCAGACGTGGGAAGATGTGAGACTGGAGTCTAAGTCTGCATCTGACAGATGCAAAAGGCCACCCATTGCCTATTCTTCAAACTTGCCTACTCCTCCAGCCAGTTCTGCAATAGAGATGTACTCTGAAAGTATGCATAGTGTGTATATCATTTGATACAGTGATTTTTTAACTTGTCATTTGATGCTTTTATCATCTTTATTGGAGTATAATTGCTTTACGATGGTGTGTTAGTTTCTGCTTTATAACCAAGTGAATCAGCTATACATATACATATGTTCCCATACCTCCTCCCTCTTGTGTCTCCCTCCCTCCCACCCTCCCTATCCCACCCCTCTAGGTGGTCACAAAGCACCGAGCTAATCTCCCTGTGCTATGCGGCTGCTTCCCACTAGCTATTGGTTTTACATTTGGTAGTGTATATACGTCCATGCCACTCTCTCACTTTGTCCCAGCTTACCCTTCCCCCTCCCCATGTCCTCAAGTCCATTCTCTAGTAGGTCTGCGTCTTTATTCCTGTCCTGCCCCTAGGTTCTTCATGACCATTTTTTTTTTTTTAGATTCCATATATATGTTAGCATATGGTATTTCTTTTTCTCTTTCTGACTTACTTCACTCTGTATGACAGACTCTAGGTCCATCCACCTCACAACAAATAACTCAATTTCATTTCTTTTTATGGCTGAGTAATATTCCACTGTATATATGTGCCACATCTTCTTTATCCATTCATCTGTCGATGGACACTTAGGTTGCACTTTTGTTAAATGCCAAATTCAGGATTATTTCATTCCACCTTAGCTTAAATTATAGTTCTCAAAGTTCTCTCAGAAATAAACCACTGGGAAATGTATGGATTTTAAATTCAGTAGTTGCATTAAAAATCCCCATTGATACATAAATGTGATTTCCAGCTGATGAACATAAAATAATTTACTGAACTGTAATCCTAATCTTATTTTTTTAAAAAGCCTTTTCCTGAGGTTGCTTTCACATCATTGAGAATGACCCTGTGTCAGATTTTTCACTGCAAAATATACTATTTACAGCATTTCTAATTCACTTATAAAAATGCATGCAGAAAATTGACATGTAAGATCCTGGTGTGAGCCTCCTTTTAACAACTTTTAAACTCTTTGAGCAAATACCATCATAGCACTTACCTGCTGTGCACTGCTTTTTGGTGGAAAGTGCTCTTTGGGTTTCTCAGCAAGATTAGCAAAATTTTAAGCATATTTTTTCTTTTATTTTTCTATGAAGACTGGAGAAGATCCTTGTAAATCTTGCTACATTCTCTTCAAGTAAGCTTTCTTTTGACCCAAAAATATTCTTGTTGATGACAGTACAATTACTTTGACTTTAGTTCTAGACATGCCAATGTGTATGTGTTTTGATCTCTGAGCCTTGATGTCTATAAGTAAGTGGATAGGGAGCATTCTCTCCTCCTTTTCTCATAGAATCTCATGAAGGAGATGAGCTAGCACATGTGAAAGCACTCTGGAAACTACCAGGCTCTGTAGAAATATAATACTATCTGCAAAAGTTGTGCAAGAGAATATGCAATCTTGTTCTGAGATATGAGAAACATGATATCCAAAACTGAGGGCATTTAATTCTTCCATATGCTCCAATATATTCCATATCCTTTTTCCTCTCTCATATAGGACATACCCACTACACTACTCAAGCTAGAAACCTGAGATCACCTAAACCCACTGCATCTACTTCACTCCAGATATAACTATTCTAAGCAGCTAGCATGTTTCTATTCTATCTTTACAGTCACCACTTTAATCCTTGCCCTCCTCATTTTTCCTGCAAATGACTATAATAATCTACCTACTGGGATCCTTGCCATGATAGCCAAAATAACTTTCCTAAATGGAAAATCTAATCTTGTCACTTAATTGCTTAAGTGACACTTAATTACTAAATTGCTTGTCACTTAAAACCTTCAGTTGGTCCCTGCTGCTCTCAGGATCATGTTCAAAATCTTTGTTTTCTAAGGTCATTTTGTATCTGGCCCCTCCTTAGTGCCCTGCTTTTCACACTAGGATACAGCCATGCTGGAATCTGCAATTCTGTGAAAACAAGCTCCCAATAACTCTGGGGCCTTTAAAAATGCCATTAAACTCATGTCAATTGGAAAGTCCTAATTGTTGTCACAGTCTCCCTTAAATTTAAGGACTATTACCACAGTTAAGAAAGGATTTGTGCCTTTCTTGTAAATATTCTCATTGTAGAGACCTGGTCCATTGCTACAGATAATTGAGAATTGGTCCCAACTTGAATGTGGCATTCAAGAAGGAAAGAGTCAAAGACATTGATAAACATTAACAGATTGATTTTAAATCTGTCCATATTAATATCAATTAAAGGGTACGTACTAATGAAAGAACCATTGCTAAATATAAATTTTATGTCATGAAAATTTAGGAAAATATGGGATATAGAGAAAAATAAAACAGCCATTATCATCTTCCACCAAAATATATACATATATATTTACAAGTATAGTATTACTGATATTTTTATGTTTAGAAGGTAATGATGAAAATGATAACAATAAAAGATTAGTTAATACTTATTGAGTATAACTGTGTGCCAAGCACTCTACTAGGTATTTTGCATGGATTTAGTTAATATCATATGTAATATATGATATATATATATATCATATAGCACTTTTTGGATACAGGGGCTCATCAAGAAGGTATATGTTCCAGTATGAATTTATTAGGAATCAAAAAGCAGTCTAACTTTCTTCCAAATATATTTTTTTCACATTCAGAAATCTTTTCTTTCATATATATGAAATAGTTAATACATACAAAAGGCATGAGTTAGTTATTATAATAAATGAAAAATAATAATCTTAAATAATTTTACTTGCGTAAATAACTACTTGTTAATATGGACTGTATAAGTTGTAGATACGGGGTATGTGGGTGTGTGTGTGTAAATTTTTCAATTCAACAAAATTAGATTGATTTCTATCTTGTTACGATCCTATTCAGATACAAATAACATATAGAAAATCTAATAGATAGGCTGGCTTATAAGAAGAATTCATGTAAGATTTGGATTCTAAAAACTCATGACACTGGCTCCCTAAACTTGGAAGAATTCTCATGATATATTTTTTTTTAATATTGGCCATTTGCTAAGAGCAAATATTTGGAGCAGGTATATAACTTGTTTTATTTTTCTAAATGTTTTAAATTCTAATAAAATAGCTTTTTATCCAAATTTTTGTTTCTCAACAAATGCATAGTAAAAGGAGTCCATAAGGGAAAAACAAAACAAACAAGCAAAACCTCACAGAGTTATCAATTTAAATTGTACACAAATACACATTAGGAACCAATTATATCCTTTATGTAAATTTATCAGATGAAATAGGACGTATCTACATTTTTATGATTCTGAAATTAAATTGTACACTTGCATCAATAGCTTGTAATGTTAAGTAACTGGGAAAAAAAGGATCTAGTAAATATCTCATATGATAATGTTTTGATTTTCATTGACATTAAGCATAGGAATAGAGTGGAGAGACCACTAATGTCAGAGTTTGAGAATTAATGCTTCATTCAGATCCAGTCCTTGCCACTAATTCAAAGTCCAAAATCCAGCCCAGGTTTCCCTTTCTCTCTCTCTCACCACTCAAGGCCTGATTTCTAAGGCTGGATTATTTGCCTCTTTCTCCAAGTTCCTAAAACTCCTTTTCCATACCCTTAATCACACTTGACAATAGTGCTATTTCTCTCCCGTGAGGTCAGGGGCTGGATCATATCTACCTGTGTGATCTATTTGCCTAGCTGCAATCCTCATACAGCTAATCAACAAGAAAGAGGTCAGATTTTTGATTTAATGATAACTTAGTATTTAACACAAAAATAATTGTATTTGATCCAACTAGCATTGTCATCCAACAAAAAATCATCCAATATTTTCAGATCTTATTTTTTTCATCTTACAACAGCACACGTTTTAATTGGATTTTCTAAAGTAAATTATGATCCTATGGTTTCACATTGCAAATTGGCCTTGAGGAGTCAAAATTTTGATTCTCAGCATTCAATAACCATCATAGTATATTTAAATATTTACTCTATGACTATACTAGAAAATTCAACTCAAGTTTACTAAAATATCGCATATTTTACTAAAAGTAATAAGTATTTTTCTCCTTCCCTTAAGTTCCTTTTGCAAATGTATCTGCAAAAGAAAACAGATTTATGAATAATTACCAAATTCTATACGTAAGGACTATATTTAGACACGCTAAAGATAACAGCATTCAATTCTAGTAGAAAGCAGAAACAGAATGTGTTATATAAAAGCAAATCAAATCTTATATAAAACCTAAATAAATGAAATATGAACATTTTAGTAAACTAGTATATCAAAATGTCTTGTCTGATTCCACCAATCACACATAAAATTGATTTCATTACTATACAGAAACATCATATCTTATATTTTTGGGAGTTATGTTGGTAAATAAAATAAGTTCCTCAGTCATCAAGAGCTCCTTGGCAGATAAAAATCTTTGAAATAGAGGTACCAAGTAAAATTGACACACAGGAACATCAATATGCAATACAAATCTTTTGAAATCAGACTAAATAACTTTTGAGACTAGAAAATTTTATTTTACCTATACTATGATATGCCAATGAATAAATAAATCCTTGAAACCAACTGCCCTGCAATCCAGTTTTAATACTATGGTGGTATTTACACTGATGTAGGCAAGTTAATTTATGATAAAAAAAATTTAGTCTACAAGGCCTCCTGATTTTTCTGAAGTTTCTGGCAATATATCTCACAATATGGTATTAGAAAAAATGTTAAGAATTTATATTCCCGGAATGTTTATTTCAAAAAGAAAATTCTCATTTATACAAATACAGGTAAGAAGAGAAAGCAGATAAAAGGTGTGCTATAATGAGCTAGGAAAAATGTTTTTGCTAGTAGTTGTCTGGGTGCTCCTGTGCAAAGCTAGATTTAATCAAGGGCCATTAAGTAAAAGTGCTAATTATCTTCAGTTTATTTTCTTCCTCTTCCTCTCTTTTCTTATTGAGGAATTTAGTTGTTATAATCATTTTTGGTACAATATAAATTCAAGGAAAGTAATTTTATAGCTGTTGCAAGATTATAACAATCATCATCTACAGCCTATCTGCATATAGTACATAAACTGGAAATTGACAAAACAAATACTTAAGATACGCAAGAAGAATTTAGTAAAATGTAAAAAGTGATATTCAATTTCATTTAAAAAATCACTGACCATCAGAATCATTTAAGTATAAACATAGTGGAAGTGAGACTCAAATTTTTAAAAAATATCACTGACCATGAGAAATGTCTAAATAAAATAATAGTGAATAGTGTAACGTTGAGTGGATTTAGATCGATAGATCTAGAAGAAATTGCAAGAGACACACTACCCATTTCTAAACTTCTAGGAACAAGACAGCCTTTCATGAAAGGTCTTGAAGAATTTAGCAAATACCTGCGGCAAATCTTATAGTATCTGCAATGTGCAGATGTAGAATTCCAAGGAGAGACGGGAAAATACGTCAGCCTAGGTTGACTCAGATAAGATGCCCAGAGCCCTGACTCCTCAGAAGACTGTTGAGCCCACCTCCTGGCCCAGCTTCTCTTTCAGGCAGGTTCCCTGTGGGCGTTAATCTCTATTTCACACTTCTTTAATGCTTTGATGCCCAAGCTTCCTTTCCCCTCTAGGTCTGTAATCTCATCCCTTCGGCCATTTCTGAGGACAAAATAGTGTGTGTGTGTGTGTGTGTGTGTGTGTGTGTGTGTGTGCGCGTGCGTGCGCACGCGCGCGTGTGCGCACAAGTGCTTTCCACCTGAATATTACTTATTTCCTCTCTGTCCACTGCCTTTAATTTTGCCTTGAGTATTTTCTTCTCTCAGTGACAGGAGAAAGGCAGGTTTCCTGTGTCTCAGGAGGCTGTCACTTTACGGTAAATTATGCTTTTATTAATATTTCCCATTGCTATAGGCTTAGCAAAATAAATGGCATGCCCAGAACAAGAAGTTTTAAACTGACAGAGCCTGTTATTTATTTATATGCCAACTTAGTGGAATTGCTAAGCAGAAAAAAAATGGGGATGGTTACAAGTCAGTAAGCCATATCTTGCTTCAGCTATATGAAAAATTAGAACGCAATTTTTTCAAGTGATCACTTTATTAACTAAGGTTATAAATACTTTGAAAATTAAAATGTATGCCTCCTTCCCTCTCTCTCTCTCACACACACACACACAGAAGATGAACAAAATAAACTCTAACTTATATTTTCACATAGAAGACAGAATAGAATTCTAAATTAAAAAAAATTTCCTAGTGATGTTTACTTCATACTGAAGAGTCTTTCACCAGCTCCACTAAGTTTTGTCAATACTGACTAATTTGAAGTTCAACCATTTTGATTACCCCCCACTGCTAATTCGTGGTAAAGACAAGTAATGAGGAATTAACACATAGTAAGAGGAAGAAGGAAAATAATCCAGGATACACTGTTGTTAAAAATGACAACGCAAATAACTTCAACATTTTCACTAATTTAAGAAGTGATTTTTAAAAATACATGATTAAATAATTATATTAGGAACACAAGATTTAAACCTATAATCTCCATTTTACTTGGTTTCATTGCACACACACACAGGCATATACCACGTAGTCATCTTTGGTTTGTTCACTTAATGTGTCATAGTTAAAATAAATACACTATTTTCGAAACTGGTGAAAACACTTAACATCATGGGAATTAAAAAAAAAAACACTAAGAGAACTTCTTTAGACTAGATCACGAAGCTCTTCAATTTGCTGTTCCTTGCAGATAATTCTAGGATTTGGTTAAGTGCCTAGTGTTACATTGTCTGTGTTCAAACCTGGTTTTGCCATTTATTAGCTGTGTGATCTTGATCAAATTACTTAACCTCTCTGTACTGCAATTTCCTCATCTGTAAAATGGGCTCAATAATAGCATCTATTCAATGAGTCAATATTTGTAAAGGGTTAACAATAGTTCCTGGCAGGTAGTTGACATTTTAATAAGTACTTGTTGATTTAAAAATAGATTTAACTTCCACTACTGCAGAGTGAATTCTTAAGAGATCATTTTCATCTAGGCCAAGTCATGATCAAAAGCAGTAAGTGTAAAAATCTAATAATGCAAAGAATAGTCCATTCATGCAGAAAAATCATACTAAAATGGTTAGCTTTCTATGGGAATACGTGGTTGCTTCACATCTTCAAGGTCGACCCGACAGCCCCTTTTAAAAAGTTAACAAACTATATTCTATTCCCACGATACATATCCTAAATGAAAATGGAATTAAGAGGATTGGGCAAAAATGGAATTAGTGGTCATATACAGTAAAATGCAAAATAAAAGAAATATTAGCCTCAATGCTAAGGTATTTTCCATAATTAAATTCACTTTTTCATAATAAAATATAACTGAATTATGAATTTTTTAATTTGGCATGTGATGTTCATTGCACTAGCAATGAGAAAATCAAACTCTGTAATTTTACTTCATTTAGCTCCTGCATTGATGAGTTGTTTTAAACCCAGGAATCAGTCATTTTAAAAGGCCACAGAGAAGATCCAGTAGATGTCTTGTGGATCATCCAGCCTGAGTCACAACTGAACCTCTCACCCCCTTCCTGTGAAACTGCTCATTCGGAGCTTATCCACGTTTCTCTCAAGCCTCTTATATGGTTTCTGATCCAACAGCAGCGTATAAGCAGCAATATAGGAGCAGAATAAGAAGATGGATACAAAGACCCGGACAAAAGTAAAATGCATGTGTGAAAGAAAAATCACAGAAAAGATTTAAAGATTCAAAACACCACTGGATCTGCGTGGGCGTGCAGGTATGCTTGTGCTCACACACAGGTTGTCCTCATGTATTCTAGCAACACAGGAGGCTCCTGACTGTGTCACAGCCGGAAACGGAAACTGATGCTCAAAATGGTGGCTCTGAGTTATCAAGAAAGGTTTAAGAGGTCTCAAGTATACTCCATTTAACAAGGCAGATGACAAATTAACTGTTAATTTAGTACTTACTAAGTGCCTTGTGTGGTTAAGTGCTTTATAGACATTCAATTAGTAAATAATTACCAGGTGCCCAATAAGCACATCCTCACTGAATCTTTGCATGGCCATATCAGAGATAGGGTTTATGATCGCCCATTTATGAAGAAGCTAACTAAAGGAGAGAGGGTGCAAAGCCTGTGTGACATCGCAAAGCTGCTAGACAGTAGAGCCGAGTAGGAGGGTGAATCCAGATCTCCGTACTCCAGATTTACCCTTACATTTACAGAGATTTCAAAGGTTAAGCCTAAACGCAGAAGGCTCGCTTTTTTGGACTACCATCTCCCATGTAAGAACAACTCCACATTAGCAAGGTCTTAATGTACTTAAGAAATGTTTGTAAAGAAAAAAAATCTGTTATTTCCATATTATAAACATCAACTGTATTAAATGATCCATTTTTCACCTTCACATGTTCTGTCCAAAGCATATACTACACAGATAGCAGCATAGAGTAGATTTACTTATTTACCTTCCTTCACCTCCCCTTGACCTTCTCTTTGGTTTAGTAATCTGTTCATAAACAGCCTAGCAAGACAGAGACCTTCAATCCAGTAATTATGCCACCAGAAAAAAAGCCTTTGAAACAAACACAAATGAAAAGGGCCCTCAGGAATGTCAATCGCCTCAACTCTCTTTTCCGTTCCTCTCCAGGCAAGCAGCTATCACCCCAGCACCCCCTTTATTGAGGCACGGCTTCCAGCTCAGATGCTTGACATCCGTCGCGATTTTTTTTTTAACACCCCTCCTCCTGGGAAACTTTCTTGTTGCTGCTGCTGAATCCCCATCCTCCTATCATCTCCTCCAGTTATAAATTATTTCAGAATGAACTATTTCTAACTGAAACTATGAACACTAGATTCGAGAAATCTGCTTTCAATCCTAATGTTTGCTGGCAGGAAATTCTGGGAGTTAGAGATACCACCACTTGCAAACGCATGCACGGCAGCTTTCTTGTCAATCCCTCACAGAGTCTGCCTGTGGGACATCTGATAAATAGATAGTCTCTCTTCCCACCTCTATCTTTTGCATATATGAATGAATAGAGACACACACAAGTATGTGTATATACTCCATATGCCAACGGTGGCAGCTTCAAAGTATCATACTTAAGTTTTATAGGAGCAATGCCTGACATATTTGAGTCACTGAATTCTCAGTAGGACTGCTTGAGTTATAGCAGATCTTGAAATGTGTCTTAAAATGAAGACAACAAAGTTAATAATGCCTATTTTAGTAACAGGCTTCAGAGCTTTCTGAAAATCTAATAAAATTAATCTAACTCTGATTAATGTCAATTAAGATATGCTTACATGCTCAGACATGAAAAATAATGTTACCAAAAAAGAGAAAAACATCGAGCAGCTTCCTTTTCATGGCATATTTAGTTGCAAGAATATCTACCCAAGCTTTTCATTAGCAAGTCTATATGGGTCATAACTCCCCTGTGACTCTGTTAGGTTTTTCTTCTAGTTGATTATTTGCTGCTAAGGAAGACTGCCTAGAGGTTTTCCAAAAGGTTTAGAGCCTCGAGGACAGAAGTTAGCAGAAATTACCACAGCACTATTAATCCTGCTGTTTAACACACGTCTCAGTTTAACCCAAATATTTCAATTAATAACCAGTGGAGGACTAATTGCAGTGTTATGGTCAATATTAGTGAGCAACTACATCATTCAACAAGTACTGATATAAAAAGCTGCTATATACCAGGTATAGTGCTAGGCATGGGAGTACAAAAGGAGAGAATAAACAGGCATTGCTCTCAAGAAGCTCAAAACTCATGAGGCATCGAGGGAAGGGACCGCGTAACTGCAATACTCTATGCAAAGGGCTATGCTAAGGAGAGGACAGTTCCCTATGGGCTCACAGTGAAAGGCACAGTAAATCAGAAACACGGGGCCCACAGACTTCCAGGAGGATGTAACATCTAAGTTGAAAGCTTAAAGAGGAATAAGAGTTTGGTGAAGAAAGGGGCAAGAGTGATTCAGGATGAGACACTAGCACATGCAAAGGCCACGGCTGAGCAAGAACTCAGTAAGTCTAGGTACTGAAGTGTCTCAATACAGCTGGAACCAGAGAAGCACTTACCATTGAAGATACTGAAGCTTCAGGTTGAAGGGCTCCTCACTTGCACCAGCCCTTCCCAAGGCCCTAGAAGGAGCCCTAGCAATGGGTTCAAATGTTTTATGTGTTCAGGAAAGAGTTAACCTAGCAGGCCTGACACTCCTCCCTCGGAAACACCTGCCTGCAAGGCTGGCTTTTGGCTGGCATCTGGGAACTTAGATTTCAGGAGGGTTCCCGCCATCCCATAAATAAGAGTAGCTCACTGCACCTAAATTGCTTGTAGAAAGAAAATGGTTTACGCTGAACACTTGCTTTCCTTCTGCAAGTTAGGAATTTGGGTACATGCTAGGCAGAGGATGCCTACATGACCAGCTACCAATAGAAAGCCTGGGCACTGAGTCCCTAAGGAGCTTTCCTGGTGGACAACATTTCCCACTTGTCACAATCCATCCCTTGAAGAATTAAGCATGTCCTATGTGACTCCACTGGGAGAGAACTCTTGCAAGTTTGCACCTGGTTTCCCCCGGACTTTGCCCCATGAACCTTTTCCTTTCTTGGCTTTTGCCTTGGATCCTTTCACCATAATAAACCGCAGCCACGAAGCTCTGAGGACAATTAAATGCTGAGTCCTATGAGTCCTTCTAGCGTATCATCAAACCCGGCAGTTCTTGGAGACCCCCAATATGTTTTATAAAATGGTCAAAGGTAAAATGGATTTTTATTCCTTTTCTTAAAGAGGGACCCCAAATTGTGTAGCCTTTTAGCCTCACAAAATCTGGATCCTCCTCTGGGTGGGTGGGGATAGCAGTGCTAGTGGGGTGTGTAATGAGACATCAAATCAGGCAACAGGATAGCCATTGCAAAGATCAAAACATATGGCAGGAAGATAAATATCACTTTCTTCTGTAAATATATCTACATGATTTGGGACATAAGATAGAAATCAAGGAACGGTTGCTATTACATTAAAAATGAATACTTCCCATAGGAAAACTGCTGTTTGAGAGAGGGAAGGGCAGAGCAACATGAGGTCTTTTATAGCCTCTGTAGGTCATGGCCAAACTTGTGTACATGAAGTTTGCTTCATAAATTCTGAGAGCTTCTGTAGCTATGAAGTTCAGGGGCATTTGTTCTTTTTGATCAACATTATATCGGCCAGCTTGAGAATAACATAGAAGGGCTGAAACTTGTGAATACGAGTGAAGTAGGTAAAATAAATGACTTTCATTGACCAAATATAGGTGTTCAAATACCTATCATGGGAAGGTTAAAGCCTAAACGATCACTGGCTGTGACTCCTAACTTGGGAGAGAAGCCTGAGGCTCTTTGTAGAACTCTGACCTAGAGTCACTCCAATACATATAGTCATAGCTCAGCAAATTGTTCCTAACACTGATTAGGTGCATTAATAAAATCTCCAATAGTTTATACATTTAACTATACTTTATTAGAAGATGTGAGACATTTATGAATCACTTTAAGTGCAGTTTAGCGAATATTTACTGACCCTTGGCCCTGTATGTACAAGGTTCTGTGGTTGCCGCGGTTTGCTACAAAGGCCCCTATTCAGGACTAAAGCACTCATTCCCCCAGTTGCTGCTGGGAGTGTTGGCTGCTGACAGCTAAGAGTAGAGTCCCTCTAAGAACTACCTGGGTGAAAGGGATATGCTTTCTTCAAAGTTACATCTCCTTCCTGGATGCCTGTTGCATCCAAACGACCGGCCAGCATGGGGGTAGAAAAGTGCAGCCTCATTGCCTCAGTTTGGGGCAAACAAAATAGTGTCCAAGCTTCAGAGCTCCCTGTGGGATTGGCTGAAGCTTTCAGCTTCTCCTTCTGCACAATCCTGCTTCCCTCACTCCCCCACAAGTGTTGTTTTCAAGAGGACTCGTCAATAACCCACCTCAAGCAAGTCTCCATTTCAGGCTACATTTACTGGGGAAAATGGACTAAAAATGATGTTGACATTGTCTCAGTCCTTAAGGAACCTACGTATTAAATGGGAATCCAAGTAGGGCAAGAGCATCTGCTCCACAAAAGCAGGGATAGATGACAACATGAGTGAATAACAAAGTAGCCTACAGTGAGCGTGACGACAGTAGTACGTAAGTCAAATGAGGAAGAAGTTAAACTCGGCTGGGTGAATGGAGAGATACTTCATAGGTATATTTTGAAATAGTCCTTGAAAATCTATAAACTATTGGCATTTTTTATAGAGTGAATGTTTGCCATTCAGGCAGGAGAAACAGTGGGAATAAAGGGAATGGCCTAGAGGTCTGCTATGGGGGGCGGATGAAGGAAAGAAATAGTATGCTTGGCTGGGAAAGAAGGTAATGACCAAATTGGGGAGGCTTGTGAGTGCCAGGGGAAAATGAGATCTCTAACGGTCATTCACAGTGTTTGAACCCACGTGTGATATACCCAGATTGGGCTTGGAAGAACGGACAACGCAGGAAGCCAAACTCGAGCAGTACGGCTCTGGAGCCTTCTCCAGTACTATCCCACTCCAGGACCACCACTCAGGATAAGAGACCAGGAGATAAATGCCAAGGATTCTTAGTACTGCTAACGGCAGGCTAGGGTAGGACACGGGAGGGAGACCAATGCATACTGGTTGGTGATGTCTCTATAAAAAGTCCACTCAGATCCAGAATGAAGAAACATATCCAGGTCTGAGCAATACAAAGCTGGAGTGAAAACGAGGTCAAGGAGTTTAGGACAGGTTAGAAGTCAACGCATTACACACAGGATTATACACAGCCTCTGGCTCACGGTCAGAGGCCCAGAAAAGCCAGAATAAAGATGACAGCCTTAGGAGAATTAGGAAGGAACGAGGGCCTGGATGTTACACTCTGGACAAAAACAAGTTCATTAGTTATCGAAACTATATATAATGCTAGGGCTCAGAGAAGGCTGCTCCCAGATATGCCACAATGGCATATTGATTATTTTGAACTAAAGTTACTTGAGAAATAGCTGGTGGGGGAAATTACAGAAAAACATTCTGACCCCCGCCCCCATCCTGTTTTCCCCTGAAAGTGGGAAATAAATCTCTCATGTGAAAATATCCTTCCTATATCTGGAGGACAGAAAGCATCCTTACCACCAGAGTTAGGGAATTCAAGGCTAAGAAAGCTGTATAAACAACCTTAGTCACTCCTTCATTCGTCTATTACCTCAGGCACAAGCCCCTTTGATAATCTTCACAAATAATTGTTTCTTTGTCCAAAAATAATATATAAACAGCCTGCTTTGGTCACTTCAGGGGCCCCATCTTTATGAGACCTCTGTGCATACAAATTCAATTGTTTTTTTCTCCTGTTAATGTGTCTTGTGTCAAATTGATTATTAGTCCAGCCAGAAGAACTTGAAAGGCGTAGGGGGAAAATTTCCCCTCCGTGACAGTACAAATCAATACAACAAAAGCTCACAAGTGGCCCAGCTGAAGGAAAGCAGTGAGCGTTGTGGCCGCTACAGGTGAGAAGATAGAAATGAGACAGAGGCTTTTAGCTTCAAAGGAAAGACATGTTCTCGCAGTGGTGTAGCTGAAGGTAAAATATAAGTAGCAACTGATTTATTAAAATAAAAACGACTCAATGTCATTTTTACGAGGGAACTGACACCAGTTAGTATGCAGAAAATGTTATAAATGACAGACACAACCATGACTGGTCACAGCTTAGCCTGGCATGGAATCTGGGGTCAGCTTCACAAGAGACCATCTGGAATCTGATATGAGTGCCAGAAGGGGAAGGATGCCTCCTAGAGGGCTGCTGAGGTACCACAGCCATCCGTGATGCCCTTGTTTAAGGCAGGGGGCATCTGCTAGCAGGACTCAGTAAAAATAGCCATATCACCTCTACACGTGGCTCTCATCCATTCCCCCACCCTTGAGCCATCTCTCCACGGGAAAGTTGGGACTGAGCAAGCCGCAGACCCAACTGGACGTGCTGCAGGCCACCTGTCTAATCAGACACCAGGAGCCGCTTCCATGCTAGAGCCAGTCTTCCTTCTGCGCTCCTCTGGACTACACAATTGAAAATTCACACCCGGTTATAAAAATGGAACGGAGGTGCTTTCCTGAATGACTTGAATCCGGGTTGATTTTACACGCTCTCGACTGGAGTGACTGCAACAGCCAGACTAACTGGCCCGTTGCCCCAAGCAGATGACCTTCATTACCGAGGGACCAGTATCACAGCCTCACCCCCAAATTTCTAGAGCTCAGGAATTTTTAGCCAACAATTCTAAAGAACATATGTTCATATGTGAAAATTCTGCTAGGTCACTAGCAAAACTGAGCTGTGGAATTGAGCTGTGAACAATTTCTAAGATACAATGTTAAAAAGAGGTAATAAAATGTAACAGAACCTGAGTGATAAAGATGAAATTCCATATGCTCTAAAATAGAGACAGATGATGTGGTGGTCGACTGCATTTGCAGAATGGCTCCTCAGAATTCCTGAGATGTAAGAAACACACAGCCAAGATTGTTTTCCAAATGTAGTGCTCTCCATATGTAATCAAATTTTAAAAGGAAACAGAAAAAACAAAAGTTGTGCTCTCTGTTGACAGGAGCTAAAATAAATCTGAGGAGTCACTGCAACAGCAAAGCATGACTAAGCGACCACTGTTTCTACTCTGTGATGTTCCAAGTTGTGTCACTTCACCCCCAGACCCTGGGGACCAGATGACATGGGTTAGAGCACCCACCACCCACTTCTCATCTCTAGAAGGCCCCTTCTTAGGGAAGGCTTCCACCTTTCTTCCTTTCTGGATTGCCAGCTGAGCTGTCCCTCAGAAAACAACAGGTGACTTGCTGCTTTCAAATTTATAGTTAAATCAACTTATCCTTCAGAAAAAGTCCAAAAGCTCAGGGGGCCAGAAAATGTTTTTCCTCAGACTGAAAAATATTCTTCAGCACTGCCCACATCCACCACCTAATCGCCCTGCCAGCCCTGTGGGCTCTCCGAGAGCTCCCCACAATGAGCAAAGATGAAGCACGCATGGGCCTGGAGTACATTACTGAAATGTGCAATTCAAGCCCTGATGTGATGAAAGAATGAAAGCTAAGCTCACGGAGTGGTCTCTTATAATAACTGGCTGAGACAGGATTGGCTAAGTTATTTTAAGTCTAAGTTGCATTGACATACAAAATGTTGCATGAAATCTCAAACTCAAGCTACCAAAAATCAAGTAAAGAGACTAAAATGTACTGAATACCTACTGTGTATCTTGTAAATTACATCATCCTCTCAAACTCAAGTGCTGCTGTAAGAAACTGCCTTTCTCTTACTTTCTCATGCATTTCGTTCTAATTATTTTTATTAACAGAATGCTTAAGAGGTTGAGTGGTAGAGCCAGACGGCTTAGGTTCGTATTCTTAATCTTCCACCTACTATATAAACTTGAGTAAGTCACTAAAACTCCACATACCTCAGTGTCACCACCTATAAGTTGAGAATAATAATGCCTACGTCATGCAGTTCTGGATTCTGGATTATTCTGGATTGCATGAGTTGGGACACAAGGATTTAGAACAGTGTGTGGTACACACTGCTATTGTTCTTTGTGTGTCCATTCCCCAACTAGATTTTTCGTTCCTAATTGTTACATCTGGCACTTGTATGCCTGCCAGAAAACAGTTTCCAATAAATATTTGGATAAGTGGATGGATTTAATTTAATCCACACACTAGCTCTGTGAGGTAGATATCACTATCAGTATTTTAAGATTATAACTGAGGAACTGATATCTTCAAGAAGAAACGCATGTGTAAAACATTACAGAGGTTGCTCAAAAAATTAAAAAACTGAACTACCATATGATCCAGCAATTCTATTTCTGGGTATATAGCTGAAACAAACAAAAAACCCAAAATCCCTATCTCAAAAAAAAAGTTCATTGAAGAATATTTACAATAGCTAAGACATGAAAGCAACCTAAGTGTCCAACACACACACACACACACACACACACACACACACACACACAGGAATATTACGCAGCCATAGGAAAGGAAATTCTGCCATTTGCAGCAACGTGGATGGACCTTGAGGGAATTATGCTAAGTAAAATAAGTCAGACAAAGACAAATGCTGTATGAACTCACTTACGTGTGGAATCAAAAAGGAAAAAAAGAAAAAAACCTCATAGAAACTGAACAGATTGGTAGTGCCAGAGGCAGGGGGTAAGAGGTGGGGCAAGTGAATGAAGGTGGTCAAAAGATACAAACTTCCAGGTACAAGATATGTAAGTTCTGAGGATTACTATACAGCATGGTGACTATAGCTAACAATGGTATTTTATATGTGAAAAGTGCTGAGAAAATAGATCTTATAGTTCTCATCACAAGAAAAACATAGTCCGTAACTATGTAAGGTGATGGATGTTAACCAAATCTATTGTGGCAATCATTTCACAATATATACGTATATCAAATCATTATATTGTACACTTTAAATACAAAGTTACATTTCAAAGAAAAGAAGAAGAAATGCAGCTAGTCAGCAGCAGAACAGAGATTTGAAATCAAGAATTCACGCTTTCCCACTGTACCACACAGAGAAATTGAGTATAATGCAAGGCCTTGCTATACAAAAAACAACTGCATGAAAGCTTCGCTTGGGTAAATGTCCAACGATTACAGCTCAGTACAAAGTGTTTTTACGTTCTGTTTCATTTTAGAGAGACATTGTAATTTGATAATTAGGTATCTCACCCTCAGACTTCTATTTCTAGCATCTGTTCTGTTGCTATAATGAGTACGTCCAAGTGAAGTACAGTGAGAATCAAGGTTTCCCATAATGGACTGTGGTTGAAAAAAGGAAAGACTGTGGATTAGAGAGGAAGGGCAGGAACAAAAGGGACAGAAACAGAGAGACTTAGGAAAACGGTCTTCACAAAGTGGCTAGGTATCATGCTACCCATACCACCACTGTTTCCCTTACAGAGGGTGGAGCAGGAGAGAGATATGATTCAAAAATAATAGTACCCATGCTGGGTCTGTTTTAGGAAGAATGGCCAGCTATCGCACTGAAGTCCAACCTGCTCTGTCAGTTCACCTCAGACTCCAGAGAGAAGAACTTGGAAGAGGCTGAAAGGAGCTGCATAGCTGACAAGAAAGCAGATTAAAAATATAGGGAGAAACCGGCCACATTATGCTCATGGAAAATGTCCATTACAAGATGCCTCTGTCACATTTCACAAATCAGCCAAAGAGAGGATCTCCTCTTCTGGCCCAAGAAAGCTGGCTTATATTGACAAATAAAGGCCATATTGTATTCAAGATATCCTCAAGCTGGAGTCTGAGTATTTGCTGCTTTTAACACAAACAAAAACGCAGCACAGTGGAAATACACTTTCAGGCTGCATCACTGTGTGTTGAGACAGGATCCTTACAATGCACTTTGCACTCGGAGGATGATATGCTTTCTTGCTTATTAAAGTGGTTACAGAAGCAAAAGGAAACCCATTCTAAGTAACAAGCTTTTTACATATAAACACATATGGCTAAATCATATGTTATCCTTTCATTTTTACAATTAAGCCCTGCTGTTTCTAGTTCTCAAGTCTATAATGGTCTTAGGACCTGTTGTTGCTGAGGGGTTATTAGCATACTATTTATAAAACATTCCAATTCAAACGTGCATATGCATATATGAACTATGAATCAAGACCCATAACTCTTTTCTAATAAATCCATAGTGCCTGCTGGAAGTGCACTCTAGGTAAGTATATTTTACTGCTCTGTCGAAGCAATTAATTAGCTAAAGCTGCGCATATTCCTGCCAGAGCAATCAGGAGCCACAGCCAAACAGGAAAAGAGACGCGGCCACGGCAGAGGACAGCCAAAGGGTGCCATGGTGATAACATGGCTCAGGACACAGGAAAATAAAAATCATTATCTGCAGGTCCCCAATATACCTATAACTCAGAAAAACAACGTTCTAAGAAAGTGATAGCAACAGAGTAAGGGGTCACGCCCTTATACATACTTCTTGATGGGGCAAACATTTCATACCCCTGGGTACTGAGACCTGGAGAAGGCGGTCAAAGAGCGGAGATGGTTCAGGGTGTGAATGGTCCAAAGCTAAGTCATATGTAACTGAAGTTCATTCTTCCTAGCTTCCTATGCTATACTCCTCCCCTCTAGACATTCACCCATACTCTCATTTTCACATATGCTCGAGAAGTTACATATAGGCAGATGTGTGCTTAGGTAAATTAGGTATACATACATATATACATACGCACATTCACTTCATTGTATTAAGAGAAAATACAAAAGCTTTTTAAATTATGCACTTGGTATTTAAGAACTTAAGAGTATGGATTTCAAGTAAGAAAAGAATGTGGAACTCCGTGTAACATGACATGTGAGTAAGACAGAAACAACGTATAAGCAGTGGCAGAGACCAGAGCAAGGAGGCGCTAGTGTGCACACAGGCTGCAAGGGGGCAGCCAGTTGCAGTCATTTGAGCTTTTCAGTTTGAGGGTTCATGTGTGTGCAGGTGTGTGGGTTTGCCTGAGAGGAATGACGAGGAGAGATGAAGAAAGAGCAGGGAGTGAAAGATTAGAAAGTTAAAGGAAATACTGTGAAGATCTTCACTTTTGCAGAAATAATGAAAGACCGTGTGCTGTATAAGATTGTGAGTGAAAGTGCCGGAGGGAAGGGAGAAAATAAGAACACACAAAAGTCAGTCTGCTGGATTTACATGGTTTACTTTCCAAAACGGTCTCACTTTTCTGTTCACTGAAAAAGACGGCCGACTCAGGACCAGGAGCTACTAAGCATTGAGGATATGGACAAACCTCCATATTAATACCCAGAGATTGCTAATTAGTCATAAGCAGACAGATAATTGAATACAAACAACCAAGTTCTAGGTGTAATATCGTGAATACCATCATGTGTAACGAGAGTGAGAAGAGAGACTATGGTAAACCAGGTAAGACAATGTTTTTCTTCCCAGACGGTTAACACTGGAAGTTATGAAAACAGTGATAATACAATAGCAAACATGTATTTAGCCTTTACTAAGTGAGTGGCAGGCACTTCTAAGTACTCTTGTTGAGTTTTACTGTCATAACAACCCTATAAAGTAGGTATCATGATTATTGCCACTTTACAGGTGAGGAAAATGAAGCATAGAAAGGTTAAGTGCTGGCCTCCAGGTTCATGTGTGTTCCTTGTGGAGTGTAGGGGTCTGAACCCAGGCAGTGTGACTCCACACCATGGTGGATACAGCAACAACAATGATGGCTGAGCACTTACTACGCGCTAGGATCTGCTCTAAACAATCTACTCATATAGTTTAGTATTTTCTTGTAGCCCCATGAGGAAGACACCTCCATTTGTGCACATATGAAAACTAAGGCTTAAAACCTGCCAAGGTAATATACATCTTCTAAATGCCAGATATTAGACTGAAACCTTGGTCTGTGATGTGCTCAAGGGCCACGTGGCAACAGAAGTCCGAACCTTCCAGAATCTGCGTCAGCATCCATCCTCTACAGTTTGACATGAACTACTGACATCTTCTTAACCTCATTTAAAGCCTTTGGCCCAAACCTGGGCTCCCACACCTCAACGATTCTGCCACCTCAACCATATATAATACCTACTGAAGCTCATGTTTTTAAACGTATGAAATAAGGTATACAGATATTTTATTAAATTGCAAGTGTTTAAACATTACACATTTCCCCCATGGTCTCCACTATTTATTTAAATGTATGTATATTTAAAATATTTACATCTAAATTAGCATTTTCCCTGGTACGGATGTCAAATGTCACCTCCTAGAGGTATCTTGAGGGAAGAGTGAAGTTCTTAAAGTCTAGAATATTTTGATGTCTTTCCATTCATTGGTGCTGGGAGAGCTGGATTTGGATATTTCACTTTAGTTTAACTAACCCCACCTGCAAAAATGGCCTAAAATATTTCTGCAAAGAAACACAGATTGAAAGCAATATAAGTAAAGCAAGTGAAAGCAAATAATTCTTAAAAACTGATCTGGTAGGAGTTCCTTGCTTGAGGATACAAAGTAAAAATGATAATAGCTAACCATATCTGATACGGCTCTTATGAAATATATTTATAATTTTTAGCAAAAACACAAATATTTTGTGACATTTGAAAAGATAAACTGATTTAAAATATGAATTCACAAATAAAATTCTATGTATTTCATATTCAACCTGTTTATTTTTATAAGTTCCTTGTATATGTTTATAAATACATAATATGTTAGTACAGTATAAATAACTACAGCTATATTTGTAGTGTATGCTAAAATATATTTTATTGCCAGTGATGAAAGAGCAAAAAAGTTTACAATCCTCTATTCTATGCCAGTAATTACATTTAGCTATGCATGAGTTTAATTTCAGGAGCAATTGCATATAAAATGAATCTACTAAAGACTGTTTTCCTTTTAATAAGAAAACCAGTTGTATAACAAAAAAATAGGGAACTAGATACATGGTTTTGAATTTTTGCCTTACTTTCCTCAGTAGCTAGCTAAAAATGACATTAAAAGCCACTGTTCATTGAATAGAGCTATGACCATGCTTGACACTGGCTAGTCCTTTACATATATTGATTTTATTCCCCACAACAACCCCATGAGATAAGTAACTAATCCAGTAGGGAAAAAGAAACAAAAAAACAAAAACATGAAAGAAAAAAAATAGCTGTCTTGTCACTAAGGAAATAAATGATAGTTAAACAACATAAAGCTATTATTTTGCCCATTACCTTTTTAAAAATAAATTGTGATATATTTTGTCCTATATCAAGGAAGGCCTAGAAACTGGTACTCTTATTACCACTTACTAACGGTGCATCCTTGGACAAGTTAATTAACATCTCAGGGGTACAATTTCTTCAAAGTCAATTCTTCAATTTCTTTTTGTATAATGAGAACAATAATACCATATATCTTAAGGACTGTTGAGAGAATTAAGTATGCTAATTAATGTAAACGTTTTTTCACAAGAGTCCCTGGCACATAAGAACCCAGTGTTAACTATCCTATACTACAAGTTCTTTTAGAATATAAATTGGAATTATGTATCAAAAGCCATGGGGGGGATCATTAAAAATAAGCTACTCCTGAAACTCATTCTACCCTAAGGAAAATATACGATATTTTGGAGAAATACACACATACACAGACACAAAACTATGCATTGTCCCAATATTTATAACAGCAATAAAATGCAGGGAAAAGGAAATGCCCTACTGTAGGAGGATTACCTAACAATATATGGCATTTTCCCTATTAGAAGGATATGCCAAACCTAACAGGACCTTGACCTTACAGTCTTGATCTTAAAGACTATGTACAATATGGAAACATTTTAGGTCACAAACTTAAATGAAAAAAAATAGGTTAGCAAATTTCACATGTATGTTTATATTTTTATTTACTTATCACTACAATAGACAAAGCTATTTGGGGTAACAGGTTGGAAAGAACCATTGTTAAATTATAATGGTAGTTTTATTTGGTCGGTAGAATAAATGTTACTGTGTTCTACTGCCAAAGGTGTTCCAATCTCTGTACTGTTTATGTTGAAACGTCCACAGCGATACTTTATTTTTTCCACCCTCTTGTTTCTAGCCCCACTTCACTCAGTTTAATCCTGATTAACCAATGAAGAGCACTGTTTTAAAAGGCTTGGATTAACTACAGACAGCATTTCTAAATTTTCTTAACTGAATGCATATTATTCGTAAAAGATCTGAAAATAATCTTTGATACTGTGTATTTATGAACTCACTTCTGAGATTTTTCTAATACATCTCTTTGGCAATAGCTCTTATTGTCTAAGGTTGCTAAGTGGTATGAGCAGTATGAATAGTCTGTACACAGTGTCTGGGTATAGTACATCTCCTAATATTTAAATCACCTTAAAAAAAGGCTATTAAAACATGAAAGGATCCCAAGAGTAGGAAGGGAAGGCATATTTGAAAAATTCTCCATTTACTTTCTTTGAACACCAAGCGTGCTTGCCTTTTCATAGAAGACAATAATAGTGTAAAAAGGTTTTCTTCATTTAAATTACATCTCAGTTAATGGAGTCCCCCCGGTACAGAATTACACGCGTTATCTAATTTTTTGACAGAAAGGGAGAGAGAAAGATTAAAGACTTTTTGAGTAAGTTTTGAAAGGCTGTCTTGCTTCTACCATACCCATAAAATAGCTATGAAGGTTAATGAAAATATAATAACATTTTAAACTGTTTAAGAACCAGTCATTATAAACATTGACATTGACATAAACATTATAAATGGCATTACCTATTGAGACTATTCCCCCCCATTAAAAAAAAAAAAGTGTTGGATTTCTACTTGTCTTCAAGATGCATGTGCTATTAAGACTTGTTTTATCAACACCTAAAATGTGTAGCAATTTGTGAACAATCTTAGCCAATCAGGGAAATAAATATTTAAAGCAATTTTCTAAGTACTGCATTATTTACTATCTTTCAAAGTTTGGAGCTCTTTAATCAAATCACAGGAACTTTTATTTTCAAAATATTTTATATGCTGAAAGCTTTCTCCTAAACTGCATGTACTTACAATAAAAAAGCCATATTTTCATTAATCACTATAGCAATGCTCTTTTTTGCAAGTTTTTTCTTGTATTGCGGCATTTTTCCATTGCTGGATGACATTTTGGTTTTAGCAGATGGATATTTTCATGCCAAAGCATTTGAACATCCCAGAGAGAACCCTGTGTGGCATATTGTCTATTTCTTCCATTGTTTAATCTCATAACTTTAACATTCTGCTTTGAAGAATTTTATAATTAAACACTGAAGATAAAATTTTAATTTTTACCTACACAGTCTACTAAACTTAACTGGATGGGTAATCAGAAAGCCATTCTTTCATGCAATAAGTAGTTGTTAACTCCCTATTGTTCTAGGCACTGGATTTATAGCAAATTATATGTTAAATAAGGGAGACATACTTCCTCTTGGGCAACTTACACTCTGGTGAGTGGTACCCAGTTCTCTCTGGGAAGCTCTGAAGTTTGGTGCATTTCTAGATGTTCAGAAAATGAACCACAGGCTTTCTTCTTGCCTCTGCCAGAGTTGGAGGAGACTTCACTATTCCGACTGCATTTCTTTCTGCTTTTCCTCTTTTCTACATAGCCTCAATGGGGGTGGGCATGGGGAGAGCAAGGTTGGTAGAAATCATCAAGAGGACCTCTGGCTGACCTGGGAGCAGCACCAGGTAATCAGAGGCTCTTCGCCCCCAACCCTGCCCTTGGAACAAATGCTCCACACACCATTCCCACAGTAGGAACTGTTCAAGGACACACCCTTGAGAGAATAAGGTATTGTAGAGACTACCTGGATGGTATAGGAACGGAACCCAGTTAAGGCCTCTATAGAAAGTTTTAAGATTCTGGGGGGCGGGATCAGAAATCTACTCCTCTTGCAGCCGCCCAAGACAAGCCTCGTAAGTAAAATCCCTTGTTTATTAAAACTGCCACCTGCTAACCCGCAGTAGTCTGCCTCTTTCTTAGGTCTCTCCTTACCCTCTGTGTACAGGGGCTAGTTTGCAAACCAAGAAACAGGGGACAGTTTTTCCCCTCTTTTCTCAAGTTCCACAGTCGACTGCTAACAACTGCACAGAGGCTCCTATGATGTAAGGCTGGCTTCCATGACTCTGACAGTACAAATTGAACGTCAACCCAACAAAAATGCAAACAAGAGAAACTTGTGATGGGCATACGGGCTGGGTTGGCAGGATCAAAGAATGTCTCTGAAAGCCAGATTATTTTCATATTATCATCTATTATGACTGTTTTCCCTGATGTTTATTTCATTAGCCCAGAAAGTAATGAGGAGTTAACCATACTTCATTCATTCATGTATATTCCTTGAGCACATGTCCCTGCCTGCTCCAATGTTGTGATGGATACAAAGAAATACAGTTGAAAAGTTATGGCCTCTGCCTACAAGTAGTTTACACCCTAATCTTGGAAACAGTGAAAACTGAAAACAAAAAATTGAAAACAGTGCAGCATAAGTTCAAAGGAAGCTGCTTCTTTTACAAGGTGCTATGCTCCTCTCTATTCTGTGAGGGATGTAAATCATGAAAAAATAAGGCCAGTCTCTGGAAGCACCATGACAGAAAAGGACTGCTGAGATCTATACATAGATTAGCATAGAGAAGGCAGCAAAATATGAAAATGGCCAAAACAAAGGAACCAAAGAGATACTCTGTGCCCAGAGAGCCCATATAAGCTAGTGACTTCGACTAAACCTTGTGTGAATGCCAAGCTACTCATCTAGAGCCAAAGGATGAGAAAAAGCGGTGGGTGGAACCACTTATATGGTCAGCACAGAAGGAGTGACAACAATGCAAACAGAGACAGGAGGATGCATTCACAGAGACTGAGCCCCCAGTCTATGCCAGGAGCTGTGGCAGGCACAGGAGCAAGCCACAAAGGCCAGGAAGACAGGACAAATCCCTGCTATCATGGAGCTTCTGATGCAGGCTTCTGATAGTAACAGTCTGAAAAGCCAAAATGAAATAATGGAATGGAGGATGATGCCAGGTTAGATGGCGCTACATAGGGTGAAGGGCCAGACTTGCAGAGGTCTGGGACAGAGTATTCCAGGCAGAGAGCATTGCAAAGGCCCTAAGATAGTGACTAGCTTGTTATTTTACTGGAAAAGAAATGAGTGTGACGGCACACAGTGAACAAAGGGGAAAGCTGTTGGAAAAGGTGTCTGATGACAAATTGAAATTATAATGGAGCAATCATAGTTCAAGCATACAAAAATAAAGTCAGGCAATTGAGGACCTGGTCTCAAACATGCCCCTGCACCACTGAGAACGTGAGCTTTCTGTGAACCACACCTAACTCCAGACATTTTTAAAACAAAGCTGCAATCTTATGTCTTCAT
Source organism: Pseudorca crassidens (assembly GCF_039906515.1). NCBI lineage: Eukaryota > Metazoa > Chordata > Mammalia > Artiodactyla > Delphinidae > Pseudorca > Pseudorca crassidens. The sequence goes on from NC_090308.1 coordinate 37,284,095, forward strand.
AAGGTTGAAGACATAAGGTTGTTCCCCCTTGTAACTATGCAACCATTTCGGACGCCAACCAATCCTTATTTAACACGCACCCATATTTCTTGCAACCTCCAATTATAATTCCTGATAAACAACTCATGTAACTAACTGTAACCTTGAAGGTTTTGCCTTTGTAAGTCTCCCCCATTTTGTAGTCTGGCGGAACACAATTCAAGTGCTTCTCGAACCTATGTCTCCCAGGCTGTAGTCTTAAATCCCAAGTAAGCACCCTTTTATTTCAATCAGGTATCCATTTCTGAAATTTTAGTTAACATGTCCAAGAGGTAAGTAGGGACCAGATTACATAAGTCCTTGTACAGACTGAGTTTGGATACTATTCTACTTGGAACAGTTGATGGATTTAATAGGAGAGAAACAGTAAGATTTACACTTTAATAAATTACCCTAGTTGAAATCACTTGCATAAAATATGCTCTCTTTTCATCAGTTTTATCGCCACCCACAATTCTCACATGTTTATTTCTTATTGCACGTAATAAATGTATTGAATGTGACCTTACTTACTGGTTGGCTCAGTTCATGCCTGTTGCCCCAAATTAATATTAACAGTACCCTCATTCACTCCCAAATACATCCAGGTTTAGACCAGGGTTGCCAAACATTTCCTGTAAAGGGCCTGTGTGCAAGTATTTTAGGCTATGTAGGCCAGATGGCAATGAAACTCTGCCACTACAGCACAAAAGTAGCCACAGACAATATATAAACTAAAGGAGGTGGCTATGTTCCAATAAAACTTTATTTATGGATACATTAAAATTACATATGAAGTTCAGTTTTAGTATCACAAAATATTCTTTTGATTTTTCCAATTATTTAAAAACACAAAAAACATTCTTCGCTCATGAGCCATACAAAAACAGGTAGCTTGATTTGGTCCAGGGGTTGTTTGCTGATCTCCTGTTTAGATTATAAATTAGATGGTGACCCTTATAATAACTAAAATTTATTGAGGGCGTACTATGTGCCAGGCAATCCTCACAACAAGCCTATGAGGTACATAATAGTATGTGTTTTGCAATGAAGAAACAGAGTCATAAACAAAGGCAAGTCTAAGAAACTCATCACCCAAGGTCTCCAAGCTAGGAAGTGGCATAAAGCCCAGCTGTAGAGCCCACATCCTTAACCAAATTGCTAAATAATATCACAATGCACTTTCATCCTCCCCTCCTGATGCATTCTTCCTTCTCCATCAACTTTTTAGTTCGTGCATATTTTAGCCTCCCTTTACCTACTCCTCCCTTTCGCTTTCTTTGTTCATGCCTTCTTTTCCCATATTCTATCAAAATTATAATTATAACCTAGCTTTATGCCTAGGACCAGGAAAAAACAAACCAAAAATTAGATTGCACAAAGAACAGTCCTTTCAACCTTGATAGTCACCCAAAATTTCTAGTTTTCTTTAAAATTTCTAAACATAATTATTCCCTTCATGTTCCTCAAAAGAAACCCGTTTTCCTCCTAAGCACCAGCTTTCTAGGTAGACATGTACCTATTATCTAATTTCATTGTATTTCTCTTTTAACAACCAGTTATATAACAGTGTTTTTCTTTGCAACTGTCTTGTGAGCAAATCCCTAATTCTCTCACTTTCCTTGTATCTCTAAGGAAATGGTGTCAAGTTAAAGAAGATCCAGGTAAGTTACTCCATATTCTTAAATCTATGATATGCCATAGTCCTAGTGCACTAAGCTAGGAATTTTACCACCATATTGAGGATTTGAGGTTCTATATTTCAAACAACTCTCTTAACAAATGAATTCTTGGAACACAGGTTGTTTTTAAACTGGGGGCTTTCAGTACGTGCTGCCACAATCCTTCACGATTTTAAAGCATTTTACAAGTGTTTCTTTAATGGTGGCTGTCTACTTTGACGGTACAGATGGACAAAAAAAGAGGAGGTTACTTAATTCCAGGACCACTTTCACTATTGAAGCATCTTGCCAGCAACAAGGCAGCAGTAAAGCTCAAATAGTTTATAAATGTCACCAAAATCCTACGAACAAATTACTGCCCAAGTCATTTTGCTTTAGTGTCTTTTATTTGGAAAAAACATATGCTGTTTAAGGGAGGAGAAAAAAGATGCCATTTGACTCTTGAGATTCACTATCATTTTCCACTAAATTGTTGTTAACAAAAAAAAAAGTCAAGTTGAAGCTGCTGATTTAAGTTGCTCATTCCATGTCAATTTCTGAAACAGAGTGGCATTAAAATCAAAGATGCATTTCAGGAGAAACATACACTTAGTTTGGAGCGATGAATGAGAACAACCTGTTTGGTTCATATTAAGCTTGCAGATTTATCAGCACTGGGTAGGCATGGAAAAGACAGAGCGAGTGTTTATGAGCTCTCTGAAAGGATTGATTTTTACAAGTCTCTGATTTAGCTGGAAGAGATGCCTATATATTTAGTTAGAAAAAGGGTTAATGGATTCAACCTTTTGAAAAATGCACTTCTCCATGTGCATATAACATGATGGATAGTTTACTGAATGCACATGGGTAAACATAGGTGAAAACAAATTAATTGGAAGGTATAGGGTTTATTGTTTATTTTTTTCTTGATAGATGGATCTCATTATTTTCCTTGGGCAGACAAAGCCATAACAGTTTCCAGAGAAAGGAGAAGTGACAGCTCCAGGAAACTGCTTACAGATGGACAGCCAGCAGGCTAAAAATATTACTTGTGTCCACCTCATCAATAAGCTGGCTCCATGAAGAGTGGCAATTATTCTTTTCCTCCTTCTTCTGCCCTTTGAGACGCATGGAGGCGGTCACTGATAACTGGGTATGTAGAACAAAATATCTACAGTAACAAAAACTCATTTACTAGGGCAAATCCATATCTGAGAGCACCACGCCTTTCACGCCGTTATTTAAACAGGCAACGTGTACCTATCAATGTCTTAGAGGATTATGCTGATACTGTGTTTTGTTACAATCCTATTAATTATTAATGATGCATATTTATTATTCACCTATATTTAGATAGTCTGTATTATGTACTGCAAAGGAGGAAAGAAACATCACTGAGTTGAAGGAGGTGAGTTTTCAATCTTCCACACATACAAATGTCACAAGAACTAGCCTTTATCCTTTCTTTGGCTGTACCAAAGAGGATCTTTAAGTTTTTTGTGACAATAATACCAAAAGAAATGATGAAAATAAAATTTTATATGAAATCACAAACTATCAATGCTTGTTAACAATCAGGAAGCAAGATACACAGCTTTATCATTCTTCAATATGAGAAAAAAATGGAGTACCAATTACTCTGTAGAATTTAAAAAAAAAAACAACTTCTCAATTAAAGGCACTACAAAATAAATGACAGTTTCCAGGCATCAGCACAAAGCTAAAGGGATTTCAATGGCCTCATTACTTTTATTACCCTGCATTGCTCAGTCAAATCTACTGCAAGGTTGTGTTTAGGCATAGGATCTGTCCTGTACTTGCAGAAATGTGGGCAATGGATCAGCTCACCTGAAATCAGTAGAGCAGACATGCGAAATCAGAGCACAGCAAATGCTATACTTAGTTATCCTGCTTTATGCAGATAGCAGAAAATGTATTAACCAGGAAAGGAGTTAAGAGAAAAACGGAAGACAATTTCAACCATACTGGTCAAATCTTGCCATATTAGATCACATTTTAAGGTACTTGTGGCTATTCCCTTTGCCTTTCCTTTTAAAATATCTCATTTCCTGGCATTTATATTCTAAAATAGATGAAAAGGATTCACATTTTGGTTAATTTCAATAAATTACAGAACAGTAAACGTGAGTTTTTTAGTCAGTCTAAAAGAGAGAACATGCCTTATACACTGCAAACATTTTCAGATTCTTCCTGGGCTTGAAGGTCATAGTGATTAACTGTGCTGCTATTCTAGAGTTGCATGATTATCCAACAATCAGGGATTCCACCCAGAGCTGCCATGACTAAACTAAGGAGACCCTTGTTCCCAGTTTTCCTAAATGTCTAGTCTCTGAAGACTAGAGAGAGGAGTTCGCTCAAAGGTAAATTGTCTTGCTGGGTGTAAAACGGCAGTGGATAATTAGAAAAAACAAGCAACAACTAAATATCCTCCACGGAATTCGCAAATCAGCTGCCCATTTTGAACTTCAATCTTGTAAAACCAATAGGTTTTTCAGTCTATGATACAATTATTGTTTTTATTTAAAAGATTCCCAGGGTGCTAGTATCTGAAAAGAAAATATTACTCATTTAATAGTGACAACACAGTGCTTTCCCTTCTAAATTATGCATTCTTTTTATGCTGTTTTTTGTAATTTCATAAGATAGCAACTAAACGCAGCAGTATTTTAGGGGGAAAGGCATACTGAAACCTTTGTGAAATTTAGACAAGTTATTTCTCTTACCTCCCTATGAAGAAAGAAAACTCTGTTCAGGTGGCAGGATTTTTTTTAAATGGGCAATATATAAGACAATCTAGGTGAAATCACATTTGAAACATATTTCATCTGAATTTAAATTTGTAAATTTTTCATGCTAGCTAAAAACTAATATCCAATGACAAATTAATAAAGACTATTTACCTTTGAATTATATTGAAATATTCCATTAAGAAAATTCTTTGGTCATTATCTTAGGACACTTTTGCTCAAAAGTGACATAAACCCGGGGCTTCCCTGGTGGCGCAGTGGTTGAGAGTCCGCCTGCCGATGCAGGGGACACGGGTTCGTGACCCAGTCTGGGAGGATCCCACATGCCGCGGAGCGGCTGGGCCCGTGAGCCATGGTGGCTGAGCCTGCGCGTCCGGAGCCTGTGCTCCGCAACGGGAGAGGCCACAACAGTGAGAGACCCACGTACAGGGAAAAAAAAAAAAAAAAAAAAGTGACATAAACTCAACAGCACAGAGGGGAAAACTGCTGGTTCCTACAATCAAGCCATGGGAAGGGCTGTGATGGAGCCACTCATTTGATCCAAGGACCTGAATGCAACAAGGATCCCTTTCCCACATCTCCCATCCTGCTTCTCAGAGCCTGAGAGGAAAGCCTGGTGTGTTGTGTGGGTGAGTGTGTGTTTCTAGGAGGTGCCCGCTGTAGGTAAACAGCCCATTCCCTCCTTGACCTCTGTGACCAGGGATCTGCATCACAGGGAATCAGGTTTGCTTACAGAGGAAGTCAGGCATTCTGACCCTGTGGCTAGGTGAGGGGGAAAGGAGGAAGCTGTCCAAAACTCAGAGACTGCTATTGCCAGAAGTTCTGGGCAGAGAATACCTGAAATGTTTGCTGATTGTTACCAATGGAATAAAGACAGTCCATATTGGTATTTTAGATTTCTCCTATGTCTAGGGTAACTATGGTAGCTGGATCATTTATCCCAATAACATTATGAGCATGATTAGAAGAACCCAGTAGTATTCTTGTATCATATTCACCAATTTTTAATAAGTACTGTTTGAGTGAAGTTTATAAACTGAAACTTGTGTTCCTGGACATGTTTCTCATCTACTGCAAAGCCCCCCTTGGTCAAACGCTCAGTGCTGTTTCCCTAAGGTTGCTGTTGTCATAACTTTAGACACAAATCCTCATTTTCATCAAGCTCTGTCCTATCTGACACCCCCAGGCCTCCTCTACAGGTGACCAGTCCACTGACATAGCAGAAATTCCTTACTTGATCACCCACCTGTATTCTTTCTGTAACTTTTATCTTAAGAGGCAAGGTGAAGTTACAGGAAAAACAAGCTTTGACTCAGAAGTGCCTTGATACCTATCTCCCCACCTGTATTTGATGTGATTCTGTCCAAATCCCAGTGGCTGTCAAAGCTTAACTTCTCTTTGGAGTGCTCTTGTGAAGACAACAGAGATAATATATCTAAAATACCTTACCAAATATAAATATTTATTTCTATTCATGCCATCAGTTTATTATAACTCTTTCCTTCCTTTTAAACACTGTATCATTCTCCAGTAACCTTACATTTGTAAGCATCAGTCTCACGGTTGTTTTCTCCATCCTTACAGACTTTGAAATCTGGAAGGATAACAGTTCTAACACTAAACTCACTGTTCTAGAATCTCATAACTGCTAGACTAATCCAGATTAACATTTATGATTCCTGGACATATTTTCCTCCTCAAGCCCTTTAGATACACTCTCATAAGCTCATCCCTGAACCTATTTCAAACCTTACCACAGAGAGGAGACCATCTTCTAGAATGAAAAACAAGCCACTCCTTAGAAAACTGTTCTTCATTGTATATATATATATATATATATATATATATATATATATTTTTTTTTTTTTTAAGCATGGTGAAAGGCTCTATTTATTGCTCCAAGTCTATACAGGCCATCTCCATAAAAAGCCATGTCCTGGCTTTATATATCAAGCTTCGAACAAGTTCTCTAGCCCCCATTTCTAATCAGGTTGCTGCCCCTAAGCTCCTTTTTTTTTTTTTAACATCTTTATTGCAGTATAATTGCTTTACAATGTTGTGTGTTAGTTTCTGCTTTATAACAAAATGAATCAGCTATACATATACATATATCCCCATATCTCCTCCCTCTTGCATCTCCCCCCTACCCTCCCTATCCCACCCCTCTAGGTGGTCACAAAGCACTGAGCTGATCTCCCTGTGCTATGTGGCTGCTTCCCACTAGCTCTCTATTTTACATTTGGTAGTGTATATATGTCCATGCCACTCTCTCACTTCGTCCCAGCTTACCCTTCCCCCTCCCCATGTCCTCAAGTCCATTCTCTACATCTGCATCTTTATTCCTGTCCTGCCCCTAGGTTCTTCAGAACCATATATATATATATATATATATATATATATATATTTTTTTTTTTTTTTTAGATTCCATATATGTTAGCATATGGTATTTGTTTTTCTCTTTCTGACTTACTTCACTCTGTGTGACAGACTCTAGGTCCATCCACCTCAGTACAAATAACTCAATTTCATTTCTTTTTATGGCTGAGTAATATTCCATTGTATATATGTGCCACATCTTCTTTATCCATTCGTCTGTCGATGGACACGTAGGTTGCTTCCATGTCCTGGCTATTGTAAATAGAGCTGCAATGAACACTATGGTACATGACTGTTTTTGAATTATGTTTTTCTCTTCACTGTGTATTAAGAGCACACAAAGGATCAAGCAGTGAGCATTGTTTAAAAAAAATAACAATGCTGCCTCTCCTTCCACAACTGCCAGGATCATAAATTGGCACTGACAAGAACTTCAGGAACTTAATACTATAACAATTCTGCCTACACCTATCCAGGTGTAGCAAACGGCCCATTGTCAAGAGTTCTGGTCTAGGACAGGCATGTTTAGTGACTAATGAAATGCTGACGTCAGAGACAAAAAAAAGAGGTAATGATAAAAATATTCAGTCTCTGGATTTCAACCATTATTCCACCTCACATCTTAAGCTGCCAGCTTTTTCCCCTGGTTTTTGGCGTTTTTACCTGCGATTGGATATCATACACAGGCTGGCCAGCACCCCAGATGTTAAATTTAAGAAGCTAATCATTATTACTCCTTCCCCCACCTTATCCATTCAACTTCTGCTTCTTTCTCTCCCCTCTCCTCCTCCCTCACTCCCTCCCCACCTTCCCTCCATCGCTTTGCCCTCATCCCTTTACCATTTGTCTCACTTCTAATTTCTGAGTCTTCCCTTGCTTATCCTTTTCTCTTTCCTACATTCAGACCTCTGGAGTCCGAGAGTAATCAAAGGAGTTAAGCCCCAGGTGGGAAGGCCATCTCACACATGTCCTCTATTACAAGCCTTCTTTCCTGACTTTCTTCATCCTCATGTTAACTGAAGATGGTCTTTACCATTCTTTGGATGCCTCTATACATTTTGGCATTTACCATATTCTGCCATCTATAACAGTTTCTTGTATAAAGAGCTTATTATTTTTGTACAGCTTGTCTAGCTTATATTTTTGTACTTTTCAGCAAAAGTGTTTTACTAATTGTTATGTTATATTAACTTCTGTAACTTTTGTATTAGGCTATCCTTTACCAAAAACTGTGTTTCTTTTGGTTAATCGTTTAATAAACATTCTATATAAATTGAGTTTCTACTCTCCAGGAACATTTGCTTTCTAACATTAAAAAAGCATTCAAGCAAAACAAATACGTGTGTGTGTGTGTGTGTGTGTGTGTGTGTGTGTGTGTGTGTGTGTGTAAAATCTATGCTCTTCCACATTGTTTTCCTAGTAGGGATGCTTTTTCACATTTGTGAAGTACTTGCAAAAGGGCCTGGATCATCTGACTACAAAGTACAAAGTAGTTTGGGGGTTAGGCGTGAAGTATTAACGTGTAATTCTAATCCTTTTTTCTGAAATCAATATACCCATGGCTTGTCACTTTCTGGTTAAGACCTGTTGTTTTAAAAGATGATAATGAAAATACTTACGCAACCTGCTATTAGTATGGTTACATAGACCCAGCCTTACTGTTTATGAATCAAATATCCATGTTTAGACTTGGGTATTGCCCCCAAATTATGTACACAGGACTGTATATTCAGTCAAGTATAAACCTCAATTAATGACACAATATCATCATATGTTAAAAAAAAAGGATTCTCTTTTTGTGTCCCCTTTATGTCTGCATTTTCAAGTCCATGGATACTTTATGTATTTAATATCTATTCACCCAAACCACCTTCTTTGTATACTTATATTTACCTATAAAAATGCATACATTATTGTTTTGTATATGTGTTTTTTGTATATGTATGTTTTGTATATATCTTTGAAACTACAGAGTTTAGCAGTTTACGTATTCTTGTGAAATTTTCTATTTTTACTAAAACTTACATAACATTCAAGCATGTTGATAAAATATGGTCGTCATGAATCCCTTTTCATTCTTGCACATTATTATATGATTTTACCACGCTTTACCACTCCATTCACCAATGGATGGTCATGGAGGGTGGACATTTCACTGCTACAGACAATACTGAAGGGATCACACATGGCATCGGTTTGTGTATATTGTTTTCTTTGTGAAATTTTATTTAGTTTTACCCTTTTATTTGTAAGGGTCATTTTTTTAATAATACTTCATGCTCTAAAGGGCAAAATATTCAAACGAGTTAAGCTGTGAAAATGAGAATACACCCCTTAATGTTACCCATTATTAACATACAGCTGGTGTTTAAAGAATTTAGCATCTGAAAATACATGCGGGGGAAAAAATCTTTTTTTTCTCATTGAAAAGGTACTGTAAACCTAATAGTCACCTCAAAGAGAACCTGATTGCATCTTCTGTCTAGGGAAGGTATGTAAATCATTTAGAACACATGAAAAATGTAATTCAACACTTCCCACAACAGTATCTTCAAGATAAAATAACAATAATTTAAAACATTTTTCTATGAATGACTTCAGAATAAAACAATGGAGTACCATTGAGTCAGTGTGTCTCAAAGGTAGCTGAATTACACTTGGAAAGTAAGACTTTCTCGTAAACTCAAGGTTTAGGAACTGCTATCAGGAAGAAGTTGGTGAAAATAAACAGAATAAACATGACTCTGTTGCTAGATCAACGACATAGTTCCTCAGCCTCACATTACTACTTGTTTCAGTGTGAGCGACTCTCCTATAATTGTGTACTGGGATGAGCACCCCACTGGAATTAGAAAATCTGGGTTCCAACCCCACCTGTGTCTCTTACAAACTGCATATATCTGGAAAAAGAATTAAATTATTTGAGCCTCAGATTCTTCATCTTTAAAATGGACCAAACAGTACCCTCTCATAGAGATGTTCTGGGTATTAAAATCAGGTGTGAAAGCTCTGTAAAGTTCAAAGCACTATACAAAGAAAATTACTGAAATGGTTATTACTGCCACATTTTAAATATACCTTAGAGAGATGTAGACTATAATCCACCCCCCCAAGGAGTCAGTAGGAGTTGGGAGTGACTTATTGTCATGGGCCACTTTTGACTGTTTTGAGGTTTCTCCATTAGTGTCACCACTTCTACTTCCCTTATACCTGTAAGAAGCTAAATTCTGTAATCTTTATCTACTTTTGGCCTTTTACTGAGTACCATTAAAACAATGCTTCCAGGGAGGCCAAGGCTAAAGTCATTTCATCCCCCTAAATGAACTTAACCATTTTGACCAAATCATTTTGGTCCCCTTCATGGCATCCCATCCTGTGTCTTGGTAGCACGAACTCCTAGTTTCTTCCCCAAGAGAGCAAATGGAGAAAGAAAAGAAGATGGCTGGCTTGTTAATGAATAAACGACCATTTGTAACATCACGCGATGCTATTTCTCACTGACATTTATGAGTTGCTATTAATAAAAAAATGTTCTTTCTGAACTCTCATATAGCTGTCTTTGAAGTCAGTAATAATCATTTTAACACAAAGCTTCATTCCCTTTCTCCAAAAAGCTCTAAGCACCTGGGAGACATTATCTTATTAATCCTAATGCACACAGAGAGGCTCCAAGGGGGTGTTTCAGAAGACAAAAAATGTCTATAAAGTTCACCATGACTATCATTAAAATATTATCTGTTCAAATGCATGTACAAAACACAAGCCTTTAGCCACAGGAATTCACTTAATTTAAATAGCCTGTAAAATAAAACGAATTTCTATTGACAACTATTATGTGCTATAAATTTAACCTGTTAAAACAGATTACTTCAAAGGCATATCCTTAAGTTATTTTTGAAACACACCTATTTCTCTTTCTCCCTACAAAAAGGATAAAAGTATTTTAAGACCCGAATCATCTGCAAAATTCCTAAAACCTCTTGCTGATTCAATAGGTACAATTGATTTTACACAGTTCTGGTCCTAACTTTTAGACTTTGTGTCATTTGAAGCACTCAACTTTTAGAATGATAAGAAAAACTGCAATGTTTTTGAATGAATTATATTTAAGTGAATGAACAGCCCTACCTAAGCTGCGGAATACAAATGATTGTGAAAATAAATTTAGTTTGTCTTCTTTGTGCTAAGGGCCAGGGCACAAAGTGAACATAAATTAACTTAGTTGACTACATTGACTGGGGAAAGTCGGGTTAGAGAAAACAAAATGAACTTCATTTGCCAATCTCTCTGTCTGGTAGAGTTTTCCAAGGAAACCCACCGAGCCCCAAGCCAGGATGAAGGGTATCTGCTGACCCACCTTTCTCCATAATGTAGTGAGTATGCTAAAATGTGGGAAGAGTGATGCAGATACTGCTCATTATGCAACTGGAAGATGTGACCCAAGGTCTTCTCTTTAACTTCACTGAAGGCAAGATCATGTATTTTCCTTCTTCTGTAGACATCTACCTCATCCAGTGCCCTGATCAGTTACACTAAGTGAAATCCCCTTTTTCTATGTTCCATTAGTAAACTACCACCACCAATTTCTTTGTTGGCAAGACTCATCATCATTATAATTACTGCTTCTATGCATGAATGGTCCAAAAATCTACACACTCCGTGAAATCAAGGATAACACTTCATTCTTCAGTCCCAAATTAATTAGTCCCGAATTAGTGCTAATTCGTTTGGCATATTATTTAACACATTCTGACTGTGGGGTGGATGGAGGCTTTGATGGGTAGATAGGTGAAGCAGCTACATTTACTGACTATGCCCCCAGTACTCTTCTGAATCCCAGTGGAGCTCTGAAATAGCTGGGAGAGATCTGGAACCTCCTGAGCCCCCCTTGCATTTTGGGGTATATACTGGGGAATATTTCCATACATTGTTTTCAGTTGAGAATGCAGAAGGCCCTACTTTTCAGAATCATTTAATGTTCACTTTGTAACACCTGCTATATGCAAGAAACTATGCTAGGCCATGTGTGAATTAGAATATGACTCAAATGAGTGATGTAAAAGTCCTTCCTTTTAATTTTAAATATTGGGATTCTACAATTATGAAAATAAAATACAGAGAATTGACTCAAAAACTGCCAAGGCCATGACAACTCAGAAGTCAATATTGAATATAATTAAGTGTGCTTTAAAAATTGTGTCATCTTATGAATGGAACTAGAGTCTAAACAATAAGCACAATAAAAATATGCTTTCAAACAGGTCCTACTTACTCTCTTCAAGAACATTTGATAAATTTATACTATAAATCATGCTCAATTCACTAAGTGTTTCAGCTTTTAATGATCAGTAAAGTCCAGAATAGAGACCTAATGTGATTGAGAGATACACTTAGGAAAATTACTATAACAGTATTAACTAGTTTGCCATATGTCTCCAAAACACATTGCTTTCCCTTTGTTTATTTTACTATTGACAGCTGAACTTCCCAATTCTTCTTCATATCAAAAATGAAAATAGCTTTCAATTAACTGATAAACATCACAGAGACTCAGAAATATCCCCAAGAATTTAGAGCCCAGAAGGCATTTTATTCTCTTGCACATTCTCAAAAGTAAATGTCAGTCTTGTGTAGATGCTGGCATTTTTTTCCCCCCACTTATAGAAGGAAAGACTGATCAGTCAGAAAGGAATGTTTACTGATACAGTCTTAACAGTAGTCAGTGCAGAAAATTCTTCCTGAAATATTTAAATCTTCCTCATTCTCTTTATATCAATTATACAGAAACCTGTTTGTGTACACACAAAGTAGGTGATCTCCAGGCTCTGTCTTGTCTCTCTTCTAATTCAGTACATTAATGGAACCATCCCAGTCACCCTAAGAGCTTCTTCTCCCATCTACAAGATTGCTTTCAATGATGTAATTCTAGCCCAGGTTTCTTTCCCTTCCCAATATAATTCTATCAGAATACATTTTCTCCAAACAAAAATCTGACCACATGTTTCCCCTATTCAAAATCCTACACTGGCTCCCCATGAATACTGGCAAGTCCAAACTCCATATCATGTCTATAACCTGAGCCCAGGCGCTTTTGTGGCATGGCCTCTGTGCCTACTTTACCTTCTTAACTTGAGGTATTCCAACTGCTTTGGTTCCCATAAATCACAGGCTACTATGTCTCCACTTTTCTCATGCACTGTCCCCTTCTGGAACGTCTTCTCCCACCCCATCCACCTAGCACCCACACATTCACTTCCTCTTCTAAGGAGGGTCTCCTCATGAGCACATCAAGATAGAATCGGTAACTCAAATAGTAAATTTTTCTTTATATTTCTTTGTCAAGATACCAGGTAATACAAGTGTTTTCATTCATCACATACCCTCCTCCTTTTCTCCTTCACTTTCATTTTCCTTCATCTCAGAAGATACATACTAGCCACACTATTTTTCCCTTCCCGCCTATCTTTTTTCATATCCTTTCAACACTCCCCAGTGAATGTTATCATGCCATGAAGTAAAAGAGCTTGAAGATGAAGTTGTAATGGAAGTTGGGCCCATTACAATTTTAAAAATGTGTAAGGAGTGATGAAAGGGTCAATCCATTTTTTGACCCAAAACTCAGTCCTCAAACTGTAAGTCATTTTCTCTTTTTGTAATATCCTGAATGACCATTCCAATATATTTTCCTGAATTTAGAAATCTCACTTTGGCATAAGTTGATTAGAAACATAAAGAATTTGTATTTTTCAGCTACAGAAGGATACATTAGTCTAATCTGAATATTTCTCATGTCTTTTCTGACCCTTCCTCCAATGTTTTCCTAAGTTTTAGACACCTGTATTTGTTTCCTACCACATAAATATATCGTCCTATGTATTCTTGTCTTCATAATGAATGAAAATTCATAACTTTTGTTGAAGAATTAGTAGACATCTATATTTAATTGTATACGCCTACTTAGTTGCTTTTTTGTCTTGCAAAGTAACAGTGAATTAATTACCACACAGTTCCAGACAGTCCCTTTTTCTTGTCTATATCAATCAGTGCAAATATTAGAGATAATTCAAGGAAACTTATCAATCTTAGATATTTTCTTTAGCAAAAATCAATTCATTATCTGGAATTTCAAGATTTCAAAAATGTGCTTAATGTTATTTTTTTAAAAAAACAATTCATTGTTTGTTAATTATCTTTGAAACATTTATAATCCAAGTAGTCATCAAACCTGCACAAATCCAAAGGTCTTGAACACTAATAGGAACTGAGGACCCTGCCAAGTCTCTAATTGTATATGATTGTATCATTTACTTACCAAATATGCTATTTAGTACATTTAATATGACTTACAAAGAGATTATAAACACAGATATTACTAAATGTAATCTATTCTTTGATAATTTACCAGGCTGTTTCGGATCACACAGCATTTCAGAGACATCATTAGGAACATCAATTAACACTGAACTGCATCCATATGGTAGAAATGATAGAGACAGTGAAGATTTTTCAATCACCGAGATTTTTCAATAAATGAGAAAACATACAATGAAGAGTTATTAGGGAAAACTAGTAGAATACCCAACTGAGTTTCATATTAAAACATGTAAATGGTGTTAGTGTGTACACGGAAAACAAGGTAGGAAAACAGTCCAAAAAAAGGTAATATCTGGCCAATGGAAGTACAATCTATAAAAGAAATTTTCTTTAGCCCTACAAAAGAAGCAATTCAAGCATCAGGTTTGTTTATGAAAATAAAAGAGGTAAAAGTAAGAACAATATAGGCCATAAAAATAGTTTGATTCCCACAGTTAGAGTGTGGCTTAATATTCAATTTTTTTTTTTTTTTGCGGTACACGGGCCTCTCACTGTTGTGGCTTCTCCCGTTGCGGAGCACAGGCTCCGGACACACAGGCTCAGCGGCCATGGCTCACGGGTCCAGCCGCTCTGCGGCACGTGGGATCTTCCCAGACTGGGGCACGAACCCGCGTCCCCTGCGTCGGCAGGCGGACTCTCAACCACTGCGCCACCAGGGAAGCCCAGTATTTAATATTTTTAAATGAAGGGAAATATCCCCCTTCAGGAAAAAGCATCCACAGACTAGAGACGGATGGTGTAGAAGCGCTCTGATTGGGCAGAAGATGACACTGGAAGCTACTGAGACAAGTGTGTCAGAAAGTCTGATGTGCATCTTACAAAGATATCAAGGATGCCCAAGACTAAAGCAATATAACTGACAACTGATATTCACAGCCACCTCAATCTGAAAGTGCTTAATCATCCAGCACAAAGTCAAATGCAGCTGGACCTACTTCATATTTGATTCACAGGCCTGGGATCCTGAGATCTGGGAGAAGTGTTTTGGGGGTCTACCAAAATGAGAAGTAACACACCTTCCTAGGCAAGCCACTGCTTTGATTGTTTATATAGCAATAAGGTAAATATTTCTGGGTGCCAAGAGACAGGCTGATCAAAGGTCTTCACTCTCTCTTTACCTCTGTTAAATCCGGTGCCAAGAATCAGACAGGTACTTTACACACTGCTCCTGCTCTCTGCTTAAGGAAGGAATTGGTCACTAACCAAAATATCTTGGGTGCCAGAGCTAATATCACTCACTGAGCCTTTAAGAGGGGTTGACAAATGGGTTGCCTGGATTTACAGCAGCCTCTTAAAGCACCACCTGATTGCTGGGAAAGAAGCTTTATTTCCTATATTGCTTTCCTAGGTGTGATACTGTGGGGCCCATGACAACACACTTACCTTATTAAGACTGTGCCCCTTGCTTTCTACCTATACATTTGTAGTCTAGATTTTCCCCACTTTATTCTAATCTACATTTTACTCTCCCCAG
Organism: Pseudorca crassidens; assembly: GCF_039906515.1. Classification (NCBI taxonomy): domain Eukaryota; kingdom Metazoa; phylum Chordata; class Mammalia; order Artiodactyla; family Delphinidae; genus Pseudorca; species Pseudorca crassidens. The sequence continues at coordinate 37,299,766 of NC_090308.1, forward strand.
ATTATTGTCAATACATGAAAAGCTAGCTTAGATGAACTTTCAACAAAAGATCAAATACATGGGATTTGAAGATGATATATATGTAAACGTACACATACACACCAGCTGTTGCAAATACAGCCTGTTTTTAGGGCAGGGATCTGACTATGGAGTGGTGCACTCACAGTCCTACTAGAAGGAAAATATGTCAGAAGACAAATGCAAAGACCTCCCAAGTCACAAACTGTACTTACCTAAAGGCCTTCCATGACAGAAACCAGACTGTAAAGGGTTAACCAGAAAGTATCTCATGAGGAAGTGGAAGGACAGATATTGGCCTTTTGCTCTAAACTTAAGATTGGTCATATGAGCTCTCTCGTCTGACATCAGAGCTTTTTATAAAGCAGGCATTTTGAATAGCTTGATACACCCTTTATCATCATGACAGACGCCCCGGAACTACCCTACTCTACTTCTTGACAGCTTTGTAGCAAGCACTTCAAAGATCAGGTTGTAGAGCCCATGCATCACAAGGAGAAGCCTGAGAACTCAAAGTCTGCACTCCCATGCTCAGGGAGCAGAATCTCTTCTCCCAGCTCCAGTATGAACACCCATCAGAATCACCTGAACAACTGATGGAAACTCAGCTCACTGGGGACCATCCCCAGAGTTTGATTCCATAGGTCTGGAATTCTGCATTTTTAACAAGACCCCCGGTGATTTTCAGGCTGCTGGTCCAGGGATCGTATCTTGAGAAGCACTGCTACAGCCAGGGTTTGAAATATATTTAATGGTTCAGTGACTATCTGACCCACAAATTACCTTTATCTCCATTTCTTCCTCCCTCCTTTCCTCTCTCTCTCTCCATAAAGTGTTTTTATTTGGAAGCTGTGTTCATGGCACAAAGTTGAATAAAATAATACCCTTCTATTTTTAGTGCAGTGAAAATATGCTATAATACCCTAATAATGAACACCTCATATATTTGTCCAAACTCATGGAATGTACATCACCAAGAGTGAATCCTAAAGGTAAACTACAGATAATTATGGATATTTACGGTACCTCAGTCAGCTGTAACCACTCTGATGAGGGATGTCGATGACGGAGCCAGTTGCATGTGGGGAGAGGGCAAGGAGTGTATGGGAAATCTCTGCACCTGCCTCTCAATTTTGCTATAAACCTAAAAGTGCTCTGAAAAATAGTCTTTAAAGAAAAACAAACACTCTCCTTATATTCGAAGAGCACTTTTTTCTCTACCAAACAATTAGGGAAAAAAACTAAAATAAAATGTGTAAGATAAACTTTTTATCATTTAATTCAAATTATCCTCCTCTGAAAACTACTATCATAAGAAATGTTCAAAGGGCTTATGCAGAATCAAAGAGGGTCAAGTGGTCAAGAGAGTTTGGAAAACTCTGGGTTAAGGAAGCTGAAAGTTTCTTTGTTGGAGAACTTTTCAGAGAGCTAAATGAGTTAATGTGTACTGTGACTCTCTGAGAAGTTTTTAAACATTTACAGAACTTGCTTCATTATGAATACTTGTTCGCATTCTAGGAATACAATTTGTAAAAGAGTATCATTTTCTCCAAGGACTCAGATAAATGATTGACTTAAGTAGGATCATTTTTCTTTTAAATCACTTCAAAAAGAAATATTATTTGTATATTAGGGCACTGTACATGTGTGTAAAAAGATTGATTGTAAGATAATAACTTCACTGTAATAGATTTAAGCTCACAATTGAAATTAGGTTTTACTAGACCTATTATTGAATACAAATTCCTAAAAACCTGCAGAAAAAAATGTGAAATACCTTTCTTTTCACTCTTTGGAGCTGAGTAGTTACTATGAGAATACTTGCTAATTAGTTAATTTATTCTGTACTTGATGGCTAAAATACAGACTCACAAAAAATTTACAAGTGTCAATCTCCAGACAGACCTAATTCTTTTTTTTTTTACTTTTTTTTTAGCATCTTTATTGGAGTATAATTGCTTTACAATGGTGTGTTAGTTTCTGCTTTATAACAAAGTGAATCAGCTATACATATATCCCCATATCTCCTCCCTCTTGCATCTCCCACCCATCCTCCCTATATGACCCCTCTAGGTGGTCACAAGGTACCGAGCTGATCTCCCTGTGCTACGCGGCTGCTTCCCACTACCTACCTCCTGTTTCACATATGGTAGTGTATATATGTCCAAGCCACTCTCTCACTTCATCCCAGCATACCCTTCCCTCTCCCCATGTCCTCAAGTCCATTCTCTACGTATGCATCCTTATCCCTGTCCTGCCCCTAGGTTTTTCAGAACCTTTTTTATTTTATTTTTTTTAGATTCCATATATATGTGTTAGCATACAGTATTTGTTCTTCCCTTTCTGACCTACTTCACTCTGTATGACAGATTCTAGGCCCATCCACCTCACTACAATAACTCAATTTCATTTCTTTTTACGGCTGAGTAATATTCCATTGTATGTATGTGCCACATTGTCTTTATCCATTCTTCTGTCGATGGACACTTAGGTTGCTTCCATGTCCTGGTTAATGAAAATAGAGCTGCAATGAACATTGTGGTACATGACTCTTTTTCAATTATGGTTTTCTCAGAGTATATGCCCAGTAGTGGGATTGCTGGGTCATATGGTAGTTCCATTTGTAGTTTTTAAAGGAACCTCCATACTGTTCTCCATAGTGGCTGTATCAATTTACATTCCCACCAACAGTGCAAGAGGGTTCCCTTTTCTCCACACCCTCTCCAGCATTTATTGTTTGTAGATTTTTTGATGATGGCCATTCTGACTGGTGTAAGGTGATACCTCATTGTAGTTTTGATTTGCATTTCCCTAATGATTAGTGATGTTGAGCATCCTTTCATGTGTTTGTTGGAAATCTGTATATTTTCTTTAGAGAAATGTCTATTTAGGTCTTCTGCCCATTTTTGGATTGGGTTGTTTGCTTTTTTGGATATTGAGCTGCATGAGCTGCTTATAAACTTTGGAGATTAATCCTTTGTCAGTTGCTTCATTTGCAAATATTTTCTCCCATTCTGAGGGTTGTCTTTTCATCTTGTTCATGGTTTCCTTTGCTGTGCAAAAGCTTTTAAGTTTCATTAGGTCCCATTTGTTTATTTTTGTTTTTATTTCCATTTCTCTAGGAAGTGGGTCAAAAAGGATCTTCCTGTGATTTATGTCAGAGTGTTCTGCCTATGTTTTCCTCCAAGAGTTTTACAGTGTCTGGCCTTACATTTAGGTCTTTAATACATTTTGAGTTTATTTTTGTGTATGGTGTTAGGGAGTGTTCTAATTTCATTCTCTTACATGTAGCTGTCCAGTTTTTCCAGAACCACTTATTGAAGAGGCTGTCTTTTCTCCACTGTTTATTCTTGCCTCCTTTATCAAAAATAAGGTGACCACATGTGCTTGGGTTTATCTCTGGGCTTTCTATCCTGTTCCATTGATCTATATTTCTGTCTTTGGCCAGTACCATACAGTCTTGATTACTGTAGCTTTGTAGTATAGTCTGAAGTCTAGGAGCCTGATTCCTCCAGCTCCGTTTTTCTTTCTCAAGATTGCTTTGGCTATTGGGGATCTTTTCTGTTTCCATACAAATTGTGAGATTTGTTGTTCTAGTTCTGTGAAAAATGCCATTGGTAGTTTGATGGAGATTGCATTGAATCTGTAGATTGCTTTGGGTAGTACAGTCATTTTCACAATGTTGATTCTCCCAGTCCAAGAACATGGTATATCTCTCCATCTGTGTGTATCATCTTTAATTTCTTCCATCAGTGTCTTACAGTTTTCTGCAAACAGGTCTTCTGTCTCCTTAGGTAGATTTATTCCTAGGTATTTTACTCTTTTGGTTGCAATGGTAAATGGGAGTGTTTCCTTAATTTCTCTTTCAGATTTTTCATCATTAGTGTATAGGAATGCAAGAGATTTCTGTGCATTAATTTTGTATCCTGCTATACTACCAAATTCATTGATTAGCTCTAGTAGTTTTCTGGTAGCATCTTTAGGATTCTCTATGTATAGTATCATGTCATCTGCAAACAGTGACAGTTTTACTTCTTTTCCAATTTGGATTTTTTAAATTTATTTTTCTTCTCTGACTGCTGTGGCTAAAACTTCCAAAACTATGTTGAATAATAGTGGTGAGAGTGGACATCCTTGTCTTTTTTCTGATCTTAGAGGAAATCGTTTCAGTTTTTCACCACTGAGAATGATGTTGGCTGTGGGTTTGTCATATGTGGCCTTTATTATGTTGAGGTAAGTTCCCTCTGTGCCAACTTTCTGGAGGTTTTTACCATAAATGGGTGATGAATTTTGTTGAAAGCTTTTTCTGCATCTATTGAGATGATCATATGGTTTTTCTCCTTCAATTTGTTAATATGGTATATCACATTGATTGATTTGCATACATCGAAGAATCCTTGCATTCCTGGGATAAATCCCACTTGATCATGGTGTATGATCCTTTTTATGTGCTGTTGGATTCTGTTTGCTAGTATTTTATTGAGGATTTTTGCATCTATGTTCACCAGTGATATTGGCCTGTTGTTTTGTTTCTTTGTGACATCTTTGTCTGGTTTTGGTGTCAGGGTGATGGTGGCCTCACAGAATGAGTTTGGGAGTGTTCCTCACTCTGCTATATTTTGGAAGAGTTTGAGAAGGATAGGTGTTAGCTCTTCTCTAAACGTTTGATAGAATTTGCCTGTGAAGCCACCCCATCCTGGGCTTTTGTTTGTTGGAAGATTTGTAATCACAGTCTCAATTTCAGTGCTTGTGATTGGTCTGTTTATGTTTTCTATTTCTTCCTGGTTCAGTCTTGGAAGGTTGTGCTTTTCTAAGGATTTGTCCATTTCTTCCAGATTGTCCATTTTATTGGCATAGGGTTGCTTGTAGTAATCTCTCATGATCCTTTGTATTTCTGCAGTGTCAGTTGTTACTTCTCCTTTTTCATTTCTAATTCTATTGATGTGAGTTTTCCCCTTTTCTTGATGAGTCTGGCTAGTGGTTTATCAGTTTTGTTTATTTTCTGAAAGAACCAGCTTTTAGTTTTATTGATCTTTGCTATCATTTCTTTCATTTCTTTTTCATTTATTTCTGATCTGATCTTTATGATTTGTTTCCTTCTGCTAACTTTGAGGGTTTTTTTGTTCTTATTTCTCTAATTGCTTTAGGTGTAGGGTTAGGTTGTTTATTTGAGATGTTTCTTGTTTCTTAAGGTAGGATTGTATTGCTATCAACTTCCGTCTTAGAACTGCTTTTGCTGAATCCCATAGGTTTTGGGTCGTCGTGTTTTCATTGTCATTTGTTTCTAAGTATTTTTTTATTTCCTCTTTGATTTCTTCAGTGATCTCTTGGTTATTTACTAGTGTATTATTCAGCCTCCATGTGTTTGTATTTTTTTACAGATTTTTTCCTGTAATTGACAGCTAGTCTCATAGCATTGTGGTCAGAATAGATACATGATACGATTTCAATTTTCTTAAATTTACCAACGGTTTCTTTGTACTCCAAGATATGATGTGTCCTGGAGAATGTTCCGTGAACACTTGAGAAGAAATTGTATTCTGTTGTTTTTGGATGGAATGTCCTATAAATATCAATTAAGTCCATCTTGTTTAATGTATCATTTAAAGTTTGTGTTTCCTTATTTATTTTCATTTTGGATGATGTCCATTGGTGAAAATGGGGTGTTAAAGTCCCCTACTATGATTGTGTTACTGTTGATAACCCCTTTTATGGCTGATGGTATTTGCCTTATGTATTGAGGTGCTCCTATGTTGGGTGCATAAATATTTACAATTGTTATATCTTCTTCTCAGATTGATCTGTTGATCTTTAGGTAGTGTGCTTCTTTTCTCTTGTAATAGTCTTTATTTTAAAGTCTCTTTTGCCTCATATCAGAACTTCTACTCCAGCTTTCTTTTGATTTCCATTTGCATGTAATACCTTTTTCCATCCCCTCACTTTCAGTCTGTATGTGTCCCTAGGACTGAAGTGGGTCTTTTGTAGACAGCACATATATGGGTCTTGTTTTTGTATCCATTCAGCCAGTCTAAGTCTTTTGGTTGGAGCATTTAATCCATTTACATTTAAGGTAGTTATCAATATGTATGTTCCTATTACCATTTTCTTAATTGTTTGGGTTTGTTATTGTAGATCTTTTCCTTCTCTTATGTTTCCTGCCTAGAGAAGTTCCCAAGTTTGTGGATTTCATAATTATTTCCATTTAAACTCACACAAGTCTGTAATACTATATCAAAAGATCATTAAGCCATTAAGTTAAACGTTGGATATTTACTGTAAGGGTCAGAGATTGATAAGGATTGCTGCTCGTAACCTTTTCAAACCATAATGTATCAATTTCAAATTACAGAACACACTTTAAATATCATTTATACATTGGAATAAGCTGAAAACACATAATCACTGTCTCCATGAATCACCACTTAGCCTCATTTCTAATCCTCTGATGCAGACAAAGGTTACTAGGCTACAGTCTTTGTTTTCTATTTGATAAGCATTAAGAAATTAATTTTGAGGATTTCACTGATCTCTTATAAAAGGGCAGACACAGACTGTTTTCTAAACAAGAGAGTAAAAACTGTGTTTTCATAACCACATCTATAAAGATTTCCTCTCCCATGAATGTGTTTAATATAAACTACAATTATAAAACCAAGAAGTTCTTATCTCTATATGTTACTACATAAATTCCATAAAACCCTTCCACATTTCCATGGCAAGAGGGCATGCCATTCTTTCATTCATTCACTCATTCATTCAAACTGCATTTATTCAGCTCCAATGATATGCAAGGATGATATCAGAACAGAGAATTTAAAAAAATGAATCAGAAACTTATTAGAATATATATTATATTAGAATATACTAGAACATACTAGAATATATATATATATTATATATATAATATATATTCTAGCAGGATGTTTTTGACTTAAAGAAATAACAGTATATAAATGTGACTCTGTCATGAAGAGAGCTTCATTAATGGAGAGAACAATTTTTTGATAAGCCCACAAAATTAACTCAGCTGGATAATTCTAGGCACAAAGGCAAAGCTTCTAACTCTTCCAAAGAATCAGAAAACCCAGTTTAGGCTGCTTGAAGGAGTCACGGTGGGGTGAAGAGCAAAAGACTTACTTCTTTCCCTTACAGTGATGTTTATACTCAACTTCAGCTCTACTGATTAAAAGGAAGTATTCTTCTGATTTCATTCTCTACTGCAGGTAAGAAAATTCCACCCTTAACATCTTTCAGTGATAACTGGAGGATGTTGCAGAAAATACAGATCACACTGTATCATTGATCAGCACTGATCAGAACTCAGGAGAAACATTAGTACTCTGCCAAAGCAACTGACCTGCAAAGTAGGAGATCAAAAACTACCATTTAAATTCTGTCTAGGCAAATGACCTTGCTTAATGCACAAGGCATGAGGAAAGAGCACTGAGAGAGCCTTATAAGAGCCCGGAGCCCCAGGAGTGTGCAGAAATCACAGCAAATGTGCATCCGACACAGCAGTGAGATGAATGGGTTCCAAGGGGAACTTCTGGTCTCGGGGGCTGGTCACTTAGTTCTCATAATCAAAGAAGCATCCGTATCCAAGCAGTAGCAGTTATTGAGGGTAGAACTACTTCAAATGGCAGGTCCTGAAGTAAACTGGACATTTTCTGAGATGCGAGAGCAATGAGAATGTAGTTCAGAATATCCCAATCCTTTGTCTGTGGGAACCCACTTTTTTTATATTTGAGGAATTTTACTGCCTTCTCTTGCAGGTACCTTGGAACTTTGCTATGGTTGAAATGACTACTTTTGCTTTGTTTCTAAAGTAAATTTCATCATAAATGGTGTCTATTTAAAATACCTGGACATCTTGCGAAAGTCTACTATGTAAAAAATGAGCTGTAACTCTGCTGGTTAATTACAAAGTGGAAAAAAATCAGAATCTAAATGTTTTACAAGGAGCCCTAGAGATATTAACTTCTTCCTTTGTAATTCAAGATGCTAAGACTAAAACATAAGTGATCTGCTAAAGATTACAGGTGACAGATAAAGGACAGAAAGTAGGGTGTTGATTGCCAATCCAAGTCTCTTTCTACCATCCCACGGCAAATCAGAGTTTTATGTCTAGAATATTTATCTATATGATGAGCAGAGAACTAGTTACATTTCCTGACTTTTGCAGTAAACTATAGGCTGTCTTATTTTCCATTTACCAGGGAAGTCAGAGTTCAATGATGTGTATGATCCACTGTTGTACAACACCCCAAAGGCACTGTCTTCAAGCGAAGGACACCTCGTTCCTTCTTATATCATCAGTGCCTGATACAGTGTCCTGTACATCCTAGATACTCAAAATAGATTTGTCTGAGAGCTGAGCATTCAAAGAATATAAGACAATCTGCTAGAAATCTTCTTTAAACTCCATAATATTTAAAAGACATAATTCTGAAGACATATGATCTCAGCTACCCTCTGGTTGTTTGGTCTGACAAGTGTTGTAGCATGTTCTAAGAGGTATTATTTTAAATATTCTCAAAATGGATCTTGACTGCCAAAAGGCTCTAGAACACCTTGTACATTGTGAGTTTATAAGCAAAGTTGGATTTTTTTCACCTTTTTAAGTGGGCTTTGAAATCTGTAGAAAATACAAATTTTAGACTAGTTGCTGTCATATAGGCTAGAATTTAGATGGTGGACAGCTGGAAAGGTTTCTAAATTAGCATGCCTTCAAATAAGTCTCCTTTAGCGATCTGCCTAATATTTTAGTAGAGGTGGGTAAAAAACATTTTTCTATTAAAAATGTTTAATTCTTCATCAAAATAAGAGAATTATTATATGTGCTAAATACATCAAAGCAAGTTATTCTATTTGGAATTAACTTCATTTCACAGGCTTTTCTCCCATTCATCCAAACTGAATGAAAAATTCCTCTCAAAAGGAGAAGTCTAATTTGCATGGATATGATTACAAAACCTTTTTCAAAATACAGTTTTTCTAGCTTTCACTTGGACACTCTAGGTATTTCAGTTCATTTTAGAACTTCATTGTGACTGAACAGTTTTTGAAAAGCTTAAAACTTTAGAAAATTGAGTATACAATTTATTCCCGTTAACTAGCTCTATACCATGCATAAGATTTCTGTGGGCTAAGACTGCCACTTTCAGTTGCTTGTGAGTTTTAAGGTCTCAGAATTAGTGCAAGGCGTACAGATGCACCACTAAATGAGCAGGGATAGACAAGCAGTAAATATACTCTTCAGAAATGGGTTTGGGGATTTTTTTCCCTGCCATGATTGAAGTGAATATTGAAACTAATTTACATTTCCCAAGTTATGTAAAGAGTAACATGAGGAATTATAAATTAACTGAGCTTATATTTTCTAACTACTGCAGTGATGTTTTGGAGCCCTGGGCAGCAAGCAACTGGGCCACCCACCAATTCGGTTCTGTTGTCATACGCTTTAGAGCTTTAGGAACCATATGTCCAGTCAGTAGAGGTATCACTATCTCTGCCAAGTGCCATCCTTGTAAGTTTCTCTGAATATGCTCATCTCTATTCTGACTTCCAACACTGGGGCCAACAACTTGGTGAGCAGGGGCTCACTGTGTTCCCGAGCTCATAAGTAAGGGTACAAGCATATACTGGGGGACAAGGGAAGTGCCCTTCTGTTTCAATTAACACACACACTGGCCCGCTCTCATTAAGCCACAAGTGGATCCACGCTTTCCTTTCTAGTTGTAAGCCCAGTATAATCAAAGCAGTCTCTTCCATTACCACCATGGAATTTCCAAATAGCATTCACATGGTGAAAACAAAATTTCATTGATTCTAATTTATTTAGAATTGAGAAATAGCAAGAATATATTTTTTCCTGTTTGTCCAAGTGAGGAAAAGCATGGACACCTTATTACTGCAGATGATTTAACCAACTAAAAAAAGAGCCAATATTCAGAACACAAATTAGTCTTTGGGGAATCATATCAATGAATACTTACTGATAGATAAAAAGGTAACTTAGTTTTACAAAATAAATGTATATACATATACACACACACACTTATACTTCATATATTATACTTCAATGACTTGATCTTTATCCCAATTTGAAAGATTGTGAAAGTGATGAACATATTCATGTTGTTCTCTTTCCCTTTATATTCATTCTCCACATAGATCTGAGAGCCAACATTTCTTATTAATAGCCACAAAAATGTTATTTTATGTTGTCCAGTGGAAACATTTTTTTTGCAAAACAGTTAAATGAACAAACTCAAGTCACAAATACAGGGATTTTCAACCTTTGAACTGTAATAACATCTTACTTCATTTAAGCTGGTATGAGAGTAATCTACTTGAAATAATGTTTGCATTTCAAAGCAAGAAAGCAGTGCTAAAATGTTGAATGATAACAAATCCAAAAAAATGTCAATACAATAAAATTAACAAAATGTAAGTATTTGCATTTAGGTTGAGCAAACTCAATTTGGCCTCAAGTTTTCACAATTTCTGCTTATCCAACACAGTTTTAAAAGGCAGAAGTCTCCTTTATTGTTTCAGTTCCTATGCCCACAAGGCAGCGATGCTCTAACAATAGTATGAGATGATATGCAGATAATTACCATTAAAAGCATAAGCCATTCACAGTTGTTAATACTGACAGGAGTGGTGCTTACACTTATGAATCAAAGGCTAATGAAGGCACAATAGATACTGAAATAACAATAAACTAGAGTATGCTCTTATAACAGTAGCTCAATCAAAAATATATTCACATGACTTCCTGAAATGTGGCCTGTTAATGCACAATTACAAATTCACCTCCCAATTTGTGAACTATCTAAATGAATCAAAGTATACAAAATAGAGAACTGGAAATGGAATCCAGTAGTAGTGGTACAACATAGAGTGTAAGGCCTTGAGCATTAGAATCAGACTCCGGTCCTTGCTGCCAGTAATTGCCTCTATGACCTTGGACAAATGTAATAATAATGTTAATATTAATAATAGTTTCTATGGCAATTACTTGCATTATATCATGTGATTTTCATCTCATTAAAATAAGTACCACTTTCATACCCTTTTTAGAGATGACAACACTGAGATTAGTGATGTTAATCAATTTTTTCCTGGTAACATGGATTTATAGATTTAAACCCAGGAAGCTTAGCCCTGATACATCCATGTGCTTAACCACAAATGCCATATAGGGAGTCCCACAGTCTCTATCTGAAAACAGCTGCATCACAGATGTCTGGGGAACAGTCAATGATGTCATGAAGCAAAGCTTAGCACAGAATTTGATGATTGGTAAATATTATATTAGCATACATTTATAAATCAGAATAGTAATAAGTAATGATAAATCAGAAATCAACAAAGATCAAAATATCTACGATACAAAAATTATGTCTGAGCTAATTCTGGCAAAGGAAATCGAGAAAACTCTACATTCAAAACCTATGAGCTGTAACTAAAGCAGTATACAGAAGAAAATTCATAGCCTTAAACACATTTTTAAACAAATAAGAATTAAAATAACTGTATAATGTATTCAACTTTGGAATTTTGAGAAGAACTACGAAATGAACTTCAGGAAAACAGAAGGACTATATAATAAATATAAAGGCAGAGAGTAAGATATTAGAGAACTATAAAAACATCACCTTTATGAGTATTAATGAAATTCAAAAATAAAATAGCAAATATACTCAACACAATATATTAAAAGAATAAAACATGATCAAGTGAAGCTCATTCAAGAATTTTAGGGACGATCCCCCACTAGGAAATTTGTTAATAAATGACATGTATTTAGAGGTTAGCCCTCAGCTAGGTCCTGATAAAGAGAAAAAAACAAACCTCTTTTAATGTAGGAAAAAATGCATACTTAATCCAGATCATAAACAGGTGTGTGCTATATGTATATGTGTTGGAGGGGAAGGTAAGGCTGGAGATGTATATATATATGTGTTTTATATACTCAAAACAAAAGCCAGAGTCATGCCTTGTGAATAATAGGAAGCCTTCCTATTACAGTAAGGATGTCAACTAATATCACAGTTGTTTAGGAAATATTGGTCATTGCAACTAGGCAACAGAAAGAAATAAAAGATAAAAAATAATGACAAACTTTTTTTTTGGCAGATAGTGAGTTAGGTAAATATAAAGGCTAAGAGAAAAAATTGAAAACCTATTTTTAAAAAGATATAATTTCAGCAAAGCACAGGTTTTATAATTAACATGTGAAAAGCAATCACTTTCCTTAACTAAAGAGAAAGATTTTTCTCTTCTCTACAATTGCATGCTCAATTTCTGGAAGGCACTCAACAGATATTAATTGAATAAATAAGTAAATGAATAATTAAATATAAGCAAAACCAAAAAGTATGTCAATGATAGCAACCTCAAACAGAACATACATAGGATTAACTTAAGAAATCCATCTAGTCTATATGAACAACTGAATAAATGACCAATATTATAGATATATTTCAGACAAATATATATACATACATGCAAACATATGAGCATATAATGCAGTGCCAGTAATGAAAAAGAAATTGTTTTTGTTTTTTTTTTCTGTAATTCCAAGAAACACTTGAAACAGCCTTGATATTTGAAATAGAAGATTGTTGAGGGCTACCTGCCCTATCACATATTAGGTAATATTATAAAGCCACAATAATTAAAACAGTATGATCCTATGCTGCAAAAGAACCTACATATTGGCCTATCTACAGAGATATCTCTAGGTGCTGGTATTTCTAAGTATTATATTTTTATTTTATTGGAAATATTTAGCAACCTTGTTTGTATTTTTAAAATAAGCATGCATCAATACTTAAAAACTTTAACAGATGTTTAAAACAACTTATGAATGCCCTTTTTGTATGAGAAACAATATAAATGAGAATAAAAGGCTCTCAACTCTTATTCATAACCATGAAAGCTTGTCTGAGAGGAGACTTTGATTTCAACTTGTCAGAGATCTGAGGCAGGGAAGACAGTGCTGGTTAAACACCCTGGATTCTAAGTGCAACAACTATAAAGTATTGAACTCTTCTATTCATTTGTTTTTGATGAAGCTAGAAAGTATCAATGTGTACACAGTCCTAAATAAAGGTGCCAAGATCTTATGTACCACCCATTAACATGAAATTTCCTGGGTGCATTTAAGTTATATATATATCAAGAGAAATTGCCTCTGAATCTCTCATCTAAGCCAGTTATGGCATAGGAACTAACTATAAACGAAATTCATAGGTGTGTGTGTGTGTGTGTGTGTGTGTGTGTGTGAAGAGGAGGAGAGTGTGGGGAAGGAGGAGAGGGAGGAGGGAGAGTAGAAAATTCATTATTAATATGTTCTGGATTTGGGGTCCACCAGTGATTTTACCTCAAATCTTACAGTATAAAATATAAAGTTATTAAATTTGCCAATACTTAGATCCATCATTCTTGGGTCTCATATTTCCTTTTGAGAGTATGTAGTTTAAGTATCCTGGTCAGTTCCAAGTGGAAGTTAGTCTATAATGACCAAAAATCAAGTAAAAATGAAACTTCTCCATCAGCTGAATTGTGATCTATTTCACTAAAGTACCCACCATATTTCAGCCTCACCTAAATTAATGTGAAATTTGTGGTAAGCTTGGTTGATTAAGATCAAAAAGAAAAGAGATCTCTTAAAATCCCATTTTCACTCTTCTCAATTCAAGCAAGCACATGATTCTTGTTCCTTCAGGCGACACACTCAAAGAATCAGGCCTCACCAGACAACTCAGGGAAATCATATGACCCTGACTTTTACAAAATACTTTAAAGTACCTCCATATGATCCTTCTAACTTCTACTCAGTAGGGGACCTTTCATATACTGCCACGCTCCTTGAACACAGGGTTCATGCCAGTTGCTTCCCTTTGTTGTACTACCACTGTTCTTAGACCTTTAAGGTTTACTTTTGCTCCCATCACTCTACAGGTATTTACTCATCTTATCATAATCCCAGAAAATTATAGAATTCCAAAATCCAGTTGACTATTCTAGTCTTTGGATAAATGTTACTATAGTGTGACATCCAAGGATCAACAAAGCCTTTAAGTAAGATCATACAGTTTCCAAATCTGCCTCAAGATGCTCTTTGGGTGCACTCAGGAGGTAATACTGGTTTAATCTGATTTCATTCCATGATTAAATTTAATGTGTTAGAATTTTTTTTCAGAAGGAGACAACTTCTAAGAAATACCAAATTACACAAGTTTTCAGGAGCCAGTAACTACTGGGACTCAGAAAAAATGGCATCCATGAAATATTATGAAAGCAAAATTCATTGGTGCTAACTTATGACATTTGAGAAGAGAAAAACAATTGACTTATATTGTCACTGGAAAGATTAACCTCCAAATTTTTCCATGTCAGAAGTCATTAAAAGAACCAAAAAAAAAAAAAAAAATTAAAAATTAAGCCTCCTTCTTTAGGTAATAATACAGCAAAAAGTTTCCAAATTTCCTGAGTTTTGGGACTCTACTTATATCATTCTGTGTCTCTCCCTGCTGATTATTTCTCTCTTCCATTGTATCAAGGGCTAAACTGCTCTTTTGCCTTTTGGAAGTGAGCACAGCCTCCCTTATCATCACTATGTGGGCGCACCTGTCCCTGCATGGCTGCAGGAGAGTTAACCAGCCCAGGTAGACAGGTCCACCGTAGGGAAGGGAGCATATTCTAACTTGAAAGGACCAGACACAGGCTTGTCAATTCTAACCTGACTAGTGTTCTCTCAGGAATACTGAGTTGCAAGATAAAAACGAAGCTTTGATAATCCAAATGCACTTTGATAGAACATCAACTGAATTTAGCACTGAAGAGCAACATTTTTAAGGTTCTAAATTTTAGCTGGAGGCAGAGGGAATACCAGAAGGAAAATAAATGAAAGGGGCTCACTACTTCAAAAGCTAATCTTTGTAATGCTTTTATTAGCAATTTAAAAAAAACACATACACACTTTTGAAGTAGAAAAGAAACGATTTTGATGCCTGATTGCTCTGGGGTATAGCTTAACTTCCCAGTCTTTCAAAAACAGGCAAGGTCAGGAATTTCTTTTACTGCTGTTGAGCTTGTAAAATATTTTGTTGGTAAAGGAACCAAAATAGATATATATATATATATAAGAAATTAGTTGATGAATTGCTCATTTAGTTCCTGCAATAAAAGATAAGTATCCGTTGTATTCAGAGTGAAAAAGGTTCTTCTTTCTAAAGAAACTGCTCCCTTAGGCTGGATGTAAAGGCATATATTTTCACTCTTAAACAAACACTATAAAAATATTTAGACTAGACTGTAGAGAAGTTGTAGTGGGACTGGTAACTAGGAGAATCTACAATCAATCTCCCTTAAACCTAAGCAAGGGGGAAAGGGGAGGAAAACAAGTGAAAATACCGTTAGCTGAGTCTAATGGGAAAATATGTGTTTCAAACCAAAGTACATAACTCAAAGGCCATGCAAGTCTGTAAACAGGAGGATAACAGGTAAAGTCAAGATCATGTTTGCAACATCTATACTCTAAGAGATTTCCTACCTGAAGATCTGCCTTAAGAAAACTCCTGCCTGCCAGATACAATGTGGGTTTTGTGGTTATCGGATCAATGATATAAGGATATAACATGTGGTCTGAGGTATAATAGAGAATTCCTAATTACACAGTATCCACATAATATCAGTCTTAAGAGACAATAACCATTATTTATTCTTTCAGTACCAAGTAATTCTAAGCTGTTTTTACATCATCACAAGGACATGCATTTCAAAATGCATTTCTAGCACCCTTGTTATTTTCCCTCCAATATTGCCATAACATACTCTTGGTTGACAAATTGCTTTTGGATTCTTGGCCTGTCCCTCTCTGCTATCAGAAGGGGAACCCCACACATTATTTCCACTTCA
Source organism: Pseudorca crassidens (assembly GCF_039906515.1). Taxonomy (NCBI): domain Eukaryota; kingdom Metazoa; phylum Chordata; class Mammalia; order Artiodactyla; family Delphinidae; genus Pseudorca; species Pseudorca crassidens. The sequence goes on from NC_090308.1 coordinate 37,315,717, forward strand.
CAAGAAATACTAAAATACAGTGTTTCCAGTCTTGATAAATACCATCAAAGATATGGTCTTGAATTTCTTGTGCACAATGTTAGATAAAAATCTTCTACTAATTACTTAAAAGTACAGCAGGGTTTGAATGGTGGCAAAAGGGATATAGGACATTTGGGGCAGAAGCAGCATGAATCAACTGCGTAATTGAGAATGATAATAAGAACACTAGCTAGTAGTTATTAAGCACTTTTGTGCATCTGCCACTATTATTTAGACCAAGTCACAGATAAAGCAAAAGGACATATGGATGAAGCCCCTTGCACAGAATCACATAGTAAGTGGGGTGTCTAGACAAGAGGAGCACACATATCTGAAGAAATAAGATACAGGGAAAATGGAGGAGAGCTAGGAATTATTTTGAGGGGAGTTGATGCAGGGGCCCAAATTCCAAAAGAAGATGAAGATCATATATACTTTTATTCTACAAGTATTAGAGATATTGAAGGTCTGCTTAAGAGAGCTGAGGAAACAGGTATTCCTCAAGACCAATTTGCTATAACTACAAAACATGCTATAATGTAACATCAGGGCTTTCTGAGCTCATGTGCAATGCTCTTAGACCCATAATGTAAACATTTAACTGTTTATGCTCAGATTACAGGTTTGGTTTGGGAAAGATCAAATCCTAATGTGTGAACCATTTTACAGCACTCTCTCACTTCAGGTTTTATTACTGTCTCTTTTTCTTGCATTTCTGTAGATTTGAATCACAAAGATTTGTGGTAATGCACCACAAGATGTTCATCTTTACGTATTTGCCATTACTATTGAGAGTCCAATCATGCTATCAGAAAGTCAGCTTTTCTCAGAGAAAATACATTGGATATAGACTCTCCCAGGCCTCTCTCTGAACAGCAGTGATAAGAAAAAGGGGCCCTGAGAATGTGACTGTGGCGGACTTTAACACAAACCCTCAAACAACTACTAGAAAACTCAAATCATCATATGATAATGGGTAATACCATTATCAAAAAAGAATACATAATACATGCTGTTAATTATCAAAACACAAATTTCAAACTTCAGTTGTGAAAAAAATATTTTCCTTTTGGATTGTAAGCATAATACTCTTTATCTTGAGAAATATTTTTATTACTACTATATCAACAGAGAGCCATATGTAATTAAACTAGAAAAATATGTTCTTCCCCGTTAATATTACTTTTAGAAATTCCACAACAGCCATTAGACAATCAAAAGTAGCAACGCTTGACTCAGGAAACGTGTCTTTGATATGCAAACTAACCAACAGAGAACCATACCTCCTCTGTTCCCTGCACCCTAGGAGGCAACATTCCTTTGTCTTAATCATCCCAGGGCCAGGCACTAAGCAACTAGGGACCACCCTTATATAGCCTACTGAAATTATTCAAACAAGCCAATCCTTAGTCAGTTACCCTGCCCTGTCTTACCTTTCCTGCGTAAACGCTAATAAAGGCTCTAGCCTAAACCTATTGCTTTATCCTGTTTCTGCTTCCTGACCAAAACCTGATGTTCCTCCTGTGACCCTGCGCTTGGAGCTGCACCTCTTGTTTCTAGGGCAACTATGAGTAACATTAAAAGTTACTTTCAATGCAAAAAAAAAAAAAAAAAAATAGCAATGCTAAAGCCATTTTACAAGAAGACTATGCATTCACAGTTGCATTATTCCTGTTTCCCTGACAACCTGCCAGCATTCATGACCCAACCAAATTCCCAACAGTGTTACAGAACAGGCTTTTAATAATGCAAAAGGGCTTTCTTTCTTCTGATGGGATGATGTTCTCCTAGTGAAAATGGAATCAGCCATTAACAATCTGTTCATCAGTTTTCCTTTCAATGTCCCAAATGTGATTTAACCTTTGTTAACCAGTTCTCAGATTATTTTACACTGGATGCTAGTTAGGAAGTACATTTATAACTGTGATACAATTGACGTCCAAGGGCTCTGAATAAGCAGCTGCTTAAAACACAATGGTTGGCCTTCTTCCACCTACTTGTATATCACTAATTTATTTTAAATATCTTTTAAGTGTTATAACTAACATGAGAAGAGCAAAATGATCTTTACCGAGATATATTCTAACAGGTTTTTCAAAACTTAACTGGTTTTTACGTAATCATTGAAGTTATCTTAAGGCATTGATGCGACACATTTAACTCTACATAATAGAACACTCAACTTCATCCTTTTTCAAGTCCCTGAAACCAGACACTATGCTATCTCCTGTATACTTGTAAATGGCTAATGCTGCAGGTGATTTCCAATGTTTTTTAACTTTTTATATCGTGAATCACTTCCCTCTTTATTCTCTACATTGTTGATAAAAGAATGAGAAACATGCTTTCCTTTGACGCAGGATTTTATATTAAAGAGTGTCTATCATGCCAGCAATAGGCAAAGTGGTTCAGTTTACTAAAACATGTAGGCTCTGTGTTGTTAATCAATGACATTTTATTAATTTTTTTTTCTAGAGAAAAAACTAACACAAAGTATTATATACAAAAATAGGGCACTAGGCAAACAGTCATTACCTGAAAGGAAGTATTTTTATACTATTGCTGCATAACCTTCATTGGTTTGTAGCCATGACAATACAATGAAGGAATAGCTAAACAGACATGTTTCAGAAAAAACAATCTTGCCTCTGAGTGTTCTATTATAAGATTTTATTATTTTTTAATTGGGAAAATCAAATGATGTTAAAAATGTTATTATTTCACTATTACACCAATATGGCAACACTGATCATTTTTATATTGCTGTGCAGTCCCCACCCTTAAATTTAAAAAATAGTGCCTTTCACCCTAGGCTTTTAATAAAGGCTCCAAAATGAATGATTTATTTACCTACCTACCTACTTTATCAAATAGTAAAAATGACAACAACAAACTAAAGGTATATAAGAAGATACTACTTTCAGTAGATGAAATTTTAGAACTCGAGGCAGATAATCATCAATCTCTTCCTAAAGACCCTTAAAAAGATGGGATCAACACGCTATTTAGGCAGATTAGTGAAGATCATAGTGGAATGATTACTTCCTGGCTCTCTCTTGTTGTACTGAAACATATCTACCAGTATAGTCATACGGGTCACCTAGAATCCTAAATATTTGGCATTATATTTGTGCTTCCTGAGTCTTTGTTACCATCTGTAAATCCATCCACAGCTACCTCCGTACCACCTCCATCCTCACCATAACCCTCAGACATAGTGCAGCTTCATCTTTTGTTTTCGTTTCTTCCAGAAGAAGACTGTAAAAGTGCTGGTTCTTTTCACTCTGGCCCTCCCTCTGTCAGCTCTGTCACCACACACACTAGAGAACCTGGCTGGTTCCTCTTGAGGAATAAGAGTCCCCCAGCTAGAAACAGTTCAAGAATCATTGTGTGGTTAACAATCAAGGAAAGGGAACAGGGGGCTCTTCTCCACTTTGGGTCCTAGTAGCATTGACCTCCACTTCAGTTCAGTTGAACAAAGATTTATTGAACACTTACTAAGTTGGCGCTAAAGATACAGAACAACAGGAGAGTACGTCCATGCACTCCAGGGACAGCCTGTATAATATCTGTGAAGTTCTCTGCCCTAAAGCTAATTCTCACAGCTAACAGTTATATTTTAGTTGGCATCCCATCTTGAGATCAGTTTCTAAAGAACGCACACTTGGTACACAAAGACAAAATTATCCTTGTAAATTCCTTAAATCATCCACGAAATCCAGTATACAACATCTTGCACACCATCACTGTCCTAATGATTTTGCATTCAACATTTTGAGAACCGCTGAGTAAGACCAGGAAGCAATGAAAACAAGTTTTGTGAAAACAACTGGATCGTCAGCAGTCTCTTAATATTAAATTATTAAATGAATGGGGAGACAGAAGCTTTTAAAGAATCCCTATTTGCCTGCACGTTTGATCAATTCTACTTTAATATAAAAATCTCATTTCTTTAAACAAAGGTTGATTTTGTTTTTCTGAGGTTTTAAATATGACAATATACCTAAAAGCACCTAAGTTAACATCTGGCACACAGTATGTACCAACACATGTTTGCTGGCTGTGAACTAAATCTTTATTTGATCTACAACTTTGAAAAATATGAAGAACTGGCCATGTGCTTCCCTGTCTTTCCAACCTGGTATCACTTACTGTGACTCCATGTACTAACCATCACTCTCTCAGGCTCTTGAACACTGACTGGATAAGACAGGTCAGGTCGCATTTCACCCCTCACCGGGGGTTAGATTCTAAAATTGGCACCTTAACTTACATGTATGATGCAACCTACTGTGAGAAAAAAAAAAAAAAAAGCCAGGTTCAGAGGTTCAGAGAAGATGATTTTATTAGGTTAGACTGAGACCGCAGAGGAGGTTTCATAGAGCTGATGAGGCATATATAGAATCATAGAAGATGTATTAAGTCAGATTGGCCAAATAGGGCAGGGCGTTCTAGATAAGATACAGTTAGGTGAGAACTGGATCATGAGGGGCTCTTTGTTCTATGCTAAGGAGATTGACCTTTATTTTACAGGTACTGAGGAGGCATTTAAAGATTTTGATTAGGTGAATGTCATGGTTGTATTTTCATTTCAGATATATTTTTCTTTATCTGAAGTGAGAAGTGTAAGGGCAATAGAATGAGAAGTTGAGAGACTAGTTAGGAGGTTATAAACCTTGACAGGACAGTGGGGACAAGAAATGGAAAGGGGGAAGCTCTGGAGCTCATCTGAAAATTGACAGCTGATTCAGCTGAGCTGAAGATGTGTGAGAGTGATGGCCAATACCTGTCTCCTGCAAACCAGGAGGATTTGACTGGTTGAGGATGGGATTCTCTGAAAGGCAGACTAGAGGAGGGATAAATGTCACAGGAGTTTCCTGGGGGTTATCTGAGAAGATATGGCCACCAGGAACTTTGACATACAAGACTAAATAAATGTCACAGAGGAGGCTAAGGTAGGGGGTATATAGACTTAAGAATCTTCAAACTCCGAGTAATAATGAAAACAGAGATTGACAGACATCTAGAAAGCGAGATCCACAGTGGGTCAAAGGCTTCCCAGAGAAACAACTTTAAGGAGTGGGCAGCTCATAAGTCGTCAGAAGAGAAGCAGGAAGAGAAACAGAAAGGACAGTAGGAAGGAGCTGAGGAAGAGAGTTTCATGGACAAATGCAGTGGCAGAAAGATAAGAGCTGAATGGCAGGATGGCCTCAGGTTGACCTGAAACCGCAGCACAGTTGCACTAGGGCACTGGACACAGAAGGTGGGCCACACTGGCCCAAGCAGTGAGTATGAAGTGAGGAGGCTGGGAGAGCTAGTGTAGATGCTCCTTCAAGCAGCTGAGCTAAGGAAGGGAGAGATTAATGGACAGTATCCGAAGTGCAAGGGTGCTCAGTGTTTAGTTTTGTTTCGGGAAGAGAATGTTTAACATGTTTACAGAAAAGGGACATGAAACAGCCTTTTCTGATCAATAGTGCAACACTGATCAGTAGTGACTGCCTGAACACAAGGTCAAGAACAACTGTGACACCTGTATGGTTCAGAGGGGAAAGAAAGCAGTGACTAATGATGAGTGCCTGCTACAAGCAGGAGAGGGGGGTAGTGGCACAGATGCCCTGGATTTGCCCTTCCTTTACAAGCTTACTCCAAATGACTAGGCTTATTCACAGATGAGACACACTTTGTACATATTGGTAAATGTTACAGTTTTCTAATTATAAAGGGAAAGGGAAGAAAAAGGTAGTCTTTGTAAGGAGTTACTGGGAACAGTCAACTGAGTTACTATAGAAATAAGCTTCCCTAGGATCCACTAAATTGGTTATGAGAATGTTAGAGAAACACAAACATGAAGGCATTATTTTCCCAATTAACGATACATTTGAGGGACTGACCTTAAAAAAAAAGGTAAAATGAAAAAAAGATGACACTCATTTATATGTTGCTTCGTATCCTGACTTTGTGGCTAAGAACCTGGGGAGAGGGTTCTCTTTGCTGTGTGACATCACCGTTTCCCCAGAGTTGTGAATACTTTGGGTTGAGACAAGAACAGATCTTCAGGTATCACAGATCTGAATGTCCGATTGCATCTATTGCCTGCCCTAGCCAATCAATACTTCTTAGGATCTGTGAGGCAAGCACAGGAAAAAATAATGGCTACCTCAAATCCTTAACCTCAGAAACAAACAGAAGAAAACAAACAGAAACAAACAGAGAAAAATGGGTGTTAGTAGGTTGGAAGCAAAATCCCTACCAAAAAATTGGCCTTGGATTAAAGCAAAACCCATTTCCTGTACTCTAGATCTTCTATACACACAGATTCAAGACAGCTTATCCTGAACACGGGCCATTTAGAAAATGGACACATACAAGTAATGAATCATAAAATATACTTGAGTAATTAGGAAAAGCACAATGTTGAAATGGCAGAGTTGTGATTTTTTTAAATGTTCATAGTGATTGTCTAATAATCATGTATAACATCATATAAACAATTGATCATCTTAAAGCCTGTTTTTTCTAAAATTGCTCATTTGAGTATAAAAATAAGTCAATGGATGTATATTAAACAAGTCCATATGTTATTCATATATCTCCTTGCATTAATTTGTTAAATGTTTACTTTTTCCTCTTCCTTATTTTTAAAAGATGCATTCTCCAGCACAAGAGGACTTGTTTCAACTATGCAACACAGTAGTGGGAGACGCCCACGTTGAGCAGGTGGGTTTTCTACAGTTCACTCTGTGCATTCTAATTCATTACATATCATTTTATAAAAGCCACACGATAGTGTTAAAATGTAAGGGATCTACATGTATAAACTATCATATCTAGTAAACTTTTTGAGGGCTAACCTGATAAGCTGGATTTAATATACATATTAAATGATGTATTTATTACTTCCTGAATCAGGGGAATGTAACCTACTGACTGAAACAATTGATACATCATGCTAAAAAAAAAAAAAATCAAAACTGGAAACTCATCTCTTACACCAAAAGTAACCTGGACAGTGTCTGAGTGCAGGACGTAGTTTCTCTCATCAACAAATCATCACTATCCCATTTTTAAAAATTAATTGTATCCCATAATCTCATTTTTTTTACATCTTTATTGGAGTATAATTGCTTTACAATGGTGTGTTAGTTTCTGCTGTATAACAAAGTGAAACAGCTATAGTATACATATATCGCCATATCCCCTCCCTTTTGCGTCTCCCTCCCACCCTCCCTATCCCACGCCTCTAGGTGGACACAAAGCACTGAGCTGATCTCCCTGTGCTACGCAACTGCTTCTCACTAGTCAGCTGTTTTACATTTGGTAGTGTATATATGTCCATGCTACTCTCTAACTTCCTCCTAGCTTACCCATTCCCTCCCCAAGTCCTCAAGACCATTCTCTACATCTGTGTCTTTTTCTTCAGAAACATTTTTTTTTTTAGATTACATATATATGTGTTAGCATATGCTATTTGTTTTTCTCTTTCTGACTTACTTCACTCTGTATTACAGACTCTAGATCTATCCGCCTCACTACAAATAACTCAATTTTGTTTCCTTTTATGGCTGAGTAATATTCTGTTGTATATATGTGCCATATCTTCTTTATCCATTCATCTGTTGATGGACACTTAGGTTGCGTTCATGTCCTAGCTACTGTAAATAGTGCTGCAGTGAACACTGTGGTACATGACTCTATTTGAATTACGGTTTTCTCAAGGTATATGCCCAGTAGTGGGATTGCTGGGTCATATGGTAGTTCTATTTGTAGTTTTTTAAGGAACCTCCATACTGTTCTCCATAGTGGCTGTATCAATTTACATTCCCACCAACAGTGCAAGAGGGTTCCCTTTTCTCCACACCCTCTCCAGCATTTATTGTTTCTAGATTTTTTGATGATGGCCATTCTGACTGGTGTGAGGTGATACCTCATTGTAGTTTTGATTTGCATTTCTCTAATGATTAGTGATGCTGAGCATCCTTTCATGTGTTTGTTGGCAATTTGTATATTTTCTTTGGAGAAATGTCTATTTAGGTCTTCTGCCCATTTTTGGATTGGGTTGTTTGTTTTTTGGATATTGAGCTGCATGAGCTGCTTGCATATTTTAGAGATTAATCCTTTGTCAGTTGCTTCGTTTGAAAATATTTTCTCCCATTCTGAGGGTTGTTTTTTCATCTTGTTTATAGTTTCCTTCGCTGTGCAAAAGCTTTTAAGTTTCATTAGGTCCCATTTGTTTATTTTTGTTTTTATTTCCCTTTCTCTAGGAGGTGGGTCAAAAAGGATCTTGCTGTGATTTATGTCATAGACTGTTCTGCCTATGTTTTCCTCTAAGAGTTTGATAGTGTCTGGCCTTACATTTAGGTCTTTAATCCATTTTGAGTTTATTTTTGTGTATGGTGTTAGGGAGTGTTCTAATTTCATTCTCTTACATGTAGCTGTCCAATTTTCCCAGCACCACTTATTGAAGAGGCTGTCTTTTCTCCATTGTACATTCCTGCCTCCTTTATCAGAGATAAGGTAACCACAGGTGCGTGGGTTTATCTCTGAGCTTTCTATCCTGTTCCATTTATCTATATTTCTGTTTTTATGCCAGTACCATACTGCCTTGATTATTGTAGCTTTGTAGTATAGTTTGAAGTCAGGGAGCCTGATTCTGATGAACATAGATGCAAAAATCCTCAAAGTACTAACAAGCAGAATCCAACAGCACATTAAAAGCATCATACACCATGAACAAGTGGGGTTTATCCCAGGAATGCAAGAATTCTTCAATATATGCAAATCAATCATTGTGATACACCATATTAACAAATTGAAGGATAAAAATCATATGATCATCTCAATAGATGCAGAAAAAGCTTTTGACCAAATTCAATACCAATTTATAATAAAAACCCTCCAGAAAGTAGGCATAGAGGGAACTTACCTCAACATAATAGAGGCCATATATGACAAACCCACAGCCAACATCGATCTCAATGGTGAAAAACTAAAACCATTTCCACTAAGATCAGGAAGAAGACAAGGTTGCCCACTCTCACCACTATTATTCAACATAGTTTTGGAAGTTTCAGCCACAGCCATCAGAGAAGAAAAAGAAATAAAAGGAATCCAAATTAGAAAAGAAGAAGTAAAACTCTCACTGTTTGCAGATGACATGATACTATATAGAGAGAATCCTGAAGATGCTACCAGAAAACTACTAGAGCGAATCAATGAATTTGGTAAAGCAGCAGGATACAAAATTAATACACAGAAATCTGTTGCATTCCTATATAATAATGAAGAAAAATCTGAAACAGAAATTATGGAAACACTCTCATTTACCACTGCAACAAAAAATAATAAAATACCTAGGAATAAACCTACCTAAGGAGACAAAAGACCTGTATGCAGAAAATTATAATACACTGATGAAAGAAATTAAAAGTGATGCACACAGATGGAGAGATATACCATGTTCTTGGATTGGAAGTATCAACACTGTGAAAATGACTATACCACCCAAAGCAATCTACAGATTCAATGCAATCCCCACCAAACTACCAATGGCATTTTTCACAGAACTAGGACAAAAAATTTCACAATTTGTAGGGAAACACAAAAGACCCCAAATAGCTAAAGTCATCTTGAGAAACAAAGACGGAGCTGGAGGAATCAGGCTCCCTGACTTCAGACTATGCTACATAATCTCATTTTTATTTTTTAATTTGAAACATATTTTAATTGATTCCTAGCAATTCTTAACGATATCATATGTGTTCTACTGCATCCCTCCCTAAACATTAATTTCAGATCACTTTTCTGTATCGATTCTTTCCTCTCCTTATCTCATGCTGTACTCTATTAATAGAGCTTGCTTCTAAACTCTAGAAACCACATTTGTTCACTTTTCTCAATAATGCCTAGCCCAAATCTCTTAACTATTTGGCTTTACATCCTGGAACTTCTCACTTTCAAAACTGTGATTTAAACATATAAGTATCTTTTTTGAGTCACACAGTGCTTGGCAAAATGGTATTTCAGCAGAGGTAATGAAGAAAATGTAAAGTTAATCTATCCTGCAACAATGAGAAAATCTCTAAAATCTCAAATTCTTTTCAGTATATTTTTACTGATAACACCAACAATCTTAAATAACATAACAATGATGTGTTATTAACATCAATAAGTTAACATTTCAGAGATATATATGTTGCCATAAAAATGAACAAAGTACATTTTCAAAAAAAAGTTAAGGCGCAGAGTAAGAGGATTTAGCAGCTGCAAGGAAGAAGGGGATTACCGAATCAATAAAGTAGAATATGCAGGATGCCAACAAACTGGGAAAAGTGTGAACTGAAGGAGTCTTTAGGAAAATGTGAGCCACAGAGGAGAGATAGGAAAGCAAGAGATCATACTATCATTTGGCATATAGTTATGTATTTGCGTATGCATGTATACACACATGCAGGTTACATGATATACACACATAATACACATGTATATGTACTATACACATACATTACACATATGTAATACATACACGCCTTACATGATACACATACATAAATATATATATATACATACGTGTGTATACATACACATATACTTTACCTAAAAAATTACAAATATACACGTTTGTATGTATGGGCAGCAGAGCCCATACACCTGCAGCAGGTGTAATAAATGTGACTGTGTGTTTCCCTTACAAACTTTCCTGCCCTACAAACCTCCCCACTGCTTCCAGGAATTCATGCAAGGCACTCACCCTCTGAAGACTGTGGGAGGGTAAGGGAAAGGAAGGATGGGCAAATTAGCTATAATTGGATCTTATTAACTTAGTCATTTAAATTGCTAATCTGTTTCCAAGTAGGCTCATTTGTAGATAACTCATCTTTAGCTGACTGAACTTGGCTTTTCTAACCCGTGCTTTTAATTGGAAAAGGAGAATAAGTTGTCATTTATCCTTATTTTACTTCATTTCGAAAATAAATAAATGGTCAAAAATGTCAAAAACCACTAGAATTTGGAACTCATTTTTTTTTATATCTACACAGTTAAGGAGTATGATCATGAAATGACTAGATTTTACATGTGTTCAATTAACTTAGAATCTCATGTAAACCTAGATGATGTAATTAAAGGCAGTAAAAAATGGGGGGAGGGAATTCCTGAAGTAATGTCTCAGCAAAGGCATACAAAATATGCCTTTATAGCAAACCTATAAGGCAAAAAAATGTAATTTTTTTTCTTTTTAAAACAAATCTTCATATCATTTCAACACATATTCAAATGCCAAATCATTATGTTGTGCACCTGAAACTAATATGCTGTATATCAATTATACTTCAGTTAAAAAAAATAAACCTTTATGTAATTCAAAATTCCATAGAGGGCTTCCCTGGTGGCGCAGTGGATGAGAGTCCGCCTGCCGCTGCCGGGGACACAGGTTCGTGCCCCGGTCCAGGAGGATCCCACATGCCGCAGAGTGGCTGGGCCCGTGAGCCACGGCCGCTGGGCCTGCGCGTCCAGAGCCTGTGCTCCGCAGCGGGAAAAGCCACAACGGTGAGAGGCCCGCGTACCGCAAAAAAAAAAAAAAAAAAAAAAAAAAAAAAAAAAAAAAAAATTCCATAGGAAATGTAAACTAAGTGAGTATACAAATTGCATTTCTTTCTGGGTCACTTTTAGAAGAGAAAATTGCTGATGGTTTGAGAGGATAATACTCACAGCATATAATATTGATTTATTAAGAAATGTAATATGGGAAATTTATGTTAAACATTGAAATGACATAAAATATATAATTTGGACTAGACTTTAAGCTTATGAGAGGAAACATTGTTTTTTGGTTTTTTTTTTTAATGCCTTATCTTCGGGACTTAAACTGTATCCAGAATATAGTAGGTGCTCAACAAATACTGGCTGAATGAATACACTTAATTCGTTAACTCATTTAACAGTCAATACAAGATAAATGTTTTTATGTTGGTTCTTATTTTCCTTCAAAAGATTTAATACTGACTTTACATAACAATATAATATATACCAAATCCTATCCTGAAACATATAGAAGTTGGGGCAGGAAACTCAGTTTTTATGTTACTTCCACTTTAGCCTATTCTGAAGATGCAAACACACAAAAGTTAGGACACCAGGGAGAGTTGTCCCTGATCTCCAGTTCTGGATAACTTACACAGGGAGAAATGATGCTAAGAGAATGGATCCAATAAAAGTTTCAAAACTCTATTCTAATATTGATATGCAAAGGACACTGAACAATGATATTATATCCATTAATTTTGGCAGGAAGAATATTTCTCCTTCACCAAGAGTGAGTGACCCATTTTCACACTGGCTTTTGCAAACACAAAGAGTAGGTATAGACAGCCTAGGTACAGATGTATACTTCACAGGATCTCAGGGGAAAGAAATATCCTCTCTGCTTCCTGCTGCCTTCTCTGTTTGAATATTATGAAGAGGAACAGAGAGATCACTCAAAGTACTGATATTATTTCAAGCTGAAGTGAATAACAGTATTAAAGAGAATGACTGAATAAGCAATAAGATATCTATCTTCTACAGCAGCTAGACCATTCAAGTTCACTAACAAAAAAGGCACTAATAAATCATATTTTATTAGCTTCCATTGAACACTGTTTTTCATCAGAGTGACTTTCTAGATATAGTATCTCTAATATGAGATTACAGTTCCCTCCAAATAGACACCCTGATATTGAAATGGATCTAAAGTCTTTATCCTTTCTATAAGATGATCCATGATCACCTATAAGATGACCCATTTTACTAAAATACCCTTTGTTCCCCCTACAAAAATGATGGCATTAGGTAAAAGGTGACCAAGACGAGTTTATTACTCTGGAAAACAGACTCATAAGGACTTAGAAAAAAACCTTACTTTTCAAACCTGACAATGTAAACTGACCTTCAAGATCAAAAACGAAGAAGACGAAAAAAAAATTCAGAGATTTTCATGATTCAAATGCCAAAAAATATTTACCTCAATATGCTTTCTTTTCACCTCCACAGTGAGGGAGACAGGAATTACGCTCTGAAAACATCAAGGCAATTTCACTTTAATGTCACATTGTAAAAGCATAAAAATGTAAAAGTATAAAAGTGTAAAATATCACATTGTAGTATTTGTAATATTCCCATTGAAGTGGGAATGTTAAGACAAAAGCTCATGCCACTAATTGGTTACATTTTATGATGAGAAACTGTACCAGAGAAGGTAGGTATGATGTTTTGACAGGCATGCTGAAAGTCTAGCAGTGTCATTTAACTGATAAAAGCACTGGGCATCTGCAGCAGTACAGACCTGGATTCAAATACTGGCTCCAATGTGTACCTTAGGCAGGCAAATTAATTAAGATCTCTGATTTTTGGTCATTTAATTTGTAAAATAGAAATAATAAAAGAACCAACCTCACACAGATGCTGTAGGGACTGTAAGAGAAAAGGTATGTGAAGAATTTTAAACTATACCTGGAACAAAACAGATGCGATTAAGTTATCTCTATAGTGAAATGCAAATCAAAACTACAAATGAGATATCACCTCACACCAGTCAGAATGGCCATCATCAAAAAATCTACAAAGAATAAATGCTGGAGAGGGTGCGGAGAAAAGGGAACCCTCCTACACTGTTGGTGGGAATGTAAATTGGTGCAGGCACTACGGAAAACAGTATGGAGGTTCCTCAGAAAACTAAAAATAGAGCTACCATGTGATCCTGCAATCCCACTCCTGGGTATATATCCAGAGAAAACCATAATTCGAAAAGATACACGCACCCCAATGTTCACTGCAGCACTATTTCCAATAGACAGGACATGGAAGCAAACTAAATGTCCATCTACAGAGGAATGGATAAAGAAGATGTAGTACATATATACAATGGAATACTACTCAGCCATAAAAAAGAACAAAATAATGCCATTTGCAGCAACATGGATGGACCTAGAGATTGTCATACTGAGTGAAGTAAGGCAGACAGAGAAGGACAAATATCATATGATATTGCTTCTATGTGGAATCTGAAAAAAGGGTACAAATGAACTTATGCACAAAACAGAAACAGTTACAGATGTAGAAAACTTATGGTTGGTTACCAGGGGGTAAGGAGGGGGGGATAAACTGGGAGATTGGGATTGACCTATACACACTACTATATATAAAATAGAAAATGAATAAGGACCTGCAGTATAGCACAGGGAACACTACTCAATACTCTGTAATGGCCTCTATGGGAAAAGAATCTAAATAAGAGTGGATATATGTTTATGTATATGTATAACTGATTCACTTGGCTGTACACCTGAAACTAACACAACATTGTAAATCGACTACACCCCAATAAAAATTAAAAGAAGAAGAAGTCGTCTCTATGGTTGAATGATGGTTCTGGCTGTTGCTGAGGTGCCTAGTATGCATAGAGAAGAGGCCTGTGGTCCAGGGAAGTAGCCTCAGAAAGCAATATTATTTAAGGGAAGAAAGCTGAGCAAAGCAATTTATTTCAATGCCAACTTAAAAATATAATTTCAGCTTAAAACTGATTAACATTGTGCACCGTGGCATGAACTCATACAGCAATCTATACAGTATTTTGACCAAACACTGATCACTGCTTCTGGGGGGAAAGCACGCACTAAACTGCCAAGTTAATCAAGGTTCAAACACTGCATATAAATAGATTTTTATTTTTTTAATTTCAGCAAGTCAATTATGTTTATAATTAACTAGTTCTTGACAGTACAATGCCTTGAAGCTTTAACAAATTTCCTCAAGGCTTTTAATTTTGCAATTTTTTCAACAAAACCTGCCCATGCATGATTCCTTGGCCTTTCATTAACAATTACAAGGGAATATTTGGTTTCTTTTGTACATGTAAATTCTGTCAAGAGAGGTCTGATGTTGGCAGTTTTTACTCCATTTATTAAATAGTAAGTAATATTCCCCAAACTATTGCCTTAAAATTTTAAGGTATAAAATTTTAAATAAAACTTAAAATGTAAAAATTGGAAAAGATCTAAACAGTTTTTATGTAGATCTGTAAATTTTTCAATTTGCTCTATAAATTGATCACTGAATCAACAGATCAAAGTTGAAAATATCTGGAAAGAAAAAAATCTTAGATTTACAAATAATCAAAAAGATACAAAATGTTGACTATAACTTTAGTAGTATAGAGTTACTGCACACTGAGGGGGGCGGGGTCCATTGCGGGTGGGGGGGTGGCGATGAGAGAGAGAGAGACAGACAGACAGACAGAATGTCTGCGAGGTTTATTCCAGGAACGAAATTCAGTAATCACATCAATCCACAGTAGTTCTGGTCACTATAGATGGTAGACCGTCCCCCAGTGTACTTAGGCGGATGATTAAAAGCATACCTGGAGTGGTACTCTCTCAAGAGAAGATCTCATAAATACTGCCTCTTCTATGAGATGCACAGGGTAAAACAAACTGAACATCTTTGGACTGATGTATGTATCAGAGGAGATGTTATCATTACTAACGACCCAGTCACAGCTAATGATTTTACGGCTAACCAGAGGCCTGGGTAGTTCTGCTAAACTTACAGAACAGCTTTGCAGCACCTCATGGTGGTTTTTATTCTCAGCTGAACCATTTAAAATGCAGTTCTTTTAATGAACTATGAAATGATCCAATAAGATCCTCTCAAGCATGAGGCATGCTGTGTGACTTCATGGTGATAGAATTTAAGAAGCCAGGATTCAATTTAAAAATTTTAAAGAATGAGGGATTAAAACTTAAACCCCTACAAAAACTATCAGAAATATCCATTAATATAATGTACTTGGGGAGGGAAGGAGTTCACTGTATCTCTTTTTAAGAGAAAAAAATAAACACTTTTGTTTATAGAAGATTTTGGCCAAAATTGGGTTACAGTCCCATCTCTAAAAGTCACTGACAAATGCATCTGCATGGTTACAAACATGTAACCATGGTTGGCTTATACCAATCAGAATTTACCCTCAAGAAAGGATAAGCATCCCTTTCCCTGAGCTACCAATACACATTCTATAGGCAAAGAAAATGGGAGAAATGGTATTTGAGCAAGCAGACAGCATATGCCTTCCATACTCTGCTATTCATGATCCAAGTTAAAATTTCCTTGAGGACAATCTGGTAATACAAATCCAATTCCTTCTAATTGCGCATTCCATTGGAAAAGGAAATTTACCTCTAAAATTTTTATCTTAAGAAAATAATCAGATAAAGTGTAAAAATGTGTACATAAGACTTGATTTCAGGAATACTTAAAATATCAAAAATAATGGGAAAATGTGTCCATTAGAAGGAGGTATGTTAAACAAATAATGGGATGTTTATATTGTTAAATAATATGTAGTCTTTGAAGATAATGACATACAAATATTTGTTAAATAACACTAAAACTTTTTTATGTAAATATATGCTCTAAAATAAAAACCTAAGATGTCTGACGTCCAAATGATTACAAAAGCCAGAGGTAACTTATTTTCTTATCTGTACTTTAAAAAATTTTCTGGAGTATTTTAATAAATATATATTTTTAATCAGTTAACAAACTATAGGAAGGAAGAGAAACAAACTTCTAATATTAAAAGCAACAAATGTATATAGTTTTTATAATAGCAGAAAATTGTAAACAATGTCAATGTCCAACATTAGAAGACTTGCTGGGAAAACCTGTAGAAATGTTACTGACATAGAAAGATGATCATAACATGTTACTGAATGAAAAGAGCAGGTTACAATACCATATACTTTGTACATTGCCATTTTTGTTATATATATATTTGTAGGTAGACATTATCTCTAGGTGGTAGGATAGCCATGGGTCTATTTTGTTTAAATTTTTACCCTTGTTCTCTAATTTTCATACAATGAGTATTTATTTTATAGTTCTCTATTACTCATTTAAAAAAGGAAAAATTTACTAAGAAAAATAAGTGGATTTTTGCTTAATGGAAAGAACAGATTAGAAAGGAGGACATACAAATTACATTAGTTGTCTAGAGCTGCTGTAGCAAATTACCACAAATTTAGTGGCTTAAAAAATACAAATTTATTACCTTGTAGTTCTATAGGTCAGAAGACTAACAAAGATCTCATAGACTATAATAAAGGTGTCAGCAGACTGCATTCTTTTTGGAAACCAGGGGACAATCCCTTTCCTTGCCTTTTCCAGCTTCTAAAAGCCATCTGCATTCATTGACTTGAGGCCCTTCTATCTTAAAAGGCAGCAAGGTCACATCTCTCTAATCCTTTTTCTGTGACTTCATCTCTCTCTGACCTTAGCTGAGAAAGGTTCTCTGTCCTTAAGGACTCATGTGAGTAGATTGGGCCCACAGAATAATTTTCCCATCTCAAGTTCTAGAATCTTCAACACATCTGTAAATTCTCCCTTGGCATATATGGTAACATATATACAGGTTCTGGAGATTAGAAATTGGACAGCCTGTGGGGGACTATTAGTCTGCCCACTACACAAATTATCAGGGGTGCCTGCTTTAAATATGGTTGTTACTAATGAAACTTGAATTTACAAAGAAAACAACTCATTCACTAACTCTTCACCTTACCTCATCTTAGATTTCTCCTATCTTAATTATATGAAACAGATGTGCATATCTATGTAAATCTTAGAACCAAAAGACTTCTAGACAAAAGCACAGGATAAAATCTTTGTGATTCTGGGCTAGGCAAAGGTTTCTTGAATAGTCAACAAAAGAACAGTCTATATAAGAAAAAAATTGATCAATTATACTTCATAAAGTTAAATACTTGTTCTTCAAACACTATTCAGAGAATGAAAAGATTCAGTATCGTGCAAAGGCACGTTTCATAGAAGACTTGTATGCAGAATATATGAACACTCAGTTTCAGAATAAAATTTCCAATTAAAAATGGACAAAAGATTTGAACAGGCAATTCACCAAACAAGGTATACAGCAAGTAACACATAAAAGATATTCAACATCATTAGTCATTAGGGAAATGCAAATGAAACTGCAATAAGATACCACTATACAGTTGTTTAAATGGCTAAAAAGAAGACTGAACATTTCAAGTGCTGGTGAGGAGTCAGGGTACCTAGAACTCTCATGCACTGCTGAGAATGTAAATGCTAGGAATGTAAATGCTGAGAATGTAAATGCTGGGAATATAAATGCTGCAAACATTTTAAAAAGCAGTATGACAATTTCATAAAAAGTAAAACATAACTATTATATGGCCCAGCCCACCACTCCTTTATTCAAGAGAAAGAGAAAGGAAAGCATACATCCGTAAAAATAATTGTATACAGATACTCACAGAAGCTTAGTTTTTGAAATCCCCAAACTGGAAACAACCCAAATGTCCATAACAGGTAAATGGATAGACAAATTGTGGTATATCCATAAAATAGAATATTATTCAGCTTTGAAAAGGAATGAACTGTTAATATGCACAACAACACACCAATGGATCTCAATAACATCATTATGTTGAAAGAACCCAGACAAAAGTAGAAGTAATACCATATGATTCCATTTGTATAAAATTCTAGACGTGGAAACTCTGTATAGTTGCAGAAAGGATATCAGTTGTTATCCAGGGGTGGGGATTGGAGAGATGAGAGGGTAGGAGAGCAAAGGAACACAAGGAAACTTTTGGAAGTGATGGGTAGGTTCCCTATGTTCATTGTGGTCATTGTTCCAATTTTGCATATATATGTCAAAACGTATCAGATAGTATACTTTAATTATGTACATTTTATGTCATGTGAATTACATATACTTCAATAAATTGTTTAAAAACAAATAAAAAAGATAGGTTGCCTATATGAATAGAAGGAAAAGTAGGTTTTGAAGCTGACAGGTAAGCCTGGGCTCAGCTGCTCAAAGAATTTGTCACAGGTTTGAATTCTGTCCTGTTTGTAATGGGGAGCCAACTGAGACTGATTTAAAAACAAAGCAAAACAACAAAAAAAAGCAGGAGTGATCTGATCAGGCCACGAAGAATTATACCCTGAAGCAAGTAGTGTCGATTTTGAACTTGAATGGCAAGAGTCTGGTAAGAGGAACATACTAGTTAGAAAGGTTGTACACTTCTTTAATTAAAATATGACAAAGGCTAAGCTAAAGCAGGGCCAATGGAAAAAGAGAGGGAGACTGATTTGAGATACAGCCATGAAGTATAAGAATTCAGTCTCTAAAAACTGATGACCCATGAAACCTGAGGGCATTCAGAGAGTGTTAGATCAAAGATGAACTAAGTTTGGGAGGCTCAGTACATGATGATGCCACAAGACTGAGGTATAAAACAAGGATGAGGAAGGGGGAGATAATGATTTAGGTTTTACACATGTTGACTATGAGGTGAACGGATGATACTCAGATGGAGACTAAGCCTTCTGTTAAAAATAGGAGAAGTTGGGGCAGAAAATGTAGATTGGGGAATAAATACTTTATGATCATTCAAAATAAAAGCACAGACGATGGTATCACTGAAACAGTGTATAAAACAGTAATGAAAGGGGACTTCAGTTGAGGTTCCAGAAAATATCATCAAGGGTTGGGTGAGTATGAGTGGAGAAAGATTTCATCCGACATAAGGACCAAAGGAGGAAGAGATGATCAACAATGGGCAGAGGGAAGCCAAAAGGTTCTGAATCAGAATCAAAGTCATTTTGGGATTCAGCAAACAGGTAGTCATTAAGAACTTGGTGAGAGCAGTAGCCATACAGCCTTATAAGCAGAATCTGATCAAAAAGAATGTAACCAATGTATTAGAGTTAAGGAAAAAAGAAAGAAAGAAAAAAAAAGTGGGATAGTGATTAGGGATTACTCCTTAAAAATGTATCAGTAGGTAGGTCAATAAAAATTATATGCAAATAAAAGAAATTATGATAATCATCCCGATGATTAAAACTGTATGACACAAAACTGAAAAAGAAAAAAAACAGTTGCAGCCATTTTCCATTTTTTAAACACAATTTCTAAGAACAGAAAGAATCATCATAATAAATGGTATCACTATAGCAATAACTCTGCTAACTAAATTTGACTAATCCCTTATGCTCCAGTAACTACTATAAGCACACACAAACTTTAATCTTCAAAAAGCCCCTATATGTACAAACTATTATTATTCCTACTTTACAGGTGAGGGAATTGAGGCTAAGAAAGGATAAGCAACTTGCCCCCGGTAAGTGTCATAGCTAATGTTTGAGTCCAGGTAACACTCTTAGCTACGACACTAAGGTGTAATTATGACTCTAAAGAGCTCTAGTATGACACAACCTACTTTCTCAATGATCTGTCCCTGGGATCCTCTTAAATCTACAATGAAAGCATACAAAATAGCTATGTCACCTACAACATTAAAATATGAAGAAAAATATAAAAATTCACCAAGGCCATAGCTATGAACTACTGAAGTGATGATCATTCAGTTACTATTTCACACTTTACTTTGACCACCAGTAAGGAGAGTAGGTTAGACGGTTGTCAGTTAAGAAGTTCCCAGGTGCTACTTTGATCTGTGCTCAGGGAGAGTAAGGTCATTTTACGAAGTCTTTGATTCCTTCAATTCTTCAGACAGCAAGCTCTCAATGAGAAATGGGAGTGGTCCACCCAGATGTTCAGATGGAAATGTCTTGTCTCTCGCCAAAGAAACTGTACTTCCTTGAAATTTTAAAGGAACAGATTGTGTAGTTTGGGCTCTGTAAGAGGCTGAATCAAAACTTGGGATGTTCACTTAAAAATTAAGACCGTGGTATACTTCAGATGCCGGTCTTATTGCTTTGATGCACCCTGACTTGGGAACGAAAAGGGGAAACGTATTAAGTAGCTTGTGCTCTACACTGGATGAGGACATTTTTTTTCAAGAGATTTTGTATAGTTAGACTATGGCAAGGTATTACCCTCCATAGAAGATTACCTGACTTTGTATATTTCTGTTAAATTTTATATTTCTGTTAAATCAACTTAATTTCTTTGCTGATTGAGTAATCTCCATTATCATGCTTTATAATTTTATATGTTGAAAATAAATCAGTTACTTCAATATGAAAATGTTACACCAGGTGTTCAAAATTATGTGGTCTCAGAACCCCTTTACACTGTAAAAAAAAAAAAAAAAAAAAAACACTGAGGATCCAGAACTGGTTTATGTAGATTATATATATATTGATATTTACCATATCAGAAGTTAGAAAATTTTAAACATGTATTTAATAAAATAAACCTATTATATATTAATATATTTATGAAAAATAACTGTCTTCCTAAATTAAAATAGGCAAGAAGTATTATATTTTTATATTTTGCCTATCTTAAAGTGGCAGGTTTTAATGAAAGAAAGTTTGATTCTCATATTTCGTTCTCCATTCCCTATGCCATTTTTTTTGAAGAATGTGTAGAAAATCTAGCTTCACAGACATGTAGCTGGAAAAAGAGGAATATTAGAATAGCCTTTGAATATTCTTTGATACTACACCAAAAATTAAAAGTTGTAGTTCTTTAAAGGTTAAGTTGCAATGTGGATCTGAAACTATATTAAATAACATTTTTGTAACATTAAAATCAGTTGTCATATCTCACATTTTGAATGGACTTTTTTGTCCATGAACAATTTTGTAATATCCTGTACTAGTAATTGGAAAATAATGGTTTGATGAATTATGCAGATTTTCTAAAAGATGACTCATTTCATTAAACAATATTTAAAAGTCATACTTATTAATGTCATCATCCATCGCATCAGAAGAGCCTTCATATACTGGGAAGGTGCTAAACTGATGGCAGAGACTCATTTTCCAAAACTGAAAACTCAAGTTTATCATTGACAACAAATACTGTCAGTCGTCTTCCTTGAAGTGACAAACTCACTTTGTCCATTTCCAAGAAAATGTTTGAAAATACCCAAGTCTAAATAATCAGTTTGTCAATTGTTTTTCAAGTAAAAGTGATGACATGGAAAAAAAAAATCTCGTTCAGTTTGCAACTCAAACAACTGCACAAGTGTTTTTCAAGACAACGATCATACTTCAGTACACAAAGTGCTTTATGCATGCTTCCTATTTCGTCACACATAATATGAAAAAGATGTTTACTCAAGGGTTAAGGATTAACAAAATTTATAATTTTTACTGCTTCAAAGATTTAAGTAAAACACCTTTTTAAAAAAAAAAACTACAAGCACTGTGAATGCATAGTGGTAAAGAACACAATGGCTGGTACAGTTTGGTGCCACTGCCTTGATTCATGCTAAGGTGACCATATTATCACTACTTTTTGCACCATCAGTACAAGTGTCAACAAAGTGAAAACGGTAAATTATGTCTCAGTATTATTAGGAAGAGTTTGACCTTCCCGATTCCCTGACAGATCCACAAATCATACTTTTAAAACTGCCATGAGACAACAAGTAAATGAGTATACATTTATATAATACTGCTAATACCTTATATTATGACTCTGATCTTAAATTACTGAATATTGAGAAGGGATATAAAAAGCACACCATCCCCTTTAAATTACACATGCTACTTGTTAGGACACATTAACTGTTAGTGAAACAGAGTGAAAGATTTATGGGCAAATGCTCGCAGTTTGTGTGCAGAAGCGGGTGTGAGAGAGGAAGAGACGGGGAGAGACACAGGGAGAGAAAGAGGGAGAGAGAGAGAGACAGACATACAGAGACTGCAGACAACAAAATGGACCCTTTCCAAAAAGCGCTGGGAAAGTAGTTTGAAAGCCTACTCAGTGCCATGCATGGCCTGGATTTATTCACAGCATTCCTATTTGTTTTATTAAAGAAACAAAGCAATTAACTAGAATTAGGAAAGTCTGCACATAAAGCAACTGCACCTAACCATAAGCTAATTTCGGTTATCAGAGGTATAAAGAAGTGTGGAAATATAGTGAAAGTCAGGAGTACCCATTTGGCAAAAGAACAATCTGCAGGTCTCAATGCAGAGGGTGAGGGAAGGGCGTTGCAAGGTGTGGAGTGACAGGTCCTCTTAAGCTGCTGCCTAGCATTGCTGCTGTGGATTTGTGAGCGACGCACCCCTTTTGTGATAGGGTAAAAAATAAAGCAGACTACTCAAGACTTAGATCTTCCTCAGAATGCAATAATCAGCTCTGATGACTGCTTACCATATATGCATGCAAAACATAAGTTCTCAATATCAGTTGAAAATGTAAGGCTGCTAGACAGCTAGATAAATAAGTAGATTGGGCAATCTTTAGAGAGACACAGACAAGAGGCGAGAGAATATGAGAAACAGGCACCTCAAATTAAACCAGAGACGGGAAAGAAAGCTTTGCATTTCAGGATTACAAGTGTTCAGAGTAAGTTTGTATTCGTAAGTATTAAGTTTGGCATATCTGGTAGAGTCCAGGAATGTATTTTAATTCTTTTAAATTTTAATATAAGCTTTTCTTTCGTGTGCAGAAATATGGAAAACCATCTCAAAGCACATGCCCGAGTCTCATGACAAGCTTATCACCTTTTCTCCAAGAAAAGCCACAGTGACTGGCCACATGCCAACGTGCCCATTCGTTGGCAGTTACATACACAGGCTAGGCCCTCAAAGCGTCCATCTGAGGATCGCCCGTTATTGTTCAGTGGGCCTGCATTAATGAGTTCACCTGATCTGGCTGGTCAAGTGTCAATTTTAATGTTGCCAAGACTGCCTTTCAGCAGGGTCACTTTTCAGGATGACAAATGCGAGATTTAAAGCATGACCCACTTTCTAGTCATTGAACATCTCCTTTAGAAGCAAGAGGATCAGCATGAGTTTTTATAAACACGCATCCCAGCAAATACACTTTGCCACAGTCCCTGCGACTTCTAAATAACTGGCTTAAGGCTGGTCATCTCTAAGGCCTCATAATGGGATTTGTGCTGATTCTCTGCAACTGCTTCACACAGGCCATTTCCTCTCCTACCCAAAGGGCCCTGGGGCAGACTGAGTTCTTTAAGGAATAAAAGATATGACAATGCCTTTTGCATTCACTGTGATTCTCAAATATTTTACAAAGAGACGTACATAATATAGAGTTCTATTTTTGAAAGAAGTCAGGACCTAGGATTACCTGGCTCCCTTTGAACAAAAGTGTTTACATTTTGTCTGGCTTGTACACCAGTTCTGGTCTTTAGTTGTTAAAAAAAAAAGGAACTGAAGCTTGTAAACATACCCTGGGAAGGCAGGCAGTGGCCACGCAGAGTGTGGAGGAAAGATGAGCAGGCGTGAGATGAAAGATCACATTTCCCAGTTGACACCATTCAAAGCATCTGACCAAAGCAAAGCCGTTGGAGAGCTCGAGTTTCAAAAAACAACAAAACCCAGTATTCTTCACCCTAGCTGTACCTTCTGCCCTGGATTGACTCATGGGTCATCGCTGGGTCAGCGTGGCCAGCAGGACATGGTGGACGAGGGTTTTAAACAGGATATGGTTCTATGTGCCATTGTCTATTTGCTCTTTATTGAATTATCAGGTGCACAACTCCCTTTCAATCTTTTTTCTCTATTCATTTCTTTCCCTTTTTAACCTATAATCTCCAAACTCAAAGTCCCAGATACATGAGGACATGGAGTTGGCTGGGTAGAGTGCAAGTCAGTGGAATGGAGACCCTCCAGTGCCCTCCTTCCCTGTGTTCCCTGTGTTCGGGGCAAATAGATTCAAAAAGCGTTGGTATACTGACCCAACCTGGTCTTTTGAATCTGAAAAAAAAAAAGTCAGTAAAGATGACAGGCTCTAGAGTCAAACTGCCTGGTTCAACTTCCAGCTGGTTCACATACTAATGGGGTAACCTTAGAAAAGCTACTGTCAAGTCTCTAAAGCCTTAATAGCCCCATCTGTAAAATGGGAATAATAATAAACACCTCAGGGGGAGAGGATTAAATCAGATACTATATAAGTAAAGTGCTTAGCATTTCAGTAATTATTAGTCAGGAAAGAAAAGGGGGGAGGGGAACAGGTACAGTGGGAGAGAGAATAAGTACATTCCAAACTGCCTATAAATGTAAATCTGTAAAACAAATTCAATTTCCCACTTGTTCTATGATAAATTCAGAGATGCACTCTGT
Organism: Pseudorca crassidens; assembly: GCF_039906515.1. Lineage (NCBI taxonomy): Eukaryota > Metazoa > Chordata > Mammalia > Artiodactyla > Delphinidae > Pseudorca > Pseudorca crassidens. The sequence goes on from NC_090308.1 coordinate 37,340,827, forward strand.
GTAAAAATATATATAGATACAATATAAATACATTCAAATCTTACTTTAAAAAGCACATATTGCAAAATAACTGTGATAAAATCTAAGTATTTACTAAACTCCAACCAACAGCTATGCCAGTAACCAAGTAGGGGGGGAAATGCCCACATGCTTTAAATTAGTGGCTTTCACACATTTTTAACAATAGGCCACCAAAAATACACTTTATGAAGAACAAATAAGATTTTTAAAACATGAAACTAAAGTTTCACAAAACAGTCATTACACTTGTTAAATCTTTTATTCTAAAATATCTTATTCTGTTCTATTTTGATATTTTCTGCAGTTTCATTTTGAAAAATGTGGTTATGACTCAGTGAATTGATATCACGATCAACCAATCACAATTTGTGATGTGTGTATTTTAACTTTAATCTATATTCTCAGAGTGGTTAGCATTCTCAGACGTGGCCTGAACATAAATAAAACCTAAGACATTATTCTTCCCTGGAACATGTTCCTGTGTAAATTCTACTTCTTCTGAAAGTCCCTGCAAAAAGTGCACCTCCTTTTTAAAAATCTCAACCAACCCTCCTCTAGGGAGCATCTCAGAGTTTCCTCCTTAAACACTGTTAGGCTTTTACAGCATACAGACAGAAGCAGGATCTAAAGTAAATTCTACACAAACAACACATAAGAGCAGCATTTGGAACAGACTGACCTTGTTGGAGTGTTAGCATGGATGAGCGGGGAAAGAAATTGGGGAACTGATAGGAGAGTCTATCACAGGAGTCTTTGCCATGAGAGGACAAAGGCTTGTCTCAAGGAGTGACAGCAGGAGTGAAAAGGGAACAGTTATAAGAGTCAGGAGGGATTGATGGGATTGGTGACAGAATGTCCAAGTGGTTGAAATGGCTTCATAAATATATAGTACCAAAAACCATATCTCCTGAACCTTGTCCTGTTGTCACACTGTTAAAACCATACCAGACTGTAAGAACTAGAATTATTTATCATATGTTAATAGACTCAATTAGGAATTCCCTGCAAGGAAACAAATGGTTGGAGTTAACAATAGAAATATACAGGACTATAGTCCTATTTTTGTTATTTTAATGACCATTATATCTCCAAATAAAGTAAGCATTTTGCCAGACTTGGTGCAAAAATAATAGATAAAAAGGCAATGAGGGCTTCCCTGGTGGCCCAGTGGTTGACAGTCCCCCTGCCGATGCAGGGGACACAGGTTCGTGCCCTGGTCCGGGAAGATCCCACATGCCGCGGAGCGGCTGGGCCCGTGAGCCATGGCCGCTGAGCCTGCGCGTCCGGAGCCTGTGCTCCGCAACGCGAGAGGCCACAGCAGTGAGAGGCCCGCGTACTGCAAAAAAAAAAAAAAAAAAAAAAAAAAGGCAATGATATTTGAGATGAACACAGATATTAAGTATTTCAATACTTAATACTAGGGGACATATTACATTAAATGACTATGACATAGCATATGGCATATATAAGAAGATACATACATAAAGCACTATAAAACACTATATAATACACATATATTTAAATAAAGCTTAAACGTGTTAACTGGTTTCTAAGAAAAACACATTTATAGTAGTATATTTTAGATGTCTGCAAATATCTGTGGTCATTCCATACATTTTTTTGCAAAAAATTATTAGCAAGACTATTTACAGAAGAATTCATTTGTCTAAATTAGACAGGTGGGAATATGTTATTGTTTTCCTGAACATTCTTTCAATCTTTGTTGACTTTTGACGCAGAATCGTTGATCAATTTCAGTTCTTTCGTTCCCTCTCCCTTTTCTGCTTGCTTTCCTTTTTCCTTTTCTTTCCTCTTTTTGAACTTCCCTCCTTCTCTGATTTTTATTGCTGGCAAGTAGTTACTCAAGTAGGTGCTTTTCTTTCTCAAACACATATCTGAATGTTCTTGGGCTTCAGTTCTCTTCACTGAAGATCATATAACCAGATGTCTTAGAATAAAAGGACATATTCTAATTGGTTCTTCACGCATCTGAACAGAACCGCAGCTAAACCACCCGGCTGGCTAAAACAGGCCCCCACAGGAGACTTGACATGGGCAGAGCGTCGAAACATTCCCTTCCAAGATATTAAAAGTGGCTCATGTCACCAGTTTGGAAAATCATTTACCTAATAAAGTTAGTGACTAAGAAAATAATTAGCAGATGTTATTACATGCTCTGGAATTAGCTCAGTGTTTTACTCCACACAAATTATGGACTTGCTGACAAAAGTCCATCCACATTTTCTCCATGAACTTTCAGCTCTAGTCAGTATTAGAATTTCCTATCTCCATTTCCAGTCTAGTTCTGCATGCCGTCTTTGAAGTCTAGAGCTCTGGCCAAAGCCTGATAGTGATCGCCTGTCTCATTGACATCTAGACATCTCTGTATGTCCCACTGCTGAAGGACATAGACCCACTGGGATCCCTGCTGCCTCATTTAGAGCCCCTGAAGCTGTACTGCTGCTCTGAGGATGCTGTGCCCTTTGTACACTGTTTTTGGTCACTTCTCTGCACCACTGAAAGTCCACAGGCCTAGGCTGTGGGCATTTATCTTCCCCCAACACCTCATCTGCTTGGCCCTACAGAGTATATTTTGGGTCATTCCCACTTACTTTGCCAAACCTGCCTGGTCTTGGTCACATGTCTCATCAATGTCCATAGAGATAAGACACCCAATTAGTAAAACAGTATCAGACACATATTAGGTGATTCACAGAAAAGTGTTCAGTAAACAATTGCATTCTATCAGAAAGTTCAATAGAAGTTCAAGTCTGGTATTACCAAAGATGAGAACATCAAGTGGTAGGAGATGGGTGTACTATCAAAGATGGTATTTGGATTCTTTAATGTTGAGTACATATTAACATTACATTTATGTATATATAGCCATGGCAAGAATATTAATTTTGAAAATGTAAGATCATTCCACATTGTGAGTGCTTTTTAGAAACCGTAACACGTGTAAGTGTCCAAACTTATGCCATCAATTAATAAGTATGAAAGCGTGATTCTGGATCTCTATTTATATCTGTGATATTATCACCTTTTCATAGATGACTGACAATGAAATAAATCTTGGAACCTCATGTTGTTCTTTTAAATAGTAAGAGATCATTTCCATCAAGAAGAGGGGAATTTACCTGCTTTGGGTCAAGAGAGGATATCAGAATAATTCTGAAAGGAATGTGAGGAGGAAGTCTAACCATGAATTATTTTACCTATTTGGCTAACACAGTGCTCCAAACAGAGCCACTCATCCTTGTGTTCTTTATAACTCACATCAGAGCTTAAGTTGGTTCAGCATGCCAGCAGAGCACTGCTCAAATCTTAGAGCACAGTGTGGGCAGTTCAAAGCCTGCCAAAGCCTATTTATAATCCATCCAAAGGCCTGTCTCATTCTCAGTGGATTTGCAAGTTCAAACACAGTATAACACTGCAAAGGTTGTCAATTCTCTCGCTAAGTTGTTTTCGTGATAACTCTAATTCTTTTTTGCAATAAGCAGAAAAGAAATTTAGCACTTCTGGATGAAGCAAAGGTAAATGAGAATGAGTACTGCAGCCAGGCCAGGTTCTGAACTACCTTAAATGCCATAGTTACACAGGTAGAACTTAAACTCTAGGGCCAAAGCATATCTGTAAAAGACTCATTTTGTGATAATATGCAAGATGGATTATGGGCTGGGATAACATTTTAAAAAATAATTCAGGAAAAACTAAAAGTGTGAATTAAGTGGGTGGTAAGAAAAAAAAAGAGACAGGAGAGTAAATTAAAAACAAAGAGGTAGACGTGGTTGTTACTTCTTCAGTGATCCAGCACGAGCACAAAGTTCTATTTCTTCATAGACTATTCATTTGACTCAAATTATGCTACCTTATATTATTACCTTTTTTAGTGTTTATCCTCTGTCCCCAATCACATATTACAATCTTGAAATGTCCATAATATTCAGGTATCATAAACAGGTGGAGCACCTAACTCAGAGGGTGCCCCAAAGTGTGTTACTGTTGGAAGCAGAACATAGAAGTAATGATAGATGGAACTTGGTTATTATTGTTGTGTATTAACTTTGAGGAGAAGTTAAATACAAAGACATGTCCTTTAACTAGAATCTTTCAGGACATGAATTTGTCTTTGTATCACTGTTGTGTAGCACTCTAATGCAACCCTGGGGTCCAATAAATATTCACTGAATAAATAAATTGCATACAATTGTATTCAAACCAACAATAATTATGTTTCAACGTAGAAATACCAACCTGATCATAATTACTACATGGTAAATAATGTTTTTTCCTTTGAGTGACTAACCCTTATCTGCAATATGCATTCATACTTGCATATATAGTATAATCAGCACCTAAAAGAACATCTTAAACATTCTACTTAGAAAGGGGTATGAGCGGTATAAATCAGTATTTCTACTGATTCCTTTTAGAATTCACTTGACTTTTAAGGGCGTGAGTCATTGTTCATCTTTCTAAGCAACAGTCTTTAAAATCTGTCACTCTGGCCTCTAAATTCTCATTCATTTCCTAAAGAGTTGACACCCCTATCCATGTGTGCACATGCATTTATTTAGTTGGAACATTAATGGAGTATTTTTAGAAAATACATTTTTTTAAAAAACATGATGTCTATAAGTGAAAAAACAGTGTATAAGACTCTGCTATGTAGGCAGATGCCAATTTAAGAAACAGCATGTTACTTTGTCCTGTTTGTGACTGTCAAAAGTATTCATATGAAAATGAGTTAGATCAATTATCTTAATAGTTCTGGATAACTGCATTTCTCATTTAATTGATCTTACTAGCTCAGGTCTACTCCAAAATTGCCCATTTCCTTTTTCACTTTCTCTATGTAGACATAGCTTTAGTCACAGTTTTCAAAATTAGTTAAATAGTCTAATCTCTAATATTACACTCAAAAGCCATTCCCTTTAATGAATAAAAATGAAGGAAAAATAAAATTTACAAAACAAAGTTACTTCAAAAGCAACAAAACAGATTATAATGGGAGTTTCTCAGCATCACTAGATGGTATCTCCAATTTGACCAGGTCTAGATCATTCGGAAAAGATGTTTCATCGCATGTCAATGCTATTGAAACCAAACCATGTGATGTTTCAATATTTTGATCATCTATTATGTGCCAGGCTTTGTGCTAAGGGCTGGTGATTTACTTCAATGATGAACAAGTAGTTTATCTTTACAGAGTTTACAGTTTATTAGAGCAGAAAAACAATTAACCAAGGACTCACACTATATTGAGACAAGGGACACCTCACAGCAATGCCACTAACTAGCAACAATTGTTTTGTCTTTCTGGTGTAATTTTGTACTCCTTTCCTTATAAACAACAAAAACAGATAACAGGATTTAGCCTACCAATGTGAAATAAATCTACTGGCAATTCAGGCATGTTTGGGTAAAACGTGCAACCCATTACCTGGTGAGAATAACATGCTATCTTGATATTTAATGGCTAAAAAATCCTACAGAGAATTTTTTAGTAGATAATTTTAAAACTCAGATTCCTAGACACATGGGGGAATAATAAGCCAGTATCCATGGAGTTGAAATAAAATGGAAAAGAGATGACAAGGCTGTTTCCTTTCTTTGTCTGGCTTCATGGAATTTATATTGTTCCCCACACTAAAATCGAAAGTATTTATGGAGTATATTTGTTAGTTGCCAAATTCCTGGAATAATTTTGTTTTTCCATCTTCTCCCGAGGCTTCCGGTATAGCTGAGTAAAAGCTGATGAATTCCAAGGTAAATAGTAGACAAATATTCTATCCCGGAACTTCAGCTGATTATTCTCACTTTTGGCTCATTTGCATTTATTAAAATTCATGTTTGGGACACTACACTTTTCTGTGGACTTCTTGCTTTAATTAACGAAGTAGTTGTATGTGCGGCAAAAATTGAAATTCTGAGTCTCTTAAACATGGAGAAGTTATTCCTTGTTGCCATATCCTTACCAAGCCATCAGTTGTCACTTTGACGTTGCTAAGGAAGTAGCTTTTTGGAATAGAATGAGATGTTAAGCAGAGCAGGGTTTTTGCTGGTTTTGTTCATTAACCAGGTTCCTAGAAATATATCTTATTATGGCATTCTACTAAGAATGCCTGCACTGCTTTTTTTTTTTTAGTTTAAGGAAATTTAGAATTAAAGAACTATATTAATAAATAATAGTATGTGAAACACTGCTGAAGTACTCTTATACCTATTTGTATCTTACTAAAGCTCAATGGCAGCAATCAAATATAAGACATAGATACAGAGGCAGAAATCCCAAGCACCTTGCCACATAAAGCTCTAATAGCCCCACATTTCTCTCTCTAATGTGCTAATGGGAGAGAGACTGTCTCTGGCCTCTCATTCCCCAAAGGGAATGTCTACATCTAACAGACAGCCCTCTGAAAGTAATGTGTAAGCCTTACCTCCAAACCAGCAAGCACTTTTGACAAAATAAAAGTAGTACTGTAACTCAACAACTCTAAGGTGACTTTTTATCTTTCATATTTTCACATTGTTGAAATTGGGATGAATCTTCAGTTACGAAAAGTCATACTTTAATTGGAAGTGCTTTTCCTTTCTTAGTGGCATACTGAACATAATAATGCATCTTTGAATTGATGACACCTTAGAATGGATGAAATATGATTCCTCTCAACCTGTAGGGCTATCAGCTACAGTAGCAATAAACATTAGAAATACAGTAGGTCAAACAAAAACCCTGTGGATTTACTCCGAATAAAGATGCAGAATAGTTACTCTCACATGTACTGCTGATCCTAGACACATTGACCTTTAGAGCACACCTGCACAGATAGGTAGCTCTATTTCCTGTAACAGGACCTTAGAATATAAATGCCAGGATCTCATTTTCATAAATAATGCAGGCACTAGGGCTATTTTACCCTGATTGCTTATTCTCCATTCTCCAAAGCTTATAGCTTATACCCAAATGATGAAACCTTACCATTTGCATTAATTCATGGATTTGAAACCGACCCTTCACAAGTTCCCTAGGGTAGTTTCATTTCATTTGTATGCGTGTAAATAGCACCAAGGCTGACATAAAAATTAATGAACTATTTACTTTAGGAGCCTATGCCTAGCTCCTAAAAATCAAGCAAATGTTTAAGCTTATTAAAATAAAATTAAAGCTATAAAGTCTTGAATACTGAAGAGAATGTCTAAAATCAGTGGTATTTAAGTTTGAAAAATGTAAACTAACAGCAAATTTAAGATGAAAAGAAATAACTGTGGAGCAAGTCCGATTCTGGTACCACCATGTAGTTTAGGAGGCAATCTAGTATTAATTCAAACCAATCAGGAACAACGGTAGTTCCTGATCTGGGGTTTGGGCCAGGAGATGAACACACTTCTTAAACTGCCTTCAGTTAGTGACAATAACTGTTACTGTTTTTATAGCCCTGAGTATAATTGTCTTGTAGTATGAACAGTTTTACATGTTTTATATATTCTGACAATAGTTCCTCAAAAAAAACAAGAAGTGTTCAATCTGACCACGTCTCTTTGAAATACCTTCCAATTGATGTCACTGTCTGCTCCACATAAGAATTAATCCTGGATTTACCAATGGTACCTATGTTGCTCCTTCAATGCAGCTTTAATTGCAGCTTTAATTGCAGCTAATTCTTATTTTGTTGAATGCTGATCTTATCAAAAACATCTTGATTTCAGGGTCTAGATTTGCCCCTAATTTTGAGGCTGTTGTGGTTTCTGATTTTAAGTTTTTCATTTTTAAGACATACAATACAGCATAGCTTTCTTTCTCCAGTTCCAATTGCTTTAGAGAACCAAACTGGCAAGAGCCACAGTTCAGCACAAAAAGAGGACATAGTTTTCATTGTTTTACATGACACTGCCTATATATGCTTATTAATCTTTATTATTTAATATGGTACATAAAGATTCTCAATAAGAATATATAGATACCTATTCTCTTCTTTGGGGGATTTCTTCTAAGTAAAAGGAGAACGTATAACTGAAAGATCCAGTATTAAATAATCTATTTATACCAACACATTTTATTCTTTGGTAAGTTGCCTTTTTGCCCCCTGTATGTCTTTGTTACAGCAGAGTATCAAAATCAAGCCAATGTGAGTTATTTAAGAAGGGAAACCCATATTTTTAATTAACACAAAATTGCACTTGATCAAAAAAGAAACTTAACTGAGGCACAGAGTACAAAGGGAGTGGGATGAAGAACTAGGGGATCTGTATACAACTGTTTTCAACATCCCATTTGAAAAAAACCAAAGAGGCTAAAAAGCAAATTATTCTTTCAACAAAGAACTGCAGCTACTGACACATTCTAGTTCACAGAGAGAACTACTTAAAAATACCTACTTTGCAGAATCCTTTCTTGTTCCACATAAGATCATTCACTGCTTCAGAGTAATCTGCTAAGGGGTGCTGGTTGATAGGACCATTGTGAATTGGCACCGGGCCAAGACAGTTGGCCATGCCTATCACCTGGAGTCCACTTGAATGTTATCAGAACAGCAGACCTGATGTTTCTGGATTCCTACCACATGCTGCAGCCATAAATGGGTAGTAATGCGTTAGATAAAACACATTTTATAGGCTAGTTCCATTTGGCCATGTTTATAGAGAACAGTCACAGGAATATTGCATGAGAAAATGCTTAAAAGAGATTGTATTTCATGCACTTTATCTATGAAAGCCAGAGTTATTAAAAGCACATCAGCCTAAAACAGAATTTATTCAAATGTCTTATTAGACCTCTATCTTCTGATCACACATATTGGATTTATCGATACAGTTGACAAAATGGTTGCCACATGCTGAAAGTTGCTATGCATCAGGGATGCACAGCTCAATTACATCAAATATCCAATATCCTTTCAAGAAAAAAATAAAATTTGGAACAAAATACAAGTCTGTATTTCTAAACAACTCATTCAACTGACATTACCAAAACATATTCACAATGAAAATGCTCCATTTCCATTCAAAAAAGATTCAAAGGTACTTTAGCATTTCAGTAAGGTAAAATTATCTGTCAAACTAAGTAGCCATATGCTGAAATGAAGTTCAAAGAATCTCTTAATCAGAACATCTTTCTTTTATGAAACAAAAGAGTTTCAAAGATTTGACAATACACACATTTTAAGGAATGTCTCACATGTGCTAATCTCAAATCATCAAGTTTAGAGAAACAATCCATAATGTCAATAAGTGCAAAGTATTTTCAGATATCCCAGACATAAATAAGGAAAAGGTATTAATCACCAAAATGTGGGAAGGATTATATTTAAGACTTTACTAGTTGATAACTTGAAATTCTTTAAGAAAATGTAACTTTTGAATTTGAAGCATTTAAAAGTAGAACACAAAATTTGCTATCGTGTGTTCTTCTTTGCACATTAATACTAATATATTACAAGCTTGTTAGCTAACTTTAATTTCCAACCACCAAGGAAACCATTTTCTAGATTGGAAAATAACCTATTATTTAAGAGTACAATGGCAAAGTGTTGACTTGAAATTTGAGAACAGTGGGCTACAGTCAACATTAATGACAAAGGCCTGAGGGCCTTACTAGGAAAAAAAGTTTTGTTTACTATTTACCCTTATTAATCGACCTGAGATTTATTCTCTCTTTCAGTAGAAAAGAATACAAGTTAATGCAGGTAAGACAGAGAGATAGAGACAGACAAAGGGACAGACAGACAGAGAGGAAGATGGAGGGAGCGAGGAAAAAGGAAGAAAGGAAGGATTACAAATAACTGAACATTTAATGAAAGACACCTATATTATATATGTTGATTGTTTTCCCTTCTCATACACCCTCTTTTGCTTCAAATATTGTTAAGATACAAGCTTTTAGATTTTACACCTAGATCTCACTGACTCATGAAGATTGTAATTAAAAGTAAAATCTTCCCATTTATCAAGATTACACACTAATTTGAAGAATCAAAAAAAATTCATTTGAGTATGTTTGGTACTTGACTCCAACCATAAACTTTATTAATGCTTTGTTAAAATGACAACAATAATAATGAATAGCAGAGACAATGTATACTCAGCCAAGTGCCTGTATTGGAGACTTCCAGTTTTTTTTGTAACCAACCTTTGAGAGATTTAATAACTATTAAAGCATCTACCAAGAAAATCCTCAAGAGAGGCTTATAATTTAAAAACCACAGCTACACAGGTATATGTAAAAGTATGAGATTAGATCACTCCCTAACACCATACACAAAAATAAGCTCAAAATGGATTAAAGACCTAAATGTAAGGCCAGAAACTATCAAACTCTTAGAGGAAAACATAGGCTGAACACTCTATGACATAAATCACAGCAAGATCCTTTTTGACCCACCTCCTAGAGAAATGGAAATAAAACAAAAATAAACAAATGGGACCTAATGACACTTCAAAGCTTTTGCACAGCAAAGGAAACCATAAACAAGACCAAAAGACAACCCTCAGAATGGGAGAAAATATTTGCAAATGAAGCAACTGACAAAATGATTAATTACCAAAATTTACAAGCAGCTCATGCAGCTCAATAACAAGAAAACAAACAACCCAATCCAAAAATGGGCAGAAGACCTAAATAGACATTTCTCCAAAGAAGATATACAGACTGCCAACAAACACATGAAAGAATGCTCAACATCACTAATCATTAGGGAAATGCAAATCAAAACTACAATGAGATATCATCTCACACCAGTCAGAATGGCCATCATCAAAACATCTAGAAACAATAAATGCTGGAGAGGGTGTGGAGAAAAGGGAACACTCCTGCACTGCTGGTGGGAATGTGAATTGGTACAGCCACTATGGAGAACAGTATGGAGGTTCCTTAAAAAACTACAAATAGAACTACCATATGACCCAGCAATCCCACTACTGGGCATGTAATTATAAACATAATTGAATTATAAACATAATTCAAAAAGAGTCATGTACGAAAATGTTCATTGCAGCTCTATTTACAATATCCTGGAGATGGAAACAACCTAAGTGTCCATCATCGGATGAATGGATAAAGAAGATGTGGCACAAATATACAATGGAATATTACTCAGCCATAAAAAGAAACGAAATTGAGCTATGTGTAATGAGGTGGATAGACCTAGAGTCTGTCATACAGAGTGAAGTCAAAAAGAGAAAGACAAATACCGTATGCTAACACATATATATGGAATTTAAGAAAAAAAAATGTCATGAAGAACCTAGGGGTAAGACAGGAATAAAGACACAGACCTACTGGAGGACAGACTTGAGGATATGGGGAGGGGGAAGGATGAGCTGTGACAAAGCGAAAGAGAGGCATGGACATATATACACTACCAAATGTAAGGTAGATAGCTAGTGGGAAGCAGCCGCATAGCACAGGGATATCAGCTCGGTGCTTTGTGACCGCCTGGAGGGGTGGGATAGGGAGGGTGGGAGGGAGGCAGATGCAAGATGGAAGAGATATGGGAACATATGTCTATGTATAACTGATTCACTTTGTTATAAAGCAGAAACTAACACACCATTGTAAAGCAATTATACCCCAATAAAGATGTTAAAAAAAAAACAACACACAGCTACTTTGGACTTCCATCTGATGGAGTTCACTGCTTCAGAAAAGGGCCAATTCATCTGACTACTCATTCATTTCTGATCACATTTAAATTGCATCAACTTTAAAATAGTGAGTTCACTATTTTGTCACCTTTAGTCACTTGGCTTGCTCCCCCTCATCCTTGGTGTCTGTGATGCCTACCTCTCTCGGGCCATTCTCTTTAACTCGTCTCCCCCAGTAGACTGTGACGTCCTTGAGGATGGGGTTCTTGCCTTTCTTTCCTTTGGGTTCCCAGCCTTGCCAACAGCGCCTGGCACATGGTAAACATTCACCAAATGTGAAGAGAACTAACCAAGATCCCTTCCCCATCTTGTGCTTTTTATTTAGAGAACTAAAAACTAAATTTACACTTTAAAAAAATCAGAATTTGAACTCTTTATCAAGCTGGTCCTTCATTATGTTGGGCTTTCACCTAAAAAGTGGGCATAACATTTAGCCGTCACAAATATGCCATAACATAGAGTGATGGAAAATGTAAAGTTTCTCAGGACCATGTTAAGATAACAAGGCAGACTAATGTAGCTCATCGGTTTTAAATTATTTCTACAAAAAGTAACACAGGTACACACATATGACACACATCTCTGTAAAGGTGTAGATATTTAATGTATATAGAGGGAAATCACAATTAACAGTAAATCAAAAATTAATGCTTTTTTAAAAAAAAACATGCTGTTTTTAATTAAGGCTACAGACAAGATGAAGACTTCTGGAGCTTTTTTGGGTGAAGTCCATTGGAGGCTGGGTGAGGGAGGTGGTATGAGGACAGTTTTGTTGTAACTAGATTATGCTTGGCTCCCTGGTGTAAGTGGAGAGCTGACTGACCCCTGGGGAAGATGTCACTGGGGAAAATATGCGCTTACAGAGCGGCTAAGCATGACCTACAATAAAGCGGTAAATTATGTCTAGATCAGACACACTAATACCTACCCTTTCTTTTGGGCTAGAGAGCACAGAAATGTTTCCTCCCCAAGGCAAAATTGAGAGGAAAAAAATTTTCTTTCCTTCCACTGCAGTAAATATTTGAGGAATTTAAGAAGAAAATTGATTTCCAAAACAAACAAAAACAAAACAGCTTTTCTATGCACTATTCAGGGTCCCCAGAGGTACACTGAGCAGGTTGGTGGATGCTGTCTCAGAATCTGAAGGAAAAAGATTGGTTTCTTTGTCCCCCTCCCTTCTCCAAACTGAAATTTATATCAGGGAGCCCTGTAGGCAGAAACACCAAATTTAGAGCCACTATTGCCCAAGGACAAACTCATTCTAGTCTCAACAGAAAACTTCCCAACAATTTGAGCCCTCTCTGGGGAAGAAGCAGAGATGACTGCGGTCAATCTGGTCCTATAGCTGTAATCTCCACACGGCCAAAGACAAAGTGAGTTTTATTAGCTACTTTAATACTATGAAAGGTCACCCAAATTATGATTTTTACTACAATTAGCTTACAGCACAGCCATAGTATATCTCAGCTGCAGCACCGTTCTACTGGAAAAGGAATGAAATTCTTTCATAATTCAGAAATATTATAAAAACTACTTCCAGTGTGATCCTTAATACAAAATGGACAGTTACCAGTGTAACTGAGGGCAGGCACGTGGACATAAAGGATGTCCTTTGGAAAAACACTGGAACATAAAACCTTATATGAGTCATAAATAAAGTTTACAAGCGATGTAACTCTGGGAATAATGCACACTAGATGTGGCTTACTCAACAAGCAATGACTGTCAAAATAACTACCTGGTAGGCTCTCATTTAATCTGTGGTATTAGTATTATCAACAGTAAGAGTCAATGTTTAATATTTTTTAAGGATAGCAAGTAAGCAAATTGGATGCCAATGAAAGCTACCTTATGGGTTATACCCATACATATCTTGAGGCCTGAAAACAAACTGTCCTTTGCAGTTATTAAAGAACAAAACATTTAAATATATCAACAGGTTTTATAAAAGTTTTAACTTATAGACTACAGTTGATCTTCATCTAATGTTGGTCAAACTGCTGAAATGAATAGCTGTTACCATATTGATTCCCTTATAACTATCAAAATGAGCTTTTCATATCCCAGTTGTATTATCACTGATTATAATGAAATGAATTAGATTAATTAGCACAGTATAGCAATGACAGACGATGATGTGGATAGAAACAGGGGAATTCCCTTGTGCCTTAAGAACCCTATTAAGAAAGTTAATAACAACATGTCACAACTGTTAAGTGAGTTTTTATGTGCCATAGAGTATGCTAAGTTTATGTAATTTATCCTATTTATACTTACAAAATACCCTTAGGATAGATGTATTATTATCACCGTTTCACCAGATAAGGACAAAATGCTTAGAGAGTTTATGCAATTTGTCTGGATCCTCAAAGCTGGGAAGCTACAGAACTGGGCATCAGCCACTGTATAAAATGACAGAACTAACCACAAAAGACCACCCCCAACATCTTTTTTTTTAATCTATCCAACCTGCAGAAAGTGAAGCTTTTTCCTCCCTTTACCCTTTGATTTTCTTTTTATGACCTTGGAAATATTTTAAGTTAAAAAAGTTCCAGTGGACGCATTCATTCCCCATTTTAATTGCTAAGCATTACACGGCACTGTATCTTCCTGTTCCTTTGAAATCCACACAAGCTCCAGGTTTTTATCTCTATCCTTCTCAAGATCTTTCCAAGCCTCTCCTAGTCCACAACCAATATTATTACTTTTTTTAATGTCTTTATTGGAGTATAATTGCCTTAGATTGCTGTGTTAATTTCTACTGCATAACAAAGTGAAGCAGCTATACGTATACATATATAGCCATATTCCCTCCCTCTTACATCTCTCTCCCACCCTCCCTATCCCAGCCCTCTAGGTGGTCACAAAGCACAGAGCTGATCTCCCTGTGCTATGCGGCTGCTTCCCACTAGCTATCTACCTTACATTTGGCAGTGTATACATGTCAATGCCACTCTCTCACTTTGTCCCAGCTTAGCCTTCCCCCTCCCCGTGTCCTCAAGTCCATTCTCTACATCAGCGTCTTCATTCCTGTCTTGCCCTTAGGTTCTTCAGAACCATTCTTTTTTTCAGATTCCATATACATGTTTTAGCATATGGTATTTGTTTCTCTCTTTTTGACTTACTTCACTCTGTATGACAGACTCTAGATCCAACCACGTCGTCACAAATAACTCAATTTTGTTTCTTCTTATGGCTGAATAGTATTTTCTTGTATATATGTGACACATCTTTATCCATTCATCTGTCAATGGACACTTAGGTTGCTTCCATATCCTGGCTATTGTAAATAGAGCTGCAATGAACATTGTGGTACATGACTCTTTATGAATTATGGTTTTCTCAGGGTATATGCTCAGTAGTGGGATTGCTGGGTCATATATTAATTCTATTTTTAGTTTTTGAAAGCAACCTCATACTGTTCTCCATAGTGGCTGTATCAGTTTACATTCCCACCAACAGTGCAAGAGGGTTCCCCTTTTCTCCACACCCCCTCCAGCATTTATTGTTTGTAGATTTTTTGATGATGGCCATGCTGACCGGTGTGAGGTGATACCTCACTGTAGCTTTGATTTCCATTTCTCTAATGCTTAGTGATGTTGAGCATCCTTTCATGTGTTTTATTGGCAATCTGTATACCTTCTTTGGAGAAATGTCTATTTAGGTCTTCTACCTATTTTTGGATTGGGTTGTTTTGACGGTGTATTGAGGGCTTGTCCAAAGTGTAACTAATATCCAGTCTAACATATGATCAAAATTTTCTGAGTCAACAGCAGACACATAACAAGCATCAGATGTTTGGGATGAGTAGTGAGAGCCACAGGAGTTCAGAGAAAGGACAGCTGATGTCAATGTCAGAGCCAGCTGGGGCCTTAGTCCCTTCACTAAATCCCTTATTACAGCATTGAGAAAGCTGATCGTTTCAGGGATAGTCCTCTCCACAACAGCCATGGTCTTCAAACTTAATGTACCCTTTTCAGGTAATTTTATAAAACCATGTACCCCTCACAGACTTTGACATTTAATTTTTTCGTGGCAAGTTTAAATAGCGAGAGATATAAGCTGTGGCACACTAAAAAGATGAATGTTTTGGAATAAAATTTACATAATTCTTGTAGTAAATCCAAAGTTATCTAAATACTAGAGAGAACGACATGAACAAGATATTATTTACAGCTGGAAGTTTTATTTCACTCCTATTTCCTTTTGAACTCATATTTCTATCCCCACTGAATTTTATCCTAATGTAGTAAGTTTTCTGCTTGAAAGTCTTTGTATTGATATTTCTCTGTAATAAAAATATGTAAAAAGGACTTTTTAAAAAATTTCCTCATGACCCTATATGACTAAGTGTAAAACAATTTTCTTCTGGATTGAGTTATAATGAAAATTATTTGAAGAGCACAATTACCAAAACAAACGTATCTAAAGTTGCGATGAATAAGTACTAAACAAAGATCACAATTACTAGAAATTAATCTCTTAATGAGATGAATAGTTTGGCTTTTTTCCATTTATTTCATGTATGCCATGGGTGACTATTACTTACTGTTAAAAGGAGACAGCATCAATTTTCTCCCATATTTTTAGTTTGTTTTATCTTTATTACTATAACTGTGCAGATTCTTTGTTCACATGAATAGAAGGAAATAGAAGAAACTCATTTATTATAGCAATGTCACTCAAATCCTTGAACTCCTTCTCAGTTACATGCCAAAAGTCAGTGATCTTACATCAAAAATTATTTTAATCATATACTGGCTGACAATTCAATTAGGCCCTTCTGCAATTTAGCTTAAACAGAGAACTGTAAACCACCTGACTTGCAAATGGATTTATTACCCAGTCATTAGAGCCATTCCACCTGTCAATACAACCAAATTTTCTCTCACAATTTTGGGGGGTGGGGCAGATGGGGAATTGGGGGAGGTGGGTATCCTCAAAGCTCTGAGTCTATATACCAGTGAGAAATCCTCATATAACCCCAGGGAGTGCAGTTTAAAGTCCACTATACAACAGCATGATGACAATTTATATTACCTTTATATATGTTCACTTCTCCTAAAAGTATACTAGTGAGTAAAACTACAGCACACAGATTTGAACCAAATAAATGAAAAATCTCCCAAGGATTTTCCTTCCATTATCAGCAAATAAACACACACACATTAATGGTTCAAATATCTATCACAATTAATTCAGTTTTAAGACAAGTTATGCAGAAATCTTCCAAAGAATGCCAGGACTTGTTTTTATATTCCTCAGCAAGATTGTATCAGTCAAACAAGGCAATGCATTATCAGTAATACCCATTCAGCTATAATTTTTGGAAAACAACTAGAAGATGTATTTCCTTAGTTGGGTTCTGAGAAATAGAAAATTGACTCAAACCTAAACAGTGTTTCCTGGTTACAAACACATTTTTTAAAGAGTTACAGGGAATTATTAAGGAAGCAGCCAAGTACTTAAAGCAGCGTTGAGCGGTTTTACAGCTTTAGGAGACTGCAAGCTGAGGCTTTCCTTGTTCGGTGGTAAATCCCTGGAACTTGTACAAACAAATACACACAATGCAGCCGAAAGTACCAAGGCACAACCTCCAAAAAACCAAATGTGTGTCAATTTTCATTTGTAGAATGTAGTTGCTTTAGGAATGTTTATTTTCGGTTTGTATTTTTATCATATATTTGTCATGAGATGAAATTGTACGAGAAATTTTACTTATTAAGAATGAAAAGGAAGAAAATAAAAAATAAGAGAGCACATGGCCTTTGCGAGATACTAAAATCATAAGCAAAAGGTTTATATTTTTAATTTATGAATCAATCTCCATGTTTTCCCCCTATTTTTCCTGTAGGAGCCACATTGAGGCAGATCTCCCCTCTACAGTAATACCAAAAGAAAAATATTACTCACCGAAAAAGCAAAATCTTGACGGCGCTCCTCACTCCTCGCCTCAAACCACAACGTTAACAAATGACGCCGTCCACGCACACCTTTTATACATGGGGGTAGGCAGCTTTCTAAGATGATTCTCCATGACCCACACCCTTGTCAAATTATCTCCATCTCTGGTATGAGAGACACCTGTGATGTGATGGGCCTCGCTCCTGTGATGAGGTTATTTGGTTCAGCTGACTTTAAGCAAGCATGCCTCTCTTCAGTGGGCCTTATCCAATCACATCAGCCCTTTAAATCTGCATGGAGACATCAAGTCAGAGATTCAAAGCATGAGAGGGAAATTCTCTGTCACTGGCTTCAAAGATGGAGGGGACCACCTGATAGGGAATGCAGATTGCCTCTAAAAGCTGAGAGCAGCCAGAAAGGAAAGAAAAATCTCAGCCCTTTGAGTGCCAGGAACTAAACTCCGCCACAATCATGTGAGCTTGGAAGAGGACCCCGAGTTCAGATGGTAATGCAGCCCAGCTGACACCTCGATTTTAGCCTTGTGAGACCCTAAGCAGAGATTTTAGCCTTGTGAAACCAGCCTCATCAGCCCAGTCTTCTCATCTACAGGACTGTGAGCTAATAAACAGGTGTTTTAAGGCACTGTGGGCTTGTAAACCATCCCCCATACAGCGAGGGTAAGGAGAAACTGAAGAAAGAGGCAGGTCACTCCAGATTGGCAGGTGGCAGATTTACTAAGCAAAGGAACTTACATGGGAGGTTGTCTCGGGCGGCTGCAAGACAAGTAAATCTCCACACCCACCTGCCAGAATCGTAAAAGTTTATATAGAGGCTTTAACGGGGTTCAGCTACCTACGAAGTCTACGTGGTCTCAACAAACTTTACTCTCTCAAGGCTACATACTTGGAACAGTTCCTAGTGTGGGAATGGTGGCCGGAGCATACATTCCAAGGACAGGGGAAGGGATGAGGTGCCTCTGATTGCCCGAGTCCAGCTTGTGGTCAACTCAGGTCACGTCTTCTTGATGACCTTCTCCAACTGGCACTAAGTTTGTGGGAACTTGTTATACAGCAACAGGAGACTAATATAGATGCATCCCACAGACATACCATTAGGGAAATTCGAGTACCTTCCAAAAATCTGAAAGGGCATTACTGCTCTACCTGTCCAAGATAATCCGGACACTGTCTACCTACTGTTTTGGGCTCTGTACTGTGAACAAAAGCCCTTCAGTGTCCACCAAAGGGAAAATAAACGTGCTTGATGGATACCAAGAGTTGAAGCTATATTTGAAAAGTACAATATGAAAGAGACGGATTCTCTACTTCATTATTTCTCGTTCTGTTTATTAAGCCTCTGAACTATGAGTGAACTACACTTTGCACTTTGCTTATATAAACATTCTCATTTAATTGTCCCAACTCCATGAAGTAGTTATATCCTCATTTCAAAGATGAGAAAATAGAGTCCTAGAAGTTTATCTTTAATATATTTCATGTTTTCTTTTTTTTTTTTTTTTTTTTTTTTGCGGTACGTGGGCCGCTCACTGCTGTGGCCTCTCCCATTGCGGAGCACAGGCTCCAGACGCGTAGGCTCAGCGGCCATGGCTCACCGGCCCAGCTGCTCCGTGGCATGTGGGATCTTCCCGGACCGGGGCACGAACCCGTGTCCCCTGCATCGGCAGGCGGACTCTCAACCACTGCGCCACCAGGGAAGCTCCTCATGTTTTCTTAATCTTATATCTCTCCTATATTTTATACCTAAAGTGTCTCTGTATCTTCAGTTTTCATATATCACCCTTGAAACAGCCACATCCCAGACAACCTCACCACCAAACCAGTTAATGAATTTTGAGACCTCTCATTCTTAGTTCTTGACTCAGTTCTTTGAAACAACCCATTTGAACATGCTGTCCTCTGAGTTTACTGGCAGGCCACTTTGTTTATACACTGAAGGTGTCCATAGGCTAAACTTTCCTAAAGCGGTGATATTCCAGCCCCAGCTGCACATGAGAATCACCCAGGAGCATTAAAACATCTGCTATCTGGGTCCCAGCACCAGATATAACGGTTTAATATTATCATTTATCAAATGGGGCCTGAGCTTGAAATGTTTTTAAATCTCTCCTAGAGATTCTAAGATGGAGTCAAGGTCTAGACCCCTGTAGAGTTGGCTTATATTTTGGAAGGAATTTACAGGGAATATTATCTGGACTGAGAGCAATGGGGAAAGGGAAACACTAACATAGACCATGGGGAATGCTTTTGCCCCAAGATACCCACCTGGGCAGCTGAGGCCTTACGGTCTCACTGTAAAGAAGGTCTGCTAAATGTTTCACAGCTATGTTGATACAAATAGTCCTGTGGGCCTTTCTACAATAGCAGTATACTTTTAAAAGATTTACACTGTTGCTTTATTTAATGTTTCTATATGAGCCTATTTAAAAGAAGTACCTTCATCTTCTAAAATCACCCATTCCTCTTCTTCCATTCAGCTTAATATATATAATGTTATCTTTTTTGTTTTATGCTTCAGCTTAATTGCTCCCAACTTCTTTTGTCTTTTTTTGTATCCTACTTAAAGTGTTTCATTAACTTTTTCTGTTTGTGATAATTTAAGCTAATTTTTAAATTATTTGTGTTTTAATGGGAACATCTTCATTAACAAAAATAGAAATGTATAAAATAGAAAGCATATCTGCATGTATAACACCAAACCCAAAGGTAAATCTCTCTTACAGTCTACAGTTTATTCATACCTAACTTTTTAAATGTATTTTTCCTTGAATACATTAGATCACTCTGGCCTGTAGGCTTTCTTCGATGTTATTTCCTCAGCCTTAAATAATTTTCCCTGGTTAATTCTTCCTTCCCTTTCTGGTTTCGGTTAAACATCGTTTTTTTTTTTTCACGAACGTCTTCCCAGATGGAGCATGTCTTTCCAGACTTTGAATGCATATAAATATATTTATAAATGGGATCACTCCATTTATATTGTGTTTATTTTCATGCAAAAGAATGTTATGAAATTTTCCAGGTCAGTACATGTAGATCTAACTCATTGTTCAACTTTATAGAATTTCAACTTTTTGTTTATATTCTCTCCTATTTACCAATTATCTTGATACAGTGTTTTACCAGTGGAACTTATGGTGCAATCAAGATCCTTGTACAGGGCTTCCCTGGTGGCGCAGTGGTTGAGAGTCCGCCTGCCGATGCAGCGGACACGGGTTCGTGCCCCGGTTTGGGAAGATCCCACATGCCGTGGAGCGGCTAGGCCCGTAAGCCATGGCCACTAAACCTGCGCGTCTGGAGCCTGTGCCCCACAACGGGGGAGGCCACAACAGTGAGAGGCCCGCGTACCGCAAAAAAAAAAAAAAAAAAAAATCCCTGTACATATGTATTAGGTCACCTGTACGTTAATTTGCTTAGATTCCTTCAGGTCGGATCATTGAGTCAAAAAATTTTCTCATTTAAATTTAATTTTAATTTTGACACATTTTGCCAGATTTTTCTCCATAAGTTTTCTTTCCAATTTATACTTCCATCAATAGTGTTAATTCTTTTAAATTTTTATCTTTTTTTCTTATTTTATTTGTTAAGTGTTAACTCACTGTCATTTTGTTATTATAAAAAGCCATTTATATTTATATTAATCAATACATGTATCAACTGCTACAAATCATTCAGTAATGACCAAAGTGATTCATTTCACAAAACTGTGAGAACTGAATAATGCAACACAAGCCTCTAGGTCAAAATTTTAAATCTCAGCTCATCTATCGAATTCATAAAAGATAAGTGAATGGTAGTAACAGCTTACCTAAGCTTTTACATCGCTTAACCCAAGCCTAATCCAGTAAAATCTCACAGGATTTAAAATTAATTTTCATGTGTAGGAGATAGTTTCAGAAGTCTATGTACAAACTAAAAATAAGATAGCAGACCCAATATCATCTTTCTTTTTTTGATATTACAGTGTGAGTGCCATATTTTAGACTCATGTAAGATGTCAATTGTATTTATACATATGTTGAAGTTATGAATAGCATACCATTTCACACATTTTCCAAAGCCTTGGAAGTCCATACAAATATATATATAAATTTTAACAAAATGACTATTTAAAAAGAAGGAACTAAAGAATTAACAGGAGTAACAATAACCACAACAGCAGCAACAATAACAACAATAAACCTGAGACTTCACTTGAGAGAATGGAGAATCTCTGCCAAAATGTTGGTTTACCCTTGTTTCTTACTAATAGCAAATTTACAAAGACGAAATCAAGAATAACTACATATCCAGAGTTTTAATTTATAATAGACTATCCTAACACTTAATATTGTCAATGGAAAATATATCCTCAACTATTTACCCTAATTTGGTTAAGAATATAAGTAGCAAATGATATTTAGGCTGCAGAAAGTAAGACAAGAAGTAAGACAAGAAGTAAGTGGCTAGTGGGAAAATAGGGAATATTAGAATATCCTTCATAGTCCAGTCATCATTCACTGCAGAAGTTAAGAAGAAAAGTGACATGGCAAACATCAACAAATGTAATAATGCTTGTGATACCAGATATGGTCAGAGACAAGAAAAAGAAGCTAAGGGGTGTGTGTGTGTCTTTCTCTCTCTCTCTCTCTCGTAATCTCACACATACACACACACACACATGCACGCGCGCATGCCTCTCCACAGTCTTATAGATTTGTAGGGTTGGAAGGACATTGTATCCCATTTGGTTCAAGATCGCTAATAATCTCTCATCAGAGTTCCACCTAACACATCTGACCCAAGGCCATCTGGCCAAGTCATGTCCTTTCCTAGTGATAGGAGTTCACGGGCTCATCAGGCAGACCATTCATTCCACGGGCCACGGTAATGTCAGGGAGCTATTCAGCTCTTTACTGGATATCTCTGTTAAAAAGTCCCACAGGCATTTCCAAATCAATCTGCCCAAATTCAAAGTCATTTTATTCCCTGCTGCAAAACTGTTTCTTTTCTAATATTGTTCCCTGTCACAGTTAACAGCCCTACTACTGCGCCACGCCAGGGCCTGTGGCATTCTCTCTGACCCATGCCCTTCCCTACTCCCGTGGCCTGGCAAACAGCAGACACTGAGTAATAGCATGTAAATGAAAAAGAAAAAAGGAGGAATGGAGGGAAGGAAGAAGGGAAACAATAAGGGAGGGAGAGAAAAAGGGAGAATGGGAAGGAGGGTGTTTCTTTCAATTTGGGAATATATTGAGGCCCAACTGCATTGTTTCTACTGCATTTCCACATTGATAACCCTTGGTCAGGCACTTCTGTTTTTTAATTGGATTACTGCAATAGCCTACTAACTTGTCTCCTGCTACCTGTCCATAATTCTCTTATCTCTAAAAATGGTTCCATGAGAACAGTAACGGTTACCTCTGGTTTAAAATGTATTTAATGGATCCCACTATTTATAAATCATGTTCAAGTTCCTTAGCTTAATTTGGGCCCTTAAATCCAATTCTTAGTATGCTTTTATATTTCCATCTCCGGCAGCCCCAAACCCATCTACTCCCCCTCCCACTCCCATCTACATGAAGATCATACAAAGGCACAAGTGAAATGGAATCAGCAACCTTGCCACTCCTCATGCAGTGTTCACAACCTGAAACAGCATAACCTGATTCCTTCTCATCTAAACCCTATACAGTTAATCTCTCCTTAATAGTCAACCTGAAAGTTACATCTACAAATCCTTCAACACCCTCAGAATTAAGAAATCCCACCCTCTTTGTGTGTCTACAAAATTTGGTTAAGTCTATCACAGTATTCATTTTAGTCTGAAAGGGATAAATACAACAATAATACAAGCACATAATTTTATAGTCCAGGAATCCCTAGGGTGTCAGCTCCTCTGAAGGTTGACCAGGCTCTGGCCATTTCTGCATCTTTGTATCTCTAGCACTCAAGTCAGAGCCAACAACAGCTCTGCAAACATCAGCCTACATGGTGGACAGAAACCTGGGGATTTTTTTCCAGAAAAAAAAAAAAAAGTTAGGTCACATGGCATTTACATTTTTGATAGACCTATCCTAAAGAAAATGTTTCTGCTTCTCAAGAGGGTTATATAGTTTTAACTTGACCCTTTATATATTGCATTGCTCCAGGGCTCCCCACATTTGTAATCAGCACCCCCAGACCACTCTGATCCTGACCAACTTCAATAAATATGAACCAAGTAAGACACACTGATCTGGATGCCCCAAAACAAACATCCCCTCCCTACCATCTGCTCCCTCCGTCTGCTTGGTCTAGCTCTCACTTTTGTTCTCTCGCTCCCTCGCTCTTCCTTTCTTCTTTTTCTCCTTCCTCATCCTCTTCCTCCTTCCCTTTTTCTTCTTCTCCTCCTCCTCCCCCTCCTCCCCCTCCCCCTCCCCCTCCTTCTTCTCTCTCTCTCTCTCTCTCTCTCTCTCTCTCTCTCTCACACACACACACACACACACACACGCACACACACGCGCCCCTCAGGAAAATTACGGTGTTTTGGACTTAACCCTCTCCATTTGATTCAGTCGTCTCTCAACACCCAGTGCTGTCTTTTCCTTAATTAATTTCAACAAGCAGGTTTGGACAATATTTCACCTTCCTGTGTCCTTCTTCCATTGGATGAAGCACCAGTGAAGTCCTATAAGAGATACAAATTATAAGCTAAAACTCCACGGGCTGTATAGGAGTATACTTGTCCTCCCTCTCCTGAGGACATTACGCTGAATTTCCATATTTGATGGAGCCGAAGTGACTGGGACCAGAGAGTGGCCAACAGAGAGTGGTCTGCCTTTACCTATGTTAAGCCTGAACTCAGCATCATGGGGCATGCAGAATACATGCCCCCCTCACCCAGAAAACATCTTGTTTTTCTGGTCAGAAACGCTCTGTAAATGATCAGGACTATTCTAGTCTAGGTGTAACCCCCACTAATAGATGACACCATTTCTTTAGCACTGGTTAAACTATATACTTAAATTAAAACATTTGCATACGTATTATCGGACTCATATAATAAAGGGTTCTTCCCCATTAAAGTCTCTCCCCTGTTCACTTGGCATCCACCACTTGTATGAAAAGAGATATGAAGGGAGGGAAGGATAAGCAGACAAAAAAGATAACTTTAAGAAGCATAGAACCTAATCCCAGCATCTCTCTTTTATTCCATTCTTCTTAGCTCCCAATTCAGCATTATGAAAGTCCACTGAAGGGTCAGATGTTCTACACAGCATAAGTATCCCTGAAGCATCACTTAAATAATTAAACAGAACTGACGTGATCATTCAAAAGCCTTTCCTTCTCAAAGATGACATTCACTTTAGTATTCAAATCTCATTTGGAAGTTAACTCTGCTGCTCAGACTGCAGAATGCCTTCTGTTTTGTAATTCTAACATGGCATTATTCTCGTGCATTAGTGACACAGTGTAAAATGCTGGCATTTACGGAGTACTTAGCAGTGATACCAGTAAATCAAGAAGACATTTCAGTAATGCTTAGGTTTTAAACTCCCACTTCACTCACCCTCTGTCCTAGCCATTAGTGAAGTATAATTGAAATCTTAATTTTCACTGACTTAGGCAGAGTCAAGACACTTCAGGAAACAATAATGCTACCTGACATGCATGACCTTTTTGATTAAAATAACTTGTCACTTTTAGAAAATGCCCCTTCCTTATCTCATTAACAGCTTCACAGCCTCCAATCTTCAAAAAAAACATGTATTTTGGGAGATGCCTAGAAAACCTGCTTTACTTTTAGTGGTGTTACTAGAATAATAAAGCATTTATTATTATAAATGTTATTATTAGCAAGAAGCATTCTAGCTTCTATAGTGAAACATACAAAAACCTTAAGAGCGAATATCAAAGCATCTCCAAGGATACAAACAGTCTATAAGAACATCAAATTCAAAAATATTCCCAATTTATTCACTGCTCTCCGAATATGCAAATATTCACAAAACTAATTAGACCAATCAGTGTCTAATACCTGTATCATAATGTTGACTAACGAACAATTCTGTAGATAGCTGTAAGAGATAATTGGATGACATTTAATTTACAGAGGGAGAGAAAAAAAAAAAAAAACATACACACAAACAAGAGCTTATTCCTCTGCTCAGGTTTTATTGTCTTTTCCCAATTACCCAATTCTAACCAGGGTGAGCTCAGAAGCGTTTGAAGGAGATACCAAGAACTAAAACCTCATTCCATAAAGCAACTCTTTGAATTAACTGATCTTTCCAAAAGGCATGGGGCGCTGAGGACCAAAACTTGACCCAGGGCACAGATGAAGAACAAAACAACATGGTACAATGGGATTTTATTTTTTAACAATATTTGTATTTGGTCCTAGTTAGGTAAGCTGACCTTCTTAAATGGAAACCAATGAGATAGCTAAAGAGATAAGTCTCTGGAATGTTGGATGACATAAACTAATGCATTTACAGAGGATTTGGGTTCTGACATCATTTAGTGTCTAACAGAACTAAAGATTTTCAAATGCTTCAGAATACCACTGAAGCCCAAGAAATCTTAAAGCCTGTCTGGTAGAGCAGGAGATAATTTAGGTCAGAAATACATTGTGCACACGTGTACACCCATACTGCCCACACACACTGGCCTGAAAGATTGGAGCTCCATCACTTGATGATAAATGCCATCACCTTGCTAGAACTTACAAAATATACTTTAAAATTATAGTTTTCTAATGACAAGGTTTTAAATTTGTATTTAAAATAATATTTTTAAAATACATAAGCTTTTCTGAAAGTTTGGCATTGCTTGCCGCCTATCAGAATTCATGTTTGATCCTTCTTTAAAAAAAATAAAAGGCAGAGGGATGGAGAATATGAAATAACTTCTTATACAGTAATATTGGGTAACAGTTAAAAACATGATTGCTCAGAATTTACGTTTGGAAGTAATAAATAATTATATTTGTTTCATCTGAGTATACTTTCAAAGGAGAGGGCAGGGTTCAGTCCATATTTAAATCTTTGCTAAAATGCAATGTTTTGCTGTACCTATAAAGTCCTAATCAGTTACATACATATGCTTTGTGATGAAGTTTAAAAAAATAAAAATGTGTCATCTTTGATAGAGAAAGCAATCAGTCTATAGTTATTTAACCATGAAGCTAATTGGCCTGATAAATCTTGAACTCTTGAATTTATTGACAACAAACTCTGCCCTACAGAAGCAAGTCATTCAGTTGAGAACAAGCCTTAAAAATATATATGAGTATGTGTAATATGTGTGTTTCCTTACTCATACACAGGCACATGCATATTTGAAATTTAGAAATTAAAAACCAAACAGGAAAAAAAATCCTCATGTCATTTTTCATTTTGGTTTTAATTAAGTTGTTCAATAATGCATTCATTTTCTGGGAGACTACTATTAAGTCAAGTTACATATTTGACACTATGTATCAACACGGGTGGTTAGGACTAACATTCACTGTTTTGATGCTTGGATTTGAATAGATATAATATTAATAACTGTTAACAGGCTACACCACTTTATTTGCATTTTGCCCCAAAGTATGAAGTTTAATTGACAACTCTAGAGTGCTGTATAGGTGCAAATTCTAATGCTTTACACACCCATAATTTAATAGGGAAATTGGTATACATAACAGTAATTCGTTCAATTTCTACTTTAACCACCACTGAAAAACAAATATTTGGAGTCCAGCAGGCTTCTGGGACTCTTCACTTTATTCATCTGAATATAATATGAGAAAATCAACATAGCCCAATTGCAACAGAACAAGTAAATTCAAGATCTTATTTGGTATGCATTCAACATAAACCAACAAAAAAAAGAATTTCTACAACTTGTGCTCTTTAAATGAATGTATAGTGGAGATTTAAGTAAAAGGAAGTGTTTTTTCTTAATGATAATACCAAAAAACCCGATAAATATTAGTGAAAAGTAGCATTTTATATTTTAAATTGATACACACATTTTTGTATTTGCTTGTCATTCCATTTAGCATTGCATGTTCTTCCTCAAAATACATGAGCTACACTCTGTAAAAGTTCCCTACAAAATACTGTCCATTTGTGAAACTTGAGAATTTGTTCAAATAAATTCAAATATAAACACATGTTTTTATCCAACAGGAGTTAAGATAAAAGGAAAACAAATGAATCAAGTGTCTGACAGAGAAATATGAATGATACTATTTTTCTTTTCTATGCAAGGGACATACATTCTGAATTTAGGAAAAATATCTGCGTAACCCATTATTATTCTTCCTCCAACTACCCAAGGATGTCTGAAATACAAACATAACCAGGATAACAGAAAAAAGACTCTCTGGTTTTCATTTAATTAACTGCTGGAGAAAGAGTTTTGGATAAGATACAGGTAATTAGCAGGAAAATTCATCTTACATGTTAGTTAGCATATTTTTTCTCAATGAGATATACATCACAACTCCACTACTGAGTTATAGCCTTCCTCTTGATAAAGACAATCATTTGATTAAAATGTATCCCTTACATATATAGTCCTCCTAGGCTTGAGATAGTTTTATCTCTTTTCAATTTTTAAATCATTAACAGAAAGCTGACTGTCCTGATTTTAAGTCAACATTAATGTTCATATCAAAACACATTTATGAATGAAATATTAATATCCCAGGTCCATATCTGTTTTTTGATTGTTCTAAACTAGAAAAAGTCAGATCAAAATGGTCCAGTAGATAGAGAGGAGGGAGCACCATCACAGTCCTTGACACCTCCTTAACTATTCTTCTAAATCCTTAGAAGCTAAATGACACTGAATGATGGAAAGGAGGAAAACTCACATCTTTATATACTTTATATGCCTTGATTTTTAACTCATTCCTCTTGTAGAAAATTTTGCTTCCAATGCAGTTGTGTAACAAGGTGGTACATCCTAATTCTTCATCATTTGCAAATACATGGTAATGATGGTTAATTTCAGGCATTAACTGGAGGGTGGTTTTGGATGAGATTAAAATTTAAATCAGTGAATTTGGGTAGTGCAGAATGTTCTCCATATGCGGGTGAGCCTCATCCAATCAGGTGAAGGCCTGAACAGAACAAACAGAATGGTTTCTACAGTAAGAGGGAATTCTCCAGCAAACTGCTGGTGGATTATAACTGCACCATTGGCTATCCTGGGTCTCCAGCCTGCCAGCCCACACTGCAGATTTTGAACTCACCAACCCCCATAATCACGTAAGCCAATCCTTATAATGAATCCCTTTCAAATATATATACATGTATATATTTGTATATACATGTCTTATTCGTTCTGTTTCTCTAGAGAAATCTGACTAATAAACAGGGCATAGACCAGTAACCTTTCTAAAAATTCTTTCTATAAAATTATTTCTTAATTCATTATGAAGTTTTAGTGCTTCAGAATGCTCTCCTTGTACCTAAGAATATATTTTATTAGCTGTGTTTGGTTCATTTATGCACTTTCGTATCCACATGGAAATAAGACAATTCGGTACTCCTTTTTCACATTCAGGTGAAAAAGGAAAACATAAATTGAGTAGTGGATTCCCTGAGCATTTCTATTCTTTTAAAAAATGTATTATAATATTTCTTCGAAACTCAGTTTATTCACCATTTGTTACTTCTTAGAAGTGCATTGCTCTATTTTATCTATTATTTAACCTTATAGAAGGAATATCTAAGGAGTAGTTCAATGTTTTCTGCATTATGTAGAACGGGTTGTTGGTAAGACTGGTTAATAACTTTATTTCTGCCTCCATGTTTAAAGTTTTCCTCTCTCTTCTTCTTAATAACTAAGCCTAAGCTAAAATGAGGAAATAAAATGGATTTGGGTCCAGAAAATTAATTCTTTAATGATGGGTAGCTGAAGAGGTCAGGCACACTAACATTTCATTATTATAAGCATTACAAGTGCTTCATCTTCCCTTAGCTTCTGCAGGACATACTCTCTGAGGATCAAGACAAAATGTTAATAAGAGGTGTGCAGGCAATAAACTTAGTCTTCTGTAAGTCCTATTAGAATTCTCTGTTAGAAAATAGAAGATAATGTCCACCCTAATATCACTTCCCTTTCAAGGGTCCTCGCTGATGCACTCCACCTCAACTGCGTTCTCTTACCTCTAAGTCAGCTGACCTTGCCCTGGCAAGAACTGATTACTCTGAAAAGCACATTCTTCAGTTCAGTGGCCAACCTTTTTGCTTACAGAAGCAGAAAACTCCCACACCAATGCACCAATATAGTAGGCTTACATTTTGACCTTGGGTTTTTGTCCCCTGTTATTCACAGAATCTGATACTTATATATACAGTCTACAGTCTCCATTGAAAACTTCATAGCCTCTATCGAAACCACTAAAAGAAGACACCTGGAAAAACCATGTTAATTTTTGTTTTAACAGATATAGTCATTTCCCCCTGAAGAGACATAGTTTTAATCTAAAGGAAAAAGAAACACAGCAAGAATCAATAAAGCCTACTGCAAAGTTTCATCCAAAGAAGACCTTATTTCTTGACTTTTTCTCATCTTCAAGAGAAAATATCCTTTGGGGAAGAATTACAGTTTCGCTAATTTTCGAAGTTATGATGGCATTCACCTCAGGCAGCTGTAGAGGATCCAAACCATTTTGTGTGCATCTTGTAATGCTTCATAACGTACCTATTCAATTTCCTGTCTTTATGAGGATGTTCTCATTCTAATCTAATAACATTCTCTATAGATGAATGGATAGGTATTACAGATTCATTTTCATCATTTATATGAAAGCACTTCTACTTTCACTTTTCTTTCTTTTTTCTTACAATGTTAAAGTTTCGTGGCTTTTAGCCATAATATCAAAATTTTCCATGAAATTGTTTTCCTACCTAGATTTTTAGGATAAGCCTCCTTTCTTTAAAAAAAAATAGGTTTGGGGGATTTCTTTGTTCTACATAGTTTTTTTTTTTGTTTTAGGGCTCTGAAGCTATCACAATGTTGAGTTATGTAAGGAAAGTCCTATCCTTTAATAATTCTTCAAGTATTTCTGGCTAAGAATCTAACAAAATAGCTGGACATATAAATTTCATGAAACAACTCACAGTATTTGTGATGAAAAACTGTGAATCTGGACTTGTGAATACCTAGGAACCCAGGAAGCAAACTGTAGTTCTGCTACGGTGATAAATTTTAATGTTTACTCTTGAATGTAAAGTCTAGAAATCTTCAACTTGAATCATCCATTGGTAACTGGTAACCTTCTCTTCTATGGAGACAGCCCAGGCCTTGCTCCAGACACAAGAAGGATGTAGGCTAGACAAGGTTCAGTGCTTTTTCTTCTGCTCTTTTAGTGTTTCCTCCTCCCTCTCTCGGGGTCTTCTCCTCCCAAAATTCACTTAGTATGTCAAATCCTAGCCTGTCTCTCATTCTTTCAGGAATACAGTATATTACGTAACTTGCTGTCTTTAACCACCAATAATAGTCACTAGCTTTTAGGGGTATGTATGGTTTAATTACATGTATGCAGAGACAGAAAACAGTAGGTTCTGATGGTGAAGTTAGACTTCATGGTTTCCAGCAGCAATGATGTATTGGGGAGAGAATAGCCTTCTGCTCAAATTACACTTCAGCAAAGAGAAGAGCTTATAGGTGAAGCCAGAACTCTGCTGGGTCAATTTTCTAAATGTTAGATTTTTCAAACAGACAATATTTGTTTTGGTATCTGAGGGGCAAAGAAAATCTGGCAGCAAATATAAAAGTTATAAGATATATTGATCTCTGATGTTGATCGTGTTAAGTCCCTGCTTTATTTGATTAATAATATAAATTTTATAGCTACTGTGTGCTTACCATATATCAGGCACTATTCTAAGCACTGAATGCATATTTGATCATCTATGCAGACCTCACAACAACCATGTGTCTATCTATGACAGGCAAAAATCTACAGCCCTGTTATCTGCACAGCAGGGACTTCTATCTAGAAGGACTTCTATCTAGAAGTTAAAAAGTAAATGATGTAGCCTATAAAAAGGTCTGTGGCTTTTAACACTGATGGATATTTTCTAAGTAGGAGAAAAGCTATGCCAATCTTAATAGGTCAAGGGGGACTTACTCCAAGCTCACGTCATGCTCTTGCGTCTTATGGAGACTTCTACAACATCCAAAGAGTCCCAAGGCTCAATTACGTATGTTTTCTTTCAATCATTCAATAATATCCATGTTCCAGACACCGGGCCAAGTGGCAGTATTCTCGGTTACTCAGATGTTAAACATTAGTTCCTATTGCCAATTTTCACAGTAAATTAAGACCTTTTCATTTTGCAATTAACCTTCCACTATGCTATTTGTCACAAGAATGCCTTGAGTTCTGTGATGACCTAAAATCAAAGACATACTAAAAATTCACATTGATCAAGTCTGGATAATAATTTTTATTCGTTTTCCAGACCATTCCAGAATATAATTAACTTTTAAAGCCCTTTTTTAACCTTTTAAAGGCCTTTCTAGGAATATATCAACTCCCAACAATATTCATCTATATACACAAGAACTAAAATTTCAAGTAAAAAAGGGACATATAATCTGTCTGTATCTCATTACATTTCACTCATCCAGGAGGCAGGAGACAACTGGTAAGAAAACCCTCCAAACCCTACCAGCCAACACTATACATCCAATGACTGCTTAAGATAGACGTGATGAGGGCAACAAGCTTTCCTAAAAGAGATATATTCACCATAGTGCTTCAGGAATATCAGCCTCGAATGTTAAATGTGTAAGGATCAAACCACAGGTTTCCATCCAAACAGACACAAAGAGATTGACTAGAAAGTAGAGTGTGTGTCCATCCCAACTGGACAGGAATACTTGTAAGAGAAGGACTGTCTGTGCAATATGAAAGAGCGAACTCCAATGAAGCACATACAATCCCGTATTAGAATACAGGGATACTGATTAAAATCAGTATCATTAACATATATAATATATGACACATATATATGATTAAAATCATCCCTGACAAATATTACTCGGGAAAATATTCTACTTTTATATTCTTCCTGTGCTAAATGTTGCCTTGTCAGAGAAACCTCATCTATCTTAGCATTAGCTTTATTGTCATCCTGTCCTGAGTGGTCTCCAATCCTGATACATTTTTGCTTTTTGGATTTAACACCACTTAAATACCCTGTATGTGCTTATTATCTATCTCCCCAACTAGAAAATTATCTTCATCAGAACAAGGAGTTTTTCTTTGTTTGTACCAATTTCCAATGCTAAAACAGCTTCCGGCATATAGTAGGTACTTTATAAATATGAATCAAATAAATGAATCATTTAATACTTTATAAAACCTATGACAACCACAGCTTATTACTAAACAGTAAATATTTTTTAAACCATGTCTTATTACAAAATGACTAACATCCTTTAAAAGATCAATATTGCTAAAGAATGGAGAGAAAAGTAAACCTAACACATAATCCTCATCTCGCAAAGGAGAGAACTGAATTTCAAAGAGAGTAAGTTAAAAAAGTAAGGGCTGATTTGGGGTCTTCCTACTCATTCGGTATTGTTTCCTGTGATAAATTATGTTTCTGTGTCCTAGGCTTTGTGGCAATGAGAGTCCCCCATAAAATGAAAATGGTATTTTCAGGTTATGTTCCTTTAAATTTATTTTCAGTAAAATAACTAAATTTCAACTCTTATTTGTTTCTTTTGTTTTTCTTAACAACGCATTAAAAGGTAGCATATACAACAAACCTCTGTATACACAACTGCCATACATTTTTTTAAAATAATAGATGAGAAACTTCGCAAATAAAGGTTAAGTCCCATTCAACTCTCCCCAGATCCATTAACCTCTTCTTTCCCAAGGAAGGTAAAAACTATGCAGAATTTGGTGTGTAGCTT
Source organism: Pseudorca crassidens (assembly GCF_039906515.1). Taxonomy (NCBI): domain Eukaryota; kingdom Metazoa; phylum Chordata; class Mammalia; order Artiodactyla; family Delphinidae; genus Pseudorca; species Pseudorca crassidens. The sequence continues at coordinate 37,374,309 of NC_090308.1, forward strand.
CCAGTCTGCTATTTATACTTTTATACCTAAGCAGATCCATTAAAAGAATCAGTATTGTTTTGTGTTTTAAATTATATGAGTAGTGTAATGTACATACCTGATTTCTTATCACTAGACATTTTGTTTGCGATATTACATATTTGATAGATATAGGTGGATATATAAGACATTTTATGGATACATATTATTTCATCATATGATGGAATTTTTCATTTTTCTCACATATCCCTCCATAAGTTAATGTCTTCTTTCAATTTTTTTTTTCCTTTGGTCAATTCATTTTATCTACCTGTTATCTTTGTGGCAGACACTGCTGGTTGGGTAGCCCTAAACCCACTCCAAATCTCTTTTTCTTTTTCTTCCCTCCATACAGAGTCTGAGAAAGCAAAATCTTCCTTTTCTCTAGCTTCCTTTGCATCCATGTGACACTAATCTACCCCTCTAGACATTGGCAAATATGTATAGGTGGACTTTGGTAAAGCTTTGGCTTTCCTGAGAAACAGGGTAAAGGTCCTTGTGCAACTCTTTCCTCCATTACCTTTTGAATATGGGCCTACTATCTGGAACTTTGGCAGGTATATTGAAATCATGAGGGAAAAACAAAGCAAAACAAAAAAAAACTGCACAGGTGCTGGCTTTGACATTTTTTGAGCTGATGAAATCATGCCACGCCATCATTTATGCATGCAGAAATGTGTGCCAGTGGTCTTGTTTGTGAAAAAATTCAACCTCTATCATTAGTTATGTTTCTGTATACTTGCAGCTGAATACATTGTTAACCCATACCCATTTCTTCACCATTATATTCATTTCCATTTTATTATCTTTTTCCTTCATTTCAACACACCTCTCTTTTTAACTCTGCCCCCTCCTACTTATGAAAATATATGTTCTACACTCTATGACATAAATCATAGCAAGATCCTTTCTGACCCACCTCCTAGAGTAATGGAAATAAAAACAAAAATAAACAAATGGGACCTAATGAAACTTCAAAGCTTTTGCACAGCAAAGGAAACCATAAACAAGACCAAAAGACAACCCTCAGAATGGGAGAAAATATTTGCAAATGAAGCAACTGACAAAGGATTAATCTCCAAAATTTACAAGCAGCTCATGCAGCTCAATAACAAAAAAACAAACAACCCAATCCAAAAATGGGTAGAAGACCTAAATAGACATTTCTCCAAAGAAGATATACAGACTGCCAACAAACACATGAAAGAATGCTCAACATCATTAATCATTAGAGAAATGCAAATCAAAACTACAATGAGATATCATCTCACACCAGTCAGAATGGCCATCATCAAAAAATCTAGAAACAATAAATGCTGGAGAGGGTGTGGAGAAAAGGGAACACTCTTGCACTGCTGGTGGGAATGTGAATTGGTTCAGCCACTGTGGAGAACAGTATGAAGGTTCCTTAAAAAACTACAAATAGAACTACCATACGACCCAGCTATCCCACTACTGGGCATATACCCTGAGAAAACCATAATTCAAAAAGAGCCATGTACCAAAATATTCATTGCAGCTCTATTTACAATATCCTGGAGATGGAAACAACCTAAGTGCCCATCATCGGATGAATGGATAAAGAAGATGTGGCACATATATAAAATGGAATATTACTCAGCCATAAAAAGAAACGAAATTGAGCTATTTGTAATGAGGTGGATAGACCTAGAGTCTGTCATACAGAGTGAAGTAAGTCAGAAACAAAAAGACAAATACCATATGCTAACACATATATATGGAATTTAAGAAAAAAAAATGTCATGAAGAACCTAGGGGTAAGACAGGAATAAAGACGCAGACCTACTGGAGGACAGACTTGAGGATATGGGGAGGGGGAAGGGTAAGTTGTGACAGGGCGAGAGAGAGTCATGGACATATACACACTAACAAATGTAAGGTAGATAGCTAGTGGGAAGCAGCCGCATGGCACAGGGATATTGGCTCGGTGCTTTGTGACAGCCTGGAGGGGTGGGATAGGGAGGGTGGGAGGGAGGGAGACGCAAGAGAGAAGAGATATGGGAACATATGTCTATGTATAACTGACTCACTTTGTTATAAAGCAGAAACTAACACACCATTGTAAAGCAATTATACCCCAATAAAGATGTTAAAAATAAAAAAGAAAATATATGTTCTACTTCACATCATTCCATACCTAACTAGCAAAATTTTCACCACGCATAGATCTTTAAAGTAAGGGGGAATGGGAATGGCTGCTATTTTTAATAGAGTAGTAATCATGGTAAGCCTCATTGAAAAGTGAGCAAAACCTGAAGACAACTGATAATTTTGAAAGCCATATCTTATTTTTTCAGAAGATATTTAGATACCTTTAAAATTACTTTGCAGTGGTATTTCACCTACAGATGAAGGCAGTCCAATCTTTATTCAAACTACATCTATTCAGACACTATTAAGTGAGAGACCAAGAGCTAGGAGAGAAGGAGGAGACTTACAGAAGGGTAGAAATGGGGCTCTCCTTGTGGAGTCCTCAGTCCAGGAGAGAGGGGGAGAGGCAGACCCAGGACCTTGCAAGGTGCCAGACATGATACAGATGAACTTGCAGGTCCTATGACTTTGGGAGGAGGAAGGCTCCTCAATCACTGAATGCTTCCCTGCAGATTTAACCCTTGATTTGACATTTCACAATGAGCCGAAAGTTGAGAAGCTAACAAGGGCATTCCAGAGAGAAAGAAAGGCGAGAGTAAAGACAAGAAGCACCTGGGCAGTTTTAGGCAAAGGGTCATCATTTTATCTTGAAGGAAGCCTCAGTGTGAGCCACAATGCAGGAAAGATGCAGGATGTGCTGACTGACAAGGGCACAGCCTAGTGGGGAAGCTAGGATCCAATTCTATAAGCACAAATAAATGAAGAATCTTAAGCATTAAAAATATCATCAAATGGTCCCCAAAGTATTTTTAAATGTGTTCAGATAATACAAAAAGAAAAATATATATATTTAATCTCTTCAGATACCAAGGAACACATTTAATTTAATGTACTAAATACATTCTGCAGCTTCAGACATTCAATTTTCAAATCATCCAGCTCATACTTGTGGTTTCCAAGGAGGGGCACGGGGGAGGGATGGATTCGAAGTTTGGGATTAGCAGATGCAAACTATTATATACATAATGGATAAGCAAACAGGGTCCAACTGTATAGTACAGGGAACTATATACCATATCCTGTGGTAAACCATAATGGAAAAGAATATGAAAAAGAATGTATATATATACATATGTATAACTGAATCACTTTGCTGTACAGCAGAAATTAACACAACATTGTAAATCAAGTATACTTCAATAAAATAAATTTTAAAAAATAAAAATAAATAAATGCCCTGCTCGCCCCCAGATAGAATCATCCGGATCACTATAATTGTGCCCCTGCCTCCTTTTTTGCACATGTGATTAATTGGAGGGCGTAAGACAGAGAAGCTTCACCCACTTGCTTTTTTGCTCAGCATCTTTTTTTCCCTCTCGGCTCACAGCGATTATATTCAGAACACATTTGAAAACAAAGGGTTGGTCGAGAATTCCAACAGGTGTAATTAATGTCAAGTGTTCCTGCAAGTGGCGTTGCTTTCCTGCTGCCTCTTCCACCTGCTGCCGTTGGTGGCTGCCTTCATAATGCCGCGTCCATCTGCTGAAAATGTGCATCCAGAATTCATCATTTTACAACCTGAGAGGCACCTGAATCTTCTTGTCCTCTTCTTAAGTGAGCCCTCAGAGAGTCACTTTATAGGCACAATTAGTTAAGTGCTGTGATGCCACGGAGATTAAGCACAACCGGTACAGAACTTTCAGTAGCTCAAGGTGGTTTGTTCATATTCAGACAGTTGGCTCAATAAAAAAGAGAAAAGCGCCCAGATCCTATATTTTGATATTTTGCTTATAAGTAGGAAGTATGTACTAGGAACTAATTTTATACATATGTGTGTATGTATATATATATATATATATAATTCCCACATATATATTGATGTATATATGTATACATATATTCATATATATAGACAGACACTTATTGTCATCGTGTGTAACATGGCTGATGATACACTGGCCACGTTAAACTTCTGTGCTCCACATAGACCTTTCGGTGGAAGTGAAAAGCCACAGTTAAGATTCTCCCAGCCCCATTTCTGACCAAGTGTACTTCAAACATGAATGAGGACATTAAAGCTGAAATTGCTGATAAGACAAGGCAACACAAAACAAAACAGATAGTAGTAGAGTAAAAAGAGGGTAACTTTTTTTTTTTTTTTTTTTTTTTTTTTCAGTACGCGGGCCTCTCACTGCTGTGGCCTCTCCCGTTGCGGAGCACATGCTCCGGATGCGCAGGCTCAGCGGCCATGGCTCACGGGCCCAGCCGCTCCACGGCATGTGGGATCTTCCCGGACCAGGGCACGAACCCGTGTCCCCTGAATTGGCAGGCGGACTCTCAACCACTGCGCCACCAGGGAAGCCCAAGAGTGTAACTTTTAAGTTTTTAAGTACAGAAGTGGTGTTTGTCCCCCCATCCCAATGCTTAGCGCATTACTATCTGGCTGCCCCGTGGTCTCAGCTAGGTGCCACAAAGATAAGAATCAGAGAAACAAATTATAGTCATAACTGATAATAATTTAATGTGTTTTATCCCTTGAAGAGTATTTCCTATTTCAAAAAAAAAAACTCTGAGTCACAATGGCTTAAAATACACACGTATATACACTCACACACACAATGTACTTCTGATAGTGGAGCAGAGTAGGTAGATAAGGCAGTTATTTGAGGGAAATTATAAGGAAGGTACCCCAGTGCTTCTCAAAACATACAGCCAAAGTGCTGCCTATTCCAATCACACATACGAGCAGCCCTGTGTTTACTTCTAGCTGGACAAATAACTTTGTGGGGCTTGGTGAAAGGGAATATAATACAGATCACCCTATAATGATCATTCCTGAAAGAGGATTTTTTTAAAAATTCTTTTGGACTAGAGGGATTTTTGTAATATTTATATAAACCATGTCCTTAATATTTTAATAGTTAAAGCATAAAATAATAATCCTATTTCACACTGAAAAATTTCCTAAGATCTAGAACCATGTCTGTGATTGTCACTGAAATACTCCTAAGACCCAGCACTTGGAACATGACAGGTGATCAATAAATATCTGTGGAGTGAGAAACAGCCTTCTGGGGTAGGCATTACTATCAACATTGAAAAGATGAAGATCTTGAGGCTCAAAGTTAAGTGACGTGCTCAACTATGTTTGGTAGTTTTGCTAGAGAAACAGTGAACTGTGGTATCTTGCTTCTTTGACATCACTAACTGTTCCTATACTTCTTCCTAAGAACATCCACCATCTATAAACTCTCCCGCTTGGAGAGCTCAGTCAGTCTCAACTTCAATCCAAGTAACAAACTATTGACCACAAAGTGTATCCAGGCATTGTGCTCCCTGTTGATGGATTACAGAGATAACGCCCTGGCCCTGTGAAGCATACCATACACATGTAGTAAAATCCTATGAAAAGGTACCTTCACAGTAAAGAAAGCTACCGTGTTAAATAACTGCAATTGCCTCCTACACGTTGCCTAGGCTCCTTCCTCAAGCTAGTAGGGGAAAACTTGGTTAGAATTAAAGCTCTTCTCTTCTTGGGGGGGGGGGTGGTGACTGAGTAAACGTGGAGAGGAAGAAAACTACTCAGAAGACGATAAGCAACTGAGTTTCAGATAATAAGAAAGCAGAGGGTTCCCCTGCATTCCCAGGGTTCTCCCAGCCAGAGTTCCCTGGGTCAGGCTGACAAAGGGGGAATTAACCAAAGAGAAGCCTCCTGAAATTGCCATCACTGTCCTGGAAATCCCAGCCAACCACAGGACCCAGAATCATTCCCATTGATATTTAAACTTTTAGGGACCAAAACCATAGCCAAGATCAGGAAGGGGTGTTTTTAGCAGCCAGCTCTTCCTTGAGAACTACAAGCCAATTAGTTTACTTGGGCTTGCCTATACTTACAGTATTAATCTCCCCAAAATGTGTGCTAACATTTTAAGCATTTTAGCACTTAAGAATGTTTTGAGTCCCTCTAATTAATTAGACTGAGTTTTATTGTATACCAATAATACAAGACAAAATTTAAGAATAGATTCAATAAAAGATGCCAAAACAAATTATTATGTGAACTCATAGGAGAAAGAGCTCACATCTGACTGGAGAAGAGAGGAAATGAATCATAGACAAAGCGGCGCTTGAAATCTGCCTCAAAAGCTAGATAGTATTCTGATAGAAATGAGGGCATAATTCCAAGTATATGCAACAAACTGAACAAAGGCACCAAAGTAGCTATTGTGAGAGATTCTGGAAATAAAGCAGTACTGTAGTTTTACTAGATCACAGGATATAAGTAGGGGAATGAAGCATGCGGGGGTTTAAAGGAATGAATACTGATTACAGACAGTCTTGAATATTCTGATAAGAACTGTGAGCAAAATGATGGTAGAACTGGGAGACCACAGAGGGTTTCGACCACGGAGTAAGGGGCTTAGCAGGACAGGGTAAGTGATGATTCCCAAGCCTAAGTTTTGAGCTCTAATCTCTTAAACAAATTAATCTCCAAATGCTGTAAGATACCGTATCTTGCATTTCACTGTAAACTAAAAGTCCCCTATTACTGACAAACTTACTGTCTCTACTTCTTGACAACCAAGTCCAAGTTACAGGTCCAGCTTTGATTTTTTGGCATCTTGGATTATCTTAGGACATTTCTGGATTCAATAACTACAGAGGTGATGAGGATGGAACAGAGAAGGATCTCACATCAGCCTGTTCCAGGGGCAAGGGGCGGATGGATCTCTCAAAAACAGACCACACAAACCATCGAGATACTCCAAACACTGAGTGAAGTGGAAGCTAAAGACACACAGATATTCTGCATAAAAGCTAGACTGGCAGCAGAAAACAGGGACGCAATAAAAATAAACAATAAAATCCAGGGGGAAAAAGCGGTTACTTGGGCAATAAATTTAAGCAAGGACTTAAAATTAGACTAAAAGATAGGAGACCGGTGTTAGGTACAAGGTGAGAACACGAGGGAGGGAATAAAACAAGAGCCCAGATAACAGGACCAGGAAACATGTTTAGTGTCGATCTGTTAGGTAAGAAACAGCTGCAGGGCTCATTGAGTTTTCAATGTGGGCTGGCCTGGTTCCAGGAACAGGAGTGAAGCTGAGCTTCCAGACGGGGTAAGGGGAACTGATGGATACTGGCTGAAGGCGGAGGCAGGGAAATGGCTGGGCAACACTCCAAATCCATTTGACATTTTCGCTTCAGAGTTATTTTTCGACCCTTAATCATTTTGGGAACTTTTTATATATGCCCTTTCTACACCTCCATGTCCTTTCTGTAATGAAATGAGGAAATTGAGATATGATATAGAGGTGAGAGGGAACTTATGTCTTTATAGCATAGACCACTTTTTTTTTTTTTTTTTTTTTGATACGCGGGCCTCTCACTGTTGTGTCTTCTCCCGTTGCGGAGCACAGGCTCCGGACGCGCAGGCTCAGCGGCCGTGGCTCACGGGCCCAGCCGCTCTGTAGCATGTGGGATCTTCCCGGACCGGGGCACGAACCCGCGTCCCCTGCATTGGCAGGCGGACTCTCAACCACTGCGCCACCAGGGAGGCCCCAGAGACCACTTTTAAGTAAAGTTTTTCTACATCTGAGCTGGGATGACTAGGATTTACATTAAAGCCATCAGAGGCCATTCATACAGCCTTATAAAGCAATCCAATGTTGCTGACACTGGAAATTGATACTAATTAAATCTGATGAAACTAGAGGAGGTTCAAGAAAAGCAAAAGAACGATCAAGGGATAAATGGACAGCTGTATAAGGATGATGAAATGCTGACTTATGTACTAAATTCTAGGCTACTAGAACAAAGAAGGTAAAACTTGAAGGCAGAGATGGTTTTCTAATAAATAAAAGAAAGCAAAATTGATGTAGGTAATTTCTACTTCACACCACAATGCATTCTTGGAAATCACACCATGAAACAGCTTGTATTTTCCCCTAGGAGTAATTCTGTAATTGGATATTGTGTTCCTGAACAAAGATTTGTTTTTCAAATAAATCAGAGATATGATCAACAATATGCTATAAAGGCGAGGACAGAACAATGTTAGGCCTGTATAATAATTTAAAATATCATCAGTATATTCCTAGTCCTATACAATGGACATAAATGAACCATACATGTTGATTATACAAGGGGTACAAATGCACTATAAAACTGTACACACCACACATAATATTACAACTTTGCTGCCTCATAAATTTGTCCTATCTAAAAATGAATATACAACTAGCTATAACGAACATAATTTAAATATTTAATCAACAATATTGAGTGCCTTCTTAGAATTCAGATGGAATATTTTGGAAAGCTATTATTGGAACTTGAAAATTGGCATAATGGAAGGTTCCTTGAATATCTGCTTTCTTTTTTTACCTTCTGTTCCTGTCTATCTACTTATCTATCTATCAAATTTACTATGTAGCTGGTTCTATTCTAAGCATTTTATAAGTACTAATTTATTTAATCCTCATAACGACACTGTAACATCAGTGCAATTATTAAACTCATATGATAACTGAGAGGTGAGGCAACTTGTCCAAAGTCAAACAGCTGATAAGGGATAAAGCCAGGATTCAAAGCCAGGATCCAAATTACTACTCTATGCTACCTCTCTGCACAATGGCTTTTTCTCTCAAAACTTCCCTGTAATAAGTAGAAGCATTCTAATGACATTTGAGTTGTGTTCAAATATATATACACATATACATATCATATGTACATACATACATGTTAGGTGTAATACAGCTTTGTGATTATACATAATTATTAAATATATATTATATGTATAGATAATATATAATATAGCGATTGAATGCTGGGCAATAATATTACCATAAATAATATTAGTTAGCCAATTTCTGAGAAACATGTCTAATTTCTAATTAACAAGAAAAAGAGTTATAGTGGATCTGATTGCCAATTTCATATACACACATGTAAACACATACACAATAAATATGCATAAACATATTCTTATATTTATTGGGAAGATAACTAAACCCCTCATTTTAATACAAGAGTAAGATTTCAATATATGTATCACTCAATAAAGACAAAGTTTATAGCTCCTGGGGCAACCAATTAAAGGTAAAGTTTTCTTTTCAGTTTGTTTGTTTCCTGTGTAATAATGCATAGTCTAAAACACCCTGTTGCTGAGACAGAATGCAATTATGAGGACCAGAAGCCTTTTAATGTGTTCCTTCCATTTTCTTCTATGTAACTTCAAAGAGTATAAATCTACTCATCCTTTCAGGAAGAGCACTCCCATTATTTTTTTGTATTGACTACCTATTTAAAATTAACTCACATACTATCATTATACCCTTTCTTCCTTTGTATCTCTCTAAAGAATCTATATTTCTATTTCCATTTAATAGACTAGTTGTGACCTGCAGAACTTTAACGTAAGTTAGCCTGCTGGTCCAACAGCTGTTGGAGAGTTTAAATATGTACTCAAATGGGGTTCCTAACTTAGTGTAAAGGTTCAAGAACCAGTTTCTTCTTGGACAATTGTTCTTGCAGAAATTTTGTGTCAGGATTGTGCAAACAGTACTTTCAAAGGTTCACTCTCTCATACGTGTGTGCGTGCATGCATGTGTGTAGAGAGAATGGAATGGGATAGGATAGGACAGGATAGGACACTGTGTGGTAAGGATGGGCAAGAGGACGGTTTGCAATCACATTCACTTTCCCTAATATCTGGACTGGTGTAAGCTTGTGAAGTATCATTTCGGTCTTTAACTGCAGAAGTTCAACACCGACAGTTATCAATATTAACACAATAATACAAGAAGGTGTAGAAAATGGGAAAAGCTCTTTAAACATGAGTTAAATGAATCCTTATCTGCTGTCAAACAGAGAAAAGAGATTATATCATCCCACAAATGGTAAGTAGCAGTGGTCATTCTTGACTCAAATCATCATCTCTCCAAAAAGATCTCAGTCATAAAACTAAAATGGTTTTCACAAGGCACCTAATATTATGAATATTCTAGCAAGTAAATATAGCCCTAGTGCTGACATAATAAGAATTCTATTAGTGATTTCATTTGTATATGCCTACAGACATAAACATGTTCAGAAAGGGGAGTAGACTAGAACAGAAACTGCATTATGCTGAAAAATACCAATAATAAGATGCTGGCAAGTGTGCTTTGATTGCTCACATTTCTTCTAAAGTGCTTTTCTGGTCTATGAGCATGTGAGCTTTAAACAAGTTTGCTTACAGCCACAAAAGTATTTAATGAATCAAGAATAATAGTAGTATACGACAAGGAAGGCTTTATGTACAGTTTTAAGACTTGTTGTAGAAAATGAGACACAGGAGGGAACTCGGTGCATTTATGGCACTATGTCTTTTTTCTTCTGCTTTGTCTTCTTTATTAGAATGTTACTTCCAGAGTTGCCAACGTGCATGTCCAATCACCAAGAGCAATGACTACAATTGCAGGCTACAGAACTGTACAAGGGTAAAGACACACACACATTTCTGGCTTTGCATAGGCCACGGCATGTGCCCCTAATAACACCAGTGCAGTGTTTGGAAAAGATAGTCAAGCTAGGTTATGTTAGTCACAACTTTTTTTTTCATTTTTGAAATACAAACTAGAGTTCAAGACATATTTCTCTCTGCGTTGACTCCAAAAGATTTTGACATTGTTATCTAGGGTGGCAATCCCTGAAACAGAATAAACGAGGGCTGGAATAACCCATCCTCACTATCACTTATCAGAGAGGTCCACTGTGAGGGTGCTCACTTATCTAGAAAGAAAATCTAAGGAATGTCCATGCGGTAAAAGGTTCTAGCACCTAGTGTGGGCCTCTCATGTATAGTGATATATAAACTCTCACCTAGCAAGGCTGGAATGCTGCTTCCACCTAACAAGTACACATGGCAATTGCCTGTGCCCCAAGCACTGGAATAGGGGAGAGCACATGAAGGCGTCAGGGTGGGAGGAGAAGAGCTATTCAAATGGCCACCTTAGGGGGACCCTGGAGTTTTCATCATCTAAAGCCCTCATTTCAAGAATGGCTCAAGGAGGTATACACTTGAGGCAGGACCTCCATCTGTGCCCACCAGATCCAGCTAAGCACTCTGAATATAGAAAGTCAGAGCCTCTTAGAAAAGCCCACCTAGTAATGAAGACCTTGCTGTGTGCTTCAGGGAAAAGGAATAGAGAAAATCTGGAAGAGGAGTGGTCCTGCCACAAGGCAAGTGACAACTGCAAGGGCTTATCAAGCACATATGCGATGGTGGGGATGCATATCCAGGAGATTTCATTCAGAGATTGTGAAATGACGGCCATAAGCCAATCGTAGCTCACAGGTGTCTTTAACTTAACCTGCTTCATGGTATAGGCTTGCAATTGTTTTCTTAAAAAGTAGCATTAGATGCCTGCATTAAAATAAAGAATTTTTACATAATATTTCCAGTTTATTTTTTAAATAATTTAGTCTTGCAACACAGCAAACTCACATGACAATAATCAGCTGGGTGACTTATCACAGATTTAGCACAAACAGCTGCAGTGTTTATCTCTTTAGAAAAGCACATGTTCTCAGTTCCTGGATTTCCACAACTCCTATGAACTGTGTTTTATGTTTCATCCATCCCCATAATATAAAAAGTAAGGGGCAAAAGATAGATCAAGAAAGATATATGCTATAGACTGAATGTGTGCCCGCCCCCAAAATTCATATGTTGAAATCCTACCCCCCGCCACCCGCCGCAATGTGATGGTATTAGGGGTGGAGCCTTTGGGAGGTAATTGGGTCCTGCAGGTGGAGACCTCATGAATGATGCTAGTGCACTTATAAAAGAGACCACAGGGAGTTCCCTTGCCTCTTCCACCATATGACATGTGTCCACAGCAAGAGGATGGCCATTTGTGAGCCAGGAAGTGAGTCCTCACAAGACACCAAATCAGCCAGCACCTTGATCTTGAATGTCCCAGCCTCCAGAACTGTAAGAAGTAAATTCTGCTGTTTATATACCACCTAGTTCCATGTGTCTTATTATAGCCACCTGAGCTAAGACAATATGTCTTTTGGAAAAAATAATTCTCATCTCCCTGGCCACTGTAGTCACTTGAAACCAGAGTTAGACAATGAGGTAGCAAGTATTTTCATAGTTCTATTAATATATTTCTGCTCTCTGCATGATGCTAACAGGTTTAAGAAACACAAAACCCAATTTGAACTGGAGAATCTGTTTCTTCACTTGGAAAGGAGTATAAATATACCTATTTGGCAATCACAATAGAAACTAAAAGAATATCATGTTCAAGGACATATAAGTAATTGTCTTTCCAACAACCACTTTCTGAAAATAAGCATTGTAAAGTGAGTACAGTGGTTTAGCAGTGAAAGCTTTTCTGGGGTAGGTCTCAGAGAAAATGCCTCATTAACATAAGCCACACACTCAAGAACAATGGCCAACAACCGCCAAGGAAGCTACTGGCCATGTGGAATTTCTTTTCTCATTTGTAACAGTTTCTGTTCTTCGGCGTTATGAAGAATAAGCATTCATTCACTTGCTCCACAAATATTTACTGATGCACTGATTACACAAGAGGCATTCTTGTCAGCTCTGAGGATAAGGTAAACAATTCAGCCTACACCCCTGCTTTCAAGAAGCTTTTACTCAAGACAAATGCATAGATGAGGAAATATATAATATCAGCCAGTGGCAAGTGCTTTAAAGAAAACTAAAATAAGGTAAGTGATACAGGCTGATGGAATAGAGCGTGCTATGATAGATCGGGTGCTTTCCAAAGGCCTTCTCAGGAGAAGATATTTGAATAGAGAATAGAGTCAAAATAAAGGTCTAGGGTAAGAATATTCTAATCAAAAGGAACAACAATTGGTAAGTTCCCATGGCAAGAAGGGCCAAGACCACCTGGCTGGACTGGAGTGAGTGACAGGGAATGTTAAGAGGTGAGATCAGAATGCAGGGGCAAAGTCTTGCAGGATCTTGTAGGCCACAGAGAAGAGTTATGTATAATTAGAAGCCACCGGGGGTTCTCATCAAATGCATGGCATGATCTGATCGTGTTTCGAAAAGATCACTTCTTCTACACTGTGGAAGACAGACAGTAGAAAGAAAGCCTGGCAACAGCGGCGGAAATCTTTTCTCTGCAGAAATCTGAGAGAAAAACAAAGGGAGTGGCTTGCACCAAGTGCTGTGCATACAGAAAGCAGCAGTTGGTTCTGGGAAATATTTTGAACGTAGAGCCAATAGGATATGTTGATTGATGGACGAAGGGAGTTTAGAGTTGTCATCAAATAAATCTGTGTAATGTAATATATTACTGGATTTTCTGTTTGTATTCTATTTCCTGCTGGAGCAGAGTAAAAACTTGGAGATGGCATTGGGGCAGGAGCTGGTGGGCAAGGGAAGGGATATTCCTGTGTTCAAACTCATCAATCTTCCAGAATAATTATTGTTACTCATGAAACAAAAATCAAATACTGGTTTTCCCCTTCCTTCCTTCTTTCCTTCCTTGCTTTCTTCAAGTGAACCATCCAAATATATTTAAAGAAATATATCAGCAATTTATATTTACTTATAATCAAGTTTATGAATGAAATAATACTTTTAAATACAAACGTTTAAATTTAACTCAACTGTAATTTTAAAGGGATAACATGACTACATATTTGATGTTCTGCAGCTTTCATCAGTACTCTTTACCTAGTTATTTTAGTAATGAAGAATTTGAAAGAATGAATGGTGTCTCATGCAAACTGCTCTACATATTTAAGTTCTGAGTAATCGAGCATGAAAGTTGAAACAGATTGAGTACGTTATGAACAGAGTTTAATGTAACAATCAAATAAACTGCATTCATGATATCCATAATCATTAGTCGGTGGCATGACAATTAGCTACAAATGATAAACAGTTCTCATTAATTAATATGATCAGTTCTACATTTACATAGCCATACCAAGTTTTTAACTTTTCTTTTTTTTAATTCTTCAATATCTCCTTGAGATTCAGCTATATCTATTCTACTCTAAAACCACAAATGTGTCATACAATGAATGTTTGTTTAATATGTTGATTGAATTAATATTGCTATGTTTCATCAACTCTCTCTTTTCTTTCCCCTTCTCTCGCTCTTCCCTCCTCACTTTCCCCACCCAGTATGGCTCCTAGATCACAGATCACAGATCTCTGATCAGACTTCCCCCAAATCACTATTTTCTTCTCTGCTTCCAGATTGCTTCACTGGAAAAGTTCTTAATGCATTCTCCTGTTCCCTGTTCCCTGGTCAGAAAGTTCAGCTCCTGGGTACCAAAGGGCTCAAATGCTGAGGTGGAAGATCAGAAAAGGACAAGGCAGTGTGATACCCAACAAAGAATACAAGCCAGAGAGAGACCTGGGAGAATTTGGACTTAGCCTCTGGGAGCTGTGGTGGGCATGGAAAGGGAATGCATGGGGGCAAATGAAGAGCTCTTGAAGCCCTACCAACTCATGACTGTGGTTTTCTCGCTATGACTAAGAGAAGTAGATGATGCCAGATATATGCTCTTAAGTCCTTAAGAGTGTCTTGGAATAAAGCTTCCTGCAACATAGGATCTAAATAGTATTCTACCGGTATACAGAGAGAGTAAGAAGAAGAAACATGAAAGAGTATTTGAGAGGAACCAACACAAGTTAGTTTTACACAAAAATATTTGAAACGCCATTATCTTTCTCCTCATGTAAATTTCTTTTCATGTAACCTGGCTTTTCATGGATAAACATGGACACATATGTTCAGTTTAAGCTGGAAGGGGTCATAGTCAGGTCAAGAAAAAGTCCAAGTACTGTGTAAACCTTGATATATATTAGCTATAACATGCTTCCTAGATTAGAGCTCTGACCTTGAAGACAGAGAGTTGGAATAACTGAATAATGCAGCCATTTCACCTTTTCACATCAATCAGGGTACTGACCCCTAAAGGAACTGTGGTCCAAGTGAAGGTTACTCTCAAGGTCTGAGATTCCATTCTGTTCTTGAGTGTAAGAAAACAAGCTTGGAGAGACAAGATATACAAGAACTTAGTAAAGACTCCAGCATGAAAAGTCTTCTTTCTTAGGTATAATAACCTCCAAGGTTGGCTCTTGAATGATCATTTCCCAGTAGGGAGGGACTCCAATCAATGGCTTTGATTGATGCCACTACTCTTCCTTTGATACCAGAACACAAGCACAGCTGGCTTGAACTTCTACCAAACATCGAGAAAGGGGAGGAAAAAAGGAAATAAATCTACATAGAGATTTCTTAGTAATCTAAACAATTTGTCAGGTTATTACAGAATTTCCAGGTTTTACTCTATCACAGTTAGCTTGTTCTTTAGAGCCAATGGCAATTCGGCAGGTTGCCCCTAATTCCCGTTGTTTTTCTTTGCCCAATACAATCAATGACATAATCATCAGATGCTAAGCGACAGAGTTAATTTTTTTAGGGCAAGTCATCTGAAAATGGTGAAAAGACTTCAAGTTCCTTAAGGAAAACACATTGTAAAATTTCCATAGTGATAATTTTATTAACACAGTGAGAGTTTTGAAGCTCCCTGTAAAATTAGATTTAAAAATTAAAGTGTTAATTTCATTTAAAGCACATCTACCTCATCGTGCACATTAAAGCATTTCAAAGAAATACATTTTAACAGTACTTTATACAGTCAACATTTAAGGGAAAAGCATAGACAACAAATAGAATTTCAGGGAAATTAGTGATGCATGCCTCAGAAATTATAGGGGTTCATCTTAAACTCATTATTTAAGTGTAGGTTCTTTTTAATTCCAAGAGAAATACTTTATTTTTCTTTACTCACCAACTAAATTCCTCATTAACCTACAAGAACACAGCAACGCTGTTGTGCAGCTGATAACCCTACCTTTTTATTATGCAAATGTGACTATACAGGTGGTTACAGATTTTGAAATAACTGCTGCTAATTATACATTATTCTCCAATGCCAATAAAAAGTGAATGAACTTGATACTGACATAAGGAAAATATGCAGTTTAAAGAAATGACATGGTATCCAAAACAGATGTTATCATAAATTACAGTCTAATAATTTAAGGGTGAAATTGTGCTTAAGGCTCAGTCACTCATAATGGATTTCTTTATGACTTACCCAACAGGAATCAGGGTTAAACATTCTACAAACGGTTTACTCTTGCTTGAATTATATGTGATTAAAAGTTTCAGCTTGACACAATTGATTAATTATCTCCGAAATTCAACTGTTGTGTAGAAATAGTTCACTGGCAAGGATCGCTCATGGCAACACAAGTCATGAAGGTTTACTTGCTGAACACAAGGAGGCAGAGAAGGAAGGGAAGTGAGTCGCACACACTAAAACAGCATGTGCCGAGATAGGGCGGCAGTTATGCAGTTTCCAAGCTGACCTCAGAGATACAAGCAGATTTGTGGAAACAGCAGAAATCAAAGGTTACATATTCACAGTCACACAATCACTGTGCAAGAAGCTGGGGTGCCAGGCCTAACATTGAGGGGAGCGAGAGAGCCATTTAGCCTGGGCCTCACCTTCTCAAAGGACCTCAGATTTAGACTTTCATGGTACCTCTTTTTTAGCTTTACCACATGGTCACAGATACACTGAAACGATGGAATAAACCGAGGTGTTCATATGAAAATACTCAATACACCATAATTATCGTAAGAATGGTAGACATCTCTTTATTTTCCAATACACCAGAAGTCTCAGCAGTGCAAGTAGCTAGAGCACTCTTGACCCCGAAGATGCCCCGGCAACCCAGAAACGGAGAACTGCAGATGTTGAAGATAAAGTTCTACACTGTGTTAGCTTTAGGATATGGTCATCAATACCATTATTAGTAAGTTTAATAGTACAGACCATAAGGACAGGGGGTTTTAGCAAAGTAACTGTTTTCTCAAATAGAAGCAGTTATACTGACCCAGGATAAAATAAGTGAGGAAGAAAGAAACTAGAGTTCAATGTGAGTACTTTATCATCTTAAGCATTAACAATATCTTCAATTAATGAAACACCACTATTTCACCGATTCTTTATAACTTTGCGCAAATATTGAAAATATGGTTCATAAATCTTGAGGTTTCCACATACAAAATTTATACATACATTTGTGTGCATGTGTGATGTGACAGTTTCTAAAATATATGTGACACTGCTCTTATCCCTTAAATTTCAGGGTGGCAGAAATATACACATAAAAAACCCCAACAAGGTGAAGCAAAGTTCTGTCCAAATCTTGAACTATGACCTAAATTTAAGAGTTCAGTGAAAAAGTTTTGAAGATACAACGTATAGCAAATAACCCAGACAAGTTGCTATTTACTGCACTGTATCTGCATAAACAGCAAATCAAAGTGATTGTTTCATAGTTTCTCTTCATCCAAAAGTATGTATCTTATTAAACAAGAGACTAATTTCTCAGGTTTTATGTTTTTCCTTATCAAAGTATTTGCTACTGAGACTGAGTGGATCTGGGGTAGGCATATGCTTCTTTATTAGGCATCTATAAGATTAGGACATGGGATAAGGCTACAGTAGTAGCTCCAAGGAGGCTTGGTAAGGCTTTGTGACTATGAAGATATGATTGTAGGCAACCTCGCTGAGGAATAAGAGACAAAAACATAAGGCTATTGGAGGGGGCAAGGTGCCACAAGGACAGAGTTCGGACTTAGGGAGAAGGCTGGGGGTTATCTTTTGAGGGAGAAGGACAAGGTCTAAAGTCTAATTAGGGGTTAAAGTGGGAATCTCATAATTCTCACAGTCTAAGCCAAAGTACCATGCTGGAAGTGATTTAATTTGAAATTCAATCACAGTCTAAGCCAGAGTGTCTACCATTCTGGAAGTGATTGAATTCAGAATCCTACCATGATAAGAATGAACTGGGACAGAGGTGGGATGATAATAAGGCTGCTTGCATCAGAAATTGGGAAAAAGGAACTTCATAAGTGAAAAGCGAGAACACACGAGTATGGGAAAAGAAGAAAGGACTGACACTTGCTTTTTGTTTTTTTTGCTTCAGGCCCAGGAAATTTTGAAAGAACTTGCGTTATCCCATAGGACTTTAGAGCGAACTTCAAAGAATCCCTTTGGAATCAATTAGTGCCTACAAATATTTATCTAAGAAGTTACTCAAAGATATTTGACAGGTAAACATTAATACTTAAATTCAATGATGTCCAATAACACAGCCCTGTGAAAAGAGTGTTTGTCTGTGTTTGGGGTTTTTTTTTTTAATGCTATTACAACATTAAGCATTTGATAAATGTATGAAAATGGTATTATCAAGCTGAAATATTATGACCTCCCTGAAGCATCTCCAGATTACTCTTCCAGCTATTCAGTTTATGTGCATACCTAGAACAGTGGGATAACCAATGAAGCTAAGTTATATTAAAGTCTAATTTTCAATGAGGTAGAGATAATTATTAAAATCACATTGACTCTTTTCATGGGGAAAGACTAATAGTTATAGCATACCCACTTTGAGTCATACCCACTCCATATATTTTCTACTGAAACCTTCCCAACAAACCAGTGAGGTGGGCATTATTTCCATTTTACAAATTAGAACACTGAGGCTGAGTTTAGAGGCAGAGTGTATATATATACATATATTTTATATATATATATATATACACATATATATACATTTCATTATATGTTTCATTATAGTATTTCACTGTAGTATTTCATTGTAATTTCATACAATGAAACATTACTCAACCATGAGAAAGACGAAAATCCTTCTGTTTGTGACAACGATGGGCCTTGAGGGCATTATGATAAGTGAAATAAGCCAGACAGAGAAAGACACTTAAATACTGTATGATCTCATTGATATGTGGAATCTGAAAAACCCAAACTCAGAGAAACAAAGAGCTGAATAGCGGTTAACAGGGGCGGGTGGTGTAGGGGTGGCGTGGGGAAATAGGGAGATCCTGGTCAAAGGGTACAAACTTCCAGTTATGAGATTAACAAATGCTGGGACTCTAACATACAGCACAGTGATTATAGCTAGAGCTAATAATACTGTAAGAGAGTATATCTTAAACGTCTTCACCACAAAAAAAGAAATGGTAACTATGTGACAGGATGGAAGTATGACCTAGTGCCATGGTGGTAATCATTTTTCCATATATAAATGTATGAAATCAACACCTTAACCTTACATAATGTTATATGTCAATTATATCTCAGTAAAACTGGGGGAAAAAGAATTGAGCCCAAACTACTTACTCCAAAGCATGTCCCCTTTCTACAAGGGGACATAAAAATTCACCTCCAGAAATAAGAATCACCTCCAGAAGAATACTAGGATTCTTAAAGATAGTTTTACCATATCTCTGCATCAACATTTTTCTTGAAGGACTCAAACAATCATGCAAGTCATAAGAAATATCTTTTAGGGCTTCCCTGGTGGCGCAGTGGTTGAGAGTCCGCCTGCCGATGCAGGGGACATGGGTTCGTGCCCCGGTCCGGGAAGATCCCACATGCCGCGGAGTGGCTGGGCCCGTGAGCCATGGCCGCTGAGCCTGCGCATCTGGAGCCTGTGCTCCGCAACGGGAGAGGCCACAACAGTGAGAGGCCCGCATACCGCAAAAAAAAAAAAAAAAAAAAAAAAAAAAAAAAAGAAATATCTTTTAAAGCACGCTTTTACTATTTAGGGTGAAAGCAAGCTGTAGTTATCTATCCCAATTCACAAGTATTTGAGGAAAGAATAATAGGCACATTCAATAGGTGATAAACACCCTAGAAAAATCTAGATGTGTCGTGCACACTTACTAATTATAGCTCAGAGGTAACTCTGTGCTCTTTTATAAGCCCAGTGGCTGTCACCCTTTTATAATAGTTTGTCAACTGTATTCCTTTCCAACTATCCCTGATGGAAACATCTGATTACTGAAACTACCAAAGTAAATGCATTTGAATTAAAGCAAACCACACTGTAAACTTTATGGCCATAAATTCTGTAAGGCACATGGGATTGAATAACATGAAATGACTTGGCTACTTTAAGAGAGAAAGAAAAAAAAGTATCAACATAGCAGCTAAAACCTAACAATGGCTTTGTAAGAGTACTTGACTCAGTTATTATATAAATAAGCATACCTGCAGGAATGAATGCAGTTGTGGTTACAATGAAGTCTTAAATAAAAAGTAGGGCCTTTAAAATACACATCAACTGTTCTGAAGCTACTGAGAAAGTTTATGAATTTAAACCATTGCCCATAGGATAATATTTAAGAAGCCAGTCTTCTTCTACAATGACAAATCACACCTCAAAATCGCCTTCACAGTCATAAAACCCTCAAGCCAGGCAAATCCCTGAGCTGTCCTTTAGCTTCGGCCAACAAAAGTACCAGCAATAAGTACTGCTTGTAATCCACCTGCAGCATAGTCTAAATGAAGGTAAATAAGGCATTCGTGCAAGAAATTAACACATGGCAGAAAATAATACTGAGCTCCAGGGCAAAATTCAGTCCTCTGTCACAGTGAAAACTCAAAGAATATAACTTAGACTATGAAATCCCTAAACAGTATCTGATTAGTATAATTCAGAACTTTACTCCAGGGACACATACTTTTACAATAGTTTTTTTAACCTTATTTTATCTTGCTCTTAAAGAAATTCTTCACTCTCTAAAATTATACGCAGGAAAGCAATCATCACTTGTTTTTCAATTAGTTATTAAATCTCTTTGATATTATATCCTTTTCCATTAACATTAGTCATTATTTTAGTTATTCCTACTGCACTGATTTAGAAGGTAAATGAACATTCTGTTCCAATGTGCTCAGTTTTTGTTTCAATTCCTAAACAATTTTAGGAATTGAAAAATAAAATTAAAAATTAAAAACTTTTTTAAAAAATTTTTTTAAAAATTAAAAAATAATTTCTCATGTGCTAATCAGTAACATATTTCAGACTATGAAGCCACTGGGGAGACAGCTCTTCTAAGAACTCCTCCCAAAGAAGTGCTTGGGAAGAGAAGCACCCCGCAACACTTCATGGGTCCTTGTCTAAAATTTGGTAGCAAAAACGAAAATCACAAGCGAATTTCTCAATTCCTTATCCACACTCCTTTCTGAACTCTGAAGCAGAGTAAAACAATGCCTGGAGATGTTGATCCCAGAAGTTATGAAACAGCAGGGCAGATCAAATAAACATTCTGCTTAAAACTGCTGCGTTGACTAATTTTAACATTAGACTCTGAAATACCTTCCTAAAAAACTACATATGTATGTATAAATGTAATCCATGTAGTGCCCAGCTTATGTGAATGTTTTTTGTGTGTGTTAAGTGCTTTTGCATAATTTCAGCCAATGGTGGCTAGCCTAGCAGATGAAACTAACTTTCAGCCCATGAGCACCAGGCTACTGACACTCTCAGCCAATAGGGCTCTGCAACTTTATCCTGGGGGAACGTTTTCTGCAGTGTATATTTCTCTTGCTATTCTGGTCTTTTTTGCCACTTATTTCGTGTTCTGGTAAGTGGTTTGGGCCCATAATGACAGACAAATGGAGGCTAGACCTGCTAGCAGAAATCAGTAGCACTGGTTGTCAACATGACTGTGTTATGATGGCTCGAGGTTCCTTCCAGAAAATGGCTGAGGACCTATTAGGTAAAGATCTTCAGGAAGTTCAGGACTGGTGAAAGCCTCCTGGCATTATGAAAGGCACCAAGGACATACTGGAACCTACAAGGCTAGGACAACACTTGTGTGGACAGTTGCTGGAAGAAACAGCGGTTAGAGGAATCCTAATTTGAGGAACTGAAGAAAACCCAAGAGAGAACAGTGATACTGGACATCTAGAATGAATCTTCATAGGAACTAAGCCAGACTTTACAAACTGTAGGTCCTGACCTATTTGTGGGTCATGAAATCAATTTTGTTGATCAAGATCTTTTTTTTCCAATATAATAATATAATAAAATTGAATAAGATGAAAATATCATAGTGCTTCATTCACAGTAACTTATTGGCCATACAATTTCTGCTTCATTTCTAAGTTATGTCTTGTTATTCCATATAATGTCTACCCATGGGTCACATTTTAAAATGTATGAAAGCCAATAGCCTACGCACAAACTACCACAAGTAGTGCTGAGTTAGCATCTCCATTTCATGGAATGCATTCCCCACAGAAAACAGGTTATGAGGATACAGAAATGGCCCCTCTGGTGTTACAAATCTCAGCTTGAGGAGTGTGCAGGAGTTCATTTGCCTCTGTGTATTAATATCTTCTATGCCTTGTTGAACAATAGGTACTTGTGTGCTAAGACCCACCAGAACCACCACTACCACTCTCCTCAAATAACTATATCTTTGGGCTCTGGTTCAGTTTCCTGATTGACACTCCATGACTTCATCAAGACAGGAGACTTATCTAGACTCCAAACTCTCTTGGTCCAAATCTTAACAGTCTGCCTAGATCCTCACAGACTCTTCAACCCAATACCTAGACACTTGTTTAAATTTCCCGTCTGCCTGGTGATCTGCTCTGAAAATGAACTATAGCTACAAGCCTCACCTGACATCCTAGAACCACTGCCTACTTCTTGGAACCTACTTCTGCTTTATCCTAGCCACCAAAATTTTATTTCCTGATACATGGCTGGACTTTACTATATTCTTTGGATATTCTAGGCAGATTGACAGCTGTGAAACCAACAGGATCCTGTGCGGCCCTCTCCGTACAAAAGCTCCTCTGTGCCCCCATTTCTTGCTTGTAGCAAAAGGTTTTAGTCTCCTAGATGTTCCCTGAGTTCCAAAGAGCAGGCACAAGCAGTTACTAATTAGAGAAGTGAGAGTATGCAGAAACAAAGGAAAAGCAGTTAAACAAGAAAAGTAATGACAATAGTTACACTATAAAACAGAGTTCTAGTTGCTCCTCAAGGCATATACGTAACAATCTGATGGATAGCCTTGAGCTGTTCTTCAGGAACTAAGACCAACTCCCTTCCACCCAGGTGGAGGATGGTGACTATATTCTTAACACAAGCACTAGACCCCAGACTGGTTGGAACCAGAAGGTTGATGACTGAGATTCCTGAATCACCACCCTGTTACCTCACCACCAACCAATCAGAAGAAAGTCATGATTCCTGCAGCCCGTACCCCCAAATGTTGCCTTTAAAAAACACTCACCCGGAAACCACTGAGGAGTCTGGGTCTTTTGATCATGAGCTGCCTGTACTGTAAGCAGATAAGGTAGAGGGTCTCCAGAGAAAGAGAACTAGGCCTGGCTTTCTTGACATAAGACAAGCCATTTTTGGTCTAAGTCATTGTGTGATCTAGGCCTGGCCACAATACTTGCCCTTGATCAGGTCTCAATAACTAATGATCTTAAGGGCAGTGTGAGAATATAGGAACAAAGGAAAAGTAGCCAAGAAACAACAGTTCGTCAATAAAACAGAATCCTAGCTCCTCCTCAAGGGATACACATAACACTCTGACAGTCTTTGTGGTCTGCAGGAACAAAGGCCCCCACCCACATGGAGGACGCAATGATGATGTTGACCCTCTTAACTTCAAGCAACTAAAGCTTGGACTCTGTCGATCTTTGCCCCAATTCTATGCTGAATTCCCCTCTGCTCAAGCCCCCCTCATGAATATGCATGTACCCTTAGCTTAAAACATCCCCCATTTTGCTGTTTGGGGAGACACTGCTTCGGGAAAGATCTCTGGTGTCCTCCTTACTTGCTGGAAGTAATAAATCCTTCCTTCTCCCGAATTTTTGATTGGTTGGGTCTTTTGGCTTGACACCAACCAAGGAGCGAACCCAATTTTCGGGTAACAGTATTCCTTGCTGGGCCCTGCAATAAACGCTGTACTTTCCTTCACCACAACCAGGCATTGGTAAATTGGTTTTGCTGTGAGGCACAGACTTCAGTTTGATTTGGTAACAACGGCTCCTCTAAGAACTAACCTTCCATGTGGGTCAATTCTGCATAGCTAATGCTCACTCTTCCTTCACTAACTTCTACTATGTTAGTCCTAATATATCCAGCAGAGCCTGTCTGAGTTAGACAACTTTCATGATTTTCCATGATTCTGTAGATGGAATCCTTCTCCCAGCTACTTGGTATCAGGTAGGTCTGTAATAGTCAGTAAATGCAGGTCATCCTCTGAGTCTGCCTTAGAAAAGAAGTTACATATCCTTTAACAGCTGCCCTTGTAAATGAGTTCTGGTTTCATGGCATCTGCAGACTGTCTCATCTCTGGATACTTGACTGAGGAATTGTAAGTGCAATCACAGTGAAGCACAAAGTGCTCAAATAAACTTCTCAAAAATCAAAACAATCTTTGGAGTATGTCCTCATGGCCTTTATCCTTTCTCTTTTTCTCTTCCCCTAGTGTTGGAAATGAGCTTATTCAATTCTAAGCCGTGTGATTTTAGTTAGGAATGCTTTTGGCTATAAGCAACAGAAAACCCAGCTAACAGTAGCTAAAACAAGTAAGGGTTTATTTTTCTCACAAAAGAAGACTAGGTGGACATAGATGGTGGCTGTTACTAGTTCAGCACCTCAAAAATATCAGGTCTGAGTTTTCTGGGATTCTCAAGAAGCTCTGTGCCTCAGACCCACGCTTAAGGCACTAGACAGGCAATCAGAAATGACAGTGTTGGCCACATCTGACCCCTTTCTTCTAGAAAACAAGCACTCCTTGAGAAAGCCTTCCAGCAGCCACACTGGGTCACACGGACACCGGTGGATGCAAATAAGGCTGTACAAATTAGGAAAAAAAATGTCAGGATTAACTGAAGCAGATAACAATCCACTGCTTGTGTTGGGCACATTACCACCAAAACAAATTGGGTTCAAGTAAGAATGAAGACAGTGGAAATGAGTATCACATTAGCCATTAACAGAGTTTCCCACCTAATGCCACCTCCAGCTATGAGTCAATGGGTCAAAGGAATGTAGATATTTTTTGTCTATATTTATCAATAGTTGAGTCTTCATAAGGTGAACTATAAGGTACTACCAAACATTTCTTAGTCCTTGGGTGGTGACTGACCAATCTTTAGGAAATAGCATCCTTATTTTCATATGCAATGGTGTATTCTTAATGGTTTTATTAAATCAACTGGAGCAATTAATTCTCCAAGAGTTGTCTAAATCTCAAATTTTAAAAGAAAGTGTTCAAATTCAGTTAGAAGAATAAATGAATATTTGGCTTGGGAATACCTAGATTCAAGATCCAATTGTGCCTCTTATCAACAGGGAAATCCTGGACAAGTCAAAACCTTTTCTGGAAATCAAAATAGTTCCAATGAGAGTTAAGTTGGATTTAATGATAAATTTACTCTAGCTCAAAGCATCATTTCTAGAATAGTTTAGGAGGTGAAGGTGATTCTGAGGAATGGGGCAGGGACTAGACACAGGGCTTCTCAAGGTCCATAGCCATTATACTAAAACATTCTTATTGAAACATCAATATAACACACATCTCCAAGAACCTAGTGTCAGAATAGCAAAGCCTTTTGTGGTAATGATAATGGTGGTGGTGGTGGTGGTCTGTTGCTCCTTGACATCAAGAATTGGCTACTTTTTGGTGGTGGTGGTAGTATATTGTGGTCACTGAGCTAATTGTGATTCTCTAGAACTTAACTGGGATCCAATCTCCAGATTCTAGCAACGATAAAAGAATGTCCATTTTTAATGAACAGATTTTCATTTCAGAAAACTGGTGAATTAAAGAGTTATTTCTTCTAGAATAATAGTATTAAAGACCATGTTCTATAAAATCAATTCATTTTGTTCCCATCATTGCTCCTGGAACATAGCTCATTAAATTTTAGACACAATTAGATGTAAATCATAAAATTTATTGCCACACAAATAACAATACTTTAGCATAATTAACCTTAACACCAGAAGTCTTCTTTAATTCCTGCCAATTAATCAAGTTATTTCACTGTGCTACAGTCTGAATGTTTGCGCCCCTCTAATTTCACATGTTGGAATCCTAACCCCCAATGTAATGGTGTTAGAAGGTAAGGCCTTTAGGAGTGATTAGGTCATGAGGGTGGAGCATTCATGCACGGGATTAGTGCTTTTATAAAAGAGATTTCACAGAGTCAACTAGTCCTTTCCACGATGTGCAGATACACAAAAAAGGTGCTGACTATGAACCAGGAAGAGGAACCTCACCAGAAGGTGGCCAAGCTGGCATCCTATTTTGAGCTTTTCAGAACTGTGAGAAATAAATTTCTGTTGCTTATAAGCCACCGAGGCTGTGGCATTTTGTTACAGCAGCCCTAACAGACTAAGGCACACTGTAAACACTGTCTCCTTTTAAACACTGAAAATATTATCTTTATTGTATGATCTCATTTTGTAACTTCTTTAAATAATAGCACATTGTAGGTAGATAACTTCTATTTTATTTATGTCAGCCTTTTATTTCAGGGCTCATTTCTTCCTGTGACATCTTTTTATCACCACTGCAGATATTTCCACACACAAATTTTATTTCCCTTTAGATCTCTGTTCTTAAAATGTTTTATGCAGTTATTTTGTTCTACATCTTCATAGATAAAAGCAATAATAGGAGTAATTAATGTTTTGCTATTTTACTCTGAGTAAATATGCAGAGTAGTCATTTGATTACCAAATCCATCCAGGATCTGCAATTAGAGCCAGTTCTACAGCTGCTCTCTTCTCTTTTCCTATAATGCATGTTCTTTTCTTTGGAACTGTTGTTTTCCAATACGTGTGATGTACAATATTCAGAATGCATCTTCAAAATAAACGTGGCTTCCCTTTCTATCTTCAAGGCCAAAGTGGGGAGAAACTCTATTGAGCTTTTCGGAATTAAAGTGGTGCTTTTAGTGCCTATATATTTTTGTGGGATAGTCGATGCAGTCAGCAGCTTTGTCAATTTGGTTGTAACTGTCATACTAGGCTTTCCAGATGTTCAAATGTGGAAATGTCATAAAATGCCACGGCAAGGATGCATTACTTTTTACTCTTTTTCTTGTCTATTTTTCTCCCTAAAGAAAGGATGAACAAAAGCAGAGCCATAGCTAGGATGACTGTCCACCTTCCTCCCTAAATGGCCTAAGAGAAAAAGCACAAAAGAACCTCCAGGATTCTTTTGGTGATTATAAATGTAGCACAACCTACATGGCTGGACAATTAAATTTAATATTTGAATTAGAAGAGAATCCTGTATTAACTCTACTAGAACTCAAGAGATATTTTATTTATATGATTAAATGACATTAGATAACTGATATATAAAAATATAGCTTATTCTTCTAAATTTGATACAGTATTACAATATAGTTGTCTCAAAAAAAAAAAAAAAACAACACACCTTTCTTCTAAATAACATATAATAAGATTTCCCTTAGGACTAAGCTTTAAAAAATCTACTCCTGCACTTACACAATCATACAATCATAAAATAACTTTTTAAACTGGAAGGAAGCCTTAGACATTACCTAGATATGCTGACAATTTATCAAAAGATGAGATGGTTTTAATTAATTTATCATAAGACTACCACATGCATGCATATGTGTGTGTTTGCTTGGGAGAAACATTCCTTACTTTTAAAATTCACTTTATAACCTAATGGCTGTGATAGTAATTACAGAAATTGTAAGAGAACCACTTGGACACATCTTCATAACTTCTCACTTCTTCCCCAGGAAAAACATTACTGCCTAAGTTTCCTCTATATTGTTCCATAAGGTTCCTGCCACTTGTTTTCATCTAAAAACCAAGAAAGATAAAAGAAAACTATTCCAATTATATCTGTTTCTCCTTGCTTCAAATCAAGTTTACAGAAACAAGCCTGATGAAGTTATCTTTTTAATTCATTGAAAAGAGCTTCTTAAGTTTGTTTGAAAATTTTGTCTTAGGAAAACTACTCAAATGTCATCTGTAGCGGGGGAAAACATTGTAGAAAATAAATTTAACAACTCTTGTAGAGACTTGTGACAGCACCCCTAAGGCATCACATTTCAGATGAGTTTCAATGATTTTATTTAAATTTCAGAAAATAATGGATTTTAAAAGTGCTGTTATGGAGACTGAAAAAAATGAATTGTGAGTAAAAATTCCTATCTCAAAAGTACTTTGGTCCAATCAAATTTAGAAACAGAAGCTACCTTATTTGTTAGAGTTATCTATTCTTTAAGATTTTCTAGGAACAATAGTAATTCTTAGACCCTAGCATGGCCAATTTAAACCTCAAAAGAAGACCAGGTGCTCAAGACACATTGAATCGAGTGAGGAAGAAAGAACATGAACATAAAAGGGTAAGTAATGGCCCTCTGTAGAATATTGCACATAAAATAAATGGGCTAGAACATAAGACCTATAAAAACGGAGGAAAGGGAGGGTTCACCATGGATTGGAGTAGTGGAGGAAGATTTTTATAGAGAACTTAGGCTTTGATAAGTGTTTGAGAAAAAAAATGGTACAATTCTCATGAGTAGTGAGGAGAAAATGAGCATTAAAATTGGGGATAATGGTGAGAGTAATCCAGGGTAAGCCAAAAGAGGACCTATAAACCAGAGACATCAAATAGTCCTACTGGGTCACAGACAAGGGCTCAAGGTAGGGAGTAGTGTGATAAAATTAAGGAATTGATTATAAAGATCTTTCAGTGCTCGCCTGAGGGAATATGGACTTTTACATCAGCTCACAAAATCACTTGTGAAGTTGTTGTTGTTGTTAATTTCAAATACACGTGTCTAGGACCCACTCTAGAGATTCTGATTCCCAGAGGCTGGGATTGGAGACTATTTTTAAAACGATCCACACGTACAGCACCAGCTTTACGGGCATGAGAACTATGCAGTCTCACGGGGCTCCACGCTTGTAGGGGCCCCAGCCTTAGTTTAACACTCTGCTGTAGCCACCATGAAATTCTTAATAATTTTATCATTAATCTTTCATCTGCAGCCAATTTTTGTCACTCCTTTCATATACAGTGTTCACTAGGGCCCATGAATACAGAATTCCAGTGAACCCAAAATGTATGGAAGTTCAGCAAGGCTGAAACATAAGGTAAGTTTACTACATCTATGCCTGAATAAGTGGGAGTGCCGATAGCCCCCAAGAGGCCATGTTTTCTGCTTGAACCAGAATTTTCATCGGGGCAGAAAGAAGGCAATGGCATTCTAAGCAACAGAAACCATAAAGGGACCCTGTCATACCCTTCTTATTCACACTACTTCTCTGTATTAGCCAACCATTTACACTGAAAATAATGATACAGAAGAAAAGAGAATAATAAGGCAACCTATAGTTTCTTTTCCTTTCAGTTCTTCCTTATTCATCTCAAGCCAAATGAGAGTGTTAGTAAAATGTGAATGTATCAAAAAGTTAAATAAATGCATCTGAGTTAGTTTTGTGCAGCATTTCCCTTATTCTGGTAAGAAAGAATTATATAGGCACATACAAACCATAAAATACAAATTGTGTAATGTCAGTGTTTCTGCATATGAGTTAAATGGTCTTATATTTGCATTTAAAACTGTCACTGTACCATATAAAGATGACTAGTAAAACCCATGCTAATGATTTAAAATTTTAATTTTTCTTTACTTAGCACAACATTAAAAAGAAATTTTAGAAACACCATGACAAGTTGAGAAACCATGGGCGAGCAGAAAAAATTTTATATTCTAATTCCTTTAATGGAAGTTTTTTTTCTGCCTTTGAACAAGGGGCTCCACATTTCACTTTGCACAGGGTCTTGCAAATTATGTAGATGGCCCTGCCTAGATAATTGTGACAATCAGGACTGAGAACTGCTGGTGTAGGTAAGGGAGTAAAGAATTTTGAAGAAGGATGTATTTCATGAAGTTTAATCTATAGAAGCCTGACTGAAGTAAGTAAGAAAAATGTAGGAAGACCCATTGGAAATGTTTATAACAGAAAGGTAAGGAATAAAGACCTTCACTAATGTGAGTACAAAGGGAAGAAAGAAGAAAAGGAAGAAATTAAAGGAAAAGGGAATCTAAAGAAAGCATGGGACTCAAAATGGCAGGAAATGGAAAGGGAGACACACACAAAAAAGTCTCCAAATGTTGAAACCTTGGTGACTGTCTAACAATGATGCTATCAAATTAAAGAGGAAGTCAAAGGTCTCCACTTTATACATGCTGACTTTTGAATGGAAGACAGATACTGAAGAATATTGTTCGGTGTCCTGCTGGATAGTGCTCTTGAACTTAAGAGAAATCTGGCTACCATCATGGACGTAAAGTTTCTCTATGGAATTAAATAAAATCATAAAGAAAGATAGTAGAGGGAGAAGGCAAGTCACAAATGCCTAAGCCTTACATGATACCGCTGCTTAGGAAGCAAGAGAAAGAAGAGCAGCCAGGACTTGAGACAGAGATGGAGCAACTAAAGGAATGAGCAGAGATAGGACAGCAACTCTCAGTGACACCAAGCTAGAAACTGATTTATTTAAGAAGAATTGTGCAGAATAGTGTTGGATGCCTTAGAGCAAAGAGAATGTGATATGATAAAAGTGTTTTGAATTTTTAAGTGCATATTCATAAGTGACCTTGGAGGAAGCAATTTCAGGAGTGTAGCTTTTCAGAAACTGTCAGACTGGACAGAGTTTAAAGACTGAGTGGGCAGTGATAAAATGGAGGTTGCAATCGTACCGCTCACTTTGAAGGTGTGCTTGGAAAGTAGAAAGTTAAATAGAAGAGAGGCGAGGTGAGCTGGGTTAGTAGAATCAAGTGAAAATCTTTTTCAAGATACATGAGTGATCATTTTCACCATATATTTATGTTTTTACCATTATATTAATGTTTTATTATTTTTACAGACCACCTGCAATCCTTGGAATAATCAAGGGACAGAAAGATGAATGAATAAAAAGAAAGACAGTAGAAAAAAGAAACGATGATACATGAGCAAATGTGCAGTCTCTTACTGATCCAACAATACGTATCCTAAGGTACCATGAGGGAAAACAAGAATGAAAATATATGTGCTGCCTTCAGGGAGCTTATAGTTGGGAATATATTTACAGTTCCACTGTTAACTAAATATCAAGCAGAGTCTAGTAAAGGTCATAATGAAATGAGCATATAAATAAGCCAAATTATTTTTGAAAATCCCAAAGTGGCATGTAAATATTTCAGTGGTGAGAAATGAAAGAATCTAAAAAGGTTACTCTGGGATGGTGTTAGAATGGGAAGAAAAGGGACCAAGAATTAAAATATTACTACTTCCTCCTCAAAGAGAAGCAGGAAAGAGAGAAGAACATGTGAAACTACAGGGCGATGTAAACAAGAAGAAGATGCTATATTGAACTGTTTTAGAGGAAGGAACACAGGCCAGAAAGCTTTCATGGTCTCAGTGAGTCAAGAGGTAACTTCACCTGCTGAGAGGGAAGGTAAGAACAGATATGAGAGCCTCGACAGAGAAGGATCGATAGGACTTCTGACTGTTCTGCCTCTCAGGCAGAATACACCTAGTTATTTTTAAGAGCTGATCTTCCTCTTGAAATCACCTAAGGTTGTAACCATACACAATAATCACCCTCCTTCCTGTATTTCTATTATCCTTATACTTTGTTCTGCACATTACTCTATACTCTTCTGCTCTGCTCTCCAGGTATTTTTAATTCTGAGTCTTATCCACGTCTGACTAGAGGTTGCTGAGAGACGACAGGGAGACATGCCTTATTCTTAATGTGTGTCCTTCCAAGTGTCTGCAGAGTAGTCTTTCAATTAATATTTCCTGATGGGCTGAAAGAGGAGAGGTGAAGTATTACAAACATATTTAATGGGAAGATTCCTCTCTGCTCTACTCTAGGAGATTTATAATACTAAATTGTGTATTAATACGTGATTTGTACAGAGCAGTATACCACAGAAGCAATGTTTGTAGAATTCAAATTAGAGGTTTCATAGTTAAAAGTAATTTTTCATCTCACTAGCTTTCAAGAATTTTAAAGAACATTTTCCTTTAAGATATATTGTCGATTATAGGAGCAGAGTCAGATTACAGGAGCAGAGATATCTAATTACTGAGTATACAGTATAATAATAAAAAAAAGCAGGATTGTTACATATTCTATCCCTAATTCTACTATGAGGATGAAGGACAGCTGAAAAAATTAGATTAAATAACAACCTGACTTCAGACTATACTACAAAGCTACAGTCATCAAGACAATATGGTACTGGCACAAAAACAGAAATATAGATCAATGGAACAGGATAGAAAGCCCAGAGGTAAACCCACACACCTATTGTCAACTAATCTATGACAAAGGAGGCAAGGATATACAATGGAGAAAAGACAGTCTCTTCAATAAGTGGTGCTGGGAAAATTTGACAGCTACATGTAAAAGAATGAAATTAGAACACTACCTAACACCACACACAAAAATAAACTCAAAATGGATTAGAGACCTAAATGTAAGTAAGACCAGACACTATAAAACTCTTAGAGGAAAACATAAGAAGAACACCCTTTGACATAAATCACAGCAAGATTTTTTTTGATACACCTCCTAGGGTAATGGAAATAAAAACAAAAGTAAACAAACGGGACCTAACGAAACTTAAAACCTTTTGCAAAGCAAAGGAAACTACAAACAAGACGAAAAGACAACCCTCAGAATGGAAGAAAATATTTGCAAATGAATCAACAGACAAAGGATTAATCTCCAAAATATATAAACAGCTCATGCAGCTCAATATCAAAAAAAAAAAAAACCCAAAAAAACCCAATCCAAAAATGGGAAGAAGACCCAAATAGGCATTTCTCCAGAGAAAACATACAGATGGCCAAGAAGCATATGAAAAGGTGCTCAACATCACTAATTGTTAGAGAAATGCAAATAAAAACTACAATGAGGTATCACCTCACACCAGTTAGAATGGGCATCATCAGAAAATCTACAAACAATAAATGCTGGAGAGGGTGTGGAGAAATGGGAACCCTCTTGCACTGTTGGTGGGAATGTAAACTGATACAGGCACTATGGAGAACAGTATGGAGTTTATTTAAAAAACTAAAACTAGAATTACCATATGACCCAGCAATCCCACTACTGGGCATATACCCAGAGAAAACCATAATTCAAAAAGACACATGCACCCCAATGTTCATTGCAGCACTATTTACAATAGCCAGGTCATGGAAGCAACCTAAATGTCCATCGACAGATGAATGGATAAAGATGTGGTACATATATACAGTGGAACATTACTCAGTCATAAAAAGGAATGAAATTGGGTCATTTGTAGAAGCGTGGATGGATCTAGAGACTGTCATACAGAGTGAAGTAAGTCAGAAAGAGAAAAACAAACATCGTATATTAATGCATATATGTGGAACCTAGAAAAATGGTACAGATGAACCAGTTTGCAGGGCAGAAATAGAGACACAGATATAGAGAACAAACGTATGGACACCAACGGGGTGAAAGTTGGGGGGGTGGTGAATTGGGAGATTGGGATTGACATATACACACTAATATGCATAAAATAGATAACTAATAAGAACCTGCTATATAAAAAATAAATAAAATAAAATTCAAAAAGAAAAAAATAACAATGTAATCTGGATAATTCAAATCCAAATATACACTGGCTAAATCTTAAAATGTTAAACACTTAAAATGTAATGAATAAAATAATTATACAAATAATTCTGGCCAAAAATTGATTTTTCTAAAATACCCAATAATTGAGAATTCCTTTCCAATTAGTAAAATTATCTCAATTTGAATTTTATTTGAAAGTATGAGCTGATAGTTGGAAATGATTTAACTGTGTTGACTGTCATCATCACCCAGATTCACAGGATAATTATTTCACTTTTATTCAAATTTGGAGGAGTTTGTGGTTGGTCCTAGTTTTAAATGTTGTAAAGACTGAAACTATAAAGGTTGCTGATTCCTATTTATAGTGGATCCTCACTATAAAGTCCCGCGGACAATCACTTGTAGATTATAAGCAATAAAGACATACACAGTATGTGTTCTATATTCTGTAGGGAGGGAGGTGCACATCTTCCACTATACCAACTGGGAAAGTTATTAATCTGTAGGATAATCAAAGTAATAGCAGTATAAATACTTCATAATGGATTTATGGTTTAGGCTACCTATCATCAAAGTGTCTCAGAACTTTGACTTGTTTTAAGCATGAACATAGCAAAAAGTTGGAGGTTTTTCCTTTTAATTTCACCTGAGCTAATGCATAAGGCCATCTCTAAAAAGACATGAAATAGAGTCCTTTCACTTCTTTTTAATTTCTGCTCAGAATGTCAGAGCTAGAATGAATTTTGCAGACCGCAGATCAATCTTCTTCAACCTCTTCGAGAGAAGGTGAAGTTCACAGGGTCCGTCCCAGGACACCCATTCAGAAAGCCATGGCAACAAATTAAAAATTGGCCCACTCTAAATCCTGTTTACTCTAGCCTATCAGTCATTCAGTCATTCATTTTTAAACTTTTTTTGCTGAAGTATAAAATACACAGTTCAATGAATTACCACAAAGTAGACATGCAACCAACTACCAGGTCAGGATACATAACATAGTAAACCAGAGCCCCGACTTTTTGTTCCTTCCTGGTCACTACCATCTCCTCCACCTCCCAAAGAAACTACTACCCTGATTCTGTCACTATATTTTCTGCTTTATAATTTTATACAAGTAGGATCATACAGTGGGGATTTTATTGTTTCTGCTTGTTTCTGTTTCGGAAAGTCACCCAAGTTACTACAAGTAGCTATAGTTTATTCATTTCTTTTCCTGTATACAATTCTACTGTATTAATACCCCACAATTTCCTTATGCATTATGATAGTGATAGACACTTGGACTTTATTCCCCATTCTCCAACTATTAGAAACAAATGTTTCTATGGACATTTTTGTCCATGTCTCTTGGCAAACATGTTCAAGCATTTACGTTGTATATATTACTAGAAATGAAATTAGTGAGTTATACAGTAGACTACTTTCTCTTTTAGTAATAAACATTGCCAGACTTATACAAAGTGGTTGTACCAATTTGCTTTCCCACCATTAGTATTGGCCAGTATATCTTTAGATCTTTAAAGAAGCATTTATTGCATGCCTACTATATTCCAGAAACTGTGTTAATTTCTGAGCCTTCAGTTATGACTAAAGGACAGAATCTTTTCTTGAGGACTTCTCAGTCAAATAGGGGTGACTGACATATAAACAAACATACAAAAAAAAATCCAATATTTACATTAATATCTATACAATATAAAGATATTATAATACAAATACCTGTACAGTCTTAACCTTGTTTCTGCCTCCATGACATAAATGTGATCAACACTATCCTGGTTGTAAATGACTATATAGGAGACAGTGTAGGCATTAATGAGTGCGTCAAACCTGGAGTCACACAGGAGTCAGGAAACTCTTCCTAAGAGTGACAATGTTAAGACTGACCTTAAAGATGCTTCACTTCAAGGAGGAAAGGACTTTCTAGGAAGAGAAAAGTTTGTGAGCAGACTCACCCAAGATTTTATCAGCATGCCACAGTTAGAAAACTGGAACAGGAGGGCTGAAGTATAGATTACAAGTAATAAGGAGGAAAATACTCCAAGAGAAGGGGTAATAACATGGAGAGCTTTAAGTGTTCAGCTAAGGATTGGGGACTTTATTGCATAGACATGAGGAACCATCAAAGGGCTTTTAACAGAGGAGTAAAATGAACATACTTGAATTTCAGAAAGATCATTATTGTTTTGGAAGATGGATTAGAGGGACACACTATTTAAAACCCAATACCATTTAAATATCCATTGTCATTGTAACAGTTGAAGAGAAAGATGATGATGATGGCTTACACTACAATCTTTGCAGATGGGAGGAAAGGAAAAGAGTGCACACGGTGTTAATGAGATAGAATCAACAGAATGTGCCACGGATTAGATGTGGGTATGAGGAATAAGGAGGTATTTCGGTTTGTTTATTGTGTTGACTAGCTGGGTGTTGGTGCTGCTTGCCAAGATCAAGTAGACTAAAGGAGAGGAATATTTAGAAGAAAAAAAATGATTTCCTTTTCGAGAAATCTGGCAAGTAATTTTACAGATTTTATACAGCCACACAGTGTGGCAGCTATCACTGGTTTTCCCACAATACCCTGTAATTATGGAAATGAACTAAACTTTAACTAGGCTCATGGCCTCGCAGTTAAGACTACATTTCTCAGCCTTCCTTGCAGGTAGGTGTGGTCATGTGATTAAGGTCTGACAATGGGATCTGGACAGAAGTTATTCTGTAAATTGCAGGTCATGGGAAGAATGGTTGAGCCCTTCCACTTCCTCCTCCCATCTCATTAACTGAAAAGAGAATGTAGTGATAAAGACACATTTTTGTATTAGAAAAATACACTCAAGAATAGCAGAACCACAAGACTGAAGAAACACCTTGTAAAGCAGAGTTGCTCTATCCTCCTGTATGTTATTCTAGACTTTTACTCAAGAAATAAGCATCCTTCTCACTTAAACTACATTCTGTTTTGGTCTATTAAAACAACTTAAAACAATGTAAATGATATCCTAACACATGGACGCTAAAGATGGAGGTGTCTGACATAGTTCAGTGATCTAGGGGCCAGATTATAATTCCAAGCCTCCCACCATGAAAACAGAGGCAACACCTTATGTGGGTATATAAGATAAGCATATTTACAAAAACATATTTCCTATTCTTTTTTTTTTTTTTTTTTTTTTTGCGGTACGCTGGCCTCTCACTGCTGTAGCCTCTCCCGTTGCGGAGCACAGGCTCCGGACGCGCAGGCTCAGTGGCCAAGGATCACAGGCCCAGCTGCTCCGCGGCATGTGGGATCTTCCCGGACCGGGGCACAAACCCGTGTCCCCTGCATCGGCAGGCAGACTCTCAACCACTGCGCCACCAGGGAAGCCCCATATTTCCTATTCTTGATGAGAGTTTCACTGACTAATATGAGGCTTTTTGACTATCTCCATTCTGCAAAGATACGGAATTTCCAGGTACTAAACAGAATGTTTATATGAAAAATTAAGAAATGATTTTTAGAGGTCTTAAACTGCAAAAACTTAGTAGCTTAAAAAATAGCTTATTTTAACTTATCGTTAATGGGGGTAAGGTGGGGGAGGGATAAATTGAAAGATTGGGATTGACACATACCAATACTATATACAAAATAGATAACTAATAAGGACCTACTGTATAGCACAGAGAACTCTACTCAATACTCCGTAATGGCCGATATGGGAAAATAATCTAAAAAACAGTGGATATATGTATTTGTATACAGATTCACTTTGTTGTACACCTGAAACTAACACAACATTGTAAATCAATTATACCCCAAAAATACATTTTTTTTTTGAAGTTTATTTCACTTCCATAGAATCATACCAAGGCAAAGAGTCAAGGTTAGTGGAGGCAACTCAGTCCTAAGAAATCATTAATGCAGTTAGGTCCCTTGCATTATTATCTTCTCCATGGTCAAAAATGGCTGACTCAGATTCTAGCCAATAGGAAGGGAAAGAGGAAAAAGAGAATGCACCCAATGCTTTAGAGTGTAAACCCAGACATATCACGTGTCACTTTTATTCTCATTTCATTGCCAGGAACTAAATCGTATTGCCACATCTTAAAGAATTCTAAGAGTCTTGTCTTGTGCCCAGGAAGAATAGTATAGGTTTTGGTAGACCACTAGCAGCTTCTTCCACATTAGGATAATTGGGAGGAACAAAATGGGCAGAAGATCTAAATAGACACTTCTCCAAAGAAGACATACAGATGGCCAAAAGGCACACGAAAAGATGTTCAACACTGCTAATTATTAGAGAAATGCAAATCAAAACTACAATGAGGTATCACCTCACACCAGTCAGAATGGCCATCATCAAAAATTTTACAAATAATAAATGCTGGAGAAGGTGTGGAGAAGAGGGAACCCTCCTACACTGTTGGCTGGAATGTAAATTGTTACAGTCACTATGGAGAATGGTATGGAGGTTCCTTAAAAACACTAAAAATAGAGCTACCATATGATCCTGCAGTCCCATTCCTGGGCATATATTCGGATAAAACCATAATTCAAAAAGATACATGCACCCCTATGTTCACTGCAGCACTATATACAATAGCCAAGACATGGGAGCAACCTAAATGTCTATCAACAGAGGAATGGATAAAGATGTGGTATATATGTATACAATGGAATATTACTCAGCCATAAAAAAGAATGAAATAATGCCATTTACAGCAACATGGATGGACCTAGTGATTATCATACTAAGTGAAATAAGCCAGACAAAGACAAATATCATATGATATCACTTATATGTAGAATCTCAAAAAATGATAACAAAACAGAAAGAGAATCACAGACATAAAAAACAAACTTATGGTTACCAAAGTGGGGGTGGGGGAGGGATAAATTAGGAGATTGGGATTGACACATACACACTACTATACATAAAATAGATAACCAACCAAGGACCTACTGTATAGCACAGGGAACTCTACTCGATATTTTGTAATAACGTATAATGGAAGAGAATGTAAAAAAAAATATATATATATATATGTATATATGTTAAAGCAAATCACTTTACTGTACACCTGAAACTAACATGATATTGTAAGTCAATTATACATAATTTTAAAAAAATTGCCTGGGAAAATTGTACTTAAAATTGTAAGGTTAAAAAAAAAGAATACATGTAAACTGGAGAGTTATATTCCAAAAAAAAAAAAAAAATTGGATTTGAGTCAGATTATGAAGGACCTTAAAGACTTGGTGACAAAACAGATTTTTAAACAACAAGGTTTATAACTGATCTGACTACATGTTCCAAGGTTGACTGGAGATGAACTGGTGGTAAGGAGAGCTTTTGGGAAGCCACTAAGTTATATAAGGAAAGCATTTATGTAGTCTAGAGCAAAGCAATGGCCTTGAAAATAAAGGCAAGGGGAAGAATTTAGGCAATACTGCTGAAGAGACTATCCAATGGCCTAAATAATTATCAAATGCATTTTTCAAACTTAATCACAAACAAATAAAAAGGTGCTTGACAAGAAAATTTTTAAATGTCAAAGTTACAATTAATCTTAAGCATTTGTATATTTAAAACGTTAACACTGTTCACATTTTAAAAGATTCTTGATATTAAAAGTCAATGTGTTGTCTGCTTTACCAAATTATTTCTCTCATATTATGATCAGATTTATATGGATATGTCTGCCCATCATGAATGGATATTAAAAATCTGATCTATGTGTTCAATATCTCAAAGGCTTTCTTTAGAGACAGAAATATGATGACTATCAAAACCAAAACAAAACCAAAGTTCATTTCCTACAAAGCAAGCAAGCAGCAACCTCACAATCATTTAGAAAAAAAAAAAAAACTCATATTGAAAAGTAACAGATGTCGACTCTAACAAAAAACAAAACATCCACAGGCTTTATTTAATTGTCAGAATTATCTACTTTGTTTTATTTTTCCCATAATCAAAATTAAACGGGTGATTTCAGTAAGTTGCTTCCTCAAAGAAATAATGGTAGCTAACATTAATATGACTATGTATATATATTATTTTAGTAATCCTTTCAATAACTCTATGAAGTAGTTATTGTTACAGACCCATTAACAGACAAGGAAAATGAAATGCAAAGGGATTAAATTTGACTGGATCACAGAGCAGGAAAGATCCTGATGTTGTCTGACTCCAGTGCCCACATATTTAGCCATAATGCAATACTTCCTTTCTAGTTAGACACTATCTACTGAAGGAAGCTAAGCATGTTCCAAGAATAAGCCCAGTGTAATAAAAAATAATAATAATAATTACAAAACAGTTGATCCGGAATTAACAACAAGTTAGTTGAGTTCTAACCATGGCACAGTAAATTTCTTCAATTTTTTTTGATTTCCTCTTTGATTTCTTCAGCGATCTCATTTGTTTAGCAGCATATCGTTTAGCTTCCATGTGTTTGTATTTTTTACAGTTTTTTTTTCCTGTAATTAACATCTAGTCTCATAGGTCAGAAAAGGTCAGAAAATATGCTTGAAATGATTATGACTTTGTTAAATTTACTGAGGCTTGATTTGTAAACCAAGATGCGATCTATCCTGCAGAATGTTCCATGTACACTTGAGAAGAAAGTGTATTCTGTTGTTTTTGGATG
Source organism: Pseudorca crassidens (assembly GCF_039906515.1). Classification (NCBI taxonomy): domain Eukaryota; kingdom Metazoa; phylum Chordata; class Mammalia; order Artiodactyla; family Delphinidae; genus Pseudorca; species Pseudorca crassidens. The sequence continues at coordinate 37,414,649 of NC_090308.1, forward strand.
GAATGTCCTATAAATATCAATTAAGTCCATCTGGTCTAATGGGTCATTTAAAGCTTGTGTTTCCTTATTTATTTTCATTTTGGATGATCTATCTATTGGTGTAAGTGGGGTGTTTAAGTGGCCTACTATTATTGTGTTACTGTCGATTTCCCCTTTTATGGCTGTTAGCATTTGCCTTATGGTTTGCCTTATGGTAAATATTTACAACTGTTATATCTTCTTCTTGGATTGATCCCTTGATCACTATGTAGTGTCCCTTCTTGTCTCTTTTAATAGTCTTTATTTTGAAGTCTATTTTGTCTGATATGAGAATTGTTACTCCAGCTTTCTTTTGATTTCCATTTGCATGGAATATCTTTTTCCATACCATCACTTTCAGTCTATATGTGTCCCTAGGTCTGAAGTGGGTCTCTTGTTTTTGTATCCATTCAGGGAGCCTGTGTCTTTTGGTTGGAGCATTTAATCCATTCACATTTAAGGTAATTATTGATATGTATGTTCCTATTACCATTTTCTTAATTGTTTTGGGTTTGTTTTTGTAGGTCTTTTCATTCTCTTGTTTCCTGCCTAGGGAAGTTCCTTTAGCATTTGTTGTAAAGCTGGTTTGGTGGTGCTGAATTCTCTTAACTTTTGCTTGTCTGTAAAGATTTTGATTTCTCCATCGAATCTGAATGAGATCCTTGCTGGGTAGAGTAATCTTGGTTGTAGGTTTTTCCCTTTCATCACTTTAAATATATCTTGCCACTCCTTTCTGGGCTGTAGAGTTTCTGCTGAAAGATCAGCTGTTAACCTTATGGGGATCCCTTTGTATGTTATTCATTGCTTTTCCCTTGCTGCTTTTAATATTTTTTGTGTGTGTTTAATTTTTGTTGGTTTGATTAATATGTGTCTTGGCATGTCTCTCCTTGGGTTTATCCTGTATGGGACTCTCCGTGCTTCCTGGACTTGACTGACTATTTCCTTTCCCATTTGGGGGAAGTTTTCACTATAATCTCTTCAAATATTTTCTCAGTCCCTTTCTTTTTTTCTTCTTCTGGGACACCTATAATTCAAATGGTGGTGTGCTTAATGTTGTCCCAGAGGCCTCTGAGACTGCCCTCCATTCTTTTCATTCTTTTTTCCTTATTCTGCTCTGTGGCAGTTATTTCCACCATTCTATCTTCCAGCTCACTATCCGTTCTTCTGCCTCAGTTATTCTGCTATTGATTCCTTCTAGAGTATTTTTAATTTCAATTATTGTGTTGTTCATTACCATTTCTTTGCTCTTTAGTTCTTCTAGGTCCTTGTTAAAAGTTTCTTGTATTTTCTCTATTCTATTTCCAAGATTTTGGATTATCTTTACTGTAATTACTCTGAATTCTTTTTCAGGTAGTTTGCCTATTTACTCTTCATTTATTTGGTCTTGTGGGCTTTTATCTTGCTCCTTTGCCTGCAAGATATTTCTCTGTCTTCTCATTTTGTCTAATTTACAGTATTTGAGGTCTCCTTTCCCCAGGCTGCAGGGCCGTAGTTCCTCTTGCTTCTGTTCTCTGCCCCCAGTAGTGAGGTTTGTCCAGTGGCTTGTGTAGGCTTCCTGATGGGAGGGACTGGTGTGTGCCACTGGTGGGTGGAGCTGAGTCTTTTCCCTCTAGTGAGCAGGCCCATGTCAGGTGGTGTGGTTTGGGGTGTCTGTAAACTTAATATGACTTTAGGTAGTCAGTGTGCTGATGGGTGGGTTTGTGTTCCTGTCTTGTTTGTTGCTTGGTGTGAGGCATTCAGTGCTGGGAGCTGCTGGCAGTTGGGTGGAGCAGGGTCTTGGATTCAGATAGAGGCCCCTGTGAGAGTTCTCGGCGATTAATCTTCCCTGGGGCCAGGAATTCTCTAGTGGTCCAGCATCCTGGACTCAGTGCTCCCACCCCAGAGCCTCAGGCCCGTCTTCCAGTCGAGGAACCAAGACCCTGTAAGTCACTCGTCCCGGTCAACATAATTAGTGCCATATATGGGATCATCAATTTTTTCCCAGCCATATGGGAGCTCATTTTCTTTGCATCCTTCTGGAGGTTTAGCCTTTTTCTCAAGTCGTGGATCCAGCCATGATGTTGTCTTTGTGTTATGGTGGTTCTAAGTAGCCCTGAAGGAGGTGTAAGAGTAATTGTCTAAATTTCTTCAATATTAAAAACAAAGTATCTGTGACTCACAGATATAGAGAACAAACTAGTGGTTATCAGTGGGGAGAAGGGGAGGGGAGGGACATGATAAGAGTAGGGGATTAAGAGGTACAAAGTACTATGTATGAAATAAATAAGCTATATAATATATGGTAGAACACAAAAAACATAGCCAATATTTTATAATAATTTTAAATGGAGTCTAATCTGTAAAAATTTTGAATCACTATGTTATACACCTGAAACTAATGTAATATTATAAATCAACTGTACCTGGATAAAAAGAATAAATTATAAATTAAAAAGAAATACAACATTTAAAAAAAAGTGTTATAAGAAAACTGCCACCTTCAATAATGCTGGTGAAAACTCTTTAGCTAAATAAATAAATAAATATTAAAACAAAATAATTAGAAGTAAATTATGCTTTATATTTCAATAAAGTAAAAAGAGACCATTTCAGTAAAGTATTAGTTTTCTAATTACCTCCTATCATTTCTATCCAATACATTCTCTCAGAACAAGAGATAATTGAAAAATATTACTTAGCAAACAACATAGACTGAACTCCTATGCACTATAATTCATATACATTGAGAAAAGTGAGCTCTACCAAGTCTATAAATAGACACTATTTATTATGACAGTAGCACATTATTCCAAAATCCATGTTGTTCTTTCCCTGCCCCCAAACTGACCAAAAGCTGTATACAGAGAACTGCTAGAACTAGGTACCTAGTAAGGTGAAGCCTAAAAAAGCTACAAGGAGTTTACAATATCAACCTAAAAGTTTATTATACATGGGACTTTCAAGTTTGGACAGAGGGCTACAAAAATCCATAAGCGCCAGAGTTATTAAAGCCCAACAAACCTGTCATGTGTAAAATCAGTTCATTCCCCAACAATTTACAACACATACAGATGAGACTTAATCCAGGTAAGGATTTATTTTCATAGCCTGACCATAAACTCTCTGTTTCTCATTTCCATAGGTATTTCTTTTTAAAATCTACGTAGCATACATTTAAAATAATATTCAACAGCTGAGGAATTTGAAAACTCATTGAGCTACTTACGTAAGTTGCTTATCAACTGAAAATATTAACATTTTTCAAATAGGCAATCTCTTAAGAAATGAAAGAGAATTAAGTTGCTGGGTACGTTCATTCTGATTTAAAAAAAAAACAAAAAACAAAAAAGGAAACATTTAGACAGTGTCTCTTTAACGAAGATTGAAATTCAGAAACCCTAAGATAAATTAGCGGGCATTGCATAAGAGGCATACACCTTGAAACAAAAGCACTCAATAATTTATAAATTACTAAAATTCATCAAGAGTAGGCAATTTTAAAAATAAAATGGAATAATGACCGAAAAATGATAATACCAGAATTAGAGTTTCTCATATGTGATACACACTATGTGACCTCTTGCAGTAAGAAAGTATGCTGTAGTCCATGAAATAAGAAATTTTCCCGTCTTATTAGATATGTCCAGTAATCATCAATATGTCCAGTAATCATCTTCCCCTTTCCATCTCACAAACTAGATGCAAGCAGAAGAGAGAAACCAGAACAGTGAAAGACATGGAATTATGTCATCTGAGAAATAAAATAAATGTTTTCAGGGCTACAGGACTTCAAATATTTGAAGGATTTTCCTGCAGAAAAAGAGCTAGATACACTCCACACCTGGCATAATTCCTAACACATTACAGTTGCTCAGTAAATACTGACTCTATTACTGAGAAGATGAATCAATACACAAACCATTTGTCCATTGTTTCCAGAGCCAGAACATTACTCTAGAATCACAGAATTCGGTACACATTATAGGAAGACAGAATTTTTCTTTACTGTATGAAAAAATATGTAAATTTTAGCTGTCCAACAATGGAAAGGGCTGTCTCTCAAGGAAAAGTGTGTCCCAAAGCTACGCGCATTTCCCTTGGCTGTTACAGAAGGGAGTGCTCTGCAGATGGGCATTCAGGCTGGTGACTTTTAAGAGTCCCTCTGATGCTGTGATCTCCTTTCCTCTTGGAGTGTCTCTGTTGTGTGCTCTCATTTCTCATTTAAGCTAAGAATTTCTGTTTACTCTCTGCCCTGAAAATCCATTCTTATTTCCATCCTCACAGAGCAGCACGCACTGATAAACCAGAACAAATCTTCAGCTGACACCCGCCTGTTCTTACCACTCCACCACAGTCAAATTCCAAGTCCTGGAGAGAAGTCAAGAAGAGTCCAAGTGCTCTTTGACTACAAACACCACCCCTACATACTGGTATTTTTTCTTTGCTGGTTTATTTTGCAGTGATATTAGCACATTTTTTTTACAACTTTTAAAGATGATGATTTGAGTAACGATACAGATGCGGCTAATTTCCTGCTTTTGTTTACTACAGTCATTTGATAAACAGTGTGGCGGGGTGGGTAACGAAGCTAAATAATTCAGTCCCATCTGAAACTGCTGCAGTTGAACAGAAGTAGCCAAAATGGGCCTGTGGGTATTATATGAAGATGTAAGCAATCGGCGTTATTCTTCCTTATTCTTGGTTGGGAAAGCAATGATGATGTGGACTCTGGGTGGTTGGAATCAGGTTGAGAATTAAGAAACCTTAGGTTCAGATCTGGCACCACATCACTCTAAGCCAGCTTTCTCACGTGTAAAACAGGGAACCGTGGCAGCTATTTATCCTCTCCTGCATCCCAGGTTTTTGTGCCTCTAAAATAAAATAATAGCAAGGGAAACATTCTGTTCACAGTGCTATATACAAGCATCAGGTAGCACTGACTCTAGGTATGGGTTTAAGGTCCATGACTAGTTTAAAAGGAGGCACCCAGGGCTTCCCTGGTGGCGCAGTGGTTGAGAGTCCGCCTGCCGATGCAGGGGACACGGGTTCGTAACCCGGTCCGGGAAGATCCCACCTGCCGCGGAGTGGCTGGGCCCGTGAGCCATGGCCACTGAGCCTGCGCGTCCGGAGCCTGTGCTCCACAACAGGAGAGACCACAACAGTGAGAGGCCCGTGTACCGCAAAAAAAAAAAAAAAGAAAAGAAAAGAAAAGGAGGCACCCAAAATCAGATCAATTTAAAACCGGTCAGTGCTATAAAGTAGCCATTATAGAGTAGGACTCTATTATCACCAGCCTGGAAATTAAGTACTTATTTTGCCACTCTGTTATTGCCACTGACTTCGTATACTTTTTAAGCTGCTTGCAAAGACAAACCTAAATACTTCAGAAATTTATAAAACGTGTCTTACACAGAAAACAGCCCTTTGGTAAATTTTATTTCTTATTGATTTTGTCTTTCCATCATATTCATTGCAAAGTCAAGTCACACAAAGAAAATCAATAACTGAACATTAAGAGAGCACTATTCATACAAAGGGCTTCCTACTATTTTGCATATCTATTCTTTTTCTTTTCCACATTCTATAACGCTGCAGGTTGAAAAAAAATGCCTTACTGAATAAATTAAAGTTAATATTCTCCTGCCTTTTGAAGGAGCAAACATATATTAAGTCCAGGCAGGATCTTTCTTTCCTTTTTTTCCCCTCCCTGGTGCTCTGCAGGTTCTTTATCAATATCAATGACTTAAGACCATATTGTCCCATGGCTGCCACTGAAATGAAAGGTACTACAGCATCCTGTTATGAAAGGGCATTTGATGATTTAGCAGGTGAGAGATTATTAAATCTTGAATTTGAAATGCTGGGGCATTATGAAACTACATACTTCAAACAACTATAGAATCCACTCAAACTATATCTCTCTTCAGGAGATGAAATGCCATATAGGTTTCAGTGTTCAAGTGTTTTCAGAGGCTTTGAAAACTGAACACCTGGGGCTTCCCTGGTGGCGCAGTGGTTGAGAGTCCGCCTGCCGATGCAGGGGATGCAAGTTCGTGCCCCGGTCCGGGAAGATCCCACATGCCGCGGAGCTGCTGGGCCCGTGAGCCATGGCCACTGAGCCTGCGCGTCCGGAGTCTGTGCTCCGCAACGAGAGAGGCCACAACACTGAGAGGCCCGCGTACCGAAAAAAAAAACAAACTGAACACCTGCAGTTACTCACACATGAAATTTGCCTTTGCAGTATTAGTATTCCAACAGCATTTTTCCTGAAAATATTATATTAATTAAACTATAGTTAATTATGTTTGGAATTTTGCATTAAAAGACACAATGCAGTTAATATTAGCTGTTCCATACTCATAAAACAAAAAATTTGTCTTTCAATTAACGTTAACAATATTGGATAAGGGTGGTTTTTATTTCCCCATATTAAAAATATTTTGAAAAACATTTGAGGAAACATGAAAATCAAGCAGCTCTAAACTTTTAGCGTATCTCACATACACAGGGACAATCTGATTGAGAGAACTCATGCACACTTTCATCACTGGTTTGCTGTAAATATTTAACATGTGAATCTCTGAGAAAAAGAAATGTTAGCATATACATGCATACATAAGTTTTCAATAAATGTCAGACATATTCAGAATGCGTGGCACATAAATCACAGATAATTTTTAAATATGCAATACTATTTATTGCAAATTCCAAATAGCCAATTGTTTCACACACATTCTTTGTTTTATCAAACTCTTGAGTCAGTAGCTGTATTAGTCAGGGTTCTCCAGAGAAATGGAATGGGGTGTGTGTGTGTGTGTGTACATTATATATATATATATATATAAAATATATATACACACACACGTATGTACATGTATATGAGAGATGAGAGAGATTTATATGGGTATATGAGAGAAAGAGAGATTTATTTCAAGAAATTGGCTCATATACCCATATATGGGTGTATGAGAGACAGAGAGATTTATTTCAAGAAATTGGCTCATTAAGATTGTGCAGACTGCCAAATGCAAAATCTGCAGGCTAGGCCAGTAGGGTAGAGATCCCAGAAAGAGTTGAAGAGCTGCATTTTGAAGTCAGTCTGCTGACAGAATTCCCTCTTCTTTGAGAAACATCAGCCGTTTCTGTTAAGACCTTCACTTGATTGGATGAGGTCCACCCACATAGGGAGGGCAAGCTGCTTTACTCAAAGTCTATTGGTTTAAATCTCATCTAAAAAATAATTTCAGGGACCACCCTGGCGGTTCAGTGGTTAAGACTCCACACTCCCAATGCAGGGGACACAGGTTTGATCCCTGGTCGCGAAACTAAGATCCCGCATGCTACACGGTGCAGCCAAAAATGTTTTAAATGAAAATTTAAAAATTAAAAAATAAATAAATTTTTAAAATAACTTCAGAGAAACATCTAGAAGAATGTTTGACCAAACATCTGGGTACCATGGCCTAGCCTATTTGACACGTCATTAACCGTCACAGTAGCTAATCTATGGTTGCAATCTACGAAAGGAGATTCCCATTATGAATGTTGTTGATATTTTCTCTTACTTTAATGAATACTGAGAAAGTGAAATGAAGAAAATTTGTGTCATAATGATATGAGTGACTTCTTCGCTGAGCTGAATAACAGTATACAAATACTAAGAGAATATTTCCTCAAGTTTTGTGCTTCTAAGCAATGTAAAATCTATAGCTATACCACACCTTTAAGTTTAATCAGCAAGTTAACATTTTCTACAGGACTTTCTTAAGTTCAGACAAACAGCAAAACAATAAACCAAACTGTGATTTGGAGTATTTGCTGATTTCCGAGGTGTAAATACATCTATCATGGCCAATTTCAAGCTAACAATATAATGTCACTTGAGCGAAGTTGGGACAAGATGTGCGGTTATACAACCCCAGATACAACAGACAGAAATGTCCTCAAAAGCACAGGTAGTATTGAAATAATTACTTAATAATAATAATAACAATAATTAACATAATTAGGACATGATAAGTTTGGAGTAAAATCTTTGTTTTTAATATGATTTAATTAATTATACATTTATATAATTTAATTTTTAATAATGGCTATGTTTAACAACCAGCTCACAACAATTCATAAACATTTAACAGTCAGCTCTTGAGAACCAGTACCAGCTGGCTCCAGCAAACCACTGCAGGCTTACTTTTCCTAAACATTGCTGGTGGATGAAATTTTACAAAGAGAACTTAATTCACTTGGACTCAAGGATTAACATTAATAAAATATAATAAACTCCTCCTGTAATGTATTCAGCCTTATCAGTTATTAATACTTATTATGAAGTTGCCTATCAGCTCCTTTCCTGAGGGCAGGCTTTGATGAACAGAGTGACAGTGTGGAGACATGAGAGGGATATGGAAAAGGAATACAAGTAGAAAAGGAAACAGCCCCAAAAGGAGGCTCCCACAGAAGCAAAATGTACCAAGTTGAAAAACTGCAGATTAGGATTGGCCTTTCCTATGTGGTTGTACATTGCCAGGACATAAATGCAAATATTGAGAAGCTTCAAATGCTCAGTTTTACTGTAAACTTTTAGAAAGAATTCAAATTTCTTTTTAGAGTTTTTGCCTAAAAGCACACATTCTATGGATGGTTTGTGATTTCAAGCTAAAATTCAATAAGTGTTCTTAGAATATATACTTTTATATCTACTTCACAAAATGATATTAGCCTATAGAGGATGCCAGCAATATGGTCACAACCTAAGACAAACATGCATTTTGCCAGTATCTTTGTGCTAATGGGAAAATGAAAAAGAGATGAAATCCTACCTCACTTGCTTTTATTCAATTGATTAAAAAATTTGCTTCTTAAAAAATTTACAGAAAGTTTCAAAGTCTTTCTTCAGAAAAAGAGGTTCTAACAAAATAAAAATAAAAGTTCCATGGGTTCTAATTTATGACCATACTCTTGTCTTCACACACATCAGGATATTAGGTCTTCTCTTGTCCAACAACTTCACAATTTTAGAAAGTTTTAGAAAGGACTGACTATGACATTGGTATCATAAGTTTAGAGCCCTGAGATGATTAACTTTAATAATTTAAAGATAGATAGGCAGAAGAGTGTGTAAGCATGCACACACACACATACACACACACATCCCTATACCTGCATCTCAATTTTCTACCCTCCTGACAGGATTAGCAGCTCAAAAAAAAATGTGAAGGACACAAATCTTTCTTCAAATCCCCCATCTTCACATCCATCTTTCCTTTCATCTTCTCCATCCTTCGAATCCTACTTTCCAAGTATACTGGAGTTAACTCAGAACATCCACAATCACTCTGGTTACACCCAAAATTTCAGTGCTAGTTCTTTCACGCTTTCCTTCTTGTCTCAAAATATATATGCCCTGGACAAGGAGAACAAGTGAAGTTCTCCTTGTCCTGTACTCTCTGCTAGCTTATCCTTTAAACTCTCTGCGGTAAAAATTTGCAGAGGTATTTATAGAGCACTCCCTTCCCCTGCCCTAGGTAAGTTCTTCATATTTAAAAAAAGATGTTTGAGGGGCTTCCCTGGTGGCGCAGTGGTTGAGAGTCCGCCTGCCGATGCAGGGAACATGGGTTCGTGCCCTGATCTGGGAAGATCCCACATGCCGTGGAGCGGCTGGGCCCGTGAGCCATGGCCGCTGAGCCTGCGCGTCTGGAGCCTGTGCTCCGCAATGGGAGAAGTCACAACAGTGAGAGGCCCGCGTACCGCAAAAAAATAAAAAATAAATAAAAAATAAAATAAAAAAGATGTTTGAGAAATGAAGCCTCAACCAGTGAATCAGCGTATACCAATGCAGTGTAGTAGTCCTGAAATGTGTCCACAGAACATTAGTTCCTTGGAACGTCAGCACATCTGTGCAGAAAATATGGGTGTGGGATCAAATAAGTTTGAATATTCGTGGGTTAACTATATTGACTTAGTCCTTTTGTTTTTAGAATGTTTACTATGCTAAATGTGCACTGTTTATTTCCAAGATGGAGACCAAACTGAAGCGTTTCCCAATCAAAACTGATTGTGGAACTTTGATTGGAGTCTATCTTGGGATAAATGCTCCATGCAATGTAAGTAGTCCATGGTAGGAATTAAATTCTCAAATAATGTTGAGTCAGATGAGACTATCAGTATTCCTCAAATTAAGCCATGTGGATGACTTACCACCCTTTAGGTCGTAAGGAATAGCAAAGTTAGAGAAAAGAGGAAAGGGAGTCTGTCCTGAGTGAAGCAGTACATGATATTCTGCATATAACACCTTTTCTTGTGAGAGGTAGATAAAAGACTTAACAAAGTGGCAACCAAGAAATGGAGCCAAATCATGGGGCTGGGAAAATACCCAAGGCAAACAGTGAGAAACATGAAGAGCAAATACTGGTAGTATGAATAGATTACCTAAAAGTTAAAATACATTTTCCTTGGAGAGCTGTCTTTAAAGAGCTTGGTGCATGTCAACCTTTTTGTGTTGAGCAAGAACTTAAACATGGCCAGTACTTCACTCAAACATGGGTCACTTTCCAACATATGTCTTCTAACCTGAATCGTCTGTCCCTCTGAAGACCAGTGAGTCTCAAACCTTAGAGTCCATATGAAGCATTTGGGGAAATCTTTCAAAGTGTAGTCTCAGGATTCCACTCCCCCAGGGATTCTGATTCAATAAGTATAAGGTGAGCTTGAAAATCTGTTACAGGCTTTACTCTGAGGAAGGCTGATTTAAAACTAAGCAAAAGAAACAAAGACAGACCACATAGAATACTTAGAAACAGGATTAATTTCATTCTACATTAGAGCAATTTTACAAGTCCTATCAGTCTGTTTTAAATAAGACATCTGAACCCTCTAAGTCCCCCTTTTTCATGTCTTCTTCATATCACAGAATATCTCTACTTTTTCACCTTTTCTTTGTACCTTTTCTATGTAATCTCAGGCTAATGCAGAGGATACAGCTATGATTAAGGGCATGACACTTGAGTGAGATAGCCTGGGTTTGAATCCTAGCTCTAACACTTGTGTGGTACTTGGTAGATCACCGAACTCTCTGGTCTCAATTGCCTCTTCTGTAAACTGGGGATGATTATAACAGAACCTACTTTGGAGGATGTTACAGAATGAATGTTTATATCCCCTCAAAATCTGTATGTTGAAGCCCTACCCTCAGTGTGGCTGTATTTAAAGAAGGGGCCTCTAAGAAGAAATTAAGGGTAAATGAGGTCATAGGTGCAGGGCTCTGGCCAAAGAAGATTAGTGTCCTTATAAGAAGAGACAGCACAGAGCTCACTGCCTCTCTTCATGTGCACATAAAGAAGAGGCCATGGAAAGACACAGCAAGAAGGCAGCCATCTGAAAGCCAGGAAGAGAGCCCATCAGGAACCAACCATGCTGGTAGTCTGATCTCAGACTTGCAGCCTCCAGAACTGTGAGAAAATAAATCTTAGTTGTTTAAGCCACCCTGTCTGTGGTAGTTTGTTATGGCAGCCAGAGCAGACTAATAGAGGGTTATTATAAAGGTGAAATGAAATAATTCATTTAGAATGGCCTCGGGTATGTAGTAATTATTGTGTTGATTCATACTATATCTTACAAAATCTTCATTTTGGACATGGGAAGAATTGTGGCATTAACTATATTTCATGAAGATCAATCTATAATCATAAAAATTTCAATCATAGGAGAGAAATAACACTACTTTCTCTTCTCTTTCAGTAACTCTAACCACTTGGAAAATAACAAAGTGTTCCCTGAATTATTTCCAGCATTGTCAATAAAACACTCTATTTCTTAATTAAATGGTTGATTTTAGGCACTTCAGTTTTCATGTTTAATCATGTTTTATTGGTTTGAAGCAATTCCTATAATGCACCCCATTTTCAGCTACCCCTGGCATGTTAGAAAGTTAAGTTGGATGAACTGGAGAGCAATTTAATCCCGGTGAACATGTGAGATTCCCCCAAACCTTAGCTTCTGCAACAATATTTTCATGAAGATTTTCATGAAGTTAACCATCATGATTGGGAATGAAACTATGCATACTGGCCTGTACTAGCAGGTATTATAATATTGGATTCAGTAGTTTCCGAAGCCTTGAGTAGAATGTCTAATAAACCTACAGGTTTCAACTTAGGGATAATACAAATAAATAAGCACATAACCTCTTTCATATGTAGCCTTAATCTAAAAGCTCAGTGGTTAATGGATTCTTTAATAGAAATTTGCAAGAGAGGATGTGCAAAAGCAAATACAAGTTAAAAGAGACAAAGCTGAACTCAAGACCTTAACAAAAAGCAAAAATGCATCCTGTTCAGAGTAAAGAAAATACAGTTCAAACATAAAATTTTGGCTGGAAACAGGTTGGTAACTCAACTAAAACTGAAGTGGATTCAGGATTAAATGCTAGGATTTACTAACATGTGACATAAATTATATTATTACATACATACAAGTCTCAAAAAATATAAACTAATATGTATTACGAAGTACATGTTATATCTGAATTCCAATCATTAGGCCTATATTTCTTTCAAGAATATCTCTGACACAGGAAAAAGATAATTCATTTCAGCAACAAAAAGCCCTCAATTAGTTATCATAATTAGAGGTAAAATATGAGAGTTGGTTTACTAAGCAAGAAAATATAATTCCCTATATTTTGGGGAAGGGAGTCACTGAGCTCTAATGATTCTAGGTCTTCCAGGAGGTAAAACGCATGGTTAATCTTACTTAGTATGTAATTAACTTAAACTATAAACTTAATCCAAAACACAGAATGAATTGACTGAAAAATGTCTGCCAAACATTTGATGCTCTGTTGGGAAAATATGTTCTTGGAGGGAGATATGTAACTATTTCACTGCAATACGGATGTAAGACGGTGCTTATTGCTGTAAACTATTATTATAGAATGATAAAGATAAAGATTAATTAACCAAATAGGTAGGGGTTTGACCATTGCACTCCACACACTTCTTCTCTAAATTTGCATATGAGATAAAGGCATAGCATGGCATGGACAGAATCAAAACGTTTTCAAAAGTGTTTAAAGTTTTAAAAGAAAACTATATACTTATCTCTTATACTTAACATGTTTATAAAAATATGCATATAACGTGGTACCTATGTATATAAGATACAAACATAGCAATCTAGATAAAAGCCTAATCAACATTTGGGCTGAATACATTTCTATATTATTAAAATAGTCACTGTACTAAGTTTAATAATGTTCTCTGTAATCTACTTGACTACCCTTTAGCTGCAAGAAAGGGCGGAAAGGTTTAATTAAGGATTTTAAATGACAGCAGAAAATAGCCTCAACTTAAAAGTTATTTTATATTCATTATGAGCTCTTCTTCAGGTGAGCTAAAACTTACAAATTTAAGAGCATACATTGAATGTATTGTCCTCAAAACAAATGACGGTTAATGAAACAAATATATATCCTAAGGAGTTCAGTTTTAATTAGTGGAAAATCGGAAGTGCATAACATTTTAAAGGCGTTTTGTAAGTTACAAGGACATCGTAAAAATCAAATCAATGGCTGTCAGCGAATCTGCTTGGCATACTTAAATAGTTAAACCTTATAAACAATGCATTATTGTTCACATCCCACCCCCACCTGCTTTCTCTTTATAACAAGGCAGAGAAATATTTAGAGCAGAGAGAGCAGGAAGCGGACTCAGAAAGCTAATTAATTGTTCAACTTCACAGAGCCAGGAAGTGGCAGTACGCAACCAAATATATAAGGTTTCTGACTCGCAAATGATAAGATACATTTTTAATTAAAAGCATTTCCAAACTATGTGTAGTTAAACTCCTCAAAGGCCATTTAAAAGAACCACTGTATTGGTCATGGTGAAATTTTCTTTTAAAAGTCACCTTCACTTTAGTCCAGATTAAATAATCACCCATTCACTGTAGTAGAGTTATTCATTTTTTTAACAAGTAACTATCACACACTTATTCTCTGCCAATTGCTGTCCCACTGCCTGAGAATAGTGTGGTAAATAGAATCCCTACCCTCGTGAAGCTCACTGTAGACCAGCACAGACATCCTATTAAAATAAAGATAAATATGTTTGCATTCTGAAATATGAAGTGAAGTGAATGATGTAAAACAAGTTCAAGTTTCTGTTGCAACACATAAAGAAGACCTAATCTGGTCTGGGTGGTCACTGAGGCATTGTTTGAAGGCACTTGTGCTAGCTGAGGGAACTGGCCAGGAACAGCTAGGTAGGGTAGAAAGATATATGAGGGTAGTAATGGTGGAAATTAAACAGGACAGGTCCAAAACATATTTAGGAAGGAAATCAAGAAGACATAGTGACAGGGTAGAAATAGGAGGTGAGGAGATAGAGTCAGGATTAGTGAGATTTTACTTAATTAAAAAAGAAAAAAAAACAACAACTAGAGTGTATTCATAGGACATCTGTATTCACAAAAGCTAATTGATGTTTCAGGTTAATTACTGTTCTCCACATGTTGAATTTCTGACATAGTTTCTGTAAGCATAATTCGGCAACATAACAATGGCAGAGACTGTCATGCCAAAATGAATTGCCAACATCTGCAATTAAAATAAACGTCTATGAGACATAACTGTCAAAATAGTAATTATGACTTGGTGAGCTAGAAACACTCTGAAAACTTATTTGAAGTTAAATTCCTGTCCTCTATATAGACTCAGTACATTCCAACCAAGGTATTTCCCCCCGTCCAAAAAAAAGCACCCAATCAAACTCTTTATAACTGAATATTCGATAACATAATTCAGATAAACAGTATATAAAGTGGGAACCGCTTTGAGTGGTTTAATGATTCTGAAATCATGTTCTTTTAAAATATATTTCAGTTTTGAAAAATAATGAAGAATAAACCACACTCAATTTTTAAAATTCAGTCATTTATGACATTCATCATATGCAAATAAATTTTCTAAGATCAGAGCACCCTACCAAACACAAAGTTAGAACTTTTTATGTTAAGAAGTATTTACTAAGCAACCTATCAGATTTGACAAAGTATAAAAATCATAGAATTCTGTAAAAATATTATTCAAGAGGAAAATATTCTAAAGTATACTTCTAGCAAATCTTAAAGAGGTATCATATTTTACCAATTCTGAGACTCAGATTTTTACTTTTTTTTTTTTAACATTTAACATCTTTGAAATCAAGATGCCTCTTAAAATTGATATGATATTTTAAATGCGGGGAAGACAAACACAAGGGACATTACATAGTTGCAATCACCTGCTCTTCATCATAGCTAAGCAAACTGTCTTCCTGACTGAGCCATGTGCCTTGTTGGTAAAATATCGGTTGAGTTTAACTGCTGTTTAAAATATCTTCAAAATGTTTACAGTACAATTCATCACTGAAACAAAAATTTATTGTTTACACTGTTGCATGGCAACAAAGGACAGGAAATAGATTTGGTTTTAGCAAAATATTCTTCATTGGAAGGATGACCCAATTACTGATTTTCCTTGCTCTGTATAACACAAGAAAGATATCTGCAGTTACATGAAGCCGTGTTACAGTTTGTTGCTGATAGTTGTGCAAAACGGTTGCCTCACAGGCCATTCTGTGCAGCTGAAGGAAGGACAAATTTGCCCAATCTTTCAGAATAGATACAAAAATGTTTCAAAGCAATGAGGGACAGATGTGATGGATTCATGAGTTGGGTGGAACTATCATTAATAAAACTGCCATAGTTTTATTGAAAGCTTTCTTTTTTTTCTTAGTGATATGTGAAATGATAATACATCTTACAATTAACATCATATTAGAATCAGTGTAATAAGGTTATGAAAGAGCAATGAACTGTCAGATGGTTATAGTCTCAGCACTTTAAATAAAAATCTGGGAAACCACTCGTCCATTTGTTAACCTATGTGGGCCCCCATTTTCTCACCTGTAAAATAAAGTTGTTGGGATAGACCATTGCCAAGGTCTCTTCTAGTTCTATGACATTACACATTTTTATTAACTTTAGATCTATTTGAAATATTTATTTACAGGAAAACCTGGTTCACTAAAATGTTTATTCATTTGAAATGCTAATAAATATAGAAGTAACCAGTATTTCTTCCTAAGAATATTGTATTTAAGCTTTTAAAAGTAAAACACGATGGTAACCATACTAATAGTAGAAATAAGCAAACAGTAAATGAAATACTAGTTAGTGAAGATTTGCTCAAATATTTTACATCTTCACAACTATTTAGAAATCACTATTCTTCATAATAAGAGACTAGATGCAATGAAAAAGAAAGATCAAATCATAACTTTAGTTTAAAACATACTTGTCTTTGAGTCCTTTGAAAATTTATGAATGTATTGTAAATGTTGTATTGTGCTATCTGCCAATAATTTTCATTTCACTAGAATAGTTATTAAGCCTGAATACTTAACTATTCAATAATTCTGAGTAAATGAGAAATTATTATAAAGCAGTTTGATGCAAAATCTTACCATCAGATAAAAATTTCCATAGTAATATACCAAAGGGCATATATCAAATTTGAATATAAAACCTCATTTAACACAGACACTCTGGGAAGTGAGACAAGTCTAGTGAGGTTAAAAGAATGTGGTAATGAATATATTTTGGGTAAAGTTAAGCTTTCTAACTTGTGTTTAGAAAGTGGTGATAATTAAGGTGGCTAATTTCACTAGAATATAGTTTACCAAAGTCATTGAACAATCATGCAAAAGTATGGAAGACCAAACAAATTTTTTAAGTAATCTAGAAAAAATGAGATGAAGGGAAATTTTACACAGATAAATTTATTACTATATAATTCAAGAAATAATTTAGACTGATTCTTTCTCATAATAGGTTGCGAATTTCAAAACTTTTAGTTTTAAAATAGACAGTTAAAGGAAAATCACAACGAGGAATGTCAGGAATTTGACAAGAAAAAAATTATATTGTTTGAAAAGGCAGAAAACAATTCCAAAATCAATCTTACTTTGGTATATATATATATGATATACATGCTAAACTAACAATATGAGATCAAAATATATATTCAAACATGTAGTCAAAGATTAATGGCACTCAAACTTGATGGGATGACAGCACCTATTAATTCAACCTGGGATTAAAGATATTCTTGTCTTGGTTAAACTATTTAGAAATTTTTATTGGTAAAAATGGTTCACATTCATCTCCACTGGTGTTGTTTTCCATATACTCACTTTATTTTTTATTTATTTATTTTTTTTACTCACTTCATTTTATCTGAGTCAGATATGCAAGCTCATCAAGAGTCTTGTCTGTCCTGGTCATCCTCTTACCGTAAACACGCACAATCCCTAGCGCATAAGAGGTACATTAGGTGCTAGATCTCTATGGGTCTCATTTCTGTATATACGGAGAGCAGAGATACTAGCTGCCCCATAGTAAACAGTTTGAGAAGATAGAGTTAGTGTCTCCCACAGGAAGAGAAGGCAGGTTTGTCTACCATCCAGTATAATCAATATAATAGCACTCTCCATAACAAAGTTCATGCAGATTTGCTTAGTATTCATTATAAAAGATTCAGATTTCCTGAACTCAAGATTCCTCAGCTGTGACACAAACCAACTGTGTGTCCTGGGTGTGTCCATCCATGTTATCCACAAAGTATTCGGAGGGATAATGAAGTTCATGCTGCTTGCTGTGCTACTAGTAATAAAGTCTTTGTCTCTGAACCAGGAGTACTGTGTCACCTGCCAGCATCTGCCATGAAACTCCTGCAGGCTAATTTGTTGGCGTGAAGGTAGGATAAAATCTCGGACTCTCCCCATTATTGATAGGAACCCAAACATTTCTCAGAAAAGGAATGGATGCATTTTCCTGGCAATTTTTCCAATTTCTGGGTTTTTGAAGTTATAAAATATTATTTAGCCCCTTAAGTTATTATTCAAAAATATATAAATAATATGATTAATTTCATGACTAGTGATTTCTGAAACAATATAACTATCTGTTATTTGAGCCCAGATGGATTAAGATTTACAGGACACACCCCAAAAACGGGTCAAACCCGGTTGCCCCCACCGACCTGTTCACTCATTCTTGTTTCCAGTTCAGTCGTTAAGCTTACATCCAAGTGAGGGGGAGAAAAAATGAAATGAAAATTTTAGATGGAGTCTTGCTAACTAACAACCAAGAGAAGTCATTTAGCATGTCATTTCTGAGATGTCAAAACAAATGCATATCAAATTTATGAACATGTTCACTGAGTGAAAAACCTATTAACTACTTAATTACAAACTCTTCCCCATACACTCCCATATATAACTCTTTTGGAGAAAAATATCCAGTGTCACATTTAAGATGTACTTGTGCATGGTGAGAAATCATTAAAGCAAGGCTGAACACTGCAAGGGTGTGAGGAGGGTAATCTGAGAAACAACCAACTAGACCTACTAAGTAAGTCTATTTCACTATGCTTATGACAATGGTCAAGTTCTGTATACAAAACGGGCAGATAATAAACACTTGATTAATTTGAAGATGACAGGAATACAAAGATAACTTGCCACTGCACCCTGATAACCTGCTGACATTTTGAGAAACTGCCATAATGGACCAAATCTGTGAGAAAACAAAAGTCAATGTTCAGTTCCTAGATCAGACACATTTAATTGATTGTTTCTTGTTGTCTTTAGAGAAAAGTCCATATAATGGATTGGAATAGCTTTGTACAGTTTAATGTGAAAATCACCAGTTGACAACTTTCAAAGCATGAGTTATCACACTGACAGAATGCAACTAAATTAGTGTTTATTAACCATGTTTAAAATTAAATAGGTAAATGACATTATGACACTTTGATTATATCCTCTGCATATTTCCAGTATCTGATATATCAAGAAAATTAGGTGTACCTTATGAATCCTATCCTGAAACCTTACTGTATTCCTGACAGTTCATGGTACGCAGAACAAAATTCAAGAGAATCCTAGCCAATTGCTATGAAGTGAGAGACAGGGCTAAGTTTGAAAGAGAGAGAAATAAATGACAATGATTGCTGCCAGAGTGAACTTTCTCTCTTTTTCTGTGGTAGACAGAAATACTATGGGCCACTCTCAAGTAATTCCATAGAGAAGAGGCTGTGCTAACCTTTGATGCTGAATATTACAAAAGCATATCATCAGACTGAGGAACGTTGATATTCTTCATCATTTACTATTTACTGTTTCTTCAGGTAACTAATCTATACCCTCTTATTTCGGAAGGCATTTAAAACTGAAAAGCACTTTCTCCAGCTGCAAAAGAGAGTTTGGAGTCAGGACTTTTCCATCTGTGTTCCAATTTCAGCTACAAGGAATAAAAGCAACAATTAAGAAAGAGCTAATATGGCAGGGGTTTCCTAAGAGGCATCAGTTGCATTGTTTCACATTAGCTGTTCGAACAGCCATCAGAGGATAATAACTTTGTCACTATGAATCAATAAATTATTCAGTTGCAATTTCCCATAAGTCACTGCTATTACTACCAGTAATCAAGTCTCCTCCTTTGCTTCTTGAAATTAAATTTGAACAAAGCATTATGACTAATTATCAGTTGATCTTCAAAAGCTCCTACCAATAATTTGACATTTTAGACATTAGACTTTATTAGTAATAGATGAAGGCTCTGTATATTTTTAAGTCGTGGTGAATTGCTAAGTAACTGCACAGAGTTTATTCACCCTACTATCAGTGAAGAGCATTATGCTGCCTAGATAAAGCTAGATTCAAATCAATTAAAAAGATGAGTTGGGTTTTTTTATCATGTATTTTTATAATTTATCTGACAGCTGTTTCCTGAATATGGCTGAAGAATGCATATGAAGCAGATATAACCCCTCTGAATAAAGTGATACTTCTTTAAATCTCATTTTGGAATGTATTATCCCCAAACAGGGTTGTTGAGTTAATTCTGCAATCATAAGATTCAACATGGCACTAAAAACTTCCTCATCTTCCAGATTTTGTACTAATGTTTAATTAGAATTAATTTCATGACTGGAAATAGTGCCATTTCAATATCAATATTAGGGAGGTCAAACTTTTCAGAATGACATTTATATGAAAATAGTAATGCAACATAGTAATATCAACAATGTATATATTGAAGTAGTTGAACCGCCTATCTCTTTCTAGATGCAGGAATTCCTCTTTTAAAGCAAAATAAAATGAAAGATTTTTGTGTGTGTGTGGCCTGTTTTACTTTGGTTATATTGGGTAGTACCAACTTCTCATGTACAGAGGCAGTATAAACACAAAAACTTCCATTCCTAAGGGTCCACTCATGTCCACTAACAAATCCATCTAAACCCAAGTAAGGCTGTTTTGTGTAGTATTATCTCCTTGCACACGAGTGCACCTATAGTGGCTTCACTAAATGGCTTACTTCCTCCTTTAACAGTCATCTTTTTACAAGGCCATTTTGCACCTGACTTACCATTTGATAAATTGCGTCCTTCAGTATTTAAATTACTCACCACCCTTTTACATTTCCAGACCATAGATGTGAGGCCGTTCTTCTACAGAGGCACCAATAATTCTATACAGTTTTTAATCTTCCTAAAATTTGTCTAACAGCCAACTAAAACAAAATTTCATTTAACATAACTAAGACTATATCAAGAAAACTAGTATCAGCCTCCTTACCTAAAGTCTTCATTTCTCAGGGTAAAGAAAGGATTGTGTCCCAGTAAAGATCAATTTAACCTCCCTTTTTCTCAATTCTCTAAAATTATTAATCAGTTGTCTCTTGGAAACTCTTACTTTAGACCAGTTATAATCATACTTCATTGTTTATAATATGGGAATGAACAAAAGTCTCCATTCTAAGACATGAAATATGCCTGCAACACACAAAGAGAATTGTGTGATGTTTCAAAGCTTCACATTCAATGAATTTTCACTTTACAGAAAAATGACTGATATGTACAGGCAGCAGGAAGGGAAATGTCTACTATAAATTTACTTCTGACCCATAAGGAAATATTTTTGTGGCAATGAAAGAAATCTCAGAATAATATCTCCTATTGAAATTGGGAAAAAACAAACTAAAACAAAGGAATGCCTGGTACACTGAACCACTTATTTTAGAATTTATGAAATATTTCAAAAAACATCAAGAAATATTAAATTGAATCCCACCATGTGAGGTTCTAAAATAAATAAAGTGTTTCTAAAACTGCAAATACAGATGTTTAATTGAAAACAATCCTAATGAGAAAAAAAGTGAAATAACTAAAAAAAAAATAATCCTATTTCACTGGCTGCTTTCTAATAAATTCACTATGAAAATATGACTACAAAGAGGTAGGAGCCCAAAAGAAGGAACATAAATAAAATCAGAAACTTTATAAGAATTTTAGATTACAGCTCAAAATGAACTGAGACTTAGGAAAACTACTAAGGATAATAATATTAACATAAAAGACATGATTTTAAAAAGAACACAATCAAGGAGGTGATGGACCAGATGAAAATATAATATTAACACTTGTTAGATCAAAACTTTGACCCCTCAGCTGCTATTTTCCTCCATCTTCTCAAAGAAATTCTCAAATCAAATGTAAAACTAAAAATTATAAATATATTCAATCTTTTACTTGAGTGGACCATTTTAAATATTACTAATGTTTTTCCTTTTGCTGTTCTCTACTAGTCTAAGGCATCCCTTTGCCTAGGGGCTAAGATTTGTTTTAGATGTATTGCAAAGAGAGAAACTACAGAATGGTCAGTTTCTGACATGAAAACATGATTAGGCAAGAAGCCAAAGTCTTTAAAGGCAGCAAACTTTCTAGAGTAAGTATTCTCCAAATTGCTTCATCTCCTCATTATTTCATGTCAAAAACTAAACCTGAAGGAGTGAGAGATTCAGAGGATTAACCGACTAGACTCAAATTTCAGCCTCATGGATCAAGAGAAAAGCCAACTTATGTAGTCATGAATCTAGTCATGCAAAATGTGACCAATACCTATCTCACAGATTTTCTTCACAAATTAAATGAATTAATATATATGCAACAAAGATTTTATTTATATGTATATATACACACATCAAACACCCATTCTCCATAGAGAGTGTAAATAACAAGGCTTTTGTTCACTAAAGACTTCAGAATATTTGGCAATCCACATTATGGGTGGTAACCAGAGAGAGATGAATTGCCAGGCAGAGTGGAAGCAGAAGAAATTGAAGCCCTGGGCAATTATGAGAAAGAAGGTGGGAAGCAAGTGCCAACACCAACACTGTGCCAGAAGAAACACAATAAGTAATGTGACCCACCTCTGTGCACAAAGATCTTTACGGGGCCTGAACACTCTCAGAAGGTTCAGTCTGAGTGGATTATATATGAAATCAGGTCTTCAATCTGCATCTGAGTTTATAAAGGCAGCTGAGAGAGACAGAGGCAAAGGTCATACGAGTGAGCCCTTCTGGGCCTCAGGAGAAAGCCTGGAGAGAAACTGGACGTTCCAGGCCACAGAATTGGAGGTTAATCAAAGTTAAAGATAACTGAGATGTAGGATGGGGGCCCAGCTAACAACTAACATTGAGGTTTACATATGTAAGTTAACTTCAAAAGACAGATGATGACAATAGGACAATGATGATGAATATCTAATAAGAGCAGGTAATTATAGATCAAGTAAACTTGCCGACGTGGTACTCATTAATTTTAGCAAGGCATTTAATTAAGTCTCCAATTATATCTTATGGACAAGGCAGAGGAATGAGATGGGGGAAGTAAAAAACACCCCATGAGTCAGGAATCTATACCCAAACATTTTGCACGCAAACAATGATTAATGAATCTATCTGAAGTTGGAGGGAAAGTGGTGTAACATAGGGTTCTGTGACTTACTCTGCTGTTGATGTATTTTCATCAGTGATTTGTAAGAAAGATAGAGAAGGCACACTTGTCAAACTGCAGACAATCCCAAACCAGGATGGAGAACAAAGGTGTATGCAGGATGAGATCATGAGAACATAAATTTTTTTATGATGGGCAGGGCCATAACTACAGCCCCTCAGTTACATTTTAAAAATCAGTGGAGTAGGGCTTCCCTGGTGGCGCAGTGGTTGAGAGTCCGCCTGCAGATGCAGGGGACACGGGTTCGTGCCCCGGTCCGAGAAGATTCCACATGCCGTGGAGCAGCTGGGCCCATGAGCCATGGCCGCTAAGCCTGCGCATCCGGAGCCTGTGCTCCGCAACGGGAGAGGCCACAACAGTGAGAGGCCCGTGTAACACACACACACACACACAAAAATTAGTGGAGTAGAATTATCTAACTCAGTAGTGTAAGTGATCACAAATTCAATGTGATATGGTTGTGAAGGGAGCCAGTGACATCAAGCCTGCATCAATGTCAGCCAACGCCCTTTCAAATTCACAGGAGCCAACCATCTTACTCCATCCTCCAGTGATTTACTATTCTTAGTTCTCATTCCTGTGCTGTCAGTGGAAATTTAGATGATTAGAGGACAATCTCTGGGCAGTATGAGGTCTTAAAGCTATTTGAGAAATAAATATTGTGTGGATATTGGTTTAAGAATGAAGCCTCAGTGAGATAGGCAAGCTTTCTTCAAGTATGTGAGAGTTTGTTCTGAGATATATTTGTTCTTTGTTTTGCTAAAGTACAGAACCAGCCCAGCTGGAAATGTTGGAGGGACCCATCTGGCTCAGTGCAGTGAGACCAGACACAGTGAGAATAAGAGGGTGAGATGCAGCTGTGAAGCCAGCTGTAACTCAGGCGTTCAGTCTTTCCTAATTTGAGAATCAACAGGTAATTTTGAGCACCTTCTCTCTGCCACACACTGCTTGGTAGTAAGCTGAAGTTGATATTAAAAACATTTAACAACTGTATGGCATGAGCACTGACCAGTCAGAACAGATGCCTGATCCATCAGAAAGGATGCCAATGGCAAAGAGCAGAATGCCCACATCTCAGTTCAAGATTATCAGTGGAAGGCGCAAAGGTCCATGTGTAATGATAGCACACGAAGACACCTGCTGTACTGGAAGTGTGAATGAAGAGTAGTAGCAGCCCTGAAAAGAAAAAGGAAAAACTTAAAATTCAAATAGCATTTGAGAGGGAACTTGATGAATAGTTAGGTGAACCAGCAGGTCAAGGGAACATCAAAGGAAAAGTCAGAAAACTGCAACAATATCAGGCATGTCTGGAGAACCATAAGTATTTCAAATTTACTATATCAGCATGAAGGTGGGAGTGAGTGGCCAGTGGTAAGATTAGAAAGGCATACAGAGGCCAGGTCATGAAGGGTTATGTGTGCTATGCAAAGAAGTATATAGGCTATCCTTTGGGCAATGGGGAGTCACTGAAGAACTAGTGAGCAAGAAAGCAACATGATCAAAATTATTCAAATGAAATACCGCTCTAAGGGCACTGAGAAAGACTGACTAATAAGGCTACTGCAACCATTTAGAACTAGCATAAACTAAGGAAATGGCATAAGAAGCGGAAGGAGGAAATACTGAATCACTGTTGCACATCTAAAACTAATAATAATATTGTAAATTAACTATAATTCAAATTAAAAAAAGAAAAGGATGAAGGAGATGAATATCGAGATACCAGGAGGTCAGCAGTCAGCAGTAACTGACTCAAGCAGGATGACACAAAGATTTCTTGCTTAGTAAATTGGGGTCATTCACTGAGACAAGAACATAGGGTGGGAGGGACCTATAGGGGACTATGGAAAATAACAAATTACATGTTTTGAGTCTGAGCAGCCCATAGGATATGAAGGAGGAAGTATCTAAGTTAGGTAGGGAATTTGAGAGAGACGGGATCTAAAGTTATAAATTTCCGACTTACTACATCTGAAACTACACTGCAAAAGTATACAGGAGAAAAAGGAGAAAGAGCTGAGGTCAGAATTAAACTTAAGAAAACTAACATTTAAGTAGTGGGTTGAGCAAGAGAAGCCTGCAAAAGAGACTACAGCCACAGCTTTCTAAATATATAGCCTTGGGCAAGTCACTTTGCCTCAAAGAACTTCAATTTCCTCAACTTATAACTTGGAGATAATAATACCCTGCACTCAAGATAATAAACCAGCATGCTTGGTCACACTCCCAAATGTTAGATCTCTTCTTTCTTTTGTGCATATTTTGAGTCTGAGTCACCGACTGGCTAATGTTGACTAGCTAAGAGTAATTTATTTAAATAGCAACTTGAAAATTTCTTATTAAAAAAAAATTGAACAAATTGGTAGCGTGAAGGGAGAATGCAAGTTCTGGAATGAAATGAATTTGGATTCCTGACGCGACTTTGGACAATTTACTTTACCTCTCTAAACATGTTTTCTCAGTTGTAAAATGCATACAACTGTGTGCCTCATAGGAATTCTGTTGCTTAAGGGCAGAAGCATAAGCAGCTCACCTCGCTCTGCTCCTGCAATTCAGCAGGTACAGAGAAGTCTTAGTTCCTTCTCCACTGCACCTCTTTACATCTCAAGTCTACTGTACCAGACATAATACAAGATTTCCTTAATGACTCAGTGTTATCATTATGAACATCAGTGAATGTTACGTGTCTGAGATGCAGATGCAGCTGCAAATGCAATAGAACATCAGGCGTAACGAGCCACTCATGTAACACACAGTTGACTTGCCTAATTTTGTCGTATGCATGATACTGAATCCGCAGCAGCTTGAGATGATTTACCAGGCACCCAAAAATGTGAACAGCTGCCTTTCTAAGATTTGATGTCGTATAAGGGAGATGAACGAATGTTGTAGTGATTCATCAACCTTTCAAACGTTTGTTTGTTCTTTTACAGCTAACACGACTTTCTTGTGTGTCTGGCCTTGCCTTTTATAAATGAAGTCTGGAGTCTATGTTGTACCCGCTATATCCCACAGCACTACAACTCAGCTCTGTTCTACTCCATTTGTGCCCATTATCTTAAGATCCTGTGGAGTTTAAACCCACACCAGAGATGCCAAAGGATCTCTCCTGGATAATTCCTTATCGCAATCACAGTCTCCTTTGCCTAAGCATCTACATTTCATACCACTGTGACCCTATTCATACTCACCCTGCCCCCCAGGTGAGTAGCCCAAAACTCAGCCCCAAGATGAATGGCCAGCTGACTCACAGTCTAGCGTATGACACAGCCTATGTAGCTCTGAAAGGGTGAGCTAAGCCATTTGGATTCTTCGTTTTCAAAATGTATAAAGGGAAACAACAAGAAATGATGCCAGTCAGTAGTGAGTTAATGGTGACATAATGCCACGTGTAATCCAAAGTTTGGAGGGACCAGAAATGATACAGAGAAGAGAAAAATGAAGTCACCTGGTGGTGAACAGAGAGTAAATTAGAGTTGATGAGAGAGAGGGAGGAAGGGAAAAGGAGGGGAAGTGGAGAGGTAAAGGAGCCAGAGCAGGAGAAACACATTCATCTTTAAAGATGCCTTGAGCCTCATGGGCTATGAAGACTCACTTCCACTCTGCGTTTTTCTCTAACATAGGTGGCTTTTTTTCCTGAGGTAACTTAAGAGGATCTTTTTTCGTTCAATCAATTTAGCCTGCCTGATAGATTACAATGGTATCAAAACACAACTTACAACACTTCAGTCAAGTTTATCTTGTATAAAGTGCTGAATTGGGATGGCTGCCATGTTTTTTTGTTTTTTGTTTTTTGTTTTGCTGTATGCGGGCCTCTCGCTGTTGTGGCTCTCCCGTTGCGGAGCACAGGCTCCGGCCGCGCAGGCTCAGTGGCCATGGCTCACGGGCCCAGCCGCTCCACGGCATGTGGAATCTTCCCGGACCAGGGCACGAACCCGTGTCCCCTGCATCTGCAGGCGGACTCCACCACTGCGCCACCAGGGACACCCCTGCCATGGCTTTTGATTGACCTTGGAGATTTAAGTTCAGATGAACTCCTCCTCCAGTACCTGCTCGCCTCCCCCATCCACAAATCCCAATGTAAGGACAGGATATTCCTTCCCAGAACCCTGGGGTATAAATGATGAATTTTCTGGGGTTCTGGGTTTTCTCTCCTCAGAAAGCCCACTCTGTTATCCCTCTCTGTGGTTCTCTTTCTCCACTTCTCGCCCACTCTCTTCCTTTTTCTCCTCTGCTTTTCTTTTCTCGGTAGCTTGTGCCTCATCCCGGTCCTTGAATGCTTCTCGGGTTTCACAGGTCCTTTAAAAATATCGACAGCCAATCTGCACACCATCCAGAGAATCTTCTCTCATCCTCACAACCTGTGCTCTTCTCTGCCATTTCTGTTTCTTCTGTTTTACCAACAAGGTAATGATTTCTAGATTTGTTCAGTTATTCTGGAGTCCTGAGTGATTCTGAAAGCCTGTTATGATTCAGAGGCTGGGATCCAGACAGCTGGAATTTCTGACAGTGAGAGCTATCAAATGACAGAGACGGAGCAGCATGTTCCAGGCTGTGTGGCCCACGGCCATGGACAAGACCACTCAGGACTCTGGAGAGACTCCAGCAATGTCCATTTATAACATACCTTATATATCAAAAACTGAAAAAAATGCCCAGAGGTTTTAAAAAATATTTTATATATTAACATATTAATACTTTTAACCTAAAAATATTAGGCAATATCCTTATGCTACCCAGAGGACATTAAGGCAAAGCATCTAAATTTTAGATTCCAGGCCTTCTGTGAATTGAGGCCTGGCCAAATGGGCATCCACCCTCTGGGATAATTCCTGCCAGAAATCTTATAGAATGATACTGGCATGAAAACCAATGGTTGGGTATGATCTTATCATATTATAGCTCTACACTGTAATGGTTTCATCATAGCCTTTTATTTGAATATTTGACTAAATCCAACTAAAAGGGACAAATAAACCACACCCCCAGCTTTGTTCTACCACTAACCAGCCGTGTTACAGTCACTTTCAAGCTACCGGCATCAACTGTCTAATCCTTTCAAATGAGTGGATCAACCAGATATCTGTCCTCCCTTAGTGCTTTAAGAGCCTATAATATACATTTATTTGGGTTTCAAAGCAATAAAAAAAAAAAAAAAGTTTGAGCTGAGAGAATCTTTTAGGAGAAGTTATTGTCCTATATGAATAAGCTTCAGTGAAAGCATTATAAGAGCTAGAAATTTTTGCATACAAATTGTTTGAAAATAGAGGCAGGTAAAGATGTCCAATATCCAATATAAAGGATAAAAATTCACTTAGTTATTTCCTATTAGCACCACAGAATGTCAGGTCCTTTTGCCTTCTGCTTGTTCCCCAACGTCATTTCAGAAAAAATACTAGGAGACTGAGCTCAAACTATGTCAAGGCGATAAAACTGAAGTCAATGATATCTGGAACCCTCACTCTCAGAATAGCACTATATGAAAATTAAGAGTGGCATGGAGAGCCCTGTTAGCCAAATAAACTTGGAAGATCTACACATGGTGGTCTGTACAACCTTACGAATGTGCAAGTTGTATCTGTTAGATGACAATCAAGAACTTTTTCCATGCCCTTTCCATGAGTGTAAAAAGGAATATTTTCCTCCCCAAGGAAGGAGTAGCAGCTAATCTGACTGGGGCAAGCCTTGGCAGTCATTAAACCATACTCAGTTAGTAGATGGGATTCATGTGTTAAAGGCCATTGCTCATGTGTCGCTAGGGTCAAGGACATAAAGCAGTTTGACCTGCCTGTGTTCAGAAGTAACAGGCAGTTCATTATTTTTCTTCACCTTTTAGGCACACCTGGGTAAGATCTCCCCATCCTGAAAAAAGAAAGAACAAAATTCTCTCTCTCTTCCAGGCTTTTAGAGATTGGTTAAGCCCTGAAAAGTTGGCCTTGCCCACAGATCTGTTCCAAAGTCATTAAGAGGCCACCTGGGTTTTAGGTAGAAGCCTCACTGTATCATACAGTTTCCCAGAGGACCACTTTACGGCGGAACCAAATATTTACGAAGACCAACAGTAAGGCTGTTACGTTCATCTCTATTTTATATCTGTACCCATTCTTTATTTCATTCAGAAAATAAAGCAAGAAAGAGAGATTTGTCATTTCCCTCAACACCTGGACTTCTAACTTATCAGTATGTTGACTAAAAAATTTGTGAATAAATACTAAGACTAGAAACTCACAGAAAGATGTAGCTTATTTTTGCCCTGTGTTTGTTGCTGAAGCTTATCACTGTGGTAACGTTTGCTTTATAGGAATGGCTGAAGTCAGACAGCTTATCAACCTTATATGGCTAAAGAAACCAAGTTTTCTATGGGGAATAAGCACCAATGTTTGAGGGTTGGTCTTTGGGAATTAGTACTAAGTATTGGTGGCTGACATTAGATGAATACTCCAGATTCGGTTCCTCTTTATCTTGGTGTACAGGGATAAGGAGAATAGTGAAGAAACTAATCTCTTGATTCTTGAAGCTTATTCACAAGCTCTGAAAGTGACCAATACATGATCTCAAGTTCATTCTGCGTTTCTCTTTTGCGTGGTCAAATATACATAACATAAAATTTACCATTTTAACTATTTATACATGCACAAGTTGGTGGCATTAATAAGCACATTCACAATGTTGTGTAACTCTCACCACTACTTCCAAAATTTTTCATCATCCCAAACAAAAACCCTATACCCATTCAACAACTCTCCATTTGCCCCTTTCCCCAGCTCCTGGTACCCTCTATTCTACTTTCTGTTCTATGAATTAGCCCATTCTAGATAATTTATACAACAAATCATACAACATTTGTCCTTTTGTGTCAGGCATATTTGACTTAGCATAATGTTTTCAAAGTTCATCCATGTTATATAGCATGTATCAGAACTTCAATCCTTTTTATGGATGTATAATATCCCATTGCATTATATACCACATTTTGTTTATCCATTCATCTGTTGATGGACACTTACATTATTTCCACCTTTTAGCTATTATGAGCAATGCTACTATGAACATGGGTATGCAAGTATCGTTTGAAGTCCTTGCTTTCAATTCTTTTAGGTATATAGCTAGGAGTGAAATTGCTGGATCACATGTTAACTCTATGTTTAACTTTTTGAGAAACTACCAAACCGTTCCTCAGTAGCTGCCCCATTTTACATTCCCATCAGTAATGTACAAGGGTTGCAATTTCTCTAAATCGTTGCCAATATTTTCTATATTCCATTTTTGATAATAGTCATCCTAATGGCTATGAAGTGGTCTATATCATTTTATACATAAGACTTCTGACTAAGGTGGACCCTGATTATTACTTATCCAACATCCAATTCTTCTTTCTTCTTTTCTACAGAATTCCATTTTGCTCAGGTATCAACTGCATCCCCAGCTCTAGATGCTGATGCTGATTCACCAGCCACTTAGCTCGTGGTATTCCCCATTACTGATTTTGGTCCAGGCTGGATTCAATCAGACAAAATGAAAGGCCTTTAAGGGCTTGAAAGATACTCCATGTTCTATCTCTCTTTCTACCCCATCCCCCTCACCCTAAACAGACACCATAAGTAGAAAACACACTGTCTTAGCTTTTGCTGGAGTTGTCTTAGAGCAACTATCCTGATGACAAGACCAACACTGCAAAGATGACAGAGAAAAAGAGACGGAAAAAATCTGAATCTTCGATGATATATTCAAACCAAAATCACTCAAACCAGAGAACCCACTCTACCTATAGATGTCTTTTTATGTGAGGTAATAATTGTTCTATTTTTTAAGCCAGTATGAGATGGAGTTTCTGGCATCTGAGCTCAAAATCATCCAAACTGATTGCTTTAATATGGACCAGAAAATAGGTTGAACCATAGAAGAGTGGCAGATTTTTATCAATGAACAGATACAGATGAATGCCAGCCACACATATATCACATAAAATTATGCTATCTTTGTGGTTTACAAGTGAGAAGAAAAATAGCAGGTACCAACTCCCAAATTCAGACGAAATGGAAATACCTATAACGTTAATTTTATGTCTTGAGTTTTTTTAAAAATTCAAGAATAAAACAGAATTTGTTTTAAAATATGAAAAACATGGAGGTGAGGCAGCATAAATCATATGCCTCCTAACCTCTAATACATTCCCAACTTTCATGAGTTGACTTAATATTATTTTCAACTTAATGACTCAGTGCTTTTATTAAAAACATGTTCTCCTGGGCTTCCCTGGTGGCGCAGTGGTTGAGAGTCTGCCTGCCGATGCAGGGGACATGGGTTCGTGCCCTGGTCCGGGAAGATCCCACATGCCGCGGAGCGGCTGGGCCCGTGAGCCATGGCCGCTGAGCCTGCGCGTCCGGAGCCTGTGCTCCGCAACGGGAGAGGCCACGACAGTGAGAGGCCCGCGTAACGCAAAAAACAAAACAAAACAACAAACAAACAGAAAACATGTTCTCCTCTGTGCAAACTATTATTTCAAAAAGAAGCCTGACATAAGCCTTTCCTTTGAGTTCTTACTCGAGGTATATGTATTGGACATTCATTTAAGATGTAGGAAAAGAAAATTTCTCCACCATCCCAAAATTCTTTTTTCCTTTTCTTCCTTGCATTCACTCAATCTTCTATTTCCATGGAGACAGCCTGTTCATGTCACCATTAGCAAATGAGTTGTACAGTTGATTCTTCTTTCTTCTCTCTGGTACTTGGAAAAAATGCCAAGAAACCTATATTTGGGCAGAGCAAGAAATTCACTCTCCACAGAATGAACCCAGTTGTCTCCAAGTCATTCTGGGGTAGAAAAGGGCAAAATATAATGGTCACCCTGAAACCACTCTTAGTCAATTAAGCAGGACACCTCATTTAGAATATGCCATTCAGATCAACTAGCTCCACATATGTCAACTCACAATGCCCCCTAGGAAGCACTTAGTCCAACTAATCATACGATGATATGCACTAGGGGATGCGATGGAAGCATGAGAAGCTGAGATATAAATGACTCTTCTAAAATGTTCTGGTTTGGATTTATGATATACAGGTCAAGTATCACTTTCAAGGCACTCAGAAACCATTAAAATAGAGAAAATAATCTCTTCTGGGTCTTATCCTTTCAATGCCATTCAGCAAATTGTTCTTTAAGGCCAGGTCTACACTTGAAAGTGCACGATCCAGCTCATCCTTCTGTAGCTGCTGTTTCACTCTCCGTTCTGTTTTAAAAGCAGCCAGAGCTGAAAATAGCTCAAGAATGTGAAGCCTGCGTGATGGTGCGGACACCGTTTCAAACATGCACAGAAAATGTTAAGCTGGAGGCTATCTTTCTCAAGTGTGGACAGTCCCTAAGAGAAACAGTTAAAACTTCCCCCCAAAATATTCTCTGCAAATAGAGGTCATTAAAAAAGGAGTCAATATAGAGGGATCATTTGGCCTCTAATTAGGCACAAAGATAGTCTTCAAACCTAATATCTCTCAGGGATATTGAAGGGAAAGACAAAAGACTAAAAGTACAATATTGCCAAGTTTATTTATAAAGGAAAAAAAACCAAGCACTATCAAGTTTTATACATAGCTCAATATTTTTTTTTCCTTATGGTCTCTCTGTACATTTTCTGGTAAGACTTAACATTTTCTCTTTGTTATAAAAAACTGCATATTAAAAACTATTAATTCAAAAAAGTCCCAACTGAAAAGTATTTCTAAGCAATAAAAAAAATAGAAAGTATGTGTGAAAAAATATATAGGCTGAAGATACTAAGTTACCATACATGAACTTCGTTAATCTTTGTAACTCGTGATATGTTGTCTATATTTCCTTTATATTAAATTGGCACCAGTAAAACAAACACTGTATATAATATTATTAAAAATGACATATATACATAAGGGATAATGTGTCCTCTTTGTCTAGATTGCTTTTCCTCTTGGTACTTACACTAAGATATACTTACAGAGCACTTAATTTCTCCCAGGTACTATTTTAAACACCTTACGTATATTCGCTCATTTAATCTTCACAATTACCCCCTTGTCGTACAAATAAGGAAACTGATGGACTGAGCAAGGTTAAGTAATCTTCCCAAAGTCACAGAGCTGGCAAGGAATAGGGCCAGAATTTAAATCAAGAAAGTACGGCTCCATATTCCATGGTCTTAATCACCATGCTATTGAGAGGCTTCATTTTCAGCCTCTCAAAGAAGAAGAGAATGATGGATAATAGGGCAACAGAACAAAGGTCTAATTCTGCTTTTGTCACTAAGTACATCTGACCTTGGCAATTTCCATAAATTCTTTGTACCTCTCATTCCTCATTAAGAAAATGAAAGGTCTTTATTAAAATCTCTTTTTCCTCTAAAATTCTATTATTTGGAGCTCTTGACCTTCAACATATTTACAATGGATAAGAGCATGGCAACACAGTGCCAACGACCAGGGCTTGGAAAGACTGAAGACACCAAGAGCTGAAGGTACACAGACAACGATACAGCACGACCTGCTTTAGAATTGACGTCCTTTGTTACAGCTTTCCACTAATTATTCCTGATTTTTCCATCTTGTTTTAATGTTGAAAATGGTTGTTCCACATAAAGATAAGTGTCAATGTTACTGTAAAGAAACTATGTGAATAAGCGAAACACTTTAAGCTAGAGCACACAAGAGTGAGCTTCTTCTTAACCATGGGGACTACACATGTCATATCTGAGCATAGACCTGGATAATATATTTCCACTAAATGTCACAAACACAGAACCATCATTACAAGCAGCTTAGAAGAGAAATATTGAACTGCCCAGACATTTTTTAAATGCCCACTTGGGACAGAAAATAGAGAGAATGTAATTAGTTAATGAATTCCTGTGTAATGCTAGAAGGAAATCTAAAAATGATCCAATAACTACATGATAGTCTAACTAGCTTGGTTGTTCATTAAAACGCTATTTTGCAAACATGCATTCTGACTTTTATAATATACAGATTGTAATACATATGCTCACTTGAAGAGAACAACAATTTCACACAGATATTTACAGTAAATCAATACAATCTGCATCAAAATATGCCATCTCCATGAGGCAAGAGGATTCATTTTTAAGGATCTCCCACTGTGTCCTGTTATTAAGTTTCACCGATAAGTATTTTTCAGCAATATTTTTTTTCTCCAAAAACACGTCTATACAACTGCAAAACAGCTAGTCAATATAGTCAATTGAGGAATACTTTCACTGGGGCAACTGACACAATGTTTTACTGTTCTGAAAGAACTGACCAACTGATTGATCTTCCTTTTTATTAAATTGATGAGCTATTTTTGTGGACAATTCCATCAAAAATTAACTTTACTTCCTTCTTTTTTCTATTCAACATATTCTTGGTGGAAAAACAGCTATTTATTTGTTTCAGTTTAGTTTTCACTTTTCTTTTTACATGCAATTTTCATTATTATACCAAAAAGTTAACACACAGTTGCGGGAGGAAATTCATAATCCAAAACATAAGCCTGGTAGCATTCTCTACTTTTCTTCCACACTTTTTCCTATGTACATATATTTTTCACCGGATTTAGATAGTAAGGTATGTATATTTGATGTCTTTGTTTCTTATTTAACATTATATACTGAGCATACGCCAATTCTTTATTATTCCAAAATATTTTAATGACTGAAAAATGTGCTATCATGTGGGAGTAACATAGTAGTCTCTTAATATAGGTTTATGAACAAATCATCAACTATATTTTTCCTTTAGAGAAGATTTCTAAAAAAAATACCTTTATCAAAAAGTACGAACATTTTAAAGATTACATTAATTTCTGCCAAACTGTCCACTTGAAGGTTGTGTGGATATTTTCTTTCATCAGCTAATATATATATTCTTCACCACCACTGAGGAGTATGTTTTTGTCCTAGTTAATTTTGTAGATAAAAATGATTTAATCTGCCTGTCTTATTACGAGTGACTTTAAAATGTTTCATCTGTTTATTAACCATTTGTACTGTGTCTTCTTTGAACTGCCTATATCCTTGCCATTTGTTTCTGGCAAGGATAAAAGAATATGACTTCCTTCTTTTGATCGTTACTCCATCTCAGCTGAATCTTTCACGCTTCATTGACTGATGTAGCCACAGCACCATAAAGTACAAGTTTAGGAAAGTACGCTAGACAAACTAAAAGAAAGTGCCAGCATTCTGGTTGCTTTTCCTGCCTTTGTGTGCAAAATGCAATATTCATTAACGATACAAGGCAATGATGAACTAATAGGGCCTGTAACTGGCAGGCCAACTTAGTCTACTAAACTAATACAAAGATGATATTCTATAGCTCAACAATCCAAGCGTCTCTTTCTTGTACTTCCTTAGAACAGTGGCTGTTCTTGCATCACAGAAAATATATTTGCCTTACATGTAGCATTTAGAGATTCATTGTTAACTGCTCTTAAAACTCAATAGCCACGGTCATTTTTCTATCACATGAATTATTTATACTTGAATATTTTGAAGCTAAATATTAACTATTTTCAAGCTAACACTTTCTGAGAAAACTAAAACATACAAAATCTGATCAACAACAAACATTTCAATCTAAACATCTTTTTTCCCTTTTCAATACCAATGTCAGAAATGATTAAAATATAGTTATTGTAAAGGGACTAACTATTAGAATAAGTAATAAGAGATAAACACCAAAGCTCTAGGAAGCCAAGTTGTGTAGCTGCTAATCAGAAGTATACCTGATACAAAGCTACCGTGTAATCCTATCAGAGGCCAACTGTCCTTGCAGCCTGATTAAAAAGTGAAATCACACTGGAACCTCTTGACATCGTTCAGAAAGAAAGGCATCCAGAATACAGGGCCTGGGGATAAGTATGCATTAAAAAATGCTAACACATTGCTATGTGAGTAAATCCATAAAAAGGCACAAAATCAAATAAGGTATTTTAAAAATATGATCTGTAAGTACATCATCACTTCTTTCTGACACTTAAAACTGGACCAAACTTTGTGAATATGATAGGTTAAAACTGTTCCTACTTGTATCTGAGATAATGAGAAATCTAATAGGCATAAAGAAGAGGGATACATAATCAACAAAATGAGCTGTATTTTTAATACAATCAATTATACAGAAATATCAACACTGATAGAACAACTGAAATGATCAGGGTATAACTGAGACACTGTCAGCTGCTCAGCTGTAATAGTAATCTAAGGTACAACAGGGTACCATGTTATCACCAACTTAGTCATCAGCCTCTACGCCGAGTAAATGAATGCTTTATCTTATATTATTATCAATGGGTATGAAATTTTTGTAATGAGTTACTTTTACTGTCTGTTAATGGTTACTCTAGAAAGTATCTGGACAGATTATCAGAATAACAAGAATGCAGGAACAGCAACCAATTTTGTCATTACCTGTTCATTTCTAAATTTCTCGTATTTAAGACAAAGCAATGGGGTATTAATTGAACTAAAATCAAAAGTGTAAGGGATTCCTTTAGGAAAGTGGTTAGCCCGTAGCATATAGACCACACACACACACAAACACACACACACTCACACACTGATTTGAAAATCTTTTCACTATCTACATTCAGTTTTGCCAATCACTTCTTAATTCTCATGTTTGTTTCCTTAATTCTCATGTTTATACACACACCTACACACACGCACACACACACAGTTCAGACAAAACAAAAAGGCTCAAAGTCTCATCAGCTTAGTTTCTGACTGATTTAGGCATGTTTTAAATTTACTGAGCATGATGGGACACATTCATGTACAGTGCAGCCACACCTACATACTTTGTTTTGTTTTGATTTTCTTCTTCCTTAAACAATGGCTCTTTCATTTTAACTTTTACAAGGCTTTGGGTTGCTCTTTTTATTTATTTATTTATATATATTTATTTATTTATTTGTTTGTTTTTGCTGTACGCGGGCCTCTCACTGTTGTGGCCTCTCCCGTTGCGGAGCACAGGCTCCGGACGCGCAGGCTCAGCGGCCATGGCTCACGGGCCCAGCCGCTCCGCGGCATGTGGGATCTTCCTGGACCGGGGCATGAACCCACGTTCCCTGCATCGGCAGGCGGACTCTCAACCACTGTACCACCAGGGAAGCCCGGGTTGCTCTTTTTAAATACCATTAAACAAATCACCCTGATTAATGAGCAACGAGTTTGTGCTATAAGATTTTAGCTATCAAACCTTTATTTACACACTTACTCCAATGACATGATAGGAAACTTACTTTTTTATTGGGGGAAAGTGTTTTGCATTTTTGTTAACATAAAAGTAAGCTTCTAAAGATATCCCCCCATACATCTAGACAAAACTCTAATCCAAAAAGATACACGCACCCCATGTTCATAGCGGCACTGTTCACAATAGCCAAGACATGGAAGCAATCTAAATGTCCATCAACAGATGATGGATAAAGAAATGTGGTGCATATATACATACACAATGGAATACTACTCAGCCATAAAAAAGAATGAAATAATGCCACTAGCAACAACATGGATGCAACTAGAGATTATCATACTAAGTGAAGTAAGTCAGAAAGTGAAAGACAAATCCCATACGATATCACTTATATGTGGAATCTAAAATATGACACAAATGAACCTATCTATGAAACAGAAACAGAATCATGGACATGGAGAACAGACTGGTGGTTGCCAAGGGGGAGGGGGTTGGGGGAGGGGTAGAGTGGGAGGTTGGGGTGAGTAGATGTAAGCTATTATATATGCTATGGATAAACAACAAGGTCCTCCTACTGTATAGCACAGAGAACTATATTCAATATCCTATGATAAACCATACTGAGAAAGAATATATAAAAAAAGGATATATATATATATATATATATGTAGATACATATATATATACACACACACACATGTATAACTGAATCACTTTGCTGTACACCAGAAACTAACACAACATTGTAAATCAGCTATACTTCAATTAAAAAAAAAAAAGTTCCCCCAAACATATACACATATACATACACCTGGTCTGAATATTGACTAAAAGATAAGGTTCACTGTGTTATTATTAAAGTCAGTTTGTATAATATACAAAATATTTTGCATTCAAATTCATTGACAGCACCTGTAACTTACTTACTTCTATTCATTTTACGTAAAGACTCACAAATTGTCCCTGAAAACCAAACTGAATTTATTGCCCTTATTTTAAAGTAGTGTGAGAGAACACTTTTTTCAGGATGGAAATGACACACACATTATCTATTTCAACACTGTATACAAAGCAGTGATTTCTTCTGTAATTAATGGCCTAAGCCCCAGAAGGCCTTGTACCATAGTTTACCCAAATAATTATATATAATGATCTTATTTTTAAAATACATATGAATGATATATTTTACTATGCAAAAACTTAAACCAAGAGTTAACATTAAATAACATGAAGAGATTACTTCTTACAGATGATGGAAATCACCAATTATGTATGTTAGCAACATGAAAAGTTTTAACAATCTCTTTAAGTTCTAAAAAAATTGCATTCATATTTAGTCTATTCATTCTGTACATGAATTCAAATATAATTCATGAAATAAAAGCTAATCTAAAATTTAAATATGGTCACTTCTATTTTAGTAATATGGTATATTAAATCTTAATAACAATATTATGAATAATAATAATAACAGTAATAGTAATATTGAATTTAAGCACAAAACCTTATTAAAGATCTACAGAATATATCTAAAAGTATCCTGGTCACTCCAGCTCCCTTGTGTATGACAGAAAGTCTATGTACAATCTAATATGTCTATGTTTTTGAATATCATGATACTGGTTTATAGAATAAAACGTGTCATATTTCTGTCACATTAGTCACTAGAGAACTATCCTAATATGATTTCATGTTTTGAACTGCAATATTTTTTATTACCACATGAAGCATTATAAATGAAATGTACAAATAGGAAACATTTTTAAATGGGCATAAAAAACACAAAACAGACTCCAGGAACAGTTCCTTAAGAAAGAAAGATAATGCATTTTCTATGCCTAATATCTCTTCACAGAGTTAAAGCCAAGCTAGTTCCCTCCTGAGCAATCCAAATTATGAAACTAGATACACTACATCAGGTTTCACTGTAAACAGCCTCATTTCATTTCACTCACTATATTGCTTCTCCTTCTGCCCTCCTTGGGTTCCCATTCAGTGGTCAGAAAAGATGAAACCATTCTTCATGTACACAAACTTGCTTCTATTTTTATGACTCATTCTTTAGAATGAAATCCCCAGCCCCAGCCTACTCAGCACACTATTAGAGGTCCCTGTTGGGCCTTTTCCTTGCTCGCAGCCCTGCTATCTCTTAATGTGACTTTGATGGAAATCTGCAGAATCATATCTGGTAATTCTTTTCATTCACACTAAAGTTAACTAAAAATACCACTTTAAATTAGATGCTTTTAGGGAAATACCATTCGTCCAAGATAACTTTTTACTACATTAAAAGAGGGATTGAAGATGCAAAATGAGGTGAAAAACTTTAATGTAAATATCTTTATAGTCCAAGTTACAC
The DNA here is from genome assembly GCF_039906515.1 of Pseudorca crassidens. NCBI lineage: Eukaryota > Metazoa > Chordata > Mammalia > Artiodactyla > Delphinidae > Pseudorca > Pseudorca crassidens. The sequence continues at coordinate 37,454,122 of NC_090308.1, forward strand.
TTTCTGAAAACCAGTATTCAACCTTTGACTGTACCCAAGTGATTCAACAAAAGCATATCAAGATACAGTATATTAGCATTAATTTTAATTCCTGCAAGTTCCAACTAATTGGTAGTTCTAAAATAAAGGCAATGATAAACTTTCCATGCTTCTATCTTTACAGGTTTCTTTAAATAGACTGAGGCTCAAACTGTCCTTGTCAAATATGCAGTCTTTGGGTAGATATGTGCTATGGGGGTTGTTAGAGCACCATCAAATACTGTCCTTCACCAGTAGGGGCGCTACAGCTGCCCAGCTATATTGTCAAGTCTCCCTGGCAGGCACTCCCTTGTTAGTTACTAAGGTCTCCTCAAGTGAATGTAAGCAGAAGTGATGTGTGCCATTTCTGGGCCTAGATGTGCCCCCTTTTCAGTCTTTCCTATACTCTCAGAATACTGAGGTGTTCATGCTCCAACTGTAACTCTGCCATCAGGTGATGGTGGAGAGATAAGGCAAAAGGAACCTAAGTTTCTGAATGACCACAAGGAGTAGAGCTGTGCCAATGACCTGGGCCACTCCCTTAGAGAATACTACACGAGCACTAAGAATTTCTATGTTCTTAAAGCACTGTATCTCAGGGTTTCTTCTTTATAGGAACTTAGCCTGCACCCTAATATGAGATGGGGGCAGGACAAAGCATGAAAGATACAGTATGAAATTCTGCACTTTGGATTACCTATGTCCTCTGATTTTATGTACTTGTTAAAAGATAACCATGTTTCATAAATAGACAACACACCTATCTGAGCAACAGACATGAAACATATTCAGAAAAAATGTTTGGATTATTCATATGGAGTTCCATTGATCTTGAATTGATGGCATAACTCTAATGACTTTCTAGTACCAACAGTTCAACTCAGTTCCCAAGAAGCAAGCCAATGCCCAGAAGGGGGATACATTCAATATAAATTCTCAATAAAATTACATGTAGTAGTATACACTACCACTTTTCAAAGCTTTTGAAGTTAAAAGATGAGAAGAACAATGCCTTCTAGAAAAATAAATAAGCCAATCAAACCATTTCAGTCACGCAAGGGAATAAAAGGGTGGGGGTTGCGGAACAATAGGAGAATGTATAGAAAGCATTATCTCTGCTAGTGAGGCCAAGTAAAGCTTCCACAGAGAAGCTGTTTTGGAATAAAATCTGGAATAATGGTTTGTTAGGTTGGCAAGGAAATGTACGTGTACTGGAGGGAGGAAGGGAAGGTGTGAGGGAGAAGGATAGAAGAGGGACATTATGGGTCCACAAGGAGGAAGAGGATGAGTGAAAGGAGGAGAAAGAAGAGGGGCAAGACATGAAGGAGAAAAAGAAGCCAAATACAGTCTTCAGTCTACAGAGTATTCTCTGTCACAGCCTACCACCATTCTATCCCTCTCAGACCAAGCTTGCAACCTCATACTATTTCTCAACACAGAATGCTTGTTGCCACTAAAAATGTATTGCAGTTGGTCTGGAATCTATTTCTCATATATTCTATATGCCCATTTAAATTCTGATCATAGATGAATACGTGTCTTATAAAATACAAGTAATCTAAATTCAACAATACATTAAAAGCAACAGCTACCATGACCTGGTAAGAAATATCCCAGTAATGCAAGGATGATTTAATATTTAGAAATCTGCTAATCAAATATAACACAGTAACAGGTCAAAGATAAAGTGACAAATTCAATGGGACCTAAAAAGTCATTTAACAAATCTTAATATGCATTCTTGATTTTAAGCACACTTTTTAGGAAAATAGACACAGAAGAAAAAATTATGGTATTTTAAAAATACTAAGCCTATAACATACTTAAAGAGAATACAAAATATGTACTTCTGATAAAATCAGAAACAAAACAAAAATATTTTTCACATTGTTATTTGATAACTTTCTAGAAATTTTAACCAATGCTATCAGACATGAAACAGAAATAGGAAGTATTGGAAATGAGAAAATAACATTACTGATATTTTCAGATAATTTTTATGCCTGGAACTACAAGAAAAAGAAATGAAAACTATATATATATTTAAATCAATAAGAAACTAGACCAAATTAAAATTATAAAAATTAGTGTTTTTCCTATAAATACACAAAATTAGTTAAAGGAGAAATCAGATAAGTCCTAATACAAATAGCTATATATCATAAGTGACCTAAAATTTTCTAGCAAAAAATAATGGGATACATATATGGGTAAAATATGATTTTATAGAGGAATCTAAAAATAATTTTGCAAGAATGGAGAATTATCCCATATCTTGGGGTGGAAGATATGTATGAGCCAGCAGACTTCTAGGAGTACAGCAATAATTTCCAGTAGAATTTAATGAAATTCCAGTGAGAAAAATAATTAGCGATCTTAGCATTTATCTAGTAGACTAAATTCACAAAGAATAGCTAAACATATCAGAAAACTGACTAGAGAGTGTAGGTGTATACACTGACAATTAAAACAATGTGGTCATACAGAAGAATTAAAAGAATAGCAGAATAACTAATGAGATTGCCCTGAAATTTCCTGGGGATATATATAACCTTGGTATGTAATAATGGTAATAATAATGATAGTAATAATAAAAACAACAACAATTTCACAAAGGGTCAGATTATTCAATGAATGATGCTGGAAAAGTTTGCTAATTAAAAAAAATAAAATCCTGTCTTAGAATCTCCAAATTATGTCAAATATATTCTAACTGAATTAAAATTTTAAATTAAGCAATAGCAGACAAGTAATACTGTTCACACCTTAAAATCTCCTAAGCATTCAAATATGGGATAAAATTATAAAGAAAAAGGCAAAGAAGTTTAATTATACATAGATTAAAATGTCTTATATCAAGAATGTTTTGGACAAAATTTAAAGCAGGGGCTTCCCTGGTGGCGCAGTGGTTAAGAATCCGCCTGCCAACGCAGGGGACACGGGTTCGAGCCCTGGTCCGGGAGGAACCACATGCCACGGAGCAACTAGGCCCGTGCGCCGCAACTACTGAGCCTGTGCTCTAGAGCCCGCGAGCCACAACTACTGAAGCCTGTGCACTTAGAGCCTGTGCTCTGCAACAAGAGAAGCCACTGCAATGAGAAGCCTGCGCACTGCAACGAAGAGTAGCTCCCGCTCGCTGCAACTAGAAAAAGTCCGCAGGCAGCAACGAAGACCCAACACAGACAAAATAAATAAATATTTTTTTTTAAAAAAGCAAAAAAAAAAAAAAAAATTTAAAGCAGAGTTCAATTAGAAAAAAAAATTTTTTAAACAAATTTGAGAAAGTAAGTACTTACCTTACAAATTAATTAATTAAATATTAATATCCCAATTAAAAACACTAATAAGAAACACAGATTAAAAACATGGATGCAATTCACTGAAGAAATACATATGTTTATATGTATATGATAAAATATTCAACCTCACCAATAACCAAAGGAAGGCAAATTGAAATAAGCATTTTTAAAACATACCAAATTAGCAAAAATTAACAAAATATATTATATTTTATGCATATAGAAAGTTATTTGACAATATATAAAAGAACCTTTAACATGTTCATACATTTTAACCAAATAATTTCATTTTAAGAATTTATGATAAGGAAAAATCAGAAATGCTGTTAAGTATATATTTATAAAACTATTCATTTCACCATCATTTATTATAGCAGAACAAGTCAAGTTTCTAAAAATAATGGAAACAACCTAAATGTCCCTAAATAGGGGAATAGGTAAAATTATTATGGTATATTAAATATAATGCAGTCATCAAATTTTCCAATGTACCTATAATTATATGGAAAAGTGGGATATAAAAGTGTAAACACTATGATGTCAAATTCTTAAACACTCTGTGTAGTCATAAATTTTTTTCATATTTGTTATATAAATGTGTATACACACATATACATGTATAGAAAAAAAAGATCAAAGAATTACCCAAGAATGGTAATAGTTGTCTTTTGGCAGTGAGATTACAAGCTGTTTTTAATTTCTTCTTCAAACTGTATATTTTTTAAATTTTCCACAGTAGACATATTTTTAAAATCAAAAGAAATAATAAAAATGTTTTTATACACCCACTCAAGTTTTATGAACCTTTTTCAATGTAATGTTGCTGTATCTCATTGTAATGAGAACCAATACTTATGAAAAAATACGTCTCTAGAGCAATACATTTTTAAATTGCATTAATATTTTTGTTTCTAACAAATTATTTCATTTCATGCCAAAATAAGCGTTTTCAGGCCCTGTATTAGGAACTATGCTAATTCACACGGCTGCTAAATGCATTCAGTAATGATAATGTACAATCTCCATTTACCCCTAATCTTGCCCTTTCCCAGACAGGACTGTTAACAGGTGGACATGCTTCGGAAATCAGGATGCAGCATTCAAAGACAAGAGATTACTTAGATAAATCAGATAATCTGGAATGTTTGTAGTGTAATCATTAAGGTTAGAAATAGTTTATGAATCTTCTAAGATAAAGATACAATACAGTAAAATCATGTCATAAGCTAGGATTTAGGAATTCAGCCCAAGTGTTAGCCACATCAGAAGAGGGAAGAAAAGCATCGCTTTCCTCAAGGCCGAGCAAGATACACAGCTAGACAGTCTCCGTGGTGGAAAAGGCAGTATCCAGCAAGTCGGTACTGACTGCCACATAACAGGTCAGTGCTAAAACCTGGGATGTAACAGTCTCTCTGACAATGAAATTGGCATCAATAAGGCAATGTACTCCCTTGGAGAATTTTCTTGAAAGGAATTAAAAAGGAGCAGGAGGCATAATAGGGGCAATTTTTTTCTTCCTCCTCTTGTATGTCAAAAAATTATTTTAACCAAACAATATTTAAAACCAGGAAAAAGGCAAAAATCATCAGTCATGAAATACAAAGAGGATCTGGGTAAACAGTGTACATTTATCTAGCGTTAAACTCTGCACACGATGAAAAGTAAAGCAACGCTGCTTAGAACCACTTGTACTTGATAAGCACAGACATAAGGAAAGGTCAGAAACTGGGCCCACCATCCACTCAGTGTCTCCTGCCAAACACCTAGGAGTCGTTACTGGCTTCACCCCTTCCTCAGCCCCTCATCTTCTTCCCATCAATATGCTTGTCAACCTTACTCCAGAAAAATGTTCAGAATCTGCCTGTTTCTCTCCAACTCCAACATCACCTCTCAGTCTAGAAGAAAGAGGTGCCCCCCTACACACATTATCCTGCTCTCTACTCTTGCCACCATTTTCCATAAAAATTTTAAAGGAATCTGCAAAACTATAAAGCAGACCATGTCACTGTGCCGCTTAAGACTCTCCAGTGACTTTCCACTACTCTTAAAACAAGGTAGTAAAGCACAAAATCCATCAATGACTTCCCAAGGCTCTTAAAACAAGGTGGTAAAACACAAAATCCAATCCCATGGCTTCCATTTGGCCCTGCATAACTCTGAACCTCAAGCCTTCTGTTTATTCCAACACTCCACACACACTGCCTTCTCTCAGGTCTTGTAACACACCAAGCTCACCCCTCTCTCTGTACCTGAGTTCCCTCTTCCCGGAGTAAGTGCTCCCCAGAATGTCCCACACTTGGTCTGTTCTTGTCATTCATGCCTTAGCTTAAATATTACCTCTTCAGAGAGGTCTTTCTTGAACATCCAATTAGCCCTCTGGTACTCGCTTATTACTTCACTCCATTTTATTTTCCTAACAGTTCTTATCACCTGATATTTCCATCTTACTCATTATTTATTCATTGTCCCTCACTATTAGAATGTATGCACCCTAAGAGGCCTTATCCTTCTCGCTCAGTGTTAACCCCAGCCCCCAAAATAGTGCCTAGCGCAAGGTAAGTCCTCAAAAATTGCTTGAAAGAATTAATAAGGTATCTCTGAAAACATATATGATAGAAGAAAGAAAGATTTACTTCCTGAAGAGCTAAAAATATTATAAAGTCCTATGAGTAGCTTAAAAAGACGTTAAAAATTGGGAATGGACACTTCAATGGTAGAAGATCATGGGAAACATGAAAAATCTAGGATTCACTCCACTTAAAAAAAAAAAGGAGACATAAATTATAGATGATGTATTATGGGAGTGTTTATTTCATATGAGACTGACAAGGAAATTCAATCAGGGATTCATATTCAAAGAAAAGATCTTGCCCCATTAATAAAACTACTGGCAAATGAATGGATAAATACCACAAATGTTTCAAATTAAATGTTTAATTCCTTTTTTTTTTTTTTTTTTGGCTGCACTGTGCGGCAGGTGGGATCTTGGTTCCCCAACCAGGGATTGAACTCATGCCACCTGCAAAGGAAATGTGGAGTCTTAGCCACTGGACTGCCAGAGAAGTCCCTGAAATGTTTAATTCTTAAAAAATCAGAATGGCATCAGATGTTTGAACAACAATACTAGAAACTAGAAGATGAAAAAGAAATATCTCCAAAATCCTAAAAAAAATATTTCCATACTATAATTCTATACTCAGGCAACTATTAATTGTGAGTGGAACAGACATTCAGACATGAAAAGTGTCAAACCCTATGTCTCATGCACCTTTTCCCAGGAAGCTCTTGGATGTCTACTGCACTAAAACAAGAGGACAAAACAAGGAGAAGGAATATATGAGATTCCAGAAACAGGATCCAACTGAAGAGTGGAAGCAAAGAGGGTCTCTGGGGGGGGTGATGGTGACAGGGGTTGGCTTTGAAGCTGACTTAGAGAGCAGCCAGGTGAAACACTGGCTAGTTGGAATGTTCCAGTGAAGTATCTCCAAGAAGAAACTGAGAGGACACAGGAATTGTTGAAACATACCACAAGGAAACCTATGTTTCTAAGGGAGTATCTGGGGGTGAAGTGGTATACAAATGAAGCAAATTGATAACAAAAAAAAGACAATTATGAATTAAAGGGAAAAGACACCAAAAAAGGAAAGATATTCATTATGCAGCTGTTAATAGCACCTTACAGTCACAATAATACAACCACTGAATACTTATCTGACCAAAAGTATGATGTAACGATACTGGTAAGATGGGAGGGATCAAAAGTGTACATATATGATGGCATAAAGGAGCCCAGTTCTCATTAATCACAGTGGGAAATTAATAGATAATGTCTGAAACTGAAAAATCAAGAAGTGGCAACATAAGCATGTTCCTTAACTATATGGAAGGAAATATCAAAAGAAATGGCTAAAAGAGTATTTTAGCCATTTAAGAGTATTTTAGCCAATTAAGAGTAGTTGTTTCTAAGGACTAAGAAACTGGGACTACAGGGGTGAGAAAAAAAGTCTGGCATTTATGTATATATGTAACTGGTAAAATGAAACCTTAAAAAAGGGAAAAAGAGAACTTTGGGTAATTTCTCTCTCATCTAATATTTGAGCATTTAACATTTATTTACATCCACTGTAAAGAGCAGACTGTTTTCTACTATAGCTGATTAATTCAAGGAATCCTACAGGGCACTAATCAAAAGGTAGAGACTTTAAATAATGTGATCTGAAAGAGAAACTCTAGATTTCCAAGTAACAGCATAATAATACCTAACAATATACAGTGTTTATTGTATATCTGTAATGCATAGTTTATTTAATTCTCACAGTATCCCTTGAGGTAGGTACATACTACAGTTGCCCCCACATTAAAGGGGAGGAAACTAAGGTTTAGAAAATGCCAATCTTTGCGCCAAGTTTCACACCCAGAAAGTTACAGTGATGAGATTTCTGTTCTCTCTGATGGGAATGCTTGTTCCCCAGAAATCGACATGGCTCACTGTCCTACCTTCTTCAGGTCTTTGTACAAATCTCAGTGTCTTAAGAGGATTTCCCTGACCACCCTATTGAAAATGGAAACCAATTCTCTCCCCGACACTCACACCAGCATTCCCTAACCCCTGGGTTCTTTATTTTTTCATTGCACTTCTCCATCTGAAATACCACATAGTTCATTTGTTTATATTGTTTATTGCCTGTCTGATCAATTAAATGTAAGTTCCATAAGAAGAAGGATTGGTGTCTCTTTTCTTATCTGTCATATCCTCAGTATTCAGATGAGCATCTGGCACATAAGAGAGTCAAAAAATAATGTTGAATTCACTGAAAATTCATGAATGTAGAATCAGAGCTCTTTACCACCAGCATACTACGTTGTCAACTCTAGTTTATTCATTGTAAAATGTTGTAGAGATTATCAAGTCTTGTCAAAACACTTTCAACTTACCACAAAAAGACAACACAGATGAAAACACTTTTATGGAAAATCAAGCCCTACTACTAATTCTTAAAGACAGCACCTCTTCTTTCCATGTAACAGAGTGGATTGCAGCAATGGACTTACTTTTGCCTTCCCCAGGATTAACTCGCAAAGTATTGACTTTTCCTGATAACCAATTATAACCAAATGCCTTATGGTAAGTGAGTGTCATTGGTAGAGAACAAGGCCCTTGTGTAGGAAGTTTTTTGTAGATAAACTAGAAAAGCATATGTTCCTCCAAAGTCCTACAGCAGAAAGCACTTGAAATTGCACAGTCATGAATCGAACAGACTGACTTAAAACCTGTCCCCATAGATGCTGAACGATGCAGCTTATTTAGCTTCCACTTAATGATGGAGAATCATTATGTTCTTCCTATTTCTTTATGTACAAACTGTAACCCAGGATTGATGCAAACGTAACAAGGTAATAATTTACCTTTCAAATCAATTCACAACTGCATGAATTTAGCATTCTGGAAGGGAACATAAGGATTGAAGAAGGGAACCCACTCATTCTGTTATTGGTTAGATTAAAAGATGAAAAATCTACAGTCTTTTCCAGATTTTAAAGCTGTACATAGCTAATGGCCAATGCAATAACCTCAGTAGATTTACCTTTTCATACTTGAACATACTGAGCGCGTTATGACAAAAGTCAATATGCACTACCAAACGTAAGGTAGATAGCTAGTGGGAAGCAGCCGCATAGCACAGGGAGATCAGCTCGGTGCTTTGTGACCGCCTGGAGGGGTGGGATAGGGAGGGTGGGAGGGAGGGAGACGCAAGCGGGAAGAGATGTGGGAACATATGTATATATATAACTGATTTATTTTGTTGTGAAGCTGAAACTAACATACCATTGTAAAGCAATTATACTCCAATAAAGATGTTTTTTTAAAAAAAAAAAAAAAGGCTAGGAAGGGGGCTTCCCTGGTGGCGCAGTGGTTGGGAGTCCGCCTGCCGATGCAGGGGACACGGGTTCGTGCCCAAGTCCGGGAGGATCCCACATGCTGCAGAGCGGCTGGGCCCCTGAGCCATGGCCCCTGAACCATGGCAGCTGGGCCTGCACGTCCGGATCCTGTGCCCCGGAGAGGGAGAGGCCACAGCAGTGAGAGGCCCGCATACCTCAAAAAAAAAAAAAGGCTAGGAAGGGGCAAGTTTAGGCATATTCGATAGATATAGTCACTGAGTTTAATGACAAAGCCACTGAAAGCAAATTTCTTTTTCCACAGTGTTTTGTTTCCCCTTGGTTGAAAGCACATATCCCTGGTTCTTGATTTGTCTTTAAAATGCTTCAGATTTAGGATTAAATGAACTAACTCTTCAGCATCTTTTAGTTCTTTGGACATTTAGGATTTAAAGACCAAACAATAACACACTTTATTTGGGACAGGAAAATGTCTCCTGATAAACTGTTATATTTGATTAGTAGGTAGTTTTCTTTCTTTTCTTTATATTCTTCCTTTTTTCTTTTTTTTTAACTATTCACCATCTTCAAAACACAAACAAGAACTGACCAGATGTTTTCTACCATTTATCCTATCATTATTATTAATTCCTAATATTACTCAGAGTTCCAAGTACAAGGTATAGTGGGACAAGTGGTGGAGTAACTATTTCTACTAAAATGTGAAAGGTCTTAAATGAAGAACCTATTGGGGTAATTTGGTTTATAATCAAGTTTTCTCTATTTACTTATATTCATGTAATACAAATTAAAGGTAAAGATTTATAAATAATTTTGAAACTGATTAATCTCTAAACCATTTTACTTGTCTGTGCACATTAATCAAATCAGTGATATTACTAGCAAACCTTCTATGCATGTTTTACTGGAAAGTTGCAACTTAGGATTACATCTTATTTATAGTCAGGAAGAATGGATTTACTTTCATTTTCAGCGTTCAGAAAAATATCATAAGCAGTTTGAAAATAAAAAAACCATTTAATATGTACCAAAGCAGCACTTGCAATGGAAAACCAAGGAAAAGATGTTCCTGCTAAACTTATATATATACATATATAATACACATCTACACGTCTCTTTCCCAACCTTTCATTAATTTATTCCATCAGTCATTTTTTCTTAGAATTTTTATTGAGAATCTACTCAGTACCAGCAGACTCTGGGCAATAGTGCTGGAAAGTAAGAGATGCATGTGACATAACCCTGCCCCAAGGAGCTCACAACATCAATGAAAGCTGGAGTAAGCCCACAATTAGAACCCCATACAACAATGAATAGTAGAAGGATGCTCAAATACCACAAAAGTTTTCATCTAAACGACAATACATTGCGGGGTACGGAAAAGGAGCTGTGATGGAGTGAGCTTGGGGAAAGCATCAGAGAAGAGAAAATATTTGAGCCAAATCTTGGATAATAAAGTGAAGATGAGAAAGTGCATTCTTGACTGTGGAATGGTTTATGCAAAGGCACAAATTTTGAAATAGTATGAAACAACCTGAAAAACACAAATAATTAACAATAGCTACAGCTTTTTGAGTACCTATTTTTGTACCAGGCACACTACTAAACATTAATTTAACAACAATATTTTGAAGCAAATACTGTTATTTGCATATTTTTCCTAAGGAAGCAAAGGCTTAGAAGAGCTACATAACTTGTGCAATTCACATAAAATTTAAACTTCAAGTCAAGTGATCTGATTTCGCAAGTTTTGCTCTTAACTGATCAACCAATACACTGAACTTTCTTAAGGTTAATACAAGAAAAGAGACTAAAGAAAAGAATCTAGACATAGCCAAATATGATATAATGCTCTGCTAAGGAGCAGGGACTTGTTCCTAACAGTATAAGTAGCCATTAAAAGATTTTAAGATGGGGAATTATATATGTGTTAGAAAATTTACAGTAATATTCCAAGCCAGAGTAAATAAGATCCAAGGGTAACAATGGAGATGAAAGATGAAAGATACCTCAAGTCAAGAGATCTTTAGGTGGGAGGATCAAGAAGACTTCAGAGCTGATTAGATGGGGATGGTGAGAGAGACAGCTGAGCTGTCTCCCTGGGTTCTGGATTAGGCAACAAACAGGTAGATGTTCAGATGAAAGGTCTAGAGAGGAACGGGGGAGTCATTTATGTCTACAGTATTACAGAAGGTATAGTTATGAAAAAATCACCACGGAAAAGCATGAGAATTTTATAAATAGGGAAGGTGGGATGGTAGAAGTGGAACCCAACAATATAACAGATTTATGAAGTTGACGAGGAATTAACTTTAAAAAGAAAGCTGAAAGAAAGCAACCCAGAGAGGCTGGAGCAAACAAGAGAAAGAAAATAATGCTATAATAACTAAGGGAGAAGAGCAACTTTTAACATGAGCAGTCCACAGTCAAATGCTGCCCAGACAAGAGCCAAGTGCTAAAAGTGCATGTACCATGTTTGCTAATTAAGACCCTGGTTTGTTTCCTTAGAACCTTTCTCTGGAGTGTCTCCTTCTTGCAAGAAGGTTGAAGGTTGAAGAAGGAAAGGGACTTGAAGAAGTAGAACAATGAGTATAAACTATACTTTCACTACACAGAGTAATAAATGAGAACGCAGGTTGAAAGGAAAGAGGAAAGAGTTAGTATGAGGGAGAAATTGAGGGTACAGGAGAGAAGGAAAGCTGAATGTGCAAAGTCCTTGATTGAAATGCATGAGGGACATTTACCTCTAGCTACATCTGCCATGGGGAATGTCAGCTTTCCCGAAGTAATAAATCATACTGTTGGCTTATTCTGCGGAGATAATACTTCAAAACTACCTACCGGATCCTTCTTAGGTACCCTTGGGAACAATTCATCTTCTACCATTTTGCAAAGAGAGCTAGATTATTTGTCTAATAAAACATAAGTGGGGACTTCCCTGGTGGCACAGTGGTTGAGAGTCCGCCTGTCGATGCAGGGGACGCGGGTTCGTGTCCCAGTCCGGGAAGATCCCATATGCCGCAGAGCGGCTGGGCCCGTGAGCCATGGCCACTGAGCCTGCGTGTCTGGAGCCTGTGCTCCGCAAGGGGAGAGGCCACAACAGTGAGAGGCCCGCGTACCGCAAAAAAACAACAACAGAAAAAAAACAACACATAAGTGGGAGAAAAAACACTTTGGTACATTGTACAATTAAAAGTTTCAAAAATCTTGCCTTGCATAATTATGTTTTTCAAATGATTTGCACTCTTTAAATCTTCCCTCACTAAAACTTGTTCATGCATTTTCATTTTCTCAATATTCAACAAAGCCATTCCTCTCTTTGTTTGATTATCTCCACCACTGTTGACCTTGGCACTATGGCAATGGCTTGACATAGAATCGTGGAACCACATGACCCCTGGGAGGCTACCTAACTGATACATATTAAGCCACTTGAAATTTTGAAGTTTATTCTTCTGAGTACTGGTATTATTATTATTTTTAAAAGCAAACTACATTTGTTGCATTAAAGTTAAGATTTGGAAATGTTTTATTCTATATACAGAATAAAATATATAACAAAAATAAGTAAAATGCAATGTATATATCTCTAACTTTTGTTTTGAATCAACCCTAAAAATTAAAGCATGGTTATAAGAAAAGGTTAAAAGAACTAGACGTAGAGATTTCCATACAGCTTAATAAACAGACAGTGTAAAAATGTTTATTACCGGAATAGATGCCATTATATAGTTGTCTTTAAGTCGACACTTCCAGAATGAGCCAAAATTAAAGGCATTTTACCCTGATATAGTATCAGATACAGCTTTTTATTAACATTTAATGACTTTCTGCAAACTTTTGCAATATTTATTGCTCTGAAAAAAAATTCAAGCATCAGGATTAAATTATCAAAATTTCCAAGAGACTGATTTCATAAATGATACAATAGACATTTCATATATTAATTTGTCAATAGTCATGCATTGCTCACATGAAAGGAAACTGTTTTAAACCTATTGACAATTTTAAGACGGTCCTAACAATATTTTTCTTTTTTTGACTAAAAGAGTCCTAAGAATATTTGGTCTTTTCTTGGACAGTTCATTTAACTTAATTAAAAGGAACAGAGAAAAACGTGAAAGTAATTCTTAGAGCACAGATGACCATAAAAAATTCAATAAAGCCTCAACAAAAGCAAAGATCATTAACCAGGATACTGCTGTGTAAAAGTTCAATTATTAAAGATTGATATAATGCTTTTACCAATTGTTCTATAAAACCAATTAATTTTTAGGAAGTTAACTGAGATGCAGCTAGAACTGTTTTTTTTTTTTTTTTTTAGTTTCAGGGCCAAATACAGAAATTTGAACAGTGAATGTGTTCAATTTATCTACTCTTTATTATTGTTATATTTTTAAATATGTAACTTATCTATCCACAGTCCCACCTCAGGGCCTCTGCATTTACTGTTCCCTCTGCCCAGAATGTCCTTTCACCAGATACCCACGTGGTTCCCGCCTTCATTTCAATTCAGAATTTGCTCAAATGTCACCTTATCAGAGACATTTGCCTTGAGTACTCTAAATGAAATTGCACCTGTCCTCCTCCAAGTCTCTTTCTATCCTTTTGCCATCCTACGTATCTGATGGCTTCTCTATCCCACAAAATGTAAGCTCCTGCTATGGTCTAAATGTTTGTGTCCCTCCAGAATTCATACGTTGAAACCTACTGCCCAATGTGATGGTATTAGAAAGCAGGGGGCTTTGGGAGGTGATGAGGCCATGAAGATGTAACCCTCACGAATGATTACGATCCTTATAAAAGAGACCCCAGAGAGCTCTCTTGCCCCTTCCACCATGTGAAGACACAGCAGAAAGATTGCCACTAGGAATCAGGCCCTTACCAGGTATCGAATCTGTTGGTGCCTTGATTTTGGACTTCCTGGCATCCAGAACCGTGAAAAATAAATTTCTGTTGTTTATAAGCCACCCAGTCTATGGTATTTTGTCATAGCAGCCCAAACGGACTAAGACAGCTCCAGAAGAATAGGGATGCGGTTTTGTTTACTACGATATCTCCAGCTCCTACAACAGTACTTGGTCTGTGGAAGACAATCAATGAATCACTGTGAATGAATGAATTTCAGAATCCAGAGATGAAAAGATGGTATACCTGATTTTGAAAAAGAGGGGACAGGATCATTAAATTTCACTCTGTAAGTTATCCACCTCACCCTGCCAATTTATTTACAATATAAAGCTCTCGACGATGGAACCATGTATAGTCTCACTACTTCTTACAATATTTAAGACAGGCTGTAGCAATCTGAGAGATCCTGACAGACAGGTCCCAAAACTTTATTTTATGCCTTCCTCATGCTTTCAACAACAGGAAAAAAAGAAAAACAAAACAACCAAGCAACAAACAACAACAAAGGAAACACAGACAAAGGCTAGAGGAGGTAATATCTCTCTTTAAAAAATTATCATTGTTCTTTGATATTTTGATCTTTATAGCTGAAAGGAAAAAATGTGTACAAATGTAATGTATGAACTGTCTTTTCTTCATTTAAATATACCTTTCATGATAACCCTACGATTTGATTAATGACATATCTTATTGCTATGGCAGAAATAATTGAGCTTTGGTGAATTAGTGTCATTTTCCGTAGCTGAGATGGACAAGATCAAGGTAGACAGGAGGAGATGGAGCCTGCATTTATGAGATGGGCGGAGTGTTTACCTGCAGTGCACTGCACTGCTGCCTTAGCACAGAGCACAGGCATAGGGGATGGCGTTCTTCTAGGCCCAAGGGGAGCTTCAGGCAAGGAAGGTGCCAAGGAATGTACCAACTCTGCTCTAAGCGATGCCCACAGGCCAAGAGGGCCTGAACACAAACCAGCTTCTCTGTCGGTTAACGCTATAGCTACAAACAATCGTCTCAGGAAAGAGATCATTTGATCACATCTTAACTAACAATACTGGAAACTCCAAGATGGGGTCAGAAGACTTGTTCATCCCTCAACACCTTAATTCTCCAATCTGCTGGTCCAAATGGAAAATTCATAGATGTTGTCTATAAAAATAAAGTGGTACAAAATGAAAATTCCTTGGGAAGTAAAAGTAAGAAGTGAGGGGGGTAAGTAAGTAAGTTTAAATTCCAGCCTATGAAATTGTTACAGTTACCTGTTAACCTGATGAGGACAAACATTGACACTGTAGACAGTCTTCGAACTATTATAATACAGTCGGAAAATAAAAATTCACATTATTCAGTTTTAATATATAGCATCACCCTAGAAGCTCTTTCAACATAACTGTTTTCCCCTCCATCTCCACAGAGCTCTGACCTTATACCTTATATATCTTTGTCCCTGTGGATTCCTTCAGAGGCCATCTGACATAAGAAAATGACCATTTTAAAAGCTGGGGGGTTTTATTATTAAATTTGTATACCTACAGAAACTCAATGAACTAATAGCAGGAAAAGGGAGGGCTTTGAGGTGTGGCTATTCAATTAAACAATTATTCATTGTCCACTTGCTATGTGTACTGCCCTGGTTGCTCCTAGGGACTCAATGGTAAATAAGACTAAATCTTTATCCAATGAAAGCTTTACAGTATAGTAAGAGGAAAATGATAGATCCATGACTGACTACAATACATGCTAGAAAAATGCGATAAGGGGACAGAACCAACATCTGTGACGTTCAAAGAAGATGACATTACATGTTTTGGGGGATCCAATATGGAAGTAGATCATGAGAAATGAACTGTAAGAATGGCTACTGTAGGCAGAGAGAACTGCAGGAGAAAAAGTAAGGAAAAAGAAAGAATAAGTATGCATAAAAAGAAGTTCAGTTTATTAGATCACAGGGAATACACAGTGGAGCAGCAGGGAACAGACTGGGAGGTCATATCATAGAAGGCTAAGATGCTACATTTGAACTCAATAGGCAAAAGACAGTATTAGAAAGAATCTGAACAAGGTAAAGGTATTACTGTTTATCTATTATGAATGGTACTCTAACAGCAATGCAGATGGACTGAGATGGGAGAGTGAGGAGATGGGACGGGTAATTAGGATGCAACCATAGTCCATGTAAGCAGGGATAGGGTCTGGAATAAAGTGATGATAATCAAAATGGGCAAGAGCAATAGAATTAATACAGAATAGAAAACTGGATTTGCATAGGATCGGCTACAGAGACACTGGAGAAGGGCTTATTGATGAGATATCCAGCTTCAGTGACATCAGGGAATACTATGCACTCTCCTAAGCACTTTATAGGTGTCATTCACTCATCACGACAGCAACAAACCATCCTTCCATTTTACATACGAGAAAACTGAGGCTAAGAGAACATACGTAACTTGCAATGCATTAAGTGACAAAGCCAGAATCTGGATCGAAAACTGCTGGACTATATTATAACTCCCAAGGAGGATACAGGTAGTTATACTAATAATAATAGAACCATATATTTCATTTCAAAGTTGTTCCCAGATATTCTGATTTACAATTGACATCAAATTATCAAATGCATGATATCAAATCTATTAGCCTTATTTATTTAATTTTCTTCACTTCTTCAATACACAGTTAATTGGCAATGTTATAGTACAAATAAGATTTTGATGCACATCAGGTATCAAAATAAATTAAAGGGAAATTAAAACAGAAAGGAAATTTAACCAGAAAAGTGGGATATACCAATACCTAGAGTCCAGATCGGAGAACAATCTGGAGGGGAAAAAACTTACAAGGTACATTTCATACTCTGGTGTTTTCTACATAAATGAAAAAAATAAAATGTATTATCTGTTAGATTATTTGACATATTTTCTAGATTTTCTCCCTAAGATGATAGAATTAGAAACAGAAATACTTATTTTAATGTTACCTAGCGTAGAATCTCAATAAAATCAGCATGACTTTCAGGTTATTGTTTCTATCGAAAATGACAAAATCTGCCTTTACTTTATCACTTCCAAATGTCTTCCAATAATGTATCACCAGGGTTATAAACTAAGAGACATATAGACCAATGAGACACCTCACATTATGAATTTTAACCTGAAATACACAAATACATTTTACATGATTGCCCTCTGTATACTGATTTCATTTTGGACACATACACAATAGGATTTCAGACTCTGAACAGATATTTAGAAAACTGTGCTTATCACCTCTAAGAAATGCCACTAAAATAAAATGAACTTGCTCTTATTTATTTCTGGCTTCAGTTTACGTTCATGTTTGTTTCTTCTGGTTGTTATTTATTACAAGCTTTTATTGAAAGTAGAGAGAAGGGGCTTCCCCGGTGGCGCAGTGGTTGAAAGTCCGCCTACCGATGCAGGGGATGCGGGTTCGTGCCCCAGTCCGGGAAGATTCCCACATGCCGCGGAGCGGCTGGGCCTGTGAGCCATGGCCGCTGAGCCTGCACGTCCGGAGCCTGTGCTCCGCAACGGGAGAGGCCACAACACTGAGAGGCCCGCGTAGCGCAAAAAAAAAGGAAAGAAAAGAAAGAAAGTAGAGAGAAGATTTAGAAGTTTTGGTGGTAGCTGTGAACTGAGCACTTATATGGAAATCATCATCGGCCCCACATACTTTAATAGGCACAGGAGATGGCACGATCTGGAAGGAACACAGGTTGAGAGCTGGTCAGTGTGAATCCACCTGGCCTCTTCTTAGCCACCACTCTCACCAGCAGACATCTGTGAAGAACAGCCACTAGGCAGTGCTGGGGTGAGGAGTAGAGACTTAAGGAAGGCACCTGGCAATGCGCCTGGAACACTGCAAGCATTCCAAAAATGCTAGCTATTATTTCTATTAGCTTCCTCAAGGAGCAAACACCAAGTTGGATTAAATTAGAGGCAAAGAAACATTACATGAGAAGAGAAGCACAAAAGAGAGGAGAGTGTGTGTGAGAGAGAGAGACAGGAGAGAAAGATCATTTTTCATACATGGAAAGCTCCAGGAAGCTCACCAGAGATTTTTATGTACACTAATCTTTAAAAATTTTGGAACACATTGGTGCAGTTGGTTCTCAATCAAATCAGCCTCAGTCCTGTTTACTTTTCCTAGAGGTTATATATATTTTTGGATACCTGCTGGCATATTTTTCAGTTTAGAGAAACATCTGCAGAGGGAGATGGATGCATCATTTTACCCACAGGGATCTTTCTCCAGCCCGTGCTTGCGGGCATGGAGATGCTGACGCTAGGTGAGATCCTTCGGACTAGACACCATGTCCTCCTAGGGCATTCAGTGCAGCGCTAAGGATAAATCAGACACTCCTTGTTCTCTAACTAAATAAAAAGTGTCATTTTGTCAAGTAAACCTGATTTTCAAAAGAAAATAGGCAAACATCTAGCTGATCACTGTTCTTCTGGCAATGATGAATGGGAGAGTGTTACAGATGAAATAGGGGTGGATAGCAAAACAAATGGGTAACCACTTGCTAAACTGTTCCTTCTCAACACACTCTTAGAAATGCTGCTGGACACGATTTGGGGAAATGTGTCAAGTCCTGAATTGGACTTCTCTTTAAAATGAGGTCCTATAACTTACAAGGCCATAGTGTGTCTTCGAACCCAGTGGGCCTACTGGAGCATTTCTATCATGACTAAATCCATTGATTCATCCAACTCATCACACACCTTTTTTAACTGTGATCTGGTTCCCATGTAGGTCTATCTATATGGAAAGAATGTACTGATCATGTGGAATTTATATTTCTGTTCACGGTGACAGTTAACTCTTATAATGATTCAAAAGCATCGCTTCTATTTGTGATTTAATATCTTACATCACTCAACAATAATGACTCTTACTAAGTCATGTTATTATGTCCTATGTGGTATTTCTTTGTTTAAAACAGTAAACTAGCATTTTAGTGACTAAAAGAAATAATAACAAGAAATTTACAAACATACACACGTATATAACCATACAACATATATATGTTTTTATATATATGATTAAAAAGAGATATTGATAAAATCTTATCTTTTGGGTAAAAAATGTCTTTCAAAACAATGAGTTCACCTATCTGAATGCGTGGAGTCCTCAGAGCCATTCCCATTACCAGGGTTGCTTCCCCAGCCCTGTTCTCAATTAAAGCATCCAGCATAACACCCACTGTTTTCCAGAATTTCCTGATACTGACCTCAGCTGCCTCCACAATCCTGCCTCTTCGATAGTGTGTAAAACTCATTTTCTGCTCATTGCTCATTATTTTCCAATACTGGCCCAATATGGTCTTATTTTGATCCACAAAGTCGGACTTGAAGTCCATTAGCTTAGATTCTCAAGTTCTTCTACCAAGTAGAGAGCTATCTGCATAGCTTTAAATGCAGCACTTCATGCTTTAATGAGATCTAGGCTGCATTCCTCTGTAACTCCATGTAATCCTCTCCTTTAAATGTACCCACGTGTTTGGGCAAATTATGTTTCCCCTTAAATACCCTTGGCCTCCGTTTTCATATCTATAAAATAGGTTTAGAAAATTAAAAATATAATGCTAGAAAGGACAGTTTAGTACATAATACATGGAAACACATTTAAATTCCTTTATTTCCATTTATCAGTTTCCTATCATTTATCAGTTTCCTATCTCCCTAATACACTCTCAAAAGGACAGAAGAAACAACACATTCGCACTATCTTTCAAGTCATCAGATAAACCTGATTATGCCTTTGTTTAGCAGGTTAGCCTTGTCAGGCCAATAATCTGTGTCATCCTCACTCATCAAATACAATTGTACTGACATATGGGGCAGCTGACTACATCTTGGAGAGGTTAAATGAAATTATGAAAGCAGAAGCTTTGATCTTCTGGCCTGCAATGTGTCTGATAAATACAACTGATAGCTCTGTGCTTCGATATGTGTGGTCTTTTTTTCCTAGGACACGTCGTTATTAAGCATGTTGAAACTTCGGAAGAGCTATACTAGATAACTGTGTGTTTTGTCCTGTGTTAAATAAATTTCTGAACGTAAAAAACATGTCATCTTTTTTTTCAGAGAAGAATTCTATTGCAACCTTTAAAGAGCACACAATTCCAAAATTATTTAAAGTATCTAGACTACAAAAAATACAAAAAAAATCCTCAATTTTTAAGGCAAGCACAAATATAATACCAAAAACTGACACTAGTAAATATAATATATAATCAATTCTCTGATTTATAGAGTCAGGGAATAGAGAGGCAGAATTTTTTTTTAATCAGCAAATAGAATGCAGCAATGTACCAAAAGATACCTCTAGACACTTCTAAAGAAATTAGAACCCTTGCTCGCTGTTGGTGGGGATGTAAAATGGTGCAGCTGCTATGGAAAACAATATGAAGATTCCTCAAGAAATTAAAAATAGAACTACCATATGATCTAGAAGTTCCATTTCTGGGTATTTGTCCAAAAGAAGTGAAAAAAATATCTTCTCATGTAAAAATTTATTATAAGATCTTATGAGATACATCTATGTCAATGTGACAATATGCTCTGATTTAATATAAATTTTTCTTTGGTTTTAGGCTTTCTGCAAACTTAACAAAAAGAATTTTTGAAATTTCTATGGCTGATTGAGTAAATGTAACTACATTTACACATTAACGCTATTATGAGTTATCTGAAGAACTGTAGAGGTTTGTTTTTCTTTTAATTTCATAATTACAACTTTACAAGCTTACAACTCCTCAGGAACCATTACAGACTACAAGTAAATAATGGACACATTGAAGAGCCCTTGGCTGCACTGTCCAACAATGATCACATGTGGAAAAAAATAAATCTCTACATCACAGACTTGTTTTATATTAATAATGAGGTAGGTCCTCCTGACATAGGGATTGTTATTTTACGTACACTGATGAGCTCCAGGTGTTCCATAAACCCCTGATATTATATACGAATATGTGACAGGCATTTTTCTGGACAGAGGTTCCACAGCTTTCCTAGATTGCTAAAGCGGTCCATCATGTTCCCCCAACAAAAAGTAAATAAATAACATATTAAGAGTATCAAACTTCAAAGAGGAGAAATAAAAACATTAGAAAGAGGATAAAGAATTAAATCTAGATCAATTATTGTGGTCAGAAAGGGAAAATTAGGAACCTCAATCTCTCCCTCTTTTCTTTCTTTTTCTTTTGCTATAGGTGCCAGAAATCACAAAGTTATTTATATTGCCAATGTGACAAAACTTACTCAGTTAGAGAAGGAGGGCACTGAAAGATAGTAGCTATTCTCAAACTTAAGTGCACTCATCACCTGGGGGCTTCCACGGTAGAAGTGTCCAGCCCCAACTGAAGGACCACGGCCAGCGGAGCCAGGAATCTGCAGGCTTAACAAGCACAGGGGTGATACAGACAGAGGGAGTCAAGAGAACACCTGATGAGAAACACCACATTCCTTCCAATCCATTAACAATTTCTCCTTAAATGGTCTGTGCTATGTTGTAATCTGTAAACCAGGCACCCTGAGGCAAGATTCTGCTTATTATTAGCATTTTCTCCAAAAAGCAACCTAAATTCTCAGAGATGCTATAATTTAGAGAAAGTTTATGAAGAGAGAAATACTTAATACATGAATGCTACTTGCAATAATTTTCATGATATCAAACAATAATCACAAAGGCCATCATCTTACTAACTACCATTCATTAAAACAGGGATACACGACAACCAGATAACCACAAATTTAGACTATACGTGCCGCGAAACTGAAGGTGAAGACAAAAATAAAATTTATTTTATATTCCAGACTGTACCTCAGTTTTAACATCCCTGTAATGTTGGGGTTATAGGATCAACAAAGCTTTCAGAAAAATCATGAGACTTCTAGTTAATTCTCCAACATGTATTAGCCTTACATACCTGACAAAAAGGGAGGGGTTTTATTTCAAGGTCTAAAATAAAAAGGCCATATAAATTTGACAGCTCATTTTGATAAGTAGAAAAAGAAGAAATGTAAAGAAATCAAGAATATAGGCAACATTTTAACCATTATATCCAATTTGTTGCCTTTAAATAATAGGTCACTTGAAACTATAAAATCCTGAAACATATTGTGGAAGGGTAAAAATGCACTTAATTGTAAAACTTCAAAACAATATAACCCTGATAATTGTTAAAAATGCATTTACACCCTGCAGGGTACAACTAATAAGGCCAACCTAAAATTCCTCAAAATATAGCCATCATTTTAATCGATTCACCATAAGTCTAAGCAATGCAATTAATTCTCTGGCACTTATGCAAGTTTGCTAAGGTGAATCCATGTGAACTCAGACATCATCAGGCAATATTTATGCACCTGGTACACAAATAGCCTTGTCACTCAGGAACTGCCTCCTTAATACAAAAACACCAGCATATCTATCTCATTTCCATCATCCTCAGACATGGCACGTGCAGCACAGTAAGGGTGGCTGACAGGGAATGGTAGTAACTCTGGCTGGTCTATAAGCGGCAAATATGGTGCTCTGAGAAGTGTAGAGACCGCCAAACACAAAGAAAGGATGCTAGAAAATATCATTTTCCACCCATCACTTCCAGATCAATTTGCAACAGTCAAAGCCCTCTCCAATGACATTCATATAAAAACATGAATTTAAATGTTTGCTATTTGAATCGGTTTCCAGAATCAGTAGGAAATATGATGTCACCTTGGCAGTATTTTTTATGTGCCACCCAGTTTCTAAATGTCAGACTTAAAACATCCAAGAATATTTTTCCCTAACTTTGCCTCAGCCATATGTATTGTGATAGAAGGGCAATAATATTTGTTCACAATATTTTAATTCATCAAAATTAGAGATGAGACTCTATTAGGAAAATTCATAAACGCAGTAAGTTGAAAACCTACGGCAATCAGTAATATGGATTTCAGACAATGCAAATTTTGCTTAAGATATTAAATGTGCTTATGTAAAGGGATATGTTTATACTATTTCTTTACATAATATTTTACTTTATCACTTCCCAAACTCAGCTCTATCTGACTGATTTGGATTTTAGACTGCAGTCACATTCTGGACAAAAGAGAGGTATGAATGCTGCTCCAAAGACAGTAAGGAGAATGTTTCTGTTTCAGTGACAGGTCCAGGCCAGGATGAAAACAGGAATAGTCACTGGGGTCCTGTCCCAGTCAAGGAAATGCCCAGAAGACCAACCTACTTTAGATCTGTCTCAGTGTTCACAATCTTTCTTTGAAAGGCCTGAAGATCTCATTAACTTAATGACCCTCCGATTCCATCCAAGAAAAGCTCAGGAAATCACACGCCCTGTCCAGACTACGGAGCGCAACCCTGGTGCTTGGCCCTTCAGTTGTTCCCCATTAAGATCACAGGCCTTGCACAAATTACTTGCCCACTCTTGCAACTCACTTTTCTGATCTGTAAAATGTGTATACTGATGACTACTTTGCAAGGCTGCTTTGAAGACAAAATGTGATAATATATGTAAAGCATCTGGCACGCTGCCTGGCATATAAAAAGTACTTAAATGTAGCAATTACTGTTAACTAATAATTATCATTGTTAATATTTTGATATCCATAATAAGTCTGATCCATGGAAAATCTCCATTTCCAGCAAACAGTCAACACTGCTGTGGTGACATTTTTCCTCTGTAGAGAAGATAAAGCCAGACAACTTGGCATGCGGCATGTGTTCTAAAATTGTATAAGATACCAAAGGCAATGGAAAAGCAGATGAGAACATTTTAAAAATTAAAATGCCTTTTGATTGCTCTGCGTTATGTCCTGTGTTGCAGAGAGGCACTGTCAAAATCAGTAGCTTTATAAATGATGGATTTTGTACAGCATAAAAAAGCATGGCGAAGTATATTTCAAATTTTGTTTTGAAAGCATTGATTCCCATACATCTTTGAAATTAAATTTCCCTCATGGTTCACCTTTAAACCCCTTACCCTGCTCTAAGAGAAAAATAAGAAAAGGAAAATTCTCCTTTACAATGCCATCCAAAGGTAAACTGCAGATAAACATTAGGAATCACATAAATGCATTATTATACAAGTCTGATTTTCTCTGCTAAATATTCTTTTTGTCATTACTCCAAGTACTTGAGGGTCACTCATATTTATTTTTTTTCCTTGCGTTTTTGTAAATACAATGAAAAGGCTAGTGTTTCTAACACAGTGCTTTGTTTCTGTTTATCTGATAATGCAATAACCAAGATTTCATTACAGCATAATATATGTCTGTGGAATGAATGAATGGAATGTCAGGTCTAATTCTCTGCTTTCCTTTTTATTAATATTACATTTCCTATAGGTTTTCCCTTTTTTTGTGACCACTGCACTTGAGAAATATTGAGCAATTCGTACTCAGAATTTTTTTTTCTACTATGTCCTTTGCACGCAGGCTGAAGATAGCATTGAGTTTTTCTACTGTAGATTTGTGAATTATGTATAAAAATGGCATTGTGTTTTAGTAAACTTTGGCATATACCCACATGGTGAGTAAGCCTAAGGTGAAATTAGATTTTTCTTCACGGGGTAATGATTACATTCTCACTGTCACAGTAGAAATCTTCTTTTTTTCCCCCTCAATGTAAAACTAATCAGTTGTAGGAAACTGATCAAAAAAATGTGGCATCCACATTAAAATATGTAATTTTATTTATTATACTGTGTGGTGCATAGTACACGAAAATGTGGGCTATGAATGGTGCTTATGTTGGGTAGATCAATGATGATATTCAACATGGTGATGATGATACTGATCTATAGAATGTCTGGTGTTATCATTCTAAGTCTCCAAAAGTTGTGGCAACCTTTTTTTGTATTTAATTAATGTTGTTAACAGCACACATTTGACTTGTTCCTTTCTTGCCTCCAAAAATTTATTTGGAGCGCCACATCTACTCTACATACCCAAAATTCCTTAAAGGGGTTTCCATGACAATGTGTATGGATAGTAAAGTCCTGGAAGAGACTAGAAATGTTTATCTTTGTCATGGACTCTTGGAAAGAGGAGCTTCTACTAAAATACAATGGGTGTGTTTCACGCAAAGAGGAGTTAGAGCAACTAAGCAGTGAAAAGGCTATTTCTCACCATGAGCATGGGTACAATGTCCTTTGATTACTCATTGTCTCAATTCAAAATCCTGGTCTCTATTGCTGACATTAACTTGTAGGACCACCACTGGCCCTTAGCTCAGAAGAAAAAAAAAAAATTGGCAACTTGCAAGTGCTGGTATCAGCAGTTTTCTGATCCTTCCCAGTTATGTAGGGGAATGTGATTTAGTCCTTTTTACCTTCAGACATCTCAAGTCAGCTCCTTAAATAACAGCTAATCTGGATTCGTGCCATCCTTGCTGTTTGACTGAGCCCAGGAGGGTGTTCTGTAATGAGTACCATGAGTGAGTTCTGATCACATCCAATAGCATTCCCGGCGCATATATTCTGCAACTTGATATACAGGCACAGCAGTGATATAAAGAAACACTTGAAGAAAGAGAAAAAGGAAAAAATAAACCCTGACTCATTCATTCAATCACTGAATAAATATTGTTAAAGGCACTCTTTTGAATATTTTGAATAAGGTGTTGCAGGGGTTAGTGATAGAAAAGAAATGACATAACATATTTGCTTTCAAGTAACTTCTAATCCAAGAAATAATTTAACACAGAAGTTAAAAGAATATGGCACCCCTGTCCATATCCCCTTGGATCCCTTTACCAGCTTTCTGCACACGAGCTCCAATGCACTCTCATCCCCAACATCAGCATCTGTAGCTTCTTGTTAGAAGGCTGCCCCCAGGGCTGCCAGAACTGCTTTGACTACACCCGTGGAGAGTGCTAACCACCAGAGAGTTGGTGCTACCTTCCCAGCCTCAGCCCTTAGCCAATGAGTAAAGGGATGGAAACATAAACACTCCACTCTCCTTGCCTCCTAGTTGGGACAACTCCATCGTGTGCCTCACACTGTCTCAAGAGCTCTCCTGCAAAACTGAGTCATGTTATCCCCACCCCGTGGATTTTTCCTAGAAGTCTCATCCTTGTTTGTCTTCCTTCCATTCCATGTCTACTTCCCCACCCTGAAACTGTTTTTTCTCCAGAAATACTTCCTAATACATCACTTTCACATGAAACCCATTTCAGGGACAGCCTATGGAGGCAGGCAGCTATTAACAGGACTATTTCTATTATTACTAAGGGTGATTGAAAATGATACAGAGACGAATGATAGTTTTCCTAAAAGTTAAGCAGAATGATAGGACTCATTGAACAAGTACAGCAAAGTAAAGGGAAATCAAGTTGTCAAACTCTCAAAAGCCCTTGAGTGTCAAGAAAATGAGCTTGTAACTTATTTGATAGAAGATGAGAAATTATTGGAAGGTTTTAAGTAAGACAGGCCATGTCATATGACTTTAAAAGTTTAACTTGAATAATTCAGTAGAAATACCACTAAGTCCTAGAGCTTTTCTGTTCATTATGAATGTAATATAAGTGGGACCTCTTCAAAATTAGCAGAGATGCTGTGCTTTACACTCCTTTCTCTCCAAACATGGATGCTGGTATAAAGCATGTTGAAGAGCATGGCTGACTCCCCAGAATTATATCTATTCTGAAATGGGGGTACACTCTGAAAGTAAACACACATCCCTGGTCTCAGTCAAATTATCCCCAGTCCTTAAATAGGATACATTCACACTTTAAAGTCATACAGAACTTAGCATTAGTCTGTAGATTCCTTGTCTCTTCTTCCTTAGTATCCCATTGTTGTGCATGGCTATCTGACAATCCAAGCTATATGCTCCAGTACAGGAGCATCTGTCTAAAGTTTCTAAAGCATCTTTCATCTTTTAGCCACAGATAATAGTAAGATAGTTCCAGACATTGACGAGTATAGTTTCATAACCACAGTGTCATACACTTTGAGGCAGTATTTCCACCTTAGTCTAACAGTACCCACGGTTATAATGGCTTTTTAATGAATACTTGCTATTTATTTCTTGGCTACAGATGGAGTTCATTGCTCTAGGCACTAGAATGTTGCTTCCTGATCATTTATAAAGGTCCTCATGTTTGAAGGACTTGACACTGAAACCAGCAATTCTCACCCACACTGTAGCATGGAATCATGTGGGAGCTTTAAAAAAAAAGACTCCTAGGCTCCATCCCATCCCAATCACCTCGGCAACGGTATTTTTTTTAAAGCTCTTCAGGTGGTTCTTAATGTGTCCAGTGTAGAGAACCACCAGTTTAGACTGAGAGGTCTGATTTTTAGATATATAAATTTTAATATTAAAATTGAGAATTTTGGGTGACAGTTGGTCCAACAGATAAATACAAGAATACGTATGTAAAATTCCTGTCAGTTTATAAATTATTCTCACAAATATCATCTCTATGAGACAAAAATAAAATGATTTTAATCATTCTAAAGAAGAGGAAACAAATACAAAGAAACTTTATGTGATATACTCAAGGTCTTATAATAATAAGTAGTAGAGCCAGGACACAACTTCTACTTCCAGGCACAGAGTTGCATCTACAAAGGAACATGCCACTTGGTTTGATGCATCAAAACATAACATCCTAGCAGGGAGGGAAGAATGAGTAGGCAGAGAACAGAGTATTTTTAGAACAGTGAAATTACTCTGTATAATACTATAATGATGGATATATGTCATTATGTCCTAAGCCATAGAATACATAACAGCAAGAATGAACCCTAATGGAAACTATGGACTTGGGGTGATTATGATGTATCAATGTAGGTTCATCAATTGTAACAAATGTACCACAGTGGTGGGAGGTATTGACAATAGGAGAAGCTATGTATGAATGGGGCAGAGTGTATATGGGAAATCTCTGTACCTTCCTCTCAATTTTGCTGAGAACCTAAAATTGCTTTAAAAATTAAGCCTTTTAAATATATTAATAATAATAACACCCTTCAGATCCCTTTGTTGAATAGTGCAACTACTTGTGTATATTAATTTTTTGTTTTGCTTGGCTGAAATATTTTAATATGAGCTACGGAGAAGAAAATCATTCCTATTATAAGATTCAATCCCTTTCTACCATCTTTCAGCAAATTGGCATGAATATATTGAGAATTCTCCCAAGTCAGCTTATGATAAAATGCCTTCAAAGACTATAGAATATGCTTCCTCTTATACATGTTTATTAAGCAAATACTTTTACTATGGTAGATACACATGCATTGATAATGGCGACCCAGGCCGATTTAGAAAGAGATGCAAGCACATTTGGGGGTTACTAGCCTTTCAGTCATGGTCTAGAACTCTGAGGTAAAAAATCTGTGCCTAGGCAACAATTTCCTTCGGTTCTTAACCATCCTACACAGTGCTAGACTGAATGACCCATAAGGGCACATTCATCCTTGGACCCCCATCTGCAAGGATACAAGGCAAAGAGTGCTTGGCAAAGAGAGGGCACTCACTAGATATTTGTGAAAGAAAGAATAATCAAGAGATAGGGGTGTGTGTGTGTGTGTGTGTGTGTGTGTGAATACCTCTAGGAAAGAGATTTCCAACAGTATTTTCCATTAGCAACCTCCCCAGGAAACCTGGGTTTGAAGAATATTGTAATGACAAGGAGTCCACGTGCAAATACTGCTTGCTCCTTTTTTCTGAAGAATTTACTGCTCTCATAACCTGTATGAAGCTAATTTTCCTTGATGCAATGTTGATATAAAAAACGTTTTGGGGGACTTCCCTAATGTCACAGTGGTTAAGAATCTGCCTGCCAATAAAGGAGACACGGGTTCAAGCCCTGGTCTGGGAAGATCCCACATGCCACGGAGCAACAAAGCCTGTGCACCACAACTACTGAGCCTGGGCCCTAGAGCCCGCGAGCCACAACTACTGAAGCCCACGTGCCTAGAGCCCGTGCTCCACAACAAGAGAAGCCACCGCAATGAGAAGCTCGCGCACCGCAACGAAGAGTAGCCCCCGCTTGCTGCAACTAGAAAAAGCCTGTGCGCAGAAACACAGACCCAACCAGCCAAAATTAAATTAATTAATTAATTTTAAAAAATGTTTTTTATTCCTATTAGTATCCAATCACTTCTGTCATCACAACAGAGATAATATCACCTCTAAAAGGCAAAACACAGATCACAAAGGATTAGAAGTCTATGCAACAGATGTCTACAAGTTAGACTGGACAATTTCACGAAAAGCCCAAGGGCTAGAGTATTTAAATAAAAACAGCACATAGCTACATATATCTCTCCCTTACTTGGCCCTATGTTCTCATCAGAGGAGAAGTATTGGGCTCATTTTTTAAGCAATGATGTAAACACACTACCCTAGTTGGGTTGGCAGGAGGAGGGTGATATCTTTAGCCTATGAGAAACTAAGTTAGCAAGGAAAACCATTCATTCTAGAGAGTTTCACAGACTGTTCCATCACGTCTGGGTTTACATACACCTAGAAATGACAGGGTTGATAAAGCGTAATTCCAATTCAGCATAACATGTTGAGTTCTGCTCCAAGTGCGGCACATTAATAGGGCAAAACAAAAGATAGTTCGCTTCTAGTTACAAAAATAAGATGCATATAAAACACTCAAGTAAAAATGTAAGCTTCCAAAACCATAGTTATAAAACTACAGTGCCCAGAATTCAAAGAAGAGAGAGATTAGCATGAGTCAGAGAGACCTGGCAAAGCTTTCATGGAAGATGAATGAAGAGTATTTGAAGAGGCTGAAGAGAAAAGAAAAAAAAAAAAAAAAAAGGTTTAAATATAAGCTGAATAATAGAAACCAAAATTTTACATAACTTTGTCAAATTCATCTTTTTATTTAAAACCTTTTATCATCACTGATATGGCCTCTTCTCTATAACTAACGGAAGTATGAGATATATAATAAAAATCAAGAAAATGAGAAATACAAAATATGCAATTCACTTGAGATAAATAATACAGTATTTGGCATAAGTATAAAAAGAAAATATACCACATAAAGCAAAAAAACTGTTAAATCTACTTCTCATGTCACTTTTATATTATTCTTTTTGATGACTGCATGTCTACTAATGAAATGCTTGAAAGTCATTACATTTTATTTCTGTCAAAAGACTTTTAAGCTATTTGAATAACATGGCTTTTTTTAAAACTATCACAGATGACTGAATTCTTTATATTATTGAATTGTTTCATGTCATAGAAGATACACATTTGATAGTATTTGTATTCACACCCAATTCAGAAAGGTAGCAAGCTATCAGCAAATTAAAAAAAAGTACACATATTGATTATACTCCAAGAATACAAACCTATCATCAGAATATTCCACTTCAACATCTATTTGTCTCAAAAGCCTAAAATGACCCCTCAAAAAATCAAAAGGTATCTATTGAGTTGGGATTTAAAGATGTCTTCCAATTAACATCTTAACACAGATTTCTTCTTGGGTAATGTTTAATTCTTTCGTTCGACAGATATTCCCTCTGCCACTCAAACTAAGTAATCTAGTTCAGTTTCACTTGTTGAGATTTAGCCACAGGCCTGCCTACAATAGCAAATATCTCCTCAGATGTTTCTAAACTGGGAATAATTCTTGATGAAGAGTATAACTCTAATATTGTATAAATATGGAAGCCATATGATGATATAAAAGGGACTCAAAATGGTACCTTAGAAATTATCCAATCTGTTAGACTTGCACAACAAGGTTGGGAACAGATCACCTCTTAGCTTCCTTCCAGTATGAAAATTCTATGCTGCTAGTGTGATATGAATAAATATGTAAGCTTGGCCATCAACTCCAGATTGGTGACTTTCTCCAGATAACGCCATTCATGATCAAGCACATATATGTCCACGTGGTGTGATTAAGCCCTGCCCCCTCTCTCCTATACATCCCCTTTGTGCTAATCTAAGCCTGGAGAGCCTGAAAGTTATTTCACCTGTTCAGAAAACACACACACACACACACACACACACACACACACACACACACATATATATGTTAGCTACATGGTTAAGGGGAGGCATGTAATAGAGATTTGGTACAGACCAGCATCTAAAGGGGATTTTGGCAGGAGATGCAGACAATGGAGAGAAACAAACCTATAAAAATGGGGATGCAAAATCCAAATTCCAATACCTAGAAGATATTAGTGAAAATCAGGTAGAACTAACTCCTCCCTCATAATCTGTGCTATAGCCGGACATTTAGTTCTTCGATATGCCCTGTATATCAGGTTCCTTCTGCCCAAATCCCTCTCCTCCCAGCTCTTTAGCTAACACTTCTTCAAGACTTAAAATAACTATCAGTTTGTCCAAGAAGCTTTGTCCAAGTTTCCAAGGCAAGTGTGGTTATCCTACTATTTTGTTATATCATCCTGTAACCCCCTTCTCATTTTAACATTTAGCATACTGTATTGAAATTGCCTATTTATTTAGGTCTATTCCATATCAGATAGTGACCAGAAAAACAAAATACCTAGTTGGCTCACAGTTCAGGCAGATAAGATATTAGTGTTACATCAGAGGAGATATACTGAGGATAAAAACCTGAATTTCTTATTCACAGTTGTGGTTCTTATCCCAAGCACAGTGACTGGACAACAAAATAACAATGAAGTATTTGATACCTGAATAAAGAAGTAAATCAAACAAACAAACAAAACACTTATGTCCCAAGAAACCAGCAAACCAAGGCATGGATTGTGGCACTGGGTACACAAGACCAGGACCTAGTTAGTAGGTCTGGGATACAGGACTAGACCAGACAAGAGGAAGGAGGCTCATTGCTAGAGGAGCCCAGTAGAAATTTAGAGGAAAAACTCCAGACACACAGACTTCAGAACTCACTAAATAATGGCATAAGGGCCCTCAGATGTCCCTAGTTTCTGAACAAGGATGATACTCCAGCATGGAGCACAGCTAATACTCTAAGTGGAGGTTAAATTTAGAGGACAACTGTGAAGAGAATTAAATCAGTCACCATTGCCAAAGACATCCAGATTCAGAAGTGGTTAAGTTCCCAGGAAGTTCAAAAGAATATATTAACCTAATTGTTTATACACTGCTATACACTGTTACGGAATGAAAGTTTGTGTCTCCCCAAAATTCATATGTTGAATCCCTAACTTTCAGTATGGTTGTGTTTGGAGATAGTGAACCTGTGCTCCACAGGGTTAAAAAACCCTAAAACTGTGCCCCAGAGGGTTAACAGAAACTGGTGACTAACAGAAATTCTTGAGCTTGTCACACAGAACAACTTGTTAAAAACCCCTCCACTTGTAACTTGCCTTCACTGACCAAGTTCACCTTAATTTTTTGACCCCTTAACAACCCCTATAGATAATGTCTCTGACAAAAGAGTCACTATAGTAATGGGAGGCTTAGGTTGTTTTCCAGGAATTTGGAGTTGACCTCTGTCCAGTTCAAGCCAGCTAAGACTGTTTGGGACCACCAACCCTAAAACAGGGCCTGCGTCTGATAAATGACCTTTTAGATGTCAGAGGGCCAAAAACCTCACCCTTGCAGATCATGCAAAAGAGGCTCCGTTTTTGAACATGCGTCTCGTGAAGAAGCATTTAACTCAGATATGCCTGCACAGAACACCAATTACTTCACCTTTTCCTTACTTCCATTCACCTTTCCCCACATCTAAGCCCACCCTGCTTCTTTATCCCATAAATATCTCAAGCCCCTCACAATCAGGGAAGCAGATCTGATATTAGTTCTCCCCTCTCCTCACTTGCCCACCTCTTGAATAAACCCTTTCTCTGCTGTAAACCTCAGTGTCTCAGCATTTGGCTTGCTGTGTATCAGGCAAACAAATCTGGTTCGGTAACAATAGGGCCCCTGAGGAGGTGATAAAAGTTAAATGAGATCATAGAGGTGGGGCCCTAGTCTGAAAGGGCTAGTGCCCTTATAGGAAGAGGAAGATACACCAGAGCTCTCTCTCCACCACTGAGGACACAGTGTGATGAGGTATTTGCAAATCAGGAAGAGAACACTCACCAGGAACCAGATCAGTTGGCACATTGATCCTGGACTTTCCAGCCTCTAGAATGGTGAGAAATAAATTCTGTTGTTTAAGCCACACCTTCTGGGTTTTGTTATGGCAGCCCACACAGACTAATACATATACCAAAATTAATTTTTGTGTATAACATGTCAAACTAAGTCGAATAAAGTTTGTCTTGTCAGCATTATTTTACCACTTTGGAGGAGAGCAAAACTGGATAGCTACAGATGCAGATGTTAGTAAACAAATACTCCAAAAATCACAGCGGGCTAATTGACACTCCCACCTCATCTACTATGGAATTTGCCCACTATCTGCTAGGAATATCCAACAGTTTCTCGGCCAACAAAATTGAGCTCTCAATGATGCTTTCTGAACCCATTTTGCATCTGTCATTCTGTAAAAGTCATGCTATAGCTGCTTCCAAAAATGCATGACTGACAAGGTTACACAATAACTGACCTAAGAACACTCAAGCCAAGTTCTTAACGATGATAGAGGATCCCTTGGGTATTCCTACTGTTAGCTCTGCTGTTTTTCCTTTTGCTGATGAAAATGATCGAAAAGTTCTAAAAGTCCTCAGCAGCCTGGGTGTTGAGGGTTATTTAGGACTGTCTCAGCAGTTGCTGAAGTGAAATGGGTCCTCTGGCTCTTGGCTGTATTACTGTCTTCAGGAGATGTGAGCCTTCCCAGAATGTCACATCCGGGAATCCTCCTCAGATTGCGTACAGCCTTACTGTTGATGATGGATGGATGCCATAAAAGAAAGTTATTGAGGTGTGAATTACCATCATAACTGAATCCTTCCCTGCAGTGATTAAGGGCAGAGGCCTGCTTAGTTTCCAAAGGAGCTATAATATATAGCACTGTAAAATAGGTCACTCCCTTCAGCCTTATTTGCCCATATTTAATTATTATGCCTTAAAAAAGCATACACTCTACTCTGACATCTCACTTTCACAACATTCACTATACAGTAGAGTTTGGTATTAAGCCAGTTTATTTTGGACTCCATCCAAGACAGTTTAATTAAGAATATCTGAAGTATCTTGTTATGAGATGATCTTACCTGCAAATTGGTCCCACTGAGAGTGCTGTGTTAAAGTTCCCAAAGATATGGTCCCATATCTTTGGGAACTTTAACAGGAAGGAAGGAAGGAAGAAGGAAGGAAGGAAGGAAGGAAGGGGGGAGGGAGGGGGGGAGGGAAGAAGGAAAGAAATTTAAGCTTTTTCTTCTTCTTCTATTTGTATACATATATTGCTCTGTTCACTGCTATCAGACTAGGCAATTTTCCTAGTGCAAGTGCGAAAGAGCAGTTCTGCTAAGGTCCAAAGGCAACCAAGTTTGGGGATGTGTACTGGACTTGCCATTGCACTTAAAACACACAAAAGGAAGAAGTTCTACGGGTCTGCAACCTCAGTCAATTGTAAAATGGAAAGAACAGTAATAATTCTAACGGTCTAAAAGAAATAATTCATTTCCCTTTTGCATAAAGCTATAAAATCCTATCTAGAATATACTTTGAATATTTTTCTAACAGCCCTACTGGAAACACTGAAGAGTGGTACATAAATTATTCAAATACCAAATAAAATTAATGAAGGTGTTCCTTTCTACTACACGCAAATCCCAGAATGATGAAATGAAGTCTTATTGCACAAATTTTCCCCTTTTGTTCCCCAAAACTAGAATACATTTTGGATATTCAGTAAAAGCCTATCTAATGCATTTGTTTTTCTGAGTACTATAGAAGGCTAAAACTGTGTATTTCAAAACAGGAAAAGTACCTTCGATACACTTTAGATGTTTGACATCCAGGACTCTTTTGTCTTTATTTTGAGAAAGATAATAATTATATAAGCAATTAGTTGGCATGTTAAAAATGTAACCAGGCTTTATATATTATAAAACTGTAACCAAACATCAAACAATTAGAAGTTTTCCCTCAATCTAACATCCCTTTTGGTATAAACATGTGAGTTTTTTGCTTACATTTTTGCAAGCTTAAAAATCCATCTCTAAGTGAAAGAGAAAACTGCGTGTTTCATTTTTTCCCTATGTGTGTATAATTTTTTGGCACAAGAGATGTAATTTATATGTAAATTTTATGAATACAACTTTCATAGTTTAAAAAAGTAAATATTTTTAGAACATCATATAATCATATAAAGAATACAGCATTTGCCTAAGTACTCTTTGGATAATAGTAGTAATTAAACATATACAAACATACGTGCTAAGATGTGCACATACACATGAAACATTTGACAATTACAGTCCTGCCATATTTAATGAATTCTATGGGTTATAAAGAAACTACTGAAGAAAAAGTTTTAGAAGTCATTATTATTTTATGCAAAATTTTGTCAAATATCTATTTAATTGAAAACAAGGAAAACAAAAAAATGTAACAGACCAATTTATTTTTAGTCATGTCCAACTATAGGGGAGGTTTTGGAATGGTCGATTTATCTTTAAGGGGTTTATGTTTAGCTTTTTTTTCTGGGGGTCTGAATCATTTTTCCAAGTAAATTTGCTTATAATTTTAAGAGGCTCCTGATTTTGAAAAGTGGCATTTCGAGCATAGTAACACCTTTCATAATCGTTTCTATATTCTCTCTGTTAATAAGCCCTCAATAAATACCTTGCGAATAAAAAAGGGGGCTAGAAATACTTTAAACTAGTCAGTTATTAAAACTAGAATTATTAGCTAACAGCAGTGCTGAGAAAAAAAGAAAGCAAGGTTTAGGGTTGGGGGCAGCAGTTAACAGCCAAAATGAAAATAAATCTGGAAAGTTAGCAAAAAAAGACTGGCCTATTAAAGGGAACTATGAACTCTAAGAACTGTAAAAAAAAGAAACAAAACAAACAGATGTATGCTCATTTTGTATTGTTTAAGTGTAACCCTACAGAAAAAATAGGATTGATGTGCACACTCTCTCTAGACACATTTAAGCATCTGAAGATTGTCTGCTATCAACATTTTCATAAATGAAGTTCTCTAAATCAAGTCAAATTAAAAGTAGAACTTTTATACATAAGGGGTTTATAAAGCATTTTAAGCAACTCCATTACATTTTTTCTTAAATTACGAGAAAATTTTAGATTATAAATTTTAAAAATGGGAAAAATTACTTTGAAATGGCCCCTTTATTTTTGTTTCTTTTTTTGAATATTCAGGTTCTGACGTATCATTATGACCTTTCAAGACACTTTTGCCTCCTGCAAGTTTAAGATGTGAGGGCATGCTCTGCTCTGCCAGCCTACTGAGCTGACCAAATAGGACAAGCAGAGTCCCGTCCCCCTAAGCAGGACAGGATGGTTGCTGCCCTCAGTTTCGTGCTGCTCTGCTCCCTGGACGTGAAGCTCAGCAAGACTGGCTCCACAGCAGACGGAGCTGAAAGCCAAGTATGACGGGCAATTCTGCAGGTTAAGTTGTGAGACAGGGGTTCCTCCACATCCAAGAAAGCTCACTGCTAGCCGCATCTCTAAACAAGCAAAGGAAGAAAGAACGAATTCTCTCGTCTAATCTTGGGAGGTAAACTGCCTTTTCCTGGCACACAATGTGAAACCTCACACCCTTTGTAAGACACTTGATTTCAAAAGCGCATTTGAAAGGCAATTACCCCTTAAAAAAAGATTCCCAGATCCCCAACCCCCTTGGCAGAACTGTAACAAAAAACACTGCTTTAACTACAGGATCCCTCCATGTGCCGGTTCGCTTACCGTGTCTCTGTTGACAGACTGTTTTGCCTGAGGCACATTAGTTTTACTCTGTTTGGGAAATGAAATAAATATATTAGTTATTTCTTATCAGATGGCATTTTATAGTGTATGCTTTTTCTCGAAAATAAAATAAAAAACCTTCCTAAGAGCAGAAATCTGACATAACTCAAATAAAAAATGACTTCCTTCATTCAGACAGCAGCAGGATGTATGATTATAACTTTTATATCAAAGATGGCTTCCTGCTTTCTTGTTCAACAATGGAAGGAAAAGGATACTGTTCAATTATATAAATCATCCCTCAGAATTTATGAGGTAATAAAAGCTAAAAAATACAGATTCATAAAGAAGAGAATTTATGAAGTAGCATTCAAAATCATTTCAGTTAATTTCTCATATATATTAGAAACAAAAAGGCTGACTTCAGGGCTTTAGCTTCTCCTTATTCATTTATTAAAACATCAAATTACTTTAATCCAGGTCTCTTTTTCTCAAAGATAAAAGAGGAAATTAAAAATCACTGTTGCATTCGTGAAAGAAATTTTTGGCGTCTGATTTCTAAGAATACTGCATTACGTACTTTGCCGATCTTTTCTGGGTAAACTTTTCCTCCTATTATCTGCCACTGCTTCAAAATCTTGGTTCTTCTCAAGATCCTACTAACCAGGTATAGTTGCATATGTAACTTTTTAAAATAAGCTTGTCCTCTTTCTCAAATCAAAGCCAAGTTCCATCTACAAAACTTCTCACAATTAGTGCTGCTGTTTCCATGCATAAGGACTTCTTGGAAAGAATATTATGGAGGAGAGTTTTCACATCACTTTCCACAGAACAGAATGTTCCACAGTGGAATGGTAATGAAAACTATCTCATATTTCCTCTGAGTAAGAAAAAGTACAACACTAAAATGAATAAAACGGGGAAAAAATTCAGAAAGAAAAATGTCATAATGTAGTAAGGACTTTAGTGTTAACTCTTGAGTGATAGGGAGACCAATGAAGCATTCTGAAGGGAGGAAAGATACGAATTCTTGTTATAATACAATCAATCAGACTGCAGTGTTGAAAATGTCACATGCGTAGAGATCGAGCAAACATCCAAGAGAAGGAGGATTGGCTTGGACCAGAGTGGTGGCAGAAGAAATGAGACATAATTGGAATCTGGATATATTTTGAAGGTAGAGCCAACATGATCTCTTGATGGATTCCATGTGGGTAGAAGAGAAACAGAGTAGCCAAGGATGAGTCCCAAATGTTTGGTCTAACAACTAGAAGGGGAAAATCCCCTAGAAATGGGGATGGGAGGCTGTGGGAGTAATGGGTCTGGAAGCAAATAATAGGACACCCTCTTTGGCACGTCAGGTCTAGATACACATTATTAAGAACCACTTTCCCCAAGAATACTGTAACGATGCAATATTTCTAAATGAAAAAAAAATCAGGTATAAAATCAAATGTGCAGTGTAACTCAAATGTTGAGATATCATGCATACCAAAAACATACTGTTCTTTAAGTGTAAACAGTTAACACTAGTTATTTCTAGACAGTAAAACAAAATATAGGTGCCTTTTATTTTCTTCTCTATACTTACACTGAACATAAATTACTTTTATAATATGAATAAATATAATAATACCTCAAATATAATATTTAATATTCTCAGATCACATTCTAATGTCACATCTAATGTCAGTATTCTCAAGATTATTTTAAGGCACATCTTTTGTGGGGATAGAAAAATGAGTCAGAGGTGGTCTGGTTTCTTAAGGAGCTCTTTAATTTTATTGAAGTATAGTTGATTTACAATTTTGTGTTAATTTCTGCTGTATAGCAAAGTGACTCAGTTATACATATATATCCTCTTTCATATTCTTTTCCAATATAGTTTATTACAGGATATTGAATATAGCTCCCTGTGCTCTACAGTAGGACCCTGCTGTTTATCCATCTTATATATAATAGTTTACATCTGTTAATCCCAAACCCCCAGCCCTTCCTTCCCCCATCACCACCTTCCCTGTTGGCAACCACAAGTCTGTTCTCTATCTCTGTGAGTGTTTTTGCTTCATAGATATGTTCATTTGTGTTGTATTTTAGATTCCACATATAACTGATATCATGTTGTTTGTCTTTCTGATTTACTTCACTTAGTATGATAATCTCTAGGTCCATCCATGTTACTGCAAATGGCATTATTTCATTCTTTTTTATGGCTGAGTAATATCCCATTGTATATATGTACCACATCTTCTTTATTCATTCATCTGTTGATGGATATTTAGGTTGCTTCCATGTCTTGGCTATTGTGAAAAGTGCTGCTATGAACATAAGGGTGCATGTATCTTTTCAAATTATAGCTTTGTCTGGGTATATGCCCAGGAGTGGGATTGCTGGGCCATATAGCAACTCTATTTTTAGTTTTTTTGAGGAACCTCCATACTGTTTTCCACAGTGGCTGCACCAATTTACATTTCCACCAACACTGTAAGAGGGTTCCCTTTACTCCACACCCTCTGCGGCATTTATTATTTATAGACTTTTTAATGGCCATTCTGACTGGTATGAGATGGTACCTCTCTGTAGTTTTGATTGGCATTTCTCAAATAATTAGCAATGATGAGCTTCTTTTCATGTGTCTGTTGGCCATCTGTATGTCTTTCTTTGAAGAAATGTCTATTTAGGTCTTCTGCCCATTTTCTGATTGGTTTTGTTGTTGAATTGTAGGTACTGTTTGTATATTTTGGAAATTAAGCACTTGTTGGTCACATCATCTGTAGGATGTCTTTTCATTTTGTTTATGGTTTCATTTGCTGTGCAAAAGCTTATAAGTTTGATTAGGTCCCATTTGTTTATTTTTGGTTTTATTTCTATTGCCTTAGAAGACTGACCTAAGAAAACATTGGTACGATTGTCAGAGAATGTTTTGCCTATTTCTCTTTCAGGAGTTTTATGGTGTCTTGTCTTATATTTAAGCCATTTTGAGTTTATTTTTGTGTATGGTGTAAGGGTATATTCTAGCTTCACTGATTTGCATGCAACTGTCCAACTTTCCCAGCACCACTTGCTGAAGAGACTGTCTTTTTCCCACTGTATATTCTTGCCTCCTTTGTTGAAGATAACTGTCCAAAGGTATGTGGGTTCATTTCTGAGCTCTCTATTCTGTTCCATTGATCCGTATGTCTGTTTTTGAAGGCACTCATTTTTTTTTAACAAACTTTTTAGTTTAGGAAAAGTTTAGATTTACAGAAAAGTTACAAAGATATTAAAGTTCTTATACACCCTTCACCAAGCTTCCCCTAATGTTAATATCTTGTGTAATGATGGTGCAGTTGTCAAAACCAAGAAACTAACATTAGTATAATGCCATTAACTAAGCGAACAATGCTGTTAACTAAAGACTTAATTCATATTTCACCAGTTTTTCCACTAATGTGCTTTATGCTGTTCCAAGTTTTAAGTCAGAATACCCCATCGCATTTAGTCACTGTGTCTTCTTAGCTTCATTTCAATCTGTAAGTTTCTTGTCTTCCCTTGTTTTTCATAAACTTGGCAGTTTCAAAGACTGCTGGTCAGGTATTTTGAAGTTCTTCAATTTGAATTTGCCTAATGTTTTCCCCATGATTAGACTGGAGTTACAGGTTTAGGGAAAGAATACCAGAGAGGTGAATTGTCTTTCCCATCACATCATATCAGGGGGCACGTGATCTTAACATACCGAGAACCTCTACATTTACAATAGAAATTTCTCTACTGTAAATGTACTATTTTCCTCTTTCCATACTTTTCTCTTTTAGAAATGAGTCACTGTGTCCAGCCTACACTCACAGGGAGGGAATTAAGCTTCACATTCCAGAATGGGGAGAACCTATATATCTCATATGACATTTTTCTGTAAGAAGAATTGTACCTTCTCCCCATTCATTTTTTTATTCAACCATTTATTAATATGAACTCATGGATATTTATTTTATTTGTTATCATATATAATTTTATTTTGATTCTTCCAATAATATAGTAGAAATAGGGAGGACACATATTTTTATCAATATTTTACAGATGAGTATATGGTTCAATATGTATAAATACAATTCACAACAGAGATTCAGGGTGAAGAAAAACCACAGTGTTTGCTGAAAGGGAGCAAAATATACGACCCCAAAATATGCCTCTTTAATTTTGGAGAGCTGGGTATTTTTAAGAAACAGCAGATACAGGAGAAGCTCTGAAAACTGTGTAGAAGTTAACCTTCTGTAAGAGACATTTGCAGTTATAAGGGGAATCTCTATTTGTAAGGGTGTCTCCTTCTCTCTACCTGGAAGAAAAGGATGACTAAATCTCTAGAAACTCTTATTAATGGAGAAGGCATTGACTTAAATCTGCATAACAACCATACCCTTGTTTACTGTGCTTTGCCTGAAAAACTCCCCTAACTGTTTCCCCCCACCCAACATCTTTCTTTTGTCTTTAGCTGGAGATGGTATTTAAGATAGTGGCTTGGACCATTTGGGAAGCTTTGCTGGCTATCTCCCATGAATACAGAACACATACTTGTTCTTAACCTTTTGTTTGTTTTTCTCCTGTTAGTCTGTCTTTTACTACAGGGGAGTGTCTTAGCCAAGAACCTAGAAGGGCAGAGGGAAAATTATTTTTCCTCCTCCAAACTCGTAATTATGCACCTCAGAGGGAACCCCATATGGGAACCTTTGGTAGCTTGGGCATAAAAATGAATTATAATAAAATAACACTTCAAGAGATATAGAATTTCCACAGAACTCTAGACAATAGTTGCAGGAGACAAATCAGTTGTCTTATAGGGACTACATTCTTTCCATTTAAGTCAAACCTAAAAGTTGGCTATGAGGTCATAACCACAAAATAAAGAATACACTCATTTATGCAATATGATGTCTATGCTTACGCATAAAGAGCCCCTTCCAAAATTGAAGAGTAACCACATTTACTTCGCCTTATGTACTAGAGAAAATACCTATGAAAAAGAATAAAAAAGAAGTTACTTTTGCCATGAGCGGAAAGCACACCCAAGAACATAAGTGCCAACCTCTCTTGGGATGGATAGAGAGGCAGATAGGTAGGCTGGAGATAAATTAATCTCATCTTCTATTTATTAAAAAAGTAACAACTATGAACAGGATGCTTTAAGAACTACGTACCAAAAGTAAGTACTTAGGCAGAAAACCTAAGCATGAATAAATTGGTCAGTTTGATTAACAAACATGGGAGGGTGAAAATTTAAATGCCTCTCTTTTTTTTTTTTTTTTTTTGCGGTACGCAGGCCTCTCACTGTTGTGACCTCTCCCGTTGCGGAGCAGAGGCTCTGGACGCTCAGGCTCAGCGGCAATGGCTCACGGGCCCAGCCGCTCCGCGGTATGTGGGATCTTCCCAGACCGGGGCACAAACCCGTGTCCCTTGCATCGGCAGGCGGACTCTCAACCACTGCGCCACCAGGGAAGCCCCAATGCCTCTCTATTTTTATTTTAGGATTCAACAATAATAGCAACTGATTGAATAAAACTGAATACAGGGAGAAATCAGTGCAATTAGTTAATGAATTTTAAATGGAATATGATTATTTCAGTTTTCCAGTTCAAATGAAGCTACATATAACATATATTGACATTTCATTTCTTCCTTATTCCTTCCAAACTATTATACAAACTATCTTGATATAAACAAACTATCAGTTGCCTAAGAATTTTACAACAGTCCACAAAATGTCTTAAGTAAAAGAAACAGGTTCAGGCCCAGTTTCCTATGAGTACCATGAACAAGAGGTTTCCTAACTTTACAGATGCCAACTAAAGAATGTCACTTGCCACCCTTTTCCTTAAGGACTGAGTCATTAGCCACTGTAGTCACTGACCTTCAACATACCCGGAAAAGAATTCAGGACAGAGATCAGGAATGAGGCTCTAGGAAAACTGGCAGAACAGGAGTTCAGATAGCTAAATATTCTCAGGACAAAATTTTATGAACTCAATTTCGTGCATCTTCCCATACTTGGAAAAGCACTAAAATCATTAACTAAGATATCTGTTCCTTATGACTAGCTAACCTTCAACCAAGATGTGTGCTTGACTGCACATACCCCTTCTCCAAAATCACATATGTGCTGACCTCCCCTCTTACCTCTTTGGAACAGTTCCTCAGAGCTATCTGATAGGCTGTCTCCCAGGCTACAGTCCTCAGTAAGTCCCCAAATATAACTGAAACTCACAGCTCCCACGTTGTGCATTTTTATTTCTGTCCAACACAGAAATAATGAATAATATCAGGTCATAGAGAACTTTAAGCAACACCAATATTCCATGTTCTTCAGAACAGTTCAGAGTACAAGGAATCAGATGCCAAAGGGAGTAAGTATTCTGATTATTGTGATTATATATCTACATAGTGTAGCATTCTCTCT
The DNA here is from genome assembly GCF_039906515.1 of Pseudorca crassidens. Classification (NCBI taxonomy): domain Eukaryota; kingdom Metazoa; phylum Chordata; class Mammalia; order Artiodactyla; family Delphinidae; genus Pseudorca; species Pseudorca crassidens. The sequence goes on from NC_090308.1 coordinate 37,497,458, forward strand.
CAAGAAAGACCTTTACATTCTAAAAGTAAAGAACAGTTTACAAGTGCTATAGTTCATTCTGAATCCCTAAACTCTGCTGAAAAGTTAAAATTTTTCTTTTTTAATGAAAAAGGCTACCCATGCTTTTTTGTACAATACTGATTCTTTCAGAGTCAAATCATGGAAGCACAGAGTCCATTCTGGAGACAGAGAAAGGTAAGTGGTCACCTTCCACGCGCATGCCTTATTTACTTTGTGTATCAAAGGAAAACTGAATGGACAATGCAGGAGTACATGGATGCCAAACACCTTATTGCTATAGAAAATTTGTACTTTATAAAGAAACCCAAATTGATTAAACAAACTGAAAAAAGGATTTTTTAATTTTATTATAGGGTCCAAGAGGCACCATAGAAATGTAGTCTAAAGGCCAAGGTACTAGAAATATGTGCTATAAAGACCTCACAGCCAAACATTTGATCAGAGGACTTAAGAAGCAAACTGAACACTTATTATTACCACAGTTAAAACTGTGTGGTATCTGGCCAAAAAAACTTTTTCAAAAAGAGAAGAAGGAAGGCACAGTCAAGATGGCATACTAGGAGGACATGGAATTCGTCCACAGACACCTAAGGGGATGGGAGGAACCCCTAGTGACCGGGTAGGACATGGGGTGCTGGGGGAGTGAAGGGGGAGGAGAAGTGGAGGCAGGACTGGACTGACGCCCCTGAGGGGTGGCTGGGGGAGGGGAAGGGGGTCCCGCGCTCGAAGGGGGAAATTGGGGAACCACTGGGAGGGCAGAGGATCAAAAGGGAGCATGGCCAGGTTTCCCCTGCCCACTTGGACCCACTTGAACCTGCTAAGATCCCAAGCCTGATCCTCTGACCACCTAGACTCCCTCCAGCCATGGGTCCTGAGGGAATGGGAGGGAGGGGGGGGGAGCAAACGTAAAGGCCGGTCCTGCGGGACCAGCACCCCTGAGGGGTGGCTGGGGGATGGGGGGAGTTCCTACACCCAGCGAGACCCACCCACGGTTAGGGGTCCAGTGGGGACAGGGAGGACACTGGGGGAGATGGTGGGGGAGGGGTACGAGGGAACAGAAGGGAAGAGGGCCATTGCTTTCCCTGTCCACTTAGGCACCGGGGAGGCTGTTGGGCTCCTGGGCCTAATCCTGTGCCCTCAGAGCCTCCCTCCTGCCCTGCAGACCCCAAGCCCCGCCCCTACACCCCCACCCAGGGCCCTACCTCTACACTCGGAGATGCCCTCCAACACACTGGGCCTAAACCTCACCTACACACCCTCACCCAGGGCCTTACCTCCAAACTCTGGAACTCCAAACTCCAGAGGCCCTCCCTTCCATGAGCTGCCTCTCCCCTTCTGCGCAGGCAACAGGCCTTCACCATGCCCCACCCCAGGCTCAAACCCCCCCCCCCGACCCACCTAGGTCCCACCCCACCCTAAATCCTGCCCCAACCTAAGTTCCACCCCCGGCCTAAACTCTGCCCCCATAGCCGAGGCATTTTTTCTTCTTTTTCTTTTTTCCTCTTTTAGATTGGCTTCTGTTTTACCTTGTTGATTCATTGTTGTTGATTCTTTTATATTTTTATTTTTCTTAATAAGTATTTTATTTTTCTAATTTTATTTTATTCTTTACAGTTTGCTATTGTTCTCTCCTTTTCACTTATTCCCCACCCCTCCTTTTCTTTTTCTTTCTTTTTTCTGTTGTGGTTTTCTTTTACCTTGTTGAAGATGTTTCAATTATAGTTTTATTTTTCCTAGTATAATTTTTATCGTTCTAATTTTATTTTGTTTTTTATTCTTTGATATTGTACTGCTCCTTATTTTTCTTTCTTTCCTCCTTTCTTCTTTTCTTTCTTTTTTTTTTTTTTTATCACACCACAAAGCTTGCCAGACCTTGGTTCCCAGACCACAGGTCTGGCCCGAGCTCCTCCGGTGGGAGCTCGAATCCAAACCGCTGGACTAAGAGAATCTCAGACCACAGGGAATATCAATCGGAGAGAGGCCTCCCAGAGGTCATCTCAGCACCAAGACCCAGCTCTATCCAACTACCTGCAAACTGCAGTTCTGGACGTCTCAGGCCAAACAACCAGTAAGACAGGAATACAGTACCACCATCAAAAAAAAAAAAAAAAAAAGAAACGACAAAAAAATATGTTACAGACGAAGGAGCAAGGTAAAAACCTACAAGACCAAATAACTGAAGACGAAATAAGCAACCTACCTGAAAAAGAATTCAGAGTAATGATGTTAAAGATGATCCAAAATCTCAGACACAGATGGAGAAAATACAAGAAACATTTAACAAGGATCCAGAAGAGCTAAAGAGAAAACAAACAAGGATGAAAAAAACAATTACTGAAATTAAAAATACTCTAGACGGAATCAATAACAGAATAACTGAGGCAGAAGAACGGATAAGTGAGCTGGAAGATAAAATGGTGGAAATAACTACTGCAGAGCAGAATAAAGAAACAAGAATGAAAAGAACTGAGAACAGTGTCAGAGACTTCTGGGACAACATTAAACGTACCAATATTTGAAGTATAGAGGTCCCAGAAGAAGAATAGAAAAAGAAATTTGAAGAGGTTATAGTTGAAAACTTCCCTAACATGGGAAAGGGAACAGTCAACCAAGTCCAGGAAGCACAAACAGTACCATACAGGATAAACCCAAAGAGAAACACACCGAGACAAATATTAATCAAACTACCCAAAATTAAAAACAAAGAAAAAATATTAAAAGCAGCAAGGGAAAAACAACAAATAACATACAAGGGAATCCCCATAAGGTTAACAGCTGTTCTTTCAGCCCAAACTCTGCAAGCCAGAAGGGAATGTCAGGACATATTTAAAGTGATGAAAGGGAAAAACCTACAACCGAGATTACTTTACCCAGCAAGGATCTCATTCAGATTTGATGGAGAAGTTAAAACATTTACAGATAAGCAAAAGTTAAGAGAATTCAGCAAGACAAAACTAGCTTTATGACAAATGCTAAAGGAACTTCTCTAGGCAGGAAACACAAGAGAAGGAAAAGACCTACAATAACAAACCCAAAACAATTAAGAAAATGTAATAGAACACACATATCGATAATTACCTTAAATGTAAATGGATTAAATGCTCCAACCAAAAGACATAGACTGGCTGAATGGATACAAAAACAAGACCTGTACATATGCTGTCTAAAAGAGACCCACTTCAGACCTAGGGACACATACAGACTGAAAGTGAGGGGATGGAAAAAGATACTACATGCAAACGGAAATCAAAAGAAAGCTGGAGTAGTAATCCTCATATAAGACAAAATAGACTTTAAAATAAAGACTATTACAAGAGACAAAGAAGGACACTACATAATGCTCAAGAGATCAATTCAAGAAGAAGATATAACAATTGTAAATATTTAAGCACCAAATATAGGAACACCTCAATACATAAGGCAAATGCTGACAGCCATAAAAGGGGAAATCAACAGTAACACAATACTAGTAGGTGACTTTAACACCCCACTTTCACCAACAGACAGATCATCCAAAATGAAAATAAATAAGGAAACACAAGCTTTAAATGACCATTAAACAAGATGGACGTAATTGATATTTATAGGACATTCCATCCAAAAACAACAGAATACACTTTCTTCTCAAGTGCTCAAGGAACATTCTCCAGGATAGACCGTATCTTAAGTCACAAGTCAAGCCTTGGTAAATTTAAGAAAATTGAAATTATATCAGGTATCTTTTCCGGCCACAATGCTATGAGACTAGATATCAATTACAGGAAAAAAACTGTAAAAAATACAAACACATGGAGGTTAAACAATATGCTACTAAATAAGTAACAGATCATTGAAGAAATTAAAGAGGAAATCAAAAAATACCTAGAAACAAATGACAATGAAAACATGATGACCCAAAACCTGTGGGATACAGCAAAAGCAGTTCTAAGAGGGAAGTTTATAGTAATACAATCCTACCTCAAGAAACATGAAATATCTCAAATAAACAACCTAACTTTATAACTAAAGCAATTAGAGAAAGAAGAACAAAAAAACCCCAAAGTTAGCAGAAGGAAAGAAATCATAAAAATCAGATCAGAAATAAATGAAAAAGAAATGAAGGAAACAATAGCAAAGATCAATAAAACTAAAAGCTGTTTCTTTCAGAAAATAAACAAAACTGATAAACCACTAGCCAGACTCATCAAGAAAAAACGGGAGAAGACTCAAATCAACAGAATTAGAAATGAAAAAGGAGAAGTAACAACTGACACTGCAGAAATACGGTGTCAGGATCATGAGATCCTGATCCAAAAAGGATCATGAGAGATTACTACAAGCAATTATATGCCAATAAAATGGACAACCCGCAAGAAATGAACAAATTCTTAGAAAAGCACAACCTTCCGAGACTGAACCAGGAAGAAGGAGAAAATATAAACAGACCAATCACAAGCACTGAACTTGAGACTGTGATTAAAAATCTTCCAACAAACAAAAGCCCAGGACCAGACGGCTTCACAGGTGAATTCTATCAAACATTTAGAGAAGAGCTAACACCTATCCTGCTCAAACTCTTCCAAAATATATCAGAGGGATAAACACTCCCAAACTCATTCTGCAAGGCTACCATCACCTTGATACCAAAACCAGACAAAGATGTCACAAATAAGGAAAACTACAGGCCAATATCACTGATGAACGTGGATGCAAAAATCCTCAACAAAATACTAGCAAACAGAATCCAACAGCCCATTAAAAGGATCATACACCATGATCAAGTGGGTTTTATCCCAAGAATGCAAGGATTCTTCAATATACACAAATCAATCAATGTGATACACCATAAACAAGATGAAAAGACAACCCTAAGAATGGGAGAAAATATTTACAAATGAAGCAACTGACAAAGGATTAATCTCTGAAATATACAAGCAGCTCATGCATCTCAGTATCAAAAAAATACAAACAACCCAATCCAAAAATGGGTGGAATACCTAAATAGACATTTCTCCAAAGAAGATATACAGATTGACAACAGACACATGAAAGGATGCTCAACATCACTAATCATTAGAGAAATGCAAATCACAACTTCAATGAGGTATCACCTTACACCAGTCAGAATGGTCATCATCAAAAAATCTACAAACAAGAAATGCTGGAGAGGGTGTGAGAAAAGGGAACCCTCTTGCACTGTTGGTGGGAATGTAAATTCATACAGCCACTATGAAGAACAATATGGAGGTTCCTTAAAAAAATAAATATAGAACTACCATATGACCCAGCAATCCCACTACTGGGCATATACCCTGAGAAAACCATAATTCAAAAAAAGCCATGTACCACAATGCTCATTGCAGCACTATTTACAATAGCCAGGACATGGAAGCAAACTAAGTGTCCATCGACAGATGAATGGATAAAAAAGATGTGGCACATATATACAATGGAATATTACTCAGCCATAAAAAGAAACGAAATTGAGTTATTTGTAGTGAGGTGGATGGACCTAGAGTCTGTCACAAAGTAAGTGAGAAAGAGAAAAACACATACCATATTCTAACACATATATGGAATCTAAAACAAACAAAAATGGTTTTGATGAACCTAAGGGCAGGACAGGAATAAAGACACAGATGTAGAGAAAGGACTTGAGGATACGGGGAGGGGGAAGGGTAAGCTGGGATGAAGTGAGAGAGTGGCATGGACATATATACACTACCAAATGTAAAATAGATAGCTAGTGGGAAGCTGCTGCATAGTACAGGGAGATCAGCTTGGTGCTTTGTGACCACCTAGAGGGGTGGGATAGGGAGGGTGGGAGGGAGACATAAGAGGGAGGAGATATGGGGATATATGTATGCATATAGCTGATTCACTTTGTTATACAGCAGAAACTAAGACAACACTGTAAAGCAATTATACTGCAATAAAGATGTTAAAAAAAAAAAAAAGACCAAAAATAAAGAAAGAAAGAAAGAAAAGAAAAAGAGAAGAAGAAGAGGAGGAGGTGCAGGAGGAGGAAGGGTGAGATAAAACTAAGTATTTAGACACTGGAATTATTTTTCCCAGAAATTAAAAATAAATATCTTTGCCAGGGTGACTTTTGAGAATCATAGATTCAAAAGATTTAAATATTATTTAATAAGCTTATATTATACTATTTTCAGCAAGTATAATAAATATGAACATATACATATAGATAGATATACATATTTAGGAAATGCAATTGCAAGTATATAATTTCAGGACAGATAAACGCAATACTTCAGAAAGACACTAAAGATGCCACTATCTGTAGAATGTCCCACCACAATGGCAACATAGGTTGCTAGGAAACCCAGTGAGATGAATAACAAAAGAAAGTTTCAACCATGTAAAGATCTGATGTAAATCGCTAAGCAAAACAAATTCATTTCTGGTCTTTATGCTCTAAACTTTGCGAGATTTGCATTGTTCCATAAAGAAATCTTAAATATGCAACGTAGAAAATCCTGTAGCTTTCAAAATATCAGGGATGCTCTAAATTCTTAAATCAATATCTCCATACACCTGCAAAGATAATGGCCATTCATCCCTCAGTTGATAACACCACCTGGTATACAAAATCACTCATTCATTCAAAAAAATTTATTAAACACTGATCACTTGTCAGGCAGTGATATAAATGCTGGAGAGAAAAAAACCGAGCAAAACACAATCCTTGCCCACTGAGAAAATAAAATCTAGTGTCAGACACAAATATTAATCCAATAATCACATAAGGAAATGTGAAAACTTATTGTCACAAGTGCTACAAAACAGAAATACAAGTTGCTTTAAAATTGTTCAGTGGATGAAGTTGACCTGATTAGAGAGATAAGGAAAAGCTTTCCTGAGAATGTGATACTTTACAATGTTATCAAGGATATGTAAGTGTTAACTAGGTTAGAAAAAGAGGAAACAATTTTGAAAATAAGGCCTTAGAGCATGGATAACACCAGAAGACAGTGTGGCTAGAAAAGATAAAAAATCCTAACAAAGGTAAGCCGAGGTAGAAACCAGGATAATGGTGTCCTTGTAAATTATGTTAAGAGTTTTTGTCTTTCTGCTAAGAGCAGTAGGCCAGCTTTGAAGTGCTAACAGCAAGGGAGATAATGCAATTAGATATGCATTTTAAATGTTCACTTTGGCCACTGTGTAAAGAAGACAAAGCGGAGCCAGAGGACAAGTGGGGAAGATCAGTTCAGGGGAGGAGGCTGGCTACAAGAGAGACATGAACCCAGTCAATATATATTTAGGAGACAAAATCAACAGGACCAGGTAATGACTGCACATGGGATGAGGGAAGAGTCAGAGATGATTCTGGGGCTTCTGACTCCTACTTACCTAACCTTTAAAGTTCTTTTAATCCCAGATTTGGGGTGATTAATTAAAGCAGCAAATTATAGTCCCCTTTGATGAAAAATCTAAAAAAAGAGGATGTTGAGAACAACACCTGTATCTCCCGCTTATGCAGGTGGCATTATTGGAAATAAGGAACACTGGAGGAGAGCCAGGGTTTATCTGTCTGTTGGCTTGATTGTTCAGTTACTTTGGGAAATTAGCTGAATTTTGGTCATGTTGAATGTGTCAGAGGTGACTAGCTGTCAGCCAAAAATTGATGCTTATTTCATAGTGGAGAATTATTGTGGGAATTAGGTGCTCAAAGACTATATTTCCCAGCCCTCCCTGATCCTTTACATCTGGCTAGGGCCACGTGCTTAGTTCTCACTAGGGGAGTACGGACAATAGTACTGGGCCACAAAGCTTAAGAAGCAGGTGTGATTTTTACCGCCTCTTGGTTCCCCAACCACTGACCTCATGCAAAAGTCTACAAGCCCTAAAAGAGAGTAAAACTCCAAGTAAAAGGGAGTAGGTTTCCCTAAAAGTTACCATGTAGAAGGCTGCATGCCCACCAGAAACGCTGAATTGGGCTAAGAAATCAAGTTTTATTGTGCTACACCATTGGAATTTCGGACTACATTTGCTACAACAGCTAGCAATATCTTAACTAAAACATGGAACTTGATATATGTTTGATACTTTCATGGGAAGCTGTCAGATAGACAATTAGATACACAGATCTAGAGCTCAAGGGAGAATTCTGAACTGAAGATTTTACTTTGAGAGTCATCTGGGTAATGGTGATAATTAAAGCTGTAGGCCCAGATGAGATTGCTTAAGGAGAAAATACAGTTTAGAAGGGGAGAGACCCTTAGATAGTTCAACAGTAGAGAAGACTTCGGGACAGAAGTATAAAGTCATTTTCTTCTTATACATGTATTGGTATAGTTAAATGGTTACTGGTATCCAGAAGTATCTATTCAGTGACAGTTAAGTCGCCTGTATTTACTCTACGAATATTTATTGATCATCTATTATATCCCAGACACAGTGTGGGGCATACAGATGCAATGTTTATCAAGTCCTCAGAAAGATCACTATGGTAGCATATAACAGGGGACTCGACCTGGCCAGAAAGTCAGCGGGAGTTTCACAGAGGATCTTTTAAGCAGAGATTCAAAGGCTTAGTAGGAGTTAGGCTGGCTACGGTGAGGGTGGGAGGGCAGGCTATTCCTGGCCTGGTACAGCATGAAGCTCCTGATAGCAAGATGCTGAGACATTTGAGGAAGTGAAACAGTGACAATATGGTAAGGGGAGGGAGGGTGGGTGAAGAAGACCAAAAGCTAAGTAGGGATGAGGTCATTCAGGAACCCCTTAGGCTCTACACTAAGGATTTTGGACTTTATCAGAAGTGATGAGACACAATTTAATGGTTTTAAGCAGGAAGGGCATAGAATAATGACGTCAGAACTTTGTTTCACATTTGTGATTTGAAGTAGGCTTTTATGAGCTGTTTAACACTATAACCACCTATTGGAGGTTATCGAGGGGACATGACTGCTGGTTAACCTACAAGCTGGACCTGGGCAATCAGAGGCTCTTTGCCTCCTCCCCTATGCTTGGAATGTATGCTCTGCCCACCATGCCTGCACTAGGAGCTACTTCAAGGGTACAGCCTTGAGAAAGTAATGTGCTATTGAGATCGTCTAAATGGTACATGTGACTGAACTCCATATGGCCCCTACATAAACTCTTACGATTCTGGTGAGCGGGTACAGAGATCTATTCATCTTGTGGTTGCCCAAGACAAGCCTACTGTGTAAGTCCCCTTGCTCATTAAACCTGCCACCTACCAATCTAGAATGGTCTGTCTCTTTCTCTGGTTTCTCCTTGCCCTCCATGTACAGGGGCAGATTCAAACTTCACCCGGGAAACTCCCAAGGTTGCAAACCAACACCATCATATTTTATTCCACTGGAAAACTTCCGGAATCCTAAACTCTTTCCTACAAGCTATTGTTAACTTGAATCCTTTGTTATTTGAGTAATACTCAAATTTATACTCTCCTGTATAAATTATCCATACAAATGCTCTTTAGTCAGCAACACAGTGTCACTGTAGCTTCTTCAGAACTTCACCAACACAATTTAGGACCCTTCTTTATGCATCTCGATTAAGTTTAACCAATGATTTAAAATGTGTGCATTTATTCAACAAACACTGACTGGACCAAGTAAACAGAACCAAATAAGACCTGGTGTTGCCCTCAAGAAGCTTACTGTTTTGAGGTAGAGGGAGAAAAATAATGATAGGCCAGTATCATTTTTAAGTACTCATTAAGTACAAGTTTTAAGAACTCCATAAGTGCAGAGGAAGTGTGGAAGCATTGGGGAAGGCTTCAGAGAGGAGATGATATTTAAGCAGGACCACAGAAGGTTAAACAAAAGTTAAGTAGATCATGCATGAGAGAGTGGCATTCCAAAGAAAGAACAAAGCAAAATCAAACGAAAAATGAAATTTCATGGCAAACATAAAGAATTAAACATTGAATTGGTAAGAATGGTCTTTTAGGCCAGGTAAAGAATTTTGCATACTGATAACCCTTCATAATATGGCTCACATAGCAAATTTTAGCTCCCTTACCTTGCTTTCCTTTTTCTTTCTAACATATCACTTAGCTTCTAAAATAATACATACTTAATGTATTTATCATGTTTATTTCCTATCTTCCTTACATTGCTTATTCCCTAACTTCCATTAGAATGTAAGGTCCAACACCAGGAGAGTCAGTAAGCTTTGTTCTGTTCATTGAAGTAACTATAACACCTAGGTCAGTACCAAGCACATAGTAGACACTCAATAAATATGTTTAATTAAAAAAAAAATCATCTTTTGAGTCAGCTATCTTCAAAATGTTTTTTATCACACATACCTATCAGCTAAAACTACTTGAGTTCATATCTCACATATATGTATATATATAAATGGATTTATTTATATCTATATTCACCACACTAATAACAATGTATACATAATAAAAGTCATACAAAACATTTCCTTTAAAAAGAAATTAAAATAATTAGAAATTAAAGTTCTAACAATTTCTTCCCCTGGCCTCTCTCCATTGTGTCATCTGTGTCGCAAAACATGCTGTTTCTTTAATTGCATCCCCTGCCTTGGTAAGAAATCACATTACTTCTCCATATAGCCCAATGGTCAGACCCAGTCACATGGCCTCCCCTATCTGAAAGGGGCCCTGGTAAAGGGAGTTCAGTGCTACTCAGTTGTGATGCAAACCTACTGCGCGTGTAGCATCCAGTTAGGCCCATGGAGTCCTCTCTCCTTCTGTCCCCTCTTTGGGACTTGGACACAAGGGGCTCTAATTCACATAATGAAGCTCATGCTGCTTGTGGTGCTATGCATAATGAATTTCTGTCTCTGACTCAGAAGTCTCATGTCTTCCAATAACATCCATAAAACAATAAGAGAGTAAGTCATTAGCCTGTCAAGAGGGTAAGATCAAATCCCAGACCTTACAGGATATTGACATCATCCTGCTTCTTTTGAAAGTGATAGGGAAATAGCTCCATAATGTCCGCTCTTTCCTCTTGATTTCCTAATTCTACAAGGGTCTGAGTATGAACACATTTTTGAAGTTCTTCTGTAACTGAATTAAAATAACAGTAAGCAACTCTATTACATAAGGGTTTACATTTAAATTGTTCATTGTATTACTCAGGAGAATAGCGGTGTTTCCCAGTGAAAGGAGAAATGCTCAGGAACAATGAAGAGAGAGAAATAATGATCCACTACTTCTCCTGGAAGTTTAATGGGAGAGTAAGAGTGAGAGATGAGGAATGTAGAAGAAATAGGATATAAAAACCACAAGTTACTTCAAAGAATGGAAAATCGTTTGAAGGACTTACTGAAGTAATTCAAGTATATTTATGCAAGTGATAACATAAACAATTAAAGTGGACTGAGGGATGGCCGGCAAAGCAAGCTGCATTTTATTTTAATAGTAAAGACTACTGCAGGGGTCAAAAAATTTCTACAAATCCCTGGCTTAGAGTTCCATGGCAAAGTTTAGAAGGTAGGAGATTTAAACAAAGAACACTTTGTTCCCCTATTCAAATCTCTTGATTTGATTTTAAATTATCTTTAAAGCTTAAAGATTTTACCATATTTCTTTAAAATTCATATTTATGGACCATGAGTTACATTTGCTTTTCAGATTCCCTTCCGGTTTACAGGTACAAGAGAAAGCTTCCAATAGTTACTTAGGATAGGAGGTTAGCTGATTGGTCCTGAGCAGAATTTCTTACAAAAGGAAGTAGGCTGTCCTAAATAATCTAAAATAAAGAAAAGAGGGATTGAAAAATTTTTTTCAGTTTATGCCATTATAAATCATAACAGCCTATCACAATTATCTTCTCATCCTTACCCTAGTGTCGCATCTGGCCTATCACATTTTTAGTTCAGTGTTAAACTTTGCAGAAAATTAAATACAGTCTTTCCTTTCAGGCAACAAAAGAAGAGGTATAGCAGATTTCATTTCACAAAATGCACTTCTTCTACTGGTAATTTAAAAATTAGCTGAAGTAAAAGTGAGAACCTTGGTGCAATCATTTAGCCTTTTTTCCATTAAAATAGCATTTTAATTTAATAGTTTGAACAGTCATGCTCACACACGTTTTTTTTGGACATTTCTCAGAAATACCCCTAATGATATTGCCATCACAAAACAGAACACACATACACTACATGTTGGCAAGATTATTTTCAACTGTGACAGTTACTTAATAGATTTGAATGCACTTAATTTTAAAATAGAGGGGAAATAAATTCTAATGAAGTACTTAGAACTTTACTTTTTCTTATAATTGTAGCTTCTTGATGCAAAGAGCCATTAGTAAAATTATACTTTGAAGAGGTTCCACAAAATGTTCAGAAGAAAAGAAAAAGACCCACAAGTTATAATTCGATAGTATTTGCATCTTGAAAATGGAGATTACTTTTTTTTTTGGCTGCATTGAGTCTTTGTTGCTGCACGCAGGCTTTCTCTAGTTGCGGCGAGCGGGGGGCTACTCTTCGTTGCAGTGCACGGGCTTCTATTGTGGTGGCTTCTCTTGTTGCAGAGCACAGACTCTAGGCACGTGGGCTTCAGTAGTTGCAGCACGCGGGCTCAGTAGTTGTGGCTCATGGGCTCTAGAGCGCAGGCTCAGTAGTTGTGGTGCATGGGCTTAGTTGCTCCATGGCCGTGGGATCTTCCCAGACCGGGCCTCAAACCCATGTCCCCTGCATTGGCAGGCGGATTCTTAACTGCTGTGCCACCAGGGAAGCCCGAGATTACTTTTTAATTGCTTCCAAATTCAAACCTCTAACCTAGGGTGAGAGCTGGCCACCAAGCATCAAGTTAAAGAGGAAACATCCCTCTTCCAGTCTACTTTTCCCTCAGGGAGCAGACTTCCCCTGTCCTGCAAAAAATACCACTGGACTTACAACAGCAGAACAAACACATGTTGCTTCTTCAGCAATAACAAGGAATAGGAGCCTTCAGGTATACACCAGCAGCCTGGGAGGGTGAGCCCCAGTGCTCCAGCCTTCTGCTTCAGTGGTTTATTATAGAAATTTCCACCAAAGTTTAAAAATAATACATATAGAATTAATTAGGTACCTGTGTGTTACCCATCAATGTTTTAAAATATGAGAAAATCTTTTAAATGGTTAGCAATTCATCTTTTTTTTTTTTTACTTAAACTTCATTTCTAGTAACAACTGTAATATGTCTTTGCAATTTATAATGTATGAGGCTGCCATCCTGTGATGTTTTGAAGGCCTAATTCTACAGACCAAAAATGTTTAATAGACAGCAATGCTGCATTTGTTTTTAAATTTCTCTTTTCTTCCTTTATCCTCATCTCCTCTCTTTAGATTTAACCTTCACTCTTTCAAAATATGAAAGATCTTGGAAAAGCATTTTAAAAATATTTCTGGTTTTTACTATGCTAATCATAACACCACCTCATAAAAAAAATGCTCAAATGCAAGTGATACCTTTGTTAAATGGTTGACATTAACTTCACTAAAAACAAAATCTATCAAGTAGTTGAATTGTATTGGGTTTTTACATACATAGGCAAGAAATGTCCCAGAAGAAGCCTAAATTAAGCAAATGAATAAAAGCTGCAAAGCTATTCCAAAGTTGTTCTGGGGCACAGTAGACATCTGGGACAGGAAATCCACTTGTTCAATTTGCCTGATCTCTTGCCAAGATTTTTAACACTTTCCACACCAAACATTCAACCAGCTCTGTTCAAAACAACATTGTGAGGATTTTCAACTAGTTACATTTTTATTCTTCAAATTTCTCTTGGCCATTTTGGAGGCAAAAGCTGATAAATCTTTCTTTTTCCTGCAGTCTTTGTCATGGGTCTGTTGATGCTGAGAGAGTAGCCTTGCTGAGATGTCTTCGATCAGCAGTGTTCTTCTTTTCAGGCCAGTGACACCATATAATGGGATCACCCCACTAAATCCATGCATTTCAGGGGATACTGAATGTTCTCCTAAGGCACTAAAAGCAGTCATCTATTTTTAAATGGGGAAATTAATATAATACAAAATAGCATCTATCAGCGAACCACAGCGGTTCTTAATCACTTTTAATCTAAATCTTCCATAAAAGTGCTTTAACTGATTTGAGTTACCATTTTAATGATACTTATTCCATCTCTTGAAATAAGATGGGCTGCTGTTTGAAAACACATATCACTCTGAATGCTGCATAAGGGTTTTTATCATTGTTTTTAAAGCAAAGGAAATCTTTAAACACACACAGTGGGAGATTTTAATAGATCGCAAAATAAGGTGCTTTGGTACAACCAAAGTTACTGAAATATACAACAGAGTCAGTTTAAGTGCTTTTCAAAGCAAATTTCAACTTGAATTTTGCTTTAGCGCAGTTGAATATGCCCATTTTAACCCATCCTGAATATTGTTAATGATCACTTTAATAGTATCTGAGAAAAAAATGATCCGTTGTCAACAATAAGAGACTGATATGCAATACATGGCAAGTTTGGGGCTAGGTGCCGCAGCATTCTCTCAGGATTAGGATATGACACTGGTACCTAATTCTGTGTTCAAAATCAGTGCCAATATATTAGCATACTTTGAAAACAGAAGTTTAGATAAACCTCGTCAATTAATTAGTGTCAATAATCTATTCTAAACTAGAATATCTTTTGAATTCAATTGCTATTTCCCAAATGATAATCTCTTTAAAAATCCTTTCTGTTTAGTCTTAATGACTGGATATCTTTCAAAAAGTATATCATGTACTTCCTTGATTTCTGAAACATAGCACATTGAACTCAACTTTTCATTCAGGCAGAGAAGCAGAAAGGCAGCCAGCCTGCTATCCTGTCTCTAAAGCAGGAGATCTAGCCCTGAAACTCAAACCCTTCACTTGCTAACTGGGTTCTGGGACAGTGAATTTTAAACTATAAACTACTTTAAGCTCCTAATAATAAGGTCCTCAAAGATAAAGCAAGGTGAATCAGGGTTGATGGTACCCTCCCCTCAAAATGTCCCCAAACGGCTACATTTTAATTCTTATATTTGCTAGACTTATATTTTGCCCCTTTAGGTTTTTACTAGGTAATATAGTTTTCATTGCCATCAGTGCATCTACCATAAAGCTCTTTCTTTTCTTCACCTTGCCCCTCCAAACGGTCTGCTATGGCTTATAATACCAGATTATAATCATGTCATGTATAACGGTTTCCATCACTTATTTGTACAGTGCATGGGCTTTCATGCATGGATTCTGTGAGATGGGTCTGCCTGGATACTCAGGGGTCTCTTTCACTTTTTTTTAGGATCCTGATTATGTGTTGTATTACTATACACATTATGATTATTCAAAAAGTCAAAAGTGCTTCCTAAATGTAAAAATAAGTACTTTCAGTTATGTGCAGATAAATTCTATCAGTAACAGATAAACTGTCAAAAGTCACGCAGTTAACAGCAAATCCAGAACTAAACCCCAAGGATTCTACCTCCCAGTTCAGTATTTAACTTCTAAAAGAAATGGTCTATATATGTTGCCTTCTTTTCCTAACTATTTATTTCCTCCTGAGTCCCTCACTCTGATCTTCCCCATTCTAATAAAACGGCTTTATCAAAAATTCCCCGAGTTTCAAATCCGAATGCTGACCCAGCCCTGTTTCTCCTCAACTTTCTCTTCAGGGTGTTACCCTTCTGGGTGCTCCTTCACCCCACTCTTATGTCATTCCTTGAGGATACACTAACTGGTCCTTCTCCAACTACTCCAAGTACTTCTTTTCTTTTTTCTCCAATAATTCCTTTTCCTCTCCAAACCCCATGTGTGGCATTTCTGAAAGCACAGTGGCCAGCCCACTTCTTGCTTCCCACTAGCCAGAAAACACCCAATCTGAATGACTATGCTTGACCTCTAAATAAATTCTGCAATTGCGTGGGGGACATTTCTATCGCTTTACTACTGTCACTTCAAGCGCCAAAGAATTTGAAACAAGTTCTTACTTATTCATTCTCACTGAACTGGTTTCCACTCCCAAACTGAAGGCCTCCCAACAGAGTCACTCCTTCCCCTTCCTCCCTGAGAACCCTCTCCACTACTCTACCCAACTACTCTGTCATTCCATCTCAACAATTACTTCTCCTAAGTTCCTCCATTATCAGCTGTGCACCCTCTCTTGTCACTCTTTACCACATGATGGGAGCCAGCACCAAGTTTCTATTTCTTCATAATGACCTGGAGATACTGTTTTAATTACAGAGGTACTGACAGTTATGCCAAACACGTTTTGCAAAGAAAATACAGGTCTTGGTTTTTGCTACCATCATTTCTATCGTAGCTATTATCCTAGGCTCTCATTATCTTAAAACCTGAATGTCCTTCTACAGCTTAATAGTGGTCTCCCTGACTAGAGCTTTCCTCCATGTGAATTGGTCCTACACTTTCTACCTGTTTTTCCTTAAATGTTGCTTTGAACATGTCACATAAAGAA
Source organism: Pseudorca crassidens (assembly GCF_039906515.1). Classification (NCBI taxonomy): domain Eukaryota; kingdom Metazoa; phylum Chordata; class Mammalia; order Artiodactyla; family Delphinidae; genus Pseudorca; species Pseudorca crassidens. Next base: position 37,513,879 of record NC_090308.1, read on the forward strand.
ACTATGTTGGCTGTCACTTATCTCATAAAATGTAAACTCCTGTCAGGTTTCAAAGCTCTTCATAATGACAAAAGCAACATTTATTGAGTGTTTAACAGGTGCCAGTTACCATTACAACCATTTTACATGTATTAATTATTTTAATTCTTCCAACAGCTCAGTGAGGTAAATACTATTATCAACCTCCTTGTACAGATTAAGAAAGTGAGGTACAGAGCGAGGTGAAGCAATTTGTGCAAGGTGACACAAAGTGTAGAGGCAGCATTTGAGAATCTGATTCCAGCAGCTAAACTCTTAAAAACTACATTAAACTTCAAAATCCATCATCTTAACTACCTCTGATGTTAAATCATCTAAGTTTTCTCCATGTTTCAACACTCGACTAGACTTACCACATCAGTGAACCCTCCCTGAGATAGTCTAATCATTTTAGTAGTGCTGACCAGATGAAAGGAAAGCTCCATGTCGTTATATTCCTTTTTGAATTTGATGGGGTTCAGGGCATGCCACCCCCAAATAGGGCACCTTGGCATTACTGAATATTTTAAGCTGAAGGAGTGTGAGAAAACAGCAGAAGCAAAGTCATTCTGACTTTCGCCTCAGGCTTCTCCCTTGAAACCGGTCATAAAACCCTCATGTAGAAGGTGCCCTCCCTATACCCAGAGGAAAAGAGCATCCTTATCTATGAAGACAAAGAGACGCCAAGAAGAATTCCAACAAACTGGACTTACCACGCTTCCCCCATTTTACTACACTTATCTCACACTCCTTAACCTGTCGTATTTCTACACAACTGCCCATTTTTCAAACCTAGCATACATACACTCAGGCTGAACTGTTTCTTCTGGGTTTCTTTTCCTTATGAAGGCTCTTGTGTCACATACAATTACATGAAATAAATCTGGATGTTTTTTCTCCTGTTCATCTGTCTTTGTTAGTTTAATTTCCGGACCCAGCCATGGACCTTTGAGGGTGGAGGAAAGTTTTTTCTCCCTACATAGTCCATAACACCAAACTCTGTACAAATCCCATTGCACGTATTCAATCAATATTTATTGACCAACTGATTTATCCACTACAAAATATTTATTGACCAACTGATTTATCCACTACAAAATTTATCATTCTAAAGGCAAAACTAGAGCTAGGCCTTCAGAAATGCCCAAATTTAGGAAGAAAGAAGAGATCAAGAGACAACCGAGGCAGAAAAATGAGTGGTCAGAAGCCTGGGAGTAATTTTTATCACAGCTATCCCACTGCAAAGAACTATGACGTTGTGTAAATCACTTACTTGGAAGCGGTAAATTATCTCATTAAATGTAGTAACAGGGCAAATTAATACTTTCCAAGGAGTACTTTTTAATTCCATATAAGGCTTTAAAAGAGTTAATTTATAAAATAAATAAAATAAAATTCAAAAACAAAGCTATTTATTTTAAGGGATTATTTTATTTCAATTATGTATATTCTCACTATAAAAAAATCATCAATAAAAAAGGATGGCAGAAAAAATATTCAAATTTAATTAATTCTATGCCTAACTTTTCCCTGGTTTTCAGATAGCTTTACTCCTACCAGCTTTAAGAACAGTATTAAAAATCATAATCAGATTCTAAAGTCGCCTTATCCATACACCGAAGGGTCGAGGAGACTTTATAAGAAAACAGTATTTTTTAACTTAATGGCTCCCTAATCCTCCCATAGCCCTGCCCCTTGGCCTAGCCCTCTACCCCATCCCCTTTCACACACCCACAGTGGGTTCAAACTCTAGGCCTCTCTTACCATACGTTGAAAAATAACCAGCTTTTGTTACACAACAGAATCTTCCATTTACAGAGACAGCTAATAGTGAGTGCTGGGTGCGTGAGGTAACATTACAGGGTCTGTATCTATATATACTCTGCAGCTGCAGGACTTAGTGATTTCCAACTCTCTGGGTATAATGCAAAGTCAAATGCCAGATCAAAAAATAAATTTGAGAGACAGCATGATGAAATCAAGGGACAATGATTCCCTTTGCACTACCCATCTGAGCAAGATCTTACATCAATATTAGTACCATAGCACCTGGCCTGAACCAGCTGCTTCATCTTCCAAACTAAAAATAAGATGCCTGATCTAAAACAGTGAGGGACAATATGAAGAAGCCAGGTTTCATTAAAGGGTTTTTTCAATTTCTCAATGAAAAAAAAACTGATGAGATATATATGTATATAATTATATATATGTGTATATATATATATATATATATATATCCATTGGATACATTAATGTCTCACTTCTACCCTTTCAGGTCAGTGTTCTTTATTTTCTTGTAAAGTGCCAACTTATATAATGATCTAGTGAAATGTGATTGGCTGGCATGAAATATTACTCATGAAAAACACAGTAGCAATGGCCAAAATGAATCCTGAGCAACGTTGTTGATATAAACCATCAGCTGCGTTGTTTTTGAGGCCAAATCGTTCTGAAATGGCTAGAATTCTTTTCCTCTATGTTTACAATATATTCATTCTAATTGCTTCTTGGGTGAGATCTAAAGCTGCAATTTTAATTTGACACATTATTTAAAAGTCTCTTATAGAAGAATAGATATAATATTTAACTTTTAAATATTAAGGTAGATCGCATCTTCTTATAGGATTTAAACAAAATAAAAATTGCTGAGGGGGTATTGCTAAATAGAAAATGATTGGCGACAATATCCCAATTAATGTCAAAGCAAGTATCAAATTTTTTAAAGTTCATTTGGCTACAAGAGGCATAAATAAATACACTTCCGTTTCCCTGTGACCCACACTCATGATGTACGAGATGGCTGTCACGGAGGGGTGCTGGCTGGGCAGAGCCCCCTGGATGCTGGCATGACTTATTCAGCTGTGAAGCATCTGGACGGTCAGCATGGCAAGGCTGAGGGAGCATTTGTGCCCCATAATGCTGTGCACTGCCACTGCCATCTAAATGGGAAATGCACCTACAGACATGCGTCTAGAGAATTGATCAAGACAACTAGAATACAGGCAGCTTCCTTTTAAACTAGGCAACAAACGTATGGATACCAAGGGGGAAAGGGGGAGCGGGATGAATTGGGAGATTGGGATTGACATATATAAACTATTGATACTATGTATAAAATAGATAACTAATGAGAACCTACTGTATAGCACAGGGAACTCTACTCAATGCTCTGTGGTGACCTAAATGGGAAGCAAATCCAAAAAAGAGGGGATATATGTATAGCTGATTCACTTTGCTGTACGGTAGAAACTAACATAACATTGTAAAGCAACTATACTCCAATAAAAATTTAAAAAAATAAATTCCCAACAAAACTTGAAAGTTCCCTTCTATCCTTTTTGTTCTATTGTGAAGAGATAACTACCAGTACTTATTGTAATACTGAAGTACTGTACCAGGACTTCATTTTCTAGAGCCTGCAGACAAATGCTGAGTCGATTTTGGCTGCTTAAGCAGGAGAATGAGAAACTATGATTAATTACTCAATTGCCAGACAGCCACTGACCCATGTGTCTTTGCATTGGCCACATCCTTTTTGTCCTTCTTTTAATGCCTTCTGCTTAGTCCAGTACGTGGCACATAACAGATGTTTAATAAATGTTTTGAAAGTGTTTTATTGTTTTAGGTACACCACTGTTCTCAGCATGGTATGAATATAAAGACACTGATGACAACTAAACTCTAGGCTTTTAAGGACTTACATGTGACATCTCAGTTATAGGACCTTACCTTTAGAAAACACACAATCTACTTTTTCTTTTTTTTTTTTTTCTGAGAGAAGATGTTTTTAAGTGTCAGGTAATCATCTAGAGTCTTAAGACTGTTACTTCTGTTTCTGCTATTTTGACAAAGTATTATTCAAGCTGAAAAGAATAAAGTATAACATCAAAGAGCAAATTGCTTAGTTTCAATCAGTCGTGCTGGTCATGCCTTCCAGCTTTCTATGGTGCACTCATATTCTAGTCCAAGAGTTAATTTGGGGGCTGGCACAGATTTCTACATTTAAAAGCTAGCTCACTGGTGTCCCTTTAATGTCTCTACTGGAAATGCATCCTAAATAATTACCCTGCTGGTCTTGGGCATCTCTCAAGGCATGTCTAGAGTCTCGCTTTCCACTGCATTGCTTTGAGAGCTGTTCTTTGTTTCCACTTTCCTTTAAATTAGGAAGTAAGACTGGGAATCCTCCAGACTCGGTTCAGACTGTATTTTCTAATTAGATGATTGGAAAACTTTAATTAATATGATGACCCCAACATAAAAATCAGGTCATACTGTTAAGTACTTATAACTTACAAATTTTAGCAGGCACCGACTATTGCAAGTCAGCCAACTTTGGTAGTTCTCAACAATCCTTTAATTAGCCTAGAGGGAAAGTAACATGCACTAATGTTTGTCCTGGCTAAATTCCAGTGGGAGATAATTGCAATCTGGCCTACCTAAACTTCCACGGGTTTCATCTGAACACAGTACGCTTCTCCTTTCTCTGCCTCTGTTTCATTCTGCACTGATGCCTTTATGTGGGATGCCTTTAAGTGGGCTCCACTTTTCACCCTGAACACTGTGGATATCCAGTTAACAAGACCTGCTGAAAACCCACCACATCCAGAAGAACAATGCACTAAGAAGTGCAGAGTGTATTCTAAGATAACCCACTTCCCTCTTCTCACATATAACAGAACACCCAAGTCAATTCCTATGAACAGCATCATTTTTATTTCCCCCCTTGCTCTCATCCTACACTACACCCACCGCCCCCTCACACACACCACTTTCACACACCTAAATTTTCAGAGGATCCAAGTATACTTTTAGGAGGATTGCACCATCACTGCAAATCAGAAAAACTTCATATACATGCACCTACTTCCAAGTTTATTAAAGTTTTTTTTTGCATCTATTACTGCTATTTTTCCCTGTACTGTATTAAAGAAAAATGCATGATGTGCTATATTAATTGCTCTCCATACAAATATGGAGCTGGAAAAGCACCTTCAGGCCTGGATCTCCCAGAAAAAGGCAATTTTTAACTGCAAAATTTAATCATAAAACCATCAAGTTAAAGGGACCTTCAAGAAATCTATCATTTATTCCCCTCTCTCTAGGCATGAAAATTAGAGTCCACCAAAAGACTGAGTTAAAAAGAAATCAAGTTGGAAAAAGAGACATTATACAATCTAAGACAGGATAATTTAAAAGACAAATCTCTGTTGTTTTACTATACTTCTTCAGCAAAAAATGGACCTTCTGGCAAATCAGGATATCAAATATTACAACGGTTGTTGAATATTCTTGGGTTTGGGGGCTCACCAAAGGAATATAAATAGTTTAAGAATTTTTAATTGCAAGTTCCTGAAGGGCAGTAGTTATCATTTGTGTGTGTCTGTGTGTGTGTGTGCATATTTCCATAAAAGCAAGGAAAAGTTACCCAACTCTTTAGTCTTAAAAAAGTTTACTTTTGAAGTTATAATCATATTATTAACTCTTATCCAAATCTTTTATTGAATTAGAAATTCATAATTTGACCCCAAATTTCTCACATCTGGCTCTCCATTTAAACAATTACATGTCTACCTTATAATCAATGTATACTTCTTACCTGAACTCTTTCTTAATTAAGTAATTTCACAAAGACATACATACTGCATTTAGCAGACTAGCAGATTCGGGAAAGGACAAATTAAAAGTGTCAAATATTCATCAACAGTCTTTACTGGCACCAAAGGAAAGATGACATTCACTGAGTCTTATATAACATCCACCTGGCTCAAACTAAACTGAGCAAAACAGCCAAGAAAGTAAAAGCTTGGTTGAACACATAATTGACCATAAAAGGGAGCTTTCAGATAAATCTAGATTCAGTGTTGCCTTTCCAGTCGATATGCCCACAAAGGCTTGCTCGGTACTCCCCTTCCCTAATGTATGGCTCAACCTACCTCCCAGTCTCCTTTGTCTTTCCTCCTGTTGCTCTCCATAACTTCATAGCTGTTAGTCCACTAGCCCGCTCTCCTTAATATATACCTGCTTGGAAACACAATATCTAGAGAGTTTTCAAAATGTCCGGATGGCTAGGTTGCTTCCCTGAAGATTCTATTTCCATAGATCAAGGGGATGGCTGTGACGCAGGCCACGGTGCTCCTCAAGGCATGACCCTCAGGTCCACAGCGACCAGGCCTCCAGGCTCGTCTTCCCTTCACAATCACCTCCACTGTCCTCTGGACAACTCAAAATCTATTATGAAGGAAACCTGCTGTTATTTCTAAGTGCTCTTTCTAGCACCTTGCTTTTCAGCTCAGTGGTTCTCAATGAGGGGGCTATTTTGCAATTTGGCGACGTCTACAGGCATTTTTGCTTGTCACAACTGGGAATATGCTACTGGCATCTAGTGTGTAGAGACCAGGGATGTTGCTAGACATCCTGCAATGCACAGAACAGCCTCCACTACAAAGAATCGTCCAAAATGGCAATATTGCTGAAGTTGAGAAAGTGCTTTGCCTGAAGCCTACCTTTGCTCTTCCTTAGTCACTGGGCTCACATACTCATTGAACAAACATTTCCGTCCCTCCCAATTCATCTTCCTCATCCTAGCTGCCTCCTGACCCTCCCTAACCATCCTGGTTAAACGAAACTCTCCCCAAATTATTACACACATCTACCATCCTCACAACACCCTTGTTCCCTCCTGGCTGTGTTCCTTTTCAGTCCCATATTTCTGATCATCTTTATTAAGGCCAAAATACAGAATGATGGTTCTTCTAACAGCTGGACCTCATGGCCTCTCATCCTTTGAGAAAACTAAACCTTCCATCTAATTTGGTGGCCAATCAGGGGCTTCTACATCACTCCTCTCCAAGATCTAAACTTCTATATCTGTCGTCTCTCCCACCAACCACCTTTCTCCCACCTTTTCTATTATCTCCCTTCTTTTGAACCCAACTCCTTATTCTCCAGTGTTTGCAATGAGATTCCAGTAATAGAACTAGCCCTTCCCATTTTGACATCAATCTTTCCCATCCAGTCCTACAGTTGGTCAGACATTCTATTCTCATAGCTTAGAGCTCTCACAGACCCTCAGTTTGTTCAATCTAAGGATGAGGAAACTTCCATTTTCTGCTTTTCCATCCCAACTCTTAGAAAGTTGGGTAATGATGGAGACGTATCTGGTTCCCCTACAAATGCACGCCACCCAGTTTTGCTAAGGTCTTCGATGAACTTAGCAATCAATTTAATTTGTTGCTGCTTTGCCTTCACATTCCCCACAGGGCTTGCCCCAAACCTCACCCTACTCTCACATCACGTTGTTTCTCATTCTACTGCGGGGAATCAGGCCATTCACTTTGACAATTAACTTCAAGAGAGACACAAATGCTATCCTATAAGATTAAACTCCCTCCAAAAGTGCTCAAGTCCACCCACAAACTGCACCACCCCTACCCCTTCCATTCTCTGCTTCGCCTCCCGTTTCTCCCCTACTTGCCAGTGTGTCAGATTCTACATTGTACCACACATATGCCCTTTCATTCTTACCTTTTTGCTACTATCATTCTTCCTTCTGGGATTCTCTTTCTTCCAGTCTCTAGCTATAGATCTTACCTACCTTACACCAGACCTTCATACATTGTGAGATCAGCCTATGAGGAGAAAACCTGTAGCTTCCCCCTATCTGCTCAGTAGTTTATTCTTACTTCTCTTACAGCAGTTATCATTCTGTATTATACTGTAAGGATCTACACAACTATCTGTTACTCTCAGGTATCATATCCTTTAATATCTTTGACAAAGGTCTAGTTTGTTTCCACTACCCAAATCCACTTTTTTTTTTAACATCTTTATTGGAGTATAATTGCTTTACAATGTTGTCTTAGTTTCTGCTGTATATCAAAGTGAATCAGCTATATGTATACATATATCCTCTCCCTCTTGCATCTCCCTCCCACCCTCCCTATCCCACTCCTCTAGGTGATCACGAAGCACGGAGCTGATCTCCCTGTGCTATGTGGCTGCTTCCCAGTAGCTATCTATTTTACATTTGGTAGTGTATATATGTTAATGATACTCTCTCACTTCGTCCCAGCTTCCCCTTCCCCCCGTGCCCTCAAGTCCATTCTCTAAGTCTGTGTCCTTATTCCTGTCCTGCCCTTAGGTTTATCAGAACCATTTTTTTTTTTTAGATTCCATAGATATGTGTTAGCATACGGTATTTGTTTTTCCCTTTCTGACTTACTACACTCTGTATGACAGACTCTAGGTCCATCCACCTCACTACAAATAACTCAGTTTCATTTCTTTTTATGGCTGAGTAATATTCCATTGCATGTATGTGCCACATCTTCTTTATCCATTCATCTGTCGATGGACACTTAGGCTGCTTCCATGTCCTGGCTATTGTAAACAGTGCTGCAATGAACATTGTGGAACATGGCTCTTTCTGAATTATGGTTTTCTCAGGGTATATGCCCAGTAGTCCTGTAGTGGTATTGCTGGGTCATACGGTAGTTCTATTTTTAGTTTTTTAAAGAACCTCCACACTGTTCTCCATAGTGGCTGTATTAATTTATATTCCCACCAACAGTGCAAGAGGATTCCGTTTTCTCCACACCCTCTCCAGCATTTATTGTTTGTAGATTTTTTGATGATGGCCATTCTGACCAGTGTGAGGCGATACCTCATTGTGGTTTTGATTTGCATTTTTCTAATAATTAGTGATGTTGAGCATCCTTTCATGTGTTTGTTGGCAATCTGAATATCTTCTTTGGAGAAATGTCTATTTAGGTCTTCCACCCATTTTTGGATCGTGTTGTTTGTTTTTTTTGATATTGAGCTGCATGAGCTGCTTTTACATTTTGGAGATTAATCCTTTGTCAGTTGCTTCGTTTGCAAATATTTTCTCCCACTCTGAGGGTTGTCTTTTCATCTTTTTTATGGTTTCCTTTGCTGTGCAAAAGCTTTTAAGTTTCATTAGGTCCCAAAATCCACTCTTGGCTTCTCCTACCTTGTATTACAAACACACATATATGTACTTACATATGTGTGCATATATCTTAACAATATATTGTAGTATATATCATATATACATATATGTCTTCAAATGTTCTTGAATTCAAAGTAACTTAATTACTGATAAGCAATCAACTATTTTTCAATAAACAAATAAACAAACAAATAAATATTACCACTACAGAAGCTCTTAATGAAATGGTAGACACTCTCCCCGCCACAAGAAAAAATAAATGAAATTTAAAATTTATTGGGGATTTTTCACCCACGTTTTATGAAATAGGTTGAGAAGTTTGTGAATCTTCTTTAGTTGTACAGGCATTTTTCTGGTGAAAGAGTTCATAGCTTTTAATAGGTTCTCAAAAGAGCTTGTGATACACAAAAAAGGTAAAAACTACTACTCCACAGATTTGAAACATAAAGACAGAATTAACTTCTGTATTTTTAAATTTTCAGAATATCTAAATAATGTCTCAAATTAGATAATATGAATTTAAACTGTATGAATTCACATTTTTAGAAAAATGGATCATGTTGGCCCAGTTTACATCAACATTTACTTTTTACTAACACTGATCTGATTTGCTGTCAGCATAAATGTGATCTTAACAGCACATAATGAACAGAGAACATTAAAACATTTTAACTACTATCATAAGTAAATTGGATGGCTTAGTAAACTAATAAATAAGGATCAGGTTGCAATTTAAAATAATCTTCAATTATTAAAACCACTAGATATTAGAACAATTTACAAAACACAGCTTGACATTCCAGTTAGATCATGTCCTAATTGCCAAAAGGGTAGAAACAGACACAATTTATTCAGTACATGTCATTACACTATTCATGTGTGGACGTTTCACAAATCCTACTTGATAAATTGATTTAGTAATTGCTTAATTTCCTCCCATTATTGATTGATTAATTGATTCATTATTTTAAAATGATCATAACTAACACACAGCATTGCAGGTTAGGAATCAACTCCAAGTTGATTCCTAGAGTCTTACTGGGTCTTCTCCATCACCCAACACCCCAAGGCAGGGCAATGTGCACACCTGGCTCTCATTACCAACACATGACTGGTAATGGCCATCTAAGGGCTGCATTCAAACACATCAGAAAGACTTTCAGAGAGATGTATTTTGTAAAAGAAGATACTGTTGCCGAATTACTTTTCAACCCAAAATGTGACATTCCTCCTATACATTAGGATCACTGCCTCTGTCTATGACTTTGTTAACATTTCTCATCCATCTATTCCCCTTAAAGTTCAATATATAACATTTTTATTCACATTAGGAAAGATTAAATTAAAAGATGGGCCTAACAGCAGCAAACGTGCAACAAAACTATTTTGTGTATAAACTCTGCATCAAATTGCCATATAAATCTCCAAAAAAAAAAAAAAAAAGACTCACTAGGGTTCATTTCTCTCAATTTAAGGGAAAAGCTAAGATTTTAGGTCACTATGTTTCTTAACAAAACCGTACAAAGTAGGTGCAATAACAAGGAGATCATTACTACCTCATTCTTGAGAAAACCAACAGGTTTCCCCTAAGGATTAAAATAAGAGAGGCATATAATTAAAGGTCACCAAACACTGCTGTTACAAAATTTACATTTACTAAACATAAACTGAATTTATGCCATGTGCCTGATTTTTAGGGCAGTTTTTTTTTTTTTTTTTAACAAAAGCAAATCTATTCTGAGACGGTCTATAAAATGGTAAACTGGGAAAGCACTGTCCCATAGATCTTAAGAACCTGTGGAACTTCCCAGGAATGTTTTAGATAAAACCAGATGTCTTGAGAAAATTCATTAATAAATTCACAGTTAACTTCACAGACTTCACAAGACTGTCCTTTAAAATATATATCATCTTGGGCTTCCCTGGTAGCGCAGTGGTTAAGAATCCACCTGCCAATGCAGGTGACACGGGTTCGAGCCCTGGTTTGGGAAGATCCCACATGCTCGGAGCAATGAAACCCGTGGGCCACAACTACTGAAGCCCACACGCCTAGAGCCTGCGAGCCACACCTACTGAGTCCACGTGCCACAACTACTGAAGCCCGCACACCTAGAGCCCGTGCTCTGCAACAAGAGAAGCCACAAAAATGAGAAGCATGCACACCGCACCGAAGAGTAGCCCCTGCTCGCCTCAACTAGAGAAAAGCCTATGTGCAGCAACGAAGACCCAACACAGCCAAAAATAAAAGCAAATAAATAAATTTATTTAAAAATAAAAATAATATAAAATATATATCATCTTAAGTAGTGTTACATGTTTGTGAACTATTAGACATTCAGAAGCCAGACACTCCCCTTCCCCCTGCCCCCAACTGCCCCCCATCCTGTAGAAGAAAGTTGAAAACCTTTCATACCAGGCTAAAAGAAAAGCAAAACTCAGGTTCATAAATGCTACTGACCAGCCATAATATAACTACCATCTTTTGTTTGAATAAAATGGAACTGCATTTTGTGAAAGATGGACAAAAATGAAACTCCATTAATTCCTATTGGTAAGGGTAAGGAATACATAATCCTATACATAGCTCCTATATTTTAGGAAATCACAAGTTATAGATGCACTATCATCAAATCTGTGAGCAAGCTTTATTAAAAAAGAAGAAGAAGAAGAAAAAAAGACCCAGGGCTCTTTATATACCACCTGTGTATTCTCAAATCTACAACAGCTTCCAAATCCTACAGATATGCAGCTCCCTCACTGCTGCCAAAAACCAGAGTTAAACACATCCATAAGACCCTAATCTCATCTCTGTCCCTCAGAGTAATCAAGTGGAGCAAATAGGTAGCACTTGGATACATGTCCTGTAGAGTCCATGATCCCTATTTTACAGATTAAGAGAATGAGGTCTGAATCACTGTGTCCCCAGGGATGAATTATTACTTCCAGGAGCAAGCTGGCCCCCACCACTGCAGACTCTGTAACAAAGGAGGTACTCAAGCCGAGGCAGTAGAAAGAGCTCTTCTCCAAGGGCCAAGACCGCAGAAGGCAGCACACCACCAGGCTCTAGTGCTCTCTGCTCACCGGGGCCTGCAGAAGTCCTCCCCACTTTTTGTTTCTCAGTGGCATCAGAGATGTCCTTTATAAAAATGAGACTCTGGAAGATTAGCCTTGTAGATCTCCTATGGCTAGAAGAGGGTCATATGAATTCCCTACCACTGAACATTTCAGACATAAAATTGATCGTCCATCATTTGACACACAGCTGTCAGTTAAAGGATTTGAAATACCTCCTTATTCTATTGTGTACTTAGCACCATACAGATGCACACAAAGAGTTCTGTTAGCAGGAGAGATTTGATTCCTCCATTCCAAACCAAGACTCATTTGTTTTCAAAGAATGCAGCATTGTTGGGGGTTTTTAATGTGTTACTGTTTTTGAGTGTATGCATTGATTAGAAATCAAAAGTCAGTATGAGCACTCTTCACCACCTGCCCTGCAAAGGCAAACATTTAGGGTATGATGCTAGAAGACTGAGTTTGGTTTTAGATGTAGGATACGGGCATTGCTCCTCAGCCACTGCTACTAAAAGGAAGTGCTTCTGGGCTCTTCCCTGGTGGTCCAGTGGCTAAGAATCCGCCTTCCAATGCAGAGGACACGGGTTCGATCCCTGTTCGAGGACCTAAGATCCCACATGCCGCGGGGCAACTAAGCTCACACACTCTAGAGCCCACGTGCAGTAACTAGAGAGCCCACGTGCCGCAACTAAGACCTGATGCAGCCAAATAAATAAATAAAGATTTTTAAAAATCCATCTGAGAACAGAATTTCCTTTAAAAAAAAGAAAAGAAAGAAAGTGCTTCTGCAGACGCCCTCTCCTAGGTGTTCTGAAGCTCCAAACATCCTTGGAACCTGCAACATGTCACCCTCTTTGCAACATCAGCAATTGGACTTGACTGAATTTCAAAGTTGAGGGTTGTGATTTTAGTGGCCAAAACACAACTGCAAGAAACTCAAGTAAAACATATTAAAAAAATGGTCAAGTATTTGAAAACAAGCTTCCCTTCATTTACTTTAATTACGTAATAATAATAGTTGATATTCTTTTTTTAATACTTGATATTCTTAAACATCTTTATGTATTATTATTTGTTAGATACCTGTTCAATAGGTTAAGAGTTTCCGTACTGAATTTTTAGTCATTAAGTATTGTTTAGATAATAATACTATTAACTTTTAGACTGCATCATGAACCTAGAGTAGTATTTCACTGAAAACTATTCCTGAAAATACTAGTTCCATGCAAGGTTAATAGGGGATACCAGAAAAGAGGTTCCTTGGTTTGTTGCAAACACTTTGTATTTGCAGACTTAAAGGGAATTAAGCAGGGGGTTCTTTAGTGCAGGAGCAGATACACTAACATGAATCATGCCCCTTGGGGGCGGGAGAGAGGATGATGACGATACTGCTCCACCCCACGACATGGTTAATCTCACAGCTCATGTTTGAGGGGGAGCGTTTTGCAGGATAGCACCCACGGAATGCTGCCTGACCAAGCAGAATTCTGACTGCTTTGTGAAATCTAAGTTTAATTCTTAAAGAACACTTAAAGTGGGTACATCACACACATAAGCATATTGTTTATCTATTTCAAACCATTTGCACCTACTTTGTAATCCTTATTCATATACCCGCCGCCCCCACCCCAAATGATGGATAAGTGAAGAAAAAAATGTTTCTACAACGAAACAAGTTTTTGCAACTAGGGCCACGGGTCAAATGATATATAGGCGTCCCTGCAACTACTCCCAGTCTCACTAGATGAACAGTTCTTAAAAATTAAACTAGTAATCATTACAGAGATTTTTCTAGGTATCAGAAGTAACACAGCAATAAAGCTTCACATTTGTGAAGCTCTTTCATGTAAACTTTAAGCACATTTTCTCAGATGCTCCTAAGCGTTCTGTAGGGTAAATGGGTCAGGAATTATTTGCCCCACTTTCCAAATGAGTAAACAGCACCCAGGAATATAAATGGCTTGAGCAAAGTCACAGTTATTTAGTTGTCCCGTATGGAAGCGCTAGACAGGGTAGAAAAAAATCTGCCTTCTCACTTAGTCCAGTGCTTTTTCAGCATATCTCCTCAGATCTCTCTCTCTCTCCCAGGGCTGTGTTTTGCACAGCGAGAAGCTATTCCGAAATTCAGACTGAGGGGCTAGGCTGGCAAAGAGAAGCAGTTGAAGGGACCAATTCCACTCCAGCATTACCAGGCATAGAAGGTATAGACTAGAGGCACTGAATCCCTTTCAGATTTTTCTCTCTATTCATTGCAAAGACACAAATGCTGTGAAAAGACCTTCCATTTCCCTTACTTAAACTTCTGAATAGAACTAAGCTGGAAGTCAGAAATAGGCACACTTGGTCCCGAAGAGAAGTTTTCTTTCACATCAGTAACAGGCAAAAGGAAGAAATGAGCTAATTATCTAGTTGGGTTGAAGAATTTCAAACACAGATTCACACACTCCTGCAACAACGTTAAGTGAAGACCTAAGTTCTAGACCAGTAATTCTCAAAGTTTGACCTGCAGCATCAGTGTCACCTGGGAACTCATCAGAAATGCAAATTTAAGGTCTCTGTCCTACTGAATCAGAAACACTGGGGTGAGGCCTATTGATTTGTATGGGAAAAGCCCTACAGGTGATTCTGACACACACCGCAGTTCCAGAATTTTCTAGGATGTTCAATGCAATGCATATTTTAAATAACCTATCACTTGAAGTTATTTCCAACAACAATAATTTTAACTAATATCCTCACCAATAGTGGTCTAGGTGGACTTAGGATTTGGGACATGTTAAAAAAAAATAGAAGCAACAGGCAAATAACATTACTCTGCATTAGCCATTCATCAGGGTTTGGCTTCAAAAATAATAGGAATGTGAGAAAAATAAATACATTTTTCTTCACATGGAATCTTTTTTAAACATACCTCTCAAAGTGTCCGAGTCCCTGTTAGCCAGAAATGCAGAGCGGCTGAAACTTTTTTTTCTACCCTTGAACAATGACAGAAATACAGCCTCACTATGAGGGGTTATTTCTCTAGGGTACAACCACAAGTGTGTTTTGCAGTGTTAGGGCACATGTGAAATCTTGTGGGAACAGCCAGGGACACTAACTTTGCAGGAGCACCCTCTCCTTTGATTCTCTAGTCCACACACTGGCAGTTCAAAGATGGTAAACCCCAAGTCCATGTGGGCCAGCCAGGTGTGGATAGGGGCCTGGCATCAAGCCTTCTCTGTGCCTGCTTAGTCTTGTGTTGATCGGGAATCAATAGGTAGATGATACTGCCTTTGTTAGTAAAACAAATGTAAGCTACTGCTACCGTTTCATGTTCCATGGTGAACATGGATGCAATGGACGCAATGTACGCAGTGATAAAACCTCCATCAGGCTTAAAGTCAAGTTAAACTTGAGTTTGAATCTAAGCTCTACCACTTACTAAGGGGGTAACCTAAGTAAGTTGCTTGAACTTCCAGAACCTGTTTCCTCCTCTGTAAAATGGGGATATTAATATCTGTTACCTACTTCATAGGATTATTGGAAGGGAATCAGTAAAAAAACACATGTTTAGACGTTTAGCATTTAGCCAGAAATACCTTCCAATAAATACTAACGTTTTCATTATTTTTAAAGTATTTTACAAAGTTGGATTTTGAAAGTATAACAAATTATAAAGACGAACGTTTTTTCAAAGTGCACATAAAAATCAGTTTATTTGTAAACTTTTCAAAAATTGTTTTCGTAGGGATAAAAATTTGCATGTAGGATCCAAATAATTTAAAAGGCAAAAGTTATTAGCATTAGAAGTCACTCTATTCCTGTTCCAGGCTAAAAAAAAAAAAAAAAAAAAAAAAAGACAGTCTATAGCTTGCATTAGATTAAATGTTAGGACCATTTCTATCAGACACGATACTCATTTTAGACTTTAAGCAAAAAAAAAAAAAAAGAAAAAAAGGAAAACTGATTTCAGGAAGATGAAGCAACTACGTCCTTTAAATAGTAAGAGCTTTCAAATCTAAACACACCTGAGATATTAAAAGAAGAGAAAACCAGTTTATAAATTTTATTTCCCACCTTAATCTGCAAAAATAAAATGATATAATTTTATCTTGTGCTTTCATGATTTTTAAATGTTCTTCAATTTCCTAGGGTTGGTACAAATGTTTCGTACACTTCTATTTCCATGCAATAGAAATGATGTAGGTATAAATACAGTACTTAATTCTATTGTTGTTATGAAGAAAAATAAAACCCTAAATACTTCATATCTTGATGGTCTATATATTTCATTATATTTAAAATACACAATAGTCAAGGGGGAAAAAAGGGACCAAAATTAGAAGAGTTCATTCTACAGGTGAAATAATAGAACTGAAATAATTCTCCTGTGTATGTTTGGTTTCTGGTATTTGTGTGCTATAAGGCATGGAAATAGGTAAGCAATTATTAGCAATATTACTTTCAAACCTATTTTTGGAGAAACTAAACTGAGTTGCTTAAAATTCTACTAAATAACTGAAACAAATCCCTTGAAATTTTAGTGAAACCCACAGATAATGGAGGGCTGAATGAGGGACTTGAGGATCAAAGGCTAGATCCATGGAGGGGCAGGGTCCTGGAACCAATCCCCTGCAAACACCAAGGGACAACTGTATAGACAAATATTTAATGATCCCATAATTTTAATATTTTTATTTCCAGTATAAACGCAGAAATGTTAAAACGTGTTTCTGTCTCAGATTTTATTTTTGTCAAGTACACACACGCACAGGAAAGAAACACACCAAGAAATAAAGACCTCCTCTTTTAAGGAGTCCCTGGCTGCCATTCTGAAATTCTTGACTGGGCAAGTAGAGAATCGGACCCCAAAGTAAAGCAGCATCAGAGGGAAAAGCTGGTGGCAATGCCCATTTGCATATCTGGGCCATTGTCCACATATGGGCCTCAAGCCAGAGATGACTCTGGCATTCTGCACAGGGGATGTTGCCCATTCAAGCTTTTATTTGAGAAAGAAGGGGAAACAGCGTTCTCCGCAACTTTGGGTGTATGAAAAAAGAAGTTGCCCTTGGTCTGTGAACCAAGAAGCAGAGCTGGGCACTGGAAGAAGTTTCTACATCCTTTTTTGGTCAACATTAGAGACGAGCAGTGCTGAATTATAACGAAAGAGTAAATTAAAGACGAAAACATGCATGACAATATTGGGGTGCAAAAACAGAAAACATTTAAAAGGAAGAAATTTATCATTATTTTACAACGTAGCAAACTCTTAGCATATTTTTCCATAATAAGTTTCTGAAATATTATGTGGAAATTGTTAGTCTTCTCCATGAATCAGATCGATTAATGACCTCAAGATTTTATTACCAATGGCATTTGAATCTAAAATTTTAAATTCTCTGAGAGGGAGGGTTGTGAGAGATAACGTTCTACACTTCTGGAGAACTTTCAAACTTGTCAAAAGTACTCTAGGAAAATCATAAGATTCTACCGGCACTCTTCAAGCCACTTTGTGTCAATGCTCTATTCTAAGTAACCAAAGACCTTGTAACTATGAACACTGCAAAAAATCACAATCGACACCACTGAAACACTCCATAATTATGATAAAATTGTTTTTTCTTAGTCCACGTATATATTCATGGCCTTCTCTAATAAATTTGTACCTCCAAAAATGCTTAGAAACTATGCAGTAGAAAACAACTGATCATTCTTAATTGTTTCAAATGAGCTTCTCCAGGCAGCTGCACATGTGTACTAACCTAATTGTTAGTTGCACCTGCTCCAAGTTAGCAATACTTCATAGAACACATGGCAAGACTGGCATTTTCAAGTGTTAATCTGTTCAATGTAAATCTATACTTTCTTTCAATAGTTTATGATACATATGCTTTGTGCCATATAGGAGTCTAATGTACAAAAATGTGGGCGATTTCTAATTTCTTTACTTGAAAACAAAGCTGTCTTTTCAAACTAAAATAAATTATGCTCTTCCATATTATGGCTGATTTTTCACTGAGAAATATCTGAGTTTTGAGCATTTTTTTCAACATTTATATAAAGTACTCTTTGATTCAACCAAACATCGAAGAAAAAAAATAGCAAAAACTCTTTCACAAACTGCTGAAAGTTTTAAATAAGAAGTTAAATTGTTCTTGTCCTGTACCACCATATCCACCACTGCAAATGCAGTGATGCCTTTTGTGACTAACATCTTCAGTTTCTGAGCATTAAGGACAGCAATGATAAAAATAAAATAACATTCTTCAGATTATGAGCTTAGACGCTGGATTCTGCACATGCAGCAAATCTGTTTCCAGAGATCACACCGCTTTTTCACAGAAATCACCCTAAAATCTGAAGTTGGAGTAACCATTCAGCTCAAAGATTTTAATGTATGATATATAGAGACAGATACTTTTTCATAAAATGGACAGACACTTTTTCATATAAATGGAAGTTTTATATTAAATCTGTACAGTATGAAATTCTAATTTTTTGTCTTATAAACTGATTTCCTGATTTTTAAAAGAATGGATGTTTATCCACACTTGTCTGTCAAACATTAAATTAAATGCACATTTAACATAATTAAAAGCAAAGATACAGAATCCTGACAAGTAAATTTCTCTGGAGCCTTTGTCTCTGTCCTTCGCTTGTTAAAGGATCAAAACACTGTGTCTGCTCTGATAATATACTGATGAATGAGGTTCCCATTGCCACAATACTAAAGCTACTTCATCTCCTTCTAAGGTTAGCTGCAAGTTTACACAGACATAAATATTGCTTTAAGTCTAGTTAAAATACACTCTACTTACAAAATTGGAGTCAAATGTTTCTAGGGACTTAACAGTTACTTAACAAAGAAACTTAATAAAGTTTCTATCTCAGAAAATTTTGGCTTCAATTAATTTTAATAAATCTAAGATTTTCTGTCCAGCTGCAAAAAAATACCTAAATGTTACGAGAACGCTCACTAAACACTACAGAAGTAAACAAAACTAGGCCAACTTTTGTGGCAATCAGTGGTACATTCCGGAAACCTGGCTACTTATGAAACAAACTTTACTCATAATAGCTCAAAGATACATAAAGTTTTCAAAGAGCTATCAAGAACAAAGAAAAACATAAACACCCACCTAGTGTGTGTGTGTGTGTGTGTGTGCGTGCGTGCGCACGCACGCACATGTACAGTGCTTTGCAACTAGTTGCAAAAGAATTATTTTATTTAAAATTAAATTCTATATTTATATGAAACAACAATTAACAGGAATCTCTGGAGTCCTTTAAATGTGATCATTTCACCCTATTAAAACAATTGGATGTTTTTCGTCCTTTGTTTTTTCTTCTGTATCTGCATTAACATGGCTGCTAATTATATTAGCCTGGTGGTACAAAAAGTCTGAATGGGAAAAATCAGATGATTCTTATAGAGCCTAAAATACCTCTTAGGATTGAAATGTATACTTGCTTAGATTGAGAACTTCTATATTACTGCTACTTCTATTTTGTTAGAGAACTTAGCTTTGATTCAGAATTTCTGTTTCGTAAGTGACATAACACCTCTCCAACACACCATTGCATATATGCATACACACAAACACACACACACACACACACCTTTAGCCTTATTATGCTACTTTGTATATTAAGCTTCCCATTTGTATATTTATGTTTTTCTAAAACTGTTTAAGTTCTTGAGTTTGTATTCATCACACGAAATGCCATATAGATCTAATACCTACATCTACCATAATAAAGCCCTACTATGTTAACAGATTAAAAGCTAAATCACATTTTTAAAATTCAAAATTGAAAAGAGCATAAGAGTGCTCTTACCCACCCATTCTCACAGCTTTATGCTTTTACACAGTGAATCAGCAAATGTATTCTTTTCTGAATCATATATGAACATAAGAATGTTTTGAAAATGTTTACAGTTTGGCACACCTGGCCTTCCTGGTGGTTTTCCAAAGTAAACTCGTTGCTCTGATCAGCTTTATCATTAAGAGTGAAAAAAAAACTTTATTGCAGAACTTAACTGAATATGTGGTACAGAAAAATAAACTGTTTTACATGTCACTGAGAAAATGTTACATTCTTAAAATTATATTTATAGTTCTACCTTCTTTTTCTTACAACCAAGTGCAGAAGTAATTCACAGATCAACATATACATTATCAGATAACTTTCCTGGGGAAGAAAAACATTCTTGAGACAATATACAACTAAAAGCACTGCTTTAGCTAAATATTAAAGAAAACAACAACAACCGTTCCTGGGCTTCATGACAACTGATAAACAATGAAGAACACTTATCAGTTTCAACAGCAAATTCTTGCTCTTTCGGTTACTGATTGGGCTCTTAGATATCGTCTCCAGTCTTGTAGTCCTTTCAGCCTTTATGAAACAATTGTTGGAAATGTGGGTGGCTATTCAGATTAATTTATACTTTCCAAGGAAAGCTGTTTGATAACCGGAGTGAGCAAGTACCTCCTACCTCAAATTAAGCACTTAAGGTGGTCTATTTTTCACCTCTAAACTATCCTCAGCCCCTCCTTCTATTGCCCTTAGGGAATTTAAATTCAGAGACGTGACGTTTTCCATTATTGGCTCCTTGCCTCTTTGCAACTGTACAACATTCCTCAAAAAGTACATATAATTCTCCAACCCACAGGATCAGACAACAGTATCTATTTCAGGAGCAATTACATAGATAATGTAAGATATAATATTTTTCCTTAGAATTGTTTGTAATAATTGTGATTTCAAGGCTACTGGTTCAGTCTATGGCAATGCTGTCCCTGAGTTCATCTAAGTATTTCTCTTCAATCTACATACTTTTAAAACTCAATGTGTCCTGTAGATCAGACTGCTGTAAGGATACCATCTGCACTACACAGTGGTTTGTTAGAGCATTATACTTATAAGACAATATATTCCTTGAAAAATAATACGTCAATGAAGAAACAAAGATACTGCAAAAATTACTACATAGAAGAAAAGTCAAAAATTCCGTTTTTTCTCTTGTTTTAACACCTGTATAGTAAATTACATGTGACCACCACGTTGTTACCTTAATAGGAACGCAAAGCATAAAAGAACAAGAGCTAGCTACCTCTTGCTTTGCTTAAAGAAATTAAAGACAAGTTTAACCCGCACCTGCCAAACTGTCTTCAGAGGGAAAGAAATAGGCGGGGACGGAAGGCCTCACCTGTCCTGTACCCCACAGTGCGTCTCCCTGAAAGCACTTTAAATATAGGCAATATATCTGTCACCTTTTCTTTTCTTTTTTCTTCCGTTCTAATCAATGGCAGACCTTTTACTGCACTCCCTTGCCCACTATCTCAAAGGCACGTTACAGAATAAGAGGACCCAAGTGTCACTTACCAGTTGCATGCCACAGATAAAGATAAGCGTGCACCTGCCACTGCAATAACCCATGGTTTCCGAGACCCCTGCCACAGCCAAACTGTCCCACGTCGGCCACCGTCGAGCCCCCACTTTATCCAATCAGATCGCGGGGAAGGACAGGCAAACCTGCCGAGGGTTCGTGGGCTCCGGGCTGCAGCTGCCAGCGTCCTGGGAAGTGACAGGCATTAGGACCTGCTAGCGCAGCGGCGGTAGCGGCGGCAGCTCCAGCCGCGCCCGCCACACATACCTTCACTTGCTCGGTGCACACGCCGTGCCGCGGGCAGCAGCGCCCGCGGAGACGCGCCCGGGGCCCGCAGGGGCAGCAGCGGCAGCCTCGCAGCGCCGCCGCGCCCTCGGGCATCTGGCCTCGAAGTTTCGCCCCCGCCGCTCCCCGCGCCGCCTCGCCCCACGCCCCCCAGCGCGGCCGCCGCCCGACGCGCGCTCGCCCGGCGCTCTCCGCGCGCCGGCTCCGGGGGTGGCAGAAGCGTGCGCGGGGCGCTGCCCGCCTCCCTGCACCGCCCGCGGCTCCTCTGCGCCCCGCGCTGCGGGGCCCAGCGGGCGGGGGCGGGGCGGGGGCGTCCGGGCTCCGCGGTCCCGGGAGGCGGCGGCCGAGGCTGCTGCGCGCAGGGATGCGGGGTCCGCGCCGCGTCCTGCAGCGGCGCTGCCCCTCCCCTCGCCCAGATGTGTTAATCCTCCTACAACAAATCCTTCAACCTGCTCCCCGCCGCCCCCTCCCAAAGCGTCAACTTCCTCCAGCCCTGCCGAGGCTGCAGCCGAGGGGGCTGTTGGCGGCGGTGTCTAGGCGGGAAGGAGCGACGCAGAAGCGGCGGCTGCGGCGGTGGGGACACTGGGGCCCGCGGGCTGAAGAGTCCGGGCGGCGTGTCCGTAGCTTGCTGGGCTTGTGTAGGTCCTGCTCCCGCAGCCAAGCCCGGAGCACTATGCGCGACCGAGCAGCTTGTGTGCCTGTGTGTGTTTGGGGGAAAAGGGACGAAGAGGAGGGTTAGGGAAGGAGGATGGGTGATGAAATAGGAGTGCAGCCCTGGCATCCCGACCGGCCGGAAAGCCCGCGTGGCAGACTGGTCGGAGGAGAAGGGACGCAGCGGTTGCCGACGCACTGCCAGCCGCCCGGCACCCGGCTCCCGAGGATGTGCAAGGGCCGGAGCGTAGAGAGTTACGGAACAGACCCTGCTCCGGAAAAGGGGCCGGGTTGCTGCTGGAGTTGGTAGGAAAATTGGGAACTGGGGGAAGTAGGGACGCAATGAGTTGTCGTTGCTGCTTCAAACTGTTGTTTGTTTTCACTCAAGAAATGAAAGGATCAGAGACAATTTCAAAATGAAGTACTTCAGCCTCAGGGGCCGTCCCGGCTGGATGTGGATTCCTGGAGGTGGATGCTGCAGCCCTCGCTCTGGAACGCCAGCCAGAAGCTATGCCTCGGCTCCGGTAACCTGCTGAGACACACGCTTCGGAGCCCGTTGCTGCCACCTGCGGGTGAAAAGCTGAAGAGCGAAGCAGACTGGTCCAGGTGGCGTCCCCTGGGGTTTGGGTGTCGGGATCCAAGGGTCAGTGTTTTCTTTATAGACCTGAGCCGCTTGTCAAATCATTTCTAACTTTCCCAGGAAGTGAAGGTGTGGTGTAGAGATCCGCTGAGGTACTGAGTCCTTGGTATGAAGGGGCAAGATTGGTAATTAAAGAGAACGGTTTAGGAAACTAAATAGCAAGTATCTTCCCACACCCTCCGAAGAGATTAAGACTGTTGAAACCACATCAAGCAAAGAGCTTTCCCTAGCAAGTGGGATTTGGCCCTACTGAGAAAATGGTATTTGTGTAGGATAATATTATGCTGGGAACCACAAATACGGACCCCAAATGATTGCTTCCTTTGAGTAAATAATGATGTATCAGAATGACTAAATATAAATAAATTGAATAGGGCATAGGGACCCTAGTCCCCAGAAGCGTGGGACTGAATCTTCAGAAATGATTTGTCAACTGTACACAGTGGAAAAGAGATTTGACTTGTTGACTTGTTAAATTTGTAGAATGTGGATATTTTGTTACTATAATGAGAATGCCCGATTTTAATCGCCCCAGTTGTAAATGGCCTTTTCTCTGAAAAGTGTCTTTCGAAGTTTAATGAAATGATGAGAGCCCAATATGTGCTCTTACCCATGGAAGGGCCTAACAAGTAACAGCTGCTCCACAATACTTGGTGAAACTGAAGCCAGAGGTGTCTGGTGGCAAGTGTTTCTTTTCGTTGTTATTCTGTTTTTACACACAGGTTAGCTGTCCAGTAGCTGCTGGGGGTGCAGGTATTTTGTATTGCCAAGCAAAAAGAAATCTGTAAGTTAATGCTTTCTAATGCTTAAAGAAGCTGTTGCCATATTATGAAAATCATTCTGTTCCCTTTTAAAATTCATAATTGCAACAGTGCATTTCTGTGGATTCATCTATAATCCTGCAGTGGTTTCCCTGCAACCAGCAACAGCCTGAGTGGCCTTTAGGCTCTACAGGTAAAAGGATAACATAACGCTGTCTGTAGCTGACTCTCAGCACCCCACGCATAGTCCCTGGATTCTTGCCCTTTAGAACATGCCCATCTTCTTTCTGCAAGCACCTGGGACTGTTACAGGCTTTTTCTGCCCACAGGAGGTGCTTGACTGGGAGTGAAGGTACAGCCTCAAGAGCAACCTTCACCCATTAATGGATAGGAGTTGGTGGATAAATTTCCCAACTTTCTCAACCCAGAGGTGTGAAACCTTGAGGCATGCTCGTTCCTGCCTTCTGAATTAGCTTCCTTCCCTTCCCTGCCCCATTTCCGTACTGCTCTACCGGTGCTTCCTGAGATCAACTCAGCAATAAACCACTTCACTCAAATCCTGTGTCAGGGCTGCCTCTGGAGAAACCCAGCAGAAGGCAGTCTTTAGGAGTTTTTATTCCTGATCTGACATCATTGTCACTGTTCTCAGAAGAGTGAACCAGAAGTGCGTTCAGTGTTGCACCTGCCGTTGCATTTACTGCATGCACCCACTGCCTTACGTGCTGCCCCTATATCAGCTCGTTCATTACTCACAGGAAACTGGTAAGTTGGTGCAATGCTCGTTTTAAAGATACCCTTGTGTACAGGGTTCTGTACTATCAGTGGTTGCAGGCATCCACTGGCGGTCTTGGAACATATCCGCCATGGATAAAGGGGGACAACTATGTCTTGATCACAGACGCACACGTTCTCTGTGGCAGAATTAGAGTGTGGTGAAGGCATGTTTGTGGGACATCAAAATCTGCTTTTCTTTTGTGTACTTTCATATTGGTATTTTACTGTACTTGCTTGTCATTCTTTTAGAATTCCGTACAGAAGTGATGACTTAAAAATATTTATAAGGATGATGACAAACTTAGTTGTCTCTTTTTTTCCAGCTTTACTGAGATCGTACTTCATTACCTCTAAACTTAAATCACATCATATCTTTTAGATAGCATATACGCTATGCCTGCCTTGTGAAAATGTGCTGTAGTTAGGGTTGAAGTTCCATTCCTTAAGGTGGCCATGCCCTTCATATTCTATTTCCCGTTATCTTTGGAGCCTTAGTGGAAAAGACTTGAGAGAGAATTCCAACTGTCCCATAGATGTGCGTGAAGGAGAGAGACACCTCAAATTGGAATGGCAATGGCCTTTTGTTTAGTCATGTACTATATAGTATATGAGTATAAAGTTATATACTATTCAGCTCTGTAAGGTGCTAAGGGCTTTTGTTGACTAGTCTGGTGGCACAGCTATTTTTAATTATCTTGTTTCTGTGGGGAGAATGTGTTACATTGGCTTTCTAACACCACTGAGCAATTTCACTCTGAGTTTTACTCGGTCTCCATTCATTATAGTTTGAAAACATAAAGGCAGCAATTAATTTTACAATCACAAAACCAACATTTAATTCACTGTATATTTGTTCAAACTTGGATGTTTTTTTCTCGTTTGGAAAATAACAGCTATTAGGAAACAGTATTTTCAAAATAAATTTAAAAAGAAAATAATCACTCATAATCCTTCCATCCAGAGATAATCTTTCATTTTTGCAGAAAGTACAAAAATGGGATTATATCATGCGTAATATATCTTAATCTACTTTTTTTTCACTTAACAACAGATTAGAACATATGTCCAAATTATTAACTATTAAACTCATGGACTCTGCAGCCAGTTTGACTTCATAATCCAAGCTCTGCCACTTAGCAACTGTGTAACCTTCAGCAAATCACTTAGTTCTCTGTACCTCAGTTTCTTTATAAAAGGGGGCATGGAGTAATAATACACATATATCATAAGGTTGTTGGGAGCATTAAGTAATGTCAATATATGTAAAGCTTTTAGAACAGTGCCTGGCCCATAGTTAACATTTTAACATTGTTAGGTATCGTTATTCTGCATACAACACAGCTTTAATGACTACATAACATTCCAATGTAAGCAAGTATCCCAGTTATTTAATTCATATTTTTTTCTTAGACATACAAGTTTTTTTTGTTTTTTTGTTTTTAATTGGGGTATAGTTGTTTTACAATGTTGTGTTAGTTTCTACTGTACAGCAAAGTGGAGTTCCTTGTGCTATACAGCAGGTCCTTATTAGTTATCTATTTTATACATATCAGTGTATACATGTCAATCCCAATCTCCCAATTCATCCCACCACCACCCACCCCCACTTTCCCCACTTGGTGGTGGGCAGAATAATGGCCCCTCAAATATGTCCACACAGTAATCCCTAGAACCTGTGAATATGTTACTTCACATGGCAAAAGAGGTTTTTGAATACATGATTACATTAAGAACCTTGAGATGGGGAGAAGAGTCTGGATTATTCAGGTGGTCCCAATCTAATCACTTGGCCCTTAAAAGCTGAGAACATCTTGGGGGTGGGGAGAAAGAAAGGATAACGAAAGAAGGGTCAGGAGATGCAAGATGAGAAGACATTCAACGCACCATTGCTGGATTTGTAGATGGGGGAAGGAGGTTATGGTTCAAGGAATGTAGGTGTCCTCTGGAAGCTAGAAAGGCTAAGAAACAGAATCTCTCTCACAGCTTTCAGGAGGAATACATTTATGCCCACAGCTTGATTTTAGCCAACTGAGACCCCTGTCAGACTTCTGACCTATAGAAGTGTAAGATAATTAATGTGCTGTTTTAAGCCACTAAATTTGTGGTGATTTTTCATAGCAGCAATAGAAAACCAATACAGTTTGCTTCCAATGTTTCAATATTATACATTTTATAATATTTAAATTTGTAGGCATGTCATCACCTATGTTTTATTTCCTTATTATACATTTCTAGAAGTGAACTAGTGAGACAAAGAATGAGCAAAATTATGATGCTTTTGATAAATAAATCCAGATTTCCTGAGGATTTCTACAGATTTACACCTGTAGGGAATGTGCATGCCAGATCCCCTCCGCCTTTATCAGTAACGAATATTATCATTTTTCAAATACTTTTTCACCTTCCATTTTAATTTGTGTGTCTTTTATGCACTAATTATTTATTAAATACCTAGTAAATATGCTAAGATGGACTGTGGCCTAAAAATATATCACATTGACTCTCACTTTCCTGTGATGATTCCTCTTGAAAGTTCAAGTCCATTTCTAATAATATATCTAATGACAGGTTCTGTAGTACAGACCATAGCGATAAAAATCCATTTATCTATGTGACCAAAATGCTGGCCTCCAGAGATACTGATAAGCCACAATGACAGATTATGCCATGATAAAGACAGAGCTGTGTTATGGTCAGTGCATAACCAGTCATGTTTTTGTATTAAATACCACTTGGGTTATATATCCTTCTAAATTAAATTATTTTAATTTGTAATTTATGTAAATTTTACTTATAAGATCAAGTAAAGTACCATCAATATGCTGAGAGTTCAGTACCTATTTGCTGGAGATAAATTGCATACATTAACTTGAGTATTTTTAACATTTCAATCATATTATGAGATATTCTAAGGCATATTAATACAATTATTTTACAAATAATAAGACTCAGTTATTATTTTAATAAATTATCTCATAGAAAGACATGCAATTTTAGGAAAAAAATATTTATCAGAGATTAGAAAATCTGTATTGTCATCTTTTTATTTTCCTCTAAGTTGTGCTGATTTTTTCTTCAACACGAAGAGCTGAAAAATAAGTGTAAGGATAAGCCAGGAGTTCTAGTTGCTATATTTGGGTAACAATCCACTCCAAATGTAACGCCTTTGAACAGTGATTTTATTATGCTCAAGGGTTCTATAGGTCGGGGATTTGGAGAGGGCTCAGTTGGGGAAGTGTCTCGGCTCCACGCTGGGGCTTCAGCTGGAAAGACTCCAAGACAGGGAATGGCTCTGTGGCTGGGGGCAGAGATCACCTGAAGCTTCACTCACTCGCACATCTGGCACATGGGCTGGAAGGACTTGAAGACCAGGACTGCAGAGCAGGTCACCTACATGTGGCCTTTCTTGCAGCTTGGCTTCCTCACAGCATGACTGCCACAGAGGAGTCAGACTTCTTATATGGCAGCCGAGGGCTCCACGCAGAAGGTGCCAGCACACAAGGCAGAAGCTGTACTGCCCTTTATCACCCAGCCTCAGAAGTCACCCAGCTCCACTTCCACCAGAGTCTGTTCGTTCCGAGGAAGTCACAAGCCCACCCTACTTAAAGGGGGGAAGACCTAGGTGCCCACCCCCATGAGTGGAGGAATGTCAGAGAAGCGGAGGGCCATGTTTTCAAACCATGTTTTCAAATCATAATTAAAGGGAACTTACTATTTCTTGAAAATTGAAATAAGTAAAAATTAAAATTTAGATGTCAATGCTAGTGTCACAATCAAAAAGTTAACTTTATACTAATATCTCAGAGAAACCAGTGGATTTAATATGAAAGAAAGTGGTGCTCTGAATTAACCAGAATAAGAATTGATTAGTAATAATTTGAGTTTCATATTCTGTGCAGAAGGGAAGTAGAAAAAATATATTCCATCCATTCAAATGACTTCACATTCTCAAAAGCCAATTAAAAGCTGAGATTCAGTTCCTACAATTACAAGAGGAGGAGTATTTAAACCATTCAATAGAGTAATACTAAACAAATGATTAGTTTTTAGTGAGGCAGTAGTAATATGTACTCTACATTTTTTTTATGTAATTAAGATTTACTGCACAGCTTGAAAGTATCTTTCCTGATAATGTAATTACTGTACAATTTCTTTATTTGCTGTGCTTTCCCCAGTTTATCCTTCTACAACCCTAATAAATACTAATTTAATACAATATTAGAAAGTGACAACGAGAAGTGTTAGGAAAGTAGATGTAGTGTACTTACTTATAATAGGATTAATTCAAAATCCTAACAGGGTGGTATATTCTGAGCTTCTGAAGGGAAGAAAAATAAATCCCTAAACACAGTTGTTTCTTTTTTATAGCTAAGGTGTTCAGTAATATAAATACAGTATTCTAATCAAATGTTTGTTTTCCCTTTTTGAGGGAGAAGGTGGAATGCTGAATTTAAATTGTCTTTTAAACCTGGAGGTGGATGAAAGAGGCAGGCACTTCTGGTGTTCCTTCTTTCGCTGTGAGCTGGAGTACAGGAGCATGCCTTCCTCGTAAATCCGTTCCGCCTCCATTGCCCATCCTGGAATTGTGCGGTGAAGACAGTGATTGTGAGATGCTTCCAGGAGGCTTTGCCCAGGCATTCTGTGGAAAATATGGGTGGTTCTTTGATACCTTCTGATAATAGTCTTGGCGGGGGGCGGGGGGGGCATGCCCAATGATTTCCCCTTCCCATACTATTTTTGTCTTCACATATGCCTTCATGGCAAAACCACATAAGCACTAACTTCAAATCATAATAAAATTCTCATTAGTCATAATACTGTTCAGCCCAACAACCAGTTCTCTGGGCATCACGACATTGTCATTGTACGTCAGCCAGCACTGCCAGCCTGACTCAAGATTCCTCTGTGGGACCACAGAGAATTTCCGGATACTGTCCACATGACTCAGGAGTCCAGGGGACACTGGAGAACTGTACCCAGGCCTTCACTCTCTCCAGTCACATCACCTTGCCAATTTTACTGTGGCGCTGCCGCCCCCTGTTGGGGTTGTGGGAGTGAGAAATGTGGCAAAACAATTCTCCTTTAGACTTTGCCCTCAATCTACATCCACCATGCAGGGATTTCAGCCTCATCCAGAGCAGATGAGAAAAGACTGTGAAACACCTTTCCTTTTATCTGCTCCTCCAACTTCTGCCACAAATCTACTTTCCCCCATTCATTCAGTGGCTGAAAGTTGTGAGTTTCTCTCTCTTCTCGCTCCCTAGTCAGAACCCTCCTCTGAATGACATCCTCTTTCTTTGACGAGGGGACACTAATAGAAGATGGAATGCAGAGAGCAAGCAGCCAGCAGAAAAGGAACAAAAACACTGTACTTGTTAACAGCTGCAAGTTGAGCGGAACACATATTGCCTTTAGGGACTAACATTTGGAAGTTTAGGAGACAGTCTAAAAATTACCATAGCCAAAAAAAAAAATTATTAAGATCTGTAAGTCAGTATAGTTGAGGGCTGAGGGCTATGGCAGTTCTGACAAAGGGAAGTTACTGCCACCTGTGTGAATTGGCAGCAGTATTTAAGCTGGCTCAAGTCTTAGAGGTAGAAAAATTGCAGATCCAGACTCAGAAAATAGGTCAGTTTAGCTGCAACATAAGATGCCTGGAGGAGAAAAGAGGGCAATGACAAGTCTGAATGTCAGTCTGAAGAGCTGGACTTTACTGAGTAGGCAATAAGGGGCCTATTATAGTTCTTGAGCAGAGAAGACAAGAGCTGTGCCCTAGGAAGTCACCTTGCAGCTGTACATAAAATGGATTGGAAAGAAGGGAGTATGGGTGTAGGAAGCCACGAAAAACTAAAGCCATTAATCACTGCTCAATGTTGTATATACTAAGGCCAAGACATCTAGAAGATTGTTTTTAACCTAACATTTTAGAGAGTTGCATTTCATCTGTTCTTTTCAAACCTTTGCCAAAGTAAATGTATATGATAAATTTGATACCTACAGATCCTTTGGCAAAACATTTTAATATGTGAATTCTAGGAATTTAAAAAATACACTTTTCCTATCAGTTGTTATAGTCACATATGTATCACCATATTCAGATCCAAATATATCATGAGCTTCATTTCTAAGTAAAACACGGAACACATTTTTTGTCTCCATAACTTCATTATACCTTAAGCTTAAATGTACTCAGACGTGAATAAACACAGAGCTTATTTGGGTTTTAATATATTCCCATTAAAATGAGACTATTTGGATGAAAAGGTAGGAATTAAATGTGTCTCTTTCAATGGCAATATTTAGTTAGCTATCAGTGTTGGACTAAAGAAGTGCCATTTTAAAATAATAAACTATAGAATGTGTTTATGATGTGGAGGAAGAGGGGAAATATTTCTATAACTAATTTAAGACAGAAACTATTGGGAGTTTATAGTTCTTAGAGTTGTTTGTATTTATTCTAGCAGGGTTATAGTAATATCAAGTTATGATAGACATTTCATGGTTCCTGTGAAGATGGAATGCCAAGTGCTTCCTTTTCCCTTTCTCCTTTAGGATTTCAAGATTTGATTGCCTAAGTGACATTTATACTGTCACATACTTTTGTGAAATGCTTTATGTTAATTACAGTTTTCACATTTTTCATGGTGACAAAATTGTCATATTGTCTTATGCTTGAAATATTTTAAAATAGTGGTTTCTGTAAAGAGGTCTTAAAAGTGGATTTTTCTTCAGAAAACTGTAACCAAGTAAAAATGAATTTTGGAAAGGAATTTCTTTCCTCCCTTCCTTCCTTCCTCCCTCCCTCCCTCCTTCCTTTCTTTCTCTTTCTTTCTTTCTTCTACAATTTATTGAGTGCTTATCAGGTTCCAAGCACTGTGCAAATCACTTTATTCTCACTCATTTCTCACAACTGTATCTGAAATCATTATCTGAATCACATCTTAGATCATCGACATCCCCATTCTATAGACCGGGAAACTGAAATTTAAAGAGATTAAGCAATTTGAAGAAGATCAAGGAGTGAGAAGAGTCAGAGTAGGGCTCAAAGTCCAGTTCTCTTATTCCAGCACAGACTTCCTGAGAGACAATATAAATGCCAAGCTAGGGCAACATGTGAAACACAGGCTTTGGAGACAGCCAGCCCTGCCTTCAATAGACCCCTTTGCTGTTTATAACTTATGGAACGTTAGACATCTCATTTAATGTTTCTAACTCTGTGTAACTTTATCTGTAATATGGGGACAATAACTTAGTACTTACATCATATGATTGCTGGAAAAATTTAATGAAATAATATAAAATGTTCCAAGATCTCAGGGTGGTAATCGCTTGCATGGCATTACTGGGCAATATTAAATTAATTACAGAAAAACATGTATTTCCCTTTAAATTTTTTCAATTCCCACTTTCTCTCTTACAATCTTATACCCTTGCATTCTAATCCCAAACCTATTACTAATTTACCATTACCAGCACTTGATAGTGGATTCACTTCCCTTCACCATCATATATAAGCTTACATCTAAGATGTCTGAGGCCTGAAAAACGTTTTTTTTTAAACCTATGGAATGTGTAAAAACTGTTCTGCTTGAAAGCCCAACAAGCTGATGCTTCCCCCCACTTGCAAGCATGCTAAACAAACAGCACCAAAATATTTGCTATAGGCAAATAAACACAGCCACGTATCCTACAAAGAATGTTTATAATATCACTCACAATCCATGGAGAAAGTCAGATTCAAACCAACTCCTACTACACATTGTGGACTGAAGACACACTAGTGATGTTATTCTAAACTCACATAAGCACCCAGGATCCTTTCTGGTGCAATTTGCACTGCCAACAGATGCAGGTCTTATCCGTGGTTCTGGTTCTCCACAGAAGTCATTTGCATCATTTCTCCTTCCACTGTTTAGTGCCCAAATCTAGATCCAGAAAAATGGACAGCCTATTTTAGAGACCGCCATCCACACCACTGAGTATTTTTATTGCAACACCTGGGATTTTTTTCCTGAGATAGTTGGTAGTGAACACTTAAGTAAGTAGCCAGATTAACTCACTTGGACTTTAAAGTATATAGGGATTCCTAGAGCCTAGAACACCAAGAATTGTGTTCATTGTTCTCTTAAATAAGTCATTGTTATCTAGAACTTCTTTCAGGGTCTGGTGACAATCTCCCAATTCAAATAGAGTGGCCAGTGCCTTAGTGGAGTTCAGCAGAAATTCCAGGGTCAACAGTTAGTACTTTGCTGACCAGGGTCGGTGGGGCATCCTGTTGGTTCATACTTTCCTCACACCAGATACTGGATTAAGATAAGCTAACAATCAGTATCACGTATGCCCGGAGAGAGATAATTTTGCTATCCTGTAGTAGTCAGAGGAGGGGGAGAGGCAAGCTCAGAGAGGATTGTTCTAAAACTGCTTGGTAAGAGCACTGGGAAGAGTTCCTGATCTGCCTAACAGGGATCACAGAAGTAATGCATGAGATTCACTCTTGGACTTGACCAGGAGGCTGGAAAGAGAAAGTGATGTATGGCATGAGATTTATTTAGTAGGAGCATCTGACAAAGAAAGTCAAGGATATATTGACGAGTAACTGCAGGACACAAAATGGCCAGGAAAAGCAGGAACAACATAATGGTACTGATGCTTCTCTAGGGATGAGATTGAAGTAATGTGTCACGGCCCTTTCTCAACAAACTCCTCATTTACTCCCTAAAACTTACACTGTACTAATTTCTTCATTAATCATCCATCACAATGCTTTGCAAAAGTAATAATCTCCATTTATAGGTGCTAAAAACCTTTGAAAACATAAAATTTCAAAGAAATTTTGGAAGCCTTTAGTTTTAAACTTGAAAAAATAGTACTATTAACAGAAATTCTCACTGAGCTCAAAGCACTCTACAAGTTCAATATATTCTGTTACATTTAGAGGAGAGAAAATTGAAGCTAAGACCTTCTTTTAATAATGATCATTTTACTGTCTGCTATCACACTAGGTAAATAGTGCACAACTCTCAAATTTAGTTATGAAAAGTAATCATTTTCCAATAAAAATGGGTAATTCTCCATTTCAGCTTCCATATAAGTGCCTATAGAATTAAAATAGTGACCTGAAACACATTTCAAATGTTCATCTTATTATAATTCCCAAAGGTCGTATCTTTGAAAGTTATCCTTAAAGATCACTAATTTTCCTTAAAGTTGTGGCTATTTCATCTTGGTCTAGAATAGTAAACACTATATTCTACCTCCTTGACTCTCATGATTAGTGAAAAAATTTTAAAACAGTTAAGAATGAAAAAAGGTAATGTATTAGCATTAATCTAATAAAATATATACATTTTTAAAATTACAATGTTGGTCACAGACTGGGCAGGAGGCACCTCTGCACCACTTATGTTTCTGTCCATTGGTGAAAGCTCCATGGTTATACCACTGCTGCCTAGCTCTGCCCTCCCATTCACTTCTCCCTCTGCAGGGGAGATGGAGGGGCTTAATCCGAGTGGTAAGTTCAAAAGGAGAAACTGGGCCAGTGCAGCCCAGACACTTCTCACTCTGAGCCAGCATGCCCACATGCACCAGGCCCTAAATTTTACATACTGGCTCCTGTATGGGGAGGCTCTGATTATTCAGCCATGCCTGAGGCTTGTTAAACAAGACTGTCTAGTTCAGTATCAGGAGTCTCACCCTCTTGCAGATATATTCTCCAATACCAACTTTATCAGTAATAAAGGTGTTATGTTGGCTTTGTCTTATTTATTGAATTATTTCTCAATTGACACTATTTATTAAGCTTGTGTCAACACCAAGCAACAGTTGTTGTAGACATATATTGTTTGATTCAGTTACTTATTCCTTCAGGATTATGCTTTGGTCTGAAAGTTTTAGGTGAAGGCTTGTATTTATTTTCTACGCTATTATTGAAGACTTGGTGAATGTCTACTTTCTACTGAGGGAAAACAAACAATAAACATATCATTGTATACAACATACATACACAGGCCGCTAGCTGGTAGTGATAACAATACTTAATAAAATGTGTTACAAGGATAGGGTAATCCTTCTTTGGGTAGGATGGTGAGGGAAGGCCTCTCTACGGAAATAAATGTTGACATGAAACCTAAAAATGTGAAGTGGTAGTCATGAGCGTATCAGGGAGAAAGGATTCCATACAGAAGAAATAGAAACTTCAAAGGTCCTGAGGGGAAACTTATCAAATCCAGTGGGCAGAAAGATGACCAGAGTGACTGTAATGTAATAGATGGGAATTGAGAAGCAGGAGACAGTGAGACTGGAGAGGTTGGCAGGACCTGGACCAGGAAAGGAGACCTTGTAGGCCATAATTTAAAAAGAAGGTTTTATTTGAAAATGAAATAAAAATGTATTGAAGTGTTAAAAGTTAGGAATGCATGTGATCTGAATTGTTTTTAAAATTTCCTTTTGGCTCTTTTTGTAGAAAGCACTGCAAAGACAGCAGATAAAACTCAATTGCAGTGGCTCAGGCATGAGACAGCTGCTTGTTCAGGGTTGTCCTTGCTGGGGAGTAGGAGTGGCCAGACTTGAGAAATCCCAGGGGCTAGAGTCAATAGCACTTACGTACAAACGACATATGGGGAGTGAGTAGGATTGCAACCCTACGAATTAAGGATCACTCCTACATATTTATCCTGAGCACCTGGGTGAACAGGGGTACAATATCCAGAGATGGGGAAGACTTTTGGAGGATCAAATTGAGTTTTATCTTGCACAAATGGTTCTATTTGTTTCCATATGTTTGTGGTATCTTTTAGACTACTGAGTTGAGATGTCAAGTAAGCAGCTGGATATATGTGTATGGGTCTCAAGGGAAAAAGTCAGGGCTAGAAATATTTTATCTGTTGCTTTTTGCTGCCATGAGTTAGAGAATTGCTGGAAAGTAATAAGATTAATAATATAAAATATTGCACATGGACATATATTGTTTGACCACCATTACGCTAAAAGCACTATACATCTCTTGTGGAAAAACTGAGGTTAAAAGAGAGTAATAATTTGCCCAAAGGCACACAGATAGTAAGTGGTAGGCTAGGCCTTGAATTCATGTCTTTCTGACTCCAAAGTCCACGCTCATTAGACTAAAATCAAGGAGGCACCTTCACCCTCCATGCTCTTAGAACAGGAGACTGGGTTCCATTTGTTACGTCAGTTTGCTGTATGACTGCACCATATAATCAACAAGAAAACCCTTGGAACTCAAAGGTTCTGTGTGCCTGATTTCAAAGCTACTAAGAAAGGAGTAATTTGTAATTTGAAAAGAACAGTCAAACCAAACATAATTAATGTGCATTATTCCAAGATAATTTTTAATAATGCCCACTTTAATTCTCAAAAGTATCCCAGTTTTGACAAATTATATGGTCACTCAGTACTTAGAGGTCTTTGACCCAAATGCTCATGAATAACTGAGAGAGTACAAATACCCACAAATCCTTCACTCTTCCTCTTTAAAAGAGCACAACTATCAAACAGGGGCCCCTCCATTCACTCTTCATATCCAACCCCTCCTTCAAAGGTCAATTTTTTAATTATTTCATTTTTTTTTCACTCAGCTTTCTCTTATTAGTGTATTTATGCCATCCACTTGATCCTTACTACAGATTATTTTCTGTTGAAGCATGAAAGTATTTTTTTCTCTCTTATTTAAATATAAGCTCTCTATATCTCCAAATGTCCCAAGTCTTTTCACTTTAGGTACTCAGTAACTATTGAAACAATGTTGAAAAAACTGAAGAACTATGAGGGTATAATGGGAGACATGTTTGGTAATTATTGTTCTTTAAAGAACATGAACTAAAGTGTATGTAAGATCTTCTACTCCTTTTTGCCTTCCATAGTACAAATGACCTTATCTCTGCATATCGACAAAGAGAATCTTTTACAAGAATCTCAAGATGCACACAACTGGTGCAACAATTAAATTGGCAAAGGACTATGGAGACATTCTGGCCCAAATTCTGGAAACCAAATTGTAATTTAGAAAGATAATTACATTAAAAAGTGTAATCTGGGGGCTTCCCTGGTGGCGCAGTGGTTGAGAGTCCGCCTGCCGATGCAGGGGACACGGGTTCGTGCCCTGGTCCGGAAGGATCCCACATGCCGCGGAGCGGCTGGGCCCGTGAGCCATGGCCTCAGAGCCTGTGCTCCACAACGGGAGAGGCCACAACAGTGAAAGGCCCACGTACCAAAAAAAATAAAAGTGTAATCTGCCACAGTGCTCCATTGGATAATATAATACTGGGGTCTAACTTTGGCTTTTTTTTTTTTTTTTGAGAACTGAAAATGTGTTTTCTTAAATTGCACTTTTTCTAAGAGTTGCCTCATATAAACTCAAGTCTACTAAACTGATACAACATACAAATATTAGTTGTAACACTGTAATACAGTGAGGTTACAACATTGTTACATGTTGGGTTCTAAACTACTTATAAATATACTACTTTTTGTGTACATACCCCTTAAGGTATTTCTATTTGCAGTGTTGTTTGAGAACAACTGAGCAAGGCTGAATAAGGTACAAAAGGAAAGTATATATGCAAACATTTGAACATTCAAGCCTTTTTTTTTTTTGGATAATTATCTACTCTCAATTGAATGGAATGGGGGGGAGGGTTGGAATCTGAAGAATTGTAAATGCTCCTGCTAACTGACCAGGTTTACTACATTCTGTTCTAATATTAAACGTTTGAAACCATAAAATATATTAATTGATGTGTTTATTTTCATGAGAATTAAGCAGATATAGTAGAATAGCACTTGATTTGGGTTATGGCCTACAATGATGAAATTATATGTACATGTATTAGTCAGCTTTCACTAAGCTATTATGTATTAACAAATGACCCAAAACTCTCAGTGGCTTAAAACAATAAAAGGTTATTTCTTACCTGCTTATGTTTCAACTGCAGGTCAGCTATAGCCTCTCTTCATATGTCTTTTTCTACCTGAAGGGTCAGGCCTTATCTGTGTAGAATGCATTATTGTTATTCCAATATTTCAACTTAAATAAAGCTCACTCATGTTAAATACTGTTTGTGTGCTGGCAGGAAGAAAAAAGATCAATGGCAGAACCACACGACGGCTCTCAGAGCTTTTGCTGGGATGTGGCAACATCATTTCCAAAGCAAGTCTCATGGCCAAACTAATGTCGATAGAGCATGGAACTATAACCTCTTACAGAGAGGGCAGCATATAATTGGGAATAATAGAATTTACCACAGTGCATATGATACATCTCACAGCAACCACAGCATATGAATTTTGATTATGCACTAAAATAGAAAACAGGCAACTGCGATCTAGAAATTGTAGAATAAATAGCTGTATTGGAGTAGCATCTGCTTATTTCTTCTACCTGCAATCTGGGAAGTACACACACACACACACACACACACACACACACACACACACGTTAATGATCAACAATCTTTGAAGACTGAGTTTTGCTGCCTCCCAATGTCCTTAATTAGATTTCAGTTAGGTTAGCACTAATTTCTGTGACTAACAAAAAAAAAAGAATGCCTTGAAGGACAGCTGTTATCTGTGATGCCAGCTTCTATGTTCTGTCTCTAATTGATGGTACTGGTTTGAAAGGTGAAGAATGTGGGCTTCCCTGGTGGCACAGTGGTTGAGAGTCCGCCTGCCGAAGCAGGGGACACGGGTTCGTGCCCTGGTCCGGGAAGATCCCACATGCCGCGAAGCGGCTGGGCTTGTGAGCCGTGGCTGCTGAGCCTGCACGTCCCAAGCCTGTGCTCCGCAACGGGAGAGACCACAGCAGTGAGAGGCCCGCGTACCGCAAAAAAAAAAAAAAGTGAAGGATGTTCCTTTTTGTAAGGGAATATATTTATTACCAAACAGGAAAAGAATAAGTTATTTTCCAAATCAAAAAAGATTTATTATATGTTATTGTTCACTCCACATCCAGGTATTAGAAAAGAACACAAAATATTAGTCCCTATAATTATAATGTCCTAACAATTATTAACCCTAAGAAGTGTCAATCAATCTTCCAAGTATATATTTACCAAAACAAACAAGTGCCCTAATTTATGACTTCAACATATGTTACACTGAAGGAAAATTTAATGCTTAGAACTTATAAATAGAAACAGGCTTGAACTGAACCTTTTGGAAGAGTAGCAAGAAATAAGGAGTTCGATATTTCATAATTTATAGTAACAGGAAGTTGAACAGTTAGTGACTGAAGTAAGTCTTGGAATTAACCAGCCAGAATGAACTCATTAGGCAAAAAACTTTAGCAAAATCTGAGGTTAGTTATATTTTTCTCATTAGACATCTCTGGTCCCATAAAAGAGACAATCAAGCTGACATATTCCTCCTTTAATAAGAGCTTGCCAAATATAGCTCTTCAAAATTAATTAGCCTACTAATCATAAAAGAGAAATGAACAGTTAGGTAGACTCTCTAACATTGAAAATACCCTGAAGAAGTACCAGACCCATTTTATTCTATTAACATGTCTATTAGTTTTACTTCACATGATACTAATATTAACATGCTAGATGATACTCTTATTAATAAATAATTTTCCTTTTTTCCTATATATATCTAATCTTCATGAAGATTTCATCATTCATGTCTCCACTGAATCAAGTTGGTAAATTTGTTTTTTAGAAGTATCCTAAAAACAGATGCCAGTAATCAAAAGAAATATTTATAATACGAATGTAAGCATCTTAGTGACACTATCCCAATATGTATCCTTTTTCTCATTAATGTTTGAGAGGCAGTACATGAAATAAAGTACCCTATTTCACAGTGGAGCTCTGAAGGCAGCTGAGAAAACAGAGTTGGGGAAGGATATTAGAAAATCTGGACAGGAATATGAAAAAGTGATCAAGTGGAGGAAGAAATTCATTACCAGTCCCTATGACTCTCAATATTTTATGCGATAAGATAGCATATTTTATGTGATTTACCAAAGACCTTCAAAAAATATTGACATAGAGCAGATTATTAGGGACTTCCTCTTCCACATAGGTTAGAATTTCATTTTGTATGGTTCTTCTTGTAGTCTCAACACATAAGTGAACTAATGTACCCCAACACAAATAACTGATACATGAGCTGGGGCACACATGATATACCTGTGCACTCCACACACTGCCTCACTCAAGAAATATCCATCATGCCGCCACTATGCCAGAAATGTAGTAGGTGCTGAGGTGTAATATATGTAGTTATCAGCATACAAATGGTATTTTTAAAATGGAAATGAATCAGGTCATTTAGGGAGGTAGTAGACGAGAAGAGGATCAAGGGAGACATAAGGAATACCAATATTTAGGGGTATCACAGACAAAGAGCAGCTAGTGAAGTAGGAGAAAAATTAGAACAAGAGAGAATTTTAAGAACAAGCAAGTGGTCACTTCTAAGCAGGGTCAGTTGGACTTTGTTTCAGTGATATCCTCTAGTATATATACATTGTATACAGGATGTTCCATTGTTTGGAAAGCCTAGTATTTCTGTGATCATTCAATAACTCTGAAGTGCCTTACTTCAAAATGGACCTCTAACTATGAGAAAGTAACAATTTATATTGGCAACTATTATTTTTGCACAATCAATGTCTTGGCCCCATGGATTTAAGATAAACTATCTAAATAATTTACTTCTTATCTTGCTAAAGATATTCCATATAATTGACTGCATGTAAGACTATGAAACCAAGCAAGCTCTTTAAAAACCACCAGTGAAGACTAAATGACTAAGACTTTCATATGCAGATAATCTCAGAATTAGTCTAAGCACAGTTAGTTTTTCTATACATTATTAAATCTTTTTTCTTAGCTGAACTACCCTAAAGATTTAAATTTTAGATTTATTCAAAGTAGTTGCTGATTTATCCATAAAATAAGTCCTTAATTGTAAAGAAGTATAACTAAGCTCAGTGAATTCCTAAAGTATGCTTTACAGAATAGGCTACCCTGCGTCCATCCACTACCACACACATATTATTTATTCAAGTCATAGATCCCAAGACCATTCAACCAGGAGAATCAAGATTTATACAGTAGGTATTATTCATGTATGAACAACAGTGACCTCATGTGGCTAACGTTTCATGCCTGAAACTATTAGACTAAGAACAACAAAAAACAGCCTATGCTACACATCAAAACTTATGCCATAATGAATGATTCGAGCTGCCCATGTCAGGCAACATAATTTCTTTTTTAAGGCCTCTGATCACAAAGCAATCCCTTCCAAGGACCAGTATGGGTTCACTCTACGTATGTTTATAAGGTTAGATTGTTCAAAGATTAATTTAATGTAATAAGGTATCTTGAGGGCCAAGGACCAAATCTTACTTCTTTGTGTCACCAAAGGATTTAGTTCTGGTCTTTGTGCCTTGAAGGAAGTTTCCAAACGCTTTTTAAATTTCATCTTGTCTTCCTCGTCCTGGGTATCCTAATGTTAAAAAATAAAGGCCTAAATGTCAATTTAGGAACATACACCTTTGGCACTTCATTACCCAGTTGTTTCTAACTTTGGGGGAATGGCTGTATTTCTCTTCCATTTGAGCAGTTCCCTTAACCAACTTGAACCGCGATAATATTCAGGACTTTCACTCGTTTGCTCAAAAATATTTTAATGCATTATCTGCTAGAATAACAACAGATTCAAACATATTACATAACATTAAGAATAAAATAACTTCCAGCTCTCCTTTATAATCAAGGGTAAGGTCCTTTATCATCAATTTAAAACTGCTAT
The DNA here is from genome assembly GCF_039906515.1 of Pseudorca crassidens. NCBI lineage: Eukaryota > Metazoa > Chordata > Mammalia > Artiodactyla > Delphinidae > Pseudorca > Pseudorca crassidens. The sequence goes on from NC_090308.1 coordinate 37,555,203, forward strand.
AGTTAAATCATAGGTAAGTGTAACTGCATCAGTAAGATCTCTGAGCTAGGGAACACCCAAGTAAGGGTAAATTCTGAAGTAACATGATATCCGGTAGATGAGAGACTGCTGCTCCCAATACTCTGCTCAGAATTAACACATTATATCCCCTAGCAGAGTGGTAAATAACATGCTCTGGAGTAGGAAAACTTGGCTGATAATCCTGACTTCCAAATGGCTTTGGGCCATTCACTGTATTCTCTTAGAGTAGTCATCTCTGAAATGGGAAAGTATATTAGGATCTACCTCATATAGTGATCATGAGTCTTAAATTAGAATATGTTTGTATAACATTTGCTATGGTCTGAATGTTTGTGTCACCACCCCACCATTCAGATGTTGAAATCCTAACCCCCAATGTGATGGTATTAGAAGGTGGGGTCTTTGGAAGGTGCTTACTTAAGTCATAAGAATAGAACCCTCATGAATGGGATTGGTACTCTTTATAAAAGAGACCCCAGTCAGCTCCCTAGTCCCTTCCACCATGTGAGGACACAGGGAGAAGTTTGCAACCTGGAGGAAGGCCCTCACCCACCATGCTGGCACTCTGATCTTAAACTTTCAGCCTCCAGAACTACGAGAAATAAATTCTGTTGTTTACAAGCCACCCAGTCTATGGTATTTTGTCATAGCAGCTAGAGCAGACTAAAAACAGCATCTTCTAGGTTTCTGGCACATAGGAGGTGCTCAATATTTCAAGCTAAAATTTTTAATTAAATTTATCTCATTTATTATTTTTATTTCTCATCTATATTTCTGCCTTTTTAATTAGAGTTGAGGTATAATGTGCAGTTCATCATTTTCCCCCTCTTTTCTACCATTTTTAACCCAATGCTATATTTTTCCACACTTTATGTCCTTTATCCTCTTTCTGGTCCAAGGAAGCACCAGGTAAGTAAGTAGTATAGGTAATTTTTGCTAATATATTATATTTACCTAGTTATTCCTTGGGAAGTTAAAGTATGCTTTGAAAATATCAGTCTGAAATCTGATTATCTAGAAAGACTTCTTATTGTAATTAGATGGAATAAGTTTGATATCACATTTACTACATAAAGGGTATACAGCAAAAATAAATCTACCTGTGAAAGACAACATTTAAAACTCTCATCTAGTTATTACTGTAATCCTTAAAAATATAAAAAACAATAAAATCAAATTATGTGAAATACTCTAAAATACATATCTAACATAAAAATACACCTACTGGGCTTCCCTGGTGGCGCAGTGGTTGAGAGTCCGCCTGCTGATGCAGGGGACACTGGTTCGTGCCCCAGTCCGGGAAGATCCCACATGCCACGGAGCAGCTGGGCCCGTGAGCCATGGCCGCTGAGCCTGTGCGTCCGGAGCCTGTGCTCTGCAACGGGAGGCCACAACAGTGAGAGGCCCGTGTACTGCAAAAAACAAACACCTACATAACCTTTTACACATTTTGTTTCCATGTCTGAAAGGAAGTTTACGTGAGTTCACTTTTTCAATAATAACAGAATTATTTTCATTTATTTATTCAGCAAATATGTATTAAGATCCTGCTGTGTGTTCGGTACTATTTATGGCACAATTATTTCATATTAAACAGAATACAGAAGATCAGTTTTTATGTTTTATGTTATACTCTAGAAAGGTGCAATGACGATAAGTAATAAATAAGGCAGGAAGTAAATAAATGTATATCAAGTGGCAGTAAGCATGATGGAAGAAAAATAAGTGAGGACAAGGTGGATAGACAGTGATAGGGTATATTTTATGTAAGGTGGTCAGGAAAGGCATCTTTCATAAAGAAGCATTTAAAAAGACTTCAGAAGTTGTAAGGAAGAACATTTCAGGCAGAGAGAACAAGAGCAAAGCCCTGCAGTGGAAGTAGACTTGGAGTGTGCAAGAAATTCTGAGACTAAAGCAGAGTGAATGAGAAAGAAAGGGTTTGGAGATTAATTCAGAGAAACAGCAGGGCACGAAATCAGGTATGGCTCTGTGAGCTATACTGATACATTTAAATTTTGTTCTGATCCAAATATAAAAAGTCATTTAAGAATTTGATCTTAGAGGGACATAATCTGGCTTATATTGTAAAAGGCTTACTCTGGCTTTGGGGTACATAATAGATTATGATGGAGTGGGGAGGAAGATGAGAGACCAATTAGGAAGTTCTCCAACAATCCAAGAGATGATGGTGGCTTGGCCAGGGTATTTGTGGTAGATGTGAGAGAAAATATTCATATATCAGGTATGATTCAAAGCAGGAATTTAGAGAAAGTTTTAATGAATGGGATGTGAAATGTAAGAAAAAGGAAGATGCAAGGAGAGCCCAAAGACATTTGGCTTCAGCAGCCAAGAGAATGAATGAAAATGCCTTTTGTGAGGATAAGGTAGACTGGATAGGCAGAATTTTTTTTTCAGGAGTGGAGGGGAAACACAGAGAAGGGGAATGAAGAGTTTAATTTTGATTATTTTGAATTTGAGATGTCTTTTAAATATTCAAGTGGAGATGTTGAAAAGGCAGTTGGATATTTCAGGCTGCGATTTAGGGGGAAATTCCCCAAAAGAATTTAAAAATGTGAGAGTTATCAAATTACTGATGGTATTTAATTCCACACAATTAGAGGAGATCATCTGGAAATTGAGTATAAAGTGCTTTGAGAGGGAACGCTAGGGCTTTCCAATGTTTAGAGGTCAGAATGATGAGAAAGAATAGACAAAAGAGACTGACAGGAAATGAACAGTAAACTAGGAGACACTTGAGAAAGAGTGTCCTGGAGGCCAAGTGAGGAAAATTTTTCAAGAAGAAGGGAGGCGCCTGGGTGTGTTAGATGGTGCCAAGAGACTGAGTAAAATGAGAACTAAGAACTGACCAATGGATTTGGCAATATTGGTGACTGTGACACGAAGAGCACAGGGACAAAAGGCTGGCAATGGTGAGTTCCATGAGGGAAAAGCACAGGGAGAGGAATGGACTCAGGAGAGAAAACTTATGAAGAATCAGAAGACTTCCACCTGAGTGAAGTTTTCAGTAGTCAAGTAGTCTGGAGCATTCTGAGATATCACTTTCAAAGTGAAGATCAAAGTATGGCATCTTGCAACTCCTACCAATGAGAAGGAGGCGCAGTGCCTGGTGGGAAGTAGCATATTCCTCATTTGGGAATTCTTCTCTAGCCTTATTACCAAGTGACAATGAAACCTTGGCAGCTTTGAGTGGGGCCCAGACCAGGAAAGTTCTTAATAGTAGATCTAGGCAATAGTATGACCAGACCTGCCATTTAAGCCCTAGGACACAGCAGCATCTATCATTTTAGAGGTAACTGTGATGGGAAAAGATGCCATGTGGAGGTTAGCTCCAGTGAAAGAATTACAATGTAAACATGGAGTTCTGAAGCAAAGCCATGTTATCTACAGAGAAGAATTATATGACATTCAAAAAGAGCCCCTGGTTTGCTACTAGGGACTACGATGGAGCACCTGACCATGGAATATCAAGTGACTATTCTGCACCACCTGCCCATCTTGAGCTGGAAGTTGTCAGATGCATCAAGGCATGTTAGGCTAGCCCAGCAGCAATCCACTATAAAAAAGAAATGGTACATCTAGGATCAGGCATGAGCAGGGCCCAAAGGCAAAGTAAGTTGCAAAAACGGGCGGACCAGACTCCCATGTCACTTACCATTGTCACACTGGCACCACTCCCTTGGCTAACATCTATGGCCATATGGCAGGGGCAGCGGTCTCATAGGATCAAATGACAGGAGGAAAATGACTGAGCACTTTTAGGGATGAATAGGCTTGCTATATGTCTACGAGCTGAAAATGAACAATAGCTATAGTCCAGTTCTGCTCAAGGGAGGGCCAGAAAGACAGCATTGAAGGAAATGCTCCCCAGTAGGCACTTCTTTGGATGATACACTTGGTCATCCCCTTTGCAATGAAAGATAAGTAGTCTGAGGTTAGAATATATGGAACAATGGCCATTTGAAGATAGTTTGTTGGAAAGGAGAAACATTTGGAGATCAGGGCCAAGGAGGTCTAGGGAAGGGACATGTGGATGAATGGATGGGAGTGGACCTGAAGTATTTTGTATCACATATTCAAGCCCTCTAGAGAGTACCCCACCAGAAAATATATTAAATAACCAATGTGACAAAATAATTCAGCCAGGTGACATCAACTAGCCTTTGTCATCAGCCACCTCAGTGCTGGCACAATGGGCACAGGAAAGTTGTACCCATGGTGGTAGGAATGGAGGCTCTGACTGGGCCTTACAGCATGGGCTCCCTTCTTACCAAAGATGATCTAGCTTCAGCGGCTGTCAAACATCCAATTTTCCAGTGACAGAAGCTAATGCTGAGCCCCCAATATGATGCCATTCTCTCAAAAGAGCCACTATACAATTGGGGTTAATCTGGTTACTTTCAACCCTTTTCTGTCAGTAGGGCCTCAGCCAGCACCACTATTCCAGGCTTAGAGAATGTTTGACCCTCTTAAATGAAATTCTTTATATAATCATATCAACTGAAGAACACACCTGAGTGCAAATTGGGTGAGGTTGTGGACACATGACCACAGGATCCACTGGTCCTACCACATACTGCACCTCCCAGAAGCTGTCAGTCTGACAGAGTGATGGAAAAGCCTCTGAAGTCATAGCTGAGGTGCCACCTTGGATATTATATCCTGCAAGGATGGGGCATCATTCTCCAGGATGCAGTATACAGTGGTTCCCCCCTTATCCACGGTTTTGCTTTCCTCAGTTTCAGTTACCCATGGTCAAATGCAGTCCAAAAATATTAAATGGAAAATTTCTGAAATAATCAATTCATAACTTTTAAACTGCATGCCATTATGAGTAGTCTGGCAAAATCTCACACCAACCCACACCATCCCACTCTGTCCTGCCCGTATAGTGAATCATCCCTTCATCCAACATATCCTGCCTATTAGTCACGTAGTAGCCATCTCAGCGGTCAGATTGACTGTCACGGTACTGCAGTGCTTGTGTTCAAGAAACCCTTATTTCACTTAATTATGGCCACAACATGCAAGAGTAGTGATGCTGAAAATTCACATATGCCAAAGAGAAGCTGTAAAGTGCTTCTTTTAAGTGGAAATATGAAAGTTCTCCTCTTTGAGAGGGAACGCTAGGGCTTTCCAATGTTTAGAGGTCAGAATGATGAGAAAGAATAGACAAAAGAGACTGACAGGAAATGAACAGTAAACTAGGAGACACTTGAGAAAGAGTGTCCTTAATAAGGAAAGAAAAAAAATCGTATGCTAACTTGCTAAGACCTATGGTAAGAACGAATCTTTTATCCATGAAATTGTAAAGAAGGAAAAAGAAATTTGTGCTAGTTTTGCTGTTGCACCTTAAACTGCAAAAGTTACAGCCACAGTGAATGATTAGGTGCTTAACTGAGATAGAAAAGGAATTAAATTTTTACAGTAAGATATTTTGAGAGGGAGAGAGACCACATTCACATAACTTTTACTATGGTATATTGTTGTAATTGTTCTGTTTTATTATTAGTTATTGTTTTTCATTTCTTACTGTGCCTAATTTATAAATTAAACTTTATCCTAGGTAAGTATGTATGTATGTATAAGAAAAAGCATAGTATATGTAGGATTTGGTACTGTCTGCAGTTTCAGGCATCCACTGGGGTCTTATAATGTATCCCTGCGGATAATGGGGGGCTGGTACTGTACACACTAAATTAACAACCCCTATATGGTTCTGTGACCCTAGTAGGTAGAATACTTGTGTCTGGGTCTGGGAGCCCAGGGAAGAAAGTAGGAGTAGCCCTGCTTACTGTCACTCCCAGAGAGTCACTTGGTGAATGTGTCTTCCCTCGCCTGCAAGTCTAGGTTCTGCAGGTCTAGATGTGTTGGTCCCACCAGGGAACATAGCAAATGTCCAGTTAAACTCTGAACTGTGGCTGCAGCTTGGTCATTTGGGCACCATTTGCAAGGAGAGGAAGGAACCGAGTCACCATTCTCATAGGTGGAATTAACCCTGACACTCAGGAGGAGGTAGGCTTCTTGTTATGTAAAGGAATCAGGAAGAAAGTGTTTAGCATTCATGTGATCCACTGGCATATCTCTTAGAACTTTTTTGCCTGATTGTGAGAGATATTTGACAAATGCAGCAGCCGTAGCCTGATAAGGGTATGGTGATCAGGAGCAAAGATACCTCCAGAAGAAGATCAGGTTACCCTACCAGGTAAGCACCCAGACCCACGGAGGTTACTAGGCAGAGGAAATCCAGAATGGACAGAAGAGGAGAAAAAATATGAGTATCAGGCGTGGCCTCAAAACTAGCTGTAGTAGTAGGAACTATAGTTTATCTTACTAATCTTCTTCTTGCAAATCTCCCAGGGAAAAGAGACCAACCAGAAGCCTGAAGAAACTTTTCCTAGATAGACTGAACTTACACAGAGCAAGTGGATGCAAGCAGCTCACAGATGCTACAATGTGTCACTCAGGTTTCCCCCCTTAGCCCCCACCCCCACCCCCTAGCAAGTCCACCACCCCAGATGCCCAGATCATTGCCTGCTGACAACTCAGAGCTGAGTTCCTCCCACTAATGGCCCTAAGTTGAAAGGAGCTGCCTGGCCCAAGGTTATGCCCCCCTCCACCAGTCGGCACTCACCTAATGACTGGACCATGTTGAGGGTACAAAGGCCTGGCTCTTGCCTCGATTTGAGATAATCTGGCACAACTCTGAAGGTATACTGTAAAAATTAATAAACAAAAACCTCAATTAAATAGAGTCAGGAGGCGGGCAGTGGGAGTTCTCACATCCTGTGACAATAACAGAGCCCCACAGGAAGAGGTAAGACTCCTCTTCTTTTTTGACAAGGACTCAGCCAATGAAAAGCCATGGACTCTTTGTTTTCTACAGCCTTCCCAACTTCTTTTCCCCTCTATAAAAGAGTTCTCCTTCCCTCAGCATGGCATGCAGGGACTTGCCAAGGTTACAGACCTTGTACTACAATTCTCTGCTGATGCCAAATACACTTTTTTTTTTTTTTTCTGCTGAAGAAATAATTGGCAGTCTATTTGCTTTAGGTCGATAATACTCTAGACCCAGAGCTCCCTGTGGGATTGGCTGAGGCCTCTGTTGTGCCTGCATCTCAGTCAAATTCTCCCTCTGCCCAATCTTGCTGCCCTCACTCCTTTAAAAGTGTTTTTGTGGAGTGCCCTCCCCGATAAACCTCCTTCACACAAACCTCAGTGTCAGAGTCTGTTTTCTCGGGGACACAACGTGAGACCGTAATCTTTTATGGTATTTTCTCAATTGCTTGATTTTTCATTGTAAAATAAATTAACAGTATTTTTAAAGAATTGATTTCAAATGCAAAAAAATGTAGAGACATAGTTGGCAAAATAATTCCCAAACAATGCAAACTCTCATAGCAAAGCATAGAATTTACTGTGTTACTTTTGGTTTTGGTTCCCCTTCTGATGCCACAAGGAAGCTACTTCCCACCAGCCAATTTCCTTTCTTTCCAGGTAGAGTTCCTTGTGAGACTTAGTTTTTCTGCTTTTTTCTTTTCTAATTTAGATTTTACCCCAAAATGCAAGCTACATAAAAAGGTATTAACACAACAGAAGGAGGAAAAAAAAAACCTTTTGTTTATTTCTAAATACCCTATAGGAAGTTGTAAAAAGATTCATGCATAACAATAGGATGTAAATTTAGGTAATGATTTGGATCTTCTCCAATTGCAGCTTCAGCCTGGCAAACAACAGATTTCCTTAGAAATTCATTGTAGCTCAAACATAAAATTCTTGTTTCACCATGGCTAATTGACATCGCATAAGCATATGTAATGAGTTTTTCAATAAAGAAATAAATACCTTTTGTGTAGAGGGAGAAAAAAGGCCAATATGGAAGAATATTTTAAGTCTTTTCATTCATATTTGCATTTATATCACTGATCTGAAAAATTTCCAAATGAAAAAGTTGCAGCACTCTGTGACAGAGGCATTGTAGAGTAATTATGGGGGGGGGAACCCCCAAGGTCCCCACGTTTAATTATTATAAAAACATTAGCCTTGCAAATTTACATAGTTTCATTTCTTCTTTTGCTTTTTTGACCCAAGGATATGGGGAAAATAATAACTAACATATAATATACAGATAGGATGAATTCAAAACCACTGCTTTCTTAGCCCATGTGATTTACTGAGCTTGCTATTTTTGAACCATTTTTTGAAAATCTGCTAGCTTCTAGAAAAGATTTAACATGGCTTTAAAAACTAAAGCAAACAAAATAAGAGGGTAGGTAAGAGAGTAAATGGATATGAAGAGAGAGCAAAATGAGAGTGGAGTTAATATACTAGGAATGAGATTAGCAAACAACAACTTCCTTATGCTGGGCAGTACATTTAATGTAGGATTGCTAATTTGGCCTAAACTTTCTAGCAGCCATCAAAAAGAGTGATGATGATAGGGATTCGATTGACAACCTCTACGATGCAAGGAAAAGCAACAGATTAAAATAAGTATAATGTTCCTTGTTGCTGAGACCTTTTTCCTGAGACTTATCAAAGATGCCACCATATTGTAATTTTAAAAACTTCAATTACATTTTGTATGAAAATTGTTAAGAAGCAAAAGTTTTCAGGGGAAACCTTCTGCTTCTTTAGCAATTTGTTTTCATAATGTCCCTCAATTTAAGCCAAAGACACAATACTGAAAAGCAAAGTCAGCAAATAAAATTTAAATAAAGTTTACCCCAGATATTGTTAAAGAGAAAATTATTCTAACACTTGTTAAAATGGTCAGGAAGACTTTATTCAAGACTATTGCAATGGGGTATTGTAATAGGGAAAGAGATCAGGCTGAAGTCCAAATACAATTAGGCCAAATGGGAATTTACAGGCAAGGTGCAGGGTGATGGGGATCAGTGGATGGAAACTTAGTGAGAGGAAACATCAAGGGTAGGAAGATTCTTGCTAAATTGCCTTTATAGAGTTCTTGCTAAAGGCAGGTCAAGGACTCATAAAAGGAGGTTAGGGGATGTGGAACTTGATCAGATATTAAGAGTGGGGGAATTCTTGACAAACTGACTTAGCAGAATTCTTGCTAAGACTGGGCAATGCAGGTCTGGCAAACAAAGGATGGACACAGAAGCCCACCTATGAGACCTAGTCAAGAAGAGAGCTCAAAGGAGACTAGAGTTTGGTCAAGGATAGAGTCTTAGTCAATATCTACCATAAGCTAACATTGAAGACTACCAAGATCTGTTCAAAAAGAAGTTTAGCAAATACTTATACTTTTGGTTAGGACATCTGCATCTAAAACAATAGCCTGCAACGAAGCAAATACCCCTGTTTAATACCTCAGGCTGAGAAAAAGGAACAAAGGATAGTTATTTCCCACTCCTTATGCTCCCAGATGGAGGCTCTTCCATTAGAGCAATGGTTCTCAAATGTTTTACCTCAGGATAACTTTTTACTTTTTTTTTTTAATTAATTAATTTAATTTATTTATTTTTGGCTGCATTGGGTCTTTGTTGCTGCACACAGGCTTTCTCTAGTTGCCATGAGCAGGGGCTACTCTTCCTTGTGCCGTGCGTGGTTCTCATTGTGGTGGCTTCTCTTATTGTGGAGCATGGGCTCTAGGCGCGCAGGCTTCAGTAGTTGTGGCACAGGCTCAGTAGTTGTGGCTTGCGGGCTCTAGAGCGCAGGCTCAGTAGTTGCGGTGCACGGGCTTAGTTGCTCCGCGGCATGTGGGATCTTCCAAGACATGGGATCTTCCAAGACCAGAGATCAAACCTGTGTCCCCTGCATTGGCAGGAGGATTCTTAACCACTGTGCCACCAGGGAAGTCCCAACTTTTTACTTTTAAATACTACTGAGGACACCAAAAAACTTTTGTTTACATGAGTTATATTTTCTATATAAGGGACTGAGAAGTTTTTTAAAATTTAGTTATTAATTCATTTAAAATAGCAATAATAAACTTTTTATATGTTAATATAAATAACATAGTTTCATAAAATAACTATTTTTCAAACCAAAAAAATTAGCGAGGTGAGATGCATTTTACATTTTTTGCAAATCTCTTTAATGTCTGAACTTAACAGAAGATAGCTGGGTCTTCAGATTTGCTTCTCATTCCCTTGGATGCAATATATTGTTTTGGTTGAAGTACATGAAAAGGATCCAGTCTCACACAGACTTATAGTTGAAAAGGACCTAGTAGCTGCAGACCTCTAAAAGAAAGTCCTCAGGGATCTTCTGACCACACTTTTAAGAAACACTCCTAGTCTTTGTATGTCCATTTATTCCCCTCCAGGGAGGAGCTGTGAATTTCCTGATAGATTACATAGAAAAGAAAGTGGGCTGCTTTCTATGTCATAACCAGGAGTGGTTTGGGATTGTCTAGTGCAACTTCTAGGTCTGCTGAATTCTGGGGTACCACTGTCCATTTTGTACAGAGTTAAAGACACACTTTTCAAATAAGCATTTATCAGAGAAATAAAAAGTTAAATATTTATCTCCATCTGTCTGACTGCTGTGCTAATCTCTCAACCAGTTTTGAACACAAGAGAAGAAGACATTAGTGTTATTTATTGACCCCCTTAAATGCCAGCAAATGGAAGGACATATGCTGGGCTGTCCAAAGGCATACTGCCTTGAAAATACAATGTCAGATATAACAAGGGAGTAAATTTTAAAGTTTCCTCATTTGGGATGTTAAGTAAGACTTAACTTTTAGGAATATGTGTAATTATATATATCAATAATCTAGAATATGCATAAAAATTAGAAGAAACTGGAAAGAAGGCATATACCCAAGCAAACAATTTTGAATAGTTTTGATTTATAAACTATAGGAATATAGTTAGTGAAAAGAACACCTGTTCCTTAAATACATAACTCTTCTACACAGATTATGTACATAGGTAGAGCAGGAGCTCAGAATGAGAATCATAAAAGTATCAAATCTGCTGATCCAAGTTTGACTTGTAATATACCTGTTAAACACCAAAGTATATTCTAGTGAAATACAGGTAAGCAAAATGAAATTAAACCATTCAAAATACTGTTAAAAGGACCTCAGCAAAAAAAGTTTGTACTCTGAGGCTTCATGAAATGCAAAATCACGTGCTAAGGAAAAATGCATATGTACAATTACTGTGTTTTGTGCACCAAAGAAATAATCAAGCATCTACCTCTGTCGTAAGATGGAATTTTATTGACATGACTCAAAATAAATAATAAAATGACACTGAATTATAGCCTTCCACCCAAACTTAGTGTAAGTGCTAATTAATTTACACTATAAATCAGTCCTTTTTCTGACTTGAGACTATGCTGTAACTTGAGGTTTTTCAACTCATGGAAGTATGATTTCTTACCTACAAAGTGTGGGAGCAAAATACATTCAATTAGATCACAGGATTCCTTAGAAAAAGAATTGTGTCATAAAGTAAATATGGAGGTTTTAAAATGCAAGTTAGTGTTTTGAACACTTAAAATGTTTTCTGCTTGAATGAACAAATGAATGTTCCTTTAATTTACGCTTTCCTGTTAGCTATATCATCACTATTTACAGCTCTTTTCTAAGGACTGTCTGCACTTAACATACTTCCTAAATTGTCATGAGTAGTCCCAGCCCCATTATCTCCACTATTAATCATAATTGTCAGACCAGATGCCCTTGCCTTTAGACTAAGATCAGTGTTAAAGCGAGGCCATAATGGCAGTCAATTCAGGTGCAAATTTTAAAGGGGTGTCCAAAACTCAGTAATCAACATAAGTGATATTTTAATGTACCATTTTAAAAGTCATAATAAACAAAAAATCAAAATTTTAAATAAAGATAGGCTGTTTGTTTTATGACTTTGTGTTATTGTGCAACACAAATAACAATCTTCCAACCAGCCGGAGTTTCCCAAGTTCCCGTCCAGGTGGGTTTGTGAGGATTGACAATGATGTGTAAACAGACTGGGAATTATGGAGCTTTACATGTAGTCATTATATTTTACTGTAAAGCTTCTATTAACTCTTAACCCTTGCTTCAAAATATGGGAGGATATTTTGCTAAGTGTACTAGGGATGCACATTTTTGCTTTTGTTTCAGACCAATACGGCTCTGCGGGGCACTGATGGACATCACAACTTAATGCCTTCTTTTCTTACATCAACTGTGTTCCTTGAGAGCAAAATTTCTCTCTCTCTCCTTTTCTTCACGGTTCAACTTCTCCTATGTTGTTTTTCCTTTTTCTCCTTTTCCTCATCTCAAACTTACTCCCCAACCCACTCTTCACTTTCTACTGCATGGGAAAACTACCCACTAATGCCCTTAAATGACATTCATATTGCTAAATCCAATGGGTCCTTTTCAGTCTTCATTTTACTTCACTGCTCAGCATCTCTCAATGTTGTGATTACTCTGTTCTTCCAGAAACAATCTTTCTGGCAGCCACCATGACACCATATTATTTGTTTTCCTTCTTCCTTTCTAGCTACTTTTTATTGCCGGTTCCTCCTCTTCTATTTACCATTAAATATTGGCACTTCTACCAATAATTTTTTTTTAACATTGGCATTTCGAATGTCATAGTCTGTTGATATTCTATACTCACTATTTGACAATCTAATACTCTCACAGGTGCCTATATACTCGTGACACTACATATATAGCTCTAACTCAGAATCAGACTCAATTGCTTTCTCTGTACATCCACTTAAATCTCTGAAAGTCATGTCACCATCAATTTATCCAAGACCAAACTCAACTTCCTGTCCCACTTAGTCCTCTTCCATTCAGCAGCTCAAATGAGAAATCAAGGAGTAATCTCTCACACATCTCTCCCTTCCCATATCATCCAGAACTCTCTCTTCCAAATCCATCCGCATTGCGCACCTCTATGGCCTCCTCTCTAATCTAATGGCTTCTGAATCATCAAGCCACTTCTAGAATATTCTAGTAACCCCAGCTAGTTTCCCCAGAAAAGTTTTGTCTCCCTTTCCAAATTGTCCACACTGAAGCCAGAGTTCTTTAAATAAAATTGTTACCTTTCTTTATTTTTCAAGAGATTAGAGGCCAAAAATACCGGTTAAGAGCATTCTGCAGTTCAAGCAAGACGTAATAAAGGGACAGAAAGGCTAATAAGTTACAGATTCAAACTGTTTTTAAGAAATAGAAGTGAGAGCGCACAGGAACTGACTGGAAGGCATTAAGAAAGGGGATAAAGAAACCCTGGCTTGTAGAATTTAAGTATCTTGCACATGATCTTATGATTTAGAAACTGGAGTCATGATCTGAGCTTAGGTGTGCCAAATTCCATAGCAGTGTGTTTTCAGTACTTCTTGCATTTTAGCATGTAAGTACAGAAGTTTTGCTCTCTTAAAATCTCTTCTTTGATCCTACATCCTCCTTCTGTTTTGGGTTTCCATCAGTTAATTCTCTAAGTCAAAATGCTTCTTCCTCCTAAGGGTTCTTGAATCTTCTCTCACTTCTCTATCCCAATTGCCAGTATCTTAGTGCAGTTGCTTATTATTTCCCATGTGCATACGGTTTCTCTCTCTCAATTAATTTTCTACATTGCTGTAAAACATAAATGTTTACAAACAGCAGCTAGCATTTAACAATTCTGTAACAGGATATATGAAGCCATCTATAATGTGATTATCTTTATCTCTCTTACTCTTCCCCCTAAGAAATTTCCGTTTCCCCAGTGCTTTCTCTCTCAGGTTCATACTTTTATAACAGATATTTTTATCTCCTTGCCTAAAATGCCTTTCCCAACCTGATCTTCTAATGGTGAACTTCCATTTGCTGTTCAAGTCTCAATTCTTACTCTACCTTCTTCTTCAGGAATCCATTCTGACAAGTTCCTCTCTTAGCTAGCTTACTCCTCCCAAATGCCTCTGTAGCACCCTATGGAATATATATTTTTATAACATACTGTCATTTTTCATTTGTCTGACTTCTCCATTAATTTGAATACCTTGAGATCAGAAACTAATAATATTATAGAATGAGGAAATATTACCTGGTCATAAAGAATGGATTCTGGATTCAGATAACCTGCACTCAAATTCCTACCCAGCCGTTTTTAATGGTTAGTTAGTTTCATCATCTGAAAAAAAAGGTAATAGTAATATGTACTTAAAAAGCATTTTGTGGACCTTAAATTAGATTAAGTATACAAAATTAGCACAGTGTTTAGTATATAGTTAGTGTTCAATAAAGGTTTGTGCAATAAATGAACTTACACTTTTTTATTCCTCGTTATATAGGTCAAGCTCTTACAGCGCTATAAACAACATAAAGAATTCACAGAAAAATTTTATTTTAAATGAATACAGAAGTGCAGAACATGATTACTTTCATGATATATTTTTGATCATGTCTTTGTCATACATTAAATTATTATTCAACCTCAAATTAAAACAGCCCTAGATAAAAAAACTGATCCACGGCTGGACGCTGTTTCCAAGCATACGTTAGGGAGGAGTGATTACTATCTATAGATAGGAGTGATAGGAGTGGCCTCTATCTATCATGATACACAGCATTCTAAATATGATTGATTATTCAAAATAATTTTGAATTTGTTTTTTTATCTTGTTTCTATTATTAATCCCTTCAGTTCTTTGGATCATTTTGTTTTTCTAGGATGCCAAGGGTTTTTGTTTGTTTGTTTTTTGCCCTTTTAAAAATACAAATTTCCCTTGTCTCACAGCCCTGCTTACTCTCATTTGTACCTAAGTGCTATGGTGCTCTTAAAAGCCACTTGAAATTCACTCATCCTTCAAAAAACCATTGTGGTAACAAGGTCTGCTCTGAAGGTTAATTTCAGCAGGTCTGAAATAGGTTGGTGCTGGTGTGCTGAAGTCAGATAAACCAACCTGACCCCTGGTAAAGAGGCATGTACTGATTAATAGTGTTGCTTTGTACCATGGCTGTGAGGCAAGCTACACTCAAGCCCCACTGACCCTCTTTCCTATCCCTTAAACTCAGCAAGTTCAAAACCACCTCAGACCATAGGATTTCGGAGGCCCTTCTGGAAGTCTACTGATTAAGCCACATGCACACACCCAATCACTGTGCATACATTGTCTTATTCTTTCTGATAGCACTTACTATATCTGAAATTAGATTTTTTGTGTGTGCTTATTTTTTATATTCCGCACTAGAAATATAAACTCTCCATTGCAAAATTTTAAAATACACATAAACTTCCCCTCCTCTGCTTTAATGTCTATACAGGAGCAAGTGGTGACCGGCCAAAGGAGCTCTACAATGGCTGAGCTCTGTGTGGGTAGGAGGGTTGGGAAGGTTGGAAAGGGAGCAGGGCTTCCTTTCCTAAGTACTCCAAAGGTCCTTTCCTAAGTACTCCAGTGGCAAAATCACAAGAAAACTAGAATAAAATGAAGAAAAATGAAAAATGAAAAAAAAAAAGAAGTGAAGACAAGAAAGAAGGTATTTCTAGGGGAAAGATTCTTCCACATGAATGAACTTGTGGCTCCTATTCCTGTAATCTTGGGGCACTATATACTGACCCATTTTGCCAGGAGTCAAGAAAATATTTATATCTCACACCTTAATAGAGCCGAGACCTCCCTCACCCACGAGGAGACCACAGGCAGCTCCAACTAGGGAAATCCCTTCCTAAACCACAGTCGGCACCAGCAGGAACAAGTGGTAACCCAAGGCCACAAGATAAACCAAGCAAACCAAAATAAAATGGTCAAGGCTTTGTCATTGGAACCACAGCCCACAAAAGTAGACCAAGACCTGCATGCTAAACCTAAAGAAAAGTGTTTGCCTGAAACAATAAAAGATCTAAATAGGACCCAGAGTTTCCTAAAATAATAAAAACGCAGAATGCAAATGAAATTCACCCATCATTCCAAAAACAAGGAAAATCACAACTTGAATTAGAAAAGAAAACAAAATGACAAACACTGAGATAAATCAGATGTTGGAATTATTTGACAAAGATTTTAAATCAATCAACATGACCATGCTTCAAGAATCAATTACAATATTATCTTAAAGCAAATGGAACATCTCAGCAAAGAAACAGTGCAGAGATAAACATATAGATCAATGGAACAGAACAGAGAACCCAGAAATAGAAGCACATAAGTATGCACAATCAACTTTTTGCAAAGGTGCAAAATCAATTCAATGGAGAAAGGATATACTTCCCCCAAAATGATGCTGGAACTACTGAACATCCACAGGCAAAAAGAAAAAAAAAAAAAAAATCCTTGACCTAAACCTCACTCCTTATACAAAAATTAATTCTATGTTGACCATGGACTTAAGTGTAAAACATAAACTATAAGACTTTTAGAAGAATAAGAGAGGAGAATCTTCTGCACCTAGAACTGAGCCAAGAGTTTTTAGAATTGACATCAAATGAAAAATCCATTAAAAAAAATTGAAAAATGGAACCTCATCAAAATTAAAACTTTTGTTCTCTGTAAAGCAGGGTGAAGAGGATGAAAAGATAAACTACAGGCTGGGAGAAGATACTTTCAAGATGTATCTGATACAGGACTAGTATCTAGAATATAGAAAGAATTCTTAAAACTTAACATTATAATAAATCCAACTGGAAAATGAGCAAAGGAGATGAACAAACATGTCACCAAAAAAGATATACAGTTGACAAATGTTATAGACTGAATAACTATGTCCCCCCACATTTCATATGTTGAAACCTATTCCCCAAATGTAATTGTATTCAGAGGTGGGGCCTTTACAAGGTAATTGGCTCATGAGGGTGGAGCCCATATAAATAGGTTTAATACCCTTACAGAAGAGACCCTAGAGAGCTCCTTAACCCTTCTACCATGTGAGGATACACCAAGGAGAAGACAGCTGCTTATGAACAGGAAGTGGGCCCTCACTAGACACTGAATCTGCTAGTACCTTGATCTTGGACTTCCCAGCCTCCAGAACTATGAGAAATAAATGTTTGTTGCTTAAGCTACCCTTTCTATGGTATTTTGTTATAGGAGCCCTGAATGGGCTAAGACAACAAAAAGCATATGAAAAGATATTCTCCTCCATTAGTTATCAGGGAAATGCAAATTAAAAACCACAATAAGATATCACTATACATCTATCAGACAAGCTAATATTAAAAAATAGCAACAACAATAAATGCTGGTGAGGATACAAAGAAATTGGACCATTCATACATTGTTGATGGGAATGTAAAATGGTACATCCACTCTGAAAAACAGTTTGGCAGAGTCACAACAAACTAAACATGCAGTTATCATATGACACAATAATTATACTCTTGAACACTTGTTCCAGATAAGTTAAAATTACCTTTGTAAAAAATCCTATATGCAGTGTTCATAGCAGCTTTATTCATAATAGCTAAAAACAGGAAACAGGTCAGATGTCCCTCAATGGGTAGATGGTTAAACATATGGTGGTACGTCCATACTACTCAGCAATAAAATAGAATGAACTCTTGATAGATGGCAGCAACTCAGATGAATCTTCAGGGAATTATGCTGAGCAAAAAAAAAAAATCGAATCACAAATGTATACATATTGTACAAATCCATTTATATAACACTTTTGAAGAGACAAAATTTTGGAAATGAACAGATTACTGATTACCAGGGGTTAGTGATGGTTATAAAAGGATCCTTGTGATGGAGCTATTCTTATCTTGGTTCTTGTGGCAGATATATAAACTCATAAAATTGTACAGAGCAAAATACACACACAGAGAGAGAACAATGAGTACAACAAGTAAAACCTGGGAAATCTGAACAAAATTTGTGGATTATATCGATGTCAATATCTTGGTTGTGATATTGTACTAGTTTTGCAAGACAACTGTCATGAGGAGAAATGGTAACAGGTACAGGATGTCTGTCTATTATTTTTTACAACTGCATTAGACTTTACAATTATTTCAATAAAAATTTAAATAAAAAAAGAAAGGTGAAATGTTTCCTCTAAAGGGATCTTTGGATACCTTCTTGCTTTAATGTGCAAGAAATGTTCTATATACAATGAAAGTGTTGCTGATGAGGACAACTGAGGAGCAAGAGGACTATTCCCCATTTGCATCTTCTTTCTATCCCTTCAGTATACAGGCCCCATGACAAGGTTATCCTCTGATCTTCCTTCTCCCTTATTGATCCCTTTTTCTCAGGCTCTTCAGTGAGATCTTTTTTCTCCTCCTCTAAATTCAGGTGGTCCCTAAGGCTTTGTTCTCAGATTATTCTCATTCACGTTCATCCACTAAGATGTCTCCTACAGCTTTAAATGTCACTGATTCCTTAACGTATATCTCCAGGTCTGAACACCCCCCAGAACCCCGGACTTTTAGATATAGCTGCCTTCTTGGCATACCCATTTGGATATTTAACCATCTTCATCTCATGATGGCCATCCTCCTCTATCAAACATGCTCCTCCCCAAGTGTTCTCATAGCAGGGAACTGCATTATTAATCTCAGTTTAAAAATATTATTTTGGACTTACGTTTCTCTCTCTTTTCTCCTTTTTATATTTCTCTCACTTAAGTTTAAGCAGCAAATCCTATTGGCTCCACCTTCAAAATGTATTCTACACCTGACCAATTTTCACAGCCTTCCCCACTACAACCCTGGTCTAAACTGCTTTTATCCCTGACTGGTCTAACCACGAAATAGTCTCCCAACTGGTTCCTTACTTTCCATTTTTGCTCCTCTAGAGCTTATTTCAATTTTTTTTTTATTGTAACAGTTTATTCAAGGATATTGCTTAAAAAGTCAGACTTGTATAGTTTAGGAATATGAACTCTAGATCTACTTTGATTCCTATCTCTGTCATTTACCACCTGTCTGGTTTTGATGAAGTAACAATCTTTCTGAGCCTCAATTTCTTCATCAATAAAACAATACTTATAAGGTTTTTGTAAGGATCATCTGTGATTATATCTAGCACATGGTATCCCTTCAATAAATGTCAACTATAATTGTTATTATTTGTGGTTAACTCATAACTTATGTCAGAGTAAGAGCTCATTCCACATAGAGTTTAGTTAGATTTTCTCTCTGCCAATAGTATTAAAAGGAATGGATAAAACTAAGATTTAAAACAAACTTGTTTTTTATGATAAATGAAAACAATGTTTTCTGAATTTTCTTTTTGCAAAAGATTAAATTATAAAATAATCTGTTCTCAAAGATTTTGCTGTTATAAGCATCATGGCACTGATCTTTCTGCTCTTTCATCTTTTTAAGCTCATTATTATTACATTTTCAGTTTATAAATCTCTTATTATCTCATAAAGTTTTCTATTTCAAAACACTGATTTTTTTTCCACTAATGTTACTCCATCATTATTGAGCTAGGTTTCAAAATGCAAAAGAAATCCATGGTTAATCTTACTGCTTATGGAAATTTATTAACTTTTGATGGCATCCAGTGGTTAAACAAGTAGCAAATTCTAACCTCTATATATCAGAAAAGAAAATATTTCATACTTCCACCTCCATCCCCACAACCAGTCTTGACAAATTTTCTTGATTCTGCTGAATAAAAAATGCACCATCTTTTTAGCAGCTAACATCATCCCCAGGATCAGGAAAACCACACTCTTCATGCCCTGAGCTGTTTCCATAGAAATTTTGAAGGTGACTCTGGTAAACAGTAAAGATCCTGTTTCAAGATCATCTTTGGAGTTTACAGAGTTTATGAAGAGACCTATGTATTAGCTCAGCTGGGTCACTAAGAACTTGAAGAAATCATATGGAATATCAACAAATATATAAATACTTTAACTAAAATCTCATCTATATATTCTGGCTAGCTTATTTTAAAGTTAATTGCCATTCCCTTTCTCTGCTTCGTTTATTCTCTATAAGGTAGCCATTTTATTTGTTTATCTTTATTTTGTATTACCTCCCAGGAATATAAATAAGTACAAAGATAGGAATTTTAAATGTTTTTTTCACTGCAGTTTCCTCAAGACCTAAAACAGTGCCCAGTACATAGTAGACACTTAATATATTTTTGTATATTGAATGAATTTGACATCACCCTATTTTAAATGTTATAAACATAAATAACATTTTTATCTTTAATAACTAGACAATTCACTTAGACATTGCTTCAATTATGAAAAATTGGTTATTTTTTCTCCTCCTGCTAATTGGCCATCTAAAACACTTTGCCACTAGAACTCTGTATATATCAAACTTCTTGACCTACTGAAGCAATAATTGACAAAACACTTAGAAGACCAGACATAAAGTTACATACATATTTTAAATTTTATAGTGGTACAAAACTGATTTCCCACCCCCAATTTCTATCATCCATGAAAATTATGTTGTTAGTGCATGTATTCTTTTTTTCTTATTACTACCAATCTTGAAAATGAAGGCTTTAGGAAAGTATTTCTGAAAATAACCAAATACATTTTAACCCTTTTAGAACCAGAAAGTGCTCATTAGTCATTATTTCATAGCTGAGAAGAACATAAGTTGAAAATAGTTCAAAGAAAGAAATGACAGATATGCTGATTTCTCATGAGGGTTTACAAGAAAAATGGCAAAAGTCTTCCTGTTTGTGTGGCATTATATCAATATTTAGTATAATTTGGTGGGACACAAATTCAGATCTTCATATTTTCCTTTTCTGAAAAGCCTCTATATTGTTTAAATATCATGTTGAATTAGACTGTACAACTCTCTAAATTAGCTAAGTGGTTCTACAATAGTGCCACTGCATCTAGGCTGCCAAGCAAGTGCCAACTCAGCAGGATTTCTGAATAGTTGGTAAATGAAGCGTCAAAATTCTGGAGTTTAAAATGAAAGCACTTTCTTAACAAAAAAATCATCTCAGAATTACGTGTCTGTTACAATAAAAATTTTAGGGAAAATCCTTTGATATTTGAAAGAGGGCAAATATTTCATTAATTGATGAAAAGGTAATTATCAAATTTTTTCAATTAGTGTAACACTATGCTACTTGCTATGATAACTATAAAAGAAAAATATCCTGAAAAGGGATCACTTGGAGCCCTTCTTCTTAATGATGCTTTGAAAATAACCAAATGGCATAGTTAATCAGCACAGGAGGACAGGAAAGATAAGGCTGAACTGCAACAGTCACGCACTCCTCTGGTGACAAGTCCTCTGAGGAAGTTCTAAGATTCCTTCAATCCAGAAAGGAAGTGATCTGATCAATTCCTTCATAGTATGAATTCCTCTCTGATGAGTAGTTTTATTTTGAAAAACTAGAAGAAATCATTAAATCATGAAAATGAATCTCTAGTGACAAAGGATCTGGTGCCAGGACTTGGTAGTAGAGAGTGTGTCTAACCTGTTGTGCCCCAATAGGTCCAAATCATCATTCCTTCCTAGCAATCAGAAGCTACTGGTAGAGGGGGTTGGATCATGGTGGGGGAGAATCAAAATGCTTCCTGCTATCACAACTTGACATACGGAAGTTGCAGAAGGGAAAAAATGTAACTGAATCATGACAGAAAATGAAATATAATACATAAATCCACAGTGAATAATGAAATATGTCACAGTACCATGTCTTTTGTGAAAGTATAAACACACAAACCTTTCATCTAAAGAGGAACCAGAAAACAAAGATAAACTATCAGTATCTCCTCTTGAAGGGGATCTTCTACTGCCATATCAACATATACCTTTCTAATCATAATACTTCTACGTGTCATCTCTGTGTATCTGTGTGCACGGTGTCCAGAGTATGTGATAAATCTCACATAAATGGACTTAAATGCCACCATTCACACTGAATCCACAGACAACACCTGATTAAGTGTCTTCTTGGACCAAATAGGGACAGGACAATTATTTGTGCTCAGTAACCTATGCCTAGCAGAGCTTCCAGTGCATGACTTAATCTGATGGACAGTGATATATTTCAGGCAATGTGCTAGGAAATACAAACATGAATATGACATTTCAGTGTTGTCTGACATTCCCAATTTCTAGCTGAGGGTAGACACAATAAGAAAAATAATATGAAACAGATACTGAGAAATGCTAAATAAACATATTCAGACTGGAAGAAGTGGTTAATTTGTTTAGAGAAGTCAAGAACACTTAACAGAAGAGGTGATTTTTAAGAAAAATCTTATAGGAGAAATAGAACCATTTAATGTGTACTATATTTTTGTAGTAATTCAGAGGCTGTTTGTTTTGAGTGTTTCATGAAAGTTTTTTTTCTGCCAACTAAATTATTTATGCTCAGAAAAGATATTTTTCTGCTGGAACTGTCTCAATTACAAACATATATTTGGCATATGACAGTTTAACACTTAGAGTTTCTATTCCTGTGAATAGTAGGCCAGTGATATGTACTCACTTGTGATTTTGATGAGGCACAGATTTGAATCACAGTTTTGTGAGATGGGTGCATGGGAATGACTCATACAGCTAATGGGTACGTCTGGAGACCTCCCACTATCCACAGTCTGACGTGGATTTGTAGTACTTTATTATCTGCGACATCAGCAGTAAATCTTGGGCTGTGAAAAAAAATTTTGTAACTTTATCTAGACATGCTAATAATATAATGAGGCATATAGTAGTGCTTATTTTTAGTAGTGAAATTAACTTTAATAATAACATTATAGGGCTTCCCTGGTAACACAGTGGTTAAGAATCTGCCTGCCAGTGCAGGGGACACAGGTTCGAGCCCTGGTCTGGGAAGGTCCCACATGCCACAGAGCAACTAAGCCTGTGCGCCACAACTACTGGAAGTACCACAATGAAGAGTAGCCCCCGCTCGCCGCAACTAGAGAAAGCCCGCCTGCAGCAACAAAGACCCAATGCAGCCAAAAATAAATAAAAATAAAATTTAAAAATAATAATATTATAATTTCTGTCCTGTATTTATTGAATCAGTTAAACATTTGAAGTCATTGCATTAACATGTTCAATTGTATTTTAATGTGTTTTATAGGGAATATTACATATTAAGATCTCATTGGCAAATCTGAGGAGTCACAATAGTCTATATTATTTTCTCAGACAATGGTAAGTGTATCCCATACTTCCCAAACCATAAGGAATCGATATATTCTTGCTAAATGGGCAGGATAAAAGCAGAAACGTTTTCATACTAATCACTCTTTTCTGAAGAATCTTCATAATTTAACTAATTGAAATACCATATAAGGATTCTATGGGCATAAACAACCAAAATTTTTTTAAAAAAACAAAATGCTAAGTAAAGAACTAGTTGTTAAAAATGACAAATTGCTCATTTGGGAGTTTTAATACTTACATATATCAGTGAGGACTAATTTGTAAAATGTTTCACAGACTTTGACACTTAGTAACTGGCTAGCCTATTACTTCACTAATGATAAGACAATCACAGCACTCTCCAAAGTAAAGTATTTATTACGTAAGTACTGAAAAGAGTTCCCATTTGCAATTATTTCACTGTGAAGATTAAGGATTCTGAATCTTAGTATTTGAGTTATCAAATTCACTATTATGCATGCTGCTGTGATTAAATTTTATAAATATATTTAATATCAGTAAAAAGGCATTTATTATATTTTGTTCTAATACACTAATTTTCTTCTTAAATATGGCTAAATAATTATGCTGCTAGGATACATACTAATCTAATCATGAGCACAGAGTAAACAAATACCCTTATATAAATGCGGGATAAGCCATCCCTGTAAGGAAGGCTATTTTTTTTTTTTTTTTTTTGCGGTACGCAGGCCTCTCACTGTTGTGGCCTCTCCCGTTGCAGAGCACAGGCTCCGGACGCACAGGCTCAGCGGCCATGACTCACAGGCCCAGCCACTCCGCGGCATGTGGGATCCTCCCGGACCGGGGCACAAACCCGCGTCCCCTGCATCGGCAGGCGGACTCTCAACCACTGAGCCACCAGGGAAGCCCAGGAAGGCTTTTAATGGTGTTCTGTTATTTTAATGTAATGAAATATACTGCAGAATCAAAAATTATTAGTTGTGTATGATTATTATTGATTTAAACCTAAAATTTAAAACAACACGAAAATGTATTTAAAGTATTTCTATTAAATATGTCTGCTAGAGTCACAAGCCAGCTCTCAGTTCCTCTGGTTCACCTATGACCCCTATAACTGCTTTTCTTTCCCGTTAGAACCACTGTATCTTCTTGGAGTAGACCGTTCTACTAGGTTGGGATGATACATAGGCTTTTTTGGTTTGTTAGTTTTGATGTTCTAAGATTTGGACATCAGTTTCAGTTGCTCCTATTTTACACATACAGAAACACACACATACAGAAATACACACACACATTCAATGCCAGACTTTTGAACCACTTCATGGGTAAGGTTACTTCTGAGGTATTTATTAGAGACCAAATTAAGGTATTCTAATATTCTTCCTTCCTCCTTCTGCTAATCACATGAAAAAGTTAATTTCTCAGCCCTCTGAAGCTATGCAATGTTACACTTTCCTTTCATTTTTTCTTAATTTTAAAAGGATTATTGTAATCAGACAGAAAATTTCCTATAACATGTAAAGGCTGACTTCCATAGGTTTCTCAATAGTGAAAAGTCATTCCTTTTACTTTCAAACAAAATTTTAAAAAAAGAAATGCTGGGGCTTCCCTGGTGGCGCAGTGGTTGAGAGTCCGCCTGCCGATGCAGGGGGCGCGGGTTCGTGCCCCGGTCCGGGAGGATCCCGCGTGCCGCGGAGCGGCTGGGCCCGTGAGCCATGGCCGCTGGGCCTGCGCGTCCGGAGCCTGTGCTCCGCAACGGGAGAGGCCACAGCAGTGAGAGGCCCGCGTACAGCAAAAAAAAAAAAAAAAAAAAAAAGAAATGCTAAGTGGTGAACTAGTTGTTAATAATGGCAAACTGCTCATTTGGGGTTTTAATCTTTATATGTCGGTGATACATAACTAATATCGTATATAATCACTGATCATATACCAGTGATCTATAACAATATAGCAGGTAACAATGGCTCCCTTTAGTCTCCTGGCACATGAATAAAAATAATAAATGCTATAGTTTGTGTATTATAATATATATTTGATATTTGGAAAGGACAAATATGATAAACATATGACACAGGGGAGTCCAGTCTGAAGCCTATAACTGTTAACAAGCAGTTAGAACTAGCCTGTTTTATTTCCCGACTAGCCAGGTAGAAGACACTAATTTTACATTCAAGCCGAAGAAGACCACGAGCTGTGATGGAGTGCTTCCTAGATTTAGAATCAGAAAACAAAGTCTTGCTCCATTTCTGCCATTTGATAACTATGTAACATTGGTGGTACTTGACTTCTTTGAGCCTTTAATTTTGGTTCCATAAATTGAGAATAAAAATACTTCAGATCAGCAGTATAGCATTATAGTTAAGAGTGTGGATATTAGAGTTACCAACTTTGAATTTGATTCCACCCTAACTGTGTGACACCAGCTAAATTGCTTCATTTCTCTGTGCCTTGGTTTCATCATCCATAAAATGAAGATAAGAATAACCTACTTCTTAGTATTACTGTGAGGACTAAATGAGTTAGTATATGTATAATTGTGTTTGTGACAGAGTAAGTCCTCAATGAACATTATTATTTTTTTAATATTATTTTTATTCAGAGGGTTTTTGTAAGAATTAAGAAAAAACAGATATTTTAAAATAAAAGCATTTCACAGACTTGAAATGGTAGCATACAACAAAGTAAATTTGACATAGCTATTCTGCAACTATTATTAAGAATCTTTGGGGCTTCCCTGGTGGCACAGTGGTTGAGAATCTGCCTGCCAATGCAGGGGACACGGGTTCGAGCCCTGGTCTGAGAAGATCCCACATGCCACAGAGCAACTGGGCCCGTGAGCCACAACTACTGAGCCTGTGCGTCTGGAGCCTATGCTCCGCAACAAGAGAGGCCGCGATAGTGAGAGGCCCGCGCATGGCGATGAAGAGTGGCCCCCGCTTGCCGCAACTGGAGAAAGCCCTCGCACAGAAACGAAGACCCAACACGGCTAAAAATAAATAATAAATAATAAAAAAAATAAAGAATCTTTGACTGGGTTAATTTATATACTTACAATATCACATACAGATCCCTTAGCAATTTGTTACACTTTATATTTAATTTTCACTTTGCCCCAAAGAGTTAAAATAGCTTTCAAAGCACCAACTTTCTGATTTTGGCAACATTTTTCAAAACTTATTATTAATTCACAAAAGTTGGCATTAGACCATGAACTTCTTCAGAAATAATTACAAAGCAGGAGCATTCAGCTGCCTCAAAAAATAAATTCAGCTTTCTTCCTAAAGGGGTGGATTTTAAAATAAAACGCTTTCCTTTTATCTTTAAATTGACTTGGGGACGTTATAAATTCTGTTTTTTAAGAATCAATCAAACATAATCTCAATTAACTATACACAGAAATCCCAATAAATAGGGATAAGCTTTTAAAAATTACCATGTTGGTCACCACAGAAAAAGAATCTCCATAGAATTAGATAAGTCCCTGCACAATATTACAGGTTTAAATATACAACTCAGATTCTAGAGCTATTATTACGGTCTCAAAGTTGGCGACTGAAACTGAAAGATGTACTTCAGCTGCAAATATGTAGCAATTATCATGAAATGAACTTCATTCCACATTTTTGCTAATCACCATGGTAACCTGCATTCAATGGATTCTTTCTGGGAAATATTCCAGACTCTATCAGACATTTTTAGTTTGGAAGGTTAGAATATTTTTACTTACTTGGTTGCCTATATTGTTTTTATCAATATATAACGGCATTATAAAAACAATGTTCTAGAATATTGAAACTTTGAAATAATAATAATAAAATTCTTAGGTTATAAAGGCAAGAAGAATAATTGACTACTAATATTTACTAATAATACTTCATAAATGTTAATGAATCCATGAGCTTACAATTTTATAAATTTTAAGTGACCTAAATTCAACATATATTTTGACTACTGATAAAACATACAACTCTACTTACACACTATATATTAAATATATAGGATATAACATTGAGTCCTGTCAATAAAATATAAAGCATTTCCCATTCAGACACAGGAAAAATGTCCATTTTGGCAATTAAGTTGTTTGAGAAATGTATTATCCTAGGATACATATCAAAAGAATGATGAATATTGGCACTGGAACAGTATCACCATTCTCAGGCCTATGTATATGGCTTGGGAGGTAACCTATATGTCAGAATCAGAGAACAAAGATGTCAAGAGAGAAGTATAAACTGGGAATTCATGTTTCATATTTTCCATAATGTAGGTAGTAGCAGAAAATATATGCCTGTATATCAGACTGAGAATTTCTACTTTAAGTGGCTAGTCAACAAACTGATTGTGACCAGTCCATGACAGGGCAGAGGACTTGTGCGAGAATGTGCAACAACACTCTACCTCTACGTCAAGGAAGTCTTGTTACAAAAAAAAATTTCAGCTGAGCTAAACATGTGCTTAGTAGATTTATATTCCGGTACAAGCTTCTTACCCCAGACTTGGAATAGTTTATACACTGGCAATGGAAGAGGAAATGATCATCTAAGGAAAGCCCCAGAGATATTAAGGAAGATGAAGACTGATAAATGACCTCTGAATTGCAAATAAAAAGTTAATTCGGGGATTTGGTTTCTGCTTTAACATGTAAGGTGTTCAGAAATCATCAGTTCTGTCTTTATAACAAGAAAAAGCCAGACACACTGAAATTGACTTTTCTCAAACCCATCAAAGGATTGAGGTTACAGGACAATAACCCAAAATCTGGAGAGAAGGGCAAATCCAGAGAATCACAGCTGGAATCTGCTTATCTGGACAGAAGTGGCTAGAGCTATAAACATGTAGAAACCCTGAAATGGTAATGCTGACAAATTGCTTGAAGCTGAGTATGGATTAGTGTGAGAGCAAGAAACTCCTGGAGCCCCAGTCTTGGTGGCGGGGGGGGCTTCATATATTCGTAGACTTTTAACTCCAAAAAACACCACCAGTTATTCACAGTGAAAGTCAGAGGAATGTCCCCTCTTAGTTCCAGCAGAGGTAGAGGAAGAATAACCTTTGTGAAATAGACCCATGTTTTTCTCTGTAACAGAGTTCTGCTCTCTCGGGGGAAATGATTTTTTTGGAGCCTTCCTTTTAAGGAGCCATGGGAATGGAGTGGGGTATTCCTCTCATTTCAGCCCTCTCTAGCTTTCTTGTTTCATTGAAAGAGGAGGGAGCTACATAAGAAGAAATACTTGTGATGGTCACAGACCAGAGACACAGACTCACTAAAAGACCGAGGCTTAATCAGAAGATTATAGAACACTGTTCCTCCTCCACACCTTACCACCCACCAATAGGGTCTAGTCTAGTAACAGTGGATTGCAGCTGAACAAGCTGTAAGGCACAAACTGTCTCTGGTGGTATTTAGGGAAAACCAAAGTCAAGAGGGAAGTTAAAGGCTGAATTGTGTCCTCAACCAAATGTATATGTTGAAGTCCTAACCCCAGTACCGCAGGATGTGACTGATTCAAAGATAATATAAGCCTAAGCATATCATATGAAAACTTCAGAAAACCAAAGATAAAGGCAATTTTCGAAGAAAGACAAAGGAAAACATCTTACCTATAGAGGAATAACAATAGTAATTACAGCAGACTTTGTATCAGAAACTGTTTAAACAAGAATAAAGCACAGTGGAATATTTAAAGTGCTGAGAGAAAAAAATTCACCAACCTGGAATTTCATATCCAGTGAACTTATCCTTCAAAACTGTGAAGAAACAGTCTTTCTCACACAAACAAAAACTGAAGTAACTCATCACCAGCAGATCTGTCCTGTACAAAATGTTAAAGTTTTTCAAGCAGAAAGAAAATAATATTGGAGAAGAAATAAATCAAAAAAATATATTTATATTTCTTACTATTAATTGATCTAAAGATAACTGCTTAAATAGTAGTTGCTAAAAACAGTAGCAACTTACTTCTGATAAAGACAGATTGATGAGTGAAATGAAAGAAAACAATATCATACAGGATGAAAGGGAGCCATTAAGTATACTCTGCAATTGAGAAGCCTCTGGTATAGAGTTCTTCGAAGGTAGAATTAGATTAGTTAAATATGTATACTGTAAACTCTAGAACAACCACTATAAACTTTTTTTTAAAAAGTATAATTGATATGAAAAGAAATAAAAATAGAGTTCAGAAATAGAACCATGTAGAGATAGCCAACGGATCTTTGACAAAGGAGCAAAGGTAATTCAAAGGAGAAAGGACAGTCTTTCAACAAACGGTACTGGAATAACTAGACATCTACTGCAAAAAAGAGTATCTAATTGTGATATGAATGAAGCCACTCTAAAAAAGCTACATACTGTATAATCCCAATTATATGATATTCTGGAAAAGGTAAAAAATACAGAGATCGTAAAGAGACAACTGGATGTTAGAGGTTTGGCAGAGGACAGGATGACGTCGGCAGGTAATGCCCAGAGTATTTTTAGGTGAAAAATTATTCAGCATGACACTGTAATGGTGAATACAACATATAAGACCGTAGTATTAAAATACATAGAATTTTACAACATAAAGAGCAAACTTTATGTATCAAAATAAAAAAATCATTTAGGAGGTTGGAGGATCTCTGGATGTAATGCAGAATGTGACAAAAATAATATAACGGTATCACAAATGAATAAATCAATCTCACTGAAGAGGCTGGGAGAATAAGGGGTTGACTTAAGCAACTTTGGAAATAAGTGGAGACTTCATGACTAAAGGCAAAATGAACTGTGATGTAACTGTACACTACCGGATAAATTTGTTTCCCGTGGTGGGTATGAGCTAACAATTCTGAAATAATTATTTGCATATGTTGGAATTGAACAATTAAGTAAATGGGTGGCAGATAGTGGAAGCCAAGTTTCTCACTATTGGGTTGGGAGGTTACAGATAAGCAAGTGAGGAGGCTAAAATTAGCCATTTGATAATGGATTTGGGTTAGAGGTATCAGTATAAAGTCATGCTTAGCTTAATATAGATAGAGATGGTTATCTATATAAATATATATAGACATGTGTATATACACAGGTTAGTATACATACATATGTTTCATCTGAAAGGGCCTAGAAGCAACAACACCCTAACAAGCAATAAGAAAACCCAGTGCCCAGATTTTGGATTCTAATACCATGCTCCAGTTGAAGAAATTATGACTCCTTGGAGAGGTAACTGGTTCTAGGACTGGTGAAGGAAACATAAAAGATGCACCTGGGGCATCTACTGGTGTCAGAAAGTGAGGAAGTACTTGGGGAAAAAAAGCTACATTAATGGGGATATGTCTAAAAGACACAGGAGCCAACTGAAGGAGCTCCCAATGGCCACAGCTGAAAAATTGTTAGCAACAAAATAAATAAAGTATTGGATTATAACCCAAAGTATGAAATAAATATCCATAATGATATAAATAAATGAATTAATAACTGAATGGGGGAGAATAGACACATCTACCCCTACAGAAGAATTCCAATTAATTTGTGTAGACTTACTGTACTTAGCACAACTGTCCACTCCTTAAGATCTGGACTGTGCGTACTGACTTACTTCTAAAGGGAGAAAGAAAAAGTAACTTAGTAGTGGAGAAACCTGACAAATATTATCAGCCACATGATCTAGGTTAACATCAACAGTGAGAAGTCATGTTGATACTCTGTGATGATAATGGCACTTTACCTCTGTGATCTTCCTCCCCAAAACCCATAATCCCAGTCTAACCATGAGAAAAACATTATACAGACATCACGTGAAGGACATTATACAATATACCTGACCAGTAACCTTTAAAACTATCAAGTTCATTAAAATCAAACTTTCACAACCAAGAAAAGCAAAAAGAGACATGATGACTAAATGCAACGTGGAATCCTGGATGGAAACCTAAAACAGAAAAAGGAAATTAGGGAAAAGCTGAAGAACTCTGAATAAAGGATGGGGTTTAGTTGATGGTAATGTATCAGCACCGTTTTACTATGATGAATGGACCATATTAATGTAAGACGTTTTTAATAGGCATTTGCTGATGCTAAAATATTTTAGTAGACAATTCAGCAACCAGACCAGAGAAAGTCCAGATTTTTTCAATGGGACTGAGCAGTGACATATCATAGGGCAGAATTTTGAATTATGAAACTGCTTGCATGAAGCTTCGTGTTTTTAGGATTGTTATATTCGTGCTACAGGAGATTGTGTTCTATTTATCTATCCACCTTTCTATCTATTTAAAATTAGAGACTGAAAATATACCTTAAGTAGACATTTTAATAAGTAAAGATCTTTACCCATGAAGAGGGAGGGGAAATTTTTTAAAAGTGTTTTTGTTTTGTTTTGTTTATAATTCTGTTATTATATATTTCAGTGAGTATTATTGGTACAACAGCTAAAGAAAATAATCAGGCAGGGTTTAATGTTGAACCACTCTAGATATTTAAACATGATGTATTATTATAAAATACAGAGATTTAAGAGCTTGCAAAATTGTTGGATGGGGTAAACCAGCAGTTCCTAGGCTGGGGCTCTTGGAATGGCTCCAAGAACAATACAAAACTGACCCACTAGGGAGCTACCATGTTTGATGTCACCATCAGTTGTACCAGTCTAGGTCTGAAGTTGTGGTCACCCTCACAACAGTCTCTAGACACAAGGGAATTAGAGAATAGACAACACCTGAATCTGGAAACTACGGATTAGAGGGTTAGGTCAAGTCACTGCTACTGTTACTGTTTCTTGAAAACGAACAATGGAATAAGGGAAAGCATGGCCTTCCTAACAGATCATGAGAGCCAGAAATCACAGGATTACCTCCGTCTCATTTGCACTTTCCAGTTTTTGTGGAAGTGCATCTATTTAGTAGTAATTGAGTTACATGAAAGTCTGGGAAATATAACTTTTAGCTTGCCAACCTCTTCAAATAGAAGATGGCTGAAATAAAGGCTGAGAAAGCCAATCTAAGTATCTGCCATTGCAGATAAAGACATTAGAACAAATTACAAAGAATACCACAATAAATTCTCAAATATATTTTAAATCAAAGTGAACCAAAAATCTAGAGAATTTAGTTTTGATATACAGCAACTGGAATATTGTAGGAGGTCAATACACATTTCTGGAATAATTTATTTTATAAGTTGTTAGGGAACAGAGGAGCAAGATGTCATAGACTAAAAATAGCTCATTTTTACATTCAATTTTACTTTAGATGATTTTCAAAAATTCTCATGCTTCTTGAAGCACAGAAGTGAGAGGTATTTAGAAGTTTTAAGTGAATAAAGTGCTAAAGACATCATTTCAAATGAAAATAGATAAACTGATTGTCAAAATGGCATCATAAAAATAAAGCAGAAGTTTTGATTAACTTGTGCACATCACAAATTGATGAATTTTCCTCAAGATGTTAAGGAAATGAAGACTGAAAGATAAAATTGAGAAAAATCTAAATTGAATAAAAAGAAAATAAAAACTTGATAATTTCACTGCCATTTTTGGTGTATTTCCTCACAGTCACTCTTCTATATCATAAATATTTTTCACAGAACTGAGTATACATTTTTCTCAGAGAAGTAAAATTGTTATGGGACTATGGGTAGACAGTTTAAAGCATTAGTCCTGTAGCCAACTGCTAAATTCTGTATTTGATTTTGACTTATGTCAGATAACAACTTTCTTACATCAGATAATGACCTCAAACTTTCAAATGATGAACTTACTCTCAGTTCCACCTTTGTGCTAGCATATGCAAATCATTGCCTTTTTATGTCTTTCAAATATATCTTGGAAATATGCAAATAAAAAGCTAGCCATTGCCTGTGTGTATTATATCAGCAGTTCTATCTGCTCAGTTATTTCAAGATTAAATATGATTTTATGTCGTTTACCTAAACAGTAACTACATAATCAGAACCCTTGCATAATAATTTATGATTGAGGATTTACAGCTTTACAACCATTAACTTATTAATCTTTACAACTTGCTCTGAAGGCTTAACTTGGTAACTCTAAGCATTTGTGATTTATAGATGGAGAAAATGAAATAGGCAGGTGAGATTATTTGTTTGTAATAGATATTGACTGAGCTGGGAATGAAGCCAGGACTCTGGAGTGTTCATTCTCTAGTCCTGTATCTTGGCTATAGAATCTAATGATTCATTATTTTAATTGGGTTACAATAACATAGCAAATTATCCAACAACTGACAGTCTCTCAAATGGCACACATACCTACAGTCCTAAAATCAATGCTGTTAACAGTGGTATCTCTAACATACTTTAAATTGAGGGCTTTCTGAAACTAAACTTAATCTATTAAATTAAAACACTAAATGGTAGTGTTACCATTATGTATATTTTACTTCATTATAATAATTGTAAAATTGATAAACTTAGAATACCTCATTTAAAGACTCTCAAACAGGCCTTTTTATTTATACAATACTATGATACATAAACACCATAAATCCATGTTGAATAAGAGTTAGTTGACAGTATCAGCATTTTATTCAATATGTAACTAATTAATTGTGACATAGTATAAGACCAAGGCATGGAAGGCTGTTAGATGGGGTCGATCAGAAAACGCCAGATCTAGTGGAGTTATCAGGCTGTGTCATGGGATAAATATTGGGCTGTGGCCAGTAGGTAAGTCTTGTGTCTGCAAGGTGGATATGTGATTTGCAGTATGGAGTTAAAACAACAGATTCAAAATGTAGATTGTAATTATCAATAGCTTCCGGAGGAACACACAAATCTAGAGATAAGTACTAAAAACAGGAGAACCAGAGACAATGTTCCAGATTTTATACAATGATATATCAGCAGGACAACATATTTGAACCACTTACCTAAAAACGAAGATTAGATTCTCTGTTGTCTTCTGGACTAATTGATGATTGGCAGACAAGCATTTGCAGATGTGTTCTATAAATCAGTTCTCAAGGCACTGAACTAATGAGAGAGGCTATTATTATGTTAGTTGCTTCTAGACCATATATTATTATATAAAAAAATAACTTCTGTATCAGTTTGCTCCAAGAAATAGAACCAATAATACAAAACAAGTAGAAGTAGAACCAACACACACACACACACACACACACACACACACACAGCGATTTATTTCAAGCATATGGCTCATATGATTGCAGGGGCTGGAAAGTTCAAAATCTGTAAGGCCAGCTCACAGGCTGGAAACTACAATCTCGTGACAATTTCTTCTTCCTCAGGGAAATTTCAGTTTTGCTCTTATGGTCTTTCAACTGATTGGCTCAGGCCCACCCAGATTATTGAGGATAATCTTCTTTATTTAAAGTTAACTAATTGCAGATCTTACCCACATTTACAAAATGTCTTCACAGCAACACCTAATTCAGTTTTTAACTGAATAACTGGGTACTATAGCCCAGCCAAGTTGACATGTAAAGTTAACCATCACAACTTCCGAAAATCAATTGTAAAATTTATAGTTCAAAAAATAGATGCATGGGGCTTCCCTGGTGGCGCAGTGATTGAGAGTCCGCCTGCCGATGCAGGGGACACGGGTTCGTGCCCCGGTCCGGGAAGATCCCACATGCCGCTGAGCGGCTGGGCCCGTGAGCCATGGCCGCTGAGCCTGCGCGTCCGGAGCCTGTGCTCCGCAACGGGAGAGGCCACAACAGTGAGAGGCCCGCGTACTGCAAAAAAAAAAAAAAAAATAGATGCATGAAAACCAGTCTGTAAACGATTTCTAAATACACGTAGTGGGCTTCCCTGGTGGTGCAGTGGTTGAGACTCTGCCTGCCAATGCAGGGGACACGGGTTCGAGCCCTGGTCTGGGAAGATCCCACATGCCGCGGAGCAACTAGGCCCGTCAGCCACAACTACTGAGCCTGCGCGTCTGGAGCCTGTGCTCCGCAACAAGAGAGGCCGCGATAGTGAGAGGCCCGCGCACCGCGATGAAGAGTGGCCCCCCGCTCGCCGCAACTAGAGAAAGCCCTCACACAGAAACGAAGACCCAACGCAGCCAAAAAGTAAATTAATTAATTAAAAAAAAAAACTATTAAATACACGTAGTTTCTTGAGGATGTGTGCGAAAGAACTGAGGGGTATATCCTTTTATAGGGAATATACATGTGAGAGCGGAGCCTTGCATGGGTTTAATCCAGAGGTTTTAAACCAACGACTCACAGAAACTGTGATAATCGCTAAGCAGTAGTTGAAGGCCATAAGAGATTGCTCTAAGATTTCGCAACAGCATTCTGAGGCGTAAATTATTTAATATGACTAAGATATTTATATTACCTTTTTTTTTTTTGAGGTAAAATTTGTAAGTCTATACGTGGGGAACGCCGTGTCAGGACCCCTCGTTGCCCGGGTCGTCCTCGTCGTGCCGGAAGCAGCTGTCGGCCTCGGCCTCGGCCTCACCGCACTCCCTCGTAGTCGTCGTCCTGTGCAAGAGCTCTGAGCCCTGGTGGGCGCCGGGGCCTCGGTCGTCACGCAGGACTCGGCCAGTCGCAGGACTCGGCCTGCATGCCGCGCCGCTCCGCCTCCGCCTCGGTTCCCAGGACCTGCTTGCGAGTGACGTCCGCGCGCTCCCGGTCCTGCCTTCGCTCGCTTCCCGCTTCCTGCTTCCTGCGCATCACGGAGGAGTCCAAGTTGGCAGGTGAGGCGCTGCGTTGGTGGAGGAGGGAGGTGGCGCTGAGGAGGGTGGTCCTGACGTTCTGGGTGGGGTCCCACCGCGCCGAGGGCAGCTCACCGCTCCGGGGCGGGGGGGGGGGTCACAAACTGAGTGACGGACCAGTCTCTAGATGTTGGGTTGCCATAGCTTGGTCAGGAACCGAAAGGCCGGCAGGGAGTAAGGAAGTCGATGGGGCTCTTGAGGCGCGCCTGGAAGTAGCCGCCTTCGTCGTAGGTGTTGGGAGGCCCGGAGATAGCCACCTCCCAGTTGTACAGGTCGCCCCCGTCCAGCAGGGTCACCCAGAAGCCCTCCACCGGCTCCCCTCGCAGTCCCTCGAGCTCCAGCAGCAGCGCCTTCTGTGGTCTTAGGCACCAGCGGCCGGGCTATGGAGGTGGAGGCCGGGCCCGGGGCCTGGGTGCGCAGGGCCGCGGGCCAGGTCGGCTGCCGGGGCGGGGCTGCCTTTCTTCTCCGCGCAGCCTGGGGCCCCAGGGCGCTCCACCTGCCTATGTTGCTGTTATAGTAGTTTGCTTCTGTGTTTATAATTCACTCATTTCTTCAGTAATTTTTGTATACTTTTGTTGTATATATGTCCAGTGGCACTGACTCTCTTTAGTGTAAACCCATGGAAAATGGTTGAGTAGAGAAAATTTGCCTTCCGTCTGCCTGCCTTCACGCTACTCCTGTGGTTCCTCCTTGGCTCAGATTCCTATTATGTTAATTTTGTTCCCAAGCCTTACAGGTCAGGTTGCCTAGAAGCAAAGCTTGATATAGGGATTCTTACACATGTGCTTATTGTGGGAACGCTCTCAGGAGAAAGTGAGGGAAGCAGGATATGGTGGGGGGAAAAGAATTGGGTCTGGAGAGTGCCTAGTGTGATATCACTGTGAAGTTTTTAGGGAAAGGTACTATAGATTTAGTCCAGCTAGAGGCAGGCAGAGCAGTCGATTGAGAGTCTTTGGCCAAGTTCTACTTCAGGGAGATGGATGGGGCTGGCCTGTAGCCTCCCAGTCAAATTGGCTTCCGTTTGGCTGAGGGAAATTCTCCAGTTAGGGGAGCAGGTGTGAGTTGATATTTGCTAACACTCGCATAAGCTAGGGAATGTGTACTCCTCACCTTAAGGGGTATTTGGGCAGGGTACCAACAGCACCGCTAGCGTACATTACAATCTTCTCCCTGGGCTGCTAAGATCCACTTGCTGATTACATTAAATTTTTTCTGTCCCAGGACCAGGTGGCTTCACTGGTCAAGTCTACCCAACATTTAAAGAAAAATTAACACCAGTCCTTCTCAAACTCTTCCAAAAAAATTGAAGAAGAGGGACCACTTTCAAATTCATTTCTTGAGGCCTGCATTAGCCTGACACCAAAACCAGATAAGAACACTACCAGAAACAAAAGCTGTAGGCTAATGTCCTTGATGAACACAGATGCAAAAATTCTCAACAAAACGTTAGCAAACTGAATGCGACAATAAATTAAGATACGTCCACCATGATAAGTGGTATTCATCCCCTGGATGCAAGGATGGTTCAATAACCACTACATTAATAAAAGAGAAGATAAAAATCATACGATCATCTTAATACATGCAGAAAAAGCATTTGATGCGTAATGCCTGGGACACAAGCATGTGTAGATCTTTTAACTTCTTTCTTCTCATGATCTCATCCAAAGGGGAATTCTTTATTTAATCCCTGTTAGTCTGTCTGTCTCCATGTTGGTCCCATGAACAGACTGTCTTATTTATTAAGTTAGATATGGCTGTTTAAAAAAAGAGTTAATAGGAATCAATACTCTAGTTTCAACCATTTTCTTATTTAAAGTAGTGATCTCTTGCTACCATCTTAATATTTACTACCAAAAAGGTAATTGTTGTTGCTTATTATTTATTACCAAGAAGGACTCAAGCAATACTAACCATGTCCAGTTAAAACCTGGTAACAGGCAGACATTGCTATACCTTATTTGATCCTGAAATAGGCAAATCTGAATTTATCCAAGCTGCAATATATGGCGTGAATTTGAAGGGGCCTTTTTTTGAGGAGCAAGGGTCAAATTTAGCTTTGAAGATGCTCTCTTAGCTCCCAAAAGATGACAATATGTTATGAGTTTTTGGGTAGGGATTCTGTCAATTTCCCCCTTCTTCTTTACACTGTTCAGCGGCCTTCTAAAAGCCCACCCAGTAAAGCTGGTTATTGTTCTTTTTATTCTTTTGTAATTCCCTCCACCTATATAGTACCACCTTTCTTCTGGATATCACAGATCTTCTCATTATTTAGAACCATGAATGATAACAGGTCTAGTAAATCAGGTGTGTCACCTGAATAATTTCTTGGCATCCAAGAGCATGGCTACATAAGATGCTTGAGATTGGAGAACTCCCCTTCACAGCTTCTGTCATGGTCAGTTACTAGCATTAAATTGGGTATCTCTTTTTGATCATCATATGACAACCTAAGAATACATATTCCTGTGCTTCAGAGGGAGGGTTCTATTTCTTAGTCAGGAAAGAGTGGGACTATAAGAGTTGTGCCCTCAGAGTAAGTCTGGCAAACTCTCACCTTTACCCACTGCATCAATTTAGTTGATTTGCCATCTTGATGAGACTGCTCACAAATGTTTGCAGATAATTGGGCATCTGTGGTCAACCCAAATCATCCCTTCCATTCATCAGTATCTAGAACTAGTGATAAGACACCCTTATCTGGGCTTCCCTGGTGGTGCAGTGGTTGAAAGTCCGCCTGCCGATGCAGGGGACACGGGTTCGTGCCCCAGTCCGGGAAGATCCCACATGCCACGGAGCGGCTGGGCCCGTGAGCCATGGCCGCTGAGGCTGCGCGTCCGGAGCCTGTGCTCCACAACAGGAGAGGCCACAACAGTGAGAGGCCCGTGTACCGCAAAAAAAAAAAAAAAAAGACACCCTTATTTAATCTGAGGATCTATGTAGCAGGGATCACCAGCCTCTGCAGAACTTTTCCATGAAGTGTCCTAGCTCTTTAACAAACAGACTACTCTCTGGATGTCCTGGACATCTGGTCACGGCCCTTGACTACTTTTGTAGTCTTTTCGATGATCAACGGTCATAAGCAAGTTACTTTGTGAATAAATATATATGCTCAGGTGACGACAGGAACAAGAAGAAAAGGCATTAAAGTAATTTTAAAAAAGTTTGATTTCTTTCTGTTCCAATTTTCTAGTTGGCCCTTTAGAGATTTAGTTTTCGTAAATGATGCCAGTAGCAGCTTGGAATTCTCTGTCTATCCACTTAGCTACTTCCCCTAGGGATAAGTCTATTTCCTCCAAAGACAATTGGTAAGACTTGTCCCCAGAATCTTCTATAAGGGTTTTACCACTTCTTACCAAAGATGTGTAGCAAGAGACCTAGGCCTCAATTTCCAAGTTTTCTTCCCCCTTTCTTAACAAAAACATTCTTAACACATAAGTTTAAAAGATAATCTTGCCACTGCTATCAATCAGTGCCATAAAATGTTGAATTGTCAAAGCTGATGTATAAATGAAAAATCTTACGCAGTGCCAAACTTTTCTAATATTTAACTATACAAACAAGCCACAACCTGCATGTGGAGAGAGTGAGTTACTCACACGTTGCTCCTTCCTTCTACCAGGTTATTGCTCTGTTCCATCTAAGTCTACTGCCCTTAGGCGGGCACTTCAGATCCAGAGCTAAGATGAAGTCGGCCTCTCCCAAATACCCTGTACTTGTAGCTGCCCTCTTACACTCCTTACTGTGTCCAGAGGATTCTAATTGTATTTCATGGGGATTGGCTACTTTCCTATTAAGTGGCACATGTAAATTCCCTGGTTGAAGCAACTCTTTTGTTTAGCTAGCATTGCTACAGGTGCTTTGCATCTATTTTCCTTCTTTCTTTGTTCTTTAGTATTCCTAATTCCTGACTCCTTGGAGCTTGTTTGTCAGTGTTGATGGCAGGGAATAGAAGCACTCAGTGGTTTGTTTTTTGTTTTTCACTCAGTGTTTTTAAGCAGAAAGGAATTCAGTACCAGAATTCAGGTGCTTACAAAATTGTTCTGGAGTGAGAAGTTAGAGGTCAAGAAGTGCTACTGCCACCTCGTGGTCAGGAAAGTGCTGCACCACTGCCAACCTCACAGAGGCATTTCACCCACATCTATTTCAATAATGTAGACAGACAAGGAAGCTCTTGCACGTGGCACATCTGCTGCATTCTGTTTATTGACCTGCTCCACTAAATAAGGAAGAATGACCCCCACATCCTTCATTTACTAAACTCTAATGAGGACATCTCAATGGTGGAAGCTAATCTCATCCAGAAAACTGGTTGCAAGGGCATCTGAGAAATGTAGTTTTTAGCCATACAGCCCCTGTGATTTAGGAGGTGGGGGGATTAAACAGGAAGAGAGTAGAACATTCCACAGAGGTGCCAGATGACAATACCTAACACAGATTTATTTGTTACGCTTTCACAATCTCAGAAGCTATTTCAGTATCCTGAGTCCGCACCTGACCTGACACATTCTTTCTGCATTTCCCTCTCATGTCTTTTCAGTAAATTCATGCATTTTAAGAAGTGGCAGCTAGCTATTTATAATTTTTTAAATTAATGATAGTAGGTTAGTATTTTCACTGCTGGTGAAATATTTGCATTGTTATTGATGCTTTCTGGAATCCTTAATTTTGACAATGACTCTACTGAGAATTTCAGGTCCCATGGCCAGCCGACATGGGAAATGTATTCATTAGTAAGATTTTGGAACCTCTTCCCTTAGGGCACCCATAAAACCTGCCCTCTTTGCTCAGTCCCTAGAGCTGGTCCCAATCCATTATAGTGTAATACAAATTAATTTATTATTTTGTGGTCACGAAATTATAAGCACTACTTTTCTATCCTGAAAATAATAATGTACAAAATAAAATGAAATTAATTATTCTTTTAATATTTCTGGAAGAGTGGATTATTTATAAAAATGATAATAAAACCATCCATTTCAAAAGTGATAAAAAAGTTTAAAAATTCTTTGGAGTCAGCCTCCAAAAACCTTTTGTCCTGGCCCCTTCTATGTTTTAGTCAGTAGGCACAATCTCAGAACTGCATCCCTTCCAAACTCCAAACCAATAATTGAGAAAATAGTTTAAAGTTCCATTTTTGGAACTTGCTATTTATATGCTAAGTTTGAACTATAACATGGAATAAAAGTTCTTTGAAAATGTCCCCAACATTGTATATCTCATAATAATTATGTTCTGATTTCCTGTTGTTTCTTCCCTTGCCCATTCTTTTATCCTTCTTCCTCTGACTCTCCTTGTCTCACCTTTTCACTGTAAAGATTTAAGATGTTTATTTCTTTTCTTCAACTGATATTTTTTTGTTTAAAGGAGATTTCTCATTGCTCAAATAGTCTTTTTTTTTTCCAGTAAATTAAACACTGCTACAAAGCTGATTTTTTTTAATAAGAATAGAGCTTTTACTGTAATTGTACAGAATGCCATGGTAGGAACGTTATTTAAAGCAAAATATTCAAAATATTCAAGATATTGTGACAGGGCCAAAAGAGAGACCAAAGAAAAAGTGTATATATATATATATATATATATATATATATTATTTTTTTGCTTCTGGGGAATGAGAATTTGGTGTTACTAATGGTACTGATTTTTCACTGAGATATACTATACACTCTTTTTTAATGAATTCTTGCTAATTAATATCAGACAGTGTAAACCACAGAGGATATAAAGTGAAAAGTTTTAATCAGCCACTGAAATTAAAAAATCCCATATTTTTAATACAGAAAGTTTCAGGAAGATGAATACTTGTTTGCTTTATTAAATATCCAAAATATCAGTAACATTTAGATGCAAATTTAAACATCCATTATGAACTAGTTGAAAACTGTGCCACTTACCAAACTACAAACAATATAATGAAATGACTCTGGGGTAGTGCATTTTTTGGTAACTTCTCCTGAAAAAAACAAATGCCCTCATTTCAATAATAGTATGTTCAAATGTTCAAGGATATTTTAACTTTTTGTTAAGTGGTAAGGTCTAAGTTATTTGTATAAGCCATGGGCCACCGTGGCATGTTTATAGACTGAGTATAAAAGAGAGGCACAAGAACGCAGAGTTCAATGCTAAATGTTTTAAAGGCAACCCCTTCCTTTTCATGCTCATGCCAAGTGCTGTGTGTGACACAAATTGGCTTTTTATTGTTATTATTGTGTGTTACATGAAAAACTGATGCTATAATAGCAATATTAAATACAGCGTTCATTATAAATATAGCTTATCATCGGGAAAGATTTGGATAAAGATTCAATATTTATTTAGTCCTACTTTGTGTCAAGCACTAATCTCTTTTACATGCATTATTTCATTTATTTCTTTCAACAGTGTGAGTGTGCATTGGAAGGAGGGAAAATTATAGCTCATTCCAAAGTGATTTTATGGCATTAGGATTCCAATTAAAAAGAAAAAGTCCGAAAGATATCACAAAAGTAATACTTGTTATCACACCAGAAATTGTTGTCTCATCTAGCAAGAAGCAATAGATTCTGACTGGGCAGATGCTGTTCCCATGCCTCCTAATGGCAGTTATATACTGTGGGCACCATCGAGGTACAAGCTGTGTTTGCTGCCTGGGCACTTTGGATTCTTTGCTCCCAGGCCCCAGAGGAAAGAAGAGGAGTCACCAGCATGGGAAACTGACACTGATCCCAGGATGAGGTAGGGCTGCTCTTACAAATGGGAGTCAGCCCCACTGTAACTGTGAATGGACAAGTGCGGCAACACCAGACCAAGAGGCTAATTGTCAAGAGCTTACTGCCTTCAGAAATGAAGGTTTAGGTCATACCATGTACACAACACCATTAACTGGCAAGGTGATATCCCGGGATGAGGGGCTTTTGAAACAAATAATGGAGGAGGAAGAGAATGGGGAACAATGGTGGCCCCCAGATCAACTGCAGAGGCTGGGGCTATCTATTCTTCTTCTCACAAACCTCCCTATTCAAAATTCAAATTATTGACATTGTTTAAAATTTTCCTGAGGAAGAGAGGCCCATGGGGACAATGGAGGAGATTTCCTTGAATCTGTGGGGTGGAGCAAGTGTGGGCCGTGGAGGCCGTGAGAGCACACAGTCAGGCCTGGGCCGCGAGGAGCAGAGCTCACAGAGAGCCCCAGCTGCTGTGTTCTGACATCTGTTGCCCCATTTTAATGGAAGCCACACTCCCCACAGGCTGCTCCTGCCAATGAGAGAGAGTGGCAGGGACTCAAAGGCAGGTCTGTTCCTTAGAGAAGCAGGAATCCTGGGACAGCAGCCTTTGGCTCCTGAACAGCCTTGTGGAAATTAACTTTCCTTTGAACTTCAGTCTAAGATGTTTCCACCCAATTGCTTCCTTCCTGTCCTCTCTCCTCACTCAGGGTCAGATATGAATCCTGATCTGATGGCTCTCCCAGCCTCCCTTGGATCCCTCCCCATTTTCTCTCATAGCTTGCTTCTCACAAGGCCCGGACAAACACAGACACTTACTGGATGAAAACTGCCCACTTTTTCATTGAGCAGCTTTTGCTCATGTTGTGTAACGAGCTGACAGCACAACAACCTTATCTTATAAGGCTGACAAGCCTCAGATCTCCCAGAAATTAATCAACATTTCAGGCCTGTTGATAAGACCTTCATAGTTTTTGCTGCTCCTGCAGATAATTGTCTTAAATTCTGGCTCATTTCTTTGTTCAGTTCACTGTGATGTTGAGAGGAAGAAGCAGGTAACAGTGTTTGGGGAGGAAAGTAAGAGGTTGAATGTTGAAACTGAACACTGCTCTTTTAAATCTTTACCATTAGTTCCAGCAATAAGTTAAAGTTTGTTTGATTTTAATTCTCTTCTTGACTTACCATAACCATTTTTTACACATGCTTGTTACATGTTTTCTTTTATTTCTATTACCAGATATATGTTTATTAATATCAGTACTATTCTTCCCTAAATTTGGACTCATCTCCCCCTTTAACTTTCTGATTACCAATTATATCAGTCATTCATTTAACCACATTTATTGAAAATCAGCCTCATACCAGGCAAGGAAGGGAGAAGAAGAAATGAATATCAGGTAGATTTTAATCCCATACATTCTAGAGCTTTTTCATAGCTAGGAGAGACTTAAGGGGAATAATTCTGCCCATTTTTCAGCATGCCTCCTGTTTCTGCCTTTGTTTATCTATGCTCTGTTACCCAGGTCATGGGACCCTTCAGAGAAGGACATGCAACCACATAAGAAGTATAGAAAGCTAACAATTTTGTATATTGGATGAGAAATGAAGGACAATTTATGTAACTGCTACATAGAGCTTGCTATAGTAAGCATATTTT
Source organism: Pseudorca crassidens (assembly GCF_039906515.1). Lineage (NCBI taxonomy): Eukaryota > Metazoa > Chordata > Mammalia > Artiodactyla > Delphinidae > Pseudorca > Pseudorca crassidens. The sequence goes on from NC_090308.1 coordinate 37,599,259, forward strand.
CCCAATCAGAACTTTTTTTTTTTGTAATCATGGAAAACTGCTTATTGTGAGCACTTATTACCCAATTGAAATGATTTCTTTTAAGGATAGAGTGTGATTTTGAGTTTTATCCAATTGGAAGCTTATCATGAAGCATGATTGCCTATCTTGATGCATTATATACAATCAGAAAATATATGTTAATTAGGAAATTTTGTTCAAGTATGTTTATGAAATGCTTGGTTTAGAAGACCTTGCATTCAAAATTGAGAAAGACATGCTCTCGGGGACAAGGTCTAAGGCAAAAAGAAAAAAAAGTAACATCTGTCCATCAGTGTTCCTGTGAACTTCTGTCTTTGCTTTTTGATCGACTTTTATTGGCTTCAAACCCAGATTTGTATCTTGGAATCTGATTTTCACATTCATCTTATAGATAGGATAATTCTTCTTTGCCAAATTGGTACCAGACTTAAGTCTCTTTGTTGTATTTTATTGAGCTTTATTTTATGATAGCTCCCCTTAGCTCCCACTCTTGACCTGGCTGGTCCCTTTTTTTTCCAAAATTAAATTATTAAAATGTGTAACGTACAGTAATATTCTCCCATTGAGATTCTACAGTTACTCTTTTACTATACTGGATTTACCACATACATGTCCCTCTACCCATCCTACAATTTATCTTTTTTTGGGATGCATTTCAAAGTTAGTTGCAAACATGACACTTCAGCATGCATATCATTAACTAGAGTTCAATAATTATTTTCTATTTAATTCTTTAGAGATAAAATTTATATACAAGGAAATGTTCAGATCATCAGTGTTTCATTTCAGGAAAATTTTGACAAATGCTTTGACCTCTGTTACCTAAATCCCTGTGGGCATATTTCTTTCTTAAACTTATAGTAGCTAACAGCTCATAGCTCACAGACACATTGACATATGACTAAATTTAGCTGGGGCAAGAAAACACCTTATTGGGAGATAAACTTGGTTTAAAACCAGGGTCACCTTATGGCATCTTGACGACTAGCCCTAGCTATATATGACTATGTCATATTGTCATTTGTCCTTCAGCATAGCAGTCAACACCTCTTATTCCAGACTGTGAGCTCAACATTGACAGAAAAAATCTCACTCATCTTTAATTCCAAACATTTAAGAGGAGATAAATAAATATTTTATACTTTAATAATAAACATAAGTTGCATATTGATCTACACAAGAAATCTGTCCAAACTGATAATGTATAAAAGTATTGTTTGCTTTCCAAATATTTTTAGTTCCTGAGATCAGATAGCAAGAGTTTTTAGGCCTCAGCATTTTATATATATAAATTTCCAAAACCTGTATGCTCCTTAGTTCCTGAATACATATTCTACCTGTCCAAATGCTTAAATTTTTGAACTATTTTGACCTCTAATATAGATCAGAGAATCAAAGTCTCACCCAGATGAGAGTATCTGCAAAATACTGGTCTAGAGTGGTTTGTCAGCCTAATAACCACAGGTAAGAGAATCTTATGAGAAAATGACTATATTCTCCCACTGAAGGATAGCAGACCTGCTGCAGGATAAAAATGCAATTCCAAATTTCTGTGGAGTACAGTTTATTCGACAGGAAAGGATCAAATGATGGTAGAAAGAAATAGACTCTTAGTATGTCTGGGAGTTTCCGTGAGAGCCGCTTCCTTCATCCCAGCAAAGGCTTTTCTTGACATGTCCTTAGCAGAGGTGTCACTGGGGGTAACAGACACCCCCTGAGAGTCACTTCTGGATTTTCTTAAGCACATGAACTAAAATATACCATTTCATGTTTTCAGAATCACGTGTGTTGCAATTACTCAGCTCCTGAAGTGCTCTGCCTCTTCACTATACCACATGCTCACTAGTTCACAGCTTTGCACCTGCATCGTAGCATTGTATCATGCCCTCAGGTGATCCGTCACTGGCCTCTACTGGCAGTAACCTCCCTAAGCCTCCTGCAAATGTTCAGAAACATAAAACAAGGTCATGCCTAGAGACTGAAATAAAGGTGAAGGCAGATCTTGGCACTGTACACATTCATGATAGGAACCAACCAAACTTTTCTAAGAAAGAGGCAAATGAGGCTGTCAAGCCTTAAGTTGACCAAGTCTAACTTAAACCAAGTTAATAAAGCTAGTAAGGCTGAGAGCCTGGGTTACTCAGCAGGCTTATGGACACAGACTCTCGCAAAGCCTTTTTGCAGTCTGATTCTGATGTACTGGATTCTGTTTAGTTGCCTATAGTAGTCTGTTAAGGGTCTTTCCTTCTACCTGCTGTGATATTTGACACTTACATGATCACTAATCCATCACTGAAATTCCTGGCCTCTTGCAGATTCCAGCTTCTAAGAGGAGCATGTCCTATTGTACTGATTGACTTTACATGCTCTGATATTCCAGATAACTTCTTTCTATGGTGCTTCTTTCATCTTGGTATTTTAATAGTTACCAGCCAGGATTGAAGTGAACCATAATAGATTCCTATATCCATTCAGTCATTCCAATATTTATTGAGCATCTATCACATGTTATGCCCTGAACTAAGATCTGGGACATAATATTGAATACAATTTGGCTTCTATTCAATGACATAATATGAGAGGAGAAAAATATTCAAAAAATAATTACAGTATTGTGTGATTAGTGTAAAAATGGAGATACCTATTAAAGAAGAGTGGGAATTAATCTCCTTCACTTGGATAGCAGTGGAAAATGGCAGAGAAGGCCTACAGAGAAGACATATAAACTCTGTCTTTAATGATGAGAAGTTTGTACTGCTGGGAATTGTGGGTAAGATGATAAAGCACATTCCAAGAAGTTAAGTATTAAAAACATGGTATGAAATTATAGGATGGATTAGAGGAATCTTAAATAATTAGAATGTCTAGATTCATGCTACCACATGGCATTGGTGGGTGATGAGGTTGGAAAATTAGTAATAATAGCAAATATTTAAGTGGTAGTTTGTTCTAGGTATATTACATGTTTTAACTCTTTACAGGAACTCTGTGAGGTAGGTATCCTGTCTTCATTGTTTTCCCTATTTTATAGATGTAGGAATGCAGGCAGAGAAAGGCTATATAAGTTGATAAAGGTTGTATAGTTAATAGGTTGTAGAGTCAGATTCAAAACCAGGCAGACAGGAATTTTCCCCTGATTTTATTTTCAAATTCAGCTTTTTTTGAGGTAAAATGTACATATTATAAAATTCAACTTTTAAGTGTTGACAGTCTAGGAATTTCGACAAGTGCGTTTGATATTCATCCATATGGTGGCATATATCCGAAGTTCTTTCTTTTCTATTGCTTCAATAGCTTCCATTATGTGGGTTTCATAATCAGTTTATCTGTTCACTCGTGGGTAGACATTTTTCTTGTTGTTTTATTTTTTGATTATTATAAATAATATTATGTTAAATATTACGTCTGATAGTTCCAACATCCGGGTCATTTTAAGTCTGGTTCTTCTGATTGCTATGTCTCTTGACAATGACTATATTTTTTCCCCTTGCTTTTTTGTGTGTCTCATAATTATTTATTACATGATGGACATAATGTGTAAACCAGTAGAGATTCAGGTAAATAACATTTAGACCTGAGAAGTGTTACATGTGAAGAAGAAATGGGCACTCTTCCCTCAGGCCATTAGTGTGGGTATTGAGTCAATCCAGTAAGAAGCTGAGCCAAATTTGGATTTTGTTTTGGCTTTGATTATTGTCAGTGTACCACAGGCTTCAATCTCCTCTAGCATTGCCTTGTGCTTAGGGTGAGGGCTAGAGTACCACAAGGTTTTATTTCCTCCCTCAGTGATTTTGTTCTACCCTCAGTTCTCTGAATGCCTGTACAACAAAGGGAGCGCACGCGCTCTCTCTCTCTGTCTCTCTCCACATGCTCTTCCCCTACTGCAGCAACAGACTTTTGTAGCCTGTTACCTGTTATAGTTTAGGCTTCCAGTAGGGATAGACATATTCTCTGTTGTTTCAGTCCAGTCTCGATCTTAAGCAGATCCTGTGTGCCTGAGCCCAGGGGAGGATTTATGCCCCTTCTCCCCACGTTAGCCAAAGTCTAACTTCTCCCCACGTCAGTCAAAGTCTAACTTGTATCTGTTAGGAGTGTTTTCTCCCTCTTTGCTAGTGGTATTACAATAGGATGCTGGGTCTCAGACTCTTTTCTGCTGCTTTCTCTAACGTAGAGGGATTTTTTTCCTTTATCCTTCCTGTAACATCAATGGGTGTTCACCTGCACCCTAAAGGTGACAGAGTTTGCTGGCCTTCCCCAGTGGCTTTAGACTTTTGCTCCATATGTGAGAAGGCTGAGGGTAGGGGTGTAGGGTTCCATACCTTTCCCTCAGTGATGGCCAATCTCCTTCTTCATGTCTGCACTACCTTGGGGGGCTCTTTTTGGTCTCTCAATCTTTCTTACAAGCAATGAATGAAGGTCCATGGAAAAGAAACTATGATGTGTGCAAATTCCACTTGGATCTAGAACTTCCAGAGATTGTCATAGTAGTCCACACTTGATTATAGGAACTCATTGATTTTTTGTTAACCTGATTTCTTCTTATCTTCTTATATGGTAGATAATGCTTCTTCCTCCCGTGCTATTCCTCAGGTGAGAAAGTCCTTACGTTCCATCTCTTCTTGGATTTCTTCTTGCCTCTCTTTGGGATTCAGATTACATCATAACCTCAGCAATCTGACGGAGTCAATAAAAGCTATGACTTTGTAGTTAATCCAGATTTTTCTAACTGTTGGGAGATAACAGTGCTCATTCTAGCTTTCTGCAACCTAGGCACACACCAGGCTCTGTTTTTAAACTATTATACAACCTATTGTTCAAAAGTAGCTGGGAATTAGATAATTTAGGGCTTACATGTATATATTATATTAAAGAGGTACGATATTATCCTGAAAGGCAGGTAAGAGACAGCAAAGGATTTTAAACAAGGGATAACATAATCAGATTTGGGATCTAGAAAACTAACCTCAACAGCAGTGTTAAAAGCACTTATTGTTAGAAGCAGAAAGATGAGTTAAGTCTGAAATAGTCTAGAGATGAGATAATCAGGACCTGAATAAGAGGAAATGGGCTTGAAAAATATCAAGAAGTTTTCCAGACTCAGTGACCAATTAGTTTAAGTAAAGGGAGGACAATTCTAGTGTAACTGAACATCCTAATTGACCAGCATATTTACTGAGTTCCCATTTCATTATCAAACATATCCTAGTTCTAATGAAAAATTAAATTATATGGTCAGCTTCAGCATATGGTGACTGCGAGATTTTCACCTTGGGAAACTGGATTACAGTCATTAATATGATTGAGATACGCTTTAAATGGAGCCAATATTGGAGGAAAGAGGATGTGCTCAAAGAAATATTACTGAATTCCACATCAGGTGCTGATGTTCAATAGAGAACTGGATATGTGGGTCTGGAGATGAAAGAGAGGCCTAGAGTGGAGGTATAGATTTGATGATCATTAGTGGTATTGGAATTTATTGATTTAAATGATATTGCCCACAAAATGCAAAGTTAGAAAAATCAGGAAGGAGACTGATAGAGAATGGCCAGAGAAGAAAAATGGGTGTCAGTGTAAAGAACTGCCATGAAACACAAGAAAGTAAAGAGTTTTAAGTATGGAGTGGTCATTAGTGCCAGATAGTCATTGTGTGAAGTAAAAGGTGGACTTAAAATGACCCAGTGGTTTTTCTAAACCCAGACAAGAGAGGAAATTGACAACAAAGCCCCAGAAGGCATGTTAGACACACTGAGGAATTCAAAACAAGCACTTTTCCACATACATTTGCCCTACTCATCCCATATATCTGATATCTCAAGCAAAAACGTCATATTTGGAAGACAAAACTGTATGTGCTAATGGTATATTTCTTCATTTTTTCATTTATTTCTTTTTTCTTACATTTTTAGCTTGATGAAAAATTTTTACAAAGTCACCTAACAAATGGAACTGTAACTTACGTAACACAATTTTATTCAGCTGATTTGATGCATTATTGAATTTTATTTTTTATTATGTTTCATACTGTTACAAATACTCTCTTTTCAAAACGTCAGACTGTGAATAAAGGGCTAAGGGTGGTGAAGAGCAGGAAAATAAAAGGTTTTAATAGATGGGCAAAGGTGTGTGTGTGTGTGTGTGTTGTGTGTGTGTGTGTGTCTGTGTGTGTACACTACTGTTTCATTGCATTAAAGAGTGTAATTAATTTAGAATTAAAAGTTCTATTCTGGGAGAGTCATCTCAAATTGACCTGTTCGGAAGAGTTGATTTTCCAGAATTGAAAAGTCAATATTTGTCCTCAGTGTCCTCTCTTATGAGTGAATTTAAAAATTAGTCATCTTGCCTTCCTGCATAAGGCAAAATAATTCTGCATTTTTTTCCAAGAATGAGGTTGCTGTTCTGGGTTTTTTTCTTTTGCAGATTTTAAACAATATTTGTCCTTTATCTTTTTATACTTAATAATGTCCACCAATTTAGAAATATCTCTATTGTTGAAACAAAGAATATTTGTGCAATGTCCTTTCTGCATGTCCTTCCGAAACAATAGGCACTAACCTCCCATTACTCTGGCAATGCAAACCTTTCTATTCATTTTCTCCTTTGGTTTTGTTTCTGATTATGTTTAATGTAAACCTTCTATGACCTTTTCTAGAGGCCTCTCAGGCCTAATACTATTGGCAGTGATTTTTCTTACCCTTAATTGTGCTCTTGACTTTGGTTTAGTTTGTCCCTCTCTGCTCCAAGCTTCAAGGTTTATTATTGCAAAGTATTTATCCATCTGCTGGTCACTTTTTTTCACACTTTGCATAGGCATTCATAAAAACATCTCTAGTTATGCTCTGACTTTTGTTCTTTTTCTCTCTGGGTCTTAGTCTGGAAGGAGAAATGGACTGTAATCTTTCCATTATTTTTGGAGTGGGAAGCAATAAATGTTCCTTTTACCACCTCTGTAATCCATCTAAAATACTTTACCCTCAATCGCACTTAAACTCTCCTTATTTTTTAGCTGGTATTAAGGAAGTACTACTCATTTTCATTGATTTCTTTCTCTCTTTGCCCTGACAGCCCTTCTTTCTCTCTATTTTCTCCTCCATCAGTTATATATAATTATATCTTTTTCTTCCTTCTTTTCATTAAAGTCCCTTTCTCCCTCCATTGTTTTTAGATCTCAGAGGTATATCTTTCCTTGTCATTACCTTTGCATAGGCTTCCACTGAACCTAATTTGGGAGTTCTAAGCTCTTCCTGCACGCTGGAATTACCTGGGAACTTAAAAGACCATACCAATTTCTGGTACCATACCCAACCAAATAAATCTGAATCTCTGGGGGTGGATTTAAAAGCTTCTCAAATGATTTTAATGTGCAGCTAAGAATGAGAGCCTTTGATGTACTATTCTTAGCCAGTTTGTTTTCACTTGTTTTCCTGTTTCAAGTAAGGGAAATCATTGAGGATATCCTTTCAATGCTTTTTATTTTGCTGGTGATAAAACCAAAGAGCATTTGCAAACAGTACTGAAATCTCCACCCAAACATATATGACATTTAAGTGTTACATCATATTTTCTGTCACTTAATTAAAACTAGATAAGGCAGGAAAAGCAGAGGAGAAGATAAGGTGAAAAAAGATAAGTAAGTGGTAGGAGGAGGAGTAGGCTGGGAGACACATAGAAAGTAAGAGGAGGATGCAAGCGTGCCTGAAAGTGATAATATCACCTGGGATTGCTTGTTGCATATGTAGATTCCATCTGTTCCTAACAGACAGGATCAGCGACTCTGGGGGGCCTGGGCATCTCTACTTTAATCATTTTGAGATGATTCTATGCCTCCTGAAGTTTGAGAACAATAATAATGGTTAACAAAAGAATTGAAATGTAAATTTAAATTCTGAATCCCTCTAGAAGTTATCACTCCTACTTTTTAAACACTTTATACCATTAATAAACTGCAGACATGAAAAAATTCACTGAAGGTTGGTTTCTATACAGCAGAAATGCTGTGTATAGGTAAGTGACGGGCAGATGAATAGGTTTGCTTGTGGTTGTACATAGTACCATATTTTGCAGTATTCCCCAAATTTGTAAGATCACAGGATTACCTGGACCACTCATTTAAAATTTAGATTTCTGAACCCCTCAATGGGCTCAAAATGAAGATTTTAGTAGGTCGAGTGTGGACTCCAGGAGTGTGTGTGTGTCCCTACAAGTTCCATCAGTGATTACTGAGGTAAGGCAAATCTAGAAAACATTGATCTTGGGCAATTTCAGAAAAACTGGGAAGATCCCTTTGAGCATTAAATAGATTTAAACCTGTTTTTTAGTGCCAGAAACTCTTATATAAAAGGTCATTCATTCAATAGTTAGATATAAAGTATAGATAACTGGTATCAGATTACATACAAACACTACAAAGACATGTTATGCTTTCTTTGGACTTGTGCTTGGCTAAATGGATTAGCTTCAACAGCCAGATCGATGTTCTGGGTGAGATGAAGAACTGACTATGGGCTTTGGGTAACTGGATGGGGAATATTGACAGTCCAGCTTCATTTTCAGGGGACTGTGTGGAGGAAGCAGAAAAGCTATCTCCCTGCCGTGCTTTCAGCTTGAGTCTGTAATATGTTTCGCTATGTGGAGGCCCAGCGTTCTGCCAGCCTCTCCTCTGCTCCTCTCCCAGCACCCACATGCCTAAGAAGCCCTCTCCAGACAGGGAGTTCACTTCCTCTAGACTGCGGGTCTGATTGTTTAGCCTGGGGATGAATGCAACTCCTAACAGCCAGGGTTTCATATGTGAGGAAGGAGAGGAAATACTGCTTGGCCTACCAGTTTTGCTGTGGATAGTGCAGTTATTAATTGCTCAGATGACTGTACTCGAAAGCCAGTTCTCTTTCCACTTGTACTCTTAACTATGAACATCTTTGAATCTGCTCTTACTGTGAACATTTCTAATGGTTTCCTCCTGAGCATCATTTAAGCTTATGGGTTCTTCTACTCTTATCAACCCAATGCCATTTAATTTTCTCTCTTCTAAGAATATTTCCTAATTTATTTGATGTTGGTTACATCCTCTATTGATTGTAAATACTTTCTGTGATTTTAAGGGATTAGGATGAGAGGAAGGGCAGAGAAAAATAAAACCAAAATTGATCAAATACTGTATTAGTCAATAAGAGAAAGGAAACAAACCCACAGACTTCTGATTAATTTAAGCTGAAGTGAAACCTATTGAGAAGATATTAGGAAGCTTGCAGAATTGCCCTAAATCCTGCAGAACCAGTTTCAGAAATCTCCATTGCATCTTGTGCTCTAGAATCCAAAGAGGCTAAGAAAATGAAAATCGGATACTTTGAGCTTCGATAGTGGGAAGATGGCACTAAAAGCTTTTTCAAACTCTTATAGTCTATCAGTCACCTTGTAGATTTACCTTCCTCTGTGCAAACATAGACTAACTTTCCAGGGACGCACTCGTTACCACCTTAAAAAAATCCTTGTATATTTAAACTTGCTTTGTGGCAACTGGCTGATCTTCAACGGTAAATCACTCCACTATCTGTTTTTCAGATTTTATTCCCAGGTTGCCAGACTTTGCTGGATAAACTCTCAAAATTATGCTGACTGAAAATTCATGCTAACGTAATTCTGAGTCATGAATTTGTCCATGTTTTTTCCCTTGACCTTCCTTTCTTTCTCTTCATTCTTTGTCCCCATAAGCTGTAGCGTAAATGATGGAGCAGGAAACTGCAATGGGAAGGTCTGATTTTAACTCTAGGTTCTGTTAGTTATTAGTTGTGTGATTTAGGGAAGGACTCTTCATTTCATTCTGTCCCACTCTTCATTTCATTCTGTCCCATTTTTGTCTGTGACATGGGGATAATACTTAAATTACAGGATGCTTGTGATGATTAAAAGAGGTATTGAAATTAGCTTCCAACCTACACTGTGCTCACATATGGTAGCTATGATATACTTAAAATGCAAAGCAATCCAAAAATCTTTATTAAAAATACTTACTTGCTGATTTTGTTCTGTGGACGTTCATTTCCAGCTCTTCCTGGACAAACAGTTTGAAATCTCCACTGACACCTCAAACTAAAATTATCTGTAACAAGTCACCTCATTTTCTACCAAAACTTCTCTTCTTCATGACTTAGGGTAATACTAGTTAGTTAAAAGAGATTCTTCAGTATTACATCACCTTGTTATTTCATTCCCATCAAACTTGTATCATGACATTTTTAAACATCTTTCCCTCCACTTCACTTTGACCAAGGGCATAATATTGTGTCCCGTCCGTTTGGTGCTACCAAGCAGAAGCTAGGAACCTTGTTTTGTGTACTAATTCACCACTCAAGATATGCTACAATCCCTGGAATAAGCAGAAAAATCTAAGTAATCCAGGCTACCTAATCACTTTATTAATTTATTTTTAATTTCAATAAATCCTACAATTCAACTCACAAGCCCATTTGATTATATTTACGTAACAAATATTTTTATATCTCGGAACAGATAATAGATCATTTTACTTGTGTTTTCTTCATATCATTATTGGAATATCCATCTTATATTGCTTCATTCTAATAACTGTATCTAAATTCTGTGATCTTTATTATTAAAGGCTCTCTGCTCTCTGGTGCTGACATTACTGTACACTTGCAGAAGACCCCTCTACCCCTTGGGATCCTTGCTTCAGTATGCTAAATTGTATTAAATGTCTGATACTTCCTCCCTAAAATCCTCTCATTAAAATCAGAAGGAATGATTCTTATAAACCAACTATAGAAGCAGGATTTGCTTTTCTCGTGTTCATGACTGAGAGGTGAAAAATTCTGCTGCAATGTAGTGTTTAGAGTTTTCTCTTGTGAGAGTGCAGATGGAAGATGCAGCTGCTTTGCTTCAAATCAATTTCCTCCCATTGGTCTTCTGTTATTCCTTTTCCTGGAGAAATTTCTTGTTTTCTAACAGTGTATTTTTCCACGCAATCTAAATTATTTTTGTACAATCAATTCTTGAGTTTTAATTTTAACACTTAGTTTTCATACCTTCGACATTAGCATTTAGCCAAGAATGGAGGTAACTTGTTAGGTCAGGGACACAGAATCACTGAGATCCATCTGGTTTGTGTCACAGACTTCCGTATAACGTTTAAGAGAACATACAGTATTTTTACTTCTCCTACTAAAAGTGAGACCACATGTATTTTAAAGTAATTATTTGGTTAAAAAATAAGTGTAAGGGCAGAAGAGATGGTAAAGGTCAGAAGGAGCCTGGGCTTCAATGATGTAATAGCACCAGCAGTGAGCGGCCATCAGTCTCAGGCTCTTGGTACCTGGGGTCAACCAGTCAGGCTACAAATATGTATTGTTTCTAGGTGTTGGAGATACAGAAATAAAACAGACTGAGCTCTCTTTCCAAGCTGCTTAACTAATTGAAGGGAACATATAGTGAACCTGAAAATAAATAAGATGATTTCAGGTACTGAAAAGTATTACGAAGAAGATAAATAATAATAGGGAATGATGCTTTAGCTAGGATGATCAGGAATGGCCTCTCCGACAAGGTACAACTAAGAGTTTGAATAATGGGAAATGGGTAGCTGCGTGAAGATCTGGGAGAGAGAAGTCCAGGTAGGAAGAACAGCAAATCCAAAAGCCCTGATCCAGGAAACAGCATGATGTGTTCCAAAGATGAGGGAAAGGGCCAGTGGCTGGAGAGAAGTAGGTAAGGAAGAGTGTGGAAGGGCATGAGGCCAGAAAAATGGCTATGAAAAGATCACAGAGGACCTGGTAGGACATGACACAGAGTTCAGATTTTTATTGAATAGTAATTGGTAGCCACTGCAGTTTAAAAAAAGGTAGTGAAATGATATAATTTATACTTTAGAAAGATCATTCAGGCTGCTGTGTGGCAGACATACTCTGGGGACAAGAATAGTCAAGAAGATCAGTAAGTGGTGCTACTGAAATCCAGGGAGAAATGATGAAGGTACGGACCAGAGAAATAGTAGCAAAGATAGTGGGGAACCACATATGTGGAATCTATTCAGAGGAAGAGCTGACAGGACATACTGATGGGTAGAAAATAGAGTGTACAAGAAAAGAATCACGACTATTCACCTCTCTTTCCTCACTTTTTTTTTCAGAAGTATTATATTAAATATAGAGAAGTAGCTTTTTCTTTCCTCCTCCCTACTTTTCATTTCTTCCCTAACTGGTTCCATGACCTGTTTTCTTAGCTTTGTTTTTGGACATCACAGTACAAGAATTCAAAATTTTTTTAAAAAGCAAGTTAAAAAAAACATGCTTTTTGTACTATCAGCAAAGAAAACCATTTGTGTTTATCAACATTTTTTCTCCTTGAAAGCTTATTTTGGCTCTCCTCTTCCACAGTGAATGAATAATGAAGCTTGAGGACAGAACAGTTGCATGCGTAGCATCTCCTATCTACACTGACATTTCTAATATTAAGACTGGAGGTAGGATATTACATTCCTTTTTCAAGTGAAAGCTAATTGTTGGCTTGAGGCTAAGAAAACTACACGAGAAATAATAATGGCGATTATATTTTGTGTGCTTGCTTTGTGCCTGGCATGGTTATTCATGCTTTATGTATGTTAACTAATTTAACCCCAAACAATACTATGATGTATTTTAGAGATGAGAAACTGAGGCACTGAGGTGGAGAAACTTCCCCAAGGTCACAGAGTTAACACATGATAGAGCTGGTAATCAGTTCCAGGCAGCCAACTCTAGAGGCTGTGTACTTTAGCACTCTGTATTGACATCCCTTCTCATCTTGGTGCAGTTTTAGAAATCATGCAAGAATGGCTACTATTTCTACACCTCTGTAATGGTAAGGAGACAAGCAGCACAGCCTCTTAATCTTTGAGACAAGAGGAAAAACCCCAAATGCTCATTGACCTCTCATGATGGATAATATAGCTAATTGTACATGCTGGCCTTCCTAGTGTCTCTAAAAATAAGTTTATTCTAATTCTCTAGCATAAAAAAACTCCTCAACAAATATTCTGAAAATGTAAATCTGAGTTCTGGGTGTAGGAAGTGACACTTCCTACACCCAGACTTTTGGTATGTTATCACCTTTGGTAGACTTTTGGTATGTTATCACCTTAAAATTTCACTACACATCTCATAATATAAGTAGTATTATCCTGGGGTTATGAATGGGATTCAAAAAATATGAATTTGCCTTGAGTCATCAAACAATGAACTTCAGAGTTAAAATGACTACTTTGTATACATCTAAATCCCCATGCACTTTCCAAAACAATGTGCTATGTTAGTAGTTAATTATAAGAGACCAAACACTCACCCAGTTTCAAATATCATACTTAAATGATACTGTGTTTAACTGATGTAAAATAATACTTCAGTAATACTTTGAAGCCAATAATTTTGGTGTAAAAACATCTGTGAGAATAGGGTTATTCCTTTGGGTTTTTTTTTTTCCCATTTATATTAAACCTTGTAATAAGAAACTTGAATGGTTCTTTCAAAACAAGACCACAGTAGCATAAAATGATATAAAAGCATGAAATCATTGTTCTGAAGACAGAAAACCACAGAAACAATACATGATCTACCATCTTTCATGATTCATCAATCTAGAGTTCTATTTTTACCTTTTTGTCCACTCTGATCTCTGATATGTATGTTTTCTTTCCACATGACTGATTTTTCTATATTTCATCCCATAATTTTGTTCTATGGAATTTTCTTTGATTGAGTGGCTTTTGTTTTGTGTATGTGTGTTTTCATTGCAAAGATAGAGCCCTGCAGTAATCATAAACTGATAAATCTAGTTTAATCCTACTGAAAATGGAATTTCCCAAAGACTTGGAAAATAACTTTAACCCAAAAGAATGAGTGTTCTGTATCTGAGGACAAAGAAAAATCATACAGTGGTGAAATGTGAAGCTGAACTAGAACTAGACAGAAGGCAGCTTCAGACAGGACTCTGCAAGGTGTGCTGCTTAACTGGTCTCACCATTTTGACCATTAGATTCTTAATTTCAATTGACCAGTTGGGTTAAGTACATCAGATCCAGACATCAACATAACTCAGTATTTTATAAAATAAAAATAACAATTAGAAATAAACTAACACTTTAGATTGAAAAAGTATATATAGTTTATATATAATTTGTTTTATATATTAGTTTTATATAGGACCCCTTGTTCCAAGTTTGGAATGCTCTAGCCTGTCCCGGTTTGGCCCTAATATATAGGTAATTCAAGCTTTCTCTGCCACCACCCTGATATGTGCCTGGTGATTCCCACAGTATTTCTGAGCATCCTGGGATGTGATTGGAAAATAATGACATCTTAAGACACAGAGAACCAATCAAGTTGTTACTTACTCATACTATAGCTGAGTGAAATTTCAAGGCTCTGGTAGCTCCCTGGTTCCACTGTGTGACAGGCAGCTGGGTCAGACTAGTTGTTTCCGTGTTTGGGAACGTTAAGTGGTTTCTCTGGATGCACACAGCTCCTGGGAACTTGAACACTGACTCCTCAGAGAATTCTCCTGATCTATGATCTCTGCCACTTTTTCATCCACAGACTGAATTTAGGATGGCTTTCAGAGATGGGGCCAAATTATCAGAATCCTACAATTTTTCCTGTCCTCTTTACCCAGATCTCTTCTGTATTCCTTCTCTTCCAGGTCTTCCTGGAATGTGTCCCAGCCTTCTCTGCAGAAATGGTGTTCCAATGCTTTCTCAAAGAGCCACTTTAAATTACATTACTCTCTCAATTCTGCTCTGACTTTCCAGCCCCTAACCAACTTCTCCAAAAACCCTTTTTATGCCTTAAAGAAGAAAGGAAAAAACGTCTGTAAGGTTTTCTACTTCATATACATGAACTACATATTTTAGTAGTTTTAATCTTAATTTCTAATTCTTCATTAGAAGGAGGTAAAAGATGGGCCGAGTTTTCCTAAGGACACTTTTTAATACATTTAATCTGGTAGCTCTTGTGGAATTGGCAAATAATTGTCATATAACCTGAATTTTATGGTAGAATTATCATATAATAAATGCACATATGTAAGTTATACAATTTGGTGAGTTTTGACAAATACAGGCACCCATGAATTCATTACCACAATCAAGTGAACATTTTGTCACCCTCCCCAAACTTTCCTCTACTTCCAATTCCGAGGGAACTACTGATCTAATTTCTGTCACTCTAGGTAGTTTACATCTTCTAGTATCTTATGAAAGTTAGCCATGCACTATATACTCTTTTTTGTCTAGCTTCTTTCAATGAGCATGATGATTTTGAGATTCGTCCACATTGTTGCATGTATCAATATAGCTAGTTCTTTTATTTCTGAGTAGTATTCCACTGAATGAATATACCACAATTTGTTTATCTGTTTACCTATTGATGGATATTTGGGTCATTTCCAGTTTGGGACTATTTCAAATAAAGCTTCGTGAACATTAATGCACAAGTTTTTGTATGAACCTATATTTATACAGTAGGTTTATTTTTAACTTTTCAAGAAACTGACAGACTATTTTCCAAAGTTCCTGTGACAGTTTGCATTCTGACCACAAGTGCCTAAGAATTTCAGTCTTCACTGGCTGAATGGATACAAAAACAAGACCCGTATATATGCTGTCTACAAGAGACCCACTTCAGACCTAGGGACACATACAGACTGAAAGTGAGGGGATGGAAAAAGATATTCCATGCAAATGGAAATCAAAAGAAAGCTGGAGTAGTAATTCTCATATCAGACAAAATAGACTTTAAAATCAAGACTATTACAAGAGACAAAGAAGAACACTACATAATGATCAAGAGATCAATCCAAGAAGAAGATATAACAATTGTAAATATTTATGCACCCAATACAGGAGCACCTCAATACTTAAGTCAAATGCTGACAGCCATAAAAGGGGAAATTGGCAGTAACACAATCATAGTAGGGGACTTTAACACCCCACTTTCACCAATGGACAGATCATCCAAATTGAAAATAAATAAGGAGACTCAAGCTTTAAATGATACATTAAACAAGATGGACTTAATTATATTTAAAGGACATTCCATCCAAAAACAACAGAATATACTTTCTTCTCAAGTGCTCATGGAACATTCTCCAGGATAGATCATATCTTGGGTCACAAATCAAGCCTTGGTAAATTTAAGAAAATTGAAATTTTATCAAGTATCTTTTCTGATCACAACGCTATGAGACTAGATATCAATTACAGGAAAAAATCTGTAAAAAATTCAAACACATGGAGGCTAAACAATACATTACTAAATAACCAAGAGATCACTGAAGAAATCAAAGAGGAAATCAAAAAATACCTAGAAGCAAATGACAATGAAAACATGACAACCCAAGACTTATGGGATGCAGTAAAAGCAGTTCTATGAAGGAAGTTTATAGCAATACAATCCTACCTCAAGAAACAAGAAACATCTCAAATAAACAACCTAAACTTACACCTAAAACAATTAGAGAAAGAAGAACAAAAAAACCCCAAAGTTAGCAGAAGGAAGGAAATCATAAAGATCAGATCAGAAAGAAATGAAATGAGGGAAATAATAGCAAAGTTCAATAACACTAAAAGCTGGTTCTTTGAGAAGATAAACAAAATTCATAAACCATTAGCCAGACTCATCAAGAAAAAAAGTGAGAAGACTCAAATCAATAGAATTAGAAATGAAAAAGGGGAAATAACAACTGACACTGCAGAAATGCAAAGGATCATGAGAGATTACTACAAGCAACTATATGCCAATAAAATGGACAACCTAGAAGAAATGGACAAATCCTTGGAAAAGCACAACCTTCCAAGACTGAACCAGGAAGAAATAGAAAATATAAGCAGACCAATCACAAGCACTGAAACTGAAACTGTGATTAAAAATTTTCCAACAAACAAAAGCCCAGGACCAGATGGCTTCTTCTCCTGGTTAGAGACAATGAGTACAATTGATGGACAGAGACTTGATAAGAGGTAGAACATCTTGGACATCACCTTGTGGTCTGTGTTCTGAATTCCTTAGAATAAACTTTGGAGAAAAAGAGGATTGGACAAAAGTGTACAACTAGAGTTGTTGGAAACCAAGAACAGGAGCTAAATGTGCCATCAAGGAAGATTTAAGTGGGATATAGGCCCTGGGAACCAAGAAGCAGGATTAATAAGACACCACAGAAAGAGAATAAGCAGAGAACCAGTCGAAAGCAAATACCTGGAATATTGATCATGGAACTGCTTTGTGTTTTTAGGGCAGTATATGGAAGGAACAGTATTTAAAGTAGCAAGATAGACACTATAACTTATAGTTATTGAGTGCTCACTCCACATGCCAGATACTGCCCTAAGCACATAAAATGTGTGGTTCTGAAGTGTTTTAATCGATAGATTTCAAGGTAACCTTCAGGCTATCTGTTGCAAGTATCACAAGCTTGTGAAACCCTCCATGCTTTGTGACTCTCACTCTTTCCTTTCTAAGAGGTCTCATAAGTTTTATGAGCACATATTTACCTTTGGCCCTTTTGACAATATTGAAGCTTGCAAATGCAAAATTCTATATTGGATTTGACCTGGGTAAGGTGTCTTTCACTATACAACAGTCACATACGTTCTTACACTTTCTCTGCATCATTCCTAAGCTGAAGACAATTTAAAGTTTTACTATTTTAAAAATATTTTATGCCAATTTTCTAAGAAAGCTTATTTAGAACTGAAGTGATCTTCCTTAATGGAAAAATGCTGGGAAATGCTGGGAAAGAACTGCTCTGGACCTCAGTGAAATTTATGAATACATAGAGATTCAAGAAAACCTCTTCAGCAGCAGTGCAGTATCTGAATTTTCACTAAGCATGTCTACAGCTGTATTTTCTTGGTATTTAGAATTGCTTTGGTTGATGAATTGAGAACGCAAGTTGGCAATATCTTCTCTAGGGTTTAGTTCTTTGAAACTATTTACACAGAAACAAAGGAGAGTGCTAAAAAACCACACTGTTTTGGTTCCTGTTTAAATTTTTAGATATTTTCAGAAGATCCACTTCCACTCTGAGTTCTGAAGAGAGGAGAGTATTGTATCATGATTAAGAGTATGGAATTTGCAGTCAAATTTGGGACTGCATCTGCTTGAATTTTTTTTTTTTTAGCTTAGCAATTATTTTAATTGCACTAGATTTCAAAAATTTATAAAATAAATTTTGATTTTACTTACTCTTTATATGGATGGTGGTCAAATTTCATAATTTTCCCTTGTAAGTAAAATGATAAAAACTATTAATAATGATAAAAACTATTAAATAACTATTAATAATAATAGTTATGATTAAGCTTACTTATCAATTACTATGTATATATTACTATGTATATAAAATGTATTTTCAACCTCACTACAGCAGAGTTACCTGGGCGTCACTGTGAAAGAACGAAATTAGGCTCAAGAGGAAAAGAAAAGAAAGAAAGAAACGTGCCCAGATTGATAGAGCTCATAGATGGAACCGGGACATGGAATGAAGCTGTTTGATTTCGTGTCATTTGCTATAGCGTCTTCTTCATTGACTTGGGCATATAGTAAGCAGGCAGAAGTAGATTTACCAAGAAGCTAAGAAAGCTAAGCTTCAGGGACCCTCAATTGCATGGACTGCTTTCAAAGCTCTGTCCCTAAACCTGTATTTATACCTTTGCATTTCTTTTCTTGCAAATCGTTCCACAAATCATGCAAGTTTTTGGCCTCACTAAACCTGGATCTGCCTCAGCTAGGCGTTCAATAAATGTTAACTCTTATTATTGTAAGCATTCACTTACTATTATAATAATCCCACTTACTACTTATTATAATATTCATGGAGTTTGCTTGTGCTGATGTTGTAACTTCCCAGATACTCATCTCTTTTCTGCTTCTTGTTTGCCAGCCCCATGTACCTTCTGTTGATTCTTTGTTTACCCAGTATTCTCCATAAGTCTCTCCTAGCTATACACTAACTTAAACAGAGATATATACATAAAAGGCTTTGTCAAATGTGAGTTGCAAAACATATATGAGTTTTTATTCCTGCTGTCAGTAGGCACATGCTTTTGAGAAGTGAGCAGACATTCTGGAGAAATAGGTCCTCTAGTTGCCTTTTTCATTTCACCCCTCACTGCTTCTACAGTCTACTATTTGTGATACGAAATAAAACACTTAGTGTTCTATGGATTTAACATGACCTTGAAATCTATATAATTTCCATGATAAAAACATTGAACATCATTATCATGACAGTAATTATACCAGAAAAGGATTATTGCTTCAGTCACAGGCTTAGTGTATAGCCTACATTAATGATGTTATTTGATAATTATAAAACCTTGTGAGTTTAGAATTTTATTCCCAAATTACAGCTAAGGAAAACAATGTCTTGGAGAGATTAAACGACTTGTCCAAAGTCACAAAGTAGATGGTAGAGACAAGACTGGAACTCAGATCTGTGACCCCAAAGCTCTTGATCTAACCTCTACTCTCTCTGGGTTCCGTCTACCCAGCATTGCTCAGACCACTAGCACCTTGGTTCAGCTACATTAAGTATGGGTATAAGTAGTAAATTGATTCATGGGGGGGAAAAAACCTCAAAAAACTGAAATCTTTATGTCTGAAGTATTCAGACAAATCATGGAGTTAATTATATATTCTAAAATTATGCAAAGGATCTTTTTAGCTGTGAATTAATCAATGTTAATCACTTGAAAAATAGATTTTAAGTTCTTTTTTTTTTCTTAGAGATGTGTCAGAGTAGTTGAAATTCTCTTAGTAGGCTTCCTTTTTAAAAATTACTCTTTTTTTTCCTGGAAGATGAAGACTACTTGAGTTATTTTGGTGTTGAGCAACAGTCACAGTAGGTGATTAAATTAGAGGCAGGTGTAAACCCCCAAGAGTTACCAGGGCTCTGTTTTCTGATCCCTGGGTTATGGATCAGCAGTAAATTTCTGACACTTCAATCCCTTTCTTTTGTGTAAGGGCAAAAGATACTAATTTGACCTGCTATTTAGAAAGAGGAGTCAATAAAGAAATAGAATGAATATTGGATGAGGAAGATATGGTTCCTCCTCTTATTTGAATTCGAAAGCAACACATTCTCAGCTGTGGGTATTTCAAGTGCACCAGTTAAGAAAAATGCAAATAGAGCAAATGAAATGGCAATCCTCTTTTCTTATCAGCAAACAGTAAACCTAGTAACTGTCTGTTCTTTTTCAAAAGACCTTAATCTAGTGATATTAAGTAAAGTTTCTGAAGGTTCTCTAGTGAATGAAGCTCGTTCCAATTTGTTATTTACCTTCTTAGTTTTCTAAAAACAACGGAACTGCAAGAATACCATTATAACATGGGGGAAACGCTCCAAACCCATCGTGAAAGGGATATTTAACTCCTGAACTACAGGACATCTCAAGTTGTTATCATTTATTTATTTTTAGGTATGGTTAGAGATGTATTTTCAATCTGCTCCATGGATATATATTTTTTCCTCCTAACTAATATATCAAAGTACTATTTGTAACCTGAAAATTCTTAAAATTTATTGCTTATAGTCATCTGATGGTTTTTGACAAGTCTATGATTTTTCCTTTTCACTTCCAAATACTGCATTAATTTGTTCTTGTAAAAGATGTTCTTAAATGTAAATCTTTGTTTCTTTTTGATGGTTTTTGCATTCTATGATTCTTAATTTCAGCAGCTTTATATGGTTTGAAAGGCAGATTGATACTCAGATATGGTGTGATTTCTCCACAGAGAAAAGGATATGTGGTGGCTTATTTAAATCCCCTGGTTTCATCTTACTTTCTTAGCTTCCCAAGTGTCTCCATCCCTGAGTTCAAACAGACTGACTAGATATGCCTCTTGCTGAACTGGCAGATACTCTGTCTCAAGCACATTGTGATTTTTGAGGTTTCACAGAATATTTGCAAGCAACGGTAGCAGACAGATCATGTGGGCTAATTTTTTTTTTTTAAATGTATGATTTTGGCTAAGGAATATGTGCAGTCAAGCATACATCTCAGTAGAAAGTTACTGCCAGTCAAAAGGAACAGGTATATTGGTTCATGATTTTAGTACTTTTCTATGTATGAGAAGATGCAAGAAATCCAGGTTCATTAAATTTTTTCCTGAAATTTATTTAACTGTCTAAGGAGCCTATTTTGCCTGTTTTCCCAAAGCACAGAGTACCTTATCCTGTTCTTCATCCTGAATTCCTTTCGGGGTATACTGTAGGTCAGGGACTGCAGTGGGTAATGACTTAATCCTTGTAGAGCTAGCCAGATGGTAGGCAATATTCTTTGTCTTACAGCATTTTGCAAGGTACGTTGATTCCTTCCTCCAGTTGACTTCAACTTTGCTTCCTCTATCTGTTGTGGCAGGTGTCCTCCTCATAGTTTATATAGTTCCATAACCATTCAAAAGCCCCACTCCTAATATAGAACCCTCCTTGCTATATAAATAATTCTAGAATTTGTAGTCAAGCTATGCACTGCAATTGATTTCTCCTAGAGACAACTTGGCAGCCAGGACTTTTCAAATGTCCACATTCTTCACTCATCTCCAGGGAATCCTAGTGAGTAAACTTTTCTCAATTTCTTTACAAAATAAATAACCATCGAACATGTTGTCTTAGAAAAGTCAGTGTTTTCCAATATTTTGAATAGACCTTTTACATTGCAGAAATCCAATGATAAAGAAACAGTAAACTAGAGACCCACAATGTGGTGTGATTTAAAATTTTAATACTTTTTCTGATTTATGTCAAAATACATTGCATGTCAAAAGACCAGCTTCTGGATTGTGTTACTTTTATCACGATGAAAAATGCCATTAAATGAGTCATTGAAAATTAAGTAATGAAATTATTTGACATACGAAAGAAAATTTTAAAACAGTAGTTTTTCTTCTAGCTGTCACAACTCATTTAGATACCAATTGTCCGCAATTCCAGATCTCTGAGTTGAAATGTCAGCAAATGGCTGCCTGTGGTGGGGAAAATGTCTCTAAGTTGAATATGAATATTAATTGCCAGAGCTGTATCAAGAAAGACTTATGATTGGTTTATTCTTTTATTAGGATTAAAACTATGCACAGACATTGGAGAACTTGGCAGAAATAAAGTCCCCAATTCAAATCATCCCCAAGAATATTTTAAGTGTGATACTACTCTGAAAAATTTTTCCTTGCCCATATGTTACATGACATACGCTCCATAAAGTTTCCCAATACACTCCTTGAGACATCAGTATGTCAGGAAGAAGGGGGAAAAGCTAGAAGAGAAGTACTCACTTCTTCAAATTGACCTGCCTTTGTCACTATGTCACAGTCTTATTATCTCAGACACAGGCTATTATGTGTTTAAAATGGTATTTTGGGGGCATAGTTTTGTAGAAGAAAACTACTGTAGTGTTTGAGAATGTGGTCTTGACACATTTTGCCAAGCTCTTTTGTAACTATTATGGGCTACTGAGATACCCAAAGGATAGGCCTTGAGACAGAGGTACTTGAATTTCTTACAATAAAAAATACTAGCTCTATTAGTTAAATAAAGATATGGAAAGTATTACACATATACACAAAAAGGGATAAATATACCTTCATAAGCTTTTTAAAAATAATAAAATAGGAAAAATATGAGATTATAGAAATAGAGGCTAAGCTAGTTTTAGAAATTTTCATATTTTATGATATAAATTAATTGAATACCTAGATGAAAATAGTTTGCTTTTATTTTCAAGCATAGAAAAGCATTTGAGATAATCATACTTATTTTTTATTGTGAAATGAGTGATTAATATATGTAAACTACATAATGTTGGATTTTCACAGTATGCATTTAAATCTTTTATCAGATGATTACAATTCCAAGCTGGCTGTCGAGGGCATTATTTCACATTGGAAAAAATATTCCCTTTTCAGAAACAAACATTTCACATTTACAAGGGAAATAGAATATTCTTTAGTACTAACGTTTCCTCCTCCTATCTTACCCTAACTCCAGAAAGCAGTAAATTTTATTAGCTACCAATAGTTCAAGATAAAAGAAAACTGTCTCTGTTGCTTTGTCTCTCTCTTTTTCTATGTAGCACCCAAGGGTCTTACACCAGACCTACCCTCCAAAACATAAGACCATTAGAGAGTTTTGCCTGAATCCTTTCTTCCTTGACACAAGGATAAATGGAGGTTCGAATATACTGGAAGGTCAGTTGGGATATGGTTGTAGTGGGTTGAAAGATGGCCCCCCATGGATGTCAGATCCTAATCACTGGAACCTGTGACTGTTTCCTTATATGGTAACGTGCTTTTGCAGATACGATTAAATTAAGGAATTTGAGATAAGTAATTATAGATTATACAGCTAGGCCCTAAATGCAATCACATGTTTCCTAAAAGTGATGCAGGGGGAGATTGATACATACATGGAAGGAAAGGTGAAATGCAGATGGAGGCAGTGAATGGAGTGATATAACCGTAAGTCAGAGAATGTGGGCTTCCACTAGCAGCTGGAAGAGCCTCCGGAAGGGGCCTGCCCTGCCAACATTTGTTTTGGTTTAGTGGAATTGATTTGGGACTATTATCCTCCAGAATGGTGAGAGAATGAATTTATGTGGTTTCAGGTTACCAAGTTTGTGGCCATTTGTTACTGCAATCTCAGGAAACTAATATACTTGCCATCAGTCAAAATATGGTATAATAAATATATCATGAGCTCATATTTTACTAATCAAACTTCTGAAAGCAATCTACTGTTATTCAGAATTTCTTTTGAAACTCTTTGCCAGTAAGATAGAGAAATGAACAAGAAAATAGAATATTACATGATTAAAATGTACCAAAATGTGATTCCTTTAGAATGTTACATTAGCGATATGGGAATAGCCATCTCAAAATAAATAAAGTAAGGCTACTACTAGAGTCTACTATAAAATTACATAAATATCATATCATCTAGACCAATTTAACTTATCATTCATCATAAGTTCTTGGATTACATAGAAAAAAAAGCTTTATCTTTTCATAGCATAAAATATATGTATTCAAGATTGTAATTTTAGACATAATCTTCAAAACAGTAAAAAATAGTATAATTTATCTCCTCCAGTATATATTCTCAATAAGTTATCTGAAATAAACCGGATTTCCAAATAATTTTTAAAAATAACTTTATAGTTTCTTTAAAAGAGATCTGCTGGTGGCGCAGTGGTTGAGAGTCCGCCTGCCGATGCAGGGGACACGGGTTCGTGCCCCGGTCCGGGAAGATCCCACATGCCGCGGAGCGGCTGGGCCAGTGAACCATGGCCGCTGAGCCTGCGCGTCCGGAGCCTGTGCTCCGCAACGGGAGAGGCCACAACAGTGAGAGGCCCGCGTACCGCAAAAAAAAGAGATCTGGCAGAAAGATAATGAGAATTTTATTTATAAATGTACAAATTTTAAAAACATTTATAGCGTATACATCATTTTTTGAAAGATGTTACACAAAATAATATTTGGTGAGGTAAGTTGATAATAATTATTAAAATACTTAAAGAAAAATATCAGTTACAGTAGAATTGTGAAACTGAATAAATAACACTAGAATAAAATTCCATTCAGCTTTTATCAAACCTAATCTTTAATAGTTTTAAGAATTTTGGATATAAATCTTTGCTTTGGCTCAGACCGTGTTTTAATATATTGAAGATTTGATTGATATGAAATGATGGGGTGAGAAAAAAAATACAAAATTCATTATCATACCAGAATATTTACTGCATTCACAAATACAGAGACTTCAAAATAAAGTACTACTAAATGGGATTAATTGGTTTATTACAAGAATAATTATACATGAACAAAATATTTTGCTAGAAATTCTCAGATGATTTCATTCTAAATGAGAAAAAAATGTTAAGAAATAAATGAAAGTTAAAAACCATAAATATACAACTTTGGGGAAAAAAGAAACAGTTAAAAAATGAAAGGAATAATCACTATAATTATTCTTCAAGAAAATATCAACTAAAACAACATCTCTTCTAATTTATCCTAGCAAGTTAGCTATAATTTTTGCCTTTTAATTGCAAAGACTCAGTGACAGCAAGTGTGTCATGAGATACTTATGGGAATATCATTTAGAACATACTCTGCTTATGGGAATATCATTTAGAACAACATATTTGGAAAGTTATTTGGCAATAGTTCTTAAGAATAATAAAATATGTATATCCTTTGACCCAATAATTCTAGAAATCTCTCCTAAGAGAATAATTTAAAATGTAGATGCTTTTTGCTCAAAGACATTCATCACAGCATTATTTGAAATATTTGAACTGTGGAAATAGTTTTATGTGTTCTAAACAGGGAGATAGGTATAGTATATCACATTCTTTTTTTTTTTTCTTTTTTTGGTAGTTGTTGGGTGTGGTGTATGAATTAAAATTTGCATTTGGTAGAACAAAATGAATAGTTGGGGTAAAGATATGGATATTACCAAAAGAGAAATCAATGTATAACAGCAGAAAGAGTCCATAAATGTACTATAGGAATTAGCTAAGAGAATAAGTCACTAAAATATGTAGTTGGTTAAAGAAAGGCCCCCTTCCTAATAGGTTCACTTCCTAATTCCCAGAACCTGTGGAAATTACCTTTATGGCAAAAGGTTCTTTGCAGATGTGATTAAGGATCTTGAGGTGGGGGGTTATCTTGGATTATGCAGAAGGACCAGTCTAATCACAGAGGTCATTATAAGAGGGATGTGAAAGGAGTCACAGAGAAGAAGATACAGGATCACAGAAAAAAATGTTTAGAATGATGTGCTTTGGAGATGGAGGAGGACCCCCAAGTCCAGGGAAAAAGCCCCTAAAAACTGATAAAGGCAAGGAAACAAATTCTCCTCTCAAAACTTCTGGAAGGAGCAGCTCTACTGACTTCTTGACTTTAACCCCTAAGAACTGATTTTGGAATTCTGTCCCCCAGAACTGTAGAAAAATAATTTTTGTTGTTTTAAGCCTCCAAGTTTGTAGTAATTTGTTATAGGAATAATAGGAAACTAATACAACATATACCCAAGCATGTCAGTGAAGTCTTAAATATGAAGATTTCTACTCTTCTAACCATCTCTCCTCTCACACAGGAATATCCTGGGATAACTGAGTATGTGTAAAATTAATATTTTTTTAAAGAATTCTTTGGGGAGATCATCAGTATTCTGTTTACAAAATATGTGTAATAATGTCTTAGAAAGTCAGGAAGCAGTAGGAAGCGTGAGGGATATCTTGTATAGAAGTCTTTGGGGAACCTCTGAGAATGTGAATAAGCTAAGTCTAGTAGCATAAAGTACTCTTGTAGGCTTTCTGGATTAGGTATTGAATAAATAACTGCTTAAAATGTATAAATATTTTCATTACTTTCATGAGCCCTCAAATAGCCTAGAAAGTGCCTAGAAACTAAACAATTCATTAATTGGACTGTTTACAAATCCATGAAAAATATGATTATAAGGTAATTATATAAATCATTATTCTACTTTACTAAATCATTATTAACATTAAGTGAAAATGCAAGAGACAAAATTATATGTACAAATGATCTCAACTAAATTATAAACATGTATAGATGAAAGACTAAATGGAAAATGTAACAGTAATTCTCTCTGAGGATTGAGATTATCAGTGACCTGCTTGGCTCCCTAATTATGTACTATTTCTCACATTATCTAAAATTAGTATGAGTTTTAAGAGTCAGAAATTATGATTCAGTAAAGCATTTAAAAAATAATTTAGTTTAATTTGTGCTGCAAATTTCTATATATATACTTGCTTTACAATTAATATTTATATTGAGACTGAAGATAATTACAGAATTTATTTTATTTTATTTTATTTACTTTTTTTTTTTTAATTTTTTATTTTTTTGCAGTACGCGGGCCTCTCACTGTTGTGGCCTCTCCCGTTGCGGAGCACAGGCTCCGGACGCACAGGCTTAGTGGCCATGGCTCACAGGCCTAGTCGCTCCGTGGCATGTGGGATCTTCCCAGACTGGGGCACGAACCCGTGTCCCCTGCATCGGCAGGCGGACTCTCAACCACTGCTCCACCAGAGAAGCCCCAAAATTCATTTTATTAAACAATTTCCATGAAATCAACTTTATAGCCACAAACAATGGACATGTTAGTAGTCCATATCTAAAGAAAGTTGAGATCACAGGCATCTGAAAAGAAAGTATACAGCAAAATTTTAATAATTAAAATGTACTAAATTCCTGTGTGCCAGATGGTAGAGTTTAAGTATTTCATATAGTCACTTGTTTAATCCTTAGGACAATCCTATAACTGTCACTACCCTTATTTAGCAAATGAGGAAATTGAGGGGCAGAGAGGTTAAGTAATTTATTGAAGGTTTATACAGCACATTAATGATAGAGTCAGGATTCAAACTCTGGCAGTGTAACTGTAGCGATGCATTTTAACCGCCCGTACCTCTTAACTCTAAAATCTTTGCAAATACAATTTAGAGCAAAAATTTAGAAAAATATTTTTTTTCAATTATGAAATTTTATGATGTACATTAATTTTTGGTGCTTTTGTTTGCATATAAAGTATATAAGAATTGTACAAGAGTTGGTTTTGTTCTTGTCAGTAATAAATTATATAAATCCTATATACATATTTTATATGTACATACATACAAACATACACATAATACATTTGTTGTATCTGCTTTTGGCTATTGGTCATCATTTCATAGCAAATGTCATAAAAATATTCTGCATGCACAAATATTCTGCAGAGGTAGAAATATCCTGCAAGCTCCACCTGTTTTGTGAACTAATTCTGTACATGAGTGTGTCCCTGGGGCAACTTTACCCATGCAGTGCAAATCAGTTTCTCAGCCCAAGAATTTTTTTTTTTTTTTTTGAAAAAGCTTTATCTTAAAAGATGCCTTTGGACCTAGCTGAGGTCCCATAATAGATAAGACACAGAACGAGCTGGAAATGCACTTGAGGCTCTGCCCCCAGATCATCACAGCTGGAGGGTGGTTCTTGGTTCTGACTCCTCTGTCTTGATGGACTGTCCAGTCTGTGTGGGCTTCATTGGCCCCTAGACAATGGGGATGCTTCACTCTGTGTCTTTGATCTTGAGAATATTCTCTGCATGGCTGAGTTGCTGGTTCTGAGCTAAGCTAAAGCAAAAGCAATCTTTTTTTTTAATTTTTATTTATTTTTATACAACAGGTTCTTATTAGTTATCTCTTTTATAGATATTAGTGTATATATATCAATCCCAGTCTCCCAATTCATCCTACCACCTGCCCCCCTGCTATCCCCCCTTGGTGTCCATAGGTTTGTTCTCTACATCTGTGTCTCTATTTCTGCCTTGCAAACCGGTTCATCTGTACCATTTTTCTAGATTCCACATATATGCATTAATATACGATATTTGTTTTTCTCTTTCTGACTTACTTCACTCTGTATGACAGTCTCTAGGTCCATCCCACGTCTCTACAAATGACCCAATTTCATTCCTTTTTATGGCTGAATAATATTCCATTGTATATATGTACCACATCTTCATTATCCATTCGTCTGTCGATGGACATTTAGGTTGCTTCCATGACCTTGCTATTGTAAATAGTGCTGCAGTGACCATTGGGGTGCATGTGTCTTTTTGAATTATGGTCTTCTCTGGGTATATGCCGAGTAGTGGGATTGCTGGGTCATATGGTAATTCTATTGTTAGTTTTTTAAGGAACCGCCATACTGTTCTCCTTAGTGGCTGTATCAATTTACATTCCCACCAACAGTGCAAGAGGACCTAAGAATTTGAGATTGGAACTCAGTATACATGAGAATTTAAAATCTAAGAACATGTTGGGCCTTTTGAGGCTACTGTACTTAGAAAACCAGATACCATCAATCTGCTGGCAGAGAAAGAATCAAGATGTGAGTGTGCAGAGAACCAGAGATCAGAGGCGTTTGGGAAGCAGATGGGCTGAGAGTTCTGCACTGACAATTCCTCCAAACTTGCCCTCTCCCTCCACCTTAAACAGACCTCTGCTTTCTGCTCTAGACTCTCAGAAAGTGACTTAAAATCTTTCGGATAAATACTGCTCTTTCAAGCTGTGTGGCGTTCTCGTTGCTTGCATCTAAATGATCCCAGATTGAAACAATTATATTTTGGATAAGAAATGTTTATTTTAAAGAACTATAAAAAGAATTTGAAATAATTCTGTCTTGCCAGCAATCTTGAGAATTCTACATTCTGTTTTAAACTGTTTTAACAAAAAATTAAATAATATGTCTAAAGATACCTTAGAGGGGTTTTCTGTTGGCTAGTTCTTATTAAGGAAAGTCATAGGTATATGTTTTGTTTTTAGTACATTTTAACATGTATGTAACAGATAATGAATGGTATTTTCACACATTTTTTTGAGAGGGGGTGGATTTAGAAGTGCTTTCATTGATGTTATTTTTGAGTGTAATGAAAGGTTTTGTGTCATAAGGGAAACCTGATTTAAAAGATAGATTTTGTTTTTTAGACCTAAGGTTATTTGAGAAGTAGTTTAATACATTTTTATGTACTATATATAAACCTTATTATAGAGGTATAACATTTAGGAATTAAAATTGAAAGAATTTATTTGCTTTATAATGTCCTCTGTAGTTTTCACATCAGAAAATTACATTCATATAGAAAATTAGGAAAATATTAGAAATAAAATGAAAGTCATATATATCCCATTCACAGAGAGATGAGTTTATTTTAAATAATTATTATTTTAGTTATTTAATGTATTTCCCATCAGCCTTTATTCCTAAGTAAATGTGTAATCTATTTAATAAATACTGGTATTGTAGAAATTGTTTTAATCATGCTTCTTTTTCACTTAATATAATTGTGAATGCTTTCTCATATTATTATTTTTTCCTGTACCACATATGTTATTAAAACTTCTTAAAGATTCAGTTCTACAAATGCATATAGTTTTGAACATTTATTTGGTCCAAAACTGGTATTAATGCTTCAATTAACATCACTATATATGAAGAACCATCAACATAAGATACTTTGCTTTTAACTGCTTCCACTGTAATTTTTGTTGTTGTTTTGGCAAGTTTTGTTTTGCTAAAGATTGGGAATGTGTATATCAGAATCCTTTGTCTTATATCATCTAATCCTAGAAAAATTCATACCTATTTTAGACCACTGTAATGTTTAATATTTTCCTGAAAATCATGCCATAATGAACATTTACAAAATTTGGCATGGGTTTCTATTTATTTTTATATTTAAAAATATGTTTATTCCCTTACCAGTAAGTGTCAAATGCTGTCATCTGGTACAATTTATGGTAGGCTTTAAGATCCTCCTGACCAGATACCCTAATGTTTGCCAAGTAAAAAGATAAGATTAACCATAGTCTACAATTAAAATGAATCTTTTATAAGTATCAGATTACTTTAAAAATAGGCTAAAACATATGGAAAATCACAATGCATCTAATCCATTCAGTTGCATTTTATATATGAAACATTGGGACTGTGTATGATAACAAAATAAACTATTGCATGTGAAAAATTAAATTGATATTAGAACCCTAGTGCCTAAGTTTGGCTTACCTCTTCCTTTTCGTTTCTTGGAAAAGATGATTCAGTCAGATAAGTTTTATTGTGTAGCTATAAACTGAATGTCTTGAGTTTAATTGATAGTCTTATGGACTATCAAAGGGAAAGTTGCATGAGCAAAATTGGAGAGAATCTGAGAGGTGCCTGACATACCTTTATATTTTAAATAATTTAAGTAGTATTTGATGATAATAGACAATCTATAGGACATTCAATACAGGGAATGAATTAAGTTACCTATACTACCATTGAGTACTTTGATCAGGAAAGTATTCAGTGGCACTTGTTGGAAGTGCTATGGTATTGGCAAGTGATACATTTACTTTTAAACCTGGAACTCAAAAATGGAAACGAATGTTCTACTAAAACAAAGATTGTTAAATGATTTACCCATACTACTGGGTATGCTAAATTATTGATCTTAGGTTGCTCAGGCTAGAAAAAAAGAGCTGTAGCATCGCATATCCATTTTTGTTAAGAAATAAAGCAAGTACCTAGCAATTCATAATGGACTGGAAAGAAGAAAATCTTTTCATGCACTTCAATTCATAATGATCCAGTATTTAAAATAAATTTTGGTGAAAGACTATGATCTTAGCAACTGGCCTCAGAAGAGAATGATATCCAATTGCAAAACAAAAGGGAACTCAATGTTGATAATATACTGAAAATGACCAGCAAACAAAGGCAAAGAAAAAGGACTAGGAGTCCAAATTGAACCAGAGTAGCAAGCCCTGATGCACTTTGGTTAACAACTATCATCTAGTTATTAGTAAAGGAGAATAGAAGTTTATATCAGAATTCCATTAAAGAATATTTATGCTGATTTGTAGATGCATAATTTTGTAAAATATTTATATACAGAATTATATGTGTGCAAGTGTGTATACACACACATACGCAGCTCCGTAATTTACTTTGCTAAAAAACGTGGAATGTATAAAACCAGAGTTTTGTTTCACTCATTATCAAGATTTATTTGTCATTTTCATAAAAACTACAAGTTAAGGAAATATTCCAAGCCTTGTTATATCTGAGAGTTGAGCTGCTTGAAACCCACCTTAGTGAGAAAATCAAGATTCCAATGTCCAGAGCAAGCAATACTTGTTAAGCTGCAAATTGTGAAGAGTGCTATATTATGGCAATTGACTCATTAACAAGAACTGTGTGTTCCATGAGAATGGTGAACATTCATTGTTTTTGATCATGCAATGGCCTTCTCCCTTTTATCAGGAGCTGCATCCCCATATAATTTTGGGGTCTTTATTGTAAGCAGTCTGTGCCCTGTTCTTTCCAAGCATGGCAGACAACTAACCAAAGCCTGGACAAATGGCACTTGTGTTCTGTGACTTCAACTTTTGATTGGAGAGACATAAGCATATGAAAAGAAGTCAGAGCGCATTCATTCTAACCACAGTCAGAGTTCAGGAATGTATGTATTGTAATCAATGTATGTATTGAAAGTCAGTATGCTGACTTTCAATAGCACTGGCATAAAGATGTTAGGGAGTTACTGTCAGAATTATAGATTTTATATCACTCTAATACTAAGCGTGCATTCAATGCCTGACTGTTAATTAGGTAGCCTTCAGGAAAATGAACTATTCAAAGAAGAAAATAGTAACAACACAGAAAAATGGAGACATGATTAACAAATCCCTAGTTTCAAGGCATTTAAAAATGTTAAATATTTCCTGCCAATTGACATTTTAGTTCAAGAACACTGGAAAGACCCATTATGCAAGCAGATGTTCTGAGCTGGTAACTTTGTAAAAAGTTAATAGGTAAGAAGAGGAAATTTTACTCACTCAGATTACTTATTAACATTAATGGACAGATTCAAATAATCTTTGTATGATTCTTATAGTTTCAAGTGTTCCTTTTCTCTTCTAAAATAATTCCCCAACTTATCTATTATGTTAGCTAGCTATTTGTGGTATCTTTAATACTTTGAAAACATTTTTTCTGCCTATTGTGGACTATGAACAACAAAGTGGAGTCACTTATGTCAAAGGGATCAAAAATGAAGCTAGAAGGCCATTAGGGAGACGGAGCTTACACACATCCACCAGTGGATGCAATATAAACTTTTGACCTGGTCATCCTCAGCCATCTGGAACTCATTTTCTTTACTGCCTAGAAACTGCAGCTTAGCAACCAGTCTGCTACTGACAAGTGAGAGTATGCCTGCCAGCACCAATTGTAGTTCTGTAAATGTAACCTCCTATGTAATTTCTCCTGAATGTTTTTGTCTGTTGTCTTTATAAACCTCTGTCATTTTCTACACCCTTCAGAGCATATTTGAGGTGCTTTTTGAATGGTCCCATCTTAATTGCAATTCTTAAGACCCCAAATAAATTCTTTTTTCTTATTAACAGTTTTCTGTATTTTTAGTTGACAATACATGGTGTCAGAAGTGGGATACAAAACAACCTGTGTAGTCTCTGCCTCCCTCCCAACCCTGCCTCCAACCTCTGACAACTCCACGGATTCAAGTAAGGTATCTACAATAATCCATTGTTCCCTGTCATTTCCTTGGTGGCCCCAGATTGTGGAATGAACCCTCTGTCTTGGTAGAGGCTCTACTTTATTTGGGTGTCCTCTGTGCTGGCTTCTGTTTTTGGAACTTTGTTTCCCATTTTGGCCTGGTGATTAATTACTCTTGGAAAAAGGAAAGTTCACTCTCTAAGGGTAGGGCTGTGGAGCAGCCTCCTTCTGGAACTCCTGCTGGTTTTACGTATAAGCACTATGGGCCCTCGTCCTATGAGTATTTGTCTCACTGTACTGTAGTATCCAGAATGATTTACAATTAAATTGTCCAAGTTAGGCCTCCTTGAAATTCCTTAATTAGTTTATCTGCATAGACAATTAGAAAAAAGTGTAAGACAAAGCAGCCTGAATGGGAAGCTTATTTCAGTTGGCATTTTGAGCCCTCAAAACAAGTTGCAATTCCAAAATTGCTTCCCTCCAGTATATTAATTCCAAATGATCTGAGGCTAATTCTGAATCGTCTCAGTGACTGACTAAACTAAAAGAAACTTCTAAATGTTCTCCTAATGCCCCCCTGCTGCTACTTTCTACTCCTGCCAGTGCTGCACCTGCCTTGCTCCTCTAAGCCCCTTCCCCCTCTGACCTTCTCTTGCCAGACTTCCCTTTTATAACTCCTATCCAGATGATTCTGAAGCCAGTCTAGACTCTCCTGCCCTAACCAAGCCAGTCTACAGCCCTAACCAGAGTCACCAACTTGTTTCTTACATTGCCTGGACTAAAGCTGAACTCCTTGTAATTGTTAAGGACTTCCTAAGCCCCAAGGAAGATCCAGTGGGTTTTTGCACAGGAATTCCTTCTTACGGTTCGGACTTATGAGCCAGGATTTTCTGATCTTTATCAACTTATCCACATATTAGTAGGGAAGGTCTTGCTAAAAAATGGATTTTGTTAGGTGGTGGGGATGAACCAAATATTTTTACCTGTAAGGGACAAACTGCTATGCACGAGCCTCTAAATTAACAAAACAGCTTCATGATAAAATTTCCGAAGCCTTCTCTCAAATTATTGACTGAAAAAAAATCCAAAAGTTATCCAAAAACCTGATGAATCCGTCTTTATTATAATACAATTGAGAAAGGCTTTAAACACTATTCTGGCATAGATAAAATTAATGATAAAACCTCAACACTTTTAAATTCTGCCCTTGAATGTTTATAGGAAGATCTTGGACAACAAGTTAGAAAATTATACCTTAATTGGGCCACCGTGCAACCTCATGATTTAGTAAACTATGTTGAACTGCTCTCCTACACTTGATCTTAGCCAAAAGGCCAAGAAGCGATTGAACTGCTCTCCTGAGCTATTCAGAATGATACAAAAAAGAAAGCTGAAAAAGCTTGAAATGCTCAAGTTCAGGCAACCCAAATAATGCATTTACAACTACAACTTTCTGCTAAATCAAACCCTCATTGTCCCCAAAATAAATGACAAATAAAGGAGGTTTGCAGTTACTGTAAAAGTCTCAGCCAATGGAAAAAAGACTGTTTTAAATTTAAACAATTACTGGAAAATCAATAGCCTAGAAATGACAGGCATTCTCACAAGTTCCTACCTGGCTGTTCTCAACAATAGGGCTTCTCCCAGGACAAGGGGGAGTTTCCCCATGCTCCTAACAAATTCTTTGGGAAAAATTGACTTAACCATTGGGAATGAGGTTACTAAGACCTTAGTAAATACAGGGGCCACCTTGTCAGTTCTTAACCCCATCAACCTGTCTGTTCCCCTTCCTTGGAATACTGAAACTGTGAAAATGGTGGCAGTATCTAACAAACCAGTGACTGTTTTCAAGTCTCTTCCAGTCCCTTTTCAATTAGAGACTATTGAAGGGACTCATCCATTTCTCTTAGTCCCTTCTGTCCCCATCCATCTATTGGAGAGAGATTTCTTAGAGGCTCATAAAGCCTACATTTCCTTCTTCCAAAAGGGGGAAATATTTTTACATATTGAAGGAGACCCCGATTCTCACAATTCTCCAGGTGACTCATCTATTAAAATTCCAGTTTTCTTAGTCTCTATGGCTGATTCTAACCCTCTCTTAGATACCATCCTTGATGATCTGGTCTAAGAATGCTATTGACATTGGTTACATTTACTCTGTAACACCCATAAAGATTCAGGTAGATGAAAGAAAGCCTCTGCTAAATATTCACCAGTATCCCATGAATGCAGAAGCTATTCAAGGATTCAAACCCATAATTAAAGAATATATTAAACAAGGTTTGATTGTTCCACGTACAAGCTGTTTTACCACTCTCATCCTCTCTTAAGTTTGTTCAGGACTTAAGAGCCATTAACACAGTTATACCCCGATGCCCAGTTGTGTCAAATCCTCATATCCTACTTTCAGCCATACCTCCAAAGAGCACAACCTTTACAGTGATAGACCTCCATAGTGCCTTCTTTAGCTTCCCTGTTGACCCCGAGAGTCAATACTTGTTTGCCTTTACCTGGGAAAACCAACAATTCACTTGGACTGTTATACCTCAAGGCTACACTGAAAGCCCAACTTATTTTTTGCAAATTTTAAAGGCTGATACTGCTGATGTCACCATCCCTCAAAAATCTCCCCTTTTATA
Source organism: Pseudorca crassidens (assembly GCF_039906515.1). Classification (NCBI taxonomy): domain Eukaryota; kingdom Metazoa; phylum Chordata; class Mammalia; order Artiodactyla; family Delphinidae; genus Pseudorca; species Pseudorca crassidens. Next base: position 37,635,029 of record NC_090308.1, read on the forward strand.
ATATGTGGATGATCTTCTTCTCTGCTCTCCTTCAGAGGAAGCATCCTTGGAGGATAGCCTCCATTACCTCTGAGAACTAGCAAAAAAGGACAGAAGTTGTCAGAAAAAACTCCACTTTTGTAAACATAAAGTCAAATATTTAGGCCATTTAATTACTGAGCAAGATCTCCTTTTAGATCCAGATATGATTCAGAGTACTTGAACTTTTCCTTGCCCCAAAACCAAAAGATAACTCAGAGTTTTTTTAGGACTGGCAGGACACTGTAGAAACTGCATCTCCAATTTTTCTGCCATGGCTCAGCCCTTATACTCCCTCCTTATGGCTGATCAGACCAAACCTCTTATTTGGACAAAAGAAATTCAAGGAGCTTCTACCTTATTAAAGGCAGCCTTCATTACCCATCTGCCTTAGGTCACCCTAATTAACAACTGCCCTTTTTTCTTTTTTGTCCATGAAAGAAAAGGAAATACCCTCAGTGTACTTACTCAGTGCCATGGGGACCACCATAAACCTATAGGATATTACAGTCAACAAATAAACCCAGTAGCTAAAGGTCTTCTGTCTTGCATGAGAGCCATTGTGGCCACTGCCAATTTATTGCAACATGTAGAAGAAATTGTAATGGGGTCTCCACTGACCATTTATGTACCTTACTGCATGGAAGTCTTGCTTAATTCTCACCACACTCAGCATCTTTCCACTAGCAGACTAACCTCCTGTGAATTCTTCTACTGTTTCCTTTTAATGTGACTATGCCCCACTGCAATACCCTGAATCCCACTACCCTTCTACACTCTCCAGTGGATGAAGCCCCTCATGACTGATGCTGACTGACCAACTCCTGATGATATGCAGGAGAAGCCTCTTGAAAACACTGAACTGATCTAGTTTACTGATGGTTCCTATTTAAAAGGTAGTAGTCAAGACTGTGGTACTGGGACAAAAACAGAAATATAGATCAATGGAACAAGATAGAAAGCCCGGAGATAAACCCACCCACATCTGGTCACCTTATATTTGACAAAGGAGGCAAGAATATACAATGGAGAAAGAACAGCCTCTTCAATAAGTGGTGTTGGGGCTTCCCTGGTGGCACAGTGGTTGAGAGTCCGCCTGCCAATGCAGGGGACACGGATTCATGCCCCGGTCTGGGAAGATCCCACGTGCCACAGAGCGGCTGGGCCCGTGAGCCATGGCCTCTGAGCCTGCGTGTCCGGAGCCTGTGCTCCGCAACGGGAGAGGCCACAACAGTGAGAGGCCCGCATACCACAAAAAAAAAAAAAAAAAAAGTGGTGCTGGGAAAACTGGACAGCTATATGTAAAAGAATGAAATTAGAGCACTTCCTAACACCATACACAAAAATAAACTCAAAATGGATTAAAAACCTAAATGTAAGGCCAGACACTGTGAAACTCTTAGAGGAAAACATAGGAAGAACACTGTTTGACATAAATCACAGCAAGATCTTTTTTGACCCATTTCCTAGAGTAATGGAAATAAAAACAAAAATAAACAAATGGGACCTAATGAAACTTAAAAGCTTTTGCACAGCAAAGGAAACCATAAACAAGATGAAAAGACAACCCTCAGAATGGGAGAAAATATTTGCAAATGAAACAACAGACAAAGGACTAATCTCCAAAATATGTAAACAGCTTATGCAGCTCAATATAAAAAAAAAAAGAACCCAATCAAAAAATGGACAGAAGACCTAAATAGCCATTTCTCCAAAGAAAACATACAGATGGCCAAAAGTACATGAAAAGCTGCTCAACATCACTAATTATTAGAGAAATGCAAATCAAAACTACAATGATGTATCACCTCACACTGGTTAGAATGGGCATCATCAGAAAATCTACAAACAATAAATGCTGGAGAGGGTGTGGAGAAAAGGGGACCCTCTTGCACTGTTGGTAGGAATGTAAATTGATACAGCCACTATGGAGAACAGTATGGAGGTTCCTCAAAAAACTAAAAATAGAATTACCATATTATCCAGCAATCCCACTCCTGGGTATATATCTGGGGAAAAACATGGTTCAAAAGGATACATGCATCCCAATGTTCACTGTAGCTCTGTTTAAAATAGCCAAGACATGGAAACAACCTTAAATGTCCATCGACAGACAAATGGATAAAGAAGATGTGGCACATATATACAATGGAATATTACTCAGCCATTAAAAGGAACAAAATTGGGTCATTTGTAGAGATGTGAATGGACCTAGAGACTGTCATACAGAGTGAAGTAAGTCAGAAAGAGAAAAACAAAATCATATATTAACGCACATATGTGGAATCTAGAAAAATGGTACAGATGAACTGGTTTGCAAGGCAGTAATAGAGACACAGATATACGGAACAAATGGACACCAAGTGGGGGAAGGGGAGGAAGGATGAATTAGAAGATTGTGACTGACATATATACACTAATATGTATAAAGTAGATAACCAATGAGAACCTGCTGTATAGCACATAGGGAACTCCACTGTACAATAGAAACTAACACAACATTGTAAAACAACTGTAACCCAATTAAAAAAAAAGAAATAAATGAGAAAATATGTGCATAAATGGTTTACCAATTTGACTCCTATGAATTAAATTTCCAGTTTATTTCTTACTACTCACATCCTTTATAGGACTATCAATTCCTTTCTTCTTTGACATGACTATGTTGAAGTTTCTTGTGCCTGTGTAACTTTTTATATAAATCAAAAAAACAGAGTTGAATTGAAAGAGACTTATCAGGAGTCAGAGATTCTCTACTTCAAATAGTGGCATGGCCTTGTGCAAATGACTTCTTATATCTGGGCCTCTGAAGTGACATCAGATAACAGTGCTACCTGCCTCTTTAAGACTATTTTGAAGGCCAACCTAAATAATGTGTAGAAAAGCTTTTAAAACAATAACGTACACAAATAAAATATTTTAAAAAATAAAAAATAAAAGATGAGTCTGGTTGCTGCTGAGCCAGCTATTCTATAGTATTTTTAACTGAAGTCACTGAGGCTGACACCACACCAGAAGCTACTTCTGCACAACATGTAGAACCTTATGCATTAATTTGAGTTTTATTTATAGCAAAAGATAAAACTATTAATATATATACTGACAGTAGGTATACTTTTGGTGTTGCCCATGATTTTGGCACACTTTGGAAACAAAGAGGTTTCTACCTCCTGAGGACAGAAACTCACAACAGTTCTTATGTGGTAAGACTCTTAGATGCCATGCAACTGCCTAAATCCTTGGCAGTAATTAAAACTCATGGACAGTTTTAAAAATTAAAACTCAACAGACATGGAGGAAAGTAAAGGAAGCCATTTGGCTGACACTGCTGCCAAAATAACATTCCTCCAAAAGTCCAAAATCATAACTTGTTTACCTGTAAATTCAGAATATGAATTAATTACTAAAATATTAGAAGCAAAACAACTCTCCATTTGGAAAGATTGAAAAAATTGGATCAAACAAGATTTTACACATGACTCCAAGAGAAACCTTTGGTTAGGACCAAATGGTAGACCTGTTCTCCATAAATGTTTGTAAAAATTTATCCTAGAATATATTCCTAATCTGATTCACTGGAACACTAATATGATGGTTCAATGGGGAAAACATTTTTTTTTTCCAGTTGAAAGAACATAGTTTTGTATTTTCACAAAAAATAAAACACCTCACCTTGGTTCCCAGTACAGAGAGAGAAACCACTGTAAACCGTCTCTTAAAAGGGCTTGCCACATATACCAAAGTTGTCAAGTTTGTCCCAAACGTAACCCAGGAAAACCCATCCAACTTCCATGGGTTATTTTTCCTTATCCTCCAGACCTTTTGAGGTGTGACAAATGGATTTTATCCAGTTGCCACCATCTCAGGGTTATAAATATGTATTGGTAATGATTTGTATGTTTTCTCATTGGATGGAAGATTTTCCTTGTCACAAAGCCATGGCCACAGCAGTAATTAAAGTCTTACTGGGAAAAGTTATTCCCACTTGAGGAATACCCTCTGAACTCCACAGTGAAAGAGGTTCCCATTTTACTGGACAAGTGAGTCAATCAGTTTGTAAAATTTTGCCTTCTTTACAACATTTCCATGTGCCTACCATCTCCAGTCGTCAGGACTGGTGGAACACCCTAATGGAATTATAAAAGTTCAATTAGCCAAATTTGTTGAGTCATTTAAGCTGTCTTGGCCTCGAGCACTGCCTTTAGTTTTACTTAACCTGAGATATATTCCCTTTGGGAAAATTAGGTTAACACCATTTGAAACCTTTACTGGCAGACCCATGAGATTAGATGAAGGTGTGTATGAATTTGTTAAAAGGAAACCTCTTACCCTACTATATGGAACTTATCAAGGCCTTAAAGTTAACTCACAGCTTATAGAGCAATCTTTCCACACTGTGCTCCTGGGAGATAAAGACATACAGCATCATGGTCTCCAACCTGGAGGCTATGTCTATTGGAAATGACATCTTCATAAAGATGCCCTCCAACCTTGTTGGAAGGGACTTTACCAGGTATTGTTAACTAACTCTTGCACCACTAAACCAAGGGACCTTGACTCATAGATTCATGTTTTTCATTTAAAGAAGGTGCCACCTCCTACTTGGACTTCACAGTCATGTAGAGGCCTGAAACTAAAATTAACCAGACAAAAGCCAGGATAATGAAGCAGATGATATCTGTTGTGGATAGCTTTCCCAAGATTTGGGACTAGGACTGTATAATCCTTCTTTTTATTTCCCTCTTTCCACATACCAATGCTTTTGATTCGAATGTTTTTCTCCTATGGGCACAGTCATATTCGAATTTAGAAAATGAATCCAACTGTTGAATTTGTGGACAATTGCTCTTGTTCAGTACTTCTGGGCTACCTTGGTTAGTGTCTCCACTATAAGGATGCAACTGATGAGCTTTAGGATGTTTCATTTTAGAGGAAAGAAATGCCAGTGGAACTTCAGAAACTGGAGCTATCACTTTGGAACCCATATGAATGGCCCATCAACCAAACCTTAAATGACTCTGGACATCGGTATTTGTTTTCTCTTAGGGTTACCAAGGTCCAATCTCAGGGAAGAACTAAACCAGAATTGAAAAATGTCATGTTTTATATTTTAGGGGATACCATTCCCCAATATAAGGCAAGTTCATATGGTTAACTCTGGGTTATGGACATCTAAATACCAAAGCCCCTTTATGTTGGGAACAGTTTAACCATATAAAAATGAACTCATTGAATAATGCCTGACGCCTTGGATGGGCACCACATGTTTCTTAATACATATTGCTGGAAAGACCAATATTATATGATGATGGTTTGGATATGAGATGTGAGAGAAAGAGAAGATTCAAAGATGACATGCTAAGTTTTTAGTGTGAGCAACTTGGTAATTGGTGTGCTATTTATTAAATTGGAAAAACTGAAGGAGGAATGGGGTTGGTGGTAAGGATTGAGAATTTGTTTTACATGGCTTAAGTTTGAGATGCTTTTTAAACGTCTAAATAGGTTCAAGTGTTGGGAGAGTGAGAATAAAATAAATTGGTGCTAAAGATGTAAATTTGGGAGCTATCAGAAAATAGGTGGTATCTAAACCCTTAAGATTTGTTGACATCACTTAAGGAATAAGAAAAGAGAAGTTTAATCATTCAGCTCTGGATGCTTCCAAAATTCTCATTCAAATAGAGGTGATAGAGTGGGAAATTGATGCTGATAAGGTAGGAGCAAATCTAAAGATGTGTGGAGTTCTGGAATGCAAGTAAAAAAAAGAATTTCGAGAAAGAGAGAATGATCAACATGTGTCAAATGCTGCAGAGGGATCAAGGAAAATGAGGACTGAGAATTATTCATTGATACTTGGCAAGGTGTAAATCATGAGTGTTTTCACAGGGAAAATTTTTATGGAGTGGTGAGGATGAAACCTTATTGGAAGGAATTAAAAAGAGAGAATGAGAAGTAAGATAAGTCAGAATATTCAACTCTTTGGAATTTTGCCAGCCTGTTAACTGCCTTCTACTTTACATTAACATTTACTTTATTCCTTACTTTACTTTCAGTCCACCATATGATCACAGTTTCCAACCAGTTTTAATTAGCTTGCTATCTTGCGTTTTCATTTGAATCCTCAAAAACCCCCAAATCTTGTCCAATATAACTACCATTTTTTATTTCTATATTCAGGCAGATGAGCCCTACTGAAGGAAGCCACAGACTTAACATACGCTGGTGCCTTGAAAAATTCATATCATCAATACCATCATTCTCCCTGTGTTCTTCTGGTTATTTTTCTCTCCTATTCCACACATGTATAATTTACTTGGTCTACACATATTCTTTCCTTTCATAATCCTCTCATGAGAAACAAGTGTCCCTTCTCATAATTCATCTGTCTCAGTCTTACATAGCCATTCCTTCCACCTCCTCAATAATCTTGCCCCATTAATTAGTTTTGCCTATATCTTCAAAACCACTCTCCTCACTGGTTCTCTTCTATCAGCATCTAAATATTCTAAGTTACTTTCCAACATAAACGAAATATTTCACCATCTCTCTTTCTACTCCAATCTTTCACTTGCCTCACAACAATGGCTAAATTTCTTTAAAGTATTTTCTCCACTCATTATTTTCTCCACTCATTATGGCCGTATTTTGCCTCCCATTTCCTAGTCAGGTTTCTGGAATCACTTCCTGGAACCCACTTTCATTTTCACCACTCCATTAAAACGTTCTTGTGATTGTAACCAGCAACTTTACTAAATACCATGGGCACTTTGGAAACCTAATCTAATTTGAGATCTTCCCTACCACTTGACACTGTTGAATAGTTACTCTTAGTGAAATGTTCTCCTTCATTGGCTCTTGTAATTCACACAGTTTGTTTTCTGCCTATCTTTCTGACTGCTCTAACTAGACATCATAACTGGCCCTTTCTCCTTTAAAAAAAAAAATGTATTACATATTGGTGTTTTATAGGGTTCCACCTGAGTTTGCCTTCTTTTATCCCTTTGTTTACTATTGCTGTATGACCTCAGCAACTCCCATGACTTTATCACTTCTAGGCCACCTCACAAATGCATCTTCCCAGACATGTACATCCAATAGCCCCCTTGGCTCCACTTGGCTGTTCCTCTGACAAATTAAGCTCAACAAGAACATTGAAACCTGCCTCTCCTCCAAGGTCCTCTGTCAGTTACTGAAGCCACCATGCATCCAAATGCTTAGTAAGGAAAATTGGGTAAAAAATACTCCCATTGTTCATTCTCACGCCTATTTAACCAAGTCCTATTGTTTCTATAACAACTTTGAATCTCCTGGTTTATCCAATTCCACCCATCCCCTGTGGATCTACCCCAGTTGAAGAATGCTGTTATCTCTCCCCGGGATTTCTTCAACAGCTCTCCAACTCAATTCCCGGCTTTCAGTCTCAACCTTCCCACTTATTTGTCATGCAAATATGATGCCATTACTCTGTGTTTCACTGTCTTTCATTTTTTTCTTGATAAATGTCAAACCTCTTTGAGCTTTATATATTCAGTTTAATTGGGGGGAGGGGCTGGGATTGGCTTTTCCCCTTCATCTCTTATTCTTCCAGAATCTGGCTATATCTTACTTATCTTTGAAATATTAGCTAAGATGTCATTATTTCCTGGGTATTTCTCACTTCTCAAAATTTGAATTTATTCCCTTTGTAGCATGTATCATAGTGAATTGCGTAACTCATATATGATGAGTTTCTTTAGGCTGTTTACAATGAAGTTACAGTAACATTAATATACATTTCTTGTTTCTGCCCAACACTTGTACCCATAGAAACTCTCCTGCTCATTCTTCTCTCATAAATGAGTCAGTGCATCAATCAGCAAATATTTTTTGGAAGACCCACTGTGAGAACAGGCAATACTTGAAGCTCTAGGAATACAGAAGTGAAGAAAATGGAATGCCTACAGGATTATGGGACACTCAATAAGCACACAGACATGTGCATAATTTCAGGTACAGCTGAATGGTAAGAGCAGTCAAACAAGAAAATGAGAGGGTGTTATTTTAGTTTAGGGTATTGTGAATTGAAGCCTGAATGGTGAGGAGAGGGCAACCATACAATGATTTGGAGGAAGAGAATTCCAAGCCAAAAGAACACACTAGTATCTTGGCATGAGAACAAGGCAGGCATATTTGAAGGCAGAAAGGAAACTCTCATGACAGCAGCATTAGTCATAGGGGTAAAAAAGAGGTGTACAGAGAGGTATTCAGGCCCTGTCATGCAGAGACTTATAGTCAGGGAAAGAATTTGGACTTTATTCTGGTTGCAGTGAGAAACCATCAAGGGCTTTGGGCTGGACAGCGATCTAGTTTGATCCAGTTCATTAGTTTCTGTGGGGTAAGGGGAACCCCATGTTCTCACACACTAACCTCTCCCATATAGTCAATGTGTGGGTAAAACTCTAAGTCTTTGTGAGCCTTCAAAATGAAACAGCTGAAAGACTTTGAATTTCTAATCACTTCTCAAAAACGGACTCTTTTTTTGTTATATGTTAATGGACTCCTGCCCTCTAGGAGTGCATGTGGGGTAAAGACACAGGGAACCTCACAGGTTTCACCAGTGTTAGTCTAGTGCTTCTTCACAGGCCCTCATCGCTTTGAAGCTGGAACTGTGACTTGTTCAACATTTTATCCCCAGGCCTAGCACAGTACCTGAATAGGACTCAACTACTCTTCGCTGAAGGAAGGAGAATCTATGGAAGTAGAATGGTGGGAAATTTTAATGTCTCTCCATAGGACTCTTGGATCTTCATGGTGGTTCATATTTGTATGCCCCAGTGACCATCACCCATTTCCTGGAAAGAGTGGTCACAGCTCATTACAGTCTCCCAACATTCAGGACAAATTACCATATCTCCTTGGAAGATGTGAGCTTTCATTTTCTGAACGAAAACTAGGTAACTACTTGCTTTTGTTTGTATGTCCTTAGATCTCATTGCAGGGAAGAAAAAAAAACACCAAACCTAGAACTAATTAAAATGAACTTGAAGATTGGATGTTTTTCAAGATTGGATGTTTTTTCATTTGCATTTAGAAAAGCGAGTGACAGGATCTAGTGTTATAGGATAGGATGATGATTGACAGTAATGAGTAACAATTCGGAAAAGAGAAACATATTGCTAGAGTCACAAAACCTCTTATGTCCCAAACGTTTTCCTTCTTTTAAAAATTGGCCCTTTTTGCATTATCTTTTTTTGTAAGAAGAGTTGTAGCTGCCATTCTTAGCTCAGTTTCTTTTGCATTCATGCTTATGAAAAATCAGAACTGCAAAGCACAAAAGCTCTACATTTATATGTTCAGATGGATGAAAGGCTGAAATCCCAAACACAGAAAGATATTGACAGCTCTGACAGACCCATCTCTGGCTTTAACAGTCAAAGATGGTTGCATGGAAACACTAACAGTCAAAGATAACTCCTTTTGTTACAGAAAAATAATGAGGAGGAGATGAATTAAAAGGCTCTGGGGCCCAACTGAGTATCACCAAGATTTTTCTAAAGTTTTGGACCTGACATTTTGTCTACTAATTTTCATTCTAAAATTTTTCAAAATGAGCCTCAGAGAAATTTGCTTCACAGATTGCTAATTTAAGTTTAGAATAGAAAACTGTGACTTTTTCACAATGGTACTTTAAAACATTTAATTATAATTTTTCCTGCTGTGATTGATACCCTGAGTCTTACCTTAACTCTGTCACCACCTTTCTAGATGGAGTGCAGAGAGTTTCAAATCAGCTTTTCAGTTCACTTTCTCAACTCTACTCCCATCATTGTCATAGAGAGAGTATTTCTGCAACAGAACTCTCATTTTTTTGCAGTGATACTTTATGCCATAGTTTGATTAAAACAGAAAGCAGGATGGCTAAAGACTTAACGGCAATTTTTAAGATTCTGGATGTAGGCTCAGAGTTATAGTTCTGTGAAACCATCAAACTGACTATTTAGAAAAGATTTTTAAAAGTGATTATTTAATGGAATTTTTTATGTTCCAGTGAGATATATTGGTAGCCTATAGCAAGCTTTGTTTCTCAAAAAGTTTGACTTGTTTGAAAAAAATGGACATTGTCACAGCTTAAGGATTGAAATTCAGCAGAACTCATTTCCCCATATCTATAAATAACTGTTTATTGAAATCTACTCTCTTACAAATTCTATTTCCTTTCTACCTACAAAGCTCTGCCTGAAAAGTGCCCATCTTTCATTAATATTCATTGGAATTATTTAGTTCCCTAATTTTTTTTTCTATTTCTTTCTCTGTTCTCAAAGCATACTGTTGCACCTTGAGGGAACTAAGAGTCATTAATTTTTGAGCTACCTTTGAAATTTAAGCTGCTTTGTGCACTTTCCCCAAACTGATTCTGTGACTTGTTTTTTATTGGCTCAAACTGAGCTTACTTCAACAGAAAACAACAGTCTAAATGATGACATTTGTTTAATGAGTTAGCATTTCAGAAGGTAAATAAAACCTGACACCACGTGCTCCCCACACTGGCCCTCATTCTTATAAAAAAGAGCCTGAAAAATTGTACAGTTCTAAGCTGCTTTTAAAGTGTAGCAACGTACTGTGGTATAATTTTCAAATTAATTGATATAAATCTGTATTTTTAATTCAACTATGTTTATCAGATATTAAGTTTACTTGATCTGACCCTCACAGGAGTCCTAGAGTAGCGTGAATTACAGTAGTGAGACGGAATCATTTGAGTGCGAGAACTCTAGGAGGTTTTATTGGCTGCTTGGCATATCCCACACAACAGGAATCACACTTAAGAAAAGAGAGGTTTCATGACAATTTTGTAAGGTCCCCAATTATACTGATTTCCCTAATCTTCTACCTTTAATTATATCTGTCCTCTGAACACAATAATCACAATTATGTGGAGGGCATATGCTCAGTAGAAGGAGTCAGAGCTAATATCACCCATGGGAGATCACCGGCTGTCACGATCTGACTGCCTTCGCTTACTCTTGCAAACCGGCAGGTGGAGTGTAGTTCTGTCTCTAAGAGCATGGCTTCTGAGTTTGAACTGGGTTCGAACTCAGGCTTTACCATAGGTTGCCTGGATGACCTTGGGAAAATAAATACTTTCCTCTGTGCCACAGGTTCCTTCTTAGTAAAATAAGGGATAATTATGGAGTCTACCTCATAGAGTTTTTTTTAAAAATTATTTTATTTATTTATTTATTTTTGGCTGCGTTGGGTCTTTGTTGCTGCGCGCGGGCAGCGAGCGGGGGTCTACTCTTGTTGCGGTGCACGGACTTCTCATTGCGGTGGCTTCTCTTGTTGAAGAGCACGGGCTCTAGGCACACAGGCTTCAGTAGTCGTGGCACACGGGCTCAGTAGTTGTGGCTCGTGGGCTCTAGAGCGCAGTCTCAGTGGTTGTGGTGCACGGGCTTAGTTGCTCCATGGCATGTGGGATCTTCCCGGGCCAGGGCTCGAACCCGTGTCCCCTACATGAGCAGACGGATTCTCAACCACTGCGCCACCAGGGAAGCCCCCTCATAGAGTTCTGTGTGGACTAGATCAGTTAATATAGGTCAAAGCACAAAACAGTGCCTGGTCTGTATTGATCCTGTCTTCATATTTGTTCTTTGTTATTGATCTTTTTTTTTTTTTTTTTTTTGCGGTACGCGGGCCTCTCACTGTTGTGGCATCTCCCGTTGCGGAGCACAGGCTCCGGACACGCAGGCTCAGCGGCCATGGCTCACGGGCCCAGCCGCTCCGCGGCATGTGGGATCTTCCCGGACCGGGGCATGAACCCGTGTCCCCTGCATCGGCAGGTGGACTCTCAACCACTGCGCCGCCAGGGAAGCCCTATTGATCCTTTTGATATTTCATTCATCCTGAATTTTTTGCATTGATACTACTTCTTTAATACATTAAAAGATTATTTACTTACAGTTAGTGAGTTTTTTGCCCTCCCTTAAAGTTTGCACCCAAGGTGAGTGCCTTGCTCATCTCATCCTAATCCTGGTCCTGTCCTTAAATCATTACCATTACTAGCTTTCTTGATGCCCCTGGTCCAGTTTGAAAAATTCTCATTTATTTTGTTTTAAATATTGTAATTATTATACAACCACTATGGAAAACAGTATGGAGTTTCCTTAAGAAACTAAAAATAGAACTACCATATGACCCAGCAATCCCACTAGTGGGCATATACCCTGAGAAAAGCATAATTCAAAAAGACACATGCACCCCAATGTTCATTGCAGCACTGTTTACAATAGCCAGGGCATGGAAGCAACCTAAATGTCCATCGACAGAGGAATGGGTAAAGAAGGTGTGTGGGGCTTCCCTCGTGGCGCAGTGGTTGAGAGTCTGCCTGCCGATGCAGGGGACACGGGTTCGTGCCCCGGTCCGGGAAGATCCCACATGCCGTGGAGCAGCTGGGCCCGTGAGACATGGCCACTGAGCCTGCACGTCCAGAGCCTGTGCTCTGCAACGGGAGATGCCACAACAGTGAGAGGCCCGCATACCGCAAAAAAAAAAAAAGGTGTGTGTACATGTGTACAAAGGAATATTACTCAGCCCTAAAAAGGAATGAAATTGGGTCATCTGTAGAGACGTGGATGGACCTAGAGAGTGTCATACAGAGTGAAGTAAGTCAGAAAGAAAAACAAAGCATTGTATATTAATGCATATATGTGGAATCTAGAAAAATGGTATAGATGATGATGTTATTTGCAAAGCAGAAATAGAGACACAGACGTAGAGAACAAATGTATGGATACCAAGGGGGAAGGAAGGCCTGGGAGGAATTGGGAGATGGGGTTGACATATATACACTATTGATACTATGTATAAAATAGACAACTAATGAGAATATACTGTATAGCACAGGGAACTCTACTTAATGCACTGTGGAGACCTAAATGGGAAGGAAATCCAAAAGAGAGGGATATATGTATATGTATAGCTGATTCATTTTGCTATACAGTAGAAACCAACACAACATTGTAAAGCAACTATACTGCAATAAAATTAATAAAAATATTTTAATTATAAAATACATAGTACATGTAGAAAAAATATATATGTGATTTAACACAAAGCAAATAAATGCTCATGCAGTGATCACCCAGATCAAAAAATAGAGCATTTTCAGCATCTCATACCCCACCCCTCATTGTCCATAGTAATCCTTTTCTCTTTCTAAAAGATAGACTCCTTCTAAATGGCAATTGCTTCCTTGATTTATTTGATAGTTGTCCACCTAAGCATGCATTCTCAAGTGTTATAATTTACACTTGCCTATTTTTTAAATTTATACAAATAGAATGATGCCCATATGCTATGTAGTCTTTCCTGTCTGGCTTCTTTTACTCAACGTTAGGCTATGAAATTTATTCATGTTGTTGCACATAGTTGTAGTTTGTTCAGTTTCTTTACTGAACAGTAATCCAGTGTATAAATATACCACAATTTTTCCATTCTACTGTTCATGAGTATTGGGTTTGTTTTCAGTGTTTGGCTATTACTAACAATACTGCTAGGACCACTTTTATAGAAATCTCTTGTGGCACATATGGTGCATGTGTTTGCATTTATATTGGGTATGTGCTTCAGAGTAGAATTATTAATAATACTTCTTTGCCAAAGTGACTTTATAGGTTTTTAGCTATTAAACTCACTTGTTAATTCTAATAGTTTATCTGCAGACTATTGTATATTTTCTATGTGCACAATCATGTCAGTGATGATTAATGACAGCTACATTTCTTCCTTTCAAATCTTTTAACATTATATTATTTATTTCCTTATTATTTATTATATGCTCCAGTACAATATTAAATAGAAATGTCTGTGTTTTATTCCCACTTTTGCAAGGAAAACTTTCAACATTTCACAGTTAGATGAGTTGGTTGCTGTAGGTTTTGTGTAATGGTCATTTGTTACATTAAAGAAGATTCTTATTATAAACACCCACACATACATGAAAGAATATTGTATTACATAAAATAATTTTTCTATATTTATTGAGATGGTCATATACTTTTTCTCCTTTATTTGGTTACAAATTATATCAATGATTTTCAAATGTTAAACCAAATTTATATTCCTGGAATCAATCCAAATGGGATATAGATGTATTATCCTTTTATATATTGCTGGGATGGTTTCTTAATTTTTGTTTAGAATTTTCACATCTATATTTATAAAGAAATTGGCTAACTTGTAATTTTTCTTTCTTGTAATGTTCATGTCTGGTTTGATATCATGGTTATCATGAAATTTTTTTATACATAAAAGTCACCTGTTAGTCTCAGCTGATGCATCTTTTAAGGTAAACTTTCTAGTCTTCTGTTGCTATATTTAAAACTATTTTTCCATTTTTATCTCTGGTTTTACTGATGTGCCTGAGAGTGGTTTATTTACTTTTTTTTCAGGAAATAACTTTTTATTTCATATTGAAGTATAGTTGATTAACAATGTGGCGTTAGTTTCAGGTGTACAGCAAAGTGATTCAGTTACATATACATGTATCTATTCTTTTTCAAATTCTTTTCCCATTTAGGTAGTTACATAATATTGAGCAGAGTTCCCTGTGCTATATACTAGGTCCTGTTACTCAGCCATTAAAGAGAGTGGTTTATTTGCATTCATTCTGCCTGAGGTTCTTCAAGCTTCTTGAATTTATGGCTTGATGACATTCTTCAAATTTGGAAAGTTATCAGTCATTATCTTTTATAATATTATCTGTCTTTTGAGAATTCCATTTGTACACCTGATAGACATTCTCTCAATCATCAATGTCTTATACACCATCATTTATGTTTTCCAGTCTTTTCTCCAGACTTCAGCCTTTGGCTGTGCCTAATCTGCTCTAAAACCTATCAAATGAGTCCTTAGTTTCAGTTACTGTGTTTTTTCAGTTCTATGATTTCCATTTTTATAGTTATTGGTTCTCTTTCAAAATTCTCCATCTTGTCTTTTATCTCCTTGAAAATAGTAAACACAATTATCTTAAAATCAATATCTGATATCTCTAATATCAGAGGATTTTGTAGACTTTTACTGATGCCTGTTGTTTCTGCTTCTGCTGGTTCGTGCTGTCTTCTGTCTCTTTGCCTGGATATTTTTAACTGTGTCTTCCAACTATCTTTGCAAACACTTGGTAGAAATAATCTACGCCCTAGGATATTACTTTCTTCCAGAAAGGATTTATTACTTATTATTACTTTGGCCAGGTATCTTGGGGAAATAGCTTTTCAGAATTATCTTAATATAATTTTTAGATTTAATATTATATGAGGCTGAGCTGCAGTCCCTGTGGAAGACTATTTTGGATTCACCCTTTGGTGAATTTTGGATTCACAGGTACTGCCTTTCAGTGAGGGGTGTTCATCAAGTCTATTTTCTTTCGTGAGAGCCTGTGCTCCAAATCTCTGTTTTCCTAGTGCCTGAAGACTGTCAAAAGTGGAGCTCAGCCTAAGCTTCAGTTACCCCTTCTGAAATAACACATAACCTCAAGGAAAGAGACGCTCATAAGCTGAGCCTCCATCCTCACTGTATTATACCAATCTTCATTGTTTTATTAGTTCTAAAATATAAGCTTTTAAAAATACTTCGTCCAGCTTTTCTTGTTGTCTTGGTGGGAGAATTGGTACAAATTACCTCATCTGACATTACTAGAAGTGGAATTACTTTTCATATATAAACCCATTATACCAGATAAGGAAGAAAACCACTGAAACTGAATCCAATTTCTTGAGGCATGTTTGTTTAACAGTAATATTCTAGTTCAATTAGGGAAGCCTTTTGACAAACATAAAACCATTCAAAATAATCCAAGCTTAAAAGGTTCAAGTAAATATTGGGAAAGAGATGTCATTTTATATTTTTAACCCAAGTTCATTTTCAGTTCTATTTCAATCCTTATATTATTTCCATTATTACTCATACCAAGGCCCTGACACTATGCTAGGTATTAGAGATACGATATGACTATGTGAGCAAGATAGACAGAGCCCTTGCTCTAATGAACCTTAGAGAAAAGTGGAGAAGACACCTAGGATAAAATGAGGTAATCTGTGAAAAGCACTCAGCACAGTTCTTGCTGTATAATACATGTTCAAATACTATTTCTATTAATACACACAGTCTTTTCCCAACAACCTGCAGTTCCTAGGCCTCTGTGGGCATCTCCTACTGGGTGGAATTTTTGGGGTAAGCAATGGTGTGCAAATAGATGAGGCAGTGGGGGCTTTATAGATAGTCCTGGGGTTTTTTTTTGTTTTTTTGTTTTTTTTTACGTGGGCCTCTCACTGTTGTGGCCTCTCCCGTTGCGGAGCACAGGCTCTGGTCGCGCAGGCTCAGCGGCCATGGTTCACGGGCCCAGGTCCTCTGCGGCATGTGGGATCTTCCCAAACCGGGGCACGAACCCGTGTCCTCTGCGTCGGCAGGCGGACTCTCAACCACTGCACTACCAGGGAAGCCCAATAGTCCTGTTTTCTTGAGGAAGCTTACTGGGACATAAAATGATGGTAATGACAAGAAAAGGGATAGTAAAAGCATGCATTTTGGAGTAAGGAGGAGAAAACTTTTGGAAAAAATAATGAGAAGTAAGAAGGACACCCAAAACTCCTCCAGGCCTTGAGGTCCAAGAGAAGATCCTGTGCCTACTTGACAGGCTGTGTGAGAAAAGGTGTCTTCAAAGGAAAACCAATCCTTGAGAAAGCACAAAGGTAAAGGGAATACAGAGAAGAGGATGAGGATTTTGCTAAGGAGAGACTACAATCCTAAGATGGTATGATGGCACCATTAGTGTGTTATTTTCAAGGAAAATGGAAACAACAAATTAGTCCTTCTTCCCTTCCAAAGTATGCAAGATATTCTGGACCAGGGACAAACTACGTTACTTCTTTTCATTTTAAGGAGGTTATTCTCTTCCCATCATTATATATTGAGTATAGATTATTTAAATTTATTATTTAACTTTAGACTCATAATTATTAAAAAACATATATAGACCAGGTTAAGATATTTCTCATCACCTGGAGATGAATCAAGTGACATGCTTTTTTTTGTTTAGAGGAAGAGGTGGGTGTATTTTTACTTGTACATGGGATAGTTGTATTGGTATACATATCTGGGAAGAAGTATGTATGACTCTGTGTGTGTGTGTGTGTGTGTGTGTGTGTGTGTGTGTGTGTTTGCAGTCATAGTCATGAGCAAGAGGAGACATTTATTTTGTTCAGCTTAGTATTCCTCACTGTCTTCTGACAATAGCATCTTCCTCCTTGGGCAACTGCTCCTCTGTGTCCCCACCCCTCCCATATCCTGGAGGCTTCTGATGAGGCTGCCAATTATTGTACTGAGCCACTCCAACCACAAAAGATTGCTTTGGGGCAATCAAAGTGTCCCATTCTCCTGGTCACAAAGATTAATTGAGGATGTGATTAAGCCAGACCAATAAGAGCCCTTCCCTATAATATTTATGTACACACATTGGGAAAAGACAACTGTCTCTCTTCTGGGGTCATAATCTTGATTGATCTGAGTGAAGTGGGGACTATTTGCAGCCATGCCCATGTGGAAAATGCCCCTTCAATCACATGAGAGTGAAGTAAATATGTATTTAAGAACAGAACTGAAAAATGGAGAAAGTATTGGTGATACTGTTACATTCCTGGATTCCAAGATATGTAAGACCATCCACCTCTTTTTCTGGATTCAGAATAGACAGAGGAAATTAGGATTTATGGTAAATGGGGCTCTAGTTCAAATCCCAAAAGGCTAGATATGGAAAAAAACCTGGATAAGGAATATGTAGGTAGCTCTGGGCTGAGAGGACAACTGGATCCTAGTTCAGGTTTTCAGTAATAAAATATGTGAATGTAAACAAGTTATTTAGTCTTTCCAACACTCAGTTCTCTCCTCTGTAAAATGATAAAATTAGCTTCAGCTATTTCTAAGATCCTTAAAACTACAAACTTGCATGTCCTACACACCACTAAACTAATCACATTTTGAAATAAGTGCCCTGCCTGTGAATAGCTGCTTAATAATTTTTTTCTTATAATAACATTTTTTTCTTTTCCATTCCTTTGCTTTTAAGCTTTCTGTTAAAAATAAAAAGTATGATGCTACTAGATTAATCCAGTGGAATGTAAATGCAATCAGTGACTAAATCAAACGTGTCTGTAGTCCACAACATTTCCAAAGCAAAAACAAAATTATATATCCTTCTAATTTGAACCAGCTGAAGTAACTGCTGATTTTTATAGTTCCAATGAAATAGTGAATTGTCAGAATTGATTGTCTCTGCAGATTATAATGCTGAACACTTATGTACAGAAGCCCCTAAACCAAATTTAGAGGTTCTTGAAGTTTGGCATTGGAAATGCCCCTGTTTGTCCTTCCAGTGGGGTCTTAACCCTCTCAGTCCATCCCTCTGAATCCCTTGCCAAGCTCATGGCATGGCTATTAAGTTCATAAACGGGGCCAACTAGGAGAAACTGTAGTGGCTACATGGAATGCTGTATTGGAGAGGGTTACAGACTGTATCCAGGCTTGGGGGAAAAGATGCTCTGATAAATAAGCAGTGCTGCAAAATGGCACAATTGTCAAAAAATGTGGCTTTTCTGACTATGATGGATATGTGTCTTCCAATTGCTAACTTGATTTTGTATTCCAAATGTTATTTGCCTTTTAATAGAAAACTTTAAATTCAATTTTAAATGATAGGACTGAACCTTTGATTTGTATATAACAGGCTTCCCTACTGGGTGATACATTTTGGGACCAGGATACTTTCTATGTTATTCTTTTTTTTCTTTTTTTTTAAAGAAGATGTTGGGGGTAGGAGTTTATTAATTAATTAATTTATTTTTTGCTGTGTTGGGTCTTCGTTTCTGTGCGAGGGCTTTCTCTAGTTGTGGCAAGTGGGGGCCACTCTTCATCGCGGTGTGCGGGCCTCTCACTATCGCGGCCTCTCTTGTTGCGCAGCACAGGCTCCAGACGCGCAGGCTCAGTAGTTGTGGCTCATGGGCCTAGTTGCTCCGCGGCATGTGCGATCTTCCCAAACCAGGGCTCTAACCAGTGTCCCCTGCATTAGCAGGCAGATTCTCAACCACTGCGGCACCAGGGAAGCCCCTATGTTATTCTTTATATCTAGCCATATATTCAACTTACTGACTATGCCAAGACAGCATGAATTTATACCCCCGGTGTCTTTCACAACTCCAGTTTGTTCCCAGCATGAAATACCGCTTATATTGGTTTGAAATTCTATTCTAAACTTAGAGCCCATGATTTCTGTGTGGGGTGTAAAGTTGACAAAACACGTACTTTCTTCCTAATGCAAATCCTACATGTCTTGGTTTCCAGGTAGTCAGGCTGACACTGTTGGGGGCATGTAAGACAGAAAGTAACTCCTGTTAAATAAAAGGGTATGGAGTGAAGAAAGAGGAATGGATCTATTTTGTTAAATGGAATTATTAGAGGCACAGAGCAAATGGTTCTGTTTTGTTTTGAAGGAGATTAAGAATAAAAATAAAATATTTAAAATGAGAGTGAATGCACGTTAGGTCAAGGAAAGCTGACAATCTGCTGTTTGTGACAACATTTAATAATATTCAGATTAATTATAATATTGGAAATGGAAAACTCTGACTTCAAATGAATAATGAATAGCAAAACCAGACATGGCTCTGAGGTGAAATGTGATTTTCATGAGGATGGGAACATTTAACATTTATACAGCAGTTCATATTCTCAAAGTCATATATCAGTGACAGCTGTAAAATACATCTTTAATTTGAATTGATGAAATACTCTGCAGGGGCACATTTGGATGGTAGTACTCTCCCTTCCCCAAATAAAAAGAGAGAGAGAGAGAAGAGATTCGGATAAACAAATGCTTAAAAACTGCTTATCAAAATGGAAGTCAAATGCCCTGATATACAATCTTTTGAAATGATTTAATCTTGGTAGGTATGTCTTTGTAATTCATTCACATGAATATTCATAGTATGTCACAACTCTTCATGTATTTAGCAGTTCAGGGTAATACACATTCTGAATGCAAAAAGATTGATTTATAAACATGTACTGTAATCCTTAGACACTACTTAAAATAAAAGCCTTTTCAATCATGTATTTTCTCCCAAACTGTCATCTCTGTACTGCACTCCCCATATCCTTGCCTTGGCTTAACTGTAGCTAAAATTTTCCTTAAAGGCCACACTTGCCCACAGATTTCAGTCCAACTACCTACTTCTCTGCTCCAATGCTCAACTATTGACATGGCTCCAGAGAACTCAAAAATAGTCCTGTGGTGGAGATCCAATCCAAGGAATAGGGTTTTAGAAGGATGTCATGGGCAGCCCCAGTTCTACCCCCTTGCAGTTAGGTATGACCAAGAATTAGGTTCTCACCATGGAGTAGAAGCAGCAGTGCTCCATGCTACTTCCAGCCTTAACCCATATAGCCTTGCAAGCCTTTGCCAGCTGGAGTATCAAGAACCAGAACAATTATGGAAGCCACATAAAGATGACAGAGCTGCCATTATGGATGCCCCCTAACCTGGAACTGTTAACCTGAGAGAAATACGTTTTTATTTTTATTTTAGAGGAGGTGTATTTGGAACTCTTTTTGTTTTTCCCTTTTTGATTACACTAACTAATATAAATGGATTTGTTACTGCAAACTATGGTCTATAAACCTCGCTGGCCTCTCAGTAGAACACTGCACTTCTTAAGAAGCTGCCTCTCTCTTTACTTCTGCAGCCTTTTGAAACCTTTAGAACTTTCTTCAAGATGTCATTCTAACCTCTAACCCTTTGTTTCTCAGCAGATGATATTGGCTCACAGAGAAAATAATGCCATCAGGCATGAATTCCTTTCATTTTTCCCCTTTCATAAGTCAAAAATTATCCGTATTTGTCCCATTTTAATTATTTTTACTTTACCAAGAATTTTATTTCTTTTCAAAAGTACTGTCCACATTAGCTCTGACTTTACACTTCCATTTGCTTGAAGATTTTTCTGTATTCCTTATCTTCCCTCTCTCCTAGATCATTAATCACTCCTCCCTCATTCCTGTATTCCTTCCTTTAAAGGAAAATATGATTGAAGCTTTTTGATGTTAAAAAAAACTCCTACTGTACCTAGTGTCCCCCTCTAATTCCTAATCCATTTCACTCCTTTGCTTTTTATATAAGCTTCTTTGAAGTATATTCTAGATTCTCTTTTCATTTTATGATTTCTCATTTGCCCCACATTCTGTAATCTGGCTTCTATTTCTAAGGCTCGTTTGAAATGGTCTTAAGGAAGCTGTAATCATCACTGTTGTTGACCAGTATTTCTAAAAGGTAAATTTGATTATTTCATGTTCTTGCTTCAAATACTTCAGTGTCATACTAAATTAGAGTTAAGTCCAAAAATCTTAGTATGGCTTATAAGACACTTAAGTATCTGGCTCTTTTTTATTCTCTTGTTTTTTCTTGTGGAGCTCCCTTCTAAGTACCCTGTGAAGGGATTACTGAAGTATTTAAAGTTCATTATGTTTAAACCTTTATAATATTTTTGGAGTTGTTCCCTCTTCTTGGAAAGTATTGATATGTCCTCAATTGATCATTTATTTAAATAATTTCTTACACTTTAAGACCCAATTCTAGTATTTCTTACTCTTAAAGCCTTTCCTGTTGCATTGAAACTCCTTTTCTGTCATCCAATGCAGTGTTTACTGTACTTGGAACTTACCAGTCTCATCATAATTTTTCGTATACCGTTTTTACTCTCCTACTAGACTGTGAGTTCCTTGAAGACAAAACCTTGTATTGCTTATCTTGATATCACTAGAACCTAGCCTAGTGCTGAGGACACAGTAAAGAGTGTGTGTGTGTGTGTGTGTGTGGAGAGAGAGAGAGAGAGAGAGTGCACAATGGAAGTAATGAGTTTGTTATTTCCTTACTTATAAGTAAGCTCGCAAAGTTAGTGACTCTAGTTGGTATTCAGTTGTGATATACAGGTATAACAGATTATATCATTGATAATGCAAAACATCAAAATGTAAAGAACGAGATGATGATATTGTGAATTTTTTCAAAATTAGCTAATAGAAATATCCATTTATATTATTTTTAGAGAAAAATTTGTATCTAAGAACTGATCAGCAAATAATTTATCTTTTATAAGAAAAGTATTGATGCTTTTATAAGAAAACAAAAAAAACATAAATCATAAATTGCTTTTGAATAGCAACCAGGACCACAGAGTGAAGGTCATGTGTGATAGACTACAGAGCAGCGAGCAGTAGTCTGAATTATGGACTCCACAGGGGCCACCTACTATGGGATGTTGTCAGTCCTCATAAAGAGGGCAGTGGTAGTGGACAGAAGCCAGCTCTTCAGAGAAAGGAGTCTTTAAGAACAAAGGAGCATCCATTGCCTTTCTCAATTGAAGACTGGATTGACGTAGGCAAATTTATGAGAGAAATGTTTGACAGAGCCAAATGTGTGTGAAGCCTGATATTGGAGACTCAGCTATTCATGAGTCAGGGTTAAAGAGAGGAAAGTTTTTTAATTGCACTGGAAGGCCTTTTGTCATTTGAAACGAGCTGGATTACACGGTTCCTAAATAATCAGTTGGTAAAGCCAAACCTATGGAATGGCTTTCAGCCTTTGGTTAAAGCAGCGAGCACAGGCCAGTTAGAGAAAGTAATGAGGACAGAAGGAGATTTTCCATGGCACAAACAGAACACAAAACAATTTAAAATAAAGTGAACAGCAAAGCTGAGATCAAGTAAGATTAATGAACTAATAGTTCAATTGAGGCTTTTCTTGTGATTCTGAAGACTGTTTATCAAGTGAGCTTCAGAGGAATTTCTAGGTCATGTGATGGGATTTCAAGGGCAGATGAAAGTAAATACAATCCAGTGGTCCCTAAGTTCACTTTCAATGATCCTAGTTTCTTCTATATTTGTTCATCCTAAAGTTTAATCCAGTATTTATTCTTTCCATACCTAGTTTTCGCTGTTTTTCTTCGCCTACAAAGTTAAAAGAAAGGATTTCTCTTTTGTATATTTCCCCTGAAAGGTACTTCAACCAAGGCAGTATAACAGTAGCTGCCCCCCTTTTTTCCCAAAAGCATTCTAGTTGGTTATTTATTTTTGTCTTCTATTAAAATGAACCCGAAAAAAAAAATGAACCCAAAAACTTAGACACACATAAAAGTTATACCTATCACTATTTTAAGATCCAAGGAATGAGCACTTTCTATCCTAATTAAATATCCATAAATTTACTCCCACTCAGTTTAAACATATAATATTGTACACATTTCTTACTGTTTTATTTCTGTTTAACACCAGTTTAGGTATAGGCTTTTCAAGTATAAGCTGTTCATGTCTGTAAATTAATAAACAGAAGATCTTGAGAAGTAACCCTAAAACTTCACTTTCTTTCAAAAATCCCTAGTCCTTGAAAAACAGGTGACTGATGATAAATAGCTATTTACCTCTATTTATATCTCTCCTCACTGCTCTATAAAAAACACAAATTGGCACTGAACAAAACAATGTAGTATGGTCTTAAAATAATTTTTTTAAAAATTTTGTTTTATTTTATGATTTTTTTTGGTGGAAACCAAAAATCATCAAAAAACTTCTTTCCTTGCCTCCTGAATATTTTTACATTCTGAAATTCAGTTTGGATGAAAATATCTTGTTCATAGTCAAATATAGAATATGTCTTACTGATTGTTAGTTTATGATAATAGTTGACAGAGCAGCCAGATTTTTTTTTTTAATGCTCTAAGAATGAATGTGTTTGGCTGCTAACTTGAATATTTAGAATATCTAGAGAAAATCACAAGGCGTGATGATCAGTATAATCAGGTTGGAGAAGCGGCTTGGACAAAATGAAACATTTTCTAGGAGAACAAGCTTTCATGGTTTGCCATTGACTTATAAAGACCAGGCCAGTTAATAATGCACACAGGAACAAGTGTCCCTATATGCAAAACCAGGATAAGCCTATCTGTGCTGATCCTACAGCAATGTGAAAGTACATCAGAAGCTATCACTGAGAAGAGAGAACCACCACTTTTAGGTCATGTTGAAAGATTCCAGTGAACTGGTGTTCCTTTAAAGTGAATACCTGTTTAAAATGAAGAAGACCAAAAAAATGAAGAAAGGCAAATGTATTATTTGTAATATTTTGTTCTTTGTCCTGAAGAATGAGATGTGTAGTCTTAGAAGAATGTCAGTTGCTTCACTTTGGAAAGCTTCTCAGAGTTCCATTTGAAACGCAAACACAGTTTATGAATTGGGTTTCAAATAATTTGAAAGAGTTCTAGTAACTTTTCTAAATGAGAAATATACTGATTTCTTAATGTCTAAGAAAATTCATAAACTCATCCAATAAATGGGTTAAAACTTGTTATCCTATAAACATGTTTAGCTAGAATGTTTTTACTCTTCGTTTTCCTTCTAGTCTGTATGACATGAAATTAGTGTTTGGGAATTTAAGAGTAACATCAATCACTGGTCTTGCTCTCTAGTCTTGTTTCAACTTTTTAATTTAAGTTCTTAATGAGTTACATAAGGAATTACTATTTCATCAGTTAACTACAGTGAAAGACTATGAAAGTGACTGCCAAATGGAGATTCAAAGCACAATGTTTTCTTCAAATTGGAAGCACTGTGGTGATATTGAATGGAGATGCCTTTGGGGGCAAAGTGAGGAGAGCTCTGCTTTTGGGGGCTCCTCATCCCCACCTTAAAAAGTAGGCACCAACCCAGGGCTCCAGGGGGTTGCTGCTAGGAGTTTGCATCTTTCCATCCATTGGTGGACCTAATTTTTCGTGGTCCTCCCTTTGCCTACAAATGGCATTGTCTGCAACAAAGTCTCACTTCTCTGGAAAGGTATCAGACTTGTAGTCAAAAGCCCCAAGCCCAGCCCTAGGTGTAGAATCTTGTATAAATCATGAGAGTTACCCGGAATTATTTCCTCTTTTGTGAATTAAGATTGCTTACTTCCTAACCCATTTATTCAGCTGGTATATGAGCACTTCCTGTTGTAGGAATTGTGGAAGCAGATACAGAGCTGCCAACACGTAGGCAAAGGAAATAGCTGTTGTAGCACTCTCCTGAGTCTCAAATATTAAAACAACATGTGTGACTTTGTTTTCTGATCTCTGAAGTACCATGCAAATTCAAGAGGTTCTGACAATCAAAGCCAGAAAGTTAAGGCTAAAAGTTTAAACCACAAACATTTGTTAGGTTGAATATGAGAGTAAAATAAAAGGTAAGTGTAGTCAACCCCTGATTATTCACAGATTGGCTAGAGTGTGTGATTATCAATGCCCTTTGATACTCCTCCTTCTGACTGCCAGCTATTGAATATTTCTCTGCTCATTAACACCTGTCTAGTAGTGGGAAGGTGAAATGCTAATCAGCCAATTTGGCTAATTGTTAGCTGCTATGATCCTTTTTATTTTATTTTTTTGAAGTTGAAATAGAGAAAAGTTGAAATCTTTTACTAAAATACGAGCTGTAGACTTCCAAACTTTATGCCACCTTCCCTTTCTTTTACTTCATAGATAAATTCAGGTACTTTGTTTTCATGAAAGTATTAAAAAGAATGAAGAATCTAGTAATTCATCAGTTCTCAAGTGTCAATATAACTTCACATTACATATTTCTTATTAGCCAGTGTTTGGACGATCTTAATCTCCTACAGGAAAGCCTTAGGATTTAATAGTTGCCACTTTAAGTGTAGCCCAATATAAATAACTGCACTTGCCAAATGGATTTAGACCAATAGGGAATCAACTTGGAGAAAATGACAAGACTACCCTCCCCTTTGCCTTGGGTAGACATTACAGGATCCTCCCCACACCAAATAAGGGGATGAGGAATGTTCTGAGCTTTAAGGGCACTAAGAATAAATTTGAGCTATCACGGATAAGATTACTTTCAACTCTTTATTTCGTGTTTTCTGACATAGACCCCCAAATCTGTAATTATCTTAGGGAAACTGTAGGGGCTTAGACGGTACTTTCTGGTTCCTTTGCCTTTTCTTGGCCTATCTCTCTTTGGGGCTGGAGAGCTGGTGTGTGTGTGTTTCCCTTAGAGTGCCAAAAAAAAAAAAAGTGCTAAGAGTCCTAGGGAGATGAAGCTATTTTTGTTCGAAGCTGATACTTCTGCCTGAGCCACAAGTGCTGCTTGGAAAGGGCTCAGGTTGTTTCCAGGGGGGAAGAACTCTGCAGAGAAGAGACAAAGTTCAACAGGACAACAAAGGAGCAGCAGAAACAGCCAGGAAAAGGAAGAGCCCTCACGCTTTCACACAGAGCCCCCTATCAGAGTTCTCCAAACCTAAATTATTCTGCAAAGGGCCACTTGACCGGAATTTTTGCCTGCCTTTTCCTTTCTCCAACCACCATGACTGAGATCACGGCTGAAGGTATTGCTAGCATTTTCCAATAGTATCAACTAGGAAAACAAAAAAGAAAAAGGTAGAAATTGACAGTCCCATTGATGGTCAATATGTCCTCTTAAAATGTTGCTTTTAGATAGTTATCTTGGTGGATGATTCTATATGGGATCAAAGAAATGGGTTTGGGAGCTGAGAGGCTGTCAGATGTGTGTGTTGGGGAGTGAAAAGAAGTTTCTCTGAAATTTTGCATGTGGAAACTGCTATTTGTGATGCCAAAGGCCCCACTAGTTAACAGTTGTCACCCATACCTCTATAAATAGCTATGGTCATGCAGTGTTAGGGCTGATATCTTACCTAGCAAAAATTACAAGGTTTGCACGCGAGGCTGGAGACCACGATGAACTTAAAATGTTGCATTTAATGTTGAAACTTAGAGAACTGATTTTGAGCATTTTGCTTTATGACATATCAAATTGGAGATCTTAAATTTGTTTTCCTTTCTAACTCGAGTGTATAAATATGCACACACACATATAAGATTTATATACCTAAAAATTGTGTGTGTATGTTGGTGGGTATTCAGAGACAAGGTTTGGAATTGCACAAAATCACTTTAAATCAGTATGGTTTTAAAAATAGAGTAATTAAGCTTTTGATTCTGATTCTTTTCATGCACTCATGTCTTTTACCTCTACATGATGAATCTATATTAAATATTTTCTGTTTTCATGCTTATTCTGAAAAGCTGTATGCTTTTCTGTTTTAAAGCTTATTCTGAAAAGGTATGTACCACACCTTAAAACATTTTTATTATTCGACCATGATAGCAATCATTTTGCCCAAATATAATATATGCAAAATATATGTACATATATAATTATATATATATTTTTTGCTATCTTTAAGACAACTAAAGAGTTTTGAATACAGGCACAATCCATTTCTAGCTGGGGTAAAAATTTGGGAGGTGGATCTAAAATTTGCTTCTGACAGCTGTAAGCAAATCAGACAGGTGGTGCTCTCCACAGCTTCCAAGTCTAATGCTGAGCTGGTTTGTTTTTAATCAGACAACTGAAAAAAGAGAATGTGTGGTTTTGGCTCTTTGGGTAGACATTAGTATGGGCATATGGTCATTTCACAGTTTAAGATTTTCAGTCACTACTTACAAAGAGAATTGTCTTACTTGCATCTTCCACTAAGAAATTTAGTCTAGTACCCCCAAATTAATAGAAATAATTACTGAGAGATTTCTATGTATCAGGTATTTTGCTCAGGACTTTATGTGTGTGTACTTATTGAAACCTCACAGAATTCAATTAAGTTAGCATTATTATCTCCATTTTGCAAAAATAGAAACTGTAACTCTGTTATTTGGAGACTTGCTCAAAACCACAGCATTGCCAAGATTAGAAGCCAGCTCCCTTAAATCTAGTTTGTGTTTTTTCATTTCTCTAAGAGGATATCAGGTTTCCTCTTTACCAATTTTAGTTCAGAATTTGCTAACTAAATATAAATAGCATTTTTTCTTATTCCTTAGATATGCTGCATCATGTGACCTTTAGATGGTCTTAAAGACAGCTATCTATAAAAATGTCTCACTTAGCCCTGCACAAGTTATTAAGATACCTGTGAATATGTTCCCTGCCTCTGCATGGGGCGTGAACTGCCAGCTGATTCGGGTCACTTGGCCAAAACATTTTTCACTTGCCTGTGGGTTACGCTCTGTAGACCTTCGCACTTGATTCATAAATGTTTTTACAGGAAAATTCCAGATTATGGAATAGAACTTATGTTTCTGTCTTCCCCCCGTGGAGAGTTTAAAGGGTGCTTGGAAGACCTCTTGTTGTCACCTCTAAAAAAAAATCATTGAATTAGTAATGAATTAAAAATGTAAAAACGCCATCTAGTTCCTAGGTGATGGGCATTTCCTACTCCCTGGTCTTAATAGTTCATAGGATATATGTCATCTGAACATCGCATTAGTTATGTACTTTTTTCCTTTTCTGGAATGATTTGTTAATCATATTTCTCAAATGATAATTAGACTGACAACTCAGATGAGCTTACCTTTTAAGGTTAGTACCACAGTCATTCTCTGTGTTCATCCAGAGTTTCCTGCATGCTGCTCTACTACACACCTTTCATTTTGTCTTCGTGATTCTTACTTTTTGTGCGCCAGCTACAATAGCCTTCTTTCAGTCTTTTATAAGAGGTGTACTTGGTACAAGTTGAGAGCCTTGGTACAAGTTGTTCCATCAACCTGGAATATTCTTTCCTCTCATCTGTTATATTTCTTTTGCTGCCACATTATTGAAATGTAAGCACTGCATCAGTAGCCTTAGACATATACTGATGATTCTTCTCATCCATTGATCACAAAGCAAGCAGACACCTTGTAGTACTTAAGACAGAGCTGGAGTAGCCCCTTAGAAAGCTTAAGTCCACTGTCCTCACCTCAATTTTTATAAAACTGAAGGTCATGAAGATTATACAACCCTCTCGTGGTCACTGATAATTGGGGGAGGTCTGAGGATACAGTTCATGTTTCTTGTGGTGCTTACTCAACTATAATGCACGGCATATCTGTAAACCTTACTGAGTTCCTCACATAGATTTTCAGTGCATATTCCAAGCTGGCTTACTTCATCTGACAGAAGAAAGGAAGTAATGTTAGATATGGAATTGTGTTTCAGGTACAGAGCAACAGATGAACTAAAATTAGAACAAAGTTGAACGCCAAAGGACTTTAGGGAAACAATATCTTTGATTCTAGCTATGATAAATTAATAATTATAATGATAATGACCACTGATATTTATTCAGAAGACGTTATATGTCAAATGTAACATGACCATTTAATCCTCAGGACAGCAAAATGAGATAGATACTTTTATTATTGCTATTTATGGAATAGGAAGCTGAGGTTTAGAGAGGTTAGAAATTTGCCTGAATTCACACAGCTATTTATGGTGTAGCTAGGATTCACACTCAGATCTCTGACTCCAGAGGCATGTTAAATACTTCCTTTTGCTGCGTGAGACTAATAGTCAGCCTGGTGTTAATTCAGAGGTTGGGAGGGACCTGTACTAGACCCCTGTTCTGGTTTGGCCCCTGCTACATTGGGTAGGTTAGATCAGGCCCCAGACTGGATCTGACTCAAACAGTGCTAAGGTTTAGAGTTATAAATAGCCTTCTGCCTTCTTTCCAGAGGCCCAGTTATTCCTAGACAAATGCCATAGTTAGCTTCCCCTTCTAAGGTTCATATGAACTTTCGACTACCAATTTCATCATCTATTTGACAGAATACATCACTATGTAAAAATACTTTTTGAGTAATTTTGATGACAATAAAGTTTAGTTAATTCTTAATAGCTTTGTGAAAAACATGGAGACTTTTAAAAAAGTTGGTAAAATAGATAATGTTTTCAAATTGCCAATTAACTAACACACAGTCAAATTATGTTTTACAATAACATTCATATAATTGTGTTCTCTGGGTCCAACTACCTCCAGAATATAGGAAAATACAAATTTTTCTGCAATAGATTCAAGTTGGTAGAGAGCCTATATACAATTAAATTAGCATTTACTAGAATAGGTAGTTAAAGGAAATTCTTTTTTTTTCAAGTTAGAGAAGTGATGTCAAACTCTCAACTTCTAAGCTGTTATACAACCTCAGGGTTCAGAAGGGTTATTGTACTATGTAAGGAATTCTTTCCTATTAGTTTAACCACATTTTACTGCTTCTGTCACAAACATTTGAGAGGGTTTGACGTTCAAAATTTAGAGCAAAAATGGTCATTTAGTTTATGCACTGCTCTGCTTTGCGTAAGAATACCCATCGTTGCTCTCAAGAAAAAAAAAATTTTTAAATTCACAGCCAGAATGTTTAATAACTATGCACACAAGTTAGATAACCCAGAGCAACAGATGATGAAATTAAGACCAGGAGAAGAGGCAACCTCCATATCTGTGTTTATCTTGCCAAAACCAGAAGTGGCTACTCTGGCCTAAGTGGAGATGACTTGGGGGTGGGGGAGGAGGAAGAGGATGAAGCACTAGATTCAAAGCTTAATCACTTCTGGGTTATGTTCTCCTGATCAAGAGAAGCAATGACCACATACAGAATATCATTTTTAGTCCCAGGAACACATTTTAAAATTGGCATTGACAAGCCAGTACATTCAGAAGAGGAGAACCATGATGGTAAGAGGCACAGTGAAATGAAAAGACTTGTGCTCAGGTCCTTTAAGATTGGATTTTCTCATTATGTAGCGATAGAGGGCAATGCAAAGACCCATGGGTAAAAGTCTGGAAGCCACAAAAAGGCAAAATGTTGGTGAAATATAAGGCAAAACATAACCAACCATTGAAATGATATCTAGGGCTTCCCTGGTGGTGCAGTGGTTAAGAATCCTCTTGGCAATGCAGGGCACATGGGTTCGAGCCCTGGTCCGGGAAGATCCCACATGGCGCGGAGGAACTAAGCCCGCGTGCCACAGCTACTGAAGCCTGCACTCCACAGTTACTGAAGCCCGCGCGTCTTGAGTCCATGCTCCGCAATGAAGAGTAGCCCCCTTTTGCCACCACTAGAGAAAGCCCACACACAGCAATGAAGACCCAACGCAGCCAAAAATAAAATAAATAAATTTATTTAAAAAAAAAAAGAAATGATATCTAGAACTGACTCTTCTGACTCAAAACAAAACAGGGAAAAAAGCAAAAGAAAAATAGAAAAGAAAACCAATGAAAGAAAAATAACACCGCCTTGGATTTTCAAGCAATAGAAGGATGAGGACTGTGTTACAAATTACACCATATTATGCAGTCAGCAAAATCCAGGCTATGGTAACCTCTACAGCACTAACAACCCAGTTCCTTCAAATAAGTTACTAGGAAGATAAGGAGATGCCAGGGAATCCTGTGGATGAAAAGAAACGTAAGAACAGAGCAACCCATTACAAGGTATAGAATTGTTAGATCATGATTCAAACAAACTTTAAAAAATCTATGAAAAGGGGGCTTCCCTGGTGGCGCAGTGGTTGAGAGTCCATCTGCCGATGCAGGGGACACCGGTTCGTGCCCCGGTCCAGGAAGATCCCACATGCTGCAGAGCAGCTGGGCCCGTGAGCCATGGCTGCTGAGCCTGCACGTCCGGAGCCTGTGCTCCACAACAGGAGAGGCCACAACAGTGAGAGTCCTGCGTACCGCAAAAAACAAAAAAAATCTATGAAATAATTGGAAATTTAATAGACTCTGGATGTTAGATGATATTAATAAATTATCATATTTATGGTGGGATAATAATCTTGTGGTTATATTTTATTTTATTTTTTTAATAGTCAGAATGATTTATTATCTTTTTGAAAAATACCAACATGTTCCAAAATAAGCATATATGTTTCTAACAAGCAAACACATTTTCAGTTTATTCATATTTTGTCAAGATTTGACAAGACTTCTTATTTGGCAGAATAAGTTCAAATAATGTCAAAAGAAGGATTTTAGCCAGATTCTTATATTCTTTTTTTTTTGAATTTTTGAATTTTATTCTATTTATTTTTTTATACAGCAGGTTCTTATTAGTTATCCATTTTATACATACTAGTGTATATATGTGGTTATATTTTAAAACTGCTTATTATTTGGACATACACGTACTCAAATATGGATGAGATGATATGCTTGAAATTTGCTTCTACAGAGTATGCCAGAGAATAAAGTAGATGAGGTGTGGGTGGGGTAGGATTGGCCAGGAATTGATTACATTGGGACTGATGATGGGTACATGGAGTTTCATTATAATTTTCTGTCTACTTCTGCAAATATTCAAGCTTCTCCATAATAATTAGAAAGGAAAAGAACAGAGCTGATGTAGTGAAGTAAATAACTTTAAGAAAAACAATTTTTGTAATGCATGTAAGGTCAGTGACTCTACTGGCCACCAAATTTATTCATAAGTGCAAATTACCCCCTAATTGAACAGTCTGTAGTTATTGAAATGGAAACCAAAAAATGCTCATATTAGACAGAGGGGTCCAGAAATCTACATTTCTACCAACAGACCAGGAAATAATGATTTTCAAATATGTTCATTATAATGTGGGAATCTGTTGCTTAGTTTCATAACATTTCTCAATATTATTAGTGACATTAATTAGAGAAATTAGTGAGCAACAGATCATTTTTGAGATGGTCCATGTGAAAACCTGAGGAAAAATTAAAAACCTAAGGAGTCAACATGATGCAAGAAAAATAATCCTAAAAATTGCTATGGTCAGGAACATCATGTTTATTAAGTGCCAACGTCTTGCAAAAATATGTCTTTTAAATATCACAGAAATTCTGAAAGGCTGAAAGGCAGATATTACATAAAACTGATCAGACCGACTCTAAACATCATCTTCTTTACTGGTCAAGTTGAATTTAGAAAAGAGAAGAAAGTGTGAAAAACAGTGACTTATATAGTTAATTAAAAATCAGAGAGAAAAAGTAGTGTGGAACTGAGGGAAGTCAGCATTAAAATAATTAAAGGCAGTGTGATAAAGTAGGAAGTGTGTGGAGTTTCAAGTCAGAAATCCTGTTTAAGCACTAGCTTCACTACTTAACCATAGGTTAAGTGGTCTGGGGCGGGGGGACATAAACTAGTTGGCTAACCTCGGTTAATAGTGAATAATATGACCAGAGGAAATTTTCCAACTTTTACACGGTCGTGCTAATTGGCAAATTATATATATATTTTTAGCTGTTCAAAGCATCCATGATGCAAAATAGGTAGTGAAAGTGGACAGAAAGTATATCTTTGTAGTGTTAGCTCTAGTTGGGTTTCATTACGAAGCTTTTCCGTATAGCTTTTCCTTTCCTTCCTTTTGTTATTATTTGTAATATTGACTCTTTCACCCTCCCCCCAGCCCATCTCTAAGCACACAGTACCCATGGAAAATGTTCTGTTAGCTTAAATACTTCTTAATTTTTTTCCTATTTATTTTTGGTCATCACTGGGACTGTAATTTAAAAATCATTCTACTTTTACAATACAAAAATGAATTGAGGCTATTCCAGCTATTATTCTAAAGGCTTAGGAATCCTTAGAGAGTTAAAGCCTCCAATGCTGTTTGCATTTTTAATCAGTTAACAATGTTAAAGATGAGAGAAACCTAAAATGGTACAACTAAGCAATTTTAAAATCATCTACATTGACCTTTGGGTTGAATATATCAGTTTGAAAGAAAATGCATAGATAGTTTAGATTTTCCAGCTAAGTTTTTGGTTTTATATTTACAGAGTTTAAAGCATTATTATTTTCTTTTCTTCCTTCAAATAAAAAGAAACGCTTTGGGGACATGCTTAATGTATTTTAAAAATGTATGTTATCTAAAGTAACACATTTAGAAAGAGCAAATTAGGGGGAAAACTTCATCTGGTGACTATGCATTAACATCATACAATAATTCCAAGTTTATGGAGTTTAGGTTCTATTCAACTTAAAAGTTCTAGGAAGATCCATCAAAGTTAAGTTTTTTGCTCTCCCCAGTTCCTATTTTCTCTGGATAATATGAATACCATGCATAATTTCTGATAGAAAGCACTTATTTGAATGTCACATAAAAATGTATTGCCCCAAGTGAGGGTTATGCAGAAATAGATGAACTTGCTCGTCCAAAATGATAGTATTTTCCATCTTCAAAGGAAGTTGAAAAGAATATCCTTGGCAAATGTGTAATGAATAAAGTCCTGCTTCTCTTTCTACAAGTTATGCTCTCTAAAGATCAAACATCTCCACATCTCCGTGCCCAAAGTCAAGCTGTCAAAGGCTCATGGAATTTATGATTTTGAGAGATCCTTTGGGATGTAAATGAGCTGTTTCCTCATAAACCACAGAGTCTGTCTCTCTTATAAAGTAGTTGAATGTTACATTTAAATATATATCATTTAGATAGTTTCTAACTTAGTTTCTGTGACAGGGGCTGCGGCATGTGGTCTTTCCTTAAACAACTTAAAGATACAATCTTTTAACCTAGAAGAACAAAGATAATTATTGTTTGGCAACCTGCTTTGTACAGGGGAAACTTGGTTTGTTTTTCACACAGCATGAGGCTAGAACTCACTAGACCTGTTTTATCCTTGCTACTCATTTGTTGCATCATTTCCTCTCCGTGACACAGGTTACTGAAACGTTGAAAAAAATTAAAGAAAGAAAGAGCTCTTAATATTTAAAATTTTGTTTTAAAAATGTTCGAGGGCATTAGTGAGCTTGCGGATGTGAAAGAATCAGTTTCCGCTTATTTATACTACTTTCAAAATACATTTTTAGCAAGATTTCCTTGGAAAATTTATTGTTGCCTTTTAAAATAAAATCATCATGTGATTAAGAGAATTTTCTGTTTGTGGTAGACATTTGATACAATGTCACAACAAAAATGGCAAATATTAAGTGACACTTTGACATTCAGCGCTAGAGCTATTATTTTTGTCTGTGGTTATTCTTATTTAACTTATGTATAATTGCCTGGGGGAAAAAGAGTGTACTATAAAATCTGTAAGTTACCATAGGATGGTAAAACTCCATGCTTATGAATTTAAATCTGTAGAAGTATTAGGGGTTGCATTTAGAGAAAAGCAAACAAAGTACATCCATTTGAAATATAACAAAATTTTAGACTCCGTGGTATTAACTATCAACCTATAAGTAGATGTATAAAGCAGTAGGTCATATCGAAAGCTCAGTTGTAGTTGATATTTTAGCACATATTACATACCAGGCTGAATGCCAGACAATGGGGACATGAAGAAGAATAACACAAGGTCGCTGACTCTAATATGGTAGATTAAAAAACAAGCAGGAAAGAGAAAAACTAAGAGTAGACAGATTTAAAAACATATGACTTCAGTAAGGATTTATGAATGATGAGTGTTTAATTTGGTTTAACAAAGTCATGCTATTGTTCATATATCTTATGATCAGTGAGCACACATTGAAACTTGCTGAAAATAACTTTAGAATGATAGTGTCCTGTTCTTGACTCTGATCATTTACAGTGCACATGCCGTTGTTGGGAAGGTGAAATGGCTGGCCAAGAGGTAAGGAGATCAGGAGTAGGTTTGCTCAATGTAGAGGTGAAGAAAAAAAGAAATGGGTGGTAGTTGAGAATTAGTGGTTTGCGGGATGAAACCCTAGGGTGACCAAGGTGTGGAGTTACCTGGCTAAGAAATTTGGTAAAAATCCCCTGTTTTTGTTAAGGGACCCTATTGCTATAGTATTGAAAAAGTTGGATGTCTCACGTGCCTGATTTATTTTAAACTAGTTGTTTATTTTGATCCCTGTTTTTTTGGGTTTTTTCTCACCTATTTAAGTGGTCTCCCACTGTTTGTATTTCCATTGTTGCTTTTGATCCTCAAACACTCCACTTTGAGCTTAGTTTGTATTTATGGAGCCCTATTTCCAGTTCACGAAGAAATAATGAGATAATGCTAACTGTGAGACAGGTATTCACTAAATAAGTTTCTTCAGGGTAATAATGAGAAATCAGCTGTAAAGAATTAATTCTGTGATCAGTGTTGTTCTAAGTACTATAAGAACTAGTGTTAATAGGCCGGTGGTCTTGTCAAGGTGTATTATAAGGCCAATGAATTAAACACTGAAGCGAGGCAAGAGGGTTTTAAAGATGCTAGGGAAAAGCTTTTTTCAAGGAAAGGATAAAGAGACATGATCCTTAGTCCGAGGTTCAGAAGCTGTGACCAGGAATTTTTAATCTAGATATAACTAGATTGAAGCAATAAGTTCACAGAACCCTTTAGAGACTTTGTTCATAGTGACTGGAAGAGTTGTATTAGAAATAATAATATAGTTTTGAAAGTTGCCAGATCATTTCGGCTATCTCTTGAATTAGGTAGACAGGTTTAACTATTAAGTTTCTGCCCAGTCTCTCTAGATTTGAAATGTCTTGTAGGTCTTGGCTAGAATGATTCTAGCATGGGTCCCTATCTTTGAGTGACACAGGCTGTCAGTACCCAGGTGTTTTGGAACAGGATATTTTATCTTTGTCCCATCACTCTGTTATTCAACTGTGGATGCAGAGGGGCAAAATTTCTTATATCTTGAAGGATGTTTATTCATTTAAGAAGTACTTACTTGTATATATTTGGGGTATCTTTGTTAGGTCTGAGGGTGAAATGTGAAATATATATAAATCTAGTGCTCAAGGAAAGATGAAATAATTGTATAAGTAACTATATGATACAAGTTCGGAAGTTCTAAGTTGCCTAAAGGAAGTACAGATAAAATTATAAATATAAAAATTGTGAGATAGATTTTTTGGTTTCTTCTTCAAATTTAAAGTAGACAATATTTACATATATGAAACAGCTAGAGAATAAATTAATAGATAACAAATAAACAAATTAGGGTTATGAGATATGATTATCCAGGAAATCTGAGAAGCAAGAGAATAGATGGATTTGGTTGACCAGGGACTGTTAAAAAGAAGTAGAATTTAACTTAAAACTTGAAAGATCTTTCTAAATGAAAGGACAGGAACATAAAAGAAAAGCAAATAATGAAGTTTTTCACCAAAATCCCTAGATGCTAATAGCCCCAGTTTCATTTATTTAACAAACAATTATTTGATATATTTTCATTAAATAAACATCTTGCCCTCATGATCTATGCTGGGGAATCAAAGCTGGAGAAGACACACTCTACTGACATTTGGGGCAGGAAAAGCCTCTCCCAGACTGCAGGACAATTACCATACAGTAGCACCCCTCACCATAATTTTGACTGAACAAACAATCCCAAACATTTTCCAACAGAGATGCTAAACCACACCCCAGTTAACAACAAACAAGAATCTAAGACAAAAGTGAGCAAAGGTGCTAATAGTTGTGAAGGAGCTAGCATCAGAGTACTCAATTATGAGAAATTCCTGGCTTAGTTATCTTCCAGTTTTATACAGAAGATTCTTTTTAGGTCAATATAAAGGATTTGCATTGCTAGGAATGTTTTCTTAATAGTCTTTAATCAGTTACCAACTAAGAGTTATTATATCAATATTAAAGATAGCCATCTTGTTCAATGATTAGAAAGTTATTTGGAATAGGATGAAATCCTTTCTGAAAAGGAATTATGTTTGGTTGCCTTGATTTGCTATTTGTAATTCTATAGTAGAAAGATAAAAACAGGATAATTTTAAGGAAGTGTGGGGCAAAGAGATTCACAAACTAAATGCAATAACACAATTTCCCCTTGAGAAAAATCAGTGAAAGGTGATGGCTTATTTTGTATGTCCTTGAGCTAATGAGTTGAGAAATGACAGCATAATTTGAGGAGAGGCACAGGTGGAAGCAGCTCTAATGGGTAAACTGAAAGTCAGTACTTTGCAAATTGCCTCATATAGTTTAACAGAAGCTAAATTATAAACTTGAGGGTGGATTGCATTTTTTTACCTGATAGTCACCCTACATCGTGGCATATTGAATTCTGAGTCTGCTTAGGGACCTCCGATGTGTTTTTAATCCTTTGCTACACTACCAAAAGGGCAAATGTGTCTTCTAATCATGTAGGAACTCACTTAAAATTATGTTGTTATGTAACACTGATCTAGAAGCCAAAATGCACAAGAGCACTATCTACAGGTGAATAAATAATTAGGTAACTGTGGCAATTTTTTTTAAACACCTTTATTAGAGTATAATTGCTTTACAATGGTGTGTTAGTTTCTGCTTTATAACAAAGTGAATCAGCTATACATATACATATATCCCCATATCTCCTCCCTCTTGCGACTCCCTCCCACCCTCCCTATCCCACCTCTCTAGGTGGTCACAAAGCACAGAGCTGATCTCCCTGTGCTATGCAGTTGTTTCCCACTAACTATCTATTTTACATTGGGTAGTGTATATTTGTCCATGCCACTCTCTCACTTCATCCCAGCTTCCCCTTCCCCCTCCCCGTGTCCTCAAGTCCATTCTCTACATCTGCGTCTTTATTCCTGTCCTGCCCCTACATTCTTCAGAACCATTTTTTTTCCTTTAGATTCCATATATATGTGTTGGCATATGGTATTCGTTTTTCTCTTTCTGACTTAATTTTTTGAAAAATATTGTTCCACTTGGTTTTCAAAAGACACGCCATCTCATCCATTCAGTGTGAAAAGAAATAACATGAGTCATCACAGTTTTTTAAATGTTTTTAATTTTTTCTTTAAAATTCTTTTGTAAAATATAGACATGGAAAGCTATAGACATAAAATATAGACATAAATCATATATGTTTATATAACATTTACTAAACATTAATGGAGTTGACATCCACAAAACCAACACCCATATCAGAAAACAATACTGCCATCACCTCTGAAGCATAGTCCAATCTGCCCACCAATAGACTGACTCTCACTGGCTTTGCTTCCCAGTCGAGACATCTATTTCTCCAGCCCTTCTCCCATAAGGAAAAACTATTCTTACTCTTTTAATAAAAATCTTCTTGCTTTGCTTTATAGTTTTATAACCTCCACATCTATAAACAATGCAATTTACTTCTGCCATGTTTGTACTTTGCATAAATGAAACCCCACAGCATGTGTTATTCTGTGTCTTGCTGCCTTAATTCAACACTGTTTGTATGACTCATCTGTTTTGTTGTATGTAGCTGTACTTTATGTTATTATTGCTGCACAGTATTCCATTGTATGAATGTCATAATTTATTTATCCATTGGAATTTTTTAAATTTGGTGCTTTTATGAGCAATACTGCTATGATCATTTCTCTTTTTTTAGTTTTATTATGCTATGGCTCTACTGACAATGTATATTTATTTCATGGCACTATGCTCTGTGATGAAAAGGTGAGTTAGGCATGAAGAAGATACCTTGTTCACTCAAATTGTGTAGCATGTGTATTATCATTTAGCTTATCAAATTCTATTATTATCTAATTGAAAAACATGGAGAAAGGATTACCTCAATGGGCATCTACTAGAAATGTCCCAGCTTGTTTTTCAGAAGAAATTGACCTAGTCCTATGAGATATATATGATGGGTATTTGGAGGAGCAGGGAGAGAATAAGTAGAATATAAGGACTTCTGAGAGATAAAGAAGTAATCCCCTAAAGATGATGTGGTACATATTTACAATGGAATACTACTCAACCATAAAAAAGAATGAAATAATTCCATCTGCAGCAACATGAATGCAACTAGAGATTATCATACAAAGTGAAGTAAGTCAGAAAGAGAAAGACAACTACCATATGATATCACTTATATGTGGAATCTAAAAGATGACACAAGTGAACCTATCTATGAAACTAATAGAATCAGGGATGTAGAGAATAGACCGGTGGTTGCCAAGGGGGAGGGGGGTGGGAGAGGGTAGGAGTGGGAGTTTGGGATTAGCAAATGCAAGCTGGTATATATAGAATGGATAAACAACAAGGTCTTACTGTATAGAACAGGGAACTATATTCAACATCCTGTGATAAGCTATAATGGAAAAGAATATGAAAAAGAATGTATATATATGTATAACTGAGTCACTTTGCTGTACAGCAGTAATTAACACAACATTGTAGTTCAACTATACTTCAATAAAAAATAAATTAAAATTTAAAAAAGAACTAATCCCCAGTTATCTGAGGCTGTATAAGCAGCAACTCAAGAATTATCATTTAGACCTGGCATAACCTGGCATAAAAAATATTCAAAAATATTTATTGAATATTATGTCTCCTCATTGCCAATCGTTGTGCTTGGAGCTGGGCTAGTAACAACAAAAAATAGTCCCTGTTTTCCCAGAGTTTATGCTGACGTAGAAAACTTACGTCTGATGACCAGAATACTCATCCTCACCAGGTTCTGCATGTTGATCTCCTTGCTGGCACGGGTGAGGATGATGAAATTCTTGCTGGTTGGGCTCCCTTTTTCTAGGATTCCTGGTACATTCCTATTCATGGACTCAAGCTTTAGTAAGTCTTTAATGACATTTATTCAGATATTGCTATTTTTCACATTCAGGCAAGACTTAAGTTTCCAGTTCTACTCTTCGTGCTTTTAGATCAGGACCTCCTGTCTTTAAAGGTAGTCTGCTTCAGAGATTTAATTTTATCCATTTCATGTTCATTTTGTCATCTGAAACTCTCAAAAATGCTTAAAAAGTGTACTGGTTGTGGCCAGGGAATTTAAACAACTTTCAATGTTTAAGATCCCCACACAATACTTTGCTCTACTAAGCAGGCCTGAGCGACACTTTGTATTGAGAAATGCTCACAAAATGTCTACTGATAAAGAGTAGAGAGAATATTAGTTATGGTATGCAAAATAATGGCCCTCAAAGATATCCATGCCCTAATCCCCAGAACTTGTGAACGTGTATTTAACAGGGCAAAAGGGAATTTGCAGGTGTGATTAAATTAGGGACCTGGAGATAAAGAGATTATCCTGTATTAGCTGGGCGGGTCTAATCTAATCATATGAGTCCTTGAAAGTGGAGAATCTTTCCTGGTTGTGGTCAGAGGGATATGTGATGTTAAGACTTGACCAGCCACTGTTGGCTTTCAAGTTGGAGGAAGAGGCCATGAGCCAAGGAATATGGTAGCCTGTAGAAGCCAGAGAGTGTAAGGAGATGAATTCTTCCTGAGAGCCTCTACAAAGGAATGTAGCCCTGCAAACACCTGGACTTTAGCCCCTGGAGACTCATGATGGACTTCTGTGACACAAAACCCTAAGATAATAAAGTTGTGTTATTTTAAGCCACTGAGTTTATGGTCATTTATTATGACAGCAGTAGAAACCTAATATACTGTGTTTATCTGATTACTGCAACTCTCTCTTATGCACTAAGAGACACATTTTCAGAAGGCTTATAAAAAACTGACATAGAATAACCGCAAATTTTTTCCACAAGAATTTTTTATAAAAGTCCCTTTTTAAATTAAAAAAATAGGTCTCCCTTTTGTATAAGAAACCTGAGGCTAAAAAGGAGCCCTCTTTCCAAGGTTACAGAACTCATTATTGGGACAATTAACAATTGTTAATGACTAACTGGCTTATTTCTGATAATGAATAACTGGCTTATTCTTTCTGTAGAAATGTATGCTGACTTTCCTTCCAATAAATGGAGTTTTCTAGTAAGTAATATTTTCCCTCTAATAATCAGCAAATATAGAGAGGCACTTCATTTTGGTTCATATTTTTCAGAAATGGATAATTGAAAATCTTAGGAAAGAGGGTTATAGTTTGTGCAATATTTATTTCTTCTTAAAATCTCTACAGTTAGTCTGCTTCCATTCAATTCTATGCCATTTATGAAACACAAAATATGGCTTTTTCTATAATCAGTAGCATTTGCATGTATGTATATTTAATTACCTATACACAATATGTAAGACATATTGTCCACACTGCCTTGAAAATTATAAAGTAAACTTCTTTAAAAAGTTCTCTTGGTTCTTAAATCAGGACACTTTGCCCTTTTTGGAATGGGTATTCTTCACCTTTCCAGGTTTGCACACACTAGGAAGCTACATTTTCCACTGGATAGAAAGCTGACACTGCTGCAGTAAAAAAAGAATCAGGTCAGAGATTAATTTCATGGAACCCACAGTCATGTCAGCTAAACATGATCTGTTTGAGGTAGGTGAAAGATGTGAGATTACTCCGCTTGCTGTCCAAACTAAAATAAACATGCCTTCCTTTTATATTCGGATTTTAAAACTTTCCTTCTTTCATTTGAGACTTCTAATGTATCCTTGCATAAAGTTTCTGCAGATTTTAAACTACTGACACAATCTTTGTGCTGAAACATCTTCCAAATAAAACCCATTAAAGAAAAGCGATCACATGGTGGGATTCAAGCAGATATTAAAAATGATGTAATTAAAGTTCTTGAAGTTGTAAAAGTTAGAAAAATAAAACTTGGAACTAAGTAAACAAAAGTTAGATTTGCGTGAAAACGAAGTTTTCCTTAGTTTGACCTGAATGTCCATTAAAGGGCAGAATGCTGGTGGTTGTATCTTTGTTGATAAATATTAAAGGACAAATTTTAGAAAGTAAAGAAAGCAACAGCAAAGCAAAGTTGTGAGAAACCATAAATACATAATATTTATACAGAATTTATACAGTATAAATTCATATGAATAAATACAAAGTGTACGTGTATTTATCTTATGATGCAGAGAATAAAATGTGAATTTAAAGTTTTAATTTTAATTAATATTGAGTTCCTAGTGTCTCATGAGACACTGTGCATGAAGCAGTAAGAGAAAGTATTTGGTAACTGTGTCATAAAAAATTATAATTTCATGATAGAGAGATGTTCTTTGATAAATGTATTTTAAAACATTTATTTTAAATATAATAGTAGCTTAAGTTCAGAAGCAAGTCATAATATTTTTATGTTAGAATAATTTTGTAAATACACCTCATTTTTCTAAATTTTTCATTTATCTTTGAATTAATATTAAAAGGGTCAACTTGAGGTTATTTAAAAAAATATCTAGGTATTGTCCCATGGTAACATTCGTATGTTCTTTGAATGGTGGAGAGTTTGAAGTGAAGGCACTTAAGCCAGTGCCTCCCAAACTTCAATGTGTGTATGAGTCACTTGAGGATCTTATTAAAAGGCTAATTCTGACTCAGTAGGGCTGGGGTGAGGCCTAAGAATATGCATTTCTAACATGCTCCAGATGATGAGGATGCTGCTTGTACATGGACCTCCGTTTGCATAAGAAGATCTAGAGTATTTTAAGGGATGATTAGAGAAAAACTACGCTTTTGGTTTTAGCATCTAATTTTCAGCTGAAGTGAATAAACCAATGGATATCCTGTGAGAGAAGACCAGAAGGAGAAAGAATTTTTTTAAATTTATTTTTTCTTTGACTCTTTAAAGAGTGCATATGAATCTTTATAAGAAGAAAGGTTCATAATGCTGGGTTACTTGTGTGCCGTACAACTCATATTTATTATCTGTATATAGTGCCAAATAGTTTCAAACCTGACAAATCTTAAAAAGAATTGTTTCACCCTTTAATGATATTTCTATGTTGTTAATGATGATTTAGATTTTACAAAGGGATACAAACGTTTATTTAGATGCTTTTTAACACTTAAAAATTAATAATTATTACCAATTTATATTTATTGAATATCACTGGGTGTTTGGCTTTAGGTTTCACACTTTTAAAAAGATTAGACATGTATCTCTTTATAATACACTGTAAGCTGTCTCTATGCTTACCTTTTTTAAAAGCGTTTCAATCAAACTGAATAAATGAGGTTATTAAGCAGATAAAATAGTTGATTAATAATGTTGATGACATTAATTGATTAGTGCTGAAAGAGATTATGTTTTCTCTTTAAGATGATAAGTTTTGAATTCCTTATAATAATTAGGAAACATAAAACTTGCAAATATATATTTAAATACATTTATTTAAATGAATGCTAGGAAATCTCTAAGTTTATTTCAATTGGAACTAAAAATGTTCCTGATATAAATGTAGATTGGGACTTTCTTCATGTAAATTCTGGCATCACTTGCCCATCCTCAAATCATGAGTCTTTTTTCTAGGACACATGTGTTGGCACCATATGAGCCTTAGATTTGTTCAGTGTCTGACATTTTCTAATACCTCCGTAAGTGAAGAATGATGCTGTTGCCTTTCATAGTTGTTTTAGGTCATTATTCACCAAATGTACCACTTTTCCTTGTTATTCAGTGCATCTAATTTTACCCTTATCCTGGATTCAGTTATTGATTTTATTTCTATGATGAGAAAGAAATACCATTATGATAAAATAGAATTGTAAGAAAGTAGAATTGAAACAGTTTTTAAGGTCATTTCAAGCAATTTCATGTTAAAATACAAGAGTTATTCTTGTTATAAAATTATGTGCCTGGAAACTACTTCAAGTCTTTCTCCTGTCCCTAAGCAGAAATATACTATAAGAAATGTCAAAGAAAATGAATATCTATCTTATAGTTAAATATTTTCATGCAAGGGTACTCAACATTTTCCTTAGCTATTTTTATAATAATACTTGTGTCAAGATGTCCTCACCTAAATCTCTCCTATTAAGATTTAACACAATTTCCTCTTCTATTTTTGAACTTGAAAATAGCAGGTCACCATTCTCTTTATAGTGACCCTTTGTCTTTTAGAACACTAATTTTACATTGTTCTCGGCTTTTTACTTAAGTTGGAAGAGCCAAGAAGAGAAAAAGATGTTTCTCCATATGCTGTACACTATTTTTCAGCCTTTTAGTCATATTAATTTCTAACCTGTAAATTTCAAATAAAACTATTTTTTGAGAAGGTGTAGATGTGATATTTCAAACATGTATTTACAGACAAAGCAAAGGCACTGACATAAAAATGAACACCCCAAGCCAATCAGAAGGAATGTCAGCCTTGATGATGTGTTTGTGCTTACTAACTACCAACTCTGTGTATTGAGAATGTTTGGTGAAAACACTGTATAAGATCAGAGAGTCATAGATTTAAACTCTTACTCTCCCTTGTACTCACAATGTGA
Source organism: Pseudorca crassidens (assembly GCF_039906515.1). NCBI lineage: Eukaryota > Metazoa > Chordata > Mammalia > Artiodactyla > Delphinidae > Pseudorca > Pseudorca crassidens. The sequence goes on from NC_090308.1 coordinate 37,679,995, forward strand.
CTCATCTTTCTGAAGTGCAGTTTTCTTATCTACAACAGAAAGATAATAATGACAGTTTATAGGGTGTATACAAGCATAGCTCATTTTATTGAGCTTCACTTTATTGCCCTTTGCAAATTTGCATTTTTTTACAAATTGAAGATTTCTGGCATCCCTGCATCAAGCAAGTCTATCAGCACCATTTTACCAACAGCCTTTTCTCATGTCTTGTCTCTGTGTCACATTTTGGTAACTCTCACAATATTTCAATTTTTTTCATTATTAATATATTTGTTATGGTGATCTGTGATCAATAATCTTTGATGTTACTATTGTAATTATTGTGGGGCACCACAAATAGCACCTATTTAAGATGGCGAACTTAACTGATAAATATGTGTTCAGACTGCTCCACTGATCAGCTGTGCCCCAGTCTCTGAGACATAACAATATTGAAATTATGCCAATTAATAATGCTACAGTGGCCTCTAAGTGTTCAAGTGAAAGGAATGTCTCTCACATTAAAACAAAAGCTAGAAATGATTAAGCTTAGTGAGGAAGGCATATTAAATTCCAAGACAAGTGGAAATCTAGGCCTCTTGCACCAAACAGCCAAGTTGTGAATGCAAAGGAAAAGTTCTGGAAGGAAATTAAAAGTGCTACTCCAGTGAACACATGAATGATTGGAAAGCAAAACAGCCTTACTGCTGATATGGAGAAAGTTTTAGTGGTCTGGATAGAAGATCAAACTAGCCACAACATTCTATTAAGCCAAAGCCTAGTCCAGACCAAGGCGCTAACTTTCTTCAATTCTATGAAGGGTGAGAGAGGTAAGGAAGCTGCAGACGTCTGAAACTAGCAGAGGTTATTCATGAGGTTTAAGGGAAGAAGCCATCTCCATAACACAAAAGTGCAAGGGGAAGCAGCAAGTGTAGAAGTACTGCTGCTGTTGTCCAGAAGATCTAGTTAAGATAAATTCATGAAGGTGGCTACACTAAACAACAGATTCTCAGTGTAGACTAAACAGCCTTCTATTGGAGAAAGATGCCATCTAGAACTTTCATAGCTAGAGAGGATTAAGTTAATGCCTGGCTTCAAATCTTCAAAGGACTGGCTGACTCTCTTATTAGGGGCTAATGCAGCTGGTAACTTTAAGTTGAACCCAATGGTCATTTACCATTTTGAAAACCCTAGGTCCCTTAATAATTATGCTACCTCTACTCTACCTGTGCTCTATAAATGGAACGACAAAGCCTGGATGACAGCACATCTGTTACAACATGGTTTACTGGATATTTTAAGCCCACTGTTGAGAACTACTGCTCAGAAAAAAAAAAAAAAAACCTTTCAAAATATTACTGTTCATTGACAATGCACCTGTTCACCCAAGTGTAGAGAGACGGAGGAGATTAATGTTGTTTTCATGCCTGCTGACACAACATCCGTTCTGAAACCCATGGATCAGGGAGTCATTCTGACTTTCAAATCTTACGATTTAAGAAATACATTTCATAAGGCTATAGGTGCCACAGATATTTATTCCTCTGATGGATCTGGGCAAACTAAACTGAAAACCTTCTGGAAGGGATGGACCATTCTAAATGCAATTAAGAATATTTGTGATTCATGGAAATAGGTCAAAATATTAACATTAACAGGAGTTTGGAAGAATTGATTCCAACCTTCATGGATGACTTTGAGGGGTTCAGGACTTGAGTGGATAAAGTAACTACAGATGTGGTGAAAATAGCAAGAGAACTGGAATTAGAAGTGGAGCCTGAAGATGGGACTGAGTTGCTGCCATCTCATGATAAAAGTTGAATGAAAGGAGTTTCTTCTTACGGATGAGCAAAGAAAGTGGTCTTTTGAGATAGAATCTGCTCCTGGTGAAGATGCTATGAAGATTCTTGAAATGACAACACAGGATTTAGAGTGTTACACAAACTTAGTTGATAGAGCAGTGGCAGGGTTTGAGAGAATTAACTCCAATTTTGAAAGAAGTTCTGAGGGTAAATTCATCAAATAGCACTGCATGCTACAGAGAAATCATTTGTGAAAGATAGCACTAAGAGATTGGTCAAATTTCATTGTTGTGTATTTTGAGAAATTGCCACAGCCATTCCAGTCTCCAGCAACTACCACCCTGATCCATCAACAGCCATCAACATTGAGCCAAGACCTTCCACCATCAAAAATATTACGACTCGCTGAAGGCTCAGATGATGGTTAACATTTTTTAGCAATAAAGTCTTTTTAAATTAAGGTATGTACGTTGTTTTTTCAGACATAATGCTGTTGCATATTTAATAGACTTAGTGTAAACATAACTTTTATAGACACTGGGAAACCAAAAAATTCGTGTGACTTGCTTTATTGCAGTGGTCTGGAACTGAACCTTCAATATCTCTGAGATATGCCTGTATATGAAAGTGCCCAACACTGCCTGACACATACTAGGACAATATAAACATTAATTTATTTTCTCTTCTATCGATCAAGCAACTTTATGGGAGCTCCAAAGAGTCATACATCTGTGTTGGTGTATGTATGAATCATACACACATGCAATCAATAATATATAAAAATTATTTTGTTTCACTTTACTCAGCTAATAAAGATTATAATATTCCTCTAACTTATACAGATTACAGTAGGGACAGTTGTTTCATTGTTCTTTTCTTCCCCCCTCACATCTTGTGAATATAGTGTAACTTTTGTTCTTCTCAGTCTGGTTTTCTTGACAATTTTAAAATTATTGGCATTTTTTTCAGACTTAAAATTTACAGTAAAACCTACAATTATACATAAAGTTTTGACATTTCAATTTTCTTTCACATACTAATCTCATTTTCATATTTCACAAGAATTATGAAATTCCTAAAATAATTTAATTCTTCCAGCTCTAAGAACTTGTACAAATAACTAAGGTAAATTGCATCTTTCTAGGTTTAATTCAGCTTAGCAGGCCCTTGTTTTACTTTTCTGCTGCTGTGTAATAATATTACCACAATCAAAGTGGCTTAAATTATCATATACTTATTATCTCATAGTTTCTGTGTTAGGAGTCTGGGCATGATTTAGTTGGATCTTCTACTTCAAGGTCTCTCAGACATGCAATAAAAGTGTCAACAATAGCTGAGGTCTCATTTGAGGGTTAAATGGGGGAAGGATCTACTTCTAAACTCACAAGGTTATTGGCAGAATTCATTCCTTATGACTGCAGGACTGGCCTCAGTTTCTTGCTGGTTCCTGGAAGAACCTGTTGTCTGGAAGTTGCTGTCAATTCCTAGGTGCTGTTTTTATATCCTTGCCACATAGGACTCACAACATGACCACCAGCAAGAAAGACAGTCTCCTAGGCAAGTCAGGTGTCACAATCTTATGTAAGGTAGTAATGTACACATCCCTTCACTTTGCTGCCTCCTGTTGGTTAGAAGTTAGTTCCAGGTCATGTTTACACTCCACAGGAGATTATGCAAGGGCATGACTATCTGGAGATGGATATTACACAGGCCATCTTAGAATCTGTCTGCCACAGCCTCTGCAGTTCAGGATCTGCTCTTCAGTTGAATAAGTCAGAAAGCTGTTTATTAATCAGGCTTAGTTGAAAGACTTAAATCTTATGAGGCTGAGTTAAGACGTGAAATATGCTTTTGTTTAATTATCTATAAATGGTTTTGCTTTTCCAGGGACCATAATATTTGGATTCAGTTCATTTCAGTCCCTTCCAACATTTAGGTACATGGAAAATTTAATTAAAAGAAACTTTAGTGCTAGAAATAGGACAACGGAATTTTCACAGTTCCGAGGGATGTTTCACTCTGGAAATGTGAGATTCTCATGGATTAGGACTTGTACCACTAAAATACAGTTTCTACAGTGACCTAATTGTGAGGATTGGCCAGTTCTGTACAATTATGTAGCGCTGAATTAACTAGGAAAATTGTTTTCTTGCTCTACTTTTTCTGGTTACCACATCAAATGTTTCATGGGTCATTTCATCAACATTTTTATTTCAAAACATTTTCAAGTTGAAATCTGATTTCCTAGGTGTGTTTGGACTCCAGGAGTCCCACCTGGATGGTCAGGGGAGGGTGACAGTTTTTCTTTTGTCATATACTATGAAAAACCTTAGGGACTAGATTTTTAACCTTGTTCCCAGAAAGTCCCCATACTTGGGTAAAAAGAAAAAGTAGAATTTTGTGTCCTTGTTATGAATTAAATTCTACTCATCCCTCAGATTTTATCTCAGTTGTCCCTGTCTGTGATTATGTCTACATTATAGGGTCTTACAGCATTCATATATCTCCTCTGGAGCATTTATCACAGTTGCAATTTTCCATTTGTATGGTTATTTAATAGATGCCTCTGTTACTCACTAGTCTTGGCCCAATGAAGGCAGAGGCCGTAAGGAAATTTGCTCACTTCTTGATCCCAAGTACCTGGCAAAATGCTTGACACATAGTATGGCTACTGTGTGTCAATAAATCATTGCAGAGTGAGTGCATATGTGGGCATCTGGAACGACAGTTATCAGACTGAAAGCTCTCCCTATGCCACGTGAGTGATGTTATCAAGCTGCAGGAAGCAGCAGAGGGGCCCTGATTTGAAGCTGAAACCTGTGTTAAGGAGAAAGAGAATTCACAGTGACAATGGGCTCCTGGCTATGACTTAGCTATGGTGCTCTTTGATGTGCTCATTTTCAACTCTTTCTTATTTAACATTTTCAATACCTTGGCATTTACCAAGGTGTTGTTAGAAATGGCACTTGTTAAACTTTAGTATATTTTTGGATACCTTTAATAACTATTACATGTAAGGAAGCATTCTGTTAATAGACAGAATCAACCAGACAAATAAAACTTAAAGCTGTGTGTAAGAGCATTTACAGTTTTCACTTAACACTTTATTCTCCGGTTTGCAACATTAATTAATTGACTAATTGATTTTGTGACTTTAACTTATTGAAAGAAGTTTTTTTCATGATTTCTAGTATGAATTTTGCTCTTTCATTTCAAAGTTTCTTATATTTCATCTAGCCTTTGAACAATCATGTATTGAGCACCTCTTTTAAAACTAGATATTGTAGAATGTGATAGTGATAGAGATTAATGGGGAGAACAAACAGGAATTTTAATGTAGTATAATGAGAAATATGAACTTTATGTAAGAACGATTAAGATTTCTGCATATAATACCATGATAGCATATAAATGAGATACCAGCCCATAGTATAGCCAGAGACCAAAGTGGGAACATTGCCAGGAAAGGATTCCTTTAGAGGAGATGCTTGAGGAAAATCATAAAGAACCAATTACAAGTCAGCTGGGAGAAGAACAAAGGGGGAAGTGATTGATTTCCCAATTTTGCCTCATCTGTGTCTTATCAATTTTTTAAGCCTCTAATGTAATTAATAAAGTGTCAAACACTTTAATTATTTTGAAATAATACTTTGACATTGGCAGGATAAATTTCTTCTTTTTTAAATATACAAGTAATATATTTTCAGGTATAAAAGTAAGGAAATAAAGGTAATATTTTGAGTAATGTTTTGTAATTTGATTTCTTTCATAAAAATGTATTGAGCATCTTTTTCTTGCAGTAAATATTTTCATCAGCATTTGCTTGGCTGTATTGTGTTTCATTACATTGTTTATTTAGCCAGTCCTTTTATGTTGGGTATTTAAATTGCTTACATTTTTTTCATTGTTATAAACAATATGGAAATAGTAATATCTTTGCTCAGCATAATTCGTAATTAATCCCTTTGTTAATATTTAAATTACTGGTTCAAAGGTATGTGATTTTAAGCTTTTGATGTATATTGACACATTTTCCTCATTTAACCCAACTTTATTTTATTCTAATTTTTTGAGGGAAACTATTGTATTATAGATTTATTTCTTATCCCATTTTGTTCTAATATTTTCCAGGTTTTTAATTGAAGTATAGTTGATTTACAATATTCTATTAGTTTCAGGTATACAGCACAGTGATTTAGTATTTTTACAGCTCATACTCCATTAAAAGTTATTGCCAGATTATGGCTATAATTCCCTGTGCCATAAAATATATTCTTGTTGCTTATCTATTTTAAACATAGTAGTTTGTATCTCTTAATCCCATACCCCTAAGTTGCACCTCGTTCCCTCTCCCCTCTGGTAACCACTAGCTTGTTTTCTATATATGTGAGTTCATTTCTGTTATAATCATTTGTTTGTTTTATTTTTTAGATTTCACATATGAGTGATAACATACAGTATCTGTCTTTCTCTGTCTGACTTATTTCACTAAGCATAATGCGCTCTAGGTCCATCCTTGTTGTTGCACGTGGCAGAATTTCATTTTTTATGGCTGAGTAATATTCCATTGTGTGTGTGTGTGTATACAACATCTTCTTTATCCATTCATTTGTTGATGGGCACTTGGATTGCTTCCATGTCTTAGCTATTGTAAATAGTGCTGCTATGAACATTTGGGTGCATGTATCTTTTCAAATTAGTGTTTTCATTTTTTCCAGATATAGACCTAGGAGTGGAATTGCTAGATCATGTGGTAGTTTTATTTTTAGTTTTTTGAGGAACCACCATATTGTTTTCCATAGTGGCTGTACCAATTTACATTCCCACCAACAGTGTACAAGTGTTCCCTTTTCTCCACACCCTCTCCAGCATTTGTTATTTGTAGACTTTTTGATGATATCCATTCTGACTGGTGTGAGGTGATAACTTGTTGATTTGATTTCCATCTTTTCATGTGCCTGTTAGCCATCTGTATGTCTTCTTTGAAAAAATGTCTAACCGGGTCTTCTGCCGATTTTTTTTATTGAGTTGTATGTTTTTTTGATATTGAGTTATATGAGCTGTTTATATATTTTGGATATTAACTCCTTGTTGGTCATATCATTTGCAAATATTTTCTCCCATTCCATAAGTTGTCTTTTTGTTTTGTCAATGGTTTTCTTTGCCGTGAAAGATTTTAAGTTTAATTATGTCCCATTTGTTTATTTTTGCTCATATTTCTTTTGTCTTAGGAGACAGAGCCAAGAAAATATTGCTACAGTTTATGTCAAAGAGTGTTCTGCCTATGTTCTCTTCTGGGAATTTTATGGTTTCAGGTCTTATATTTAGGTCTTTAAAAGAACAATTTTTAAAATATAATTTTTTCTCTAAGCTTTCTACCCTGGAACTTTTTCTGAGAAGTTTTCTAAAGCTTTTCAAATTTGCATGTTTTAAAGTTTTATTTTAATATAAAATTATTTATTTTATTTTTGGCTGTGTTGGGTCTTCGTTGCTGCGCATGGGCTTTCTTTAGTTGCAGCGAGTGGGGGCTACTCTTCCTTGGGTGCACGGGCTTCTCATTGCCGTGGCTTCTCTTGCTGCAGTGCGTGGGCTCTAGGCGCGCAGGCTTCAGTAGTTGTGGCCCACCGGCTCTAGAGGACAGGCTCAGTAGTTGTGGCACACAGGCTTAGTTGCTCTGTGGCATGTGGGATCTTCCTGGACCAGGGCTCGAACCTGTGTCCCCTGCATTGGCAGGCGGATTCCCAACCACTGCGCCACCAGGGAAGCCCTCGAATTTGCATGTTTTAAAAAACATACTTTGATTCTTCATTATTCTGTGATAATCAAGTACACTAAATATAAGTTGTGTTAAGGAAGACAGAATATAAGAAATAACTCTTCACGTATTTCTGAGCACCAGTCCATAGATAATGTTTACACTAGTTAGAATTGGAAAAATGTAAGTATAGGGAAATCACCATTTACTAAATGCTTGAAACATGAAAGCAATGAAGTCTTGAAGGCCTGACCTAGTGATTCACCACTGGACGATACTCTCCCATGGATTCACTGGTATTTAGTGACAATAACCTAATGGTGAAAGTATTTATATGTCACTTAAGGGCTTTCCCTGACATTTTCATATAAGGTCCTTTTTGATAGTACTTGCAATGAACTAGTAAGATAGAATGGGTATTTTTATGTTGACTTTTTTTACAGACAAAACTGAAGCTCAGATTAGTTAAATGTCTGATTCAGTAAATAATGATGATAATGATAATAGTCCTATTTTGAGCATTTATGATGTACCTGATGCTGTGCTAACAACTTGCTAGATATTGTCTCGTTTAATCCTTGTAACAGCTCCATAAGATAGCTACTATTATTGTCATGATTTACACACCAGAAGCATGAATGTTGAAGAGGTGTGATGATTTGCCTAAATGGTAAAAGCTTGTGCTCTTAAATACTACATTTATCTCAGGCCATCATTATTTTCACTTGCAGTCAGTAAATTTGGGGGTATATTTTGGCATCTTATTGGCACTTACCTCTTTATAGTAAAAGCTATTTTGAAAGCATGGACCTGAATATGTCCCTAATGAAGTTAGATGTTTAGAACATATTGGGTTGGCCAAAAAGTTCCTCCAGGCTTTTCTGTAACATCTTACAGAAAAACTTGGACGAACTTTTTGGCCAACCCAATAATAGGCTGTGAAGTTGTCGAGCAACTTATCAGTAAACAAGAAATAGGATTCAATATTTTCTTAAAAAATAAAAATATTTTCAGGTTGTAAATCAGAATTTATGATATTGGTGTATAAACATCATTCATAAGATGTCATTTCTATATGGGAAGCATGTGATATTTTTGAGAATCTTGCTGAAACAAGACAAATATAATAGGATATTTGTGAATTCAAACACAATTCATGTAAAGAGAGATTGCAGGCTCTGTGGGAGACCACTGATGCTTGCTTGTCATAGCAGGTGGCCTTATCCTGAAACTACATTCCGTATATGTTGACATAATATTTTATAAATTAATATAATTTGTGTGTGGAGAGCAAGAATATGATAGCAGTTTTGAGTCCTTTTTGAGGTCCTTCTGATTTTCTCCATAGGCATATATCAACATTGACAGCCTAATTTATCTTTTACCAACAATAGGGAGTTTATATCCATCTAGCATGGATGCTCCTTGTATAAGTCCAGTTGAGTTAGTCTGTCAACCATATTTACTTTCTGATTTCCAAATTAGCAGGATTTGGAACCACATACCTTACAACAGAAGCAGAAATACATTAAAGAAAAATTCATGAGAATGAATCAGTTAAGTAATCTCTAATTAATATAATAATCCAATAGTACTATAACTGAAATAGTTTGTTTTTAAGAAGCCACTGGTGGCTGTTTCTAAAAACTTTGTGATGTTTGAAATTATTTTATAAGAAGAGAATTCTCCAGACCCTTTCAGTGGAGGCAGAGGCAGAGCACAAGCTTATCCAGTGCTGCCTGGGGCACTCCCAGAGACCCCAGTGTTCTAGTGCATCTTAGTGTCTGGTCTAGTATTTCGCAGTATGTGGCACATGTACCACTAATGGTACACAAGATGATTTTACATTACATAAAGATTAACATGTCTATTTTAATAGTCATACACTTATTACAATACTTATTAGAACCAATGTGGCTAGTACATCTAACTCATATTTTATAGACTTGATTGGCTAGATGAAGCTATATTCTTTGAAAAATTGGGTTACGCACGTAAAAATATTTGTAAATAATATTATAGATTATACATATTACAGAGATAATATTTCAATTAAGATAAAAATATATTATTTAATACATAGTGCATGGAGCTGGTTATATATCCAGCAGAATATCAGTGAACCCTCTGTTTATATTATATGCAAGAGTAAATTTCAGAATAACTAAAGACTTAAATATAAAAAATAAAAAAGGCTTGATCGAAAACCTAGAAAACTATATGTAAAGCCTAGTGGTGAGGAACTTCCTAACTAAGACTGAAAATCTAAAATTTACTTTTTAAAAAGATGGACATAGTCATATTCATATATATATAAATCTATGAGACAATAAATAATACCACAAACAAAGTAAAAAGGAAAACAAAAGCAAAGAGAAAAACATACTGTATTTAATAAAAGTCTAGATTTGGTCAGATGTGTGTATGCATTTGTGTAAAACTCATGTTTATGTGTGGATGGGTTATACAATTAAATTAAAATATTTTTCAGATATATAATAAGTAGTATTTGATTATGTTTAAAATAATAAAGCTTATATTTAAATTATTAAAATATTTCTTTTTCTGTTAACACTAAATGATTTCTTTTTTAAATGTCCCCTTTTTATCTTGCTTACATTATAAATACATTCAGCAAATTGCTTATTCATGGAAAACTTGGACATAAACTTAAGTTTGGTCACATTGACCTATGACCATGACCTTTGAAAGGATCTATTTTCCGTTAATGAGCTTTTACTGGGCTTTGTCTTTCACAGTGATAATTAGCCCATTCTCCCTGTGTCACCGAAAGTTAAAATTGAAAGTTTTACTCAATGACATTAACCATCAAAAATAAAATAGGAGGCTTAAAACATATTGTGGCATAAAAGTTTATTTAAACTAAGGTCAGAATTTACAATTACTTATTTCTTTAGAATGCAATCTTTTTTCTTTTTTATTAAGTAGGTTTTATTTTTACTGTCAGCATTAAATGGTTTTGAAGCATATAGTCTAAAGTATTATGTCAATCATTCCATGCTCTTTTCTAAAATATCAGCTTATTCCTCTCCAATATGTTCAAAGGAGTTTTGTACAGCATTGAAAAGAGTTTATATATACATACATATTTTTTGCATGACTTTAATAGAAATAGTGATTAAAATCTTTATTTTGATAAAGGGTCTTTTAGAATGAAACTGGAATAGAAAGCAGCATACTATCTGGCTACTTGGTTACGAGTCACAGTGATGGCATCTTACTGCTCAAATTTAAAACTTTGTAAACCAGCGGTCCCCAACCTTTCTGGCGCCAGGCACCGGTTTCATGGAAGACAGTTTTTCCACGGATGGGGTGCTGGGGGGTGGGGGTAATGGTTGGTTCAGGCGGTAATGCGAGCGCTGGGGAGCGACGGGGAGCAGCAGATGCAGCTTCACTCGCTTGCCCGCCGCTCGCCTCCTGCAGTGCGGCCCGGTTCCTAACAGGCCGCAGACTGGTAGCAGTCCGTGGACCGGGGATTGGGGACCCCTGTTGTAAACAAATCTAGTCAACAATGATATATACATTGCATCCCCTTATACGAGCACTGAAATATATGTGTATGTGTGTAAATGTTTGGCATATTCATTAATAATTATAAAACGCTAAAAGCTAAGATATGACCATTATTTTCTCCAAATAGTTATCAAGCTATTCTTGTGACTGTTAATGCATCATTTCCCCCAGCAAACCTGCTTCTTTTCCTCAATATTCTGTCTTGGTGACTGACACCATCTACCTACTTTCTAGAGCTAGAACTCTAATAACCAAATCATTGGCCTTCCCTCCCCTCTAATCCTCCCCTCCCCACGACTCTAACCACCAAAGCAGTCAAATCATGCAGATACTATTTCCTGAATATTTCTGAATTCCTTCCCTTTCTCTCCATTCCTCATACCATCCCCAGAGTTCAGCCTCTTTTCAAAGAAACCTGGATTTCTACAAAATTTTTCATTCAGTTTCTGGTGCTTGCCTCAAATCCTGTGCCCTGCTAACATAAACTTTGCAAAATGCCAGTATGATCAAGAGCCTTTTGTGTAGAATTCAGCTCTGACCTACAGTGTTATTTGTTATAAAGTACAGCTTCCTTATTCGGGCAGTCAGACATTGTAAATGTATTTTTTGCCTTCCTATCTCTGTCTTCTCTCTTCATTTTGCTATGAGTGCCTTTGCCTCCAGCTACACGAATAGAGCTGCAGTTTCTTAAGTATAGCCTCCTTTCATCCTCTAAGCTTTACACATGCTGTCCCTTTGCCTGGCTTAGGTGTCCTTCTCACACTAAGTTCTCACAGTGGCTTGTGTAAGACACCTTCCCACAGTTAGAAAGCAGAGGTGTGATTGTGGTGCCTTGTCTGTTTTCCTCAACACTCTCTAAGCAACGGAGGACAGGACTGGGTCTTGTCTGATTTTATCTCTAACACTTGATTCTCATGGTAAATGCTCAATATACATTTATCAAAAAAATGAAAGAGGAGGAAATTATGATAACTGCTCAACAGTTAACTTTGTTTAGCAATGTTCTGAGAACTCAGCAATTTACTTCAGATAGATGCAGTGTTTACTCTTTTGATAAAAGCATTAACTCTAGTCTCATTTTCTTTAATAAGATATAGAAGAATATCAGTAGGGTGGATACATTATTGCAGTTGATGAATTTAAGAAAATTAATACCGGATACATTTGAATTGATAACTTCAGTTCATTCCCAATGTTACTTTCAGAAATGTGTGCTTCAAGGTAAATATTTCTGAAAAGATCCAAATTTTTAAACAAAGTTGCAAAGTAGATACACAAGGGAGTTTCCAGTTACCATCTCAGCAAGGAGTTCAGAATCTGTGGAAGATGGACAATGGCAATAAGAAAAGTGTAAAAAATGTCAAATCTTTACAAATTAGGGAGAGCAGAGTCTAGATCCATCTTTTGTATTCTCATAACATAGAACAATGCCTGGAACAAAGTTAAGTGCTAAACAGACATTTGATGGAGGAATGTACGAATGAATAAACACAGAATATTGGGGGAATAATTGAATGAATGAGTGAACTAAGCTCATATTATAATATTAAGCTATGAGGTAAAATAAACCAAATATAATATCAAAGTAAGACAGCTTGACAAATCATGACAGACCTTAATACAGAAAGAAACAAGTATAAAAACAAAGAAAGAAATTTTGGAAGGAGGGAAATAGCTTTAAACATAGTTTATTATACTAAAATGTTAGTAGAAGATAAGATGTGGATTGAATTTGGTCTGAAAGACAAAATCAAGTGGTTACATTTTTCCTAACGGCCTCACAGATAAGACTAAATAAGGCTGTTCATTCCTAGTTCCAGATGTGTGTCTGTGATCTTAGTTTAGATTATGTTTACAATTCATGAAAAATCAAATTTGGACAGAAACACAAGCATGCTTCTTTTCTATAATACCTTTCTAATTTCTTTTGGGCTGACTCACCATACAAGAAAAAAAAAAGTCAAAATGCATAGGATTATGGTTGTGACTGGATTTCAATAGCCCCATGAGCTATCAATTTTGTTATACATTAGCCTTTCGAATAACAAAGATGTGAGTTCTAGATATCTGAAATTTAAATAAGAAGTGATGCTAAATTGAATAATACATCCTAAAGCCAAATTTTAATTTTGTATTGCTGTATAGTTTTATAAATTTAAATTGCATGCTTATTTTAAATATAATCACTGTCCTTTGGCTAAAGTAATAGTCTGAAGTCATTGTTATGGGAGAAATAATATAATGACTAAGTTTTGCCTTTGTTGCTGTTTTGAGACTTTTACCCTGGACTGTGGTCGCCAGTCCATAGGGCATATGGAAATCATGAGAGTCTTGTTTTGAAAGCTGCCCTTTCCAAAGTCTACCTTCATAAGTGCTGGGTGGGGGAAGTTTATAGTAAGTATTACGACTTTATGGAGCTCAGTTTCTCTTTGTTGCCAACAGCATCTTCATTCCTTTTCCTTCATTTGGCAATAGATTGACGCAGGGTAACTCCTGGAGTTAGCTGTGTTGGGGAAGGGCAATAGGTTTAGTTAAACTTGGACCTTTTCTTTTTATTCATACTGACCTTGAAAACATATTCAAATGTACTTTCACTTCACTAGAATATAGACAGCATGAGAGTAGGGACTGTATTACCAGCCCTTAGAACCAGTGCCTGACATATAGTTACCTCAGTAGATATTTGCTATTATTGTTGATACTCTAGTTCAAGCTGATAGAACTAAGTCTAACTATCTGTGTTCTAGTCTTGACACCACTGTTTTGCAGTACTTATCACATAATCTCTCTGAGCAACAGTTTTCTCTTCTCTCAGCTGAGAATGGGATTAGCTTCCCAGTCTCCCTCAGGAAGATCAGTTGATAATAATACATGTGAATTTGGCATTACAAATTCTGAAGTGTTGCACAAAATATGATATTGTTAGCCCAACAAACAAATAAGAACTTTTTGAATGGTTATTTATTACCTTCTGACCTACAGTTCCCCTGTCCATATTGACCAAGACTGGGACTGCCACAAGTTATGCCCTGCAGAAGAATACCAGGTCGAAGAAGCAAGAAAGGGTGTTATCAACCAAGGAACGCATAAGGCTGCAAATAAGAAAAGAGTTATTTGATAGTCTTAGGAATTGCGATTTGGGAAATACAGATCAGGTAAAACCAAGAGTGTTCTGGGGAAGAAAGAGTGAGGGGCTCATAAAGGCAAAAGCCACAAGGTTGTGAAAGTTGTCTGACAAGAATTACGATTGACTCTGATGCAAGAGAAGACATATTTGTCTTTAAGGGATAGATTATGATGAGTGATTTAGGGTAAGTGTCCATAAGTATCTGGAACACTGGGCAGATGTTCTGGATGCTTGCTTTAAGACCATAAGTGGACAAAGCTCAGATTCCATCCAGGCTGAGAAGTGCATAAGTCATACACTTCCTCAGTGGCCTCCGCGGGCCTCTCACTGCTGTGGCCCCTCCCATTGCGGAGCACAGGCTCCGGACGCGCAGGCTCAGCGGCCATGGCTCACGGGCCCAGCCGCTCCTGCGGCAGGTGGGATCCTCCCGGACCGGGGCACGAACCCGCGTCCCCTGCATCGGCAGGCGGACTCCCAACCACTGCGCCACCAGAGAAGCCCCTGGCTCCTTTTTAAAGAGCTCTCTTACCAATACCAACTCCATTTGGATTTTCCTTTCAAAGTATAAATCTAGCGTGTTCTCTGTTCAGTGTGCCCTGAGCTCTGGTGTAGCAGTTGTGAATGCTTAGAAGGGACACTTCTATTGATTAGCACAAATGTGTCATTTAGAGTAGCTGGGACCCTGGCCAAGACCACCATTCTTTGATTCTGTTACACTTGATTTAATGTTGAAGAAACGTAGTCCCTGTCATGATGAAACCTGCTTTCGAAGGTGCAGAAAGGACTGCAACTTTATTCTTAAATCCTTGTGGCTAGGCATGTAGCAAGGGTGAGCAGAAGTGTCAACGATGGTGTAACAAAGCATTATGTTGGTCTTAAAGAGCTGATCGATTTTGGCCCTTAGAAGTCAGAATTGCCAATGGCAATGCATGTTTTTACTTACACAATGAGAATTCTGTCTATGTTGTACATCCAGGAAATGTATAATTTTAGTACTAAGATCTTTATTAAAAGTCTATATACAAATATTTAATATTCATCATCTCAAATTTGATTATGCTATACTTCAAATAGCCTTTCATAGCCAGCCTTGTATACTAATGCAAATAAACTTTTCAAGTATGGTTAGCAAAGAGAGTGAGGAAAGGATAAGGAATCAAGTGGATGTAGCACAGTTTTTAAAAAATGTTTTCATATTTGGAACTTCTCAGTTGTGTTCGTTTTATTCAACTGATAAGTGCAGTACAAATAATAAATTATTTTAGTCTTAAAAAAAATTTATAAAGAGCCATAAATGCATATAATAATATCCAGTAGAAAAAATTGTGCTGAACTGAAAATTCTGCTCTCCAGAGTTTATATTTAGAAAGCAAAAAAGGGGCACTAGAGTTAGTTCTGTACTTATGAACACCTCCCAACAATACTTATAATTATCTGTGAACATGACGGTAGTTGCTCTCCTTCCTCAGCCATCTTCTTCACCACCAGACTTGTTAATATTTTTTACACAAAACTCTGTATTTTCTTCCCATCCCCATATGTATGTCTCCACCTAAACAAGACTCAGGATGCAAAAGAGCTGAGAACAGCTACCACCCTCCTATCCCCCCAATCTTTGTTTCCACCCCTCCCTCATTTTCCCATAACAAAGCCTCCTTGCCCTCTCCTTAGCCCCCACTGCTAGGACTCTCCACCCATTCACTCCATTGTTGACCCATTGTTGGCCCACTTTGTCTGATCCTAAATCCCTTCCCTGTCCCCCTCCTCACCCCCACTGGTGCCCTTTCCAGTAAAGCACTCCACTGTTCTGGGGTCCCTCCTCCTGGAGAGCTGCAGGCAGTGGCGGAGGTTCATCTGTGTTCATCCTGCAGACCCCTTGTGGGTTCAGGGGGAAGGGAAGGCATTGTTTCTTGACGTGGCAACAAGGCTTCAGACGCTGTGATAATCTGGTGATAAAGGAGCAGATGCAAAATGTGCCCTGGGAGCAATGGCCTGGGCCTGAGAACACAAAGGGCACAGAGGGGTTCATTCTCTCACACAGCACACGAGTTTGGAGCATCTCCAACGTAAAAAGCACCGTGAGGCGTTTGATATTCAGGTCGGCACATCAGTTCACTAATACTTACCCAGGGCTGGTCATTGCTCTGGGCACTAGAAGTAGACAAATGAATATGAGAAGCTTCAAGGAGCTTACATTCTAGTTGGAGACTCAGAAACATAAACAGGCAACTGCAATATAACATAGGTAGGTCTTAGATAAATGTACAAAGAGGGTGATCTGAAAGCATCCAGGAGGGACATTTAAGTCACCCTGGAAGTTGATATCTAAGGCTTTCTGAAAGATCTGAGGCTTAAACTGACTAGACCCTCATGTAGGTGATATACAAACACGTTAAAAAGCATGAGGATGTCTACAGTTTTATTTGTACAACAGTTCAGCTGCATAATATTAAAAAGGTTTTGATTGGCATACTGAGACCATAACCAACCTTCATAATATTCTTTAATTAAAATGGGGAAACACATTTGTGCTCCAAATAACCACCTTATGAAAAAATCCTTTGGGACCTAATGCCTGTTTAGAATAAAGAATAGCACCAAATTATGGCAGAGGTAAACAAAAACTGCAATACTGTGCTTTTTGTAATTGGTGGTGAATGCATTAAGAACATTATGGGTTTTTCATATGAATGAAAATGCATGATTTTATCCATTATGCATTCTGAACATTCATTGGAGAAATACTTTTCTGAATTGTTTACATCTCTTGGCTTTATTATAATGGTAGCTATGAATGAGTTGAACATCAGTTGTATACTTTGCAATGCAAAGTCTCTTCAAAGAAATGAACCTCTAAGCCTCCAGGGCTTACATTCTCAGTTATATAACCCCAATTACCATATACATGAAAAAGCGGTTTAATCTCAGTACTTCAGAATGCCATGTACAGAGCTAAAAGAGTGATGGAGCTGAAGTAATTTTCCTCCTAAGAGACATTTTAAGAAGCCATATTTTTATGGAAACATATTTATCACTATTATCAACAATACATTAAAATAAGGAAGGTTAGTTATAGAGGGAAAAGAGTAAGCTATTGTGCCTAACACTGTGCTAAAAACTCCATTCTTCATGACAATCCTGTGAGGTAGTTTTAATGATTTTGGTTTTATAGGTGAACACTAAAGTACAGTTGCCAGTAAAGACCAAAGCCAGGATTCAAAGCCAGCACTGTTCCATCTACACCCTACTTTTATGTCACTATGTCATATGCCTCCCCTATGCCTGATTAGTATTTTTTAAATGCTAGCTTAAATTGCTTCCTGATTTTAAAACCACTTAACATATATTTTTAAGTTCTTACTTTGTCAGTTACCCTCGTCAAAGAGAGGGGATTGGCGAACTTTTTCCATAAAGGGCCAGATAATAAATATTTTAGATTTGGTGGGCCAAATGGTCTAGGGTACAACTACTCCACTCTGCTACCTTAGCAGGAAATCATAGAAATAGACAAAAGACAACACACAAACAAATGGGTGTGGTTGTGTTCCAATAAAATTGAGTCCTGCAGAGGGAGTAGGGGGTAAGGTGGACAACTGGATAAAGTCATTTCTGTCTTAGGCTGCAGACTACTCACATTCACAGAGGAAAGAACAGACACAGTGTGTCCCAGGAATCACAGAAATTTTGGGTTGGCCATAGTATATAAATTGAAGGGATGAGTGATGGGAGACAGAGTTGCCTGAGACTTGGTGTGTGCGATTCTTTGTACTCATGCTTTTTGTCATTATTAAGGTTAGGGTAGATAACAGAGCCTCAAAGGTAGAGGTGACAGTGATATGATCTGTTGGTTTTGTGTCACCTGCATAAAAGCCCTTTTATTCCACTTAGGACTACGCTATAGGTCACATTCCCTTCATGGCACTTACTGAGCACTACAGTTAAGAGTATCACTTTTTCACTCTCAGCTGGTCTTGTTCATTGTAGGAAGGGAAGGGCGGTCCCTGATTTACATTTGCAGAGACTGACTGCCTTGTAGACAGGTGGAGTGACACCCAAGAGGTCCCTCAGTCACCTCTGCTCCAGTGCCCAGTTCATGCTCCATCCCCAACCTTTTGCTATTGACCTGTGGTATATTCTTTATGTCTTTAAAAAGATAATAATCTGACAAGTCCTTTTCTGATTACTCTCTCCTTTCAGAAGAACAAACACCATCTTTAAAAAAAGACAAAAAGAAAAAAAATTTAAAAAAAAAAAGACAAAAAGAATACTTAAATGCTTTTTAATTTCTCATTTAGGTTTGCAAATCTATTTATGGAAAGTCTCCTTAGCAGCTATTCAGTCTTTCATCACGATCCATTGCAGGGCAAATTGATTTTGTCCCATTCACTAATGGCTTGCTTTACAGGTCATAGAATCTGAGGATTATGTGACTATAGAAAGGGCCATATGAAAAATAATAAAATACTATTTCATAAGAGGCACGAGAATAATGAGTATTAAAAAAGACTTTTATTCATAAGGTCTGTGAGAAGTACAAATGAACAACTGAATAAATTAATAAGTGATTTCATTAAAATGTTCTGCTTTACATAATTAAGACAAACTTTATAGATTAATTTCAATTTCATGAGAAACAATTTGTAGGACACCAGGAAATGTTGCTATTTTGCTATAAACATTTTGGTAGTACTATGGAGTCTATGGGTTCAAAAATTGTCATTTTTATAAATAAGGAATGGTGGTTCTCACAGACTGTACCTTAACACTTTCTGTATTACATAGGCATATTCTGGGCTGGGATCATATTCTAGACTTATTTTTCTTGTTTGTTTGTTTTGGGTTTTGCAATTTTTAGGCCTTCTTGTTAGAGAATGGGATCTGATCATTTGGCAACTGAGAATTCTTCACGATTGAGTGATAAATTGAAAAGCTTTTTTTTTTTAATACTAAAGATATGTTATCTAAATAATACTAAAAAAGGTTCAAATCTATTTTTTGACCTTTCACTGTATGACTTTTAAGCTGTTTATTAACCTGAAAGGATTCCCCACATTGTGGGTACTGAGGGTGGTAGATTTTGTTGAGTAAATTTTCTTAGGATCAATCAGCAAATATTACAGCCAGGATTTTATTCTGCTTAATTGCATTTATGCTTCCGGCATTTTTAAATTATTGGAGCGAATGTTTTCTTTTTCTGGGATTGGTGAAGGAAGGGGTTATTCTTTGAAGAAACATTTTTACTGTAAATATTTTAATTTAGCAATCATTAAGTTTTTTATGACATGTTATAATTAAATCATACAAAGCCCATAATCAACAAGAAAGTTTTCTCTGAAAGCATAACATTCATACATGTTGATTCTTTTGGCAAAAAATAAAATGTGTAGTCTTTATTTACATTATAGTTTATGGATTAAGGCATAGAGGATAGAATTATTTAACAGTTAAATATCTGATTAAAAGGATCTAATATTTCAAGTTAGTGAAAAATGAATAATTTGGACAAGTAATTAAGTATCTGACCTAATTGCAGTTACTTTGGGTTTTGATGGTCTATCATTTCATTAAAATATGTAGATGGCATATGCTTGCCTAACCTACCATATTTGTGTGTGTGTGTATGTGTGTGTGCGTGCTTAGTTGTGCATACAAATTTCAAAATACATACACATACACATATTTTTTAATCTAACATTTCTATAACAGAAGAAAAACAATCAAGAACATTACTACCAGAAGCCATCACTTGAACAATTTCACAGTGACCTTTGGAACTTTGGAACATAAGTGCTCTTTTTGAGTCACTGTGGCTTCTGAAATGACTGAGTTTTCCACAGGAAATTTTATATATAAATAAAATTATATATATATATACATATATATATATACACACACATACATATGTATATCCAGAAAATCTGGCTTGTGTGAGTGTCTTTAATTTTATCTTTATTATTCTAGACTTATTTTGCTAGAATATCTTTAATTTCCCTGGAGCAGAGATGCTATATATGCCTAAAGCAACATAATTATGATCAGTTTTAGGACTAGGGTATTAACCATTATGATTTTCTCCTGAAAATTGCCTTAGCAAATTTTTTTGTGATCTGATTCTTTTTACAATCTGTGGAGTCTTTTTAGGAGGCACACTTCCTCAGAAGTAAGATGCAGAATAGAATTGATGCCATCTTTGAAGAACCTCCTTTAATACTGAATCAAAGGGTTTAATATTCATATTTGAATATTTAATGCTTTTTGTTATAAAATTAAAGAGGAAAGTGAGTTTTTTATGCAAGAAAAATGATCCCTAAATTGTTTCTCACCTCTCTTCTCTTCTACAACGGAGGGAGACATTGGATGGCAAGCATCTTGTAGAGCATAACTGTAGAGCTATGTTACTCAAGGGAAAGCTGCTTAGTAGTTTCTAAAAACGCATGCTATAGGGCAAACACAATTTTATAAAGCTTATTTTACCAAATTCGCTATGACTTGGTAATACTAATGCAGCTGTAATGCTTGAATAAGCTTAGTCAAATAAAGCCTATAAAAATGCTCACTCCACCGAAATAACTGCTCTGGGTGATCTAAGGTCAGAAATATGTGTCTGTCAATAGTAAAATCCTATTTGGATAAGCTTTTCAAATGATAGGTTAGGGAATTTCACTGTTCCATGTAATACTGACAGTTCCAACACCTAGAGTTGACCCTGGATTGACTCTGAGGGAAGTGGCTCCACTCTCCTAGTGCTTAACACCAAAACCAAAGTCAAGTGCACCTGACAGTAAATACCAAGTAGGTTCTTAGAGGACAGTGACCTAATTTTCCATTTATTTCTTACTCCTTGAGGTACTGAGGATATAATTTTATCTCCAGAATACTCGACAAAGTGACTGCTCTTCTGCTCAATAAAAACTGAAATGTTGATGGGTGTGAAGGGGCTAGAAGGAAAAAGTTCAACCATTCATCATTTTGTTTATCTGTTTGCTTTTTCAAATTGTTTTGTATCAGAACTTTAATTTCCCAGAGAAATTAGTTGCCAATGAGTGGCATCTTCTTCACATACAATTTAAGATCAATTTTAGGTCTATTTGGACAAACAATTCAGAGGATGAAGATGTTAGGGACTAAGCAATACATAATACTTTGAAAACTCCAATAATGAGTAGACTTCAGAAAACTGGTTCTCTTTAACGCCTCTGTTTCAGTTTCCTTTCATGTCATGTGTGCAGCTTTATCAGCTGTTTCAAAAACCCTATGTGCTCCTTAGAAGAAAGATTTGTATAAAGTATTATTTGTGTTTACCTAATTGCTTGCATTTTTGAAATATGGGCATGGATACCTTAATGTTCTTTTCAGAAATACATAAAAGAGCTTCAAGCTCATTTGGAAGTCTTTTGAAAGGCACAGGAAGCTGCTTTTTTCCCCCTATAGATTAGATGATTTAAAAAAAAAAACCACACAGCAAATCTTCTCTCTCTAAATTTTCAGGCTGCATTTTCTTCATGCAATATGTGTATTTTCTTCATGAGATATACAGACTTTGTTCAGAAAGATGAGGGTTTGAGCTAGATTATTCTGATCTGTCTAAACCTTTCAAATAGCTTAATGAAGATTTGGGTTCAAGTTAAACAAAATATAGTAATATCCTATTATAATGGTCTCCAATTCTAAGCATATATTTTTTCTCACAAAAATTCTTAAATATTTTACTTTATTAGATATTTAAAAATTCTAGACAGAAGAATGGATAAAGAAGATGTGGTACATATATATAATGGAATATTACTCAGCTATAAAAAAAGAACAAAATAATGTCATTTGCAGCAACATGGATGGACCTAGAGATTGTCATAATGAGTGAAGTAAGTCAGAGAAAGACAAATATCATATGATATCACTTATATCTAAAAAATGGTACAAATGAACTTATTTACAAAACAGAAATAGAGTCACAGATGTAGAGAACAAACTTATGGTTACGGGGGGGAAAGGGCAGGGAGGGAGGGATAAGTTGGGAGATTGGGAATGACACATACACACTACTATATATAAAATAGATAACTAATAAGGACCTACTGTATAGCACAGGGAACACTTCTCAATACTCTGTAATGACCTATATGGGAAAGAATCTTAAAAAAGAGTGGATATATGTATATATATAACTGATTCACTTTGCTGTACAGCAGAAACTAACATTTTAAATCAACTATACTGCAATAAAATTTTTTTAAAAATCTATGTGTCTGGGCTTCCCTGGTGGCGCAGTGGTTGAGAGTCTGCCTGCCGATGCAGGGGACGCAGGTTCATGCCCCGGTCTGGGAAGATCCCACATGCTGTGGAGCGGCTGGGCCCATGAGCCATGGCCGCTGAGCCTGCGGGTCCGGAACCTGCGCTCCTCAACGGGAGAGGCCACAGCAGTGAGAGGCCCGCGTACCGCAAAAAAAAAAAAAAAAAAAACTATGTGTCTGCTTTTAATCCAATTATGGCAATAGCATTAATTCTGGAGTGACTATAGAAAGTGTCAATTTATATTACTAATGAAAATAAAGGTATTTCATTATAAGTTTTATTTTAAAAACCCCTGGGGTACTCAATGAAATCAGTTATGTCCCTACTTAATGGTTATATACTCTAAAATATCCTTGTTCATATACATGTACATATGAAAATATTACTGAATATTATGAAAATATTACTGAATTATCACTACTTTTCCATCCAATGGATACAAATTTCCTTATAACTAGAAAGCACAAATCTAGTTTTATTTATATTTAAGTATATCAAAAATAAAGCAGGTTGATTCATGAAACAAATGCCTAAAAACTCACCCAGAGAAGTAAACTTGAAAGAAATTTAGGTCTTAGTCCTTGTGTTTCCTTAAATTTCCAGAAAGTAGCTGATACAACATGAGAAACCAATCATTTTATATGACTATAGTTTTAAGCAGAAACAATACATGAAGTCCTTATTATTATTACCGAGTACATTTATATGAAAAGAGTATGAATATGCAGTGTGCTCTTTTTGGTTTGGGGAGACTGTCACACTCTCTTAATGGAAATAAAGTAGAAGCTACTATGACACCAGAATGACAGGATTACTACTCCTTGTGGGGTAAAAGCAGCAGATGATTAATTCTCAAGGAAGAGTTAATTTCCATGAAAATGTCTGTAAGGAAAAGAAAGTAAAAAACACACATTAGGGCTTCCCTGGTGGCGCAGTGGTTGAGAGTCCGCCTGCCGATGCAGGGGACACGGGTTCGTGCCCCGGTCTGGGAAGATCCCACGTGCCGCGGGAGCGGCTGGGCCCGTGAGCCATGGCCGCTGAGCCTGCGCGTCCGGAGCCTGTGCTCCGCAACAGGAGAGGCCACAGCAGTGAGAGCCCCCCGTACCGCAAAAAAACAAACAAAAAAACAAAACAAACAAAAAAACACACATTAGAGCCAACAAATCATGGAAAGCTAATGATTTTGAAGCATTGAATTTAGAATTTTTTTCCAAATTGAAATAGCAGGTCATTACTCAGTCCTTTTCTATTTCACTGGGTTTGTAATTCAATGACAATGGGGCAATTTAGCAGGAAGACTGCTGGGGCTAGGTAAAAGCATTTCAATTATGTATATTTAGCGCAGGAAGAAAATGTGTCAACCCAAATGTAAAATACTAGAAAGTTAATTTCTCAAAAGAACTGAATATAGTTCATGGATCTTATGTCTGTCCTGTTCAAATCATATTTGCTAGGAACCAGTGTCTAACTTTTCTTTGCCTAAAACTGAATCCACAGAATTTGGGAGATTTTCTGTCAATTCCATACCCAAACTTCAAACTCAGAAAATCAGGCCCTAAAATGATTTATCTTCTTGCATGAGACTTTCTGGGTTCATGACGTCAGGATGGATTATTTTCCTAAAATGAATCTGATTGAATATGTCAAAACCATTGTCATAAAAAAAGTCACATCATGGGTCTTGTTAATTAATTTCCATCCCTAAACTACCCCACTATGTGTAGTACACACTGACATTTTGATTTGGGCTACTTGGGCATGTACTGGTAGTACGGCTCCATGGCCATGATTTCCTTTAATTTAGTATGAAAGATATAGCTCTATTAAAATAACTATGGTTATTACGCTTAAATATATTAATATTCTTTTGAGTAGTTTTTAAATAATCAGATGGAAACATGCATGCTACGGACTGAATTGTGTTCCCCCCCCCAAAGTCACATGTCAAAGCCCTGTTCCTCAGTGTGATGGTATTTGGAGATGAGGTCTTTGGGAGGTAATTAGGTTTAGGTTAGGTCATGGGGGTAGAGCCCTCCTTATAGAATTAGTTCCCTTATACCACGAGACAGTAGAGAGCTTACTGTGCTCTCTCTGCCATGTGAGGACACAGTGAGAAGACAGCCATCTGCAAGTCAGGAAGAGAGTCCTCACTAGAATCTGACCATGCTGGCACCCTGACTAAGACTTCCAGCCTCCAAAACTGTGAGAAAATAAATTTCTGTTGTTTAAGACACCCCATCTGTGGTCTGTGGTATTTTTTGACGGCAGCCCCAGCTGACTAAGAAAATGCACCGTCACGTGTAAATTGATCCTCAGCATTTTTATTCATCTGCACATTTATTCTGCCTAATCTGGTTGTAGAAACCTCTCCCGGTTGTTGCATCTTTTGGAGATTTATCAACCTTAATAATGTTCAAGATGCTAGTTTTAATTGCCTCATTAGAAAGGAACGTCTCTGCTTAATTATTGACATTATTTAGTAGATACATGCTTTTTTTAGTCAAAGAGATTGCACATCTTTTTCTGTGCCCCACTAGTCTTTTGTCCTCTGTGGAAGACTTAATTTTGTTGACCAGCTAAACTTCCCACTTCTTATGAGATGTACCTGAACAGATGTGTTTTTTTAACTTTAATTTTTATACAATTTTTAAAGATTATACTCCATTTATAGTTATTACAAAATATTGCTGTATTCCCTGTGTTGAACAAAACAACCTTGAGCCTATCTTACACCCAATAGTCTGTGCCTTCCACTCCCCTATCCCTACATTGCCCCTCTCCCCCTTCTTCCCACTGATGACGACTAGTTTCTTCTCTATATCTGCAAGTCTTCTTCTTTTATGCTATATTCACTAGTTTGTTGTATTTTTTAGATTCCACATATAAGTTATATCATACAGTATTTATCTTTCTCTGTCTGACTATTTCACTTAGCATAATGCCCTCCAAGTCCATCCATGTTGCTGCAAATGGCAAAATTTCTGAACAGATATGCTTTTACTTCTATCAGTAAACGTACATCTCAATTCAACATTTTATCATGTCATAAAAATATTTTTTCATTTGTATTTATTTTTCTGGATAGAAATCACTGCCTACCACACATCCTTCTATATGTAGAAATAGATGTTATTTAACATGACACTTTCTTTAGCTGATTCCCTTAGCAAAACTTATGAAGTTTTTCACATTTAATAAGTGTTTGTTGGGGCCTCGCTGTATAAAAAAGTGCTGTGCTAAGTTCTATGAAAGGGTAAATGACTTGCTTCCAACCTGGGGCTTTGTTGAAAACCAAAGAACTATACAAGAGTTGGGATAATTTCACCCATATCATTGTATTAATCAAAAAATGTTATAGAATCATAGGGAAGAACAGTAGTGTTCACTTCAAAAGAAGTGAGGCATTTGAGGCAATTCTTGAAAGAAAAGTTGGCTTTTAAAAGTGGAATTTCAGTAAGACCATTTTTTTTTTTAAAGAAAAAAAAGGAATTCATCAGAAATCCTTGCCCAAGTTAGATTAGTAAAACCCAATGTATTTTACCTGTAATGTGTTAAGAGTTCAATACATATTGTTTCAGAAAGTGAATTCTAGTTATGCACTTACCATTGCTTTTCACCTTTAAATTCAGATTACTATTTGTAGGAAAACAATTATCCTGAATGGGGAGTAACTGCTAAGTTGAAAATGAAAAGTTCAAAAGGTAGGGGAAACCTAGGCTTACCGGAACTAATACAAGAAGAGACATCTATTACTTGGCAGTAAGGAGTACTGGGAAGTGGCTAGCAGGTCACAGCGAGGGCCCACTGCCCAGGGAGGGAGATATCCTGCCTCTCACTCAACCAGAACACAAGTGAGCTCTTCCTAGAAGGAGTACTTCAATATTAGAATCTGACCTTGAAAACCCCCCAAAAAACTCATTTCGTTTACGACCAAGACAACACAGCCACTCAAAAAATAAGAGTGAGATCTGAGATTTTCTTTCAAAAATGAAAATAATTTTTTTTATAAAAAGGAATCTGGATATTTAGATCATTCTGACTGATCACCCCTCATGACAGAGATGAAGGAAAATAATTATTTACATTCCTAGCAGAAGCAAGAGCATCAGTCAGAACTTCTGATGGCTGGTAATGCAAACACAACCAAATTAAAGGAGTTTTTATATTCTCATATAACTGGAAGTCCAGAGATAAATCTGACTGTAAACACAGCTGGCTCCGTGAACCCACACAGTGGTATCTGGACTCTACCTCTTTCTATCTTGCAGCAGATTCTTCAACTGGTGGGCTAGAGGGCTACTGGTAGACCCCACCAGCTTGGTAAACCAAGCAGAAAGAGAGTATAACTCCAGTAGTTCCTAGAAAACTGAGGAGGACTCTGATTGCCCCATCCCTTCACAGTCTTAGGCAAGAGGGAATGTTCTAAGTGGTCAGGCTTGTCTTAAAGACCCATCCCTATGGTTGGGGGTTAGGGGAGTGTTCACTTTCTATCCCACTACTGGAAAAAGAAATTCACTTCCTGGAAGGGTAGAGGGAGCGAGTGGGTAGCAAGGAGTGCTAGATAACGCAAAATATAGGTGTATATCTCTTCATCTTTGCAGGTAGATTAGGTGGCCAAATCATCCTCTGAAATATTACAATAATCACATACCCTAAATCTGGGGAAAGAGATGGCAGTTTAGGGCTTTCATGATTGAAATTGGCAGGGGGTCCGTTTCCGGTTTAAGACAAAAGCAATTTTTACCTTGAAAGAGAGTGAATAGCTTTTCTTTAAGTGCTTAGAATCTGGATTCTTCTAAAAATTTCTCTAGGTTACTTCCTATGGTTTACCAATATTAGATACATATCAATTAGAATGTCTAGGATTATTTTGATAAAGATTGTTTTTGTGAGTTGTCATGATTTAACTTGCCTCTCAAAATCTATTTTCATTCAGTTTATACTATAAAAGCATAATTTAGTTGTCACAGATTTCTATGTATATGATACATAGACATTCTTTTTCTTTATTGTAGTGTAGTTGATTTACAATGTTGTGTTAGTTTCAGGTGTACAGCAAAGTGATTCAGTTATACATATACATATATCATCTTTTTAGATTCTTTTCTCATATAGGTTATCACATAATATTGAGTAGATTTCCCTGTGCTATACAGTAGATCCTTGTTGGTTAGCTATCTTTTTTTTATCATTTATTTTCATAAAGTTTATTTGTCCTTACAGAGGTTGACTTCCTAAAATCAAGTTTAGTCGTTTAGGTTTTCTCGTACAACAAGAAAAGAGCACTTGAAAAATTCTCAAAATGAAACTAATTTTTTTAAGTCTGTAAACTACTGTTTTGCCAGCATGGATTCATCACATCTGTCAGGGGAAATACAGCAATGGCAAAAGAGTATGTGATCCTAAAATGTAGCAGAAGCATCCTATTACCTGTTTATTCTGCATAGTTCACTACAAGTAAGGATTGCATCATATTAATAGGTTCATGTCTTTCCTGTAAAATAAAAATATTTTAGTGGCTGAGATAAAAAACTGTATAAAGAAAATTTCATTCCTCACTGATAATCTTATAACTTGCTACCTATAATTTATCTGATAAAAATGGTGTTGGCAATCTAAGCAAACAGCTATTGTAACAGCTGTGCTATCTTCTCACTATCTATCTTAAATATAGTAGTGTGTGTGTGTTCATCCCAAGCTTCTGATTCATCCCTCCCTGCCACGTTTCCCCTTTGGTAACTATAAGTTTGTTTTTGCTATTGATACACAGACATTCTTCAAACACTAGGATTAATAAAATATGCAATTTAAAAGGTGGATTCTTCACTTTTCAACTTTATTTGCTTAAAGATCTTTTCAGTAGAGTTTCTCCAAAATTCTTACTTATATGCATGTTTTCTGGAACACTTAAAAATATAGCAAAGGTCATTCTTGTGACTGGGAATTACATTCTTAATATAATTTTGAAATAACTTTTTTTTTCACTGATAGTATATACTGCCCTGCTCTCCTTTGCTCTCTAATTTTTGAAGAAAAAATTTAGTGTTAGAGTATTCTACAAACCACATTGCACAGTTAACTGTGAAATTCAAATTAATGCTTTTATGAAATGAATATGCAATATTTTATTTATACCATTCTAGAATATAGGTGTCTTCCTTGAGCATCCTAGAAGAGCCTGTATTGTATTATTCCCATAGGAATAATAATGGGCAAGTGGGCATGGCACTTTCCTCATCTGATTAATAAGGCATGATGAGGTTAAGTGAATTCTTTCAGGAGACTTATGATTTATTCTCCAATGCATAACCTGGCTGTGGTCTTTGGAGCTACTACATAAGCAGCCGTAATTTTACTTTATGGAGCAGAGTCTCTTGGCCCTTCAGCCAGATCCCCACTTCTTTTTTGTTTTGAACTATTTGTTTTTAACTTTTTATTTTATATTGGAGTATAGCCGATTAACAACGTTGTGATAGTTTCAGCTGCACAGCAAAGCGACTCAACCATACATATGGTACCTATACATACCTGCAACCATACATATGCAGGTATCCATTCTCCCCCAAACTCCCCTCTCATCCAGGCTGCCACATAACATTAAACAGAGTTCCCTGTGCTCTACAGTATGTCTTTGTTGGTTATCCATGTTAAATATAGCAGTGCAGATCCCCACTTCTTTTGAAGCTGATTCTGGCTACCTGGCAATCAAAATAATTTGTATGAAATCAAAACGAATGGAATGAAAAAGTAGGCATGGAAAGTACTGTCACATATCCTCGCTGCTCTGCTCCAGTTGTGAGACACCAACTTTCAAGAAACATCACCCAGGGCTTCCCTGGTGGCGCAGTGGTTGGGAATCCGCCTGCCAATGCAGGGGACACGGGTTCGAGCCCTGGTCCCGGAAGATCCCACATGCCGTGGAGCAACTAAGCCCGTGCACCACAACTACTGAGCCTGTGCTCTAGAGCCCGTGAGCCACAACTACTGAAGCCCGTGTGCCACAACTACTGAAGCCCACGTGCCTGGAGCCTGTGCTCTGCAACAAGAGAAGCCACCACAATGAGAAGCCTGCGCCCCGCAATGAGGAGTGGCCCCCGCTCACTGCACCTAGAGAGGGCCTGTGTGCAGCAGCAAAGACCCAATGCAGCCAAAAATTAAATAAATGAATAAATAAATTTATAAAAAATAAACATCACCCATATCAAATTTCTCGGTAATATTTACCTCTCATTTTTCCACCATATCAATAACTAGCTGTTTTCATCTCCAAAGTGCTTCTCAAATATTAAATAATCTCAGATTACACACTCTATTCTTTACATATATCTTGACCAGCTGTCAGAGAAGGCAATTTATTTCCCCTCAATTTTATTCTTCTTGGCACTGTGTGGCTTCTATAAGTAAATCTGAATGGAAATTGAAAGTTACAACCTAGTGTGTTTCCATAACAAAGGCAACACATAATTTTCCTTAAGCAGGGTAACCTTCAGGTTACTTTCAAATTGCTTATGGTTTTGCTGTTGGATACTCAGAATGTT
This sequence comes from Pseudorca crassidens, assembly GCF_039906515.1. NCBI lineage: Eukaryota > Metazoa > Chordata > Mammalia > Artiodactyla > Delphinidae > Pseudorca > Pseudorca crassidens. Next base: position 37,710,022 of record NC_090308.1, read on the forward strand.
TTCATCACCTTGGAATCTTGATTAATTCTTAAGTGGAATTTTTGAGGATGTGAGGATGAAAAAAAAATAGAAAAGATTTAAAAATTGTTTAGTGTTAACTTTGTCATTTTTATTTGTTTAAAATATTGTACCATAATTGTTTTGGCAGGACTGTAAGGTGAAATAAAATTTAGAATTTATATTAAAATCAGTTCTTTAAAAAATTAAAAGTCATATTTTAACTCTGAACTTGCATTACTTCCTGAATTTATATACTCTCTCAATTTCCTGGTAAAAAAGGGAAAAAATGTAGAAATTCTTATCCCATAAAAATTTTTCTTTTAAAAATGGGACCAGAATTCAACTAATTTTGTATCAAATCTCAGTAAGTTTATTTATTCAGTTTCAAGATACCAAGCAGGTGTGTATGTTATTGTCTGCAGAAATACTCTCTTACAGACAGTTCACTGAAGTGAATCTAAAGAGCAAAAGCAATTCTTCCCATGTTCTCTATATGGCGATAGTAGGAAGCCTTCCAGAAGTTAAAAAACTGGAGTTTAGCAACATATCAGCTTTCACGTGGGCCTCTCCTACACACTTATAATTCACTTACTGTCCTGCGAATCATTTGATTCACTTGTAGCCCCACTTGAGTCTTGAATCGCATTTCAAAGTATTTCTATCATTCATCCATTTTCAGAACTGCCATTAGAAGTGATGGGAATTTGGCACGAAATTCAGTGAGAGGATATGATATGAGTTCTTTCTAATTTTTCTTTCTTTGAGCACCACCTCAGGTACAAACTGAAATCTGTTTTTTAAAGTTATTTTTCCATCTTGGTATCATTTCAACTAAATTGAATTTTAGAGCTTGGGATATGTATTCACATAGATTTTCAGAGAAGAAAGGAGATTCATTGTTACTATTATTAATTTATACCTAAAGTTGTTTTAAAATTTTAATTAAATGATTTTACCACTGATGTTTCTCATCAGCTTTTTACTCTTAAAAATACATGCCTAGATTTACCATTGTCATCTAAAAATAGTTGTATTAGTTATGTTTGGTTATTATTAATACCTACTAATATATACACTAGAATGCATTTGATTTTCTTTTCCCTAGTCAGTCTAGAATTTTATGTCATTTATTTTATTTCTATATAGGGGAGGAAAGTACCATTTTATGGGTAAAGAAATGAAGCAAACTTTATTAACTAGAGTACTTAATTTTGCATGTGGTATTTTAATTTCTTCTGTCAACAACTAAAAATTGTCTTATGAACTGAATTTATACTTTAAGTACGCAGTGCACACATCTGTTTGAGGGTTCAAACTATTTTTGTACTTTAAAGAATTCAGTTACATATCTGATAACATTTGTACAATAACAAAATAAGTTTGTTATCAATCATCTCTCTTAATTTTGTTAATGGGGCAAAACAGGATCCATTAATATGAATAAATTACAGTATGTGTCCCTGTTTTCCTGTATTACAATAAATAAATTGATTAGGAAAGACATGGAGGAAGTCATAGCATTCTTTTTTTGGTTCCCTGAAACTGTCTTAGCCTAATGTATATGCTATTAAGTGGAAATAAATGTCTGCATTTATCGAGGAGTTAGTCCCTCAGCCTTTGTTTCTAAGTTTAATCTTGCACTTCTAGCCCTTCCTTATCATGATAGTAGTGGTTGTAGTCCTACCTGTAGAAGTAGTGGCCAAAGTAACGATGATAGTGATGATGATAATGGCGAAGATTATTCTAAGAGTAACTCCATTTAGGTGAAATTCATTTTGTAAAAAATGTCAAAGAAGTTTCCGGTTGGGAGTGGAAAAAGTTGTTTTTAATTTTTAATGTCAAAGAAGTTTGAAAATTTGCTTTTTTAAAAAAATTTAGGAATGTAATTTAGAGATAAAATTGAAAATATTTACTTATGTATATTAGAATGTGATTAATCAAAATTTTCTCTTCCCTGATATGTAATTCTTTAATTGTTGTAGACAAAGTAGCTCATATTTAAAGTATATGAAATATATTGTTAAGCTGTAATTTTGGCAAAAATATTTGGATTGTTAGGGGTATTTTTTCTCTTTAGTACTCAGTTATTTACTCCACATCTGTGTAATTTCTGGTTGGTCTTCAATTGTTCTTAAATGACACATGATATATTTGTTCCAAATAATCTCTAAGTTTCCTCTAGAGATAACTTTCTATGAGTCAAGGCTTGTCAATATAGTCATATATGCCTGCTCTCCATTGAGGGGACGCTTTCTAGTTATGCAAAGGCAGCAACTTTACAGAAGAAAAATGAGTTACAAAATTTTTAAATGTTTACTCTATACATAAAAATATCATAAAAAGGGCTTCCTTGGTGGCGCAGTGGTTGAGAGTCCGCCTGCCGATGCAGGGGACACGGGTTCGTTCCCCGGTCCGGGAAGATCCCACATGCTGCGGAGCGGCTGGGCCCATAAGCCATGGCCGCTGAGCCTGCACGACCGGAGCCTGTGCTCCGCAACGGGAGAGGCCACAACAGTGAGAAGCCGACGTACTGCAAAAAAAAAAAAAAAAGTCATAAAAAGAAAAAGTAAACAGTTGAAGGAAAAAAGTGCAACATAAGTTTAGATAAAGTGGTACTATCCTATATGTGTGTGTTTATTTATAAGCATATATGTATACACACATGCATACATGTAAGTACATTTACACGTAGACACACTCATATATGTATATGCACATATACAAAATATATACATATACATTATGTATATATGTATATGTGTACAAAACTTTATAAACCACCAGAAGGAGGTTTATAGAAAAATGAACAAAAAACTTCACAGGATAAGAAATATAAATGAAAAATAAACATATAAAAAAGCTTATCTCTAGCAATCAAAGAATTGCAAATGAAGTAGAATTTTCCTCCTGTGTGATTGAACATATTTTGAATACTGGTAGTACCCAGGGTTGTCAAGGATAAGGAAACAAATTATTTTTATTTTCAAAAATAAACTAATTTTCAAATATATACATATATTCTCAAAAGATATAAAAGTGATTATATTATTTGCCCAGAAATTCTATATTTAGGAAATTCTCCTTATACAAAAATCATTAATATGTGCTGAGAAAACTTCTGCCATGTCCCAGGGTAGAAAGCTGTTCAACTAAATTATGCGTAGCCATGGAATGACGTGCCATGCAGCCACTTAAGTGGTATTTTATGGAATATGTACAGCAAGAAATCATGTTTATTATATATTGCCTAGTAAAAAAAACTAACGGAGAGTGTGTTGATGACTTGTCAGAAATAAATAAAACATATTTATGTATTTACTTGCCTGTACAGAAAAGTAGGTATAAATAGAAAAATATGTCAACAGTTCTTTTTGCATGGTGAGAATACAAATAATTATCGATGGTCAATCTATTGTTTAATAAAAAACCCAAATAATTATCTATTTATTTATTTTGCTATTTTTTATATTTTTTGAATTTTCAGTCATGAACTGAAAGTGTAGACTTTTGTAAGCAGAAATAAAAAGTTTCTGGATATAATAAGATTTTCCAACATTAATCTCTTAGATCTTCTATGCCCCTTTCACAAATAAAAATTAATGGCTTTAATAGAGGGTCAATTATGCTGTTAAACCAGAATCCAAAAGAAATTTCATCCATTTGAACTATTTTATCACTGATTTTGTTTCTCTCCCAGAGGGGATATTTTTGCTTGTATTTAGACCTGACATATGAACCTAAATAAAAGAAAAAGGTTAAAAAGCAACTTGACCAAAAAAGCCATTGCCCTTGATGGTATTGGGTATATGAGGCAGTAAGGGACATGCAAAAATGATTGAAGATTATGACATAGTTTGTGGCCTGGCTGGCAGTACTTATGGAACTTGGGAGGCGAGGAATGCTGATTATGAGGGCCTATGTGTATCAGGGTGGAGGGTAAATGCTGAGAAAGTGAAATGTGGTAGCGGGCAGGGAGTTTGGCTCTACCACTAAAGAGGTGTATTCTGCCACAGAAAATACTATAAAAGAGCTATATATACCTATACAGTCTGTGTTTTGTGGGGAAGGGGTTTTTGTCATCAGTATTTGACATGAAATTCCAAATTGTAATTCTCCTTTTCCAATGTTCGATTAGGAAATGCATCTACGACCACAACTGTGATAGACAGCAAGAATGGATCTGTGCCCAAATCCCCTGGAAAAGTGATAAAGAGGACAGTCACAGAAGATATAGTGACAACATTCAGCTCCCCAGCAGCCTGGCTTCTGGTCATTGCTCTGATCATCACGTGGTCAGCTGTGGCCATTGTTATGTTTGACTTAGTGGATTACAGAAACTTTTCAGGTAAGATCCATGAAGTTTGGCTTTTCTTTTTTTTTCTTAATTAATCTTTATTGGAGTATAGCTACTTTGCAATGTTGTGTTAGTGTCTGCCGTACCGCAGAAGTTTGGCTTTTAAATGGAAAGAAACAGAGTTCTCTCCAGCTCTGGCTTTGTTTCTCTTCACCCTGCAAATAAACAAAGCATCCCACAAACATGCTTGAGGGCCACTAAGGGCTAGTTCCCATCTTCACATTTCCTTCTAATCTTTGCCTGTTCTCATAGACTTCAAATGAAACCTGATTTGAAGAGCTGAACAAAAGCTCAATGTTATAGTTTCATGAGGATAACAATTCCAAAGCTTGGTGGATATTTGGTTTGGGAATAGGGACTTTATCAATCATTAATAAAGGATAATTTGTGGATTTTACACTCGGCTATATAAAACCAAACCCAACCCAAATAAAACACTTTTGGACAAATGGAAAATTGTGTATTTTTAAGTCCCCCACTATCTGGCTCCAAGTTTCCTTCCCAGACATTCTCTTTGCTCCTCCCATTAAAACATCCTATTTTGATTTCCTAAAAATAAAGAATGTTAAAAGGAATTTCGAGGAATTACTTGTAATGCGATACTACGGCCAGCCATGTGTTCTTATAGATTCGCAGTGAAATAGGAATATCACAAGTGAGGAAATTTAGATTTTCATTATGGCCTATCCAATCTCTGAGTATATTGTTCATCTCTTTGTTCAAGGTCTTTCTGTTTTTTTAAAATTATATTTGTCTATTTCCACATCTGACATGCTCTATTGAGCATGTGAGTTCCTTGAGAGAAAGAATCGGTCAGGTGCTCAATAATTATTAAATGAATAGATGAATGAGTTTATGCTTATGCCTTTGTATCATAAGCAAAAACATTTTATTAGCTTCTTAATGTGCTCGTTCATATTTGCCCTGTGCACCCTGCAACCTACCTGTTCTTTCTTCAGTAAGAGTGGAATCGGTAGAACTCAGAAACTATAAATACTGTAAGTTGCATTCTATATACTGAGAGATCCTCTACTTCCCATTATGGTATTTTACTCATTCAACAATTATTGTCAAGTATCTACTACATATGCCAGGAAATGGCTATGTTAAAAGAAATGCAAGTATGAATAACACAAAGTCAAAAAACTGTATAGTTTGGGTTTATTGATATGGAGGTGTGACTGAGATAACTCTGCCCCCTGTACCGTTGGTAGCTGGGTTAAAGTGAGCATCATCTAACAGGTAGAGCTAAGTCTCATGATGTCAACCAAAGCAAAAGGGCTATTTATCCAGAGCCATAAACCTCTGCTTTAAGTAGGCAATAGTTTTGGTATATTGTGTAATGCAGACTCTTAAAAGAATATACAGTTGAAATGCCTATAATATAAAATATGACCTAGAATTTTAAGTGAAAAACAGTTGTTTACATTACTCCAGGAAATTTCATTTCCCTTGAGCCTATATTGACTGATATTTTTCATCTGTTCTTTTTTAGAATTTTATTCATTCAAATTTTAGAACCAAATATGGTCATATAATATAGTTCTTCAATTTTTACAGTAGATGTATTTTAAGAATTGTGTGTAAATCTAATATTTGTAAAGTTAATATTTTAATAAGTATACTAAATAAATTACTGATGAATTTGTTCTTAATTATTTGATAAAATGAGCAGCTACCTATAATTAAATTTTCAGATTAGATTACTTAAATGTAAGGCACATAGTCCACAGTAGAGCTTCCTTGGACCATTGTAATTAGTTACTATGGATAATGCCTATGTTCCTGGCATTTCATTTGATAGGGGAAAAATAACCTCTGTATTACTACTACTTCACTTCTTCTTTCAAGAAGTGTTTGCTAAGTACATCGTCTTTGTGAAGACTCCTCCTCCAGTTCTATATATTTATTAATGACCTAACCATCTATCCATTTCCTGCAAAAAGAAACCTGCAAGTCATCTGTTAAATCTGCTGGGCACCTGATCAGTTACCACACTGTATGCCAGCCAACCCTCTTATGCCTCATAAATTTGCTCCCTCCTCTTATTACCACAGTCTCCATTACTACACTTCAGACCTTGATTCTCTTTTGAGGGGGCTAATGCAGTTTCTTCTTGTCTGCCTCATCCAGGCCTCTCCCCTTTAACATTGCCCCCAAGGTATCTTCATAAAACATAAATTTCATTGAGTATTTCTGCCAAGTACAAATTCCTTGGCATGAAATTCAAGTCCTTGGCTTAGCCCTTTATTTTCATCTTGTAATTCCGCTCATGCACCCCGTTTTCCAGCCATACTTCCTGTTGCTCTCACCGGTTTTCTTTGCCTGGGAAAGCATACACTCTCACTCCTCCCTGCCTCTGCTCATACCATCCTTCCCTCGTTCCCTGATCCAGTATAGCAGAAAGTGTAAAAAAGTAGTTAAGAATGTGAACTCTGGTGCTGCATTTCCTTGCTATTAAATCCAGATCTTGCAACTTTATAGCCCTTGTGATATCAGAAAAGTCACTTAGTCTCTCTTTGCTTCAGTTTCATCATCTATACAATAGTACATATGTAATAAGATTAAGAGAATTATACAAATGAATATATTTGGAGTGTTTAGGACAGAACCTGGTTTATCACAAGTACTGTATACATTTTATTTTTTAAATTTTATTTATTTATTAATTTTTTAAACATCTTTATTGGACTGTAATTGCTTTACAATGGAGTATTAGTTTCTGCTTTATAATAAAGTGAATCAGCCATACATATACATATATCCCCGTATCCCCTCCCTCTTGCGTCTCCCTCCCACCCTCCCTATCCCACCCTTCTAAGTGGTCACAAAGCATCGAGCTGATCTCCCTATGCTATGCAGCTTCTTCCCACTAGCTATCTGTTTTACATTTGGTAGTGTATATATGTCAACGCCACGCTCTCACTTCATCCCAGCTTACCCTTCCCCCTCCCCGTGTCTTCAAGGCCATTCTCTACGTCTGTGTCTTTATTCCTGTCCTGCCCCTAGGTTCTTCAGACCCTTTTTTTTTTTTTTTTAGATTCCATATATGTGTGTTAGCATATGGTATTTGTTTTTCTCTTTCTGACTTACTTCACTCTGTATGACAGACTCTAGGTCCATCCACCTCACTACAAATAACTCAATTTCGTTTCTTTTTATGGCTGAGTAGTATTCCATTGTATATATGTGCCACATCTTCTTTATCCATTCATCTGTTGATGGACACTTAGGTTGCTTCCATGTCCTGGCTATTGTAAATAGAGCTGCAATGAACATTGTGATACATGACTCTTTTTGAATTATGGTTTTCTCAGGGTATATGCCCAGTAGTTGGATTGCTGGGTCGTATGGTAGTTCTATTTTTAGTTTTTTAAGGAACATCCATACTGTTCTCCATAGTGGCTGTATCAATTTACATTCCCACCAACAGTGCAAGAGGGTTCCCTTTTGTCCACACCCTCTCCAGCATTTATTGTTTGTAGATTTTTTGACGATGACCATTCTGACGGTGTGAGGTGATACCTCACTGTAGTTTTGATTTGCATTTCTCTAATGGTTAGTGATGTTGAGCATCCTTTCATGTGTTTGTTGGCAATCTGTATATCTTCTTTGGAGAAATGTCTGTTTAGGTCTTCTGCCATTTTTGGATTGGGTTGTTTGTTTATTTGATATTGAGCTGCATGAGCTGCTTGTAAATTTTGGAAATTAATCCTTTGTCAGTTGCTTCGTTTGCAAATATTTTCTCTCATTCTGAGGGTTGTCTTTTAGTCTTGTTTATGGTTTCCTTTGCTGTGCAAAAGCTTTTAAGTTTCATTAGGTCCCATTTGTTTATGTTTGGTTTTATTTCCATTTCTCTAGGAGGTGGGTCAAAAAGGATCTTGCTGTGATTTATGTCATAGAGTGTTTTACCTATGTTTTCCTCTAAGAGTTTTATAGTGTCTGGCCTTACATTTAGGTCTTTAATCCATTGTGAGTTTATTCTTGTGTATGGTGTTAAAGAGTGTTCTAATTTCATTCTTTTACATGTAGCTGTCCAGTTTTCTCAGCACCACTTATTGAAGAGGCTGTCTTTTCTCCATTGTATATTCTTGCTTCCTTTTTCAAAGATAAGGTGACCATATGTGTGTGGGTTAAGCTCTGGGCTTTCTATTCTATTCCGTTGATCTATATTTCTGTTTTTGTGCTAGTACCATACTGTCTTGATTACTGTAGCTTTATAGTATACTCTGAAATCCAGGAGCCTGATTCCTCCAGCTCTGTTTTTCTTTCTCAATATTACTTTGGCTATTTGGGGTCTTTTGTGTTTCCATACAAATTGTGAAATTTTTTGTTTTAGTTCTGTGAAAAATGCCATTGGTAGTTTGATAGTGATTGCACTGAATCTGTAGATTGCTTTGGGTAATATAGTCATTTTCACAATGTTGATTCTTCCAATCCAAGAACATGGTATATCTCTCCATCTGTTTGTATCATCTTTACTTTCTTTCGTCAGTGTCTTATAGTTTTCTGCATACATGTCTTTTGTCTCCTTTGGTAGGTTTATTCCTAAGTATTTTATTCTTTGTGTTGTAATGGTAAATGGGAGTGTTTCATTAATTTCTCTTTCAGATTTTCTATCATGAGTGTATAAGAATGCAAGAGATTTCTGTATATTAATTTTGTATCCTGATACTTTCCCAAATTCATTGATTAGCTCTAGTAGTATTCTGTAGCATCTTGAGGATTCACTATGTATAGTATCATGTCGTCTGCAAACAGTACCATCTTTACATCTTCTTTTCTGATTTGAATTCCTTTTATTTCTTTTTCTTCTCTGATTGCTGTGGTTAAAACTTCCAAAACTATGTTGAATAATAGTTATGAGAGTGGACGACCTTGTCTTGTTCCTGATCTTAGTGGAAATGGTTTCAGTTTTTCACCATTGAGAACGTTGTTGGCTGTGGGTTTGTCATATGTGGCCTTTATTATGTTGAAGTAAGTTCCCTCTCTGTGTACTTTTTGGAGGGTTTTTAATCATAAATGGGTGTTGAATTTTGTCAAACCTTTTTCTGCATCTATTGAGATGATCATATGGTTTTTATCCTTCAGTTTGTTAATATGGTTTATTACATTGATTGATTTGCGTATATTGAAGAATCCTTGCATTCCTGGGATACACCCCCACTTGATCATGGTGTATGATCCTTTTAATGTGCTGTTGGATTCTGTTTGCTAGTATTTTGTTGAGGATTTTTGCATTTATGTTCATCAGTGATATTGGCCTGTAGTTTTCTTTCCTTGTGACATCTTTGTCTGGTTTTGGTATGAGGGTGATGTGGCCTCATAGAAAGAGTTGGGGAGTGTTCCTCCCTCTGCTATATTTTGGAAGAGTTTGAGAAGGATAGGCGTTAGCTCTTCTCTCAATGTTTGATAGAATTTGTCTGTGAAGCCATTTGGTCCTGGACTTTTGTTTGTTGGAAGATTTTTTTCTTTTTTCTCTTTGCGGTATGTGGGCCTCTCACCCCTGTGGCCTCTCCCACTGCGGAGCACAGGCTCCGGACGCGCAGGCTCAGCGGCCATGGCTCACGGGCCCAGCCTCTCCGCAGCACGCGGGATCCTCCCGGACCGGGGCACGAACCCGCGTCCCCTGCATCGGCAGGCGGACTCCCAACCACTGTGCCACCAGGGAAGCCCTGTTGGAAGATTTTTAATCACAGGCTCAATTTCAGTGCTTGTGATTGGTCTGTTTATATTTTCTATTTCTTCCTGGTTCAGTCATGGAAGGTTGTGCTTTTTTTGTAAGAATTGGTCCATTTCTTCCAGGTTGTCCATTTTCTTGGCATATAGTTGCTTGTGGTAATCTCTCATGATCCTTTGTATTTCTGCAGTGTCAGTTGTTACTTCTCCTTTTTCATTTCTAATTCTATTGATATGAGTCTTCTCCTTTTTTTTCTTGATGAGTCTGGCTACAGGTTTATCAATTTCATTTATCTTCTCAAAGAACCAGCTTTTAGTTTTATTGATCTTTGCTATTGTTTCCTTCATTTCTTTTTCATTTATTTCTGATCTGATCTTTATGAATTCTTTCCTTCTGCTAACTTTGGGGCTTTTTTTGTTCTTCTCTGTCTAATTGCTTTAGGTGTAAGTTTAGGTTGTTTCTTTGAGATGTTACTTGTTTGTTGAGGTAGGATTTTATTGCTATAAACTTCCCTCTTAGAACTGCTTTTGCTGCATCCCATATGTTTTGGGTTGTCGTATTTTCATTGCCATTTGTTTCTAGGTATTTTTTGATTTCCTCTTTGATTTCTTCAGTGATCTCTTGGTTATTTAGTAGTGTATTCTTTAACCTCCATGTGTTTGTATTTTTTACAGATTTTTTTCCTGTAATTGATATGTAGTCTCATAGCGTTGTGGTCAGCAAAGTTACTTGATACAATTTCAATTTTCTTAATTTTACCAAGGCTTGATTTGTGACCCAAGATCTGGTCTATCCTGGAGAATGTTCCATGAGCACTTGAGAAGAAAGTGTATTCTGTTGTTTTTGGATGGAATGTCCTATAAATATCAATTAAGTTCTTGTTTAATGTATCGTTTAAAGCTTGTGTTTCCTTATTTATTTTCATTTTGGATGATCTGTCCATTGGTAAAAGTGGGGTGTTAAATCCCCTAATATGATTGTGTCACTGTCAATTTCCCCTTTTATGGCTGTTAGCATTTGCCTTATTTATTGAGGTGCTGCTATGTTGGGTGCATAAATATTTACAATTGTTATATCTTCTTCTTGGATGGATCCCTTGATTATTATATAGTGTCCTTCTTTGTCTCTTGTAATAGTCTTTTTTTAAAGTCTGTTTTGTCTGATATGATAGTTGCTACTCCAGCTTTCTTTAGATTTCCATTTGCATAGAATATCTTTTTCCATCCCCTCACTTTCAGTCTGTATGTGTCCCTAGGTCTGAAGTGGGTCTCTTATAGACAGCATATATACGGGTCTTGTTTTTGTATCCATTCAGCCGATCTATGTCTTTTGGTTGGAGCATTTAATCCATTGAAATTTAAGGTAGTTATCGATATGTATGTTCCTATTACCATTTTCTTAATTGTCTTGGGTTTGTTATTGTAGACCTTTTCTTTCTCTTGTGTTTCCTGCCTAAAGAAGTTCCTTTAGCATTTGTTGTAAAGCTGGTTTGGTGGTGCTGAATTCTCTTGGCTCTTGCTTGTCTGTAAAGGTTTTAATTTCTCCATCGAATCTGAATGAGATCCTTGCTGGGTAGAGTAATCTTCTTTGTAGGTTTTTCCCTTTCATCACGTTAAATATTCTTGCCAGTCCCTTCTGGCTTGCAGAGTTTCTGCTGAAAGATCAGCTGTTAACCTTATGGGGATTCCCTTTTGTGTTATTTGTTGTTTTTCCCTTGCTGCTTTTAATATTTTTTCTTTGTATTTAATTTTTGATATTTGATTAATATGTGTCTTGGAGTGTTTCTCATTGGATTTATCCTGTATGGGACTCTCTGCACTTCCTGCACTTGACTGACTCTTTCCTTTCCCATGTTAGGAAGTTTTCAACTATAATCTCATCAAATATTTTCTCAGTCCCTTTCTTTTTCTCTTCGTCTTCTAGGGCCCATATAATTCGAATGTTGGTTGTGTTTAGTGTTGCCCAAGAAGTCTCCGAGACTGTCCTCATTTCTTTTCTTCTTTTTTCTTTATTCTGCTCTGCGGTATTTATTTCTACTATTTTATATTCCAGGTCACTTATCCATTCTTCTGTCTCATTTATTCTGCTGTTGACTCCTTCTAGAGAACTTTTAATTTCATTTATTGTGTTGTTCATCATTGTTTGTTTGCTCTTTAGTTCTTCTAGGTCCTTGTTAAACTTTTCTTGTATTGTCTCCATTCTGTTTCCAAGATTTTGGATAATCTTTACTATCATTACTCTGAATTCTTTTTCAGGTTGACTGCCTATTTTCTCTTCATTTGTTTGGTCTGGTGGATTTTTACCTTGCTCCTTCATCTGCTGTGTGTTTCTCTCTGTCTTCTCATTTTGCTTAAATTATTGTGTTTGGGTTCTCCTTTTCGCAGGCTGCAGGTTCGTAATTCCCATTGTTTTTGGTGTCTTCCCCCAGTGGGTAAGGTTGGTTCAGTGGGTTGCGTAGGCTTCCTGGTGGAGGGGACTAGTGCCTGTGTTCTGGTGGATGAGGCTGGATCTTGTCTTTCTGGTGGGCAGATCCACGTCTGGTGGTGAGTTTTGGGGTGTCTGTGACCTTATTATGATTTTAGGTGGCCTCTCTGCTAATTGGTGGGGCTGTGTTCCTGTCTTGCTAGTTGTTTGGCATAGGGTGTCCAGCACTGGAGCATGCTGGTCATTGAGTGGAGCTGGGTGTTAGCATTGAGACAGAGATCTCCGGTAGAGCTTTTGCTGTTTGATGTTATGTGGATCTGGGAGGTCTCTGGTGGACCAATGTCCTGAACTTTGCTCTCCCACCTCAGAAGCACAGGCCTGACACCCCGCTGGAGCACCAAGACCCTGTCAGCCACAAAGCTCAGAAAAGGGAAAAAAAAGAAAGAATAAATAAATAAATAAAATAAAGTTATTAAAATAAAAAAATTAAAAAAATATTAAAAATAAAAAAATTCAAAAGTAATAAAAGAAAAGAAAGTAAGAAGGAAGAGAGCAGGCAAACCAAAAAACAAATTCACCAATGATAACAAGCGCTAAGAACTATACTGAAAAAAAAAAGGATGAAAAAAAAACAGAACCCTAGGGCAAATGGTAAAATCAAAGCTATACAGACAAAATCACACAAAGAAGCATGCACATACACACTCAGAAAAAAAGGAAAAAAAAATATATGTATATATTAAAAAAAAGGAAGAGAGCAACCAAATCAATAAACAAATTTACCAATGATAATAAACTCTAAATACTAAACTAAGATAAACGTAAGATCAGAAACAAATTAGATGAAGAAAGCAAACCCCAAGTGTACAGTTGCTCCCAAAGTCCACTGCCTCAATTTTGGGATGATTCGTTGTCTCTTCAGGTATTCCACAGATGCAACGTGCGTCAAGTTAGTGTGGAGATTTAATCTGCTGCTCCAGAGGCTACTGGGAGAGATTTCCCTTTCTCTTCTTTGTTCGCACAGCTCCCGGGGTTCAGCTCTGGATTTGGCCCCGCCTCTGTGTGTAGGTCGCCTGAGGACATCCGTTCCCTCCCAGACAGGACAGGGTTAAAGTAGCAGCTGATTGGGGCGCTCTGGCTCACTCGGGCCGGGGGGAGGGAGGGGTATGGAATGCGGGGCGAGCCTGTGGCAGCAGAGGCTGGAATGATGTTGCACCATCCTGAGGTGCGCCGTTTCTTCTCCCAGGGAAGTTGTCCCTGGATCACGGGACCCTGGCAGTGGCGGGCTGCTCAGGCTCGAGGGAGAGGAGGTGTGGATAGTTACCTGCGTTTGCACACAGCCTTCTTGGTGGCTGCAGCAGCAGCCTTAGCATTTCATTCCCAGCTCTGGTGTCTGTGCTGATAGCCACGGCTCACGCCCATCTCGAGCTCGTTTAGGCGGTACTCTCAATCCAGTCTCCTCGTGCACCCCGAAACAGTGGTCTCTTAGGCAGTTCCAGAATTTTTCCTGGACTCTCTCCCAGCTAGCTGTGGTGCAGTATCCCCTTCAGGCCGTATTCATGCAGCCAACCCAAGTCCTCTCCCTGGGATCCGACCTCCAAAGCCCGTGCCTCAGCTCCCAGCCCCCACCCATCCCGGCGGGTGAGCAGACAAGCCTCTCGGGCTGGTGAGTGCTAGTTGGCACCAATCCTCTGTGCGGGAATCTCTCCGCTTTGCCCTCTGCACCCCTGTTGCTGCTCTCTCCTCTGTGGCTCTGAAGCTTTCCCCCTGCCACCCACCCCCTGTCTCCACCAGTGAAGGGCCTTCCTAGTGTGTGGAAACCTTTCCTCCTTCACAGATCCCTCCCAGAGCTGCAGGTCCTGTCCCTATTCTTTTGTGTCTGTCTTTTCTTTTTTCTTTTGCCCTACCCAGGTACGTGGGGAGTTTCTTGCCTTTTGGGAGGTCTGAGGTCTTCTGCCAGCGTTCAGTAGGTGTTCTGTAGGTGTTGTTCCACATGTAGATGTATTTTTGATGTATTTGTAGGGAGGAAGATGATCTCCACGTCTTACTCCTCTGCCATCTTGAAGGTCTCCCCTGTATACATTTTAATATCACTAGTAAGAGATTCATTCCTCAGTTTTCTTGAAGGATGAATTCATCCCTTTTTTGTGAAAGAATTCCAGATTTCCTAAGAAAAATTCACTGTACCATGCTTTCATTTTCTTAGTCCCTTACAGGCACCTGTATTATCAGCAGTTAACACATTGTATTGTTAATATCTGTTTACTTGTCCATCTCACTCAAAAACTTAACCTTATTCAAGGAAGAAATTCTCTTATTCATCTCTGTACATGAGTGTCTGTCACATAGCAAGTTTTCTGCTATATATTGCTTAAAGGAATGAATAATGGTGATATTTTGATTTTGAAACAATTCCTTACCTTAGGAAGAAAGAAATATTTATCATAAAATTTTTATTTCATCCAGTCAAACAGGTTTTGACCCACTTTAAAAACTAATAAGTACATTTAATAAAATTAGAATGAAAAAAAATATGTTTATGAAATGATACTTGTCGGGCTTCCCTGGTGACGCAGTGGTTGAGAGTCCACCTGCCGATGCAGGGGACACGGGTTTGTGCCCCGGTCCGGGAAGATCCCACATGCCGTGGAGCGGCTGGGCCCGTGAGCCATGGCCACTGAGCCTGAGCATCTGGAGCCTGTGCTCCGCAACGGGAGAGGCCACAACAGTGAGAGGCCCGCGTACCGCAAAAAAAAAAAAAAAAAAATGATACTTGTCATATTTTGTAATGGTCATCTATGGCTGCATAGTAAATTACCAGAAAAGTAAGAGGTTTAAAAAAATAATAAACATCTATCACTCCACACAGTTTCTGTGGCTTAGGAATTTGGGAATGGCTTATGTCGGTGGTTCTGGCTTAGGGTATATCTTGATGTTGCAGTGAAGACCTCGGTTGGGGCTGCAGACATCTGAAATTTTTTTTCTGGGGTTGCGGACCAGTTGGCAAGATGTCTCACTCATTCAGCTTTTAAGTTAATGCTGGTGTGTGCTCACATCATGGCAACTGGCATCGCCTAGACTGAGTGACTCGAGAAAGAGCAAGGCAGAAGCCACAATGCCCCTTATGACCTACACTTTTAAATCCCACACTGCCATTTCTGCAAAATCCTTTAGGTCATAACAGGTCAACCCTATTCAGTGTTGGATGAGACTATACAATGGTAGGAATGCCCACAGGCAAGAATCACTGGGGGCCACTGTGATGGCTGGCTACCACATATTTTACTCTCAGAAAGTTATATTGCCAAGTTATGTATCTTAAGATAAATACTTAGATCTAAGGAAGTACCATTCAGTACTCTAATTGACAAAGAAAGATTGTAATTACAACAGGTGCAAAGAGAAAGATGGTGTGTTGGGATGGCTGGCAACCTGAAGCCATATTTCAGAAGACAAATATTCTCCAATGGATTTGAAATTTTAAAAAGTCTCAAAGCTAAAATTCTTCCAGACATATATATTAATTCTTCAAATAAGAAATTCAAATTAAAATTTGAATGATCAACTTCTAGAACCAAAAGAGTATAATAAATTCCAGGACATTATATAATTATAGCATAAAACCTGTATTAACCACTGGTTGAATGGGATACATCCACTTGTATTAAAATTCTGATTTCTTTTCTCCATTTATTAAGTTTTAACTTGCCTTTTTAATGTTTTTTTCACAGAAAAAATACCATTTGCTTCATTAAGAGTTTCAAAATGTAAATGATCCTCTTATGTTTCTAATGCTATTTTTAACTGATACATTTCAAACATTTACCAGGGATTAATATTATTACCATGATGAGCCTTTTGTACCACATAGTAGTCTTCGAAATATGTATCGTTAATGTTTAAAAAACAAGGTTGGTGGTACAAGAAAACATACTAGAAATAGTCGCTCTGAAAGCCAGAGAGAGCACCTGTCCTTGGGCTCTGACACTTGAGAAAAGTAGGTGAATGCTTCCAAGATATTAAAAAATGTTTACATAGAAATGAAAACCTATTTTCATAAGCAAGTACTATATGGGATTGAGAAGAATGATTCTCCTCTAGCCAATCTTCACAATTCCCTATTTTCTGAATTTGATCTGGTTGATCTGTATACAATCTACTTGTGAAGCACTAATAGAATTGGCTTATTTCAAAAGACTTGGGTTCACTCATATGCTTATTTCAGAAGACTTGGGTTCACTGATATCTCTATAACCTACAAGTTAGCATGACTAAGAAATTATATTTTCTTGTCTGTAAAATGGGGATGGCAGCTTGGTTTCTGGTCTGCAAAATTTGTGACTTTACTTCATCTTTTCAAATAAGACAAATTTTAGGACACAAAAATCAGATACTAGGAAAGAGATTCCACCTACCCTTCATTTCTTACTAAACATAATGTTAAAATACTATTCGAACAATGCTATGGTCTATCTGTCAGACTTTGATGAGAGTAGAGTCACTGTAAGTGATGTAAAATAGGGAATTTATTTTGTATGGCTTATGCATTCATGGGAGCTGATTAAGCAGTCTAGGTGAGGCTGTTGCAGTTTATCTGGTACAGGGTCAGAAGTCAGCAGAGTGGAAGATAGTGTAGAGGAGAAAAAATATCTTTTTCCTCTCCCCTTCTAAATTCTAGGCTGGGGCCCCTCTAACAAAAGACAAATTAATGAGGGAAAAGAGCTCATGTTTATTTAATATAAGCTTTATGGGACATAGGAGCCTTTCTTCATAAGGAAGTGAAGCCCTTAAGAGGCAGTTAAACCTGAGCATTTTTATGCTAGGTTTGGTGATAAGTGGAAAGCGGTGAAAAAATGTGACACGACGAAAAAGGGTCTGAGCTAAGTGTAGCAGATTGGGGGACACAGTAAGTCCTGTTCATTCAGATTCCTCTGTGCATTTGAGGATAAGGACATTCCTTTCCTCTGGGTGTAGGGAGGGCCTCTGTCACAGGAGGGCTTTATGACCTGCTTTAGGGGAGGGTCAGAAGGTTCTTCTTGCACATGCTATTTCTTCCATTCCTTCAGCTGAAAATATTCAATATGCTAAGGTGCCACATTTTGGGGTAGCATGTCCTGAACCCCATCACTGAAAAAGGCAGATGGAAAAAGAATAGGGGAGACAAAGGACAACCTGGAACCCTCATTTGACTCTCACCACCTCAAATTACGATGACGTGGGCGAGCTGCAATATAAGCTGGTGCCCTCCACCTGCTGAAGGAGATGCTGAAGGAGGAGGGCCAGTCATTGGGAACTGGAAGAGATGCAGCCTGCTGCTGTCACACATCAAGACCAGCCAGCATACCTGCCATAATGTGCATGAGAGGTGACAGCACCTGCCCTATATCAACCTTCAGAGAGTAAACAATGGCTATTACTTCTATTTTGCCTTCCAGAGCTTGTGCAAATTTCTCTTGTACCCAACTGTTACCTGGAACATTCATGTAAGGGAATTCTGGGAAATGTAATTCAAGTTTAGTGACTTGACAGCACACAAAACCACCCCATAGGATGACTATATAATTCATCATCCAAAACAGGACACTTGTGAGTGTGAAATGGAAAGCTATGAATATTTACCTCAGGACAGTAGGCAAAAACCAAGGTGTCTGATCACCTGGATACTATGTCTTCCGAAACCCCAAGTTGGGGTGGAGGGGCAGAGTAATGTTCATTCCTTAATAACTGAGCCTAGGCAGTCACAAAGGCTGCTAGAGGCATCGCCCCCAAGCTTCTGTAGACTCAGCCAGGAAGTCCTTCCAGAAAACGGTGGGGTGCTGTGATAGTTTAATGATTCTTTCAGGGTCAGAATTCGTGATCTTTTGTTGACATTCCTTACAGACTTCTTTGCCTTATTTACAAAGAGACAACTTTCTCTCTAAACAATAAATGCGAGCAAGTAGGATTTCTAAAGAAATGACTACAAACTTAGTTATTGGTGCGTGTTAATGATTTTCCTCTAGGTCAGAATGTACGTGAATAAATTGTAGTAATTTGTGGCTTTTCTTACCTAAAAACAAGGGTCATAATTTATTAGCATCTTCATCCATAAGAAGGGAAGATCATTATATGGCTGTACCAGGGGGTCTCAAAGCACGTTTAGTAATTCTTGCAGGCATTCCGCAAAATATACTTATTTCAAAACAATTTTGAAAGAATTAGATAAGATAATCTATGTAAAACATACCTGCCTGGCACATAGGAGGCACTCATTAAATGCAACTTGAATTTGAGTCTTATTACCAGGAAGTAAGATCAGTAATCTGAGAAGAGAGCAGCAAGAATATGATGGTCGGAAGCATCAATTTCTTATGAAAGTCTTGCAGACATCTCCTGATGTGCCTTTTAAATAGACTTTCTAATGAGGTGTGCCATTTATCTACTGCTCTTAAAAATTAATTTCCCTGATATTTTTTTTCCTCTGGCACTTAGCCCAGTAAAACAGGTGTACTGTTTGTCAGGCTATGAGTTTAGAGGAGCAAAGTGATTCAGGGAAGACCCAAAGTCAATCAGAATGTTTAAATTTAACATTTAATGTTATATATATATATGTATATATGTCTGTGTGTGTGTGTGTATATAGAAATGCCTGTGTGACTGCATATGTGTGAATATGTTATTACATTTTAGGAGACTTGGAAAACTGGGACACTAAATGCAACATTTTAGACTTTATCAGTTCTCATGTGTACTGAGTTTTCAAGAATAGCTGATATTTTTGTGCTTCTTATTCTGATTCAAGTCTTATCTCAAATCCTACATTTTCTGTTCAATGTCCCAGGCCTATTTGGTCTTCTTGGTCACTACATCTATAAGGATGCATTTCATTACCTAATTCCAATCTGCTTATAAACACCTCAAGGAAAGAGAAGTTTTTATAGTCCAATGGTTCCCAGATCCTAATCAGAGTTTGTTGATTCTTCATGAAATGAAGAAAAAGATAAAGAAAAATATATCCACTTTAAAGATGTGTCCTTAATTCTATTGTTCCTACGTTTTTGGTCGTAAAATTCTCTTTTGAAATGATGATAATGACAGATATTTCTTCTGTTACAGTTTTTAAATGACATTTTCTTACAAAATAAAAAGTTGGTAATTCGATGTTGGGCTCCAGGTTTTTGCTGGTGGCAGATTTCAAGGTCAAGAAATCCAACTTTGATACCAATGCTCTATACCACTCATTTGAACCTTAGCAAAGGAGACTTTATATTTATACATGTATCTAGATGGATACAATTATAAATCATACCGTACGTTAATACCCCACTTTTTGATGGTCCAGCTATTAAACATCTTTTAGTGCTGTGTTTGGATTCACTTCCTTAGAGAAACCTTTCCTGAACTTTCAGTGTAAATCAAGTCACTCTATCCTAATTCCCCATTATATCATTTACTCTTTACACACAGCACTTATTCCAAGTTACATACATTTGATTGTGTGTGGTTACTTATTTAATATCTTTCTTCTCTACTGATCTGTTAGGTTTGCAAAGAAAATGACTGTCTATTTTATTTGCTTGATTTTTCTAGTGCTTAGAAGTGTTTAGCACTGTGAGCTCAATAAACATTTGAATGAATGTTGAGATGAAAGAATGAATAAATAAGTAAATAAATAAAGGAAAAGGTGGTAGTGTTTTTTACACTCTGAATGCTAAGTAATGAGCAGTCGTTCTTTATAGTTTATGATGATTTTGATAGTGTTAAGATTTACTTTTTAAACCTCTATTTCTCTGATTGAACCTTAAGCGTCTCAAAGGTAGGATTGTCTCATTTATCTTAATATTCCTGTTAACCTGCTTATTGCCTGGCACACATTGTTTAGTAAAATTTGTATGAGCTTAACAGGAGTTATTTGCTAAGCATATACAGCAAGCAAACAAGCAAAACTACACAACAGTAATAATAAAAGAACACGTGGACTTCAAGACCCAAGTGAATTAGTTGAATGCAGGCGCTGGGGGCTAAAGTACTGGGTTGAAGTCCTGACTCCAATTAGTAGCTGTGTAACCTTGGGAACATGACTTCCCTGTGCCTCAGTTTCATTCTCTGTAGGCAATAAGAGTATCTGTTTCATATGGTTCTGTGAGCATTGAATGAGTTAATATATACAAAACATTTGGAATTTTGAATGGCACATAGTAATTGTTAGATAAATTGTAGTTAGTATTATTTTAATTTATTCTTCATGACTTTAAGCTTATTCAATGTTTCAGAAAGATGAATAGTCATATTTCAAAAAGATGAATTGACTACATGATTTCCAATTTTAAATATCATTTGAATATACATAGATTCTACCAATTACACAATAGTAATCCAATGATTAAAGTATTCTATTTTATTTTCACATTGAGGGAATGTTCTAGCCATTCTGAAATGGCTTATTATTTTTATATGATATAGTAAGAACATAATTCATGGCCCTACATGCTCCATTTTAACGTGGTTAAAAAAACTTTAAAATTATTTCTTTGAGGACTTCCCTGGTGGCACAGGGGTTAAGAATCCGCCTGCCAATGCAGGGCACAAGGGTTCGACCCCTGGTCCAGGAAGATCCCATATGCCCCGGAGCAACTAAGCCCATGCGCCACAACTACTGAGCCCACGTGCCATAACTACTGAAGCCTGTGCCTGGAGCCCATGCTCTGCAACAAGAGAAACCACTGCAATGAGAAGCCCTCGCACCACAATGAAGATTAGCCCCTGCTCTCCGCAACTAGAGAGAGCGCGTGCACAGCAACGAAGACCCAAAACAGCCAAAAATAAAAAATAAATAAATTTATTTTTAAAAAATTATTTTTTGGCTAACACTGAGCAATAGAATAACTAAAGAGAATATATAATATAGTCAAGAGTTTCCAAAACCAATCCTTGACTTGATGAAATACATGTTTATTCAGTACGTAGTCAGGATATGCTAACTGCTGTATGAATCCCAAATCTAATATCTTTCTTTTTCACTGGTCTGCTAAATTGATAACATAATGATCCAAGTAAGTCATCTAACTGGAGTACTATGATATTTTGACTGTTCTTGTGCTACCAGGAAATTAATCCTATTAGCTTGGAAACAAATCTATAGAAATCTATAAATCTACAGAAAACTTGCTTTCTCGTTCCTTGTTAATACATGTAACACTGGGATTGTATTTATACTTAAGATATACATTTTTAAGAGGAGGAAGGAAAGTTAATTTTTCAATTAATATAATAACATCCACACCATGATTATTAATAAAATTATAGTAAGACTCTTCCATTTTTATACAGATGCTTGACATGAATAAAAGAAGCCAAAAGTTGTTTGTGATTTTTGTTTCAGAATGTAAAATGCCCTTTATTTGACATGGGTCTAGCTCCAGCTAGCTGGAAATATTCCAGGCTTAAACACCTGCAACACAGTTTTGCCAGCAAAAAATTGGTTGATTGGGGTCATATTGAGAAAGAGAGGTGAAATGTACATTTATTTGCATTAATGCTTCTTATTGCCTCAAAAAGTAGCAGTTGAGGAACAGCAAAGGACAACTTAGAAACATATTTTGAAACTTTTAAATATTGAAATAGTCACACAATTAAAACTAAAGATGCTTGTGTTTAATTTCATTAGGGTTCCACACAAGTGCACATTTCTAAAATACTGAAGTTAGTTAATAGTAAAGATGAGTATGGGAAAATTTCAATTGAGAAAATGTTAAAAATCAGAAGGAAAATGCTCATGCCTCAGATGTTGAATGGCAAGGATTGGAGCTACACTATGACTATTCAAATGTAGATTAGAAAACTGACAGTCATTTCCTTGTGCAGTCAATAAAACAATTAGCTCACCAAAACTGCTTTTAAATCAGGATTCTAGTTTTTCTTTTCTTTAAATTCATCTAAATATCTAACATCTGCAAGGATTTTATTTTTTTCAAAATTGTAATTCAAATGGGTTTTATCTTTTAGAATCTGATGCATTTCAAGAGCTTTGTGTTCACCCTTCATTTTATTTTATTTTTTGTATGATTCTCACTGAAGGATGGAGAAGCCTGATCATTGCAATCTAATATGGGCAGTATCCGGAGATCAGAGGTAGGAGAGAGAGGGGAAGAACATAAGAGAGATGGAGAGAGAAAGAGAGAGAAAGAGAAAATGACAATGTTTTGGGAATCTGTGTTTATCTGGGATATTAAAAGATAAACTGAGGCATATCCAGAATTTTAAGAATATAAGCAAAAATTGATTTGTATCAGGCAGCACCAAACCCAAAATGCTTAGGGAGCACTCTGCTGACAGGAGTTCAGGAAAAACTTTTACAGAGAAGAGGCGGAAGCAAAGCAAGGAAATCATTTGATTGGCTACAGCTTAAGTGTTTGCCTTATTTGGGAAAGGCTAGCTGGCTCTTTGTGACTTGTTGTCCTAGGTTTGATTTCTTAACCTTGAGACACTTAAAGGCTTAGGTTTTGTTTGCTGTCAAAGGCTGCTAAGGTATTAGAGCCACCTCAGTCTAATGGCCTCCTTGTTTAATTAATTTAACAGAGAAGTACAAGTTATTGCTTCAGGAAGATCTTGTTTTATAAAAGGGCTTATCACTCTTAAAGAAATATGTGGGGGCTTCCCTGGTGGCGCAGTGATTGAGAGTCCATCTGCCGATGCAGGGGACATGGGTTCGTGCCCCAGTCTGGGAAGATCCCACATGCCGCGGAGCGGCTGGGCCCGTGAGCCATGGCCGCTGAACCTGTGCGTCCGGAGCCTGTGCTCCGCAACGGGAGAGGCCACAACAGTGAGAGGCCCGCGTACCGAAAAAAAAAAAAAAGAAATATGTGTGTCTGGGTGTGTATGAGAGGAAAGGGCCTCATGAAGGTATGCTTTCAATGTGGCTCCTTCCTGTATCTTCACAATCTCCCCTCTATTCCCTCCTTCCTTTCTACATGTTTATGTGTTTTCTAACTTGGAAAAACCAGCAAATTTCCCTCACCTCCCTATATCTCTATTTAGCTACAAACCTTTTTGTTTCTATCCCTCTAGCCAAGCCCCTCAAAGAGACAATCTGACACTATTCTATCACTCTGCTGAAGTGTCTCAAATACACACTTGACTTCTTAATGAAGAAAATCGAACAAATGAACAAAAGAACAACTTGCATGCTTAACATCTTCGTCTTGGTTAAACTTTTCAGCACTAGAACTGTTGACCAGCACTTGCTTATTAAAACCGTGTCCTCTTATGACTTTTATAACTCTTCTTTGACACCATGAGCTTCTTGCCCCTCTTAGACAATATCACCTCGTTCCATTGCTTTAGCTGCGATGACTTTGTGTTGCCCATACAAGTGATGAGTAAGCTGCCATCATACTTAGCCTGCTTATCTTTAATATCTGTCTCTTAATCTAATAACAGGATCAACCCTTCTCTAAAATGGCCAGATAGTCAGAAGCAGAGGCCAAAAACAGTGACACGGTTCAAAACAATTAAAGCATGCAAGATAAGTTTTAGGAAAATGCATTTTTCCCACCATGGGAGTCAGTAAGCTATTGTATTTTGAAAAAAAATCAGCTCATCAGCATTTTTATTTTCCCCTTAATTGACCTACTCACCCAGAAGTTTGCTTATAACTGACTTTCACACATAATGACTTCCCAGTCCATATCTTTAACCCTAATCTCTCTCCATTTTTCTAATTGTGTTGACATTCATTTGGAACATCAAACTCAAAATTCCTAACTGAGCTGGTTATATTGGGTTGGCCAAAAAGTTCGTTTGGGTTTTTCCATACAATGGTACAAAAACCCGAACGAACTTTTTGGCCAGCCCAATATTTCTTTCCAGGTCAGCCTCCTAGATTACAAATCCAGTTTCTTAAGTCAGAAAAGTGGGACTCCTCACATACTTTCCTCTTTCCCCACTACCCATGAACGTTCAGCGATCAAAAAGAACTCATTCTACTTTCCAAACATCTGTTGATTCTGTTCTATACTCTGTACCTTGTCTCTAGAACTCTTGCCTTGGTTTCCCCAAAATTGTTACACTAGCCATATATTTACTCTTTGCCTCTAATCTTGCCTCTTCCTCCTTTCTCATTCTGTGGCCAGATTACTGTAAATGCCAAATCTCATTTTATTATTCCCCTATTTAAAATTTTAGATGTCTTCCTTTAAATATAAATATGTATATGAAATAAATATATGAAATAATGAAAGTATAAGCCAAAATTAACAAAATTTAGGTAGCTGTCAAAAGAAGAGGACAGTATAGCGAGGGATTAGGATGGCAACAAAACTTTTCTTAATATGTGCTCTTAAATGGTTTTGACTTAGGGAACTTGTAAATGTCATTTTATAATTTAAAAAATTTTAAATAATTAAAATTAATCACTAAAATTTGAAAATGCCCTGAAGCAAATGAACCTAAATCTATATCAAGTTATTTGCATAACCAGAGAAAATAATTACTTTAAATAACTTTAAAACATACAATTCTGACTCTCTGTCCTTAGTATGATATAGTTCAATGAGGAAAAGAAATGAAAAGAGATCTAAAACTCTATTCACCGTTTTTATTGTTATTAGTAGTATTGCTGTCATTTTATTTGAAATTGTTATTGGTATACTGTAGGAAAAAATGAAGTAATTAATTAAGTTGATATCATTAAGAAATCAGATTTTCAACAGAAGAGAAGAAATGTGAGTTTAATAGCAAAAATGGTGTGTGAAAATTCCAGATTTTACTTGGAAATGTCAGTGTAAACACATGACTGAAATTTCATATTTCTTGGCCAAATCCAACTCAATGAGCACCCCTGCTGATCAAATTTTGGTCTCAAAATACCATTTCCCAATAAAAGGAGCTGTGATTCCTTCAAGAAGTGGCTGATTCCATACTTGGCAAAAGAAAGATACAAAACTTACTTTGGACATTTTTTTGTGCCTCAAACAAGAAACTATCAAACAAATTATGGAACAGACATGCATGTTGAAGTATTTATGGATCTGGGATTAAGTATTTAGGTATCTAGGATTTGCTTTAAAATATTTACTAAACTAGAAAAAAGAAAAGATAAATGTGGGAGAGAAGAAATATAAATAAAACTGGTAAAATGGTAACTATTGAAGCTAGGTGTCGTGGATTTGTATTGTGTCATTTTGGCTAGGATAAAACCATGTTTTCTAGAATTCCCTCCCCTGCATGGTTGTGGGTTTGTGTGAGACAGAAGGATCATTGTGTGAGAGATTTGAGAGGCAGAGGCAAGCATGACCAGGGAGGTCATTGCAGGGGACCAGGGGGCAGTTGCACACGCCTGTTGTCACTGATCCCTTGACTCACCTTGTTGGCATGGGACAACAGCTGCTCCTGCAGCGACCCCAGCACCTCCCAGAGCTTCCTTTGGCTTCTTCACTCCTGGCCTAGGTACATATTTAACTCCATGAGGAGGGTTTGGAGGTCTTAGGACTGATGCAGTTTCCAGTGTGTTCTCTCAACCCTCACAGGCTCCAGATTCCACTGCTTCCTTTACTTTTCGCCCATTTTTTCTTCCTGAGTACCTCTTATTTTGTCCTCAGGCCCCAACACCACAGACATAAGTAAAAATCTTTCATAGTGTGATGAATATTAGAAGTACCATGGGAATTTTATGAATCCAGCTTTTTATTTTGCCATATTCTGAGGAGTGTTCACTGAGGGTAAGGATAAAAGGTTACAGGGAATTTCAACCTCTGTATATGGTCTATGTTAAAAATCTAGTGGAAGGAAAATCTATGCAGAGACGCTTGATTTTGAAGTTAACTCATTTATGTAATTCAGGGCAGGTGATTACATACAACTATTTTTTAAGTTTTTATACTTTAAAAATATAATATCTGTTATTGAGTATGCCAATATCCTGGTACTCACTCATTTATAAAAGAAAGCATTTAAACATAGCAAAATGAGGACTTCCCAGGTGGCGCAGTGGTTGAGAGTCCGCCTGCCGATGCAGGGGACACGGGTTCATGCCCCGGTTCGGGAAGATCCCACATGCTGCGGAGCGGCTGGGCCCGTGAGCCGTGGCCGCTGAGCCTGCGCATCCGGAGCCTGTGCTCCACAATGGGAGAGGCCACAACAGTGAGAGGCCCGCGTACCGCAAAAAAAAACCCAAAATAAACTAATGCAAAAATCTGGGATGAACGAAATATCAAAATTTTAAATAAAGACAGAAGCATTGTTACTGATTTTTCCTTTTGTCTCTGGCTTCAGTATGGCATGGTTCAGCGCTAGGTAGGAGAGCTGCACTTGACTCAAGTTCTTTCATTTTTAGCCTTTGCCTTCCTCAGTGAGTCAGTCCTCATGGTTATAAGCTGCTATAGCAGTTCCAGGCTTTATATTCTCATGCAGCAAAGTCCTTGTTCCCCCTTTTAAAAGCAAGAAAAGCCCTCCCAGAATCTCTCATCAAACATCTTACTACAGAACCAATTGCAAATTCATGGTTTTGTTTGTTTGTTTGCTTTTTGATTGCAGTATTGCATAGTAGTTGAGTCATACCCTGGATGGTGCAAAATCTGGCTCCGTTACTTACTAGCTATGCAGCCTTAGGTATTTTATTTAACTTCCCTCTGTCTCAGTTTTCTTATATTTAAAATAGAGATGTCTACCTCATTGGGTTTTTGAAAGGAAAAAGTGAGTTAGTATACATAAAGTTCTTAGAATGGTACCTGGCAGGTAATATACACCCTAAAAGTGTTAGCTACTACCATTTTTATGATGATCCTTGTTTTAATGTATGTAATTTAACTCATGGAAACATGAAAGGTAGAGAAGTACAATTAAAAAAGAAAACATCTATAAAAGGTTTAGTTGCATTGTATAATATTATCCCCACTGTTATAATTTAGATGTGATGTCTTAGAGAAGGAATAAGAATTAACTTGAGGACTACTATCTTTTTAAAGATATATCTATATCCATATCTATATATGTTTTTAAAGTTGTTTTCCATGTGCCTGAAAATCAGAAGCTGGTCTCAAGGTAGCAAAATATTTTTTTCATGAAAATACCCTGGTTTGACTATCTTAGAACCAGGCAATATACATGTCTGCAAAGTGTATATATAGTGCATTTAAGCATAAGGATAATTAAACTGATATCTATTTTGTTGGATTTTATTGTTAAGTTCCTCAGTGAACACTTAGAAAGAAGAGGAATGGGGAAATGGTCTCAATCTATTCAGATTATAAAAATCCCATTTGCAATATTCTTCCATTAGATATAAAATATACTAGTGCTAAAAATGCCTTTAATGGTACCAGTCCAGTCCAGTTCCTTACATATAATTCTTTTAAAATTCTCAAATGCAATTATAAAATTCCACTTCATTTCCTTTCTCTAAGGTTTAATCTCACCTTTCAGACTACCATACCTTGCTCCCATGACACTCTCCAGAATGTAGTGAAATAAGGTCCAAAGAGTAAAGTTATGTTGTCACTGAATCATGGAGGTAGGTTTCCCTGAGACCAGTTGTAACTTGGCATCCTTGTGATGGGTCATGAATCCTCTGAAATTAAAAATTTCCCCAGAAATCTTATCTCTAATATTATTTGTCCCTCTCTATGGCATCTTACCCATCAACATAAAAATGGAACGTTCTTCCCACTTGAACAACATAAGCAATGGAAACCCCACTATGATTCTAGTCCTTCAACTATTGCCCAATCTCTGTCATTTTACAGTAAAATATACTTACTACCTCTAAATTCTTCCCATTTACTCTTGAATGTATTTCACTGAAATTGCCCTTTGAAGGTCACCAGTGACATCCTCATCATTAAATCTAAAGCTCTGTTCTCAGTCTTCATCTTTCTTGACCTATCAGCAACATTTGCCAACTGCTCACTTTATCCTCACAGAAACAATTTCTTGACTTGATATCTAGTACATTATACTCTCTTTTTTTCTGCCTCTCAATTAATCTCCCTCTGTGTCTCTTTGTCTCTGTCTGTCTGTCTTCTCTCCTCAGAAGCCATTGCTGGTTCTTCCTCATCTCTCTGACTTATCTCACTGTCTTTTAAATGTTGGTGTGTTCCTAGGTCCACTCCCTTAGTGATCATATTCAGTGTCATAGCTTTGAATGCTTTCTATTCTTTATTGAATTTCCAAGTTTCCGTCTTCAGCTAGAACTTCATTTTTGTAGAACATATTGAGCTATACAAATGTCTACATCTCCACATAGAGTTCCAATAGACAACTCAAGTTTAACAAGTTTAAAACTCAGCTACTTAAATATTCTGGGCAACAAACCCTGTTTCTCTCCAGTCCTCCCCATTTCAGTAAATGGTATTTTCATCCTTCCAGTTTCTCAAACCAAAAACCTTGAAGTTATTCCACACCCCTCTCTTTCTCTCACATCCAACAGCCATATTGTCAGTCTATACATTAATTCTATCTTTTAGATACACTCAGAATCTGATCACACCTCACCACACAAACTGGTACCACCCATATAGAAATCACCATCTTCTTTCCCTTGGATTATGGATTATTTCATTTGGCTTCTTACTGATCTCCCTGTTTCCAACCAGGCATTCTTTCAATCTTCAACATGGCAAATGTTGCATAAATCAAATCACTTTTTCCTCTGCTCAGACCTTCCAATGACTTCCTATCTCAATCAGAGTAAAAACCTAATTTTGGCATACTTAACCCTTAGAAAGTATAATATGTTGATATAATTCTAGTCCCTTAAGATGTCAAAGGGAGAAGAATCCCTGAAAAGCTTAGATTTTAAAATTAAGGAAAACATAAATCTAAAAATTTAATTACAGATTGATGAAAAATCAGGTGCAACTTAAACCATATTTCTAGATATATCACCTCTTCAATCAGATCTTAAAGGCTACCCTTAACCCTTCAGAGCAACTTTCATGTAACTAGAATGAGAATAACAACATATTGGAAATCCCTAATGTGTCTGTTTTCTTGCTTGCATTTTTATTATTTAATCTTTTGTTTCACAAACAGTTTATATCTCCTAGGATATAAGAAAGGGAAGATTTACAGACTTCAGTTTTTCCTAATTCTATCCATTGAAGTTACTAGAAGTAACTCAAATGTGTTAAAAGAATGAATCAGGAAAAGCAGCTTTTCTTAGTTTCTTTGGGAATGATTACAAAACTTCTCTTTGTTTTTAATTACTTTTAGCAAGCTCTATTTCCAAGATTGGCTCAGATCCTCTAAAACTTGTACATGATGCTGTGGAGGAAACCACGGACTGGGTCTATGGCTTCTTTTCTTTGTTGTCTGACATCATCTCGTCTGAGGGTGATGAAGAAGATGATGATGGAGACAAGGACACTGATAAAGGTACAAAGAGCATAGAAATATATCTAACTGCTAGGACCGATGATTGATACGCATTACAATAGTTTGCTTAAGTTTAAGCACACATGAGCACTTGGGTCAGGCTAAACCAAAATGAATACACGTCAGAGTGCAAATAGCCTATCAACAGGCTGCCAAACTCAGTAAATTGGTCTCTATATGGCTTTCATCTTATAGCTTATCTGCCATTATGGCAAAGATGTCAAATGCTGCATTAGAGTAGCATTATTGTAGAGAGGGACTTATTATATGATCCTACAGAACCACAATAGAAACACATTTATATGCTTCTTCAGGAACAAAAAATTGCTGCTATTTCCCAAATTTGAAAACTAAATATACGTATAAATACGTTATACATGTAATTCATATTTACAGTCAAATAGAGAAGGCAATCCTACTAAAATCACAATGAAAGTTAATTAATTGAATCAAATGGAGGTGTAGAATGGAGGGACACATTCTAAATGTCACAACAATTATGCAACGAAACTATTTACTCTCTAGAATGTATTGATGATCAAAAGGAAATAACAAACTTAAACCACATGTAAACTGCTATTGAGTGGATGTGAAAAGAACAAAGCGTTGTAATTCTGCTTTTTAGATGGCATTTTTAAGATCAGCCTTACTCATCAGAAATTACATATTCAGCCTTGACTACCAGGAAAGCTCTTATTATTTTAGTCCTTTCTGACTTTGTCTGAATTTGTATTCTTTGGCTCCTGTGAGAGGTCGAGATGAACAATAGAGGACTGAAATGAACATGATACACGAACTATAATGTATAATTTGGATCACTGCCACAATTTTATTGAACTCATAAAAGTGAAACTATCTCAAATAAATGTACATAGGCAAAGTGTATACTTAAAAATTGGAATTTGGAAGGCAAAGTAATATATGAACTACTATTATCAAAACTAATAGATGATTTTTTAAAAATGAATGAAAGAAAATGGGAAAATAGGCAATATTATGCTCTGCTGAAAGTTTTTCTAATTTACTGTTTTTGCCTTGGTTTAGGAGAAATAGAGGAGCCTCCCTTGAAAAAAAAAGGTTAGTTGTGTTGACCTTTGAAAAAAAGTATTTTTCTTTTATGGTAATGTTGATTTTCACCATAACTTAAATAGATTTTACTTTGTTACAGATAATTTATTTTTAATGTAGAGTTTCTGTTTAATGGTTAGATTAAGATTTATAGTTAAGAAAAGAAATACTCGATTCTTTCCAATGAAGCTAATCCCATCATTTTTAAGTTGATTATTTAATAAATACCTTCTTCAGTAGATGTGCAAATCAATCTACACACTGATCAATGTGAATTTGAATTGCAGGAATGAGGGGTGAGTTCTATAGTTTTCTAAATGGCCCAGAAGATGAGGATGCCCATGATCTTTATTATTCTCACTGTGGCCAAATATATAGATTTTAAATTTTTATTCTTTTTCTTATGTTATTGTCAGTATTATTTTTCAATTTTAGGTGATATCTATTGGACAGGGAGCTGAGATAGTGTGGAGGATAATAATCTTGAAGGCACAGGCATATGCAGTCAGTATGTACTATGTGTCATCCCAAAGCCGCAGAGTCATCTGGGTGTGCTTGGCTGTGGTTTACAGGGATTCCTTGAAGGAATAAGCAACGTCGTCAGTCACTGAATGGAATGATCATAAATCCAAAAGATGGGAGCAATATGACTGGGAAAAAGGGCAAACTGTGGGGCAAACTGTGGGGCAAAAGCCTCAGAGATTTTTACAGGAAGGGGTAGGAATTATGTCTAGAAGGAATAATAGGGAGCAAAGGATACCATCCTGAGGTATATTTGGTATGAGATAGAAACATAAAAGCCAGACTTAATACAGTTAGTTATTGCTGCACATGTTGGGCAATAGCTCTTGGGAGTATTTATTACAGAGGAGAACTTGCTGGCCTCTGTTGCTATCTCCCTAGACCTACTGTGAGCAAGCAATAGGATCCAAATTTGGAGCTTCGGCCTTGCCTGACAGATGATGATAACCTCACTGTTTGGGATAAAATCTACTTAGTGTATGTTAATTTGGAAAATTTGTATCTGTAACTTGCCCAGTAAAAGGTAAAGTAGTGAAACTCAAGTGTGGAACCGCCATTCAGAAATGAAAGTGTTTATGAAGCTATTGAGAGCAGAAAGGATGGGTTGCCCTACTCACAAATCCATGGTGAGAACCCAAGAATTCAAGACATTCTTAAGTCATCAAATCCAGGTATGGAGAATCTAGACTAGTTTATAAACTTCTTGAGGTAAAAAGCAGAGTCTTTTTATAGCTGATCTCCAATGGATACTGCCCAGAACATAGTCAAAGTTTAAGCTAATGAGTTACCAGTGATGGTCTGGAAATTACAGCTTTTATATATATTTATTCCATTTGGATATGGAAGAGTGAAAAACAAATATTTTCTTATTTATAAAATAAATTCTACAAGAATATCATATAAGATCATATTCTCCATAAATCAATATCTAGTATTTAATATAGAATCTGTTCATTGCTTTTTATTTGAATTTTCTGGTGGGATTATTTTAAAATTAAGTTTTATGAAATGATTAGCATAAATTGCAAATACACGCAAAACTGTTTAATTACTGTTTTTAAATTATTGTATTGCTTTACCAAATCAACAGAAAAACTATTAAATAGTTGTTTAAGATACTTTTAAAAAATGTCAGTAATGATCATTAGTTAAAGCAGTCTAAAGGATATATATATTTAAAACGATGTACACTAATGTCTAAAAGGAGAATTGACTAAAATCACCTGAATATATTTTCTTAATATTATTATTTACAGAGTTACATGAGAAAGTGGACATTTAAAGCAACATCTTATACATCCTACCTTGGGTACAGAGGCTGTAATAAACATTAGTTATAAAAGAAATATATTTAATTACAATTATTTTTTATTTAAAACCTTTTCTTTTGTAGAGTCATAGAAACAATGAATTTTAAATCAGTATGTGATATTTTACAAAGCATTTCTAATACATATTCTGCTTTTAAAAGTATATTTTTAATGTTATTATTAGGGAAGAGATTCCATGAGCTTATCTCTATCTGATGATGAATTATTTTATAAATTCTATATTTTAAAATTGTGGTTTAAGAAGTTTTTTAGGTTTTTTTTGATAATCTAGAATTATATCCTCTTAAAATATTTGATTTTCACCTGTCTAAATGAGTCTTTATTAGTCTCTTCATTAGTACTCTTTCCCATTCAGACACATTCAATGATATTTAGCCATTTTATATTACCTAATTATCAGGCTGTGACATTGTTTATTCGACTGTCCTGTATCTATATGAAGCATTTTATTTAAATGTGCTTAAAATGTTGGTTTCATTTGTCCAGTTATTGCTATTTTTACCAAAATAAAAATTTAGCTACCTTGTTATTTATGGGTGGAGTTTGCAGTTTTAATTTGGTATGGAATAACAGTACAGTCAAATAATCTCAGGGTTGCCTGGTTGATTATTAAACAGATTATTAATATGGTTGAAATTTTTGAATCTGTTCTTCTGTGGCTTATGGTGTTATATATAAATATAGCTTTAGGGTATTAAGTGTAGTACCTAGCGTCTTTACATTCTTCATGCATATTTACTTTTCAGCTTGTCAAAATTTTTAAATATTAAATTCTATTTCAAATACTCCGTGATGCAGGCTGAAGGCACTGAATCATTGTAAAATATTACATTTTTATTGTATAATTACTTAAAACATAACTATGAAAACCAATACCATTGTAAATTATATATTCTGGAACAATTCTTTGCTATGTAGGGTGGGTGTGCTTTGTTTACCTAGAATCAGCCTGTTGAGTAGCATTCTTCACACCAGGGTACCTATCATGGACATGTTAACACCACACTTTCCAAGGGATAAACGAGTGAGGATAGCATCAAAGGAATCAAATTACATTTGTATTCTTTCCTAAAATTGATCTGCCTGAGAACATATCCAAGGTTATCATAGTAATTCTTCTATGTTACGAGATAAAGAAGTGTCTTTCACACATCTTCACATTGCTAGAATGCCAACCAAAGAGACCAATAGGCCTTCCTGTCCTATCTTGCATATATCTGCTAAAGGAGAGGCATGGTGCTGATACTCAGGTGTTCTGTATCATGATGGGATGTTCTGAAGTCAGAGATAAGGTAGAGCGGGGAGATGGGAACAATGGCAAGTTTCATTTAATGGTTTTGCCTTTTATTTAGCTGAATAATGTGAAAGAGTGCATTGCTCTTGAGGGAGACTCCCTTGAGAGCAAAACAGAAAGAACATCCATAGGAAATACTGAAAGCTAAAAATGGCTTTTAAAAATTTAAATGTAAGCAGTTCTTTTCAGTTATTCTCAATATTTGTTCCTAGGAAGTGTCACTGGTTTGAAACTACTTTGAAACAATCAAAGCAGTGTAGGTTAGTGACACTAATTCTTTTAAATATAACTGAATATTTCTAAGGCAACCAGACTGTTAACGATGCATTGAATAAACCCATGGATGTCACATTTCTGATGCATTTCAGAATAATTCTGTATTGTTCAAAAAGAAATTTAAAACTTACCTTATGTAATTAATTATATTATGAAATACTTAATCTAACTGATGTCAAACCTTATCATATATCATTTAATATAAAATGTTTAATATTTTGTACCTCCTATTGACAAAAAATTAAATTATATACTATTTGCAGAACCATTTCACTATGTGTATGTATATATATATAGATGTTTGTATGTATATATATACATAATATATTATGTATCATTTATTCATTATATGTTTTTTATTATATGTATTTTCTACCTCCTACTAACAAAAGAAACCCCACAATATGCCAGCTGGCTGCTCAATAAATATATATATGTAAATGTATAGATTTAATATATATTCTACTTTGCCTATAAATTATAAAATTTTATCATGATATCTAACAAAATTATTGGAGTTATTTCTTTTATATTTGCAACTTTAAAAATTATTCCCAAAAGTAAAACATCAAAATTTGGTATCCCCCTAACATGTATATTTCAGGAATATCAAATTTTTAAAAATACTCCTAGCTCCATAAACAACTAAAAATTTTACTTATATGGTACCTGACATTAGTTCAAGTAAAATAATGTGCAGCAGAATATTGGTTTGTCTTGTTTTATAACTTATTGTAAAATAAACGTATTATATTAAATCCAAATAATTTAAATATGTTGCAAAATTTATTACTTTCATAATAATTTCCTCAAAATACACACTAAAATTTTTTTTAAACTGAAAAGCAAAATTATATTTTTTTGAAAAAGGGTAAGTTTGATTTACGTAAGAAGTTTGAAAACAAAGGCTGGCTTTGCCCATTAGTTAACATGGCAAACATTTTCAAAGTAAGTGAGCGGCAGCACCAAAGTTTAGATGAAATATACCTAAAGCAAGAATTACAATTGAAACATAAAGCAATATCATTTTATCCTAAATTATTACATTATACAATTTTTATTCAGTTATAATTAACATACAATATTATATTAGTTTCAGGTGTACAAAATAGTGATTCAGTATTTTTATGCATTATGAAATGTTCACTGCAGTAAAACCAATTACCATCCATCACTATACACAGTTGCTACAAAATTATGG
Organism: Pseudorca crassidens; assembly: GCF_039906515.1. Lineage (NCBI taxonomy): Eukaryota > Metazoa > Chordata > Mammalia > Artiodactyla > Delphinidae > Pseudorca > Pseudorca crassidens. Next base: position 37,745,521 of record NC_090308.1, read on the forward strand.
ACTATATTCCCTATGTGTACATTACATTCCTGTGATTTTTTGTTTTATGGCTGGAAGTTTATACTTTTTAATCCCTTTCATCTATTTCGTCTGGCCCTCTCCTCGCACCACCCCGGTAATCACCAGTTTGTTCTCTGTATCTCTTGGAATCTAAAAAATAAACAAACAAAACAAAGCAGCAACAACAAAAAACAAGCAACCAAATTAAAAAATGGGCAGAGGAGCTAAATAAACAGTGTATTTTAAAACGAAGTTAAAAATATATGTCTATTCAGCATAGGCAGCTTAGCATTTTTCTATTTCTTTTTCAAAAAAAAGATACTGGTTTCTCACAAACCTAATACGATTTTTCTTTCATAGTTCTGTATTAACATTCATGTGATGTGGACTTTCCAGATTATGTAAACATTCATAAAAGTATAATTTTTACTGGGGATAGAGCTTTTTAATTTTTTGTACTAACATTTCTAAGTGCAACGTAATGGATATACTTATCTCTTTTTACAGTTTATTCTTACTTAAACCTTAGTCTATAATAAGTCTGTATGTAAGAATAATCATTACAGCATTTATGTTCTTTGAAATATGTAATTTTAGGAGACAATAATAGTCTCTTAACAAGAAATTACATTTATAATGTCACTTTCTGACATCTAGCTTTAAAGTTAAGAAAGAATACTTTTAGTCCTTCGGACCCATACATACTCATTTTTTTGGGAAGGAAAAATTGATCTTCAATTTTGGGGACATGGTGGCCTTATGAGCTAAATTATCACTTGCCTTTGTGGAAAGAGCCAAAATCCCCTGTACATTATGTTGAATTTCCTTGCTTTCCAACTACTTGCTCTTTGAACTAAGGAACCATCTTGAAGTTTGAACAGGACCCAAATATGAAGGCTGATATTCTGTGAAATTGTTCCTGATGCATGCCAATGGCAGAGGAAGAAGCTCTTCTTTACTTAGAGCAAAACAAATTACATTCTCCTTATAATCGTGTTTTAAGATTTCCCTAAAGCTCCTGGGGTTGAAAAGAGCCCAGTAAATTTAAACTCAGTTCTTTCATTGTGTATTTTTCTCACTTTATTGAAATCCACATTAGCTCTTTGCAGTCAGGGTGAATAAGGAAGAACCAGGGAATCTGAGCTTCATAAATATTCAGGACTTTAGGATTAGGCCATTCAGAAGGTTGTATCACGTCACTGGGAGTAAGATAGATGGACATGTTTCTGTGCCAGAGATTTCATTACATCCATCTTTGTTGGCAGCTTCGGTGCCTTACCCCAGGCAGAACTTTAAGTGTCTGAAAAATACTGTGAGTGAAAAAAGGAGGGAGAATGGAAAGGTGACTAAACTTGTTAAAATTCGTAGCCTCAGAATACTGGTTACCAGGTTGGCCCTAGTAACACTGTTAAGTAGATACATTAATCTTTGGACTACTCCTCTAAATAAGTCTAGATTAAAACTCAGCTCCATAACTGCACTGCTGCATATTGCCCTCAGGCTGCTCAAGGAACTCACTGCTTTATCTTCTGGTTGTCTTTCCCAATATTGATCAGACCTGTGAGGACAAGGGGCAAAACGCAGAGAGAGCAGACAGTGAGGCTTGGTGATGGGATCAGAATGAAAAAGGCTGAGGAGAGATCTGATGAATGATCCAGAGACTTACTTCTCTAAGGAGTTGCAGCTGTAGTGAACCCTGGGCCCAAAAGAGCTCATTTCTATCAAGGCAAGCAAACTGGAACCACAGTGATGGAAATGATACTGGTAACACTGGAGCCTGAAGGAGCAAGCCGATGAAAGCAAGGGATTAAATTTTGGTGCCAACATCATGGAGAATAAAAAGGCTGAGACAGGACTTCCCTGGTGGCACAGTGGTTAAGAATCCGCCTGCTAACATAGGGGACGCGGGTTGGAGCTCTCGTCCAGGAAGATCCCACATGCCGCGGAGCAACTAAGCCTGTGTGCCACAACTATTGAGCCCGCGTGCCACAACTACTGAAGCCTGGCGTGCCTAGTGCCCATGCTCCGCAATAAGAGAAGCCGCCACGATGAGAAGCACATGCACCACAACAAAGAGTAGCCGCCCACTCTCCGCAACTAGAGAGAGCCCACGTGCAGCAACAAAGACCCAGCACAGCCAAAAATAAAATAAATTAAAAAAAAAAAAAGAAAGGCTGAGATAGCTCCACTCAGGCCCAACCATTTTAAGTAGCTCCTGTTGGAGCAAGAATAATCTCAGGGTTGCTGCATTCCTATCTGGAAATAAGATTCGGTGTGTAATTGAGAAGCCTGTGAATGAGAAACTGTTAGGTTTATATGTATTCCAGATTCTTTTCAACTCTGTATGTTCCGTTTTTCAAAATCACGAGAGTTTGGTCTCTTGTGGAAAAAAGTAAGTCCAGTTAAGACATCATTTGAATCTGATGCACGGAGTTGAGAATCACTGGTAATTTTTGTTTTGGTTTTTTTTTTTTTTTTTTTTTTTAACTACCTAACATGTAGAACAAAAGAAATAGAAATTTTGAACCCTTTCAAGTTAGGTGGAATAGCATATCCCACTTTTAACTCCTGTCCCAATATTTTTCTATAGAAATGAACATGATATTTGACTGTCAATATTTTATTATAGGCATAATTGTCAATTATATAATGTCAATTTATAGTTGATATATTTTATATAAACATCTATGGATAAGTTAAGGCAAAGTATTAAAAGTGCACAGTGTTTTAAATTTTATTATTATTTAGCTTTACAGTGTTCCAGAAAAACAATATTAAAAAACCCTAACTTATTGGCACCCATATTGATCACTGTAGGAAGAAATACTTTAAAAATGCATTGGTAACATGCTTTTAAGTTTCCTCCATGTCTTTTCATGGCTTGATAGTGTATTTCTTTTTAGTGCTGAGTAATATTCCATTGTCTGGAGGTACTACAATATATTTCTTCATTCACCTACTGAAGGACACCTCGGTTACTTCCAAGTTTTAGCAATTATGAATAAAGTTCCTTTAAACAAACAACAAAAAAAACCCTACTACCTTTTGTACAAGTGTTGCAGTTTACAATACCTTTCACGTACATTTTTAAATTTCCACAAATAGTAAAATTCTGCAACTTTCTCCAACATTTCTAATAGAAAGTAAAAAGGTTGAGAAATGCAACATTTTACTGTCCCAAATTTTCAACCACACTCATTTTAGTGTTTAAATCATTTGTGCGTCGTGTCTTAAAGAACTGGTGAGATACTATCTACCACAACTTTCTATATTGTGCAAGAGTTGATAGCTTATAATCTTGCTTAAACATTTATTTTTTAATTCAGTATATATTTATCGAGTGGTTAGTATATACCAATTATTATTGAAAATTTACTGTGGAACAAAATAGACATAGTTTTTGCCCTCATCAAATTTAGAATTTAGTGAGGGAGACAAGTAATAATAATAATAGCCAATATTTTATATGATGCTTATTAGATATCAGGTGCTGCTCTAAATCCTTTACATTTTAACTTATTTTAATCCTCATGTAAATCTATGTGGTAGGTACTATTATTAACTTCATTTTACAGATGAGGAAGTGAAGTTCACACAACTAGTAGGTATGAGAATTAAATTTGAATGAAGCAGATTGACTCAAGCATTAGTTATCTTAAACACTAAGCTGCATTTTAATACATGCCAGCGATGACAATATTTTTGTATAGATCTTTTAATAGCTTATGTATGTCTAGATTTTCTGAACGAAATGCATTTTTTTTTTTTTTTTGGCGGTACGCGGGCCTCTCACTGTTGTGGCCTCTCCCGTTGCAGAGCACAGGCTCCGGACGCGCAGGCTCAGCGGCCATGGCTCATGGGCCCAGCCGCTCCGCAGCATGTGGGATCTTCCCAGACCGGGGCACGAACCCGTGTCCCCTGCATCGGCAGGCGGACTCTCAACCACTGCGCCACCAGGGAAGCCCACGAAATGCATTTTTAATTACACTAGAATACTATTGATTTATGCCATCTTTTGTACGACAATTCAAATAATCATTTAATGACCATTGCAATCCAGAAATAATGAATACTCTAAATAATACTAGTTTTTTATTTTTTCTCAGCAAAACAATGCATTATTATATCTGCTTCTCTTGTTTCCCAGCACTTCACAAGTCTGGTGCTGAGACTAATACCTCTTCAGAGACATTGGACTCTAACCCAATTGCTTATTTGGCATTAGACTTTAGAAAAACAGCCTGATTTAGGAGGGTATATTTTTTGGTTATCACCGTTGAGTTATAAAGCATGAAAACCAGAGTTTAAATTCTTTGAGTTCCTTTAATTAAAAAAATGCATTAAATTGAGTTATTTGTAGTGAGGTGGATGGACCTAGAGTCTGTCATACAGAGTGAAGAAAGTCAGGAAGAGAAAAATAAATACAGTATACTAACACATATATATGGAATCTAAAAAAAAAAATGGTTCTGAAGGACCTAGGGGCAGGACGGGAATAAAGATGCAGACGTAGAGAATGGACTTGAGGACATGGAGAGGGGGAAGTGTTAGCTGGGATGAAGTGAGAGAGTGGCACTGACATGTATACACTACCAAATGTAAAACAGATAGCTAGTAGGAAGCAGGGGCATAGCACAGGGAGATCAACTCGGTGCTTTGTGACCACCTAGAGGGGTGGGGTAGGGAGGGTGGGAGGGAGATGCAAGAGGGAGAGGATATGGGGATATAAGTATACGTATAGCTGATTCACTTTGTTATACAGCAGAAACTAACACAACAATGTAAAGCAATTTTACTTCAATAAAGATGTTTAAAAAAATAATAAAATAAAGCCTAGCATGATGAAGTATTGGTTTTAGAATGGGAGATGAATAATAACAATAAGTATCTAAAAGGAGACTTCTACTCTTTTCTCCACTTCTCATATTCACATATACTTCCCTACAGATAATGAGAAAGGGGATAGGGGAAAACCAGGACTAGTGAAAGAAGTCAGAATACACTTCCCATCTTCTTTGGAAGTAACTTGCCCCTTCTCTTGAGTGCCCCTCATATCATAATGAACAGAGTAAACACTAGTGGAGTTATAGGTAAGGTTACCAATAACTCAGGAAAACAAAGGGATCCTTTTCATTGCTTCCTGACACATTGAGCTGTCACTCTTCATTTATTTTTCCCTTCTCCATTTATCAAAATTCAAATTGACCATTGTACCTTTAAGGACCTTGGACAGTCTCACACTTGGATTGAGATACTTTGACCTCTGTGCTTTCTAAGCCACAAAACAATCTTTGAGGTTTACTGTTACCAAAATGGCTTATCATTCCAACTAGAATCTGTTGCTGAGACTTATCATGTTCTCAGGTTGGACTCTAACCTATTGGCAAAGCACATACATTTGGAGGTAAATAATGACCACTTTGACCTTCTTTGTCCCTTGTATCCAGAATTGGTTCAGTTTAAGTGAACTGTTCTTAAAGAATGCAAAAGATTAAATGAAATTTAACCTACTATACATTACTGTTATGTTGCATAAGATAGAGGCATTTACCTGTCCATAGAAATTATTGAATAACTAGAAGATAGTATTAATATAAGAAATTTTATTTTTCTTTGAAGTTTGCCGAAAACCATAGGGTAATAAATTTCCACTTACTGACTTGACTCTTTTACATTTAATTTTCCATTCTTACACAAATAGTTCTTTGCGGGCAAGAATAATTGAGGGTAAAAAATTAGGCATCATCTGCTTATGAGAAAAATATCCTTCTGAAGTCTAAATTGGTATCATGCTGTTACTCAATTGGGCAGGAGCCTGAATGGTCATCATTTCCTGGCTAAAGTGTAAGGAGACAGAACTAGCACACTGTGTAGAGGCTACATTGGATTCTTTGGGCATCTGTTAGCCAGAGACAGTGACCATAGTGATGTAACACAATCCCCAAAGAAAATGTAATGTTGCAATAAAACATGCAGAGACATTTAATTTATCCTTAAGTTTGAATTGTAGGCGCAGAAAATTTTTCCTTCTTCCTGTCTAGGTTCTATGGCTGGTCTAATAATTAAATTGATATAAGACAGATTAACGGGAGAAAAATAAACATTGTTCATACATACGGGAGCCACATAAAAATATGAGACTTAAAGGGCAGCCAGGTAATTGAGACATATATAAATAACATCCTGAGCTAAGGAAAATAGGAGGGGTCTGAGTATACAAAAGGAAGGAAGGCTATTTCACAGGAAGGGAGAGTAGGCGTTTGGAAAACAAAGAGTGTCATGTTATGCAGATAAGTTTCTTGGTATCTCTGGTAATAGCTCTCTCCTTGGTACAGGACCCCTTTCCAATGTAAATTTAGGCGGTTGAGGGGAAGATTAACAGCTTTTCCTGCTGGGCTTTTTCTTTTTTTTTTTTTTTTTGCGGTACGCGGGCCTCTCACAGTTGTGGTCTCTCCCATTGCGGAGCACAGGCTCCGGACGCGCAGGCTCAGCGGCCATGGCTCACGGGCCTAGCCGCTCCGCGGCATGTGGGATCTTCCCAAACCGGGGCATGAACCCGTGTCCCCTGCATTGGCAGGCAGACTCTCAACCACTGCGCCACCAGGGAAGCCCCTGCTGGGCTTTGATTGCATTTAGCTGAAAAATAATCCTTATGCCAAAGAGATATATTTTGAGGTAGTGAAATCTGCTCCCTTTCAGAATCATCAGAAATAAATTTCTTTTGTCTTCTGTAAGCAAAGAAATGTATGTGTGTATGACTTTACAAGGTTAGCTGTGCTTGTCTGCACTTCCTGTACAGAGATACTAACAGTCTTCAAGTAATCATCAGTTAAAAATAGTTGATGATGTTCCTGCAAAACAACGTCTATGTAAGTCATTATATTTCATCATGAGCTGTAGAGATTTGTGTCTGTGTGTGTGTGTGTCTGTGTGTGTGTGTGTGTTTTAATCCACAACTCCCACTTATAAGAGATCTGAGGGGATCTGCCCAGAGCAGTGGGGCTGTCTTAGTTTACATAAAGCTGAAGTGCAGAATCAGGAAAATAGAAAGTTGGGACTATTCTTGAGACTGTGAAATTGAGCAGGACCCTGGGGGAACTTTCGAGGTACAAAAGCCCCAGCCCCCAAAATTCTGAAAGAGTAGAGGAATCTCAGCACGTGTTTCCTGCCAGGATCCTTGTACCGTGGTTTGTACCCAAAGCACAGAATCCCCAGTGCCTGCTTTTGTTGATGTCTATAGAAAATGCTGGCTGGTCTGGACACATTTGCCCCAAACTCCAACTGTGCATGAAAACTTCAGAATATTTTAAAAGTTCAAATTTATTTTCTCTTAGGAGCAGGAAGAAAATACTCCTTGAGAGGGTGTTAGCAAAGGAAGGTGAGGGTAGGGAGAACCTTAATTTGGATCCTCTTTTAGTTGAAATGCAACCTTTAAGAAACTTTTGACAACCATTGACCAGAACTTTATGTAAATTGCTTCCCTATATATCAGCTGTTTTTGGAAGAAAAACCCATCCACTTCTTAGAACTGTCTTGATTTTTCAGCAATTTAAACTATAATATAGTTCTGTGTAGAGAATGTCACTGTAGTTTTGGGTGTATATGTGTGTGGGTGCTGATAATTTTATATTTTCATTGGGAGTGGAAAAGGAAAACAATTCAAGGTGAAAAAATTATTCTTAAATATTCATTTTTATAAAACTTATTAAAGAATTTTGTTATAACAAAAAAATAAACACTCTGAAATATATTGTCATCATTTTTTATTTATTTTTATTGAAGTATAATTGATTTACAATGTTGTGTTAGTTTCAGGTATACAGCAGTGATTCTGCTGTATATACATGTATATACAGGTATATACATGTATATACATGTATATATATATATATATATATATATATATACATGTTCTTTTTCAGATTCTTTTTCCTTACAGGTTTTATAAACTATTGAGTATAGTTCCCCATGCTATACAGTAGTAGGTCCTTGTTGGTTATCTATTTTATATATAGTAGTGTGTATATTGTTAATCCCACAAGAAAAATCTCTAATAAACAACCTAACCTTACACCTGAAACAACTAGAGAAAGAAGAACAAACAAAACCTAAAGTTAGTAGTAGGAAAGAAATCATAAATATCAGAGCAGAAATAAATTGAGACGAGGAAAACAATAGAAAAACTGGTTCTTTGAAAAGACAAAATTGATAAACCTTTAGCCAAACTCATCAAGAAAAAAAGGGATAGGGCCCAAATCAGTAAAATCAGAAATGAGAAAGGAGAAGTTACGACCGACACCACAGAAATACAGAGGACCATAAGACACTACTATAAACAACTATATGCCAATAAAAGGGACAACCTAGAAGAAATGGACAAATTCTTAGAATGGTGCAATCTCCCAAGACTGAACCAGGAAGAAATAGAAAATATGAACAGACCAATTACAAGTACTGAAATTGAATCTGTGATTTAAAAACTCCCAACAAAAAAAAGCCCAGGACCAGATGGCTTCACAGGCGAATTCTATCAAACATTTTGAGAAGAGTTAACACCTTCCCTGTTGAAACTATTCCAAAAAATTGCAGAGGAAGGAATACTTCCAAATCATTCTGTGAGGCCATCATCACCCTGAAACCAAAACCAGACAAAGATACCACAAAAAAGAAAATTACAGGCCAATGTCACCAATGAACATAAAAATTATCATCATTTTTTAAAGTCTAATTCTCCTTTACTTTCATCTATTTTTATTTTTGCTTAAGTGAAACTTATTATGAAGTGTAACCAACATTCCTGGACTTACCTCCCACTTTAAGGTTACCTCCCTTTCGTGTATTTGGGGAAAAGTGGAGGGAATATGTTTCCCTCTTGCCTTTTCCTGAGTGGTGATCTGCATCCCAATCTTTTTGAGATTTGTCTTCTTTCACTTTATGTTTTTCCCCTCCAGGATGGATCCCTGCTCATTACAATTCTGGTCATAATCTAGAACTCATTCCCTTTTGGTCGGCTGCTGCTGGGTGCACAAGAGCTAAGGCTAAGGGGAACCCAGGTTTCTTCTACTACTGTTATTTTTTCTGTTCTCTGATGTGCAAGCTTTCACCTACCTTGCAGGAAACCCCATCATGAAACAACATGGATTGTCTAATTCCATAAATCACCACCTTGTCTAAACAGTGTATTTCCCCAGTTAAGTTAGGCTAGGAGGCTCTGACAGGATTACCCAGGCAGAATGGCCTTTTGAACCTAATCCTTCAGAAGATTCTAACTCGTGTCTGATCTTCCTGTATGAGTTCTAGAATCTCTCTTTTATTCCTCTGAGTACCCAGTGGATATCTGTGGAATATAAACACACACACACACACACACACACACACACACACACCTCTAAAGGAAAAATATTATTCTCAATGACATATTTAAGGCCTTTTTCAATCACAATAGATGTAACATTTCATATAAATTTTTAATTTAGAAAATTTCATCCCATTTCTATATTCAAATTAATCCCTAACAGGAGTAAGAAATTATTTCTTAAGGATGATTCCCTTAGCACATGCAAAGACTACTCTAAATCTTTGGCATTTTACTTACTTTATCAGGCTGAGTTATACAAGGCCCCAATCTTCTCCATAGCTTCTGTTTGTTTAAATAGGAGGGAGGAAGCAGAATGGTATTGGCAGGGGAGAATTCTGAGGGTTTTTTTAAATTAACTTGTAGAAGATTTAACCCTGTAGATGACCTGAAAAGGTCATTTGCCCACCCCTAGGACCAGACAAGTACTGTCTAAAACTAGTATAATGTGAGCCACATATGTATTTAAAATTTTTTGAGTAGCCACATTAAAAAAATGTAAAAAGAAGAATACAAAATTAATTTTAATAACATGTATTATTTAACCCCAAATATCAGTCAGGGCTTAACCAAAGAAGCAAAAGTAGGAAATTATACAGGTATATTAAGACATTTATTACAAGGAATTGGCCTGTGTGGTTGTGGGGACTGGCTGAGCCAATGAGAACCCATAGGACAGGCAGTCAAGAAGTGAAGATCATGGGTGAGCTGGAGCCCACGGGCATGGACCAATGCTGTCATCCACCCAAAGAATTTCTTCCCTCTCCCAGGAAACCTCAAACTTGTTTTTGAGACCTTCCAGTGGAGTCAGACAAGCCCACCCAGATGATCCAGAACCACCTTATTTAAAGCTAATGAACTAGGCATTTTAATTACATATGCAAAATACCTTCACAGCAACTTCTAGATTAGTGTTCATTTGAATGATTTGGGATAGTAGCCTAGCCAAGTTGACATATAAAAACCATCACACTCAATATGTCCAAAATAATATCATTCTATATGTAATTAATATAAAAATTATTAATGAGGTATTTTACATTCTTTTTAATATTAAGTCATCATAATTCATTATGTACTTACACTTATAGCACATCTCAATTTGGACTAACCACGTATCATGTCTTTAATATGTACACGTGTCTAGTGGACACTGCATTGGAAAATGTAGGTCTAGACAGTGACAAAGAGTGATTGGACTGTTGCTCTAAAGATACAAGTTCCCAACAGGAGTCATTTCACAATATCTAAAGACATTTTTTATAGTCATGACTGGGGATGGGGATGGGGGCTAGAAGCATCTAGTAAGTAGGGATGCTGCTAAATACTCTACAGTGCGCAGAGTAGCCCCACTCCACCTCCAAGTAACAATTTCCCCAATCTAAAAAGTCAATAATGCTAAGATGAAGAACCATGCTTTGGAGTAGGATTTGGAGACATAGGGAGGAGATTACTAATAATAATAATGAGGAGAAGGAGAGAAGCTGGAAGCTGGATGTTTCTAAGCCCTTGGGATATCTTTCCTGGTACCTTGAAGTCTTTTTTTCACAAATGTAATTGAATATCTTAACTCTTTTGTATCTCTATTGCCATTTTCAAGGTCAAGGATGAGATAAGGGTAGAGGAGTGGCCTTATAAATAGTATGACTGATTAATGGGGAAAATGAGGGGAGGAACTCTTCACAGTGGTGATTATCTCTTTAACTGGTGAATGAAAGTCAGTAACTGTCTTTTCTGAAGATATTTAGGATTTTCCTATAGTTGGTCTTGATTTTAGACTTCTAGAAAAATTATAAAAATGCAAATTCAAATCTACAAATGGAGAATTTAGAATATATACAGTAATTAGCACCATCTCAGACCATCTGTGGAATAAAGTTGTGATAAATAAATAAGTAAAACTCATTAACATTTTTCTAAGAAAAACCATGGTATTTAAGATTAAGTCACTTTTCAGAGGTAGTAATCATATTTGTAAACTCTAATCTCAAATTTACTTCTATCCAAATTAACTGCAACTTCAGAATTAACTTTATTTTCTAAGCCTTGGCAATGTATGTTTACTGAAACCAGCAGCAGATTGAATATATTTGTTAAAACCTGATATTTAGAAAAAATGTAACAACTAACATTCTATGAAATGTGTCATATCTTCATGCAGTAATTATTGGTTAAATGCAATGCCAAATTTTGATTATAGACATAGCTTAGAGTCAATACTTCTGAGATATATTTCCTATTAGATAGTTGTTACAGTTCATTTCACAAATTCTTAATTTAATATGTAAAAACTAAATCTTCCTAAATCTAAATGATATTTTTTACTAAGGAGTCTTAATATGCATTGAGAGTAATTGAAATAGAACATAATTATAATTTGTGATCAGATTCAGCACTGAAAACAGTGGCAACATTTATTGATTTAAGTTTTTAAGCTTTTTCAATAACTAAATTTTAGGTAACTCCAATTTTTTCCTTGTTTCAATAGATGAGGGATTTATGTGGCAGTATGTTACAATGACTCTTTCCTTTTAGATACCTTTAAATTTGTTGGCTAAAATAATTTAGACTTCATGCTGGAATTATAATGGTTAGGTCATAGCTATGATTTATATTTTGCACATTTTCAAAAAGAGTTTTTAAAAGTATATCCTATTTTTTCCTAGAAATACACAAAGAAAAGACTGAGAAGCAGGAGAAAACTGAAAGGAAAATACAAACTAAAGGTAAGTGTTAAATTTTGTGTTTATTCTTATTCTTATTCAGGATATATATTTTGTATATTTACATGAGAAAATGGAAAGTTTTCATATTTTGTGCTCTTTTGCTTTAATTGTTGATAGTGTTTAAGTAAGTTTACTTCTAAGTAAACCGCAGGTATAAATATATAATATTTAATTACTGGAATCAAAATAACTTCAAAATGTGTTACAATCTTTCAGTTATTTATTGATACAGTTGGCTTTTGCTTACTGAGATAGTACCACAAACATATTTTTTGACTTATTAGCAAACATTTTTCCTTCTTTAATCAGTTAATATAATAGATCAGAGTTCAATTTTTTTTAACTGGAATTTTTTTATGCCATGCTGTACCTTTAAAATCTTTGTCATAGAAATGCAGTCATTATACTATCTCACTGAAGACTGCTATGGCCCCAGAGCTTGCTTACTCAGCCTCAAGGGGTAGATGGACAGTGACAACATTATGATTAATATCCTTTTCAACTCAACTAAATCTAGTAACTGAAATCTTGCATTAGAGGGACATTACTAATGGCCAGCAATGTCTTGCTCATCTTACAAGCATCACTTTTCTAAGAGTGACCCATGTAGTCATAAAACTTAAAAAGAAAACTCACAGGAAGCACAAACATTCGATAGGACATGTTTCTAAATATGCCCAAGTTTCCCAATGGCCAGTCTCACGTGATACCGGGTGAGTTAAGACAAAAATTAAAGTCTCATTATTACTGTATTTGTGTGATAGAGCTGAAAATGAAAGAATTTTCCTAGGATAAAAATTGAACGTTGTCTAATATTTATTATGTCAAAAACTGACTAGTACAAAATTACCTGCACCAACATCAAAGTTGCCAGTAATAGTTTCAAATAATAGAAGTTCTAATTAACCTGAAATTATACCAATACATGAACCTACATTAAAATACCATGTTTTCTTTTTTAATATACTTCATGAACTTCCTTTTTGTGAAGAGCTCAAATCATTCTGCAGATATTATGTCTTTAATCCTAATATTTGAATTAGTTCCAGATTGGTCAGCCAATCCTTATACAACCAGGGACAATGAAGTTTACTCAACTGAAACCTATTTATATTTGTACTCAGGGAACTAATGTCTTATTTCTGTTCCTTTTCCCTTTTTTTTCGTTCTTAATTCCTTTGGTCAGGGAAATTGGACACAGCTCTTGGGTACGGATTGACTAAGCTAGCCATCACTGAACTGGTTATGTGTTTCTATCTGCTGGAGGTTAAACAGAAATTCAATTGGTTCCACATGATTGGGGAGTCTGCTGTTTTATCTTGCAGACTGTACTACTAATTTAATAGCAATGCTCCTGGAGTGGATGTTGTGATGCAGATGGTACCATTTGCGTTTTGGACTTGGCTCTATTAGAATCCTGCTGTTAAAAGACTGAGCAGTGGGCTGTAGAGAGGGTTTTTTAAACTAGTGAGTCTTGCATAATTAAAACAGTGCATTTGGCTGAAGTTTAAAATAAATTCCTCAAAGGCTGGGCTAGAGATTGGTACCTGAATATATTTCCTGAATAGATCAAATATAGTTTGGGAAAGTGAATGTTTCTCAAGAAAGAGAAAATGGAGCTTCAGCTGTTCAACAGTGAAATGGGCTTCAGAGATACTTTTTTCCACATTTTTTTGTGTGAATATGAACAAAAATTTCATTTTACTGCTTAGTTTCCTCATACAGGTAGAATAGAATAATGCCTGCTTTCTATTCCCAAGTAGTTCAGTGAAAATAAATGTGGTTTTATAGCTGTTCCTATGTCTAGATAAATACATGTTTTCTCTATGCCACATTCTGTCAGTTATGGTTATATATGATGGATAGTTAGGAATTTAAGTTGTTATCAAAGCATTTTGAACTCTTATAAGAAAAGATACACTATATCCAAGGTAATAGTAGCCCGAAATGATTATAGAGAAGCCAGCAAATATCAGAGTATAAAGAGATCTATTATGCAGAAGCTGATGTATTAACTTCTATCACACAAAATGTCTTCATCCTTCCGTATTCTTTGTCCTGAAAATTAACATCACGATTCACCCAAGTTATTCAAGCTAAAAAGCTAGGAGTCATTTTGGCCAGTAGTGGTACTCAATCCTGACTGGACTTTAGAATCATCTGGATAGGTTTAAAATATATATATATATATATTCATGTGTGGACTCCATCCTGGTTCCATTAATGTTTGGGAGGTAAGGCTAGAATTCAAGTCAACCTCTTCAGATGAGTAGCCATCTCATTAATATTCTCAATTAAGCACCTAGCCTGGAGTTCAAGTATATCCCACAGAGGTTCTCTTTGACCAACCAGTATGTTAACATAACTTATACCTGGATGTCTTTAGGTGGGACCTGCACCAATCTCCTCCACTCTCATCACTACTGGAGTAGACATTTATTTATCTGCTTTATCTCTGAAGGCATTTGAGTTCCAATCCCTGCCATAGACTTGTTGGTCTCTTTCAATACCAAAGTCCAATCCTGCATGGCCCTTTGTCATCCTCTCTCTTAATTATAATTTAGTCTATTCTCACCTCTCCTCTCCCATTACTATCCCCTCTACAGTCATCTCCCAATTAGGTTATGACAGTTACTTCTTAACTGATTTCCCTGCATTAACCCCTGAAAGCCATGCTAATCACGCTCCGGGCTTAAATCCATTTGTTGTTGTCACAGTGCTTTAGAGATAAAAGCCACACTGTCATGACATAAAAGGCCCTTATCATATGATCACTGATAGATAGCCAGTGGTCAGCTTTGTCCACTTTGCCACTTACCTTCCCTACTCTGCAAGCTCATCCACCTCCTGCATTCCCAGCTCTCCCCCTGCTCCCCTCACCACCTCACTCCACATCCCACCAACACCTCCCATGCCATAGGCAGGCTGAACTTTTGGGCAGCTCCTAAGCCAGCACTGCTGCTGTCTCATAACTCTGTGCTTTTATATACCTGTTCTCTCTGACCATCGGCCACTTGGCAGGCTTCTGCTCGTTTCTTTGATTCTCAGATGGAACATCTGTTCCTTCAATAGGCCTCCTTTGCTGTCCCTCACTCTGTGGGCATTCAGGTACTCCCTCCTTGCTACAGTTACATCCTTGCTTTCAGCCTTTAAAGCATTTTGACACCAAATTTTAATTGTGAGTATATTGATCTAGCTCACTGAGGGCAGGAACTGTGTTTGTCTTTTTATATGTTCTAGGTTGATGTTGACATTTACGATTGTGTGTTTCCTTATTCGTGAACAAAGAGATTCAGGCTCGGTGGTCTCTCAGCTTTCTATCAGCTCTGAATTTGTGTCCTTATATTAAATTAAAAATCATTCTAATATCTAGCAAAGTGCCAAACAGATGAAACACATTCAATGCATGTTGAAATAATTAATGAATGAATTAATAAAGCATTCATTTCCTCTATTTTGTTAATATTTACTTGATTCCTATGGAGAACTCTTCCTTTGACAATCTGTGTTTATTTTCAAGTGTATACAATTATGTGGCTTTAATTGGGCCATTGTACTGTCAAATTTATTTGGTCAGAGGCTGAAGAATTTGGCAGTGAGCTCCATATTAAAACAAAAGCTATCTGTAACATGTAATCATAAACACCCACAATAAATGTATAATAGTATAGGTTAAAGTAACACAGATTACTTTGGACAATTTGGAAAGTGCAAAAAAAGAAAGATACAAGCAAAACTCAGTTCTCCAGAGAAAAATAGTAATTTATTTTTTTACTTTCCTCTGCTTTTTCCCTCCATGTGGTTACTCTTTTATTGCATATTGTCTTGTTTCTTTTTCAATTGCAAATTCTATTGTTGGTTTCAGACACCGTTTAGGCTTCTATTTAACTATTAAACATGTCAGTATACTCATAGAACAGAGTAAACCAGAAAAGACTAGAACCTGGTGATAAACATATAACTAGATGAGAGAATTTTGTCTCTCTAGGATGGCTCCTAGCCAAAAGTAGGGCCTTTTAGGCATTCAGAGCAGTAGGTGTCTGCTACATCCACCTAGGTTATCAGGTGTTTCGCTGAAGAGCTGACCCCTCAGGCACAGTGAGGAAATTTACACAGCAGAGTGTGTGCTGATGAATGGCATGTAGTTGACATCTGAGTGGGCCAGTTGGTGGGAATGGGGGAGTGTCCTGGCAGACAGATGGTGTAAATAGAAAAACTTGCTATAGCTGTTAGGCAATAATACACGTTAATTTATTTATTGCACTTACTTTGTTCCAAACACCATACTGGGAACTAAGATGCCAACTCAGATGGCTAGGTCAGGGGTCAGTCCTCAAGGAACCAGGTGGGAACTTGGTTAAAGGAGCACAAGAGAAGCCCAGTGACTAGTGTTAGTGTTCGTTTCCTAGGGCTGTTGTAACAAAGTACCAAAAACTGGGAGGCTTAAAATAACAGAAATGTATTGTCTCACAGTTAGAGAGGCTAGAAGTCCAAAGTCAAGGTTTTAGCAGGGTTAGTTCCTTCAGAGGGCTGTGAGGGAGAATCTGCAGGCCTTTCCCAGCTTCAGGGGCGTTTGCTGGCATTCACTGGCTTGTAGATGAATCACTCCAGTCTCTGCCTTTCCCTTCAAATGGTGCTCTCCCTGCATCTCTGTCCCTTCTTGCTGTGCATATTTGTCTCTGTGTCCAAATTTCCCCTTTTCATAAGGACACCAGTCATATTGGATTAGGAGCCACCCTACTGACCTGATTTTAACGTGATTACCTCTTGTAAAGACCCTATTTCCAAATAAGATCACATTCTGAGGTACAGGAGGTTAGGACGTCGGCATATCTTTTCTCGCTAACGTAATTAAACCCATAACAGTATCACATGCACAAAGTCAGGGGAACATTTTTCAAAAGGGTTAATAGAGAACACTCATCCTGATTGACTGGTTTAGGATCCTTTCTGAGGGACAATTAAAGGACCGGAATCATAGGCTGGCAAAGGCATAGGGCTGAAGATGAGGCTCAAAAGCCAAAGAGGGCAGGACGTTAAAATGTGTCTAAATATCCTGGAGCCCTTTGTGAAAATGCTCTCAGAGCCCACAGGTTAATTTAGTTAGCCTGTGTTGTATAAATTTACTTCTGCCTCCTCTCAGCTGTACTTAATTTTCTCCGTAAAGTACAAAATATATTTTATTTTCTTCTTTGGCTGCTGTGAATGATAAACCTGTAAAATGAGAACGGAAGGCCCTATACAAAGCTATGTATCTCCTTCTGCATAGCGATTGTTTGCTTATGAGGAAATCATTATGGTTCTGACTATGGCCATGTAGCCCCAGGTGAAGGGGCAATTACCCATACAATTACATCAGACTTGAAAGTAAAACTAATCCTTTAGAATTAAAAAAATCTATTTTGTGATTGAAAGCATATGTATCAGATGAGCTTTGTAACTTTAGGTAATTTGCCTAATCTTCACTTTAATACATAAACAAATGTAATTTTATTATGAAAAAGAAGTGTGTGCATTATTGTAGGTTAGATTGTAGATAACATGCTTGGAGAATCTAGTCAGTACACTTCGGCTCATAAGAACAAGTCTGCCCAGGATGTGGGATGGACAAGGCAGCATAATCTTGTGGGGAGAGTACTAGTTTAGCAACATAATAACTGAATTCTTCTTCTACTCTGCCATGGACACTTATGTGGCTGTATTTTCTTATCAATGGACAAAGAACTTCAGGCTAATAGATCTCTTAGGTTCCTATCAGCTCTAAAATTGTGTACTTATATTAAAGTAAAAATGATAAATTCTTCCTTTAAGAAGAATGAATAATACAATCTTTGAGAATTTTCTCTACTCAAGAATGCTTTTCTACTGAGTTCATCATTATCATATAAAGTGTGTAGATCATTTTGTCTTAGCACAGAATGGAAATTCGACAAAAAAAGAAAAAAGAAACACAGAGATATACACTAACCAAGAGTACATCTGGCATTTTTGTTTAGTGGTGGCTAAAGGATAATTATTTTAAATGGTTTAAAATGAATATGTATCTTGCTCTTTCATAAAAAATGATGAATTGAAACGTGTGTATATGAATTTTATGAAACTGTTTAAAATGTTGACCTATTTAAAATTTATAGACCACTTCAGGGCTAATACCTCTCTCAACAGCAGTGCCAGAAATCTGAGAAACAGAGAAATTAATTAAAGGAAAAATCAGCAAAATCTATTACAGGTAGCTGTGCTCCCCAAAGTGTTTTCTAATGCAAAGGTGTAGTTGTTACGTGCTTATCTATCCAATTCCTTTTGCTTCATACACTCAAGCTTAGTCCAGTCCAATAGCTCTGGAGTCAAATACGAGGTTCCAGAGTTTCACTTAATTAAATTTTCTTGCTAACCATCAATTGAAGAATAGAGTAGCCTATACAAATCAGTACTTTAAAACTTTTGATGCCAACACTTTTGAGTTTTGAACTCAGAGCAGAGAGATCTGCAAAGGATTCTGACAACCTGGCCCCTAATGCCTGCTACTTGGCCCCTTGAGCGTGTTTTGCCCGTTAGGAACCCAGGGTCAGGCACACTCTGAGCTCTGATACACTTCAGAAAAGGACACAGAGCCCGCCTGGGGGGTTGCCAGGGCCAAGAGCTGTGAAAGCACAGAGCACAGCTGGCAGAGTACTGGAGAGAGAACATATGGGGAGGGTGAGACGTGCTTCAGAGTTGAGCTGAGCTGAGTGTTCTGGCCAGGGAAAGGTCAGAGTCTGGGCAAGTGCAGGAACAGCAGGGCCATGCCAACTCAGATGGCAAACATCAGGGCCATTCCAACTTGTGTATTCCATTTGTTTTTAATTATCAGCATGCCGAAGGGAATTTTGTTTTTTGTAAATAAGGATGACAAACAAAGTAAGCTCTAGCAGGTGCAACAAGCTTATTTTGTCCTGAGCTAAAACTATCCTAGCTAAGATGTAACTTACCAAACAGAGCTGGTGACGAGGAAGGTACTTTTTTCTCCTTTCATATGAAAACTTCTGTGAGTTCTAAGCAAAGAGATGCATGAGCAAATGTAATTGTTGCAGCAAATTATTTTTGTTTTAGAGGGATTATTAAGGCAGTTATTGATGGTGGCACTATTTTGATAAAAGCAATTTCAAAGCTTAGTGTTTGAGCTCAGTCTTGCCAAAGTTTGAAGTTTCCATCCAAGAAGCTTCAGTGGCTCCCTGCCATGTTGAACAGCTCCCTAGAGCATGTGGTTCCAGCTGCTTCACTAAGCAGTATTATGGTACCATTTCTGAGGAGGATAATGAAATTCCAGCATACAGCACTGTGTCTGTAAATCAAAACTTCGACTGCGAGGAACTGGATTTTTCCCCAGGGTAACAGGAATAAGGCATTAATATGCTAATTTGAGCCTGAATTCAGACCCCTTACTCTTCTGATTTTGTATTAATTCTCCCATTTATACCCATGCACACGTCAATCGGAAAATCCTTTAGTGGAATGGACAACCAGCTGTTGGAGGTGGCTGAGGTCTGGTCCTTCACAGAGGCAGAAACACAGATTAGGTTTTCTCCTGGGGGTCTTGCCAATCAGCTTTTCGAAAGCACAGCTTATCTCATGCAAACTTCCTTTCCCCTAGAGAAACTTTAAAAGAGGCTTTGTTTTTGCCAAGATTTTCTTTTGCTTTTCAGCTTAATTAATAGTGAGCCAAAAGAACCGAAGTAAGCTATCTGTGGCCATGTGTGAGTGCTGATGTCCTGCTCTTATTTTGTGAGATTTTTATATTGAACTTAGAAACTTAGAAAACCCAGAAGAACCATTGAATGCGGAAAGGAAAAATAATGTCTAGATGATCTACGATTTTTTTTTCTCTTCTGTTTCTCACTGGGTTTAAAGAAATTTTAACAAATTGTAAAATATTTAAATGATTGGAAGCAAGCAGTGTGTATTATATCCATACAAATCATCAGTAAATAGAATTGTACTAGAAGATGAAAATAGCTCTTCTTATAATATTTTAGAATTTCCCTTGTTCAAGAATATCTATTAAGAGTCCACTGTGAGTCAGACACCATGTGATGAGCCAGGATACAAAAATAAAACAATATGGCATAGCCCCTAAAGAGAGTTCACCTTCTTGGAAGTCAGATTTATGAACAATTGCTGTATTATTACTTAATGGATAAGATAGAATTATGCACATGGTGCAGTTGGCATATGGAATAAGTAGAGATCAACCAACCCTCTGCAGAGGAAGAGACATTTGAGCCAGGACTGAAAGGGTACATGGAACAGAGGAAATGTGGGTGTGGGAAATCTAAGTGAAGGCACAAGCAGACAGAGATGCAAAGGCATTAGGAGGGCATGTGGCATGTTTATGGAATCCCAAACATTTTGTTATAACTGGAATGTAAAGTTCAAGGGGAAATTCCTGGTAGGTAAGATTGGATTGATAAGCAAATGTCAGATCACTAAAACAATGAAATATTTTTATATTTGATATAGCACCTACCATGTGACAGATTACCATGCTAAGCAATGAGGGAGATACTAACACTTGTATCAGATCAATGGTATGATCAGATTTTCATGTTAGAAAGGCTACTCTGAGACTCAGAAAACTCAAAATATAAGTGTTCAAGACACTATTCAGGATATTAGTGTAATAACATTTATAATAATAATATGCCCAAGAAGGACATCATAGTCCCACTTTTGAAGTGGTCTCTTTCCCCTTTCTCCTTCCTACTCCCCTACTAGGTTAATTTCTTCTCATCTTTCACATCCTCAAATATCATTTCTACCAGCAGACCTTCCCCAAGCACACAGACTAGATTGGGTCTCATTTTATACATTGATATGCTACCCTGAATATTTTCTTCACAGCAATTATTCTAACTGCGATTAACTACCTTTGGGATTATTTGTTTAGTATCCATCATCCATTAGCTTGTTGACATCATAATGATAGGGATGAAGTCTGTCTTGCCTAGCGAAGTCTTTAGCACATAGCTGGTGCTCTTTCTATATTTTCATGTAAATAAATGATAAGTAGGGAGTGTAATATTGGATAGAAGAAGATGGGTAAAAGGAATATTTAATAGGTAGGATTGCAAAAGCTTGGCAAGTGGACAAAAATGAAAAATAAAAGATGAATCCTGGATGAGTCCCAAGTTTCTAGTTTGGATAATTGGAGGTACCACTGATAAGAGCTATGACTGAATTATGGGGGAAGATTATAACTTAAATTTGAGCCCTACTATATTAATTAATTGAATCATAGCTCATATTGAATTAAATTTTGTTTTCTTTGAAAGGGTTTGGTGTCATTCCAGTTTCATTCCAGTATATTTTCGAAACCTACTTGCATGGAAATCTCCTGTAGAAGATAAACATATACTATGTAGGTTGAGTGTTCTTTGCCTCAGGTTCAGAAGATTCTTTCTGTATTTTTGTCTTCACAGTTTTGGTGTTCCTCCAGTATTGAGCTGGGCTTCTTTGGCAGATAGCATAATACATTTTAAAACTTTTCCAATTCATTAAATTGAAGTTAAAGATTTGGAAAAGTTGAGGGGTAGTCTTTGCAATCAGACCTGGTTTTGGTATGAGTTTGTCCTTGGTTATGAAATAAAAATAGAAATTTAAAATATCTATAATTATTTTAACATTTAAA
The DNA here is from genome assembly GCF_039906515.1 of Pseudorca crassidens. NCBI lineage: Eukaryota > Metazoa > Chordata > Mammalia > Artiodactyla > Delphinidae > Pseudorca > Pseudorca crassidens. Next base: position 37,767,266 of record NC_090308.1, read on the forward strand.
CCTGTGTAAAACCTCATGCTAGTTAAAGAAAGATTTCCAAAGGCAGTAGATAAGTTTTTGACATCAAACACTGCCATTCAATCATCTTATCTTTTATTCTTTTTATTTAAATGAAAAATATTGTGTATTTCTTTCCAGTTACACACAAAGAGAAAGAAAAAGACAAAGAAAAAGGAAAACCTGAAAAGAAAGGTATGGAGTTATTCTTATTGTGGTTTTTACTCATTGGTCTGTCACCGTTTGACCATTTCTTCTTTGTGTCCAAACTTAGATGACCATGAATTAATTTTTAAAAATTGTATTATGATAATTTTCCTTAGAATTGAATGTGAAAAGAACAATTTCTTGGTTGAAGGAAATAAAATACTTAAGACTCTCAAACTGTTACCAATTTACTTTCTGGAAATGTATCAGTTTTTCCCCTGGCAATTCTGAGATTGCTTTAGCCAACAATGAGGATATTATTTCAGAAAATAATTGCCTATTTGATAGGTAAGGAAGTGTACTTTATTACCTTAACTTGCATTCTGTGATTATATATTAGACTGGACTTAAAACTGTTTTAGTTTTTATTTGTTTAGAATAAGCAATGCACACTCATTGTTTAACACATAAAGGTACCTTGCAAAAAGCTTTCTCCTGCCTTGCCCACACACTCTGATCCCATTCCTTATCTACCGACACATACACACAGTAAACCGCTTTTATGAGCTCTATGTGCATCTTTTCAGAAATTCATTATGCATTTAGAAGGCAATATACATTATTGTCTCTCCCTATTTTTACACAAAATTTAGTCCTATGTTCTGTCTTTATAACAATGTACCCTAGAGATCTTTCCATATCAGTAAATAGATATTTCCCTCATTCTTTTTAAAAAGCTGCATAGTATTTAAATAGAGATATTTTCTTCCACTATATCTTTTAATTGCTTGTTATTTGTAGATTGAGGGATCTGAATGTGATTTTTAGTGATACATATTTCTTGTATAACTCTTCACACTCACTGCCCATTTCTCCTGATGATACATGTATGTGTCATTTGGGTGTACATCACTGATCTGTTACGTTTACAAATATATTTCTTTTTTTTTTTTTTTTTTTTGCGGTATGTGGGCCTCTCACTGTTGTGGCCTCTCCCGTTGTGGAGCACAGGCTGCGGACGCGCAGGCTCAGCAGCCATGGCTCACGGGCCCAGCCGCTCCGCGGCATGTGGGATCTTCCCAGACCGGGGCACGAACCCACGTCCCCTGTATCAGCAGGCGGACTCTCAACCACTGTGCCACCAGGGAAGCCCTACAAATATATTTCTTATATAGTTAGTTTTGTAGTTAATGTAAGGGTTTCTATCTGTGTGAATAAACATGTGTGAGTGCATATGTGTGATATATGTATGTGTTTTAAGTTCTTAAGTTTTTATGGGGCTAGATATGATTATATTTTCTTTTGGTATTTTGTGCTCTTGAGTCTTCATCCAAGGATTAATTCAGTAATTACTAATATTCCTCAAGTTTAAAAAATTAGGCTTATATTTCACATTTAACTTTAATTCATCAAAAATCTATTTTAACATATGATGTAAAATAAAGTTCTAACTTAATTTGATTGCTCTTGTTTTAGAATGGATCACATCTAGGATATTTAGGCTAAATTTCAGCTGATTTATGTATCCACAATACACATAACCTACTGAGAAATTTTATTTTGTGAAACATTCCACTTAGCTAGAATGTTTTACAATGCTTAGGAATCAGATGAGTTGAAACATGCTTCATTCTTCCTTATTCTAAACTCACATTTGAAAATATGAATTACATAGTTGTTCTTTTATTAATGTTTATTTTGTGATAATATCCATGAATTTCAATACAGCCATCTTCTTTGTTCTAGAAACAGGTGTCCATTTCCTACCTGCTATTGACTTATATAGAATTATCGGCATCAGGTTCTGTGTACTCTGACTAAATGAAATAATCTGATATTTCTTGTGATTTCTTTCCATCTTTACAATGGCTAAATACTTTTCATTGAAAAATAATTGAGAATTTGTTGCCCCTAAATTATACATTTGAAGGAAATTTGTCCAAATTCAAAAGCAGAAACAAAACACTTGTGTCCTTTTATTTACTGTATACCAATTAAAGGAGTTTGCTTTTTATGAGCTAAGTTATACTGTAGCCCAATGACCTTGAGTGAATTGTGCCCTCCTTCAGCGAATATTGTCCAAACTGTTACTCATAACCCCAAATGGTAGTGGAGATGACTATGGGCCAGGCTGAGAGGTGGAAAGGCTGAAACCCTGGAGGGGAAGGAAACTGCTGTCTTGGTAACTCTGCAGCCGCCATGATCTCATGGACTTCAACTGGACATTGTGCCCTAAGCTTTCTATGAGGCTTACATCATCTTTCCAAAATTCTGGGGAAACCATTCATAGACTGTATTTTAAAAGAATAATTATTTAAATACATATTTTAAGCACATCATTTTCCTTTTATAATACAAGTAAAACTGATTGACATTAGTATTTGTATTATATAGTTAGAGAAATGAAAATAATTAGGGCTCCAATTTTTCACTCTAATAATTTGGCTCTTTCCTTAACCCAACTATTTTAATTAAAATCTCTTATCATTTAATTTTCCATAATTTCTTTAACTCTCATTATTATTCTCTAATAAATACTATGTAAATGTTGAAATATGTATGGTGATTTGGGAAACTACTAAACCGCGCAGTTTAATACATTTGAGATATGAGGATAACCTGCTCATACTGTTGTACTTCTCAGAACTCCTTTACTTAAACCATTAAGAGACACAAGATTTTACTAGTCTATATAAGTAAAATAGAAGTTGATAAAATAAATTTATATTGTTTTATAACCAATTATTGATTATTGTTATTAATCTATTACATAAACAACTAGAAGGTATAATGTTTCAGGTATCATGTGAAGTACCATTCAGTTAAGAAGTTGCACTCAATCAGTAATCTTTGATGGTTACCTTATAACCCATTAGTGGTTCTCAACCATAGGTGCTTCCCTTAGGAAGTATTTGGAAACATTTTGGTTGTTAAAATGTCATTGGAATGACGGGCATTTGGTAAGTGGGGACCAGGGAAGCTAAGCATTTTTTCAGTGCATAAGACAATCCCTCATACTGAGAAATTGTTCCCTAAAAGTCAATTGTGTCCTTGTTGAGACACAGTGTTCTTAATCAAAGCTGTAGTCCTGATAGTTATTTCTTTTAATTGTAAAGACAGTGCTTCCTCCTGATAAAATGATGTATCTTTCAACAAATTCTTATAAAATTACTCTCTCTGTTTGTCTTTCCTGAAAGCTGTTATTCTAAAATTCTACTTAGAATAATAACTTTAAACAGGAGGGTGAGACTAGCTTTCAAAATGCTTTCTAAGTCTTAATGCCAAGTCTTTTAAATTAAGTTTTATACAGTTTTTATTAAATTAATAATATTTTATTCCTGAATTGGGCCCATTAATGTCATCAATCTTCAAACTAGCTTATGATTTTGGTGGCTATAATACTGAAGTAAAGAAAATGCTTGAAATCTATTAAGAGTGTATACTAATATAAAATTTTCTGTTAAAGCAATTCACAAGGAAAAAATTGAGAAAAAAGAAAAACCAGAAACAAAGACAGTGGCAAAAGGTAAATTATACTTTTTACTTTAAAAGATTACATTTTGAGTAACAGGTAGCTGGATGATTGTACGCATTCACCATTTCCTTTACATAAAATTTAATTTGGCCTTACACTTAAAATTTAATATCTAAAAGAATAATAAAACTGAATACTTAAAATAATAGAGCATCTCCAAATGTGAGAAGAAAATGAAGAGCTTTCCCATATGTGGGGGGCAGAATTTTGGTCCCCATTACCTTCATCCCTTGGTGGCATCCCCTGAGCTAGGTTACATTACATGGTAAAAGGAGTTTGCAGAAGTAGTTAAGGTGGATCTAAAATACGGGGATTATCCTGAATTATCCAGGGCTCAGTGTAATCTCGCAAACCTTTAAAAACATAGAGATGGGGCAGAAGAGAAAGATTTGAAGTGTCAGAAGGACTTGGGCCCTCACTACTTGCTTGGAAATTGAGGGAGGTACATGGAAAGTGTGAGAAGGGAATGAATTCTGCCAACATGTTGAGTAAGTGTGGAAGCCAACTCTTCCCCAGAGTATCCAGTAAGAAATGCAGCCCAGCTGACAACTTGATTTTAGCACTGTGGACCCTAAGCAGAAAACCTATTTGAGCCACATTATGGCAAGACTTTTGAACCGTGGAAACCAGAAGATATTAAATGGTTGCTGGGTTAAGCAGCTAAATTTGTGGTAGTTACTATAACAAGAGGAAACCAGTGCAACATATCTGGTTTACAGTTTGGATCAGTATTACACCTTGAATTTAATTTTAGAACACTAAAATTAAGGATTTCTTTTTCCAAGAAGGATAATGCATCAACCTGATCAATATTTTAAGCATTGAGGGCCTTAACTGTCTTGATAATACACCAAAGAAAAAATCAGTTAGAATATCAATGTAATGTTATAAACTTTGGAAGATTACATCAACTAGTTTTTATTCTAAGTTTGTCTACAAATCGTTTGATGTTAGAAAAATACAGGTTCTGATAGTTCAGTCTTATCTACTAAATTCAAATTGCTTCCTCATATTTTATTTATATATATATTTTATTGAAGTATAGTTGATTTATAATATTGTATTAGTTTCAGATATACAGCAAAGCAATTCAGTCATAAATATATAAATATATTTTTCTGATTCTTTTCCATTATAGGTTATTATAAGATATTGACTATAGTTCCCTGTGCTATACTGTAAATCCTTGTTTATCTAGTTTTTATATAGAAAAGTATATCTATTAAATCCATACTCCTAATTTATCCATCCCCAACTTGCCCTTTAGTAACTATAAGTTTGTTTTCTATGACTGAGTCTGTTTTCTGTTTTATAAATAAGTTCATTTGTATTATTTTTTAGATTCCATATATAAATGTCATACAATATTTGTCTTTTTAATATTTTTATGTTTTAATTTTAATTAAAAAATTTAATGTTTTTTATAGAAGTATAGTTGATTTACAATATTATATTAGTTTCAGGTATACAACATAATGATTCAAAATTTTCATAGATTATATTCCATTTAAAATTATTATAAAATATTGGCTATATTCCTGTATTGTATCCATGTACCTTATTTACTTTACATGTAATGGGTTGTACCTCTTACTCCCCTACTCCTATCTTGCCCCTTTTCCCTTCACTCTCCCAACTGGTAAACTACTAACTTGTTCTCTATATCTGTGAGTGCCCCACGTTTTGTGTTTTTAATGTCATGTTTTACATTTTCATGCTTATACCTTAACCATTTATTGCAGTTATAGATGAATTCATGAGTTTTTTGTCTTTTAATCTTTGTACTAGCTTATTTAAGTGGTTGATCCACAGCCTTTACTATACATTTGCCTTTACTAGTGGGATTTTTCTTTTCCTATAGATTATTATTTCTTGTAGCTTTTTCTTTTCCACTTAGAGAAGACCCTTCAATGTTTCTTTTAGGGCCTATTTAGTCTTGATGAACTATTTTAGTTTTTGCTTTTCTGAGAAGTTCTTTATCTTCCTTCAGTTGTAAATGATAGTCTTGCTGGATAGAATATCCTAGGTTGTAGGTTTTTTACTTTCAGCACTTTAAATATATCAGGTCATTCTCTTCCGGCCTGCAAAGTTTCTGCAGAAAAATCATCTGATAGCCTTATAGGGATTCCCTTGTACGACTCTTTGTTTTTTTCTTGCTCTTTTAGAATTCTCTATCTTTAATATTTTCCATTTTAATTATGATATGTTTGGATGTTCATCTTCTTTGGGACCCTCTGTGCTTCCTGTACCTGGATATCTGTTTCCTTCTTCAGGTTCAGGAAGTTTTCAGCCATAATGTCCTCAAATACATTTTCGACCCCTTTCTCTCTTCTCCTGGGACCCCTATGATGTGAACACTGGGTTGTTCAATATTGTCTCAGAGGTCCCTTAAACTGTTCTCATTTTTTTAAATTGTTTTTCTTTTTGCTGTTCTGATTGGGTGATTTCCATTATTTTATTTTCCAGATCTCTTAAGCATTCTTCTGTATCACCTAGTCAGCTGTTAATTCCTTCTAGTGTGTTTTTCCTTTCAGTTATTATATTCTTCAGTTCTGATTGGTTCTTTTTTATATTTTCTAGTTCCTTGCTAAAATTATCATGGTGTTCATCTATTCTTTTCACTAATTCAGTTAGCATTCTTATTACTAGTGCTTTGAACTCTTTATCTGGTAATATTTATCTCTGATTCATTTGATGTTTTTTCAGAGTTTTTTTCTTGTTCCTTCATTTAAAACAAATTCCTCTCGCTTCTCAACTATCTCTATGAAATTAGGTGAAACAGTAACCTATCCCAGTCTTGAAGGGGTGTCTTTATGTGGGAGTGCCCCTATAGTCTGCATGTGCCAAGTGGCTTTGGTGGGAGGGCTGAATCTGACGTGAGCATGAGTCTCATCTTCCCCCATGTTGTGCAGGCAGCTCTCACCGTGGTAGGATGTGGAGCTGGAGGTGGAGGGTCTACGGCCAGAGCCAGGTGTGAGCCTGGGCTTCTCCTCTGTTCAGAGGCTAGCACCACCCTATTGGGGACTGGATCAGGTCCCAAGTTGCTGGAGGAGAAGCCCTGATGTTTGGGACCAAGCTGGCTCTGTTCCCTCTAAGTGTGTGCTCTCCCTGCTCTGGGCATTGGCACCTTCAGCACAGAGCAGAGCAGTGCTGCAGCAAGAGGGGCTGGAGTGTGTACTCAGCATTATTCAGGGTGCAGACTGGAGTGGTCCCAGCACCCCAGTCAGAATTCTGGTCCACTCCCCATCTGCTGCCTCCATAAGTGCCAGGAATGACTGCTGTCACCCAATTAAGATGAGCCGGCTCTATCCTTTATAACCATGCACTCTCCTCAGCTGTGGCAGCCTTTGCCCTAGGGTAGAACTGCACCACAGAGCAAACTTGGCTAGAGTGGGTGCTCAGCTTAGGCTGGGGCATGAGCTGGGGTAGTCGCTGGAAACCGGCTAGAATCTCAGACAGTTCAGTTTGCTTCCTCTGCTTTGTTTCAGGAGTAAGTGAGCATGTGTGTACTCTTCCAGAGCAGAGTTTAGGTTTCTTACAGCCCTGCTGTCAGTCCCACTGGTTTTCAAACCAGCTAAGGGGACTGGTACTCCTGGTGTCGGACCCGAGGACTGCGGTGACTGCTATGTGTTTCGAACTGCTCACTCCCTAGGGGGTTATCTGTAAGCCTAGTTAATCCTTCTCCTCTTCTGTGTCCCCTTCTAGAGGTACAGGTCACAACCTAATTGCTTCTCTTCCTACCTGATTTTGTGTGTATCTTTCTTAGAGGCTTGGTTGTAAAAAAGTCTTTCTGCCAGTCTCCAGTTCGTTTTCAGTGAGAATTGCTCCACATGTAGATGTACTTTTGATGTGTTCATGGGGGCAGGTGAGCTCTGTGTCCTCCTACTTGGCCATTTTATCTCCTGCTCCCTCCTCGTATTTTAAAATATAGGTTTTATGTGATCAGTATATTTTAGAAATCTAGTATATATTCAAGGGTCTAAGCATGTAGATAAAAATTGGAATGTATTTTCGAAATTTAATGTGTTTATCTACACAATGTAAAATAATTAGATATTTGAGGCAGATATATTTTTTACTAAATGTTTCCGTGAGGTAACCAAACATCATTTTATTGAAGTTAAGATGGATGAATTGAAACTTAAAGCTAGAAGGGATGTTAGAGATTATCCCAATTAATTACCTAACTTAACAGATGAAGAAATTTACTTCTGGGGAGAGAAAACAATTTGTCTAGATTATAAAGCTAGTATGTAATTGAACTAAGACAAAACCCCAAGTGAATATAAATCAAGTATTCTTTCCAAAGATAATTAAATAAAGTCCTTCAAGCATCCATTATTCCTTTAACAAATATTTACTTAATACTGTATTAATTATTTCTTTATGTGTAAAAAATTACCACAAATTTAGTGGCTGAAATCAACACACATATATTATCTCACAGTTTCTGTGGGCCAAGAATCTGGACATGGCTCAACTCAGTCTTCTGCTTTACAGTGTCTCACAAAACTGAGATCAATGTGTTAGACAGAGCTGCAGTCCCATCTGAAGTCTCAGCTGGGGAAGAACTATTTCCAAGTTCATTTAAATGACTGTTGGCAAGATTCAGTACTTCAAGGCCTGTTGCATGAGAGTCTCAGTTCTTCCTGGCTTTTGGCAGGAGACCATCCTCATTTCTTGCCACATGAGTCTCACCAATATTGCTGGCTTCATCAAACCAAGCAAGAGCAAATCAGCTAGCAAGAGAGCAAATTAGCTAGCAAGACAGGAATAACAATCTTATGTAAAGTAATCATGGAAGCCACATACTGTGGGTTAGCAGCAAATTCATAAGCCAGCCCATATTCAAGGGGAGAGGATTATACAAGGGTATGCATACCAGAAGGTGGGAATCATTAAGGGCCATCATGAGTCAGCCCAGCCTGCTGAAAATCACAAATACTTTAATAAGAATATAAGTGAGAGAGAGAGAAAGTTAAGCAACTGGTAGTTCCTTAATGAATGAGAGTTGAAATGGGTTATTTCCTAACTCCCAAAATGTATAGTATGTTAGTATGTTTATTGGGTAATGCGGTTTCCCTACTTTAAGACATTTTGATTCTGGTTCAGATGCTAACAGTTATTACTAATTCCAAAGTTGGATCAAATATGCTGATGTCATTCTTTTGGTTAGACCATTTGTTTTCCATTTGATAAAAGTCTTAAATTAAATGTCTCCCTAAACTGAGCTGGGTGATTTGAACATGACAATTCTTTTTGCTTTTTTGTTCCTAAATGAACTCCTAAGTGCAGATGTCACTTAAATTCTTTTTGAGAAAAATCAGGAAAAGTATTTGGTACAAAATTTAAGAACACCTACCCAGGTTGATAAAAATAAATATAAGTTGGGTGTTGCTTTAATTTTATGGTATTTTCCACATTATAGCCACATCATTGTTGAGTTCTCACCCATTTTTATTTAAATGTGAGGCAACATTATCTGTTTCAAAGATGAAGATCACTAAAAATGTCTAAAATAGATAGAGAAAAATTTGTTATTTTTATACTTAAAACCACTGATAAAAATGAATTTGTTTTTTAAAAAAAGAATTTGTTTTAGATGTAGTCTTGTGTTTAAGAAAATTACCTTTACTCATTTATAAATTATAATGGCACTAAAAGTAGATCTTAATTTCACATATCTTTAATTTCATAGTACAAAGCTAAGGTTAAATCAACTGCTACCTACAAGAAGTAGCTAGGTGCCATTTAGGGTAACCAAAATAATAATTTCACATATAAAAAGTATAAGCAAAAAAACAGTTGGCAAATTTTCCAGGTTGTTTCAAGCCCATTTCTAAACACATATTTACATATGTAATCTATATGTCAGTATGTTGTACACATGATCTGAACATAGTGAAACAATTACTGTTTTCTCTTCTTGATTGTTCATTCATAAACATGAACAAAATTGTTCATTCATAAACATTTATTCTTTGTTTTCTCTGAAAAAAGCACTGTGTTAGTTAGACATTATGTTGCTACAAAAATGAATAATATAGTTCCTATCCTCAAGTTGCTCTCAGTATGGTAGGGAAGACAGATATGTGAACAGCCATCTGTAATACAAGATAAATAGTAGGGAATAACGTGTACCTAAAAAAAAGTTGAGACAAATTTAATCTCGGGTGAAGAAATGATTAATTCCAATGGCAGAGTCATTTGCTGCATATGAATTGAGCACAAAGGGATTTTATATGTGTGTAAAATATGAAAAACATAGACAGTATAGCTTGGTAATATTTGACATGTGGAAAATACATGAGATATTTTTTAAAAAAGAAAGTAGCCTACTGGAGGAAGAAACTTTTGGAAAGATGCTATGAGAGGAGAAATGATGAAGCCAGATATCAGAGGGTTTTGTGCTTTTGTTTTGTTTTCATATTTTTTTAATTGGGTATCACAGGATTTTAGTCAGCTCTCCTCAGATAAGAACATTGTCCCGCCAATCTTCAGACCACTGGCAGCAGGCTCTGAGCCTAGGTCATGCTAGGCTCTCTGGAGGGGTTTGTTAGGTGAACATATGTGGATTGTATGACTCTGAGGTGCTGTTGGCCATCTCAGAGGAACTTTCTCTCCAAGCAGAAATGAATAAATATTTTGGTGTGGGGTCCTGGAATGATGTTGATTTAAAGTCATTTGCACAGAGCTGATGGTTTCAGTCATAGAAATGTATGTGTCCGCTGTAGGAAGGAGCAGAAAGCAGTAAAGGAAACTTAGAAAAGGTTTAAAGGAAGTAGAAGAAAATCCCCAGTTGACTGTAGTCACAGAAGCCACAAAGATGTTGGAAGTTTGTGGAGTAATTGGGTGATGCTTCTATGAGAGTTTTATGGTCAGTAACTTTGGGAAACAGTGGGTAGCATAATCTCCCTCCTTGAAGATTCTTAATGCACGTTAGCTTTGAGAAATTCCATAGTAAAGAAACCAGTTTAGCTTAAGTGTTTCCCAATTTATTTTGATAGAAATATCCCCTACCCCTAACACAGCATCAAGATTTCCCTGCGAAGTTTAACAGTGCTTTGGGAGGTGTGAGTCCATTCAGTTAAATGCAGCACCACAGGTGATATTGTGGTTTCACAAGCATCAAGCATTAGCATTTTCATTCTTCTCTTTGCAGGACTTCATAATATTATCTTGTCTTAGTCACAAATCCTAGCTTAGTGTACTAAAGTCAAGAGATTTGATTATAATATTTTCATCAGATTCTTCAACATGAGTCACAATAAAGGCTACCCATTACATGGGCAAATGACATTAGAGGGTCCAACACTATAGTAGACTTACTATGAAGTCTAGTGATTATGTGTGATCCCATAGAATAAATAATGTCCAATATGCAACTTCTATTACAAACACTTTCCACAAATGTGTACTATATTATTATTGCTTTTTTAAAATAATTGAAAGATTCGCAGACTGATTAGTTCACATTCCCAGTTCCCTTCCCCCCAATACATGTAATAATATCAGAATAAAATATGAATGTATAGAATATATGTATATGTATCATAATTCATATATATTCACATATATGCTAATTTATAGCACTTTCTGTTTTCTAGGATATATTTAAGGGCTTTAAAAGTCACCTGAATTATTATTTTTCAATTAAGATAAGCAGGAGCCAACATCTTAATTTTGCTCTCTTTCCATCGCTTTAAAGTCACATCATTAGAGACTGAATGTCTGAGCTATCCCTTAATGGATTTTATTGTTTTGTTTCTATTAGTCATTACCAGTGCAAATAATTTTACATTTGCCTTCATAATAGTTACCTTTAAAAAATATTGTGTTGACAATTCAGTTTCTTGAATGACTTTTAAGATATTTCAGTTGTGGACAAAAATGATCATATCGTTTTAAAAGGTCTCTTATTGGGCTCTTTGGTATGGACATGGCTTTTCATTGAACATGTCTATATATATACTTCCCTCCAGAATCCAAATGCTTCCTTGTTGATATACTTAGTTCCTGACTACCTAAAAAGTAATGTTTTCATGTACAAATTAAGAAAGAGTCCAACTTTCAAGTTAGTTACATTTTTTTAGTAATCTAACATGCCACTTCATAAACTATATAAAAATCAAATGATAGTCACAAGTATTTATGTCAGTGACACAATTGTTTTGTTTTTCTGTTCTCTTTCTTTTAAAAGTGTTCTTAACAACCAATGAAAGATGAAATGCTGCATTGGTTAAATATATATATATATATATAATTCAACTTTTCTTTAACTCATACAGAAGAGAAGAAAGCTAAGACTAGAGAAAAGACTGAAGAAAAGATTAAAAAGGAAGTGAAAGCTGCAAAACAGGAGAAGGTGAAGCAAACAGCTGCAAAAGTAAAAGAAGCACAGAAAACATCACCTAAGCCCAAAGAGAAGGACAAGAAAGATGCTGCAGTGGTGTCCAAGCATGAACAGAAAGGTAAACATTCAGAGGAGGTGGCCAGAGGTTCTAGGAGAGTATTGGGCAAGAAACAGATGCAGTGAAATTAAAAACTGAAAAAAGACCAAGATCAGACTTTACGTGGGAGTAAAAGACTTGTATAAGTGAATATACCTGAAAGGAAATACAATAATTTGGGAATTAAAATTTGTTTATAGAAATACTAAACTATGTTCACATACCTAAAGATGCATTTTGAAACATTTTTAAAAGAGGATTTGAGTTAGTATCTGAAGTTATTTAAAGGACACATACTCTGTCCTTTGTGTACTCTTTGAAGAACAGCAATGCAGGAAACTGACAATTCTCAAGGAGTTTATTAAGGGGTGTATGTTCAAATGATATACAATAAGTATCATAAAAAGTATCCACACATTCCTGTAGCTCTGCACGAGCATATAATTTAGAATATACATTGAATTATTAAATCCAGTTTGTCCAGTGACTAAATTTATCACCATAGAAAGCTCTGTATCTTACATATTGTGCTGCTTTTCAATAAGAGTGATGTAAAACTTAACATCCGTACTTCATAGAAATAGAGCATTTACATGGAGGTGGAATGTAAACCTGATATTCTTTAAAGAAAGGTACTTGTAAGCATAAAAGGGTGGAGTTTTAAGAGGTCAGCTGAGGGCTGTATTGTCACACATCTCTGGCCCTTGTTGAATCTTTCCTTCCCTAAATCCACTCCTGGTTCCAAGTTGCTACAGTCCTGAGCTTCCCCACACAGAATGTGGGATTTGCTCTGTATAGACTATTCCTATAAATGTTTTTTAGGGGTGTTGCAAAATAAAATTTGTCCTTATTCTGAGAGTTTTAATAATTTTATTTGAGGGCTAAAATTAAGGAATTGTTTCCATAAGATTTGCATTAAAGAAATTAAAAATATTGTTACTGAGTAAGCTATTTGGACAGTGAGACTGATAATTTTCCCCACTATAAGGTACAAACAAGATATGAAATTTGCAATCTATACTCTTTGTTTAAGATTCTACATACAGGTGAAATTATATGGCATTTGTCTTTGCAATTCACTCTTGTATATTATCTTTGAATCACTTTTTCCCCTGAATTCACAAGTAATATTTGGAAACATTTATTTATATGAGGGAAAAGGTGTATTTTTTGAAAATTATTTTAAAAAGGAAAAGAAGGAAGGAAAGAAGAAAGGAAGAGATTTTTTTTGTAGTAGTCCACAAAAATTTTAATTTAACTAATTTTCTTTTATTTTAAAGTAATACTGATATTTAAAGCATATGAGTGATTAAATCTTTGGAGCCCAAAAACCTTTCTTCAATTTTAAAGATGATTATATTGCCTTGAATCAATTAAAAATATTAATTATCATCTCTAACAAAGCTGTATGTTATTTATGCAATAATTTGAGTAGGAAAAATATAGTAAATAAAGAGAAAATATTTTGAATGGACTATTTTATTGTGATAGAAGACAGGAAAATTAATCTTCTGATTCACTTATATGCTTATTTAAAATTATTATCAAGATCCTAAAATACTTTGCATTTTAGATTGCCTTTTAAGAAAGAAAATAATCACACAAAAAAGAAAATAATCACATGAAACCAGATTAAACGTACCAAGCATATTTTTATTTTTTGTCCATAAATACAGTATGTAAAAATTCATTCCAGTTATATATGGGAGTACCAAAATACTTATCTAGCAACTAGGAATATGAGTACACTTTTGGATGTTCATTTTTACTATCTTAGTTATTTGGGGGCCATATTTTATTGATGAAGACACATCACTAAAGTATTTCCAAATAATATGTCTGGGTCACATATACTATATTTTATTCCTATCAGTAATCAGTATTGAAGATAGCATTATATTACCTTTCCATTTTCAATCTACTGTTTTCATTTTCATATCAAGAGCTATTTATCTATTAAAAGACATTCAGATATCACTTAGAGTTAAATAAAAGCACAAATGTGATTTTATCAGCTAAACAAATGCATTTGCTAAATTAAGGCTCTCTATTGAGATCTACCATCAATTAGATAAATGTATTATTAGGTAAATAATGAAAATGTTACCTCAAATAGCTGATCAGACACATAAATATGTCATTTTAAAAAATTTAAGCTATGATTTAACAGCATTTGTTTATAAAAAAACCTAATTGCATTATAGTTTTAACTCAAACATGATAAAGACATAGTGCTTTCTAAATAATCTACTTGTGAGGTGACTTTGATTTTGAGACTCTTGTATTGATGATTTAGTGAAATTGTTGTTGGTTCTCCTTTAGACAAAGGATTATTTATTTGCTTAGCTTAAGTTAGACCTAAAGAATTTGACATTCTTTTCCTATAGATTTCTAATAGTTCTTCTTAAATAAATTGCTTCTATAGGTCTTTTATTCACTGGACACAGATTTTTACATGCAGCAGTACACTTATTGGCAATTATTTTATTATATAGTATACATGCATATACATTCATATATGGTTATTTTTAACATTGTATATATAAACACTATTTCTACTAAAGCATCAGGAATAAGATTCATATATTTGTACGTGCCTACTGTAAACTTAAACACACTCTAATATATTACCTAATCTGGTTTTTATGGACCATTCTTAATCTGTTTAAAGTAGGGTAAGAAGGGTCAGCACGATCAAGTATTGCTCTCTGATTTTCTGATGGTCTCTGGCAAATTTGTGGGGAAGGAAAAAAATCAAACCTCCCCACTGCTATGCTCATTCTTTCTTTTCTTCCTTCTTATTTTTTTTTAACAACAGTTTGTGGCAAGCAGAGAAATTGTAGCTAATGTGAATCTGCCATAGAGCACCAGACCACATATGCCCCATTCTCATTAGAGGTTTTTTAAAATTTATTTTCTGTTAACATTCTACACCCTGAATGCATTTTCTCTCAGCTGCTACTCCACAGGGAATACCAATAAGGCAGCAGCTGAATGACATCCATCAGTGGTCCCTGAGGATCAGGAAGGGGAGAGATGGACAGCATGTGGTATTCCTAGAAAGATGTTCATTAGGGGAAAAAAGTAATAAGAAGTGGTGACGAGATATGAAATTACCTTATGTGAATTATTGTCACATAACAATGAAAGAATGATAGAACAGTTCAGATTTTCTTTAGGAAAAAAATGTCCTGTTTGAATATTTGAGTTGGATTTAAAGAAGCATTTCTTTAAAATGAACTTTCCAAAATCAGGAAGACTTGGTTTTGCTTTATCCTTAGACAGATGAAGCAGACACACTGGGGACTGCCCAACACATACCTGCCTAGAGTTCTTACACATTGTTAAGGTCAACACACAAGACAGGTGGAAATGGACATCCTAATTTAAAATATTTGAAAATTCTTAACTTTGGGAATTCCCTGGTGGTCCAGTGGTTAGGACTCCATGCTTCTACTGCAAGAGGCACGGGTACTATCCCTGGTGGGGGAATTAAGATCCTGCATGCCTGTGGTGCAGCCAAAAAAGAAAATTCTTAACTTTAAATTTTGTAAAAATACTCTCTATCTTCCTATTGATATGTTGGTGCCATTAGAATGCAACTTCACAGCATTATTTAAATATAAAAGAAACCTCCTACATGGTGTAACTCAATTTTCTAGATTAAAAATATTAACCTTGTTTGAGTTCTTAAGAGATTTTCTTTTTTAAATTGGAAACTTGTAGGACTACTGGTGCATTAATTAAACAAATGACTTTGGATCCAGAAAATATTGGTGTAAGAAATATAAGCATTTTACTTTGGTAATAATTTGGTAATAGCATCATTACACTCTTAGCATTCAGTTAAAGAAGAATCTCTGAAGCATGAAGATTTTAATTAATTCAATAAACTATTCCACATGTTATGTATATAAACATTCTATCACAGCTTGGGGCAGAGCACAATATTTCATTTTGGGGGATAGTCCAAACCCTTCAAATTTCAAGAAGTCCCTGCATTCTAAACTTCTAAGGTACATACTTTCTCCATTGCTGTTGCTGAGGGCTATGATACCACTAGAAATGTTGTGAGAAAAGAAATTTTGAGCAATTTTAGATCAATGATTCTGAAAGTGTGGTCTAATCTGATTCCTCTGAGGAGTCGGTCAAAAATGCATATTCCTAGGGTCCAGACCCATCGAATTGTAAGGTTTTTTTTTGCATGACTAGGCCAAAATATCTGCATTTTAACAAATTCCTCATCTTTTTGATATTTAAATTTCCCTTTGAGAACTACTTCTAGAGTTGTAGGAAGGGCACATCTAAAATGATCAGTCACATTAACTACGGAAACAAAGGAGAAAGCCTGCTGATTTTAGGAAGTCCTCCTTGCCCAACCTCAAGTTTGCCATTTAAGGGAAATACAGTTTTTCATCTTAGAGTCAAATGGCTCATTCTACAATTTTGCTAAGGAAAAGGTTTATGCCCAGAAAAGAGAAAATACTCTCTACCTTCATCTTCTCTCCTGTATCATAGGATTCCCAGGTCCTGGGATCAGAAACCCCTGTTATAACTGCCAGTACACTGAGGAGCAAATAAATTCTTGGGCTGATCCGAGAGCTAACTCCCTCCCACTCCCCACCTCACACGTGGGGAAGTGAGACCCAATTCAACAATCAAAATCCATGCAAATTTTTGAAACTTTATGAGTTTTGGCCTACTCATTAGGTACTAATGAAAAGAATTATATTTTTACACCTTCTGCAATAAGTACATTTTTTTCAAAGGTGGAGTCTCATAATAAAATGGATTACTCTAAAAATACTGTAAATACTCTAAAAACAATGAGGTTTACAAAAATCCTTGTGTGTGTATTTATATAATAACAGGTTTCGTTATTTCATAGGTTTGATATCCATAATTTAAAGCACTTAAGGGTATGTCATATTGTATAAATTCAATAAACTCTCTTGATCCTAAAGCTGCCTTTGGATTTATTGAATTAATAAGATGCCTATTTAGAAACATTTAACTGTAAATCATTTTGAACAAGATTCATTTAATAATCTGCAAGCTTTAAAGAAGATACGGTAAAGCTTATAGAATGATTCATCAACTGAAATTTGGATTGGAATGACCTCGGCAGAATCTAAAGTTATATGAAAATTTAAAGTTCAGTACAATGTCTTTAGTTTAGAAGGAAATGAAAAAACAAACTCCTGAAATAATTTTTGACAAAGTCTGCCTCAAAAGCTCAAATCCTATGCTGTTTCTCTTTTTTTTTTTTTTTTTTTTTTACTTTTTCCATGGACCATATACTAATCAAGATCATAAGATGATCTTCTAATAAAGATTACCCAATCAATTACCTTAAGAATCATGTTATTTAGTGCTGTAAGTCTGTTCTTCTGGATTTCCTCTTCTAATTGAAGAGAATCTCCACGTAGAAGACCCCTGACAGGTTGCAAAGGGGTTAGCCCTCCTGCTTGCCTTTTCAAGAAACATTCTGTGGCTTCATTTAGACAATGAGATGAAGGGTTGGGAGTGAATATTTGGTAAAACATTCCAAGTTGGAAACAATTTCCTCTTGTGAAACTTCTGTTTCATTACTGGAAGTATATATACAGACAATGAGAAAAATTGCTTAAATATGATGACTAATAATAAATTTGATGAAAAAGGTTTTGATTTTTAAAAACACTATAATATTACTCTGAACTAGTCTGTTTCAATTTTTAAGGTTATTCTTTTTGTATGGAATAAATGGAAACTTAAATTTATTATTTTTCCCGTGTGTTCATATATGTGCAAATTATTCCTTCACAGAAAATATTGTAGTAATTAAAATAGAATTATGCTACTTTGTTTGTTTTGTTAAGCCATCTTTCCCTAGGAAAAAGGAAAGGTGTCCATGACATTTTTTTCACTGCTTTTTTTTCTTTCTACTTTTGTCAGATCAGTATGCATTCTGTCGATATATGATTGACATATTTGCCCATGGGGATTTAAAACCAGGTATTCAAACAGTCCTTTTATTTGTCTCTTTTAATAGTCTGTTTCTAAGGTTGTCTGTTTTTTATGTACTAAACTGTTATGCTCATTTTTGAAAAACGTTGCATAATGCATGTGCAGATCTAGAATAAAACCAATGAAAACCAGAAGTAATAACTGGCATTAGGGCCTTTAATATTACTTGCTATGACTGCATGGCCTGTTGCAAATAAAGTCGGTTGAAAGCAAAACGTGCTAATATCTTTATATACAAAAAATGCTAATATCTTTAATAATATCTTAGAGTGAAGAGGTGAATCATCTTATTTTATTCTTGGTAAACTTAGAATAAAAGACATGTGACAATGAAAGCATTCTTCTTTTTTTGGTAGTGAACACAATTCATATTAAAATCCATCATATTTCAAATATTTAATCTTTTTTGATTTTCTCACTTGCATATGATCTTGGGTTAACCACTCCAGAGAACTACTATTGATGGAGATAGTCAACCCTGGAGTTAATAGTCAACACAGTGGGGAAGTATTTTTACTTAAAGGAATTTATCTATCATCTCTCCTGTCTTTACATGGTGCCTAGAGTGTAACAGGGGATTCTTACTAACATCTTAATTAAGAATTAATTTGATTGCTTGTACTCTGCCTTTTTCAGATTTAAAAACTGATAGTCTATGTTCATGTTTGGGGAAACATTTCTAGGAAGATGGTATTGTTAAGGTAGGAACTAATTTACATTAGAATAATTGAAGCTGATTGTTTAAAGCAAACTATATTTTGTTTTCTTAACTATTTTTATGGAAATCGTTCTAAAATGTACAATTATAATTCATGCATATAATGGCAAAAGGGCATGTTATATCTAAAATATATATATGACACATCTAGGTCCTGGAAAATTAGAAGATCGTGAGAACTTTGGCTCTCAGGAAAACTTAATTTTAGTAACTCATTCAAGTTAATTTCCTCCTCTTCCTCTACTTCTTTTTTTACTTTCTTATCCTTCTTTTTTAACTTTCTTATTGGGTTAGAAACTGAAATGAGAAAAACACTGAAAAGTAAAATTACTCATTTGGTAGAAATGATTAATATTAACGTATGTGTATAGTATCATAATAAAATTAGATGGAAGCATTGAGGAAGGTAGTTTAATATAGTGAAAAGAGAGGGCTTTGGACACAAATACAGATATAATTCTTGACCCCATCCCTTTCTAGCACTGGACCTTCAGCAAATCATTGAACCCCATCTGATCTTCAGCGTTCATACATTGGGATTACAGTAATAAACTTACAAAGTTGTTGATAAAGCATCTAATAGATGCACAACAAAGTGCTATTATAGCTTTATTCTCTAATTCATTTATTTCACCACAGCCCATCTGGGCGAGCATCCCACGTAAAGTGAACGTATCAACATTGACAGGTCCCTATCTCTATATACCATTAAGTCAGTTTTAGGTAGCAGGTTGTTGCCCATTTTTTCAGCTGTGATGGTTTAAGAAATTCATACTCTACACATATTTTGCTTTTTTAAGAGACCAGACTTGAAGATATCAATTAACTATTTACTTACACACAAGATGAATCTATGTTCTTGATGAGCATGAGTTTTTAAATTCCATCATCTGAAGAAAATAATGTGTTCTTTGTTGCACTTAAATTATTCATAGTAGCTACTAATTGATTATACAATACAGTTTCTAAGAGAACCACAGGGCACAGATAACCGTGCGTTATCACAGGCAGTGAGTTATGTTCACAGTTTTGGAGTCACAATGCCATTCGTTTCTTTCTGAAAATTCAACAATGGATTAAGTTCAGAAGGACCAGAAAAAACACCTCTGCATGAGTTAAGGAGAATTTTGCTGTTGTTGGGAGGAAGGAAACTTTCCTTTACCCTCCTAGGTTCTTCTAGCTGCTATAAGAATTGAATTGACATGAGAGAGCTTAACAGAAGAAAATCAAATTATTTCATAAGCATAGGAACCCTACACGAGACGGTCAGAGACAGAAAGGTACAATGAGGTATACATTGCTATCCTGAACTAAGAAATGAGTTAGGGGCCCGAGGCTCTCGAGGGCAGGAGCGTAATTCACAGGACAATTTTAAAAGGAGCAGATATTGGTCACTTAGGTGTTTGCCCTGCCATACAGATGGGGCCACTTACATAAAGTTCTGGTAATAACTTTTTTTTCTGGGAAAAATCTCCAATTTAAGTCCTTGTAGGTAGCTAAGGGAGGAGACGTAGTTTCTCTTGAACCTGTAGGATCTCTGTTGCCCTAGCTCAAAATAATCCATGTGCCAAAGTGGCACATCTTGGAGAGGTCTGTTCTGAACCCCCAGGGTTCCCTCCTTTGGAACTTCCCCAAGAAGTTTCACAGTTCAGAATCTGAGTTGATAGATTGCTCTATCTCATTGAACCACCCTCTTGGTCCTGAGAATAGGTCATCTCAGTGAAACAGTTGTGTCTCATTTCATGAGGCTCCTAAAGTTAGGCCTATTGTGAAAGCAATCAGATATTTAATAAGAGACAAGTATATAGAAAAAAAGAAAAATAATAGTGATTGGAGTAGACTATCGGCCCAGTTTCTGAATGCAAGCAGTTGAGAAAGTTTCTAAGCATCCAACTTGAGACATCTTCAGATGGAGTGGGGGCAGGTAGTGACAATCTGCTAGATTTTTTTCAGGTTTGCAGTTTGAATATGTCTAGCGATCTTTCTGATTGGCCATAGCAACAGGCATGAAGATTGTCAGTGCATGAGCTGTTATGGTGATTTCTGTGTTTATATCAAGTTGTCCAACTTTAGTTTGCATGGCTTTGGGAAAAGGGCAGTTTTAGTTCTCAATGATTCCAAATCAAAAGGGTGGAAGAAAAACTGGAAACCTTAGTTTGGAGAATTGTAGCCAAATATTGGTGAAAACTAGAAGAATTCAGGAGCAGTCAAGTTTACAGGTAGAAAATAAAACTTTAAAAGACAATGGACAGCAATAGAATCTAATAACCACAAAAGTGTGTCACTGAAACATAATTTTCCTCTCTAAAAATCCCCCTCATATCTATCAAATATAGACAAATTAAGACTAATCTGTTCGCAAAATAAGTCTAGTTTCAATAAACTTGGTCTGATTATTTACATAAGTACAGTAAGAATAGTGAGTGGTCATATAGACTCTTTTAAACTGCTTTGTTGGAACTTTTCATGAGAAATCTCTAGATTGAACTTTTAAAGGCCTCTTGAAGCCAGGATAGTCAAGCCAGGAAATTGTCATCAGCCTTCGCCTGAAATCAAATATAGATTTGGGTGAACTCCTCTCTTCTCAAGGTCCCCAAAATATCTTGAGATTCCTGCACTTGCCAGGAAGTGACCTTCCTTACTCACCCGGTGAGGCTGCTGACAACCCTGTAAGTAAAGCACCAGGCTGTTCCCAGGAGCTTTACTGGTTCCCTAAAGCAAATCTTAGCTCCTTCAAGTGGCCTGGTCCTATCTGAGTCTATGCATGTATCCCTCAAATATGAGACTCCAATCAAAGCCCTGGTAATATAACCAATGTTTTCAATTTCGTCCTGTTAGAAAGAGAAAAGATTCTTATTGAAGTTATGCAAATAACTATACTGCCATTAAAAAAAAAATCCTTAAAATGCTAAGAGTTCCCAAGTTCTGGAGCGATTAAGTAGGGAGAAAAAGATAAATGTTTTAATTCTGTTTATGATTTACCAACTTGCTGTAAGTCATAAGTAGCAAAGTTAAAAAATTCTTTATGTCTGGAAGACAAATGATTAAAAAACAGTAACATTTTAGACAAAAAATCATAAAAATTATAATCATATTCGTCAGCTCATTCAGTCTTATGTAATTAATTCATGCTCTGCTTGAGTCTAGTTGTTCCATTAGCTCTGTCAACCTTGCTTGATGATTGAGGGTGATAGGGATGGTGATAATTCCAAGAAGTTTACAAGGTTTTCACTAAGGCTCAAATGATTTGCCCAGTGAAGTGGACAAATCACTTGATCACCAGAGACTGTGAAAGGTATACCCCAAGTGAGAAACACATTTTCTAACGGTTTCTTTGCCACTGTGAAGGCATCAGCCTCGTACCAAGGGAAGGCTTCAACCCATCCTGAAAACATTATACGATAACAATAATACACTGATAACCCATACTAAGTTGCAGTTGAATGAAGTCCAGCTGCAGATGTTTAAAGGGTTCAGTGTGAGGAGGTCTGAGGCCTCTGACAGGTCAGACATTGCTGGTAGACTGTTTTCACAATTTCATAGAAGTCTCCCAAGCAATGTGTATTTACAATTTGAGTAATATTAAACGCACTATGGTGGGTGAAGGAATACAGAAACCAAAAAATGGGGTTTGCCACAGAGCCACAAAGGACCAAGTGGCCATTCTGAGTTTCCCGTAGCCCTAAATGTTTATATAATTTACAGCTATTGTTTACCCATTTTTACTTCTCTGATTCAGGAGCAACTATTAGCATGTACAAGGACATTGGAATGGCAAAATTCTGGCAAAAAGAGGTCTTTTTTTTACATTAACATTCTGTGGATTGGCAAATTTATGAATATATTTCATAATTTCTAAAGACGTATGCTACTTTATATACAATCCTTAGATAAAGCAGAAGACATGTTTACTAAGAAACCCAAACATCTTTAGTTTCTACATTATAAAAAGACAGAAGTAGATAAAACTATGTTGAGTAATTAATGCTCAATATTTTATCTTATTTGGAAATGATCTAGGTATTCAGTGAATTTCCATTATTTAACTTAATTTAGCAAAACTCTAAGGTTTCAAGTCACCAGAGAGATTTGGGAAACTATTTTAAGTAGATGTACCGTAAAACAATCATTGTTTAAAAGTTATCTAAAAATTCTTATTCATTTATATCCATTCAATACTTTTGTTCTTAACAATCATACTTAGATTACTCATGAAAATTTTAGGAAACATTAAAGCAATTAGCCATCATCTTCGGTTGTTTCTGTTGAAGTTGTTTGTCTGGCAAATTTAGTACAGAGGTAATATGACCTTATTTGACTTTTAGTAAACCTCAGTAGAACAAACGTATAATACTGTGCTTAATGCTGATAACTCTAAAGGCATGTCTGTATTAATTAAATGAGCAAACTTAAACTAGCTTTTATTTACCAAAAATTATCTAGCTCTCGTGAACCTGAAAAACATTTGGCTTAGTTTCTACTATATCTTTGAGACTATTCTTAAATAGCGCTTGTGTGTTTTTAAGCCAGTTAAATTGAGCTCATTTATAATTAATTTTGGTAATACCACTCAGAGGCAGAAAAATACCGTGTCTATAATATACATACATAAATATATATAAATAGACATAAAAGAGATACCTTATAGTTTTCATTAAAAGTGTTTTTTGAACCAGAATTTTGGGCAAGGGTGCTTATACAGCAATTTGTATTTTAAAAGCCCCCTTTCCATTTTTTAAAAAATTCAGTATTAAGAATTGGAGATGAAAAAAAAAAAAAAGAATTGGAGATGGTCTAGATAAGAGTTCCTAGAGAGATTACTAGCCTTTTGAGTTAAATAGCGGAGGTTTTGGGGATCTATGGAAAGGAATGGGTGGAATGTGAACTTCCTCTAGAACGGAATTTCCAGTTTTGCAAAGATTTGTAAGATTGTAGGCTGATCAACCATCCAACTACATCGTCCTCAATTTGCTTCTTTATATCAGGAAGACTTCTGACTATGATTTAAATCAAAAAATTTTTATGCTCTGCTCAGGCAATTTTGTTGGCATGTCCAATTAATATTGCTTGAAGGGTAGATTGTTTTACAAAACTAGGTAGGGGAAACATTCCCCAGTAAGATAAAATGACCATCCCCATAATACAATCAGGTAAAAGAGATGCAATTGTTTTGTATAAAGCCTGTTCAAATATATCAATTCCCCTGTAAAATTTTATCTTAATTCCATTAACTCTTACATTACTAATTATAGCCTCCATTAAGATTTCATGAGTAAGTTTTGGTTTTACAATATTGGGTGGGGGAAATTTTCCCAGCCAGGCATAATAATACTATTCCCATAAAGCATTCAGGTAAAGTTGGCATAATTTCTTTACATAAAGCTTTTTTAAAGATTCAATTTTTTATAATCCTGTCAACTCTTACATTTCTATATTCTTTCAATCTAAATGTAGCCTGAGTCAGAACTTCATCAGTGGGTATTGGTACCAGTTCGTAGGGTTACCATGTCAAGGGGTTCCTGGAAACTTCTATTTTCTATCCCCAGACCATTTTAGTCACTCTTCTGCAAAAGGCTTTGGGGCCCCAATGAGGGGTTAAGCCAAGGAATCCTGGCTCCTCTGTCAATCTTTAACTTAATTAACTGGCCTGTTGCCCCTAGTGATTGCTGATCACAATTCTCATAGTAATCGATGTCTTTCAGCTTTTCAGATTTCTCCAAACTGGGATAAATAGACGAACTTATTTGGATTTCTTTAATGTTGGTGGATGAACAGGGGGCCGCCTTGGCCACCCAGCCTTTGGTAGCGCTATATTAAAACCTTTATGGTAGGGCTTCCCTGGTGGCGCAGTGGTTGAGAGTCCGCCTGCCGATGCAAGGGACACGGGTTCGTGCCCCGGTCCAGGAAGATCCCACATGCCGCGGAGCGGTTGGGCCCATGAGCCATGGCCGCTCAGGCTGCACGTCCGGAGCCTGTGCTCCGCAACGGGAGAGGCCACAACAGTGAGAGAGGCCCGTGTACCGCAAAAAAAAAAAAACCTTTATTGTAACCCCATCAATGTCTGTTTTATTCGTCCTGATGCTGGATGGCTTTATTAAAGGTTCAGGGTCTTGTTCTACCTGTCCAAAAAGAATTTTGGACAAGGAATGCAATGGAAAACACACAGAGACTGAAGCATAAAGAAAAACAAAGAAGCAGTTTATTAAGAGGCGAAAGTATGCACTCTGAGAAGAATGTGGGTGTCCTCGCAAGTGAGGAGCGCCCCGCGGGTTTTCTGATTTCCCTTTTTATTCCATCTTAACCTTTGAATAGGCATGAGTTTTTTCTATTAGGTGCAGAATATTCATTGATGAGAAAGTTGAGGCGGGGCGATGATCACATCCATCCATTCTTGTGCACTGGGCTCCTGAAGCCACCACACGTGCATCCTGAGAGCTATTTTCCCTTAAGGTTTCCCTTACCAGTTGAGCGCCACCCTGGAACGTTGTATAGTGGTCATTTGAAGCCTGGACATTTTTACTGCACATGCTCGGTCTTGCTCTGCGGGTTTTGTGATCAGGGTTCCCTATTCAGATGTCACAAAGCTTAATCAGAATCTAATTTATGTTCTTGGGGCTGATGCCGTTCTTCCATGTTTCATGATCTCATTAAGTGCAAGACAATGAAGTGGCTTTGCCTTTTTGCCTAATGCCTATACATGAGTGTCACCGGAGAGTAGGTTCTTGTCTCATCACAGAAAGTATTCAGAGAGGAGACAGGAAAGTCGAGAAAGCAAAGCTAGGATTTATTTAAGCGATAGGATGCTCTCAAAGGAAGAGCAGACAGTATCAGTTGAGTAGCTGTGCTGTTTACAAGATGTATGGCTTCCTGTCATTTGGCCCCTGTCTGCTTTCTCTGTTTATATCTAGCTATCTGCCTTCTCTAACATTACCCCTTCAAGGAGTCTGGACCCTTAAAATCTTTTTTTTTTTTTTTTTGGCGGTACACGGGCCTCTCACTGTTGTGGCCTCTCCCGTTGCAGAGCACAGGCTCCGGTCATGCAGGCTCAGCGGCCATGGCTCACAGGCCCAGCTGCTCCGCGGCATGTGGGATCCTCCCGGACCGGGGCACAAACCCGTGTCCCCTGCATCGGCAGGCGGACTCTCAACCACTGCGCCACCAGGGAAGCCCCCTTAAAATTTTTTAAGGGGTAAAGCATTGGTCCATCTTCTGTAACTGCTTCAACCTGAGCATGGGCGTTGTCCCCTCTGCCTGTGGGTGCAGATCTCCTTGCTGTCGGTCAGAGATAGGGGTCTTGGGGATTTTACGGTGGTGGAGATAGAGTGGGGAGTAGAAGGAGGCAGCACCCTCATGCAGTGGATGTTGATAGTCCTCATCTTCGGGTGGGATGGGTTGAAATCCTTGTTGCATCATCATCTGAAGTGGAGTTTTCTGAAGCCATGGGTTTGTTTCCCTTGGTACCTCAGGTTTCGATACAGCAGTGTTAACAGGGAGAAATTGGAGTATATCTGAGTATAGTTATTAGTTATATTAAACATTAGTCCTGAATATTGTCTAATCCCTATGCTGGCTTTCTCTTGTGTATTGTTAACTATTATTGATATTATGCTTTTATTGTGAGTTTTAGTTTTCTTTATTCCAGTCACTAGGTTCTTCCACCAGACAGTGACATTCCCTACATATTGGATATTGGCAGTCTGGTTGGTGTCTGTTACCCAACTGTGATTACTGAAAACTAGAGTTTGATTGTAGTATGTTTCATTCAGCCATCGTAATTCTTGTCCCTGGATGCTAATACCAGTAAAACAGAGGCTAGCTTTGCCTAAAAGCTGAAATATCCTTCCGTCCGATTTGGAGGAGGGTTATCTGTTCCAGAGAGTTTGGCTTCCAGTTGGTTCCTGCCCCAGTCCTTCCTTCCTTACCACACTGGGTGGTAAATGAGAACCCAGCGTATTTTGCTGTCAGCCCCATCAGGTCCCTCAAGAGGTGGGGAGTCCTAAAAGAGACGTACGTAGGTCCTCTGGGGAGGTGTGGTTGTGGGGCAGATCCAGCAGTCAGATGAGTTAGTTCCTTTAGCAGTGACATTCATGGTGTCAGATAGTGGGTGTTTGTAAGCTGGAGCTGTGACGATGTGGATAACAAGGAGGACCATTAGGATAGAGTCATGACTTCCTGAGAAGCAAAAGAGCAGAGAAAAAGAGAGTTTACTGGACAGGGAGGGTATTGACACCTGGAAGGGAAGTTATTAGCCTCTTTTAAGGTGATTTTTACAGGACTGACAAACTTTGTTTTCCCTGGGGTTCCCTGAGCCCAGACCTGTGGATCTATAAGTTGTTTTTTGTTTTTTAATTTGGGGGAAGTATTTTGGGCTGGACTGTCCATAAGGCATAATCCAGCCTTTAAAAGGCCTTGGTTTTAATTTTTAGGGCAAATAAGACTGAGAGAAAATCCCTTCCCAATAAATAGGCTGGGGCATTTAGGCATGACAAGAAACTTGTGAGTTCCAAGGGTCCTTCCCCAGGTGCAAGTGAGAGGGGTGGTGAAGTGTTTTAGCCTTGGCCTACCTTCTACCCCAACAGCAAAGCAGGTTTTGGGGGCAAGGGGCCCAGTGTGAGAAGTCAGGACAGAGTAAGTGGCTCTCGTGTCCACTAGAAACTGGACAAACTGACCTGCCATGTCAGTGGTCACCCATGGTTCCTCCCGTGCGATGATGACTGTCTTCTCGGGAGCCTTGGGAGGTCCCAGGTCCTGTCAATCAACCACTGCCATGACCAGCATGGGGGAATTTCCTCGCTCCCTTTGGAGCTGGGGGCATTCCCTCTTCCAGTGGCCCATCTTCTTACAGAGTGGGCATGGCATCTTGGGTGGAGGCTGGGAACTGTTTCCCGGGTATTCCTTGCTCCAGTGTTTGAGGCTCCCATAGCTAAAACAGGCTCCCTTTCCTGGCGGAGGTCTTCTGGTACTTTTGGGGTGACCAGGAGGTGGTTAGGTCTTGTCGTGAGAGCTGCCAAAAGCCTGGCTTGCTGTCCTTCCCTTCTTAAGTCATGCTGTTCCTTCCTTTCCTCCTCAGCCTGGTCTCTATTGTTAAAGACACTGAAGGCCTTATCAATAAGAAGGTTGAGAGGGTTTGCGGCCCCATGGCAAGCTTTTGAAGCTTCTGATGGATGTCAGGGGCTGATTGGCTGGTGAAGTGGGTTGTAAATACAATGTGTCCCTCAAAAGGGTTTGGGTCTACATTCATATACCCTCTGAGGGCGTCTACCAATCGGGTCTGAAATAGGGCTGGATTTTCATCTTGGCCTTGGGTTATCTCCTTAACCTTACAATAGTTAACAGGTTTAATTATGCATCAATTCATCCCTTCAGTAAGGCAAAGGATTATGTGGTCCCTTCTAGTGATACCAGGCTGACCCGGCTGATAGTTCCAATTGGGTTCCCAGTTGGGATCCATTAGAGGTACTGCTGTCATGCTCACAGGGTGCTGATGAAGTTGGGCAACGTATAATCCATCAGCATGTTTGACCGTGTGCCCAAATATGGGGTCTTTTCCTCAGTGTGGCAGCAGTGGGAAAGGACAATATTTAGGTCCTTCCAGGTAAGATCAAAGGAGAGAGTCAGTCCCTGGAATTCTTTGGTGCACCGGCTGGGGTCCTCCTGGAATCTGCCCAAGTGAGTGAGGCACTGGTTGAGGTCAAAGAAAAAGAGGTGTAGACTCTGGTAATTCCCTGAGGCCTGCCTACTGCTTCCTGAAGGGGGCAAAGCAGCTCTGGCTGCACTTCTGGTACAGAAGGGTCAAGAAGCTTATAGGGCAGGTGAGGGGCTGAAGATGGTAAAAGAGTGCTGGGGCTTGGGTCGTCTGTCTGGGGCTTGTGTTCCTCCAGGGGTGCCACGAGAGAGGGCATTTGTACAGCCTGAAAGGCTCCCAGCTGGCAAGGTTCCCTAACGTAGGACTTGCATAGCTCCAGGTTCTCTCTTAGGGCCATAAAAGCCTGAACCTAAGGAACTTCTACCCATTTTCCCTGCCTTTTGCAACAATGTCTAACTGTAAGATGGTATTATAGTTGAGGCTTCTTCCATTCTCTGGCCAGGCCTCATCGTCCTCAGTGGGGCAAAGCTGTGTTACAAAAGAAAATGTGCTTTTTTTCTTTTAAAGCATCTAGAGGAAACTTGCCCCAGTGACTCAGAATGCACCTGAGGGGTGAGTCCTTGGGGATGGAGGTGTTTCCCATAGTTCCTTCAGGGAGAGAGTGCTCCTGTAACAAAGAGGAGCACTAGCCTTAGGAGGTCCCGTGGGGGCTCCCTAAGATAGGGCTGGTTCCAGGCCTCCCAGCCCACGCAGTCCATGGACCCTAGCCAAAATGGGGATTAGCTACCCCCGTTATGGCAGTCCTGCTGGGGCCTGTGTCCTATCCTGGCATCCTTGGTACCCAGGATGAGTAAGCCTTCCTTGAAGGCTTCTCTATAGATTTTTTTTTTTTTTTTTTTTTTTTTTGCGGTACTTGGGCCTCTCACTGTTGTGGCCTCTGCCGTTGCGGAGCACAGGCTCCGGACGCGCAGGCTCAGCGGCCATGGCTCATGGGCCCAGCCGCTCCGCGGCATGTGGGATCCTCCCAGACCGGGGCACGAACCCTGTCCCCTGCATCGGCAGGCGGACTCTCAACCACTGCGCCACCAGGGAAACCCCTTCTTTATAGATTTTAAGTACAATGATTAATCCCTGTGTTCCAGGGTACGTTCCCATGGAACAGACAGCCTCATTGTTCTAGGACCTATTTAGTCAGGGAACAATCCTTTCTCTCAAAGCGTGGTAAGTTTATGAAAATAGGCCCTGGGCCTTAAGGGAGGTGGTGTGTGAAAAGCTTCTCTTTTTTCTTCCTTTTTTTTTTTTTTTTTTTTTGCGGTATGCGGGCCTCTCATTGTTGTGGCCTCTCCAGTTGCGGAGCACAGGTTCCGGACGCGCAGGCTCAGTGGCCATGGCTCACGGGCCCAGCCGCTCCGCGGTATGTGGGATCTTCCTGGACTGGGGCACGAACCCGCGTCCCGTGCATCGGCAACCGGACTCTCAACCACTGCGTCACCAGGGAAGCCCTTCCCTTCCCTTTTGTGGGCAGCGCCCCTGGGTCTCAGTCCCGCCGCCCCCTCCATCCAGTGGGCCAGGGCGGAGTGGTGCAGGGCGGGATTCGGTGGCATCAGGCAGAGGCACTATATCTGCACTTAAGGGGACAGAGGGCCCGGCGGCCCTGTGAGGACACTCCCAGTCCATCAACCCAGAGGAGGAAAGCGCAATGGGGACACCGTATCCCCTGGGCGTGGCCGTGTGCGCTACCCACCCCTGGGCGAGGCCCCTGCCTCCCAGGGCGAGGCGGGGAGCGGGGGCAGGGACAGGCCCAGTTTAGGGGAGGGGGCGGAGCCCCGGGAGCGCGCACTGAGGCGGCGGCGAATGCTGGCCACCTGGACGTGCTCCCGTAAGCGCCGCCTGTGACACCCAGACCGCCTGTGGCCGAGGGAGCTCCCGAGGGGACTGCGGCACCGCCTCGGTGCGAACTCTCCTGCAGTGTGAGTGAGGCTGCATTTTATATCGCCACACAGTTGAACCCGAGGACCGTTAGTTAAATGGTGGATAAGGCAAACCCAGGGGGCAAAGCTCCTGTGTTTCGGGTCGCTAGCTGCCTGTGAGAAGGCCCGGAAACTTTTCCTGACTTGCCCTGCACAATGAGAAGTGCAAGACCTAGCGGTGAGGTTGGAAACTGCCTGGCAGATTTCTTTCCCCCCATTTCCGGCCGAGTATGGCGCAGAAGGAAAAATGGAAAGAGTGAGATAGGGAGGCAGAGACGGTAGGCGTAGGTGGACCGATAGTAATCCTGTAACGGGAGCCGCGGGGAGGGGGCGGTGTTATGCCTTTACCTGTGTGCCGAAAACCCTTGCGTGGCAATTGCCTCGAGGTGGGCGGACAGACCTATCCTCTCTCCAGTCCGTTCCACGTCTGACTCATCCTCTTGCGGGAGAATTCTCGTGGTGACTGTCCTAGTGGCTTTTAGAGCTGGACCTACGCGCACATCATGGCAGCAATGGTCTGAAAATGCGACAGACAGTGAGAGAGAGAGAGAGAGAGAGAGAGAGAAATGGCGGGAAGTCAGGCAGAGCCTCTCAAGCGCAAGGGAGGCAAGAGGCTGAGGCTTACCGAATTCTCCTGGCTGTTCCTCGCCAGAGATGTTACTGGAGGGTAGGTTTTGTCTCATCACAGAAAGAATTCAGAGGTGACAGGGAGGTCAAGAAAACAAAGCAAGGCTTTATTTAAGTGGTAGGATGCTTAAGATGCTCTCAAAGGGAGAGCTGGCAGTATCAGATGAGTAGCTTCTCTGAGCTTCTTTTGGCAAGCCGGTTCTGTGGGGTGTAGAAATGAAGGGGCAGAATATTCATTGGGGAGGGAGGGTTTGGGGGTCTTATTCCCTGATTTTCATTCCTGAGGGGAGGAGGGATTTTTTTCCTTATTTAATCTTGGTGGGGCGTGTTATGGCATTGGTGCATGATGGGAACTTCTTATCGGCAAGGCTAATTTTATTGTGATGAGAACATACTAAGCAAAAGGTTACCTTGGGATGCCAGAGAGTCCCGCCTTTTCCCACATTTCTTTGTGTGCCTCCAGGACACTTATCACCCCAAAATGTGTGGTTTCCTGTCAGTCTGAAGGTTCCTGCTTTTCTTTGTCTGCTCAAGGACCCCCACTGTTTATTATTTACAAGATGTATGGTTTCCTGCCATTTGGCCCATGTCCCCCTTTCTCTGTTCACATGTAGCTATCTGCCTTCTCTAACATGAGGAGCCTGTCCTTGGGCCCAGTCCTATCTTTCCTGCCTCAATCTCAGTTTTAATAACTATCTAAAGATTTCCACGTTGCAGGGATGAGTCCTGTGACGCTTCTCTTTCTGATTTCTCTTTGTTCCATCTCTTTCAATATTTGCTTTATTTACTTTATTTCTTAATAACTCTTTAAAAAATTTCACCTTGTTGGGAAGAGTCCCTTGACTCTCCCCTCAACCTCTTTTCATTATCTTGTTAATTAACATAATATTTTTATTAGCATCTGTAAGATCCATGAGGGAAAGCTGAGACAGCTTCTTGAAACTTTTTTTTTTTTTTAATTAGGGTAGTTCTTAAGGCTAGCCTTTATATTTCTTTGTATTCACTTTTTAATTTGGTCTTCCCATAGGTACCAATAAAACATCTGTTTATGATGACAGCTCTCTAAAAATTTACCAATTTAGAAGTTTTTCCAATTCAGAGGACCCATAATTGGCAAGTAGTATCTTAATAGTGATTGAAACCAATAAGTCTTTCTATGGTTTAACCATAGATGCAAGAGGTGTCCCCAAAGGAGAGTGCAAAGAGATGCAGCCCTCATAAGATCC
Organism: Pseudorca crassidens; assembly: GCF_039906515.1. NCBI lineage: Eukaryota > Metazoa > Chordata > Mammalia > Artiodactyla > Delphinidae > Pseudorca > Pseudorca crassidens. Next base: position 37,799,531 of record NC_090308.1, read on the forward strand.
AAAAAGTTCACTCCCAAAAATCATCTAAGAAAACAAAGATCTTTGTTGCACAGGCAGTAAGGATGATGTAGTGCCTGCACTAACAAAGCAACAAAGGTTGAGATGAAAATGGCTCCTTATGGACTGGGACCCTTATGATAAGCTCCCCTGAGAAGTGGCATGCCTGGACAAAGAGATGCTAGTCAAAGCCAAGGTTGATACCTGTACTTAGGACCAACTGGCTACAGCTGCTCTAAATCCTAGTCTGTTTGACTGACTGGCAAATGCATGTAGGCACATCCACCTTATATTGATAGATGGCAGAACCCAGAGAGACTATTCTCACTGGTCATAAAGCCAAATGAGCTCTCAGGACCGAGAATAAGACAAAAGGAGACAGATACAAATTAAAACAGCGCCCGTCTTTGGGAGGAAATGGATCAATAAAGTCAAGAGTTCTCTGCCAAATTTACTGGTCACCAAGTACAAGGAACTAGCTCTACAAATATTTTCTCCTGCTAATTAAATTTTTTTTTTTTTTTTTAAAAGAGTCTTACCATTTGTTAGATGTTTCAGGATCTCTCAGCTGCAGCAGCCTTGGAGCGAGCAGAGTCCAGCAAGGGAAGTTTATGTTACCAACTAAACCAACTGGGAAGAAGAAAACTTCCCTCTAGCCTTCTAGGTTCTAAAAATTAAATTGACATGAGACAGATTAACAGGGAGACATCAAATTTAATTTCATACATACAGGAATTACCTGCCCTGCCACACATACTCACACAAGAGGCTCAGAGACCTCACATACCGGAGAGTTCACAGACAGAAAGGTAAAATGAGCTATATATTGCCATCCTGAGCTAGGGAATGGGATAGGGGCCTGGGGCTCTCAAGGACAGGAGGGTAATTCACAGCACAATAAAAAGAAAAGCAGGTATTAGGTAATTAGATGTTTGTCCTGCCATACAGATAAGGACACTTAGATAAAAATGATCTCCTATAAATAACTCTTTTTCTGGGGAAAAAATCCCAATTTAAATCCCTATAGGTTGTTAAGGGAGGGGCAGTAGTTTTCTCTTGAGCCTATAGGATCTCTGTTGCCCTAGCTCAAAATAATCCACATGTCAAAGGGGCACATCTTGGGGAGGTCTGTTCTGAGCCTCCACACTACTAGCCATACAGAAGGTTCCCTTCTAAAGTCATATGTAAACATTCTTTAAACAGTCATGAGTTCAAATCTCTAGCACTATGTAATATTCAGACTCTTGAAAATAATTCCCAAGTGCCAGGGTTTTAGATTTCTTGATACCATTTATTGACTTTCTAGTTGCCTTCATAATTTATTTCATCTACCTACATTCATGATTTTGAAGGTTTGTTGCCATAATGTATAAGAAATTAAAGAATATGTAATCATTAAGATGCAAAAAAAAAAGAAAAAGAATGTGTACATCGGTATATCTTATCTGGGAGGGTGGAATGGAAGAAGTTAGAGAATGGAAACCTGTATGGTATGCCCATTGTTTCATATAAAAAATTATATAAAGCTTCATAAGTGTACAGAAGGAAAATTAATAATATTATTTTTGTTGGTGAGACAATACATAAGATGAAGTGAGAAAGCACTAAATATGGCTTGCATTTTGGAAAATAAGGAATCAGAAACAAGATTTAATCTGGGCATGTTAATTTAGAGAAAATGCAAGTGATAGACTTTGACTGACAATTACAGAATAAAACAATTCCTGCCAAGTTTATTGCTCTGCATGTATCCAGTATTTATAAAACATTTGTGCTGCCATCTGCTTCTGTTTGGGATTAGTGGAATACCTGTTATTATTTAGTTAGAGTTCATTATTAATTATTGGTAATGAGTTTTTAAACTACAACTTGATTTTACCCTCTGGGATGAAGTTTCCTTTTTTTTGGATAATATTGTCCCACCCTCAAAAGTAGCCCAAATTACAGTTCAGATTTGAAAAACCTTGTTAAATGTGCTAATGCCATGATGTCTCACATGTCGCTTTTTTTAAAAATTAATTAATTAATTAATTAATTTTTGGCTGCGTTGGGTCTTCGTTTCTGTGTGAGGGCTTTCTCCAGTTGCGGTGAGCGGGGGCCACTCTTCATCACGGTGCGCGGGCCTCTCACTATCGCGGCCTTGTTGCGGAGCACAGGCTCCAGACGCGCAGGCTCAGTAGTTGTGGCTGACGGGCCTAGTTGCTCCGCGGCATGTGGGATCTTCCCAGACCAGGGCTCGAACCCGTGTCCCCTGCATTGGCAGGCGGATTCTTAACCACTGCGCCACCAGGGAAGCCCTCACATGTTGCTTTTTTATCTCATCAAATAAAATACTTCTGACTAATATTGTCTTAAAATTTTTTAGCTATCTGAAGATGAACTGAATTGCTCTTTCTCTACAGTAAATATGCAGTATTCTATGGCCAGAAACAATCCCCACCTCAATTACAGGGACCATCTTAATTAGGCAGAATGAACTATAGGGATCAGATCATTTTGTTGTATCTAGTTAAAATTCTCTTATAGTGACACACACTATATTAAGTTGAAAAATTAAGAAAATTCTGTTTAAACCTGGAAAATTAGTGTATGCTACTAAGGCCAAAACTATGAGCAACTGGAGTAGACATATGTCTACAATGTGTAATTTTAGGGATATTATGGACATTGAAGAGCTCCTTTCTTCAAGAAATACTTTCTCTGCTGCCCTTCAATAACTAACAACCCCACCATTAGATCTCCTGAATGTGTAGATGTTCAATGTAATAGGATGCATTTTGAATAGCCCCTAACCTACTTTAGGGAGGAGGGAGGGGAAGAGGAAGAGAGGGAGAGACTGAGAGAGAAGGAGAAAGAGACAGATCCCGTCTTCACATGGGGGCTGTCCTGAAGCTGATGACCCCCACTTTTCCTCTAGGGCTAAAGTGTCTAGTTGTCATTTTCTTTCTTTTAATTTATTTTTTATTTTTCAATTTCTATTGAGTTATGATTAACCCACAATATTATTATATTAGTTTCAGGTGTGCACCTTAGAGATTGATATTTTTATACATTATGAAATGATCACCACAGTAAGTCCAGTTAGCATCCATCACCATACAAAGTTTTTGCAACACTTGACTATATTCCCTGTGTGTACATTACATCCCCATGACTTGCTTATTTTATGGCTGGAGATTTGTACCTCTTAATCCCCTTCACCTGTTTCGTCCATCCCCCAAACCCCTCCTCTCTGGCAACCACCAGTTTGTTCTCTGTATCTATGAGTTTGTTTCTGTTTTATTTTGTTTGTTCATTTGTTTTGTTTTTTATATTCCACATATAAGTGAAATCATGTGGTATTTGTTTTTCTCTTTCTGATTTATTTCACTTAGTATGATAACCTCCAGGTCCATCCATGTTGCCTCACATGGAAAGATTTCATACTTTTTTTTATGTCTGGGTAATATTCCATTGAATATATATATATATATATACACCACATCTTCTTTATCCATTCATCTATTGATGGATACTTAGGTTGCTTTCATATCTTGGCTATTGTAAATAGTGCTGCAGTGAACATAGGGGTGCATACATCTTCACAAATTAATAGTCTTATAAGAGAACTATTAAAACTGGTCAAAGCAGACTTTGGTGGCAACTCTGAGACTCAATTTACAGTGTCTTTTGTCTTTTTGTTTATTTTTATAAATTTATAGTACAGATGGTCAAGATAGAAGCCTTTAGATTTATTAATCTTTATCAACTTTCCAGTAACTCCAATTTCCTTTTCCATACTTTGTGGCTAAGCACATTTTTCTTAAGCGACAGCTTACTGATAGTTTCATTCATTTAGGTAGACTCTTAAAAAGAGACATCATGATTTTGCTAGGCATTTTCATACTCCCTCTTCATCAGCTTCCACTTGGGCCAAATAAATTGCATGCATTACCGGACAGAGTCAACGAAATTAAACAAGAGACACATTTCTAGGAGTAAGAAATCACATGGCTCACAGACCCCTTTATACTTACTATAGATAAAGAAATCAATTTAAATGTCCAGTACAAGGACCAGGGCTAGTGTGCTTTCGCTTAGTAATTTTAACACTTTTTTTCAGCTTTTCATCTCTGTAGCCATTATGATTAAGGTTCAATACAAGCTAAAGTTTATCCCTTAGAAATTATCCAACTATTGAAATTCCAGCTACTGTCTGACTTTTACTTGAGCCAAGAATTTATGTCAAGGTAATTTATTCTTTCTGTGTCATTTATTCTCTTAAAATTGAAGGTATTCACCTATCAAAATCTTTTCTGACTATAATAAGGTATTCTTTGGCAGCCCACATTCCAATTCTATGGGTTTTAAGTCCATAGCTAGAAAGAGCCTCAAGGAATAAGTTAGTACTCTCATTTTATTAAGATCCTTTTCTTGAACTTCAGTGGTGCTTAACTGCATTTTTGGTTTGATCCTGCTGAGAAGAGGTCAAATGTAATTGCGTTATAGTCACTGTTATTCAATGGTTTAATGTAGTGTATTTCAGAGCTCAATTGGCTGTATTGGAGAAGAGTAGGTAAAATTTAGCCTTGCTCTGCTCTTCTCCAAAAAATCCTGCTACTAAAAAACATACTCACTTTAGTTCCAAACATCTAATTATTTTCACAGAACAAAAGCTTTGGGAGTTTTGATGTTTACTCAGTAAGCATTTGTTGAATCCTCTCTATAAGCTGATAATCCAGAAAAGAGATAAGACATAGTACAAATAATTTTATAACTAAGGAAAACTTGATAGGTATGCAATAGAGGTTCAGAAAATGTACAAGCTAATCTCAGGATACTACAACAAATAGTTATCTCCACTTATCATTTGGACCTCTTAATGTTTTTAATAGTTTAAATCATTTAAAGATTGTTCACAGAAGTAAGATTAAAGGAATGGTGAAAATTGTGATAAAAATTTAAACATAGCAAAGTTAAATGTTTATTTGATCAATTACCTCGTTTTGAAGGTGTGTACACTCCGAATTGGAAACATCTTCCAAAAGGAACTAAAGCCACTCGTCAACTATCATGCATAAACCTACAATTTATCCACCTTGTAGATACCAGTTCCAGATTTCAAACACATCTTTAATAGACTCTAGGATGCTATTACTTCAAATTCTTTCAGAACTTGCATCACCAAAATGCAACAGCTGAATTTTTGAAATTTTTGATGGCTCATAATTTTGTTGAAAAGAAGATGTCATCTTGATTCCATAATTCTAAAACATTTTTATTATTAGATTTATAAACATTAATTGGAATGATAAATCCAATAATTGAAAAATTTATACATTATTAATCCTTCTGACTTCCTTAGCATTTGTACACTTAAAAAACATAAATTTTGGCACTCAGATTTTATAAAAGATGAATGAGTACTATAACATAACCTTTTAACGAAATGAGATGTTTCACGTTCTTGCCACAAATTATTGCATGATAAAGTCCCAGTTGAAGAACTAACCAGATGAGAATACCATATTCCCTTTTTGTCCTTTGAAATATATTGTTCACTCATTGATTGTTGGGTTTGAGAAAATTCATTGTCATGTGAAGTTTCATAGTTTAAAATTTCACTTGAACAGTCAATTTCAATTTCACCCTAATCATTAAGGTTTAGTGTATTGCTGTCTGTCTTTTTGCATTCATCTTCTGATTCACCCAATAAAATCTTTGTGTGTCAGTATTCTTCTCTTTGCAGTAATGGATGGAAAATAAAAACTCTAAATTCTAAACTGTATTAAATGAAACTAAAAGTAGACCATAAAAATGTCTCCAGGCTTTTATACCGTCTTGAATGATGATGCAAAACTTTAGTCAACACAATGAAAAAACTGAATGATGAGATAATGATGATTTATCTTACAACTACATCATCCTTCTGGACAATTCCATCATTATTCTATTTTCTTAAATTTTTTCTCCTTAGCATTGTTGGGAATAATTGACGAGTAATGATGAAATAATTCCTTAGTTGATGAAATAGAAAATGTTCAAGATATGAGAAAAATAAGATCATGAGTATCCCATAATGTGTGATTTTTAAACTGTCCAATGGTGCTACATGATAATTACAAGATAGAATGAGTTTTATTGTTTAAAAATTATTAATTTTAGGGCTTCCCTGGTGGCGCAGTGGTTGAGAATCTGCCTGGTAATGCAGGGACATGGGTTCGTGCCCTGGTCTGGGAGGATCCCACGTGCCGTGGAGCAACTAGGCCCATGAGCCACAACTACTGAGCCTGCACGTCTGGAGCCTGTGCTCTGCAACAAGAGAGGCTGCAATAGTGAGAGGCCCGCGCACCGCGATGCAGAGTGGCCCCCGCTTGCCACAGCTAGAGAAAGCCCTCACACAGAAACGAAGACCCAACACAGCAAAAATAAATAAATTAATTAATAAACTCCTACCCCCAACATCTTCTTAAAAAAATAAAATAAAATAAAAAATTAATTAATTTTAATTATTGTTTAAAAATAATCAATTATAGATCTTCTTTGGAAGCTCTATAAGAAAAAATAAGACAAGGAATATTAGTCTCTACAAATAGTGAGAATAGCTCAAAAAAGAAACAAAAAAACTAAGATTGGCTTCAGTGGACCCAGATAGTACACTGGGACCCAATGGAGAGAATGTAAAGGTGGGGGCCACACAAGCCAGGATTTAAATACTTTGCTGTGGAGTTTTGTTTTGGGTCTTTAGTCTGGAGAATTTCTTTGTAAAATTCATTTCTTAAGATTCTTAAAATGATAATGTATGTACATGTCCTTCCCCAAATTTTTTTGCTTTCTCTTTTACTATGGAAATTTACTGCAAAATGATAGTGCTCCTAGTGTGAAAGTTCAGAGAAAATCTTGTGGAAGAGGTAAAAATTGAAATGGACCTTGAGAAATTGGTAGGATATGCCTATATCAAGTTAAGGATAAAGACATTTAAGGCTAAAGCGATAATAATTAAGGCACAGAATCACAATATATTGAAATGTTGTTTTGTGATTGTCAATTCTTGAGTATTTACTTTTTGCTAAATCTTATTTAATCCTTATAAAACTTTGAGAGTCGTGTGTTATCATCCTTGTTTTACAGATGAGAGAACTGAGGCAGAGAGTTCAAGTGTTTTGTCCAGGTCATACACTGTGTGGACAAAGAATTTAAACCCAGGTCTGCCTAATTCTAAGGCCCTCAGGATTAAGATGAAATCTCTCAGCTTCCAAGACTTAGGGAACTGTCAGTGGTTCACTCTGATTGCACTTAGGGACCTAGAAAGAGAAACAAGATTGGAAATGTTGTGCAAGATGGTTCAGAGAATGAAATAGGAAGGACCAATTAGGGTAAGTCCGAGGAGAGGAAGTAAAGCTTGACCTTGGGAGGTAGTATGAAGGTAACTTAAGTTGATTTTAGAACTATCACAAAAGTAGACATATGGGATTTATTAATATTGATACCATAGAAAAGTAAAGTAAAAGCTTATTCAGAGATTGTTGGCCTGAAAACCCAAAAAGATGCCCTAAATAGGAAGTAAAGGAAGAGAGTGCCCTCTAGAGTGGGCAGAGCTGGAGAAGTAGGAGACTGAATTCACTTATTCTTTTTTTTTTGCGGTACGCGGGCCTCTCACTGTTGTGGCCTCTCCCGTTGCGGAGCACAGGCTCCGGACGCGCAGGCTTAGCGCCATGGCTCACGGGCCCAGCCGCTCCACGGCATGTGGGATCCCCCCGGACCCAGGCACGAACCTGCGTCCCCCGCATCGGCAGGCGGACTCCCAACCACTGCGCCACCAGGGAAGCCCTCACTTATTCTTAAAGTCACATGTGGTATTCAGTTGCAAAAGGGGAATAAGTGAAAATTCCAATCCAGATGTCATTTGATAAGCATCTGCTAAATACTAAGGTTCATTCTGTATACTTTCACATACTTTATTCATTTAATTCTCACAGAAAGCTCTGAAGTAGGCAGTTAGAGAATCAAGTGTGGAGCTTCCGGGAGAGGTCAGTGGTGGAGATGAGGTTGCCTGGAGACAGAGTGAAATAAGGCAAAGTACAAGCACTGAGTATCTTCTGCGTGCTCAGCAGTCCCAAACTGAGCACAATAAAGGACATAAGAATACTAAAGATGATCTCTCTTTTAACAAGTGGTGTGGATGAAAGAGAAGAAAGGAACTAATTAGTAGAAAAAAGTTTAAACTTGAGAGATTGCATAATACAGGCACTAAATGTTACAAGTTTCAGAGGAGAGACATCCGTGATTTCTGGTGTCAGGAGAGATAATGTGCATCTAGAACTTGAAAAATGGATATTATTTGACTAACTGCTGAAGAATACATAGGGCTTGCTTTGTGTATGAATGAAAGAGAAAATGAATGAGGACATAGGGCATGTGAAATTGATATGTTTACATGACAATGATATCAGACTGGATAGGGGATAAATTAAGATTAGAAACCATTGGGGCATAAAAAGTGATGTTTGTGGTGACAGATTACAGACACTTGGTCAATCAGGCACGGCTGATATCTGGCATGGAAGAGAATCTTTGAAAGATTTAAAGTAGAACAATGACACAAAACCAGTATTTGAGAGAGTGTGATCAGGCAGCCCTCTGCTTAAGGTATTGAAAACAAGAAAATTTGTGCAATAGTGCTAAAGTGTTGAGTCTAAAACATGGTTTGGAAGGAAGTTGGGGCATATTTCACAAGCCATTTTTTCATGGGGGTGGTGATGGGAACTGTGTGTAAGTGACTTAAGAAATTAATATTGCAACTCAAAATACTGCAAACTATCTTGACAATTTAAGTTCACGCAAGAGGTAGAAACTTAAATGAGGTCTAGATATAAATAAGAAAAGTGAAATATGTGTGACTGTTGGTCAAAACCACAGTGTATGAAGGAAAGTGCTAGAACCAGACCTGTTTATAACCTAACAGACAGTAATTGCTTCCTTTTCTTCTTTGGCTGATTTCTGTTGTTTTGCATTGTTTTATTTTGGTTCTTCAGAAGTAGCCATTTAATGCATGAACATTACAGGCAGTGAGAACAGGTGGTTAGGCATACAGACTCCAGAGCCAGACTGCATGGTTTCAAATCTAGGCCCTGACACTTGCTTGAAATTATAACTTTAGTCAAGTTAATCAATCTCTTTAAGTCTCCATTTCCTCCCCTGTCAAATGAGGTGGATAATGGGATTGTTGCAGAATACATGAGCAGATGGTCAAAGTGCACGGAAAGGCCAAAGCTTTCCAAGTGCTTAGTTTTTTAGAACCACATCAACAGCATACTACACCAATTTTGCCCATTCTAGTCATCTGATGTCTTCTATCCTTGGTTCTACTATCTATATAATGTGGGTAATAATACATAATTTATAGTGTTATATTGAGGTTCATATGAAAAAATCCTGCATTATATGCATTAATGAGTTTGGTTTAAGTGTCATCTAGATGAGTTCTACGAACCACGTTAGATTCTGTAGATATAGCAGTGAACAAGTATGCGTGATGCCTACTTCTCCTTTAAAATAGGATAATAGATATTACTTTATAGGGTAATAATGGAATAATTCATGCATAGACACATATACTTAGAACACTACCTGACTATAATACGTACTATTTAGATGTATAGTGGTAGCAGTGGTGCTCAAATACAGCAAAATTACGGTTTTCTACCCACCACTTCTTATTATCTTTCCGATTTATCGTATATTATTATCATCCTCTCCCTAGCAAGTCTTCCTTTACTGCCCTATATACACCTTCAAGAAACATTTTCCTTGAAATCCTTGTTGCCTCATACCTTGCCAGATACATGCTATGTTTATTGAATTGAATTCATGATGTATAATATTTATGTCACTAAAAAAAATTACTGATGATCATCCCAGAGCAGCCCTCTTTATTCATTCCTAGAAATAATCTTGTTATTTAGAAAGATGACAGGTTTCTAAGCATTGCAAATAGGCCTTGTGTAAAGATTCTTAAAGGAGTTATTGGTAGTATCTCTAGAGACGGAGGCTCAGAATTAACAAAGCTGGGTTTGCTGTGTGTGTCAGTAAACTGCAGGCAGCATATAGAATTACACAGAAGTGAGAAAAAAAGAGAGAGAGCCTACCCTTCATTATAGGCGTGCATAGTTCCTGGACTTGGCCCCATGAAAGGTGCCTTCTGATTATTTGAAGTATGGGGAATCTATTTAAGATAAATGTATCCAATTTTCATAGTTGTCTCAATCAATCCATTAAACATTCTAGTCATTATAAATAGCTAGAATGTGCAGAAATAGATACAAGCACTTCTGAGTGGCCATGATTTCTCTGATGCTGCTACTACTCTCTCAGTCAGCTTCATTGTGATAAAGGGCATTAGGTTTGGGGAGAAGGCCAGTAAATAAGAAGAATTCTCTCCCCACAGTATAATGTTCATATCACTTTACTTTCTCTTTGTACATGTAAGGAGAACAAACTGAAGACCTAACATTTCATTTTTCTTGCTTTCTCAGAATTTGTCTCCAGCCCTTTTGAAAGAGGTGTCAGATTCTAGAGGAATGTCTTTGCTGTGAGGGAACTTTCATTACAGTGTCGTTTTGGTCTGGCCTTGTCACTATTAATGGCATGGACCTGCTGTCAGATAAGAATAAATTCCTTCTCAGGTAGCCTACCGGGACTATTCAAAGCTTGTTCTAAAATAGTCTGAAAAGGAACAAATAATACAGAGTAATTTGAATTGCTGAATGAGAAGCAAGGAAAATTAGGGCTTAATCAAAGAATTATCAAACTAATTAGGTGTTATTTATTAATGTGTCATGTCTTTTAATAATCTTATCTGTCGTTTATATGCAAGAGTGCAGATTAAAAAAGCATTCTAGTGATTATGTAAATATATTCCCCTAGTGCTATTCTAAGGTTCATTTGGGTGGCCCAGAAGATAAAGAATAAGGAATTTAGGGCTTTCTAACCATTCAACTAAATGCATAGTTCTTAACCCTTTTCTTAAGCAAGTCTTATTTTATTTTTTAGTTTTAAAAGCAGCCCTATTTTAAACATAGAAATAAGTATGCCCCATGCCTATTTTGATATAACTAATTATAAACTAAGTAGTTTGATATAGCTACTTTCAGAGAGACCTAATTTGGTAAACAAATATTCCTTGTCCATAGCTTTTATTCCCGTATAGGATGTTTGTGCAAGATGAAGACAATAATGAATTTTGCAATATTAACATTAACGTTATAGGCTGAAGACTGTTCAACCAGTCACTCAGGATTTTTTGATCAGTTCTATGACTGCTATTCTAGCCTAATGTATTTTATGTTTTGGTTTTCTAAAATATTCTATGTTGAGGCACTAATACTGTTTATTCCCACATAGTAGTAATAATTATTCCACATTTGAAGATAATATGTTTTGCCTCTTTATCTCCTCCTCAGCATCCAAGTTGATATGCTGAAAGTCGTCCTGTCAGTCTCCCAGCAGTTACTGAACCCCTCGTATGTACTCATTGCTGGTGGTCGTAACATGAGTTTCAAAGTAGAAGGAGGTAACGATCTAGTCAGAAGTTATTACAAATAAAACAATGAACAGTGTAAAGAAGCTTGGGGAGAAAAGTGGAAGAAGGTACTAATTAAAGACTAAACCAAAAAAAAAAAAAAAGACTAAACGATATGATGCAGATTATACTCACTTATAAACACCTAGAGGAGAAAGAGCCACAGAGGCTGGAACAGGCTTGATAAAGGTGAGGTCCTAGTATTTCATCAATGTTTATCTTCAGCTTTATTCTGATTGTTATTATTAGTTGTTTACGATGAGTTTAGTATTTATCCTTATTTAGGTGGTCAATTTTTTCAGCCCAAGAGGGAAAAGGTAGTGATATAGTTAGGTATACTTTTTTTATTTACAATACCTAGTGAGAAATAAATACAGGAGAAGAACTGAACAAAGTAATGTCTCATGTAGTTGTTATCTATACCGCACTGTGTCCTTCCAGATTAGACCCCATTATACTTTAGTGTCTGTCCTTTGTCATGCACACTTAATTATTTATATTACATTTCTCAAATCCCCACTACTCTCTTTTATTCAATATTTCTGCTTTGTGGTTGACATGGTGCTCTCCTGAAGAAAAAACTGTCACCTATAAACCATTTTCTTTCCAACCACTCACATTGTTTAGGTAATGAGCACGTGTTTGGTAGACAAGGTTTGTAACAACTGGAATCTCTTAGAAATAGACATAGGAAAAGCACCAACACTCTCATATTGAAACATCCGGTGAAAAACAAACTGATGATTTAATCTTGTCTTATATGAGGTTACATAAGATGTAAACCTTTTCCATTTTCTATTATTCATGACAATGATTTCATTAATAATGATTTTTTCCCAGAGGAATATTTTTTGTGTAAATTATAAATAGCCTCCTGGCAGACACTGGATAAGCAGTGTGTATTTTTTTAAATGACAAAATAATATCAATTATACACAATTTAAAACAGGAAGAGAAGTTGGATGATTTCCAGATATGTCATTCGTTGAGAATGTATTTGTGAATTTAATTGTGGTGTTAAGCCTATTACATAATAATTATTAACATGTCTCCATTTTATCCTTTATCTATTAAGCACAAGCATTGAAATATTTAAACTTATGTTACCTGCCTGTAGTTGAAAAGATACGGAGTTTTATCATCTTTATTAAAGCACCCAGTAGAAAATTCTCCACTAAAACAAAATGTCAACCCCTTTTTTCTCTTCCTGAGGTAAATTCCAAAACCAGAAGATTCTTTATTAATTGACTCTAGGTTCTTCCTTAGGCTTTTCATATCTCTTTGAAATGCTTGTAACCATGGACTACTTTCATGTGTTAGAGACAATATGGGGGAAAAAAAGGAAAGAAATTTTCCTACAGGTGTACATAAAGAATAGGACAATGGCAGCATTCCGTCCCTTTGCCAAGTTCTGTGTAGTGTGGAAATAGCTATAGGGGGTGGTTGAAAGGTATCATACTGATTCTATTTTGTATGTATGAGATCTCTGTATAAAAGAGAAGCAACACTGTTTTTCAAATGCCATACAATAGCTTTAAAAAGTACCTCCCTGTATTTGAAGATAAGGAAATACACAATGAACCTTGAAAAACATGGCTTGCCTAGAGCTGAAGAAAAACTCAGGAAGTCATCCAGACATTATTCTGTGTCTAACCTTAAAAGAGTTTGGGGGACTATTAGAGATGGTGATGACAACATTGACGATAGAAAAGATTTACCACTTACTGAGAGTTAACAGTGTACCAGGCACTGTGCTAAGTGCTGCACATGGAATTCACTGAATTCTCACCAGAACCTAGGAGGTGGGTTTAAGTTTCCCACCTCATAGATGAGGAAATTGAACCTAGAGGAAGTTGCAGAATTTGTTCGGATAGATGCTTATTGTCTCTAGCACTATAGGGAGAATTATAAATATTTTTTGAAAAGGGAGGGTCACTGCTTCTTAGGTTTTCTTTTTCCCTTCCTTTTCTCTACTCTGTAATTTAAAACAAACTCACAATTTCTATTTCCATTATAGTGTAAATTTGACATGTACTCCTAAATCTTGCCAATACAACTGCCAAAGAAAGCAGGCAATCTGCTGCTAACTATTAGCTGCCTTTGTTGGTTTGTCAGTGAAGGGAATCTGGTATAGAAAGTGTAAGCAGAGTGGACTGTGACTCCATACTCAAGAGATCAGATGGCTTCTCACCAGAATTACTGGAGGAATCTTGGATTATGGTTTACTTTTAAATTTCCTGGGTGTCTATTAAGCTGGCCATAAGGCCTGAAAAAATATCATCCAATTCCATCATTACATTTTTAGGTGAATTTTATTCTTAGTGGTTAGAGTGACAGCAAATTGAGATGGAAGAGAACATAGAGTAGATTTATCTCTAAGGTTGTTGGTAGGTCCTGATGTTATTGAGAATGAAAACAACAGATTCTAGTAGTTTAGGAATTGAGTTAGCAATTGACTGTGCCAGCTATTCTCTGTCAATAACATCTTTGGTAGAATCCTCAAGTCAAACAACCATAAAAGATATGAGACGGAAGGAGACATTATTTATTTTCCATGTTTAGATAGTTTACAAAAATGTCAAGCCTTCTACCTCTTAAGAAGTGAATTTGTTATTCTACTTGAAAGTTATTTTAATGCATTTTGTAAATGTAATGATTTTGTCTTGGGAGCCATCTTTTCTCTTATTTTCTCAACTTTCTGTTTGCTACTCACAGTCCCAATGATCAATAATTTGTTGTGACTTGATTTGCAGTCTTTGAATAAATCAATAAAGTGTGTTGGATCTCTGAAAAGTAAAACCAAATATAAAACCTGAAGTATTAAATTTTGACTTGAGAGCTATGATATATTGAATGTACTCATATTTAGGGATATGACATGTTATAATGACCTGGTTGGTAGACAACAACCTTATTAGAACTGATACTTTTGTTTTAGTAGCAATGATCAATTAAATTAAGTGAATAATAGCTCATTATTCATTAGTCAGAAAGTTAGCATGTGATGGGGGTAGGGGCATGCTTAGGGATATAAATAAAACTTGAGATTTTTAACTCAAAATTTTATTGAAATTTTGTAATTTTTCTTAAAAATTATCCATTTTTAATTCTATTCAATTATGTCCTTAAAATTTTAAACATAATATTTTGAATATATGTCATGGAAAAATTGATTTCTAATAAGATAAGCCACTGTTATACTTCTGTCACTCAACTCACTTAGAGAATAGGCATCTCCATTTTGATAAAGAATGTTAAACATGTTTGACATTGGAGAACAGCATCTCAGAGACCTAATTTGAATTAATTGTAACTTTGAAAATTGAATTGACATAACTGATGGTCAAAAACATGTGTTAATTTGTATTTCAAATCATCTTCAAATGAAACAAGGATTAAAACATCCATTAAAAATATCATTACGCCATAATATAGGATACTGCACTTAAGATCTGTTTTCTTTTAATTATTATGAATGTCATTGACTATAGAATTCTAAAGCATAATATAACAACATAACATTTGTACTGAATTGAAATTGTTTAACATTATTCTAGATTTCATCATATATTTTGTTCATTGCTTGTCCTTCTTTGCTATCTCTAAAATAAATGCAGACAGAAAGACAACATGCTGCTGTGCAGAGCACTACATTGGGAATCCGCACTCATGGATCCTACTTATGTGTCACTTAGGTGAATTTAGCAAGTTGTTCATTTTCTTTGGGTTTCAGTGTTCTCAGTAAATTCTTGTTTCTTCTGGCACTAAAATCCTATTCAAGTTACATATGTAGGGACATAATTCTTTAAGCTTGAAGTATATACCACAATGGGTAATTTCATAGTCTTTCCACTTGAGGGTAACTGTAGATTCAGAATATATTGCAAGTGTTATATTTTGATTGAGCTGTTTAACTAGTGAAGCTACCTTTCTAAATCTTTGAACTTTCAGCTCAGTTTTTCCCACTAATCGTGGATAAAAGTGTTAATGTTTCACTTTCATTGAAAGATTGGTACTCATAAACAACTTGGTAAAGAGTCTCACAGAAAGAAAATGAATACTTTGGTCTGGAACTATAAATAATTGAAAAATAGAAAACCAAAAAATAAATAAGTAAAATTTTATTATTTTTAATATTTTGTTGAAACTATTTTGTACTCTACCAAGAGCTAAAAATACTGTGATTTGCTCTGTTCATATTCAAACACTCTAGAAACAGTATAACAGAGTAGCATTTAGCAACATTCATTTATTCATTCATTCATATAATCATTCATTTTCTCCTTTATTCATTTTCCTTTACCAAATATGTATTGTCATTCCAGATTCTGTTCTCAAGTTGCTGTAGTCGAATGAGGATAAAAAAAACAAAAACAGCAACAATAACAAAAAATCCCAGCACAGACTTGTAAATAAACAAATGTATTGAGAATCAGACAATAAAGTGTACACTGGGTACTCTGGGAGCATAAAGGTTGTGAAGGGAGTGGGTAGAGGGAATCAAAGAAGAGACGAAAGACATTTCATTGGATGACTCCATGGCAAGTAGGATATTTGCATCCTAAGTACATGAGACAGTTTTTATTTTTATAAATTGAGACTGCAGTCCATCTGATATGCCTCATTAATCTCTTTTCCTATCAGCTTTGGCCTTTGTACTAAAAGAAAAACATACAATTCATATTACCTATTTGTCTGTTTCTCCCATCTTTACTGTCTGCCTGTTGCCTCACCTTATGTATAAATATGATTTGCTCTGGGGTTGACAGAGATATAATTTGGATAGCTAGAAGGGACTATTTAGGAAAAGTGAAGAAATAGTAATTCTGAAAGTCTTGAAAACCTTCCACTAGACAGTCTATCTAGAATTGTCAAAATGAGGTCAGGTAACTAAATGTGCTACTTGAGGTCAATTTAGTACCTAATTAAATAGAACTTGACCACTGAAGAAAACTATGAGACTTTTCATCTTAGGAAGTGAATATTTAAAGATCTTCTAAGAGTTATGAGTCATTTATGCCAATAGATAAAATAATTAGCATTTATCTTCACCTTCCAAATAAATATTCAATAAATAGAAAAATGAAATGGAGTGAAAAACCTTTATCTTAAATGCTCTTGAAGCATGACCTTGGTTAGGCCACCTTTCCTTCTAGAGACCATTTTTTTCCACCTGAAACATTAGGGTGTTGGAATAGCTGATTTCAAAGATCTCTTCCACACCCCAAAACTCTATGGTTATGATTCTGTGCATTTATTTTTGTTAAGTCCCAGACATCAGGTATTCTGTCATAATCAAGGTACAAGGATAAATGGAACAATGATATGATCTTGAATCAATCTTATTTCCTTTCTTTAGTTGGCTTTTCCATGGAAGAATTATTTCTACCTTATAAATTGGAGATGAAGAAGAAAACATACTAATACTATCTTTATCACTTTTAATCAAGAGAATGTATGGGCCTTCCCTGGTGGCGCAGTGGTTGAGGGTCCGCCTGCCGATGCAAGGGACACGGGTTCGTGCCCCGGTCCGGGAGGATCCCACATGCTGCGGAGCGGCTGGGCCCGTGGGCCATGGCCGCTGAGCCTGCGCGTCCGGAGCCTGTGCTCCGCAACGGGAGAGGCCACAGCAGTGAGAGGCCCGTGTACCGCAGAAAAAAAAAAAAAAAAATGAAATATGTATTTGGCAACTATTCCTTGCTTTTCATCAAAGCGAATATGCAAATATATAATAACACATGAAAATATTAGGGAAGGTTTTTATCAGGATGCAAAGAAACCTTTCCAGTAGAAACATTTTGGCCTGGAGGATGCTCTTTGATCTAAGAACTTGAAGCTTATGGTGTTTTAAACACCCTATAGTAGGGTTGCATAGCCAATTTATACTAAAGAATCCATTTGCTTAAAATTTTTCTAAAATCATGAAAAACATCTTGAAAATTAATTACCAATATGATATATTTTTGCAATAATCCAACAAAGTAACTATGGCTTCAACTTCAGTGTCTTCTATATAAGTCCTCTGGCAAAATTGAAAACTACATAATTCAAGTGACAACAATGACTAAGTAATTAGTCCATAAACAGCATCTAGCTGAGTAAACAGGAAATTTCCTGCCCTTATCTGAGTATTACTTTTCTCATTCATTCCCAGATGCTCAAGCCAAATTGTCAGTCATCCTTGATTTCTTTCCCTCACTTACCATATCAAATTCATTTAAAAATCCTATTGGGTTTGTGTCAAAATGTACTCTGAGTCCATCCACTTATCTATAATTTCTATGTTTTTCATTGCCCATATCTTTAAAACTGCCACCCGTTACTCTAAATAGCATTCCTTATTACCCTTCCTTGATACATTTTTAATAGGATACTGATTTCCATTTTACTTATTTCGTTGATATTTTTTCTCTCTGCCCAGTAGAATCTCAGCTCCACAAAATAGGTGATTTTGTCTCTATTGGTCACTGCTATAACTCCATATCCTAGGAAAGTGCCTAGTACTGAGTAGGTACTCATGTACATTTTTTGCGCAAACAACTGAATCTCCACTGCAACCACCTAGACCAAGCTCATGTCATCTCTCACCTGGGTTATTTCAATAGTCACCAATTGATCTTCTGCTGCCTCTCACAAGCTTTCCTCTGCAAACATTGTGTCTCTTCACACAGCAGCCGATGATCTTTTAAAAACCTACATGTCGTACTAAAACACTTCAAAAGCTTACTGCTGCCCTTAGAACAAATCCAAACTCACTGGAACAGCCGAGAGTGCTCTAATATGAGCTTGCCTCTGCTTTCCAGCACCAATGACCTTTAAGCAAGCCAGGCTGGCTCCTAACTTGGGCATTTTGACTTGCCTTTCCCTGCCAAGAATCTTTCTATCGGACCTCTTCTGAGGTTTGCTTCTCTGTGTTCAAGTCAGAACTCAAGTGTCTCCCCCTTGGAGACAGAGCCACTTCATACATTACGCACTTGTCCTGCAGTTTGTATACTTACACAAAGGCCCCCTGCTCTTCTCTCCTCCTCAAGACTCGGACTGGAGCTGCAACTGACCAGGGTAAGAGCTGCCTCTTAATTTTGCACTAAGCAAGCCCTCCTGTTCAGACTTTGCCACCTTGGACAGCACATACCCAGAAAGGAGACTTTTTCTAATTCGCACAAATCTTCATAGGTTAGTGGAGTCCTGCTCAGTACTGACCCCATTCTTCCTTTTCTAACCAATTTAGTGTCATCTCTTTCCCACAGTCATTGTCTGCCTCACCACTCTGTTTTGATGTCCCTACCTTTCTGAGGTCAGAAATTATCTGTCTTGCTTGTTTATCGCCTGTCTCCCTTCATCTTTAATGTAAGCTCCATAACAACAGGGTCCTTCTTTGTCTTCCCTGTGGTCCCTCACTGATGTCATTTGTACAGTTATGCCCAGGAACACTCACAACAACCCAGCTGGAAGAGACATTACGGTTCTTGTTTTACCTTGAAACAACTGAGACCTCAGTTAAGTGATGATTGCCTGTTTACGTATACCCTTCACAAGATTGAGTACAAGGAATGCAAAGTGGGAGGTATAAAGATGCCTATGACTGGAGTAAAAACCTTGATCCATCCACCCCATACAAACTCCTGAACTTCAGATTCCTAATTCCTCATTTCATAGTCAGATTCGCGAGTCTGGGATTATTATATTAGTGGTGTCTTAGTTTTGTTTTAAATAAATAGGGTGGGAAAGGGAGGAGTGGTTGACGCTCTAAATTCCTCCGGTCCCTTCTCTCCATTTTGTAAGTGGTCCAAAAATCCAAGGGAGAGAAAGAGACACTCAGTAAGGAAACTTGAAGATCAACGTGTCCCTATTTTAATAAGGACGCTAGCACAATTACATGTATCAGCCTAAAATATAAACCATATTTTCATTTTATTTTAGTATTTGTTCAATGCTAAACTTTGAAAATATTATTCTATATGTTACAAAAAATGTCAGTCTAGGAACCTTGTGCCAATAAATAAAAGTAATACTATTGCTTTAACACACTTGACAATAATTTTCTTACTAAATTCAGATCTTCCCATTTTATGTTCAGTCACAGATTCACAAATGATTTAATGATGCTGACAGAATGAATTGGGATAGGAATTTGTAATTATTCATACTTTTTAATTTTTCAAGATGTAAATGAATTTTAACTCAGCAGTCATTTACTAGAGTGACACCTTCTCTGTCACGAGATCTATGGCCATTCATTGTTTGCAGCACAGGAGGCCTTTCAAAGAGTTTGTAGTCTTCTGGGTGAACTCAGTACCTCTAGGAAAATGCAGTGGAGGCCCAAGGTAAAATAACTTTCATGCATTAGCATAAAAAAACTCCTCAACATTTGTTTCAAGATTTAGTTGCTAGACTTTAGTTGCCTAGAAATGGTTTAGAACGAGGAAATCTCCTTTGATAAAAAACTGGGTAAATTAAACTTTAGTGTAGTGAATTGCTTTTTCCTTCACATTACCTGAATTCTGCTCACAGCCTCCTTCTTGACTTGAGATTCTGAGTAATTCCATTCATCTTTTCTAGCAAAGTAAAGAAAACATCTGTAACTTAGAATATTAGAAGGAATGCACACTGTATACTATCCCCAGTGGAATTTGACTAAACAATCATAACAACTTGGGTGACAAAAAACTCAGAACAGTAAAATATTGGCAGCTTACAAACATGCAATTCAGGTATTATGGAAATAAGCCAACCAAAATCAGTCAAGGAACAAAAAGCCATTCACTATGTTTGAATGTCAGAGGGGTTTTCGGGTAATAGCTTGTAAAATGAAGGGCACCTTTAGAGTTCCAATGTAAGTTTCAACAACCTGAATTCTCCCTTCAGAGAGTAACAATCTTCAGGAATTCCAAAGAAATATGTTCCTAATAAAATGATAAGCCTCTTTCCTGTAAATGAGTTCTGCTATTTCTGTCATGTTTAATTTTATCTGTTATGTCTTTGTTTTCTTACTTCAAAAGTCTGTTTCAAGTCCTCTTGTATAATTAGATGGAATATAAATTGTAAATACATTGTAGGAAAAAGAATATTCTGAGTATTTACTATGTGTTAGATGCTTCATCACTTAATCCTCACAACAGCCCTGAAAACTCTCCTTATTTTATAAAGGCCCATAAGGCTTGGGTACTTCATGAAATTTTCAAATTCACACAGATTGTAAGTGTTGGAGCTGAAACTCTCATATTTATCTATTTGACTACAACCATGTAGTCTTTATACTAAACAACATTGCTATCATTATAAAATTCTATTATTAATGTAACATTATATTCATATAAATTCATAAATTATTATATTCATATAATATTGTATATATTCATTCATATATCAAAATGGTCTCTGATTTCAATAGCATTCTCTGATTTCAATAGCATTCTCTAAAGGAAGGCTTTTCTGTAAGTCAGTACTGGAGAGTCATGTGTCATTCTCAAGTATGACATGCCTGATTTGTTTTGGTGACCCCTAGCAAAACAATAACTTTTCCTGAGCTAGTAATTCCCCTGCCAGGGCTACCTAGCACTGTCACTATGGAGGCAAATGGACATCTGGCTTTTTCTTTTTCTTGTGGTGTTACTTCCCGACTTCATCCACTGCGTCACCATCATGCAGTTAGCCATTTTAGGGAGTGTAATATCGCTGATTACAGCGAGAGAATTTCTCTACGACTGATTACAGTCGTAGAGAATTTCTGATATAAACTGGATATTTTACTTTATGCTGCAGAAGCACCAGTTTGATCGTTTTAATAGTTCTATGTATTTTGGCATCCAGGCCTTTTTTTCACCAGATACTCTCTGTCCGGAATCCCTCCCTCTATTCCTCCATTCTTTACCTGGGAATCTCCTTTTAGGCCTTTAAATGCGAGAATCTTTCTGTGACATCCCCTCTGTGTATATTATTTCCCATCTTCACACTGTATTATAATGATCTGTCTGTAAGTCTATTTTAGCCATTATATTGGGAACTTCTTATAGGCAGAGTTGGGGTTTAATGGTTCTTCAGTGCTGGGATATAATAAGTGCTCACTAAATTTAAAAAAAATATAAAATAATGACCTCATAGTTCCTCCAGGAAAATATAAGAATATTTTGTAGTCTAAATTATGAATTATTCCCTGGGGAAAGAATTGAATACATTTAAAAATAAATTCCTATATTGCTTATGAAGACTATGATTATACATCACTACTGTTCAAGAAAGTATTTGACAAGAGAGAAAGCAGTTTAGTTTGAACAGGCAGGATTCCATGAAGATACTTTTGAAAGCCTTAGTATTCAGAAACGATTTATATATATTCATGGTCACTTGTATTTTAAGCTTTAGTTATTTAATTGACTCCTTCCTCAATCTTTTGATAGATTCTCCCTAGGTTTTGCAAACTACAAAATACCATCCTATTTTAGAAACAGTTTTTCAAGAACAGCTCTCAAGAAAGATTTGGGAGTGAATTTCCCCAAGTATACATCCATTTGACTTACAAAGACGGTGGAAACTCAGGGTGGAAGCTCCATGCCTCTGTCTCTCTCCAGCTGCAGAACCCCTTATATGTGATGACCCCTTACATGTGATGACCCTTTGCCTGCCTTAGGAAGTCTGAGAGGAGCTTTCGGCACCTCAAATCCACTTCTTAGGAGCTGAGCACCTGAATCCCTGTTCACTTCAGTTTAAAACTGCAAAATGAAAATTATACCTACATCCTAAGCATCTTGTAAAAATTAAATGACAGTACATCAAAACTGTTTGGCATCGTTCTAGGCACATAGTAAGCAGTATATAAATGTTATCCAGGGAAAAACAATGTGGCTCAAACTCCTTTTTTAGTTTGCCCATCCTTACCTTTGCTTACTGAAAAAGGAAATTCCATGTTGCATTATGTTTCCATCAAATCTTTGCTTTCATGAGGAAAATAATTAATACTAATATGGATGGATACTTTTCTAGGTATATGGCCTGCATGTCATGGAACAATATGCTTTGCTTTTGTGCATACTTGAACATGCTCAAGAATCAACCTGGATGGGTCTAACAGCTAGAAGAAAGTCCTATGATGAGTGGAGACTAACCTCTTCTACTCAGCTTGACGGCCTGGGATTCCTCCCTTCTCGCCACCACAGACGGTGGTGTGTGTGTAACTCAGGTTGCTAATGCACAATTCACCAAAGCAAACTAATTTTGACAAATTATAAAAAAGGAAGACTTCCAGTAAGTAGGCAGGTCTGCTGACATTTGATAATATCTAGTTGTCAGTGAGATTTTAGAAGGTGCATATGCCCGCGTTGATTCTTGGACTTAAAAGAAACACACAGCAGGAGTTTATGGAATGAAAATGAATGATAAAACATTTTGTAAGCATTTCATATGAGATCATATGTTAGTTAATGTTTACAGTTCATGGCTGGGATGTTTTTGGTTAATTAAAGAAATCACTTGGGATAAGGAAGTACTCAGAAACGATTGTGGGTTTTTATGGTGCATAATAAGCCCAGAGACTTGAGGCAGGCTTTCAAGTTTCTATAAAACTGAATATATTTTCCCTTTGGCCCATTATTTACTTAACTGCAGGTCATTTATTTCGGCAGGAGAAAATGTACCTGTTCAATATCAAAAGGCCTATGAATTTTAACCTTCTTTCATTCCTTTATTATATCATTTGAGAATTTTTAGCTAAATGAAAAAAATGGTGATTTTTCTATATATTAGGATTCCTCTTAGCTTCTGTGATTTTAGTTTCCATAACTTGAAGTGCATATTGAAAATAAATTGCTTTATTTGATTGCATGTAGGTTTTCCATTAGTGAAGTCCAGTAGATGTATTTGACATTGTGTATACATCTAAGAAAAGAAATATTTTCAGAAATGGCTCTGAAGATAACTGAATCTTTGTATGTATCCACTTAAAGATCTCACCTAATAACAATTTTCTTATTGCATAATAATATGAATTATACTTTGGATTATGAATTATGCATGTTGGGGACAGATCTAGAGCTATTTTAGTTGTGCATATTAAATTTATTAACACTTTTTGTTCAATACCTACTCCTGCATTGTGTGCACAGGACAAAGCCCAGCCATACCACCTCCATTACCAACACAGCAAGCTTCTGGACCCACTTTGGCATCACCAGCTCTTGAAGGCAAGTATTTTATTTTATTTTTCGAAAGATCGTCTCTATTGTAGATAAAATAGAATATAGAGAAACAAAGCAAAATAGCAATAGCAGCAACAACAAAATCCATATTTTCTCAAATAGTTTTAGTATGTCTAAGCTACAGTTTACTCTTCCAAAAAATTACAATTTGCTCCTTTTTAGAACACCAAAAATTTCCTCCTAAGATTTTATATTGGTGACCATCACCTTCCAGAAGGATGACCTGCTTCATACCCTGGAAATCAAGCCAGAAAGTATAGGGACAAATGGACAAGGATATGCCTTGCAATTCCTGTACATAGAACTCAAGAAAATATCATATGATCATTATCAGGAATCATACACTCATGTAACCTATTCTCTCCTCTATACCTTATTTATCTTCTCTCCCCTAAACCCACTCCCAAATGAATCTCCAATAACTACGAGAAAACGGCTGAGATTTTCAGTTCATCTCATATATCCTCCAAACCCCTCCTATAAAGATGACCCAAGCCCCGTTGATAATTTCTTGTTTCTTAGAAAGATGGTGGTAACTCTGTGCCTTGGAAATAATATAGTGATTAACAGCCTGTGTTCTACAATCAAACAGATCTGGGTCCAAATTCTGGTTCTACCCTTTTCTACCTGGATGACCTTAATGTGATACCTAAACTTTCAGGCTCTTTATTAGTGAAATACTGATACTCATAATACTACCACAGAGAGGTGCTGTAAATGTAGAATAAAACTATAACAATTGCAATTTTTATTATTATATTTGATATTGATGAACTTAGAATTTCTTAAATGTATTTTATTGGCTTAACACAACTGTCCCCAAAGAATAGTTTGTAGATCACCAGCATTAAAATCAATTGTAAAGCTTGTTTAGAAAATGCATATTCCTGCCACATCTTAGATCTAGTGAATCAGATCTGGCAATTCAGAGAGGAAAATTTATATTTTTAACAAACTTTTTAGTTGAGCCTTGTACACATTAAATGTTAAGAAACTTTGATTTATATTTATGTGTAAAAATTATTACAAATCCAACCGTTTTACACCAAACATCTGAATTTGGTAGCCTGCTTCAAATAGTTTATTTATTTATAAATTAAATCTGAATGCCTTGGTAACAGATGCATTGTCTCATTGACCACAGACCCAACAATTGATTGGCTATACGTTTATATTTTGGGCAATACATTTATTTATATTACAGTCAGCAGCCAGGGAAGGATTTTAGAAGCTGAGCAGGTGAAGTTTTTCTAAGTTTATGTTATAATACCAGCATGTTCTATCTACTTTTCTGGCCAGATCCTGACCAAATTATGCCTGTGGCTGTGCTCTCTTCAACTCACATTTATTTAGAATATTATTATGTTGGCTTTACTTATATGCATTTCACATTTGACATTTCAAAACGCTTTGAAGTAGACATTATTAATGATTAGAAAATCTAAGCTTGCAGTTTTTTTTTTGCTAAACTAGTGAACAGCAGGACTGGGATTCTAGCCCTGAATTTCTAGTTCTATACCCAGAGATCCTTCTATCATATTACTGTGCAGACTTTGGAGTTAGAGGATTCTAACTTCATGTCTTCTGAGACATCAGCAACTTTGGTAAAATGAAGACATGACATTTTGTGCTTTAGATTCCATGCAGTTCTGTGATAGAAATATCGTGTTCTGATGTCAGTCAAGAGTACGCTAGCAATGTTTATCAAAATCTAATGTGCACACAAATAACCTGGGGATCTCTGACAATGCAGATTCCGATTTGGTTGGTCAAGGGTAGGGCCTTAGATTCTTCATTTTTACCCAGTTCCCAAGTGTTGCTGCTGCTACTGGTCCAGGAACTCATCTGTATAGTAAATCCCTAGTGATTTAGGAGGAAGGTGGAGAGCAATTGAATAATCCTAAAAATACTTTCAATTTAGTATTAGTTACCTAAATGACCTATTGTTGGCCAAATGTCCTTCAGAATGACTGGAATGACACACATGGAGAAATTCTGACTGCTAGTTGTCTGGGAAAAAGCAAAAGGTTTCAAGCCACATACCTAACTAAGCATTGTAGAAAGGCTCAAAAGAGAGCAAGAGAAATACCACTGGGAATTGGGGGAAAGGTTACATTATACTTGTAAATTGTAATAACCTATTATATAGTATGTAAAATATTTTGATTTGGTCAGCTACAAATTGAATGAATTAGCAGTTGCAAGTTTCAAATAAAAATCCCATACAATCTGCAGGTTAGTACTGTGTCAATACCAATCTGAAGAAAAGAATTTGTTTGGTTATTAGAGACCATGATTTAATGAAAAGTTCACGTAATGTCTCGCTCCAAGAGTCCAAATCAACAATGCTTCTTGAATATTTAAAGAACAGTCCAGATATAGTCCAAGGTTTGAAACTTTCGTCTCCCATCCGAGTCAGCTAAAGACACATTTATTTGCCCCACACGGGTCTTTTATTTATTGATTTTTGAATGTGATCATCTTAGATAGGGTGAGCTTCCCACTGTCTCCATTGGCTTTCACCCCTCCTTCTCCCATTCACTCACTTGGGTCCAGACTTACTTCGTGTGTGTGACAATTATGTAAAGACAGTTTCTTCTTAACATAATAATTTCTTAAATTCCTGATCAACCTTGGTGTCTTAGTCTGCAAGGGCTGCCATAGTAAAATACTACAGACTGGATGGCTTGAACAACAGAAGTTGATTTTCTTACAGTTCTGGAGGCTGGGAGTCTCAGCTCAGGGTGCCAACATGATTAGGTTCTAGTGAGATCATTTCCTGGCTTGTATATGGCCACCTTCTTGCTGTGTCCTCGTATAGCAGAGAGAGCACTCTGGTGTCTCTTCCTCTTCTCAGTAGAACACGAGTTCTGTTGGATCGGGACTCCACCCTTATGATCTCATTTAAGTTTAATCATCTTCTAATCCAGTTACATGGGGGTTAGGGCTTCAACATATGAATTTTGGAAGGACACAATTCAGTCCATAGCACTTGGTAACCTCTAAGCTTAGTTAATGTATAAGTAAAGCAACTTAAATATTTACCTCATATAATTTGTTTAGTTTAATAAGCTGTTTAAATATTTCTTTTCCAGTAATCAACGATTTTGCCTTTTTCATTTCTGTGATACCTGATTTTCCAACACCATAAATTCCCAACTTGCATCATCTTCTGTACATGCTTATAATTGATGAGTTAAATATTTAAAAAATTTTAGTATTAGTTACCTATTTTTCTTAACTGAACTCACATATCACTGAGCTTATACTGAAGGTAATAAGCTTCAAAAACTCTAAGTACTCTCATTATTGACTACCGACGTGTATCATTTATCTAGCTAGTAAGTAAATGACTTGGAAAAACTTTATAGTCGGAGAGAGAGAGGGAGAGATCAGAGTTATATTTCTTTTAGCATTTGGACTATAATAGCTTATGTGACTTGAGATAATTAGACAAAAAACTGACAAGTGACCATCTCACTGCCCAAATATTCACAGAACAAGAGATAGCCTATAAATAATAGTGTCACCTTTAAGTTTCATCAGATTTTAATTCTGTTGTTGTTGTGAGACAGACATAAATCAGGGAGCTCCAATTCCCCAATTTGAGGCAGATTTTGATAGATTATTCAAATATTTGACCCTAGTTTACCTCCTGGAAGAGATTCATAAAGCACCCTGTAGCAAATGTTTTGCCTATCAGTCTGTCACTTGGAAAAGAATGTGTCATTTGTTAAGTGGGACCCTTAGGTTCTATTGTTAATATTTAAAGAGCAGTTTTATTTACATTTCATCCTGGAGCCCAACACTACAGTTTAAGTAAATAACCTAACAGTGTTGCAGGATTACAAGGCTTTTGTCAGTAGTATCCACTTTTTATCTGCAGAAAGACACAGTCTGCCCTGAGAGTGCTGGTACTAAGCAGCTTCCCAAGGAGTCCACGTTATCAGGCAATGCTGAGATCATGGGCTTTGTCAGGGCTTGCAGATGTGCTGCCTGTGCCTTCATTAACATAATTGATTAGGAACTAGGACATATTTAGTATTAATCAAGCTGTTTTTAGTGAGGCTGATTACGCACAGTCCTTGATGCACTATTTTAGTCTGGAACTTCCTTAGGACCAAGTTGCAAGAAAATGGCATTATGTAAAAAGGAACTTACATGTGGCACTAACTTATGCCCTTTGATTTGAGGAATACAGTTATAACAGGTCAAAATGTGGGAACTTAAATGTATTTTGCATTTTAATGTTTTAAAGAAAAGGAGGGCTTATATATAGACTAGATTATTAAGTTTGCTCACAGGAGATTGGAAACAATTTAGGATTTTATCAGCATAAATCTAAAAAAAACATGGACTTTGTTATGGGTGAAAGCATTCTACACATCTCTGAAGCCCTTAAAAGCTTCCTTTGTGCTTTCATAGCACTTAAAACAATAAGTTTCTCACAACACTGGCTTCATTCTGTTAAGTATCTGTGCACTTCTTATCTTGGGTCACTTATCTAATGCCTGGAAGTTGTGTCTGGCCTTCCTAGAATTTCACTCCTCTCCGCATACCAGACACTTTGTACACTGTAATGAAATTCTATTGCTTTGAATCTTTGGGTATAAAGACTAATTGTATATTAAATCAGTTGTTTTCTTTGACTCCTACTACTGTATGTTTTAGAATATGTTTGGCGTTTGGCCAGGGAAATTGGCTACAATAGCATTGAAAAGATCTTGTATAATGACCACCCCAGGCAATCATTTTGGTCATTGTTGTCAATTTGCATTTTATTATGGACATAACTTAACTGGAACTAACTTAAATAGAGAGCCACCTTCAATATAATAGTAATTCTTACGATCTTTCACAACAGTGTTAAATTTTGTGACGAATTAATTCTTCTGTCTATTGTGAGCTCTCACTGGTCTTGAAAGGCTTTCAAGTTCCAAAGGCCACTATAGTTATCCATATATTCCACAAATGAGACAGATCTATGCCCCCTTCATCAAATGGTGCCTTATTATATTCACATCACAGGTGGTTTCAACCCTTAGCGTGAGAGCCCGTTTATCAGCAAATGTTTGTCAGAACTGTATTTCTTAGGAGAGATTAGTTCCTGACTGCTCTCCGAGAGTCCTCAGTGATTAAACAAGACAGCTTCCGGCAACATTTTCCATCCCCTCCCCAATCATCAAAAAAGCTGCTTCATTAAATCTTTGTATAAGTACGATTACTGGATATCATCCTGTTGTCCTGTAATCAACAACGCTGGAAAACTTTTCTTTCCTCCTAGTCAACACAACCCCCTCCCCCACTACCAAACACCACATTTTATGTTGTTGATTCCTGAAGAATTAAAGACTTCCATCCACATGTAATTACTGGACGTTCAATGTAAAATGGCCACACCTCATCTATTGTGGCAAAGATGTGGAAAGAAGAGGTTATGTGATCTCTTATTAGTTATATATCTTATACTTAATTACTTTTAATATTCCATTACAAACATATAGTTGGCATTAATGGAGCCAAATAAAGTAAGGTGAATGAATACTGTATACCCTATCATCTTCTTGAATAAACATGTAACTGGTACTAACTTAGTATTGCAGTCGTGAATAATATAAATGCCATCACCCAACAGTGGGCAAGAGAACTCTAGAGAGAAGACTAAAATCCCAGCTTCCAACTGCAACTTTGACACTAATCAGTTGTATTATCTTTGACAAATCGATTCACTTTTTAGGGCCTCCACTTCTTCACCTGTCAACTGTGGGGACTGAATTTAAATGGTCTTTTCTGCTTTCACACCCAGATATTTCAAGCTTATTTTTTTCAGGTTGGTGCATTAGTAGTAAGCTACATTAAGAGCAGAGTGAAGACTCCATGGCTTGGCACAGTGTTTAAATAGCTGCCACAGATGTGTGAGGAAGGTATGGCCATGGCTTAGATAGAGATGTCCCACTTGGGCCAACCAGGCATGTCCCTATGAAATGGATAATACTATGAAGCATTATTTTCTGGAGTTCAGAAGTGCGTGGTACAGATAATAAGGGCTATAAAAGTTAGGAGGAAGATGATATACGTGTGAAGCAAGGCTATGAGGTGAAATCACAAGATTTGCATTGGGCCATAAAGAGTAAGTTGGTAGGATTTGTGCAGAGGAGAAAGGAGCAATATAGGAGACTTACTACAAGATGATTTCTTACCGTAGGGTGCATTCGAGGACAGTGTTCTACAGGAGCTAGTAACGTTTTATTTACAGTTCTATTAAACTGAGAACTTTATTGTCTTAGCTCTTCATTGAGACATATCCTGAGAAGCAAAAAGCATAAAATAATAAAATTGAATTTTGGCCCAGGTTCTTATTCCATTAACTCTATAACACAGTTAATCTTGAACTTTAGGGCAATGCAATATTTTTCTTTGTTTTGAGGTGAAATAAACTCATATCCTTGGGCAATTTTTAATGGGATTGACCTTTAGTTATAAATTTTGATAATATAGATAAACCATACTACTTTTAGTACCTATTTTACTTAGAAAGTTGCTATGAGGAGTGAATGAAACAAGGTATATAGCAACTTAGCACAATTAGGTACTCAGCCATTAGCTACTATTATTATCATTATCATTTTTTTAATCAGGAAATTTCTCTTGTATATATAGTAAATCATTAATTTTTATGTTAATTCTTTATTGGTATCTGTAAAGATAATATGGTAATTTCATTAATGACATTAGTCAGTAAACGTGAAACTCTATATAATTTCTTAATATAGGACCCCAGTCATATCCTAAAGAATTTTGTACACACAACTGAATCATTTACACCTCCTCAGAGACTGCGTGAGCCTGCTGAAACAACTGAGCAGAGGGGTAGTATGATTAGATTTGCATTTTAGATCATTGTGTCAGCTATAGAAAGTATGGATGGTGAGGGGTGGGGCTTGGGGGTTTGGAGACAAGAAAAACTTAGGAGGCTACTGCTCATGGGGGAAAATTATGTGACTTTTCTCTTAAACAATCATATTTAACCCTCAAAACAATTCCAAGCAGTGAATATGATTTATATCATTTTACAGAGAAGATCAGAGGAATCAAGTAAATTGCCCAAGAAAACACAGTCCTAACAGTGGTATAATTGAAATTGGAATCCAGGTGTGTCACTCCCAGGATCAGTCTATTCCATTATCGTAGACTAGCAATAAAAGTTAGGGCTGAGCATAATTGCTAAAGCCTTATCTGACCTGGATAAATGAATGGCACTTAAGAATAAGAACAGGTTTGGGGAGATGATAATGAGTTCAGACTTGCTAGGTGCATCAGCGTCCCTGGACCATTCAAAATGGGTGATTAAGAGTATTTAATGAATGTAGTATTTATAAAGGTTTGAGCAGAGTTATGGTGAAGCACCCCAAGGCTAGCCAATGCAGGAAGCCTTTACCAGCCCTAGGCCTGAGGAGGCAGGGGAATAGAGTGGTTTATAAACCCCCAAACCTTGTAACTCTAGGAGAGAGATGCCCAATCAAAACTATGTCCTTTAGTAGAAGAACACATCATGAACAATCTGTAAAATGATATATATAATATTCTCAGTGAGCCAGGGTGGGTAATTGGAGAATACATGCCCAACTCTCTCTTTTTTTCCTGCTCTATTATCTCTTGATGTTGCTCCCATTGGCCAAACTAACCTGAATCCAGAGGTTGTGTTAATCCTTGGTTAACACAATCCATAAAGGTCAGGGTGGATATTGGACCTGGAGAGAAAATGAAGACCCTGCCACATGTCAGGCAGCATGTTGAGTGGGATTCACACAAGTGGTCATCTCCAGCAGACAACTGAAGATAGAAGTCTGGAGTTCACAAATGAGAGAGATGCAGAGGCTGAAGTCATAAGCTTATTCCAAGCATAGCATTTTCCTGAAGTATGTTATGGGGAATTCTAGTTCTATGATATTGTTAGTGAAAAAAATTTATAACATAATACTTTGGGTCCACATCATATTTTCTTTTTGGACAGTCACAATGTACACAAGTATGTTAAAAGAGCCGTGAAATTCTTGTCAGAAAACTGTTTAATTCTTTTTAAACTCAGTGGTCACAGAAACATTTCTTTTCCCAGTAATACTTATTGAGCTCCCAAGGAGCAATTGATCTTAAAAATACCCTGTATCATACAAATCTTAGTTTTGGATATAACTGAATGGCAGGTCAGTCATAAGTGTGAGTGAGGTTTAGTGCATCCAAGAAGGAAAATGTGGGGAACAACATTGTTTTAGTCAGAGTTCTCCAGAGGAACAGAGCCAATATGATGTATGTACACACACACATACACGCGTGTGCACACACACACACACACACACACACACACACAGCGGGGAGGGGAGGAGGGGGCAGGGGGAGAGAGAGAGTTATTTTAAGGAATTGGTTCACATGATCATGTGATTTCGAGGGCTGGCAAGTCTGAAATCTATAGGGCATGCCAGAGGCTGGAGACTCAGGGAAGAGTTGATACTGTATTCTCAAGTCCAAAGGCAGGCTAGAGGCAGAATTCCTTCTTCCTTAGAGGACCTCAGTCTTTTTTCTTAATGCCTTCAACTGATTGGTTAACTACTTTAGTCAGAGTCTACTGATTTAAATGTTAATCACATCTAAAAACTACCTTATAGCAACATCTAGACTGGTCTTTGACCAAGTGACTGTTAACTATGGCCTAGTCAAATTAACTGTCACAAACACCATCAGAAGACAGACTAGAAAACCAAGGATGAAAAGATGAGGGAGGAAAGGGAACAACAGGGCCAAGAGCCCCAGGGAGAAGAATAAGACAAAACTGGCCAGAAACCTTTCGGCTTGTCAATTAGAAGATCATGGTGACCTACTTCTGCCTCTAAGTTTTCTCTCTGCCACATATAAATGAGGGTATAGCAATCAGGAGTTCTGAACTAAAGATTCAATTGTTCATATTAGTTTTTTAACCTGAGACTCAGCTTCTTCAACTGTGAAGTTACATTTTTTGAAATAAATGATCTCAAAAGTTTGTTCCACCTCCAAAATTTTATCATGCTCGAGGCTTTTATTTCACTCATTTTTCCCCTCTACATATTTATTTCATTTCCTTTGGGGCTAATCACTACTTCTAGGGGAAAAATGAATCCTCTATTTTAGAGTCTTGAAATATTTCCAATATTTTGTTGTTTTTAAACTTTTTATTTTCAAATAATTTTAGATTTACAGAAGAGTTGTAAAGATAATATATAGAGTTCTAATACACTCTTCAGCAAGCTTCCTCTAATGTTAGGATTTTATAAAACCATGATTCACCTACCAAGACTAAGAGATTAACTTTGGTACACTAGTAACTAAACTACAAACTGTATTTAACTTTCACCTTTCAGTGATTTGTAAAAGTGTTTTTTTAATTATTTCTTACATGTGTGATGAGGACACAAATATTAACATAAGTATTCACAGCTTTTCTCCTCCACTTTATTGCCTAAGGAATATTCTAGGTATGCCTGGTCAGCTCCTGAGTGTTTATGTTCTGCTCAGGACTCAGGATATGCTGGGTGAGCCAAAAAATTGGAAGGGGCTCAAATAATTAATTAATTCATGTTTGAATAGGAAGGGTTATTACCCAGAAGAAAATATAAGATTTAGACAGTGAGAAAAAAGGTCAAGAGAAGGGAATAGGAGAGTCAGCATAGGCTGAAGTAAGTTTTTAGCGTGCCCTTGGGAGAGAGAAGCTTTTGGGAGGAAATGCTGTGATGGATTGGGAAGCTCCAGTAAGGAGAGAACCTTTAGAACATTTTGCTTTGGGTCATACAACATTAGCTATTTGAGAGACTTCAAAAAAGATTTAAACTTATCTTCAAACCTCCCTGGAATTTTAGACTCTCATTTCTTTTGATTGCAGCACTGTGCAGAGCTAGGCATGAGGTAACTCAGCTCTGGTGGGGGTAATAAATATGTTAGAACAAGGGTAATTCAGCTTAGAATCATGGAAAAGTAGATAAGTCTTAACAACTGGCTGTTGAGAAATTAGGGGGAAAAAAGAAACACAAAGACAAAAAGGTGGAAAAGTGTCAAGAAAAAGGAAAATGTAAAGAAATATATTCCACAGATTATGAACTATAAATACATTTTAGTAGACATTAAATATATTTCATTAGAAACTTGCATCTCCAAACTTAGAACTTTTCTCTCTTGTTATAATAGTCTCGATTTTCCATTATTGATTAAAAATAGTTTTGGGGGAAATCATTAGCTTTTTCCCATAATAAGAGAAAGAAGTTTTGTTTTTCTTCCCCTATACATCTGACAGTATGGCGAGGGATGTCTGTCTGATTTGACTGTCTAGTAGCAAGAAATTTTTATTCTGGAGATCAAGGGATGACAACCAAGAATCAGGGAAGGGTAAGGAGCTTTTTGTTGATCAGGGCCAGCTTCCTTCTTAAGAGATCTTTCATAACTTTCATGCTGGTATTAAAAATTAGGGTTTTTCCCCCTACATTTTGACAAAAGAGAAAGGGATGAGAAGTTTTGTGAATAAGAGTGAATGTGATTTTTAATAGCTTTCTTATTATGAAATTCTAGTTGGAACCCTCTTGTGCCAGCAAACTTTTCTCCTGAAGTATTTTATAAGAAAGAACCAGGTCCCTCCAAAGCTCTAGTTTACAAGTACCAGTTTTTCTTTATAAAACATTTATTTGCTATTTGTGTCAGCTTGACCTAAATGTTTCTATTATATAAGTTTATTAGAATTCCCAATGAAATTATTCATCCTCTCTAGAACCGATGAGAAAAGTGGCTACATCTTTAAAGCCAGATCGGTTTTATCCAAATGGAGTAAGGGGTCTTGGCAATTGTTCACATAATAAACAGTGACAGATATTTGTTTCAATTATGTGAGAATTTTGTGTAAAAATTTTTAATCTACTAGAATAGACCTTATACTAGGAAGAAGACAAAAATTGTGTTAATGGTTTGGTATAATTTATGAAAGATGAGGGAATTTATGTAGTCCATCATTTGAAATAAACCTGAATTCAATATATTAAAACAATTACAACTAGAAAAGTTGTACTCTTTGAATGGGCATTTATTTCCTTTATGAATATTGATATCTATTGGGCATATTTTTAAGATAAAAGTCTTCAATTAAGAATCAGACTTATAAATGTGCCCAATATACCAGTAACTTTGGGTAATTGAGTCTTTCTAATTTGTTTAGTAACTCAAACCCTAAATTCTCAAAGACCTGTTATAAAAATAGCCATATCTTTGAAATGATAGTTTAGAGTAATGTATATTTTGATTTTGAATGATAACCAACTTTTTCCCTAAATATCAATAATTTAGTCACAAAAAGGAAAAGCTCAATTTTCTGATGTTTCTATTCATTCTTGACATTTTAAATGCAACAAAGTACTTTTGCAATTCATTTCCAACTACAGAGAAATGTAGAAAAAGCATGTAGATAAAAATATGAAAAAAGTAATTATATGTAAATAATATGATTTTGAAAATGAACAGCTATTAGAAATGAATCTTATATTTATATTTTCCTTACCCTTGTAGAAAGACGCATTAGAAAAGTTTACAATAAAAGATCTTGAGCAAGCAATGGTTCTGCATAAAAAGTAAATTTTACTAGGGTTAGAAGAGTTTTTAGAAAATCTCCAAATGGCTGCAGCACCCAAAAAAGAAAAAATCCAAGAAAAACAAAATACAAAATGCTCTCTTTGGAGCTATGCAGAGATGAGTTGTGTGGATTGAGAGCTTCTCACTTGAGCGTAAAGGTCAATAAACTTTAATTGAGCATTTGCTTTCTGAAATGTAAAAGCACTGAGAGGAAAAATAAATACCGGAAAGAAAAAGAAGAGCTGTGGCCACCTTCATTTATATAAACTTAATCCATTCAAAAGTAATGCAGTCACTTATCTAAAAAGCTTTTATCATTTTTGAAAGGTTTGGGAGAAATCTACCTTATCCACTTTAAATATGAAGTTTAATTAACATAAGAAACTTTTTTTGCAATTTGAAATGTATCAAATAATCTTTCTCTTTGCATTCCCTTTTGCATACTAAATTCAGAAACAGAAAAAAATAGTCGTTATATCAGAGAACTTTGGCTTGAGAGAGCTGAAAGATAAGTGTCACAAAGAGAGGGTAGAAAATGGCACTTTTCTGTCTGTGCCTCAGTTCGTTTGCAATTTTTTGTTAGAATAAGTCTACCTCAAACTTCTTATTCCATGTTGTAGAGGAAAGATCAGAGTTTGCAGTGATCCTTAGTTTTAAATCCTTGTCTGTCACTTATGTGATTTGTGAAGTTGAGCAAGTTACTCATCTTTCCTGAGCCCATTTTCTCATGGGTTGAAGGATGTGTTGACTTTTATCTCAGAACTAAGTATATACTAATGCATGTAAGGTCATGTGCTGTATTCTGTTAATAACATTCTATTACAATATAATTTCCTATCACCTTAAAATCAGTGTGATTAAACCAAAACTAATACATTTTTTTTCTGCCTTGCTCTGATCACATAAAATAACTATTGAGATCACTTCTCCACAATCTTTTTTGAAACTTAAAGAACTGTATGTAGTCTGGTATCTTGAAAACGTTTGGATTTACACTGATTAGCTCTGGAGTTCTTTGGGACATTTACTTCATGAATGGTATTGTATCACTAAGAGTTGTCAGCCTTTATCTGCAGGACAGGACTGGGCACTCAGCAGGCACCTCAGTCCCTCCGGCCAGCATTGATAGTAACACTTGCCATACTCAGTTCAGAATTCACATACCGTTTTTCCCTGGAGCAGCTCTCACACTTTTTGCTCTTGGGTTTGGGCCTCTGCTGTCTCCCTTAGACTCCGACTTTAATGTCCCTAAGTCCATATTGTAATTGTAAACTTTATCCCTTCTTAGTCTCATACCTAAAATTCCTGGAAGGAATAGTTTAAAACTCTAGACCCTGGCAAAGGGTTTGACATAAGGTTAAATAAACATGTGTTGATTAAGTGAATAAATTGTTTATGTAAAAGTCTCTGGGAAGTCAGTGGAAGATGCTCTACAAGTTCTGGTTGTGAATTTTTTGTTGTTAGTAGCTGATAATGAGAAGAGCTGACTTCTAAGAATAATTCAGCATTCCCTAAAGGAAAAGTCAAGGCAAAGACTGGATTCAGGTTCTGAAAAACCAGTTTAGTTATGCCAGATAACTCAAGTGAAGTCCTTGAAGAGCTTTGCTGTTGTAGCAACGTAAGCACAATGTAAACTGAGGTACTCCCACCATGTTTCTATAATGTTACATTCTTTCAAGAGTCCCAAATAAAATTTAGAGGAAATTTTTGGGAAAAAAGAGGAAAACATGAAGAAGGATATTTGTACTGAATCCTTTTACTTTCTTAGTCTTCTTCATCGCAGTGTGATCAAAAAATCCAGTGGGGTACTTGGCTCCAACCAGTCAGCAACAGCCAAAGTTCCTCTTAAAACGTAATTTATCACAGTATAGTTACTCTGCTTGAAACCTCTCAGCAGCCTCCTACCTTACTCACAACAAAATGGAAAATTCATATCATGAACAAGAGTTTGTGTGATTGGCCCCTGCTACATCACTGGCCACCCCTCTTCTCACTCTCCTCCTGCATCCTCCGCTCCAGCCGCTCTGGTCTCCATGCTCTGCTTTGAATATAGCTCGAACGCTTCTCTTTCAAGGTCTTGGCAGATACTTTTCCTCTGCAGGAGAAGTCTTCTCCTCAATAGCCAAAACTCTTCTACTTTTTTTCAAGAATCTTTTCAAATGGTACTCATTCAGAAAGGCTTACTCCCGTTCCACCTTAAAAGAAAAAGCCACTTCTGATCTGCTCCCGCATGCTCTAATCCACTAAACCAAGCTTTATTTTTTTCTGACCCTTATTATCACTTGACATTATATACACATATATATGTATTCATATATCCATGTGTGCATATAAACATATTCATTTTTAAGGCTTAAAAATGGACTTTTCTCTAGCTTTAAAATTCTTTAAGCCATAGCAAAGCCAGAGAGTGTACAACAGCTATTTACAGATTTAAAGCTTTTTACGTTAACTGTTCTCAGAAAAATTAGGAAATAAATACTTCATTTGGGGAATAAAGGCATAGACAGGCGAAGAGGGACTTAACTACATTCTACTCATTCCCCTGACTTTTGTGGTTGAAGACAGAAGATTCCCTTACAGTTGCATTAGGCAAAAACTACTAATTATAGCAAAACTGAAACCGGAATCCACTTCATTCCAGCACAGTGCCCCTTCATAAACATGTTAATGCCTACTTGAGTATTTTTTTCTTAAAGTTTCACAATATAAAATATTCCTGATACAGCCTCCCTCAACACAGAAAAATAAGAATTAATGTGCATTTACTCAGATTAATAAATGTCACACTTAGAAAAATTACTGAAGAGTACATGTAGGCAGATTTTGATTGTTTCTAAAATATAGTAATAGCTAGTTATTGCTATCATTATTTTTTTTGAACATCCACTTTGGTCCGGGCACTTTTGCTCAGTTTCTTCACAATAATCCGGCAAGGTAGATTTTACTATTGCATTTTTTAAAAGAGGTAAATGAAATTCAGTGTGTCACAGCACATTGCCAATGTCACAACCAGAAGGGGTTAGAGACAGAATTCAGACCAAGGTCACCCATGCTAGCACCAGTGCTTTCTCTCTTGCTCCATTCCCCTCTGTAGATAACAATGGAGAACTCTGATAATCATTGGTGTAATTGAACTTATCTGTTTATGTGAAATTTTCCATGATCATACTGTGACTGGGGTTCCAGGCCAGCTTCTGCCACTCTTTACAAACAAGGTGACAGTGATGAGGTGTGCTAGAATGAGTTGTTATGAAGGGAACCTGACTAGGACCAAGAATACATCAACCCTGGCCAGAGTGAGTTAGAAGAAAAGCATGTAAATTTTGGATAATCTGTACAGTAGAAAGGCAAAAAGGGAAGGAACAAACATAAGATGAAAATGAAGCATTTGCATTTGTTTGCTCGGTTTGCTAGGAACAGGCATCTTCAAAAGCTTAACAATTATAATTAACTATTGTGGATTCTCTGGCTTTGAGATGGCATAAAAACATTTAAAAGCAAGAGAAAAGCCCATTGTAAGGGCTTAGAAAGTAAAAAGTAAGTCATTTAATTTTTCTTTCATCTGATGTTAATTTATGCAGAAGCTAATAACATATTTGTGGCTCAGAGCTGCTCATTGTGGAGAGGATTTCTCTCTCAGCCAGCCCTTCCTGTGATCCCTGCCAGATAGAGCCGTCATTTCCGGGCTTATGACACTTTTCTCAGAGAAAGGCAGTATGCTGATAAGTTCACACTCTGTAGACGCACTTAATTGTGAACCCTCTGAAAATCAATGATATAAAATGTCCTAACTCTTCTCTAGCTGTTACTAACAAAACAGCAAACAAATTGGAGGAGAGGATGAGGAGGAAATTGGATATGTGGGTGCACAGTCAAGTG
The DNA here is from genome assembly GCF_039906515.1 of Pseudorca crassidens. Classification (NCBI taxonomy): domain Eukaryota; kingdom Metazoa; phylum Chordata; class Mammalia; order Artiodactyla; family Delphinidae; genus Pseudorca; species Pseudorca crassidens. The sequence continues at coordinate 37,838,798 of NC_090308.1, forward strand.
GAAAGGGAGGAGTATTGTTGACTGTTGAAGGAGAAAAAAGTCAAGGGAAGGAGAGTTTTCATATAAGAAACATGGGTTACTTTTATATCCAAGTAGGATATAATTAAATTGTTGTGCCTTATATAAATGAAAAGCATCATTTCACTGCTGCCAAATCACCTAAAGAATAGACAGGCGTGCTTGAAGAAATGCATGAATCTTCAGAAGTTGATGTTTTAAAATGAATTAACCACGAATAAAGAAAGTCCCATAATGACGGCTTAAAAGTCTAATTCATAAAAATGTTATTAAAGTACATTATTTATACCTGCTTTTTGTGGATTTCTGTTCTTATTCATGACTCCTTCAGTGTATGGCCATAATCACAGGCAGAGTGTATAATGGAAGCATTAATCAGTCTGAACTAAGGCAAGAATACTGTATCACCACAATAAAGTCCCAGCTATATTAATATAAAGGGTAGAATTTATTACACAAGACAATTCTCTTTTAAAAAAATGAAAAGAATGTCTTCCATCTTCTGGCCTCAAATACCTGCTTTCCTTCTGAAGTTTAATATAAGATTAACTAATTGGCACGAACTTTTAAATGAAATATTTATTCATCTACATTATGAAACTTAGAGACTCGGATACTAAGTTGGATACTAAGTTGTGATCTTATCGTGGCTATGGCATTGATTTTTAATATAGGCTAAGAAATATTTACAATTAATCTGTATTTTAATTAACTCCTTTCCTAGCACATGACATCAAATGGTGATGTTTAGCAAATGCCAATTCAACTGTCTGGCATATGCATTTATTTAGATAAGATGGAAAAGTCCTTGCTACATAAAATTTCTCCTACAGAAGCTGAAAGTAATGATACTTAAATCAAAAGTATCTTTATTCAGAATTTTAAAGACGTTTTCCATATTTAATATGTATAAACCTTTAGGAAAAGGCAAAGTAGAATTCCATTTGTTTATTTCTAACTCTAGAACTATCAAAATCTAACTTCTTGACTTTCTATTTCTGACTGGATGAGCTGTAAATGTACACAGAGTGTGAAAGGTAAAGGACAGAGTGTGAATATATTTCTCCCTACAACACTAACTTATCTCTAGGAGTCATGAAAAGAGGTTCTTTGTAAATTACACTTCTGACACTGCAAGGAAGTGTTGGCTTTGATCTCATAGGTAAAAAATCTCTATACCTAAGGGAATGAATTAATTCCTATATTTAATAAGATGCCATCGTTAGTAGGCAACTTAAGCATTGATACTAGAAGTACACATTGAATTTCTTCAGCATAGTAACAATCTCATAATAGTTCTGGGTAATGAACATCTTTGAATGCCTGGCATTTTATACTTGAGTTGGAGAGACAAATGGCAAAGAGAAAAGTATTTCATATATAAGGTAAATCGCATTACTAACTGAAGATAAAAATCCGTCAGTTTCCAACATTAACTGTGCTTGTAGCTGCCTCAAACCTAACAGTACTGAATATTCCATTTCAACAACTGTGTACTTCTACATGACTTTGTTATTTAAAATGAGAACACTTACCAGAAAAATGTCCGGGGATGTCTAGTTGTTACATGGCTATTGCTGGGCAGCATTTGAAGTTCCCTCTGCCCCTCAGACCAAGGTTTTCTTAGATCTCTGAAACAGAAATCTTCCATAAAGAAGTCTAGAGTTACCACAAACTGTCAAACTGTTCTATGTGTCATCCAGACTTAACAGCAACCTCTGGGTGCAAATATAGTCTGAGCACACTGGTTGATATGGCCACTCAGAAAGGGCAGTGGAAGTTATGTCCCCAATATGGTGCCAGATAAATGTCACCAGAATCCAAATGTCTGTCGACAAGAGGCAGATCTGAAAAACAGTTAAATCAAAATAGATATTGTTAATGGCCTAATGTATTATTTCTAATGAAACTGAACATATGAAAAGAAAACAAAAAATAATTCTTTTAGCTTACCTGCAGCATTGTTTCTCAGAAATTATATTTTAATTTTCAACATTAATATCTTACTTTAGACAAACGTTTGGTTCAGAAAGCTCGAACTATCTTATTCATTTTTTGTAAACAGTATTAGCAGCCCACAATTTTATGCACTTACTGTGAGCCAGGCACTGTGCAGAATGCTTTGAAAACGTATCTAACTTTGAAGGAAGTACTGTTACTTTACAAATGAAGAAAATAAGGCTTAGTGAGATTAAATCACTTGCTCAAAGTCACAAAACTATCTGGAGGCAGAATTGACTTTAATGGTAATCCTTCATTCAAAACTTCATTTTCCTTTTGTACTAAATTTTCCTAAAGGAAATATTTTAAATTTCTTCTCTAGAAAAAGAAGAAGAAAAGAAGAAAGCTGAGAATAAAGTGACTTCTGAAACAAAAAAGAAAGGTAAGGAATTTAAAAGCTAACACATAAATTAATTAGTATCCATTTGTAATATTACTGGTAAAGCTACTGTTTTCTAGGAAAGAAATCCCCTTAACAATTTTATTGTCATTGTTACTAACAAATTTATATTTATATATTTATAAATATATTATATTTATATATTTAATCTGTTTGTTAGTATTCCAAAAAAGTAGAGATTGATAAATTTTTAAAGAAGATTCAAGCCTAAACACTTAAAAATTTGTTACTGATTATTTTTTTCTTTCTTAGGAGTGGTGCTCAATTCTACTTCATTACTTTACTTGATTACATATATGAATATGAAGTTTACTATCCAATTAATTTAGTTTAATAAAATTGTCTATCAAAAGAGCAAATTATTGGGCTTCCCTGGTGGCACAGTGGTTGAGAGTCCGCCTGCTGATGCAGGGGACACGGATTCGTGCCCCGGTCCGGGAAGATCCCACATGCCGCGGAGCGGCTGGGCCTGTGAGCCATGGCCGCTGAGCCTGCGTGTCTGTAGCCTGTGCTCCGCAACAGGAGAGGCCACAACAGTGAGAGCCCCACGTACCACAAAAAAATAAATAAATAAATAAATAAAATAAACTATTGAATGTATGGGAAAGAAAGTAGTTAGTTGGTTTGCCATGTTTTGTTCTTTTTTGAATGGTTATTTTCAAACAGCACATCTGAAGTCCCAAATGAGCCCAAGAGATTTCTCAGCTTCTGACATGCTTGCAGTGGCCTGATAGCCCAGGGAACATTCAATATATTCCTTTTAATGTCCTTTAGAAAAACTGTTGAATTGTATCATCATTAACAATGCCATCTAATGTTCATACTGTCATGAAATTTTTTTTTTTTTTTTTTTACCTTAGCAAAAATTTGCTCCTTCCCTGAAGGGATAGCACACCAAAACCAATGTTCTGTTACAAAGGTGCTAGTTCACTCATATTTGACATGACTATGACTCTAATGTAGAATCACTCTATACAAGGTGAATTGGATGTTAATGGCAGTAAAATGTGCCCTGAAATATATGATAATTAAACAGATGTTTATAATTTTCTCATTTTACTACCAGAAAAAGAAGATGTCAAAATGAAAACTGAGAAGGAAACTGCCATGGATGTAAAGAAAAAAGGTATTGTACTTTCTTTGCTTCCTTAGTCAGATTATGTTCAGGATGTTTGTTAATAAAGGAATCTTGGGGCAATGTAAACAAGTTGAATATAGGTACTTAAGTCTGTCCATGTCCAGGCTGTCAAAGCAAAACTTGCACTAGACAAAGTTAAACACGCAAGGCAGACTTTATTCAAGGCTATTGCAATAGGGGAGAGAGACCAGAACTCATTCTGAACTCAATTTCACTGAAACAAAAAGCAGAAGAGTTTTTAAGATCTGGAAAGGGGTGGGAGGATTGTAGGCCATCTGTGTTTGCTGACTGGCCTTACTCAAAAGAAGAGAAAACTTTCTCTTATTTTCATGTCAAGAGTGTAGTTTTACAACTTGGAGCAAGGCACCCAAGGGAGTTAGGTTCCTACCCTCCCACAGAAACTGGGAGATAGAAGTACTATCTTTCTTGATGATTACATTTCAAAGGGGCAGCTCCCAGGCCTCTGAGAAAGGCACACATGGGTTGTAAGACTGGCAGGAGGCTTTTAAGAAAATTTATATCTTGAAAGATCAGAGAGAGAATTTACAAGTACAAGTTTCCTAAAGTAAATGCTCTAAGAAAAGGGAGGTCAGGAGCCAAAGGACAAGAAGATGCCTGTCTAAGTTTGGTGAAGGTGAAGAGAACTTTAAGGCCATCTTTTTCAAGACATAATGAAATTGAGTTATACATGGTATAACTTCACTTTGCAAAGATAAGAAGCAAAGAATGCAAAGATAATAATGCATTCCATTAAGAAACAGCTTAGATTTTTGCCTTAAATTTAGTTCTGCTTTTACTCTTGTTCAAGCATGAATATCTGCTTTTATTCAAGTTAAGCTTAAATCTAGGTGAAAAGATATGTAGTTGTCTCAAGTATTATGGTTTGGTGATAAGTATTTTCACCCCAAATATTTCCTGCATTAGTGTCAGTGATGCTTGAAATTCCACCATTAGAGATATTCCATTCCTTTGAGTATGAAAGAATTGTCCTCTATTAAAATGCAAATCTCTTAGGGCCTGTGTGCGTGGGGTAACAAATGAATTCCTCTCAGCTATTAACACTTAAAGTGAATGAGACTTCTAGATCTTCCCTGTGTGATAATAAGCTGAAAACATTGTCATAGAAACTGAGTCAATAGGTAAGCTTAAATGAAGGTGAAGTTGAAGAGAGCTTCAAGGTAGGACATGGTGTGGAGAGGGCAGACTGGGCTGGATGCCATTAGTGAAAACTTCCCTTCCTAAGAAGTAATAGCATACGTTGGAAAAAAAATGTGGTGAAGGACGCTGAATAAGAAGGTCATAAGATGGCAAACTAGACATTGATTACTCTTAGTAAGTAGCAAATAGGAATTACAGGAAATCCCTACATCATGCTATAAGTGGGGTAAAAATATTGTAAAATACTGAGAGTTACATGATTGCATGGCTCATAAAATATCCAGGAAGAGACAGCCATGTGTTCTCTTGAGTTTGGGACTTGATTACTGATTACTTTGCATTGGAATTATTATTAATTTTATTATTGAACATTCATTTATTTTGTTTATTTAAAACATTCTTTATTCTCCTGGTGAAATATGTACCTTATCATAAGAAAGTGAAAACACAATTCTGACCACGTGATCATGCTGAGAAACTGGTTGCTTGGGTCATTGTATCTGTGACAGCTATATGATTGAGTGCTAAAGAGAAACAAGTTTTTCCTGGGCCATCAGTTTTACTAAAGTATTTGCAGAGGAAAGTTTTGAATTGTAATTGTCAAAGTATTTATCATAGGTGTGAAAATGCAAAATCATGAAAAATGCTTTTGGCAAAACACAATGATGTGTGTGTGGTGGTTGTTTTCATTTGAATTTTGTTTTTGAGGGGAAGGGCACAACACTTTTCTGTTCAGAGAGTGATGGGAAAATCTGATACTTCTCTGCTACTGGGAGACCTGTGATATTAGCCCAGCAGTCATGTCAGAGTGAGATTGTGCACCACTGGCAAGAGGAATGATTATGCCAATATCCCTTCCTGCAAGGCCAGTGCTTAGCCATTGAAGCAGAGACTGAACTGGGTGATTGCACAGCACATCAGGGGAGGGCTGCTCAGCAAGTGTTGAAAAACAAGCTTGTCCTTCTTGGAATCAGTTTTCAGTTTGTTTATATGTCATTTTTACTTTTAAATACACAAAACCATTGGCTCTTACAAATCAGTTCAAATTCCTGATTAAAATATGCATAAATTATTAGTTTGCAAGCTCTTAATTTCCAAATACTCAAAATTGTGTGTGTGTGTGTGTATGTGTGTGTGTGAGAGACAGAGAGATTCAATTAGTGTTGATTTCTAACTCATGTTTCTTTTTAGAGTTTAATAATTCTCCAACTATATTTTCATGTGAGAGCAATATGCTTTAGAAATAGCCAGTTTGAAACTTATTATGAAAGTAGTAAAAATTTCTAGAGGTTACGCGAGAAAATTGAGAATTACCTGAAATCTTGAGGAGCCGTGATACATATGTTATTTCTTCCTAAAGTAGTCAGAGGAATATGGCAGAACATCTGATATCATTACTGTAGTCCCAAATAGTAGCAAATTTACAAGACGTAAAATATGCCTAGATGCTTATTTAATATATGGGTTTTATCATGGCATTTTATTACATTTATAATAACTTTCATATTATTTATGATTATAGAACATATAATGTATCTATTTGTTATATTATTATTTTATTTTACTATATTTATATTTTATTATTATATAGGTGCAAATGAATCTAAGGCTTAAGTTCTAAGGTTTGATAAAAGAGCCTCTGCTGCATGAAACTTGTAAATCACACTTTGGTAGTGATCTGTTAGGGAAAATGTGGGTGGGGTTTTATAGGATATAAAATCGCCAGTCCATGAATTGAAATTGGGTAAGTGGTACACTGAGATTCATTATAATAATTTCTTGTTTGTATATATTTGAAATTGTCCATGGTGAAAAAAAAAGCCCAAATATGTCGTTTAAAAACATTGAGAGAAATGAAAAAAAAAAATCACCAAGATATTTTTACAATGTTATGCGGTATGTTTTACCCTGAAGAAATGCTATGAAAAAAAAAAGCAAACAAGAAAGGAAATAAAAACTTTTAAAAAACATGTTCCTATGTTTGTATCAGACTTCCGTGCTAGATATACAAACCACTCTAGATGATGTAAGCAGAGAGACTTCTGTACAGGGAACTGGATGCACACACAACTGTTGAAAGGGCTAGGAGGATTGATGTCAGGAGACTACACCATTATTGAGCACCCAGGACTATCCATTGGCCAGGAAGCTGCTTTGTTCTTTAAAGCTGCCTCCACACCTGCCTCTTTGCACCCACAGACTAGATACTGAAAATGTTGAGGCCAGCCTCAGCCACTTACTCCCATCAAAGCGACCTTGTTTGCTAAAGCATTCCTGCTTTTCAGTCTCCTATAGGTGCATCTAAATGATGAAATTAAACATGCTGGGAGTCTAGAAGACAGATTTTTGGCATTGCAATTTTTCCAACTGGAGGGAGGGTAGAATGGAAGTAGAAAGAGGCTATCCAAGGTATCTATAATAAAGACACTTTCAGAAACGTTTTAGAAGATAAAATTCATGTATGAAATGGTTTTGAAGACCTGAATTGTACAATGACTAAACCTATCTTTGAGTTCCCCTAAAAGTTGAAAAAGATGGCTCAATCAAGCAACATGATACAATTTGGCAATTTAAAGTGCTCAGAAGACACACAAATGTAGTTTATGTTGTTCTTTACCTAAACTGTAGCAGCATGATTTTTCCCCCAAGAATTAGCTAAATAAAAGTATAAATGATAAGAAGGATCCTGAAAAACCAGACTAGCTTTTCTGAAATAAGCTGCTAGAAAAGGACTAATTCACTCATTCATTTATTCTTGCATGCTTTCCTACGGGAAATAGTCACTAAATGCCTATTATATTGTGCTAGGGGGTGAGTACACTTAAAGGTCGATAAACCAACATAAGCCCTACTCTAACGAGACCTGCAGTTTGATACGGGAGGCACACAGTGACTAAGAAGACATAATGTCGACAACTCGGGGTAAGGGACACGGAGGAAACAAATTTGGGGCAATGACAATGGAAACAATAGGTGGGGACAGCGAGCTATTTAGATAGAAAGATTGTTACAGCAGGCTCTCTCAGAGACATTTAAATTGGAATTGGATGTATTGGAAGGATCCAGCCATTGGTGGGGACATCTTTGTGTGATGTGTGAATATGGTATGTGCATGTGTGTGTGGTATGTGTATATGTGTGATTTGTATGAGAAGACATACAAGGGGTCAGGATATGCAGGGACATGTGCAGGTGTTTGAATTTATTAAAATTGTAATGGGAAACTCTTGAAGGGTATCAGCAGTGGAGAAAATATTTTGATTTGTGTTTAATACAAGTATATTCTCATTTAGATAATTGTTTGGAGGGAGAAAAGAGAATAGGTGCACCAATGAAAATGTGGTGTCATTTATTGAAATAGCGAAGCCTATACGGGAACAGCTGTGATGGAAAAAATTCAGAGCTTCCTTTTGAGTGTGTTGTTTCAGGTGTATGTGATGCATCGTCCAAACTTTGTATCAGGAACTATTTTAGGTGCTTTACACATACTAACTCATTCAATCTTTATGATAAATCAGGAAATAAGCTATTGTAACCCTCATTATAAAATTGAGAGGTAGTAAATGTCAGGGCCAGGACATTAATCCACAGCCACATACTCTGAACAGTCAATTAGAGATGTGGTTCTGGAACTCAGAGGAGATTCTGAAGTGAATCCATAGAGAGAGTTATCCATATAGATCACAGTTATTGTTCTGGGAGTAGATGAGATCACCCAGAGAGATTGTGTCAGAAGAAAAAGAGAATAGAATACAGAATCAAGACCTGGGGAATTCCAACATCTAGACATTAGATAATGGAAAATCAAGTAAGAGGGGCTGAAAGGAATTGCTAGAGAGGTTAAAGGAAAAGCAAAGGAGTTTGGTAATAGAGACATTTCAGAAATGTATGTTTCAAGAAGCAAGAAGTTATCAACTTGGTGAATATTACTTAGAAGTTGTAATGTGAGGGCAGAAAAGACAAGCACAGAGAAGAGATAAAGCCAGATTGGAATGGAAATCCAAAAATGAGAAGAAAGTAGTGAATTTCTTTCTTTTTTGGTGTGTGTGTGGCTGTATAAGGAATAAAGAGTCTTTTTTGTTTAGTTTTGCTTTGGAAGGTGAATTTATGATAAACATAAACAGAATGTGAGAGATTGATGCTTAAAGGGATGAAGTATAAGTGGAAATGTAAGAGATAATTTAGAATTCATTGTTTGATGAGCTCATGGGGGAAAAAAATAATCTGCATTTTTCTGAGATAACAGCACAGACACTCCAACAGTAAAAAGTTGGTGTTTTCCAGTTATGAATAGGAATTCGTCTAGATCATCTTAGAAAGATATACAATATAAGATTAAGAGGCTGTTGTGATAAAACTAAAACTCCAATACTAAATACATTCTGAATTGAAAGGCTCAGTTTTAGAAAAAGATATATCTAAGTGTTGTTGATGTTCACTTAATGGCAAAAGGTAAGTTTGTGAATGTATTGTAGCAATGTGTTTAAAGAATCATTCATTCAGTTAAAATACCCCATGACAACTTTACATTAAAATATCTTTGTGGCGATAAGTTAACCAGATCAGATTAATCCAAGTATAAAGCTCATGAAGCTTGTGCTGTTTAAATGACACAATCATATCTATTACCATAGAATATTTTCAGTTACTGTATGGGGCAGATACTGTTAAATCCTGAACAAACTGAAACCTTTAGCTACTTGATTCTTCTATATAGGATCTTCTTTTGTCATTGAGAAATTGCAAAAAAATCCTTTATAGAGGCTTATAGCTTTGAACATATCATTAAATTCTATGCCTACCAGACATAGACTATCATCTGTTTTACTTTATAAAACTTTTGTAATAAGTTGTTCTAGCTACTAGAGCTCAAAGTAATTTACATGGCAGATTACAGACCATGAAAATACATTGATTTGTATTTAAAGGTAACTTTTTGAAATATTTATATGTACAGATATAATTGGCAAGATAATATATAGTATCTTTCATATGTGTTCATGGTTAAGTTTCAGTTTAAAAGAGTAAAATTCTGTTTTCCAAACTTGTATTTTGAGAAGATTATAGCTTTTTATTCTCATTCCATCTTTTTCTATTTGAAAAGCACTTGATTGTAGAAAGTTATCTTGTATTTGAATTTTGTACATAAGCATTTGGGCAAGATTTGACAAATGCATCAGCTTGTCATTATTTGTTAGACACTTTGAAATCTAGAATAATTTGGGGGGGATTCTACATATTCTGTGGTAATCTCCCAGTTAATATCAATTATAATATACAGGTACTTCACACACTTTTTACTGATATTGGGCAATTATATTAATGTATATTCTAGATGAAATTATTTAAAAAATTGTTCAACAGGTAAATAGTCGGGAATTTGGCACAAATAGGACCTAATCTACTTAGTAATTCCAAGCCTTGATTTCGGGGTGCTCCAAAATTACAGGGCAACGGTAGATTACTTTCAAGTTAGCTTTTAGTTCCCAGATAGACTAGACTGCAAGTCAGAGTTCAGATGATGGCAGCTTGACTATATTAAAAACATTTACAATGCTTGAATTTCTTTGAAGGCAAGAGAATCCATTTTCAAGTGTTTTTTAGTCATAGAAATCATGTAAGACAATAGTTGCTTATTCTTTTGAGGGTAAGTGATTTTGTAATGAAACAATACAGCAAAGTCGGCTGACTTGTTACTTACTATGATCCTTGATTACCTCTTATATCACATCTGGATTAGCCGGATAGAAGCTAAAATGCTTCAGAGATAGTAAAAGGGATTTAATGTCATAATGTGCTGTGGGATCTCTGAGATAATCCCCCATGTTCTAGCTTTGGGTTTGAACAATGAAAAAGTGTGTTTGGGCTCAATGCAGAAAGGACATAAAGGCATTTTGGTTTAAAAAAGAATTTTTAAATACATTTTAAAATTCAGAAAGGGAAAATGTTCATATTAAAAATTATTCAGGCCTGGAAAAAGTAAACTAGTATACAAAGTGACTATTTTAATAGTCTTTTTGATGCTTATTATGGAGAATCCAGACTGCCCTCTCACTGAAGACAGAAACAAAATCAGCCCTCATACTTGAGTATGAGGGAGTTGTGTTATGATTTGTGAAGTATTTTCAACAAGGAGGATTGAAATACATATGAGGAAGAATGAGTAAATAGACTATGACTATTTCTTCCCTGTATGCATCCATAATGATATTTAAGTATTTCCTGTACCCGTATTAGATAAATTATTTTAATTGCAGTTTATATTCAGAATGAAGTATTTTCTGGAAAAAAAAAGAAACAAAATAATTTAACGTTAAAGCAAAGTGGTCTTTTGCAAACACCATAAATTAAATTTTAATGAGAAGATTACACAGAGTGGTACAGGAAGTGAGATATTAGAAACAAGTTTTTCTTTTTTTAAAATTTTAATAGATGGGAGGATTTTGACCAATTTGTTGGGGAATTACATAGCCTGAGTTTCCCTTGTGGCCTGAGATATACATTTAAGCATATAGAAGCAAAATATCCAGTAATTTTTTTGTATTCTGTGTCCTAAAAGCCTCCAAGATTTTTCTTTCAGTAAAAGTAAAGCTTAAAAAATTTCCAAATAATATCTCCTTCAATTCCAGCCTCTCCTGGGATTCCAAAAGCGTATTTTAAAAATAATTTAGCAAATCGTGCCAATATGAATTCTTTTTATCAAGATATTTTAAAGTCATAGTAATAACAGTTAAATTTATCCACTGTGTTCTCATTTAATACTTACAACAACTCTTGAGGTAGGTATTACAATGCCCATTTTATAGAAAGGGAAACTCAGGATTGGAGCAGTTAAGTATCTTGGCCATGCTTACCAGTTAGTGATGGAGCAAAGTCAGTACGAAGTTCACCAAATAAAGCTCGCTGTCTTTAGCAACCTGCAAACGTTTTTTTTTTCCAACTCTAGGAAACGCCGATTGTAGATTGCCTTAGTGTCTTTTTCTTTTCTTTTCTTTTCTTTTTTCTTTTTTTTTTCCTAATTCCTTTGAGATCATATTGCAGACAGGGATAAGAAAGGAGGAAATAAAGAACATATACTATAAGTCTGATTCTCTTTTTTCTTGTAGAAATTATGCTTTCCTTCTTTCACTCAACAAATATTTAATAAGTGCATAACATTTGCAAGTAAATCTGCTAAATATTGGAGATAGGTCAGTATAAAAGACATGGCACTTGCTCTCAAAGACCTTAGAAAAGAGGCAAATAGACATTTATAATATACCATGTCCACTATCACAATAGAGCATGTACAAGGGCTCACACTAAGATCACGGCATGAGTCTAGAAATTGTGTCTCTTTTGGTAGATTGGTATCTGTTAGAAATTTAGAACAGGGATGCTACAGACTTATGTAATAAGGTATTTGACCTAGATGCATTTAACATAGTTTTAAACAGGCTGGAAACTGGAACTCATAAAATTTTAACAGTGCTTTATCACTGAAGATATTTGCTTTCACAAATGGCAGACCATCTAAAATAAGGAATTTGTTGGTTTATCCAAATACAGTTCTAGAGTAAAGTGTCTTCGAGTTCATTTGACTCAGGGGTCAAATGATATCATTAGGATGAGATTTATCTCTCCTCACTTTTAGACTCTGTTTCCTTGATATTGGCCCATGTGATTGCAAATTGGCCATATCAGATACTGCCTGCCCTACATCCTCTCTTATTCATGTCCTATGAGAAAAAGAATAGATTGGCTTCCTGAGAGCTCAAACAGAAAACCTGAATTGAGTCATATTGGTCCTTGTGGACCGGTTCCTGAGCTAACGTTTGTGGTGAGAGTAAAGGAATAATCTGATTGTCTTAGCTTAGGCCATAGGTCCTATCTTTTAAGCAGAACAATTAAATAAACTTTGTCCAACATATTTGGACTGAAATTGGAAGGGTGAAGTTGATTCCCTCGAAGTTAAATTAGTATAATAAAATCACAATAAAATGGAGTTGTTACTACATGGGAAAAAACCCCAACAACGTAAGAGTTCTTTTCAAGCAGTCATTTTTTAAAAATTTATTTACAGAATAGTATAAGGGACAACTTTTTTAGCTACCATCCATGGTGAAACTACTTAAGTATTTTAGAAAAGCAACTCAACATAGGATAAGGTAATATAATGTAGGCCCCCCAAAAGCAAATGAAATTGCAGATTTCATTAATCAAAATATTATGGTCCTGGGGCTTCCCTGGTGGCGCAGTGGTTGGGAGTCCCCCTGCCGATGCAGGGGATGCGGGTTCGTGCCCCGGTCCGGGAGGATCCCACATGCCGCGGAGCGGCTGGGCCCGTGAGCCATGGCCGCTGAGCCTGCGCGTCTGGAGCCTGTGCTCCGCAACGGGAGAGGCCACAACAGTGAGAGGCCCGCGTACTGCAAAAAAAAAAAATTACGGACTAGAGTGAAGAGTGAAATCTTTTCCACTATACCTTGTAGTTTTAGACTCTCACTTGGATGAGAGTCTTTAATTGAAGCAAATATTTTTTTAAATAAACCAGATTATATTCAGAAGGGAGTACTTTAGATATGTAGATATGTAATATGGAAATGAGAAACCAGGGTGGGCATCAACATGTTTATAACTTTGATGTACCCTCTTATTTAGGTGTACTTACTCTTTATTATCCCTGAGGGTTGGGACTTAATAGTTGAAATTAAAAGACACTATGGAATGGTCAAGATTATATAGGGAATCTTTTCAGTCAGTGAAGTCTACTATTCCAAGTGTTCAAGCAGAAGAGTGGGTATCTCTCTGAGATTTAATCCTATAAGAAGAATAATTATATTAAATTTAAGGAGACTTATAAGACTGTATTTTTCCAAAATTAAATATCAGGCTAAATGAAACTGATGTCTGGATTAACTTTTGAAATGAAGTCTTTTTATTATTGTGATTTTAATTTGGCCATTTGTCAAACTCCTAGCTGATTTAAAAAAAAAAAAAAAGACTTGTCAAGAGTTGATTCCAGAGTAAATGTTCACTGTCTTTAATTGTATATAACCTAAATTCACACTCTTTCTACTGTCTATCTACTGTAGCATAAAACATTATTCTGAATCTAATCAGAGCATGTTTTATTAATGTCTGAATAAACCCAGGACACTATGAGAAAAGGAAATAAAATATATAACATATATTGAAAAATGATTAATTGCCCTCAGGGTAAAGAAATACCTTGAAACATCTCAGAAGGAAAACTCCAATGACAATGAGCTTAAAGTAGAAGAGACAGTACAACAATTACTTATGATGCAAAAGTCAGGGAAAAAAGCTTTCAGACAGCAAAAGTTTTCAGGCTGGAAAATAAGAATTGTGATTATGTTTTAGGAAGTTTGTCTGTTACTTATGAAGGAGGCATGGAGGAGCATATATAATACTTCTGTAATCAAAAGAAGCTTTTTTTTGTTCCAGAAATGATTTCAGTTTCAGGAAAAAAGTGGAGCAATTATCTTAGTCAATTATAGTCCTGTTAGCTCTATTAATCTTAGAACATAAAGTCAAAAAGATGAACGAATGAAAAAACTAATGCTAAAATACATCAGAAGCAGAGGCAGATAAAAATAATTGTCCTGAAAGATACTATGGTGATGTAGAGGTGGGTAGGTACTCAAGTTATACAAATCAAAGGACAAATTAAAAAAAACCAAACATGGCATTGAACATGTGAAATAAGTTTATCAAAGAATAGATGAAATAGGCCCTCTTCTCCCTAAAAATAAGTATATTCACTAAATTTACATTTATATTACTAGGAATTTATATTACTTGTTATTATTGCTCTACTATTCCTCATATGCAGTGCCTTGGTGGACATTTTTCAAGTAAATAGAGTCTTCTGAAATGGCGCTGCCAAGTGATTCTGTTACTTTTTAGGAATAGAAACCTAAGAGTTCACTCTCTCCTTTCTGAGGCTACTATTTCCCTGTTCCCCTTTTTACAATTGTTCTTCACCTTTTCACCCTTCTCTATCAGCTGAATACCTTGCTTCCTCGTTCCCTTAGAAAATAAAAATTAGAAGACAGATCTCATGAGCTCTGACCATGGAATCCACTGACATTCTTCATTCATCTCCTTATGGCCTCTGCCTTCTTGGCTGAATACAATACAATACAATACAATACAATACAATACAATACAATACATTAAAATGTTCATACTTACAGGAACAATTTTTTCACTTGTGCACAATATGCTATTTCCGTCTGCTAACTCAGGGATGTGTCTCCAGCAATTCTTTCCTCTGCAAATTCATTTTGACTTCTTCTACTGGTCATTCCCAGTAGCCTACAACATGCTATAACATCTCTCTTTTTTTTTTTTTTTTTTTGCGGTACGCGGGCCTCTCACTGTTGTGGCCTCTCCTGTTGCGGAGCACAGGCTCCGGACGCGCAGGCCCAGCGGCCATGGCTCACGGGCCCAGCCGCTCCCGCGGCATGTGGGATCTTCCCAGACCGGGGCACGAACGCGTGTCCCCTGCATTGGCAGGCGGACTCTCAACCACTGCGCCACCAGGGAAGCCCTATAACATCTCTTATATATTAAAACACGCATCCTGTTGATGGCAGTTTGTCTCAGATTATTGTCCCATTTCTCAAATCCCCTTTAGAGCTAAACTCTTTATGGGTTTTCTACACTCTTCTTCCAGTCTTTCATGTACTCACTGTATTTAGGCTTTTGAACCCACACAATTCTTGTCAAGGGTGCTACTGACCTGCACAATACCATATCCAAATGTGAATTCTCAGTACTCAAGAGCATTTGACAGTTGATCCCTCTTTCTTTACTCAGCCTCTTGGACAATACTTTCTCCTTTTAACATTCTGGTCACTCTTTCTTGGTCTTCTTTGCTTGTTTCCTCCCTTTCTTTCTGGCATCTAAAAATGGAAGCAACCCAGGGCTCAATCCTATGTCTCTTTCTCTGCATTCACTTCCTATGTAACCTCATACAGTCCCATGGTTTTGATACCATCTTTAAGATAATGAGTCTCCAATGTATGTCTCCAGTTCTGATATCTCCCTAAACTCTACACTCATCTATCCACTTTCATATTCCGCATCCCCATTTAAATATCTATTAGACATCCCCAAATTAATATGGTTTATAAAAAACAAACTCAAATTTTCATATACACATACCCTAGAATGTGTTCCCTACACTCAGCTATCTTCCTCTTATCCATAAATGACCATATCATTCTTTTTTCTGCTTAGGCACAAATGTCTCTAATCACTAGTGACTCCTTTATTTCTCTTCCTCACCCTACTATTAAATCCTGTCACCTTCACCTTTGACGTAGAGGACCCTTTCTCACTATCTTTAAGAACTACGCTCATTCAGTTACCATCATCTCTTATTTCTGTAGGCAAGGTCATACTGTAACAACAATAACAACAACAACAGAAAACCTAAAATTTTCAGCAACTTTGACAAAGTTTATTTCTTGTTCATACTACATGGTCAAAAGGGGCTGAACACGTTATAGCTGTGGAGGCACGCAGGCCAATGGAGATCCTACCTCCCTCTGCTTCAAGCTTTATTGAGGCTTCCATCTCACTCAGAGTAAAATCTAAAGTCTCCACAGTGCTGTAAAAGGCTTCATGAACTGATGGCTGCTGATAACTCCAGGGCAGCCCTTTTGTGCAGCAAGGTCATTAACTTGAGGTTCTAACCACATGTTCTTGCCATTTCTAATCATTTGCTTTTTGAATAAATTTCTTTCATTTCCAACAGTTTCAGCATTTTGGTTTTATAAGTATGTGCAAATTTTAATTTGTGGTTTCAATTGAATTTTAGCTTCACTCAAGTTTTTGTCAAAAAGACAGCTACAATCAACATGTGATGTCTTTTAGCTAGCAAGTGGTTTTAATACAATCACAGACAGAAAGCCAGTTAATGTATGAGTTATTCTTCCTTACTTGTAGAGAGCCTGTAAAAATATAATGCAGATGAAAACAGCCACGATTTTAAACCTTTTCTTCTCACCCTGCTCATTTGGTGAATGATTCTCCCCTTTAATTTTGATCACATAGCTCAAATGAGGGTTCATATCATCATCACTGATGTACCTGCCACTCTACCCATGAGTGTGGATGCATGATCCAAGCTGAACCAGAGTCTTGTCCATGGACATTTTACAAAGGACAAAAGAAAGATGGTCTCTTCTTTTAAGGTGGTCAGCTTAGGTAGTGTGAGTCCAGGAAATGTCATTGGTTATGTTTACACCCTTGTTGTGACAGCCCATCTTGAAAATAATGCTGACACATAGAAGCAAAGGATGAAGGTAAAATTTTAATGGTATTTCAACCCTATGATCCACGTGTCCCTGGAAACAACCATCCCCTGACCTCCTGCCATTAGGTTATATCATTTAGTTAATTCCTCTGTTTGTCCGAGTTAGTTTATGCTGGGATTCTGTTATTTCCAACCTATATGTTCATTACCAAATGAAATTTCCATACAGATTTAGAATAGGTATAGCATTATAAAAGCTATCAAATCAAGCAGGTAGATAAATTGTATCAAGGATTTTGTGTTTGATGGATCTCAGGTTGCTGCATGAATTCTTATAAGAGGAAAATAATTTTTCTCTGGTATTTCTTAAGTGCTTGTTTTATGGTAGTCTGCTTTAGAGAGTGGAAAACAATATGTATATACTTAACCAGACTTAGAAAGGAAACTATATTTGTCTATTCAGCACTTGCTTGCCAGAAAACATCGTGTTGATGTAATTTAAATTGTTTCTTTTTAAAAGTAGGGGTGACTCTCATTTGTTTTATTTTATAAATAAAATAGAAAACAAACCCAAATGATTCTTTTAATTTTATTATGAGTTTAAACCTGCCTTTCTTTTTGATTTTCAACTTGAAAAGATGTCATTTTATAGCTGGAATATAAAATTAACAACATGTTTCTCTCTCCAAACTGTTAATAAACACAGTGAGTCAGCCCAAGACAAATTAGAGATAATACAACATCCCATAATGCTTTCACGTGTATTAGCTTCTCAAGTAACTGCAGTTAGAAAGAGTTCACTATCCTTTCTGTTACATAATAATCTGTACTTGATTCCTGTTACGTCTTTTTGCTATTTTTTTTTTCCTGGAAGCCCCTTGAAAACACATATCTTCTCTGTTATAATTTGCACTATCTATTATAGATCCAGGAGGTGTTAAAACCTATGATGATTGGCATTACTGAGGTAAACAAAGGAAATTAGAGGGGTTTGTAATCTAGAATTTAGCCTTAGGGAGTAAGTACTGAAAACATCAAATGCTTCTTTTGTTAGGTCTAAGTTTTGTTACATAACCTTGCACAATTTTATTCAACTATTTTATCTTAAATTACTCTTGTGTAAACTGTGAGCAATAATGATTTGCCATTACAACCTTCATGTGAAGATCATGGGGACTTGAATTATTTAATTATTTAAAAAATATTTGGAGTACCCACTATTTTGTGGGGAATATTTTAATTTTAATTTTGATTCATCATGAATTCAAACTAGTTTATAATTTATTGGATTACTTTCCTTGGGAGTCCAAGGGGAGGAATAAAGGATATTATCATGGCTTTCTCTCTTGATCTCTTTTTTTCCGTCTCTCAGCAGCTTATAGCTTACCTATAGTCTCATGTAATCTCTCTACACCTTGTTGCAAGATTATTTTTTGTAAGCTTAAGGCTTTAAACACTGAATCCCAAGGAAAATCATGTAACTCAAAATTCCCAGGGAATATACTGTTTGGCAAAACTTGGGTCACATGCTAGATGTGTGGGCAGAACTGGGTTATGTGTTTCCCTCTGGTGGCTGAGTTCCCCTGAAAGGGGCAATATAGGTTAGGTGGAAAGAAGATGGAGAAAAGTCCATATAAAGCATGGAGAGAGAGCAGAATGGGGAAGAAAGGGAAGTAAAATTGGGAAGCCAGGTACTGATTAAAAAGGAAGCTGATTATTAGCTTTGAGGGCATACCTAACTGACACTTCATTTAGCAGATAATGGAGAGCCACTGAAAGTGTAAAAACAAGGGATTGACATGATGATGTATGTGTATGTGTGTATACATAGCATACAAATATTAACCTGTCAGGTGGGAAAGACCAAGAGAAATACTAGTTGGAAAACGATCTTAATAAATACTATAGAGTTCAAATCTATTAAAATAGTGCTGGTGAGAGATAAGGGGGAACCTGACCCAACATGATGTATTCAGAGAAGATAGCCATTCAAAACACTATAAAGAAAAATGACACACTGTATGGCAACCAAGGTTCAGAGCAAGACAAAAAAGCCGTATCTGCTAAAACATTATTTTAGCAGATAATCTTCCCCAGAGAATTTTGAGATCTCTGTTATTTCCTCTCTTTTAACTGGAAGAAGAATATTGTAGTAGATGAATATAAAATAATTACAGGGAAATGGATTTCTTCTCGTTATGATGACTTTAAATAACACACTTGTTTTCATGTCAATAAGTTGGCTGTTTAAGTCAATTTTGTTAAATAATGTTTTGGGGAAACAAAGAATATTTCCCTTTTCTCGTTTGTTGACCACAATTAAAGTTCTTTTCATTAATTTTTAATGTGATTTCTTTGTTAATCAGGTTGCCTCTAAGCTAAAAAAAGAAAAGAAAAAAAAAAAAAAAGAATAGAGACCATATCTGTTTTGTTCAATACTGAACATGCAGAACCTAGAATAATGCCAGTATAAAGCAGATGCTGAATACATTTGTTCAATAAATAAAGGAAGCATCTTCTGTCAAAGAGAAGTATTTTTAGTTTTATTTCCTTTAAAAAGGATTTGCCTTCTGTCAGTGAGGCAAATCACTTTGTCTTTCTCTATTCACTTTTGCTCACAGTGGTCATGTAGAGAAAAGCTAAATATTGTATTCCCAGTCTCCTCTGCTGTATGTGGAGTCTTAATTAGCTTCTCAAACACATTGCAGATAAAGTCTATTAATCCTCTGACCTTCACTGAATTCAAAAGTTTTTGTGTTAATTGTTTTGAGAGAATAATAGACAGTTTTGCTGTTAGAAAAGTCATGGCATCTCCTCTGGAAAAACAGTAGAACCGGAAAGAAGGCTTGAAAGGATACTCGTATCTGAGCTGCTACCCTTTGCCATCATTACATGACAGAAGGAGAGTCACTTCTAAACTTTATGGAAACCATTTGTTTTCTTACAACTATAAAAACTGACTTTAAAAATGATTTGTCCAAAAGCAGCACAACAGGAATTAGGTTGCTTGAGATAGTTGTAATTTTATATATTAAAGCCATAAGAGAAGAGAAATTAACATTGATATCCACACATTATTATTGCTTGCATTATTGCCTTAAAACTTCAGGATTCCCCTTTATATATGAGATTGGCCCATTCACATCAACATTCATTTCTATTATAATGTTTTAACCACTCAGGTACTAAAGACAAACGGACGAAAATTACCACCCACGTTTTACAGATGAGCAAAGAGAATCACATATTCTTTTTTTTTTTTCAAGAGTAAAAGATCCTACTGCTTATACAAGAAGGGATCAGAACTTGAACTCTGTTCTGATTTCAAAACCGGGGTCAAAGCTTCAGTGATCGTCAGCAACTGGGAGCAAGGGGGTGCTTCAGGATCACTCAAGAGCAAGGTGACATACATATCAGTTTGCATCTGTTGTAATGGTATAGTTATTAATCACACTCCCTTTTATTCTCAGAAATATTCAGTATAGACAATTGCATCCCCATCTAGGCAGGTTTTTAAATCATACTTTCCCAGAGATTTAGATATGTTGAGCCCCAGACTCTATCACCCCCTGAGAAATTATGATTCAGCTGGCTTGGTATGGGGCCCATAGGTGATTCTAGGGTGATTCTGTGCTGCCATATCTATTAGTCTGCTCGGGCTACCGTAACAAAATACCATAGACTGGATGGCTTTAACAATATAAATTTATTTCTCACAGTGCTGGAGGTGATGAGGTAAGATCAAGGTGCCAGCAATGTAGATTTCATTCTGAGTCTTCTCCTGGCTTGCAGGCAGCCACCATCTCACTGTGTGCTTAACATGGCCTTTCCTTAGTGCATATACATGGAGAGAGAATGCTCTCTGGTGTCTCTTCTCATAAGAGCGCTAACCCCTTCAGATCAGGGTCCTAACCTCATGGCCTCATCTAACCCTGATTACCTCCCAAAAGCCCCATTTCCAAATATCAACATTTTGGGGGTTAGAGCTTCAACATAATGAATTTGGTGGGGGGAGGCATAAGCATCAGTCCATAACACCAAATAAAGAAAGCACTCATTAAGGCCCATGAAGGAAGTAGCCATGAGCAATGAAACAATACTCTCCTGGCAGTTGGAAGACTAAATGTGAGGTCTACTCCTGCCACTGGCTGCATGACCTTGAACAAGTCCCTCATCATTCCAGGCTTCTGCTTTTTCTTTTTAAACCAAGGAGTTGGAATAGCATCCATGGCTCTTGGTTGAGATTGGGGGTCAGCCTGGGGAAAGGAGTATCTTGGGAGAGGACACTCTGTCAAATGACACGAGATTTCAGTAGGCACCTCCGTGGAAGTTGGGCATGCATGAAGAGGTTTCTCTTTGACCATCACTGCTTTTAGAGTGTCAGTGTTGGTGATGGAAGAATGTCATCATCATCACTTACCTTGAAGCTGGAAAAAGAAAAATTTGAAAACTTGGGTAGATAATCCTTAATTTCTCTTTCTAAAGCTAAACGTTTTTTTAAACTTTATGACTGGATTTAGCAACTTCTTGATTAAATAACTTGTCTGTCAGCTGCTTGGTTTGACTACCCACAGACAAACAACGCACACAATATGTGGAACAATAGCTGAAGACATATTTGATGATGTGAGCACAAACTGATTTTTTTAGTCCCTTTCCTACTGAGCTGCTGGAAGACAATAGTGTGAGCATCCACCCTTCCTTGCCAGCTGGCTTGTATTCCTAGACCAGGAAAATAACTGCCACAATTACCCTACCCATTATGACAAGTTGCCTCTGGTCGAAATTATTACAGCATGTCCTTATTAGTGTCTGAACTCCACTTGTATTTGTGCATTACACCTACCCAGTCCTGGATGAGTAATTTTACTTGTGAGAGCCAAATAAGCAGAATGTAGAAATAGCCTTGGACAAAAATAGCTGCTGTTACAAACGTGATTTAAGGGCCGAAATGGTTCAGATCATCATCCTTGGTGTCTTTGTTTAACAGAGGTGGCTAGGAGGGGTTATTGGTCTCAGAGGTGGAATATAGCTGTTGCTCTGTTGGAAGAAAATTCGCTCCTCTGGCGACTTTTGTCCAGAAGGTAAATACTGTAATATGAGAAACTGGAGAGGCGGTATGTGCGATAGGCAAGTTCAGCATTGAAAGCTCTTGGCAGGATTTTTCTTTCTGCCCCTTGTCAGCTGTCCTTTAGCATAGGTTGAAGGCGAGCGCTTTGCCTTTGACATTGCACATTTAAATGCCAGCCTATGCAATTTACAGTACAAAAGGGCAAAGATACATGGGGGAATGAGGGAAAAAATCTTCTCTCTTCCCATTGGTTGACCTTTTGGTTCTGCTTTATATAGACATTAAAAGAACCCCTATGACCATATTTCCAATCTTCAAAACAATCACAAAAATAACTCCTCATGCAATGTTATTTATATACACTGCTCCTCCTAGCCTTCATGCATTAGAATATAAAGCCTAATTTTCATCCCTAAAGACAGCCATTCCTGACTCAGCTGAAAGTAAAATCAAATTGGATTCGGTGATGCTGGTGATGGGGTCAAAAAATTTAATATCTGTAAAAATGTGTAAAAATAAAACCACAATTGCATATATAGGAGTTTAGGCCAACAATACTTGCATCTGAAATGTATGCTTAACCTGCTTACCTCAGGTTAATTTAGAAATTTTCAAATTTTAAGAGATCAAAATGAAACAGGTATAAAAGAAAGTAAACCTGTTGATGGCATTGGTGCAAGGCAAATCTGCACTCTTGACAAATGATTTCTGTAATTCCTTCTAGATGTTCGTTCACTCATTCATTCGTTTATGTGTTCATTTATTGAGTCTTACCATGATAGTCAATCTTCTAGATGCTAGGCAGTAACAGTGAAAAGACCAAGCTGTTGCCCTTATAGAACTTCCCAGTCTAGTGAAGGAAACAGACAATAAGTGGTACGTGTTATAACATCTTTGAGTGATAAGTGCTAGGAAGAATTATGAGGGTAAGGGAATAGAGAGGAAGGTGCTATTTCCACAGGGTGGTTTGGAAGCCCTCTCTAGGGAGCTGCTATCAGAGCAGAGATTTGAATGAAGTGAAAGAGTGAGCTGAGCACAAGGCAGTGGAAAAAGTTCCATGTGAAAGAAAGAGTAACTGAAAATGTCCCAGAGATCAAGGGACTGTAAAAGATGCAGTGCGGCTGGAATGGCATGAGCAAGGAGGGAGCGATAAGAGGTAAAATCACCAAGCTGTGGAGATCTGGATTGTAAAGTTTTTTTTTGTTTTGTTTTGTTTTTTGCGGTACGCGGGCCTCTCACTGTCGTGGCCTCTCCCGTTGCGGAGCACAGGCTCCGGACCCGCAGGCTCAGCGGCCACGGCTCACGGGCCCAGCCGCTCCGCGGCATGTGGGATCCTCCCGGACCGGGGCACAAACCCACGTCCCCTGCATTGGCAGGCGGACTCCCAACCACTGCGCCACCAGGGAAGCCCTGGATTGTAAAGGTTTTTAATCCCAAGTCCAGTGGGGAGCTTTCAAAAGGTCTGAGTACAGATCAGTTTAAGCAATTACAAAAGTGAAAAAAAAAATGAGAAGGAATGATAAACATACTAGTCATGTCCTCTGTTGGCTAGAAAAGTCGTTTAATTTGCCTCTTGCTCTGTCCCCTTGCCTCTAGTGACACTGTAGTCCCTGAATTTTGCATACAAAATTCTTCTCTTCAGAAAAGGAAAAGGCTAGTGCCATCTGATGGCCACACTTGTGAACATCAGTCTCAGAGTATTTGCAAAAATGAAAGCCTTCAGGACTAAGGGTAAGGAAGCTTTCAGTAATACTCATCACCCTAGGTAAAGGTATCTACTGAGTACATATAAAACTAGAACGAATTTAGAAACTCTGCTAAAATAGTGGCTGATGCTATTCTGCGCTACCTGCAATCTTTTAGTTGAGTCCAACTGATAGTTATTTTTGTCTATATATGTAATTCCATTCACATAGTGGGTATTAGACAAATTCTTATTCAGTTGAAATGAATCTAATGTATATTCATCAGTGACATACCATCTCTCTTTCCTAAGTATATGACTATAATCCCCTTGAATCCAGCGAGAGACCATATCGTGTTCTATTTATTGTAGTAGTTATTGTTGGAGTGTGATTATTTGGCTAGCACGTGGATTTTTTTACATAGTGTTTACCTAATAAATGTAAATAAATATAACTAAATTTATAGGAAAGAAATAACTATGTTTTAATGTTACATAGAAGTTTATCTCAAGGGTTGTGGACTCAGGCTGCCTGGATAAAGGTCATCCATATGACCTTATGGGTAAAACTTAGTTTCCTCATCTGGAAAGACACTAACAGTTCTCACTTCATGAGGTTTTTGTGAAAATTAAATGAGAAAATGTAGGTCAGATGCCTAGTGCAGTATCTGGTATATTATAAGCAGTCAATACATAGTTCCTGTATTTATCATTATTATGAGTCTTATTTATTCTGCTTGACATTCTGAAGGTCAGATTCTGTTTCATGGAAAAGTTACGTATGAAAAAAGTAAGTAGCTCCTAAAGATGGTTTAGTTGGATCATTCAATACGCATTTGATTGAATACCTTCTTTGTAGTAAGCACTGTTCTGGCATGTCCAACAAACATGGGCTTTACTAAGAAGAATTGAAAACTCCATGACGGCAAGCTTCTGGGGGTTTAATCACTATGTTTCCAGAGCCTAGAGTGGCATCTGGCACAGAGTACATGCTCAGTACATATTTGCTGAATGAATGAATGAAAAAGAACTCCATAGATATTAAAACTCTCTAGTTT
The DNA here is from genome assembly GCF_039906515.1 of Pseudorca crassidens. Classification (NCBI taxonomy): domain Eukaryota; kingdom Metazoa; phylum Chordata; class Mammalia; order Artiodactyla; family Delphinidae; genus Pseudorca; species Pseudorca crassidens. Next base: position 37,863,590 of record NC_090308.1, read on the forward strand.
TACTTCTTAGTCGTGTAACTATTGAAAAAGGAACTTGATATAAATTAAGGTTTCTTGTACGTAGATGTATACAAAACTGGAATGTGCGCAAAATTATATTATTGTCATTATATTTTTGCTTAGGAGAAGGATATCAGTATTAATGCTATCCTGAGGTACTGGTTTTTCAGCAGTGATCAAAAGATTCTTGCATTACTAATTGGGAGAAGGATCCTTAAAGAGAGGAATTTTGGTACAACTATTATGCAGATTACTCAATTTGTTTATGTTGACTTTTTCCCTAATATGTACATGTGTATTAAAATGTAACTCACATGTATACTTTCTTATTTCCTATTCAGCCAAAACTCATCTCCGCAGCATATGTGCTCAAGGATTCATTTTTCTGAGACTTAAGAAAAGCTGATATTTGCATATACATTTACTATCTATTAATAATCTCAGGAAAGCATCAACTACTTGCTAATATTCAACATATGTCCATGGAAGTACCCTTTTAAACAGTGAACTTCAGACTATCAGAGCAATGTGAAAATTTTTATACTTTAACTCACATATTTTCCAAGTACTCCTGCAGATCCTGTACAGTGGTTTCTTATATAGTACTTATTCTGCATTTTAATCATGCTTCAGTGGTCTAGAATTTTTTAAAACTCTGAATAAAAAGGATCTTGTAACCTTAATGTTAACCTTGATCAATATTTCAGAAAGTATTAGGAAAGGATTATTTATTGTGACCTAGGGGAAGTGCTAATCACAAAGACCCAGCATGGGTTCACCAAAATCAAATAAGGCATGTAAAATTAACCTTAATTCTTTATCTGGTAGTGAACTGGAAGATTAGAGAGATTATGTACACTTGGTGAATGTGTAGCAAATCTTTTGAAAAGGTGCCTTGTGATATGTGATTAAAAGGGAGAGAATGGACTGAATACAAGGGACAGCTAGTAATCCTTTGGACTTCTACTTACCAACTCAATAATAAACAACTCTTCACCGGCAGAGATCTCTAGGGATGTGTAGAGACCTGCACCATTACTTGGGAGTTTCTGGATTTAGTTAATCCTTGATAAAAAAGGTCGAATTGTGGTACTATTACGTATTTCTTTATTTGTAGAAGGCTCATTCATGACTCATCAATGTTTTATGATACATTTGCTATCACAATAGGCCAGGACATCTTCAAAGTCAATAACATTTATAACAATTTTATGTGGAAGAATGCTTGCTGGGACCTATATTCACTTGCCAGCTGGCTATAGCAAACACTACTCTGTCTGTTGTTGAGTGCTTTCCGTACAGTGCCCTAGTTATTCTTGCAGAATTTACTTTTTTCAAGTCTGTGAAGTCATCAATTCAGTCGTATCAGAAAGAACTAATGCTTCTTTCTCAGTGCTTTAGTTACTCCTAAGTAATCTCAAGTCACAGCATTGTACTCTTAAAAGAAAATTCTCTCTTTTTCTTTTTTTTGTAATCAGTATTGTCTGGTACGTCACCAAGTTATTATTTCAGATATAGTCTCAATTAAAGTGGTGCCCATAGTTTGATGGTTTGATGTCAGAAAGTACAGGTATATACAGGTCTCTGCACTTGAAGCACTTCTGATAATCCCTTTAGGAACAAATGCAGAGTGGTGTGTCCAAGCTTCAACTCAGCACACTGTCCCCTCCCTCAGCTCTTGCTCCAAGACCGCTGATTTAGCAGCCTGGGGTGCTTATGTTATTGCCATTACTTCCACCAGCGCCCTTAGCACTGAGAATTTGTTGAACACTATGTGATAAAACCCTTAAAATGATGTTTTCAGAGTCTCATTGCATAGATTACAAACTTTGTAAAGATTTTTATTTTTTAAAACACATTCCTCCATGAAATACTATTTATTAACTCTTGATTTCTTAACTCTTTTACTCTTTTTTTCTGTGCTACTTTCTATGTAATGTGATTTTTTTATCCCCCAACCCCATCCCCCATCAAATAAACATACACAATGATATGTTTTAACTCAGAGAATTATTAAACATTTTAGACAATTTTTGCATTCTAGCCTACTGGAAGCAGTCAAATTTTAAATTAGCTAGTTACTAATATCACAATTATTATTTTTTCTTTATTTCTTATTTTTTTTTAATTTGTTTTTGGCTGCGCTGGGTCCTCGTTGCTGTGTGCGGGCTTTCTCTAGTTGTGACGAGCCGCGGCTACTCTTCCTTGCGGTGTGCAGGCTTCTCACTGCGGTGGCTTCTCTTGTTGTGGAGCACAGGCTCTAGGTGCGTGGGCTTCAGTAGTTGCGTGGGCTTCAGTAGTTGTGGCACGCGGGCTTCAGTAGTTGTGGCTCATGGGCTCTAGAGCGCAGGCTCAGTAGTTGTGGCGCACGGGCTTAGTTGCTCCACGGCATGTGGGATCTTCCCAGACCAGTGCTCGAACCCGTGTCACCTGCATTGGCAGGCGGATTCTTAATCGCTGAGCCACCAGGGAAGCCCTTTATTTCTTCTTATGGTTTTTCACATTATATAAACTTTAAAATCTTTTTCTGATTTATCGTTATAATTTAATTTTTTAAAAAATGGTATTATTTTACTTAAACTCCTAAAATTTTTACCACAAAATTTCCATTCATGGAAGTTATTAAAAGGTTTATGTTAGAGTTTTGTTAGTTTCTGGCTGAAGCCTTTTAAAAACAGCACATGATCTGTTAGTAAAGAGATGTAATCAATAATGATCAGATATTTTGCTCAAATATTAGGAGACCAAGAAGGATGTTTACAGCCTCACCAGGAAGCCTTACCACAATGACTGGGGGATTTGGAAACCTAGAAAGAAAAATGTGACGTTTCTCAAATTAGATAGTCTATGAGCACTGTTCAGCTAAACATTCTGTATTGATAGAAATGTTCCATATCCACATTGTTGAAAATGGTAGCTACTAGCCACATGCGTTTTCTAACTCTTGAAGTATGACTGGTGCTACTGAGAAGCTTAATTTTAAATTTTATTTAGTTTTATATTTGAATAGCCAAATGTGGCTAATGGTGCCCTGTTGGCCAGCACAGCTTACTCTTTTAGTTTACTAGATCCTTCCTTTACCCGCTCCCCACTCCTTTATTTATCTGAGAACCCAGACACAGAAAATAAATTGTAGTTTTACTTAACACAGGGGTCAGTTAGGATTCCTGTGCTTCCTAAGAGCTGGGTAAGTTTCCATGGAGTGCTGGTAATCTCACTCTTGGGGAAAAAAGTATAGCACTGAATTAGCATTTGTTCATTTCCATGGTGTAAACAATCCCACCATGACCATTTTGAAGCTACCAACATGAAATCACCCAGCTGGAGAAATTTCTAAAAATTTGACTAGTGGCTCTCACAAGCTTGTACGAACTGGCTCTAATGTACTTATGCCCTGTGAAAGTCCAAAGCCCTCCCACCTTTGCTTCAGAATCCCAGAGCTTTGTATGCTCAAGATCACCTCTGGCTGTGAGCCCTGCTCTTACTTAATTGGTTCAGTTAGTAGGTTGGCTTGTTAATCCTCTTGATTCTGTCCTTTATTCTCACCACCACTTGTCTTTAATTTGCACAAAATCCATTCACACAAACTATTTATGTAAAGAGTTGAATTTTAAAAAAAGGAGTTTATGGATGGTAGAGCATATGTGTGTGTGTGTGTGTGTGTGTGTGTGTGTGTGTATAATCAATGGTAACAAATACAGATTGAATATTGGCTATCTTTGCTATTTAATGCTCTCTGGATATTGTCTGTTGTCCTTTCCCAGGTAGTCACTAGCCTCAGGTCATCTCTCTGACTCCTTTCCGACTTTTTTTCCTCACTTGTCCTCACCCCCTTACTTTTGGATTGCCCCCAGGAATTCTAAAATTCTCATTGTCATTAAAAGCAGTTTAGGTCTTTCCAGTCTCCTAAACTCTCCTTTTAGCATCCAAACTCATCACTTTGCTTAAAGGGCCCCAGGATCAACCTTCCTTATAAAGCAGTTATTCATAAATTCAACAGTTATTTATTGAATACGGATAATGTGCCAGGCACTCTTCTGGTTGTAAATATCAAATCTGGCCCTCTATTACATTAGTAGTGAGTGTAATCATTGTCAAAATGCCTAGCACAGTGCTGAAATATGTTTGCATTCAATAGATATCATGTTATTATATATATTTTAAGCAAAATTTAGAATTATTTAGAAACATTAAGGGAAAGAAATAGAGGATGTGATCTTCAGAAATATTAAGCTTTTCATTTCTTTATTTCATCTGTTCCCCATAATTACACATCCTATTCCACCCCAAAGCCTTTTCAGTCATATTTATGACCCTCAGATGTATAGAGACAATGATGTAATCCACTATCGTAGCAAAGTTGTGCATTTTTAATTAATACAAGCATATCTTTCCATTGACCTGTATTTGTTTGTTGTTGTTGCTTCTGCTATAAATTTTCTAGCTGTACATTGTGGGTACACAGTAAATATGCACTGAAAACACTTTTGGTTTCAATGAATGAGAAACTACAATAAATGAAAAATACAGTAAGTGCCGTAGTCATGCTTAATAATATATTTTGGCTTATTTTTTTTCTTTGATCATTCTTTCAGCTTTTACTCTAATATTATTTGGTAAATTTTGCAAGTACATTGGGCAATATTTTATTGCCCCGATGCTAGGTGCTTGTGGCAGAAGAGGATATATACAGTGTTCTGTGTTAATACGCTTGCTCATCCACTCTGTCTCTCACACCTTCCCACTGTTTTAGGCCTCCGCAGCCTCTGTCCTAGTCCAGGCTGCCATTACCTTTAGTCTGGAACACTGTTTTATCCTTCTTGACTGGCTCTGCATAGCCTGTAATTTGCACCACATATTTTGCAGTGCGTGGATTCATAGCCTACACATCTGGTTATTTTACTTTCCACTTTAAACCTGCTGAAGCTTTACTTTGTCCTTAGGATAAAGTTCAAATTTAAGGGTGTCAGTGCCTCTCCTGCTCTGTGTCTAGTTTCATCTCTTGATAACTGCTTCGCCACACAAAATTCTCTCCAGTCATTTAAAGGCATTCCATTCTCTGTTACACTTTCTGTTCTTTCAGAGGCTTCTTTCTTTGTTGAAAACCTTATCTTCACCTCTCTGTCGCTTATGTTTTGAATAACTTTTATTCATATTAAAGTATCCAGTTATTATTTCCGTAAAATATCATCCCTTCCTGCCCCTCTGGATAGGAAGGTATTTTGTTCCAAGAGTTCCCACTAAGTCTTCATCTCTTACAATGGAACATAGTGCACAGCACTGGGTATTTAATCGTATCTCACCAGATCAGAGTCCTGTTTTTTTAAGTAGGTTTCTCTATTTTAACTGACAGAGCTGGGTACAACGTAAAATGAATATCATGCCTCTGTTCAAAATTAAGGAGAATTAATAAATGCTATCCATAACTAGGAGATTTTGTTTCTCAGCTGGTATTCAAAAGTGACTAGGAAGAAAGCATACATTTGCAAGTATCCATTATGTTCAAAGTATTGTGCTCAGTACTTTACATATGTCACCTCATTTAATCCTCACAGCATTTGAGGCTTTGAAAACCTAAGCATGCCCAAGGGTATAAAATACTAATTGGCAAAGCTGGGATTCAAAGCTTGACCTTTCTGAATACAATATTTATGTTCTTTTTACCAATTCGCATTACTTTTGAGGGTCTATGAAAGCTGAATTGCTGACTACTATCCATCTTGTTGGCTGAATTGAGGAATATTTATTAAAGAGCTTTGTAAACTGTAAATATTCTACACACGTACAAGGAGCTATGGGTATTCCTTAAGCATCTCTTAAATACATAACTAAGTGACTCTGCAGTATTAATAGTGTCATTAGTGTTAGAGAGAAGCAAAAAATATTTATTCTTTTTATTTCTAAGAGTAACATTGCCCAGTGTGTATTCCTCTGGGATACAGAGGAATGTTATATTAGAGAAGAGTTCTATCATCAAATATGTTTAGGAAACAATGAGCTTAAATTGGTTTCTCTACTGTAGAATTTCAGTGTGGAATATGTTGTCATTTTAAAATCTTAGAAAGGTAACATCTTTTCTGCATGCTTTTCAGAGTTCTTGACCCTGAACTCTTTTTGTGGGTAAGAGCATCTGTCAGAACTAGTATTCTATGGATCCCACTTGTAAATTAGTTGTAAAATTACTCATCAGAGAATGTTACTCTTAAAAATGTGTTCTGCCGTGTAAATTCAGACAAGGATTGTGGATGGCTATTTCTGAGATGGTAAGTATGGAAGTTAATTTATATATGTGGGTTGCAAAATAACTCATTAAGTTACCCCTCTAAGAAATAGATATGAGAGTTTCCCACTTTATATTAGATGATATAAAATATGACTTCTTATTCGTGTGCTTAATTAGTATTATGCATACTGAGATGCTTCAATTAAATTCAGAAACTTTGATGATTGAATATTGTGCATACAGTGTTGTGATGAACCAGATGAACAGCACAGAGCACATGGGAATTACATACTTACTATCTGCCGTCTTCTAAGCATTTTCAGAGTATTAGCTCCTGTCCTAATGTGAAACCAGGTACCATTTTTAATACATTTTAAAGATGAGGAGACCAAGCAAGAGAGCTATTGAATTATTTCCCAATGTCACACAACTAAAAATTGGTTGGGATTGGATTTGTAATTAGGCTGTGTGCCTCTAGGGCTTATGTTATTAACCCCTATGTGATACAATATTGCCACTTCCTTATTGATTTCTGATGGTGAAGTCTTTGTGGAAAAAATAATTTCTTTGTACAAAAGTGTACTTGTATTACTATAGTTTTCAAGATTTACAGCAGTTTTGAATGAAGTAATCACAAAAGGTAGCAGTCTTTTACCCTTCTTACAATTCATTTTTACCAAATAATTAATACTTTACCATGCTTCTCCCATGTTCTTTCATCCTTTAAAATAACATGTTTTTATTCAACAGATTTACTATTTTAGTCCATCATTTAGCTTGTGGGGGGTATATTATGCATATCCACAGAGAGGGGATGGCATGAGGGAAGAAAAATGATGCATTTGGAAAGTCTGTCCTCACGGCATGTGTAGATTCCGGAGAGAGACAGAAATGTATGTGAACAATGAAAGCACACATAGAAGGTATAGATGCCTTAAGAAAAGTCCTGGTGAGGTGCCATGCTGGCTCAAAGGACAGAGAGAGGACTTGCACTTGGGGGATCAGGGAAGTTTCCAGAAAATGATGGTATTTGAGGTTGGATGAAAAAGAGTACGCAGTTGGATGTGAAGATAAAGAGAGAAGCAGACAAGCACAAATAAAGGCATGGGGAGAGCCCCAGTGCTAATTTCATGTCCAGAGTTACTAAAACGTGCTGTATTCAGTTGGGTGTAAGCAGAAAGCAACTTTGTTCTTTCAGTGACTACCACTGCAAACCTCTCTTTAGACCTGCTTTTCTCTACCCCTTGGATGAAATCCGAAAAAGACCCTATATTTTTCCTGGTCATGCTCAGATAATAAAACAATGATCTTTTCCCCCAAGCATTTAAAACTTCCAAATCCAATGTAATATCAAAGCTCCCAACACCCATCCCAGTTAAAAAGTTTCCCATTGCTCAGCTTGAGCTTGCCCTGAGCTTGGAAGCCTGTAAGTGGGTGGGGTGTCCTGGGCTTCCTGTCCCTTCTCCTCACTCTGTTCCCAGGCAGCTGATTGCCATAACCTCCAGGGTAAGAGCAAAGGGGAGGGAGCAGGGATGAGGGATACAATCTAACTTGACTGGCTCAAGTATTACCTGAGTTTGGTGCCTTCTGTCCTAGTGTCAGATGTCCAAAACTGATTTGCACACCAAAGATAAGTTATACCATTGACAAGTTAATTTAATAATTCTAACACTAAAAAGCTTACTATAAAATTTTCATGTAATTGAAACAAATGCATGTTATTTTTAGGACTGTGCCTTTTTCATTTTATCTTTTTTGTGTAAAGGAATATACACATTTTAACTTTAGGAATCAGGGACATAGGGGTTAACTACCACCTGAAACCATCATGTAATTTAATTTTTAGAAAAGAATGCCAAGGCCTGCTCGAATGGGATTGGGAATGCCACAGTTTAAATTCTTTGCACATCAAATATATGTATTACTACCTTTAGATCTGTTTCATATCTAACCTGTTTTAAAAAAAATCTTAATTTAAAATCAACTATATGGCCCCAATTGTAGGATAACTTATGAACATTTGTGTGTGTAGCATGCTGTGTTCTGCATGCATTTCTTTGCTATTTGCCATTTGTTGAATTCATAGGTACCATTGTCCTTATCAATACACAAGAGAAACTCATTCTCTGTTTTCAGTTATTCCTAAAGTGTTAGCTCTCAGGAGAGACTCTGAAAGATTCTGTTCCTGTTTTTGAGCCCAGCAAGTTCCTTTTAACTGAGACAGTAATTTATAACACTGAATGTAAATGACATGGAATGATTTTTCTTAGACCAAATTAATTTGTTTCACTACTTTGACAATCTTCTAACATATAACAAAATCTAGATTTTTAAAAAATTGTCTTTAAATGATCTGATTCCAAAATTACTAAAATACATTAAAGACTTCAAATATTTAAAAAGAAAAATTCTGAGAACAATTCAAAGATTAAATTCACATAAAGGCAACCAAACTCAATAAAAGTAAATAAATTATAAATCCAAAGTTAACTAAAAAAAAAAAGAGTAGAACTAGATTTTATTCTTCTGTTTTTGGTTAATATACTTGTTACTATTATTTGAATATTTTATAAGGGTTGATATTTTAAATATTTGAAGAATTTTGGGGTAAATATATTCTCTATCAATATCATTGTTTTTGTTTATAATTAATATTCTTGTAATACAATATACTAATTTACCATGATACTGCAATATTAACACTATTTCTGTGCCCGAGATAAGTAATTAAAGGGCAGCCTTGGAATCCTTCTTTTCTGGTCTTCTTGTTATATGAAATAATGCATTTCTTTCTTGTTTAAGTCAAATAATATAGGATTTTCTATACATTACTCTATAGAAATTAGCTGTTAGTACTGCCATTGTTGTTATTTTTTTAAAACTCAGAACCGTTTGTATAAAAAGATTTGCTTATGTTTACATATGGCTATCAAGAAAAAAATGACATTATTTTGAAAAGAGTTGAAAAGGCTTTCTATGTTGGAAACATGCTGGACTAGGAATCCGAATATTTATGACTTAGCCTAGGCCTGCCTGCCTGTCTGATAGGGTTATGACATAGATCTAGTGAAATAATTTATGCAAAGGACTTTGGAAATTCTAAGGATGCATACAAATTAAAAATTTCATTCAAATACAGAATAGTTCAGAGTAAGATTTTCAGTATGTTGGTGAGGACTTTCTAGAACTTAATGTGTTATACAATCTTGATGTCTGTGAAATACAGTTTTGTTGAATATTTATGCAGAATATTCATAGGTTTTGTTTTTTTTGGTCTTCCATTATTCGATTTTGGCTTTTTGCTTGGTTTTAAAAATTTTCTGATTAAAATTTTAATCTGTACATTTGAAGTTATCTGATTTTCTAGAAAATTCAATAAATGAAGGATGAGGAATCAATAAAATTTTTAGAAATTTGAGTAGACATATATATTCCAAGGACTGATGTAAAAAGTCAAGTATGGTCACAAGATAAATCAGTATTTTAAACATTTCAGCACAAAATACTGAGGCACCACCACTAAGTTTCTGCTTACTGTTCAAGAGATAGAACATCCTTCTTGGTATTAGTCATCTAATGAGTGTTCTCTGGTTCTAGTGCTTGAATACTTGGGTTAGATTGCAATTAGTATGGGACCATTGGTGGAATGATCAACCTTCCTGTGATAGCATTTTGCAGTAGTTTGCCATGATATCAGTGTGTTTTTGAAACTAAATTGACTTTTAAAATTTCCCATCATCATGTGAGCTTGTTTGAGAGATATTTGATTATTTACTAGTCTCTGGTCTGAGGATTTACCATGGTAACCTCTATTGCATCCTTACTTTTGGCCTCCTCCCTCCAGCCTCATCGTATAGTACCGGAACTCATTCTGTCTGCTTTTGAGATTTCTTGTCAATGTTAAAGTTCTCAAAAAAAAAAAAAATATATATATATATATTTTGCATTACACGGGCCTCTCACTGTTGTGGCCTCTTCCATTGCGGAGCACAGGCTCCGGACGCGTAGGCTCAGCGGCCGTGGCTCACAGGCCTAGCCGCTCCGCGGCATGTGGGACCTTCCAGGACCGGGGCACGAACCCGTGTCCCCTGCATCGGCAGGCGGACTCTCAACCACTGCGCCACCAGGGAAGCCCTCTCAAAAATATTTCATGCTCCATAGTCAATTGTAGTTTCATTCTTAACATAGATTTTTCAAACTGTTCTTTGGTTTCTGAACTCAGATATGTACAGTAGCTCATATTTGTAAAATTTTCATTGCCTTCACATGGGTCATGTGGAATCCAGTCCATCTGTGAGATGCTGGGGATGGGCTACTTGGAAACCTTATAGTTCTAAGAGTGGATTTCAGTTCAGTCATTTGTTGGAAGAAGATTAATACCTTGCCTTTTACCAAAGTATGTGGGAAGGTGTTTTCATGTACTAGCACTCACTCATTTGCTCTCAAATACTTCTGTGCACATGGCTCCAGTAATTGAAATATTAACTCCCTTATTTGTGCATATGAGCGTGGATTTTGAATATTCAAAGGTAGAGACTGGCTGCTAAAGTAACCTATTATGCTTCATTGTATGGTCCCAGGGAAAGCAGTACATTTGCGCAATATGTGAAAGTGTGGGCTTCAGAGCAATGTCAGTCCTTAGTAACCTCAGCTTGTCATTTTGCTGTTAAGAGAACCTCTAGGCTTCCTGCTAAATATCAATTTAAGTTTAAGTCTGCATGCTTGACATTGGGGACTACTGTTCCTGAGAGGTGTGCATAATTCCCTTTAACATTGATGGAAAGGAGAGCACGACGTGGTGAAATATCCTTCTTGGGAGGACAACATTGTGAAGCTCATTTATTTCTCTAGATCGATTATGTGTGAACTGACAGTTAAAGCATTTGAACTCTTAGAGCTGTGACACAAATTTGTGCTAAAAAACAGATCATCACACATTACAATAAGTCCACAATCCCTAAAATTAGAATAAATAGGGACTGTTATCTATGACTCATTCAGTGACATTTCATCTCAAATATGTAGTGCATATTTTCCCATACATCCCAGAGGTAACAAACAGCAAATAATATCACCTTCATGTTTAAACAAACAACTGCATACTTTACATATTAGATTAGGGGAAAAAACCTCAAACATGTGGCAGCTATTATAGTACATAGCTTCAAAAATTAGATCACTTCATCCAAGTATTTTGTTCTTCATGAATGTTAGTAAACACCCAAGAAGGTTGAAATCTTCATATCAGATAGAAGAAAATAATCAAATATTGCTTTCTGGCTTTATTAGATCTGTTAACTATTTGCCAAATGGTCCTCTTTAGCTTTAGAGATAAAAAAGGTTGCCCTATAATCTTGATATATCAGAATACCTACATATAATATTTAATAGCACAATTTTATGCATTAGAAAACCTGAGTCATTTCAATAATAAATTTCATTTCTAATATCTTTTCCCATTTTTCCCTCAACTGTCATTGTTTTTTATCACAATTTACTGCTTGTATTCACATTTTTTTCAATTCTTCTCTCCAGTAGTTTTTTCTCTTTATCCTTTTCTCTCTCATATTTTTCCTTTTTAATAAAATTCCATTTTCAGCTAAATTGAATGTATTTTGAATTTGGACGTCTTCCTTGTACTCGTCATTGATCACAATATTACCCTTACAGGAAATAGTTGGGCGTTGTTGGCATTTCAATAGGGTAATTTTGATTTCCAGAGGAAGAGATGCCTTTCTCTCCACCATCTTGGGATCTTTCTACCTTAATAGCTTTCGCACCTCCCGGACTTTTTAATATTTTTCTCTCCATCAGGTATTTTTCTGCTCTCTTCAAATAAAATGGAGTTTCCTATTTTGAAAACAGCGTTTGCTTGATTCTCCTGCTACCTTCAAGCCACATTTTTTCTAGTGCCTTTTACAACACTTGTCAAATAAATGACTTACACCCTCCACCTCGATTTAGTCACCGCCCACCTTAAGCCCCTAAAGACAGATGTAGTGTAAACCCTGACAGTTGGCTTTTTTTTTTTTTTTTAAATGCCAGTGCCTGACTTAAGCTTTGGTTTCAGAGTCATCCACTTCAAACCACTTCCTAGATGGCTGTCTCAGATAGGCACCTTGACCACTTCCCAGATGGCGGTCTCGGATAGGCACCTTGACCACTTCCCAGATGGCTGTCTCAGATAGGCACCTAGACCACTTCCTAGATGGCTGTCTCAGATAGGCATCTTGCCCCAGCCCCCCACCTTCCATAGTCCAGGCTTTTTTTTTTTTAGAGATCTTGGTTTATTTTGATAACCGACCGCTTGGGCCGCTTGCTTTTTCTCTTCCCAGGCTTTAAACTCCCACTCTTACGTTTTTCATTCACCAGTAGTGAGTCTGCAAAACCCTAGGCCCAACCCTTGACCCCAACAAAGGCAGAACTCCAGGCCTGCTAGCTCTCTCTTTCTCTCCGTCTCCCCTCAAGAACTTGCTTTGTGGCCTCCAGGTGTGCCATGTAATTTCCAGGACCCGTAAGTAACCTCTTTTGTTTTTATTGCTGAGGGTGTCTTGCAATCATAATAAGAATACAAGGCCCTGTCCAGATACAACATAGGTTATTGATAGGCTGAGACCAGCACAGAACAATAGGCTTCCTACTATTTGCATCCCAATTCCAAAATCATGTTCAAAAATGTTGCCAGGGACTCTCTAGATATAAAAACAAACTCTCTTTGTGTTTAATCCTGAGGTTTATTTCTTCATTTTTTAAACATCCTCTTTCCTTGACCTTTGCTGAAATTAACATCTGAATTTTTCTTATACATTTTCAACCAATATTTTTCTCAAGCCAACTTGAGAAAGCCAACTTCTGTTTGTCCCTTGGAAAAACTGTTCCTTCTTCCTCTCATAATGTTAACTTAACCTCTATGTGGATGATGTGAGAATCTCCATATGTCTTCAAAGGCCATATTTTTTTCCCAATGTCTACTTAATATTTTCACTTGAAGTTACACCATTGTCTCAAACGCAATATGTATTTCTGTTATAAACTTCAAATAAATTATGTTAAAACAAATTCTGTTTATCAGGTCCTAAACCTGTCATATTTGAATAAACAGCCTTCTTTTTCCTCCTCTGTACATGTCAAACACATCTACAGAGGAGGAAAAAGAAAGCTGTTAAATGTCTAACTAATTATTTTCTTTCCACTTTCCATTCCATGAACACCTGCCTAGTTTTACACATTATCATTTTACAACTAGAGTATTTCAGTGACAATTTACCTGGTTTCTATGCTCCCAGAATAAGCCCTTTCTCTTGACAATCATGGAAAGTTTATCTCTTCGAAACATTGCTGTGTAACTCCCTTGCTCAAAAGTGTAATGGCTCTTAATGTTCTAAGAAAAAAGTACATCTCATTCACTGAGATTTCAAGGTTAGTTTTTTTGCCCATAATTTACTTTAAACAATTTAAAATTTTTCATTTTTACTTCTCATTAACACAAAGGGGACTCTTGCTCCCCAGCCAGATAGATGCATAATCCACGGGAATACTTAACCAGTCATTCACTTTGTAACTTTCTTTCCCTCACCCCTTTGTGGCTCTGTACTCTCCTTCAAGCCTTACCTATTTCCTGCCTCCTTTAAAATTGCCAAAATCCAAAACTCAGATTACTGTGCCCTTCATTTGGCATTTTTCCTGTAGTGTCCCTAACCAGACTGTGTGTGGAAATAGTCCTTACATTTAAGTATTGTGCCTGCCCCCAGTAAGCATGAATGCAAACAATACAGAAGCAAGAGTGAGTGATAGAACTCAGTAATTATTTGGAGAAGTATTTTCTCATTTAATAAAATTGAGTTGTGCAACCTTAAATTGTCTGTTAAACCTGAGGACAAAGTTTAGCTGAAAGCGTTTCTTAAAAAATATAACCCTGAATTCTTCCTTAGATTGCTTTGATTTAGGACTCTCTGTTAAGGATTCCTTCTTTTTGGAAATCATGCTAATTTTCCAGTGTAATAGATCTGCATTTTATAAACCTAGCCATTTTTTCAAGAAATGTAGATTCTCTTTGAAGCTGATTATAACATCTTCAGATTTTGGCATGTGCAGTATTATAGAGAAAAAAAAGACTCAGTGAGTCTGAACAGTTTTATGAGGATAATCGCTACCTATTTGGTTTAGAATTTCAGGCAGATAACAATGACTTTTTTAAACATTCTCCTAATCATTATTCATGTACCCATGCAAAAACATTGACTGGATGCCTTCTTAGTGCCAAGAATTGTGTGAGAGAATGAAAATAAACCATGCTTTGCTCTCAGTTTTTGCTTCCACTATCCTCATTTTTTTTTTTTTTACATTTTTATACGGTTACTTTTATGCTTAACAATTCTGTTTGTTTATAACATTCCCAAATTGGGTAATGAGATAAAAGGGGGCATGTGTGTGTTTCTTATTGTCTAGAAAAGTGAAAACCAGAATGGTAATATTCACAGACACTGTTTACTAATGTTAGAACAATAGGGGCTGGTGGTTTTTAAGGGCTGAATTAGATCATGATGCTCTATGGTATCATTTAGTGAGGAAATCACTCCTCATAGTATGTATAAGTTCTGAGTTAAGGGACCTACCAACAGCATATCACTTAATTTTTAAGACTGAAATTTTACTTGAAAAATATGGCTGAACAGCCAGAAATTTTGTTTTTTTGATATGTATGCATAATATACATAATAAAATAGCTTGTTTTCTAAAATAAACTCTTGACTCTTTAAATTTTATTTTGTTTCACTTAAAGAGCCCAAATCGATCTTAGATAAGGAAATAAATCACTCATATTGGGAATGCAATAATTTTTCCAAATCATAACATTTATTTCAATAAAAGTCAAGTTTCTACTTGAGTCCTAATTCTTCTAGGAAGCATGTTTCTCCTAAGAGAATCCATCCAGTTTGGTGGTTAAAATGCTTGCTTTTAAAACATGATCAAAGAAAAGGGGGTAATTATTTTATGGTAAGGGAGGACTACCAAGGTAAGCCTCAATAATAAAACTAAATAATCAAGAAATTTTCCATCAAAACATAGGTATTTTTTTTCAAATTCGCGTATCTTTGTTCATAGTCACGGATTTTGGAAAGGTGTTACAGAAGTAGAAAGGGACCTGAAGTGATCATCTGGGGCTGCCTCTTTGCTTTAAGCAGATACATTGAGGACCCCTCGAAAACAGATATCTATCTGGCAACCCCAGGAATGGGACCTCACATCTTCCCATGGTATCACATTACATTGTTTTATTAGCTGTATGGCAGAAGGCTTTTTCTTAATCTGACTGGAATCAGCCTTCCGTTTAACGTGCCAAATATTTTTTTTTCTTTGTTTTTGTTTTTGTTTTTTTTTTAACATCTTTATTGGAGTATAATTGCTTTACAATGGTGTGTTAGTTTCTGCTTTATAACAAAGTGAATCAGTCATACATAAACATATGTTCCCATATGTCTTCCCTGTTGCGTCTCCTTCCCTCCCACCCTCCCTATCCCACCCCTCCAGGCTGTCACAAAGCACCGAGCCAATATCCCTGTGCCATGCGGCTGCTTCCCACTAGCTATCTACCTTACTACGTTTGTTAGTGTGTATATGCCCATGACTCTCTTTCGCCCTGTCACAGCTCGCCCTTCCCCCTCCCCATAACCTCAAGTCCGTTCTCTAGGAGGTCTGTGTCTTTATTCCTGCTTTACCCCTAGGTTCTTCATGACATTTTTTTTTCTTAAATTCCATATATATGTGTTAGCATACGGTATTTGTCTTTTTCTTTCTGACTTACTTCACTCTGTATGACAGACTCTAGGTCTATCCACCTCATTACAAATAGTTCAATTTCGTTTCTTTTTATGGCTGAGTAATATTCCATTGTATATATGTGCCACATCTTCTTTATCCATTCATCCGATGACGGGCACTTAGGTTGTTTCCATCTCCGGGCTATTGTAAATAGAGCTGCAATGAACATTTTGGTACATGACTCTTTTTGAATTTTGGTTTTCTCAGGGTATATGCCCAGTAGTGGGATTGCTGGGTCATATGGTAGTTCTATTTGTAGTTTTTTAAGGAACCTCCATACTGTTCTCCATAGTGGCTGAACCAATTCACATTCCCACCAGCAGTGCAAGAGTGTTCCCTTTTCTCCACACCCTCTCCAGCATTTATTGTTTCTAGATATTTTGATGATGGCCATTCTGACTGGTGTGAGATGATATCTCATTGTAGTTTTGATTTGCATTTCTCTAATGATTAATGATGTTGAGCATTCTTTCATGTGTTTGTTGGCAGTCTGTATATCTTCTTTGGAGAAATGTCTATTTAGGTCTTCTGCCCATTTTTGGATTGGGTTGTTTGTTTTCTTGTTATTGAGCTGCATGAGCTGCTTGTAAATTTTGGAGATTAATCCTTTGTCGGTTGCTTCATTTGCAAATATTTTCTCCCATTCTGAGGGTTGTCTTTTGGTCTTGTTTATGGTTTCCTTTGCTGTGCAAAAGCTTTGGAGTTTCATTAGGTCCCATTTGTTTATTTTTGTTTTTATTTCCATTACTCTAGGAGGTGGGTCAGAAAGGATCTTGCTGTGATTTATGTCATAGAGTGTTCTGCCTCATGCCAAATATTTTTTAAAGTGAAAGGCCAAATCATGTCTCATTCATACTTTTCTTCTTATTAAAAAAAAAAAAAGTTTTCTTCTTTTAATTGTTTAAATAAATCTATACCTTGATCTTCAACTCTAAATTCTAAATTGTTAAATGTTTAAGAAACCTGCCATTCTTAGACATTCAGAGAGCTAGATGATGCCATGAGGGGAAATGCCCGTTACTCTAATTGTAAATATTCTCACTAATGTTTTCCAGTTTCTTTTCTCCCTAAGCTTACTTCTCTTCAAATAATATAGGAAAAATGTGATTCCATGTGTAGAAACTGTAGGTAGATTTTGACTTATATTTAATTAAAACATCAAAATTATTTTTTTCAAATTAAGAAATATTTAGAATAGTTTTTATGGAAAACATAGTCTGTGCTCTTAAAGATTAAGAAAAAAATCAGGAGAATATTTTAGCAAACCTTGAAGAATCTTTTTTTTTTCTGAATTAAACTCTATAATGCTATGATACTAAGTTAAAGGCTATTTAGATTCTAAAGCAAATAGTGTACAAAATACATTCCTCGATCAGAAGATTTTCTGGAAAAAAATAGTCTAGCTAAATTATGCTACCTATTGTAAGCAATGCTGCCAGCTTATTTAGATTCTTAACCTCTAGCAATAACAGATTATTTTGATAAATTATTCATATTTCTGCACTGTGCACCTTTTGCAGTTTGCATATCTGGCAGCAAATAGGCTCTCCTTTCAGGCTTCAGTCCTCTTGGTCAGACAGGATGGCCGAAGGCTGCTTCATGATTAATTTCATCTCAGTGGGGTTATTATCATACTGAAATTAGCAATGCCCCTGAAATATGCTTTCCTGGAGCTACAGGCACAAGAGGCTTAGTTAGTTTAAGAGCTTTTAACCGTATAGTAAGTTTTAGCTTAATTGTTAACCTTTCTCTATTTGGGGAGTATGTACACCTAAAAATAATACTGGATTTTACAAGACTAGAAAACAATAATTTAGAGCTTGATTTAGCAGCTCATTGGATTGCAGGATAATTTGTCATTAGTTTCTAGTATCTTATTTAAAAAGGATGTATACTTTTGAACAATCAAGGAGGTTTTTATATTGCTGGTTCAAAGTTTACTGCTGAATCAATAAATATTAATTTTTCTTCCGGTTTGTGTAAAAGTCATTCAACTTTTCTATATTTAGTTTTCTCACCTAAGAACAGTCTAAATGCCTTGTACCATTGCAGAATTAGCAAGAGATGGCTTTTAAAGAAATGTTTCCGGAAAATATTTTAAATTCAGTGATTTGGGGTTGGGAAGAACTGTAAGATTTCTTAGAAAATATTTAAAATGTAAGTGTGGTTCTCTACAATGCTATTATTGTTCATCTGCTGTCCGTTAGTCAAAGACCAATACTAGACACGCAGTGCAGCAATCTGCTTGCTGTTAAAGTTATGTGAACCCTACATTTGAAAACTCAGTGGATTCACACTTCACATTAAAAGAAGTCAGAGTATAAACAGAGTCCTGTAGATGAAAAGTTCATGATATTAAACTAATATTTAAACCTATATGCAAAAATTGATTTCTTAACAAAGTAGTTGCAGACTCAATATATTTTCAGTTTGTTAAGTCAGACTGTTTCATGCCTAAGGAATCAGAAGACACTAAAACATTTGGCTAATCTGATTCATGACAATTTGTTTATATAAATACAACATGTTTCAGGAAGCTAAGAATACTAACTATTCTGATAATTTCCTGCTAAAACATTCCCAGGAGACATATACTGACACTTAAATCTAGGTCCATCCTGTCTCTGATTTTGAGCTCCAAAATATTATTTATGGATTTCAGAATTATTATAAACTTCAGTTGAATTTTCTTATTGTCCTCTGTTCTTATTTAAATCACTATTTTATTTCAAAAATGTAACTATAAAAATTATCTAATAAAAAATTGAAAAAAGGAAAAATTATTTGATATAATAAAATTTTCATTTGGGCTGCGTGTAGTAGAGGCAGTGAGTAATACAGAGGAAATAAGACTGGCCATCACTTGATAATTTTTGAATGGGTGTTGAGAGCACCAATGAGGTTGGAGCTTATTATACATTCGTTATTTTGTTATATATTTGAAAATTTTCCTAGTAAAAGGTTGGTTTCATTTTCAGTTGGCAGTAATCAAAAGGAGAGAGAAAATTATGTATACTGAAAACTTGTTTGTAAAGATTTAATGTGTTTTCACTCGTGTAGTGTTTTTTTACCGCTCACTGCTGTGGCCTCTCCCGTTGCAGAGCACAGGTTCCGGACACGCAGGCTTAGCAGCCATGGCCCACGGGCCCAGCCGCTCTGCGGCATGTGGGGATCTTCCCAGACCGAGGCACGAACCCGTGTACCCTGCATCGGCAGGCGGACTCTCAACCGCTGCGCCACCAGGGAAGCCCTGTCTGGCCTTCTTAATGTACATTTATGGTCTCAGAGTTGCTTCCTTCTTAAAGCGTTGGTTTTGAAAATGGAAATACTGTACACTAGCAGATGTCAAATCTGATCACCTCTGCATGTGTCCTCAATAGATTAGAGGCTGACAGAGGAACAGAATGATCAATGGGAGAAGTTATTAATAAGGCCCTAAGAAAAGCTCTCCATAATTCACAATTGGGTATACCGGGTGGTCCAACAGAATCGTAGGCATGGAGAACTCATTTAGAATCAGTGGTCTAGGGATTCCCTGGTGGCGCAGTGGTTGAGAGTCCGCCTGCCGATGCAGGGGACACGGGTTCGTGCCCTGATCCGGGAAGATCCCACATGTCACGGAGCGGCTAGGCCCTTGAGCCATGGCCACTGAACCTATGCGTCCGGAGCCTGTGCTCCACAATGGGAGAAGCCACAGCAGTGAGAGGCCCGTGTACCGCAAAAAAAAAAAAAAAAAAAAAAAAAGAATCAGTGGTCTAAGAAGACATTAAAAAAAAAAAAAAAGAAAAGATGGGGGAAATTTGAGTATAAAAATGCTAAGGTACTTTACTGACAACTATTTTTAATTTTTTTTTTTTTTTAAATCAGAACTACTCTACAGTTCTCTGATATGTTGAGATCTTTAAGTAGTAAAACACCTAGGCAGTTTAGGGTACTTTTGATGATCTTTCCTATGTATTCTTGTATCCTTTCATCCACCTTTTCATTCACCAATTATTTATTAAATACCCACTAAATGCTAGTTATAGGGTAGAGTAATACTTAGAAATGTATTAGTTAGAATTCACTATGTGTAAATCTTGATTAATTCTGATTTGAGACCAACTATTCTAGATGTGACAAAGGTAGCACTAACATGATAGTTGCATGTTCCTCCAGGAATAAAAGAAATTAATAATAAAAAGATCATAGGTAGAATGGACTCAATTTAATTTTGACAAAAGATATTTTGTCTTAAGAAATAAATTTAGGAATAAAGTAAACCATATATGTGGATAAATAATATTTCTTTTATACAAAAACAGAATGAAAAATTACTATTTTTGTATCATGATTATAATACAAATGAATAATTATCTCACCAACAAGAGGTAAAGCATGAATTAGAAATTAAACCTCTGGTGTTTGGCCAATGAAACATTGATTCTTTGCTTATGATTCTTGGCCAAGTTATTCTGATGCAATCTTGTTATTTTATAATTCTAACTAGGATTATAATATTAACCTGTAATCAACATTTGATGATAATTAAATGAAAGATTATAATATATGTGTGTATCAACTACTACATTTACACCTAGCTTAGTACATACAAATAATAGGTCCTAAATAAATATGTGATAAATGAGCAAATAAAGATTAATACCTAAAACAAATGAGCAAATCTTCCTTCCCATGTTGTTAAATGATAATTCAATTATTGAAAACTTAGTAAAGACAATCATGAACGATTATTTAGTGAAATGTGAAATGATCCATTGCTTTAAAAATCTTTATTTCTCCTTTATTTTCATGCTAATTAATCAAATAATATATTTAAATGTCTATGGTATAAGTGAGGTTTTTTTGGTACCCCGTTTCTTTGAAGAGAACATTCTGAACAAAGAAAAAAAAAAAAGCCAACGCAACCCCCCTAAGGCAAGAGGGAAGAAAGATTCAAAATGAAACTTGCTCATACTCTCACAACACATATTGTTGTCCAGGGCCATGGTTATAGTTGATGGGCACCACAGCAGTGTAGGGAATGACATTTTAGGTCAAAAGCTTATCCTGGAATTTGGTTGTTCTGGGCTTTGTTCTCTTATTAGTTACTCAGTGACCTTCAGTGAGCCACTTTATTTATGTCTTAATGCTCCATGCATTTCAAAGGGCTAATCATACAGAAATAATATACAAAGAATTCTGAGATTTTCAAATTCAGGTGCTAAGGGCTTCCTCGGTGGTGCAGTGGTTGAGAATCTGCCTGCCAATGCAGGGGACAGGGGTTTGAGCCCTGGTCCAGGAAGATCCCACATGCCACAGAGCATCTAAGCCCATGCGCCACAACTCCTGAGCCTGCACTCTAGAACCTGCAAGCCACAACTACCGAGCCCATCTGCCACAACTACTGAAGCCTGCACACCTAGAGCCCGTGCTCAGTAACAAGAGAAGCCACCGCAATGAGAAGCCCACACATCGCAATGAAGAGTAGCCCCAGGTCACCCCAAGTAGAGAAGGCCCACGCGCAGCAACAAAGGCCCAATGCAGCCAAAAATAAATAAATAAATAAAATTTAAAAATCAAATTCAGGTGCTTAATGAATGCAAAGTATTCCATGGTCAGTTAACAGTGAAGCAAAATAGTTTTGGGAAACTTTATTTTATGATTTTATTTGGTTCAGTTACTTTATTTCTGTCTCGGTAAGCCTAATTCTCAGTGGTTCTCCTAATAATTGTGTTCATTTCTTAACAAAAATTCTGAGTGCCAAGGGCAGTGTTTTTATGTTTGTGTTTTTATAATTTTTCCTTTTTTTGTTGTTCTATATCCTTCTGAAATAGTACTTCATGGTAATTTATTTATGTCTCTTTTTTTTTTTTCCCATAAGATCCTGGCAAAGTCCCAGAAGCCAAACAAGGGACAATAAAAGTTGCAGCACAAGGTAGGCAACAAAACACTTAAAAATTCTATTGCTTTTAAAAAAAAACTTATAGTAGCACTTTATTGACAATAGCCAAAGCTGTTTATTGCAGAATAGCACCATCTGCTGGGTTATTATAGAAAACATTTTGTTGTTGCATGAAGATGCACATTTCAAGAATTTATTTAGTTATTGGAGAAAGTGCAACTGAGAGTAATGCCACATTTGCAGAGGAGACACTGAATGACCCAAGAATTCGTATCTCGACTCCAGGTTTGTCATTGAGCTTTTACTTGTACATCCAAAAATAAACCATAGATTAATTGATACATAGAAGATAATATGATGGACAGATAGAGATACACAAATATATAAAATTTCCAATGTTTTTAGTTATGCATTTAAATTTGTGTCATACTAGAAAATTCAGTCAGAATGTTATTAAATTAATACTACTTCATCTGTATATCGAGACTGCAAAAATCAGATATGACTACAAAGTAATTATCCTAGCTTTTATGAGCCATCTGAGAAAATTTGTTTTATCACTCACTAATATCTTTGGGACATCAAAAGTGGTTTTGTTTAAGAGAACTTTAGAAAGTATATTGATTCTTTAAATCATCGATTTGGGAAAAGTACTTCTTTAAAATAATTTTCCTGTAATGTTATTTTTAAACTATCACCTGAAATCACATCCTTTGAGAAAGCTACTCTAACTCCATTTTCCACTTTATAGAACACTCTTAGGAAAGAAAAAGTAAAATATTTACTGGAGAAAATCTTTATTTTTTCTCCTTTGCCACATTATACAGCATTGACCAATAAAGGAGATGCATTTAGGTGGTGGTACATTTGTTTCTGTTCAGAAGCCCCTTGTAGCAGACTTTGAGAAGTCTGCTGAGCACATGACATGATTCCATCTGATCCAAAATTTTCTGTTACATTTAATCCTGGACCCAACGACATACAGAATCATCCTAGTAAATATTGGTAAAATGGGTTGACTAGCCATTTGACCCAGTCATGTTGTTTATAAAGTATATGTGCTAGAATGGTTAAGAACTACGATACAAGGTTTTAGTTTTCATTTGATCATTGGGTTGATCAACAAAACTGATTCTTCTTTAGAAGAGTTCTCATCAGGAATGTCATTAATATTATGGGAGGTAGAAAAGCAGGGCAAATATTATCATCACTTTTGTGTTTTCTATTCATGAAAATGCAGCTCAGAGCGGATTCCTTAAGTGAATGACTACCTAGTTCAAGAATTATTGCAGTTAATGCATATATGTTCTCATAAAACACAATAGCCTGGCACAGTCTGTTTTAACTGAGGCTTCTGAAGGTCATGGTAGGTGTGGAACTATGACTCGAGGCAGGCACTTAGTGTTACTTCAGCCTCCTATTAGAGGAGTTTAGGGGAGAGAATTGAAGAGGCATTTGGAAATCTGCTTCAGATTTGAGCTCGGGGCCATGGGCTTTTACATTCCAAGTACATTGGATTAGGCAGACTCAGAACTTAATGCTTTCCGAATAAAGCATTTATTGTTGAGTGAATAATCAGGTAGAGTTTCGAAGACTTGTAAAACTATCCTTTTATGAGATTAGATGAAAGTGCTGATTGAGAACAGTGTACAAGGCAAGAGTTAGGGGCTATATATACATATGTTCACAATTTAAATTGTAATGACACATCAAAGCAGGGACACACCAAACAGGGATAAATGTCACTTGTGTTGTGCACATACTCAGTAGACCTTTCGTAGACAGGTTTTATAACACCACAGCTGCATAATTAAATTATGCATAGAAGTAATTAATATTTGCAAGTACTCCATGTGGAGACAGCTTAAACACAATGGCAATACTGCTATAGCAGAGACTGATAATTTTGATAGATACAGTGACAGAATTGACAGTGATGTTTATAGTGGGATAAAAGTTAGAGTATATCTCTTCATTTATTTATTTTTTTTACTTTTATAACAAAGGAACTATTTAAACCCTAATTTTATATAAATTATGTATATATGTACATATTAATTATAATTCAGATATAGCATTCTTTTTTGGAAGTACTTAAAAAATTATTTTAACAAAGAGTTTGGAGGCACTGAGAAGACGATGACATAAATGTCTTTATACTACAGGAGATTACAATTTGGAGATATGAGAAATTTAAGTAACAACACAAATTGAATATCTTGTAGTGCTGAATTGAATTGTAGAGATAATAAATGCCAAAGAATTAAGACAAAGTGATTTTCAGTAAGAGGGATTCCTCATGGATGAGGGGTGACTTGAGTTTGTAGCATGACTAAAAAATAAACTGGAAGAAAAAAAAGCATTGCTAGTAAGTGAATGACTTAAGTAGATATAAAGAGCGATAATTATGAAAGGTTGTTGTCATCATCAAGACATGAGACAATAACCTCAACTAGGATGGCGCAGATGACTTTAGAGAAATGTAAGTAAGGTGAACATTTTGAAGACATAATATTTGATAAACTGTACAGATGAAACAAAGAAAAAATAAAAATGGTACTGAGCTTTCGAGTGTTGGTGAATAGGATCATTATAATTGTCATAGTGATAAGTCCCAGGGGAAGGAAGGAGCTTCAGGGAAAAGAAGAGGATTCACTTTTGGGCAGGTTTATGTTGAGCAGACGGAATGTTATCCAGGCAATGATTTTTCTGTAGCCAGTTAGAACTTAGATGGGATATCAATCTAGTTAATAGATATTACACAATAAGTTGTGGTGCAGGAATGGAATATAGACCAAAATGGAGGAAGGAAGGAGAGAAATAAGGAATCATCTTTTTTTTTTTTTTCGGTACGCGGGCCTCTCACTGCTGTGGCCTCTCCCGTTGCGGAGCACAGCCTCCGGACGTGCAGGCTCAGCGGCCATGGCTCACGCGCCTAGCCGCTCCGCGGCATGTGGGATCTTCCCGGACCGGGGCACGAACCCGTGTCCCCTGCACCGGCAGGCGGACTCTCAACCACTGCGCCACCAGGGAAGCCCAGGAATCATTTTTTAATCAGTTAGTTGTAACAGCTAGGAAGACACCTGTTGAGAATGAAATGCTCCAGTGAGGACAGGAACCATAATGGAACTCGCCTTAAAAGATGGGTCTACATCAAATATTTCCTAAATCCCCATCTCAAGATACTGCAGTTGATGCTCTGGTGTGGTGCTGCCACTTATCTCTCATGATGTACCAGGGTATTGGATCTTACTCTGTGCATAAATCTAGGGATGTGCCTGTGGAGTCCTGTGGGTGGGTGGGTGTACATTTGGAAAGGGGGACAGTACACTGAGCCAGGAAGATGGTATTTCTATTTCCTTTCAACTACTGAGATGATTGTAGATTCACATGTTATCTTAGTTTGGGCTGCTATAACAATATCATGCGTGGCTTAAACAGTAAACTTATTTCTCATTTAAAAAAAAGATGGGTCTATATGCATCTGTGTTAGTGTATTTCGGTGTATTTTTTTTCCTTTTGGTCTCAAGGCAAACATAAAAGTATCCCATCTATTAGAGAACAAAAAGAACAAAATAACTAAAATATTAGCCATTGCAGTCTCAAGATTGCTTTGGAAATTCGGGGTCTTTTGTGGTTCCATATAAATTTTAGGATTATTTGTTCTAGTTCTATAAAAAATGTCATTGGCATTTTGATAGGGTTTGCATCAAATCTGTATATTGCTTTGTGTAGTATGGACATTTTTACAATATTAATTTTTCCAGTTCAAGAACATGGGGTATCTTTCCATTTCTTTGTATCATTTTCATATTGCTTTATCAGTGTTTTCTAGTTTTCAGAGTATAGGTCTTTCACCTCCTTGGTTAAGCTTATTCCTAGGTATTTTATTCTTTTTGATGCAATTTTAAACAGGATTGTTTTCTTGCTTTCTCTTTCGATAGTTCATTATTAGTGCATAGAAAAGCAACAGATTTCTGTATATTAATCCTGTATCCTGCAACTTTACTAAACTGCTTTATTAGTTCTAATAGTTTTTTGGTGGAGATTTCAGGGTTCATTACAGTCTCATTACAATGTGAAAAACAAGAGCTAAATAGTTAAGAATCACTCCCACTCAGTAAATCAGTCATCCAGCCATTGTAATCCAGTTAAATAGATTAGAGTCAGGTGAGCTGAATTGAGTGCCAGCAGTGGGACACATGAACAAAAATTACAAAACCATTATGGAAACAGTTGGACCCTGAAACCCTGGTTTTGATTAACTTCTGGGCCAGAATCCAGCTTGACAGATCACAGGGCTTTCCAGATGACAGTGAGTAAAACCCACCAACCTTCAACCACCCATCAACCTTCAATTATAAACTGGTATATAATTCTTCGGTAACTAGGCACAGATAATTTATGGACTCTATTTTTTGCGTAGATCTATTCCTTTTATTTTAGAAGTAATTGTGGTTTGGTCGGATATAACAATTACAAACCTAAAATGTAATTATGCTAAACACATACTTATTATTTTAACTTCTTGTCTGTGTAACAATATATTTTTATTCTCCTTTATTGGTTTTATGTTTATATCTGAATTAAAAGAAAAACTTTATATGAAATAATATTTTCAATTCTCTTGTTTCAGATTTGGATGAATTAATTTGTGCATTGATAACCACTAAGTTTATGAATATATGCACTACATCCTCATATTCTCAGTTTTCTGAGGAATGGCTATTTAATATGTTTTAACACTATTTTCTTTCCCTTATTTCAGCAACAACTAAAAAAGATGAAAAGAAGGAAGGTATGTTTTATGCAAAGTTCCACTGTGCTTTTTGTGTGAACAATTTACCAATAATCAGAGTTGAATTTTGACTGCCAGCTTGTCTGTGTTTACTTTGGAGCTATTATGTGCATACATTTTGTGTGAATGTGTTTTTTCTAGAACATCACTTCACACTAAAGGGTGAACTACTTTTTTAAAAAGTAATTTTAATCTAATATTTCTCAATATACAGGGGGTAAAACACAACCTCTCAAAATCCTGGGCCTCCTATTTCATTAGCAATTTTATCGAATTTCAAAAATACATAAAATACAGACCAATTTTCTCATATTGACTACTTATATCTCTGACACTGACAAGCAACTGATGTTATTTTGTTCTATTATGTTGAAAATAAATCATAGTCCATCACTTGCACTCCACGTCCTTTTGTCAGGATGTCTTGATACGGAGCCATTTATTCCCTGCTGTCAAAAAGAGACTGCACATGATGGACTTATACAGGCAAGAGAGACTTTATTCAAGACTATTGCGATAGGGGTCGAGTCTGTTTACAATAGGAGAAATTGAGCTCAACTCCGCTGAAACAAAAATGAGAGTTTTAAAGTTCTGGTATGAGCTCGTAGAAAAGCACTGGAGGATGTTGGTGGGTTTGGAGTGGGAGCTGGTCAATGTGATGAGGCCATCTGGGTTTTTTAATTTCCTATGAAATTAGGCTCCTACCCTTCCACAGAGACTGGGATATAGGACTGCTCTCTCCTTTGATGATTATGTTTCAAAGTGATGTCTTGCAGATCTTGAGAAAGATATTTCTGGTTGTAGAAGATTTATGTTTCAAAGGGACAGAGAAAGAATTTACAACTGCAAGTTTTCTAAAGTAAATGCTCTGCTAAAAGGGTGGTCAGGGGCCTATAGTCAAGAAGAAAACTGTCTAAATTTTATTCAAGTTGATGGGAATGTTAGGCCTTCTAAGTCACTGTGACTCTATTTAGAGATGTTTCTAATGCACAGCCTGACTACTCTTAGATAGGGTCTCTAGCTATCACTACTGTTTATTAATCTAGGCAATGGCATGTAGATATAAGCAATCACTTATGACTTTGAAAATGACAATTATATTCTAAATTAGTGTTCATATGATCTGAGAAAAAATAAGAAAACAAGTGTTATATTTTATATTTAGTATCATCAGAATTTTACATAGTCCTGATAGCTTGGGAGTCACATTCTGCTTCTGTTAAACAAGAATCTAAGAGTCAATAGATCTGAGAAGGAGAAAATATTTTAGTTGGTTATTACTTACCTAGGAGAGAAAAACATAGTATCATAAAAGTCAACTAATACATATCACTGTGTTTATTGTAAAGGCATAGAAATCAGTATTAATTCCCCATATACACATAGCAAATATTTCAGTGCATTTTGGAAATTATATCATTTATATGATCAACATTGTGGTGTGTATACAGAGACCTTACAAGAAAAAAGAGATAGTAAGTTCCTGATACAGCTTTTGACAGATAGTAAGTGCTCAAAGATGTTTATCTTCCCTCCATCCTTCCTTCTTCTGAATAAAGAACAATTTACCATTTGATTTAGGTAAAGGAGTAATAGGAACAGTTATTTTTCCACTCATTGGCATTCAAACCAAAGTATTAGAAGACTTCTGGGTATATGAAACAGTAGCCGTAGCCAATCACAATTCACAGCTATAAGCTTTATACGTATTTTTTTCCCCTCGTTGCTATGATTGGTTCTGTTTTTCCTGAATTATGTGGCTTTTTTCACTTTTCTGAAAAATTGTCCATATGCGATGGACAAGTTTTGGAAGAGCCTGGGGAGCCCAAGCAGAGCTTTGCCTTTGGAGACTCAAGTAATCCAGTGTACATCACCAGCTGTGAAATATATAAAACATATACTCCTGACTATTTCTTAATATTGTCATCACTATCATCATCATTATTATTAAATTGTCATTTCCAAAGGGTTTTATGGATTATCTCTCATCTCTTGTTTGGAAAACTTTTTTTTTTTTTGCGGTACGCGGGCCTCTCACTGTTGTGTCCTCTCCCGTCGCGGAGCACAGGCTCCGGACGCGCAGGCTCAGCGGCCATGGCTCACGGGCCCAGCCACTCCGCGCCATGTGGGATCTTCCCGGACCGGGTCATGAACCCGTGTCCCCTGCCCCAGCAGGCGGACTCTCAACCACTGCGCCACCAGGGAAGCCCTGGAAAACTTTTTAAATTGGTAAGATGATGATATTTAACGTAAAAACTATTCAGCGTAATTTTCATTGCTCTCAATGTATAGCAGGAGAATAGGCTTAATGGCCAGCTATTCTAGGCAGTGGCTTGATTTTACATTTCACGAGTTCGTATTTCCCTCTCTGTGTCTTCTGTTAAGCAAAGCAGAGGAGGTATATGGACTTAAGCTTCTTGGCTCTTGTTTCTTATTTTCAATGATCTCAGTAAAGATTATAGAAATCTTTTCCGTAGAGGCAGGAAGCACATTTTTCCTCAAATGAGGCAAGTTTAATACAAATCATCAGGTGGCATACAATTTGGATTTTCAGTATTTTATTTTACACAAAGTTTATTCACGTTCCACCTTTTTGGATATAGTCAAAGATACTAAAGGTTGACAACTTTCCTGAAAAAAAAGAGAATAAGGGGGGTTTCAGGGATTTAATTAGAATGCTCTTGAGAAGTTTTTGTGGTGAATTTTAAAATACAGAAATAAAAGTGCATATGAACTTCTTTATGATAAGCAGGCATCAGGCCACAAAGAACTTCTTGCATTAGTGAACTCTGAAGATTTGCTGTTCATATTAAGATCTTATTACAGCATGTCTCGTCAAATCTCTTTCACAAAACTTAGCAAGAGAGACCCTTGGCTCCATTGAGCTTTGCCCATCAAGTTCACTGTCGTTAGCAGTTTTGGTGTCAGAGCAAGCATATCTTAGCCTAAGTAGAGTAACGTTTCTGAATAAATGTTCAGCTGAGGTCCTTCTGTGAGAAGCCTTTTTCTACTGAAGTTGCCACTCTTTCTCCCTCGGCAGACACTTTCCTTGTGATTTATTAACACACGTTCCTACTGTCCATCAGGTTCCCAAAGTCAAAGTCCTAATCAAATTATATTTTTCTTTATAAACATATGCTTATTCCTTTATTTCTTCTTATAGAGTCATCCCATTCTCTTTGCAGACACCAGGACTCAAATTGTAGTGTAAACTTTGACTCCTGTGTTTCCTTTGCCACTAAAATTTAGTCCTCCGGAATTTTTAATTTGACTAAACTCTCTTGTCTAATCCATCCTAAAGTAATCAGAAAAGCTAATCTTCACTCACAGCCTCCATTCCTTCAGTTGCGACCTCACATCCTCATTTGTGACCTCATGTTGGTCTTACTAACCTTTTGCGTGAACCAGGGAAACGGTCTTGAAAATCAGAGGTTCTCAAGATGTGGTCAAGGACTACTGGAAGTACCTGAGGCCTTTTCAGTGGTTCTGCAAGATCAAAACTATATTGATAAAAATATGGATTTATCATTTCCTTCTCACTCTCATCCTCTTATGAGTGTGCACTAGAGTTTTCCAGAAGCTACACAGTGTGTGATATTGCAACAGAATGAATGCTTAAGGAGATATGCAAATCCAACTATCTTTGCCAGACATTAAGGAGATTCACAAAAGTGTAAAACAAAGTCCTTCATCTCATCATTTTTTTGGTATTGGAAAATATATTTGTCATAAAAAGTATATTTATGGTAACAGGTAACAGGTTTAAAATTTTTTGATTAATAAATATATATTTAAAAATATTATCAGCTTTATTTTTTAAAATTATAAATGTCATAGATAGAATAAAAGCTGTTTGGGGTCCTTTACAATTGTTAAGATTTTTATAGGAGGCCTTAGATAAAAACGTTTGAGTATCTCTGACCTAAATAATCATTCTGCCTGTAATGTTTTCCCTAAATATTTTCTTCCAAAATACTGAACTGACTTCATGAAACACTTTATGTCATTACCTATTTAAAATAGTCAGTGGCACCACACTGACCACAGAACATAGTCTACAAGCCTTAATCTGTAACTTAAGTCCCCACAGAGTGTTTCCTGACCTCCTGTCAAGCACATATCAAGGCAGAGTCAAAGCCAAGGACTGACAAATTCCACCAGTAAAAATACAATGATCTCTTTTGAAATTGAGACAGTTTATTACTTTCATGGCCAGCAAAAGCAAGGGTATCTAAAGGTGCCAGCTCTTCATTGTCCTTGTCCCACACACCAAAAATTCAACACACCAGATAATTCAGCACAAGTTAGGGACAGCTTTTTGCTGAGGACTCAAATCTGGACTACAGCCAGTGGTCTCCAGGTCTGTTCTCAAAGGGTTCTAGGCAGGAGAACCCAGGAGGTGATGAGAAGTTGTCTTATGACAACCTCCAGGAGAGACAGAGAGGCATGTGGAAGATGACCTCATAGAAAGTCCTCATAGGCCTCCCATCCCCTTAACGTTCTTGAAGGATCACAAGACATCCTGCCGGACTCAGAATTAGCTGTGGTTCAGATCTTTGCCTGAATGGCATATATGGCTAGTGCAAAGCCACCAGGGCACCGTGGTGGAACCTGTACCCTACTCTCCCACCCAGTTTCTTCCTTTGTATATTATGTGTTTCATCCATACTAAGTCACCTTCAATTTTACAGATACAATGTGCTGTCTAGCCATTGTCCCTTCTATTATCATAATAGATCTTACCCTTTCCTTTTCCTTCTATGAATACTCAGTGTTCTTAGGGCTCAAGATAAATTCTCTTCCCTCTAGGACAAGGGTCCCCAACCCCCCGGGGAACCAGGCCGCACAGCAGGAGGTGAGCAGCGAGCGAGTGAGGGAAGCTTTATCTGCCGCTCCCCATTGCTCCCCACCGCTCCCCATTACTTGCATTACTGCCTGAGCCATCCCCCACCCACCTCGTCCATGGAAAAATTGTCTTCCATGAAACCCGTCCCTGGTGCCAAAAAGGTTGGGGACCACTGTTCTAGGATGTCTGTCTGAACCTCCCAATTAAATATTTTTTCTCGGGGCTTCCCTGGTGGCGCAGTGGTTGAGAGTCCGCCTGCCGATGCAGGGGACACGGGTTCGTGCCCTGGTCCGGGGGGATCCCACATGCCGCGGAGCGGCTGGGCCCGTGAGCCATGGCCGCTGAGCCTGCGCGTCCGGAGCCTGTGCTCCGCAATGGGAGAGGCCACAACAGTGAGAGGCCCGCGTACTGCAAAAAAAAAAAAAAAAAATTCTCTTTCATTTATAATCTCCCTTCAGAGTTTTTGTGTACTTCCTTAGTATTGTTTATTTCATGCCCCTTGTACTTCATATTACTTGCATCATTTTCCTTCTATTCTACTTGACTTTAAGACTTTTGACTAAAGGGACCATGTCTAATTCACTTTCATCCCTTACAGGAACTAACACATTTCCTTAGTTTGTACATTGCTCAACAAATATTTATTCTGTGAATGAATCAGTAATATCTAGGACTCTTAAGATAAATATTATAGCCACAAGAAGTAAGAGTAGGCACTCAAATTTTCATATCCCAGGCAAGAAACGATTTTTTTTTCAAATTGGGAGTTGTATTATAGTGAGCTTTTTAGGTCTGGGAATTTATAGTCAGTTACTAACAATTTTATCTTAAGTGTATATGATCGTTAGCTGCTACTTGAGTTGCACTAGCAGATCTAGGTAGATCTCATTCAACTAACCTCAGCTTTGTTGATGAAATCCTAGGGGTTGGAAAGCCTGTGGGGTTTTTTTTTTAATAAACTTATTTATTTTATTTATTTATATTTGGCTGCATTGGGTCTTTGTTCCTGCACCCGGGCTTTCTCTAGTTGCGGCGAGCGGGGCCTACTCTACATTGCCTTGCATGGGTTTCTCATTGCGGTGGCTTCTCTTGTTGCAGAGCACGGGCTCTAGGCACGTGGCCTTCAGTAGTTGTGGCTCGCGGGCTCTAGAGCTCAGGTTCAGTAGTTGTGGTGCATGGGCTTAGTTGCTCTGTGGCATGTGGCATCTTCCCGCACCAAGGATTGAACGCATGTCCCCTGCATTGGCAGGTGGATTCTTAACCACTGCACCACCAGGGAAGTCCTCAAGCCTGTGGGTTTTTCAACACAGGTTATCTTCTGAAGGATACAGCTCCATTGAGAACTAGCCAGATGAGATTTATTATTTACTGTAACTTAGGGCAAGACCAAGTAGAGTTGAATGCATGTGAGAATTAGTCCTAAGTTCTAGGACTTCATCATTGAGATCTGAAGAGGAATCATGCTGAAGAACAATGCAAAGTTTCTGTTGTAATTGAATAAGGATGCCAATTGGCAAGTCACACACACACACACACACACACACACACACACACACACACACGGCATACTTCATTACCTGATTTATTAGACTATCAGAGAGTTAATTTTTCCCTTCAATATGAATTGGTATTTCATTTTCCTCTGGCATCATTCATGAACATAATAGACCATACCTGATACATCGCTAAAGTTGAGTGAGTGATGAATTAAACAGATTGCAAACACATCACTGCTTTTCAATCAGCTGCTGTGGGTCTCAATGTTCTTAATAGAAGACTGTTGTTCAGATTATTGGGCAGATGGCCTTTAGGGAGGTATATTCACCAAGTAAGCCTTTATAATATTTTTAAGCCATTTCAGCAGAGTGCTGGGAGCACGTAATGAAGTTTAATAGCATGAGTATTAAGTGCTGGGACTAATAGCTCTTTAGGGTCAGTATGTGATCTTTCAATTTTAAGCATTATATATTTTGGTTTCTCAGGTATTTACTTGTGTAAGTCTGCTACTCTGTTGACTCCTAACCAAAAGACGTGAAATTATGATGACATTTTAAGTGCATTTCACTACAGCTCCCAGTTCTTACAGCAAATATATTGAACTTTAAAGACCTGCTTGATTAGATCATGACTTGTTTTTTTACATTTCTACTTTATGAAATACTTTTCTTTATCTCAGTAAGTGATGTACTTTACCTGACCCTGGACTTCATATTATTTTTATTCTTTTATTACAGAACAATGGATATCTAATACAATATTTATCAATTCTTATTACCAGGGAAAAGAAAAACAGATTAAAAACAACAGTCATTCCAGACTTACATATATTGTATTAAGCTTTTTGCCCCTACCCCATGCCAGCATCTAGTTGAAAAATAGGGGGGCTGGAAATAATCTTGTCCTAATATGCCACATTTTAGCCTCTGTCTGTTCAAACATTCTTCCCAAGCGTTACCTTCAGTTGTATTTCAACTGTAGGTGCCCACCATAATATGTCTGTGTTTTGCATATTGGCTGTACTCTGGGCTCAAAAGATTGCTCAGCAAGGATCACAGAACCTCTTGGACAGGCAGAAATCCTATCCCAGTATACTGCAGCCAAACTAATTGATAAGTCGTGCTAGCCATTGAACTGTACACTTCAGACTTTCATCTGTTGTGGTAGGAGAATCTGTATCTCCAAAAGAGTGGCCACTGCATATTATTAATAAATAGCTAGACATATGAGTAAGGTGATAGATGACATTTATCACATTCTTATATGGAATTGTTTTATATAATATTTTTCTAATATTTGAATTACCTGCTTACCTAATTAGGATAATTACTCATCAAGGAAACAAATGAGAAATTGCTTGCAAAGCACATTTGTTTTAGATCATGAATTTGGTCCACTTCATTACAGTTCCTGATGAGAAAATGAATAGCAAGAAAAAGATTGGGTTTTTGGGGTGAGGTGACAGGTATTAAGAAAAATTTAGTCAAAAATTCTTCTTACTAAGGCATACTGGACATAATAGTGTTTAATAAATGTTTACTCAATAAGTGTTCAGTTTCAAGGATATATTATTTTAAAAAATAAGGTTTGTTTTTTCTCTTAAACGTGAAACAAAACCCAATTACAGAAAAAATAGAAATTCAGAAAGAAGACGTTGCAAAACATCATTTTAATGACTATGTTTTTCTATTATGTGGATATACTGTGAATCCCATGAAGAGTTCCCCTACTGTACGGAGGGTACTGGTTAATATTCCCCTTATTTAGAGGTATAAAACAATGTCACAAAGCATCTTCGTATAAGATTTTCTTATGACAATTTTGCATGTTTCTCCTTGGAAATCTAGAAGTTGAACTACTGTGTCAAAAAGTATGCTCATTTTAATGACTTTCTAGATGTTTTTCCCCAAGTTGCTCTCCTAAAATGTGTTTTCAGCTTCTACTTCTGTGGAAGTAGGTTATTACTTTCACCACACTATTACTGTGACTGATTATCATTTTCTCATAAAACAATTCAGTTGAGCATCTAACTGCCTGTTGTGAACAGTCTCCTACTCACTGTCATCTTCAAACATTTTAGGTCCATTACTTCATTGTGGAACTATAATCATGATCCATCTACAACACTATAAGGCACACAGATTCATTAACTTCCAAATTGTTAGTGAATATCTATTGCTCTAGGTTCTAAGCCATATAATTGTCAGCCAGAGAACAGTTTATGTTTTGCAAGCATAAATTCATAGTTCATTATTTTGATTCTAATTTCAGTAATATTCAGATAATTTCAAAACTAAGTTACAGAAGAGGTAAAAGAAAGAAAACAATATACAGAATGAAATATTCTAAGCAAAAATTTAAGATGCCTCCATTCTAAAATAAACAAGTTAAAAAAACACTTGTTTTTAATTTCAAGTGATAGGAACAGAGAGTTTCATGGTATAAAAATACTGGAAATAATAAATTTCTCAGATATAGGCTGAACACCCAAAAGACTAAAAATTGAATAGATGGCTTTTGACCACTGAATGCGTGTTACTACATAGCAGTTACTAAATAAATGATATGTTCGTCAGTAACCCATGAGCCATCATCACCTGTTTCTTTTTCATTACAATATGAATAAGTTAATGTTTGTACTGGAAATGCATCAATTATTCAAGGAGAGTACAATACATTTCACCAGGATTGCTATAGATTGAACAAATGAAGAAATTGCCAACTAAATTCATGGATTCCAACCCATCTCTATAGAAACAGACAGTATATCTGCCCAGTTTGACATTTTATTAAAAGGTCATTAGCTGCTATAGACACAATGTAATTTCTATGCAAATTAGATGTGGATATTTTCCTTTGTATTTTTTCTATATTTTATACATCAAAAGTTTCTCACTTCTTGCCTTAATCTAATACTCCTCCTCTCAAAAACAGAATAATTTATCTTTAAGCCCCATATTCTAGAAATACAACATGCAATCAATCCATTTCATTGAAAATGATTTCAGAGTGTATGGACATTTTGTTGTGAGCTTATCCGTCGTTGATTTTTCTTATCTGCTTTGTCAGTAATTTATATTTGTATTTTCAGATTCCAAGAAAACAAGAACAACTGCAGAAGGTATTGGGAATATTTCCTTTTTCTGTCTTATATTTAATGAACCCCCAAGCAGCATTCCTTTTTAAAGGAGTCACACCAAAGAAAAAACTTAATATGGGATAAAAGAGAGAGAGAGAATATTGAGAAAGAAAGAAAAAGAGAGAGAGTCAAATCTTTCCTGACAATAATGCTATGAGAAATATTTGGCAGTGATAAAAATAAATACTGCCTATGTTTACCTTTCACAGTAATTATTTTCAAAGAAACGTTTGCTGGACAAGAAATTGAACGATGTTCAGTAACAAGCATTTACTTTGCTAAAAAGCATAAATTTAATTAATCTTGGATATACCAGCATCGATGGAACTGAGTAGTTCCTTTAAGTCTTGAATAAAATCATAAATCATGTGGCAAGTATACCTGTGTCTTTTGTATTTGCTCATAAGGGTTTATGTGTACAGGGTGTTTATGTGTTCATATACATTTAAGAAGACTACAAGATATAAGTCATTTAAAATAGTTAAACAGTATAATCCTAGGTTCATTGTCAAATAATGTTTTACAATTAACTAATGGAAACACCTATGATAATCAGCAATACCTCTGAGCAACACTGAGAAATTTAAGGGGAGAGAATGGGAGGAGGCGTAGGAAACATTACAGTGTAATCAATGTGTTGAGGGAGTATACTTTATCTTTGAAAGTTTCATGAGCAATGGCTTTCTGTTTATATTTCTTTCAACAGAACTACCCAAGGGAAAAAGTAAGGAAAGGCATGCAAATTATATATTTTTTCTATTTACTGCTACTACTGTCCTGCTGAAATACCTAGACTTGCGGTTTTGAATCTCCCTTTTCTATATTTTATGCATGTGAACTCTATTTTTTTGGTCAGAATGAAAGAATATACAACCTGGGGAGGGGGTGATCAGAGTGGACTGAAAAGCATGGCACTCTTCCTTAGAGTCCTTTTTCAAAATCATGCAATCGTCTAATAACATTGTCCACAGTCTTAACCAAAAAATATAACTTCATTCCATTAACCAAAACTGTATTATGTTAGTGGAAATATAGTCTCTGTAATCTGGTTAGTTCTGTAGCTAGAATATAGAACAGAAGTTCTTTTTCAGGTTAGTTTTACAATCTCTTTTCTGTTTTCTTTGTTCTTGTAATCCATAAATATTTTGGCATGTTCACATGATATATGACATTTTGTCCATAACAGTGTCCTTTTTCCCTACAAACACTATGAGCTCTGTGAAACTGCATTGCTTGGGATGCATAACTTAGGCAGCATCCACTGTTGCTATAACACATTATTAAAGCTTGCTTGCTAATGATTCAGTAAAGCTTGATGCTTTGAGGTTGAGTCTTTTGCAAATGTGTACTCTTCTCTGAAGAAAAACAAACAGAAACAAATAATGTCAACTTAACCTTATTCAATTAGCCATTAATAATCATTCCATTTCCAGGTATGCAGAGCTTTAAAAAATCCTAGTGAAATTAAGAACATGTTTTAAAATATATACCAATTAAAAAAAAGATTTACATGCATTTTGGTCCTGCAAAGTCAGGACATTTGACCTTTTATGTCATAAAAGTGCTCTAAAATGTCCTATGGAGAGAATCATGAAGGTACACTACAACTCAGCCAAGGGGAGCAATCTGTCTATAGAGAACTATGTGGTATTTCGATACCAGATTTATGTGTGTGCACAGCTGCTGATATGGGCACTGGCACACTGATACAGAAACCACTCTATAAACCATTGCACCAGCAGGGAAATGGAGGACAACTGGAGATTTGAAAAATGGTATTTAAATAATATATATGTAACCTTAAGGCCCTTGCTTTATTACAGTGTATATGATTAAAATTTCCCACAGACACACTGCAGCTCCTTGACAATCTTCAGAGTATTGATATATTTAATAAATAAACATGCCTTCCCAGGCATTCATTTAACATTCCAACTGCTTCCCTCCTTGGGAAGTTCTGTGGATTGACTTGGGCAGTAATAAGGACAAGAAAAAGAATTTTCCTCTAAACAACTACTAATTCTTTTCAAATTAACTTATTTGCTCTAGTTTATCATCTGGACCTGCTTTTGTTGTTATTGTCGCATCTTTGAATTTGCTGTATTCAGTTGTTGTTGTTTTTACTTTAAGATTGCTTTATTCAGTTATACATCTCCAACCCTATATTCTTATTTTGCTTTTTCTTTTCTAGTTACCACAACTTAAAAGTTGGTTGTTTTTGTGTTTTTGGTTTTTTTTGCAGTCTAAAACAAATCATGGTAGGGAAAACAGGGAGAAGAGTACATGTATTTATGTATACATGTACTCTTCCTGTATATATTTTTGCTAACTCTAGTGAGCTATAATTTTTTCCAAATAAAAAAATCAATTATAAGTATGATTTGACAGTCCCTGTAGATATAAGCATGAATTAATTTGTATTTATTAAGGTAATTCAATAATTACATCTTGAATTATCCCATAAAATAAATGGACTTGACAGCCTTTTCTTGCACATCATCCCAAATTAGCACGGGTATTTTTCTGCTTATACAGTTACTTTCTGATATGATTGGAAGACCCTTATTTTAACTTTGAAATCTCACAGATAGTTGGTAATTGATTTTGGTGCATACCCAAAGCAACTTCCAGTATTTTTTTTGATTGTTATTACTTTACAAATTTCTTAGAAATGTTTTGATAATTGGTGGTTCAGTTCAGCAATAAATTAAGCAATGCATTTAATTACTCCATGTTTTCCAGGCAGTTTTTAATGTTCTTACCTGTGTTTAATTTTAGCTAAGTCACGTATGCTTCTTCCCTTTGACTTGTAACACTTGGTCAGGCCATTCGTTTTATTTGTTTTATTGCCTGCCTGCTATCTTGGGAGTGAATAAATTGCTCATTATACCTTCACAAGTACAAGCGTGGTAAACAAAATTGTACACTTGAGAGACTGATGAGATAACCATAGGAAATTCGATGACACTCTATGTTTCTAAAATATAGTTCTTAGAATTCTTTCAGCATAAACATCTTCTAGTCTCCAAAATATATTCATTAAATGAAACTTGAAGAAATCTCTTTATTTTTCTTTAAAAAATCAGATAATAATGTGTCTATGTTAAAGTATTTCTTGAAAATCATTTAAATTAATTTGACAAGCTTGTCAAATTTTGCTTGTCAAGGCAAAATAAGTAAGAATAGAAATGTAGAAAATAGCACTTCATATAAAATTAGTACCTACACTTCATATAAAATTAGTGCTTATTATAATACAAATGTCAGCTTAATTTTGAGGCCAGAATGATTCTTCATCTCATATAACATTGGCAAAAGTGGGTTCTTAAAAAGGAACACTATATGAAAAATACTCTATAAGGAGCATTTGTCCTAAAAACAAGGGAAGTGTGTTTTGCTTCCCCCTGAAAATTCTTAGTCTATTTTTAGCGTCGTAAATCTGCCTCAGCAAAGACTTTGTCTTAGCTAAACATATACCTTTTCAATATAAGAAAAGTTCACCTTAGAAGAGAAAGTCCAGAGGAAATCTGTTCATCCTTATCTGAGAATTATTTTAAAACAGATGTAATAATTATCCTTTATGCTTACTTTTTATCCCAAATTTATTTCATGTTGATCTAGTAAGAAAGGAAATTAAAAATTTTTCCATCCTTTATAGACCCTACTTTATCTTTCTAGTTTATTATCCATGAAAAATTTTAATTCCTCTAATATCCAGAATAATTTTTATTGCTGCTCTGTGAGGGAAAACAAGGGAAGATTGGAAAAACTCTTTTTAAATATGTGTCGGATATTAGTCTTTTCATGGCAGCTACTATCAGTGCAATACAGCACTAGACATATATGTTTCTTTGTGTTAGGACAATTAAGTTGTGACACATAAAATTGGAAGAATAATAATAACAAAAATAATATGTTTCAGAACAGGAAAAGAAAGAAAAACATATAGAACCAGGTAACTTTTAAAATTCCTCTATCCTCTTAATTTCAAGATATAAAACTTGCAATTGAATAATGAAATGTGATCAAATGGTATAAAATGTTGAATTTTTTTCTTTTCTTGTTTGATACAGCAAAGCCACCAAAGAAGGAGCATTCAGGTGAGTCAGACTGGGGTTGCTGGGGTCTTTCTACCTGATGTCCAAGGTTTATTAATGATGTACCCTCAGACGGGGGTAAGGGCCATGACTGGAAAGGGCAGGAAACCCTTCCATCTTATGAGATGTCTTTTTTCCAAGTTCTTGTCATACGGTTAACACCAATGCCATGTTAGAAAATGGAAGCCAAATAGTACATTACACTCTTGCTACTCACTGTGTGTTCTGTGAACCAGCAGCATTAGGAGCACCTGAGAGGTTGTTAGAAATACAGAATCTCTGGTCCCACCCTAGATCTACTGAATCAGCATCTGCAACTTCCTAAGATCCCCAGTGCATTAGTCAAAGCAGTGTTTGAGAAGCACTATTTTACAGTTTAGGGTAGAAAACAGAAACCAAAATAAAAACAAAACCCTTTCTATTATAAGTGCATCTGACATTGCTTTGTTTTGAAAATATGAAATATTCAATTCCAGCAAATATTCTCTCTCTATTCAAAATGTTATTTAATGACACATCTTGAGTACTCAGGGGAGTTGCAATGAGAGTAGAAGTAGATTTTGTCTTCAGTCAATTTACATTCGAATGAGGGGAAAAAAGTGAACTGACAATCAGACAAGCAGAAAAACACATATACAAACAAACAGAAACTAAGAATGCAGTAGGTGTAGATACCAAATGATTTTCTTAAAGGTTTCTGGATTTAACTTGCCCTATTTGTTGTTTCAAATGAAAATAAATGCAACTCCTGCTCAAGGAACTGTACTGATTGTGTGTGTGTGTGTGTGTGTGTGTATGTGTGTGTGTAAGCTGTCATAACCTCATATAATGTCCATTAGTCACCCCTCCGATCATATTATATTTAAATGGAAATAGCATTTACATTGGCAATACATTAAAATAGCAATTACAATATTATGTAAATACCCATGCAAATCTAGCTCAACTATACTCCCACCCCTGTCACAGACCACAGCAAACTGCAGATTCGAAACCACATTTCTTATTCTTCTTCCAGGTTTGTAAAACTTCCTCAGAAAACCCTAATCCATTTAGGAGTTTCTCCAGCTAGTTCCCATAGCATCATTTTCTTTTCTATATAAAAACACTTAACATACTCTTATAATTATATTACCTTTTCTTTTTTCCACTTTAAACAGTCAGAAATTAGAATATGAAAATTGTTTTTTATATCTTTATCCAAGAGTGCCTATCATAATGTCAGGAACATTTTAGGAACTTGAAAATGTTTGAGTGGATGAAAAGAGAAATATCAAATAGGATAATCATATTTTTAAAAAAATATAAATATGAATGACTTTTAAATAATTTGCAATATGAAATAATCACACATTTCACACTTCACATTAACATTGATATTACTCACCTATGGGAAGGAACGAATGTTTTTGTCTACCTTACAGAGAACAGAGAACAGATTATGTGTTTGGGGGTAACATTCCCATAACTGAGCCATAACACATATTCTCACTTACGTACATACGCAGAAAGCTGAAATAGAACATAATCAGAGAAACATATAATGGGGAGACATAAAGAATGACTATGGGTCTAATCAGTTTTAAGAGTGTTTTTTTTTTTTTGGTTAAATGATTTTATTTTTATTAAAAAAAAATTTTTTTATTGCGATATT
This sequence comes from Pseudorca crassidens, assembly GCF_039906515.1. Classification (NCBI taxonomy): domain Eukaryota; kingdom Metazoa; phylum Chordata; class Mammalia; order Artiodactyla; family Delphinidae; genus Pseudorca; species Pseudorca crassidens. The sequence continues at coordinate 37,905,550 of NC_090308.1, forward strand.
GTTGTTTTACAATGTTGTGTTAGTTTCTACTGTACAGCAAAGTAAAGTAGAGTTCCCTGTGCTATACAGCATGTTCTTATTAGTTATCCATTTTATACATATTAGTGTATATATGTCAATCTCAATCTCCCAATTCATCCCATCCGCCGCCCCCTTCCACTTTCCCCCATTGCTGTTCATACGTCTGTTCTCTATATCTGTGTCTCTATTTCTGCCTTGAAAACTGGTTCATCTGTACCATTTTTCTAGATTCCACATATATGCGTTAATATACGATATTTGTTTTCTCTTTCTGACTTATTTCACTTTATATGACAGTCTCTAGGTCCATCCACATCTCTACAAATGACCCAATTTCATTCCTTTTTATGGTTGAGTAATACTTCTTTGTATATATGTACCACATCTTCTTTATCCATTCATCTGTCGATGGGCATTTAGGTTGCTTCCATGACCTGGCTATTGTAAATAGAGCTGCAATGAGCATTGGGGTGCATGTGTCTTTTTGAATTGTGGTTTCCTCTGGGTATATGCCCAGTAGTGGGATTGCTAGGTCATATGGTAATTCTATTTTTAGTTTTTTAAGGAACCTCCGTACTGTTCTCCATAGTGGCTGTATCAATTTACATTCCCACCAACAGTGCAAGAGGGTTCCCATTTCTCCACACCCGCTCCAGCATTTATTGTTTGTAGATTTTCTTATGATGCCTATTCTTACCGGTGTGAGGTGATACCTCATTGTAGTTTTGATTTGCATTTCTCTAATAATTAGTGATGTTGAGCAACTTTTCATATGCCTCTTGGCCATCTGTATGTCTTCTTTGGAGAAATGTCTATTTAGGTCTTCCACCCATTTTTTGATTGGGTTGTTTTTGTTTTTTTAATATTGAGCTGCATGAGCTATTTATATATTTTGGAGATTAACCCTTTGTCCACTGATTTGTTTGCAAATATTTTCTCCCATTCTGAGTGTTGTCTTTTTGCCTTGTTTATAGTTTCCTTTGCTGTGCAAAAGCTTTTAAGTTTCGTTAGATCCCATTTGTTTAGTTTTGTTTTTATTTCCATTACTCTAAGAGGTGGGTCAAAAAAGATCTTGCTGTGATTTATGTCCAAGAGTGTTCTTCCTGTGTTTTCCTCTAAGAGTTTTATTATAATGTCTGGTCTTCCATTTAGGTCTTTAATCCATTTTGAGTGTATTTTTGTGTATGGTGTTAGGGAGTGTTCTAATTTTATTCTTTTACATGTGGCTGTCTAGTTTTCCCAGCACCACTTATTGAAGAAACTGTCTTTTCTCCATTGTATATCCTTGCCTCCTTTGTCATAGATTAGTTGACCATAGGTGCGTGAGTTTATCGTTGGGCTTTCTATCCTGTTCCATTGATCTATATTTCTGTTTTTGTGCCAGTACCATATTGTCTTGATTACTGTAGTATGAAGTCAGGGAGTCTGATTCCTCCAGCCCCGTTTTTCTTTCTCAAGATTGCTTTGGCTATTCAGGGTCTTTGTGTCTCCATACAAATTTTAAGATGATTTGTTCTAGTTCTGTAAAAAATGCCATTGGTAATTTAATAGGGATTGCATTGAATCTGTAGATTGCTTTGGGTAGTATAGTCATTTTCACAATATTGATTCTTCCAATCCAATAATATGGTATATCTCTCCATCTGTTTGTGTCATCTTTGATTTCTTTCATCACTGTCTTATAGTTTTCTGAGTACAGGTCTTTTACCTCCTTAGGTAGGTTTATTCCTAGGTATTTTATTCTTTTTGTTGCAATGGTGAATGGGTTTGTTTCCTTAATTTCTCTTTCTGATCTTTCATTGTTAGTGTATACGATTGCAAGAGATTTCTGTGCATTAATTTTGTATCCTGCAGCGTTACCAAATTCATTGATTAGCTCTAGTAGTTTTCTGATGGCATCCTTAGGATTATCTACCTATTATATCATGTCATCTGCAAACAGTGACAGTTTTACTTCTTTTCCAATTTGTATTCCTTTTATTTCTTTTTCTTCTCTGATTGCCGTGGCTAGGACTTCCAAAACTATGTTGAATAATAGTGGTGAGAGTGGGCAACCTTGTCTTGTTCCTGATCTTAGAGGAAATGCTTTCAGTTTTTCACCATTGAGAATGATGTTTTGCTGTGGGTTTGTTGTATATGGCCTTTATTATGTTGAGGTAGGTTCCTTCTATGCCCACTTTCTGGAGAGCTTTTATCATAAATGGGTGTTGAATTTTTTCAAAAGCTTTTTCTGCGTCTATTGAGATGATCATATGGTTTTTATTCTTCAGTTTGTTAATATGGTGTATCACTTTGATTTATTTGTGTATATTGAAGAATCCTTCCATCCCTGGGATAACTCCTACTTGATCTTTGTGTATAATCCTTTTAATGTGTTGTTGGATTCTGTTTGCTAGTCTTTTTTGAGGATTTTTGCATCTATATTCCACAGTGATATTGGTCTGTAATTTTCTTTCTTTGTGACATCTTTGTCTGGTTTTGGTATCAGGGTGATGGTGGCCTCGTAGAATGAGTTTGGGAGTGTTCCTTTGTCTGCAGTCTTTGGAGGAGTTTGCGAAGGATGGCTGTTAGCTCCTCTCTAAATGTTTGATAGAATAGTTTTAAGAGTTTTAATAGCTAAACATTATTATCCAATATTAAATTTGACAAAATACAATAATTTAAATTTCTTGAAATCATTATCTGTTCATTTCATGGTGTGATTACAGTGTAGCAACTTAGCTGTAATTCACTATGTTTTTAAAATTGAAACAATTGGATAATTTATCGATTCACTTCCTTCTTTTCATACCATTTTGTAGACTTTAAGGAAACTGCATTGGCATATATATAAAACCAATCAGATTCTTAAATAATTTAAAATGGAAAACAAAATGAATGAGTCATGAATGAGCATTCTGTGTTGGGAGAAGTTATATGAATATCAGAAAAGAAATCTATGGTTCATGGCATATATTTAAAGTTTATCAAAGAAAATGGCACAGCGTTGTATTTTTTCTTCCTGAGACCTACATTTTTCTTTAGTTTCCAAGGTTATAATATAGTTTTTTTGAAAAAAAAAAAACTATTTTAGAAAACTATTTTAGAGAGAGACCCAAGGAGACTTGTAACTGACTTAGACCTTATTATTTCTTGTCCTTAACAGCTCCAAGTGAAAAACAAGTTAAAGCAAGTATGTTGACTAAAACTTGAGAAAACAAAAAGCATATTTCAGCAGCTTACTCATTTAACTTCTGCTATAGACAGTGCTAATGCTAATATTTTAGGCTGACTTATCAAATGTTTCTTGCTCTGATTATTTGTTGTGTTAAACTGATATGCATAATTATTCAACCTTGTCTTTTCTGTGAATCAATTCTTATTAAAATTTATCTATAGAGCTTTCACTTGTAAATGTTAATTTGTCCAGGTCATAACCTCTTTTTTGAGTTGTTTATATTTTTGTTTCCCATTTTGCAGAATGATAAGTGATGTTTTCAGTTTCTTAAACACATTAGAAAATTTTCCTAGTGATTAATCACTTGATCAAACCAGGAGGCAACATAATTTGTCTACTATGAAAGTTATTGTGTCTTTAATGAAAAGGAAACCCCCAACAATTTTAAGTACTGCTCTTGCAATATCACAATTTTCTTTTAAGACTTCTATCCTCAGATTTAGAATAAATATTGACTGACAACTATAGTATACCATGGCATTTGCATCATTAGTGGCTTTGACAATACGTTAAAGGATAAATGCTTTTTTTCTTTGTTGGTATTTCTCAATTCAATGAAGTATCTAACAGATGGCCATTCATGAAAATTTAGGCATAATGGCGTATATTTGAGTTTAGAAAAAATATTCTTTTAGCTTCTCTAAGCTTTGTATATAAGATTTAAGATCAAACCTCATTTCTGTGCATTATGTAAATATGTTTACATTTTCCTTTTGATTTAGAGTTGCATAAGTATTAATGATGGTACTAATACAAAAAACAAATGCATGTTTTATTTATTGTCAGATTTTTGAGACAGGGTATATCATTGGTGAATATATCAGAAAAAATTGGAAAATATAATATTGAGTAGCTTGGTGTCTTTTAAAAAAAATTGCAGTTGGAAATGTTTACGTAGACATTGTAGACCTTAAGGAAAGGTGTAACATGAATCTAAAATTCCAGTTATATTTTCATGACAATTTTTAGTTGAATATAAGCTGATTAGAACTTCATATTACAGAGCATTTAGTATGCTAATACTTAGTCTGTAGAAATGCATAATCAAGAAAATATATAAAACAAAACCGATAATTTTGCAGAACTGGTAGAGGACTCTAGATTGAAGATTACTCTGAAAATGAAAATTTTCTTCCTAGAAAAATGTGACATTTAGATAAAAATATTCATTTGCAATAAAAAAAAAAACCCTGTAAGTTCTGCTATCTATGAAACACTCTCCAATCAAGTTTTGAAGAGATCAGCATCTTTTGCAGGAAATTAACAAATTTAGGTTGCCAAATCATCTTAGACCCAGTATAAAGGTTTCAAAAGAATTAATATTCAATCCCTTGTATGGTTGAACGATTTGGACTTGACATGGGCATTATCTCCCAGTACAAAAGTTAGAGATAATTCATAAATTGTTTAAAATCTCTGCTAGCAATGTGACCATCCATTTCCCCAAATAAGAACTGGTTTTTTTTGGTCTTGAAATCATACAACAGAAGAATATTTACATAGCTTTTATATACAGTGAGCTATTTATAAAGTTAATGCCTAAGGCATATCATTACAAATACTCTTGAAAATTCCTTCTGTCACCCACATAGTAAGGACACATAGTTTTGTGTGTATAACCTGAATATTTAGGATATGATTTTACATTATCTTAAATTATGAGAGCAAATGAGAGAGTGAGATGTATAGTTTAATTAACATAAATTAAGTATTTATGTGATACAATTTCATGGTATTGAATTAAAAAGGATAGGTGAAATTGACAGGACTAGAGCAAGTCCATGGAAAAAGTAAAAGGTAATTTGTCTTTAGCACTCAGTTAAAGAGATAACAAGAATGTGAATTGAATTTGTGGTGTGGAACTGTTTGCTCTAGGTCTTAAGAAACCAAAATCACTGTAAGAAAAACACTAGAGGACACAGACTAGTTTGGGAACTGTATCAGTACAGGGTGGATGTTCTCATGGTACCATGAGCTTGAAGAAAAGGGAAGCCCTTCATGTTCAATGATGTAGCAAGCACTACAGAGGGCACTTAATGACTCCACTTGTAAAGTTATTTGTCAGGGATTATGGGGATGGAGGAAGAGTGCCTTTGACCAATAGAGATGCCAAATCTAGATTTACTATTTCCGCAAGTCAACACAGATTCCTTTATCATCCTGTGTACAGAAATGCCTCAACACACCCAGTTCTCCCTGCAGTCCACTGCACACACACTCCCTCACCCCCACCGCCACATTGGATAGAGACAGAGGGGTTGATGATATGATTAGTCATTTCCAAGGAGGAGGAGGACCAAGACTCACAGGCATTTCAGATCTTTAACACTCCTCTTGGTGAATCAAGAGGGAATGTAGTAGACAGTGCTTAGCAAATATATTTGACCACATCACCCTCTTTTTTCCAAAGAACACTTCAAGGACCAGTATTCGTCAAAACCTTGGGAAGCACTACCATACATTACTTGTTCCTCATATCGAGGACCATAGGGCTTTGATCATGCATTCCATGTGCATGTTTGACCAGCCTGTGGTCAGTTTGAATTCTGAGTGAAAAAGACACCAAAGACCAGGTCAGGGGCCAAAGTCTAGTTATTTTTAATTGTGGGCCTAAATTTGAATTAAATGACAATGGTCAGGCATTTTTCATTCCTTGGTTTTAACACTACACTAGATTTTTGTGGTACGCTCAGCCACCAGGCCTGACTCTGCTTATCACCTTAACTACATTTCAATACCTAAATTTGTGAGTCACATATCTATCTCTTGATCTAGTAATATATGTCAGATCATTCAGGAGAAGCCAGTATGCAGAATTTAAAAATAAAACCCCTTTGGATTTATTTAGTTTTATGATGTTAGAAGACTATTTGGGGACAGCTTATGTTAGTTAGAAAGTGGCATGGCTTTTTCGACATAGTTTAAATATTCTGTCATGGAAATTGCTGGGGGGAAAGATCTATGGGCCTGAACTAGTAGATCTGATATCAGGGGTGTGTGTCTAGACCACAGGTTGGATGACATATATGACAGGTATCTCAGTTGTTTAGGGAAATCTGGGTTTATTCATATTATTCTGGAATAATTATTACTAACACCTTCTTTCACCTGCTTAGTTTGGATAATAAATTATATGATCACTACCCAAATCACAGATGATGCTGACTGAATGAACTCAAAATAGTACTGATACAATGCCAGGGGATGGTTTGGGGAGGTTTAAGTGCCAGGAAAACTAGACTGTGAGAAACCTGGGACTGACTTAGATGTTAGGCCAAGATGTGCTGCTTGTTCAATCCCACGTATAGATCCAAGGTTGATGTACTGAGTGCCAGCACAAAATTGGAAAAATGTCATGGTTTGGAGCTTAAGAACATTTATCAAGTTTGGTTCAAAGAGATCCAAGCTATATAGATGAGAACTTGCAGAAGTAGAATCTGAGTTCAGTTTAGACATTAGGAAGTAGAGAGGAGGAAGAGAGAATTTCAAATAGAAAATCAGGAATAAATTTTAATATTGTGAAAATATAATAATGAGTACAGCAAAATAAGTATGAAGTATGACTATTGAGACAAGTACTTTGTGACCTGAGTCTTATTAATAAAACAGTGTCATGATACTGTGTTTTCAAGGGAGCATGGTATTGGTGCAGATCTAAACAAGTTTTCCAAAGGACAAACAGGAACAAAAAGAGACCTAAAATGATTCCACTTGAGCAAAAATCTGATATAAGAAAAAGCAGCCATTTCAATAATTAGAGAATAGAGAGATTATCTTAAAATGTTGCTGATGTAGTTGGTATTCATTGCCAAAATAAAAAAAAAATGTAATTTATTCCTACTTTGTACAATTCCAAAATATCAACTCCAGATGGTTCAGGGACTTAAATGGTAAAAATAAAACAAGCCATTAATTTCAAGAAAAAAGTATAGGAAGATATATGTATATATTTTCTTGAAGTATGGTTGGATCATAAAAATTATATATATAAACTCAAGCTGTAAACAAAAAATCTAATGTACTAAAATGATTACAGTAAAATTTAAAACTCATCAATAGATGCCATAAAGAGATAAAAGACAAGTTACAATTTTGGAAAAGGTATTTGTAGTATATATAAGTAACTAGAGGTTAGTAATGAAAAATAAGTAACTCTAAAAATAAAAAACAAAAAGAGAAAGAACTTGATAGACTAATGCATAGAAAAAATGAGCAAAAGATATGTTAGGATCAAAAAGAAAACAAAACAAGACACAAATTGCCTATAGACATATCAAAAATATTTAACCTCTTAGTAATAATGAAAATGTACTTAAAACCACAATACTATTTTACATATATCAAATTGACCAAAAATGGAGAAAAATGTTCATTGTGGTGATGGTGATGATATGAAGCAATAGAAACTCTCACATACAGTGTTAGTGTAAAATTTTGGGGAAAAATATGGCTTTTATCTAGTGAAGTTAAACAGAGACACATGCTATGTCCTAGCAATTTCACTTCTAAGAAAATTCTTGCACATTACACCAGGATTCATATACAGGAATATTCATAGCGGCGTTATTTTATAACACATACAGGACATGACCTAGTGTCCATTGGCAGGAAAATGGATACATAATTTGTAGAATACGTACAGGTGGAATACTATACAGCAGTTAAATCAATCAACTACAGTTCCTCATATCAACGTGGCTTGTATAAAAAGTTAAACAATTTATTTAAGTAAACAATGAATCAAATAGGGCAGTAACAAAACCGATAAATGATGAGGGGCACTCCACCATTGGGGGGTAGGGCAAAGGTTTTTATAGAGAATACATGGAAGCAAAGCAAAAATATATGTTTAACTGACTATAACATATATTGTCTTATTTGGGAAAATTAGTCATTTGGCTAAATAACTAAATAATTTAGTTTGTTTAGCTTATGATAATTGCTTTTGAGTATCACTCAGATTTGAGATAAATCTAGTTGACTCTGGCTTTGGTTTGTTTAGGTAGACCACCAAAGGCACTAAAGCTACCCAAGTCTAATGGCCATCTTGTTAAACAGTTTTAACACTGAGTCTCAGCACACGTTTTAAAGGAAGCAAATTATAAGAATTAAAAAGTATAAGTCAATTTATATAGTTATATCACTAAACAATATAATTCAATCTGTAAAAAATGTCCTTAGCTTTGTTTAGAGGTAAATTCATGTAATAAAAAATGTACAGGAAAATAAAGAAATTATTAATACAAAATATAGGACAGTGATAATTCTGAGATGAAGAGAGAGGTATGCAGTGGTAATAGGACAAGTAAGAGGTTTCAAAGTCTTTGGTGATATTTTATTACTTAAGTTTACAGGGGGTTACAAAGATGTGCATTTTTTATTGCCATTCATTAAAATATGCACATATGTTATCACATATGTTATACACCTTTATGCCTTTCATTTATATTATATCTTTCACAATTAAACAATCTTAAAAAATAGAGAATGAGAAGATAGAAGTGGTGACACAGAGTATAGCAGCTCTCTGGAGACCATGGTGGACCACAGAGAGATGAGGTAGTTGAGGTAGGGGACACGTAGGAGCGAAGGCCGTGGTGGTCTGAAGTTATAAACGGTGACATTTTGTGTTTCTGAGCTGATGTGAAAGCATCAGTGAAGTGGAAAGCAGATGAAGTAGCAGAGAGAGGCAGTACTTGCAAGAGTAACGTCATTGTCTATGCAAAAGGAGTTGGGATGCAGGGCAAATTTGGAGGAATTGGTATTAAATAGGGAATGATGATCCTATGGGTGTGGAAAGAAGACGAATGGTGCTGGTATGTGCTGATGAGGTGGTGAAAAGATGAGATAGCCTAGTCTGCTTCTACTTTCTCTGTGAAGATCCCAACAGCAACTTGCTTTTATGTTACAGGATGTTGGAAGTTTGAGAAAGGAGGGGTATTCATGAACCACTTGACTAGAAAAATGAGAAAGTAACTTCACTAGGTCTGTGGTAGTATTGCTGATCAGTGCTGGGCACTCTGTTACACACTGTGACTAGACATTTGAAGTCAGATCTGCAGCAGATGAGGGCCTTCCTGCAGTTTGGATGGCGGCTCAGGTGGCAGGCATAGAGTAGGTTTGCTGTTTTGGCACATGTAGTGGATAGAATTGCATCCCCTCAAAAGATATGTTGAAATCCTAACTAGTACAGTACCTGTGAATGCAAGCTTATTTCAAAAATGGTCTTTAGTGGTGTAATCATGGTAAGATGAGGCTATACTGGATTAGAATGGGCCCTAAATCCAATGACTGATGCCCTTTTAAAGAGAGGGAGATTTAGAGACACAGACATATTCAGAAGGAAGGCAGCCGTATGAACATAATGGGAGAAATTGGAGTGATGCAGCTACAAGTCAAGGAATGCCGAAGATTGCTGGCAACCAACAGAAGCTAGGAAGAGGCAAGGAAGGATTCTTCCCAAGAGCCTTCAGAGCAAGTTTCGGAGGGCCTTGGCAACACTTTAGTGCTGGACTTCTAGCCTCCAGAACTGTGAAAGAATAAATTTCTGTTGTTTTTAGCCACCTAATAACTTAAAGGCTGCCCTAGAAACTTAATATACCAGATGACTATGGAAACAAACAATAAGTGAATGATTTAACCATGGTTTATTTAAATATAAGCTTGAAAGAAGAAAAGTGAGGACATAAGGGAGATCTGGAGCATTGAGAAACTGGTAAGGTCAAAGGAATGAAAGTATTGATGGGGTCAGAAACTACTTAGAGGAGGTTCGTGAGTAAGTGAACTATAACAGGAAGAGTGGTGCCAGGGAATAGGAATTTTGAAATCAAAGTCTTGGCAGCAAAGAAAAAGTCCAAGATACTTTTTCTTGGTAGTTGATCAGAGAAGTGGGGTCTCCAGTTTTCAAAAGTGAGAAGGTCAAGGAAATGAGAGATCCCATGGTTGTATGGATTGTGTCTATAAGTGACTCCCAATCCTGGTTAAATAATAGAGTATCTTGACAAGCTTACAAATAGACAGATAGCCAGGCCTACCTTATCCCAGACTCATTAACTCAGAATCTCAAAGCTCTGTAGTCCTCCCCAGATCTACTACGTCTGAATCTCACAGGCTTATAAAAACTCCCCAGCTTGGTCTAGTGTGAAGCCTGGGTTGAGAGTGGTTCCTAATGAAAAATCACAGTAGTAATAGTGGAGCAGATAACTATGTATAGAAATATTCAATAATTAATGGGACACAGGCATAATGCTGGTTAATGGCAGCAGTAGAGCAAGACAGAGCCGGTGCAACCTGATACTGTGGACTTCAAAAGAACTGAGATTTGGAGGAAGCAAGGAGATAACAATCCATCAGAAGTAATAAGAAGTAAGGAGAAGTCATAAACATCATTTATTAATTTAGTTAAAAAGAAGAAGTAAATATACATCACTTCCAGACCCTTTGGTATATAGGGGAAAAATGAACTGTCTCTATTTTGGAAAACCATTTGTAAGGGATGTAGTGTCCTTAGGGAACTAGTTTGGTTAAAGGAAGAAAGTCAAGTGCACACTTTGAGAAGAGGCTGAGCATTTAGGGATGTGTGCTATGATAGAGATGACTCAGTGGAAGGACTTTGGAAAAGAGTCTGTTTTTAGGAGAAATACGAAACCATATAGACTGTTTTCTGCTGGAAGCCTAGGCTCATGGTAGTACCTGAGGCTAACAAGGTTGGGGATTTCAGGGACATTAGTCCTGATTGTGTATTAGGGGAAGTGTGGTAATTAGTTTCCAAAATATGGCCAAGACCAGCAGCATAAGCGTCACCTGGGAACTGGCTAGAAATGTAAATTCTTAGGACGTGCCCCAGACCTACTGAATCAGGCCCGTATCTGTGTTTTAACAGCCCTCCTGAGTGACTCTGATGCATGCCAATTTTGAGAACCACTGGTCTAAAGTCTTTCCTCAAAGCTATATAACAGCCAGGGATCTGCTTAGTCCTGGAGCTCCAGGTCTTGAAACAGCCTGAAGAAGTCTTATTTACATGACTTCTTGCCTGAGCTCAAATAGTGAAGCTTGTGGTATCTAATATTGTGAAATTAAAACCTGAAAGTGATGTGAAGGTCTCCTGACATCTGATCTCTCTCACAGCCCAAGGTCTATGGCACAGGGAGGACAAGGGGGCATGAAGACCCCTGTTTACTGGTTGTTCCTAGAGCCTCAGCTGCTGAGTGAGTGCATATGAGTAACAGGGACTATACACATGTACTAGTAAGAATAAAACTAAAAATACAAATACAGGTGTCCAAGGGCAACAGCCTTGAATAATCAAAAGCTAATAAAATGAGTAAATAAACTTTGTAAAAATTTACCAGCTCATTGTCATTTTCTAATTTTCGTATGGATCAAAGAAACTTCCACTTTAATTAGCCTTGATTTGAGGTCTAACATTTTGCACTAGGACCAGCATTTCAGATTATATTTTTGGAAGAGCTCTCCTATCTTCCTGTCTTCCACACTAGATATTCAGAGAAACTCCAGAAGCCATTTTGGCCTTTTTCAATTTTTTTCTTTTTCTCTCTCTTCAAAGCAATATGCAAATGGAATTTTCTGTAACATTATGGCTAATATTTTATATTATAAAGCAAATTGATTGAGGTCAATTATGGCTTGCCCTCCCCATAGTTAAAGGCTAAACAAAGAAGTCTTTTCAAGTGCTCTTCCCCACAATTTATGCATTATTTAAGATTTGACTATAAACTAATAAATTAGTATTCCAGTGTAATTCTGTGGAATAAGCCACCTTTTTTATGGTCACTACTTATATAAGCATAAAATTTAGTACCACCAGAATTGTATCTTGAAAGAGAATTTCTGCATTTTTATTTAAGGAAGTTCATTAGTTACAAAAAAATTCAAGCTTATTCTAGCGTGGTTTTCTCTACTGCTTGCTTTGCTCTCAGGTGCCACATACGTTTTATCCTTTGGGCAGTTTTAGTCTTGTCTGACTTAGAATACTATAAGATATTGACCTCACATGTCTGATATCCGTTTCTCATTTTCAATCTCTGAATTTACAGAAACTGAACGAGCCAAAGAAGAGGTTGGTGCTGCCTCAACTAAAAAAGGTAAGTGCAGCTTAAAGAAAAAGATGTCATGACTATAACTTCTTTATGCTAACTCAATGTATTGTTTAGTGCTTAAGAAGAGCTCTGTTTATTGATTTTACTATTTCACTGATATGGAAACCCACTTTTAGTTTTGAAAAATTGAAGAAATGCTGCTGTGTAAGCTCAATGGGATCCCAGTCATCTGGAGAGCATCATATTCAATATACTGATCTATAAGGTTAGCGTTTGAGCAAACGAAACTTTGACTAGTAGAACTTACATGAACAGTGTTTGCTTTGTGCAAGAATAGTATCAAATTTAAGTTTAAATTTAAGTTTTCAAAGCTATGCCTCTTGTCGTGTCTAATCAGAAGCAACTATTACGTGAATATTAACTCCTCTCAGTAGACACTCTAAAGAATATCTTTAAGAACATTAATACATGTTAAAAATATTCAATATGATGAAACATTTACATATTCTCTATTCAAAACAAACTGGAACAATTTTGAAATTTGTGATTCTGTTTTACACATAGAAATGAAATCAGTAATGTATTCAATGTCTTTGGAGGAATCTCAAGACACAGTTTAACAACCCTATCCTCAACATGCACTCATACACACACACACACACACACACACACACACACACACACACACACACAACAGGAGTACCCTTTCACATACATGCCACTAAAATGGCATCACATTTTTCTCCTTAAAAAATCTTTTATTGCATTTGCTCTATAAGAGAATATATATCAGGACTATAGGGAGTTATAAAATATATATGATACATATCCACATTCTCAATCCCAAGCAACATATATATGGATATAAATGAATACATGGATATAAGTTTATATATTAATAAATTAAAATATAAATTAATATATATTAGTTATATAAAATAATGCATAAATTAGTACACATGTATATCTAATGAAAGACAAAAAATTAAATGATACTTAAAGGAAAATATAAACTACTATAAGATAATATTTAATTAGAAGCAATTGAATTATTGAGATTAATTGCTTCCCTTTTTCAAATACAGCTCTATTTATTATTCTGAATTTATAGTAGATAGGAATAAAATCTGTCTCCTAGATAGTTCTTTTCTTAGTAATGTAATATATGTGTGATGTCATTTTTGAGGTAAGTTATCACGATACATGTTTCATTGACATCTTTTACTAGGTATCAGTTTTTCCATAAGTAGCAGAGCCATGAATTTATCAGAAGTCCCTATTAATATATCTCATTCTTTTATGGTGTCTTATTTTGAAATCAATTTTTCTTGTCAACACTAAATGGAATGTGTGGGTAAAACTTGGGTGCTTCAGGATGGATAATGCCATGGTATCAATGACAAGACTAAGAGTCTAAATATAGATTCAGAGGAAGTCACAATCTAGGCATGGATACAGGGTATATGGATCCAGTAAGTGAATGTAAGGTCAGGACATCTATACATGTTGAAAGCAAGAACAAAAGTGAGACAAAATTGTGTTCAAGATCTTCAGCCATGGGTGAGACCAGTGGATGTCCAAATAGCAGTATATGGGTTTCATCTGGAATTAGATTTCAGATACTGAGCCTCAGGGAATCCTTGATTGTGAAGACGGTCTGGAGACAGAGTTAAAAAGGAAAGATTCAATAACCAGTAAGTGACCCATGCACAGACTCTGAATCACTTGGAGCCTAGATATTAGGGCAGAAATACAAGCACACATAAATTGGAGTTTAATCAAGTCAAATAGGAGTGAGCAGAGATACTGAATTGATATTGAACCATCAGTTAGTGAATTCACTGGAATATTCAACCAAGAATGGTCTCTGAGTTTAGAGTAAGGCCAGACATATTGGTTGGGATTAAGTAGACCTGATTGCTAGGCTTAAATAACGTTTTATGAAATTAAACTATTGGCATTAATTACTCTGACTCTAGTTTGTCTTAGATCTCATACCTCAATCATTAATTTAAATATGACTGCATATTAGATTTCCTCTCAACTGTAGAATGAACAGAAACAAGTGTTCCTTCCAAAGCCATCATAAATATTTTGAAACTCAGGTAGAGCTTTACCAATTTGACAAGTTACATATAAAAGTCAAAGGAGATGCTTCTCATTGGTCAAGTAGTTTTCATTTCTCCTCCTCCTCACTGACAATCAATCACACATGAAAATATATATTACTTCATCATACATTTAGTAACCAGTCCCTAATCTCCACAAAACTCCGTATATGTTACAAGATGTCCACCTTTTAGTCCCTTTTAAGTAAGTAGAATAAGATAGTGATTTGGGTTTTCTTTATTTGTTTTTAAGATACTGGAAATTGTTGTTCTACACTGAGGCTTGAATTAGGGACCATGTGTGCAATGTTAAGTGGAAATTACTGATTTTCTGATTGTTTTAAAATTTTCAAAGTTAAAAGATAATATTTTAAATTAATTACAGTGTGCCAATTTATATCTAGTATAATTATTTGATCTTAAGCCTGCTTTTAAGTCGTATTTTCTTCGGAGATATATAGTATTTAATCATCAATATGATAATCCTCTTACTGTTTTATATTTGGTTTGCAGCTTTCAAATCATTTTCACTTTCATTCAACATGTATTTATGGATCACATACTATGTGAAAACTTAAGGAAATATTCAGATGTTAATACTATTCTTGAGCAGTTAAAGATAGGGAAAAATATGAATCTTTATTGAGTCCCTGAGTTGTTTGGACCTTAGTTTTTGCTATCAGCTAAAGGTTTTCCATATTATCATAGTTCATGTTTGAAAGCCAACAGGGTAAAGAGATAAATACAGATAAAGAGCCGTAGGAGTTTAAAAATTATTCTTACCTGAGGAAAAGCAAAACATTTATTATACAAGGTGACTTTAGAGTCAAGCCTTAAATAACATTTAGAATTTTGTTATGTAATAATTAGTTGGAAGGGTATCTTGGGCATAGGTAACAGAGGAAGGCAAAGTGGTGGGAAATTGCAGGATGTGTATGAGGAATAACAAGAGTCTCAAAAACACAGTATGAATTAGTACAACCTGTGCTAATAATTCAGTAAAGGGGCCTGATTTTTAAATTGGACTCTACTGCATGGACAATAGGGAGTCAATGAAAAATTGTAAGTATAGGAAATAACACTCAGGTATTTGCTTTAGGAAAGGGCAGGATAGTTAGGAAGCTTTGGCAATAATGTAGGCAACGTGCATTAGGACCTGATATTAGTTATGAGATTGGAAAGAAGGGATATTTTATAAGCACTATTATAAAGTAGATTCAGTGGAATTTGACAATCGACCAGCTTTGGAAGAGGAAAAGTCAGAAAGTATTTAATGACAATAATAAGTTTTCAGACTGGGTGCTAGAAGAATATTGTTGGTATTTATCATAAAAATGAAGAAGAAGGATAAAAATAGTTTGGTGAGAGAAGACAAGATTAATTTTAGACATATTTAAATTATAGTACTGTGGCACATGCAAGTAGCAAGTAGGTGGCTCTAAATGTCAGACTAGAGCTCCAGAGAGTGACAGAACTGGAGATATATCTGTGGGTGTCCTCTGCGTGGGTTAATGGTGGAAACGGTAAGAATCCATGAGCTTTTCATGGATTCTGTTCTCGAGAGAGGACAGGTCTGGGATGTTCTCTGTTCTCGAGAGAGGACAGGTCTGGGATGGAATGCTAGAGAACATTTGCAGGAAGAAAAGCAAGGAGAGTCAAAGAGAAAAAGCAGAAAATAGTGACTGGAAAGATCAGAGGTTAAAAAAATGTAATTGTTATAATTTCATAGTAACCAAGGAAAATAAACGCTTTCAATGACAAAGTGGTTGTCACCAAGTCACTGGATTTGTCAACTAGATAATTATTAATGATGTTCAAAAGAGAATTTTCTGGGGGGTGGCACAACTAAAAGCTAAATGATGACAAATTGAGGGATGATGAAGTGAAAGATACAGACACTGATGCTGAAGAATATTGGTTAGGAATAAAATGATAAATAGGATAGTAGCTTGAGGTTCTTGTTTAGTCTATATCAATTTCTATTTTAATCTCCGAGGTAAAGTGTTTATCCTCCTCTTCAAGACCAGTCTCTCCATTTGGGTCCTTCTTGATCAGTCATTCATGCTCTTTGGTGGCATTATGTTCTTTCTCCTTATTGACTTTTTTTTTTTTTTGGCGGTACGCGGGCCTCTCACTGTTGTGGCCTCTCCCGCTGCGGAGCAGAGGCTCCGGACGCGCAGGCTCAGCGGCCATGGCTCATGGGCCCAGCCGCTCCGCGGCATGTGGATCTTCCCGGACTGGGGCACGAACCTGTGTCCCCTGCATCGGCAGGCGGACTCTCAACCACTGTGCCACCAGGGAAGCCCTCTCCTTATTGACTTTATTCCTAATTTTGGAAATATTATTCTCAGTTTAAAATTACTTTTTTCTAGATTCCCATATCTCTGTCTACTATTTTCTCTCCTCTGTATCTTAGCCGGTCTTCTGGATGTTGGAGTGTTAACACTGCTTCTTATCTCCCACAAAGATGAGGCTTCTGTTCCTACTGTGCTTCCAATAATATGGCCAATGCTGAAGACATTATCATTGCTGAACCAATGGAACCATTCCAGTCCTCACATTATTGGATGTCTCAGTGGCATTTACCACTTTGTCTTTTCTCTAAGCGTCTCTCCTGTTGGGTGAGCATGACAACAGTCTCCTAGTTCTCACCATATTCTCTGAGCTTTATTTCTGACTTCTTTGTGTGTTTTTCTTTGCTTCCCCTTAATTATTGGTGTTCCCCAGATTCCATCATTAATCCTCTGAACTTCTTATTCTGTAGCCTCTCTTCGTGAGATATGCACACTCTCAAGGTTGAAACTCTGCCTTTTAGCCTGAAGATCTCCAATTCTATGTCTTCATTTCAGGACTTCTCTGGCAAAGAGCTTTTCCCTGAAAATTTCAGGCTTGTATATTCAAATGTCAAATAAACACCTTTAAATTCAATGTGTCTTAACTTATACTCTTCATTTCCTTTTCCCAGCTTGCTTTTAATTATCATTGGTGAAACCACAATCCACCCTCCACTTCCCTAGAAATCTGAGGGTGATTAATTTTCTCTTTCTAGCCTTCAGGTGATTATTCAAAGAATCTTCAAGTTCTGCTGATTTTGTTTCCTAAATATTTCTTGAGTTTACTTCCTCCTATTCATAACTATGACTTCCATGTTAATTCAAGCCTTCATTATCTTTTTCTTGAACCACTGTAATTATCTAAACACTGTCCTCACATATTTATTTTTATTTCACTAATATTCATCCTAGCAGAAACCCCTCAACATAAATTATCAAAGTCATAAAACTGAATAAACCACACTTAATTTAAAACTTTATTTTTTCCCAGTTTTTTATAAAATAAAGTCCAAACTTGTTAAAATGATGTAAGAGTCCTCCAAGATCTGGCTCCTATATCCTTTTCCAGTTTCATCTTCAGATACTTTGTATGCTACAATAATACCATATTGTTTATAATTCCAAATTTACTAGAAGTAAGATTCAGGGAAAATGATAGCCGGAAAGGATGGCCTTGTGACTAGATTGAGTTGTTAGCATTGTCTGAGAAATGATGAGAAGCCTCTCTTTCCTGTCTCTCCACCTGAATATGTATCCAAGATTTAAGACTTCGTCTTCCACAATCAGTGATTTATTCCATTGTTTCAGTCATTGACATCCCCAGGCAATAACCCTTGGGCAGGTAACATTACATTCTTACATCCTTGGAAATAATAGTTTGTCATGCTAATCCTATAGATGTATATACCAGAAGTAATGTATGTGTCATATGGGTGATATTTCAAACTGCACAATATTTCCTTACCACTCTCCACTCTTTACCAGAATTCTAACATACCCCAATTCCATAGAAGCCTCACTACCCAGGCAAGCCCCTGTAACTAATGGGCATATGTTGAGTGGTGTTAAGCGGAAAGAAAGAATTGAGTCCTCAAGGAAAATTGAGGGAAACATAGTGAAATAAGAGCCTAGAATGAAGCAAGCGATGTCAGCATCACAGCAGATAAGATGCTTCCTTGTCTCTCCCCTTCAATCTGCAACCTGTGAAATATTAACAACTCAACAATAAGCCTCTGCCCAACCCATCAGAATGCCAGAGAATTCCACATATCTGTACATCTAAAGGTGGATGGACTGGAACACATCGAGGAGGTAGAACTGGGGAAACAGTGGAGGCAGTCCCTGCAATCGTGGCCCCCTGGCTGTGGCAGCAAAGCCTGCAGCCCCAGAGAACCCAAAAGCAGCAAGGGAAGCAATACATAGGACTCTAGCCTCCTGAATGTAGTGGTGCCCGTGGCCACAGATAACTGGGACCCAGTTCCTCCAGCCACAGAGCCATCCACAACTCCAGCCCCGTTCCCTGCCTGCCGTGGTGAAGCCCACAAATCTGACAATACCTGATATAGAGGCACTTGCAACTCCAACTGCATCCCACCCACCCCTTGGAGCCTGCAAATCAGGACAGCCCAGGTGTGGCAGAAGCACCCACCATCCTGATGCCCCAGGTGGTGGTGCCAGCAATACCAACAGCAGCAAGGTACCAATTACCCCAGAGGCACAAGCAACAGTAACAAGGGCACTGGGTGACACTTCTGATAGAGGTGGTGGAGGGCAGAAAATGCTGACTCTCAAATAAAACCAGAGGCAGCACAGGTGAGAGAAACCAAAAACTTGTTCTATAGTGCCACCTACTGGAAAACAAAAGAAAGCCTACTAATTTCTAACCTGTAGAATCCTTAGAATTAAAAAAAAAAAAAAAAAGCTTTACCCAAACAAGAATGATATTCAGTACTTCAAACACACTGGCAGAGGAACAACACATCAAGCACCATGAAGAACCACAGTAACACAGTATCAGAAAAAGAAAATGATAATTCTCCAGAAACCAAACTTAAAGTCACAGAATATTGCAATCTAACTGATTGAAGAAACTGAATGAACTACAAAAAAGCTCAGAAAGGCAGTTCAATGAGCTTAGGAATAAAATTAATGAACAGAAGGAATACTTTAAGTAATTGAAACTCTAAAAAGGAGCCAAACAGAAATTCTGGAGCTGAAGAATTGAATAAATGAGATGAAGAATGCATCAGAAAGCATTGGGAAAGAGAATATGATATGGAAGAGAGAACTAGCAAACTCAAAGATAGAAATCCAAAGAAGATACAAAACATCATAGAAAACCATCAAACCCACATGGCAGACAGAAACACAAGGAAAAGCGGGAACCCAGAAAACAAAAGATAAAATGGCAGAACTAAGTCCTCCTCTGTAAGTAATTACCCTAAATGTCAATGGATTGAATTCACCAGTCAAAAGACACAGAGTGGATGGATGGATTAAAAAACAAGACCTAGCTATATCCTACCTCTGGGAGACTCACCTCAGCCCTAAATATAAACATAGGCTAAAGTAAAGGGATGGAAGATGATACTCCAAGCAAATGACAGTCAAAAAAACTGAGTATATTCTGTGCTCATGGATTGGAAGAATGAACATTGCTAAAATGTCCATATTATCTAAATCAATTTACAGATTCAATGCAATCCCAACCAAAATCCCAAGGATGTTTCTCACAGAGACAGAACAAAAAATTCTAAAATGTATATGGAACTACAAAAGATTCTGAATGGCTGAAGCAATCCTAAGAAAAAAGAATAAAGCTGGAGGTATCACATGCACTGGTTTCAAACTATATTACAAAGTTATAGTAATTAAAACAGCATGGTATGGGCAGAAAAACAGATACATAGATCAGTGCAATGTAATTGAGAGCCGAGAAATAAACCCACACATATGTGGAAAATTTTACAAAAAAGGAGCAAAGAAACCTGGAGAGCCACATGCAAAAAAAATGAAACTAGATCATTACCTCATACCTTCCTCAAAAAAATGAACCCAAAGTGGATTAAAGCCTTGAATGTAAGACCAGAAACCATAAAACTCTTAGAAGAAAATATAGGCAGTATGCTCTTTGACATCAGTCATAGCAGTATCTTTCAGGATGTGTCTCCTCAGGCAAGGGAAACAAAAGAAAAAACAAATAAATGGGACTCATCAAACTAGAAAGCTCCTGAACAGCAAAGGAAACCATCAACAAAATGAAAATGCAACCTGCCCTACCACCAAGTGTGAGAAGATATTTGCAGATCATATGTCCAGTTAGGGGTTAATATCAAAAAAATATAAAGAACTCATACACCTCAAAAACAAAAAACCAGAAAACCCAGTTAATAAATGGGCAGAGGAGCTGAATAGAAATTTCCAAAGAAGGCATATAGAAGGCCAACAGGTACTTGAAAAGATGTTCAACATCACTAATTATTAGGGGAATTAAAATTAAAACCCCAATGAGATATCACCTCATGCCTGTTAGAATGGCTATTATCAAAAAAGCAAGAAATAACAAGTGTTGGTGAGGATGTGGAGAAAGGGGAACCCTCATGCACTGCTGATGGGAATGTAACTGTGTAGCCACTATGGAAAACAGTATGAAGATTCCTCAAAAAATTGAAAACTAGTGCTACCTTATGATCCAGTTATCCCACTTCTGGGTATTTATACAAAGAATATGAAACACCAATTTGAAGATACATGCACCCCTATATTCATCACAGCATTATATACAATAGCCGAGATGTGGAAACAACCTAAGTCCCCATCAACAGATGAGTGGATAAAGAAGATGTGGTATACACACACACACACACACACACACACACACACACACAATGGAATAATAGTCATAAAAAATGAAATCTGGCCATTTATGACAACATCAATGGATCTTGAGAGTATTAGGCTAAGTGAATTAAGTCAGACAAAGACAAGTATCTTATGATTTCACTCATATGTAGAATATAAAAAAACAAACAGAAAACCAGAATAAATGAACAAACCAAACCAAGCAAAACCCAACATGTAGATACAGAGATCAGAGTAGTGGAAAAGGGCAGGGGAGGGTGAAATGAATAAAAGAGATAGTGATGGATAGAAACTAAATTTTTGGTGGGGATCATACTGTAGTGTATATAGAAGTAGAAATATAATCTTGTACATATGGAACTTATATAACGTTATTAATCAATGTTACCTCAATAATATTATGGTAAGATATAAATACTAAAACCAATAATTTTAATTTGAGAAAGCATCTTTTTGGTATCCTTGTAATAAAAGTGAGATTGAAGTTTGGTATAAGCTGGAACTTTGCAGGTAAATTAAACAGCGATAAAGAAATTAAAAAAAAACCCTGGAATTATAGAAAACCAATTTATCTCCCTTACAGTTTATCTCAGGACTATCCATAATCCAGGCATCATTTTATAAGAATGTTAGCTACTTTGCTTCCTTAATATTAGTTGCGGTCACTGAAGGAGTGCAGCACAAATCTACATTTTTTTCTAAAATAAACACCTCCAAATGTAGAACAAATGGAATTTCTTATTTCCAGCATGAAAGGAGGTTTCAGGTACCCTATAGCATAGAAGGAGAATTTGATTAAGGTCTTCCTTTGATTACAGGCAATTAGAAAATCCACTTACTTAGATGAACTGTTTATTCCTAATACTCTCCATAGAATTAGGCTTGATGAATTTTATATCAGAATCAGAAATGAAAGGGTCATTTCACGTAAAATGTTTTCTTTTCTGTATAGATAATTGGTATTTTCAGTGACCTTTTCTGAATTAAAAAAAAAAACTGGTTTAGGGGACTAGCCTCCTCTACTTAATATAAGTGCAAGGAGTTATTAACTCACCACTGGAAAAGAAAAACTTGGTCTTTGTTGTAGAAAAACTTGGTCTTTGTGTGTAAGTCACAATCCAATGTTTTCTGAAAGATATTTACTCTTCAGAAGATTAAAACAAAATAATTGAAAAATACATATTTCCTATACAATATTCATACTGAGTTTTCAGAATAAAAGAATTATGAATAAGGCTATATGCCCAGGGCTCTATTATAATTAAAAATTATCAGTGTTTGATTTTCACATTGATTTGAGAGAGAGCATTCATAGAGGAGACTAATGTACCACACACCTTACTAGCTCCTTAAAGTAATTATAATAAAGTCTAACTCTTTAGTTTGGAATTCAGGGGCTTATGCAATTGACCTAATCTATTTTTAGATTATTTCATATCTCTTCTATGGGAACCCTCTGCTCCAGCTATACTTGTTCACTTCCTCTAGGCACACACAAGGCTTTCCTGCTTCTTTACCTTTTTCGTGTTTCATTGGCTACACCTAATATCTCTCCTCTTTCAGGAAATATACTAATACCAAAACTGATCTCTCTAACTCAGAATATTTATTATCAAATCTCATTTTTCAATTAATACACTTAATCACCAAGCAAGTATATATCGATCACTTGCTAGGTCCGAAACAGTGCTAGGTGCTGTAAGAAATATAAGCAATCATCTCTGAATATCCCATGGGCCAAAGAAAAAATGACAGTGGAATTTTGTAAATATGTTGAATTAATCTATGATGAAAATATCACACTGAAACTGGAGATGCTCCTAAACAGTGTTTACCTGAAATTTATACTCATTAAAAATATTCATTAGAAAAGAAGAAAGGCTGAAAAGCAAACATTTAGGAAGAAAATAATTTTTAATTTATGTTAAAACTTTCATGAAACCCAAAGAAAGAAGAAAGAGAAATAAAAAATGTAAATGCAGAAGCTAAAGAAATAGAAATTAAATAGTACAATAGAAAAAGCAATAAATCTAAATTAGATTCTCTATAAAAACTGAAAAAACTGATAGACCCTTATGTAAACTTATTAAGAAAAAAAGAGAAGACACAAAACATTAATATCAGAAAATTAAAAGGAATCATCATTACAGATTCTACAGATAATTAAAAAATAGAAGTATTTCCCAGTGAGTTTGAAAATTTTAATACAATTGACATTTTGAATCTTTAATTATATTTTTTCACCAAAGTAAAGTCTAGCCAGGTGGCTTCACCGGTGAATGTTTTTCAAACATTTAAGGAAAAATTAACACCAATCTTGTACCAAACCTTCCAGGAACAGAAAAAGAGGAAACATTTTATGGAGCTCATTTTATGGAGCTAGAATAACCTTGATACAAAAACCTATCAAGGAACAAAAAAGAAAGGAAACATACAGGTTAACTTCTCTTGTGAACATAAGGGCACAGATATAAACAAAATATTAGCAGATCTAGTCTGATATTATATGAGAAAGACAAAATGGAACCAAGTTGGTTTTATTTCTAGACTGCAATTTCAAAATTCAATGTAATTAATCAGAATAATAGAATAAAGGGAAATTATACTTATCATAGAAGATGCATTTGATATATTTCAAATTATAGTAGAAAGAAACTTCCCTATTCTGATATATACCATTAGCAAATATTATACTCAATGGAGAAAAATGGAAAGATTTCTCCCTGAGAATTGGAACAAGACAAGGATGTCTGCTATCAGCACTTCTGTTATGCATTGTACTGGATATTCTAACCAGTGCAATAAGGTGAGAAATAGAATTAATCAGTACAAGAATAAAAAAGTAAAAAATAAAACTATTCACAGGTGAAATTATCTGCTTGAAAAATTCAAAAGAATATACAGTTGAACTATTACAACTGAGTGAATTTAGCAAGTTTTATATAAAAAAGTCATTTTTTCCCTTACTCTGTCTCTAGTTCATGTCATTAACTTTTTGAAAAGATCATGATCATTTACTCTGTAGACACTTGATTTATGTAATTGTTTCTTCAGAATATTATTTAATATGTTCTCTATATCATATATTTGATTAACCTGAAAGCTTAATCTTTGGCTTAACTTGATTCCAGTTGGCTCCTTTGGCAAGAATACTTCAGAGGTGATACAGTTGTACATCACACTGCATGTCATGAGGAAGCACAGAATGTCTGGATGTCCTGTTGTGAATGAGTGGCTTTAAGTTTCCTCAGTGGGTTAAGCTGGTGACAATCACTTTTCTTCATTTCCACGTTGCAGTTTTCCCCATGCAACTCTTGGGGGTGATACCTGGGTATGGCGGCAATATCCAGTTCCCCATTCATCCTTCATCTAATAGTTGCTAATGTCCTCTGAAGATCCTTACTTGAATCAGTTATTTCAGTACACTGATTTTGTATGAATCATTTCTATTTCTTGGATGTATAACAAGGTAAGCAGATAATACTCCACCGAGAGTAGTAAAATCTCAGTAGTTCATGGGAAACAGCACCTAAGTGATAATTCTTATTTCTTTTTTGGTTACTTGTGATTTGGAATGACTTCATTTAATATTTAAGCAAATCTCAAGCATGACTACACTGTCCTTTGAGTTGATTAAGCAACATTAAGCTTGAATTTAAGGAGCATCTAGTTGACATTTTCAAGACGCTAAGTGGCTCCAGCAATTATCTGGAATGTAAGTCGATTAATCATAATCCTGTCAAGCGGAATTCTTCATAAAGCTTGTTTATCAAAGCAGAGTATAAAAGAATAAGATAGAAAACAGTGTGCAAAGACTAGTAAGAAGAGGGCAAGGGATTATTTTTTTCTCTAATTCTTTAAGAATAGATTTATAGTAGTAGGTTTCGGTTGGATTTTAAAGAAGTGAGAAATATTGAAAAAGCTTTAAAATAGGTTGTTTAGAAGAAAATTTTGGCATTGAATGAGTTACAAAATGCCTTTTTGAGCAGAAGCAGCATTTACATCTGGAATTTTATTTAAACCTTATCTCTGCTTTGCAGCTGTACCTGGAAAGAAGGAAGAGAAAACAACCAAGACAGTGGAGCAAGGTAAAAAAAAATGAAGGAGGTTGACATTATCTTTAGAAAGACAACCACATGAGGAGGAAAGCACTGGATTCAGACAGGCGGACGACAATAACCTTTAAATCGATTGCTCTCTTTCACTGTCCTTGCATGTTTTTCTGTGCCAGGGAGAATGTGAGGTGGCAATCTGGGTTTTTGTTCTTTTGTATAACTAAACTTTGAGTGTAAGTTCAGAACAGGAAAGCTCCACAGACTGCTTAATTACATCAAGAGAAATGCTGAAGATTGTTGGGAATAAGGAAATCTTCCAGGGCAATTGGTAGACATTTTTTTCTGTTTGATTTGTGGTTTTAACACCACCTGACTGATCATAATTTAAACAATAGAGGTGACACAATTCTGTTTATGCAAAAACAATTTCTACTGCTTGAAAAGTAATATGTTAAAGCAAAAAACCAGCAATACAGGTAAATTACTTGTGTTTATATTACAACTTCAGCAGTTGATTCTCCCAAGAGGTCTAAAATTTCAGTGTTATAAACCATAATGCCATAAATAATGCATTTTCTTTTTTTAATGCAGCTATATAATAAGTATATCATTTTAGAATATGCTTGAGAAAAATGGTACAGCAGAGTAGAATAAAAGCGTTTGAAGTGATGTTGGGCCTTCTGTCAGAGCTCATAGTGCTAATAATTTTAATTTTTGTTCCCCCCACTCTTTGGCTTTTAATATATTATAATATTATAATGTATTATTTATTATAATAAATAGATGAAATCGGAACTAGAAATAATTTTGTCAAGAATGAAATCAAAATCATTTCTCCTCTTAAATTTGAGACAAATTCCAAATATCAGAAATTAGATATTTTTACATATATATATCAAGAAAATCCTTCAAACCCTCACATTTCAGATTAGTAAACTAAGGTTAAAAAATTCATTAAGGATTTATTTCCTTTGGTTTTTCAAAAGAAAAATCACATTAAATCACACTGAATAAGTTTTCAAATTCATTTTGGCTTCTGTGGACTACCTGGACTTTTAGAATTCAATAAAATGTTTCTGTCAACTTCTTTTTGAGGTGGATACTTTAGTCTCTGAAATATAAAGTAGAGCTCTAGGAGCACAGATCCCAGTTTCAACTTGTTGACCTAGACAAGGTTCTGAGCCTAAATTTCTTCTCTAAAAAATAGAGTTAATTATACCTGACCTACCTGTCTGACAAGATGTGGAGTTCAAACAAGAAAACGTATGTAAAAGGATATGAAAAAATATAAACTCCTAGTTAAGTATATAGTATTTACTTAGGCATTTTTCCTTATAAAATCAGCTTCAATATAAATGAGAATCAAAACCTTTTGCTTTCATTAAGCTTCATAGTTTTTCTCCCCTCTAGTATACAGGCATTGGTTACTCATCTTACAGCATTTGCAGATTGTTTTTATAGCCACAGCAAATTAAGAGAAGACTGACTAGAATATAAAATGTCCACATTAGTAATAGTACCTAACATATAACTGATTAAGCTCAGATTGTTTATGTGTTCTTACCCTCATGTTGGTGTCAGTTTCATTAATTCTATAATGTTGCCTCAAATAGTTTTGAGACTGGAAATGGCTCTTAGGGATGTGAATTTACTCCTTCAGATTATTTTATAATTCATTCTTTTTAAATCATAAGAAATAAGGTATTTGGATAACTTGCATACTTTTGCGATGGTATATCTGACTAATAATTTATATGAAAATATATATTTTGTGATTTTAATAAATCAAGGAATTTATGTGATAATAAATCAATTACATTCTACAGATTTCATCATAATATTCTAATATTTATACATAAGATGATGCTTTGACTATTGTGTATTTCTCTTCCTTATATAGTTTTTAGTTATTTTCAGAAGTATAAATAATCTAAAACTAGTTCATAATTCTTTGAAGTACAGTTAAATAGTTTATAAAGAGTTATTTTCATTTAAGGTTTAACTTATGGACTTGTGCTAGGGAAAAACTGTGACACTCATAATTCTTAATAGATTTCAATACACTGTGTGATCTATATAAAACTGTGTACACTGAAACTCTGAACTTAGTCTGCATTATAATTGTACTTGGGAAACATCGATTAAGCTAAACTTTATGGAAAATTCATATAGTGAAAGGTGAAATAAATGTTATGTTTATGTAATTTAGTGAACTAGACCTCATATCGTTTAAGAATTAGAAATTTAGTTAATCTAACCTCTGCAAAAGTCCAAAAAAGTATCTCTATTCTATCTTTAATTCATGATGGATCATGTGGTTTTTAGTTATTCTTCTCATAAAGATCTTAAATTGGCTAGACCAGAATTTTGAGTATTAAGAAACTCTTTATAAATTTTCCCACACTAAAGCCACACACACACACACACCCCCACACACACCACAGACACCATTAACGATTTCTCTTGTTTAGAAAGCAGTTACCTAGAAGCATCAGGAGACACAAATATTTTCCACAATACATGTTGCTCTCCTTATAGTGAGAGCCAAGGAATGCCAAAGATAAAACATCACAACACGTGCTACTGTATGAAGATTTGTCTTTATATATTTGTATATTATATCTAGAAAGAGTACATCACATTTAATTAAGCTTGGTTTATTTATTGTTTGATATTTAATTTCTCATTTTTAGTGTACTTTTTCCTCAGTATTACTTTTCAAAATTGACCTGTCCCCCTAAATCCAATTTCCCTCTCTCTTTTTCAATCTTGTTTTCTCTCAGAAGAAAATTTTTCATAGTATTTGCTTTTTACTAGCCAGAGGATCAAAGCAGTCACTCTAGGGAAGTGACTTCTTACTTACTGTGGCAGGGAAGGAGACCAGTCAAGACAACTAACTTTAATGATATGAGTTGTAGATTGGAGTCCCAGCATCTCCTTGTTTCTAATATTTTTCCTTCAAAGTGATTTCAATCTAACAATGAAACGGTGAAGAAAATAGTAATAAATCAAATCATTCGCATATCATCTTTCTTTTTCTTTCATTCACACCTGTGCATGATATTACTTAAAGCTTTCTTTAAGAGTTTGTTCTAAGGGCCTGTAACAGTGCTGGCATGTAGGAAGTGTTCAAAAAATACTTGTGGGTTGAATGAAAACATAGAGGAATTGTTGAAGAAAAGAATACTAGGTGATCCAGATATCGATGATCTGCGCCTCTAAGTACTGTACAATTAAGATATTTTAGTAAATCAAATGTGATTTCTGATAGCAAAGATTGCCAGATATTTCAGAAACCAGGATAAGTGATTAAATCATCTAACTACTCTCATTTTAAAGTAAAAAAAGTAGAGCAATTAATAATTAAATATGCATTATTCATTAATTATATCATTATTATGATCTTTGTAGATGGTACTCTTACATAACAGAACAGCATGTGGTGAACCATCATATGGATAAAGACATCGAATAAATTAAATTTAGCAATTGCACCTTCTATATTGTAAATTTAAAAAAATCTTAAAATGAGAGAAAATTTAATAATTGCCCAATTAGGCCAATGTATGTCTAAATATAGAAACATAAGGGCTTATCCTCACTTTTCTTGGTTTTACATTATAGAACTGAATTAGATGATCTTCTATTCCTTTGAATCATAAAAAATTTATGTTCAACAAAGTTTTTAAGTAGTGTGTCCCTTATATCAGAATATAAAGGCTCTTCCTGCTATAGGAGAAGGCTGGTCTAGAAAGACTTTTATTTCTAGGATTCTAAGACTCAAATGTTAAGGGAAAACACACTTTATAAACTTGGATATTTTAGTATCCCAAAATTAAACTGAAAATTTCATTACAGAAACATTAGTTATAGTCTTCCATCCTCTTAACAATTAAAAATCACTTCAAAATCCACTTAAGTACAAACATGACAAAAATATTCATGAAAAATGATTAAATAGAATTTGAGTACCTATTAACCACCAAGAATAAATTTGAACACAATTAGTAATCATTTTATTAAGGGTAAAATTGGAGCATATGGATCATAAATGTGTCAAATGCAGTTCATTTCCTGTAATAAAACTTATATTTTGCTTTAAATTAAGAAATCTTTTTAAATTCACAAGTGCCGTAATTTGTGTCCACTTGAAGACTTTCTGTTTTTCTTTGCCTTTGTTGCTATTTTGTAAACAATGGTACCCTACATAATTGTATTAGTGTTTTAAATTGTCACAACAAGTGAAACCCAACTGATATTACATGGTTTGTGTGTTTGTCATTGTCCTCAGACACTTTTCAGATTCTTCTGTTCTTTGTACATGTACTGGTCTATTTAGAATCTGCGATGTGTATTTATTGTAGATTGATCCCATACTTTCAAGTGAATATTAATAATATCTAAAAGTAATGATTTCTCTGAGAGAAACGTATTTATTTAAATAATAAATGTTTATACTTCATGATGTGTCAACACTATAAAAAAAGAGAGAAACAATTTTACATTTAAGATCAATGTAGTAAAACTGAAGGTGTAGTTGATACATATTGTATTTAATTATTTGCTTAATATGTGACTATAAAATAACCTATTTGCACATGTGGACTAAGTCATGCTGTTGACCCTCAATAAATGTTAAAGTATAATAACAATAGTATTGATTCCTGTGAATTCCAAACTTTTGACAATAGTTTGTGCTCTGGTTGTTTAATATTTATTGAGCGCCCACAACAGACTAGGCGCTGGGAATGGGTGTGAGGAGTATCAAGTGGGCTTTGGAGAGAAGATGGTCTACATACAGAGCTCATGCAACGCTTGTAAAAATGAGTGTACTCTGCTTGCTTACATATTTTATATATTTTCAAGAGAACTTTTTGCAATTTTCCACTATCTCACTTGCTCACATAACACATTTCACTACTACTTCTTACTTTTATTTCATTTAATACTTTTAGAATGTTCTCATAATCATACGATCTCTTGTATGGAAATTTCTTTCTAGTCCCTTCTTTTTCACCATGTTCCTCCCCATTCCTTTCATCACTTTAATAAATAGACAGGTATAAATCCTACCTATCACAGCTGATTCACAACACACTCAAAAAGTTTGTATTGTTGCATTGATCTCCTACAGGGTACCACCTCCTGCCATGCAACATTTGGTTCATGTGATTCATTTATTGGTAGGAATGTCATTGAATGCTAAAGAGAATTTCAGCCCGGTAAAGGAGCAATGTGTGCCAGTGAGGTTGGCAAGATTTGGAGGCAATGCTAAAAGATGCATTCATGCTGTACCTTTCCCTCAGAAATTAATGGTTCTTGTATTAATGATCCATTTTCTCTAATAAACTAATGTGTAACTTGATCACTCTTATTTTATGCAGGATATACTATAGGCAAGCACAAGTCACACAGAGAGATAATTGTAATGCCCACATTCCAGTTTCCGTCATGCATAATTCTGCTTTTCAGTCATGAAACTGAACCACTCCTCTGCTTAATGTGACCTCTGTGCCTATCTTTTTCTTTCCTTTCCTTAGAGACTGTGGCCATTTCATGGAGAAGAACAGTAAAACTATAACATTACCCCAGGAACCTTCCCCTGCGTTTCATACTGGGGTCACTACTTTTACCACCAGGTTACCTTTTAAACTCTGGAGTCAGAGGAACTGGCTGTTAGATGAGCTAAATTAAGTTACCTGACGTTGCCAGAACACGCAATTTACATAGGGGTAGTGTGTCACTCCTACTCTGTTTATATTCTATCCCTTCCATGATTCATCAAAGTAATTTCTTAATAGCAATTGTATCCATCTTTTAGGTTCTTAAAAGCAACAAACTTTTTACATCATGCATGTGCTCTTGCTTCATCTATCTTATAATTCTAAAACTTTGTCTTGATATAATGTCCAACAATCTTTATGTAAACTAATGGAATGCAGTTATAAACCATTTCCTAAAGCCCAAATTGTAAATATGAAGAAAAGTTGTCATATGATTTCTGAATTTAATGACAATGCGCTTCAGATAAAGTGTATTTTTGATCATTGTCTACATCTTAATATTAGATTGATGGTTCTTTAAGAAATCCTTAAATCTGCGAAAGACCATTTTCATCCTCTTTATAATGAAAACTCTTACAAACCTTATTTTTCCTCATAGAGAATTTTCATCACCAAAACCAGGATTTGGCAAGTAAGAACTATTTTAATTACTCAGTATAGATATTTGAAGATTACAATTTTGTTCCCCAGAGAGAAAAATTGACTTTTGTTTTTTCCTTTGACACTCTATGCTAGATTATATAAAAGACTGCAGAAGTGCATTGTAGTGTTTACCACATAACACACCAAGAAAACACCTCCTTGCAAGTTCAAGGACATTAAACTGCTAATTATGTCTCTTTTTTCTGTTAATATTTACTTTCACTCCTGCTTTTATTCTGAAACCACATATGGGTTTATTCTCTTTTTTCCCTTAGGGATTTTTAATAGAAAGTATATTATAAGCTGCTCTGTTACAAAGCTAAGTGGCCAGAACAAAGATTGTTTTGGGAGAATTTTTTTATCCCTTTTTTACTGACTTTTTTCTTTCATTTATAAATTGATTTTCTGCTAAAGGCCTATTTAGGGGGAAAAAAAAGAGTTGGAATACAATACACACTATCTTGAATAAAATTGCTTAAAATCAATTGCCATGTCATATCCTGGAACAAATTAATGGAGTTTAAGCTACAGTCTCTAAAAATCAAATTGCAGATATTATCTTAAATCATTAGCCCTACATAAAAATGCATTGTTACTTTCTTCTAATTGTAAATTAAAGTACACATTATAGGTCAAATAATTTCAGGAATAAACATGAAAAAATTTTTCATCATTCTACATAAAATTTACTTGCACCTTATTGATTATTACTGCCCCAGTTTTTCATAGAATGATGATGTATTATATGCTAAATAAAAAGCAATTCTTAAAACCTGAAAATTCAATTCAGATACTCCTTTGGAATTATGAAATGACAAAATATAAGTTAGAAAATTTCTTCATCATTTTGACTTGCAAATTTTGGGTTTTATTTCACTTGATTTTTATATAAGTAAGAGAGATACTAGGTCAGATAACTCATAAAGAGCATCTGTAGTCTCGTTAAAAGTCTTGGCAATAAAAATCATGGTCAACAATTCTTAGCTTGGAGTTAGCACTTGTATTGCTGGTCCTTGAAAAGAAATAACTGATAAAAACTGATAATGATTAGAAGTATTAATCTGCTTGAATAATATAGTACAGTTATCTGAAAATAAAACTTAAGGCTTGGTCTATCTCTTCCAGTAATTTATTCTGTGACATTAGGGTATTTACTTTTTTCATAAATCTCCTTTTGTAAGCCAAGATTATTTTACTAAGCATTCTCTACAGAACTTTCCAGTCCTAATATTGTCTAATTCTTATTTGTAAGAAATGTCTCCCTTGCCTGAGACGTTTCCAACTTTGACCCAAATGCTGAAGAATAAACTTACTTTTCTGATTGCAAGTACAATCTGTACCAAAGTATAAATAGAAATGTCAGATTCAGATTCTAAAATGAAAATATTTCTAAGTATTATATAAATCTACTAAATAGAATTCTAATATTTGAAGTATTTACTTCACTTGAATTTCAATATATACACTTAAATTATACTTAAGTTTCAAAAAGTACATTGCTGGAGCAAAGCATACTATTGAATATCCAATGAAATGACATGAAGGTTCTCTAAATATTAATTTAGCTACAAGGATCACTAATAATGGAACACAAGATGCAGAAATTATGCCCATGACACACATGTACAAAAGAATTTATAAAAAATGAAACAGAAGAATATATTGTCTCAGGAGACAGGAGAATGTGGATAACAAACTGTGGTTGAATTATGGTTTCAGTTTTGGCATATTTCCAAACAAAATAACAATGACTTTCTAAGTATTGTCAGTCAGTTCAGTATATATAATATTCTCTTAAGAGCAAAAGTTTAATTTCATTGACACAATGACTGAAAAAAATGTTTGGACTAAGGATCTTTAAAGACTCCTTATCATTGGAAGCATATAAATTCAAATTCTCTAGCAGGGTACTGCTGGTTTCTTTATCACCATCCCTCACTGTGACTTTCCAGCCTTGGCTCACATACTTCTCCCCGACTTTGTACATCCAGTGAGGCAGCCACATGAACTTTCACACTCCATTTTTCCTTATGTTGTTCCTTATGTTGGAGATGTCTTTCCAATTCTTCTTTGATGACAAATTTTATATCCAGTTTCAGGATTGATCACAGGTGCCAGTACCTCTGTGAGGTCTTTTCTTATTGCATCAGGTAGTTTGTCAGTCCTGCTATGAGCTCAGAGCCCTGTGTATGTGTCTCTATCATTGTACTTAATCTGTCTACGTGGATGCCTTTCAGCATAGACTGAACTCCATGAAACCATCTTTTCTTTTTTTTTCCTCAGCTCTGAGCCCAAAAGAGACATTGAATAAATATTTATTGAATGAATCAAGTTTACCTTTTCAAAATACAAAAAAAATGTATTCTTCTTCTGACATATTGCTCCCAAGTGAAGAAACTTAAATAGACGTGGGGTTCTTGTTCTGCAGGGTGATCACTTTGTCACACTGCTAAGCACTGTAGGAAGGACAGTTTCTAGTTTTGTTAAAATGGCATTGGCTTTTGCTTTTACTCTAACCAAAGCCTCTTTGAGAGTCTCAGACCTCAACTTTCTTTTATATGCACATATCCATCACAAAGTTTAAAGTGCTGTTAAAGATTTCAAAAAATTTCATTGAAGTCTAACATATTAGTAAATCAAATTAAATAGTGTATATAAAGAATTATATACCATGACCAAGTAGGATTCATTCTAGGTAAGCAAAACTGGTTTAACATTTGAAAATAAATTGATGTAATTCATTACATCAACCAGATAAACAAGAACCAAAATCATCTCAATAGATACAGAAAATCATTTGACAAAATCCAACATCCATGTATGATAAAAACTCTCAGCAAACTAGGAACAGAGAGAAACTTCCTCAACTTGATAAAGAACATCTGCAATAAAACCTACTGCTAACATCATACTTAATGATGAGGCACTAGAAAATTTCCCACTAAGATAAAAAACAAGGCAAGGATGTCCCCTCTCAGCACACTTATTCAACATTGTACTGGAAGTACTAGTTAATGAAGTAAGACAAGAAAAGGAAAGAAAAGACATACCAGTTGGGAAGAAAGAAAACTGTCTTGAATGATATGATCATCTATTTAGAAAATTCTAAAGAATCAATAAAAATCTCATAGAACTAATCAGTGATTATAGCAAGGTTGCAGGACACAAGGTTAATCTGCAAAAGTCAGTTGTTCTCCTATGTACCAGCAATGAAAAATTGGAATGAACAAAATAAAAAATGCAAGACCATTTACATTAGTGCCCAAAAAAGGAAAGACTTAGATATAAATCTAAGAATAATCTATTCTATATTCATGGGTAGGCAGACTCAAAATTGTTAAGATGTAAGTTCTTTACAAAGTTATCTATAGATTCAATGCAATCATGATAAAAATTCCAATGGATATTGACAAACAGATATTATGAATATCAACAAACTGATCCTAAAGTTTATACGGAAAAATAAAAGGCCCAGAATAGCCAAGACAACATTAAAGGAGAAGAACAAAGTCTGAGGACTGACACCCAAGACTTATTATAAAGCTACATTAGTCATCACACTGTGATGTTGGTGAAAGAATCAACAAATAGATCAATGGAACAAAATGAAGAGCCCAGAAATAGATCCACAAAAACAGTCAACTGATCTTTGACAAAGGAGCAAAAGCAATTCAATGGAGAAAGGATAGTCTTCTCAGCAAATGGTACTAGGACACTCACAAGCAAAAAGAAAAAAAAAGAATCTAGATGCGAATCCTACATCCTTTTCAAAATATTAATTCAAAGTGGATCATAGACCTAAATGTAAAACATAAAACTATAAAACTCCTAGAAGAAAACATAAGAGAAAATCTAGTTTATCTTTGGAGATTACTCTTTAGATACAACACCAAAGACACAACCCTTAAATGAAAAGTTGATATGTTGGGCTCTTTTAAAATTAAAAACTTCTGCAAAATATACTGTCAAGAATATTTAAAGACAAAACACAGAATAAGAGAAAATATTTGTAAAATACATATCTGATAAAGGACTGTTATCCAAAATACACAAAGAACTCTTAAAACTCAACAATAGGAAAATGAACAAATCATTTTAAAAATTGGCAAAAGGTCTGAACAGATACCTCACCAAAGAAGATATACAGGTGGGAAATAAGCATATGAAAAAATGCTCAACATCATACATCATTAGGAAATTGCAAATTAAAACAATGAGATACCACTACACACCTATTAGAATGGCTCAAATCCAAAACAGTGAAACATCAAATGTTGGGGAGGACGTGGAGAAACAAGAACTCTCACGCTTTGCTGGAGGGAATGCAAAATGGTACAGCCACTTTGGAAGATTGTTTAGTGGTTTCTTATGAAACTAAATGTACTCTTATCATACGATCCTGCAGTCATACTCTTTGGTATTTATCCACATGAGTTGAAAACTAATGTACACAAATATTCCAGCTTTAATCATGGTTGCTAAACTTGAAACCAACAAATATTTCTTCAATAGGTGAATGGATAAATAAATTCTGGTATGTCCATACAAAAGAATTTTCTCCAGTGATAAAAAGCCATGAGCTATCAAGCCATTGAGGAACATTAATTTCTATTTCTAAGTGAAAGAAGCCAATCTGAAAAGTTTACATATTATATAACTCCAACTACATGACTCTTTGGAAAAGGCAAAACTATGGAGATAGTAAAAAGTTCAGTGGTAG
This sequence comes from Pseudorca crassidens, assembly GCF_039906515.1. Taxonomy (NCBI): domain Eukaryota; kingdom Metazoa; phylum Chordata; class Mammalia; order Artiodactyla; family Delphinidae; genus Pseudorca; species Pseudorca crassidens. Next base: position 37,941,631 of record NC_090308.1, read on the forward strand.
CCAGGGGTTTGGGGGAAGGGAGGAATGAATAGGTAGTGCACAGGGAATTCTTAGGGCAGTGAAGCTATTTTATATCCTACTATAATGGTATATGTATGTCATTATACATTTGTCAAAATCCACAGAATGAACAAAACTAAGAATGAACCCTAATGTAAACTGTGGATTTTGGCTGATAATGATGTATCAATATTGGTTCATCAACTGTAACAGACATAAAACATTAATTAGGGATTTGATGATGGAGAAGGTGGGGTGTATTAGGGGAAGACATATGTGGGAACCCTCCGAACTTTCCATTCAATTTACTATAAACCTTAATCTACTCTAAAAATTATTATAGTTCATTAATTTTAAAAAATGGTATGGAAATCTTAAATTAGTCTTTAACATATGAATATCAGGGTGAAACAAACATCCCATTCATAGCAAGATTTTATGTAAAAGTGTCTAACCATACAAAACAACACTTCATCATTATATGTAAATACAGGAATGACCACGACCTAGCTTTGCCTGCCCTCAAGGAAATTACAGTCTTGTTAAAAAGATTTTTTTCTTGAAGAAAACATGGGAAATTTGATATCTTAAGTTGAACGTGATTATATGAGAAAAATTCATAGCTAATAAAGTTTTCTTTGAAAAACAAATTCTTTAGGGATTAGAAAGCAAATTATTTGCCTAGGGTGTCCTAGTTTATCTCAGCTCCCAAATATATAAAGGAGTGCTTAATTTATTTTTTAAATAATTGCATATTGCTGATCTTTCTAAAAGAGCCGATTACAGATAAAGTAAAATATACCCCACTGAGGTACAGTCCAGAATTCTGAAAAGTATTCTCTTCTTGCAGCCAAGCTACACAGAGTAAAAGCATCATAATTATAAAGTTTTATCAGAATTCAGTAAAAGGAAAAGAGTATTTAGATGATTTCAGGAAGTACCTCAGCTAAGGTAATTTGAAGACCTATATTACTATAGGAAAGAGTTTGTCAAAAGGACTAGAATACTTAGTCCATTGGACAAAACTTCCATCTCCGTGGTGATTGCAAGATACACATTAGACAAGTTCTATATCTGTTAGTTGTTTTGAATTCCTATGCCATGCTCCATGTCACAGTCTTAACATGTTAACACAGCCCAGCTTGCCTAGAACAACACAGTGCTTGAGTAATTGAAGGAAGCTTCTCAGAGATGCATATACAAAGTGTTATATAGTATTATATAATTGGTGCTTTCAGAACTCCACAACTCTCCACATTCTGTATTGATTATTAGCTTAACTTTCAGAAAACATTCTGAATTCCCTTATTTACAGTTTCTTGAGAAATACCTTACCATAGTCTTCAAGTACTAACAACACTGTTAACATGTCATTCAAAGAAATTTTATATTGTACTCTTTAATTAGAATGTCCTGTTAGAGGATAAGACAGGTTGCAAAATTATATTCTTTTTTTAAATTAAAAAATAAAGACTAAGAAATACAATGAAGTTCCAAGTTTTTTAAAAAAAAGACACCAACATATAAATATAATTGAATTGGAGTTGTTTTAAATTAAGAATTTTTAAACAGATTTTTAGAGAAAAATATTTTAAAATGTTAAAAATATGTGTGCCAGGTTATTTAGTCTATAGACCAGGAAATGATTAAATGCATCACTAAGGCAAAAAGGAAGTTAAAAGTGGTGTCCCGACCAAGTCATACTTAATTACAAAGTTAATGGACAATGTCCTGAGTAAAATTAAACCCTGACAACATCTTTTCAGGAGCATTCAAAGTTAGTATTGCATAAAATATCAAAATATTTTATTTTTTCTCATGGGGATTATAAACATAGAATGCTAAACCATTTAGACTACTTGAAAATTCTTTTCTCTGTATTTATTTATGAAACATATTTTGGAGTTTGAAAAAGATACAAAAATGCTATAAAATACCTTTTCTAAAATATCCCTGATTGTCAAAATTATGTCCAAATGAACATAAAACAATGACAGAGGCATGTAGGGCATTCACATATTAAATATTTAAAAATCATGCAACTAATCACAATTGAACCACTCTAGGAACAAGGTAGTATCACTTTAGGATGCAACAGAGATGTTATGAAACAATTTTGACATTTTTGGTGCTGTGTGATGTACATTAATAGTCATGATCTGAGGAATTATCTGTCATTGAACTTACGGATAGAGCTCTCCATATGGTTCTTTAAAGCTACTCTTCCATCAGAAGAAAAATCCAAAAAAAAATTGATACTTTGATCTTATTCATTATACTCATGAAACAATATCTCATATCAGCAGGCAAATTACATATCTTCAGAAAGAGGAAAGAACCACAGTTTTTGAAGTGATACTTTTGAACACTTCAGTAGAGCTAGCTGGGAAAGAAAGGTTAAGAATTTTGAGTTTGATTCTTCACACAGCCAGGAAATCTGAGCTGCCTGATGATTCTGTTAGGATCTTTTACACCCTCCAATTTCAGTTTCTTTTTTACAATCTAGCTACACTTGACATTGACATCAAGCCAAAACACTTCAACAGAAATATTTTTTTTAATATCCTAATGTCTCTAATAATAAATTGATATTGAATTTGATCATTCAGAGCAATGAGTAATAACTAATAGCTAGATCAAAGATATTATTAATCAATACCCTTTCCTTTAAACACATTGTTTTTGGGGTTCAAAATATTTATGTGCTGAGGAGGAACTCCAGTGCTGATTTCTTTTGTTACAAGATTGTCCATTATTTCAGTTTTTTATTTTGTCTGTTTCATAGGCCTTTTACAAAAACCTTGTAGAAGGAAATACTATTATTATATATACATTTTATCTTTTAGAGGATAATGTTAGAAGAAAAAGTAAATGCTATTTTCTATTTCTTTTTATTGGTTAGATATTCAGGTTCCTAACTTTAAAAAAAAACCTGGATTTATTGAAATTGAATATTTTTCTCTTTAAATGAATAGTTTTTATCTAGTAAATTATTTAAAATTTAGCTTGCTATTTATAGCTCTTTTGATCACACTTTTGTGTGGTATTCATTTTTAAACATCTGGCAATAGCAAAATTGATAAAATTTATATTACCAATATATGAATATATATCAATATAGGCAAATTATATGAGATTGGATTTAAAACATGCAGGTAAAAAGTAACACAGGACATCAGTTTTTCTTTTAATTTCATATGTTATTAAGAAAACAATTTTTAACTTTCGGATTTATTTTGCCTTTGTATACTTAGTTTATTCACTAAATCAAGTTTACGTGATCAAAGCAAATAAGATTTGTTTGGGGCATTCAAAAAAATCATGTTACTGGTTGTATTGATAGCTTCCATTTGTAAATGAGACTTCAAGCTGATTTGCTTCTGCAACACTTGCATGTAATGTGTACTTCGCCCGTATTTCCAACTGTTTGCAAGACATTTCCTTTTTGGGTATCTTGTTGACACATGAAGCACAATTTATTCAAAACAAAGATAATGTCTTCCTCCAAAGAACTCTGTTACCTATATTCCATATGTCAATTGGTGGTAGATTATCTTTCTGTGAACCAAGTAAGAACTCCAGGAGTTCTTTTTTTGTAAGATCCTCAGCTTTTAAAAACACCTGACTTACATCCTGCACCCTGATATACTGTCAAATTGTTATTTCCTGACCAGTGAAATTCTAGTCAGCTGAGGAACCTAAACCCAAATGCAGTAAAATCCTTCCCCAGTTTTAAAAGTAGAATTAATCATTTCTCTGTTATCTGTATAGCTGTACTGGAGAACTTATATTGTGCATGGTACAGTATTTTGTTGTTTATTAGCTGTTTCATGTGCTGTTTCTGCTTACAGACCACTTCAAAACTTAGTGATATAAAACAACAGCTGATTTTACTTTGCTCATGATTTAGAGAATCAGGAGTTCAGGAGGGATCAACTGAGCAGTTTTTCACTTGGATACCTCATGTGATTACAATCAGATGTCGGCTTGGGCTGCAGACATCTAAAGTAACTGACATCTGGATGTCCAAGATGGCTCACTTAGATGGCTGGTAGTTGATGCTAGCTGTTGGCTGGGAGCTCAGCTGTGGCTGCTGACTGGATTGCCTGTATTTGGTCTTGCCAACCTGGCGGTGTCAGTTGGAGTACTTATATGGCAGCCGGCTTCCCCCAGAGCTAGAGAAGCAGATAGAAACTACATGGTTTTTCCTGATTTAGCCTAGGAAGTCACGCAGCAACACTTCTACTGTATTCTTTTGGTTACAAGTGACTCACACACCCAAACTGACAGACTGTCCAGCCCATGCCTCCCCATTCTCTCTTCTGTCGTAAAATGTCTTTTCAGCTTCATTTCTTTTGGTCTAATTCCTTTCCAGCTTTCAAGCTCTTCTTCAGTACCACCTGCCAAAGCCTTTCCTGATTCCATCATTGAGCTACCAGAGCCAATATATTTGTGTTTGAGTTCAGAGAGACATTAGTTCAAATCCCAGATTTCCCGTTTAAGGGCTACATGACCTTGGGAAAGTTATTTAATCCCTTTATGTGAAAAGTAGCAATAATAACAAGACCTACCAACCTTAGAGGGTTATTGTGAACGTTGAATGACTAAACAGTAGAGAACATTGCCTGTGACACATAGTAAGTAGACAGTGTTAGCTATAACTCTTATCATACCTTCTTTTTTCCAAAGCCCGTGGTATTTTATTTGTACATTCTTGTATCTACCATAGTCTGCCCCTTGTAATAATTTCAGGGCTTATTTTTATCTTCTGTATACTTAGTTCAATATGTTACAAGCAATTTATCCCAGTAGACACCTGTATCTTGAATACCAAAGCAGAGCCCCTCTGGTTCTTTAAGCCTCAGTAAACATAACACATAAAGAACTTGCCTTTTTTTCTTCATTATTCCTTGTAACCTTTCCTCCCTATGATTCTTCTTGCAGAAATTAGAAAAGAAAAATCCGGAAAGACATCTTCAGTTCTGAAGGATAAAGGTAATAGAGTCAAGTTAACATAACACAAGAAATTTATTAGCAAAAATATCTGAATGTGTCCACAGTACATTAGTCAACTTCTTTGCAGGTTTGTGGGTCAGAATTGCACAGGACACCCTCATATATTTGAAAACTTTTATTTATTTACCTGTCTGTTAAATACTTTCCTTCAGTTCACTGTGACTTAAAGTGCTCTGATTACAATTTCTGAAAGAAAAAAACAGAAAAATGATTTTTTAAAAAGAGTGGAAGGGATAAAAAAAGATTAGAAGGAAAATAGAGTATAAGAAGGGTTTGCTTCCACGCCTTCTGGTTCTCTCCTTTCTGTCCTTCATTAACTATATATTTAGTGCATAATCTTTCCAAACACTTGCTAATCATTGGCAAAACAAAGATGGCAAAGCTAGGAATAGAGAGGAAGACTTGGAAATTGGAGTTCTGAATTCTGCTGTCTTCAAAGACTCCTAGTCATGCTCTGTCTGCTTTTGTCTTATCAGGTTCCTTATTGCTATGAAAGAGCATGACATTCCTATTTAAGTACCATTCAAATCCCAGACCTCTTTCTAAGAATAATGTCCACATAAAGCATCAAGCCATCTCTATCGACTTCCTAATCAAGTCTGGGGAATCAGAGAAGGCTTTCCTGAAGAGTTATATTAAATTCAAGTATGATGCATGAAGAGTTAGCCAGACAAAGGTGTGAGGATTGTTTGGGAGAAGCACAGAAGCAGGGCATCTGCTCTTTGCCAGACACATTGCAATCTACTTTATATATTTTGTTTCTGCAAGTTGTGCTTGATATCACCATTTCAGTAAAGGAGGAAGCTGAGGTACATGTAATTTAAATTACTCAGTGTCACACTATGGGTAAGAGGCAAAGGCAATAATCAAAGTCAAGTCTGTTGGATTTTAACACCCATTTATTTCATTTTAACACAGATACTGCTTGCTCCTTAAAATAGGGCCCTTGTATTTTTTTTTTATTTTTTATTTTTTTGCGGTACGCGGGCCTCTCACTGTTATGGCCTCTCCCGTTGCGGAGCACAGGCTCCGGATGCGCAGGCTCAGCGGCCGTGGCTCATGGGCCCAGCCGCTCCACGGCATATGGGATCCTCCCAGACCGGGGCACGAACCCGTGTCCCCTGCATCGGCAGGCGGACTCCCAACCACTGCGCCACCAGGGAAGCCCTGTATTTGTATTCTTCAAAGCACCTTTGCTTTGAGTGCAGAGCTCATTACGTAAGTTAGAAAATCTATAGACAAACTGGATATGCGATGTGGAAAATAGTCTTAGTCCTTTTACTATTGGGGTGACTTTCCTTAATTCCCACAGAGGAGCTCAGTCCCTTTTTTCACCAGTGATTACTTGTTCTTTGAGAAAGACTCCTTCTCACCTCCATTCTCATTTTATCTGACAATTAACAAAAACATTGTCCTTGTTTGTGTGAGAACTAAAGGTATTATTGAAACACACTACCAGGAAAATCCATATATACATGCAAAATCTAAACCTTCCCTCCTTCCAATGCAGTATGAAATATACTTATTTTGGTGAGCACTTATTTCACAGGAATACTTGAACCATATATTATTGTCCACTATGAAAACAACTCAACAGAAATTTGGGTCTTACCTCTAAAATGACCTTTCAGGCAATGATGATTATCAAAAATTTAAACTACTACTTAAAGACTTCACTTGTGCTGAAGCCTAAACTAATTGGAAATGGTACTTGTAAACATCTGTCCCAGAAAACATTATCTGGGAGAATTTATTTATTTTTTGGCACATGGGCTCAGTAGTTGTGGCTTGCGGGCTCTAGAGCACAGGCTCCGTAGTTGTGGAGCACAGGCTTAGTTGCTCTGTGGCATGTGGGAACTTCCCAGACCAGGGATCAAACCCGTGTCCCCTGCACTGGCAGACAGATTCTTAACCACTGCACCATCAGGGATGTCCCTATCTGGGAGAATTTATATCCACACTGACCACTTTACTGAGTAGGCTCCTGTAATTTCTATTATTGTTGTTGTTGTTATTAATGTACAATTGCAGACAATTTCCTAGGGAACACTTTTTCCTCAACGTTAAATTCTCTACTATTTGCAAGATGTCTCCACAGTCACTAGAAAATCATGTATATAAAGGTCTACTACATATCATCATTGATTTGGAACTATTTAAAATGAACCTCTTTTTTTATTCAAGCTGTGTTAATGCCCTCAAATATCTTTGTTATATACAAGTTGGGTACAATTTTAGAAGAATTATATTGTCACTTTTCCTTTATTTTCTGAATATAATTTTCATTATACACAAAAATCAAAGAAAAAATTGTAGTATTACCTATAAAATTTCAGTGACCTTAACCTCTGCAGTGTTATTGTTTCTGGAGAGGATTATTGAAGCTTGCTGCTGAACTGTGGCAGAATCAGAATGCAGCAATTCCACTTGCTACATAGCCTCTTATTTCACTGGAGCAACTTAAAGATTGCCTACCTTTGCTGGTCTCTTATAGACTCCACCTGCATGTATATATTAGAACCCATACTGAAGCAATGCTACATTTCAAAAATCAGAATTATTACACGGAAATCCTTTGGGGCTATATTTACTGGGGATGTGATAACCATGAGTAAATTAGACATTTAAAGAAACATCATTAGGCTTGTGTCTTTATTTAAGGAGGTATAGAGAGGGCTAAGGATGATTATTCCAAAGTCAAAGAGCAAGAGAAAGACACATCTTGTTGCCTTTTGCTGCTGATTCAGCTACTGACTTTCCTGGGCTAGTGGACTCATGTAAGCCCTCTGTACACACTCAAGAGGGCAGAGCCCTGCTTATGCAGCCCTGACCATCCAGAAACCAGGCAACCCTATTAGTTAGCCCTATTATTGGTTATATTCCTTCTGGCATCCACCACTATCCTCTCGCTACTTGCTTCTTATTAGTCTGACTTATCTGAGGTTGCAAGATTCACCCATGGTCCAAGAAACTGCAAACCAAATCATAACCAGGCAACAAGGAGGTTAACTAATTACCTTCTATTGAGAATGCAATAGTAGCACCCTTAGGTTCCTCTGGCATCGGCGTAATATGATGGACATTAGAATTATTGACTAGCTTTGTGACTCAGGCTTGCATATGTTTGGATCTAGTGCCAGAGAATTCAGAGCAGAGCTTATCTTCTTTCATATTCTGATGCTCAGGACCATGCACCTGATGATTCCCCCAGCTTCTCTTTGTCTTCACCATACTTTTTCTTGGCCGTTCCCACTCATCAAACAAAAGCTAGAGCTAAGAATAGGGTAAGTTGGCTGATGACTTTGAAACTGATCCCCAGTGATTTATTCATCACGAACACTCACCCTAGTTCATTATTGCCTTTGTGTCTGGGAGTGGTGTAAAACCTGAAATGATCTGCCTATTTCTTTGTAAACATTTTCTCCATTACAACCTCCTACCAGATTATTTTGAGAGTTCCAAGAAATATCCCAGCACCTTTAAACATATTCTAGATCCTGATAATCAAGATTCATAAGCCTCCCTGTAGGCTGTTGGTCAAATGCAAAGAAACTACCATATTTGTAAAAACAACACACACAAAAAATGTGCTCTCCAATGCTTTGCTCCTGACAAACAAGATAGATGCATTGAAAAAGGCCTTAATAGCTGACCTAAATCAACGATGTTTCAATCCTTACTAATACAGAAGTGCAGAATTCCCATATAACACTGTCTCCACATTTTTGGTCATATTTGGTATCCCTGGGTAGTTAGGGACACTCAGACCAGTCTGTGGACTTCTTAAATCAGGTCAAAACCCCTTGAAGTCAAAAGGACACTGAGAAGAAATGAGATGCAGGAAAGTTGGTGCAGGAGATGACCCAGCCTGGGAGCAAAGGTATCTTCCTATTAGCAAACTAGGAAATAAAAATTATTTCTATTTTCTGAGGACTTTCTTCAAATTTAAGGTGCTGGATTTACAACCTTCATATACCCTATAAAAGTATATCTGTTTTTCCACCCCTTCCTTCTTTTTCCACCAAAATCGAAGCAGTCTGCAGGCCCTCTCTTTAGGTCTTGTTCTTTATAACTACTTTAATCTCACACAGTCATGTACAGACACCCATTTAAATCAACATGCTGTATCTTGAAATGTGAAGTTCCAGGCGTTGTGCTCTCCCACCCCACCAGGAATCTGTCCCCCCCACCACTTCTCATTTCACGATACATTAATTCTTTTGGTTTAGCCAATGCAAAGCAGTAAATTACCCCTGTCAGCCTGAAAAAAAAAAAGTTAATGAAGCTTCTCCGTGTGTCTATTCAATTCATAGTTCTTGATTTCATCTTCACATGCTGAAATACACAGAAAAAATTGATCTTATTTATTCTTAACACAATAAATAGCAACAGGGACACTCCTTTGCCACCAAAGCCTCTTTTAAAAAGTCTACAAGCCTATGGATATTTAAGGCTCTAGTTTATCTATCAAGAAAATCTTGCTCTGAGGGACACAGCATTTTCAATGTAACACCAGAATACATTCTTGACACAATCCAAATCCACCCGAACTCAGTGGATTCTAAGCGATTGCTTGGAGTGGCATGTCCATTCACAAGCACCACCACCGTATTTTTTGCCTTCCACCCCAAACCTCAGATGAGAAAAGAAAAAAGGGCTGGAAGGATAGATTGCTTTCTTTGCTTCCTTCCTCACTGCATTATTAATCATTTTTGTCAGTAAAATAGATACTGAGATTTAATGTTGCAGAAAAGGCAGAAAACTGGTTTTAGCTTTTATTTTTAATAGGTTAAAAATATAGTTTATATTTCATCATATATTTTATCAAATTTATCATAAGTATGATAAATTTATCATATTTATCATGTCTTCCAGACCCATATATATGTCTGGAAGGCATGATATGATTAGAATCATTTTGTATTTGAACCTGGTAGGATAAATGAGGTTTTACTTGATTTGCTTTAACTAAGGACCACATGTTTAAGACATTGGGAGTTCACAGATGAAACTGTCTCAAAATTTATTTTAAATCTTATTCTTGAAATTTGTTTGACTTGAGTCTGATGACTAAAACACCACATTTACATGATATATGCAGAGTTTTCCATTTGATTGTTTATTTTTTTGAAAAAACATAGCCTGAAAGAAATAAACAAAGTTAGTGCTGATTATAACAGTTTTGGAAGACTTCTAGATGCTGAAGTCATGTGTTTTTTAAAATTACAGATAAAGCAAGTTCCTATTCATCCAAATACACGTCCCCTTAAATGAACAAATAGATTGTACCTCATTCAACAATTTACATTTATTTTAAATAGAAGTGATTAGAGAACAGCTCATTGTACTCTATACTGTTGTTTCTTTGTCTATGATTAAAATTATTTTTGAAAGAAAACATCATATCATTTCCATCCAGGTTCACCTTACCGCTAGCTCATTGACTCCATTGTATGTGTCTTCTTACATCTTTTGATACTGGTTTCAAATAAATGTTCAATGTTTCTTTCCAGAGCCTATTAAGGGAAAAGAAGTGAAGGTTCCAGCTTCCCTAAAGGAAAAAGGTATTACTCTATAATGAAATGTGAAAACACATTGATCTGCCTATTGCATATTCAGTTATTTGAAATAAAGTAGTATATCATTATTTTTCATATTCTCAAAACTCTAATTTTTATATGCCCTCCTCTGTTTTTGAGCAAAGGAAAAATTCTAAATTGTACTATGAAACAACAAAGGAAAGAGTGGCCGTGTCAGAAATACTAAGAAAGCTTTGAAAAATGCCTATGCTATTCTGATTCCGTGAGTCTGTAGTGGAAAATCTACATTTTGTAAATATCCCAGGGTAGATCCTATTAGGAATAGCCATGGGAAACCAAAGATTTAAGATACAAAAAAATACTTAAAATTTCTCAGTGATAGCTTGCCATTCTGTAAGTTCAGATACAGTAAAATCCTAACAAATTTTATAGCTAAGAGTAACTTAGTGATAAACTATAGTCCAAAACCATCATCTTGTAGGTAAATAAAACTGAAATAGTCAAGAAACTTTTCAGTTATTGTAATTTGCCCCAGAGCCAGCCTGAGAACGCTGATCTCCAAATCAAGCACTGTGATCTTGCTAAGGTGCATCTTATTGCACCTCTGGCCTTCCTACTATACTAGGCTCAGAGGAATGTGGATTCTGATATGCCATGCAACAAGTTATGTTCCCTAAAACATAAGTAAATATGTTAAGTCCAATGTAATACATTTAGTTTCTAATTATCCCAAGACATTCTATGGGTGTGGTGTCATCCTCCAAACTGTCTAATATTTCTTGTTGTCAAAATGAACATATTAGTGAAGCAGTAAAACCATGAAGTATACCTGCTATGTTGAATGTTCAAATAGAGCCTGTTTCTACATTTACCCAGAAGAGAAGATCTACGTGAACTATTGACAAATATACAGACACTTAGTGGTAAAAATTCCAATTTACTGGAATTTTTTATTAAAGAGAAAAAAAACTTTTGGGTGAACTTTTATAAGCATGCGCTGGAGTTGGAGGAGATGTGGGAGAGTAGTAGGAGGGGAAAGCTGACAGGAGACTCAGTGAGAGCAATGAAGGACTCAAGGAAAAGCTCCATTAGTCAGTGTAGCAATGTATAAAAAAATACCCTAAAGTCATATTTTTCTAACTTTGCAATTAAATTTAAATTAAACAAAATTGTTATTTAGTGAAACATGAGAGCATGGCATGATTTTTTTCTCAGCCATGTATGTACTTAATTTTTTTAAGAAAGTATTTCAAGCAACATGGACTCCAAACCTATTAAGGCATTTATGTTTCACTTCAGAAAAATATCATCATATCCAAAACTTTATTTTTATTGTCACCTAGGTAGTTATTTTGGTGCTATATACAATTTTATGTTTTTCAGGCATAATATGTAAATTAGGATATGTTGCTTGCAAGAGAATTTTTACGGTTATGTTAAATGTTCAATAGGCAGCAAAATGTTGTTACATTGTATTATTTGAAGAATGAATTAATGTGAAGACTAATGACATTCCTTTGGATTTAGCGAAACTGATTTATTTCTTTAAAAGAACTGTAGATTTCTTCAACATGATCTGACTGTTGATTGCAAGGGACATGTATATAAATATCTAAATTGAAAAGATTTGATGCTATCAAGTAATTCAATCATTCAATGATGTTACAATTCTTTTGCCAAACTAAGATAGAAATATCAAAAATGAGGGACAGACAGGCATATTATAAATTTCCACATTTTTATTAGGAAGTGCAGTGCAAAATTTTCCCCAGTAGAAATGTGTGTGGAATGTATATATGAATGAAAAACAATTTAGGTTTCCACTAAAAACACGTGATGATAATTTGAGTCTTTGAACACTGGAAATATCTACTTAAGAGTTTCCTCTCTCTTCTTTCGTCCTTCCAGGTATTGTTTTTTCATCATCCCATTCCACATGGTCAGTGTAGCACCAGCCAGTGTGTGGCCACAGATAATGGTGGTGGGGAAGGCAGCATGTGGAAAAGATGCATTTTTTAAAGTTATATTCTCATTTCATTAGTATTGAATTTTCTACTTCACTATAGGTTTCAAATAACCACTTGAGTATATTTAATGTGGTTTTTCTTTTACCATTTAAAGCAACAATGATCTCTCTTAGTAATATGCTGGAATATTATTAGTGCTTTGCAATTTTATGCATTGAATTTCATCATTTGTTTGCCACCGAACAACCAAAATTCAGGCCTGTGGTGCTGAATGTAAATGACAGTCCTAGGACATTTTGAAAGAAAGTGTAACATGACGTGCAGACTTTCACTTTCACCTCTGAGAGGTGGTGTCACATTAGGCTTTCTTTCCTTAAAGGGGGTCACTGTCATCTCACATATATCAGGAGAGCTACAATTCAAAAAATTCTTACTAAAAAAGAAATTAATTTTAACAGAAGTCTTGTTAGATTAAAAGTTTAGCATATCTTCTTTTAGTAAACAGAGGGAGTCTTAAAAGTCTTTATTTAATATCCAGTCAAAGAGCGTCAAACAGAGCGATAACATCATGCACACTTAAATGATAAAATTCACAAATACATAGAAATTGAACAACATATTCTTGAAAATCTAATAGGTCAAAGAAGAAATTAAAAGGAAATTAGAAAATATCTTTAGACAAATGAAAATGAAAACACAACATACCAAAACTTACGGAATGCAGCAAAAGCAGTTCTAAGAGAGAAGTTCATAGCAATAAATATCTACATTAAAAAAGAAGATGAAAGATTTCAAATAAACAGCCTAACTTCATACTCCAAGGAACTAGAGAAAAAAAGAACAAACTAAGCCCAAAGTTAGAAGGAAGGAAATAATAAAGATTAGTGCAGATTTAAACAAAATAGAGAATAGAAAAATCAACAAAACCGAGTTGTCTTTTGAAAAAATAGACAAAAATGACAAAACTTTGGTTAGATTTAAAAAAAAAGAGTGAAGAGCCAAATAAATAAAATCAGAGTTGAAAGAGGAGACATTATAACTGGTGCTACAGAAATAAAAAAAGGATCATAAAAGACTACTATGAATGTTTATATGCCAACAAATTGGACAACCTAGAAAATCTGAATAAATATCTAGAACATATGATAGCCAAGACTGAATCATGAAGAAACAGGAAAGTTGAACAGACTAATAATAAGTAAGAACATAATCGAAAACCTCCTAACAAAGAAAGTCCAGGACCAGAAGGCTTCATGGTGAATTCTACCAAACATTTGAAGAAGAATTATTGACAACTCTTTTCCTGAAGAATTGTCTAAATAAAAATTATACCAGTAATAGTAGCACTTTTACTCTACGTAGCAACTGACAGTCTAACACTTTTCCGGTTGTGCCCATCAGGCCAAAATGCCAAGTTGTTAGCATGAATGGAAAGGGGTTACATTTTGGAAAGAAAAGTAGTTGAGACTGCCAGAATTTTCTCTTAATAATTGGCTTTCCAAAATTAATGTATCCAAGTACTGTGAATTTTATTTCCTTCATCCAAAAAGTTAATGTACAGCAGTAATATATGTGCAACTATATGCATGTAAAATATATGGATAATTATAAATGTAAAGCCCCAATATTCCTTCCTTGGTATTCTCTCCATTTAAGCCCTCAAGAGGATGACTCACTTTCACTCTGCATGTTCATTTTTCTTGTCACTCCAAGCCACATTATGCAAATATTCTAATGTGCTTCTCTCCTTCAGGGGAAATTTTTTAAAATGTCATAGTATTTTATTTATTAAATAAATAACTAGCTTAAGTAAATTTAAATAAAATTGTTATTTTATTTTTCTTGTACCATTTTTAAAAAGATTTAAATGTTTAAATCTTTAAATTTAAAAAGTTTTTCATATAAGGTCATCTATTATTTTTATATATTTAACCAGTTGGAGGATGAGCCATACCTATGACCTCTGACCTTTTATTCACGTAATTGATTATTCTCACTTCAAGTTAAAGAAAATGAATTCTGGTGCTCAGAAACATAAGTAGGAAAAGGTGACTCTCTCGATAAGGGAAAAAAACAAAGAATGTCTGCTTATTTACCTTGGCAAGTGATTTTTGCACAACTTTTTGAACCATTTGAATGCTGTAAAGTCAACTGGTTCATTACCTGAAGTATATCCAACCAGCTCTCCTGCCATCTTCAAATAACATCACAGGACCTTGTTCTGACTGACTATTCTCTGTGTGACCTACAATATGTTCAGCCTCCTCCAATTATTTCTTACTTCTTTCAGTGCAGACTCTTCATGTTGGGAAGCTTCAGGGAAGGACAGAATAATGAGGCACACTAGCAAGGCATAAAAGAAAGATTAGATAAAGACAGAGTGACACTCTCAGGAATGTGGGACATTGTATTTAGCATATACAAAAGACAAAGGATCACGAAAATGAAATGATGACAGAATGAGGCACAGAATATGTATGCATTTATTCTGTGCTGCAAAGAGAGAATGCCCTCTGGCTCATTTTGTGTTTTTACTGTCCACTCAGCAAACTTTCTTTGTGAGCATCAAAGTCCTACGGGAATCTTGCCAAGGAAGGGTTGCAGAATCAGGACTTAGTCATAAAGCATTGAGTCATGCATTAGTGTTTGTATTGCGAACTACAGCTATTTTAAAACTATACCTATAGAAGCTTATAAAGCATAATTGCTTTTCTCGTTGACCTAAAGGGAATAAGAGGTGAGAGAGAGACAGACACAGATATAAACACAAAGAGAAAACGGGTGTGAAATTACCAGATAATTATCTGAGGATAATGTACACCAATGTTGTGTATCTGGTGGGTCCATTCTAAATGACTTTTCCACCCATGTAAGGTTTTAGTTAATGGGACAGGTATTCCACTTTACATTTTGGTCTAAATCATCTAAAACTGAAACTTGTAAATTTGATTTTCTTGGCATTTTGAAACCACATCTTAAATTGTTTTGTGTCAATAACAATTTTTTCTTAAAATATTTATTTATTTTATTTTTTTGGCTGCATCAGGTCTTCGTTGCGGCACACGGGCTTCTCTCTAGTTGTGGCAAGTGGGTTTTCTCTCTGTAGTTGTGGTGCTCCAGGGCATGTGGGCTCTGTAGTTTGTGGCACAAGGGCACTCTCATTGAGGCACGTGGGCTCAGTAGTTGTGGCACGCAGGCCTAGATGCCCCGCAGCATGTGGGATCTTAGTTCCCTGACCATGGATTGAACCCACGTGTCCTGCATTGGAAGGCAGATTCTTTACCACTGGACCACCAGGGAAGTCCCGATGTGTCAATAACAATTTTTGAGTGTTAGTATAATATTCTGGGGATATCTTAGTCACTGAGGCTCCAAAGATGAACAAGACAAGATCCCTGTCCTCAAAGATCTCACAGTACTTGGGAAGGAGAGCTGGGAAAGAGTAAAAGTGAAGTGGCCTCCAGTGGTGACTTAGACAAAGCAAACCAAAGTCTTCATCCAATCAATGGATATCTATGATATAGGTATTAGTACATGAGCGCTCAGGAAATATTTATTCAGTTATTCAGTCTAATCTCAGCCACAGATACATCAGCTAAGTGTCATTTCTCCCATTTCAGAAGGTGAGAAAATTAAAATTTAGAGTGTTTTAGATGCCTCACATTAGACCATTTGGTTTTTAAATAGGGAAATAAATTTCATACTGAGAGATTTTTTTGTTCATTTGGTTTGTGTCTGTTTTTCTCCAGTTGCAGTGCAAAAAATGATCTCTTGCTTTGGATGAAGTTGGGCAATTACTTGAGAACATCATCACCTTGCCCCTTTATTATGCATGAAAGGATTCCTCAGTTTACAACCAAAGATAACATCGATTTAGAAACTCAAGCAGGAAAAATAGGAGCATAGAGAATGCATGAGGTTTCATAAACATATGAACATGGTTCAATAAGAGGAAGGAAAATATTAAACAGTCCATGGAATATTGAAGGAAAGAAATGTAGGCAGAGATAAGATGAAAAGTTGTGGGGTAGAGGCTGTCGGGTGTTGGTTCTCTGTGTAACTTCACCCAAACTCAGGACAGTTTTGTCTTTTGGAAAGCTGTGAACTGAAGACATTTCAAATCAAACTGAAAGATAAGCTTGTCTTTCTCACAGTTGTGTTTACCAGTGTCACAAAATAATGTGTCCACAGCAGATGAAATCAAATGCTACCTATTAAAACAGACCTCTTATTTGCAAAACACTTTCTCTTAAGACATAGTTAAGAAGAAACATGTGTTCCCTGATGGTTCTTCCAAATCCCAAATTGTGTAGCGAGCTGATTGGAGTGACAGTAGTGCTCTACCCCATCCAATAAAGCCTCATGCAGAGAACAAAATATGAAAGTGTGTGTGTGTGTGTGTGTGTGTGTGTGTGAGTTTTGCAAACCATTTGTTGTTAAATAATACAATGAGGACACAGTAAAGTGTAAATGTATATATGTATGTAATTATAATAGTAGTGGATTTTCATCAAAAAATGCAAATGATTACTCAAATGATATAAAAATCATGGGTTTAGAATAAATTTATGAATATTACTTCATTTAATACAACTTTAATTGCTTTATTTAAATATATTTATATTTATATTTTATTGAACATCTTGGTAGAAAAATATAAGAAAAATCATTTCAAATATCAGTAAAGAGACTAACATCCACTGTTGGCCTTGTGTCTGATGCTAAGTGCTTCACACGTAGTGTTCAATTTCATTTTCACAGCAATCCTTTTTTTTATTAATGTGAAAATTGAAGCACTGGAAGTGAATTGCCCAGGTCACACAGCCACCTGAGGTAGATTTGGGAGTCATGCCTGGCAATATGACCTGCCTCCTTTGCCAGCAGGCTTTCCAGATTCCCTCAGACCAGAACTCACATACAATTGCCTAGGGAAAACAATGCTGAAGTTCCTTTGTATATTTTATATAAATAGGTTTGGTGACCTGCTTTTAAATGTAAAATCTTGCCACGCCACTAAATATTGAATACTACTCCAGCAGTGAGTGAGAAAGCTATCAATTTTCTATCCATGTTCAGTATATTTACCTAGTTTAACCAGATTAATTTAGGAAACTGTTTATACGATTCATGATTTAATGACTGACTGGAAAAGAATAGAAACCTCAGTGGCTTTATCATTCATGCTAATTACAATCTTAATGACTCTGTTAGTAATTTGTACCTATAAGATGTAGCACGTGGCTTACTATGTAGTTTTTATGCATGAAATATTTTAAAACTTTCATTCTGTCTGTATCAACAGTAGTTATAGCAGTGTGCGTACAAGTGTTTAAGGCTTTGGAGTTTGGAATAAATCAATATTCAAAGACCAGTTTTTCCACTTACTAGGGAGTACATACTTAGACAAGTATTAAGCCTCAGTATTATTATCTGTAAAGTGGGTGTAATAATAGTATTTACTTCATAGAAGTGGTAAGTGAGGATTATATAATTGTTCATTCGTGTAACAAATTTTGTGCAACAGATATTTATTGATCCCTAGTCTGTGTAGAGCACTGATCTAGACACTATCATACAGCAGAGAAAATGAAAATTCACCCCAGGACTCATGAAATTTGTATTCTACTGGGGTTAGAGAGCTAATAACAATGAATATTTAATATTATATAAATAAATTATAGATAATGCATATAATACACTTACTTAGTGCCATATATAAAATACAAAACATCATTAGTTGCAAAACCAAGAATTATTATTATTATATTTTATTACATATATAAGGCTTCTATGTGCTGAAGAAGCAATTTGATAATGATAACAAAAAAGATTGGGAAAAGAAAAATCAGTGGCATTCAGCTTCTAACTTACAAAGTATTTATAGTGGAGATATTCTTAAAAGAATGCACATTCTCGGGATTTATGTATTGCATAGATTTCTTTCTTTTCAATTTATAAAGACAGAATAGAGACTCCTAAACAAAGTTGATCCCCACTGCTGCCCTTCTCTAATTCAAGCACATGCATGTTGAAGTTTTGGTTGGCCTGCTTTACTTGAGAACACAGTGTTGATGACACTGAAAAATCATTAATGAAGCTCTCCTCCCCAGACCCACCAGCAATTAACATTTCATAAGTAAAATCAACTGCCTGGAAAAGTCAGTGCTGCATATGAAATGGCAGGCTGTCTGCTTCAAACACTCAGCTTGGGGATTGCTTGATTCTATGTTTCTGCAGTGCTTGTGAGTTGAGCCCAGAAAGGAAGGGCTCAAGTGAAAATAACCAGATATTTTATTATACAATAATAATCAATGGTTAAAAATATTTAGCAGTATAGACGGGGTGAAAATAAAAGTTCCCGTTCTCTTTTCCCGGCTTCCAGATCTCAGTCTTCAGCATCAAATACTGCCCTTAGTTTCCTGAAACTTCTCAATGAAGACTTTTTTTTTTTTTTTTTTTTTTTTTTGCGGTACGCGGGCCTCTCACTGTTGTGGCCTCTCCCATTGTGGAGCACAGGCTCCGGACGCGCAGGCCCAGCTGCTCCGTGGTACGTGGGATCTTCCCCGACCGGGGCATGAACCTGTGTCCCCTGCATCGGCAGGCGGACTTTCAACCACTGCGCCACCAGGGAAGCCCTCAATGAAGACTTCTGACTAAACTTAAAAAAAATATATATATATATAGACATATATATTGTTGTTGTTATTTGACTATATATACATATATACATGAAATATGTCTATATATATACATATATATTGTCATTTTTATAAGACTAAGAACAGGCATCCATATGTGACTCAAAAACTAAAGACACACTTCAGTAGAAATGCTGTCTACAAAACGAGGGCACCAAGTTCTTAGTGACCAAGTAGGCTAATAAAAGAGATGTCCACCTTAGAAATCCTCACCTATCAATTCCTGCTTTGCATATTCAACAGTAAAGTTCCCGTTCTGTAAGAACAAAAGAAAATTACCTTGAGAGATCATGTAATTTAAGTTCATGAGCATAATTTTAAAATAAGTAAGCTTTTTCCACACATCACTCTTAATTCTCACATCAATTTTACAACATTATTTTCTCCATTTCAGCAATGACAAAATTGAGACTTGAGGATTTAAGTAATGCCCAAGGTCACAAAACTAAGTAAATGAGCTTGCTTAAAAAAGCCAGATTATAGATCCAAGAGCCCCCCTTTCCACGCTTCCCAAGAATTCATAACTTGTGTGGTTATCATGTTAGTGTTGTTTACATAACACCAAAAGTCAGTAGTTCTCACATCGTGAGAGGGTCCACAGCCACATGCATGCTGAATGATCATAAGAGTGGTTATAAAATTTCATGAACAAGGTAGAAGTTGGTTCTGATTGTATTGTGCTCATAGCTGATAAAAGTATTCCCCATAACTTTTATTTTTTACAGAAGGTCTTTTGACAAACATTAAGTCTAAAATGATTCCACTTCAAGATTACATGGCAGTGTGATTGACAGGGGAGAGAACCAGGTGTAGAGTGAGAAGCAAAACTCTTTCAAATTAGACAGCTCTACATGATGAGCAACATGCCTATGGATCCTGTCCTAGGACATTGAATGTTTATCTCTAACTCTAGAAGCATGAATCAGTTTTTCTAGGACTACAGATACACAGGAGGGAGCATTTCATATTTCTCTATATTTTTTGCTCTATATTTCATTGTCTGTATTTGTTTTGTTCAGTCATTCATTCAACAATATTTATTGATCATACACCACGTGTTAGATATTTGACCAAATGCTGATATTTGAGTAGTAAACAAGGCACAACTCTTGCCCTATGGAACTTAAAATCGAAAGAGGGGATACAGACAATAAACAAAAATTAATTAAAAATCGTATAACGAAATTTTATACCACATTAAGGCACATAGAAAATATTAAAATAATGTACATCCTACCTGGTTAAGTGAATGCGTCAACTAAAAAGAGAGAAATATGTGCCAGGGAGTGTGGAAGTGCAATAACAGCGCTGATATCCCTTTTTACAGGATGTGCATTCAAGTGGTACAGGAAGTAGGGTGTGAATGGCTATGGAATTCTCTATTACATAAAATTCTTCAGTTAAGCAAATGAGCTTTATAAAAACTTGTAACTCTAGGAAATAGACTCCATTAGGCTAAGACCCAAATAAAGCTGGTTAGCACTACCCCGACACAAAGTCTGTACTCAGTAATATCCCAACCACAAGCTCACTTTTTCTGCGGTTTGAAGGGAGGAAAAATTGTAATGTACCAGAGCCCTTCTATTAATCAAAACAAGACTTTATGCCGAGAGAGGAGAACAATGAGGCCAAGGCAAAATTGTTTAAATAAGAGAAAGGACTGGGGAACATGAAAATATCCGTTATTGCAGTTGTTGGGGTAGTGTCATGAGTATTACTTGGATAGCTCAAAAAACTATGTATTTATCCTATACTGATATTAAGTTAGAATGCAGAGTTTCTAGACAAAAGCCATTGTCCTAGGAAATAAGAAAGCACAATACTTTATTTTAATGTGTTTATACTATTATACTGAAGTTAATCCAATTTATTTTATAAAATTAATAACAAATACTACTGAAAACAATAATTATACCAGTTTGAAATGATTAAATTAACCACCAGGTGGAGCTCCATGAATTCAACGTATGTAGTCAGAAGTAGAAAATCGCTTAAATTGGTCAAATTAGGAAAAATTACAACACATTTTTTTTCTGAGCCATTTTGGCTAATTTCCTTATTTGCAATGCTTAGAGAATTTATGAATTATAAGAGATGGGCTCTTATTAAAGACAAAATGCCAAATTACTTGATTAGTATAAAACTTTTTAGCAAACTGGAATTTAAACCAATGTCCGTTGCTTAAGTTACTTTATAGTTTACTATAAATACATATTCCATTGTATACTGATAAAAGTATGTAACTATAATTGAAACTGAGGACAAATGAGAAAAATCTGTTCAACCTGCCTATTATTCTATTTAGTACGGATTTTTAAAAATGCTTATTTTTTCCAATTTGTTTGTTTGTGTGTGTGCATGTGTTTGTCTCACTCCAGAACCTGAAATTAAAAAAGATGAAAAGATGTCCAAAGCAGGTAAGGACACTTTGTAAGATTTACGTATAAGTATATATTCTGTTTATAATGAACAAGGCCAGTGTTACAATCCGGCTGTGTAAGGCCTTGAAATGCTGAAAACATTGAAAAAATACTTGTGTACCCCAAATATTTTAATTGTAATAAGCCATACACAAAAGTATGCTAAAATTAATATAGCTTCTGTTTTCTGTTAGCAAATTTCAGATACGTTTGTCAAAGCATTGGAACTGTTAACATATGCTGCTCCTTATTTATCTACTGGGCAACCGAACATTGTTTACAAAGTGCTAAGGGGACAATTTCAGTTTCAGAGAATTTAGCCGGATTGTGACAAATGCCTAAATCTTATTCTTATAATTGGTTGAACCTTATGGAATCACCTGTACTCGAACATCTTTTACCTCAGAAACAGTAGTTTCATACAGTTCAACATAACAGATTCAACTATTTTCTTTCCCGCTAATTAAATATCGAAATACTCTTTGGAGGAGTAATCCATTGCCTTACTGACCATTAATTTGAAAATTGGAATACTTTTACAAGAGACTTCCTGCAAACAGGTTCTGCGAGAAAGGAAGACAAGAGATTAGCTGGTCACTTTTAAGACAGGTGTTAAAAGTTAGAAGAAGAAACATCATAGAATAAAGTTCAGGGGAAAAAAAAGACTAAAATTCTTGAGGAAAACTCCAATTAATTAGTCTTTCTAGGGCTAACCCTATACCAAATATTTTATATCTATATGAACATATTTACATGTCTGTATCTACATACGCAAAAGGTTATATCTATATCTCTCCCTATAGTGAAAGTGATACTATGTACATGCATTCATATCGTTGGTGTTAAAATATTTGCATATACTAATTCTCACAAATTTTAACCTACATTTAAGTAATTCTTGCTTCATCCTTCTGTGTATAGGTTAAATAGTAACCCAAATTATTGTCACTTCTACGAAAAGTATTTTCAGCATATCAAAAGGGATTGTTTAAGTGTTTTTGTATTTTTAGTGAATGAAATAATCATTTTAAGTGACTTTATAAAATCTGAAAATATGCATTCTCTGGAAGATAAATGGAAAAATCAACAATTTTAAACAGTAAGAAAAATGCATGATAAAGACAAAATGATACATTGAGTCTTAACATCAAAAGTTATAATTGAACTTTAGATATATCTGAAGAAAAAGCAAAAACTATGTATATAAATTACTTTACTGCTGTTAGCACCCTTACTGGGGTCAGCGAAAAATCGCTGGCCAGATAAAAGGTGCATGATGTCACCCCTTCCTGTAAGCATAGCATTGTATTTTATGCTTTATTTTACTTTTGGTATATAATGGAAAATAGTAATATATGCACTATAAATTTCCTATTATTGATTGACATTAAATAATTATGCCTGTTTTTATGTTATATTTATTTTTCTCTTCCTAAAAGGAAAGAGAAATCAGCACTAAGGGCTATTTTATTATGAAACATAATCAATTAACAATTTATTAACAACATATATTATACTAATATCACTGCCATATGTCAAGAATTGTGCTTGTTGATACAAAGTTTAGAAACAAGTGATAAGATATTGTTTCCATCCCAAGAGAATATGCTCAAGGACATAGACATGAACTATTGAAAGATGGCTACCAAATAATTAGTTACATTTGTAAAGAGTGCTCTAGGAGTCTAGAGAGAGGGGACATTGCTATAGTCTGTGTCAATCAGTGAAAACTTCAGGGAGATGATGGATTAAGCTGGGATTTTAGGAATATGCAAGAGCGTCTGAGGCAGGAAGGTGATTATAAAGCATGGCAGAAGTCAGCTTTACAGTAGAAAAACATGAATTTGACTCTCTTTGCCACTTGCTAGGGGTGTGACCTAAATTCCTTAACGTTTCTGAGTTTTAATTTTTTTGTCTATTGAATACTCACCTGGTAGGGTTGTTATAAGAAATCCAGTTGATGTTTGCCATTTGGTTCAGATTCAATAAAAGGGAGCTCTATTTAGGAGTTAGCCCGGAGGCAAGGATGAGCATGGCATAAGCAGGAGACAGTGAGGAGAGGATCAAGGACCAAAGGAGATTCCAGGGGCTACATGAGGAACAGAAAATGGCAGGACTGCAGCAATGACGTCTGCCCATATGAGTAAAACCTTACTTTTATAGTAATCTAAGAGTCATAAAGGTGGGAGAAATTGATAGGGAGAGGTAGAGAGGCAGCATTAAGGAAGTGAATTCTGTTTACTTTAAATATTATTTATAGCCATGACTAATATTCTGTGTGGAATTATTAGGAATTAAGTTTTTTAAATATCACAGGACCTAGCAACCCACTGAAAAATACTAACAGCATCTTGTTATATACCCTTTCAGTTATATGAATACAACAATCACAATCATACTCTCTGTACTGTGGTATCACTGCTTCTGTAATCGTCAAGCTGTTTCACAGGAAAAGGCTGGAAACTGATGACATTAGCTATATATGACTCTAAGGTCTCAAGCACGAAAAGATGAAGAAGGTGATGAAATGTAGAAGTTGCAAAGGAAATGCAGGTGGTGTGGACAGAGGTGTCCTAGAGACACTAGGAAATCGGGAATATTCACTCTGAATCCTCACACAAGGTTTTGTATCTATGAGCTTAGAGGTTTAGAGTTACAAGCCAAAGGAGAAAAGGGTTTCTTCAATAAACAGATAGATAGAAAAGAGAAGGGAATGAAAGGCAGCTTCTTTGGAAAGTAAAAGAACTGGTAAAAAGGAAAGTGTGTTACCTGAAAGATTGGGACACACAGTGTATCAGTATCCCAAAGCCTGGACACTTCCAAGAAAAAGTAGAAAAATCAGCAGTCTCAATGTCTCAGGAAAGTCAAGGGGCATGATGACTGCGAAACAGCCATTATATTTGACAAAAATCTGTCATTTTGTGACCAAGTGGAGAGCATTTTTAGTAAAGTGGTGGAAGTAGAAAGAAGCTTAGAGGAATTAATAAGAGAATTTATCAGTAATAAGTGGACGCAGAACAGCAATTACTTTTTTCAGCAGTTTGCTGTTAAAAGGAGACAAGGGCTTCCCTGGTGGCGCAGTGGTTGAGAGTCCGCCTGCCGATGCAGGGGACCTGGGTTCATGCCCCGGTCCGGGAAGATCCCACATGCCACGGAGCGGCTGGGCCCGTGAGCCATGGCCGCTGAGCCTGCGCGTCTGGAGCCTGTGCTCCGCAACGGGAGAGGCCACAACAGTGAGAGGCCCGCGTACTGCAAAAAAAAAAAAAAAAAAAAAAAAAGGAGACAAAATACTGTATTCCAGCAGGTGGAATCAATGAACTAGGTTTGTGGTTTCCACGTTTATGATAGGGTGGAGCATTCCAGGGAGAGGAGGAGCATGAAATCTGTAGGGAGATATTAATTTGGAGAGAACTGCCCCAGATATGACAAGTGTTGGTATACACACTATAGGTGGAGGACATTAGCTTAATTATGAGGAAGAAATAAATCCTCCCCTTAGCTTTGTAAAAACAATGAAAGGATAGATTAAATTAAAGCTGAGTGTACATGAGGACGCTTCTGGTGAGCAATCTTTTCTCCTAAAATCTCTTCTGCAAAGGTGACCACTAACATGTCCGTTGCCAAACCCAGAGGATAGTTTTCTTGCTTCATATTAGACCTCTAGATAATATCTGACCATGTTCGTCATCTCTTACTCCTCAAAAAAAAAAAACAAAAACATTTTTCTTTGACAGAAACGAAAACATTTAACCCACAGAGTTAAAAATAAAACAACAAAAGATGACTACAATTTAAAAAACTGAAGCAACATTGTAGCAATTAGTTATTTTTGACATGGCATATTATTAGCCTCTAAATTCTTTGTTTTTTACCCCCTAATGAAAACGATGGCAAACAGGGCATGCATTTCATTAGGTAATTGGAGAATAGCTAAGTGTTCTTTTCAGGAAGCAATGGACATTAATTATAAGTAGTAATGTAATTAAAACCAAAAAAGACTTGCATAAGTAATAAGCAATAATTTACTTTTCTTATTTATCAAGAAAATTGATATTCATAAACAAAATCTTCAGAGTTCTGTAACTGCATTTCTAACTGCCTCATCAAAATCTTCACATCGTTAATCTGCCTGGACACCACTTTGTTTTAAAATTGAACTCAATATCCCTTAACATTCACTTTTCCTTTTGTTTCTTATCCCAAAAAATGGAACTCATGACTCAGAATTCAGTTACACTGACTTAAATGTCCGAGTCATTTGCAGCTTTCCCTTCTCTTTCAGAACCCAACATCCAAGTACATACTAAGTTATATGTTTCCCAAATTTGGTCTTTCCTTTTTTTCTCTCTCGGTAAAAAGACCCTAGTCTAGTTCTCATCATCTCTTGCCTGAATAAATATACAAACCCATGACTTAATCATCTTGTTTCCATCTCCTCTTCAAAGATCTACCGAAGCCTATGCTAGTTACATTTTCTAATTGGGTATGTGTAGGGGCACAGTGTTAGGTTCATTGCCACTGCATTATATTGCCACTGCATTATACTGCCCCCAGCGTATTTCTTCATGTGGCTTCCATTTGTCTAATCCACCACCACAAAGACATTTTAAAAAGGTTACCAATTCTGTGGATTTTCGTCTATTCAGTGACTTTTCAATATTTTCCTTTCATGTCAGGTCCATATCAAAAACATCTTACCTGTTTAACTTCCCTCCATTCTTTTTTTTTTTTACATCTTTATTGGAGTATAATTGCTTTACAATGGTGTGTTAGTTACTGCTTTATAACAAAGTGAATCAGTTATACATATACATATGTTCCCATATCTCTTCCCTCTTGGGTCTCCCTCCCTCCCACCCTCCCTATCCCACCCCTCCAGGCGGTCACAAAGTACCGAACTGATCTCCCTGTGCTATGCGGCTGCTTCCCACTAGCTATCTACCTTACGTTTGGTAGTGTATGTATGTCCATGCCTCTCTCTTGCTTTGTCACAGCTTACCCTTCCCCCTCCCCATATCCTCAAGTCCATTCTCTAGTAGGTCTGTGTCTTTATTCCTGTCTTACCCTTAGGTTCTTCATGACATTTTTTTCCCTTAAATTCCATATATATGTGTTAGCATACAGTATTTGTCTTTCTCTTTCTGACTTACTTCACTCTGTATGACAGACTCTAGGTCTATCCACCTCAGTACAAATAGCTCAATTTCGTTTCTTTTTATGGCTGAGTAATATTCCATTGTATATATGTGCCACATCTTCTTTATCCATTCATCCGATGATGGACACTTAAGTTGTTTCCATCTCCGGGCTATTGTAAATAGAGCTGCAATGAACATTTTGGTACATGACTCTTTTTGAATTATCTTCCCTCCATTCTTGGCAACTTACTTTCCCACCCACCCCTTTTCTCTGTCTTTAAACACACAACATGAATTATCCAGCCTTGGTCTGTTTGCACATGTTTTCCTCTAGCATATCATGTGATAGCAATGTTTGTTGAATGGGTTTCTTCTAACTTTGTGTCTCAGCTCCTATATTATCTCTGCTGTGAGCTGTGCAGCCTTTTCCTTCTCAGAGGAGACAGAAAAATCACTCAAAAGCCACCATAGCCACAGCAGATCAACAAAATTATCCTCATAGAAAGGGAGACATTGGTTAATGATTATTTTAAAAAATCTGTTTTTGACATGTGTCTTGCATTTGCAGTATAGCACATGCAGAGATAGTTTTTTAAATGTAAAAGACCAACAGAGGCAGGATGGTTTAGAGAGAGGAACCCTAGGACAATAGGTATGGAGTGACTTACAACAAATCACTTAAGTTCTGAGTCCTTCATTCTTTACCTGTGAAATAGAGTTCCCATCAACAATGTATTCCATGCTAATCTAACAGACTTATTGTGAAATCACATGATATAACGTATGTGAAAGTGCCTTCAAGAGCTATGAAAGCAGAAAAAATTAAAAGGCTATCATCCATATCCTTGCTATTCCAAGGGTGGTCCACAAAACAGCATCAGCATCACCTGGTTGCTTGTTAGATACGTAGACTCTTAGGTTAAAATTTGAGAAAGAAAATTATAGAATTCGTAGACATCTAAGATTGCCCTTATCTCCAGGGAAGAAAAATATATCAAGCTTCTCTCTATACATTTAGCTAATGCAAAGTGTACATGTGTTTTTGAATGGTTGCTTTCTAACTAGAAGCAAGGTCCTCACAATAACTAAGCACTGGTTGACATTGTCCATCTACTGTCTCATTTGGGTGATTTCTGAACTTTGGTCATCCATGAAATGACTGAGGAATCAACCCTTCCTTTCTTGCGACACAGCACAGGCAAACAGGCACTGCTTGTACCTGTGTGTTCATTTGAGCTTAAAAGGAATAAATCCACGTATTTTGCTTGAAGTACCTGTATGTCAAGGGTAAACTGTCTTTTTATTTTACCAGCTGGCTGAGATATTGATACAAAGGTGAATGACTTAGTGAAAGAAAACAGGATGCCCTTACACCTATCAGTCATCAAAGTATCTCTAGCCTATATCTTTTAAAGAACTTAGTTCCAATTGGTTATTCTATTTAATTTACATCTATCATAGTATAAAATAAATACAGTTCAATATCTATTTCAAATTTACCATAGTGATCCTGCAAGAGAAATATGTATTAACCTTATTAACTGGATCTTAATAGATTATAGAGAGAATTTACATTCTCTTTCTCTCCCTCCCTCCTCTCTCTCTCTCCCTATTTCTCTCTCTCACACACACACACATACATGTTCATGTGTGCACGCACACACACACACAATACTTTATGTACATCTTTAAGTTAACCAGAAAGCATTGGATATTTGAATATGCAGGGCTCCTATAAATTGTAGAGATAATTAAATCTCAGTTTCATTAACTAAACTAAGTTATAGTAGGATCAATGGCTAAGTTTAGTTTAATAAGTATTTATAGAATTTCTACCATGCATTAAATACTTTGCTAGGTTTTAAACTCTCAAGAAATATATTTTATCTAGGCAGAGATCAGTAAATAAAGAGCTAATACTAGCAAAAAAAGGACTAAGTAATTAAAATCAAACAAACAAGAAAAAGTTGTTCAGAGTGAATTCTGTAAACAGAGGAAAGTTTTATTTTTCCAGCCTATTGGTTCAGAGAAAAATTCCCAAAGGAGAGAATAGAAGAGTAGTCTCAAAGTATGGGTGAAGATTAGCCAGGTGAAGAAAGCCTGGGGAGGATATTGCAGACAAGAGAGAGTAGCAGAAGCCTCAGCTAGAGGAGGGAAGCAGTGAGGAACATTTAGAGCCACGAGTGTTTCACCTTCACTTCAGCAAAAGGTCTGCGTGGAGGATAGGAGTAGGTGAGGCTTGAGAGGAACAGCTGTGTCCCGAGTAAGGGTTGTGTCCTTCTTCCTAAGGGAAATTGGGAACAACTACAAGAGTTTAAGCAAAATGAGATACAACTTAAATTAGAATTTCAAATTGCTCAGTCTGGTTAATTACAGAGACTGATGATACAGAGGATGTCAATAGTTTCAGGAAGTCTGTTGGGGGCAGGAGACTATTGCACCAATGCCTCTAGAGTTATTAGATTCTCATAGAGCACTGGTAGGAAGGAAAAGAAGAGAGCTATTACAGAAGTATTTAGGAAGTAAAATTGCCATACTAAGGAAAAGGGAGTGGAGTGGAGAAAACTTCAGGATAACTCCCAGGTTTCTCTCTTGGGATAGTGTGTGGACAGTAATGTCATTTTCTGGGATTGGAATTTTCAAGAGAAGTGCAGATTTAGCAAAAGGAAGCTATATGTGTTATGTAAAGTTTTGACATATTTATTATACAAATTTTTGTCGAGCAGTTATTATATTATAGGGGATATTGAAATGGAGCAGGACCCTATGGTCCTGGGCCCCATGTCCTCAGCCTGCCTTTTGTCTGTGGAAAAACTTTAGCCAAAGAATAAGTTTAATTAGAGAAGTGAGAAAATGCAGAAACAAAGGAAAACAGTCAAAGGAGACCAACTAATAACAGTTTAATCATTAAGCAAAGTCAAGGACCTTTAGTTCCTCCTTAAGGACTACAGATAATATTCTGAGCCATATCCCGTGAGCTGTCTTATAGATACTGACACCCCTACCAGGAGGAAGAAGTTAACTACATGATGACCAGGCTGTAGCCATGACATAAGCTGCCACAATTCCAAGAACTGGCCTCAGAGAAATGGGAACAAACCCTGGAACTAAAGACTAACTGTACTTAAAACAACCAAGATGACTCCGATCAGACCACCCCATTACTGATTGCAAGATGGCTGTCAGAACTACCTGTGCTGTTCTGCTCCCTCCCTCCGCCAATACAAGCCTGAAACTCCCCTTTAAAATCCCCTGTCCCGGGGCTTCCCTGGTGGCACAGTAGTTGAGAGTTCGCCTGCCGATGCAGGGGATACAGGTTCTTGCCCCGGTCCGGGAAGATCCCCTCACATGCCGCGGAGCGGCTGGGCCCGTGAGCCATGGCCGCTGAGCCTGCGCGTCTGGAGCCTGTGCTCCGCAACGGGAGAGGCCACAACAGTGAGAGACCCGCGTACCATAAAAAAAAATAATAATAAAATAAATAAATAAATAAATAAAATCCCCTGTCCCCTGAACAGCAGTTGGGAGTTGGTTCTAGGACAGGAGAGTCCACCCTCTCCCCAGGTTGCTAGCCTCCGAAATAAAGCAAGCTTTCCTTTCCTACCAACAATGTTCTCTAGAGAACTGGCTCTAGAGTGGCAAGCAGCCAGACCTGGGTTCGGTAACAATTTGGTAAGTGCAGACACCCATTGGTAAACACAGTCAAGTTCCTGTCCTCCTAGAACTTATAATCTAATTGGGGTAGAGGTGTGGGAGAGACATGTCGAATTAGAGGTACCTGTGGGATGTGCATTGAAGTGTGTTTAGCAGGCAGCTGGGGAGAAAACACAGTAGTTAATTCGGAAGTTTCCAGCAAAGGTGTGCTGGCTTAAATGATGAGAGTTATTGACATCTACCGAGGGGAGTGTGTTGGGGAGGAGCAAGGACTGAGGAAGCAACCAGGAAGGACACTGATATGTAAAGAGTGAATGGAGGGGGAGAGGGAGACTCTGAAGGAGTTAAAAAAAGAGAAAGAGGAGAATTCTCTTAGAAGCTCGAGACATTGTCTCAGAAACCATGGAGGAAAGAATTTCAAGGAGGAGGAAACTGTCAAAATGTCAAACATAGCAGAAATTTGCAGTAAGATAAAGACTGAAAAGTATTCTTTGGAATATATAATATGGAGTCACTGATGATCTTATGAGCAATTTTGGTGGAGCTCAATGGGTGGAAAACCAAATTACTATATTTTGAGGCCTTTGGTTGGAAGTCAGAAATTGGGGCTAGAAAATATACATTGTATATTTTGTATACATTGTAGACTATTAGTTTAAAATCTTGTCTGAAAAAGGGAAAAGAGAGTGCATTTAGTTAGGAAAACAGCTGGGCAGAGTAAAAGGAATGGGAGCTGTGACATCAGGGAAACTGTAGTTTGGTTCCTAATCTATCAAACAGAGATTTCACAGCTACTGTCTTTACAACTTTACAGGGTTACAGTATCTATAAAGGCAATAATACATGGAAAAATGCTAAAAACTAAGGCATACACTAATTCCAGTGTTAAACACCTGAGAGATAAGGGAATTTATGTTCATAACAGCTAAAGCATTTCATTTTGTTTAATTACCATGGAAATCAAACAATTTCCTTTTCAATATAGATCTCTCATTTGTTACTTAAGTTTACTTGTGTACTATTTCCCTACTTGTGTAATAATACCACTTTTAATTTTAAAACCTTGAACTAAATCCTTCTGCCTTTAAAGACCATATAATTTTATACAGTTCAGCTAAGAGTAAAAATCAATAACATTATTGTTATAGAGTTTTTCTTTCTAACTGTAAAGGGAGAAGTGTTACTGCAGTATAAGTTATTTCTTACACTTGTATTTTGAAAAGTGTTTTGCATAGAAGACTAGCCATAATTATTGATACATGAAAGAGTTTTGAGATTAAATAAGTCTGGGAAAACCTCTTGGAGTTCATCATAGATATGAACACATTATGAAAATCTGATAGTAAAAAACCTGCTGAACATTTTTCCAGCCAATGTTTCTCATATTTATTCAACCATGTTATCTTTTCTGTGATGTAATAGTGGTGTTCAGCTGAACACACTTTGAAAAATGATGTCTTACACATTTACTTACTTAAAAGATTGGGGAAGCAATAGAGCAAAGATGATAGAATTTTTTAAATTAATAACAACATATATTTTAAAAAAGAAGAAAAACTAAATAAGGAAGACTGGAAGCAATGTTTGATTGTGTTGCAATTAGAACGATGAAGATATGCTAACATGAATAATAAATTTATGCCCAGGCATTGCTATCTCAAAATTTCCTTTTATTTTTTTCCCCATAAACAAGAAGACAAAAAATTGTACTGTAAATTCTTGGGGGAGGAAGCAATCATTCTCTTTTGGGATAAAAAATTTATTAAAATTATGTTGACATGGAAAATTGAGTAATTGCTGGCAAGTGGCATTGGTGTTAAATACTTCATAAGTATCCCTACAGATAGCCATGTAAAGGCAGTAGGTCAACCATTGTTTCTATTATAAACTAGTGTTTGCTGATTAGTCACTAGGTATGTGTCATTATAATATGCTGAGAAGGATTATTACCACAAAGAAACTTACAATAAATCAAGAAAATTGAAATAATTTTTACTATGTAAGTTCAAGGGCATTTATTGAATGCCACCTAATCCAAATCCTGGAAAATGAAAAAAATAACGAATATTGGTAGAGCTATTAATTAATCAAGAGGATTTATTCACATACATACATAATTGGATCTCATAAAATCTTGTGATTTAGGTTTCATTATTTTGCCCAAGTTACAGGCAAGGAAGCTGAAATAAAGATGAAATGAATTCCCAGGTTACAGAATTCATAGGTGGGATGACCTAGCTTCTTTCAACATATCAATGACCACACTCGTATACTCAACTTGATTTCTAAGGCAGTGAGCAAATGACTTACAATGTCACAAGTTGTCCTCTTTGACTTCAAGGTAACATAAAATGTAGTGTACCTTCCTTTTGCCAATGTATCATGGATATAATTTACTGCCAAATTTAGAACCTCAAATATAATATTATCATTCTATTCTCAGAAAAATATAAATAGAGATGATGGGGGCAGTGGTGGGAAAAAAATGTTGGAGTGGTGATACACCTATTTTGAACTGAACTGATTATCTAAGTAATCCTTAGATAAATCTGGATGATACTATAACAAATCAGAGCAGTAGACCATATGTTCCTTAGGGCAGGATTTTTGTTGGTTTATTTCATTCTTACTTGTGCCTAAAATAGTTTCTAGCACATAGTAAGAGCTCAGTAAATGTTTTTGAACAAACAAATGTAGTAAGAGTTTAGTTATTCAGTCAAATGGACCTGGAAGCCTGTCTAATAATTTGTTAAAATGAGAAATTGAGCTCATGAGGGTTACTATAAATATTAAAGTATTCTATTTAAAATGCTTAGTCTGGTTCTGGGCACAAAATAAACTTTTAGTGTGTTAGCTATAAATTATGCTAATAGGTTCATGAGACAATTTTTCAGAATTAAAATTTGGTACAGTTTTTCAAAATCTGAAAGAGATGAAATCATTGGCTTTCATTTAAGCAATTTTTATTTTGTGGAAAAAATTTTATTTTGTGGAAAAACGATATAACCCTTTTCCTGCTTGACCTTTGAATGTAGACCACTTCCGTACTAAAATCTTCTCTTTTTATTTATAATAATGCCTTGAGTACTGTAGCCTTAAGTTTTTCTGGTCAAATGTATCTTCTAGAGATGAAATATTTCTTAGCCAATTCAATCAGTCAAGCACAGTCCCATTAGTAGCTTCTGAATCAACCTGTGATAGGTACAATTTTTCTCAGCTGGCTTAAAGGAGAGATGCATGGTCTGTGAATCCTAGGAAAGTCCTCTCTATCCAGAGAAAAAGGAGGAATAACGATAGCTTCATTTAAAATTACTAAACACTACTTATGCATGAGTGTAAACAAAGAGCCAATAATTAGATAGTTCATCTCCTTTAGATATTTCTTCAATGGTATGCATTTTAGACTCCTTCAAAAGACATAATTTTTAGTTTTTAGGTTTTTTTCAGAAAGATTTTCTTCTTTCTGTAATTTATGGGAATAAAAAATGTTTTCTTTTTGCCCTTTATATAAAATTGTCATTGAAAATTCTCCTTCCCAATTTCAACCCACTCTAAAAACTAATTGAGGAAGAGCTTTCAGTGTGGCAAAAGCAACTCACTAACCAAGACTTTATTACTTGCCATAGAGGAAGCTGATTATCTGATTATTCTAAAATAAAAAAACAAAAAAACAAAAAACACAGCTCCAGAGCTTTTTAGACACTTGCCTTTAAGAAGACAGCTCGATTAGAATGGTTTCTGTCTCCAGGCTAATTTGTGAGTTACTCTGATATTACAAAATTTACAAAAATTCAGTTTTTCCCCATGTTAATGTATTGCTTAGTTTTTATATCTTTCTTGCTATTCTAAACTATAGCTTTATATTAGCTATATTAATTATAATTAATTAATTATAGCTTTATTAATTACTTGAACCTATTCTGTCTCCTTTTTTCTTCTATGAATAAACATGCTCTTATACTATTTGTAACACAATATATCGTACAGTTTTAAAAAACAATGCTTTTAGCTAATTTTTGTTTTGTTTTTTGATTTAGTAGATTAACACAGTGATATTTATATATAGAAATATTTCTCAAGCCAGTGATGAAATGTTCCACACTTGTGGAATGCTTAAAAGAGGGTGTATATTTAATAACTGAATCATATTCCAGAGGAAAATATTTCAGATCTCTCTTGTGGACAAACATAAGGAATCTTCTCTTTTCTTTCATATGCTGTTCAAATTTAGCTCCCAATGACACAAAACATCTTAAGAAAGGAAAATGAGACTGTTTATGTGGGTGTAGTAGAAACGAAAAGAAATTATATTAACTACTATCTCTTCTATTCTCACATCCCTGATTTCAGAACAGAATATCCTAGAGCTCCGGAACTGAGATTAATGTGACCAATACCTAACATGGCAAAAATAATGGTTCCTTTGGGGTCATGCCTCCCTACTTTAAAGAGGCCAATCCAAACTCAGACATTTTACTGTGCTCTCCTCCTCACAAACCCTCCACCACTAAATCATGCCCTAATCAAAGCCCTGACCTTTAAACTAAGGATTGAATCTCACTGAGGCTACATCATAGTGGGGGCTCATTTCTTATTGCCTCATTTTTTCCTAAGACCCACTTAAAGGATCAGGATGTGATGGGGAGGTGTTTAGGGTAATATAGTAAATCTTAATAATTAAAACATGCTTGTGCCTGGTGGTGCTAATCAATTTAAAATGCTCCCCAATGCATTTTATATTCCAGGCGAAAACTACACAATAGTCACAGCTAAACATAGTATAATTTCCTCCTTTTCTTAGATGAAATGATCACAACATTAATAATAAATCCCATGCACAGACTTTCCCGTGTTTTATTTTCATGTATCCCAAAGCAAGGTGATCACAATACAATTGTGAAAAATATCCTCTGTAGAGAAAAAATGGAAGATTTCTGTTGATAATATGTTTTATTGAAGGGTCACAGAGTTAAAAGAGCTCTCTTTTTTGCAACCCCTTCCCAAATATTTTAGCAGCATCTTCGATGGGTCATCAGTGAGAATGTATTTAGTGTACGCATTACTCAAGAGAGCAACCTTCCATTGATACAGAGTTATCACTTGTTCATTATTATTGACTATGTGTGGACAGTGAACAAGTGCAAAGGATACTAAGGTGATAGTTGCAGTCCCTGACTAGTGAACTTACCAATTTATTTGGGGAAGGCAAATGAGTAAATAATTAAAGAGTATTGCAAATAATTACGATATACAGGGATAATAATTTACATTGGATAGGGAGAGTACAGATTAGGGGCATTTAACCCATCATGGAAAGAGGTCAAGAAAGTCTTCATAAGAGAGACAACAGCTGAGCTGTCTTAATAAATGAGTGTGGTACAGTGAAAGGTGATAAGAAGGGAAAGGACATCAGGTGAGAAAGGAAACTGGAGGGTGAAAATGATATATTTGAGGCTATAATGGAGGCAGAAACTGAGGAGGAAATGAACGAATGGAAGTACACTCAAGGTATACTTAGGAAATGGAATGAACAGGACTCTGAATAGGGGTGGCAAAGCATGGAGAAGAATGTTGGATGGCTTCTAGCCTCCTGGTTGGAAATGTAGGTGGAAGGTAGTACCATTTACCAAGATAGAGTACTTGGTTACAGGAGAGAATAATAGATCATGATTCAATTTTGAATTTATTAAGTTTGAATTTACTGTGGTATATACATTTTTCTTAGAAAGTTAGATAGTTGGAATGAGTCCATTTATCTCTTTATAGTCTTCTCCAACTTTTCAAAGGATATATGTCATATCTGGAATTGATATAATTTTCTATGCCCTTTGAAAGAGATGAACGTAGCATGGCATTTCAACCAAATCTAATTTCTATGACTGTCACCAGAATTAAACTCGTCCATAATAATTCAGTCTCAATTAATAGGTAAGCCTTATAGACTAAATATTCTTGGGAGAGTGAAGTGCTTAGCATGTACTAAATGCTGAGTCAACACTTGCTGAATGAATGATTGAATAGTTGAATAATTATGGTGTGATATCAGCACTATATTAAATTCTATATTAAAAAAAAGACTTCAAAGTAATGTTTCTGATTAACCTCCTCTTTCTACTGCTTCTCTCTTAACTTAACTTTAATCTCTTATACCTGGTCATGGTGCAAACAAAGCACTTGCTGCTAAACAGTTTCATCAGCATCACTTTAATCCTTTTTGAGCATCAAGAAGTAGGACTCAAAGGGTCCCTCACCACACAGTTGAGGCAAAGTATGATAGCTGTCTGGGAGGCATTGTGAGAACAGAATTGTCAATGCTAGTATGCTTGAATAACTAAAAAGATTCCATAGAAATTTATTGTTAGTACAGCCTCAAGAAAGTTAACAAAATAATTGGTGCCTAGAAAACTTAGTACAATGCAAAGCCAATGAGGCTGAAAAAAATCATTTCTGTGTATAAATTTCACTGGGTTCATGTAACCAGGAAGCTGCATAACCACCATAGACCCTGAAGAACTTTCCAAACACTATCTCAATATACTGCCAAAGTATTGCTGCTTTTAAATTTAAAGGATGCCGTGAACAATATTTTTTACTTATCTTTCAGACTGCATTTCTCTCTATTATAATATGAAGTAAATCTCCCTTTTAAATGATTTACTATTTAGATTTAAATTAATATTTAGTGTAAATATATTATTTTAGACCTGGATGAGATCTTAAAAATCACCTAATCTAACTTCTTACATTTATTTTCATTTTGGAAGATGAGAACCAAACAAGTTAAATGGCCATGTCAAGTTTCCACAGTAAATGAGTGTCTGAATGAGAATTTGACCCAACACTTAAGATATCTTTATCTACTGCTTGTTGCAGCGTACTACGAAATAAGTAGTTTCTGATTGTATAGGTCAAAATTTTATTAATTTTGTCTGACATTACTTTCAAAATTCCTTAATATATATAGATGTAGATAGGCTATTTATTCTTTTATGTATGTAATTTTAAACTGCTATGATTTTTATCATTCATGTGTCTAATATTTTAGAATATTTTGGCTCTTAATTTTTTTCCTTTTACTTTCTTTTTTTATTTGTTGACTATGACCGTTTATTCTTTTAAGTCTATGCAGTGTAAGGGTAGAAATGGGAAATACTGCATTGACATTTTGTTTTAATACAATTCAAAATATTTAGAAAATACAAAAGCTATAATAGAAACAGAAAAAACTAAAATCTCCATAACTAAAATGAACAAATATATTTATGTATGTATATACTTATTATATTGCTACTTACTATTGAACTGTATTCTTTGAATGTGGAGCCAATTATCACTTCCATGAGAACATCAATGTTACAATGATTTGGTTTCCTTTCTAAAAATAAAATATTCTTGTGTTATATAAAGTAGATTTCACATCACATACTTTACAGATCTCAATCACAAACATCTGAATATACTATTACTGTCATCTATATTGAAAAGTTGACACCCTATAATCAACATAAGCATGTTCTGTTTTTAGCTTTATCCATTTATGTCTCAGTAGATTAAAGGCTTTCTCTGATTTTAATTAAGCCATATTTGCTGAAATACGACATACACGATTAGATGGAATTCAGAATTGTAAAAAATAACCATAGTTTTTTGTTAAATGAATGCTGTTAACAAATGTCATGGTTATCAAACAGTGGTTCTCAAATTTCAACATGTGTCAGATATACCTGGTGGGCTGGCCCATGCCTAGAGTTTATGATTCTGAAGGTCAGGGATGGGGCTAAGAATTTACATTTTTAAGTTCCCAGGTGATGCTGCTGTTTGAGAACTACTGCCTTTACAGAATTCTCCTCCAACAAACATTCTACACTTGTCCTTATGCTTATTGCAGCCTAAATATGGACCTTAGGAAATACATAGTCTTAGACCATGTATAAACAGACATTTACATGCACTTTATTCATTCATATATCTGCAGATATGTTTGCCTGTGAAGTTTCATCAGATTTTAAACTGATATTATATACTCTTATAACTGAATGTATGAGATCATGAAACTAGGAATATAAAAGAGCTAAAGAATATTTAGGACTGACATTAGCAAGACGGTGATATAGGAATTTCCAATGTTCATTTCCTCCCAGGACACATCAATTTGAACAACTCTTTGTGCATGAAAATACCTTCACAAGAGTCAGGGATTCCAGGTGAGGTCTTAAAACACCTGGGTGAAGAAAAGAAATAAGTAAAGACACACTGACGAGAGTAGGAAAAATAGATCCGCATTCCCGCCATTCCCCTTCCCCAAGCCCAGGCAGCCCAGCTCAGAAAAAGACACCATCCTCATGGGAGAAGGAGAGTGAAGTGAGCACCCAACTTCACCACAGACCCCAGAGCTAGTCTGAATACTAAATGGGATTTAGCCAGATGAAGAAGGAGGAAGAATGTTCTAGACAGAGAGATAAACAGTTAAGACATCCCAGAAGAAAAAGAGACCTTAAGATGGTTTTTAGAAATACAATACTTCAGTATAACTTGAACACAGAGTACAAAATAGTACAGAAGAGGGTGATGAGATATGCAACAATTAGATTCATCAGTAGCCTTATAGAGCAGGCAGAGGCAGCTGGAGTTAATAAAGGCAGTACGTGGTTTACACTGAGATGTGATATCTGACATAACCAGACAGGCATCCTAGAAAATCTCTCTGGCTTCAGAATTGAAAGAACAATGGAAAAAAGCCTGTGTTTGCATGACCAGTGTGGATGTTCTTGGTAATTACAAAGAGAAACAGTGGTGGATTGGATTAAAGAATTGTATTGTTTCCTAGGGCTGTGATAACTATGCCAGAAAATGAGTGGCTTAAAACAGAAAATTCTTCTCTCACAGTTCCTTACACCAGAAGTCCAAAATCAGGGTAGGCAGGACTGTGTTCTCTTTGAGGGTTCTGGAAGAGAATCTGTTCCATGCCTTTCTCTCAGCTTCTGGTCTTGCTGGAAATTCTTGGTGCTCCTTGGCTTCTAGGTGAATCATTCCAATCTCTTTGTCATCACATGGTATTCTCCCTGTATCTTCATATCATCTTCCCTCTATGCATGTCCATTTCTGTGTCTCTTCTCCTCCTTTTATAGGGACACCAGTCATACGGGGTTAGGGCCCAGCCTAATGACTTCATGTAACCTAATTATATCTGCAAAGACCCTATTTCCAAATAAGGTTACATTTATGCGGTACTGAGTATTAAGACTGCAACATTTCTTTTTTTTTTTTTTTTTGCGGTACGCGGGCCTCTCACTGTTGTGGCCTCTCCCGTTGCAGAGCACAGGTTCCGGACGCGCAGGCTCAGCGGCCATGGCTCACGGGCCCAGCCGCTCCGCGGCATGTGGGATCTTCCCAGACCGGGGCACGAACCCGTGTCTCCTGCATCTGCAGGCGGACTCTCAACCACTGCGCCACCAGGGAAGCCCTGCAACATTTCTTATAGGGGGACACATTAAAACCATAGCACAGAATACAGGAGAACAGCAGAATAATTAGTTGTTAGAGGACTGCAATTGAAATTAAACTTGGAAATAAGTATATATGGGAGGGCACATGAAGAACCAGCTCTGAAACCCAGATTTCATTATTGAACAGCTTTGTGGGAATAGATAGTTATCCAGTATCTGTCACAACCTGATTGTACGAATTAGCAGAACTTTTAAGTCAAGATTTTCTTAACCTGGTTGGGTTTGAAGAGCATAATTGAACATCCTTATATTTGTACACAATTTGTGTGTGTATATGTTCTCTTATTGAACTGTGCTTGGTCCATGTTGAGAGCAGTAGGCAGAGTCCTATGAAAACTGTTACATAATTAGGGTAGGGATATTGTCGAAGATGTTATCTGCTACATTATACTGCATTATAGTTTTTTTTTTTCTGAGAACCCATAAAACAAATTTATCTCAGGTAATATTACCAAGAATTGTTGTGCTTCTCTTAAACAACTTATTTGCTTACAACTTAAAACAGTGTGAATTGTATAACTGATTGCACATTTTATCTTTGTCTGGGTACCAGAAAGCTGAGAGGTGAATAGTCATGTCAAGTCAAAGAAAGCCTGTAGTAATTTTAACATTTTTTTGTGTTCTAATGTAATTTCTGAATTCACATATTCTCCTACATTCATTGACTCAACTTCTCCATTTATTTACCTTCTCTTGTTTTCATTAATTATTTCATTTATTTATCTAATGAACAAACAATAATTGAGTGCCTATCACATAACCATGTATTGCACCAGCTCTCTGGATTCAATGATGAATAAACATGATCTCTGTTCTCAAATATCTCACAGTCTAGAAGGGAAGGTATTCACTTAAGTTAATATTTACAGTATATTGTGAATAAGATATCAAAAAACAATGATCAAGATATCAAAAAAATAATGTTGGCACATAAAGGGGAAAAGTTGTCCAACCATATCAGAAAATGCTTTCTGAGGAAGAGATAGCTGAGCCCTAAATAGAAATTAGCCAAATAAAAAGTGAAGGGAAGAAAACTCTGATTAAAAAAAAGAATCAAGGAATAAAAATCTCTACATAAATGGTGAGATATTCTATGTTTGTGAAGTAGAAGATTCAACATTAAGATGTCAGTTCTTCCCAACTTGATCTATAGATACAATGTAATTTCCATCAAAATCTCAGCAAGTTATTTTGTGGATGTTGACTAAGTGGTTCTCAAGTTTACATGGATTGGGAAAACACCCAGAATAGCCAACACAAAACTGAAAAAAAAAAAAAGAACAAAGCTGAAGGACTGACACTACCCAGCTTCAACACTTACTATAAACTGCTACAGTATTATTACTATTTCTTTCTCTACCTTAAGTAGTTTCGTTGTGCGCATAGGCTGGCAGTGCTCATCTGAAGACTTGAGGGAGCCTTCCACAAATTCTCCAAACTTTTTA
The DNA here is from genome assembly GCF_039906515.1 of Pseudorca crassidens. Taxonomy (NCBI): domain Eukaryota; kingdom Metazoa; phylum Chordata; class Mammalia; order Artiodactyla; family Delphinidae; genus Pseudorca; species Pseudorca crassidens. The sequence continues at coordinate 37,983,012 of NC_090308.1, forward strand.
AAATCTTTTTTTCTCCCTCTTTCTAATCTCTTTAGCTTCCTACTTTATATTACTCTGACCACTGATCTCTCGCTGTCTTGGTCTCTCAAGACACCCAGTTCAATCTCATCAAATCAGCTCTATTCCTGCACTAACAGCCTGCAGTTTTCTCAAGGCATTAAGCTGGGATAATCATAGAGCACACCTCATTTGTTTTTCGTTACTTAAAAATCACTGTCCTTTATTGTCTGATGTCCAATATCTTTAAAACCATGTTTTATATAGTTTTTTCTATTTCCTGTAGTTTCAAGTGTGAAAACTAATCAGGTGCTTGCTATTTTATTTAGCTAAAAGTGGAAGTCACTAGGACACTTTTGACAATGAAGAGGATGGTATAAATGTTTATCTTATTACAGTAGAGTATGTTATGTACATCCTTCCCAGAAGCCAAATGAATAGGAATTTAAAAAGAAGAAAGTGATCAACATAGTTACATATGTTCGTTGATACTGGAAAGTAAGGGGGAATTAGTTAGTGATCAGAGATGCCTGATAAATATAATGTTGGGAATAGAAGCTAGATGATAGTGAATTAATGATTAAATGGGAGTCAATAAATGGAAAAAACAAGTAAAGGTAGCATTCTTAAGAAGTTTAGTAGAGCAGTTATGGAAAGGTATTGGATGTTGTTAATCTAGGAATTCAGAATCAAAGAAAGGTGCTTTGTTTACTGTTAAAATCTTTGTTGAGATAAAAAAGAAAGAAAGTTAAAATTTCCTGTGGATAGGGCAGATGTTGGCAAACCATGGCCTGCAGACTGGCCACCAGCTTCTGTAAGTAAAGGTTTATTAGAACACAGCCATTTCTATTCATTCACATAATGCTTATGGCTGCTCTGTGCTACAACAACAGAGCTGAATAATTGCGACAGAGATCATATGGCTCCAAAGTCAAAAAATATATATATCTGAACTTTCACAGAAAATTTGCCAACCCCTGAACTAGGAATCCAATATGCAATAGAAGCATATGGTATATTTTGGGTCATCAAGAATTCCAGATTCAGCAGCAGTCGCTATTTAATATATTATACTGGAACAGATAACATATTGATAATGGAAATGAAAGCAGTAGTCTTGAATTTTTCATCTTGGATAATGAAAGGCTAAAAGTAATTCTCAAAATAAAATTGTATCTTCCATCTTAACATTAGATTAAACAGTTAACATTGCACACGAGTTTGTGAGCAAAATTTTAATGGTGCAATGAAATTAAACTGTTATTGTTTTAAATGATTTTTCAATTAGTAACTTGGCTTGGACATTAAATTACATATCCTGTAAAAATTTCAATAAAGAAAGATAGTTGGGGTCTATAGTGTTTGATTTTCAAATATATAATATTCTACCATATACAATGTTGATCCAATAACAATGGAATGACTCAGTTTTTAATAATTTTTAAACTTTTTCTAGGCAAAGAAGTCAAGCCCAAGTCTCCACATATGTTATACATGCCAAAAACAAAAAACAAATCTTAAATGCCTGCTTTACTCATCCTCTGATTCTGTTGTTGAGTGTGTTTTGCATAAAGTCAAAGGCTTAACTATTTTGTGCAGATAATGTGCTGGTTGTCTTACTTGTGTTTCTGAGAATTTGCTATGCTGATACTTTCCTTTATACTTCATTCACTGGGTATGATTGCATTAACTTTTCATTAAAAATCTTAGTTCATGTTTCCAATTTTTCTCAAAAATTCTTATTGTGATTAATAATGAGGAACCTTTACTTGTGTGTGTATTAATCTGCTGCAATCATAAGAAGAAAATTAATATGGAAGATTAAAGAACAATAATATGTAAAAGAAATATGCATGAGTACAGGAAATAAATATTTTTATATAATCGTTATTACTAATGTTTACTCATTTTTAGAGCCACAAGTAAAAAAAGAAGATAAGCCAGGTATGTACATTTCATTCCATATTTATAATGAATAGCATAGTTTTTTGCAAATGTGTTCTAGTGCAAATATTATACTAAAATTTTATTCTTGAACAACTTTTTAAAATAAAACAAACATAACATATGTTTAGCTATACTACCTGTTCCTAGGAAAAAACCCTATTTACAAAGTGAAACCGCTGAGAAATTTATATAGTTCAGAAGAAACAAATGACTATTTTTTGCTGATTACTATAGAACACAGACATCCTGTCAGAAAAAAAGCTGCCCACACTCTTCTATTTTGTGGGGGCTCCTGAGTCAGATGAACATTTCTGAGGGCTATAGCAGGCAGCAAACAGTTTTTTAAAAGAAAACACAGCAATGATTTTCAAAACAGTTAAAATTTTGATTCATGTCTCCCAACTGTATTGGTGTTATGGGGCTGCTGTAATAAAATACCAGAAACTAGGTGGCTAAAAATAACAAATTTATTCTCTCACAGTCCTGGAAACTAGACATTCGAAATCAAAGTGTCAGCAGGGCATGTTTCCCTTGTAAGGTGTAGGGAAGAATCCTTCCTTGCCTCTTTTGGCTTCTGGTTTTTGTGAGCAATCCTTGGTATTCCTAGGCTTGAAGAGGCATCTCTCTAATCTCAGCCTCTGTCATCACATGAACCTCTTCTCCCATTGTCTTTATCTCTGTATCTTTTCTCTTCTTCTTCAAGGATACCAGTCCTACTGAATTAAGGATCCTCTCTACCCCCATATAACCACACCTTAACTAATCATTATAGCTTAAAACAACAAAAATTGATTTTTTCACAGTTCTAGAGGATGGAAGTCCAAAGTCAAGATAGAAGCAGAGCCACACTCCCTTTGAAACCTGTAGAGGACAATGTTTCCTTATCTCTTCTAGCTTCTGGTGTTTGTCAGCAGTCCTTGGTGTTCCTTGGCCTGTAGTTGGCTCACTCCAATCTCTGCCTCCATCATTACACAGCCATCTGCTCTGGTGTGTCTCTATCTGTGTCTTTTTTCTTCTTCTTATAAGGACACCAGTCAGATTGGATTAAGGGCCCACCCTACTCCAGCGTGGCCTCATTTTACCTTAACTAATCACATCTGCAAATAATCCTATTTCCAAATAAGGTCACATTCTGAGTTATTTTCTATTAGGGCTTCAAATATTTTTTTGTGGCACACAATTCAAGCCATAACACGGTCTAAATTTCTGAATCACAATTACATATATTTAAGAAAAACTCTTCCAACTCCTATCATCAAGTAATTTATCTTATGTGGACATTAGGACTATTCTCCACAACAATAATCTTGAGAAAACAGAAAATTCAGGTTGAAATCCATTAGCAGTAGCAATAACTTAGTGACAGACAAGTACATATCATGATTTTCACTACTGTGTGTTCAATAGTCCAGTACTGACAAGCCAGTAGGAAACTAAAATAATTTTTACTAAAATTCTGCTTTTTCAAATTATGGTAAATGAAATAAAATAGTGTCCAAAAATGAATTTGTGCTGTAGTTTATTTTTTCAGATTTAAAAATTTCTATCTTTTGTTTTCCCCTTCAGAGTCACAAGTTAAAAAGGAAGCAAAACCAGGTAACAATATTTTTATTCTTAGTTAACAGAGCTAATGTTGCTGTTAGTTTAGTACTAAAAAAGGCTTACTACCCACCAATGGGGAGTTACACAGAGTCTCCCAAATCCTCATTATTTTCCCTACTCCATTGCTCAATATGGTTTCACACTACTGGATTAGGTGAGAATGGGGATATTCCATAGGCAAAAACATCTGGAATATGGCTTTAAGGGAACCTCAGCAGAGATTCCAGGTTTCAGGAGACATTTCTTGGAGTTCTTCAAAGCCTAGTATAATCATGTTTAATCTGTGAGTTTATTTCTGATAACACACCAGAGTTATAAAATCATGAAATCATAGGCTACTGAGATTTGAAGGGAAAGAGGACAAGAACTTACCAAGCATCTGCTAGAGCTGAGGAATAGCATAAGATTCCATTTTCATCCCATCACTAGGAGAGACATGCAACATGACAATTATTACCCATGTTTCATATCTGTGGAAACAGTTCAATAGACAAAGTTTAGAAAGTTATTTTTCCAAGATTTTCACGTTAATAAATATTGGAGCTAGAATTGTGTCCAAGTCTGGTTTACTCAAAACCCTGGGTGATATCACTAGGAGATTGTCCCAGACTAACAATCATTTTATTAAGAGGCAACATTGATCTAAAATAAGGGCAATCTTTCCAAGTTTACTCTGCTATTTAATGTGTAAGTCCTAGTTCTGGTACCATCTAATTACTCACCTGAGGCAAGTCAACAAAACTCTCAGGCTCTATGGATGCTATTTCTTCATTATAAAAAATTATGTAGGGCTTCCCTGGTGGCGCAGTGGTTGAGCCTGCCAATGCAGGGGTCACGGGTTCGTGCCCCGGTCCGGGAGGATCCCACATGCCGCGGAGCGGCTGGGCCCGTGAGCCATGGCCGCTGAGCCTGCGCGTTCGGAGCCTGTGCTCCGCGGCAGGAGAGGCCACAACGGTGAGAGGCCACAACGGTGAGAGGCCTGCGTACGGAGAAAAAAAAAAAATTATGTAGCAGGATTCTTAAATAAAAACAAATTCAAGAATCCAAGTCTAGGGCTTCCCTGGTGGCGCAGTGGTTGAGAGTCCGCCTGCCGATGCGGGGGACACGGGTTCGTGCCCCGGTCCGGGAAGATCCCACATGCCGCGGAGTGGCTGGGCCCGTGAGCCATGGCCGCTGAGCCTGCGCGTCCGGAGCCTGTGCTCCGCAACAGGAGGGGCCCCAGCACTGAGAGGCCCGCGTACCGCAAAAAAAAATTTAAAAAAGAATCCAAGTCTAGATGTATATACAATACTATCTTATTCCTTTAATTCTTACCAGAGCTTACCTGACAACTGATCATAAGCTTGAGTCTAGTTTTTCTTGTAAATAATGTATCTTTTTAATGTATCAAGGCTTAAAAATGCCTAACTACTATCTTATTATTTATTTTCCCGAGTACATTTATTTGCTGCAGATGAGTATGTGTTACCAGATATGAACACTTTGCATTTTACCTCTTTTTTTTTTTTAATCAGAAACCCAATACCATTTAAAACTTCTATTTAGGCCTAGTAATATTTAAAACTTTCATTTATTATTATTAAATACTACAATTTTGCAGGTGATTTAATTGAAATTTTTATAATTATGAATGTTTATTTTCTAGCTTCATCTGAAAAAGCTCAAATACACAGTATGTATCTTAATTTTATCTATAAAGTTGATACAGAATTTTTACAAAAAACTTAAATATCTTTAATAATACATATTTGCAATCTATACCTCAGTATTTATACTTTATTACAGCCTATGCTTTGGAAATTATAGGTGCTTAAATGTAAATAAGAATTCTTTGTATATTGTTTTCACGCAACCAAAACCTTTAAGTTTTTTATTTAAACTACATGAAATGACATGAAAATTAAGGAACAGTTTTTCTCCATGGACACATTTGTTAAAATCTGTTAGTTTTTTTCTACTAAACAAATCACTGGACCACAGTCACAGAGAAAATTCGCCATATGTTAATTTATAAAGCTTCTAAATATCTGAAAAGATTTTCTTTTTATTATTTTCAGAACAAGAAAAGACTGTTTCTCATGGTAAACCAGGTATTTTGCAGGTGTTATTTGTACAGTAGTATCAAATTGTCTCTCAATGTTCTAGTTTTAACAGGATGATGAGCTTAGAGTCAAATCTAAAGTTATTAGGGATGGTTAATAGTTCATGCTGAGAACTTGACCTGCCAGATATAACTACATAGCTCGTGATCCCTTCCCATCAGACTTAGCTTAGCACAAAGACCATCTTTGCCAGCATTCAGATGAATGGTCTCTATATTTCGTTTTGTTTTGTTCTGTTTGGGGCAAGACATCACTAGAAAACTTATAATTCAGAATGGCTCATTCAAACATGATCATCTTGAATTCCAAAAATCCCAAGAAAAGGAAATCAATATTTCCTCCTGCTTCCCTTCATCCTTCCTTCTTTCCTTCATCTTCTTATTCTTGGTACTACATTTTGTAGAAAGTAGAGGTAAGCCAATGGGCTTTGCCCATAAGGAGAAATAGAGAAATTACCAAGACTAGCTTAATAATTAGTTTTTATTTAAGAATAGAAACTTTATTTAAATTTTAATTTAAACCAATTAAATATGAATTTAAATTTGAAGTTGTGTCAAGCCTCAGTTATTCTGTAGAATATTGTCCTTTATTGTTTCCCTGATGTTGTGAATATAGTTAGGCCAGAATCTTTACAAAGGTAAAAGCATACTTTCTTTAAACGTATCTTAGGAAACTTTTTGCTTATATTTTTAAAATTTTACTTTATACAATCTGTTTTCAATGGATTTGAGTCAGTTTGATTTTACTTGTTTACGCTTTAAAGAATATGAGACACCAACAACAGAAACCATAGAAATAAATAAAGCGGAAGCAGACTATGGGGAGGTGAGAAAAGCAGTCTGTATAGACATAAGCAAAACTTTAGAAACAACTTTTAGAACCTCCTGATATAATGAATAGTAAACCCCGTTACTTTCTTTTCTGTGCTAAATAGCAACCATTTTTGAGGTGAGATACTGAGAGAAGGAGAGAGTTTAGTCTCTGAGTGTATAACAAAGGCATTGCCCTCTAGCCACATCTTTCTTTTATTTCAGTGATCACATTCATACTCTAAATTCTGTTTCCCAGTGAAACTTTCTAATCAGGATATTTGACTAACTGATTCATTCTCACTGCTGAATACTTGAAAAGTTTAATTTTATATAGAATCATTTTACTAATCCCTCTGCTTTGACCCAAATCTATTTGACTATGTCTACAAAAACATACAGCACAGAAGACATCCCATAAACGCACCACCGTTGCCCTTCCCCAGCTTTGCAACATAAAAACTTGGATTCCCAGGCTAATCCTGGGTTCTCAGGGAGGTATCTTGCTCAAGAAAGATAAAAAATTGTTTCTTCCTATTCTTATTCAATAATGAAAAGGGAATACATGTTTTATGTGTACTTCAGTGTAGATAAATACACTGAAATACAGTGAAGGCAAAGGATAGAATATACTTTGGTTAGGGGTTAGGGGACCATTTGACTTAGGAAAACCTTTATGGCAAGAAAGCTGCAAAGGACATATGCAGCTGGACAAATTTTTTTTTTGCTTCCATCCAATTTGAATAAAAGATATCACTTGCTGTTTTATTGGGAAAACAGCTAAGTTTGTCTCAATATTGGTGTTATTTCAAAGAAAATACAAAATATCAAGGTTGAAATGTGTCACTGTTTTGTACTGATACATTTAAAATTTCCACTTGTGTTAATATTTTTTCTTATCACAGATGAAAAAGTTATCAAGCAGGCAAAAGTTATCACAATAGAAAAAACAGGTAAATGAGCTATTTTAGATTTTTCTTCTATGTATCTGTTTTATGTTATATTGGCACACACCCACATGTGCACAAACACAGACACACACATCTTTACTGAAGTATGTGCACTCTTAGTGCCATAAATTCTAAGATTCTTGATTCTTGTAAATAACTAAAAGTTATACTCAATCAAAATTAACAGTGGAAAACTAGAGTGACATACTTTAGTTTTTTAAGTGTGATTGACCTAAGCTTACAGATAATTCACAAGGAAATTTATGTCATGCATTGATTATCATGTACTATTTTTAGGTGTTTAATCTCATTTTCAAAACACATTTCCTCAAATTTTAAAATCACAGAAATTTGAAACCGTCTGCTGTTCATGTATAGATGGAATAATTTCCATTCACGAGAGCTCCGCAGAGACTTATGTGATTGTGTAACTTTTAAAAATCTGCCTTGAAGAATGATCAATAGAACATATAATATCAAAGCAAAAATATCAAACCATCATTTCATGTGAGAAAAAAAAAAGGAGTGTACACACTCTTGAAATTCTGAAGTTCTTTCCTAAAACGATGAACAAAATTAAGTCTCCATCTCAACTGACATCTTGAAACACTGTATCTCCTCCCTTCGATCCCAAGATGGAAATCCTACCTACCTCCGCCATGAATGGAGTCCCATTTCTTACTAAAAATAATTCCAAAGGAAAAGGCCTGTGAAATAATTTCTTTCTTTTAACTGAGATAGTCATGATAATCGGGATTTGAATACAGTTCTCAGAGGAAAATATAATAGATTTCAGGAGATAACTAATTATTTATAGAAATTATAGACTGTATTTCATGAGAAAGAAACCCTATTTTCACATTACCCCATACAACCATTGTACTCTATTCCAGTCATTGCCTTAGCTCATAATTTTAGTTAACATTCCTCTAATTTTCACCCTAAAGTGTTAAGCATCTCACTTAGTTATATGGGTATTTGAAGATTATGAAGAAACTAGCCCAATGTATTTGTGTCCCAAATATATAGATTGTTTCAAATTTTACATAAAATTTTGTGCATCTTAGTTTTTCAATAAGCAGTGTGTTTAATGTATTTGCTGACAGTGAAATAATAGTGTTCAGAGAGAATGGATTAAGCTTAAGATAAGATGAGAACTTAAAATGAAGAAGGAATACATACAAATGCTAAAGAGTTATTTTTTCCCATGGTTTGTATTCATCATATGTCATTTGCTTTCTTTCATTCTCCACAGTCAAACCCAAACCAACAAGTAAGAGATGAAAATAAAATCTGGAAAGTATCGCTTGGCCATTTTAACTTTAACAATTTGCTCGGTTTTTTTCCCCAATTGTTATTTTTAGCATTGCCCAAGGCTAAAGTACCTCTATAGGTGATAAATTAACGTTATTGCTGCAGCTTTGATTTAACATCTTTATCTTTCACTACTAATTAATAATTCAGTATAATTATACAGAAGAAATCTTTGGATGTTGTATCACTATTATTAATACTAAAAGAATGAGTCCATACAGGCTATAAAATAACACTAAGAAGTTAGGGTAAATGGGCAATCTTTTAAACATACATAATGAATAACAAAGGAAAATGAAATGATATACAATTTTTGGTGTTATGAACCACATACTGTTTTTAATCTGTTTCCTATAAGCAGCATTAATTATATGGTAGTTAGTTTTTGGTATTAATGTTATTCATAATTTTATGAATTATAAACGTTTGCCATTTGTTTATTAAAATCATGGAATTTCCTCATGAGTATAGATTTTAAAGGTTGTCCATTTTATTGGTCAGGAGTCATACAGATGTTACTGGTGTAGAGTTTAAAAGGTGACTGTTGGGCTCAGAAAAGTGTGAATATTTGCCCATTGTCACAGGTAGTAAATATGTCCAAAATTGTGTCAAAATTGTGATATTGGTTCATACATATATGTGTGAAACAGAGGCTTGGATGAAGATATGAGTGGCTTTTGTCGAATATTCTCTGGTTCATGTATGAAAAATGAATTGACAAGGTCCAAAGATGAATTTGGTGAGACCAGTTAGGAGGTCATATTAGTGATTCAGGAGATACGGCAAAATATAAGGAGCCCAAAAAGAACATAATCACCTCCCAGAACCTATTGCATGTATTTTGAATATATATTTTATATTATTTTTACTTTAATTTATTATACTTTTGCAGTGTTGTTATGACAGTTTAATAACTTGAATATTGGCTTCTTTTATTGTGCATGCTTATTTAACACTAAAATTTATACAACTTAAGTTCATGGAAGTTCATTCTTGAATGCTATCAATCCCTAATTTACAAATATCCAATTAAACCTTATGACAACATAGGTCCCACATCTCCCCACTTACTTCATTGTTGATGCAAGATGATGGGGAGGAAATAGTAGTGATTTCAGAGAATCTCCAAATTCAGGATGAGGGAAGGAAAGGACAGGTAAACCAGAACAGTTCAGGAGGACTAAATCTGGAAGTGATTAGTAAGAACTAACACTTGGCAGTGATCTGCTATATTTCCAAATCTTCTCAATTCCATTCAAAATATCCTACCCTACATAGCTTTATTTGAAATTCCACTTCTGGTGAAAGAGAGAGATCTAAAATGTACTTTAATTCAAATATTTTTCAAAGGGCTGAGAAGAATATCAATTCTACATTTTGATTACAGCTGTCATGTCCTTGATTTACTTGAGATTCATCTGTGAGAGTTCTAACTGAACCTGAAAAGAGAGGGTGTTCCAGAAAAATGAAAATACAAAGTGTTGCACTTTCTGGAATAAGGCAAGTCTAGGTTACATTTTCAACAAGAAACCAATGACTAGCACCAAATTGCTTCTGACCAGCACCAAATTGCTTCTGATGTGGCAAGAAAGGAAGTAGGAGTCAGAGAGGTAAAAAGGGAGCTTGTAAAATGCCAAAGGCAAATGTCATCTGGTTTGAAATACCCTCAAAGAATGATTCAACCTTCAGCAAAGAAAGAAAAATCCTCTTATTATTATTCTCCTTTTTGTCATATTCTATCTTCTTCTTACACCACATGGCCCTAAGAGGGCTAGCGCCTTCGAAGTATCTTACAGGATGTCCTGAGAATGAACCTGACCTTGTTTATGATGTGTTTCTATGGCAATATGTTTTCTGTATTCCAAGTTACATGCAAATGACTTTGGAGGCATGCTGAGGATCACCTGCAAATATGTAAATACTAAATTGCTTGCTATGCAAACAATCTACAGAGTGCCAGTTAATTTTGATTTCTCTCTCTAGAAAAAACTGAACATCAAGAAAAAGAATCTCCATCTATAAAAACAGGTGTTTTTGCCTTTCTGGTTTATATTCTGTCCTAATTCACTATTTTTATTAAATTTGAAAATTAAAGCAAAACATATAAATACCTTTCATTTTATTTCTTCGTAATGTTTAGTCTTGTGGTTTTGTGGTAGAATCTAGTTTATCTAATATAAGGCTAAATATTATAACCAATATATATGGATTGCTAAGCATTCTATTATAATACAGCAGTATTAACAAAATAGTATTTGCCTTCATGGTTCATAAGACCCTTCCAAAATATTCAGTATTTCACTGATGTCAATATTAACATCATTTATCATACTGGTAATGTTGACTCACTGTTTATATACTGTAAAATAGCCTATCAAATTGCACATATAATATTTCACTGAAAACTAATCATGAATTTCTACTTGGTTTAATTGCTTAAAATAGAAGTTATCCCATTCTATAATAGCTTAATACTTTTACAACTATTATTCAATTTAAAAAATATATAATACTTGACATGGTTCAACACTAAGGCATATAGGAGGCTAACTGTGAAAATATCCCTCCCTCTCATCTTTTTTCCTATTCTACCAATTCTCATTCCCAAAATATCCAAAAATGTCTGATAGGTAATCATTGTTATTTTTTAATGTCTCCTTCTAGCAATATATGTAAAAGACATATACACATATGTATATACAAATTATATATATTCCCACTTTTTTTACACAAATCATGACATACTATAAATAGCTTTGTCCCTAGGTTTTTCTATTTAAGAATGTATTTTTGAAGATTTTTTTATATCAGTACATAAAGCATTTCTTCATTAATAGTATTCTATTGTATAGTTGTATACAGTTTACTTAACTAGTTTCTGATTGACCTATGTTTAAGTTATCTAACAAGCTTTCTTTAATGATATACAATAAAAAATATACCTACCTGTCTAGTTTTGTAAATTTATCTTTGGGGTAAAATTAGTAAATTTTTTTAGTGCAATGATACATTCAATGTAATTTTTATAGACATCCCTAATTCTTTAAAAAATTATATTAATTTGTATTCCCACCATTAATGAATTAGTTGACCTAATTTTAGATGATTCAAATTCTTCGCAATCATGATGAAATGTTGTCTAGTTTTTTTATGAATATTTACGTGTAAAACTGCATAACTAATGCTTTTAGTTAATAATTTCAGAAGACAAGGTATTTTGGAGAAAAAAATCATGTATTTAGATAGTATAGCTTTGTGTTTTTCACCCACCATTCACTTATCTTTCCTGAGATTTTATAAAGTCAGCTTCTTTATTCAAAATACTGGATTGGAAGAGTTTAAATAGTTAATATTAATTAATATTAATATGTATTCTGAAAAGACATGGCAGAATATACCTTTTATGCCATTCAGAAACAGTAAGGAGTTCAGATTTATCCTGAGCATTCATTTTTCATAAAATGAAATATGAGGCTTTACAGGGATAAGAAGAGGCCAAGAAGACCCTATACTTTCAAGCTTTACAACTTCTTTGAGGAATTCATTGCAATATGACTTAAAAATTACTCAAAATGCATTGCCTACTGCTCATTTTAATATAAGTTTAGTCTTTTCCTATTTTAACTCAAACAAACAGAATTAGGAAATATAAAGGGCTGGTATTTTAGCTATAGCTAGAAAATGATCACTGACTTTTTCTTTTCTTTTCTCTCTTTTCTTCTTTACTTTTTAGACAAACCAAAACCAACTCCACGTAAGTGTACTATTCTAAAATTTTAAGAATTTTCTATTTAATTAATTTTAATTTTATAGTTTCTTTAAATTGTACATGCAGTAAAAATTAGTATGGTATTTCGTTAATGCAATAGATATTACACCATTACCTATATAAATGATTCTTACTGACAAAGAATATTTGTGTGTATTGTATTCATTAATCCTTAAACATGTATTTATTGAGTGCCTATTAGACACATTACTCTATACCAGGGTATGTGAAGAAATGCCTAAAATGACTTGTGTTGTCATTATCTGTGTAATTAACAGAGTTACCATAACTAATACCTGTGCAAAAAAAAAAAAAAAAAAAGGTGGTTGCATCTCTCTTTTATGTACTGTCAGTTTTTTGTTAGGGTTTATTGAGTAAACACAGTGTGGAGATTCCTCTTATTGTCACTGCTGGGTTAAAAAAACGTTCAGAAGGGCTTCCCTGGTGGCGCAGTGGTTGAGAGTCCGCCTGCTGATGCGGGGGACACGGGTTCGTGCCCCGGTCCGGGAAGATCCCATATGCCGCGTAGCGGCTGGGCCCGTGAGCCATGGCCGCTGAGCCTGCGCTCCGCAACAGGAGAGGCCCACGTACTGCAAAAAAAAAAAAAAAAAAAAGTTCAGAACACAGAATACTTGTCTTCAATTATTTAATCTTAACACATTAGCTTTTTATTTTCATATTTTTTCAAAAGCTGAAGGTGAGTTGTTTTAGTATTTCAGAATCACTGTTTTATTTTGGCATTTCAAATGGTAGTAAGAATGCAACAATTTATGAAATTTTTGAAAATTTATGAAATTTTATGCAATTTCATAAAAATGAAACTGTTTATTTAGTACTATTAAATTAAGACCCAGACATTATCCTGGGGGGAAATATTTGCATATCAATCGAGAGTGTATCTAGAAGTTATGCCTAAAGTTTTTCTTTGGGTTGGCAAAAATCTCTAGTATATTTAGTTTGTGTAATTGCTACTAATATGAAGGGTATTACAAAAATTAAGGGCTGAAAGTCAAAACTAGAATACTAATATGAAATATCAGCATAATTATTGGCAAATACTGTTTAGTTTATGAAACATTATTTTACATCTTCATTTTTATAAAATGTTTTAACTAGTTTTCCTTGAACTTTGAAAATAGCTTCCACAAAAGTTATATTAGACTGATAATTAAATGTATCGGTTTTATAGAAAATATTATCATTTGAACTGATTTGTGAGGAAAGCTATATTTTTTAAAGCCTGCCATGTTATATTTTTAAAAATAATTGTTCTATGAATTTACTAAAAGAGCAAAATGAAGGGTTGGTTCTACATTATCATAGGCTAAGACAAATAACATTTTTATGTTTTGTCTCACTACTCTGACTGTAGTCATCATGAGTTGAGTTTACTTCTGTGATATTTTAAAATCTCATCTCTCAACACCACCCATTGCACTCAATACATCTTATACATGAAGTTGCTTTATAAATATTTAATAAATGCATGCATGCACATGTGCAGATCGTGTTAAAAATTTATGTAATGGAGGGGCTTCCCTGGTGGCGCAGTGGTTGAGAGTCCGCCTGCCGAGGCAGGGGACACGGGTTCGTGCCCTGGTCCGGGAAGATCCCACATGCCGCGAAGCGGCTGGGCCCGTGAGCCATGGCTGCTGAGCCTGCGCGTCTGGAGCCTGTGCTTCGCAACGGGAGAGGCCACAACAGTGAGAGGCCCGCATACTGCCAAAAAAAAAAAAGAAAAATTATGTAATGGAGATTTATAATTGTAATTGAGAAAACCACCCAAAGATCTTCAAATTGATTCTTTCTACCATATATGAATCGACTGTTTAAGATTAATTTGTAGAGTGGTTCTATTTCCAGAATAGATTCCAGTTAGTTTTCAGAAATATTAGTTACCAGTATGTCTATTTGCCATTTTGTGTATGTGTTTGTTGTCATTATTATTGGAATTTAATAGGAAATACATGCAGATGAAGTTCAGTTGTCTGCTACTGAAAAACAAAACTATTCTTTCCTTTTATTTTTCTTCCTTTTTTCTATTTTTTTTTTTTTTCTAAAGAGGAAACATCAGAAGTAACAGCATCAGGTAAATATTTACTTTCCAAGAGGAGGTAACATAGATTTGTGGGAACAGTATTTAAATTTGAGTCTCTGTCTGGCTGTGTAACATTTGGGAAAATACCTTAACAGCTCAGATTCCCAGTTTCCTCATCTATTAGACCAGGCATAATGACTTCCCAAAAGACTTGTTATAAGTATTAAATGAAATAACATATATAACATTCCCACTACATACATTGTTGTCATCATTAAATATTGGTTTCCTTCTTACTCTTGTCTGATAAATATAGTTGAAGAAAAGCATCAACCAAAACTCTGTTTTAAAAAGTATGTGTCCACATTTTGCCCAGAGATATATTGTGATTCTTACATTTTTTTTACTCAACAGTTTATTTACCGAGCATCCATAGCACCGATCAAATTCCCATTTCCTACAGATAACAATAAAAAGTTTAGAGTTTTTTCTGTTACTCATTTAAACTTATTAATAAATGCATGGCTTCCTCTAGCTTTACTTCAAAGCATGTAAAAAACAAAAACAAAAGGAGGGGGCTCTGCCTTACAAAGCCAAGTAACCAAGGGTAACAAAAATACGTATGTTCTCACACATGGGAGGGAGACTTTCTCTTCACATCTTGAAAAAGTAGAGCCTTGACCCCCTTTCACTTATGGGATTAAATTTCAACTCCAAATATTTACTCCAAGATTGAGTAAGAAAATTATGTTTTATAAACCAATGGTTTCTTGTTATTTTACCCTCTAGTGAAGAAGAAAATTGAAAAATCTGAAAAGGAAAGTAAAGGTAAAGACGTCTTAAGACATGTATATCAAATTAGTGACAAAAACACAGGAATTGGGCTTCCCTGGTGGCACAGTGGTTGAGAGTCCGCCTGCCGAGGCAGGGGACACGGGTTCGTGCCCCGGTCCGGGAAGATCCCACATGCCGCGGAGCGGCTGGGCCCGTGAGCCATGGCCGCTGAGCCTGAGCGTCCGGAGCCTGTGCTCCGCAACGGGAGAGGCCACAACAGTGAGAGGCCCGCGGCGTACCAAAAAAAAACACAACAAAAACAAAACAAAACACAGGAATTCAAAAATATGTAATTACACAAATTATACTACTTAAAAGCAATTCATGAAAATACGGATGCTGATTTTAAAGCATGTGTCAGAACCGCAGCTCATTTTGGTGTTACCCATGCAACGGGTGTATGAATTGCATTATTATTTGATATCTAAAGGGAACAGAAATTTAGATCTAAAAGCAAACTCCACCTATTATTGCTAAACTAGCACCATAAAGTTCTTTTCATATAACTCCTGAATTGTAAATATTGACTACAAAATATGTAATTCCAAACCTTAGGAAGACTTATGAATAAATATGTATATGATTCTAATTACCATTTTATCTCTATAGAAAAAGCAGAAATGAAACATCTTAAAGAAGAAAAAGGTAATTTTTAAAAGATTGAAAGGCCCTGAGGTCAAAATATTTTGAGTCAAAATTTATTTCAATTTTAAATAAAACTTTTGTTTATGTATATGATGATTGCTGGTCTGATTAAAAAAAGAAATGTGGTCAATAATCCTGGCTATGTGGTAATGGCAGTGTCAAAGGAGCAGTGGATGGCAGGCCACTCCTTCAGTATGCAGTCATGTGTTGGGTCATTGGTGAGCAGCTAGTTAGAGGCTGCATTGTAAGTTGCTTTTTTTCTTAACATTAGGTTTATTTATTTAGTAAACTACATAATATAATATGATAATCACTGATTTCCATGTAGTTATCTAAAAAACTTGAAAAGGCCTTAATCATCAGAGAAATACTCTATCGAGTCATGAGGAAAGCATTTTTAGCCATACCAAAAAGATTGTTAGCAACAAAAGATGACACTTTTTTTCTGGTTTATACCTAAATTCAGTTAATCGTAATGACCCATTGTCCATGGGCTCTAATTCATTTTAGTACCCTGAAATCACTGATTATGTTATATCTTTGTTTATGCAAACAAAACAGTCATTTATTTTTGTTAGGTGTTAGTAGAAAGGAAATTTTTTTTAAAGCCTCAAGAAAATATTTACAACATTTAAATTATTCTCACGTTGCTAAAGCTTAGAGATGAAGTGAACCAAAATTTTATGAACATCTTTAAAAATTCATATTTTAATTTACATTTTCTTTATATACAGTGCCAACTAGAAAAGAAAGTCTTCAATTACACAATGTGACAAAAGGTAATCTTGAACTTTGTAAAGATTCAAATGCTATGTTGATGTGGAGGTGCCTGAATTATGTTGGTGTTTAATATTAACACTAAATTTTTTTAAAGCAAGGAAGTCTAGCAGGTATACACTACTGCTAACAGCAGAGGAAGTGGACAGGTAGGAAATCTAGCAGAAAGCTTACATTTCAGTGGAAAACTAGGAAATGTGGAGAAATAGAAACTATTAACAACCTAAACCTTCATAAGATATTTGAGTACATACCAGAAGAAAAATCTCTTTTATTGCAAAAGATTTTCACAGCATGACTACAGTCAAGAATGAGAGAGTAGTAAAAAGA
Source organism: Pseudorca crassidens (assembly GCF_039906515.1). NCBI lineage: Eukaryota > Metazoa > Chordata > Mammalia > Artiodactyla > Delphinidae > Pseudorca > Pseudorca crassidens. The sequence continues at coordinate 38,000,126 of NC_090308.1, forward strand.
GGAAGCCGAGATGCCAAGATTCATTTTATCTATGACTACATAAAATGTAGCTAATATCATGTATATATTTTTATTATTTATATACTGATCTTTGAAATTAATTCAATGTAGATGCAAAGTGGGTAGTAGAAGGCAGATGCCAGCATGCACATGTCAGGTAGATGTTCTTTACCTAAAATGAAAATGACCTATTTTGGTGATATTATCATAAAACTATAAGAGTACAGCTGAATTATGTAGTCTGGGTCATAAAATTTTAGGCGAATCTAATTAATCCAAAATGTAACAAAACGTAAATGCCTTAAATTTTAAAGTGCTAAATAAACATACCATAATTGAGCAAGAATTTTCATTCATAGTAAATACATAGATCTCTAGTGTGTGTGTGTACCGGGGGTGGGGTGCAGGTGTTGGGGAGGAATCTTGTTTTTCACTGGTTCCCTGTTGTTTCTTACTGTAGTATGTATACTTGCAATGGCAGGGCATATCTAGACACAATTATCAGTAATATTAAGGGGTAACATTTAGAATAAGAGAAATATCAAATTTGTACAAAGATACAGGAACACAATTTTTATATTGGAACTTTCTGCAAAACTTGATACCTTTTAAGATATTTAGCCAGAAGAATGAAAAGAAATGGATTATTTTGAATACCTGTAGCTATATCCTTTCCTATTATTAGCTCAATTTCCTCCTTAGTACAGGACCAATTATCATTCCCAGTTTAAAGCCGAGTTAATGCTAGATGAAGGGAAGTCTAACATCTCAGTGTTTACATAATAGAGACAGGAATTGCCTCCAAGTGGATGTGACATCAAAGACTTAAGCCCATTCAATTACATTTCACTATCCTACCACACTGTGGCAAATATAAGGGAAAGCTTTCTACCAATCAGAGCAGCCCAAAGATAAAATGTACCCCACTTTGTCCCCAAGGAAGTGGTCTATTAGTGCTAAGACTAGAGGGCTGCACAAGGGATTCTAGGGATTTGGACATTGGATGGATACTCCTTTCTTACTCTATTCTGTGAGTCCATTATTTCTAAGATCTTCATATTATGAATACACAGAAGGGAAAAATTGTTACATGTGAAAGCACAAGTCCAACCTAGAGCTGGTTGAGAATACAGGCACATTCTTATTCATTCTTTCACTCAACGAATGGTTCATTGCATCTCAATAAATGTTTATTTTATTCCTTTCTAAGTTCCTGTCTCTTTAGCCAACGCTAGTATTTTTAAAGGAAAAATTATAACATTAGCTTTACTAAAGCATTTTTCTGAATTATTTTGTTTGTTTTGCAATTTTATACATGTGCTGCTATAATATCACCGAAAACATAAGTATCCCCCCCACAAAAATAAACCCTTCTGTTGGCATTAACCTAACTTTTCTAAATTTGTAATTCTTAGGTTTATATCAGAAACTCTACAAGTCTCAAAGTAAAACATGTTATGCAGATTCCTTAAAAATTATATTTTCAAACCTAGCCCTCTAAATGAGACTAATGTTAATGGAATATAGATGTTACCAATCCTCTTTGTTTCAGAAAGTTAGAATGTCTGCTATACTATTTGGGACAATCATTCCACTTTATATCTTTGTCCTACATTCATACAGTTTAATGGAAAAACATATTTGAAGAATTATAATCCCTCATTGAAACTAATAAATAAATGATTATGAAAAATTAAGCTGATTTTGCATGTCGCTTTTTAAGATTTATATTTTATAGTCTAATGGGTAGTTATTTGTCTTTATTCATCTTTGAAAGGAAAATAATTCTCAATAATATATTTTATGGAATTTGGAAACTGTATAGCAAATATTTAGATTAATTACATCATACAAAGCAATTTCACTGGAGTTAGGTATAATTATAGTTAAACCAAAGCAATTTAAAAAAGATCCTGCTGATTTTAATGAGTGTTTAAAAAGCATAAATATGCTGTGAAACACATAAAAGCAATTAAGTTATTCAAAGATCCATTTTTTTTAACATCTTTATTGGAGTATAATTGCTTTACAATGGTGTGTTAGTTTCTGCTTTATAACAAAGTGAATCAGTTATACATACACATATGTCCCCATATCTCTTCCCTCTTGTGTCTGCCTCCCTCCCATCCTCCCTATCCCACCCCTCTAGGTGGTCACAAAGCACCGAGCTGATCTCCCTGTGCTATGCGGCTGCTTCCCACTAGCTAGCTATTTTACGTTTGGTAGTGTATATATGTCCATGCCACTCTCTCACTTTGTCACAGCTTACAAAGATCCATGTTATCAGGCAATAGAGTTACATTTCTTCACCAACTCCTAACAATAAGGAAGAAAGTCTAAAGATATTAGATACATTTATATAGCCTATTGATGTATATATAATTTCTTTGCATTTTACCTGAGTTAAGCAAGACTTTTTTTCTTTATTTTTAGCAGAAAAACCTGCAAGAGTATCAAGTAAGTACTGCTTGTATTGATGATAAATTCTCTTTGGCACACAGTATGAATTTCAAGCTGAAATTCATGAAATATTTATTTTTTAACGTGTTCAGAGATTGAGTCATTTCGTACTAAACCCTCTGACAGGAATTTGATCTTATTTCATCTTATTTATGTTGAAACTCAAAAAACTAAACTACGTTATTTGAAATAACTTGTAGCAGAAATACATGTTCTTGAACCTGAAGATTAAAGTGACTTGCATTCAATACATGTCTTTTCAGTGATTGAGGTAGAATGGAATAAATAATCCTGCTTCTGCCTTAAACCCTCAGTCACTAAAAATTTGCTACAGAGCATATATAGTTGAGCAATAATGTTTCCTTTGCTGTTGTTTTCTAATGCTCATTAGCTTAATTATAATTATATATCTGAGAAGAATACATAGTAAGGAATGGATCTAATCTTGTATATAACATAAAGAGACCAAACTCTCAGAAAATACTCTCTGAAATGCCACAATCTGGGTATGGATAGCTCAAATTATACAGGATACAACTATAAATTTCCCTATAAATTCTAAAATTCTGGGAAATAGCAAATTTCCTTCCCATGTTTCTGGATTTAAGAAGACAAATCATTTTAAATCAGTGCTATATAATGTAACGTCATGTGAGCCACATGCATAGTTTTAAATTTTCAAGTAGACACATTTAAAGGGTAAAAAGAAACAGGCGAAAACAATTTTAATTTTATTTGTCTATATACAAATATTATTTCAAAATGTAATCAATATAGAAGTATATTGATAATTTACATAATTTTAATTGAGCCTTTGAAATTGTGTGTGTATTTTACACTTAAGTCACATTTCAATTTGTACTAGTCACATTTCAATTCCCTATAGCCCAGGTGGTCGGTGGCTACTGCATTGGGCAGAGCAGATCTCAGTGTTTCTTGAGTGCTTCTGCTATGTTCAACATTTAGTGAGTACTGAGGACAATACAAGACAATTGGTAAAGGTGGTACTTGCCATATATCTCATTCAAATTTTTTTGACTGCAAGTAATAGAGCCCCACATGGACTTGCTTCAGGCGTTTATAAAAAGGAAAATAATTACAAGGGTACAGAATTGTCTCACTGATTCAAGAGCAAAGCTTATATTTCATGCTCAGGAAAGCCCTCTGAAACTATCCCACTCCGTACTCTTACCCTACAGCCAAAGGTAGTCAGGACAGACTTCATATAGGAGGTAACTCCAGGATTTGTATTTAAAAATGGTTAGGATTGGATAATTGGAAAAAGAGGGTATAAAGAAACTCACTGCTCCTGTGTGTTTCTCCATTACTCTCACGCTACTACCACACTCCTAACACTTCTGACACCATGCAAGTAGGATTGTTTTCACACCAAGTAATTCTCTGTGACACCAGCTAGATGTCTTACAATTCAATTCATTTCTGATACTAACTGGAGTTAGCATATCATAGGTTAAGGACTCAGTCCCATGAGATTGCTCCTCAAATTCAGATGCCAGTCAAAAATAGTAGGTCCCCTGGTTATCCACAACTTCTGTCCTACTTGGCTACAAGTTAGACTCTCCCATGACATCCCTCCCTTGTATTAAATTATTTGGTAGAACAGATCACAGAACTCAGGGGAAAGCTTACTTAGGTGTACCAGTTTATTATATAATAAAAGATATGATAAAGGATACAAATGAACAGCCTGATGAAGAGATACGCAGGACGACACCTGGAAGGGTCCGAGCACAGGAGCTTCTGTCCCTATGGAGTTGGGGTGCACCATCCTTCTGGCATGTAGATGTCTTCAGCAACTCAGAAGATTCTTGAACCTCGTACTTCTGGGACTTTTATGGAGGCTTCATCACATAGGCATGATGGATCCTTAACTCAATCTCTAGCACTCTCCCCTTCCTGGAGGGTGGGGTGTGAGGCTGAAAGTGCCACATTTCTAATCTGGCTTGGTCTTTCTGATGACAAACCCCTATCTAGAGGCCCACCAAGCATTGCCAAATTAGAACAAAAGACTCTCCTGTCACCCAGGAAATTCCAAGGGATTTACGAGCTTTATACCAGGAACTAGGAGCAAAGACTAATATATATATTTTTCTATTATTTCACAGTGGGCAAACAAGCATAGTATATAGAGGCAATCAAAGGAAGAGTTGGCTGGAGTTGGGGGCTTGTGTTTTTTAAAAATTTTTCTTGAAATATAGTTGATTAACAATGCTGTGTTAGTTTCAGGTGTACAGTGATGTGATTCACTTCAACACATATATATATATATACTTTTTTTTTACATTCTCTTCCATTATATGTTATTTCAAAATATTGAGTAGAGTTCCCTGTGCTATACAGTAGGTCCTTGTTGGTTATCTATTTTATATATAGTAGTGTGTATATTTTAATACCAAACTCCTAATTTATTCCTCCTCCCTCTTTCTCCTTTGGTAACCATAAGTTTGTTTTCTATGTCTGTGAGTCTATTTCTGTTTTGTAAATAAGTTAATTTGTATCCTTTTTTTAGATTCCACATATAAGCAATATCGTATGATATTTGTCTTTCTCTGTCTGGCTTACTTCACTTAGTATGATAATCTCTGGGTTCATCCATGTTGCTGCAGATGGCATTATTTCATTCTTTTTTATGGTTGAGTAATATTCCATTGTATATATATATACCACATCTTCTTTATCCATTTTTCTGTCGATGGACCCTTAGGTTTTTTCAGTGTCTTGGCTATTGTAAATAGTGCTGCTATAAACGTTGGAGTGCATGTGTCTTTTTGAATTATGTTTTTCTCCAGATATATGACAAGGAGTAGGATTGCTGGGTCATATGGTAGCTCTATTTTTAGTTTTTTAAGGAACCTCCATACTGTTCTCCATAGTGGCTGTATCAATTTACATTCCTACCAACAGTGTAGGAGGGTTCCCTTTTCTCCACACCCTTTCCATCATTTATTATTTGTAGACTTTTTGATGATGGCCATTCTGACCAGTGTGAGGTAGTTTTGATTTGCATTTCTCTAATGATTAGTGATGTTGAGCATTCTTTCATGTGTTTGTTGGCTATCTGTATATCTTCTTTGGAGAAATGTCTAGTTAGGTCTTCTGCCCATTTTTGGATTGGGTTGTTTGTTTTTTTGATATTGAGCTGCATGAACTGCCTGTAAATTTTGCAGATTAATCCTTTGTCAGTTGCTTCATTAGCAAATATTTTCTCCCATTCTGAGGGTTGTCTTTTCATCTTGTTTATGGTCTCCTTTGCTGTACAAAAACTTTTAAGTTTCATTAGGTCCCATTTGTTTATTTTTGTTTTTATTTCCATTTCTCTAGGAGATGGGTCAAAAAGGAACTTGTGATTTATGTCATAGGGTGTTCTGCGTATGTTTTCCTCTAAGAGTTTTAGAGTGTCTGGTCTTACATTTAAGTCTTTAATCCATTGTGAGTTTATTTTTGTGTATGGTGTTAGAGAGTGTTCTAATTTAATTCTTTTACATGTAGCTGTCCAGTTTTGCCAGCACCACTTATTGAAGGGACTATCTTTTCTCCATTGTATATTCTTGCTTCCTTTGTCATAGATTAATTGACCATTTGTGTGTGGGTTTATTTCTGGGCTTCCTATCTTGTTCCATTGATCTCTATTTCTGTTTTTGTGCTGGTACCATACTGTTTTGATTACTGTATCTTTGTAGTATAGTCTGAGGTCAGGGAGCCTGATTCCTCCAGTTCAGTTTTTCTTTCTTAAGATTGCTTTGGCTTGTGTTAGAAAGTAGTGAAAAGTAAGGACATGTAGGGTGAAACTATGAGGTAGAGAACCTTCAAGCCAAAAAACTTTAGACTTATTGCCACAGAAGGCCGTGGCTTATTTTATATAAAGGAGTGAAATGTGAAGGAATTGTCAGAAAGTCTAATCTCACAAGAATAGTAGTAATAGAAGTAGTAAGAATAAGAGTAGTAACTGAAAAGAGAAAGGTGTGAGGAAGAAAGTATATTGCTTCTTATGGATAATAAGATATAAATGTCCAGGGCATCATGGAATGATACATTTTAATAAGTTGGTTTCTAAGTATATGAAAATTATATTTTTATAGCACATATTTTTTGACATGCCTTTTTACAGGCAACTATCAAAAACTGCCTCAGGTACTTATTAAATCGAACATACTAAAGATCATTTAAACTAAAGAACCATTGTTCTTTTCCTGAACCTTTTCCAACATTATATAATTTTTCTTTTGTCAGACTTCTTATTTATTTTTCAGTTACTTATTGTCTTTAGCTAAAGGAGGCTCAAGAAATAGTTCCTGCTTTGAGCCTATTGCTTCCTTCCAACCACATTCTCTACTCTAGTGCCTGTATCTCTTGTCTTCTGAACAGGATCAGGTCCTCCACCTCTGATAGGTCATTTTTTCTGCTTTGGTGCTGAATGCACAGAGAATGTAATTCATTACCAGATTTTTTGGTGGGGGTGTGTGAGGTTGTTAATATGTGGGAAAAGACTGATGTAAAAGAGAGGGGCAGTATCTCTTTCTGAATTCTCGTGGCTTGCTCTGATTGAGATTCTTGAAACCATCCCATGGGACTGGATTCTCAAATACCTAGAGTTTTATTATAGGGATAAAAAAGAATCAGCAATGCAATAACATTTCTCTATTACATCAGTGAAAATTACATTGCAAAATCAAATTTTTCATGATTCACAGACTATTATGGATTAATCAATGCCTGTTTTTGTAGAATTTACTTTTTCAAAGGATGTAGCTTTTTTATTTCTAAATAGTCATTTAATTTTCATTCTATATTTTTTCTTTGTATATATGGTAAATATATAATGAATAATTACCTTTCCATGGAGTTTGCAGGAAGACATCAAGAGGCATGAGATTGTATTATATTTAAGATCTATTACCTTAAAAATTAAAAGCAAAAGAAATATTCATATTTTTGAATTTTAAACAGTGCAACCATTTCTTATTGATATTAATATTTTAAGTCTTTGGAAAACTTTTTCTTTGAAAAAAAAACCCTTGTACATCCTAAAACATCATTCCCCAGGAACTTGCCCAAAGGGAATACATGAAATAAAACAAAGAAATGAGAAAATACATTATTAAAAAGCAAATGGTGCCAAGGGAAGGTTTGCACCTAGAAGATTTTCAAGGCTCTTGACGTAGCTGTGACACTGACAATATATTTATCGTAGTGGGTGTTGGGGTATCAAGGAAAAAGATTTTATAGGAATCCATAGTTCTTTTGTTCTTAGTATCTAATAGTCAACATTTAAGTAAAGCTAGGTTGGCTTGCCCCTCAAAATGAGTATTTTAAAACGAGTGATGTAGTAAGAACATTTCTTGAGATGATTCTGTGCTGAAATTTAACTTGGACATCTTTTTCTGTAATATTTTTCTCTGATAGTAAATAGTGAGGATTTTACTGTTAGCACCTCACCAAAATTATCTGCATAGACAGGTTTGGATCATTATAAATTCCCTGAGATCTAATTTTGCTATTAAAATAATGAATTTAACTTTTTAAGGCTATACTGATAAATTTAATCTGTTATAGAAATTAATTACTTTTTAATAAAACTTCAAACAAACCCAGCAGAGAACTAGTCAGGATTTCCATGTTTTAGACAACTTCCTTGTAGCTTACATTTGCAATTTGTTTTTTAATACTTTCTAACTTTTAAAATGCTCATTCATTTTTTTTGGTTCTGCATTTTTTTCTTGTATAAATATGGTAAATTAATAAGTAATTTGCATCAATATTAAAGTATGATGGATATTTTAGATATCAAATTCAGCTACCTTGGAAATTTGTCTGAAAATTTAAATAAGCACAGGTAAAATTAAAATGTCTATGGATGTAAAGGCTAATAGTCTTTTTCCTAATTTACATGTTTGGTATATCTTAGGTTAAGGACTTCTTTTAAAAGATTATAATTAAACATAACCGAAGTATACCACCTGTCATTAATAAAAGCGTAACCTGGGCTTCCCTGGTGGCGCAGTGGTTGAGAGTTCGCCTGCCGATGGAGGGGTTATGGGTTCGTGCCCCGGTCCGGGAAGATCCCACATGCCGCGGAGTGGCTGGGCCCGTGAGCCATGGCCACTGAGCCTGCGTGTCCAGAGCCTGTGCTTCGCAACGGGAGAGGCCACAACAGTGAGAGGCCCGCGTACCGCAAAAATAAAAAACAACAAAAAAAGCGTAACCTGTTTTTTATTGATTGTATGTCCAAGGAGTGAAACTTTTTAAGAATTTTAGAAAGCCAGAATTTCCTAATAAGCATGTTCTTGCCATTTGAAAGAAGATTTCACTTTTTCAGACAATCATGAAACTATTAATGAGTCAGTGAATTATAAAATGATAACCTAGTGGCAAAAAGAATGAATTCTCTTAAATTCTTAAACACAGGAAGAGTATGCTTTGCTTTATGTTGATATTATCTGTAATTTCCTTTTATAAACAATTAAAATAATGATCTTTTCTAAAGAGATCAAATCCAACCTAAAAGTCCCATAAGAGTTAATTCATGACTAAATCATATTATTTATGTTATCTCAGGCTACTTAAGTTGCTAATAAAAAATAATATGCAATTAACTAATGGTAGCATATCAACACTTTAACTTTCAAATAATTGAATCAATTTTGTTACTACACAACATATGCCAGTCACATTTCTAGCAGTGCATGAGAAAACGTAATAGTCTGATTAAGATGCAGCTGTAGAAAAAGTCTTGAAACATTATTTGCTTAGTTTTAAAAATTAGTTTAAATAGTGTTAATCATGCCAGTTATATATTGAATTGATTTGCCTAATGTTGACCAAAATATTTTCCCCCAAATAAACTAAATTGCAGACACTTAAATTTTAAGACTATTAAATCTCTCCCTGTGGTCTATAAAAATTGTTTGACCATTTTTTTAAAAAGACATCTTCATTGATTTAAATAAATTATTATTTTTATAATTGCCTTTTTCATTGTTTAAGCCAAGAGATTGATTATATACTTAAAAACAGAAAGAGAAAAAAAAGGACCTTCCCATTTCTAAAATAATTCCTCAGGAAATGAAGATTTAACAAGAGAGATGATTATCCTTTTCTGTAATTTAACTTTGCATACAGATTAATGTTAGAATTTGAATTTACTTTTCTCCTCCACAAACTCAAATTGTTCCATGAGTGTTTGTTCTTTAAAAGTATTTTATTATTTGATATTGTACATAAACAAAATAACATATATGTGTATATTTAAAAACTAGACACTAAAAATAATGTGACTCTACCTTTGGACTCTCCCCATCCCATCTCTTGATTCCTGGCAGAGGTAACTAAAACACTGAATTTTGGTGTGTTTTTTTCAATTCTTTTGATTTTTTTTCTTAATTTTATCACCGGTTCATATATATTTCATATTATAAGACGTATTCTGAGATTTTTTACTTAATGTTATGCTTCTCAGATTCATCATTGTTTCTGTGTAGTTATAGTTCATTCATTTTCACTGCTGTAGAGTATAGTACTTTGTGAATAAATACATTTTAATCTATTCTATTAATGTATATTTGCTTTGATTCTGATTTATTTAAGATTTTTGTGTTCATTTTTAAACATCTTAATATGTATGCTTATTTTATTAGTCTCTACCCTTTCTACACACATGGCAAGCAATAAATTTTCCTTTAAGTGCTACTTCAACAGCATCTCCCAAGCTTGTATATATATAGTATTATCATTCAGTTTTAAGCATTCTTTAATTCCATTGTAATTTTTTAATTATTATATTACATGGAAGTTTTAGAATTTTAAATACTTTAAAATTTCCAAACCTATGGGAATTATAAAGATAATCCTCTTTTAATCAACTTCTAACTTAATTGTGTATTGGTCAGAGAAAATGGTGTATTCTTTGAAATGTGTTGAGCTCTTATCTTATGAACTAATATATTGTCTGCTTTAGTAAATATTCCATATATTATTGAGAATAATGTGCATTTTCTAATAGTTGGAAGCACAATTCTATATCCGTTGAGTCAAGTTTGTGTGTGAAGATACTCTGTATCTTCATTAATTTTTTGAATATTTGAAGTATCAATAGTTGAATAAACTGTATTGAAATCCCCTACTATGATGGAAAGTTATCAGCTTATGCCTATAGTTTTTTCAATTTTTATGTTAAAAACTGTTTTGTAAGTTTTATACTAGTTTAATTATATCTTTCCGGTGAACTGAACATTCATCTTTATATGATAACTTCTGTATTCCTTATAGGGATCTTTTTTTAAGTGTAGTATGTTTGATATTATAATTATTCCAGATTTCTTTTGGTTAGTATTTTATCAGAATTTTTTTTTACATCTTTATTGGAGTATAATTGCTTTACAATGGTGTGTTAGTTTCTGCTTTACAACAAAGTGAATCAGTTATACATATACATATGTTCCCATATCTCTTCCCTCTTGCGTCTCCCTCCCTCCCACCCTCCCTATCCCACCCCTCTAGGTGATCACAAACCACCAAGCTGATCTCCCTGTGCTATGCGGCTGCTTCCCACTAGCTATCTATTTTACGTTTGGTAGTGTATATATGTCCATGCCACTCTCTCGTTTTGTCACAGCTTACCCTTCCCCCTCTGCATTTCCTCAAGTCCATTCTCTAGTAGGTCTGTGTCTTTATTCCTGTCTTACCCCTAGGTTCTTCATGACATTTTTTTTCTTAAATTCCATATATATGTGTTAGCATACGGTATTTGTCTTTCTCTTTCTGACTTACTTCACTCTGTATGACAGACTCTAGGTCCATCCACCTCATTACAAATAGCTCAATTTCGTTTCTTTTTATGGCTGAGTAATATTCCATTGTATATATGTGCCACATCTTCTTTATCTATTCATCCGATGATGGACACTTAGGTTATTTCCATCTCCGGGCTATTGTAAACAGAGTTGGCTTCTTTAAATATATTTTCTCTTTGCCTTTTATCTGCTACAGTTTCACTGTAGTTTATTGGAACAAGAGCTTCTTTTTATTGTGAAGTGCTTCCAGGACACAATTTTTTTTTCTTTTACCAATGTGGGGGATTCATAGCCATTATTTCTTCAAATATGGTGTCTTAATTTATTTCCTACTGCTGATTAGGAATCTGTTATGTATGTATATTATTTGTTCTCTCTTAACATCTCTTTCAGATTTTTCATCTCCTTGTGTCTCGATGCCATATTTATTCTGATTAGAATTTAATCAGTTCTAATATATATATTCACTAATTATATCTTGAGCTCTATATTATTTTAACTAATCCAATGAGCTTTTATATGTTATATTTTTATTATAAATTACTTTTCAAATCTTATTTGTTATTTTCACAATCTCCTATTGCTTGTCCTTATAAATTTATATTCTATTTCTTAAATCATTTCATATATATTAAATTTTGAATTAGAAAATCTCAGTATTTGAAGTACTTTGTGATATAAATTTGTTGTTTGTTGCTTTTTCAGACTGTTACTCATGATGGTCTTTTTGTGTTTGGGACTTTGATTATGAGGTCCTATTTATTTTTCTTTCCCTCATTTTTATCTGACCTTATCTTTCTTTGTCTCTATTGTCCCTGTCCTGCTCAACTTTTATTCCACTCCTAGCAGCTTCTTACCATTTGAGGGGTCCTGCCTTGAAAGTCAACACTGGCTTATCAGTTTCTCAAGGTCATAGGGTACCTGATGGCATCAGCACTCAGACCTCACGGTGAACACTTTATGCTCACCTGCTAATGACTGGGCAAAGTCCCTCCCAGTTTCAACTGATGATCTCAAGTTGTTCTGACTCACTTTTCAGAAAATATCTGTTGGCTCTAGTAGGGTTCCCTATTTTCAGGTATCTCAGAATCCCCATTGTTTCTTCCTGCTTCCTCTTCTGCAAACACTGATACCTGGTGGGTGTTTGACTGGCCAGTTGTCCCCATTCACAAGTACTTTAGGGTTCACTCCATTTTGTAATAAATATTGTCCATGGCCTTTGCTATCTGTTTTTATGGTGGGATTTGGAGGAGATCTGAAAACTGCTGTCTTCTCAGGAGCCCCTGGGACAGTCATATGTTCATCCCACTGTCTCTGACCTAATAAGGGCTTTAGCCCCTGCACCCCCACTTTGCTCCCTGTACACTTAGTTTTTGAGTTCCAGTTTTAATATAATCACTTGTCCTCAGGATGACTTCACTTTTCGTGTATCAGCAGGGTTTTGTCCCCTTCCTGGAGCAGGAGGGAGGATTCTGTTTGGAGATTCCTTTACTTCCTCTGAATGCAGCACTACAACAAAAGATGTGATTTTGTAGTTGTCGTTATTGTCTACCATAGTATCAGAAGTAATAGTGCCTAAGAGTTTTTTTAATGTCACCCACAAATCTTTTTTGTTTTTTGGTTTTTTTTTTGCGGTACACGGGCCTCTCACCGTTGTGGCCCCTCCCACTGCGGAGCACAGGCTCCGGACGCGCAGGCTCAGTGTCCATGGCCCACGGGCCCAGCCGCTCCGCGGCATGTGGGATCCTCCCGGACTGGGGCACGAACCCGCGTCCCCTGCGTCGGCAGGCGGACCCTCAACCACTGCGCCACCAGGGAAGCCCCACAAATCTTGTTTTAACCAAGGTTCATGCCTTACTTTTCTAAATTAAAAAGTAAAATATCTGATAGCCTCGTTCCAAACAGCTGTATAAAATTAAATTTGTTATTAAAACTTTAGACAATCTTAATCATAGAATCCTCAATTTAATCTTCTTTCAAACCAAACCATCCTCATCCTCAGTTAATACATAAAGACACAAACCTTTGAAAAAGGAAAACATGCCTTCTTGTGGTATATATATGAAAACTTAATTCAGGATAAAATGATTGACTCCCTTTTTTATTGGAGGCCCCTTGGTGAAATGGAATCTTATTGGATATCACTTGCTGCAATGGAATGTTGATGGATACTAACATCAGTGTAGTTTTTGTTAAAAACAAATTAGCAATGAATACATGGTAGAATTACGAAAGTCCTCACAGGGTAGTGGCTGATAACAGGGAAACTGGTTTCAGATGGACTGGGTTCCCATCATGACTTAAAAGCTTGGGTAAATTGCTTAACATCTTTGTGCTTAGTAGTCTTATTTTTTTCAATGTGAATAGTGATAATAAAATTACCTAATTGAAATTTGGGGAAGATGAAGTAAGATAAAAAAGAGTGCATAAGTGACTGGTGCATAGTAAGTGATCATTAATTGCTATCTGTGAGGATGATGATGATAATGATGAAAATAGGTTACTTCCCTTGTTAGAGATAGGCTTTGCTTATAAGATTTTGTGTCAAAATGGATGAAACAATGAGATAAAATAATAATTTAAAAATCTCACTTATTTTGGGGTGAACTTAAAACAATCCTACTTTTTTAGAAAATGGGTGCTTAAATTCATGGAGATTTTGTTCCAGGAGAAAAAATAATGGTGCACTTACTTTTGGCCGAAGCCTTCTAAATAGGCACTAGCTGCAGTGCTCATCCCCTGTGATCACACCTTCTAGATCCCAGAGAAAGTCTGTGTATGAGGCATAGTTGGTGAAATGTTTGTCACTGTCCATTATTAGTCTTCGGGTACCAGCAATGTGGCCACGTTCATTTACTGGTGATGGTAAGTTGTTCTGACATTACCCTCAAAACAGTTGTGTCTTATCCCTAGAGTGACGGGACAGACACTCAGAAAGGATTGCATACTTCATTGAATACCCTTGGCTTCACTGTGTGCAAAAGTCCAAATGTGAATTGTTTCTGCATACTTTATTACTCCCTGCGGGCAATTCCAAGAATCTGTGGAGATTGCTCAGTGTAGCAGTTAATTTTCTTTAAAACTCATGATCATTTTAAATAATAGAATGTATAGAAGGAGCATTTCACACCTGACAGCTAAAATAGACTAGCTGTCAAGTGTTGCCTTGAACTACTATAGATTCTTAGGATGTCTTGAAAAACCATAAACTCTTAGACTATAATATTCTTTCAGGCTATTTACAGATAATCTATCAAAAAATCAGCTGAGAAAATAATTTGGAGCTTTCAATATTTCTGCAGACACAAGATGATGCTGTGAATTAGATAAAGTAAGAAGAGTGAGGAAGAATACAAAAATCCAGGCTAAGTTACTTTTGTGTCTGTGCCTAAGGATCCTAGATGCTTACCTATGAGTACTTCCTGAAACTCTGCACAAATCAGAATAGACTGCCAGTAGAAATAAACATGCAGTAACTGCTGGTACATACACATGCATTATTTAGGTAGTTTTTATTTATTTATCCTGTTTGCTAAGAGAATGCAGAGCAAACTGGGCACTACACAGGAAAATGTTATCTGTAAAAATAAGAAAAATAAATTTAACAGTCTATGCTATCAATGTGGATTCTTTAAAATTGTCCTTCTCTCCAAATTACAATCTCTTTTAATCTTTTCCCTTTTTTACCCACCACTACCCTCTCATGCTCAGGTGAAGAAGCATTGCTTCTCCCAAGATTTATCACTCCATGTTCCTCCTTGACTGGATCCATCCTTTCTTGCTTCCCCTGCTCCCTCAATCCCACATCTTCAGTTCTCACTCTAAGAGATCCTCTTCCCCCTGCTGACAAATATCTTCAGATGATTCCCTTGTATAAAATGTCTCTTACCATTTCAATTACTGAAGCTCTTGTGCTTTGGTTCTGCTTCCATTTACACCCACACTTCTGAACTAAGTTTCCCACCAATTCTTCACCACCTCTTCAGTCTTTAATTCCATGAAATCTGAAAATTAACCCTAACAATTTCCAGAAATAGTGCTCTTTTTAATTTTTTTAAATTTTTCTTTCTTTATATGTTCCCATATCTCTTCCTTCTTGCGTCTCCCTCCCTCCCACCCTCCTTAATCCACCCCTCTAGGAGGTCACAAAGCACCAACCTGATCTCCCTGTGCTATGCGGCTGCTTCCCACCAGCCATCCACTTCACGTTTGGTAGTGTATATATGTCCATGCCACTCTCTCACTTTGTCCCAGCTTACCCTTCCCCCTCCTCATATCCTCAAGTCCATTCTCTAATAGGTCTGTGTCTTCATTCCTGTCTTGTCCCTAGGTTCTTCATGACCACTATTTTTTCTTTTTAGATTCGATATATATGAGTTAGCATATGGTACTTGTTTTTCTCTTTCTGACTTACTTCACTCTGTATGACAGACTCTAAGTCCATCCACCTCACTACAAATAACTCACTTTTGTTTCTCTTTATGGCTGAGTAATATTCCATTGTACATATGTACCACATCTTCTTTATCCATTCATCTGTTGATGGACACTTAGGTTGCTTCCATGTCCTGGCTATTGTAAATAGAGCTGCAATGAATATTTTGGTACACGACTCTTTTTGTTTATTTATTTTGCGGTACACGGGCCTCTCACTGCTGTGGCCTCTCCCATTGCGGAGCACAGGCTCTGGACGCGCAGGCTTAAGCGGCCGTGGCTCACAGGCCCAGCCGCTCCGTGGCACGTGGGATCCTCCTGGACCGGGGCACGAACCCGCATCCCCTGCACTGGCAGGCAGACTTCCAACCACTGCGCCACCAGGGAAGCCCACGATTCTTTTTGAATTATGGTTTTCTCAGGGTATATGCCTAGTAGTGGGATAGCTGGGTCGTATGGTAGTTCTATTTTTAGTTTTTCAAGGAACCTCCATACTGTTCTCCATAGTGGCTGTATCAATTTACATTCCCACCAACAGTGCAAGAGGGTTCCCTTTTCTCCACACCCTCTCCAGCATTTATTGTTCGTAGATTTTTTGATGATGGCCATTCTGACTGGTGTGAGACGATATCTCATTTTGTATTGATTTGCATTTCTCTAATGATTAATGATGTTGAGCATTCTTCCATGTGTTTGTTGGCAATTTGTATATCTTCTTTGGAGAAAGGCCTATTTAGGTGTTCTGCCACTTTTGGATTGGGTTTTTTGTTTTTTTTGACATTGAGCTGCATGAGCTGCTTGTAAATATTGGAGATTAATCCTTTGTCAGTTGCTTCACTTGTAAATATTTTCTCCCATTCTGAGGGTTGTCTTTTCGTCTTGTTTATGGTTTCCTTTGCTGTGCAAAAGCTTTGAAATTTCATTAGGTTGCATTTGTTTATTTTTGTTTTTATTTCCATTTCTCTAGGAGGTGGGTCAAAAAGGATCTTGCTGTGATTTATGTCATAGGGTGTTCTGCCTGTGTTTTCCCCTAAGACTATTAGAGTGTCTGGCCTTACATTTAGGTCTTTAATCCATTGTGAGTTTATTTTTGTGTATGGTTTTAGGGAGTGTTCTAATTTCATTCTTTTACATGTAGCTGTCCTGTTTTCCCAGCACCACTTATTGAAAAGGCTGTCTTTCTCCATTGTATATTCTTGCCTCCTTTATCGAAGATAAGGTGACCATAGGTGCGTGGGTTTATCTCTGGGCTTTCTATCCTGTTCCATTGAGCTATATTTCTGTTTTTGTGCCAGTACAATACTGTCTTGATTACTGTAGCTTTGTAATATAGTCTGAAGTCAGGGAGCCTGATTCCTCCAGCTCCATTTTTCTTTCTCAAGATTGCTTTGGCTATTCGGGGTCTTTTGTGTTTCCATACAAATTGTGAAATTTTTTGTTCTAGTTCTGTGAAAAATTCCAGTGGTAGTTTGGTAGGAATTGCATTGAATCTGTAGATTGCTTTGGGTAGTAGAGTCATTTTCAGAATGTTGATTCTTCCAATCCAAGAACATGGTATATCTCTCCATCTATTTGTATCATCTTTAATTTCTTTCATCAGTGTCATAATTTTCTGCATAAACGTCTTTTGTCTCCTGAGGTAGGTTTATTCCTAGATATTTTATTCTTTCTGTTGCAGTGGTAAATGGGAGTGTTTTCTTAATCTCACGCTCGGATATTTCATCATTAGTGTATAGGAATGCAAGAGATTTCTGTGCATTAATTTTCGATTGTGCTACTTGACCAAATTCATTGATTAGCTCTAGTAGTTTTCTGGTAGCATCTTTAGGATTCTCTATGTATAGTATCATGTCATCTGCAAACAGTGACAGCTTTACTTCCTCTTTTCCAATTTGGATTCCTCTTATTTCTTTTTCTTCTCTGATTGCTGTGGCTAAAACTTACAAAACTATGTTGAATAATACTAGTGAGAGTGGGAAACCTTGTCTTGTTCCTGATATTAGTGGAAATGCTTTCAGTTTTTCACCATTGAGGACGATGTTGGCTGTGGCTTTGTCATATATGGCCTTTATTATGTTGAGGAAAGTTCCCTCTATGCCTACTTTCTGGAGGGTTTTTATCATAAATGGGTGTTGAAGTTTGTTGAAAGCTTTCTCTGCATCTTTTGAGATGATCATATGGTTTTTCTCCTTTGATTTGTTAATATGGTGTATCACATTGATTGATTTGCATATATTGAAGAATCCTTGCATTCCTGGGATAAATCCCACTTGATCATGGTGTATGATCCTTTTAATGTGCTGCTGGATTCTATTTGCTAGTATTTTGTTGAGGATTTTTGCATCTATGTCCATCAGTGATATTGGCCTGTAGTTTTCTTTCCTTGTGACATCTTTGTGGTTTTGGTATCAGGGTGATCGTGGCCTCATAGAATGAGTTTAGGAGTGTTCCTACCTTTGCTATATTTTGGAAGAGTTTGAGAAGGATAGGTGTTAGCTTTTCTCTAAATGTTTGATAGAATTTGCCTGTGAAGCCATCTGGTCCTGGGCTGTTGTTTGTTGGAAGATTTTAAATCACAGTTTCAATTTCAGTGCTTGTGATTGGTCTGTTCATATTTTCTATTTCTTCTTGGTTCAGTCGCGGAAGTTTGTGCATTTCTAAGAATTTGTCCATTTCTTCCTGGTTGTCCATTTTATTGGCATATAGTTGCTTGTAGTAATCTCTCATGATCCTTTGTATTTCTGCACTGTCAATTGTTACTTCTCGTTCTTCATTTCTAATTCTATTGATTTCAGTCTTCTCTCTGTTTTTCTTGATGAGTCTGGCTAATGGTTTATCAATTTTGTTTATGTTCTCAAAGAACCAGCTTTTAGTTTTATTGATCTTTGCTATAGTTTCTTTCATTTCTTTTTCATTAATTTCTGATCTGATCTTTATGATTTCTTTCCTTCTGCTAACTTTGGGGTTTTTTTTTTGTTTCTTCTTTCTCTAATTGCTTTAGGTGTAAGTTTAGGTTCTTTATTTGAGATGTTTCTTCTTTCTTAATGTAGGATTGTATTGCTGTAAACTTCCCTCTTAGAACTGCTTTGCTGCATCCCATTGGTTTTGGGTCGTCGTGTTTTCATCCTTTTTTTCTAGGTATTTTTTGATTTCGTCTTTGATTTCTTCAGTGATCTCTTGATTATTTAGTAGTGTATTGTTTAGCCTTCATCTGTTTGTATTTTTTTACAGATTTTTTTCCTGTAATTGATATGTAGTCTCATAGCACTGTGGTCAGAAAAGATACTTGATACGATTTCAATTTTCGTAAATTTACCAAGGCTTGATTTGTGACCCAAGATATGATCTATCCTGGAGAATGTTCCATGAGCACTTGAGAAGAATGTGTATGCTGTTGTTTTTGGATGGAATGTCCTATAAATATCAATTGAGTCCATGTAGTTTAATGTATCATTTAAAGCTTGTGTTTCCTTATTTATTTTTATTTTGGATGATCTGTCCATTGGTGAAAGTGGGGTGTTAAAGTCCCCTACTATGATTGTGTTACTATCGATTTCCCCTTTTATGGCTGTTCGCATTTGCCTTATGTATTGATGTGCTCCTATGTTGGGTGCATAAATATTTACAATTGTTATATCTTCTTGTTGGATTGATCCCTTGATCATTCTGTAGTGTCCCTCTTTGTCTCTTGTAATACTCTTTGTTTTAAAGTCTATTTTGGCTGATATGAGAATTGCTGCTCCAGCTTTCTTTTGATTTCCATTTGCATGGAATATCTTTTTCCATCCCCTCACTTTCAGTCTGTATGTGTCCGTAGGTGTGAAGTGGGTCTCTTGTAGACAGCATATATATGGGTCTTGTTTTTGTATCCATTCAGCTGGTCTATGTCTTTTGGTTGGAGCATTTAGTCCGTTTACATTTAAGGTAGTTACCGATATGTATGTTGCTATTACCATTTTCTTAATTGTTTTGGGTTTGTTATTGTAGGCCTTTTCCTTCTCTTGTGTTTCCTGCCCAGAGAAGTTCCTTTAGCATTTGTTTTAAAGCTGGTTTGGTGGTGCTAAATTCTCTTAGCTTTTGCTTGTCTGTAAAGGTTTTAATTTCTCCATCAAATCTGAATGAGATCCTTCCTGGGTAGAGTAATTTTGGTTGTAGGTTTTTCTCCTTCATCACTTTAAATATGTCCTGCCACTCCCTTCTGGCTTGCAAGGTTTCTGTTGAAAGATCAGCTGTTAACCTTATGAGGATTCCCTTTTGTGTTATTTGTTGTTTTTCCCTTGCTGCTTTTAATATTTTTTCTTTGTATTTAATTTTTGATAATTTGATTAATATGTGTGTTGTCCTGTTTCTCCTTGGATTTATCCTGTATGGGACTCTCTGGGCTTCCTTGACTTGATTAACTATTTCCTTTCTCATATTAGGGAAGTTTTCAACTATAATCTCTTCAAATATTTTCTCAGTCCCTTTCTTATACTCTACTTCTTCTGGGACCCCTATCATTAGAATGTTGGTGCATTTAATGTTGTCCCAGAGGTCTCCTAGACTGTCCTCAGTTCTTTTCATTCTTTTTTCTTTATTCTGCTCTGCAGTAGTTATTTCCACTACTTTTTCTTCCAGGTCACTTATCCATTCTTCTGTCTCAGTTATTCTGCTATTGATTCCTTCTTGAGAATTTTTAATTTTATTTATTGTGTTGTTCATCATTGTTTGTTTGCACTTTAGTTCTTCTAGATCCTTGTTAAACGTTTCTTGTGTTTTCTCCATTCTTTTTCCAAGATTTTGTATCATCTTTACTATCATTACTCTGAATTCTTTTTCAGGTAGACTGCTTATTTCCTCTTCATTTGTTTGGTCTGCCGGGGTTTTACCTTGCTCCTTCATCTGCTGTGTTTTTCTCTGTCTTCTCATTTTGCATAACTTACTGTGTTTGGGGTTTCCTTTTCACAGGCTGCAGGTTTATAGTTCCCATTGTTTTGGTGTCTGCCCCCAGTGGGTAAGGTTGGTTCCGTGGGTTGTGTAGGCTTCCTGGTGGAGGAGACTAGTGCCTGTGTTCTGGTGGATAAGGCTGGATCTTGTCTTTCTTGTGGGCAGCAGCACATCAGGTGGTGTGTTTTGGGGTGTTCGTGACCTTATTATGATTTTAGGCAGCCTCTCTGCTAATGGGTGGGGTTATGATCCTGTCTTGCTAGTTGTTTGGCATAGGGTGTCCAGCACTGTAGCTTGCTGGTCATTGAGTGGAGCTGGGTCTTAGCGTTGAGATGGAGATCTCTGGTAGAGCTTTCGCTGTTTGATATTACGTGGAGCTGGGAGGTGTCTGGTGGACCAATGTCGTGAACTAGGCTGTTCCACCTCAGAGGCACAGGCGTGACACCCGGCTGGAGCACCGAGACCCTGTCAGCCACACAGGTCAGAAAAAAGGGAGGAAATAAGAAAGAAAAGAAAGAAAGAAAGAAAGAAGGAAAGAGGGGGGGAGGGAGGGAGGAAGGAGGAAAGAAAGAAAGAAAAATAATAAAGTTATTAAAAAATTGTTAAAAGTTTAAATGTAACAAATAAAAAAGAAAGAAAGAAGAGAGCTACCAAATCAAAAAACAAATCCACCAATGATAACATGTGCTAAAAGCTATACTAAAAAAAAAGCAAAACCAGAAACAAACAGACAGACAGACAGAACCCTAGGACAAATGGTAAAAGAAAAGCTATACAGACAAACTCACACAAAGAAGCATGCACATACGTCTACAGTTGCTCCCAAATTCCACCGCCTCAATTTTGGGATGATTCATTGTCTATTCCGGTATTCCAGAGATGCAGGGTACAGCAAGTTGATTGTGGAGATTTAATCCTCTGCTTCTGAGACTGCTGGAGAGATTTCACTTTCTCTTCTTTGTTCGCACAGCTCCTGGGGTTCAGCTTTGGATTTGGCCCCGCCACTGTGTGTAGGTCGCCTGAGGGCGTCTGTTCCCGCTGAGACAGGAGGGGGTTAAAGGAGCAGCTGCTTCGGGGTCTCTGGCTCACTCAGGCTGGGCAGGGGGAGGGAGGAGTATGGATGCGGGGCGAGCCTGCGTTGGCAGAGGCCGGCGTGACGTTGCACCAGCCTGAGGCGCGCCGTGCGTTCTCCTGGGGAGGTTGTCCCTGGATCACGGGACCCTGGCAGTGGCGGGCTGCACAGGCTCCTGGGAGAGGAGGTGTGGATAGTGACCTGTGCTCGCACACAGGCTTCTTGGTGGCGGCAGCAGCGGCCTTAGCGTCTCATGCCCGTCTCTGGGGTCCGTGCTGATAGCCACGGCTCGCACCGTCCCTGGAGCTCGTTTAGGCGGCACTCTTAATCCCCTCTCCTCGAGCACCCCAAAGCAATGGTCTCTTGCCTCTTAGGCAGCTCCAGAGTTTTTCCCGGACTCCCTCCTGGCTAGCTGTGGTGCACTAGCCCCCTTTAGGCTGTGTTCATGCCGCCAGCCCCAGTCCTCTCCCTGCGATCCGACCTCCGAAGCCCGAGCCTCTCCCAGCCCCCGCACTCCCCGGCGGGTGAGCAGACAAGCCTCGGGCTGGTGAGTGCTGGTTGGCACCAATCCTCTGTGCAGGAATCTCTCTGCTTTGCCCTCCGCACCCCTGTTGCTGCGCTCTCCTCTGCGGCTCCGAACCTTCCCCCCTCCGCCACCCGCAGTCTCTGCCCGCGAAGGGGCTTCTAGTGTGTGGAAACCTTTCCTCCTTCACAGCTCCCTCCCACTGGTGCAGGTCCCGTCCCTATTCTTTTGTCTCTGTTTTTTCTTTTTTCTTTTGCCCTAGCCAGGTACGTGGGGAGTTTCTTGCATTTCAGGAAGTCTTCTGCCAGCATTCAATAGGTGTTCTGTAGGAGTTGTTCCACATGTAGATGTATTTCTGATGTATTTGTGGGGAGGAAGGCGATCTCCACGTCTTACTCCACCGCCATCTTGAAGGTCTCCCCAAACTAATAGCTCTTAAAAACTTGTGTCTATAGCTCCAATTCAGTGAGTATAAAGAGCTATACAAATGCCAGCCCGTAATACCAACATGTTCAAAAGATCAAAATCGTAGCCACACAGACAAGAACTCCCATTTGTTCAATGACTCTGCTACAGTGGACACATCTGCTTTAGATGGACGGTTGGATTTCCTGATATTTATGATTCCTTTGGAATCTAAGTTTCTATGTAAGTATAGGATGGAGTCTACAATTTGAAACTCAAGATAATACATTTTTATTCTTCATTATTTGGAATATGATTGCCTACATTACTTATAGTGGCTAGGCAAACAGAACAGATATTATACTTTCCTCTTCATCGTCATTACCATTTCCAAAGGCAACAGGGTAACTCGTGTATTCGTCCACACTTAAGGAAAACAGATTGTTGGAAGAGCAGAGGGCCACGCTTAGAGGAACACTGTTTTATCTCTGCTCTGTACAAGTGCATGGCTCACGTGTAACTTTGACTCTGTCTGAGCATGTTGGCAGATACTTGTTGAGCAATATAATGCATAGGTTCTGGAATCAGAGAGTACTGAGTTTAGAAGGCCATTCTCAAAAGGTAGAATGGCATAGTGGTTAACAACACAGTCTCTGGAACCCAAATGCTTGAGTATGAATCCTGATTTCCCCACTTACTAGCTCTGGGACCTTGACTTTCTATCCTTCAATTATCCCTTCTGTAAAATGGGAATAATAATAGTGCCCTCCTCACAGATTTGCTGAGGAGGTGAAATGTGTTACTATTTGTGCTTAGTACAACTGATGGGACATTATAGGTGCTCTCTTTGTGCCATAAATGTAAATCCTCATTCAAGTGGATCTGACTCAGGCAAGTTGGGATTCATGCTCTAGCCCTGCCACTCACTCATTTTATGACCTTGGGCAGCACTTAACCCCTCTCTGATCTATCTATACAGGAGATTTAAAATAAGAGCACCTACCTCAGAGAGGTGTTGTAGGGATTGAATGTGCTATACATGTGAAATTACTTAATAGGACCCAGCATGTGGTAAGTGTTAGGAAATACTATTATTGCTATCATTAAAAGTGATGTTGTCTCAGGACTTCCCTGTTGGCGCAGTGTTTAAGAATCCACCTGCCAATGCAGGGGACATGGGTTCAAGCCTGGGAAGATCCCACATGCCACAGAGCAACTAAGCCTGTGCGCCGCAACTACTGAGCCTGCGCTCTAGAGCCCGCGAGCCACAACTACTGAAGCCCGCACGCCTAGAGCCCATGCTCCGCAACAAGAGAAGCCACCACAATGAGAAGCCCGCGCACCGCAATGAAGACTAGCCCCTGCTCTCCACAACTAGAGAAAGCCCATGCACAGCCATGAAGACCCAACGCAGCCAAAAAAAAAAGAAAGTGATGCCTCAACTCTCCCAGTTTTGTCCATTAACTCAATACACATCAATTCTAAACTTTTCGAGACATCTTGCCTTCTCTGTCTTGCTTCTTTCTAGACACTTGCAATTTCATGACTGGCCAACACCACAACTGAACTCAAAGAAAACGAAACTTTTCATGATCCCCAGCTAATAAGCGCCTCTTAGGTTTCCCTCCTTGCTGGGACTGACACCACTACCTTCCTCCAAGCTCAAATAGTGGATGGTGCTATCCCTTATTGTATTCATCACTTTCACTCACACATGCCCAATTCTATTTAACTCTGCATAGAAAGCCTCATTTACTCTCAGCTCCTTCAGTGACTCCTAGTTGCAGAAATCATGGTTTCTAGGTTGACTATTAAAATGCATTCCCAATTTCTTTCTCTGAATCCATTCTCTTATGTTCTAGCCTTGTTTTTACTAAGTACATCTAAAATATTATTTCTCTCTTGAACAACCTTCATTTGCCATGACATTAAATAGAGACAACTCAGCCTGATCTGTAAACACCTTGCACATGACGATCCTATCCAACCTTTCCAGATGTGGTTCTCCTACCGTCCTCAGCATTTACCGTGCTCCTCAACTATCCTCTGTCCTTTGCTGGATCTAGTCTTTCTTCATAGTCTTTCTAACTACCCCTCCGCCAAAAGCAAGTCACTCAAAATTCCCCTGGCACATTTTCATACTTCTTTTATCATAATGACTGTATCCATTCAGAGTCAAGTATTTTGTCCAAACCACCACTTGCCCAATCAAGGCACAAGTTACAAGAGTAAACGTATTTAGTGCTTTTCTCCATTTTTTGTATTCTGAGTAGTGACAATCGCATGAAGTATTCCTAGATCAGTAAACTGTTACTGTTAAGTTGCTTACACAGAGATTGCATGTCTACGGCAATTGCCCTAGGCTTACAGTTTACCTTGTGCCTCTGTTCTCCTGGTTAGCCTGAGTGATTGACGTGTGACTCCGTTCTTGCCAGATTTTATCACCTGGAGCTAGTTTACTCTGGTTCAGAATACTGATTTTGCAAAAGAGAGGAAGCTTACGTTGTTATTCTATCCATATTTATTTCCCCATGAGTAACAAATAGATCCAGAGAATAGGTGCCTTAGTTTTAAGTGTGCTATTACCTACAAAAGTAAAATCTATATTTCTTGTACAAGTACCTTGTAACATTTTAATTTTGTAAACATCCTTCATAGAAATTAGCAGATTTTGACTGCACAATTAAATATAGTTATTACTTGATTCATCTAAGAACTGATATCTTTAAAAAATAAGTATTATTTTACTTAAAAATATCATTTAATCATTCCCTGATTTATAATTGTTGATAGGACAGTTTTAGGTCACTTAATTCAGTATTTAATTGAGTTAAGCCTGTATTTAAATATTTTAAAAACTAATTAGGTTGAAACTTTAATAATTCACCATAAAAAATGCTAGCAATTTTGTTTCTTTTTCCCATTTTGTTCTTTTACATAGTAACATCTCTTCCTGAAGGTCACATTTCTTCCCTATTAGAGAAAATTTGTATACTAACTTATTTTACCCCTTTTGTATTTGTGGACAGCTGGTATGCAAAATCTGAATAAACAATACAAAAATGACCCTCTTTCCAATCATGACAAGTGCTAAAAAATTGATATAAAAATTTAAAGATCATTTAATTATATTAGAATGATCTCCGACTTAAAGTTACTCCCGCATTATTCCACTATGTACCTTTTAAGTAGACTACACAAAAGACCAAGCGATATACCTAATGCACCTGAAGAGTCATCATTTATATATTTGAGTTTTGTTCAGCTTTTAATGCCTTTTCATTGCCTTTACGATTGTCAGAAGTCAGTCAGCTAATAAAATACATGGGCAGAGATTTTCCTCTTGATCTGCCATATGTGTATGAATTTATTTACCTCAAATTCCCGAAATTCCAAAAGTGATTGTGGTTTCGGGAAGCAGTTTTAGGAGTCAGAGGAGGACAAGCATGTTTGGGAGGGTCACTGCAAGCTCTCCTTGCCCTAGCCAGACTTCGCTGGCCTGCTGACCACAGTCCTGGCACAGCATCTATTTCCTCCCCACCCTCTGCCCAAGTCAGAGAAGTTACCTTATTTATCACAAAGTTCTTATTCATAGAGACACTTCATGCTGAGTTTATAGATTAAGAGACCCTCTAGCTCTTAAAAACCTTTAAATACAATATTTCCTCTTTGGGAAATCTGAGAAATAGATCATGAATTGATATGTCTTTCTTTACTCTCTAGGAGAAGATTCTGAAGATGTACCAGCTTCAACGAAAGCTAAAGGTAAAATTGTTATCTTCAGTTCACTATGAGTTTTCTCTTAAGTCTGCAATATTTTTTCTGTTTGTTTTATTTAACTATTCTTGATCTGGTTTTCAGCTTTACCTAAGCAATGTTTAGAGGTAGACTTACTTGTAAACAAACAGTTTTTATACGTTATTTGGAAAACATATATATGTATATCCATATATTGAAACCTAACTGGTCACTGATATATTTACAAGTAATTATTGAATAATTAGTTGGCCAATCTGCTTACAATAGCAATATTTCAAAATTATCATTTCACCAGGGATTGGGGAGATGTTATTTGACAGCAGGAGGTTCACATAAATGTTCAAATATGAGATTGATGTGTTTATTAAGAAAAATTAAGATAACTTGCCTATGCTGGCAACAATAGCATAGAGGAAAGATGGAAGGAAGGAAGGAAGGAAGGAAGGGAGGGAGGGAGGGAGGGAGGGAGGGAGGAAGGGAGGAAGGGAGGGAGGGAGGGAGGGAGGAAGACAGATCTCAAACCTCCGAAAAATTTGCTACAACCAGATACATGACCTTAGGCGAGTATTTCCAGGACTAAATTTCCTCATCTGTATTGTAAGGTTTTCAACTAATTTAATTTAATGCATTTTTTTCCTGAAGGGTTTCCTGGCTTCCTAGTTTGGCTTGTTATGTGATAGATATTTGCTATTCTACTTCGAGACTTGCCTGTGGACAATAAGAGTTTGCCTAAGAGGTGTTCTTGTCATCAAAATATAAGTGTTGTGGCAGTGTCTGGAATTAATTGACAGTGTGGAAAATAGCACTTTGAGAAAAGACACAAGAGAATAGTTTTCTGATTCTTATGAAATGATTTACACTCGTCTTAAGATATTTTTGAATACTAAAATTTTTAGATTTTTTAAAAATTGAATTATTAAGAACTATAACTTTTAATATATTTTTTAAATTTCTAGACCATAGCTTCTCAAACAATTTTATACACAAATCATTTGGAAATCTTGTTAAAATGAAATAAGTTGAGGTTGGGGACCAAGAACTGTGTTTATATCAGTTTCCCAAGTGATGCTGAAACTGCTGGCACATGGATCACACTTTGAGAAGGAAGTTTTTTGAACTCATTTAGAATTTGATGAAATCTAAAACCTGCTTTAGATGAAACACACACACACACTCATATCTTAACATTTCATAGTTTTACAGGAAACTCGCAAAAGTTCATCTGTGGACACCAGTTAAGAACTTCTAACCTGGGAAAGGGGGTTCAAATGGATAGTGTCAAATTATCCTTTGTGAGATATACACATGGTGCATGTCACTCAAGCAAAAGAGTCCTTGAATCACATGAGGGAAGGAAAGGATACAGAATACTAGCCTGCTGCTATTCTTTCAGGACAAGGATGATCATTAAAACTTATGTCTCTCACAAATTTAAAATTATTTTGACTAAAATGTTTGTTTCACAGCCAGATTCCATCCTTACCATATTATAACTCTGAGCATCAAAAACCTCTTCTGAGAAAGGAATGGGTGTCAGCTAGCCCTCCATTAACATCAGGACCAGTTTCTATCTGAACAATCGCCTGTAACATTTCCCATTCTTTTCTTTCATTGCCTCCTCTTCTACTCCTGGATCTTACCTACTAAATTTTGTAGTTAAAGGCTGAACAGAATCTGAATAAGAACCTAGAGTATGTTCTAAGGAGGGCAAGTAGCTCCTGTTTCTTTCATACTGTGCATTTTTTGGCATTTTTCAGTTCCCTACATATTTGTATAATAGCTGTGAATGTACAAGTTATTTACTTTCATATTTTTGTATCTACTAGAAGAAGCTGAAGATGTGTCTTCCACAAAGAAGCAAAAAAGTAAGTTTTTTTAAAAAGATTAAAACTACTGAGGCATTCTGTAGATGGTATATATAAATTGAAACTTTAGACTCCCTTAAGAAGAAAAAGAAGAAGATTTTTAGCACAGACATGAAGAATAACATTACAGTAGGTCTCTTACATTTCAAAGAGAAGTTCTGCATTTTTTGCGTCAGGCAAGTGGCACATATTTGGAGGAATTACAAAGCAATGATGGAAGTGGCACTTATTGCAAACCGTTCTACACGGCTCTGACCCTGAGCACTCCAACCGAATCTGTGCTTAAATGCGTGCTACTGTCTG
Source organism: Pseudorca crassidens (assembly GCF_039906515.1). Taxonomy (NCBI): domain Eukaryota; kingdom Metazoa; phylum Chordata; class Mammalia; order Artiodactyla; family Delphinidae; genus Pseudorca; species Pseudorca crassidens. Next base: position 38,028,683 of record NC_090308.1, read on the forward strand.
CTTTGTAAAAAGACAGCTGAAGTGATATGCTGAAATTTTTTATATCAAAAAGAAGAAAATGTAGAAATAGGTCTCAGCAATTCAATTGCTTAGAGACTCATTCTAAGAATGAAAGTTCTTTTGGATTGTTCTCGATATATGGCAGGCTCTTAATGTTCAATCTTTGGGATCGTGGATTTTAGAATGCAATCAGTATTCATATGCAGTTACAAAATTCAATGTCCAAGATTCTCATTATTTCAGTACTTCTAAATTAGATATTTTTCTTCAGATGGTAAAGCAATACATCTTGAATTCACATATGCATAAGAGTGATTGCTGGACAGACTAAAGGAAGCAATTTTTAAAATAGGTGTAACCTAAGTTTGCTTCACATAATGCTTTTAAAGTAAAGAATAGACATTTATCTGAGGAAATGATGTCAATCATGTTCTCTGGGTTTTACAATGTTTCTTAGATGTATTTCTGAAGGAAATTAGAAAAATGTCCTCTATAATAGAAAATGCCTCCTGTTCTGTATTAATACTTGAATTATTGAACAAATATTAAGTGCCTACTATGTTCTAGGCACCATTTAGATGCTGGGGCTTCTGCAACAGATAAGAGGGATACTCATTATAACCCTTCATATAATCAGGTTATGTGGAATATAAAGAAATAAGCAGTTTTAATACTTTCAGATATGGTTGCAAAATCCATAAAGTCAATCTGGGCATGTTTCTGATTTATATAGCAATGCTTTCCCAATTGTTAACCTACTCATAACAAATTGTGGCTTTATCACATAACACTCAAAATCTCTTATTTCATAAATAAATATTAAAACATAATGAAATAGGTGGATTATATTAATGTCAGTTTCATGGTTGTGATATTATAGTATAATTTTGAAAAGATGTTAACCATTGGGGAAAACTAGGTGAAGGATACGTGGGCTCTCTCTGCATTATTTCTTACAACTGTATGCGACTCTACAATGATCTCAAAGTAAAAGGTTTAATTAAAAAGAAGTAAATAAATAAAATAATTCCATTATTTTAGTAAAAAAAGCACCAAGGTATCAAGTACTTTAAGTTCATTTTGGGATTTACTTGTAGCAAAACAATATTTTCTATTTTCATCTTACCATGAAGCAATTCTATAGTTTGATATTCATGAGCCTTTTATATAAGATCTAGAATAGGCAGCTATGATGGTATTTTCACTAATAACTATTTGACATCAATAAAATAAATGTCAGAATAGTGCCTACGGATCAGAAGGTTCAGCTGGAAAGTAGCCTGTTGTTGATGGACTCTTCGCCTTTCAGTACTGGTGCTGCCGTTTTCTGCCATCCTTCTGTGTAACCGTCCAACACCCAGGGGTGAGGGGGGTTGTGTTCCTGCCTCTGTCTGAGGCTAGAACAAAATAGAAAACAATTCTGGATGAGATAGAGTGGAAAGGAGAAGGACTAAACTCAAGATTTCTCCAAACTTTTCATCACTAAAAACCCAATGATTAAAGTCAGCTGACATCATGGATGATGAAATCAGAATAATCCCTTGTTGCTTTCCTTGGCTTCTTTCTACACACACTTTGCTTTATTCTACTTCGTAAACCCTTAGGCTCACATGGATTTGGCCAGCACGCCCCTCACCCCCATATCCCACATACCGCTAGCTGCAATTGTCATTCTCTTTCCTGGCCATGTGCAAGAAGTCTGTGGTTGGTTGACAGAATGCAAATGGATACGATGGACCACACTGAAGAGTCAGTAGGGGTCCATCATGGTGAGGAGGGGCTAAACTCACCATCTCTTAACAAAACTGCTACCTGGAAGCCTCGGCTCACTGGGCCCAGAGCTCATGCCGTATCCAATGCGCACACTGCCTCGCTGGGCTTTAAGTCCTTTCCTGTGTTGTTTTCTACTCTGACAACAGAGCTGCTATCTGGAGGCACTGCCCTAGAGAGTAACTGTGCCATCTCAGGAGAGTGCTTGCCTCCAGAGTAAGGGCAAGTGGAAAACCTCAAGACTTTACAAATCACAAGACTCTCTGTGGTGTTATTAACACACGCACGCGCACGCGCACACACACACGCACACACACACACACACACACACACACACACACACGAGTTGGTTACTTTGCATATTGATAAGCTCATGTTTTGAAACCTGTTACTACATACCAGTTTTTCCAAATACTGTGCACATCTAGATTCCTATAAACTAAACACTTTGACTTTCTATGCCAGACTTTTCTTATTATCATTTTAATAATGGCTTATTATGTGCCAGGAAGGATTTCAAGTGGTTCACATATATGAACTTATTTAATTTCCACAATATTTCTGTGAGGTTTTTTGTTGTTGTCTTGATTTTACATGTGAGGAACTTGCTGGTTGTTGCCAAGGCTATCTGGCTGGAGAACCCATGTCCATATGTATTGTATTAGACTGCCTCACAGTGTTTTACCTCTGTTCCTAATCACATTCTACTTGTTTTAATAAATCATCATCCTCTATTCTTTAGGCCCCATCAGCTTCTTCCAATGTGTCTACTTGGATGGATACAATGGCTATGGATTTCAGTTTCCTGTCACTCCTGCACACCACCCTGGAGAGAGCTCTGGCCAACCAAGTACTCCGGAACAGAAGCAACAAGGACGATAAGACACATATACACAGCCCTTACAAGTGCTTTAAGACTGAAAATAGGATCTTCTGTTTGTCCAGAGTGGCACGTGCAATTGAAATCATATAGTCCAGGGAATTTCTCTGAAAATATTTTACCCTCCTGCCTGGTGTAGAAAGAAAGAGTGAGCAAAGGGATCGAATGATAAGTAGACGAGTTGGACGGTCTGGCACTCAAGAATCTGTCATTTGTTTGTTGCTGGGTGTGGGTACTTATATTTTTCTATTTCCACTCGCTGTAGGGTTGTTCACAAATTAGGTTACATTTTACTTAATAATGGTCTTTTAAACATAATTGACACAATGACAAAATGAAATTTCTGGCTTCAGTTAGATATTTACTTTGAAGTGAAAACACGGACTATGCTTCAAGTTTAAAGGGTGTAGGAGCTCATACAAAGGCTGCTCTTTTGCATCATGTAGGTGTCTAAACTCAATTTACCCAGTAAGCTGATGTTTAATAGTTTGTTTTAACATCTTTATTGGATTACAATTGCTTTACAATGGTGTGTTAGTTTCTGCTGTATAACAAAATGAATCAGCTATACATATATCCCCATATCCCCTCCCTCTTGAGCCTCCCTCCCACCCTCCCTATCCCACCCCTCTAGGTGGACACAAAGCACTGAGCTGATCTACCTGTGCTATGCAACTGCTTCTCACTAGTTACCAGTTTTACTTTTGGTAGTGTATATATGTCCATGCCACTCTCTCACTTCATCCCAGCTTACCCTGCCCCCTCCCCGTATCCTCAAGTCCATTCTCTACGTCTGCGTCTTTATTACTGTCCTGCCCCTAGGTTCTTCAGAACCATTTTTTTTTTAGATGTTTAATAGTTTGATTTGATTTCTGTCTATCTCTATTTTAGTTGTGACTATGCTCTAAAAATGAGTAACAGTTGCACCAAAGAATGCTTTAAGTTCCTTATGATGCTCTTTTAGAGCTCAAAATATCTCTGACCTTTAGACATGATAAGATGGAGTAGAAATGTTTGATGAATCTTATCTCTAAGATTTGTCTTGAATTACTATTAGGACATTCACTCCAGTGGAAATACACCATCCAGTTAGGCAAGTCTGGTGAATCATTTGTTTAAGTATAAGCAAATGAGATGTAGAATTGTCAGATTTCTGCAGACTGTGCCCTAATGAAAATGTCACCTGGGTGAAATTTTAGATCAATCACTAAATTGGGGTGACAGATACAAGAGTATTTTCATTTCACTTTAATAGGATCATTCTATGGAGTTAAACAGGTTTTATTTCTCAAAAGAGAAAAATATGAATGTCATTAGAGGTGAAGGAATACGTTTTAACCATAAGTGCTTCACGAGATGTCTTACTTATTTTTTTAGGTAATTGGTTACCAGTGTCAGTGAAATGAATGACAATCTTTAACTTATTTTGATGATGCATCATTGGGAATAACTACTATAGTTTTGCCATCCTTTTGTCTCCCAGTGATATCAACACTTGTGTTTTTTACCACATTTTTCTATCAACTCTAAAAGTCATGCCAGGGAATTCCCTGGTGGTCCAGCAGTTACGACTCTGTACTTCCACTGCAGGGGGGAAGGGTTCCATGCCTGGTCGGGGAACTATGATCCCTCATGCTGTGTGGCGTGGCCAAAATAATTAAATAAATAAAAGTAGAAGTCATGCCACTGTGACCTTTATCATGTTTACAGTTGCAATTCAACTTATGACACATTAACTCAGGAAATAAATTGAGTTATTCTTTCTGGCTTTATAATTATCTTCAGCGAAGTCTGAAGTAGACAGAGCCGACACTAGCCAAGTCATTTATTTTCAAGGACTGCAACTAAGTTTTTTAGCTCCAAGATGTAGAACTCTGTTTTACTAGACTATCATTAGGGTAGGACATTAGTAACATGTTAATTATTAATAATGAATTTTCAGTGACTTTTGTGAAAAGTTGATCTTGGCCACAGGCTGGTGGACCTAACTTACACCACAAAAGCCAATGGTACAATGAACCAAGATTAATGACACTCCTTACGTGGGGTGCCTAGAAGTGTGTAACTTCAGTACTGACCAGATGGTACCATCTTGTAAAGCCTCTTCATGTAATAATGAAAACTTGTGGAAAGGACAGTGGATAAAGTTTATTGCTCAACTGCTGCCCTAGCTTGTCCAGTTTAATGACTAAAGGAATAGAGAGCAAATATGACAGTTTTCTCAATTTCATAGAGAAGAATGGTTTCATTCTTTTCCTTCAGTGACTATTGAGCATTTACTCTTTCTAGGGCACTGTGTTAGGCACTGGACTATATAAGAAAAATATCAGCGATAAATTCTTTTCCCAGCGCTATCCTGACACAATATGTGGCCTTGGAAAATTTGCTAAACATACTGCGCTTGTTTCCCTGTGTGTAAAATAGGGATTTCAGGACAAACAACCTTATACCTCACAGATGTACTGTGGAGACTGACAAAATATCTTAATACAGATATGACATAAAAAACATTTTCTGAAATAATACTTTTGGATGTGGCAGTACTTTTCCCTCTGAGTGCATTTCTATATTATTTTATTGTTTCTTTCACGCTCATTATGAAAACTATTTGATAAAAAAGTTAAATATGACAATTTCTTGTAATTAGAATTAGACAAATGAATTATGATGTTAACGATATTAATAATAATTGTTAAGGTTTATCTGCTTAAAGTTACAATGATAAGAGCACATGAAAAATATTAACTAAACTCATCTGTTCGTATGAGTCCATCAAATAAAGTATTTCTAGTCCTTTCATGTTTGTGCTTTACATTTTAAAAGGAAAAGATAAATGGTTGGTTAAAAGTCATTGTCTTTAGTAGTTCACCTATAATTCATGTCATATTGGTCATGAACATGTAAGTAGTTAATAACTGTTTCAGTTCTTCATTTTGTGTAATTGGTATGAGCTACCCATCCCAACTCTTTACTCTGCCCCACACTTTACCTCTTATTAATAGATGAAGGTCTATAGAAAATAACTACCTAAGGTTTTAAATTTACATTTAGTTTTCATAAAGCCTGATAATGGGGCAAAGCTTTTTCGAAATAATTCCCATGAAAAGTGCTGGTATATTGTTTCCTTCTGGTACATCCCTGTCAAAACTCCTCATGGAAATATTGTGGAAACTAAAACTGTATATTGAGGGACTCATATTATTTCTTTGAGTTATTTTACTGGAAAAATCAGAGAGAATAGCCAATATTATTGCTGATTGAAAACTCAGAGACCATCTAGCCCAACTGGCAGTACAGAAAACAAACCTAGTCCCTATAGAAATGCATAAATTTGCCCAGTCACCAACTGCGTCAAAGCCAGGCCTAGAATATTAGTCTGCTAGCTCCCAAATGCCTTTAACTTTGTACTCAGGGTGCTATTGCAAATCTTGGCTACTTTATCCAGCATCTCAAAATTTATTTTTAAATTATAATCGGTGTTAGAAATGTAATCCTGTGTGCAAAGACTTACTTTTTTCTACGTGAGAGCCTAAAAGGACCTTAAGTTGCATTCATTTGCTTTAGAGATAAACTGAATCTCAAAGATGTTAGGTGACGTGCCAAAGGGATTGCTAACTAGTAACAGAACTAGATTGAGAACCGGAATCTTCCATTTTCTAATCCGCTGCATATAACCCACCCGGTGTGACTCCATATAAGTCTCCACCATCATCAACTTCCTATGTAATTTACACACTCATTAAGATGTGGAAACAGCACAATTTTCCAGGAACAGGGTTTCAGACAGCACTCTTTGCCCTACTCCTTTCAGGCCAATACTGCTGCTACCCTGTACCTGTTCCCCTTCAATAATCATATATGACCATAAAACATTTAGAAATTCCTGTGGATGCTTCCCTGTGTGTATAAAAATAGTTTTATTTTTCCACACAGTTTAACTGTAAAAAAGTCAAAAGTCACTGAAAGACCCCAAATAAAAAGAAAACAACTCTCTTTAAATTAATCTCAATGCATCCAAAGATGCAGGTTAACAAAATAAGTAAGAAAAAACAGATGCTAACAAAAACACATTTAGACTCTAAAGGAAAGCTCCAAATAAATGATGAATTAGTTCATATTAATAATTAGAGTCATACAAATTTCAGAAGAAGTGCACGTTAATAAAGTGGTAATAGCAAAAAAAAATATTGGTTTCTCACACAGCCATGTTCAGTTCCAGGCCATGTGCCCTCTTCAAGATCATCAATTTCTGAGTCAATTCTCCATGTTGAAATTTTAGCAAGAACTAACTGCTTGCATTAGGTCATTAGGGCATTTTACTTTTTTTCCCCATTACATCCAAAGCTCTCTTAAATAAGTTAATAAGAGGTTGGGATCCCTCTGAGTAGGAGGGATCCCTCAGGATCTCTCTGAGTAGAGTTTCCAGGTCAGATGTGTTTTCAGAACAAGTCTGCTGTGGTAGAGAGCCCTGTGGCCTAAGGTCCTCAAACTTGAGGTCAGATTCTAATTCTAGAGTAACTCTGGTCATTCATCTCCTCTGTTCCTCAGCTCTTCATCTCGAAACGAAAACAAATGTTCCTGCCACACAAGGTCATTCATCTTTGGTGAGGAAAGTTACAGGAAAGTACCTTGGAAAGTAATATTGGTAAGACCTTTCAAACTCCTTCTGGTTTTGTTATTAAATGGTCCAGCTATGCTCTGAACTGGAGACCTAGCATTGCTAAGTGTCATGAGCTAAAACAGCAAATGAAAGCCAGACCGGCATGAGCCAAACGCAAAAATGGGAACATCACCACTGGCAAAAAAATGTTTGCTTTAAAAAAATTCACTGTTTTATGTTCTTTTCATGGAGCTACTATCAGTGGCAGCAGAATATTCTTCAAACCATTGAGTCAGAACCCACGGAGCTTGTAAGATATCTGTGAAAAGGTAGTGCTCTGAATGTAAAGCTGAGACAGAACACCAACTGACTCTTGTACCCTAGACACTGCCACAGAATCGAACATTTGTTAGAAGGTCTGAAGGTGTTTCAGCAATGTAAGTTAGTGAAGGCGGTGTCAAAATAAATACTACTGCATCTTAAAACAAGTAGTCTACGTCTTGGCTTAGAAAATAACTCTCTCTCTCCCTCTCATATTCAGAATTCAATGGCAAATCATTTGTATATTTGTATATATTTGATGCCATCATGGACAGAGTTGGGATGATCTGAAAGGAAAGTACATTCTTTAAAAAGGAGGCACTATTTTATAGAAAAGACAAGACAGCTGTGAATTCCAGCAATTTTGAGGGACAAATGTAGCAAACAATTCCATTTTTTCATCTTTGGAACATCTACTCATGAAAAAATATTTTTAAAATTGGGAATACATTAATGTTGCTCAAAGTCAAAATGGTATTAAAGGTATACATCGAAAGTATCATCTCACCCCATCCTCGTTGCTTCAGTTTCCCATCCACTCCTTTACTTCCCACAGCTAATCACATTGACAGATTCTTGTGTTTTCATCCTATGAAAATACAAAGGTAAACTAATACATGTTCTCATTTTGATACTTCTCTTACACAAACAGTACATATCATAAACATTGTTCTGTACCTTCCTTTCTTCATCTAATGTATCTTCAATTATTTGTTTATGTCAGTATATACAGAGCTTCCTTATTAATATAGACAAGTATAGATAGATGTATTTTTTGCGCACATCTTGAGTGGAGAGCTGGAGGCATGTATTAAACCACCACTCAGGTCAAGATATAGAACCTTAACAGTGCCGCAGAAGCCTCATTCATATCTCATCAAGTTAATATCCCCGGATAACCACTATTCTGACTTTATCATCAAAGAACTGTCTTGACTGTTTTGACCTTCATATAAATGAAATCATAAATTATTCATCTTTATATCCAGTTTCTATTCTATGTAATTATCATTACACAGGTCAGACTCATTCATATTGTTTACATTCTAAAGAAGTAGTTTATTCATTTTCATTGTTTTATAGTGTTCACGTATGTATATACCAAAGAATTTATTTATACATTCTATTGTGGGTGGGTATTTGGACATCTCCAGTTTCTGTCCAGTGTAATAGCACTGCTATAAATATTCTTGTTAGTTTCTTATATTGCATACATATGTACATGGGTCGGGGGGGTGTTATAGCTCAGAGGTGAATTGTTGACTTATAGAGTATGTGAATGTTCATTTTTAGTAGATAATTCCAAACAGTTTTCTAACCGGTTGTAACAGTTTGCACTCCAACAACAGAGTACGAAATTTCCAGCTGCCTCAATCCTTGCTTATACTTCCTATTGTCATTTTGTTCATTTTAACTTCTAGTGGGTATGTAGTCAAACTTCATCACTCTTGTAAATTGGATTTCCCTGATGACCAATGATGTTGAGAACTTTTAATATATTTATTGATCATTTGGAAATCCTCTTTTATATAAAACTTGCTTAAATTGTGTGGACTTTTGTTAAGTAGATTTTTGTCTTTTTTTTTTAAAGGAATACGTTTGGCTTCACATAGACCTAGTTTTGAGTTTTCATATTTTCTTTGTTTGCACGTTTTGCTGAAGATACAAGAGTTTGGACCTTTCTAGTTTGTTCATTTATTTTGTTTTTGTAGTTGTTCCATGTAGTTTCCATGAAGTGTCAAGATTGGGAACTCAGCATACACCATGTTTCTATTAGAACCAGAATAACATTCATTTAAAGAAAATAAAATTATTTTTGAAACTAGAAAATAAATTGAATTAAATTGACAGTTCTAAATGGCAGTACTCTATTGCTAATGCCAGAATAGTGTTAAGTTTTTTGATGACTGAAATATAATGCACAGACTTTTTTTTTTTTTTTTTTTTTTTGCGGTACGCTGGCCTGTCACTGTTGTGGCCTCTTCCGTTGCGGAGCACAGGCTCCAGACGCGCAGGCTCAGCGGCCATGGCTCATGGGCCCAGCTGCTCCGCGGCATGTGGGATCTTCCCAGACCGGGGCACGAACCCGTGTCCCGTGCATCAGCTGGCGGACTCTCAACCACTGCACCACCAGGGAAGCCCCTGCACAGACTTTTATAATTAATAATCATTTGTTTCTTTTCAAGTTAAGTTTCATTTGGTGTGGATGAGGAAATTAAACTTTTTTGAGAGATGAAGAAGTTTTAATTTGTAACTTACTTTCTTTAATTCTGAGGATGGTTAGGCAAAGAGTTTTCAATGGGTCATTTTGAGTAACAAGAGTCTGGTGCCTACATTTCAGATATCTGGAAATAATGCCCACTTTTAATCTCATTATGAGTCATATAAAATATTTTAAAGAAATCAAAAGGTCATGATTCATATCATTAACACCCTCAGCTTTAAAACTGCACCTTTGATGTAAAGCAGTCTTTAGTTCTTCTTAGTTCAAAGGAATCTTTGCTTGAAATTGATGATAAATCCCATTCACATTTCATTTTATTCAGTCCCATTAGAGCTTGTAACTAACCCCTTGTCTAGTGAGGAAAGAACTTATCACATGTATGCCTAAAATGACTTAGCTAGACTGCTTACCTCTGCTAAAGCTCTTCAAAATGAAAAGGCTGAAAATGACTTAAATCCATGTTGTTAATATACATCTTACTGAAATTTGCAATTATAAATCCAATTACAGAGTATTTTTTCATCTGTTGAGTGGGAATTGGTAAATGTTATTTGTCTCATTGGTTATTTCCTATTACTTTCTCCTACAACATTATGCTAAAACAGAATAAAAATAAAGCATATTTAGTGTGATGATTGCTTAGAGCACATTTTGAGAAATAATATAGAAATCATGCTTTACATTTTGTGTAAAATGGCCAAAAATAGCATATTTTATATAAAATGGAATGTCTACAGTAGAAAATGGGACCACAACATAGTTACATTTTCTGTAATTTAATTTCAGTGGTACCACCTTTAGTCAAGTAATGAACAGCCTTTTGAAATAGAGAAAATAATTTTGAAACAGAGTGAAAGATTTTTATTCTTTGATTACCAGGCTAATTTTTTTTGTATATAAAGATACTTTTCATGTATCTAAGAGGGTAAAACTCAAACCAGATTAAAATAATCACAATATTTCCATAGTAGATTAATAATAGAATATATTAGAAATTAAATTAATAATCAAAAGAATCAAGATACTAGCTGATAGTTAATGAGGAGATTGTTTTGTAAATGAAACATCAACTTGATAATGACAGGAACAAGTAACTTCGTCTTTCAGAAATGATTGGTTACCTTAAATTTTTAAAAAATGTATGTTTAAGAAACTTGCTTATTATGCATTTCTTTTTTTATAAATACTTATTTGTTTGGTTGTGCTGGGTCTTACTTGTGGCAGGTGGGCTCCTTATTTGTGGCTCCAGGGCTCTTTAGTTGTGGCTCACCAGCTTCTTAGTTGTGGCATGTGAACTCTTAGTTGCAGCATACTTGTGGGATCTAGTTCCCTGACCAGGGATCGAACCTGGGCCCCTTGCATTGGGAGCTTGGACTCTTATCCACTGTGCCACCAGGGAAGTCCCTGTATTTCTTACTTATAAAATAATATTGATTTGAAAAACAATAAAGTAGTTATGAATAGCTTTAAATGCCTAGAGAAAAATATTGTGAGTATAGAAACTTTGGGTTTGAAGAGATAAATCAGTAATTTGACAAACAGGATAAAGTTCACAACAGTTTATTGATTTGCCTAAGATCACAAGCTTGTTCCAAGCAGAACTGAAATGTGATGTGAATTTTTTTTTTTTTTTTTTTTTTTTTTTTTTTGCGATATGCGGGCCTCTCACTGTTGTGGCCTCTCCCGTTTTGGAGCACAGGCTCCAGACGTGCAGGCTCAGCGGCCATGGCTCACCGGCCTAGCTGCTCCGCGGCATGTGGATCTTCCCGGACCGGGGCACGAACCCGTGTCCCCTGCATCGGCAGGCGGACTCTCAACCACTGCGCCACCTGGGAAGCCCCGTGAAGCGATTTTTGATAGCATATAGCTAGCAAAATGAAAATCAAGTGATCTACCTAATTTTACTTTCCACAATAATATTAACTTAACGATATGAGTATGATTAAAGATTTGCTATATTTTATAAAATTTGTTATTAAAACCAATTATTTATACTGTGTTTAAGATGTTCACTGCTGGGAATTCCCTGGAAGTCCAGTGGGTAGGACTCAGCGCTCTCACTGCCGGGGTTCGATACCTGGTCGGGGAACTAAGATCCTGCATCCCACATGCCACACCAGGCAGCCAAATAAATAAATAAATAAAATTTCTTCAGTTTCTTCTGTTACATTTACTGTTCCCTTCTGTTAAATAATTAAATGATATGTTCTTTATTTTAAACTTTAAGACAAGGACCACTGTAGTGTTTTTTTATTGGTCACAATTGTGCATTTTTCTTAAATAATCTTGCAGATAGGAGCCCTCAGTCAAGGAGTATTTTGCAGTAGAGTGAGTATGAGCATGATAGCCATGCCTATCTAATAACCCACTTGTGATGAAACTTCAAGTTCCGCTGAAACTCACTCCAAAATCAGGAAATGTTACGTCAACATTTGGAAGATAAGTATTCTTTTTTTATTATTTTTGTCTTTTTGGAGCCTTCTTTTTTTCTAATTTTTATTTTATTTTGGAGTATAGTTGATTAACAATGCTGTGTTAGTTTCAGGTGTACAGCAAAGTGATTCACTTATACATGTATCTAATTCTTTTTCAAGTTCTTTTCCCATTTAGTTTAATACAGAATACTGAGCAGAGCTCCCTGTGCTGTACAGTAGGTCCTATTGGTTTATCTATTTTAAATATAGTAATGTGTATATGTCATTCTCAAACTTCCCATTTATTCCCCTCCCACCTTTCCCCTTTGGTAACTATAAGTTTGTTTTCTATGTCTGTGAGTCTGTTTCTGTTTTGTAAATACGTTCATTTGTATCATTTTGTTTTAGATTCCACATATAAGTGATATCATATGATATTTGTCTTTCTCTGTCTGACTTACTTCACTTAGTATGATAATCTCCAGGTCCATCCATGTTGCTGCAGATGGCATTATTTCATTGTTCTTTTTTTTTTTATTATTGGGATCCTGGAATAGAAAAAGGAGATTAGCAAAAATGAAGGAAATCTGAATAAAAGATGGATAACAGTAGATAATAATGTATCAATATTGATTCATTAATTCTGACAATGTGCACATTAATGTAAGCTGTTAATATTAATAGTAGGGAAAACTGGGTATGTGCTATATGGGAATTCTATTATCTTTGAAATTTTCTGTAAATATAAAACTATTCTCAAATTAAAATTTTATTAAAATTAATTACATCAAAAAAAATCTATCAATTCAAAGTAATCCATATCAAACTCCTCAAAGGATTTTCCCCCCCACTGTCAATAATGCCAATTAAAAAAATTTTTTTTAATTGGGGTATAGTTGTTTCACAATGTTGTGTTTGTTTCCACTGTACAGCAAAGTGGAGTTCCCTGTGCTACACAGCAGGTTCTTATTAGTTATCTATTGTATACATATTAGTATCTATATGTCAATCCCAATCTCCCAATTCACCCCCCATCCCACTACTTTCCCCCCTTGTTGTCCATACATTTGTTCTCCACATGTGTGTCTCTGTTTCAGCCTTGCAAACCGGTTCATCTGTACCGTTTTTCTAGATTCCACATATATGCGTTAATATACGATATTTGCTTCTCTCTTTCTGACTTACTTCACTCTGTATGACAGTCTCTAGGTCCATCCACATTTCTACAAATGACCCAGTTTTGTTCCTTTTAATGGCTGAGTAACATTCCATTGTATATATGTACCACATCTTTATCCATTCGTCTGTTGATGGGCATTTAGGTTGCTTCCATGTCCTGGCTGTTGTAAATAGTGCTGCAATGAACACTGTGGTACATGATTCGTTTTGAATTATGGTTTTCTCTGGGCATATGCCCAGTAATGGGATTGCTGGGTCATATGGTCTTTCTATTTTTAGTTTTTTAAGGAACCTCCATACTGTTCTCCATAGTGGCTGTATCAATTTACATTCCCACCAACAGTGCAAGAGGGTTCTCTTTTCTCCACACCCTCTCCAGCATTTATTGTTTGTAGATTTTCTGATGATGCCCATTCTAACCAGTGTGAGGTAATACCTCATTGTAGTTTTGATTTGCATTTCTATAGTAATTAGCGATATTGAGTATTTTTTCCTGTGCCCCTTGGCCATCTGTATGTCTTCTTTGGAAAAATGTCCATTTAGGTCTTCTGCCCATTTTTTGATTGGGCTGCTTGTTTTTTTGATATTAAGCTGCATGAACTGTTTATATATTTTGGAGATTAATCCCTTTTCAGTTGGCCACATTGTTTGCAAATATTTTCTCCCATTCTGAGGATTGTCTTTTCATTTTGTTCATGGTTTCCTTTGCTGTGCAAAAGCTTTTAAGTTTAATTAGGTCCCATTTAGTTATTTTTATTTTTATTTTCATTGCTCTAGGAGATGGATCCAAAACGATATTGCTGTGATTTTTCTCAGAGTGTTCTCCTTATGTTTCCCTCTAGGAGTTTATGCTTTTGATCAATTCTGAAAATTTTAGTCATTAGCTCTTGCCAATATTTTACTGCCCTTCATCCTTCTGAGACTCCAATTACAGATTCATTAGACCACTTGATTTTGTCCCACACATCACTGCCACTCTGCTCATCACTTTTAGGTATTTTCTTTCTATGCTTCCACTCAGAAATTTTCTATTGCTGTCCTTACAAGTTCACTGATCTTTTCTTCTGCAATATGTATGTGCTGATAAACACACAGTGATATTTCATTTCACATATTTTATAATTCTTCTTTAAGTATTCCTTTTTTTTTTTTTTTTTTTTTGCAGTATGCGGGCCTCTCACTGTTGTGGCCTCTCCCGTTGCGGAGCACAGGCTCCGGACGCGCAGGCTCAGCAGCCATGGCTCTCGGGCCCTGCCGCTCCGCGGCATGTGGGATCCTCCCAGACCGGGACACGAACCCGTGTCCCCTGCATCGGCAGGCAGACTCTCAACCACTGCGCCACTAGGGAAGCCCCCCTTTTGTTATTTTTATCTTTCACATTTTCTTTATCATTATACTAATTTTTAAAATCCTTTAGCATATTTAGTATAGCTATTTTAAAGTCTTTTTCTGCTAATTCCATCATTTCTTGTCATTTCTGGGTCTTTTTCTGTTGACTGATCTTCTGATATGGGGCACATTTTTTTGATTCTTTTCAGGTCTAGTAAATTCAATTAATGCTGGATATTTTTTGCCTTGTTGAGTTCTAGAATTTTTGCCTTCTTTTAAAAAAGGTTCAAGTTTTTTCTGGAAATCAGTCAATCAAATTGGGTCAGCTTTTTCCCTTAAGGCTTATTCTTAACTTTCATGATCCATTATTTTAGTCTTCTACTGTTTGTAGTCTCCACTAAATGTTCTGGGTGTTCAGTGAGCAGTCTCCACTCTAGCTGGTCAGAATGCACTGAGAACGCTCAGGGAATTGCTCAGGTTACAATGTTCCAGATGTTATTTACCCCGATTATAGAACTCCATTCTATGTAAGCATAAATTAGTATTCAGGAACTGACTCCATACGTATTTATTGAAACTCTTTTTCTTTGTACCTCCTCCTCTCTGATAGTCTACTGTGCAAAGACCTGTCATTTCAGTCTACCTGAACCTGTTCTCTTTTCCTTAATGCAGCAAACCTGCCATGTTCTCCTTGGGTTCCCCCTCATTCACCATTGCTCAGAAAATTCCTCCAAACAGAATAATGTGGTGATCACTGTTCTTATATCATTTGCTTCCTTCCTGTCACGAATCAGTGTTCTGCTAAGCTTGTTCTCCAATTTCCAAAGACAGTTACATCATACAGTTACCCCAATAAGTTTGGAAGTGGAAATACCAAAAACCCTTTCACATTTTTTACAGAATGTCTGTCAGCATCACCAGCCCAGCCTCTGTAGGCCTAAGTTTCTTTCATCATAGCCCTATGAAACCATCTCAGGAGGGAAATGACTTGGTTAACAGGATCACAGAAGGAAAGTGATATGAGGATTGGATATAAGAAGATATGAGGGCTGGGGGAACAGCCAAGGTATGCTGTTTTTCAGGCTAAGCCTATGCAAATCATTAAGGTCTAAGAATGAGATGAGATAAAAATGGATTCTCATTCATACAACACCCCCAGTTTTCCTGTGGGGTAGGAGTGGGGCTAGAAACAAAACTCAAAGTAAATATTAAAATTTGCTTTATAAGAGAAAAAGAAATTTAGAGATAAAGTCACTTGGTGATAACTGTCTGTGCCCTGAGATGAATTTATTGTTTATTAAAAACATATTCACTTAATGGGAATAGCATAATTAGCAAATTTATAAAAATTAGAATGCTGAAGAAAAGTATAATGGCTTTTATTATAATTTACTGTATAATAGAAATTAAAAGTAATTGGTTTAAATATGAAATTTTGTGAAAAAACTTTCTAAATGGTGCTATTTTTTCAATAATTTCACTATAATTTTAACCCTGAGATAATAAATTAAATAATAAAACGCTTTTATGGTTGCATACTAAACAGAAGATGCCCAGGGGGGAAAATGATTTGAAGAATTATCCAGAAGTTTTTGTCAGATCGGAATCTATGTATGAGGCTTTAGCTGGTCATGAGTTTCCCAAGATCCAGCATCACCTTTTAATTTTCTTGGGCACGGGCCAAGGCTTATGCCGGCCCACTCCTCTGCTCTCACAGCCACATCTTCATGGTCTCAAGCCCACCTTCCTTTCCTGCTTCTGTCTTCCACCATTATTGCTTCGACTTCAGCAAACTTGAAAGAGGAAAATGGTAAGGACATTTTCTTTCAGAGATAATTTGTATTTTTTTTTCCCGGAGCTAAGGAATCAAAAACTCTCCCAAGAATTAAGTCCAGGAACAATAAATTATTTTAAAGAAGGCAACTTACCTGTGTTCCAAAAATAATGTTGTCTTGGCAGTTCCCACTCAGCATCCTCCTGAAGTGACCTTGTCACAAGGAAGCAGGTCAGAGAATCTAGCAACCCTTCCCAATACAGTGCTCAAGAGCATTTAAGCTTTGGCAGCAGAGAGAACCTCTAATGTGAAAGACCAAAGGAATGTAGAAAGGGAGCAGCAAAAATACACATGCTTCTTGGGCCTTGTAGATTGTTTTCCAAAAGAGTAAGTATTCCAAGATATCTTCCTTCGATGCTCTCCTACTTGGACTTTAACTTTTTCAGCTATGTATAATAATCAACTTTAAATTTAGGTTAGAATCAATATTCCCATTCTTCTCTAGAAGTTCCATCCATCTATCCTTTCAATCTTAGAGACTCTATTGCACCTTAACTTTTTCTCTCAACTTCTGGAGATGCTACATTCTCTTGTCTGTGCTGCCCTTTCTAAAGCAGGTGCCATGGTGAAGCATTTTCCTACTGATTTTTTTTATCTCCAAAGAAGGATAAAACACACACACACACACACAACAGGGCTTATCTCTTCTGTGCTGATAATGATTTTTCTTGTTAAGTTCGCAGAGTAATTGGATGTGTTTGCTAATTTAATTTAAGTAAACCACTTATCTGTCTCATCATTAGCATAATAGAGTTTCCCCACAGCTCTGTAGAAATTGAACCAAATGGGGGGGGAAAGGTGTTTTTAGGAGATGGCATCAGAGGCAATGAATTGCAAGGGAGCAGAAAATGACACATGCTGATTAAATTACCTTATATTTTATCTAGATAGATGAGATGCTGATAAATTTTGAGTAATTTAGTCCCTTAAATTACTTTCTTTCCATGCAAAAAACTCCATTCTAATTCAACATTTTATATCTATATGCTACTTATTCAACATTATATATGTTATATATTCGACATTTTATATATAGATAGACATAGATGTATCTATAGATATAGATGACATAGGTAGAGAGAGACAGAGACAAAAAGACAGAGAGAGAGCTATTTATATGTACATGTGTTTTCACATTATTTAAGATAAATTTTGGTTTATTGGTATGCTTTTGGAATTATTTAATAGGGAGGAAACAAAGTAAGAAGAGAGAATAAAACTTCAAAAGCAATGTCTTTAAATGAGTGAGAAGGGATGGGACCTACAACCAAGTGGAGGGTTGGGTGTAGTTGCAGGAGGAGTTTATCCCTTGAGATACTTTGTCTCTTGTTATTTCTACTGTCCTTTTCAGATAAGGTGAGATCACCAACTACAAATGGAGAGAGAGAATTAAGTATTAGAAGTTAGAGGAGAAATGGTAAAATTATTATGTCAGAAAGTAGCAAACTGAACTAACTAGGAAACTGTAGGATTTCAGTGCCAAGGGCTACCTGAAATCTGTGGTTATACGTTTAAATTGGGAGTGGTCCCCTAGGTTTTTTTGTTTTTTTTTTTTCAATCATGGAAATTTGCTCCAGCAAATAATTGGATAAAACTATGATTGGTATTTTGTCAGAGAATTGTGATGGAGAGAGAAAAAATAAGTGGAGACAGGTGAATGATTCCAGTGATGGACTCTTATCACTAAATCATGGGCTTCTGGAGGTCATGGATTTTACTTAGGCTGTTTACTGCTGGCCAGTTTTGGATGCTCCACAGATATTTGTTGAATGACTGAGTTAATAGAATCTAAGACAAAAAAGTGGGGGGAAATGATGACACAAGTGCAGTGATAGAAAATTAGAATTTGGTAACAGCAATGAATGAGAGGTCCTGATAGGAGTGAAGCATTGTCAAAGTGGGCACAAGAGTAAGATATCTGAAAATCTCAGTGGAAATCTGAGTGAGAGATGTTTGAAATCACAAATTTGAATGTGGTATGTTTGCTATTGATAATGACCAGGAGAGAAGGAAGCTGAAATGGAATGCGGGGGTATATGTGCACACACACACATACGAATGTGTACACATACATACATATGTAATATTCTATATATGTTTATAATTTTTAATTCATCAAGAATGATGACAGGAGAAATGATGGAATAACAAGACAGCAACCCAGATCCCCAGCTTTTCAATTAGTAAGTGGGAGTGTCAGGGAGGTTGGCAGAGGAGTGGTAGCAGGTAATATCTCCTGGTAGCCTATACATCAAAATATATGAGGGCTTTTAGAAGCAAGGATTATTCAGGGGGCTTTATTCTACTCTTAGGATCTCTGGTACATAGAATATGGGAGAAAAAGTTGACACAGATCACTTGTCCGGAGAGGCTTCTGGACAAGCAGTGTTGTTAGTGGACAGAGAGTAGATAAGTCCCAGGGGAAAATCTGTGAAGAAAAGAGGGTGAATTTATGGAGGAATTCCTAGAGGGCTGATGAGAGTTCTAGAGGGTCACAAATCTTGGGTGTAGGAGATCAGGGAAGAGGAGATTAGAAAATGTACAGGAGTTTGTGTGGATAAAAAGCCTGATGATGATAGATGAAGGAGACTGTGGTCAAGAGCCATGTAAGGCAAGGTGACATTGTTCCTGATGGTCTCTTAGGGAAAGGCAGGTAATCATTCTAATTACATCCTCACTGCTAAGCCTGGTCTTTTATTTCATTTGGAGTGGTGATGTTGGCTGTATTTCTGCCATCTCCATTATTAGAGTGAAAGATTCTGCAGGGCTGATCTGTGTCTAGTTCACTTTTTATCTTATATTTCTATACACATAATATGCACTCAATAAAGTTTTCTTGAATGAGAACTTGACTGAGTCATTCATTCCAAACATAGAAAAAACATTTTTACACAAAGAAGCTGGGCTGGATGCTGTCCTTTAGTCATATTAGCTATAGGAAGGCAGACATATTAGGGTATATTAGTATATATTCGAGACAGGACATAAATCAGATTCAAATTTGATTTTTTTTTTTTTTTTTTTTTTTTTTTTTTTTGCGGTACGCGGGCCTCTCACTGCTGTGGCCTCTCCCGTTGCGGAGCACAGGCTCCGGACACACAGGCTCAGCGGCCATGGCTCATGGGCCCAGCCGCTCCGCGGCATGTAGGATCCTCCCGGACCGGGGCACGAACCCGTGTCCCCTGTATCGGCAGGTGGACTCTCAACCACTGCGCCACCAGGGAAGCCCTCAAATTTGATTTTTTAAAATAATATCTGACATTAAAAAATAATAGGATTAAACACATGTAAATAAGTTGCCTATCATTTGAGATAGTCAGTATGCTAACTGATATAACAGTTTGGCAATGATTAGGTCAGAAGCTCAGGGGCTGAGTTATACCACTTTCCAGCTTGTAAATAAGAGTGAGATGCTTTATATGGGACAAAAAGTCATATTCCTTTCTTACATCATGTATAGAAATAATCTCTCACTACAATGACTTAAATGTAAAAATATTAAAATATTAGGAGAAAAGTTAGTAGAATATTCATATAATTTCAGAGTTGGGAAAAAAATTTTAAGACATTTTGGAAACCTGGAAATAATAAAGGAAAAAAAAGTGAACAGGTTTGAATGTATAAAAAGTTTTTATGTCTCCGTATGACACAGATAATGCTAAAACTTTTTCTATGTCATCCTAAGGTCAAATAAATGTTTAGGTCCTGGAAAAAAAAAAAAAGAGTGAGATGCTTAACTTCACTCTTCATTTCCTCATCTGAACAAGATGATGATAAAAACCATTTTATGAGATTGCTGTTGGGATTAAATTAGAAATGTATGTAAAGCACAGTACGAGCACAGATTAAATAATCAGTAAAGTTTCAATTAATTTATTTGTTATACAATCATTTTACTGCTTTTTCTCACTGGAGGGCTGTTCATTCCATGCCTACTTGTTTATCACCTCTACTTTATCAAGTGGGTGCGTTACCTGGAGCCACATAACTTTGCAGCATGAAACTTCCTCATGTAGGAGGAAAGCTTTTCTTTCCTACTCGACACCACACAAATCTCCTTGGTCACCCTGTCAGGTTTGCACCCACTTCTTGTTAGGAAGCCAATCCGCACATAGCTGTAAGAGTGCTAAGATATGGGGACATGGCTGTGTCTGTGTTGCCTTGACAAGTTATTTGTCCTCTTCATACTTCAGAGGTAGTTAACATCTTCTAGCTATTCTGGAAAACATAAGAGAAAAATGTGGCATGAAAGAAACAAAGAAAAGATAAATGGGGAGGGGCTTTCAAAATTAGATAGCCACTGAGAAATTTCCAGGCAGAAAAAAAGAAAAAGATGTTGTTTGCATGTTATTAGTGTTCACATAACTGCCCCCAAACTGGCTGATTTTATTGAATAATTAAAACCTGAACAAATTGCTAGTATTAGTTTATTGTCCACCTTATCCTCCTAGAATATAATATCCATGAGGGTAAGAATATTTTCCTCCAGGTTTCTTGCTGCATTCGCAGTACCTGGAGAGTTCCTGGCAGGGAGTTGATGTTTCCTGAGTATCTGATGATTCTGTTGACTGAATACAATTGGCTCTGCAGAGTACCACCTGGGAGAGAAGTCCTGATAGGTGTATTCTTATCTGAATTTACCAAAACACTCATAGATTTTTTTTTTCTTTTCTGTCTTCATAGAGGTTGTATGTAATCTCAGTATGAATAGAATCATAGATTTAATTTCACAATTTATACAGCATGATTCCATCTGTTTTTGAAGAATTCGTATGTTTCTAAAAGCTATAATTGTTATTTATTAGTTTTTTGTTATTAGTATTATTGCTGTTAACAACAGATCAAGGTAGGAGATCTAAAGATGCAGAACTTTGATTTCTAGTACTGTTTTACAAGACTAAATTTGGTAAAACTAGGTAATTCAAATTTGACATAAAGATTAGAAGCTTTCCAATTTCTGAGGGAAAAGAAAATTAGTTGTAAAAAGATTAGTGACCATCAACAAAGCCAAACTTTTTAATAATAAAGAAAAATTCTAGGGCCTGTTACATAGGAAAAAGTAAATGTTCTTTGAATAATGAGAGAAGAGCTCCAAGTTTTAGTTTAGACACTTGTTCGTGATTCATTCTTAAATGTTGTACATGAATTTCTTTGAGATAGGGAAACCAGTTTTCCTGATCTTCAATTTATATATACAAAACCGAGTTTTAGAAATGCTTTAATACATCTTTATTTTTTTCAAAAGTTATTTATGTATTTATTTATTTTGGCTGCATTGGGTCTTCGTTGCTGCGTGCGGACTTTCTCTAGTTGCGGCGAGTGGGGGCTACTCTTCATTGCAGTCCGTGGGCTTCTCATTGCGGTGGCTTCTCTCGTTGCGGAGCATGGGCTCTCGGTGCACGGATTTCAGTAGTTGCAGAACGCGGGCTCAGTAGTTGCGGCACGTGAGCCCTAGAGCACGCGGGCTTCAGTAGTTGTGGCACACAGGCTTAGTTGTTCCACGGCATGTGGGATCTTCCTGGACCAGGGTGCGAACCAGTGTCCCCTGCGTTAGCAGGTGGATTCTTAACCACTGCGCCATCAGGGAAGTACCAGAAATGCCTTACTACATTTTTAAATTCTCAAAGATTGTGTTTGTTAGAACTATAATAAAAATTGAGTATTAATTATGCAACAAAACTGATCTTTGGTCATCAGTGTGCTCAATACAGAATCCGATGATCATTAGCAAGTTCTAATTTACTTGTAATAGTGAGTGGAAAAAACCTTCTAGTTTTGTCATTACACTCTATCTCCACAAACTGTAATATATGCAGGTATTTCATGCAATTTTGTAAAATTTTAAATAGGATGACAAAAACATATTGAAGAATAAAATCTGGTTTTCAGCTTGTAAGTTTAGCTACTGGTCCAGAATCCAAAATCCAATTCATATATGTGAAAGAGCAATGAAATATATTATCATTCCATCATAGATACCCATCTTAAATATAGTGACAATTAACATTTGTATAATCATTTACTGCCCTTTGTTTTCATGTATCTTACCTCACTAGATGATGTGAAGTAGGGAAGTTATTATCATTGTACAGATGACCACACTGCGGCTCAGAGTGTGTATGCCACTTTTTCATGGTCATAAGGCTGTGGAGACAGGAGAATTAGGTTTGAACTCATGCCTTGCAGTGCTGGGTGCCCTATTTGTTCAAACACCGAGGTGCTTCCTCCTTAAAAAGAAGTCTGCTATTTGTTGTTGTCTATATGATCCAATTCTGTCTCAGGAGAGACCATCTAAATTTGATTTTTTGTCTGTTTCTGCAAGGTGGTCTGTTGTCACCGCTGCCAAAAAGCCTGCATGTTAAAAGCAGTTGTTGGGCTTCCCTGGTGGCGCAGTGGTTGAGAGTCCGCCTGCCGATGCAGGGGACACGGGTTCATGCCCCGGTCCGTGAAGATCCCACCTGCCGCAGAGCGGCTGCGCCCGTGAGCCATGGCCGCTGAGCCTGTGCGTCCGGAGTCTGTGCTCCGCAACGGGAGAGGCCACAACAGTGAGAGGACCGCGTACCGCAAAAAAAAAAAAAAAAAAAAAAAAAAAAGCAGTTGTTCTCTGGACTCCTCGATCTGATACCTCTCCCACAACAAGCTTAGTCACTTTTCCCAAAGGAGGAGATTACAGCTCTTCCCTTTTCAAAACACCATGGCTGTTTTCTCTTCTATTTCTACAACAATTGATCAAAAACCAAGCACTCTCTTCAAATAAATGTATTTAACAGTCTTGGCGTATCTCTCAGTCCCCATGACAGTGCCAAGCGGTGAGATTTATGCCAACATTCAGCAGGTTCTGTTTGCCTAAATGTCCATTCAAAGTTGCATCTGAGCTGCAAATATTTTAGCAGAGAATGACCAGGCACTGAAGGCTCTAGAAATGATGAATGTATTACATATGACCCCCAGGCTTCTAGAAAACCTACTGAGAAAAGTTATTTTTTTTTTAATTTCCAAACAACTCAAGACCCTAGATATAAAACCAAGAATTAATCCACACAGGAGTTCTCAAGTGTAATGTCAGAGAAAATAATAACTGTATAAGTATTTTTGTGATAATATAGCACAAAATACATATGATCAAGGCTTAGATTGTCTCTTTCCTCAGGGAGTTCAGACAGTTGCTAGTTTTAATGTGTCCTTTAAGAACTACAGGGTGATTGTGTGTCATATATAGGAGGTACTCACCATTGTTATAGAGGCTGGCTTTGAATCCCAAATCTGTCTCTTACAGCTTATAGCTATGTGGCAATGGGCAAGTAACTTCTTCATTACACATGTTAGTTTCCTCAAGAGTAAGTTTCCAATATCAGCTACCTCATTGCATATGCCCAGTGTTGTGAGCTCAGGAAATAAGAAAATGCTAAGCACTTTCTACTGACTGACCTTGACACTGTGTAAGTAGGAAGTGGGTTTTGACAGATGTACACCCACCTGAAGTCACCACCACTACAAATAAGATTCATAACTTTTCTATACCTCCTAGAAGTTTTCTCATGTCCCTTTTACTCTGGATTTTAAAGTTCATTTCTACCATTTTTCTTAAAATACTTTTGTAAAATCCCTATATTATCTGCTCTCTGATGATTATCTTTGAATGAAGGCAATTCTGTTTAAGCTATCTATTGCTGAAACTGTGAGTAGGAAAGAATCATATCAGCCTGGTTGTGATTACTTTGTCTCAAAAACTCCTTAACAGAATTCTTACTTGCAGGTATATCTCATCTCCAGAGTCTGAGAAATTCTACTAGATTCATAATAGAGTTCTGAACAAATTAACATAAACTTCTCTTCCATTGATAGTCATCAACATCTGCATAGGTGATTAGCAAACACATATATCCTTCACGCTGTCAAAATAAAAGCCCACGATTTGCAAAATCATTTATCCATGTGACTATTATTCAGCCCTGCCTGACCAGCTAAGGGATCTCAGATATACTTTTTAGCCTACCTACACCTCAGACCTTGACATCTGAAATCAATCATCATTGATCTCGCAACCTAGGGCTTACTGTTTGCCTTTGGAGACCTCTACTCGTTGATAAGATTTGCAGATATAGTCACATATATGCAGACTGTAGTGTCCTAAGTCTGATCCAAATTTGAATTTTTGGCCTTCTTCAAAGGTTAGGGTTAGGGTTACAATAAAGATGGAGTTTTTCATCTTTATGTTTCATTTTCTTCCTGCTCAAAGGTAATAATAGTTTAAAATCCTTTACTCAGCCATCTTCTGCTCCCAAGCTATATCCAGAATTCAATTTGAAATTTGATCAAAGTATCTGAAATAACATGAAGCCTTTCCTAATCCCCTTTGGAATAATAATTTTCTTTCCTCTTAACTCCCATAACTTTTTATACATTCGGCATTCAGCATACTTCGGAGATATTTGTATAAATATCCCTCTTTCCCAGGGAACTGTATTTTCAAGATATAGAATGTTTTTATTCAATTTGTACCTGTAGACCTGAGTGTAATGTTTGACATAATATAGACTTTTCTCATGTTCCATTTTTATAAGCTAATTTAATCAATTAATAAGTGATTGAATGAAAACCTTTGTTGTGGACATGATGGAGATGTATATTTTGAAAGACAGTTTAATTATGTGAAAACACATCTGTGTTCAAACAGTGTGATTAATAGAGTGATGACAGTCTGGAAGAGAGTGCTCTAGTGTGTGTTAAAGTCACTATATCTGATTCTGGCCTCTCAATATTTCTTAACTTGAACTTGGTAAATTAAGGATGATTTGTCTTTAAAGCAAGGGCTGATTATAACACAGAGCTGGGACATAGCCATGCAAAGTACCAACATATATTTCAAACAGTTACATTTAAAATAAAGGATAATAAAACTATGTGACCTATTAAGGCAATTGCATAAATATATGAGCATAGAAACATGGCAAGATGTATAGCTAGGCAATGTAAATTTTATTGATGTGTTTTGAGAAAAAAATTTGGTAATATTTTACTATATTTGTATTTCCAACAGATTTTCTCCTACAGTAGTATTATTTATATAATCAGAAATATATTTTTGAAAATATAAACAAACATGAACAAGATTTCTCAATAAGATGGAGTAATGAATTAAAACTAGTAAGATTAAATATGACGAAAATTAAGATAAATGCCTACATTTATTCCTAGTGTGCATTATAGGATCTTGGCTTAAAGAAGACCTATAAGAAAAATAACTTGGATACAAGCATAGTATGAGCCAATGGTGGCTACTATAGCAGTGCTAAAAGAGTATGTGAAGTTGTAGGCATACTTCCAGAAACAAAACATTCAGATGAAGAAAAATACTAGGATTTATGATCTTCATTGTTTATGCTACCTAGAGAGGAACTATTGGTGTTATTTCTCTGTACTATATTTCAAAAAGATATTAACAAACTAGAAGGCATTCACAGTTAGGGTACAGGAAGACCAGTCTAGAAACCAAGGCAAATGGGAAAGATATGGGAAGAAGAAGAAACATGAGGAAGCATGATGCTTGTCAACAAACGTATAAAGATCATCCTGCTGACGAGGACCTAAAAAAAAAAAAAAAAATGCAGATTTGCTAATGTCATGATTGTCTGCCATTTGTTTTGGTTCTGTATACTGGAGCTATATGACACACTTCCACCAGTAAGGGAGACTTCTGCTGGTAGGGATTATCCCCTGAAGGTTTAATTTAGTGTCTCCCTTTGTGGGAGCGATAGGAGTGGGGGCTAAGCATTTACGATTTGAAAAATACAACTAGATTATACATTGACACACTTCTCAGTGATTGTAGTGGTGGTTTAATTTCTACTTGGCTCATTGAGATTACCTGCTTTAAGCACTTACTCTACGCCAAGCATTCTATTTAGCACTTTACATAAATTACCTCATTTAACCCTTATAAAACGCTATGATATAAATATTGTTTTGCTTACTTTACAAATGGTGATACTGAAGCTTAAAACAGAGATTAAGTATCATATAGCCAATAAATTCTAGAATTAGGATGAAAACCTGGATCTATCTGAATACAAACTTTATATTTTTAAACATGATGCTATAGATAGGGTAAACAGAGGGTACAATTTGGCTGAATATTATGGATTTCCTAATTAGGAGACCAGGCATACATTAGATAGAGGTCCTTTCAAAGTAATCCTAAAACGAGTTCAAGAGAAAACTTCTACACCACATGATTCTGAGTAAGAAGTAGATTAATTCTGTTTCAGTTAGGATGTCTTTAACTATATGTAACAGAACACCTGTATAAAAATGTTTTTAAAAATAATGACATCTAATTCTCTCACATAAGAGATTCCAGGACTGATATACTAACCCAAAATGTTCTAAAATACCCAGTATTAGGCAGTCTATGTGTATATGTATTTATTCACCCCGACAGGAAATATGAGGGCTTCTAGATCAGAGAACACACTGCTTCTTCACAGAGCATCTTGCACAGGTTCCCCATCTCCCAATTGTTCATAAGGCAACACACTATGAAGCCTGCTGCCACCTGTGCATACAAGGGAGTGTTTGCACCACAGGAGAGGAAACGGAAATTATGTCTCAAAGTTTATATAGGACAGATGGTTCCTTTGTCCCTTCTCCTCTCTGGAGAGACAGAGGGCCCTTATCTTTTGCTCTGGAATGTAAACAGATCCTCTCAGGGAAGAGGAGGGGAGGGTTCCAAGATTTTATTATCCTTAAAATGTAAACAACTGAGTGCAGGGAAGATGAGTGTCTAAATCTCCCTGGAGCAATCCCCAATCTCTAGTTTCTTTGCCGTTCAGTCGTGAAGTCCAGCCTCTGCAAAAAGGTGAAAATATTCATGGAGCGCTGTCTTCCCAACACCCAGCCCTCTGCTTGCTGCACTGTCCTCCTCATACTAACAGGGAGGTCTTGCCCTCGGGGTTGCCATAGTTTCACATTTTCACTTATTTTCCCACGAAGGAAAGGCCAAGCAGAACAAATAGCATTCTACTTGGATGTCTACCTCTTTCACTAGGAAAGAAAATCTTTCCCAGAAGAATCCTAGTGGAGTCTCGTTATAACTTACTGACTCGGACTGGATCACATAGTCATTGCTAGAACAATCAATGTCAAAAGGGAAATTTATTGCCATATTTGGTATAGATTAGGTACAGGGAAAATGGGCATTCAAACAAAATTAGGTTCTGATTGCAGTATCTGTTGTGTGGGAAGATCTGCTACAACATCTAAGATTCCTTCATTCATTCAATACACTTTTAGGTGGCACCTGCTATGTGCCAAGCGTGGTTAGTCAGAAAAAAAATGCAAAACTGAATGAGAGAGTCTCCAACTTCAAGGGGATCACAATCTGGTGATAGAGACAGATATTTATAAATCTTAGAGTACATGAGGCTACATAACACAAAACAAGTATTAAATATTAAACATTAAATATTATATTTTATTTAAAGAATTTTTATCAAAATATTTTCAAATGCAAATTTTTGTAAATGATTTATTGACCTTTATACCTATCTATGGCACTTTAAATTTGACTAAATACAAGGTAATTACAGGCATGAAATTACATCATACAAATGTTAATTATATAGTGTATGTAACAAAATTATTGGTAATTATGTGAAGAGACAAGGCATAGTTGGTTGTTACTACACCAAATTACCGATTTGTTAACAATAATAATTGTAAATTCAATAAAATAATCAAGGTAGGCCATTACACTTTTAGTGATCTCAGAATGTGAGTTATGTTACAGGGGAATACTGTGGAATGTACGTCTGTGGGAATATTTTGAACTAGGAATAGAAACACCAGTCAGCAAATAAATCATGGTACTTTGAATATATTTGGGCATTTTCTGCCAGTAAGTAGGGGAGGGGTGAGGTGACCTCACAAAGTCCCTTAGTATTAGATCTGACATTTTGCTGTAAATAATTAATGAATTTATTTTGCTTCCTCGATAAGTTTGACCAGCAGTGGAAAAATCAGGCTATTTTTTTTTGAGTACAGAATAAAATGCATATTAGAGCTATTGATCTGTGCTTCTACAAAACACAGTTGAGCCTTACAGCAGTCTTAGATTTTACATATTTAAGCTTTCCTGCCCTCGGGCAAACACATGTTGGACTTTAATATTTTATCATTTTTTTTCCTGCTCTGCATTTCCCTTTATATTCATTTTTTATGTTGCCTGTATTAGTGAGTTTGCCAAAACAGGAATTGCAAGACTCAGAAAGAGTATTAGGATGAGCCCCCAAAGTATGTGGTATTTGAAAAGCTCGTATTACTTAGCAGTTGAAATAGAACACCATTTTCCAAAGTCTGGGGGCTTGAAAATACAGTTGGTAAATTTAAAAAGAAAAGTTTTTCCTCAGTTTACTTCAGCTCCTTATCGTATATATTTGGGCATATCTGCAATTTCAATAGGAGGTTCAGGCTCCGCTTGCTTCCTTTCTGTTTTCACATATGACAACAACATAACTTTTTACTGTATTTTAGAGTTTTTGAAGTCTTTTCACATTATTTTAGGTAGTCTCCACTCAACCTTATCAGTTCAGTAGGACAAGTATTATTCTGATCCTTTAAAGATGAAGAAACTTAATCATAAGACCTCTACAAGGGCATATAGTAGGTATGTGACAGAAGTGGAACTAAAATCTGGGGCCTCTGAGCCTTAGACAAAGGCTTTCTCACTATATTGCATGTTAAGACAGACTCTTAAGGCAATGCAATAAAATGGTAAGCTATAAGAGCTCCCTGGCATCACTTTCTACTATAGATGATCCCTGAGCAGGTTAGTTTATAATGATGGTGCTGTTGAATGGCCATTATAGGTTGATGGAGAAATTATCTGGGTTAGCTACTATCAGTAAAATGTGGGAAGTGAAGTAAGCCAAGAATACACTGGGATTTTAACCAGATGATGGTAAGGTTTTAGAAGGTTGAAATGACACATAAACCTTTTAAGGTTATTCCCTCAGCGGGGCCCTCACCTTATCATAATGGGATTACAATGGGAAAAATGCACAAAATAAAGTAAATATGACATCACAAATGGTCTCCTTAACTCTATGTTGGGGAAAGAATTGGAGAGGAGTTTGGGAAGAATCTGTACCACAGACAAAAGGTAACATCATGAGAAAAAGAATTAAATAAACAAAACTTATTCTGAGATGGCAAATTCCAGAGAACATACGATATCGTCTACTGCCTGGTCAAATATACTTAGAATCAATGTGTAGACGGACTGTCACATTATCCTATATGTCACTGCTTGAGATACACCTTTAAAAAGGTAGAAAGGGAAAGAAAATTCTGACACGTGCTACAACTTGGATGAATCTCGACGACTTTATGCTAAGTAAATAAGCCAGACAAATACTGTATGATTCTACTTACATGAGATACTAGAATAGTCAAAATTATAGAGACAGAAAGTAGAATGGTGGTTGCCAGGGGCTCAGGAGAGGGGGAAATTAGTGTTTAATGGACACACAGTTTCAGTTTTGAAAGATGAAAAGAGCTATGGAGATGGATGGTGGTGATGGCTGCACAACACTTTGGATGTGTTAAATAACAGTGACCTGTACACTTAAAAAGGTTTAAGATGGTAAATTTTATGCTATGTGTATTTTATCACAATAAAAATAATTGGAGCTTCCCTGGTGGCGCAGTGGTTGAGAGTCCGCCTGCCGATGCAGGGGACACGGGTTCGTGCCCCGGTCCGGGAAGATCCCACATGCCGCGGAGCGGCTGGGCCCGTGAGCCATGGCCGCTGAGCCTGCGCGTCCGGAGCCTGTGCTCCGTAATGGGAGAGGCCACAACAGTGAGAGGCCCGTGTACCGCAAAAAAAAAAAAAAAAAAAATGAAAAAAAGTAAATAGAAAAAAATAGACAGAAGTATGAAGGACGAGAGCTGCTTTCATTTCCTTCCTACATACAGATATTAATAAATGATAAGATATTATTATTTTTTAAGGCGTAAATGGAGATTCTTGCTCTCTAGGTGCAGGTGCCCTGTGGAGATGGTCCTAAGGTCAGAGCACTTAAAGCAGCCTGCTACCTGGATCATTCTTCATTCCCCTTAATATGTCTCTGAGAAGAGCTTGGATCCCAGGGTAGGAAGAGAACACAGAGCCATGTTGAAAAGTGCTAATGTAGAAAAGTGACTATATGAACATAAAAACTGGCATGTAGCCTCATTTGTTTATTCAGTGTGCTCGAGTGCACTTTCTAATTGGCACAGGGGCTATTTAAAAGGTAAGCGATTTTCACATAATGCCACTTTTAACAGGGCGGAGATATGCCTACTGTATAGTTCACATTCTTATTAATAATCCCATTTCAAGTTTGTCACTTAGGTATTTATCTAATACTGGGTTTTATTAATTTATCTCTCACTAAATCTGGGAACATTTGCCTCCCCACCCAACTTTGAATGAGTTTTACCATCTTAAATTTACTCTTCACTTTGAAGAATGAATGAATGAATGAATGAAGCTTGTGTCAAGCTTGTTAAAGTCAGAGTATAGACGCCCTGCTCCATTACATCATCTCCCTTTCACTGCTCAATCCACTCCAGGAAAGATTACTGAAAACTCCTAACTACCAAATCCAACAGACACCTTCTACTCTTATCCATTCGTGTAGACACTTTTATACTCTTATCAGGATCTCATTGGAGAATTTAAATTTATTAAACATCTTTTCATTGAAATCTTTTCTCTGTTGATTCCTGCCTCACTTTTCTCTACATATCTTCCATCTGGCATAAGAACCTGCTCTTTATCAATCTTCTTTTGGGCTCCTCAGGTTCACCCAGCCCCATAATATTAATATTTCCCAGGGTTTAATCTTCCTTTCTCATTTCACACACTTTACCTAGCTGAGCTCACTCACAGAGATTCAAGTTGGGAGAAAATATTTTAGTCCAGAAATATTCACCACTTTCATAATCCTTGCCTGAGCTAAGCATGTATTTTTCCAGTTATGTTCTGGAAAGTCCAAAGATACACTATTAAACTCACCATAGTTCCCTAATACTGTTTCTCTGTCCATGTATCCAAATTTATTAAGTATTGTCACTTTTATCCTGGTAGGCCAGAAGATATTACTCTTCATGTAATCAAAATAAGTCAATATTTTTACTCATTTATTTTATCATTTGTAAAGTTATAGAATACTTTTAAAGTTTTCACAAATAGTTAATTTTATTTTTTCATGTTATATGTGTGCTTACTAGTCAATATTTAGTTAATACATATGTGGTAGAATTTAGATTGAGACTTGAGCTAATTATAACTTAACAATGAGGTTTTTAAAGAAGTAGCTAAACCTCATCCACCTTAAAAATTTTCAACAGCTATGTTATCTAAAATAAGCAAATAAAAGCAAGATAAACAAAACGTTAGTGTTCTCTAGACCATATTGCCTCAGTTTAATTCTTAGCATCACTCCCCAGTTAGGCCTCTGAAACACAAGCAAAAGGGTCTAAACTGTAACAATTTCCCTGGGTCACCCAGAAATTTTATTTGGACTTTTCAGAGCTGAGCCTGAGGCAGGGATTTGCATGTACATGATTTATTGAGGAAGTGCACTTCAGGATAAAGCAGCAAAAAGTCAGGGGGAAGAGCCAAGTAAAGATGTAGTCCCAAGTAAAGGCTTGACTCAACCTGATGGTGAGCAGCAGAGTGGCACAAAAAAGCTCTAGACTATAAGTTGTTTTATAACTGTCCCAATTTAGAGAAGGTATTTTGTGCCCCCTTATCATATAATCACCAGCTAGATGAGATGATGGTTACTCTCCAGGCTTCTCCACATGAAGTTGCACCCATCAATCAAGGGCCAGTCTAGGAAGAGATCACATGTGTCAGATGTTAGCCACCATCTAGGCACTGGCTGAAGTGAGTAATGGGTTACTGGTCAGGGTACTAATGATATCCACTGCACTCATCTGAGTCAGAGTAAAATCTATAAATGTGTGTTAATTAGTCCATTCATTCAACAAGTATTTATTGAGAGCATTAAACAAATGTTATGGAAGTTGTGAGGGAAAAATTAGATGTGATTCTTATTTTCAAAGTGCCTATAAATAACATCTTGCCCACAAAAGATAATCAACAAATTTTGAATTGAATTGGAGAGGACAGTAAATATGCATGGAATGAATAAACACAGTCATTAAAACACCAAATCCTGTGGTAGTTTAGTGACTGGAGACACAGATACAAGAGGAAATGAATGAGAATAACTTCATAATTTTCATCCTAGAGGGTTTGGGAATTTGAATTTGAGAAAGAAAGGAATTCTAGGCAGAGGGATTAGCATGAGTAAAAGTACAGAGTAAGGTTTGGGAGCATTGTGTTTGGGTAAAAATAGGACGTGTCTGTTCTTGTGAGGTTTAAATCGTTTATGTTTGGGAATAGTGAGAAATTAATGTGGAAGGAAAGACTGGAGCACAATTCAGATTGTGAAGGGCCTCAAATCCAGGCTGAGATGCTGTATCTTTATTCATAAGCAGTGGGTAGTAAGAGACATTTCTGAAGAGAGCAGATATAAATGTCATTTTAAAAGGATTACTTGATCATAGGCAAATATGAGTACGTACTTGAGTTATTTACAGTTTAATGGCATGAGGTATGTCGTATTTTTATATACCACTGAGGAATACTGTAAGATTTCTAGAATCTTTAAAACTAGGGAGAAGTATAAATGATGTAGATTGTTAAAATAAGGCGGCTGTAATATAGAAACCAGAAGATCATTAGGATAAATACATCAGTGTCCAAAAACTAAGTTAACTTCAATATCTCTCCTCCACCACTTTTTAAACTGAAGCCTCCATTTGCATTTAGTGAATACTCATGGTTGAACAATTTAGGGAATGTGTTTTTCTTTCTTTCACACCGCACATACAATCCGACAGCAAATCCCAGGTTTAAAGCTTACAAAAGCTATTTAAAATGAAGATTTAAAAATGTAAAACTGAATTCTCCCTGTTTCCAAATCATGCCCAAATTCTAGCCCAATCTGCATAGTTTTTCCTTTTTGTTTTTATTTTGGTAAACTACATATAACATAAAATTTACTATCTTAACCATTTTCAAGTGTACAGTTCAGTGATTTAAACACATTCGTTTTTGTTGTGCAACCATTGCCACCATCCATCTCCAGAACTCCTTGCATCTTGCCAGACTGAAATGCTATAACCGTTAAACATAATTCCCCATTCCCCTCCCTTAGCCCCTGGCAACCACCGTTCTACTTTCTGTCTCTATGATTTTAACTACTTCTAAGCACCTCATATAAGTAGAATCACACAGTATTTGTTGCTTTGTGACTGGCTTATTTCACTTAGCATAATGTCCTCAACATTCATCCATGTTGTAGCATGTGTCACATTTTCTTTTCTTTTTTTAATATTTATTTATTTATTTGGCTGCTCCAGGTCTTAGTTGTGGCATGCGGGATCTTTGTTGTGGCATGTGGACTCTCAGCCGTGGCATGCATGTGGGATCCAGTTCCCCACCCAGGTATCGAACCCAGGCCCCCTGCGGGGAGTGTGGAGTCTTAACCACTGGACCACCAGGGAAGTCCCATATTTTCTTTTTTTAAGGATGAATAGTATTTAATAGTATGTATATACCACATTTGGCTTCTCCATTCATCCTTCAATGAACACTTGGGTTCTACATTTTAGCTATTGTGAATGATGTTGCTATGAACATGAGTGTGCAAATGCCTCTTAAAGACCCTACTTTCAATTATTTTGAGTATATACCAAAAAGTGAAATAGCTGGATCACATGGTAATTCTATCTTTAATTTTTTGAGGAACTGTCATACTGTTTTGCACAGCTGCTGTACCATTCTACACTCCAACAGTATGCAAGAGTTCCAATTTCTCCACTTCCTCACCAACACTTGCTATTTTCTGTATTTTTTTGATTAGTAGCCATCCTAATGGGTGGTACGTCATTGTAGTTTTGATTTACATTTCCTTGATTACTAATGATATTGAGCATATATTCATGTGCTTATTGACCATTTGTATACATCTGTCATCTGATGTCTGTGGGAGGATTGTTTCTAAGACCCCAGCAGTTACCAAAATCCACGGATGTTCAAATCCCTTAAATAAAGTGGGGTTGTCATTGCATGTAACATATACATATCCTCCTGTGTACTTTAAATCATCTCTAGATTACTTATAATTCCTAGTACAAGGTAAACAGTTGTAAATACAATGTAAATGCTATGTAAATAGTGGCCCACATGAAGCAAATTCAAGTTTTGCTTTTTGGGACATCCTGGAATTTCTTTTTATCAAATAGTTTTGATCTGTGCTTGGTTGAATTCACAGATGTGGAATCTGTGGATAACAGAGGACCTACTATATGTCCTTTGGAGAAATGCCTATTCAAGTCCTTTGCCCAGTTTTGAATTGGGTTGTTTTTGTAGTTGAGTTTTAGGAGTTCTCTATATGTTCTAAATATTAAAGTATGCAAATATTTTCTCCCATTCTGTGGGTTGCCTTTTTATTCTAATAGTGTCATTTGATGCACAATTTAAAAAAATTTTTTTATGAAGTCCAATTTGTCTATTTTTTCTTTTGTGGCCTGTGCCTTTGGTGTACATCCAAGAAATTATTGCCAAATCCAGTGTCATGAAGCTTCTGCCTTATGTTTTCTCCTAAGCGCTTTATAGTTTAGGCTTCACATTTAGGTCATAAATCTATTTTGAGTTAATGTTTTTATATGGTGTTAGGTAGATCCAACTTGATTCTTCTGCATATGGATATCCAGTTTTCTAAGTACCATTTTGGAAGACTGTCCTTTTTCCCTTCAATAGTCTTGATTCCCTTGTCAGAAATATTTTGACCTGTAGATGTGAGGATTTGTTTCTGTACCCTATTTTATTCCATTTGTCTATGTGTTTATCTTTATGCCAGTATTACACTCTTTTGATTACTTTAGCTTTGTAGTAAGTTTTTAAATCAGGAAGTGTGAGTCCTCCAGCTATTGTTTTGGCTGGTTAAAGATCTCCAGGCCAGATCTTTAAACTTTTAACTCCAGTCTCATAGTCAACTTCCTACTCAACATCTCTACCATGATGTCTAATAGTCATCTCAGACTTAACCAGAAAGTAACCAAACTCCTATTTTCTCAGCACTCCCCATTAGAATAAGTGCCACCTCCATTCACTCAGTTGCTCAGGGTGAGAGGTTAGGGGTTGGGTGGCAGCCATTGAATGGGAAAAGATATTTGTAAACCATATTTGGTAAGGTGTTAATATTTAAAATACACATACAACTCAACATAGAAAAAACAAACAACACAATTAAAACATGGGTAGAGGACCTGAACAGACATTTTTCGAAAGAAGATATAAAAATGGTCAACAGACACCTAAGAAGACG
This sequence comes from Pseudorca crassidens, assembly GCF_039906515.1. Classification (NCBI taxonomy): domain Eukaryota; kingdom Metazoa; phylum Chordata; class Mammalia; order Artiodactyla; family Delphinidae; genus Pseudorca; species Pseudorca crassidens. Next base: position 38,064,682 of record NC_090308.1, read on the forward strand.
CTCAACATCACTAATCATTAGAGAAATGCAAATCAAAACCACAATGAGATACTACCTCACACTGGTCAGACTGGCTATCGTCAAAAAGACAAATAACAAGTGTTGGTGAGGATGTGAAGAAAAGGGAACCCTCATGCACCATAGGTGTAAATTGGTGCAGCCACTATAGAAGCAGCCACTATAGAAAACAGTATGGTGCTTCCTCAAAAAACTAAAAGTAGAACTGCCACATGATCCAGCAATTCCACTTCTGGGTATTTAACTGAAGAATACAAAAAACTAATTCAAAAAGATATATGCACTCCAATGTTTATTGCAACACTATTTACAATGGCCAAGACATGGAAGCAACCTAAGTGTTCATTCATAGGTGGATAAATCATATATATATAGATATATGTATATCTATCTATATATAAATATTATAAGTCAAATTTATCCAATAAAAAAAGAAAAAAAAGAGAGGTTCCCAAATTATAAAAACTTCAAGACATGCAAAACCTGAAAAAAAAATCTGTCATTGGAAGATAAGCTTTATTTATAAAATATATACCGGTAGATGAATCCCTTAGCTGGAAGAAGAGGGAATGCCTCCTTTTTTAATAGCTATTCAGCAGAATCTACTGCTTTTCTCTCTTGTTCTACTCAGTATATTCTAAGATCCTTAACAGTATCAGTCCCTTGTGTGGCTGAATAAAAAATGATGGTAACTTGATTGCTCTGACTTCATGCTTTCCCATTTCTGCGTAATCTTTTAAAAACTGACTTCTTCTGGCAGTTCTGCTGGGAGGCATAGAAACCTAAATAAACAAAGGAGACTAGGAAACATACAGACATAGAAAGCTTTGACATTTTGCGAAGAGGTTGAAAATTTAGCTGCACAGTTCTTATGTGTGACAAAGTAGGCTTACTCTAGTTGGTGATGGAGAGAGAATGAGGAAGGACCTTCCCCGGAAATCCAGTGAGCCCAGTGTAAGACTAAGAGTTATGATGTTAGTCTGATCCTTTATTGCTCTGTGTCTGTGAGTTTCAGATTCAGCTAGAAAATTAAATTGTGAGTGCTGACCTACTGCTTAAGATTTTGTAAGAAATGACTATTGACTGTGATGACCTCTGCAATAAGGCAATGTTGTTCCAGCATCTAGTCTGTGATATTACTATTATTATAACTGTTATTATTAACAGTTATTAACTGTTTATTCTATTAATACCAATTTCAAAGGGATCTAATTCATGGAAAATTTAAAACTTCTGCTTGTCTTCATTTTTCTTTTGACTTTTGTGCATATCATTATTTATTACTCCATATATCAGAGTGTGAACTTGATAAGAAAAAAGACAAAAGCTAACAGGACTGGTATTCTTTTGGCTGTTGAAAAGGGGTTTTTTGAAGGACAATGGTGAAAGTTTTCCTTAAAATAATTTAAGAAATATAAACATCTAACAAGGTAGTGATTAGCACAAAAGCCTTCCAAAACACTTCCACAAATATGTCTTCACTTTGCCACATACAAAAGAAAACTGGAATTTGTTCAAAATTATGAATAATTCCTTAGCAGATAATACATTTGGTACTAGGACGCAGCGCTCCCACCTCTCTGAAAAATGGCTTTATCTACCTGACCACTGACTTATTAGAAGCAGCCAGGTATTTCAGGAAGCCAGCTTGATAATGACAGGCAGGCTGTCTTCGTTTGACAGCACCTCATTTAACAGCTTTTATTCCTAAGGTATGGCTAGGCAGTTCTGTAGCTCTCAGTTGACACTACTGTATAACTGGTAAACTCTCATTTTAGAAGAAAAAAATACCCTCATTCAATTGACTTCGGGGGATGGGGGCTTATTATGGCTACATACCAATGAACCATCTGTTTTGAAGGTTTCTTTTTCGTCAAGGATGCTAACACTTAAGCTCTGATGGTTCAGGGCATTCTGTCATCATTAATTAATCTCCTATCGCTTGTTGTAGATGACTTGTTACTTTTTTTTTCTTAAACTTTTTCCATTCAATGGGTATTTGGCCTCTAAAGTGAGTTAACGTAATAGATCAAATTTGATATCTCATCATAAAGCCATATTAATGCTCCTTCTTCCTTGTGACATGTCTCTAATTAGAAATTTTTTAAAAAAGCTTTTATGTCAGTTAGAGAAAATACCCGACACTAAAATTTTGTAATTTTTCCTTACAAATATGTGCTATATACTAATGTAGATGTTTTGTTTTTGCTTAATATGTGCTATCATTTATTCCACTTGTAAATAATTTGTTGTGACCATTAATCAGTGAATAAATGAACAGACTGAGAATTGCTGAGTTGTTAACTCAGGGTCAACCTCCAACTGTACCAGTCACTCAATGAAAGGTGTGTCACTTTGAGCATTTCTGCTACTAACAATAGTAATTAACATTACCACTGTGTAGAACAGTTATCATTTATTAAGGGATTAAATGTCTAAAGCACAGTGCTAAGAATGCTACATATATTATTTTATCCCAAAACTCTGACAAGAAGATATTATTATTCCCATTTTATAGAGGGGAAAACTGAAACCAAGAGAGATTATAAACTTCCTCAGGGTTTCAGTTAATATTCAGAACTGATTCCTATGCAAGTCTTTCTGATTTTAAAGTCTCGGTGAGTCATCTAAGCTTTTATTTATAAGATAAATAAAATTGTGTAGGAGTAGACCATCTCTAAGGATTTCAATATTAGAATTCGATAATTCCCTTTCTATTTAGCATATGCTAACACATCTTTTGATCTATACTTTTAGAAATACAGAAATCTCAAGCACTTCTTTTATTTAACAGAGCAAAGTGGACTTAAATTTTCCAGCAATGTTTGATTTTGGATATAGCCAGAATAATGAAGTGTTTCACTCAGTTAAACTGACAGCTTAGACCAATGCTACTTATGAAAAGAGCAAGCAATTAATTTAATTTAGAATGTAGAGGGATAAATATTATTTTAAAGCTTAGACATAGTGCCTTTAGGATTCCATTGAGAGTTACTTTGAGTTTACTTTGTTTTTAAAATGATAAAAATTCTCTGTCATTTTAAAATCTTTTAGAGGCATATTTCACAGAGAATTAAACAAAATCCTCTACTGTATTCAGCTGGTAGTGTTATTCCTTGACTGCCTATAATATAATGGGGTTAATGAGGCAATTTTTTTCTACTGTTTATTATTATTTTATAATACTTAGTTTTACATCTGGAAACTTCTTTATTTGAGAATTTTCATTATTTTACATGTTTTATGTAATTTAATTTCTTTAACAAACATGTACTCATTGACCAATTTATGCTAGGCACTGTTCTAAATGTTGGGAAACAGCAATAAATAAAACAAACCAAAAAAACCTGCCTTAATAGAACTTATATTCTAATTAATAAATGCTCACCTTTTAATAATAATTACATATACAGCTTTATAAACCAGAATTTTACCTTCTTCATAGAATCTTTTCTGAGAAACCCAGATCATACTATATTTTTCTTTCTAATCATTTACACATTGTTTGAATTAGATCACTTAAATATGCTGGTTTAACATTTTTCTTATATATGTCTTAACTTTCCAGCCAAATAAACTCCATGAAGATGAGACTATGTATTAAAACTTTATACCCTCTCTAGCAGTGAACACCTTTGTATGTGTTTCTTTATGTTCATGTACTTCTTTGACATCAGTATCCTAAATGTTGAGTTGAAAGATAGGTGCATTTCAATTGTATAATAATACTACCAATTGACTTCAAATAAAGCCACACAAATTTCTACCAATCATTCATGTGAGTATCCATTTTCTCTCACTATGACCATCAGGAGATATTAACAAGCTCTTATTTTTCCTAATATTATGAGAAAAAAAAAACATTTTAATTTCCACTTCCCTGATAACTTTTTCATGTTTTTTTAGGAATGTTTACTTCTTTTCACAAATTTCTGTTTTTATCCTCTCTCTTTTTCGATTGGGGTGTCTTATGTTTTACTTGTTGATTTAAAGAGGTTTTTATTCATTTTGCACATTGACTCTTTGAAATGTGTGTTGTAAATATTACTCATATTTTATGACTTGCACGTACACATTTAGTGTATGGTATCAGTGCAATGATGTTTTCAAAAGATCCATTACCCATCCTTCCCCTAAAAACACAGTTCATATTCAAAGTATTATAAGACAAAGCAGCTTATTTTATACATATGTTCAGTTCAAGGGGTTTTCATGACATATTTTTCAGGAGTGTTGATCCCTTTTGGGAACACCTGAAATCTATTCTTTAGGGTCAGCATCCCACTCCACAGATGAGATAAAGGAAGAATTTCGCTCTAGCCTAAAACAAATTTAATTACAGATACATATCCTTAATAATTGCCCTTCAAACTGAGTAGCACCTTGCCCCATCTCTAGTTAGGCCCAGTTGTCAAAATAGCATTTTAGGAATTCTATTATGTAATATATTATCAAGGAATTATTATATTTTAGGAAAACCCAAAACTACTGGGTTCTTTGACAATGCATTTTTCGAATCAAACTGCTATCCCCTCCTACCCTTCCAAAGCTGTCCTGCCCAAGTGATCATGAGAGTATTTATTTCATGGATAATTCTCTGTCCTTCTGAGTTAACTTTCAATTAATTTAATTCTATGCTCCACTGAAATTAAAATACACTTCAGTTTGTGTCCACACAGTGTGGGACAATATTTCCACACCAAAGCCTACCCTGCCTCAGATTCCATCTAGGAAATGACAGGAGGGGGCCAAGTCAGGCTCTGCATGTATTACCCTATTGTTAAACACATGGCTTGTATTCAGTTTCCCAAAACTGATCCCAGCTCAGGTTTTCTCTTTCCTTTCTTTTCCTTTCCCTCCCTTCCTGTTCCTTTCTCTTCTCTTCTTCTCTCTTCTCCTTTTTCTTTCTTTTTTCATTTTATCACTGACAACCCAGTCTTTAACTCATGACTTCCCACATAGCACTAACCAAGCGATCAAAATACAAATTCTACAGCAGTTTACAAATAAGAGCCAAGCTGTGGGACTTCCCTGGTGGCACAGTGGTTAAGAATCCACCTGCCAATGCAGGGGACACGGGTTTGAGCCCTGATCCGGGAAGATCCCACATGCTGCAGAGCAACTAAGCCCCGTGCTCCACAACTACTGAGCCTGGACTCTAGAGCCTGCGAGCCACAACTACTGAGCCCATGTGCCACAACTACTGAAGCCCACGCGCCTAGACCCCGTGCTCCGCAACAAGAGGTTGGAATTCTAGGTTAGAAACATAACTCTGCTTTTGATTATCTGTGTGACTTTGGACGATTTACTTCAATTTTCTGGGCCTCATCTTCCTCATCTTTAAAATAAGGGATATATGACCCATACCATAGGATTATTGCACAGATTAAATATTTAGTAATAAATAATATAGTAAAGCATTTAAAGGGTTTGGCACAGTGCCTAGCTCATACTGCTAAATAAAATGTAAGAATAAAATGGTAGTGGTCCAGACGTGGTACTGCCCACCAGAAAGACAATATCCGCCTCATCTAACAGAACACAGGCACCAGTCCCCTCCAACAAGAAGCCTACACAACCCACTGAACTTATGAACCCACTGAACCCACATTAGACTTATGAAGAAAAAAAGGGAGAAGACTCAAATCAATAGAATTAGAAATGAAAAAGGAGAAGTAACAATTGACACTGCAGAAATACAAAGGATCATGAGAGATTACTACAAGCAACTATATGCCAAGAAAATGGACAAATTCTTAGAAATACATAACCTTCGGAGACTGAACCAGGAAGAAATAGAAAATATGAACAGACCAATCACAAGCACTGAAATTGAAACTGTGATTAAAAATCTTCCAACAAACAAAAACCCAGGACCAGATGGCTTCACAGGCAAATTCTACCAAACATTTAGAGAAGAGCTAACACCTATCCTTCTCAAACTCTTCCAAAATACAGCAGAGGGAGGAACACTCCCAAACTCATTCTACGAGGCCACCATCACCCTGATACCAAAACCAGACAAAGATGTCACAAAGAAAGAAAACTAGAGGCCAATATCACTGATGAACGTAGATGCAAAAATCCTCAACAAAATACTAGCAAACAGAATCCAACAGCACATTAAAAGGATCATACACCATGATCAAGTGGGGTTTATCCCAGGAATGCAAGGATTCTTCAATATATGGAAATCAATCAATGTGATACACCATATTAACAAATTGAAGGAGAAAAGCCATATGATCATCTCAGTAGATGCAGAGAAAACTTTTTACAAAATTCAACACCCATTTATGACAAAAACCCTCGAGAAATTACCTCTACATAATAATGGCCATATATGACAAAACCACAGCCAGCATCGTTCTCAATGGTGAAAAACTGAAACTATTTCCTGACGAGGAACTGGACAAGGTTGTCCACTCTCACCACTATTATTCAACATAGTTTTGGAAGTTTTAGCCACAGCAATCAGAGAAGAAAAAGAAATAAAAGGAATCCAAATCGGAATAGAGGAAGTAAAGCTGTCATTGTTTGCAGATGACATGATACTATACACAGAGAATCCTAAAGATGCCACCAGAAAACTGCTAGAGCTAATCAATGAATTTGGTAAAGTAGCAGGATACAAAATTAGTGCACAGAAATCTCTTGCATTTCTATACACTAGTGAAGAAAAATCTGAAAGTGAGATTAAGAAAACACTCCCATTTACCACTGCAACCAGAAGAATAAAATACCTAGGAATAAACCTACCTAAGGAGACAGACAAAAGACCTGTATGCAGTAAACTATAAGACACTGTTAAAAAAAATTAAAGATGATACAAATAGATGGAGAGATATACCATGTTCTTGGATTGGAATAATCAGCATTGTGAAAATGACTATACTACCCAAAGCAATCTACGGATTCAATGCAATCCATATCAAACAACCAATGACATTTTTCAGAGAACTGAAACAAAAAATTTCAAAATTTGTATGGTAAAACAAAAGACCCCGAATAGCCAAAGCAATCTTGAGAATGAAAAATGGAGCTGGAGGAATCAGGCTCCCTGACTTCAGACTATAATACAAAGCTACAGTAATCAAGACAGTATGGTACCTGCACAAAAAGAGAAATATAGATCAATGGAACAGGATAGAAAGCCCAGAGATAAACCCACGTACATATGGTCACCTTATTTTTGGTAAAGGAGGCAAGAATATAAAATCGAGAAAAGACAGCCTCTTCAATAAATTGTGCTGGGAAAACTGGATAGCTACATGTAAAAGAATGAAATAGGAACACTCCCTAACACCATACACAAAAATAAACTCACAATGGATTAAAGACCTAAATGTAAGGCCAGACACTCTAAAACTCTTAGAGGAAAACATAGGCATTACACTCTATGACATAAATCACAGCAACATCCTTTTTGACCCACCTCCTAGAGAAATGAAAATAAAAACATAAATAAATGGGATCTAATGAAACTTAAAAGCTTTTGCACAGCAAAGGATATCATAAACAAGGTGAAAAGACAACCCTCAGAATGGGAGAAAATATTTGCAAATGAAGCAACTGACAAAGGATTAATCTCCAAAATTTACAAGCAGCTCATGTAGCTCAACATCAAAATAACAAACAGCCCATTCCAAAAGTGGGCAGAAGTCCTAAGTAGACATTTCTCCAAAGAAGATATACAGATTGCCAACAATCACACTAATCATTAGAGAAAGCAAATCAAAACTACAATGAGGTATCACCTCACACCAGTCAGAATGGCCATCATAAAAAAATCTACAAACAATAAATGCTGAAGGGGGTGTGGAGAAAAAGGAACCCTCCTGCCCTGTTGGTGGGAATGTAAATTGATACAACCGCTATGGAGAACAGTATGGCGGTTCCTTAAAAAAGAAACGAAATTGAGTTATTTGTAGTGAGATGGATGGACCTAGAGTCTGTCATACAGAATGTGAAGTAAGTCAGAAAGAGAAAAACAAATACTGTATGCTAACACATATATATAGAATCTAAAAAAAGAGAAAGGTTCTGAAGAACCTAGTGGCAGGAGAGGAATAAGGAGGCAGACATAGAGAATGGACTTGAGGACAAGGGGAGGGGGAAGGGTAAGCTGGGATGAAGTGAGAGAGTGGCATGGACATACATACACTACCAAATGTAAAATAGATAGCTAGTGGGAAGCAGCCGCATAGTACAAGGAGAGCTGCTTGGTGCTTTGTGACCACCTAGAGGGGTGGGATAGGGAGAAGACGCAAGAGGGAAGAGATATGGGGACATATGTATATGTATAACTGATTCACTTTGTTATAAAGCAGAAACTAACGCACCACTGTAAAGCAATTATACCCCAATAAAAATTTAAAAAAGAAAAAAATGGTGGTGGAGATTGGGTGTGGTTACATCCAGGAACTCCAGTTGCTTGGATGCACAGCTTCATTGCTAATTGATTTTTAGCTAAATAACTCATAAATAGCAGTCAAAGGGAACATAGATTTTTGAAGAAAATGTTAATCTTCTAAAAGTTTAACGTGAAAAAATTTAAAATATTTTATTTTATTTATTTTTAATTTTTATTTATTTATTTATGGCTGTATTAGGTCTTCGTTTCTGTGCGAGGGCTTTCTCCAGTTGCGGCGAGCGGGGGCCACTCTTCATCGCGGTGCGCGGGCCTCTCACTGTCGCGGCCTCTCCCGTTGCGGAGCACAGGCTCCAGACACGCAGGCTCAGTAGTTGTGGCTCTCGGGCTTAGTTGCTCCGCGGCATGTGGGATCTTCCCAGACCAGGGCTCGAACCCGTGTCCCCTGCATTGGCAGGCAGATTCCCAACCACTGTGCCATCAGGGAAACCCCAAAATATTTTAAATGTAGTATATTGTAGCACAATGTTTGCTGAAGGGCAGTATGACATATTCTTTGCTTTCAAAGGAGATCATTTATCAGTTTACATATTTTAATGTATTTAATTGTCCCTCTTATATATTATATATGGCTTTTCACATTAATAATTTTATAGAAATCACTTAGTCCTTAATTCTTAGGGTAAGACTATGTAAAGAAATTGAGTCAATTTAAGATCAAATCAGGAAAAAAGTATTAAGTAAATTACAGTACAGGTTGAATTTACTGAATTCAAGGAGAGTGTTGACTTTCTCAGGCACTTTAATATTTATCCCCTTTTCTTACACAAAATTTAGAGAAGTTATGACATGGTTCTTGGCAGCATAGTCCTTTACCAGGGTATCATGCCTTTTGTGAGAAGCATGAGAAATATGAGAGTCAGAGCCTTGGGACCAATTACAGAATAAAGGACAGGACCTGCTCTCCTCTCTGCTATGTAAACACAGGAGTAGTGCCTTCTTGGATGGATGCTGGTCTTCTCTCTAAAACTGTAGTTTAATGTTGAAGAATTATAGTATGTCAATAACAGACCATTTTTCAGAGCCAGCCCTAAGCAAAATTGTGAAATAGATAGTTAGCTTTGCTACTTTTCCCCTCCTTCCTAATAATTATACTCTCTACCTGAGGCATATTTCTTTCTAGTCCCCATAGAGCAGGCTCTCTTAACTGTCACTAACTGAGAAAGCAAGATGATTCCCCTTAAAATATCAACTGTTCAATAGTAACATCTCCCAAGAGTATTATAAAGATTCTTGCTGACCAAAAGAATCTTCAATTCCCAAAGAACATTTCTAGAAGTGCAAGTTAGCACTATCATGAATGCTTATGTACGTATTTTGGGGCAGAGAAACTTTCTTAGTATCAGTGAAATTCTACAATATAGATATTATGTGCTGATAAAGCCAAGTCTAATAGTATGATTTTTCATATATTTAGCTTACTTTCCATCCTGGACAGATAAAAAGCACGCACGTGTGCACAAACACACACACGTTTAGCTGTGGAGAAGATGAATCAGATCCACGTAAAGCTACTGAAAGTAAGCAAGACTGGTATTTCAGAAGGCAAGACAATGATTAAAAAGAGAGAGAGATACTATTACAAACGTTGCTGAGAAGTCTAGGAAGATGAAGACTGAAGTTTGGATTTATAACTATGGAGGTTATTGGTGACCTTGACAAAAGTAACTTTAGTAGAGAGGTGGAGACAAAAGACTGGATGAGTTCAAGAGATAATTAAACAAGTGGAGCCCACAAAAATTCAAATATTTAAAAAGAGATTTATAAAGATTTGTGAGAGAGGACAGTAAAGAATTGGCAGCATATGAAAGGAATATGATGTCAAGGGTTTTTTGACTGTTTTGCTTTAAAGATGAAGAAAACTATAGCATATATGTTTGCTGATGTGAATGGTCCAGTAGAGGAAAAGACAATGATGCAAGAAGTAGAACCTCTGAAGTCCTTGAGTAGGGCAACAGATGCCAGGATCTCGAGCAGACATGAAAAGATGTTAAGAGTGTGGATGATCTGATCCAAAGACACTGGGGAATGAGTAAGTGTCACATTTTCAAGCCACCGAAACAGAACTAAGGATCAGATAGGCCACCCCATAGAAATAACTTCAGAAACTTACCGCATAAGTTTGATTCTAAAATAGTGTGTAGTTTAGAGTAGCCAAAGATATTTTCTAAGCCCACTGTGAGTGAAACAAGGGCCACTGTAGATACATCTTCTTGCATTGACTAAGAGATAAATTTGGACAACTCAATTGGAGCTAAGATGGGTACAAATATTCCATGGCAATATTATTCACTTACCAGTTCAACTACCACTTATATGCATAAATCATTTCCCACTTGGTTCACATGCATCTATAGTTTTAGAAACAAATTTACTATGTAAATAAGGTATACCTGTGTTAAGCTCTGAATCTCTTAATTCCAAATCAGCTCTATTTTATGTACTCAGAATCATTCTTCATGGCCTAGCTCTAGTGCAGTACTCCCAAGGGGTAAAAACTGAATTATCCTGACCTTGAGAAAAAAAACCCAGAAATTTGTTTAGCTCTATTTTTCAGCTAGATTTTTTCCTTTCTTTACACTTAAAATTTCACTTAAAAATTACACCAGATAGCCAAGTAACAATTTTAATGACTATGAAGATAATATCTTCTTAGTGATTTATAAAATAATTTCACCAGTTCTATAATAATGCAAATTGGAAAACTGTGGAAGTAATTTACTCTTCTAGGTTTTACCTTCTTCAGACATTAGGAGACATAAGCCCTGATGATATTAATACATTTAGAAGGAAGTTGCTTACCAAATGCATATTGTTAATTTTGTTACATGGTTCAGCTTCATTTGACTATATTTCTCCCCTAAGGATGGTTTTTTGAAATGATGCCTCACGGCTATGAGCAATTCAGATTGTAAAGTCTTTAATCACAAAGTAAAAATTTTTACACTTTTGAACCTTTAGAGTACATGTGGTGTATAATCTATCTATTTCAACCCTACTCTTGAATTCATTTGGTGTATTCTTTACTAAAGGTCAGCAATGTAATACTAATTGGGTCAAATTCCCTTAAGCACATTCTCATCTCCTTCTGATGTACAATACAATAAAATAGCTTTCATTGTAGATACAATAAAATTTTAAAAAATGAAATAAGGACCATAGCATTGAATATATATAAATTCTGGAATGTTCTTTCCGCTGGGATTCTTCTTGTGGCTTTTTTTTTTTCCTTGCTACTGTGGGTTTATCTGATCATTTTAACAAGGACATTCATTATTTTAAAGGAGGACATAGGTTTTCTATTTTATACCTCCATTTTATCACCCTCTAGTAATGAACTATAAATGATCTATAATTGTCCACTTACAAATAATGCTTAACTATTCCTGGAAAAAGCATAATACTAAAATCCAGAATTAATTCATTCACCATGAATAATAAGTATTTCGCTTCCTGTTAGCATTTGTGGAATAAAGCACTTAGAAACAAATCCGGTTTCATTTCCTTTTAAAATATTTATTGATAATAGGGAGAAGCTCCTTTTCCACAGTTTTTATGTGGGAGGCAGAGAAGGGGCTCTGCATACAATACCATTTTACCTCATTCTCCATGTGGCAAAATACCTTTCCTTGCTCTCTGTTCTTCCTGCCAAGGACCCATGAAGTATACTTTTCCATTTCTCTTCCCTTAACCAAAACACATCAGCCTTTGACACACTCACACCCACACACATACGCATACATATACACATATATATATACATACATTAGTCACATTCATATGTCTTCCAGGTATGTAGACTGAAATACATAAGCTTTCTATATAACATGTGAATTTGGTCAAATACATCCACCACGGTAAACATGGAAATTATACAAATGTAGATGGTACTCACATCCATGAGCCATCCCTAAGAAAAGAAATCATCTTGTCATGAGCAGCCTCTGTGCTAAACAATCTATATTTGTTATTCTAGTTAGTCCTCACAACTGTAGTTATGAAAACCCCATTTTATAAATGATGAAATTAAAGATCAGAAATGTTACGCCATTTGTCAAGATTTAAGTAGCCCAGTTGGTGAATCAAAATTTTAACCCAGGTCTACCTTACTGAGAGAGCTCACAGTGTTCCCATTTATTAATCCATTCAACAAATATGTATTGATCATATATCATGCATCATGCACTGTGCTAGGTGCTGAAGTGTGTGAATGAAGGAGACAGATAGGATCCATGACCTCAAACACTTATCACCTAGAGGGGTCAAATGTATTAAAAAAACAAAAAAACTAGTAGCACAAATAATCACTTAAGACAAAATTTAATAGTGATAGCACAAGGACAAATCCTGCCTGCAAATATATTAATTTGTTCTGCATGGTATTGGCCTGAAGAGTGCTTTTATTATTTGAATTAATTAGTAACATTTAAGATTTTATACTCAGACATACACAGGCACATACACACGTACATACAGAAATCCAGATTCCCGGTTTATCTGAAAAAATCAGGTATGACTCACTGGGCCAGCATTCCTGCAAGACAATCGTTGGTTAGGGCTGAGGAGAGTTTGGTTCTTTAGATGATCATAGGCTCTCTGAAAAAATCACGTTCTCTACCATTTCCTACTATCACCTTATTCCTTAACAAAAGCTTCCAGGCACTGTAGGTTTTTGAGCTATGATCCCTGATTAGATTACAGTTTTGGTAAATGTTAGGATCAGGTAAGATTAACCCAAAGGAAATTACATATCTAAGTGAGGTGAGCAAAATTCTAAGATGACCTCCAAAGCATTACACCTCTTGAGTGTGTGTTGAGCCTGTGAATATGATAGGATGTTACTCCTTTGATTAGGTTAGGCTATATGGCAAAGGTGAAGGAATCTTGCAGGTTAATAAAGTCCCTGATCAGTTCACTTTAGTCAAAAGGGAGCTTTTCTTGGGCTGGCTTCTACTAATCAGGTCAGCACTTTCAGAGCGAGTCCAGAGTTCAGAGACTCAAAGCAGGAGAGCTACACTCCTGCTGGCCTTGAAGAAGCAAACAGCCATGCTTTGGATATAGCCATGTGAAAGGGAATTGTGGGTGACTTTTAGGAACAGAGGGTTTCAGTCCTATGGCCACAAGGAACGGAATTCTGCCAACAACCGGTGAGCTTGGAAATGCACCCTGAGCCTTAGATGAAATCATATCCCAGACTTATAACCTCATTGCAACCTTGTGAGAGCCTAAGCAGAACACTCAGCCACTGTGCCCAGACTCCTGACCCTTGGAAACTGTGTGTTGTTTTCAGCTAAACGAGGTAATTTGTTACACAACAATAGAAAACCCACAGATATGTTTTAAGTACACAGGTGAAGAGAGCATTAAGGATGAGAAGCCGCAGTTTATGGAAGACACTATGGCAGAGAGGAGGGAGGGCAGTGGTAAAGGTGTGTGTACATGTAGGGAGGGTGGACCAGCAGCCGCTGGGGCCCAGAACATTGTCTAGGGCCACATAAATCCTGTTGAGTGGCATAGACAGATCATGACCTCAAAATATCATCAATCAAATCTTCAAGGGATTTGACATACATATCCTGAAAAATCTTCAAGGAACTTTGGTGTTTATGGGTAATGATGAGCTGTTGCTTAGACCCCTGGATTATTTAATCAAATAATAACAGCTGCCTCAAATTTAGTAGCACATCAGAGCAATGGTAAAAGTCAATATGAATTAATAAGAGAAAGCAGTTCAATAAATAATTTCCTGAAGAAGTTATTATCTTTTAGAGGTTTGAGAAAACAAAATCTTACTCCACTTCAAAAATAACAAAACTTAAACTTAGTGTATTATGTTTACTTATTTCACAAATAAGTACTGAAGTATAATTTTATCATACGATCTGGGATGAAGAACAATAACATTTTTCACATCAGAACATTTGATGAAAAATAGTAAATATATATTCAAGTATTTATGTTTCCTGAAAGAACATTATTTAGTTATACAGTCCCAAAAGTGATTAAGCTTATATTTATTTCATAAAATGCTGCTAATTGCTTTTCGATTGAGATTCAAGTTCCCAGTCCCCAAACTGATTAATAGAAGAGAAAGAAAATCAACTTTTTGATACACATTACCTAGATAAACCCCAAGTAGTATATTAGAAATCATATATAGATAAAGCAGGGAACCAGGAAACAATAGATAGGAAACAATATTTGAACCATCTTTACACTCTCCTTTTCTTTTCCCTTTCCAACCAGTTATTTGGTATATGCTACAACCCAGACATGGTGCTAGGTCATGAGAAGAATCAGTAAAGCATGGTCTCTAGCTTTCAGAAGCTCACAGTGTGGTGGATTTATGGCCCAAAGGTCCTGGTTTCTGAATGGTTCATTACAGCTGAACAAATATTAGTTGATTTATTTCAGGGGAAGCTCTCCAGCCTTCCTATTCCTGAATTTGGAGAAAAAAAATAGATTCTATTCCAAAAGGAATACATTATTCTTTGAATTATTAGTATATATATACATATCATGTATTTCATGTATTTCTTGTATGTGCACTTGTGCATGTTTAAATCTGAAACTGCCCAGGAAACCTGCTTTCTTTATGCTCCACCCAAATTTACTGGCTTAGAAACATCCCAGCCTTGGTTATGGAGAAGTACTTTATCATATTTTTACGTTTCTTTGTATAAGAATCAAGTTAAAAGGAAGGAAAGAGACAGAGAGAAAGAGGAAGGAAGGAAAGAAGGAAGGAAGGAAGGAAGGAAAGGAGGGAGGGAGGGAGGAAGAAAGAAAGAAAGGAAGAAAGAAAGACAGTTACTTAACATGAAACAAAAAGTTGAAATTGTTGTGTAGGTTTTATAAAAAAATCAAGTTCAATTAATCTATTCATTTCTTCCATTCCATTCTGTTTCATTAGATTTAGCAAATGTTTGGGAATTTTCTAAGTATCAATGTATGACATTAAGAATATAGAGGTAGGGCACAGTGCCTGGCTACCAAAAGCTTGCAGTTTCATATGGGAAAACGTTAAACAATGTCAATACAATTGAAAAAGTGGTAATATCAAAATATACACAGGATGACATTGAGGTACATAAGGGAAGGTCTAAATCAGATTCAAAACGTACAGGGAAGGCTGCCTGGAGCAGATTATATTTGAGCTGAATCTTGAAGAATAATTAAGAACTATTCAGTTAGAAAAAAGCATTGGAGGAGAGACAACTTTAGTGATTGGCATATTAAAAGGCATAGAAGAAAGAAAGCATAGTGAATTCTAGGTCCTGCAATTCATTATGAAGGACTGAGTGAGGGGTGCATACACAGGAATGCCAAAGGAGGAGACTTGTCTCGTGAGCAGCACAATGAGAGGCGTCCCGTGCTGTGAAAGAATCTCAATGTTATTATCCTTAAGGCTCAATATTATTATCCTTAAGCCTATAAGAAGTGTCACCTCTGATTCTTTGTGTCTAGATTTACTAGCCTCAAGAGGCAAACGACAGAACATGACCTTTCAACGTTCATTTTCATTCCTGGTTGTATAAATTACTCTCCCATTTCCATTTTCCCACATTTAGTCTTCTGCTTTGAGAGTACTGCCAGGTAATTGCTCTACTGAGTAAAATACAGCCGTATGAAAAGCAGGTTTTCTCTAAGAGGAAAATGCAAAAGAATTCAATGAAAGGAAGAACAAACAGATTGAGATGATTTATTTGTATCTGAACTCAGATCCTATCTGCTTCTTGTTTAAAAGCCTCTGCTTGCTTTCCACCTTCCAGAGCAGGAAGGGTACCTCCACGGCTCCCCACCTCCCTAACCCCACCCACCATCTGACCCATTTACCCCTGCAAGCTCGTTACAGTTTGCTTTTCCTGTCTTGCCTCCACACTGTCCCCACCAAACTTCATTTTATAACCACTCTTGGTGGGTCACTATTGCCCAGCAAGAAATATATCACACACAGGTCCTCTCTTCATGACTTTAACCATGCTTTTCCCTAGGCATAGAATGTCTTTCTCCATTAGTCTACCTGGAAAATGATTTTCTCAGGCTTCAAGAGCTGGCACAAACATTACCTCATATCTGCAGCTTTCTGTAATTCTCTTTCAATTCCCAACCCTCTAATCTTATTCAGAAAAAATTGCTTCCTCATCAGTCCTCCCATTGTATGACTCTACCACTTTTCATGCTGCATGACACTCACTGGTACTTGTGCTTCTGTCTCCCTCACGGATCATAAGGCCCTCAAAGATAAAAACTGTCTCTTATTCATATTCATATCCTAGCAACACCCACTAATTGTTAGATGCCCAATGAGTACCTGCTGAGTTGAACTGAAATGAAAGCTTGTCGCAAACAGTGAGTTCTCTATGCCCGTGGGTTTTATTTATTTTGATAACCTACGGAGAAATCAATCATGCAACAATTTGTAAGAATCACAAAGGGGGTTCCCCTGGTGGCACAGTGGTTGAGAGTCTGCCTGCCGATGCAGGGGACACGGGTTCGTGCCCCGGTCCGGGAAGATCCCACGTGCCGCGGAGCGACTGGGCCCATGAGCCATGGCTGCTGGGCCTGCGCGTCCGGAGCCTGTGCTCCGCAACGGGAGAGGCCACAACAGTGAGAGGCCCGCGCACTGCAAAAAAAAAATAAAAATAAAAAAAAGAAGAATCACAAAGGAAGCCAAAGGAGTTTAGCCCTACAGTAATCTTATTATTTTACAGAAATGAGCAGGAGTGGATATGCAAGTTACCTAGATTGGTTTTGTTTTATGTATTTAGTATTGTGATTTCCCCACAATTTAATATTGTGATTTAGTATTGTGTTATTTGATAAAATAACTTTTAAAAAAGGTACTTACAATTAAAGAGCAAATTTTAAAATAATAATAATAATGTAATTGTTATTAAAACCTATTTTTTTCATTTAATAAATATTTATTCAGTATAGACTTAGCTGAGGCACTGGCCTTGAGCTCTTTAATTTCTCATGGACCAAATCATTTAAATCAGGGCAATAAATTATTTTAAATAACTTGATATCAGCAAAGAACCAATTTTATTATAATGCTACATGCAAAAATTATTTAGAATTATTATATAAAATAAAAATGTTTTTTTAATCAAAACTTAGAATGGCATCCTAAACTCCAGGAGAAATAAATACTTTCTTAGAGTGAGATGAAGAAATAAAAATTTCCTATTTTTCAAGGTCAAGGATTATAAACTCTAAAGATTCATATAGAAATGGATAAATCAACATATCCCTCTATGACATTCCTGAAAAATACCTATTTGGACAATGTAAATGAAAATTGAGCTGTCATTAAATAATGCCCTGGATAAATCTCAACAAATTTTAATCAAAGCTTGGAGAGAATTCTTTTAAAGCTTTCCAATATTTCCAGGGATGATATAGATATATATTGTTTCCATACCTCAAATGCTATGGAGAACCACTTATTAATTCAGTCTAAATCTTAACATTGGATTCAATTTTCTAGGTATTTTTCCTTGGATGTTTTAGGGTTTGGGAGAGAAGGAAGATCTGGATTCTTAAAAATTGTCTAAATTCCTTATTTTAACATATAACATAAATACAACATAATTCAATAACATTTCGAATTTTGAAAAAAGGACTATCTTCTTACCCTTTTCTTCTTAGTTTAATAACACAGTAGTTTGACGGAACAAATGTTTAAATACTGACTCACACATCAAAAAAAAAGTAAGTTGTTATAAAATGAAATAAGCATATTTGTAAGAGAGGTCTTAAGAAATTAAATGCTACCAACTCCTCAAAACACTGACCTCTCCAAAGCAGACATCAAGAAGCAATTGCTTTTAGCTATTACAGTCAGCTCTTTGTATCTGTGATTGTGAAACCTGTGGGTTTCACAGAGGGCCAATTGTACTAGCCATAAGGGACTTGAGCATCAGTGGATTTTCGTATCTGTTGGTGGTCCTGGTACCAATCCCCTATGGATATTGAGGGACACATATACTTGTTTTCAGCAATTCTAACTTGTTAGTAGAAGGTGAAATACTGTTTCTACACTCATAAAGACTAGTTTAGAAATCTGTTTAAATACTACAATGAGAAACATTTGAAATAATGACCCTAATTTTCAGTAGAGGAAACTGCTTGTTGCATTTTATGGTATTACTAATTCAGTGGGTAAAAATGAGAAGCTAGATCATTGTGAGTAAAGTCGCAAGACCACGAGGCCATGATAGAATGGACTGCTGTCCAGCTGTTCTTGCTATTTCAATGTACTTAGCTTCAGAACCAATACTCATCATGGCATGCTTCATTGATCTAAAAAAAACCCAGACTGCCAGCCATTTCTCCAGCAAAAATAGGTTTATTACCGAATAAGCAAAGAATTGCATTGTGGGGTCTGCAACCATGGTGAGCCATGTGCAAGGGCCCCATGGCAAGGGAAGATGGGAAAAGGAAGTTGGGAGGGCTATAGTAAACGAAGAGTTCATGCTTTTCATTGGCTGAGCTGTTGCCAAGAAAGAAAAAGAGTCTTTCTTCTTCCTTTTGCTCTCTGCTGTCTTTTCAGGTGTGAAAGCTCTTCCTTCTGGCCTCCCAACTCTATTTAATTGAAGTTTCTGTTTATTAACTTTTTACAGGTTTGATACCACAAACTAGCCAATATGCATTCTCATTGGTTAGGCAGCCTCTCTACTCCTGCCTCACTTATTGTTAAATAATTTCACTATCACCTCTGAATAACATCCTATTAAATTAAGGCATATTAGTTTCATATTTATCAGGAACTGTACAAGGCTATACATGTATATATATGTGTGTATATATATATGTACATGCATTTATATAAAATTTGTACATATACAAATAGTATTTTCATGAAACATATATAGGTATATATCTTGTATATGTTCAATATTTGTATTTATTCCTTAGATCATTCCTACAGGTTAATTTTTTCTTATTTTAAGATAGGAAGCCTGAACCTGTGTCTCTGTGTCACTCTCTAAGTAAGTGATGCAACTACATTTCAAACGCAAAACTTATGCTCTAGGTATTAACAACAATATCTCTCCAATTTATGTTCGGTATATAACAAAAATCATGTTTTGCACTATGTAAAATTAAATGGATATTTTATCATAGTGCTAAGCCTGTGTTTGCTAGAACCTTCCTCCCATGCTGCTGGAGATCCCAGGAGACAACCACTACAGGTGGTTGTGGTGGACCCCACAGGATGTCTCAAGAAGTATTTGGTCCCAGCCATTTGAAAGCCATGGAGAGTTCTGATCAATCCTTTGGGATGTCCACACAATGCAGAAATTTATCTGAACCCACTTACACTTGCTGCCAACATATAACCCCAAGCTGTCCCCCAGTAAGAATCACTTGACTCTCAGTAAAGCGCCATTGACAGCTGCTGCTGGCATTGTTATCCCCACCGCAGCGGGCAACACTCAGCCACTAGAACCCTGGTCCTACATTGCAATTGCTATGCCTTGCTTCCAGATTGCAGCTGATTCCATCAGTTCATATAACCTGCCTTAAGGACACAATCAGAACCAAGGATATGATATCTCTCTTCCCTGTTTATACAGTCACTGCCCAGAGTCCAAGCCTTTCAGATCATTCAATCAGCTCTTCAACTCTTATCCCCACAATGCTGTAAACACATTTTCTCTTGACCCAATGTCTCACTCTAATCTTCTCTCTCAAATCTTCCACAATGACCACTGATATTCCCCTAAATTATCTGTTATTCAAAAATGACCTTAACTGAAACCTAGATGTCCCCAGAAAACACAATTTCCCCTTTATCCTACTCAGGCAAGTTGTTTTTATTTTGTTGTCTGTTTGTTTGTTTTCCCTCCCACACCTCCAATGTTTAAGCATTGGGCTAGGCAGTGGGATTTGTTTCCTCCTGGTTTCCAATAGCTGTATGTGAATCCCCCTATTCTGGAACTTTCAGATGCATATCATCCAGCTTCAGCACTCTCCCCTCCTCCACCCTCCAAGTCCTCCTTGAAGACTTCAGCACATTCTTCATCTTCACCTTAGCTGCTTTAATTATCCAGGTGAATACAATGGCCACATGGACAAACCATCCAACAATCTAGACTCTGTGTTCTCTGAACTTCCTAATGATCTCCTCCACTTCACCTAAGCCACCTACCCCCTCAATCATAACTTGAACTCTGCCATCTCAGGAAACTCAACCACTCCTAAAGTACCCATTTCAGATATCCCACTCTGACCACAACATCCCAATCTTCCAGCCACTTGCCGGGTACCTCCCTCCGTCCCCTGAAGCAGTTATTCATATAACTCATTGAGATCACCAGTCCATTATCACTATCATTTTTACTATATCTAGCAGACTTTCAGGCTTAAAGTCTTTCCCTACACAAGTTCAATTCTACAGAGATTTATTTCTGTTACCATGTTGCAGATGTAACTAATTTCCCTGTCCTTCCTTTATCATTATAGCCAAACGAGAAAATCACAGCTCTAGATGAAACTATAGAACCTCTCTTAAAAGAGCTTTCTACAGTTTTTTTCTTCACATTCACTCTGCAGTTTACTCCAATCTGCATTCTGACCCTAACACTCTAAAAAAATTGCTCTTGTAAATGAAATCAATGACACCCAAATAGTTAAGTTACAGGAAAACTTGTTTGATTTTTCAGGCAGATTCAACAAGGCAACCAAAAGTTTCCTATTCTTGAAACACCTCCTTCTCTTTGTTTCTTTAACAGAACATTTTCCTATTTTTCTTCTTGCCTCTCAGGCAGCCCCTTCTAGTGATACTTGCCAACTACCAGACCTTTAAAATACTGGAATTTTGTAGCGCTCAGATCTAAGCTATCTACATATTTGAATTTATCGTCTTTCCTTAAGTGTTTGTATTTTCTCCTATTCCTTTAAAATCATGAATATAAATCAGATTTATATTTCTATCACAACTTCTCTTCCAAGCCCTAGACCTATAGCCAAATGCCTAATGATATACTACTTGGATATTTCACAAATTGTGTATTTATTTAATTAATGATTTACCTTTAATCTGCCTGAAACTGTTAGATAATAAAAAAGGCAATTAGCTCATGCGTAATCATTTGAATTTCCTGTCACAAATTCTAAAAGTGAAAAACTCCATGAACAAAATATTTTTAACACTCAGTTTATTTCCCTGAACCACCATCAGCCCCTGTAGTTCTTCAATTTATAACAGCGGTCCCCAAACTTTTTGGCACCAGGCACTGGTTTCATGGAAAACATTTTTTCCACGGACGGGGTGGGGGTTGGTTCGGGCGGTAATACGAGCGATGGGGAGGGGCAGATGAAGCTTCCCTCGCTCTCTGATCACCTCCTACTGTGCGGCCCGGATCCTAACAGGCTGCGGACCGCTATCAGTCCGCGGCCCAGGGGTTGGGGACCCCTGATGTGTACTGTACTCTCTTCTTCTGAAAAACACTCTGCTTTTTCATTATTTTCAAATGTAACTGAACTCCTTTCAAATGCTCATTACCAGTTTCCCCTTTCAAAAAGACGTTGGAAGTTCGTTTACTTGTGAGTACAAGGCTCTTTCTCCTCTGTGAATTATAAAGCAATTCTTTAAAGACTGGGGTGGTAGTGGTGGTGAACTTGGGTTGAACTAACACATAAAAGAGAACCTGTAAAGTAAACTTGATGTGAATAACTGAGGTGCGGTAGTTTCCTTATGCCTACCTGGTAGTTATGAGTTTCATTTTTTTTTTTTTTTTGCATGTTTCACGGATGAGCTTTTATTAAAATTGTACATAGATCTCATAGTTAATTTTTTTAAAAGGGAACTTCCTTTTTTTCCCCCAGTATCAAAATAGTTATCTTTTTAAAATACCTTGAAAAATGTTAATACAATTATTTTGTTATATATTAAATTCTCTCCTAAAATCTCAGTCATTTCTCTCCCACCTCATTACCCTAGAATCCTGCTTTAGTGTCACTATCACTTTTTTTTTTTTTTGGCATCCTGAGAAGCATCAAGAGGAAAAGAAGATTTTCCTGTTAAGTCCGCTATTTCCCAAAAAAAAAAAAGTTTAAATAGGAGAAACCAATGACAATATTTGATTTGATACTGAAGATTCTTATTAACGAGCCTTCCTCACAGAGTTATGCTCTATGTTTTGTATTTCTTTCCACATGTAGATCCAGAGTAAACAATGCCAGACAGATTTTGAAATTCTGAGCCTTTCGTCCTTTTTATTTTCTCCCAGGATTGGGAACATATTGGTGACCATATCAATGAGTCAGTGAGCATTTCCAGCATGCCTATTGTCAGTGCGAGTCCTGAATATGACACTGGGACTGTGTCACTATGTGAACTATAAGAAAAGTAAGGCTAAAGACCCACCTCAAACTATGCTGTGTTAAACTGCTAGAGTTCCCTCTTGTCTGTATTTCATCGAAAGGAAAAACTGTGCCCCTAGCACTGATCCATCTCCAATATTATGGAGGCAGGGGCTGAGTGCCTTCTCTCTAGAAACCTTTCAGTAATGAAGCCCTTCAAGCTGGAAACAGCATCCTGACTGCCTTTCACTTTGGAAAACATGTTTATCAACTCAGAGATGAATCATTGCTGCATTTATGCTAAATTGGCCATCCAGGGCTACATAGTTATTTTCCACAGCCACAGCAGACTTTCTCTTCTATTTCATGTGAATCCCAGCCCACTCCTGCTGAATATAAGGCCTGGCCTCCTTCCAGACTTCCCAAGTCTGATTATGGAGTCCTCCGAGGATAGATCTGGTCTACGCTACCTTGAGGGTCAACTTCAGCTCCGAGAAAGCCCTGCTGCTCTGTTCTGATTGGTGTGTTATGGCGATGTCAGCCACCCTGAATCATCAGCAGACATGAGTTGGAGAATAAAGTGTCCTGAAATGATGCCGGGCAAAACTGAGTCAGTCTAGAGCTTTGGTGGCCTCTGATTGTTGACAATGTGCAAGAGATCATTCACACTGACTTTTATAATTCCTTAGAAGTAATGTCTGTCCTTGTATGTTGTGGTGGTTAAAGACATAGGTTAATGAATCAGACAGAACTGGATTCAGATCCTAACACTTACTAGCTATGTGTCCTTGGGTAGATTAATTGGTGTCCCTAAATCCCAGTTTACTCATCTGAGAATTTGGGCCAATCTTAGTATCTACCCCATAGGGTGGTTTTAATGATTAAATGGAATCTGGTATATAAAAGGCAGACCATAGAACAAGGTGCAGGATAATGTTTCAATAACTGGGACATATTAATAAGGGTATTATATTCATTGTCTGTTTCCATAATAATCCAATGTTCTTTTAGCTGTCACTGCCATCATTCATTTCTTTTTATTTTAGTCATTCTATTGGCTTAACTCTCCTTAGGCTAACCCTTGATATCATATCTTAGCTTGCAGTTCAGTACAATCTAATCATCCAAAAGAAATAAAGATAAAAATTTACTCATGTCTGAGAAAAGGCAGTAATTTTTTAGTTGCTTTAATGTTACTTTAAAAACTCAAACACTAACTTATTTGAAATTGATTGAACTCAAGGCCTATTTACAACCTGGCTGTGGTGTTTGTTTTTGTTTATTTGTCTGTCCTTTTTGTCATTGTGTGTGATTTCTAAAATTATGAATAGACTTAAAATTAGGTATTTGGGAACTAAACCATAGAGTACTTACTAGTATGCTGGAGTCCATAGTGCATTGTGTTAGAATTATACAAATACAGTGCAAAACTCAAAGCAAAAAGAGCCCCCATTCATATAATAGCCAAAACAAAATTTATTTTTACATTCAGATGGGGTTTACACTTGAGTTTTCAGCCAGGTTGGCAATCACCTGGTGTTTGAATAAGGCCATGGCATGCTCTGAGTGATCTCTATCTTAACTAGTCCAATACTACTCACAACTTTGCTGGAGTGGCCATTTGCTGTTCTTTTGGCTCCTTTAGTAAATAGATGAACTAACTTTTCTGCTTCTGGTCTTCTATCTATTTCTGGCCTTCCAATCTCATGTCTTCCCATGCTACAACAACTGTATTAGTTTGCAAGGGCTACCATGACAAAATATCATAGGCTGGTTGACTTAACAGAAATGTATCTTCTCAGAGTTCTGGAGGCTGGCAGTCCAAGATCAAGGTGTTGGTAGGTTTGGTTTGTCCCAAGGCACCTCTCCTTGGCTTGCAAAAAGACTCTTTCTTACCATGTCCTCACATGCTCTTTTCTCTGGCATCCTTTCCTCTTTGATAAGGACACCAGTCTTATTGGATCAGGGCCCAAGGTTATGACTTCATTTATTAACCTTAATTACTTCCTTAAATGTCCTACCTCCAAATAGTGTAATATTGGAGGTTAGGATTCAGCATATGAAATTTGGGGGAACACAATTCAGTCCATAACAACAGCCTTGCAGACTAATCATTTGATGAGGCTTGACCTCCCTGACCTTGTTGAGTGGAACACTGGAAGAGTGAACATTATTCTACAGGCAGCTTCCAAGGAGTATGATGTTCCCCATAGGTGGGGTCAGGGACTAATGTAATCAAATTTTACAGGGCCTGGAAAACACTGAGACGTACCAGCCATTTAGGCAAGTTAACAAAATGGAAGTTTTTCATCAAAATTATTTAATTATCAGACCAATAATTGATTTAGTGAGTAGGATAAAACATTTTGTTTTCTTTTTTATAGTGAAATATTTCAAATATACAGGAAAATTTAATGAATAATAAAATGAATACTCAGGTATTAATCCAAATTAATTAAAACAAATTCTTTTAATATAATTCTTTTGAAAGAAATATTGTTCTTTTAAAAGAAGTATAATATTACAGATACATCTGAAGCCCCTGTCAATCTTTGCTTGATCATAGTGCCTTCTTTCCTTTCCCACAGGTAATTATTTTTTTGGTTTTTTTTCACCACTACACATGATGTTTTTATACTTTTGCTTCATGCAAATAGACTATTGCTTTTCTTATTATTAAATTCCACATAAGTGGCATTGTAATATAGCTATCAATTCCAAATTTCCTTTTATACATTTAGCTCCAGCTATTTTATTTTAACTGTTGTATAATATTCTAGGGTTGATTATATCACAATGTAAATATTCATTTTTCTCTTGATGGATGTTTAAATTGTTTTCAATTTGTTGACTAGTACAAACAACACTGATCGAGGATTTCTGTACCTATCTCATTGTGTGAATGTTCAAAATTTCTCTACCAAAGGTAGGGAAGGAAAAAGTTTTCCTCGATCCCCTTAGGGCTCCTGGAACAGTCTAAAAAGTAAACTGATCAAGACAGATTAACAAGAAAAAAAGCACACAAATTTATTTAATATAAGTTTTATGTGACACGAGAGCCTTCATAAGGAAATGAAGACCCAAAGAAATGGTTAAACCTGAGTATTTTATTCTAGGTGGACAGTGTGGAGAAATATGATAGGTCAAAGAGTATGAGGGAAGTGTAGTAAAATGGGGAAAACTTAGAAAGGACTGTATTAGGATTTTTCTTGGTGTTCCTTTGTCTTCAGAGATAAGGATGCTCCTTTCCTCTGGGTATAGGTCAGTCACCTCACACATGAGGACTTTTTGACCTGTTCCAGGAGAGAGCAGGGGGAAGATCACAGTGACCTCCCTTATTTTTCTGTTTTCTCAAACTCTTTCAGCTTAAAATAGTCAATATGCTAAGGTGCCATATTTTGGAGTAGCGTGTCCTGAACCCCATCAAGAATATGCCCCTAAGAGTGAAGGTATCTCATTTCTCCAACTTTGTGAAACATTGCCCAATTGCCCTCCAAAATGGTGGCACTTATTATAGTTCCCCCAACAACTTCACCAAAATTTGTTATTATAAAATATTTTTCAGTTTTTTCAATCTTTGGGTCGGTGATGTTAGCGTCATGTTATTTTAACTCACATTTCCTGCTCTCTGGTGAGCATCTTGTATGTGTTTATTGGCAATTCAGCTTTTTCTCTTAAATCCTTTGCTCATTTTTCTATGGCATTATCTACCTTATTGATTTTTAGGAGTTATTTATATATTCTAGATTTAAATCATTGCAAATAGGTTTTACTAATCTCTCGCTCATCATAAATAAATTTGTTTACAGTTTATAGTTAAATATGTCTATGTTTTGCTGTACAGAGAATTTTAATTTTAATATAATCAAATCTCTCTTTTCCTTTACAATTTTTGGGAGGCAGTTTAGAAATTCTTCCCTATCCTGGCATCAAGATATTCATCTATATTTTATTCTGAAATTTTAAGTTTTATTTTCACATTCAAATTTTTAACACATTGAATGCCAAAAAAATAAAGGTGTTAATCTACTACGATTACTGAATAAATAAATTGGTAGGCATGGTTACTAATTTTATGATCTTTATCTGATAGTTCTAATATCTGAAATTGTAAGCGAATTGATATCTTTTCTACTGTTTATTGTATCTGATGATTCTTGCTCATGGTAAATTTTTTCCTTATGGATTTTCCTTATTAAATTTTGTATTATGAATTATCTTCAAGATTCCTTTGAAGTACTAGGAAATGTGAGTTTGGCTTATGAGTGGTTGTGCTTTTGCTTCTGCCAGGTACTCTTGGGGTACCCCTATCTAAGATTACTATTTAAATGTTATTTCTGATTATGGTTTTCTGGACCACTCATATAGAATAAATTGGAACCACAAATCCACATAGTTATGAATTCTCAGGGGAAACACTTATTTTTCCCCACCATGGCCCAGACTACTACCTATTAAGTTTCCTTATGAAGGTGGGTTTCCTGATGGAGTAGTTATTCCTTCTATTTTAATGAGAATATAGCCCTTTGGGAGGGGGCTAGCTTAGTGCAGGATCTTATTTCCGATTCACCGCCCTTTCCCTGGACCCAAATCTTCATTAAAATTTTACAACCCCCCAAAAAGTAGAATAGTAGCCCCTCCACATACTTCCCACCCCTCCATTCCACAAACCTACCACCCAGTATAATTCAAGTATTTCAATACTTTTACTTTCTTATCTTGAGTATTTCCCTTATTTCCTTGCTTGCCCAGCTATGCACTTAAAAGGATTAAAAAATATTGTGATCATTCTAGTTATTTTGTTGCTTATAAATATTGCTATAAATGAATGACCTGCTTTTCTAAGTATTGTATATCAAATAGATTCACTTACTGATTCACTTTAATTGGATAAAGCAAGATTTACAGTCTAAAAAATTAATAAATAACTCTGTTTCATAGTTTCTATTTTCTTTTCAGCATTATTATGCATTTATTTTTTATTCAGAAATCACTTGAGAGGTATAGCAAAGTCTTTAAAATTCAGATTAATTTCCCATAAACAACACTGCATCATGAATTATCTATTTTCAGAATTTCAACTTACTGTGACAGGCTGCCAAATTTCTGCTGTCATGTAAATTAAAACAAACAAACAAAGAAAAAACCCAACAATTACCCAACTGAGATATTGTGCTATAAAGAAATGTTCCACATCTCCACCACTTGGGAGTGAGAACAGGAACAATTTAAATTTTTCCATTTTATGTCAATAATGTTTTTTGTGTCCCATATGGAACATCTTTCTAGGCAGTTTCTCAGCTGATCTACTCCTGATATCACTTATCTAGCTACAGACAGAATCAAATGGTTCAGTGTATGTAATTTCTCACTTCTTATTCCAGAGAGACCATCCAGGAAAATTTTTAAAAAATCAACCAAAATGTTTTTTATATATCTCATGTCTCTACTTTCATTTCTTCTTCTTTTCAAAATCTCTGTTCTCATTTGCTCTTGGGAAATTGTTAGATGCCATATGGTTAATGTAATCAACCAAGTAAAGGTTTGTTTCAATTGTTTGTGTTCCCAGAAATCTGTTAAAAACCTTTTTTTTTTTTACTATGTCATCTCAAGGAAAAAGCAACATAACAGGATTAGATAAATGGAATTAGTGTAATGGATTTTCTAAAATTAGAGGAGGACTTCCCTGGCAGTCCAGTGGTTAAGACTCTGTTTCCACTGCAGGGGGTGTGGGTTTGATCCTTGGTCAGGGAATGAAGGTCCTGGATGTTGCATGGCGAGGCCAAAGAATAAATAAATATAAAATAAAATAAAATAAAAGAGATAAGGATAAGAGTAAGCACTTGATTATGACTTTATTTTCATTCAACAAACCTGTCATGTGAAAGAAGACAGCCAGAGACCCTTCCAGTGTCCCCGTTCTCTGCTCTATGGAGATCATATGTATCTTAAGTAAACTCACACATTCATGAATAGTGAGTCATCAGAGCATAGGTTTTTCACATTTTTCTTCCTTTATAAAATACTTTTGCTTAAAACCCAATCTTCAAAAAGCTCTAACACATCTAACACATGCCATATTTCTTCTGTTATCAGGAACATTGGAAGTCATTTCCTGATTATCATTTCCAAGTAGCTTGAGATAATATGCATACATGTTGAGATAATATACATGAATCTCCTTTATGAGAATGTCCACTCCTATTTTTCACTTAGCTTTGCCTTTGACATAGAAATAGTGACATACGTCCACCAGAACTTTCACACCATTAGTCACTACCTTGAACTAAGAGTATGTCAACATTGCAGATAGTTCTGTTTTATGAGATCTTCTGTGTCTTTGATCTTCCTTTTACTGACACATTTTGCAAATGTGTCAATGCTGAAGACCACATTGCACTAAATAAACATAATAGAGAGGGTTTTTTTATTACTATAAATGACAAATCTATTTCAATAGCACTTAAACAATCTAACTTTTGGATTACACAATACATGTTATATATGACATGACTGATATGCTTCACTTTATAACATATGTTAAGTTACAACATTTTTATTAATGAGAACTCTAAAAAGCAGAATATCCTGATAAAATTAATTTGGGGTAATGTCAAGATATTTTTAAGTAGCAGGCAGTTGTAGTAGAAATAACCTGAGCGTTAGATACCCAAGTTTTAAAATCCTGCTTCTTCCATTTATTACTCTGAACTCATCTTCACAAAGTCTTTACTTTCATCAAACTGAAGTATGAGTTAAAATAGCTTCTTTACATTAAAAAAGTACTTGGTACATAATATGTTCTCTCTTCTTCCATGTTTATTAAGAACATTTAAAAAGTAGAATAAGCTATATATTAAGTAATAAATAAGGTAAAGTAATATAATTCAGTGTCTTTAGTAATTTTAGCAATCAATCAATAATCATTTTACTGTCTGTACTACTAACAATATTGACAGCAAACATAATGACCAATATTATTTCAATATTCATCAATATTTTGAGACTCTTCTTTGTCATAATTTTCAGTTTTGCTTAATAACAATCAACGCACACTGAGAAGCCTTGGTCTCCTTTGGCTTCTAGTTCCGTTTCATGATACTTGCTATTTTCCAATTCCTCATTTGCCTTGGTAAGCTGCATCCTCAATTGATGGGCATGAGTTATTAATGGCAAGAGCACATAAGGATGGATGTAGCAGGAGACATTGGTCAAAGCACCATAGTAGTTTTCTCTCTCTTCAAATGGGGCTCCAAGTTCAGGAAAAGGCTACTACACATATAAATATAAAAGATGAAGAAATCTGGAGCAAAAGAGGCAAATAATGTTTATGACTTTCAGTTATAGATGTTTTTCTTAACACTAAGATCAGTTTATAATGATAAAAGGGTCAACCCATTGACAACATACCAGTTATAAACCTTCAGGTACGTAATAGTAGAGGCCCAAAATACATGAAAGAAAAACTGACAGAATTGAAGGAAGAAATAGACAATTCAACAGTAGTAGTTGGTGTTTTCAAAATTCCATTTTCAATAATGGATAGAATGACTAGACAGAAGATCAACAAGGAAATAGAATACATGTACACTGTAAATCCACTACACGTACTTGATATCTTCAGAGCAGTTTGTATTTCATAATTTTTTACCTAAATGTAAAAATTATAGTTTCCATTCTGTAACAATTAACACTAATAGTTAACATTTGCTATTTACCAGGCATTATCCTAAGTGTTTTGCAGTTTTCTTATTCTTTAATAATCACAACAATCCTAATGGTACAAAGAAGATGTAAAAAAAAAAAAAAAAAAAAAAAACTGGCCTGATGTCTCACAGCTGGTGAACGACAAACAAGGGTATTATGGTCTGAATTGTATCCCCCCTGCTCTCCACCCTGCAAAATTCATATACTGAAGCCCTAAACCCCAGTACCTGAGAACGTGATTGCATTTGGAGATAGGGCCTTTAATAAAGAAGTAATTAAATTAAAATGAGGCTGTTAGGGTAGGTTTGAATCCATTCTAACTGGTACCCTGATAAGAAGAAGAAATTTGGACATGGAGAAACACCAGGGGTGCAGGTGCATAGAGGAAAGACCATGTAAGGACACACTGAGAAGGCAGCCACCTCCAAGTCAAGGAGAGAAGCCTCAGAAGAAACCAAACATGCAGACACCTTGATCTTGGACTTGTAGCCTCTGTGAGGGTGAGAAATACATTTCTGCTGGTTAAGCCACCCAGTCTCTGGTATTTTGGTAAGGCAGTTCTAGAAAACTTACATTAAAGACTTAAACTCAGTGTCTGACCTGAGGGGCCACAGTGCCAACCATTATTCTAGGGCATGATGGCAGACATGGTTATTTTTGTTTGTCCCTGATTTTTTAATATGTATGAGTTGTTTTAATCTATCTATGTTATTAATACCCACTTTGAACCTTTTTATCCAGGCAATTGTAGAGAGCTATTTAATAATCTAAAAGTTACTTTAGGTTCTGAGTAAATTGTGATGGATTTCTTGCTGGTCCACAAATGACAAATCTTATAAGAGATCACCTCTGACTCTGGAACACCCATTCTAAAAGGTATAAAATGATTTTACTAAGAAACTATTTTAGAAACAACCTGGAGGTTGTGAACCCTAGAAAAATTAGAGGCAAAAGAATCCCACTAGAGTATTTTGCTTTCCATAACATTGCCGCCTATAATCCAGAGAGGATTTCATCTTTGCTAGGTGATTATTTAAACAGAAGGAATCCATGGGAAATGACAGACTCCTTGTTGAATACTTTCTGTATATACATGACCTCAGAAAATCCCGTCTAAACTTATGGAAAAGTGCATAGGCAGCAGGTAAAATCTGAGAGATTTTTGCCTAGACCAATACATAAATTATATGCAAGAGAAGAATAAATGGCTAAGCAATTCTGATTCCAAGGAAAGCTACAATTCCAAGGAAAGTTGTCAATTCCAACCAAAATAGAATACCTGACTTAATGTTCATCTACAATGTCTAGACATTTATTCTTAAATCAGTGAGCTTTCAGCCTCTTACACTGATATTTTCTTTTCTTTCTTTTAATGTACAATATTGAAACACATTGCATTGAGGCACATGCCGAGAGTATTGGTGATAAAAAACACATCACAAAGGGAGTAGCAAAGTTCCTAGAATATATATTTCTTAAAAACTAAATTAGGTTTATTATTCCAGTGCTTTTATTCTGCTGGAGTTAAAAGTTCTTAAAATGGCAATCAATTTGAAAGACTTCTTGTACTATTGATATGTAGGTACTGTGACAATTCCTCCCTTTATAAAATAAAAAGAAATGCTATATTTAAAAAAATTATTTAAATAATGCTAAACTGACAAGAAAATAAGGGAAATCCTCATATGATAAATACAAGACAGGTGTGAGAATCTGAGGAAGGATTTCAAAGACTGAAGACGGCCATTGACTTGGGATCTTTTGCCATTCCCATTTCATCTGAAGTTTTGGCTTGAATAGTTACTGAAAATATAGGAGATAAAGCAGGGGCCCTGTATGAGGCTGGAACATTTGAAACACACAACAGTAAATGAAGTCAGGGCTATTTAAGACTAAGGTTAGATGCTTGATGGGGACAGGGCAATATTTGATCTCCATCATTCACTGTGTACAAATATCAGTTCCACAGAGGTCAAGGATTAAATGTGAGAGGCAAAAATGCAAAATGTTTTAGAAAAAAAGAGAAAAAATATATTTTTTAAAGAAAAAAATGCATAGCTTTCAAAATTTTTAATATTAGAAAATAAGAAAGACTTAATAGTTTAGAATCCAAATTAAGAATTCATGTTTTAAAAAAAAATCCACAAAATTTAACACAAAGAAAAAGACAAATAAAATATAATACAGTGGAGTTAGTGAAATAAGAAGCAAAAGTACAATACAGTTTCAACTAAATTATTGATATACAAAGGCCTATGGCAATGCTAATAAAGAAGACATATATTAATAATATGAGGAGTAGGAAGGGGAGGTGAATACAAATACAGCATAGGTACTTAAAAAAACAGAGATTAATATAAAATTTATGCAAAAAAATTTGAAAAGTTTATTGAAAATGATCAAATTTCTAGAAAAAGAAATACAGGCAGGCATGCCTTGGAGATATTGTGGGTTGGATTCCAGACCACTGAGGTAAAGTGAATATTGCCATACAGCCAGTCATACAAATTTTCTGCTTTCTCAGTGCATATAAAAGTTATGTTCACACTATACTATAGTCTACGAAGTATGCAATAGCATTATGTCTAAAACACAATGTATGTACCTTAATTAAAACTATTTTATTGCTAATAAATGCTAACCATCATCTGAGCCTTCAGTGAGTCACAGTAGTAACATCAAAGATCACTGATCACAGATCACTATAACACATATAATAATAATATGTTTGAAATATTGCAAGAATTACCAAAGAATTACACAGAGATACAAAGTAAGACAATGTTGTTGGAAAAATGCAGCCAATAGACTTGCTCCAGGCACAACTGACACAAACCTTCAATTTGTAAGAAAACCCAATATCTGCAAAGCATAATAAAGAAAAGCACAATAAGAGGAGGTATGCCTGTACAATAGCCTAAACCAGTTCAACGAGAAACTGAAAATTGAATTAGTCCTGAAACCATTGAGGATGTGCTATTAAGGGTATAAATATTTACATAAGGAAAATACCAGTCCCAGATAACTTTGGGCTTGCCATTCAAAGAAGAGAAAATCCAATCTTGCTCTTTGCAATGTTATATTTTTCAGAAATCTACTC
The DNA here is from genome assembly GCF_039906515.1 of Pseudorca crassidens. NCBI lineage: Eukaryota > Metazoa > Chordata > Mammalia > Artiodactyla > Delphinidae > Pseudorca > Pseudorca crassidens. The sequence goes on from NC_090308.1 coordinate 38,098,251, forward strand.
ATAAGTGGTAAAACTATAGAGAAAATAAAATTAATCATTAACATAATTTGGGATAGTTATCTTTAAGTGGAATCAGATGGCATCATGTAGAGACGTGAAGGAGGATTTAAAACTATTGGTAATGGTCTATATCTTAAGCTGAGGTATGGATATATGGGTACTCCTTCTGTTATTCCGTATATATACTACAAACTTTAGCAATGTCAGAATGGCTTAAGACAATAACAATTTCTTAAGTTTTTATTTGATTTTTCAATAAATAATACATGCACAAAGTTCAATTAAAAAAACATGGAAAGGTGAAAAGTGCAAATTTCCTTCCCACCCTTACTCAATCTACCCAATTTCCAACTCCCCCCAACAGACAACAAATGTTATTAATTCCTTTGTATTTTTCTGCATTTCCTTAATATACAAGCATATATGTATATTTATTTTGTTCCCTTCTCCACTTTTTTACATTAACTATAACAAATTCTGTACAATATTCTGTACATTGCTGTTTTTCTGAACAATGTATCTTAGAGATCTTTCTATTTTAGTACATAAAGTGTTTCCTCATTTTTTTTACGTTTGTATAGTATTCTGGTTTATTTAAGCAGATTACATCAGATCTGTATAGTATCCTTTCTATGGATATAGCATATATTTTTAAACATTTTTTCTTCCAATTTTTTGTTCTTGCAAACAATTATCCTATGAATATCCTTGGAAATACATTTGAATATATCCTATGAAATATTTCTCATGTATGCAAGTATGTTTGAAGGATAAATTCCCAAAAGTGGAATGGCTGAGTCAAAGTACACTTCTTTTTGTAGTTTTGATAGATATTGCCAAACTGTCATCCATCATAAAAGGAACGTGAGGAAGAACTTATTTCCCCATAGCCTCCTCAAAAGAGTGTGCCCTGAAACTGCTCCACTGAATTTTTATTTCTCTCATTTTGAGCATGGTACAGCATCTTTTCATATTTTTAGAGAGGCTATGTTTTCTTTTCTGTGAACCATATGTTTATATCAGCTGCCCATGTTTCTATTGGGTTTTTCTTTTTCTCATCCATTTCTAGAAACCTTTTGATACATGAGAACTTAGCTCTATATCTGTGATATGAGTTGAAAAATTTTCCCAATTTGTCCTTTGTCTTTTGACTTTTAAAGGGCTTGCATTTGAAATTTATCATAATACATGGTATGAAGTATGAAGCTATGCTGTTTTTGATTATAATTCTGTTTCCCGAAGAGAAATATATTTAAATTAGATTACTCCCAACTTAGAATACAATAGTATTATAAGTACTATGGGTTTTTTTAAGTGCATTATTTTAAGATAGTTGACTCTGTGCAATATTTATGTTCTCAGTATGGGTCTAATACCATATTTTCACACATTATTTAAAAAAACATAAAAATGCAGTTTAAAAGTCAGATAAAATGATAATGGCCAAGTAACTCCAAAGCCACCATTTTCCAAACTCAACAATAGCAATGCTGAGATAATCTCTGATAAAATCTGATACAGAACATTTTTACTCCTTTTTAGTGAACTGAATTAAATATTTCTGTACACTTAGATTAACCAATTTATTAAGATCTATAGTTCTCTCCAATTTTTTTCTTAAGATTTGAGAAAATCCAATCTGTGAAAGATATCAGCCCATAAAATTCCTATAGCAAATCCTATGAGAAAAGCTCACAATAAGGTAACACAGTAGGGGAAATGCTTGTGGGAAGCTCTCTCCCAAACAGTACCACAGCTCTCCCATGGAACACATAGTTGATTTGCAGCCATCATGATAGAAAAAGTCACCAACCTCCTGGCCTTTGATTTGCCTTTAATCGTTGACAAATGTAGAGACGATAGTCAAGAGTTAAGTTGAGTAGTTGTGCTGAGCTGCTCCCCATCCCATTTTCTTCTTGAAATCAAGGAACACATGCTTCTAAACACAAGATAGTTGGCTTCATTGGGTGACTATTGTTTTCTTAGTCATAGGCCTGATAAAGTTTCATCTTCCTGCAGGACTGGGCTTATGCTACATCTACTGATTGTTAAGATCCTTTCAAAGGCTGGGCATAGTGGATATGTACAGTCTGTTTCTAATTTTAATACCCCTGAATATTGTGCTCTTAGTGTTAGTAGATGTTTACCTAATATAATACTGGTGGAGAATTCCAAGCACAGTATATGGTATGGGGAAAAAATGAAAAAAATGAAATGGGGACATATGCAGGAGAAGAGAGTTTAATAGAAAAGGGTTAGGAGAGCAAGGAAGAAGTTATTAAAAGCAACAAAAGTATCACCAAATTGGTTGAATCTTCATTCTAGTACCAGCATTTCCCTTAATTAGTTGTGTGACTTCTAGCAAGACAGACCTTATAGGTTTCCATTTATATACTAATAAAATGAGCAATTTGGATTACTTAATCTCTGAAGGATCTTCTAGCAGTAGCATCTATTATTCTCAAGGAAAACAAAAAGAAAGGTAGTTTTTGATTGTGGTGAGGAGGACCATGCCTGAGGGATAATAAGAAAGCTTTTTTTGCTTTTTTCCTTAGGTGTTAACAACTGTCTGTTTGGCAGTCTTCATTAATCAAATATATTGAATAATTACCAAATATCCTCATAATCGTTCCAAGTTAAAAATATGTATGCTACAGATTCTTAGGTTTTTTTAAAGTCTTGAATTATATCCATAGTTTGTTTTATTATTTTTGAGAAAAGTTTGTTAAAACATGTTTATAATATCCATTAAATGACAAAAGAGCAACTGTAGCAAAATAAGGTTTAAAATTCTTTGCGCTAGAAAAATTGCTTTCAAATACCTTTTAGTATGTAAGTTGTATAAAAACCACTATTTGGCTTCCCTGGTGGCGCAGTGGTTAAGAGTCCTCCTGCCGATGCAGGGGACACGGGCTCGTGACCCGATCCAGGAGGATCCCACATTCCGCGGAGCGGCTGGACCCGTGAGCCATGGCCGCTGAGCCTGCGTTCTGCAACGGGAGAGGCCACAACAGTGAGAGGCCCGCGTACCGCAAAAAAAAAAAAAAAAAAAAAAAAAAAAAAAACCCACTATTTTTTTTCTAGAGACTGACTAAAATCTTTAGTATATAATCAATGAGGGAAATAAATTTATAAAGACTTCAGAAACACATCAGCTCACAAAAATAGGTAAGACTTTCCTGCTCTCAAAAACAGGATGTTTTATTATGATCGTAATAGATTATCTGGTTTTTTCCCATAAATTTAATGCATCAATTGTTGGTGGTCTGAAATATTCCTTTATGAAAGTCAGTATGTGAAAGAAGACTCAATTTTTCTATTAGTTAACTAACATGGCATCTAGCCTGCCCTAATATAGACACTTTCTTTTAGTGATTTTTCTGTATGAACAGAAATAGAGAAGCCCTACGTTTCCCCAAGATGGAAGTCATTTGCTGTTTCTCTCTATTTCATAAGTGAAACTTTTATTTGCTCACGGCTCCTCCTAGATGAGTTATAATCTATATTCACCGTGTCTTGTAATTTGTCCAAACGTTCTCACAAGTTTCTCTGAGTATTTTATGACTACTTTATAAAAAGCAAAACTTCTAAGTTTCACATACCAGCAGGAAGTAATCCTTTTAATTCTACCTAAATTAACACCTCTGGATCTACAGTGATCGGAGCTCCCTTTAACTGTGATACTGACACATAGAATACACCCAAACCTTTTCAGGAAAACCATGGGTTTATGGTTCTCCCTGTGGATGAGGGAAAATAACAGATTAAATGGAAAGATTAAATTGTGCAGTCTATCAGGGCTCATTGATCTTTTGTTCTTTTGGTCTTCTTTTCTGATGAAAATTGATGTTTATTTTTCACATATAATGAATTAAAGCAGTATGGAATTTACCTTAAAAGGGACAAAACTGGGCAGGAACTGGCACCTCTGGATGACCCTGAAACGCAGCTTGTAAGATTCATTTTCTATGAGCATCTGCAGCCCTGGCAACCACTGGCAGTGCTGAGCAGAAATGAAGGAACTGAAGAATCCTGATAGCCATCCCCCAAATAGCAAGGAGAATGATAGATTATATTGTATTTTTCCATGAAAGGTAAGGGGCCAGATTAACAAGAGGATTTATAACAAGATCTAGCTCATATTTTTGGTACAAGTATTGTCCCATTTCACAGGTGAGGAAACAGAGTGCCAGAGGTCACACAAATTAAACTAATAAGTCTTCATTGTACTTACAGTACTACCTGACAGTATATAATTTTTCTTATCTACTTTTTGCATGTCTTCTCCACCAGAATAAGACTTTCATAAAGACAAAGGCTTGGTTTTGTTTACTCCCGTACCTCTGGAGCTTAGAACAGTACCTGGGACAGATAAAGTGCTCAATTAATGTCTGTTAATGTTAAAAATGAAATAAACTGAAATCATCATCCGGTCCATTCCACTGTTTCAAGGGGAGGACATTACAGCTGACACCGGTTTGGATCACCATTCTGTCATTCCAGAAGTCACTAAGTTCTTTCCAGTGATTTGCTGTTTATAACAATCTCATCAAATATATTGTATCAAGTCAACAATAAATTCAAAATAACATTACAATATGCCCACAAATGTTTAGAGTCCCTTTAAAAATATTTTATACTTCTAAATACTAACACCATTTTCATATGTCTCCATTTTTAATGACAAAGTTACTCATAGCTATTTGACACGATGTCTTCTAAATTTACAGGAATTTAGCTTATGACGAAAAGATTGAAAGGGCATATACGCACATCCACATTTTAGAATCTGAAATATCATTTAGCGACACTTTATTGAACAGAAATCCATTTGTCCTCAGAAATCAACAGACTTGAATAATCTAGACATTAAATGAAACATGAATACTATGGGTTTAAGAATATAACAAAGTGACCTATTTTGTAAAATTTCTAAGTCCATTAAAAAGTGCATATAATGAATAAATTTATCAAAGAACATATTGTTAGGATTCAATCATAAAAAAAATTCATAAAAAAAAATTCAGTAAAAGATAACATGAATTACAGTATCTTCCATGTACTGTGCATACTTGAGCTTGAATCCCTTATTTCTGAAGTGATGCTAAACACATTCTTGAAGATTGGCAAAAAATGTTGCCACAGAGGCAAATGGCTTCTACTGTACAGACTGTCAAGGATAGAAATACAAGAAAATCCTGCCTTGTTTCTGAGCAAGAGCCATTTAATGTCTTCTCTATAGAAGAAGGTTTTCCAAACTATCCATTAACACTGATTGCAATATATTTATGTAACTGACAAGAAACATGATCATTGCTGAGTACCAATGTACATACTATACATCACAAAGTCACTAAAGACTGGTTGTGTCCTGAAAACACTTTCAAACATCTATCCTTATTTTTCAAGTTATAGTTCCTTCTTCAGTACCACCTGTCAATCCTTTATTTTCAGTGTGTTCTTAATAGAAGTCCTGGTAGGAAATTATAAAACTGGAGGATTGAATTATTACAATGTAAGGAAAGGCACAAAAGTGTAGTGGGGGGAAAGGAATAGCATAGGTTTAGCAAGACCAAAAGGATAAACTGCAAAGGATAAAAATCAGAAACTTGTCACACCAAGAATCAATATCTAAGATATTCGGTTACTAAAATTATGGGTGTGTCCAAATTGTAAAAAAAATAATATGGGGATAGTTAAGGACAAAAAAAAATGTGATTGTAAAGTTCAGAAAATGATACCTGCAAGTAAAGTACAGAGAAGGGAGAAAGTTGGAAAGCCAGTTAGACTATATGAGTTTGATCAATTCCTGTCGTGTGGTGTCAGGACTATAAGAAATATGTAAAGATATCAAATATAAAACTCATTTGATATAAGACTTCTGTTAAGAGGGCTCATGGACTAAGTAGTTGTAACATATAGATTTCTAGATCATGGGAAGCTCTTAAAAACACCAAAAAACTTCCTCATTTATAATTGTTTCAGAGAAAGGGTGATCATTATCTCTTTCCTTCTTCCTGCTTTTTCCCTCTCCTTTCCAGTAAAAGTAAGTATATAGGTATATTGTCTTGATCTGTCTTCCATAGTGGAAGAACTATGGTCTTTTAACTTCCTGCAATTTTTAAAAATTGGAATTAACTAGGATAATCAACAAAGAACAATTTACTATGGTTTTGAGCTCAAAATGACTTTTCATCTGAGGTATCTTGTAGTCTCTCTAGGTGTAAATATAAGCCATGAATATATAGACACAACATCTAATGATCTTAGGGTGACTTCCAAAGATAAAGCTCAAAAGTTATGTAAAATTTGGGCTCTGGAGTAGAGACCAGATTTGGGAGAAAGGGGAAGAGAATTCTCGGCTCATGATAAATTCCCACTTTGATGATGTTTTAAAAAAATATTTCTTATTAAGAAAAAAAGGACTCTCCTTAAATGTATACTACTGGCTAACACATAACTTGTTGAAACAACTTAAGATATTCATGCAGTCTTTTTGGATTTGCTACTAAATTCCAGTCACTATTCAAGGCACTGGTAATACAACAGTAAACAAGACAGACACAAATATCTGCCTGTGTGGAGTTCATATTCCATTAGGGGAAAATGCAAAGTGAACAAAATAAATAAGCTTTATGCTGTATTAGAAGGTGATAAAAGCTATGGAGAAGAAATAGAGCAGAAAAAAATACGTGAAGAAACACAGGGCCATGTGATTTTAAATAGGGAAATCCAGAGAGTTCTAAGAAGGTGTCATTTGAGCAAAGATCTGAAGGAGATGAGGGAATAAGCTACGGGGATATCTGGGGGAAAGAGGCAGAAGGAACACAGAGTAAAAGTTCTGAGGTGGAGGAATGCTTGGCTATTTCCTGGGAGTGCAAGGATGACCGTTTAGCAAGACAATTAAAGAGTAGATGAAAGCTTAAGAGATGATCTAAGAAAAGTCAAGGTCAGGGGTGAGAGGGTATAGTGACTAGAACTTTAGAAGCAAGAAATTACTTAACAATTACATTTGCATCGTACAGGTAAAGATGCCAGCCTAATCAGAAAATATGCTCTTCTGCTATACTGGTGCTTACAAACCTCGTATCACTCCTCCTCAAACATCGTTATAAGGACTGTGGTTTTTACTCTTGCAGAGAGTTTTGAGAGGAATGAAATCATCTGAGCTCACTCACATGTTGTGCTATAAATTGATTCCATGGGGCAAGGACAGAGCAAGGACACTAGTTTTCAGATTATTAAACTATTCCAGGTAGAAAATGAAATCTTGGAGCAAGGTACTGATGATGAAGGTTAGAGAAGTGGTCAGAGTGTGGATACTATACTTTGAAAAGGAGCTAAAAGTATGAGCTAGCAGATTGGATGTGGTTTTGAGATCAAGAGAGGAGGGATAGAATGACTATAAAGTTTTAAGCCCTAGAAACTAGAAGGTTAGGGTTGACTCTTAGTGAGATGGTAAGGTTATAAAGAGGAAACAGGTTCAGGATAGAGAAGTTTGGTTTTGTAAATGTTAAATGTGAGATGTCCGTTAAACATCCAAATAAAATGTTTAGATATATGAATTCAACAGAAAGGATATTACCAGTCTTCCCCACGAATCCCAGGTACAAAGAACATTTAATAATTTTCTAGCAATAAAGTCTTATTATATATGTTTTTAAATTTTTAGGAAGGATTTATAAATCAGGATGCAAATATTTCAGTCCTATGCAACTGAGTGAGTTGTGTTTATATGGGTATAACGTAGCATTTTTTTCTTAAAAGAGAACTAAGCATTTACGGTTTCCAACTGATACTTTTATGCTTCCAGTTAGAAAAAAGGGAATAAGACCATATTTTATTTTTAGAGAAAAGTGATACTTAGAGATAAGGGTTTTGGTGGTGCTGCTGTGTGCAGACAGACTACATACCAGAGCCCTGCCCATCATGTCCCCATGGCCTCTGTTCTTGGGCTAAGAATGTTTAACTCTTGATATCAGAAAGTCTTGACATTTTGAAATCATTTTCTGTATTTAGAATTAGTAATACAGTTTAATGCACTTTTAAGTGACAAGGAGTGCAGACCATATCTCTGGCTTTTTGTGTATTGTCTGGTTGCCCTTGTTTTATTCCTACTCAGGATGCTTCTGCAGTAGCTGCTAGAAACGTGCGCTCCTCCTGACAGAGCTTTAGAAAGAGGCGGCAATAACGAGACTTGATAACCTCAAAAGCTGTGCACAGGAAAATCATCTGCGTTTGAGCTAAAGAAAGTCATGAAATCAATTATAGAGGATTCTAGTTAGGTGTCTCTTGCCCCTCCATAGATGGTTTTTCATCCACAGGTAAGATAAACGAGGAAAACTCGCAGAAGATACAAATGTGTGTTTATTAAGTAAGCATTTTTTTCAAGTCAGAATGAATTTTTTTAAAATTTTACTTAATTATTTTTATAGAATTTAAATCAATGTTTTTTATAATTCAAATTTCTGAATTTAGTTCCTTGTCTAATCCAATAACATTACATGAAAATATGAAAATGTTAGTTATTTTACTTATTGATCATTCCCATTGCTCCATGCAACTTAAAAGTTAACTTACTTCTTCATTCAAGCTCTCCTTTGAAGTCTTGTCTAGAAGTTATAGACTATTGAAAATGTAATTTTAATGAAATGAATTGTGTTTTTCCCTTTAGCCCCAAACATACAAGTATCAGAAAATTTCAGGTGTCCTAACCAAAATAGCTAACTACAATTTCCCTCAAAATAAAGTTCCTGTTGCCCATTTTTAGATGACATTTTAGAAATCTCCATTTCACAGATGCAAAGATCCGTACTACAAAATTCAACATCTACTATATGCAAAATAAAGGCTTTTTTAAAGCAAAAATGTATATTTATTCAAAATTACATTATACCATTTTTAATATTGTATTGGAATAAACAATTCCCTCAAAAGGTCAAAGGTAGTTGAGCCAAATAGTAAACAGTGTGCTCAGTATTCTTATAATTACCTCTTGGACATCTTATTTAATCTGTTTTGAAAACAAACACTACTTAGTTTGGGGAGTTTTATTTATCTTTTACACAAATATGAAAACTGAAAAACTGAATTAAGAACAAGACAGAGCTTTGAACCTCTGTTATATATAACCAATTATAATGCATTGCAATTTTTTAATATGGTTTAGGGTTTGTTCACTTCTTATCTAGGTCCCTCTCATTCACCACAAGAACTAAGTTTGACAGAATAAATGCATTGCTATCATTAAGGAAAAAAATATTTGCATGAAATTTGAAACTAAGTCAAATACTGACTGACCAAATACCTTCTGAATTGTAACAATGTCCACTATTTACTATAAAAGTACATTTATTGTATTTAAGACCTATGCTTATTTGTTTTCTAATTTTTTTTTTATTTCAACAGTATCATTTGCACTCCTTTAAAAAAAATAGTACAACTTGAGTGTCTCAGTCCAGTGCATTGCTATTTCACGTTTTTATCCTATCCTACAGTATATCCTACAGTATAGGGGAATAAATTCCCACGCTCAGTGCAGAATAGGTTCCATAGTGTTATGGCCATGTGCCGGGCTAATCTATGGATATTTACTAAATAAAAACTTCAATTCATGAAAAAAATGATATGCTTAAGCAATTAAAGCGATATAATAATGTTTCAAAGCCAAGCCTCCTTATGTATTTATTATTTTCTCCCTTTCAAATAGTAATAGTGCTAACTAGTTCCAAGAGCATATTGGAAAACATTTTTTTCAACTAAAACAAAACAAAATCCTTTTCACTACTAAAGATAATTACACACACACTGGATATTTAGCCAGTCCTCCACGTTTGTTCCAATATATTTTAGGTAATCTGCTGATTCTTACACGATCTAACAGCCTCATAAATTTAAAATGTATCACTATTTCTTAGGCTATATAGCTATATAGCACATATAAAATGGAACATTTGCCTATTAGCCGATTGATGCAAAAAATGTAAATACCATATCTGAAAGTTCACACATCGTGCCAGAGCTCTGCTCCTTTTATTTTGTGTTGAAAGTCATTCTGAAATGTCCTCATAACTGGTGGCAATTTTTCAAGTAATTATTAATAAACACACACCAAATAAGAAGCAAAAGAAATTATTAACCAACCAAACCAGCTAGACGCTTAGATAAAATAACATAAGATTGTATAACCTTTCAGCAGGTTTTCTTGATATAACTTCTTTAAAGGACCATAAGCATGTCCATACGCTTTGGGGTTATTTGTAGATGAAAAGGAAGTCTGTTCCTGAAGACACACTGCCATAGCTCTAAAAGTTTCTTTTTGTGAAGAGTAGTAAACATGTTTCTTGATGTTTCAAATAATTCTGCATTATCTTGATGCATCAGAGGACCTCTGTTCCCTCAGAAATATTACGGAAACGTCAAATGTTTAATTTAACAATGTGACCTAGTTAATATTAAAGAGAACCCAGCTGCTTGGCTTTCTTGCTTATGAATGTATGAATTTTCAGTACTGTAAAGTAAACAAGCATTTTATATGAAAACACTTAAGGAATGTTTCTGCCTACACTTATGCAAACTATTAATGAAATAAAAGTAATCATGCATGCACTTCAAAAACTTGCTTGCAACACTCAATTTAATATTTGTATATTGTTTTAGCATAGTGCCATATTTGTCAGTAACATGTTGAAGTTACTGTATTGAACTTACACAATAAAGACAATACTATACGAGAATACTCAAAGCAAGACCTCAAATATCCTTCTTCAAATTATAGCTATATTTCACCCTTATAATATAATAGATGCATGTATTTACTTTTTGGAAGAGAGAACAAATAGAATCCATATTCTAGTATCACTGCTTTATTCCATTTTTAAAGAGGCACTTCTTCATATTTCTTAGAATATATTTTTATGATAATCTCTTCCTTGTAAAATATCAGTCAAAAATGTGTGCAAATATCATGGACAACATAAGGAAGTTACTTATTTTTAAACCAGCTTTGGAAGCAGCTGCCCCTGAAACACTGGAGAAAAGAAATGATACAAGAAATAGAAGGTTAGGCAGGCTAAGTGAGGGAAGTAAATGAATTATGGGCCTATTCCAAATCAAACGTGGTAATTCTTTGATGCCTACAAATTTTAAGTAACAAGATAACTGAAAAAGAAAAGCATAGCTCTCAAAATAGAGAGGCAAATCATTAGAGCAAACAGTCTAGTGTTCGTGTGTATGTGTGAGTGGGGATGTACTATCTCAATGAAATCGAAAGCATATAAGGGTGCTTATTTACTATGTATGTAACAGTAGACATAGCAACGTAACACAGAAAATCACATGAGGAAAAAGAAAATTCCTAAACAGTGTTAGTTAGCTGGTGCTGAGGGGAAAATTCATAAAGTTGATCAAATGTTCTCTAAGCAGCTTCAAAAACATTACTGGAATTTTTTTCCAGACTGAAAAGACATAGGCAGACCGAACTAGATACAGCAATTTCAAAACACATCATTGTTGTAATTTGTTCATTCATTTAAAAATATTTTACACAATCCAGCCAACTCTCAATTGCTCATTTGAAAAAGAGCCGTCAAGCAGCAATGCCAATGCAGTTTCCAAATGTGGGGTAGGGAGAGAGTGTGAATGATACTTACAAGTGGGTAGGTATACACATAAAATATGCCTTCCAAGTTATTTTTGTATATGACACTAGCCTATGACAGGGGGAAAAAAAAGCTGGCTATGCTGGTTGACATCTGAATCTGGTAGAATTCTGAAAATTGGCAATAAATGGTGCATATCAAATGAAACTCATGAAAATGCAAGGTTGACTGGCCTCCTGTACTCACTTTCTTTCCATTTTATTCCATCATATTGTCTAACACTTGCTTGTATAGTATATAAAGCCCAATGCTAAAAAATGTATGTCAAGTTGGCAAAAACGTAAGAACAACATTGGTTAGGTTCTTAGATTAAGAGTTGCTGTGGCTTTTTATTCCAATGCATTCCAATCTCTGTAATATTTATGGGTGGAGCAGAGGACCGACAGTCATTATTCTTCTGCATTTGATTGGAGGTCAGCATTTTTAAGGTATCTTGCATTCATATTTTTAATGTATATTTATGTATTTTTACAAATACTAGACAGTCCATTGGTGACACTGCAGAATTGTGTACTGATCTTGATTTTAAGATTCTTAGCTATAGAATTAGAACTTGACTTTTTAAAGCTTTTGACTAAGAAGTATATGAAGGCTGCTACATGCCTTTATTTCTGTTGGTTTCCAAAAGTTCCTTGAGATATTTTTCTTTCAAAAGAATATTTTAATGTTAAATCCTCAGTCTCAAAAATTACCACTCTGAAAAGGTGGTAAAAATCTTGCTTTTTCACACTAGAATTTGAAATTTAAAGTTAAATTTTTAAAATGTGCTATCATTGCAGAATTTTTATGAAGTGAAAACTTTAACATAAGGATTCCAAATCTAGATTTATACTATAATATAGTATCTCAGATGCCCTCAGAAGATTTCATTATCTCTCCTGGATGCAATATGCTCTTAAAATCTTTTCTGAGAAGAAAACGTGAACTTACTGGATCATTAGGAAAATTAACTTGAAATTGGGGAAAACAATATTACTCTCCATCACCTGATACTGCCTACTGCCTTTGTTGATACCTGTTGTTTTTTTGAAGACAAAATATATTGCACTAAAATGGCAGAGTCAAGATTGCATTACAAATTAAATTGAATTCCCTTAAATAAGTTCACTGAAAGTCTGTTTTACTATACCTCATTTTCATTAACTTTAATGGAAGTGGTTTTCCAGAGTTAGCATTGCATACAGTAATCTATTACGTCTCTAAGACCATTGAATATGTGTGATTTACTTTGTAAGCCTGTCACATTGAGGATTTATTAGAGCTCAGTAAAAATATATACGTGTGTGAGAATATATATATTTTTTCAACCAGTGCACAAGAATTAGAAATTAGCCCCTTATTGGTACTTGGCAACTTTTATGTTCAAAATTAGCTGTCAAATACTATTCATGTATGAGTTCTCTTTCTCTTGATCAAAGAGTTTTGGGGGAAAAAGTTTCTTAAAGTACATCAGATAGGGATAAAATGGGGTCTGGAATAAAGGACACATTGTGAAGACAACAGTTTAAAAAGAATCCACTCTCTTTCAGAATTCCACATCTTAATTTGGGGAACATATTTTTTCACAAGACTCCAGGAATTAAACAACATAGAAGAGTTCAAGTGTTGAGTTTACCAGGTCATTTGCCATTCCTTGTCTCCCAAATGCAAGGCCAGTGATAGTCACCAGGGTACATTTTCTGTGAACTGAAAATCACTAGACAGTTAATACATTTATCATAATAATTTCCTAGAATCATCTAGTTCCCTGTGCCCATTAAATGTACATTTGAGTACGACAGTTTCAGAGAAAAACAATGAAACAATCACTATGATAGCTGAAATATGGCTTCATAGGAAACAGGGCTACATTTAATTAGCTTTAATTGCTTATGTGTCTTTTCTGTTCTTGTTATAGTTCATATCACTGGCATAGACTCATAAGCCAATCTTCCAATTTAAGTTACTACCAAAATTTACAAACGACGTGAAGAGTACATTGTATTTACAAAGAACTTGGCACTTACAGAATAAATTATTGACCTTTTAAAAAAAATTCAGACCAGGGCACCCATGGTTCAGGCAAACGGGAAAGCCTGATGTCTTATATATTATGCTACATTAACGTGAATAAATAAATTTCCAGCTGGTAATTCCTCCACAGCGCTGGCCCTGGTGCTGAAAACAAGTACCTTCCATTTCTAATCCATGGGGAGGGTAGAGAAGTTATCAGTCCAGAGAGAGCAAAGGTTGCATGTTTTCTTCCTCATTTTTATCCATGCGTTTTAACACTGTAGGATCCACAACTGATTGGGATCTAGAAACGATAAAGCCAATGTCAGTGCGTTACTGCCAAACAATCACCTTCTGTTCTCTGTCTTTTCTCCTTTATTACTTCTCTCATGGATGCGGATTAACTTTTTCTACAACAAGAGACTTATGAACTGAGAATGCTGCACATTTAAAGAGATACATTTATGGTGATGTTTTGCATCAAAGGAAACAATCCCCTCTGGCCTCTGAATAGAAAAATGCACAGCAGAGGATTCTAAATACATAATAATAGGCTTAAGTTCTCTTCTTTACAGTCAAGCAAGAGACTTTTCTTTGAGTCTGAGAATTTCTAGTACAGGACTGATGCATTCCAAGAGATCACCAAATGGGGGAATTATTACAGTGAACTTATTGTTATAAGAAAAGAAGTAGAAATAAAAGGAGCCTTGATTCCTGTCTGAAAGGGCTCTATGAAACGACTTCAACAGGAATGTGCATTTTTAACCATCTTTTTTTATATTTAATGAGAACTTTAGGAAAAAAATCAATATTTCAATATGAGTTTTGTTCAATTTTCCACTAGGGCATCTGAATAAAATCAATCTTACTCTTGAAAACTTTAAGAAAAGTAGAAATCCCTCTTGTTTAGTCAGGAGCACTTTATGATTAGGAAAGCAAATAATGTGAAAACCCCTTGCACATGCCTTTGATAGCAGGCGGGAATTATATCTCAGTTCCTCACTAGGAAACAACATAAAACTGGGAAGGAGGAAAGTCAATGAAAAGTGCTACTGTGGTGGCAGGAAGCTGTCATCTTAATGGCTATGGCATTAAAGAAGCAGCTGCCCTTTTAAATTCTCCTCCATAATGAATTTTTCCCCTGCTGCTGCATTCCAACCATTTGGCTATTGCTGTGGCAATATGCCTCTTCACAGACCTCATTAATTTTCAAAAAGAAAGACTATAAGCTAAAATACAACCACACATGCTAATGAAGAAGAACAGCAATGGAACTAATTATCAAAGCAAAAATAATTACAGAATTAACTGATAAATTGACTCCTTCATTTAAATAAACTTAAATTCATTTCTAAAGAGAGAATGAAAAGGAAGGTGAGAACTTTAAAATAAGGAGGTTTATTTCCTAAGTCACTTTCACTATTTTACCTCAATAATAGGTATTAGATGCATATGTCAGAATGGAGACTGGCTGCAGTTGAATGTGGGGTGTGTGTGTGTGTGTGTGTGTGTGTCTGTGGGTGTGCAGGAGAGAGAAAGAGACAGAGAGAGAGGGAAGGAGAAGGAGAAATGATAATTTATCTTAGAAAAAAGTACATGAATAAAATACATTTTAACACAATTGACAATTGCACAAAGCACTTAATAATTAGACTTGTAACATTGTTTTTCTTAGACTCAACTGAAATAATTGGTTTCCCAAGATGAATCCATGCTAAAATATACAGGGGTTCATTTAATGTCCTGCACTAGAGGGTTACTTGACAACGAGTACCCACTAGACTATAAATTCCATGAGCAGGGACTTTATCAGTTTCTCTCCTTGCTGTGAACACAATGCATGTCACAGAGTCTGTTACACAGTAGGATTTCGATTAACTTTTATCCAATAAATAGTTTCCATACTGAAAGAAGATGGCTATCAAGCATTCAAAGCGAAGAGTGATGAAGATAAAGCAATTTATCCTGTGGAGAAAGAAATTCTTAACAAAAAACATTTATTTTAAAATTCTCACAAAGTTAAATATATAAATGTTGAGGCATATCCTAATAATATATTCAAGTACACACCAAAGCTCTTCAGACAGCACAGAGTCTACAATATAATCATTTGCCATAATGTTCTATTAAAACACACATCATACAAATACACATACACATGCACACACATCTTTTAAATCCTTACGTTCCTTGACTACTTTTACTATCAAATGTAAAATAGATAGCTAGTGGGCAGCAGCCGCATAGCACAGGGAGATCAGCTTGGTGCTTTGTGACCACACTAGAGGGGTGGGATGGGGAGGGTGGGAGGGAGGGAGACACAAGAGGGAAGAGATATGGGGACATATGTATATGCATAACTGATTCACTTTGTTATAAAGCAGAAACTAACACACCATTGTAAAGCAATTATACGCCAATAAAGATGTTAAAAAAATTTTTTTAATAAAAAAATATTAGAGGATACGGCAATTTTAATAAAATAGTTTAAATTACAGTGCACTATCCAGCCTGGGATTAAGTTCCTAGTTTGCTTTTTTTAAAAAGTCTTTATTGGAGTATAATTGCTTTACAATGGTGTGTTAGTTTCTGCTTTAAAACAAAGTGAATCAGCTATATGCATACATATATCCCCATATCCCCTCCCTCTTGCGTCTCCCTCCCACCCTCCCTATCCTACCCCTCTAGGTGGTCACAAAGCACCGAGCTGATCTCCCTGTGCTATGTGGCTGCTGCCCACTAGCTATCTATTTTATGTTTGGTAGTGTGTATATGCCCTAGTTTGCTTTTATCATGCACTACAGATGTCAGAATTGTTGGATGATGAATGCTGCTGGCTCAATACGCAGAATGATTCCTCAATAGAACAAGCCAGGCAGAAACAATTTCTGATTAAGATTTTTTTGATATTTAATTGCCCCAAGTGTACTGTTGTTTTAGTCTAGATTTTCTTTTGTGCTCTCTTATACAAAAAAACAGGGTTATTTGTGCAGGATCATAACTGTTAATAAATTGGTCTGTTTCAACTGCAATAGAGGAAGTTACCTAACATTAACTCACAGTACATCTTAGCAGTCTCCAGCCTCTACTGTCTTTCAATGAATAACTTTTTTTCCTCATGAAAACCTATAGTTTAACTTTAATTATCCAGGTATCATTTATTCATTTATTATGTATCTACAATATTGTGCTATACCTTAGTGTTTAAGAGACTAGATTTTAGACAGAAATGGATTCCAATTCCACCTTCTGCTATTTATTAGTTCTGTGACCAAGGGAAGGCTATTTAAACTTCCTAAGATTTTGTTCCCTTATCTGTAAAATGGGGAAAATAATACCTACATCATACAGATGTATTGAGGATCAAGTGCAATAATGCATGCATAACCCCCGGCATTAATTCCGGCAGATAGCATATGGTAGTGGTTAAGGAAATAACTTAGAGAACACTATTACCTGTGTTCCAGCATTAGTATTGTAGCTTTGGAGCTATGTGAAATGCAGAAGTTACTTACCTTCTCTGTATCTGGGTCTCCTCATCAATAAGATGGGTATAGTATTACCTTATTAGTTGTTTAGAAAAGCAAAGGAGTTGATGTATACAAAGCATTAGGTAGGGTTTGGCACGTAGTAACAATAGGTGTTGAATATTATTTAATAAAATGCAAGTGCATATTACCATTAACAACATTAGTGTTGATGCTCACTGCAACTGTTGTGTGCCAGACACTATCCTGGGTCCTAGAGGCATAAGGTAAAAGACATTCCCCGAGTTCAAGGAACCCATTCTCTAATGAAGTTTGTATTCTTTCACATGATTATACTATCTCTCCACAAATTTACACGGAGGAACATAATCTTCTAGCTATACACGTAGCTAAATTCACCCAAAGGAACAGTTATCTACAACTCTTTGGTGAAGGAATGATTTTTCCCCTCTCAATCTAAGAATGATATAAAACTGGAAAAGGAGATGGAGGAAGGGTGGAACCTAGAAACAATTTTCTCCCGTCCTTGATGGGGAACTACCATCCCCTGCCAGAGAGAAGATAAAAATAAAGTGAAACAACTTTCTTGATCTCATTCTTCAGGAGTTTTCAAAGAGAACCATATAAGCTTCATATGATACAAAAGCTACACCAGACAAAGGATGTCTGGAATTCCAATCAGCCCATGTCAGAAGCAAGAAACTCAGGGTTGGGGAGGTCATCGTGCTGTAAGCCAAGTCTTCAGGGGACAAAATGTCCTAATTAATTGGAGAAGAAAATCAGGATCCAAAAAGACTTCAAAATGTGGATCGCCTGAACCAAATCTAACAAGATGATGTCAATTAAAATAATGTGCTTGGAGGAAAAAGCTAAACACAGAAATAAAGAATTATGAGGATAAGGATCTATAAGTAAAGAGACCAGTTTTAAGGGGTTCAATATGAGTCAGCAATGTGCCTTGGCTGCTTGAACGGCAGCAACAGTGACAGCAACAGCAACTAAAGGAAGCCAATGAGGTCCTCACTGCAAAGCCAGAATTCTGGAACCTCTATGCAAGTAATGATAACGTCAGATGTCACCTCTACAATTCTAAACACTGCATCTAAAAGGGGCCACTGACAGACAGCAGAGGACTCCTTCATTCATTTAACTGGTGCCTAGTGAGCATGGTTTGTGTGCCAGGCTCCACTCCAGGCACTGAGGATTCAGAAGAGAACAGGATAGACAAAGCCACTAAAGTCTCCCTGAAGCTTACATTGCAGGACAGGGGGATAAATAACTAAATAAAATCAATCATTTCACTGACTAATAATGAACTATGAAGAAAATAAAGAAGGTGATTGATAGGAAGTGTCTAGAATGAGTAGGAAGTAGAGCTGATTAAGACCTGGTGACTGAGAAAGACCAAAAGACCCTCTTGAGGAGATGACCTTTGATTGGGGCCAGCCATTGGAAGACAGAGGAAAAGAATATTCCAGCCAGAGGTGACAAGAATAAAGACCTTTGGATAGGAACAAACTGGGGAGGCTGAAGGAGAATAAAGAAGGATGTTGTGTCTGAAAGGTAGGGGAGGAGAGAAAAGGTAAATAAACTTAGAGGAGAGAGGTAGGCAGGATCAGATCATGCAGCATATTGTAAGTCTCGATATGGAGTTGATTGTATTCATTGTATAATCAGCAGTCACTTAGAAATTCAAAGCAGAGAAGTGAAATGATCTGATTTACATTTTTAAAATATTATTTTGACTGCCACATGGATAATATAATAAATGGAAGGTAGGGGAGCAGGGTAAAGGTGGAGGCAAAGAGAGCAGGTAGGAAGTTTTGGAGGAAGTGTAGGTGATGGGGATGCAGCTAAGGCTGTAGAGGATATGGAGAGAGGTGTGCTCAGAGGAGGGGACCACATTAGTTAACAAGTCACAGAAGGAGGGGCTAAAGGAAATGAGCATTGCTAGCTGGCAAAGGAAAAGACTAAGGGACACCTATGAGAGCTGTCTCCAAATCCTCCTGAAGCTCAGTTCTACAGTGAGGGCACTCTGTGTCATGCTGTCACAGAAGAGTAGACAAGATGTATATCAACAACATGAAAGACTCTGTACCTCATGGATTGGAACCTTGTTCCATCACATATAGACTATGTGACTTTGGGGATACGAATATCTGTTTAACAAGGTTGCTGTGAGAATTAAATAAGTGAATGTTACCAAAAAAGTACCTAGTAAGGGCCTAACTCATGAGAAGTTTATTAAAAATGGTAGATTGTAACAATTATCACTGTTAGAATTTTAATTTTTATCAGAAGGAACCTATTCTTAGGTAATGGCTTTTAACCATTTTTGTCTTAGACAACTTTGAGAATTTGATGAAATATGCCTTCTCTCCAGAAAAAAAAAAGCACTATATATACATTTATATATCTATATATACATACATACATTCAAACATATACACACACAGTTTTGAATACAACTTTTATCACTTTACAGACCACTTTGAGAGTCCATCAATGAACCCCTTTGGTGAGAAGAGCATATAACTCAAATTAGGAAGCCTTGTTTTAAGAGGAGGGAGTTGAAAAGCCCAAACTTGATTTAAAGATAAGCTTGTCAATTAGTGGAGAAATTAAAGTTGAAGATGTTCCTGGCCTTTCCGTTCTCTCCAAGGAGTTGTGGAGCAGCCTGGGGAGAGAAAGGCATCACACCCTGCCCCCCAAGAACAGCAGCAGCTGCAGCAGCAAATAAAAGAGGCCAGTCTCAAAGATGCCACTGCATGAGTCAGTGGTGACCGAATGACCCTAAGGCTTTCCTCAGAGAAGGATGCAAGATAGTGCTTGCAATGACATGGGAGATGCCCTTGTGTCCTCCCTGAATTACGTGAAGAGAGACTTGTAGGAGCTGTGGCTCCTATATTTCCAGGATAGGAAATGAACCAAGAAATAATATTTGTGATCCAAATGAACGCTGGGCTGGTGTGGCCTGGGGTAGCATAAGAATTAGATGTCTTCATCTAATTGCTACAGAATGCAAACTCAGAGGCAGTTACGCATTTGTGTGTGTCTGGCAACCCCCTTGCCCTCGATCACCAGTAGATCATGGCTGGACATATGTTTTACCCATATTGGATACAAAACGCCTAGGAAAGTTTTTATTACAGAGCATGTGTTGAATAAATACCCATTGACTGAAAGAAAACAGGCCTAATAACACTATGAGAGTCAAAGCAGGAAATCAGATTCTGACTCAACAGTGAATTCTGTAAAGATTAAAGCTGTAGGGAAAGACAGTGTTTTGCCCCAGGAATGGCTAGACAGAAACTTTTAAACAGAAACTTGGCAGAGATGCTGAAAAAAGAACGTAAGCTTTGAATGTTAGTGTTTGAAGTGTGTGTCTGTTCGCTCTATGGATCCCTTCCTTCAAATGAAATCTTACACAGGAGTCCAAAAATTTGTTTAGATAGTCAGTCTCACCGCAGTGGAGATGGGCACTGTCCCCACCCGCTACCTGCTTGCCCTGAAGCACTCAACCAGAACCTTAAAGAACAGTTTGAAAAGCCACTGGATTGGCTGACTTCTAAGGGGCCAGCTGGATTGTGAATTTGGAGCAACATTGAGTTGAGGTTACCTTGAATGAATTTATCTTTGACTTGAAACTCCTTAGACATCCAATCATAGGAGCATGAAAGGCTTTAAAATGTCATCAAATAGCTACTTCAGAAAAATATAAAATCTGGAGTTGTATCAGGTGTCCCCACCCTGGCCCAGCCCGCTTCCCAGCAACCTCCAGCATACCTCTTCATGGACTTGGGGGAGAGTTCCTTCTCTACCTCCTTCACAGGCATGCTGTAGGAGTCCACATTGTATTCACTGTCGTCATCATACTCGTGGTCTAGCAGTGTTCTTGCCCAGGTTCCCATATCATAAGGGGGGAGCATTCCTCCAAACTCAGAGGGCAAAATCTCAGGATGAATTAGTTGGTGCAGACTGTTCAGGTTGTTACCGTGCAAAAATATCTACAAATGCAAGAAGAGGGTGGGAGAAAACACACAGAGGAGAATAAATATCACCCAGATTTTGGGAACTGGGCGGGGGGTGGGGGGGATGGAGGATTGAGGATAGGAAAGTCAAAGCAAGAGTTTTCCATGTCTGTTAAAATATTTAAGCCCTTCATCTACTCTGTGAAACAGGAAGGCTGGTTCTGTAATCCTAATACTTCATATAAAAATCCTGAGGCTCAGGGATTTTAGGTAGCTTCTAGAAGGCCAGATCATTATTGGTTTAAAGAACTGGAACAAGAAATTTCGTTTCCTGCTTCATAGCTGGGAACATGAGCAGAATCTAATGTGCACGTTGATCTGCACATTATCCTGGTGTTAGCTGTACAAAGCTGATGATGTGCATAATGAATGCTGTTAAAAGACTCTTCTCATAAGGACTCAACAACTGCTGAGCCCATTCACGTTATTAAACCCAAAAGCTGTCACCAGTATGGCTTTCTCTTTATCTTCGGTAAAAATAAGAATACTGTAACCACTAAATTACTGCTTTATAATACAAAGTATGTGATGTAAATAAAAGTAGATTAGCATCATCACAATGAAAGGTTGACTGAAGTTTCACATCCCAAAGGACCAATGTTCTATAATGTTGCCAGCATCTTCTCTGCTAGAGATTTCCATGGTTATCATTCAAATCAGAAATGGAATGAGTTGAAACTGTAAAGCTGTGTGCATCTGTTAATTATTCTTATCACTCTCTACATACAGCTTTTGGTTAAACTGGAGAATTATTTAAGCTACATACTCAAGATTTGTTTCTCCATAAATTGCTACCTCTTTCCTCTTCTTTCATTTCAATCTCAAGACTTCAGATCAGTCTTCTCTGATAAAGTACTCTTGTCACCTCATATAAACTTTTATATTTATTTAAAGATTATAATTTATAAGTGGCTTAGAAATCTCACACTTCAGGTTCAAGATGAACAGAGGTTCATCTTGCTTTCCATACTTTTAGAATCCATGGAAGTAAATATACTGGAAAACAAAGACTAGTCTATATCAAATAAAATGAGAGGAGTGGGAGTCACCAGTCAACAAATAATTTCAACAAATTGTGGAAGAGTATAAAAGCATCTGAGATTGGGTCACTGGTCAAAATGATCACAGCAAGTGGCTGGTGGAATACATAATGTGGGGCTTACAGAGGTGGAAGATACTGTCTTCCCCAAGTTAAATCAGGTTAATTGCACTTTACACCTTCCCCTTCCTACTTACAGAGCACAACAGGAAAACACACACACTCTCTCCCTCTCTCTCTCTCTCTCTCTCTCTCTCTCTCACTCTCGCTCTCGCTCTCGCTCTCGCTCTCGCTCTCGCTCTTATAATTTTCCTGGGAAAATTAAGTTCTAGCACCTGAAATCCCTACTTTATTAGGTATACAACCTTTATTTCATCAGATGTACTACTTCATGTCAGAAACCTTATCTTTCAAGTCATGCAAGAGTTAGGTAATAAATCCTTAGAAAAGTAAATGTAATTCACACTACTTCTCTTTTCACTAACACTCTGTTCCCTCCTCCCTCAACATCACTTTCAGCTTTGGCCTTGTTTCCTCTTTCCCTGAAAAAATAGGGCAACCAGATGAGACCCACCCACTAGCATCTGTGTCCATATGCTTTGCCTTTGCTCCCAGCACAATGGAAGAATAAACTCTACAAAGGCCAACCCCTCCACCTGTGCACTAGAATTCATTCTCTCTTCCACTCAGTTATATTTCCCAAACAATTCTCTCTTGTCTCTCTCACATCATCAGATTTCCTCCTCTTCTGTATCTTTCCCATCAAAGAACAAACATGCCAACTCTACTCTTCCCTCCCCCACCATACAGATGCATAAAACCTCTCTTGACCTTACCTCCAGTTATTATCCTATTTTTCTCCTTCCTTTCATTGCAAAACTCATCAAAGGAGTCATCTATATTCATTGTCCAAGTACTTTTGTCCCATTTTTCCTGAATCGAATCCAAATAGGCTTTGCCTCCCACCATTGCATGAAAATAGCTCTTGTCAAGATCCTTCTCACTGCTAAATTCAGTGTCCAATAATTCTCTGTCCTTATTTTCCTTAAACTCTCAGCAGCACTGGATATAGTAGATGGCTCTCCTCATTGAAACACTTTCTCCCAGGATCTCTTGGTTTCCTTCTATTTGATAGATGCTTTTTTCAGACTCTTTTGCTGGTTATTCCTCACCTCCCCAGCATCTTAACATCAGAGAGCTCCAGGCTTCAGTTCTCGGATTTATTCTCTTCTCCAACTATACTCACTCCTTAGTGATGTCATTCAGTCTAGTGCCTTTAAGTATTGTCCATACACTGAAAATTTATATTTTGAAGCCAGACCTCTCTTTTGAACTGCATATTGGTATTTCTACTCCCTATGTCACACCTCCACTTAAATGGTAAATGGGCACCTGGAGCTTAACATATCCAAGATTGAACTTATAATTCTCTCCCCCAAATCAACACCTCCCTATTTTCAATGTCAGTTAATCGTACAAATATGCTTCTAGTTTCTCAGGCCAAAACATTTGACTCATCTTTTACTTCTCTCATAATCTAAGTTGTCAGTAAATTCTTTTGGTACTACCTCCAAAATCTATCCTGAATTCAAACATCTGAACAACTCCACCCTTACAACCCTAACACAACTCCCATCATCCTTCACACTGTGTTACTGCCTCCTAACTGCCCTCCTGACTTCCACTCTTGCCACCAACACTCTATTCTCAACACAGCAGACCGAATGACCATGTTAAAACATCCATCAGGTCACATTATTCTGCTCATAATCCCCCATTGCCTTCTTCTTTCTCTTAGAGTAAGTCCTATAAGATCCTCTATGAACTCTTTCTGTGAGCACATCTCCTACTACTCACACCCTGCTGGAATATGCCATGCACACATTTGTCTCATCATTTATTGAAGTTTTACTATATTCTCCCCCGTGTATATTTTTTCTTCCTCCATTTCATGCAAGAAGTCTGGTTCTTTGGGTCTCCTTTGCCTCAGATTACCTTACAATTATACTTAGGCTGAACTTTTAAATTTAAAAAAATTTTATTTTCCTAAACCGTGCCATTGAAGAGATTATGGTAGCTGACCATAATTATGGTAGAAAGAGGGTAGAATATTTTTAAGAATTAGCAAGGAATAGAATAGCAAGCCCACGATTGAGGAAGAAGTGGAAATTTGTGACAACTAGCAGGAAAACCTGTTTCCTGTCAGCTCTTGGGGTGTGGCAGGACCACATCTGTGGACCAGCTGAAGAGTGCAATAGGGTAGTGGACTGAAACCTCGCCATTGGTTTCTGGCTTCAGTAAAGATGCTGAAGCATCTCCTTCTGCTGGAGCAGAAGGAGACCTTAATTCAAGGAACTAATACTAGCTTGAACAGTGAGCATGTCAAAAGTGGCCATGATGGATGGGAAGTTAGGCTCTACATGAAAGATTCTAGACACTGGTGAAATTTTGAGAAGAAGGGACCCCTGTCAACCCCTAAGGTTGACATTCCCATCAGCCCAGTATGTTGGAAACTCAAAGTCTGATTTAATTTAAGAAAATGAAGAGCTAAATGTCTACTGTGAAAGAGGATTCACGACTCTTTCCTAGGTTTCCTTTTACCAGTTTTTCAGAACATAGATTTACAGCATCTGTGTTATAAGTTGTTTGAGTAATACTGTAATGCTGAATCACTTGGGATTCCAGTAAGGAAATATAATAACGTTGCATTGTGCATTGATTATATACTTAAAAATTAAAGGTGTTTCAATCTATAATTATTTTCTCATACAAAAATTTCCAAGTCATATAGTTTTAATTAAAATGGTAAAATTCAAATACCTCAATTCCATCTGGAATAGTGCTAGCAATGCATTCTTGTAGGCATTGTCAAAATCATCAAATTCCATCAAATAACCCCCAAACCTAGAACTTTCCTTGTTTTGTAGACTTGAAACTCTTCAGTCTTTTCAACAGAGCAAAATCATGTCAAAATCATGTCACAACAAGTCACTCCTGCACTCAAAGTCTTTCAAGTGCTCCTCATTTCACTCTGACTGAAAGCCCAGATCTTTACGACAGTGTACAAGACCCTCTATGAGTGGGCACACTATGCTCCTGCCCATCCAGTCCCCTAATATCCTCCCCAGTAGCTTATTCGTCTCCAGCTTTTCTGGCCTCCTTGCTGTTTGTCAAATATTCCAGGCCTGTTTCTACCTAAGGACCATTGCCTTTGCTAGTCCCTCTACCTGGAACAGTCTTCCCAATACATCCACATTTTCAGCTCTACTACCTCCTAGCTGTGATTTAGAGCAAATGGTTTCACTTTCTATGCCTCATTTTCCCATCTATAAAAGGAGGAAAATAACAATGCTTACCCTAAAGCTTTGTTGGAGGGACTAAATGAGTTCACATACCAAGAGTACTTAGAACAGCACACGGCATAGCGTGAACACTACAAAAGCATTCATTAGTACAATTTGTGCTAAAAGCCCCAGCAGGTATTTTGGATGACCTGATCATCCCTTCATAAAACAATGCTGAAAGTGTTTTTTCTGAGGCACATCAATACATTTTTCCAAATTATAAAATGTAAATTAATATGAATCTTGGTGGTAGAAATAATTCCTAATATAAATTATAATTGTTTACAGAATTCTTCCTCCTAAATTACTAAAACATATTCAACAAATTCATAAACAGAAAACTGTTCACAAATGTTTGACACCGACACATACTAACAATGATTTCACTTTCACACTCACAGTAAGGCTTTTATGGCACTGAGATACCTGAAGTGCCTTCTCATTCATGAGAAACATGGAAAATTATCTTCCCTATGGATTTAGAAGTAACTATATTTTCCTGTGGAACTAATCATTTGAAAATTGGTCACAGCACAGTGGTAAAAATATCTCTAAATGCAGAGCTATTTGTATTCAAATGTTAACTCTACAACTTTACAGCTGTGTAAATGAATAAGCAAGTTATTTATCCATCCTAAGACTTACTTTCCTCAGCTTTTCAATAGGAGATGATGCTTACTAAGTTTACTTTTCAGAGATGTTTGGAGGATAAAATGAAATAATGTACATTAAAATGCATTTTAAAATATTATCAATAGTGATAAATGTGTTCGGTATTTACAATGTGCCATGCACTGCATTAAATAATTTATATAAATATTCTTATTCTCAGAAAAATGATTATTTTGGAACCTACTTTGAATATCCTCATTGTTGGATAAAACTGAATCTTGGAATTCAAGTAACTTGTAATTTAAAGAGATATTAAAATTTCTATATATTAGTATTCTTTCTGAAATGTGTGATTGATCAAGACAATCACTACAAAATTATATTAGAGATCACAAAATTCACTATATTCAATGTAATACATATTGTGAAATAACTAACGCCTATTTATAACATAAAAAATTATAACTTTTCCCTGCATATTACTTGAAATTAAGTGTACCAATAACAATATAGTAACACGGTATAATTTTTTTTACTTTTAAACTGAGGCTTTAATGTATAATGAATGTGCTAAAATGTTCCCCATTTGTGGAAAAGCAAGAGAGCTAGTTTTTAAGTATTTCTTTCACAGATACACTGTTCAGAATTAATCACAAGTTTTTACATTTTGTAAAATATCTTTTATGTTATCTTTTAGAGTTATATTCAATACAGAAACACATTTTACCACAGCACATGTTATACATACAGTATGCATCATAATTTATTGAACGGGGGAGCAGAAAGGAAATAAAAAAACAAAGAAGCAAACAAATACCCTTTTCCGAGTCTTCTCCTTCAGGAAAGGCCGGATCACGGTATACAGGGCATGGATATACCATGGTTGGTTGACAAAATGAATTCCTCCAAATCGTGCTGGGAAACTATCCTAGAGTAACATGGCGGGGAAAAAAAATCAAAACACGCTTTAAAACACTGAGAAGGTTTAGGGAAGGCCATATGGTATACAAATTTGTTATTCCGTACACTTAAATGATTATGTGTATAGCTAAGGAGAAGAAAGAAGGAAGAACCTTAGGAAGAACCTTACTGCAATTAATCATTGTAACTTTCATACAGAAACTGAAGCAATATGGAATAAAGCACATCTTTCTCAAGAATAGGTTGTTGATAGGAATTTCAGCATTTTTAGGAGTGCCACGTTTTAAGCCTGCAAACTGCTAACAGTCATTATAGACCAAGAAATATAAGTAAAAGACTTTAGAAATTTGTCAAATAATGAATCTATGTTAGATAAGTGTCTATTAAAATGTATTTAAATTAAAATGTTTTATTAAATTTCAATGTAGTTATCTATAATGTGAGGACAGTCAGATATCAAAACTCACTTTATTCTCTTTATTTTATTACCAACTTTACTATAAACACTCTCCTTTCCTTATTCCAACTACAAAAAAAGGAAACACGCTTAAGCAAAATAAAAACCTGGAATTGTAGTGTAAGAAATTTGCACATGCATTTTGCCAAGTTAAATGAAAGTTAAACCCTCTGAGCTCACCCAACAGGAGGAAAACGGGGCTATCACAAAGCCAGCCTCTCCTTCAGCATGAACTCAACCATGTAAGGTTTGCATCTGAAGTGATGTAGAGGTGTTTTCCTCCTTTCTGTGACTAAATAGGTGCATCTCAAGTCCACCCCCAATTCTGAAGAGAATCCTTAAGCCAAATAAGTTACACCATTTGACAGTGCTACGGATTCTACGTAAATGGACATAGATTTTGCTACTGGTTCAACATTCCACGCTGAACTGACTACAAAAGTCTCCTTTAAAAAACTGTACCACTGGAAGTGTCTCTTGAGTGGCATCATAATAATTGGCATACATCTAGATTCTACTGAGAACATAAACAGGAACAAAAGAGAAGAAACTGAAATAATTGTAGATCTATTTTCTTAATTTAAATTTTCTCTTGAACAAGATTCAAAAGATTTAAAAACATGCATGGTGTAACATCATTAAATTATTTTGTTTTTAGGGGACACTTATGAGCATTAGAAATTCATTAGTGATTTTATATATTGATTTTTAGAGTCAACAAACATTTTTTCTGCAACAAAATTTCTATCTTTGAGAATAACACACTACGAAAAAACCACAGTACTTCAAATAATAAATACATTCGTAAGCTGTGTCTTATTTTATGTCAATGTCTTACTTCTTTTATAAATTTGTAGCTTTCATTCATCAAGAGTATTACAAAACAGAAATGAATCAGGTAGAAATGCAGACATAGTGTCTTTTAATTTTTTTATTTTTTCAGCTAAATATGCTTTTATTTTCATATGAAAAAATACATCTGACTTCCACATAGCAGGTTACTTTTTAAAAAATTTTTATTGGAGTATAGTTGCTTTACAATGTTGTGTTAGTTTCTACCGTACACAGGCATAGAGAACAAACATATGGATACCAAGGGGGAAATGGGGGGGGGATGAACTGGGACACTGAGGTTGACATACATACACTATTGATACTACGTATAAAATAGATAACTAATGAGAACCTACTGTATAGCACAGGGAACTCTACTCAGTGCTCTGTGGTAACCTACATGGGAAGGAAATCCAGAAAAGAGGGGATATATGAATCATATATGTATATATGATTCATAGTGTCTTTTAAAATTATGACATTTTTATACATAAAATGAAGATAAATAATGTATATACAATAAAGAGAATACTAATATGTGCCCTCCACTCAGCTTAAGAAATAGAATATAATTGGTAACCTTGAAGATCACTGTATTTATATATTCTTTCATTTCCCCCACATTTTAAAATTTCACATTGTATTTCAAATATAAGGATTTCTCTTGCTTATATCAATATTTTATTTTATAAATGTTACAAATATATAAATATTATATTTTTATTTTGCATATTTTATATATTTTATATATATATATATATATATATATATATATATATCCCTTAAAACATACTGTTAAGTTTTTTAAGTACTTAAGCTTTATAAAAATGTCATAGTCAATGTGGTCGGGTAACAGTGTTTTTGCGGTTCGTTGTATCTGAAATTTAAACACGTTGTGCATAGCTATAGTTCATTGTCACTGTTGTATAGCATACCATTGTATGGAACACCACAGTTTATTTTCTCCTGTCCCTGCACATTGTTTTCCAAATTTTCGGTTTGTTTTGCTATCACCAACACAGCTGCTCTGCAGACTTCATTCTCAGAAGTGTCTCTTGTGCACGTTCAGGTGTATGTGCAGGGTATTTATCTAAAAGTGTTAACGTTGAGTCATAGAGTGTATACAGTTCAACTTTACAAAATTGTTAGGAGCAAACTGCACCAATTTATACTCTTCTTTCCCCCAGTAATGCAGGAAAGTTCTGGCTGCTCCACATACTACACTTGGTATTACCCATCTTTCTAACTTCTGCCAATCTAGTGGGTGTAAAATAGATTCTCGTGACACTTTAATTTGTTAGTTGCTTCGTCTTTGCTTATTTTAATTCCATCATTAATAACATTGTTTGATAACATAACCATTTTACACAGAGGTGTTTTGTTTCTGGGTCCTTGAGGGCCTGAATTTGTTATCTCTGCTGGTCTTGTTCATGATATCTTGTTTATGGTGGATCATATTTGGCTAATATTAATCCTTGGGAATCCTGAAAGAGATAGTTTGAGGATGCTTTTGTCCCGACAAGACCTATATTAGCTCCCACTAGGTTCTATCCCTGGATATGGGAGAGGCAGAGAGGTTCCTTAAATGTTTCCTGGCCAGCAGGGATTTCCCCAGCACAACCTTTCCCTAAGGATGCAGCACCTGGAGGAATGCAGGTTCTCACATCCAGTCCCCAACTTGCCCTCAGTGTGTGCAGGCCTCACGTCTTCTCCTGCCCACCGTGCACCCCCAGCAATCATTACTCTCCCAAACTCTAGGTTCCTACAGTCAACATTGGCCTCCAGAACCACTCAAGCTTCCCTTATTCTGTTTCTTTCCAATAGACTCCATGTGTTTGTCTCTGTTGGGACTTGTTTTATGTTCACAGAGTTCAGTAGAGCACCTAGACGTATTTTCATTGTGATTTATTCAACACCCTGGTGCTTCATGGCAGGGAGATCTTTAAGAATTTTTAACCTACAGCACTACCTAAAGCAGAACTACTTAGTACACTTTTCAAATATACTCCTGAGTGAGCACTTGATCTCTAGAACAAAACTGAATGAACACCAGCTATCAGGTTTTTAAGCCAGAAGTCTTAGCTCAGTGATTTTTAAACTTTGAGAACCACTTGAGGTCATGCCTTCTACTGCGAACAAAGAATATACACATGTAAACACATAACTTACACATGATGCCATGGATTCCTTGGACACATCTTTCAATACAGAATGACTTGGTCAGTACCAAATCACAGTTAAGGCAGTGTGAAAGAGAAAGGAAAGCACTGACTTTGCAATCAAGTAGACCTAGGTTAAAATTCTGACTTAACTGTACCTCTGTGTTAAAAAGGTATCAAAGTATCAAAGTCCAAAGCAAGGACATAATACTTGATTCCTTCCTTTCCTCAGTGTGATATCACTCATTTCCTTTCTCTTTTTCTTCTCCTTGTGGTATTACCATTATACACATGGTACACCTTTTGTAGTTGCCCTGCAGTCCTTGGATATTCTGTTCTGTTCTTTTTTCCCTTTGTTCTCTTTGCATTTCAGTTTTTGAGGTTTCTATTGATATATCCTCAAGCTCAGAGATTCTTTCCTTAGCTGTGTCCAGTCTACTGAAAAGCCTATCAAAAGCATTCTTCATTTCTGTCACAGTTTTTGATCGCTAGCATTTCTTTTTGGTTCTTTTTTAGGATTTCCTCCTCTCTGCTTACATTGTCCAGCTGTTTTAGCATGCTGTCTAGTTATTCATTAAAGCCCTTAGCATATTAATCATAGTTTAAAATTCCCAGTCTAATAATTCCAATATCCCTGCCATGTCTCATTCAGATGCTTACCCTGTCTCTTCAAATTTTGTTTACCACCTTTTTTCAGTTATGACTTATAATTTTTTCTTGATAGCCAGGCATGATGTACCAGGTAAAAGGAACTATTGTAAAAGGCCTTCAGTAATAAAATGGTAAGAGGTGGGGGAAGGTAAAGCATTCTATGGTCCAATGGATTAGCTCTTGGGCTTTTAATGATCATGTGCCTCTGGACTGTTAACTCACAAGTGTTTCTTGATTTTTTTCTCCCCGCTTGGGTGGAGCAGGATGGCTAAAGTACCTGGAGTTGGGTATTTGCCTTTTCCCATATGGAAGACTAAAGTTGGGAGTTTCCCTCCCCCGCAGGTCAGTTAAGCTCTAATAATACCCCAGCAGGTTAGGTTCTGGTTACCTGGTTTCTCCTGAGAGCAAGCCTTGATGAGTAGAGCAGAGTACTCTGGCATATGTAAAAATGGTCCCTTTTCCCCTCCTCCTGATGCAAACACAAGGAGATTTTTCTCAAATATTTACGGTGAGAACTTGGTCAAGGTCCTGGAAGTAAATCTCACAAAAGTGTGGAAGGCCCCCCTATACCTGCTCCTCTCCCTGGAGCTTTAACTCTCAGCATTTTATACAATGAGCCTCCAGCAATTCGTCATTAACAATTCAGGCTGTCCTTCCCCAGATTGGTTCCCACGTAGGTTTCTGATCATGACTTTCTGCCCCAATAAGCCAAGACTCCCTGTATTCACCTGTTTCTCTAATCCTGGGGGGTAGGGGATTGCCCTGTGTCCTCACACCACTTTTATAGATCTAAGAATAGTTGTTGATTTTTCAGTCTGTTCAGTTTTTTCCTTGTTAGGACAGAGTGGTGACTTCCAAGCTGTTTATATTAGGAACTGGAAACCAGAAGTCTGATCCCCTTTATTTCTGATCACACCTCAGGTCTTGCAGTATTTATACCCCCACCTCTGTGTAGCTTCATATTTTCATATTCACCTTCCATATGATGCTAGTGTGATCACAGTAAAATCCGAAACTCACTACCTCCATTCCACTCCTTAGTACCATGTCACTTCCCCCCATCCCCTTCATGTCTGTTCATGTTCACATGCTGTTTTATCACTTGTTGATTCTGTTCCTACCCATATGCATCCCTCTCTTTTTGTATCATCTGCTCTTACTAATCCCTTAAGAATTAGCTCAGGCAACACCATTTCCAGGAAGCTCTTTTGATCCTTTTCCTGACTTATCCCACTGCTCTCACATCAAAGCCCATCTCTACCATCACAGTGCCTAAGTCCATCACTGCACTTGCCATGATACTAAAATTGTCTCTTTATTTATCTGCCTCCAATACTAAATTGTGAGCTCTTTGAGTGCAGAGGTTGTGTGTTCCATATGG
Organism: Pseudorca crassidens; assembly: GCF_039906515.1. Lineage (NCBI taxonomy): Eukaryota > Metazoa > Chordata > Mammalia > Artiodactyla > Delphinidae > Pseudorca > Pseudorca crassidens. The sequence continues at coordinate 38,130,820 of NC_090308.1, forward strand.
TCTGTTGGTGCTGGGCCTGGCATCCATTTCCACCTACTTCATGCCCCACCTAACAGAGCAGGGGATGGAAGCCTAAAACAAGAATCTATGTTAGCTAGGGTTCTGACTAGGTGAGATCTGTCAATGAGATGCACTTGAATAAGATTTAAAGGACTAAAGGGAGGCAGCAGTCACCTTCCTGTGCAATGACAGCTGCTAAGCAAGCTCTAGAAGAGCAATTGTTTACAGTAGTATCTGCACACCACCTTCCACTTTCTAGTTACCACCTTTGGAAGGTAAAAGTCTGCTGGGACATTAGCAGTAAGAGGGTGAAGACATCAGTTTCTTGACCTCTGAATCACATCTGCAGGGTTGGGACCTCAAAACCAAGAGAGCAGTCACAGTCCTCCGTAATTTTCATTCCTCCTGCTCTTCCAGTGAGGTTTTAAGCACTCACTCACTGCATTTAAATCCATTTTTCCTTGAACTATGCAGAGAGATTTCTGCTTTGTGCACTGAATGCTGATCCAGACTGTGCCTGATTCATCCTTCTACTCCCAGCATTTTGAAAACCTGTGTATGTGAATGTGTGTGTAAGCTAGATGAATATTTATTAAATGAAATACATTCTGATATTTATTATTTAAGTCAACTATTTACATTCTCTGAGCTACAATTTATCTGCAACATGGGAACAATATTTAACAGGACTGCTAATGGCTCCCCATTGGTGCCACTCATTAAGCCCACCTTCTTGGTGCTGAGCTACCATATTAACTCCCACTTTACACACGTGGAAATGACCGCAGTGGTAATTTTATAATATAGTTTATTGGGCAATTGTTTGGCCCTAAATAACACTACATAGTAGAAAATAATAATCAAAATATTAAGAATATACAGTATGTTGATCATTGGCTCTGGCCACACTGCTCTTCACTGGAGACAAGGAAATAAGTGCTTTGCCATTAGTGAGAATATAGCCAAAATGGGCTGAAAAGAGTTAATAGAATTTCTACCTTCCAAAAGCTTTTGCCAATTCACCTACTTCCATTCGTTTTTCCTTGAGCAGAACACTTTGTGCTTGAGGTACAGATTGTCTGGCCTGAATTCTTCAGTTAATGGAAACTTGACCCGCCAAAGCTCTAGTGGAACTCGGCATGTCTCCAAGCTTCTGCTGACCACAAACTCAAATAAATATCCTTCTTTGGGAGAAGATGGATTTGGAAGTACTTCCAGCATGTAATAGGTGGGTTTCCTTAAGAGTTGACGGCCATGGCAAACAACTGCAAAATGAGCTCAGTCAAAGCAAAGCCTTGATCTTCTCCTCATTGGCATAAAAACACTATGAACACAAGAGACTTTGGCATCATGGGCACCATATAGAGGGGTAAACATATTTATATCTACCAAATATACATAAGAGAATTATTCACATATTTCTAGCAAAAAAAAAATACGTTTGCCCTAAATATCTAGCTATTCGAGAAAAAAAAAAATTAGAGAATCTGAACTATTAGCATGTAACTCAAATTTTTAACTGATTTTGATGAAATATAAAAATTGTGTATTAAGATTAACACTACTATGAGTAAATTGTCAGATTTGAGAACATAAATCAATATAGTTTCTGGTGTAATTAAAGGTTGAGGTAATAAATGTGAGGAAAATGAACTTTTCTATTATTACATCACAGCTCTGGTCTTGTTTCACAAGTAAGACTGTCTAGGACTCCTAAACCAGACTGTCTACGGTTCCTCAACTTCTTCTTAAACTTATCAACTGGGTTTAAGAATTGTCCTCAATGTGAACATAGGCAAAAATTGTATTTGTAACTCACCCATTCAGAATTAAATCTATTTGGCCTTTTTTAATGTTTGTTTTTCTTTTCCTCTTTTCTTGCACTTTTTGTAGCACTTAGTTTCAACTACTATATGCGCTATGGCAAAATGCATTTAGTGATAAATTGTAGCACCAGCACCTAGAAATTACACCTTTAATTCCACAACTCTACCTCTGAAGTTATACTAGGATCAAAAATATTGGACTATTCTTTTATGAAGCTTTTAGAATAAATATAAAACACGCTTGTTGTAGAAATTTTGAACACAAAATAAAATATAATTTTTTTTGTGGTACGCGGGCCTCTCATTGTTGTGGCCTCTCCTCTTGCGGAGCACAGGCTCTGGACGTGCAGGCTCAGTGGCCATGGCTCACGGACCTAGCCGCTCCGTGGCATGTGGGATCTTCCCGGACTGAGGCACGAACCCAAGTCCCCTGCATCGGCAGGCGGACTCTCAACTACTGCGTCACCAGGGAAGCCCAAAATATAATTTTTAAAAAGTCACTGATAACTTTACCACCTAGAGACAAAAGCAATACTCTAAGCATCTTGGGGTATGGCTCCATTTCTTTTCAGTTATGTTTTATATAGATGACATGAAACTCTAACAGTCTGAAATTATGATAATAGTTTTTTATAATGGCTCATATGTGTGCAACATACACGATATCACTTTCTCTAAAAGTATGAGTAGGTATAGAAAGTAGGTGATTATTGTAGCAGTTGGTACTACTGGTTCCTTAGGTAGGATCAACATTAGCTTCCTTCAGATATGTCCAAACTTCTTAAGATCGGTCTGCTTTGATAGCTAGTGGGAAGCAGCCGCATAGCACAGGGAGCTCAGCTCGGTGCTCTGTGTCCACCTAAAGGGGTGGGCTAGGGAGGGTGGGAGGGAAACACAAGAGGGAGGAGATATGGGGATATATGTATACATATAGCCAATTTGCTTTGTTATACAGCAGCAACTAACACAACGTTGTAAAGCAATTATACTCCAATAAAGATGTTAAAAAAATAAAAACTTTGAAAAGAAAGCATAAAAAATATGCAATCAAAAGGTGAAGAGAAAAAAGATACAAAAGATGGTGTTAAGTAGTTATTAAGAATATTATGTTATTTGTATAGATTTTATGATATTTGTGGTATGTGTCAGCTTCTTAAAATGTCTAGTTTATAGCGATTCATTTCATTATGAGTAAAATTTCATCTTGTATCTGAAAAAAAAAAAACCACGATTGGTCTGCTTTGAGGTGCTAACCGTAGAATGTTTTGCTAAATATGTATATTGAGGGTATTCTTTCTAGATGGTAAAATAGTATTTTAATCTCATATCTGTCTTTTATTTATTTATTTATTTATTTATTTATTTATTTGCGGTACGCGGACCTCTCACAGTTGCGGCCTCTTCCGTTGTGGAGCACAGGCTCCGGACGCGCAGTCTCAGCGGCCATGGCTCACGGGCCCAGCCGCTCCGCGGCATGTGGGATCCTCGCGGACCGGGGCACGAACCCGTGTCCCCTGCATCGGAAGGCAGACTCCCAACCACTGCGCCACCAGGGAAGTCCTCATATCCGTCTTTTAGAATGTTGTACTAGCTATTTGTCTACATGTTGTACCCATCTTCAGAAGCTTAAGATTCCTGAATGAAATCACGTTTGTTCTAGTTCCAAAGCCCTGCTCCCATTCCCTACCACTAGCACCCTGCACAGAGTCTGTAACTGAAAAGAATGGAACTATAGTTGTGATCCCATATATTTAGTGCCATCCATAGTGGACAGACAGATCCAGGCAAGTCATTCAACTGCTTTCACAAGGGAAACAAAAATTTTTACCAAAACATTCTAACTAGTGCCTTCTGCCAAACTGCAAGAAGACAGGCAGGAAAGTATTTAATTATCAGCTAATTGGTATGTCTTTTTCTGTGCCTGTCTCATGACTGGAAATAAGCCATATGTAAGTGACATTGAAAACAAAGGATCTTGACCCTGGTATGGAGATAAGAGAGTTTACATTGAAATCGTACACATGCAGGAGGATGCTTCATCTCCATCCTCTTAACTTGTAACTGTCCATTAAAACCTCATGCTATCCAGGTAGGCATCAAATAAAGGAACTTAGATGAAAAAAATTGTGTAGAAACAAAATTTCACCAAAAGGAAGTAATTGCTCTGACATGTAGGGAAACAATAATGATTAACATTTTCTACAACCAGTTTGTTTAACATTTAGAGTTTGTCATCGGAGAAAAGAGAAGAAAATAAGCGAATGGTTGGAAAATGACTAGTGAATTCCTGTTTCAGGAAACAAGTCAGCCTTCAAAGATATATCACATTGTATTCCAAAATAAGCACTTAGCAAAGCTTTTTGTTTGATGAGCAATCTCTGAAACAAAATGCATGTAAATTACAGATTTAAATTTTTATGATTCCTCAGAAAACAGTGTCTTAATTTTAATAAGTGTTTTAAGAAACATGGATTAACCATGATGGATCATTTAAAAGAGTGATGAATAGGATACATTAATTTCCCATTAATAAGTGATATTCTTTTTAGAATTAAAAATTTTTGAGATATGAATACATTTTGAAATGAGTTTACCCTTATAAAGGTTAAAATCTTAAATCCAAATACACACTAAAATATAGATAACTTTTTATGTTAAATTTGAAAATTGATGTTCTTAGATTTGCATTTGCAAACTTTACAGTATCTGTTTGTTTTAAGACCTCTGGCAAAATGTCAGCTATTGTTTAAAGTGTCTATCACGAATACAAGTGTGTCAACATGAATTTCTATTAAGGGTGATCAACAGAATGTGCTCTACCCAAAGGCAAATGCATACCATTTACAACACTTCTATTTTTAAAAGTAGCCACTTTCCTTCATCCTATATGCATCGATACTTGGCTAAAGAAGATTTCATGGCGCCACGACTCCTAATAATGTCTCTTTTGCCCTGTCACTCTCCTTTTATAAAATTCAGTTCCCATTATAGAGATATGCTAGCTTTGTTCTTTTTCAGTTTTGTCTGAGGGTGTTCTCTGGTTTGTTTTGTTTTGTTTTTTAAGTTAATTTGAAATGATGCCCAAGTGCAAGTGCAGTGATGTTGCCTGATATTCTCCTTTCTGGGGAACATAAAAGAAAACTTAGAGGGGCTCAATGGAGGGCTCTATCTTCTCAATGCAAATAACTAGGAAAACTGCTATAGGATCCTCAGGTATTAAATTATCATGTCCTTTAAACTGTGAGTGGACATGAGCTGTAGGGAGAGCAGGTCTCACACCAACATTTTGAAGGCAGAGGCATTTGACTGCATTGCTTTGGTGATTGCTTGGACTGAGAGAGTCTTCCAACTTCCACTCCAGAGGTCTAGGAGGAAACTTCTCTGGGTCACTCAGAACCCAGTGGTGGCCAAGGACTGCTCCAGCTCACAAAGCTACAGGCCTATAGAAAGGGAAGGAGTGATCCTTTCCTCGTCCAAGACGGCACATGATTGTCATCTGCTCACATGAAAATGAGAATTGTGTAATGTTCTTATTGTTGTAATTTTAATGTAGACCATCATTTCCCAATTTTTAATTTTGTTATAAAAATCTTAAATACAGTATAGTTCGCTTGCCTAAATCTACAAAGAATAACCTCACTTCCTCTCTCACCAGTAAATTATCACTTCTAAATAATGGTTATACACTAATTCCACAGGAAAAAACACAAATGTTATTCCATTTTTTCCTATTCCTGCTATGTTTCGAACACATGTATTGAGGTAATCCATAACACTCTTGGCTTCTAGGTTCCAGGGATAAATCCACGTACCTATTAGGTAAATGTCTCTGTCAGCAAAAGTATTCCTGTCCCTTCCTCTCAGCCACATAATCAGAATTATTAAATAGACCAGAGGGATTACTATGGAGAGAAAGCTTACGAGAGTACATTATGACTATATGATCAGGGTCTCTGAAATTTGTGGGCTAGAACTGACTAATCTTTCTCAAAATCTCAGGTATATTCTAATTCCAGACAAATCACTGTTTTATTATTGTGTTCTTGTGCTTATAGTTGATCATCTGGTGTTGGTTAACTTTGGTTCAAATACAACCCTTCCCATACTGTAAGGAACCCTGGAACACAATGTTGGTACATTACAGTGGATAAATCCCTATACCTAGATAAAACTCTCAAATTACACTGGTGACACAGTGACATCAACTTTGCATATGGAAGGGTATGTCTGAGTCTTGAGTACAGTAAAATACAGACAACTTAAAGTGGGATAGTATATAAAATATTCCTCCTCGAAAGAGCACTACCTAGATAAAAAAGTTGCTTAAAGTATAACCAACACTGAAAATTAATTTGTACCATGTTTAGTCATCACATAACTGAATGAACAAGAAGATTTCTCTTTCATGAGCAAAATAAGTTGGTATTCTCCCTAGCTATTTTTTCTGTCAGAGAAGGTTGAAAACAGATTGAAACGAATCACAGCAACAGAGCCTTGACACGAAGACACAAGACTTATTTAAGTTAGTCTCTGCTGGTGTGTGCCTGGTACATGCGGGAGGTGAGACAGCCAAGAGGACAGGACACAAAGCCATTCTCACACCTCTTCACCATCCATGAAGTACCAATTTTAATCAACTATAACAGCAGGAGAGAACCCAAAGTCAAAGCTACCACCTCGGGCTTCCCTGGTGGCGCAGTGGTTGAGAGTCTGCCTGCCGATGCAGGGAACACCGGTTCGTGCCCCGGTCCGAGAAAATCCCACATGCCGCGGAAGGGCTAGGCCGGTGAGCCATGGCCGCTGAGCCTGCGCGTCTGGAGCCTGTGCTCCGCAACAGGAGAGGCCACAACAGTGACAGGCCCACGTACCGCAAAAAAAAAAAAAAAAAAAACCTACCACCTTATAAAAACACTAGGTTCTTTTATTAAAACTGAACACAAAGCAAAGGTCACAGTTAATTGTGCCATTTCCAATCAAAATAGAATATATAGTAATTTTCTATGACCTGTACCTGAGTCTTGTGGCTTCAATCTATGTGTTAGCTGTAGCAAGACAGCCTTACTTTTACCCCAGCCGGTATATCAATAATGAATTAGGTCTCCCACTTGACTTTTAAACTACCTTAGTAACACACATTCAGAAATGCTAACGGTCTCATATTCAAAATTGCCAAAGGGGAATGAAGCAGCAGAACTTCAGCCAGAGGAATTCAGAAGAGCAAATTATAAAAGTAATTAGGCAGAAATCCTTAAGTGAACATTTCAGGACACTCCTGCCTACATCAGGCAGGTGAAACTGGCCAAGATTGTTTGTAATGGTGAAACAGTGCTGCAAGGGTTTGGCAAGACAGGATCTGTCATATTCTGTTAAGGAAATAGAAATTGGTGAAACATTCCTGAAAGAAACCTCAAAGCATATACTTTATTTCTCCTAATACTATTTCTAGAAATAAATTATAAAGAAATTATCATTAATTGGGGCAAAATTTTCTGTACTTGAATGTTTTGTACATATTTTGTAATGAGGAAAACACTGGAAACAATTTAAATTTATTTAACAAAAGAGTGAATAAATGAATAGTGTATTTATAATATATAATACTAAAGAGCCATTGAAATGGCATTTTCAAAGAATTCTTAATAACAGAAAACAATCAAAATATAATATTAGGCAATAAACCAGGAAAAAATTTTATTTTAACAAAGAATATAAAAGAAAAGAATTAGAAATATACATCAAATATTGGCCTGGTTAACTCTGTGTAATAGAATACTAGATGACTTTTATTTTATTCTTTGTATATTTTTCAAATGTTCCGAAATGACCACACACACACACACACACACACACACACACTTAGAGAAATATTTTTAAAAAATCAATACAAAGACAACACAGAACTCTAAGCATTGATTAATGCTAACAAATATTTACTGAAAACTGCTCAAGCCTAGGAAACATAAGGGGAATATGAATGAAGCAGAGTCCTTACTTTGAAGGAATTTATATTCTGGTAAAAAGAATAAGTAATGTAAACCAAGGAAAGACAATGTTCACAAAATGTTATAAGGTTTAAAGGAGAGAAAGGATGACAGATTGAACAGAAGTTGGAATGATGAGGAAAGAACTCCTAAAAGACGTAGTATTTGGAATAAATCTTAGGGTGTCAATGAGAATCTGGTCGCTGTAGATGAGGCAACAGAGTGAGTGGAAGAGAGCATCTCAGAGAGAAGGAGAAGTGGGACTAGACACGGGGAGACTGGGCCACCTTTGGGATCCAGTTGCCAGGACTGTTTGTCTGGAGTTGAAGGTAAGCGTGAAGAAGTGTTGACAGCATGGCTGTCAGCAAGACGGTTTCGCAGGCCACCTGAACCATCCAAGCTGTCTCACAAAAGAGCTCGTGTGTACCTTGCACTAGGTCTCCTTGAGAAGAGTGGCATGTTGCAGTCGTGCTGTGGGAAAATTAATCTAGCAGGGTTGTGTAGTTTGTTATGGAAATTTGACATTTTAATATTTATGTTTTAGTGCAACCATTGTAATGTAGAGACATTCTGTCTCAGGTTAAAAATAAAAAAACATCTAGAGTGTTAGTTTTGTCGTTTTGTTTTTTAATGACCAAGTGATGTGTGACACACACATCCATCCACCAGGTCCTCCCATCATGCTCACCTACCACATGCTCACCCGCAGCAGGGATAAGGTGGTGAGGGTAAGGGATGGGACGGGGCTGGAGTAAGACTTGGGAACTAATGGAGATAAGGATGGAATAAGAGTCCTGGGTGTCTCTGATGCACATTTCTTGGAATATGAAACTGATTTTTATGTTTTCACCTGCCCAATCGTTTGGTGAAGCCTTGCAAAATGTCCTACTTTACTTGATTTCAAGTAGGGAGACAGGGAGGATGGACACATGAGGTCAAGCCTATTAGCACTATGCAGGTAAAAGAGCCGAATGCGAGTCATATTAAGGTGTTAAGTATAAAAGGAAAACAAGATACACTCGTCAGAAATACGGTGAAGACAGAAGAGGGAGCCTACAAGAGAATGGCTGAAAGTAGGATGCTACATTTTAATCTTGGTTAGTTGAGAGACCACTACTTGTACTAGAAACTGAAAGAGGAAACGGATTATATTTGAGAGGAAGTGTGATCTGTCGAATTTCAAGTGGCAGTAGGCCATGTGGAGATGTCCCCAAGTTTGGATAGCTCAGACTGGAGTAGAGATATAGAAAAGCAGAAACAGAGCAAAAAATGGAGATTCATGAATACACTGAAAAACACTTTAAAAGGCTACAGACACCCGTAAATTTTAAAATGATAATAATACACATTTGTCCCCCTAATTGAAGTTCTTGACCAATACCATGTTGCTGGCATTGGAGAGAAGAGGTCACTGAAGCCAGTGTGATGTTTTCCAATCATTTGCCAGGACATTTTTAGCTCTACCAACTCCTTCCAAGACTATGTGGTGTCCATATGGATTGTGAGGCAGTGGATTATAAAGATAGCTTGAGAGGTTCTAAAGATGTTCAGGCACGTGTCCTTCAAAGAAGCACATATGAAAAACAGCACGGCCGAGGCTCACGGTGTAGGCAGCCCCTCTGCCTGACACTGCTAATGAGGAGTTCCCATTTGGTCTCTGAATGTCTCCTGCAAGGCCAGGGGTAAGGAGGATGATTCCTCAGTTTAGCTAATCTGGGAATATTTACGTTCTCTTACCTGTTAGTTTTACAACAGGAAGAAAGCAAGGGTATAGCTTGGGATGGTCACCCCCCCACCGCCTCCAAAATCTGAAAACTCGTAATGAACGTACCTCTAAAAAAAAGAACTTCTAATTCAATGCTTCAAATATTTTACTGTGCTTCCCGTGTGTTTATTACAAAATCAAAGATACTTATGCATTTTGGTTACTTTGAGAAGATTCTAATTAAAGCTACAGGAAATTCATGTGCGCTGTATAGGATTCTTCTTCCTTTTGCTTTACCTTCTGTGACTTTATTGGCAGTAATAATCACCCCAAGCTATTCCCTGGAAGTTTGCCTTCACATTGCTGCAAACTCCTCCTACAAATAAGGCTCCTTGGGAAGTTGTAGTCAACAAGCTGTTGCACCATGGTGCATTTCCTCGGAGTGGAGATGTCAAAGATTGGCACTTACTGTCCCCCCATAGCATTCCTATGCACTCAGGGCCTCCTTGAGTGCACAGAACTGGAGAGTTCATATTAGTCTTTGGTCTGCCAATTTGCATGAACAAGATATGGAAGCATCTTTATTTGTCCAAGCATTCATATCAGGGCAACCAAACACATCTGTAGTCTTTCTTTCCTTAATCTCAGTCATGGTATATACATAAAAAATAAAATAAAATTCTAGCCCAGCCACACAAAGTTGCAGAAAATCCTCAAGAAAGCACAGATTTCCTGAACAAAGAGCTGTTATTTCCAATGATTGCTGTATGCATGGATGTATGTGTTTAAGAAAGCTCCGTAGCTTCAACGTCTTCTTCGCAATTCATGAGTAGAAGAGATTGCATGCCTTGCCCTTCACCTGCCCTTGAAGGGAACACAACAATTCTGAACTAGTGACAAAGCTGGTTTTATCCGTTTTATATAACGTGTAAATCTGACTGGGGCAACGCATGTCATTTAAAAAATTGAAGTATGTGACATATTTAGGCTGATATTTTGTTCAGTGTAATTTTTAAAAACTCACTCTCTAATCTTTAGAATAGTCCATGGCTCAACCGTGAGTTACAGTTTAGGTGGATTCCAGAGATTTTGGAGACAAAACACAGACAGCTACACCTTTTCTCCAACTTCAACACTCTCCCCACCCCATACATGTAGTTTGTCATTGGATCAGGTTTTGATCCTATTCCTTTTTTTCTATCATCTACTTACAATTCCTTTAACATGGGTCTTATCTGTGTTCATGTATGTACATATGTATGTATTTGATGGAAAGCTCCACATGAAGTTCTATGTATTAACTCTAAAAAAATAACCCCCACCTTTAGGTAAAGTCATCAAAAAATTCCTTTACAAGTAAATATTACCAGAGGAGTAGATTTTACTTTAAAAAGTGTTGCTTTTATCTCTCCAATAGTCTCTGCCATATAGATCTGATCAAAAACAAAACAAAACAGGAAAAACTATTCTACTTCTTTCAATGATGCAAAATAAAAATGTTATTCTGAATGTTATTCTATGGTCTTCTTCAAAAGAGGTAATAAAAGTTTATTTCTCATTCAACAAGGATTTATTGTTTTAAGTACGATGCTGGTGGTGAGATCCAGACTCTAATATTTTCACTTTTTTAACCATTCAGAAGGTACTTGTATTTATCTATTTACTCACTGATTTTTAAATTTTTAATAATAGACTCACAGGAAGCTGCAAAACTGAAAGAGACCCCCTGCACTACTCCCCCTTCCTCGCCCAATGGAATATTTGTACAATCCACAAGGTTTACTCAGATGACATCAGTTTTACAAGTATTCATTTGTGAGTGTGTTTGTATGTATTTCTATGCAATTTGTATCATCTGTGTAGCTCACCACATTCAAGATGCCAAAATGATCTATCACCACAGGGCTCCCTCCTGCCACCCCTCCAGGGTCACACCCAACCTGACCCCAATCCCTCACCTCTGGTAACCATTAATCTGTCTTCCATCTCTATAATTTTGTTATTTTGAGAATTTTATATACAAGTAGAATCATACAGTATATAACCTTTTGAGACTGGCTTTTCTCATTTACATAATGCCCTTGATATACTTCAAAATTGTTGTATGTAGCAATAGTCATTTTTTCCCCTTTTTATTACTAAGTAGTATGCCATGGTATGGATGTACCACCATTCACTCATTTTAGGACATTTGGGTTGTTTCCAGTTTGGGGCTATTATTAAGGATATTTGTGTGTAGCGTTTTGTGTGAACATAAGTTTTCATTTATCTGTGATAAGTGCTCCAGAGTGAAATTGCTGGGTGATATGGTTGCATATTTAGTTTTATAGAAAACTGCCAATTGATCTTCAGAATTGCTGCAGTATTTTACATTCCCACAAGCAATGTATGAGACATCTGGTTTCTCTGCATCTTTACCATCATTTAGTATTTTCACTGTTTTTAATTTTGTTTCTATTTTAGCAATTCTGGTAGGTATATACTGATATCTCATTGTGGTATTAATTGCATTTCCCTAAAGGCAAAAATGTTGAACATCTTTTCATGTGCTTATTTGTCATCAGTATATCCTCCTCAGTGATATATCTGTTCATTTACTTTGCTCATTTTATTATTGGAGGTTTTTTTCAAATGTTGACTTTTTAAGAGTTGTTTGTTTCCTAGATAAAAGTTCTTTCTTCGTTATGTGGTTTGCAAATATTTTGTCCTTGCTTGTAGCTTGTCTTTTCATCCTTTAAACAGGGTGTTTCACAGAGTAAATATTTCTTTAATTTTGATGAGGTTCAATTTATTTTTTTTTCTTTTATAGATTGTGCTTTCAACATCAAGTCTAAGAAACCTTTTCCTAGCCTTAGATCCTAAAGATTTTCTTTGATTTTTTAGAAGTTATAGTTTTGTGTCTTACATTTAATTCCATAATCCATTTTGAGTTAATTTTTGCATAAAGTTTGAGGATTAAGTCGGGATTCATTTTTTTGCCTATGGATGTCCAGTTACTTCCTGCATCATTTGTTGAAAAAGCTATACTTCCTCCACTGAATAGCTCTCACATTTCTGTAAAAAACCAGGGCATATTTGTGTAAGTCTATTTCTAGGTTCTCTATTTTGCTCCATTTTTCTATGTGTTTATCCCTCTACCAGTTCAACGTTCTAATATTTATATCTAATATTACTGTAGCTATATAAATTTGACACAGAAAGAACAAAATCTACTTCTTCTCAAGATGTAAATTAAAACTATTTTCCAAATATATCACTATGTTGTTCTCTGAAACATAAATAAAAGTTGATTTTTAAGGAAACAATTCCATCCCTAGAAAAAACTGAAAATTAACTTGCCATTTTATACCTTTCAATTTCATGGGCCAAATAATGTTAGTTTGAAATGTTTCTGTTAAAGCAAAAAAAGATTAATATGCCAACATGAAAAAAATAAACCCCAAACCTGAATAAAAAATACATATCTAAAGATTGAGAAAAATTACTAGGAAAAAATATACAACTAAGAAATAATTAATTTTTAAAAAAACTCTGACATAGATAAAGAAACAACAGACAACAAATAAACCTTTGGTGTTTATGATATACAGAATGCCCATAGCATCTTGGACAAGTCTGTCATTACATGATCTTAATTTTATTACTGAGAAAACTGAGACACAGAAAGTTTGAAATTGAAAGGATTAAAGTTAATCAAACTGTTGTTAGTTAAGGTGAGCATGGACTCTACCACAGTTTCAAATCTACTTCTTAGTCCACTCTGCTATAATTTTTTGTCTATTAGTGAGAAAGAGACCAAATTTTGAATATTAGAGTTAAGTATCATACTAAGAAAATACTGCACATACTCCTGTAGCAGTGACACTGCTTCAGTCACTCTACAGCCAACACACACCTTTATCCTTTTCTTAGTTTAAGCAAAAAAGAGCTTCACATTTTATTGATGATATATGTATTGAAGGAACATTCATTAAGCCCCACTTTTTGCCATTCCCTTAGTGATGGTGAGTAAGATACCATCTCTGCCACCCATGGATTTTGCCATTTAGTTGAAATAAAAATGTTATATTCTATGTTTTACCAGAGAGCATTTTGGTGGCTTACAATGATACAAAACTTTATTTTAAAGTAAATGAGTAGTTTCTGATTTAAAATGACAGACTGAGCATGTGCATTTGTCTCCCTTACTCCTGAGACTTCATTACAATTATGGGAAAGGAATTTTTTTGAGGAAATGAAACCATAAATAGTGAGCGGAGTGGAGAAAAAAACATGATCACATAAATTATTTCAAAGCATTTTTAGAATAGTTGAAGGATTTAAAAGTCTAATGAATAAAACAGAGGCAATACAGACGGGTATGAGAATAAGAAGAAAGGGATTTTAAACAAGAAACAGTAGATTTAAACCAGGAATTCACTGAAAAACAATACAGAATGATAGTCATGCAGAAAAACTAGAAAGCAATTAGACAAATTAGAAGAGAAAGTGACTGGGCTAAAAGAAAAATGATTTTTAAAGGAATAAAAAGAATTTCATGAGTAAATATGAAAAGATGACTATAAGATACTGGCAGTGAATCGTGGGAAAAGGTCTTCTACTTTTAGTTATAAGCTCTTTTATTTTTTATGAAGAAGTAAATATCTTGATATAATATTTTTAAATGGAGTTAAGTATAAAAGAAGGAAAAATAAGACCAAGATTCTCAATAATGAGACTAATGCAGTAAGGTATATGTAGTACTAGTTAGTACAGATATATCCCTGAGTGTTTTAGCAGCAGCATTTGAAGTTATAATCCCTGAAAATCTTCTGGAAATAGTCACTTAGAAGTTCATCAGATTTGTGAGTAGACATGTGAGCTGGAATTAGAATTGGCATTTGCTTGTGAAAACAAGCAACTTTTAGAGGTGGCCTAATAGAGACACCTAACACAACAGAAATTCACCCTTCCTCTACTCTGTGATAAGCTGAATGATAACCTTTCAGACAGGATTAAGATTCTCCTTAGAAAATGATTTCAACCCCGTCCTAATGTGTAGCAAGCAAAGTAGCAGTTAAGGCCCTAGGATTTATTCCACCTTCCTTGGCAGAGCGAGTTTTAGTCTCAGATATTAATGTGAAGAAGAAAGCATGTGCTGTCATTTGGATCTTCCCACCTTGGTTCCACTCCAATACTACCTGGACAGCAAAGTCCAGTTTGGAGCTATGAAAAAAAGACAAAGGGAAGGAGATCTAAAGAAAATGTTACTGAAGATAGGGCTGACCATTATGCTTAGCTAGTGGGGAGTGAGCAATTCTCTGAGCAGTCATATATGAGTCTGAAGAACATATAGTTTAGGTGGCATAAAGCTTGACTTCAACATGACTCATTCCTGCTTCTCTCTCCTATAGTGCTGAGAACATTAAAACAGAACCTGAGATAAGGTTCTTGGATAACTGGGACTCCACTGGAGATTAAATATTATGCAAAGAATTCAAGAATCCAGTCTCTTATAATAGCTCCATAAGACCAGAGATGAGATCAAACACCAGAGAGAGATCAAAGATCAGACACAGATAGAATTGAACAAGAAAAGAACAAAATGTACACACTTTTATTAACAGCCTATTTAAAAGACTATTTCAAAGAAATAAGAAAAAAATGACATAAAAGGAGACATTGGGATATTATAAGGCAACAGTGTGATGGTGATAAACTGTAACTTCCTGCCTTTTTCCAGTTGGTATTGCAGAGCTGTGATAGAGCTTTGACTCGGCTCTCTGTACAGCTCGCTAAAGGTCTGGTGTACAGAGGTTATGAGCATTTCGCTAAGTGAGGATGATGCATCTCCAAGTCCAATAGCCTTCTCCATGTAAGATGATTCATGAGAACTATTCTCACAGTAGTTTTAACAAAAACTGCCTCATCAATCTGTGTTTTAATACACAGGTTCCTTGCTACCTGTGAATTCCATCATCAGACAGTATTTGCTATAAGTACAGTTGATGATATGCTTAAATGAACCAACAGCATGTTGCAACTGTTACAGTGTTTCCCTCTGTTTAACCCATCCTTTATAACAGGTCCACCAGATTTTCTATTAAAATACACTTTCCCTGTCAAGTCAAAAACTTGACTGATCTCCCACAGAAAAATATTTGAACTCTAGAGTTGCATTCATGACCTTATACTATTGGTATCAATTAACTTTTGCAACCTTATTTCCTACTTTACTTTTTCATGAATGCTAATATACAACTAAATTAATCTACTTGCTAATACCCATCATGTACATCATGTACATATTCATCTCTGTTTTTTCCCCTAACTGTCCCTCAGCGTGTAATGCTTTTAATGATGCATTTCCCTTCTCTCAAAATCCTTCCAGGGCCTTCTATGGATATCTTTTTTCTTAATCCTTTCCTTAAGTAAAATATAACTGCCCTTTCCTTTCTCCCTCTTTAGTATGTTATTTGCACTTTTACAGAGCATTTGCGATTTTAAGTTAACATCATCTTTGGCTATTTAATAATATACTTTACTAATCGTGGCAAATATTTGCCACACTGATCCAAACACATGTGGAGTAATTATTTTTTTACTTGAGGATAAACTGAAAAAAAAAGTTTTGAATTTAGAAGAAGGAAACTAGAATGATACACTATTTAAAAACTTTGTCATGAGAGAAAGGATGGAGGAACAGGCCATTGGTATTTGGAGAAGAAAATCATAAAATAAAAAATATCAGATAGCTCCAAATGTTCAAAGGAACAACACTCTATGTTTTTGAAATATTGTTATGCAAAGGGCCAGGTACTAGGTGCAGTAGCATTGATCCTGTCTTCATGAGTTGGTATAAGGACCAATGGGTGCAAGATTCAGAAGCAGATTTTAGCTGAATTTAAGAAAGAGCTTTGTTGCCAAACTCAGAGACGGAAAGGACTGCCTTTTGAGGTGCTGCACTAGCTGGCTCAGATTGTGTATAAACGGAAGCTGAAGAATCATCTCTTAAGACTACCACAGAAGTAATTCTTACATAAGATGGCCTGTGTGACTTCTACGTTTCCTTCAAATGCTAAGATTCTAAAGATTCTAGCCATGTCTACGCTAAGCTTTTCATGACAGCATCTGACATAGAATGTGCTCCTGTGTTGTGTACCTGCTGAAACTAATTTAGATCTATATAGAATGGTCAAGAGCCCAATACGGAATGACATAAAATGCCAAGAAATAGCATCCTAATCAGATAAGAAAGATCACATTAGGTTGCACTCTGTTATTTTAATACTTGGTTTTCCATTCACTTGTACTTAGTATTAGTCTAGAAAGTCAACAGGAAAAAGAAGAATCTAGTCATGAATCTGTAACCCTTAAATATTTAAAATATGTGAATAGTTGTTTATAATTTACCAACATTTGATCAGATTTTAGAAGAAAATTAATTCATTAAAAAGTCTTATAAAACAGAATGCACTTTTTTGTACATTCAATATCATAAATACAATTTATCATCAGATCTTGAGCAAATGAAAGTATAAACCTTTTCAAGAAAATCTTTTCCACAAAAGGCTTTACCATGAGTAACAACTAATTTAATTTTTTAAGAGTATCTTTTTTTGAATTTTATTTTATTTATTTTTTATACAGCAGGTTCTTATTAGTTATCCATTTTATACATATTAGTGTATACACGTCAATCCCAGTCTCCCAGTTCATCCCCCCACCCCACCCCCCACCACTTTCCCCCCTTGGTGTCCATACATTTGTTCTCTACATCTGTGTCTCTATTTCTGCCTTGCAAACCGGATGGCATTCTAATTTGGGTCCCAAACCGCTGCCTCGCCAAAACCTCTGGTTTGTTTCATTTAAGGTAAGCCTGACAAGCTCTGGGTCTATGGAGCATGCCAGAACCCTTACTTCTCGTCTGTTCAAAGAGACCAATATGAGCAAAGACATGGGCTGGGGGAGAGTGTCTGGTGACTAGATCATGTTTTAGAAAGACAACTGTGATTACCACGTCCATGTTGAGGAGGAACTGGACAGGGTCCAGTTGGAGGCAGGGCCACTGATTTATCTTTGGAGATAACAAAGGTGAGAGGTAACAAAGATTTAAAGGAGGATAGGGAAAAAATATGAATTGGAAAGGACACAGACAAAAAGTACCCTCCCCTTCTTTTTCATATCACTTGGCCTGAACTAATGCAGACATTCAGCATCTCTGGGCTGGATTGCTATAAAATTGCCTCCTAAATTCCCACTTTTCCAACTTCTTTCTTTAAGATTATCCCACTCCATAGATATTGGTGGGCTGAAGTCATGAACAAATGAATTACATCACATTAGTTTTTCAGTTGGCCATTTTCCATGATTTGTTTTCTCACTTAAAATACTCATTGATTCTCCAGTCTTCATAAAATACAGTTTAAATTCAAAGTCCATCCCACTTTGACCCCAACCTATCAGATTTCTCCAGTGTATCTTTCTTGCCTACCTTACATCAACTCGTCACATGAGACTGCCTAGACTTATAACATATCCAAAATGCAGTGTATGAATTTTCACTCTATACTTAGCTGCACTGTTTCCCTCCCTATGCATCTCTATATACCAAATCATGTCATCCTTGAAGATATGCTCAATCTTTAACTCTTACATAAAACATTTATAGCATTTTAGTCCACACACCACAACTCCCTCTTCTGAACTATTAAACAATTTCTGTCTGTAAAAATTTAGTTTGCCATTTATAGAACCAGTTTTAATAATATAAGGATATGACTGGTAGGCAGAAATAAGATGTACTGTTTAAAAGCATGATTGTCCTTATAAGGTGTAATTTATGTCCACTTTTTGTCTTTTACTTAATTCATTGACGGCTATCTTATTCAGATTTGCATAAAAATGTTTTTAAATGGGGCTTATTGATGGCTGTTTAAAAATTCAACTTCCTTCTTTCCTCCTACCAAACACTGGTTAGTTCATATCAGGTATATTAGCATAATATTTTGGTTTATATATCAGCCTGGTAGCTTCATAAAACATGCTTTTTTAAGCATGTCTGATCTTTAACTCTGAAGCGTATTTACATTTCCACTGACTCTGTTTTCCTAGGTCTTGCTGTAAATTTCCTTTGTGGTTCCCAAATGTGACCCGTCACAGCTATATGAGTTAGCACTGCATAATTTTCTTCAGATGAGCAGCTGCAGCTGCCTGATTCTATTAATTTTCTCATCAGACTATGTTAATATCACTTTAAAATAGGAGCTAACCTTTTTAACATGGCACATTGTATACTTATTTGTTAAATAATTTGCTTTATTTTCTACTGTATATCATGACTACTTGAAATAAAATTTTTATGATAAAAATACTATGTTCCCAATGGTAAAATGTGTAAAATGCAGAGAGTAGGAAAAGGAAAATTTCTCCACAGTCCTACCACTCTCATATAGTCATTGCTTACATTCCAATGCATTTTATTCTCCTCTTTGCTTAACATATTGTTAATATAAATATGATCATATTTTCATACATTCATTTCTATCACACACACTTAAGATTATTAATAATCATTGCCCATATTATCACAAACTCTTTGCAAACATTACCCCTAGCCGTTGAAAGATCATCCATCATAGAAACATCTTGGTGCTGCAGGGTTCTTCCTCACAAGGATCTATATTCTCCTTCAGCTCATGGATTCTGAGTCTGAGAACTATCTCAGGTCAGAAAACTAGGCATAATATTCTAACTTTATATTCGGATAGCTGCCTTCATTCCTTTTCTCTTTTTTCTCGTTTAATATTTTAAGCAACATTTATTGTCTTCCTATCTTTCTTTCCCATAGGAACACCATGCTTAATAACCATATCCACAGCTCCCTTAGGGCCAGGCCCTTACGATTGCCACTCCAACCTTGCCACTCATTATAATAACTGCACCCAGCATACTTCTGGTGTTTAAATGCCATCACCTAGCCAGCAGTATTTCTGAATCCTGTCATCCCCATTGTTCAGGAAATCCTTTGACCGAGTTTCTTTACCATAGTCCTTTTGATTACTAATTCCCCTGCAGCTTTCACATGTCTTAGATATTGCACTCTCCAGTGTATGTTCTCCCATGAGTATCCCACCCTATTTCCTCACTATGAAAGTTTTAAGAATTGCAGGTCTATAACATGCTTTTAGTCCACCCAGGACCAATGATATGATCCTCCTTGCCAGCCAACTGGTGAGTTATTTAGCGGAACTGTTATCTTGCCATTGAGGAAGTCTTCATCTAATTGAAAACAGTGAGGAGAGATATGTATATTAATCATGTAAATACAAGTCTCTTCATGTATTTCAACAGAAAATATTTGTGATATTCCCAAGAGTGAAAATCCCCAAAGTCCTAAGAACAAACCAACGAGTTCCACATGTTATAAATCACAATACTTTTTATTATCACATTTAACCATTATCTTACAACTTGGAAGAACAAATGTAGTGACTATAAACTTCAAAGAGAAAATTACCCACTTAATTTCTTAAAAGATGCATTATTTTCAGAAAAAGGGGGTGGGAGACTTTCTTCCCACCTAATTTTAGTTGGTGAGTTTTGCATGATCTGCCAAGTTAGGTTGATTAATTATATTATATAACCACTGTATTTTGTTCTAAAGACATAATCTTCTTGTTACATAGTTTATTTATATTATCTTCTCCAGCGTGGGGCAGGGAAGAAGTGCATGGTCAGGACTGACTGTAACCAAGTGACTTCTCTGACTAGGTATCATGCCAATCTCTTTCATATATGTTATCTTGTTTAACCCTCAAAATAACACCAGGTGGAAGGTATCACTCCCATTTTATATGTGGTAACAATGACCGCGATCAGTTAAGTAGTCTATCTAAAGTTGAAATCTGGATGTGGCTGAGACAAGAATGCTTGCTTCTAAAGTCTGACCTATTCTAGCACTTGTCAGGGGAGAGACAATTCTGCTTTCAACTATATCCTATATAATTTTTGTCCAAATACCTCTTTATGAAGACAGCATATAATCAAACCATGACTTTCCTAGCAGTTTTCGTGGGTGAAAGAAGACA
This sequence comes from Pseudorca crassidens, assembly GCF_039906515.1. Taxonomy (NCBI): domain Eukaryota; kingdom Metazoa; phylum Chordata; class Mammalia; order Artiodactyla; family Delphinidae; genus Pseudorca; species Pseudorca crassidens. Next base: position 38,151,401 of record NC_090308.1, read on the forward strand.
ATCGCTTTCTTCCTTACATGGCCTTATGATGAAACACAAATCACAGTGTCATTTCTCTTACCCTATATCCAACTTAGGAATGTTTTTGTGTTTTTAAAATTAGGACATAAATAACTTATGGGAAGATTCCAAGAATAGAGGAAAGAGAGGCGATAGTTCTAATTCCAATGCCGATACATGAGTTTCCAGTAAACAATTCCAAAAAAACAGGAGCTAAATAATAAAGGGAAAGTCTTAAAAGGAAAACCTTGGACGACGTGAAAAATGTAGCCTTGACCCAAACATAGAACATATGAGACTCAGGGAAAATGAAGGAAACCTCCACTTCTGTGAGTACTGTGACTATTCTAAGAGGTAGAGGGGCTAACTTTAAGGACAGTGATGACAAGAGAAAACCAGAACTGCAAAGCGGAAAAGACAGACCGCAGCAATGGAATTTCTGGGAGCTCTCCGTGGTGCTGCTTAAGGCTGCACCTTACTCAATCACCTGCACTTAGGCTGATTTCAATTCAGCCTAAGCCTACTTTGATGGTTTCTATGCAGCATTGAGGTCACATTAGCTCTTTTCTGAGTTAAGGCACTTTCCAGACCCAAATATCTATGAAACTAGAAAACAGCCTGTTATGATTTACAGCAGAGTGCGTTTACCCTCCTTTCACTGACTAAATTATAGCTCTAAGTTTAGCATATAGTAGTAACCCATTATGATGCTGATTATCTACCCCCTGTTGAGACAGTAGGCCTCAAACACCACTAAATGTAGCTTGTTTACCAGTTCTGTTGTGGCCCATCGTGGTCTTGCGTGGGGTAGAATGTGCTTTTCTTAGCCATCTTAGGAGAGACAATGCTCTGACTGGTAGCATCTTTTGGAGGTTTTCTTTTAAAACCAAGTGATAAAATTGCCTATCTGCCTGAATTTCATCTTATTTGAAAATAAACCTGGTTTTCTAAGCTTTAACGTCTTAGTTCATAATAATTTGCAAATAATTATGGATATATCTCTTGGAATATTTTTGGGTTTTTGGAAATAAATTTACTCCATATTTAATCCTAGAAAAATATCTCTGGGGATTTAAAGAACATAATAATAAAAGCTATTACTACATAGAAGAAGAAGAATTTCTCCCTTAGATCATTATCTATAGATAAAAATGATGGCTCATGACCTTCATTTCTATCGTCTTGTGGTCCTAAACTGGAAAATGGTTGCTTTGGGCTTCCCTGGTGGCACAGTGGTTGAGAGTCCGCCTGCCGATGCAGGGGACACGGGTTCGTGCCCCAGTCCGGGAAGATCCCACATGCCGCGGAGCAGCTGGGCCCGTGAGCCATGGCCGCTGAGCCTGTGCGTCCGGAGCCTGTGCTCCGCAACGGGAGAGGCCACAACAGTGAGAGGCCCGCGTACCACAAAAAAAAAAAAGAAAAAAGAAAAAGAAAAGAAAATGGTTGCTTTAAGGAGTTAAGGAGCTTCCAAGTCAATAAGGCTGACTGAATAAGCACACTTTCCTCACCTCCTTCCACAAATTTAAATGACAGTAAACGGTACAAACTATAATAAATTTACAACACTGAAAACTAAATGAGGCAAAGTAACTTTATTAAATCAGATATTTGATAAAATTTTAGAAGATGAAAAATACATGTGGTTCTAACTTCCACTTCCAGAAAGACAGAATAATCAAATCATACTTTTCCCTATTCTTCTCATTAAATATAACTAAAAAACCTGGGCAGTATCCATAAAACAAACATAAGAAGACTATAAATGGTGAAAAGAAAAAGGCAGACCAGCTAGAGACTTTGGGACCCAAAGAATGAAATACTAGCACATTCCCCGGGCTTGATTTTGCCTCAGATATCCCAGATTTATAGCTCAGGAAACTGGCAACTGGAAACAGGCACAGACAAAAAAGCCCTAACTAAAGCTTGCTCTCACTGGCCAAAGGACCAGGAAAGACGCATACTAGCAACACACAAAAGTTTTAGGCAATAACTACTCTATTCCAGCCAAGCACTAGAGGAAAAGAAAAAAACAAAAACAAACACATGTGACCTCACTCCTACCCACACCAGCAAAGGATGAAAGCACCCTCATCAAGCTGTGATGAGGTATCCCAGCTCCCACCAGGGTCATGTAAGAGAAGACTGAGTACGCAGCCAGGACTTTCATCCCTATTATATCGATGTTAATATCCTGGTTGTGAGATTGCACAATATTTTTGCAAGATGCTACCATTGAGGAAAACATATATGAGATCTCTCGGCACTATTTCTTACAACTGCATGTGAATCTACATTAATATAAAAATGAAAGGTTTAATTAAAAAACATGTGATCCAGAAACATTATGATACACAGAGGATTAAGACCACAGATACAATGTCCACGCAATAGTAATACCAGAAAAGGGATCAGAGAAAAATTGAAAGGAAAGAATAACAAAAATGTTTCTGTTTCTATCTGAAGGATTCATTAAGGTGTGGTAGACACAAGAAGATCTGTTCCCAAATGTATGCTTGTAAATGCCAAAGATGGAAAAAAGATCCTAAAATCTTTTACGGGTACCTACAAAGTATCAAAAATTTGTCTGAATCCAGGCTTCTTATCAGAAATAATGGATGCCTGACAACTATAAAATAATGATTTCAAAGTACTTGAGGGAAATTATTTTGAATCTATATATCTAGACAAAACTATTAACCGATGTGAAAAAATAAACACACTTTAGAGAATGCGAGTGCCCTGCAACTTTACCTCCCTCATACTCCTTCAGGTGGAAAAAAAATATATATATATATATATATATGTAAACAAAACAAAAAAGAGAGAAAAGAATTCAAGGACTTGAGGAAAGGAAATCTAAGACACAGCAAATATTACACAAGAATGAAATTTGAAAGTCTTCTAGAATGACAGCTCTAATACAGACCTAATAAACAAGAGGAAAAAGTCATAACAGGAAATAAAGAGCTCCTAGAATACCTTCAAGAGGAAAGTGGATTCCTTATGGTACACAACATGATTGAAAAACTAGGTACTGATAGTATAACTTTTACTTTATTAATTTATGTACTAAAATTATATTGACTTTTTGCATGTTTTCTCTAGAAGACTAAACAATAAGTAAAACTTCAACTGGTTTTTAAAGCACTGGATAGATATTGACAAAATGGTGAAAGCTGGTGGACTCTGCATCCTAAAATTTGACATTGATTTCAGTCTTTAAGCCTATGCAACAAGACTCTACAGTGAAATCCTTTCAGTGTTTCAGCAGCTAGTATTCTTTTTTGGGGAGTTTCTCAAGGTAGGTAATCTCGAATTTTTTAAAGTCATATTCTCATTTTATGAAAATTAAATCCCCAATTCAGAGGATTTCTAACCTTCAAGGTAAAGCAACAAAAATATCACTATAGCTGTCTTACATGTAGTCTTAAGACGCTAGAAGAATGATTTACTATTTTTCTCCTTTTAAAATCGGGATCTTAGGAGCGCTGAACTGACTGAATCGCAGCTGTGTTACCTTTGTTATGGGGATATAGCTATAGGGACCCACGTACATAGAAATGGCCAGCACCCCTACCTACGCAAAGCTAGTCGGGTACAGAGATTGCAGTAAGTACACAGAATGGATTGTAGGAAAACTGCATTTATTTCTTTGTGCTTAAAGGTTGGAATAAAACTTTCTTGAAACACTGTCTAATTATCACCTCTTCCTTTCAGAGAACATAAGCAAACATGCTATAAAGAGCTGATAGAAGAGTCATCATAGGTATTTTAGGGAATCAGCATTGTGAAGGAGAGGACGAGGTGTCCACCATTCCTTTTCTTCCTAGAATCACAGACTACATTTCTTCATCTCCTTTATAGTTATGGGTGTCGACCTGACTGAGTTTTCTAGCCAACAGAATTCAAGTTCAAATAAACAATGTACACTGTTTTCAGCTTTGACCCATAGACATGTATCATACGTGATTTTCCATGCTTTTTCACCTTATAGGGAAATGCAATGAAACTGACCAAAGTGACCTGGGAAACCACACATAGAAAACGGCAGGGCAACAAAGTGGAAGGAACATGGGTTACTGACTCACTAGGAGAAGCATCATACCTTGATCAAAGCACCCTATTTGATTTCACCGTGAGATGGTTGAGCAAATGCACACATTTTCGTTTGTTTGTTACAGCAGCTATCATTACCTTATATAACTACCTCACACTCCCCCACATCTTAAAATTCCAACTGACTGAGGCCTTTCAAAATGCAGTTGACCTCAAGCCATAGAAACACACTATTTTTAATTGTGCATCAAATAGAAGCCCAGGATTAATACAAGGAGGCATTCCTCTTATGAGTTTATTGTGACTTCTCCGATTGCTGATATGAAGAAAATGAAGCCCATTAAAAACAAATCCTCAGAATAGTTAAAATGAAGAATAAAGAGTATTTTAATTTCCAGATCAATCTTAAGAGAATATAACAAGAGTGCTACTCATGGATGGGACAGAAGAATCACTTACCTCCAAGATTCTGGCAATATGGTACCAGAATTTTAAAACTTAAGAAAACAAAAATGACACCTTAATTTGAGATTTCAAAAGATTTTGATTTAGATGTCCAGGAGGGTACATTTATGAAGGTGAAATGACTAAACATTTGAAAGATAAGCATGTCAGTTTTATCAACATCTGTAGGAAAATCTGATAGCACTGGGGTCTTAAACTAATTTTTTCCAGTTTTATCAAGGCATGATTGACAAAAATTGGATAAACTTAAGGTATACAGACAGCATGATATTTTGGTATACACACACACTGTAAAATAATTGCCACAATCAGGCAATGTCTATCACCTCACATAATTACCTTTTTTTATGTGTGTGGTAAAAACAGTTGAGATCTACTCTCTTAGCAAATTTCAAGTATACAACACATTATTATTAACTATAGTCACCATTCTGTCCATTAGGTCTCCAGGATTTTTTCATCTTATAACTGAAATGTTGTACCCTTTGACCAGCATCTCCCCATTTCCCCAACCTCCCGACCCCTGGTAACCACCATTCTCCTCCCTGTTACTATGAATTTAACTTTGTAGATCCCACGTGTAAGTGAGATCATGCAGTACTTGTCTTTCAGTGCCTGGCTTACTTCACTTAGCATAATGTCCTCAAGGTTCACCCGTATTGTTGCAAACAGCAGGATTCCTTTCTTTTTTAAGGTTGTATCTAAACTAATTTTTTTAAGATAAATGAATGTTCACATTTTGTCATTTTGATTTGAAGAGAGTGAAAAAAATGAAGTTCTACTGGGATAGAAGAATATATCAAGATGCATTTACACTGATAATAAAAAGAATAAGAGAGAACGTGCAGTTACTCATCTTTTTTGTTCTCCAGTTAAGGACTTGTCTTAACATAGCCAATAAAATGAAATGGAGAATAGCTCGTATGGTTTGTTCAGTTTTTCATTATAGGTGGTTACTTTCTATCCATTTATCATTATCTCAATGACTCAAACAGAAAGATTATTTGCTTCCTTCCCTTTTTTTTTGCGGTACGCGGGCCTCTCACTGTTGTGGCCTCTCCCGTTGCGGAGCACAGGCTCCGGACGCGCAGGCTCAGCGGCCATGGCTCACGGGCCCAGCCGCTCCGCGGCAGGTGGGATCTTCCCGGACCAGGGCACGAACCCGTGTCCCCTGCATCGGCGGGCGGACTCTCAACCACTGTGCCACCAGGGAAGCCCCTTCCTTCCCTTTTGTTGCTTAAATTATTTGGCTGTTAGAAGGAAAATGATAGCTAGTCTCCTTTTCAGTGGTTGAAAGTGTACAGGTATTAAATGTTATGGATAGTTACTGATACTCCTTACTTTAATTCAGTAAGTGTATGTTAAGTAAGTCTAGAGCACTCATCTCTTTATTTTTTTTTCAAGGTTGACAACTACTTCCTCTAACTAGACATTTTAAATGGATTTAGCTGCTAATCAAAAAAAAAAAAAAACCCAGCAATTTTAATGCAAGAAAAAATAGTGAGATATATGCACATACACATGTATGTAGGTACATGTATGTGTTATGTTTATGTGTATATATGTACATATATATGCAGAATTAACCTGGCCTGTTAGCAAAGTTTATATAATCCTTAGCCTGCTTGCTGAACTGAATATTATATATAGCTTTTACATGTCTATAGTCAGATTTTAAAAAGACTTCCAACGTCCTACTTCTGGGGACTAAACTTCTCAGGCAAGCCACATTCTCATACCATGAAATCAAGCAGCTTTAGGGTTTTCACTCATTTTGTTTTAGGTTAAGAAACAACTGAAAGGAAGCACACTTAGTTCAGACAGCTATGCATGTGATGAACAAAATGTCACTTTTTTTTTATACACTGCCCTTGTCACTGTTTCTCAACATGGTTCTGACGGTGCATACAAAATGTGGAAATAAATGCTCCCACCCTCCAGGCTGTCTGAATAAATACAGTTCATGAGTCCGTGTGTTCATTTTCAAAAAGACAGGTATTGTTTCAGACCTCTACCAGCAATGCACCATCATGCTGCCTTAAATTTACAAGGCAGCTTGCATGCAAGAGGTTTCTGCTGTTGTCAGAAGCATTATAAGCCTGAAAACTATTGGCAGGTTAAAAACCATTTCAAAAAACACTGTTGCAAAACAGAGTCCTTTCGTCTTATTATGAAAGCCTAATTTACTCAATATCTCATTGACTTCCTCTTTAATATTCTCCCATAACTGTCCTCCATACACACACACACACACACACACACACGCACGCGTGCGCACACACACACATGTGCAATTTCAAAGCTAGCAGGAGCTGTGGGTAAGATCGGGAAGACTGAATAAGCTAACGCTAGACTGAAGTTAATGGCACTCCTCACCCGCTAGCCCTGGACAGGGATGTTCCAAGTCATTAGCATAGCCTCTGTTTTTGGCAAGATCCCCTAGGTAGGACTGGGCTTCCAAACAGTCAGAGCCAGAATTTGTAGTTGGCAGCACTTTCTGCCTTCCACATGAATGACCAGAGCTCTCAGAGCTAGCAGATTGGTGGCTGCTAGTAACACTGGACCCTTGAGTCAAAAGAAAGGGCCAGCATTAAGTACTGTGAATTGATTACATATTCTTGATTCTTTCACAAGTCCTATTTATTAAGGGCTCTTACAATATCTGGCACTGATTTAGGTACTTTTTGATGGCCCTACATCTGAGTCTTAGGTAGCAATTCAAAGAGCTATTCAATTCTTTGTTACAGCCAAACCCCTTGTCAGCAAGCAACCTCTTGACTTCATTATGTACTTTTCAGCAGATGGAGTTTGGGGATTCCTGTGAAATTGTGAAAGCAACAGCACAGAGACTCAGCAGAACAGAGTTAAGGGGGAATAACAGGTAAATACATCCAAAGGGCAACAAACAACAAAGGTAGGGTCAGGATATGTTTAAAAACATCATAAAAAAGAGATTCTGGATTCATAAGAGAGTTTGAGTTTTTCACTACCAAAGAGTTTTAAGAATGGTAATATTTTATAAGAAAAATATTAAAATAGAGCAACAGAAACCAAAAAATATTAAAAGCATACTGCTTCATTATAAATTCAGTCTAAACTGTTCTAGGTATTTCCAAACATTTCATGTTTTAATTGGCTTCCCCAGCAGATATCTTAGAGTCAACAAGTCACATCCACTTAATCTTGTATTGATTTTCTAAGATGCTTCCTGTTACTATGACTACGCTAATCAATTAAATTCTTGTAAGGTGCAAGACAATTTTCTCTTTCTCTTTTCCTTCCGGCTAAGAATGAATACTTTATTTCCACAAAATATATCTGATGTTGCCTCTTATCTATCAAGGAGCCGCATTGTGTTGGTAAAAAAATCTTTTATGCCTTTCCTTTAAAAAAAAATGTTTGAAGATTCTGCAAAGAGAAAGCGTACAGAATTGCCTTGGATTGGTATAATGAGTGGCTTACCAATTTGTGGTTGTGAGGATAAAAGTTCTCTTTGGCTAGCAGAAAAGTGCCTTGCCCTTGCCCTTCATCACAGGGAACTGGGAGGTTGGTAGTCACTCAAAGAGACCACTCACTGGGAAGAAGAAAATGGTTCTGCCACTTGGTGTCCAAAAAAGTGCAAGGTCAGCCATTTGTGACTATTTTAGTACTGTACTATCCCAACAAAGAAACTTCACCTGTACTGAAATGTGAGGATTTTTGGCATGGGGGAGGAAAGTTACTTTAACCTGAGGCTACCCATTTTTTCTTAGGCACAGCCCTGGAAACAACAGAAACAAGGGGGCATGGGAGGCACAAACTATTGGATGTAAAATAAGCTCAAGGATGTATTGTACAACACGAGGAGTATAGCCAATATTTTGTAATAACTGTAAATGGAAAGTAACCTTTAAAATTGTATCATTTTTCTAATTAACAGAAAACCAGAAAAAACAAGATTCAGGAAAGACATTCATTCTTTGGAATCAGACAACCTGGACTCAAGCCTTGAGGTCAGCTGAGAAAATTCAGGTAAGCATCTTAAACTCCCTGAAGTTTCATTATCTGTCCTACAAAATGGGATCAATATAAGTACCTCTAGGGTAGTCTGGGTGTTCTCTATATCTAAGCCCTCTCCTTTGATCCAAGTCAATTCTTCTACCCAACAGATCTTTCCAAAGAAGAAGAGTGACCAGGTCACTTTCCTGTCCCAAATGTCCCCATGTCTGGAGTACACAGGTCAAACCACACAGCATGCCTTCCTCCAGCCCATAGGGCCAGGTCTCAGCCTGCCCTTCCCAGATCACCTCTGGTCATTTGTTTCAATTCATTTCTCACTCTAGCCGTATCGAAACTGATTTATCATTTACTTTCAATGCTTTGTAGCTGTCTGTTCAAGGCACCTCCCCCAAAGTTTCCCTGCCCCAAATGCTCTTCCTGTCCTTATTCCCTTAGCAAACTCTTGCTCTTCCCTCAAGGCCAAAGCTATCTCCACAATCACCACCTTTCCAACTGTGCCAGGAGTTTCTCCCAAAAGAAACGAAGACTAATTTTCACCAGGTAAAAAAACATCTCATGTTTTGTTTGGCTTCCAACGAGAAAAAAATATATTATTTGGCAGCTAACATGAAAATATCTAGATGCTATTTAACCACAAAGTAAGTGATTTTTAAAAAATGGAATCTGTGTATCTATAATCTGAGCACTAAAAGCAAAATACGATATTTTTCAGATTCCCAAAGTCAATCATCTTTAAGTCTTCACAGCCTAGGTAGTCACTGAATTGTGAGAAAAACAGCACACATCCAGGAAAATATGCCACTTGAAAAATGAGCTTACCCACATCAATTACTTTGATCATTAATATCACCTGCGAGGTGTATTATTTCTAATGTAATACTTTAAAATTGGTATAAATGAATAGACTGACATCCAAACAAGTTAAGTAATTTGCCCAAATATTTGATATGTGGCAGGGCTGCCATCCAAACCCAGGTCTGTCTGCCTCTATAGCCCGTTTCCATCCTTCAACAGTGTCTCTCTATTGGCCTTCCACTGTGATCACAGGTGGATCTTACAGCAATAGTCTTTGTGTTTTTATCCAAAGTATAAGGTGCTATCTCTAGCTGGGTCACTCAAAATACCTGAGGAAAAAGGGGATTGGCGTATGCAGGTAGAGAGGTTATACAGTCACCTCTGTATAAAGGAAGAGAGATGGGCCCTCTTCAAAACACAGTTACATCTCTTAATAATACACATCATTAAATGTTTCCTCCTCGGCACTAGACCCACTGGTAGCTTTTCTTACTTTTGGTTTAATTCCCTAGGATATTTTTTTGTTTGCCTAAATAAAAATAACATATTATAGCAGAATGATAGCGTGATACAAATTATCACTGAGTTATTAAAAATATTCTCATCTCTTAATTTCCCTGACTGGGTTAATTGGAAGGGGTTTATTATTGTGGTTTTAGTGGTGGTGTTAGTGATGGCGGTAGTTGTGTTTAACAATCTAAAATTGTGCATATGTGTCTTTACTTCAAACACTTTACGGTTTCACGCTAATCTCAAAAAAACCAGTTTATTCATGCTCTGCGTGAAACATATCAATACACAATAATATTTCTCACATAGTAAGTACAAAATAAAACAGAGTCTTAATTAGAAAAGTCAGAAAACGTTACTTCAGTATGAAAGTAAATATGAAATCACATGTCACAATGGAACATTTTTAGCACATCTTATATTCTTATTCAGAATCACCATTGTTTATAGATATCGATATAGACATAGACACAGATATAGACATAGATATAGAGCATTTAAAACTTAATTTGAACTAGAGAAAAAATGAGTTTAAAAGTTAGTAACGTGTCAAATTTATTCCCAGGAGGATCTCCTTCCTTTTAAGTGGCTTTCCAATTGGCAACCAGGAGGAATCAACCCTGCTTACTCAGTCTGGGTCCTGGGAGCAAGGAAAGGGGATGGGGACAGTGATGGGGAATAGAGATAAGGCAGTTCAGCAGAGGTTCCTGCAGAGAGGGGGACCATTTCCCTGTCTAACACAAGCACAGAGGTTTAATCTGACCCTCAGCACTTAGAAAGTCCTGATCGGAGCCATGGGTAATGGGGAAGTTCCCAAATGTGTCCAAGTGGTCAGTTTTTTCCTCCACCGAGGACTTATCATATTACTATTAAATGACTCCATAAAGTGTGTAAATTAGCAAACAGCAAGATATTGAGTCTATCCTTGAGTTGTTTGTTTTTTTCAATTTTTTGGAAATAATATGAGTTCTCCAGTTCTTCATATGCTGAAGGCCTAGACTACCCCTCATGCCAGTTAAATTGGGATCACGATTATAAAAGGCTAGGTTACCATTCTGTGTTAAGTTATATGGTTGGTGGTGACCAATTTTCTCTATAAAGTGAGGAACACTTTACACGCTGATGGCAGGAGGGCAGAATTAGGACTGATTCTACATGATACACACATTTCCAAGCACTGTGTTTCCCCATGCCCTCCCAACTCTTATTAACTGTCTCTATGGAGTTAAAAAGAAAGTGTAGTTCAAGATAAGGCAGGAGCAAGGCTGACTCACCAAGAACAACTCAGGAAACCTGCATCAGGGAAAACCTATCAGAGAAAAGGATGTGTCTTATTCACTCCAGGGGCAAAACCCAAACTGTGAATTCAATTTTGTTAAGATGTCCTGCTGCTTGGAGAAGTGACCTTTTTTTAGGGGGCCATCATCCTTCAATTTAGGTGCCTATAGACACAGTCAGAAATTACTGTGAAGCAGAGATCTAGATAATTTTGGTTGTTCTACTTAAAAAAAGAAAAATCTAACATCCTGAACTAATGAATGACAACGATAAAATTAGTTATTTTGCGATATTTTCAGTGATAAACGTTATAAAAACTAACTGCTGCAAACTTCTAAAAAGCATGTTGAACATACTGAGAATAAATACTGAATAATCTCACTTAAGAATTAATTTGCAAATCTTTTTAAGAATTTAAATTTTATTCCATAAATAGTATATATAAAGTAGCATAAAGCCAAGCAGAGAGCAGAAAAAAGACACCTTAAACTTAAAAAGAAATCGTCGATATTAGGTTTATAACATGCCACTAAATAATAACTGATTTTCCATTTTATAATTCCCAACCAGTTAAACGTCATTCATTGGAAGATGCACCATTCCTCTGTCAACTCCACATGATGGCCCTTCCACAATTAAAAAAAAAAAAGAGCAAAAAAAACCCCAATTAAGTATAAAGAAGTAATTCAAAACAGTGATTCCATATCTCAGATACCAAAAAACATATTGATTGATTGGCTTTCCAACAGTTGTTGGGCAACTAAATGGAACAATGAAGCAAACATTTAGCTAATTAACAACTATACACAGAAAAGGAAAGAAAAACAAACAAACGAAAGCCTAGATAGCTAATAATTAAAATACAGAAGATGTTGCTTGTTCTGATTATCAAGCTAAAAATCCCAGATCATCACTGGCACTTATAGACATAGTGAGGGCTTAGTGCCAAGTGTCACAAGCTTCCATTCATTAAAAGGCCCACATCTTCTAGCTTTTCTTCTATGATCCTTTGTCCAGTTAGTGTTTGTGCTTGAAAACTAGTTTTTTAAATGTGCTTTTATTATTCCTTAAGTAAGATCTTCTGTTGTTCTACCACAGATAAGCCAAACATGGGAGACTGAGAAACTGGGTAATTTGTAAATCATTACCTGAAGGCCTTCGATAGCCAAGCGCAGCATGCTTGGTGTAAGTTTAGAGGCTTGCTTGAAGGTGAAGTTACTCCAGTCTATGATCAAAACAAATCCATTCACTTGAAGCTCGGGATCTTCAATCATGGCTTCTAAAGAAAGTAAGATGGCACGCAAAATATCCACCAGTGTGTACCTATCGGCAACAGAAAAGGGCTGCATTAAATCTGACAACCACTTGTGTAGAAGCTATAGAAAGTTGTGAAGCATACTAAAAATTCCCTCTTAAACTACATCAGGAATCTTAAGGAAACGATTTTGTTTAAAAATCCTCTTTTAAGATGAAGTTTACTTTATTCGCTATACTCAGGGGACATACTAGAATTTAACATGTATTCTACCAAAACAAATTCCAATGCTTTTGAAAATACTACAATTTGTTTCCTTTTCCTTTCCTTCTAGGCCTTGCTATGAGTTTATAAAATCTCATTTCAACAACCCTAAAAACTAGGCATGGTACTTTTAAATAGCTCAAGAATGCTCTCAGCAGTACTGACATTTCATATCTTCACATGTGGAAAATTTGAGAATGAGATTTGAAGGAGTTTCATCAATAAACAACACTATACGTAAACAGTTATGACTGAAAGTGTCAACAGATTTTAATTGTACTGAGTTTATATCATAAAGATAAAAGAAAAGAAAAGACAAAAAGGAAAGGTGGGATGGACAGAAAGAAAGGGAGATCAATGAAAATAAAAGGGAAAATGTACCTGTCTGTTATTACATAGGTCATCCAAATTTAGGGGTCAAGACTCTATCTTTTTCTACTTTGCAACTTAGCACAGTGCCTGGCACACTGTAAAAACTCCATAAATGCTCTTTACTTTCTTCTAAAATGGAACTAGACTAGAGTGCAAAGACACTAATTGTGCATTAAGACACTGCCTCAACGAAGGCAGCGGAAGTAAGAAGAAAAGAAGCCAAATTTGAGAAGTATTTTAGAGGTAAACTTTTTAAAATTTAATACTTAATTAAATGTGAGGGCTAAGATTGAGGGAAGAGTATAAGATGACACACAGATTCTAGCTTCAGTCTGATTAGATGGTAAAAATCGTTCATCAAAATCAAGAGTGCAAAAAGAGGATACAGTTGAGGATGGCTGGAAATGTGGAATTTGGAATAGTATCCGTTGTACTTGAGAAACAGGTAGTATACCCAGAAAGATATATCAAGTAAACATCTGAAAAAGTAAATTCCAAACTCAGGAGAGAGCTCAAGATTGAAAATTCCAGAATCAAAAGCACACCAATCCTACGTTCAAGGAAGTGGATGAGGTAATGCAATCTGAGCTGAGAAGAAAATGAGATAATTACTCTAAGAGGGAATCCCAGCATTTCAAGAGGGATTAGTAAATTTATAGAAGATGTTAACAATTTTCTGTTTTTAGCAGCCTGCATTTCAAGTTTACTTTTCTGCTCAGACATTCAGGTGGAGGTATCTGGGAAAAGCGAGAGAAAGAAATCCTGACCTCAGGGGAGAGGTGGTGTGGGGAGGGGGGTGGATTAGGAGTGGAAATCATTGGGATTCAGTGGAAGCAATGGGCTCACCAGGAAGATGCATGAGACAGTGAGCACATGTGAGGGAGTAGTTCTATTTTGACTTCTAAAAACATTTGGAGGCGAATGGAGAAAGTGTAGTAGTTCAGAAAGGAAGGAATAATTAACAGTGAAACCTCAGGCAATTTCTCACTTTCTCTGGGCCTCATTTCCTCATCTGTAAAGTCAGTAGTTTGGAATAGAATCTCTTTAGGGTCCCAGCATTAATTAAGCAAAGGGCGTGGTGTCAGAAGACTTCAAGATGGAATCTCTTCCTGTCCCTCATTAGCTGTGTGGCCCTGGACATGTCAATGATTTATCATTCTGAGGTTTAGTTCCCTTAAATGAGAGTATCTATGATTATCTCACTGCATCTCACTGGCAGTGGCAAGGTGGGAGGAGGGGGTATGGGAAGGGAAGTCAAAGACATGATTCAGGTGAAACCATTTGCACAATGCTAGGTATGTAGCACGTGTTCAGTAAATGTTGGTTGGAATACACACATAGCACACTTTTTACTGTAATGGTAACCACAGACATAGGCAGGGTATGATCAGAACTAAAGAATATTTGCTTGTAAATTTTACTTAAAAATTAACAATAATCTTTAGATAGCTTATTACTACTGTGAAAGGCAAGGATCAAGAGATTATTTTTAAATCTCTGGAAAGTATACAGGGTATTTATAGGCCTAAGGCTATGGCATCCCAAAATACTACATAAGCACATGAGATAAATTTTTTTGTAGAGCTCTGTTAGCTGTCTTTAAATCTGTGAAATATGAATGACTGAATACCTTTATCTGTCACTTCATGGCTGGCTCATCTCCTTTTTAAACATAATGGCCTAACACAGTATTGTGACCAAAAGCCTATAAGCCTACACAGACTGGAAAGTTGGAGGAGGAAGGCTTTAGTTCTGGTTAAAATTTAGAGCTACCCCCTCTAAAAAAGTATTCACTTTAATTTCTGAAGTTCATAATAATATCACAGTTAAGAAAATTAAAAATTAGAACAATCCAGTTTAGAACTTCCTCCCATTATGATCATTCTTACATTTCCTATAAGAATGACAAATAGCATTAATACCAAACAGCCTTAAGTAAAAGTGGAATCTGAAATCGGCTTTGGAAGAATGATGCACTGTATGTATGAAGAATAAACCATGGCACCAGCAGGGCTGAAAACAAGAGGCAATTTGTTTTAAGTAACACATTTTAAGTTTGGCTTTTCCAAAACTGTGTCAAATCAAGAGAGAAACTTATATACATATCATTATTCCAAAGGAAAGAAAATAAGGCAAATCCCAGGATCATCAATAGAGAAAAGCAGGTTTGCAAAGTTTTCAAGGGTAAATCTAACAATGGTTTTTTTAATTTAATACTTTCTTCCAAAAAGAGAATTAAGTGATTTTTATATAAATTATACTAATGTATAAGTTTAATAAAAGAAACATAAAAACATCCTAGCTAACTGAATTCAAAGGGCAGGTCAAAACCACTCTTGAGGGCTTCCCTGGTGGCGCAGTGGTTGGGATTCCACCTGCCGGTGTGGAGGACACGGGTTCGAGCCCTGGTCTGGGAGGATTCCACGTGCCGCGGAGCGGCTGAGCCCGTGCGCCGCAAGTACTGAGCCTGCACTCTAGAGCCCACAAGCCACAACTGCTGAAGCCCGCGTACCTGGAGCCTGTGCTCTGCAGCGGAGAAGTCACCGCATAAAGAAACCCGCGCACTGCAGCGAAAAGTGGCCCCCCGCTCGCCGCGGCTAGAGAAAGCCCGCATGCAGCAGCGAAGACCCAACTCAGCCAAAAATAAATAAATTTTTTTTTTTTTTTTTAAAAAGGGCTTCCCTGGTGGCTCAGTGGTTGAGAGTCCACCTGCCGATGCAGGGGACACGGGTTTGTGCCCCGGTCAGGGAAGATCCCACATGCCGCGGAGCGGCTGGGCCCGTGAGCCACGGACGCTGAGCCTGTGCGTCCGGAGCCTGTTGTTCTGCAACGGAAGAGGCCACAACAGCGAGAGGCCCGCGTACCACAAAAAACAAAAAAACCCACTCTTGACACTCCAATCCTCTGTTGTCAAACATGTCACATTACTACCATTAGCAGCTCAGCAGGTTATTCGTAAGCAGAACATTATTACATGAGACCTTGCCGAAGTCTGCAAAATATCTTCCAAAGAAATGGAGCATTTTATGAATTTTCTGTCTTCAGGAATCCTACTTTCATTATTCTCTTTGAAACTATTTCCGAACTGTTGTATTTTACAAATTAGACGTCACTACAATAAGTATTTCACAAGCTCACTCCAATTATAGTAGCTCTACCATTGCTATTCTTCCCTTCTATGTTGAAAGAAAGCCATAAACAATAAACTAGCCCATTAATGGAGCTCTTGGCTCCTGACTGTGCTTCCCAAAGCAGCATTAGGTAAAGCCTGAACCTGAAATCAACTTGGAGAGGATGAAATAATGACACCAGTACACCTGGGACTAGTAGACCACTGCTCTTGAAGGAAGTCAAAGCTGCTATAATATGTTAAAAAAAAAAAAAAAAATTCTCCTATTTAGTACCAGTGTGATCAAGAGCAGGGAAGCTTCTTCTGCCTCTGGCCTTACAAGGTTTTGGGGAGCTACCTAGCCTATGCTTCTCTCCTGGGGCTCACAACGTCTTATCCCCTACTAGAGCTTACAATCAGTGCAAAGAGCGACTTAAATCACAAACAGGCCATTTCCTTCCTACTCTCCAGCCCTTGCTTTTAGCCTGACAAGGAAAAACTGGCATCTTGGCATCACACTGAGCAGCACAAGAGCAAGCAGCTTCCCCTCTGTCACTAAATCAATCAGCCATTATTAAATTCTTCATTAAGGCTGCCCCCAGCCCTCAGTTTTCATTATGCCACATTTTCTAATGTCTGAAGCACTTTGTGTTAGAAAGGTGCCAGGGGAAGAGACAAAGGAGAAGAGTTACTTTTATTAATGCCTCAGAGTATCATTAGTGCTAAAGTCAATGAATTCACCAAGGTATTTTATATTACTGAGTGGTAATAATAATATCTCTATCTGTGTAATCGTTTAAGATTTCCAAAGCAATTTCAAACGCATTATCTTAATCTCAAAATAAGCCCAAAGTCTCTGTGCCTGACTTAGTTCCTATTATTTTGGAGATGAGGACACAGATGAGATCTCAGAGAATTTAGACAGTTTGTCCAAAATCACTATGGGAGTAAAACTGGAAGCCTAGATGAGAAGCTGGGTCTTTCTGACACCCCAGTGCTCTCCACTCCTTATGGTGCCTAGACCTAGAACCGAGTTTGATGAATAGCTGTTCTGCTTTCTCATGTCTCAGTGGCATACTGTATGTCAGAAGATGGATCAGAAAGTCCATACCAACATGGCGCCAGGCCAGTTATCAGGTTAGCTCCAACCTGGTCCCAGCAAGGGGCTTTGGCGGAAGAAAAGTAACAAGACATTTGTAAAAGTCAGAATGGGAACAGGCTAAGTCTACAAACCTTGGAGGAAATGTGAAATCCAAAATAATTAAGTGTCTGGTTTGTATCACTAGGCACAGATTAGTTGTCTCAGCCTTGCTTTAATTTTACTGCTGTGGAAATGTACATGAGTAAGGACAAAAGAATCCTTGTAAATGAAACATCTAGAGGAAAAATGTAATTCTTTGGGGAAAAAAAAGGTTAAAAAGTGTGCACTTTGGGCTGCTGCCAAAATAAAATGAAATGAAATAAAACAAAGTTGTGCTGGAAAAATACAAACATTGAAAAGGCAACTCTTCCTCAGAGCAGAATAAGTGTCTGCTTAGCTGCTTAATACAGTCTTTGCCTTCAGAATATTTATTCTACCAACTTAAATTTCTGTGCCTAATGGTCTACATTCTGATGTTTAATCAAGATTTTCTAAAACATAGATGAATTTTTTAATTATCAGAGCTTGCTTTTTTTATAATTATATTTAATTGTCTTTTCCCAGATTTATGTTGGTTAACTACCTGTACACACAAAACAAGTTTGACCAATTCACTTACTAGCTGTGAGGTTATGGGTGGAATAATTGCTCTGTGCCTCAGTTTCCACATCTGCAAAATGTGGATATTAACAGAACCTACCTCATATGTATGTGATAAAGATTTAATAAATTAATGTTTATAAAGTGCTTAGAATAGTGCCTGACACATAGCATATGCTATAAAAGTGTTTCAACATGAATGAATGAATTAAATAATTAATTAAAATGAAAAAATAAAAAGTTGATTACATTACCCGAGCAGGTGATTTTCTTTCTATACAACACTGAGCAGCCTGCTGCCCCTGCCCTGAACTTCCAGCACTGACAAGCAATACCCTCATTTAGCACTTAATGACCTCTCTGGAGTTATTTAGCTTTTTGTGTTTTTTCTTCCCGGAGAGGTTGTATGTTCCTTCATGGTACAAAGAATGTGTCATGTGTCTTTTTTTGCACCTAGCACCTATTAAATGTCCACGTATGTAGCAAATGCTGGAAAAAAGTGTACTTTTTAAAACATTGATTTGAATCAAGTACTATTCTATTCACTCATTTTACTCGATGTTGTAAGGACCCAACCAATGTACGGGGACATCTTTTCCCTCATGTCAATAGTGCCACTTACTATGTTAATGAAATGTATGTACCTGCTTTCAATGATGTAAAAGAATTCAATCTTTTTCCCAGAATGGAGGAAATATAGTAATTTACTAAGGATAATTTAATAATTTATTAATTGTTGGCTCATGTTTTAAAATATCTTTACACATTTTTTGAGACATCCTTTCAGAGCACTTTAGTAACATCAAATCTGTTGCGTCTTTTCAACTTTGTTTAAAGTTGCATATTTGAAACATGAAAATAGCCTGGTTTGGGCCAGACCCAATCAACATCCTGCTGAAGTTTGGAACTCTTGGTCATTGCTGTTATTTCAGGATTATTTCACTAATTACTGCATAATTACCCTAATTTTTAGAGACTGTCCTATTTTTTTAAAGAGATTTGTCCCAATATTTAGCTAACATTTCTCAGGACAATTTTTTTTCTCTCCCATTTTCCATGGTATGAACCAAGGGCATATTTTGAAGTAAGCTGCAGTTCCCAGAGTATTTGTTTAAAGAGCAGCCCTATAAGGAAGCAATACAGAAGCCCTGCTGGGACAGAAACCCCATGGAACCCACACCTGCATTCCTAGTATTGACCTAATCTCAAAATCAGCCGTAATACGGCATAGCAGAGCCTCTAGGCTTTCGAAGGTAAGGATTCCTGACCCTGCCAGGATATATGACACCAAGAAACAAAAAGTTGAGAAATATTTAAATATTTTAATAAACAGAGCCAAGAAGACTTGAAAAATCAGTCCAAAAAAATTAAGCCTCTTTTTTGGCTTGTTTTTTGTTTTTAAAATTATCAAGTAAGAGTGTTTCTCCCTAATTAACTAGTTAATTGCCCTTGTCTGTTTTAATCTATTTCTAATCATTTTATTTTATTTTATATTTTATTTTATTTTATTTTAGTGCACTTCCACAGAAGAGTAAAGCTTTGTGGCTGAGAATAAAGCAAATATGTATAGTCTATGGCTATTTTTAAAAACTTTTAAGCTACCATCATCATAACCTTCTTTCATTTGAAGACTGGCTACATTATTTTAATAAATGAGAGCATAGTCATAATTAAAACTGAAGCTTCAAATAGCTGGCCATTTGTATAATATTTTCCTTTGTATGAAAAAGCCACACAATAGGAACGAACAAACTGACAACAGTACATGTTTTAGGCAAATTCCAGAATAAGTTAGAGGATCATAGCATTGTCTCACCAATCAGTCTTTGAGCCCTTTCAGAGTTTCAGTACTATAAGTGATAATCAATGTCCATTATGATAAGCCAAACATGGTACAAGACGGTCAGTGCTTTCTGAATTGCCACTATATTAGAATCATTTTAACTTGTCTGTATTTAATTGTTTTCTAATGGCTGTTAATCAGATTCCAGATAAATTGTTTGTTTACAATTGGTTGTTTGTGGTACTAAGTAGAGAGATGTCATTTATAAGTCTAAGAAGGTAAAATATTACTTGCAGGCTAACTGACAAATTACAGGCCACATATCAGAATACATGTCATCATTATGTTTCAGGTAACACAGTTTACTCATGAATATTCCCAATAATTACATGCCAGTGAATTTCGACTTCTCAGATACCTGTTCTCACGCCCTAGGGTCTAGACCACAATCTACTTCCGTTCCAAACTTCCTTTTCTTAAGGTAGTATAATCTATTCTAGCTTCTCGGTACATTATCATGACACTCTGTTGATGAAATCAGGTGGACAATTTGAAGGTATCTGCTGAGTCCTAAGCAGGGCACTGTCACTCAGGAAAGCAAGATAGCATGTAATATATGGAAGACTACTGCATCACAGTAAATAGAATCCATTTGTTTTTAATTTTGTGGAATTTACTTTTGTTTTCAGAAATTATGTTAGACGATTTGAAAAAAAAAAAAAAGATAAAATTGTGTGAATCTTTGCCAAGGATAGCCTGCTCAATAAACGTAACAAATCATCTGAAACCTGTTCTGTTTTTTTATAAAAGAACCACAGACCACACTGAAAGTCATTTTGACATTTCAGTATTTCAAATATTTTTTTAGCTGTATTACAAGGTGGGTACACTGTAAATATTATACCTCAGTCTCCTGAAGATTCCATATTTCTTGTAAAGGCTTTGGAAACGGTCCAGTTACTTGCAATAACCTGAAACTGACCTGCACTATACTGCAATAGGAAGAGACACTATTTTATTTATAGTCACCATCTCACACACATTTACTGTTTCCAGTCTCCTGAGAAGCACAGAAAACTGTCCTAAAAATTCAATATAGGAGAAAGTATATATAGATAACTTCCTGCTTAGAATTCTTTTTTAAAAAAATGCATAACTCAATTCAACTCAACAAACATTTACTGAACATTAACTCTAGTTCAGGTGCTGTTATAATAACATGAGGCTTAGTATTTTTTTGTTACACAAAACTCTTTACAAAGTTTTTCAAAATTCACAAAAAATCTTGATATTCCCTTTGGGAAGTTGGAAATAACCTGTTATCCAAATAAAGGGGGACATTTTCTTCTACCTCATTTCTGGAATTTCCCTGTGCAATCCTGGACAATTCCCACCTATTCTTTCTTTAAAACAATGTTATGTGTCTCTCTTTTTTTTTTTTTTTTTTTTTGCGGTACGCGGGCCTCTCACCGTTGTGGCCTCTCCCGTTGCGGAGCACAGGCTCCGGACATGCAGGCTCAGTGGCCATGGCTCACGGGCCCAGCCGCTCCGCGGCAGGTGGGATCTTCCTGGACCAGGGCACGAACACGTGTCTCCTGCATTGGCAGGCGGACTCTCAACCACTGCGCCACCACGGAAGCCCTATTTTGTCTCTTTTAATAGTGTTTTGTTTTTTTTGTTGTTTTTTTTTGTTTTTTTTTTTTAGTTGTTGAAAGCCAGGTAATTCACTGAACAGCTCTAGAAGGTGGTTAGAATTATGTTCAGATGTGCAGTCTTCTACAGGGACCCAGGTTGTTTGGACTGGTGGGATCAGAGCAGGAAAGTGAGAACACCTCACTCACAGAACAGGGAGGGATGAGGAGTAAAAGAATTTGGCACATGGCATATCCAGCTAACAGAGCAATCGTAAGGTAAACACCTAGGGAAGGTGGCAGAGACTTCTGTAGGAGTCAAGTCAGATAAGCCTTGAAAATGTACGGTGGAGGAAGGAAGGGGATTCAGGCCAAAGGCAGGAAAAGAGCTGGTGACACTCTGGGCACTGTCAGAAAGGCAGTTGTCCTGCTGGTTTCAGAGCAGGGCAGAGACAGTTCTTAGGCACATCTCCCAAGGATAAAGGTTTACAGAGGATGCCAAGAGGGGGGACCTGCTTATCCACTTGTCCTTGTATATGTACATGTAGATATGGGATGGGGGGTGCAGGCAGGGAAAAGGAGGGAGGGACTTTTTTAAAACTATATAGGAGGAGGAAACTCAACTGAATTTTAGATAAGCTCCAAATAAATTGTATACCTTTTGATCTTGAAGTACTAAAACTTCTTGATCATACCTGTTCATTTCCAACCACAGAAATTGAATTCACAATTATTAGTCTATAGGCCCTGTAAGGTATTTTTACAGGACATGGCTTTTCATTTGTAATGTCACATGTACAAAGTTTTAATATTTAAGATTTTGTGTAGATTTAAAGAAATAGTTCTACATATCAATTAATAAGTCCCCTCCCATTGTAGATTTCCAGGGAGATATATTTTGATTACTAGTAACTTAGCCTTTACATGAAAACATGAGATAGACAACTAAAACACAGTTTCTTTAGTAAGTCCAAAATAATCACCTTTCCACATACATGAGAACTACAAGAGGCTTTCATCTTAATTAGGTTTATAAATCAATGTCAATATTAGCTCACTTATAGAAATAAATGAAAATAGGTTTGATGTATGTTCATGTCTCCCTAAGGGCAACCTGCTTCCCTAATGATATCTTTAACAGACTTTGAGACATATTTAAATATACAATTTCCATAGCGCTCATTTCATGGCAACTCAATAAACTAAGTTCCAGTCTAACTCATGAAATACTAGGTTCTTTCTTGAATAAAATTTTTCTGCTTTGATATACACAATAATTGGTTTGCATAACCCTACAATGTACTTCTTAGATGAAATAAAAACTTTTAAAAGAGAAATTGTGGTCAAAGGATGCCATTTCATGAGCCTTTAAACTTTGCTACCTGATAAAGAGTACAGTAAAATCTCTATAATTAACCAAAATAAGAGACAGAAAGAGAGCTCCATTCCCCTCAATGGCTAACTCTATGAGTTTCTTAGCTTTATGATTCTTCAGGTAGTAGTTTATCTTTATATTTACCTAAAAAATAATTGTAGTTCTCAACGTAGAATTACAGGAAAAAGGAGACCAACTGAAGGGTTAAACGCCTGTTAAAAATATTAATTTGCATTCTAAAATCCCAAGACTCTGAGAAGCCTATCTGGAGACCTATAAGATCCATAAGATTTCTCAGTAACTGTAAAAGTCTTTTAAAGTTGCTCCAGAGATGGTTTAAACTAACCAGATGCATCAAAAATCACCATTCACCGCACTAAAAATACAGCGACGTTTTAACAACAAGCTTCTTATGATTCATAATTCTGGTAACGCTTTTAAGTTCCATGACATTTATTTAACTTCAAACTTAATTGAAACTACCTTACACAAAGGTCTTTTATAATTTCTTATATCTTTCAATCTGAGAAAATAATTCCTCCAACTGAGGAAGTAGAAGAGTCATTGTCTGTTTTTTTCTATTGTAATGTAGATGAAGTAAGAATATTAGTTCTCCTCCATTAAAAAGCCAGAGAGCTCAAAAAGTCTGCCAACTGACAGATCTGAACATTTTTCACTTCCTTCCAAGTGACGAAAAATCACATCAGACAGGAAACACATTCTTTAGATTAGTGACAGGTGTAGAACAAGCACACAAGTCAGCCTTTATTTTCAGGGTCGGCGGCATGCTCAGCAACAGAGGGGACAACTCTTCCTTTTTATTGAAGTGACACACATCATATTATTCCTTCATCTACACATCACCAAGCAGAAAAGTTTCCAAGCAATAAAACTACTTGATCTTGGTTGAATGCCAGGGTAGTCTTAAAAAAATAAAACCGCAGTACTAAAGAGAGAGAGGAGGGGGAAGTGGTGGAGCACGATGATGGTGATGAATCCAGTTTAAGAATTTCTTTAGGAAAAAAAAAAAAAAAGAATTTCTTTAGGAGGAAGGAGGGAAAGTTGTCTCCATTCTCATACTCATTTCTCCACAGAACAGTAAACTTATTTAGGAGTTGAAAAAATTAGCAGCTTTATTTAGAAGCTGAATGATTGAGATTGTACAGCACAATAATATGGTTCATGAAGCACCTAACGCTGCAGTAGAAAACGGGTGCTAGTGAAGTAAGAGTTTCAAAGGTAAAGATAAAAGTCCCACCACCTCCCCAGGGTGCCCACCAAAAACGCATTTCTTCGTTCCAGTTTCTCTTCCCACCCACCCCACCCACCCACCCCGAGCCAAATAAACAGTAACGTCAACGCTGTAAAACTATGACACTACTCAAGATAAATTCTGGAAAATGGGAGAGTAAAAGAAGCCCTAGTACAAGTTCGGATTTAGGACTTACCTGCTCTGATCCCAGTTGGCAGCGAAAAGGACTAGAATCTTCCTGCCATAGTGGTCCAGATTGGCTAGGCCCCCAGGGAAGCCATCCTTCAGTGCCTGCTTGATGCCCGGATCAGTGGCCTTGAAGCTTTTGAACATGTCCAGGTTCTGCTGCCGGTACTCAAAGTACTGGGCCAGGAGGCGGAAAGCCTCGAAGTGATGAAACTTCCTGGCCCGTAAGAAGCGTAAGATGAAGGCATCATCTGTGCGGAGAAAGCCAATGTCCGGCCTGGTGATGACCATATCCCTCACCTCCTGGATGTCCTGGTGCAGTGTGTCTGGGTTCTCATTGAGCTCCAGGCGGGCTTTCTCCAGGGTCTCAGGAGAGAGACCAGCCTGTAAATGAGTCATTGTTCTGCTTGTTCCTGAGCCCTGCCTTTCTCTTGCTGGCTGTCCCACTGCACCGCTGGCCCTGGTCACTACCACACACCGGCCTCCAGACCTCGCTGCTGCCTGCTTCCTCTTCTTTACAGGAAACGATTTGTCTTGGTGTCCAGTCAAGTACCCTGTTGCTCCTGCTTCCCCACACCTTTTCTATGGAGGATATAAACTTCTTTGCCCACCCACTAAAAACAATGTCCCACTTTAGTTCCCTTGTCCCTTTCCTTTAAAGAGATGTGGACCTCTGGCGGCCCAGCACTCCTCTTCTTGTCCTTTCTCTCTCCTAACAAAACACCCCTAACTGCACCCCGCACAGGTGGTGCTGATCTTGGTGCTGTCCTCTTCTCTTCCGAGATGTAACAGAAACAGCCCCCATGCACATCTCAGCCCCAGCACTGTGATGCTTCTGCGGTCCCTACTGAAGGATGCTCCTGCCAGGGATAACGATGGAAATTCTGATTAATAATAAGGCGGCTCTTCAGCGCGGAGCTCAGGGCGGGGGAGAGAGCGTCTTTGCCAGAAGGAAAAAGAGAGAAAGAGAAAGAGGGGGGAAGGAGCTTATTTCTCCTTCTACTTATTCAAAGATGCTATTTCTAAGACATTTGTGGGATTCCATTTAAAATGACTGGGATCCAGTTAGGCGGAGGCTCTGCAGATAGCGCACCTTCCCTCCTCCCCTCCTGGATGCACCGTGATCTCATAAGGCACCAGAAGGGGTTTTGGTGGCGTTGGCACCAGCGTGGGCTCCCCCCTCAACCCCACCCCCAACTTCTGTCTTCCTCTAGCCCTTTATTTCAACGGACTTGCTGCGGAGAGGTTGGGGGGAGGGATCTCGCCGGGAAGGTACATTGCAAAGGCAGGGTTGGGGGAGGAGAGGGTGGGAAAAAGGAGTGGAGGATAAAACCTTTTCTATAATACCCCAAAGCGAGAGAGAAGAAAGAGCAGCCGGCTCCTACCAGCAAACCCGGAGGCGGGGACGCTAAGCAAGGCGGCCCTCCCTGGCATCCATCGGCCGCGGCTTCGGAGGCGGCGGCGGCGATAGCAGCATCAGCCCCTCTCGGTGGGTTGGAGCGAGCAGAGAAGAGGGACGGCAGCTGGGACCCGGGCAGAAGACGCTCTGGGGAGCAGCCCTGACCACATCGTCCGCGAGCAGCCCGCTTCCTCTCCCCGCAGGAGGGGTGGGGGAGCAGAGCTAGGGCCACCGTTGCCCCAGGTTCTCGCCCGGCCCTGCCATATCTCGCCTTCGGGAGAGGAGAAGGAAGGGAGCGAGAATCGAACGCCTGGATGGAGAAGGCCACGCGGGTAGCCGCCGCCTTTGTGAGCCCGGAGCCGCCGGGACCGTGGGCGCGGCGGGGCGGCGGCTGCGGGGCGCGGGCCTCACCCTGGGCGCTGCCCAGCGGCCGCAGTCGGGCGCGCCCCTCCGGGCTGCTGCTGCTGCGGCGGCGGCGGCTGCGGCTGCCGCTGCTCAAAGAGGACGCGGCTCAGCCTAACTCCTCTCTAATTATCCCAGCACAGATCTCGCTGCGACGTAAGCACTCACTCAGCTCGCGCACGCCCTCGGCTGCTCTCTCCCTGACTCGTTTGGGTAGGATCGCAGTTTCCGTGGCATTCAGATATCCCGAGCCCCAAGTTGAGCCGGCTCCTGGTCCCCACTGCCGGGATGGCCGCTCGGGCGGACATGGCCTGGCCGGGCGGAGCAGCGACGCCTTGCAGCCTCCCCACGCCCCGCTCTCACCCTTTGTGTGCGAGACCCCGGCGCTGCCCGGCGGCGAGGAGCTGTAGCAGATGGTAATTCACAGTGACATACATTTTCTAGTTCCGGTAGGAGGTAATTTTTTGATGTGGAAGGAGTACGGAAACATTGTGTCCTTTCCACATTTTGTTGTTGACAGAAAGGTTGAATTTGGTAAAGAAGACCAGAGTGGTTCCAAAGCATTGTGCTGATGATTCAGTCCCCGGAGGAACTTATATGGATAGAATTTCGACCATAAGCTCTGGCTGCTAAATTCCTGTTGAAGAGGATGGAAATGAGCACGGGGTGGGGTGGGGGCGTGGGTGGGACCAGTTCTCAGAGGAAGGAAAAACAGGCGCTCCTTGACTTCCTTCTCATCTCATAATAAAACACACATTTCTGGAGATGCATATGATGGTTCCCTCCGTTTTATACATCTGTACACAAGAATCATCATAAATGAGCAGAAGTCTTTGAGCCTGAGATGACTGTCTACGGGTTTGAGAAAAAGCAATGTTTTCTATTTTCAAAGGACAGCATGTTACTGAGCAAGCATGTCACCAAGAGCAACTTTTGGCTTACAGACTGTCGAATGGGGTCCTGAGTTCAGGTTAACTCAATGCAACAACAAATATTTACTGAGCTCCACTGTGTGTGAGCCATTGTCCTAGATTCTATGGATAGGTGGTCTTGAAGATAAGAAAACATTGTCATATTTGATGACTATTAGTACCTTCAGATTACAGGCACACACTTTTAGTTATTGTTCTTAAGGTGATGGTGTTGACAAAGAGAAAGAAGAGGGACGGCAGACCTATACCACTTTATTAATTAAAGTAGTGCAAAGTAATGTAGGAACCAGAATAAGAAAATAAATTATACACACACACGAAGTCATTATCCTCAGGGAATTTACATTTTAAATGGGGGAGGTGGAAAACAAACCATACAGATGTATGTGTATTACATATATATGCACTATATGTATTCAAGGTCCTTCTAGGACTTCATGTGATTATGACTCTCAAAAGCATTCTGAATGCAATATGAACTGTTAAAAATTTTTGGTTCTCATTTCAAAAAAAAAAAATGGAAAAATTCAGTTTAGACCAGTATTCAGTATTCAGTTTCTAACTGAAGAAAATGTCTT
The DNA here is from genome assembly GCF_039906515.1 of Pseudorca crassidens. Classification (NCBI taxonomy): domain Eukaryota; kingdom Metazoa; phylum Chordata; class Mammalia; order Artiodactyla; family Delphinidae; genus Pseudorca; species Pseudorca crassidens. Next base: position 38,178,783 of record NC_090308.1, read on the forward strand.
ATATCAACTGTATAAAGAGGTTTTAGCCATCACCAATATGGAGAGACAGTTCTCCCGGGGTCTTGTGTTTCTGCATGTCTTATGAGCAAGGCACTAGCTATCCTTTTTTCGAGACTATCCTTTCAAGGCTGTATGCATAGTGAACAGCCTTGGAAGAGCCTTGGCAGCTGGAGATAGTACCTCCATCTGAACGAAGGGTAGGTTTGCTTAGAGCTTTAGAAGATAGCATCTCTCTCTCTCTTTCCTGAGCAAAGGGCAAGCAGGCTTATTTGGTTTCCTTCAACTCAGAGCTACTCTCCTGTAACACCACCCACGGTGTATGCAAATATAACCTGACTTCTCTTAGGCTTGTGGGAATTGGGGCTCAGGAAACCAGCCCCAAATAAGCTGATGCTCAGAGTGCTTTTCTGCATCTGACTCTTTCATCTCTAACTCAGGAGTTGTGCATCCATGAAACTGTGACCAGCTAACTTGTTAGCTTACAAATAGGGTTAAATCTCAAATCCTTCAAGGTGCTTAAAATGCAATTGCTTAATTTTGTTCTCTGAGATGGAAATACTAGACTATACCTTTAGAAAGGAGTTTATAAAATAAAATTAAACTTGTTGGTCATTGGTACGGTGTGACCTATATTTAGTGATGATATTTTTATTATATATCAATAATAGAATTGCCTCAAATAAGGTTCATTTTAACATATCAGTATATGATCTAAATAGCTTCTGTTATGCAGTAGCATCATTGGAGTTGGTCAGTTATATTTACAAACTATTCAGTCCTGCAATGATCCTACTTTTATTCTGTCTCCCTTGTACATTTGAAATCAAATTAAATATGTAAAGCTGTCTAAGAATTAAACAAGGTGTTTATCCAGATGACACCAGAGCATTTGATTCTCATTCAATATTAACTCACTTTGCCAAATTAATACAAGTAATGTAGAAACTAGAATATGAAAATAAGTTAGTTAAACAAAAAGATTAATTAAATTGTAATCAGAAAATAATTAAATCAAGGACTTCAGCTGTTTTCAAGCAACCTGAAAGGACAATTTGTTTTACTGCGGTATTTAAAAATGGATAGAGTGAGTGATTTATGCTTTAAAGCATTTTATCCCATTTGCTGTTCAATACAGTATACAGACGAAAAGGGGCAAAAACAAGATGTACAGTTCAATGATATATTACAAAACAAACACCTGTGTAAATACCCACCCAGGTAAAGGAACAGAACATTGCAGGTACCCAAAAAAAACCCATCTCCTCCCCTCATAACTACTGGCCTCTCTTCCCAACAAAGAAAGCCATTCTGTCTTCATTTTGAAAGTAATCACTTCCTAGTTTTTCTTTAAAAATTTACAAACTAAGGAGCGATGCACTATAAATTAGTTTTTTGTTCTTTAAGTTAAATAAATGTAATCATTCATATGTAATTTTGTGATTGGCCACTTTCATTCAATATTATGTTTGTGTTTCATTCAATATTATGATTCACCTATCTTGTTGTATGTAGTTAGTTCATCCATAGTCAGTGATGATGCATGGAATTTCATTTTATAAACAACATACTTATCGATTCTCCTGTTGATGGAAATTTGGGTTGTTTTGTACTTGGGGCTCTTAGGACTCCTGATGTATAAACATGTTGGTACAAGTCTCTTAGTGCACGTGGACATACCTAGGAATGAAATTGCTGGGTCTTGTGGGATATGCATCTTCAAATTCAGTAAACAATGCCAAATTATTTATATCCAAATGATTGTGCCATTTCACCTTCCCCCTAGCAGTGTATGAGGTTTCTCACTGTGCCACGGTTCTCATAAGTTCTTACTAGTGTCCATCATTTTAATTGTATTTTAATTGCATCCATGATCTGATTTTGAACAGGCGAATTGCATGGTGACTTTCAAATGCATTTCTATGATTACTACTGAGGTTAGCTAGTTTTTATATATTTGGCCATTTGTATAACCTTTTTTGTGAAGTGTCATTTGAAGAATTTTGCCCATTTTTATAGTGGATTGTTTATTATTGTTGGAGTTCTTTATAGATTTGGAATATGAGCTCCTTGTCATTTACACATGTTACAACTATCTGCTTCCAGTCTGTAGCTTGCATTTTTACTCTTAATAGTGTCTTTTGATTAACATAATTAAGAATTTTAATGTAATTTAAATTTTCCCCTATGAATAGTGTTTTTTGTGTCCTGTTCAAGAATATCTTAAACAGGTCACCGAGATATTCTCTCATACTACCTTCTAGAAGTTTTGCTGCTTTTGCCTCTCACATTTAGACCTGCAATCACTTGAGACTGGGTTTAGTGCACAGTGTAAGAAAGGGATCAACCATTGTTTTTTTTCCTATATGAATATCCAGTTGACTCAGCACCATTTACTGAGACTATTTATTGAAAAGACTATCTGTTTTTCCTGCTGAGCAGAAGGGCTACCATTGTCACAAAATAACTGTCCATATATGCATGGATTTTAACTCTATATAAACTATAAGCCCCACAAGACATCATTGTTTTATATAACTAATATTTCTCAGTGGTTCTCAAAGTGTGGGCCCCAGACCAGTAGCATTAGCATCACCTGAGAACTTGTTAGAAATGTAAATTCCCACCCCTGACATACTGAATCAGAAATCCTGGTGAGGGAGATCAAAATGTCATCTGGCCAGCCTTTCAGGCATTCATAATTTACACTAAAGCTTGACAATTGTTGCTTTATATTTACAGACATATTTATTCTTTTTGTTGTTCTTCATTCCAATGTCATTGTCACAATGATCTCTATTGCAGTAGTTAATAGGCAAGATTCTTTCCTCCAGAGATTTATCTTGTTTTGTTTTCTCTCTCTCTCTTTTTCTCACATATAGGTAGAACTACAGATAAGAGTATGGCCTTTAATAGCATTGCATAGACTAGGTGTTGCAGACGTAGTTGACAAATTCTCATTTCATCTTAGTGTTGTATTACCAGTGATATCACACCTTCACAGAAACCAGTAATGGGAAATTGATCCAGCTATCCTCCTGATGATACAAATGCTTCCCAGAGACCCCATTTGATACAGCGAGGGCGATTGTACTGCTCTCCCTTCTTTCAGGAAGTAAATATACTCAAGGAGGTGATTACATTAAATCTTATTAGCCTGACAGGTTTTATTAAATTTATAATACATATTATATATAACTATTTAAATTATTATTTCATATCACAGATCTATATTAAATTAATTGTTAGTTATTTTATTTTATTTTGCAAAGTTGCTCCCTACTTTTAAATAAGGCTTTCATAAAGGGATTTGCCTGGATCACTTAATTCTATGTGTCAATAGTTCCAATATAGCTGGGCAGGTGAAACTAGATTAAAATAATCATTAAGGACCACCTCAAGGAAAAACACTCCATAAAAGGTTTAAGAGGGGTGTGTGTGTGTGTGAAGGTCTGATTGAATGTATATGAACCTCAGCTATTTTTAATACAATCAGCAGCTGGGTGCTCACTCCCTGGGCAGCAGTTTATTATAAGCAACACTAACACCCCTAAAATGAGTCCCCCGAATATGAATACTAAAGAGTCTATCAGGGTGAAGATACTTCAATTAAAAAAATGTGGAAAACTACTATTTTGCTGAATTTCCCAGAGTTGTCGCTTCTTAAATAAAGGCAGTGTATCCAGGCTTGTCAATGGCAGTGAACATGCCTGTGACTAAATGTCCTCCTGTTGCTAGTGTCTCATCAGTACATAAGAACAAATTCAGTTCTGCTTCATTTGCTCTTATTTTGAGGCATGTAATTTCAGTTCTAACATATTTTCATACCAACTGCTCAAACTTGGATTTCTTTCATTTTTGTTCTCCAAAATATTGAGAATGCTGTTATTGCACCATATCTGTTAATAATCATCTAATAGGACCTGGGTTTGTTCTAATGAAACATAATTAGCTAAACTTCATGAAAGTTTGAAGTAAATTTTATACAACAAGCACATGGAAACCATATGTATGTTTGCCCTGCCTATAGTCCCAGTACTCAGCACACATCAAATACTCCAAAGGCCCCAAGTGGAAGAAAAGTAAAACTTGTGGAGTTAAAAAAATCCCTACATGTTCCAACTGTAGGCGAATTTTTTAAAGTGGGAATAGTGCACATAATATACAAGTGAAATATTTTAGATTTTTGAAGCCAGTTGTCTCTGACATTTGCCTGAATGTTATAAAGTGGTTTTCTAGGATTTCTTCTGCAGTCCAGTTAAATCATCCTTTGAAAGTACTTTCCTTAGATTTCCATTGGTTCAAGTCCTCTCAGGCTACAGTTACAAACATTCCTGTGACTTTTCCAAACTGTTTATCTTCTGGCTTACTAAAGAGCATTTATATAGTAGAAGAAAGTCTTGAAACTGTCCAGCTGGATACGTGTTGATGGCTTATTAAGATGACACTCTTACTGATACAAAGAGTGCTTTAAAAAATCATTCTAGTAAGTCATGGACTGATCCTCACATGAAGTTTGAAAAAAAAAAATGTTTAAAGATGGGAGTGGAGTTTCAGTTCTTTGCAAATTCATTTATTCTTCACTAAATATTTATTGAGAACCAATGTAGACCCTGCGCTAGGCAACTTTCTGCTTCCTTTTTAGCTCACCACTGTAGAATATACTGGAGCTAAATTATTTGAACTATTAGACGATTATTTTGCAAAAGCGTCATTTTTAGGGTTATATTGCAAAGGTCATTTTTCTAGTTTCGGATGGACACAGGTCTGTAAATTCAAAAAGAATCCTTTGGGATAATGACCACTATCGGGGATACTGTGGATTTTCAAATTGGTGCTTTAACCTAAAGAGCATCCTTTTAGCAACTCTTTAGGAGCAGCTAAATTTTTCTCAACCATCCAAAACAGGTTTTCTCAAGCTATTTTAGATATTGTCCCATGAACCAATAAATAAGATAGAACTTTGGGTATTGTGCAATCCCTGGAAAGCTTGCTTATCTAGTATACTGCCACTCAAATAAGTATATTATAAAAGAGGAGTGAGTTATAAGAATACAACCTGGGATCCTTACAAAGTGTGTCTGTTGGCTCCCTGTAATTAAGAGTGACTGGTCTTGGCTTCATCAATTGAAGTGAAGTTTAGCTAGTTTCTGTATCTGAATAATTAGACATCTTTGATAGTACTTTTGATGACAGTTTTCTCTTTAGCGATGTCAGCAGCTACCTTACTTTCTCTGGCTCTTGTTGACCCAGCTTCTCACAGCTGAATCCAGTGTTAGCTGCTTCTGAAGATTCTGGTCCTTCTCAGCCTCCCAGATCAATCAGAACAAAAGTAAAGTGTCAGCCAGAGTTTCCAAATTCAAATGGCATTAGGGACCCAGCAGCCGGTATCTTAAACTGTGAAGCAGCCTGTGTAAGGCCACAGGGAGTGTTGGTAACTGTGGCAAGTTTTGAAAACATACTCAACGTTCAGACCTTCTGGTTTGTTTCCACACTATGCAAGCCACCAGAACATCTGCTGGGCTGCCAGTTTGCATCCCTTGACATAAGCTAATATTTTCTGCCTAAGCTATTCCTCTGTCATGTTTCAAACATGAGATTCTGTGGGCCATTCACTGCAACTCCCAGACCCTCCAGCTGTGCTGCCCCACTGACCTCCCCTGCTTTAGCAGCCAAACTCCCTGGGACATGGTGTGCCGGAAGCTCACTCCCATACATTCCCTAAGTCACAGCACCTCAGAACTCCCTCATATTTGACCCACAGGTGGACCCAGTCCATGGGGTTGAACTGCAAAGCATGCCCCAGACACCTCCACGCTGACTAGCCATCTGTTATTCCGCTTTGCTGGTTCTGGTTGCTGTCCTTGTGGCTAGAACATTGCCTTGTATCTGAAACCAAGCATCAGTCCTCAATAAAAAAACTTCTCCAGAAGTTGACCAGGAACTCTCTGACTTCTGAATGTTCTCCCACCAGTCTAAGCACTGGAGGCTGCACCTTGACTGCCTGGACATGCAGCCAGGCGCCAGGACCTAAGGGCACGTCTCTCCGCCAACACTGTGTGGAAAAGATATAGGTCCTTCTGGAGAAGCAGCCGGAGCCCAGCAGCATCTCAGAAAACAGATTTTCTGACTCCATCTTTCTTCTTTATCCAGCCAACATTGTTCTGGAGTCTACCAAAATTACAATTCAAGGCAAAATATACCCTGAATAGGCCAGAATAGGCCTTCTGTTTTCCACTCACTGGATTATGCAAGTTTCTCCTCATATTTCAAGAAACTGATGGGGAGCTTGGTGTTGGCCACCAGATGGAAAGCCATCTGTAATACACAGGCCAAGATGTGCTGCCCTGTAAAACTGGGATTTGGCCCAGTCAACCTGCTAGCTGTCCAGTTTCATACTACTTGGTTGCAAAGGTTAAAAGACATGTTTACTATAAATACTTCCCCACACCTCAGCAACTTTGCTGCATGTACCTGTCAAGTTACTATGCAAAAAGATTTGAACAACTCTCACAATGAGGCAAAACATAAGAAACTAACATCATAATGAGAAAAAAAACTGTTAGTATCAATTTTCTCCAATTAGAATTTTCAAATTGTCTATTGCTAGAACACTAATCACTGAAAATAATATCCTACTTCTATCTTCTGATCCTGTAACCCTCCAGAAGCTACAAGACAGGACTCTAAAGATAGTTGCAAGTTTTCTGGGATCCAAGTTACAATGTAATATTAAAACAGTTTGATGTATATTCATTGTGGAACAGAAGAAATAAAACACTGATATCATGATTTCAAAATTAAAAAATAAGTGACTTCATATGGCTGTAAGAATTCCTAAAATATGAAACAACTGAAGGAAAAAACGTATGGCTCAAATCTTCAAGGTACCCCCTGTTTCAAATGAATAGATTTACTCACCATCCCCCATAATCGTTTTATACTTTCTTCCATTGCCGTCCATTATTTCCTGCTCATAACTTCATAGTGGAGCTCAAGTCAAAGATGTGGTCTGGCTTGCCAGCAGAGGGAGCTACAAACTCGCTAGAGCTTGACTAACATCCAGGGACCAAAAGCACAGTGGTCACGTGGGGTCTGGGCTATCTAAAGCCAGTTGAAAGTAGAGTTGCCTGATTAAGAAAAAGACAAAACAAAATACACTCAGATAAATTTGATTTCCAGATAAATAACAAATAACGTTTTTAGCATAAATATGTCCCATGAAATAATTGATATGTATTTATACTAAAAAAAATTAAATCCAAATCTAACCAGATAGCCTATATTTTATCTGGTAGGCTTAGTTGAAAAGTCTGTTGCCTACAGAGGGGAAGAAAGAAACTTTAACAGTAAAAGGCAGGGCCTATTTTATCAATACCAGAAATGGAAGCAGGGAAGAATTAAGGGAAGGAGCTGGTAAGACCAGGCTCATACTGATGGCACTGCGCCTGTCAGGTCATGTGATCCAATGTCTGCAGGAGAGTGGGCTGCAGGACTGTGGGGTAGCTGTGTGGGTAATAGGAGCAGTGGATTCAGGAGGCATTTTCCACTGGAATTCACTATGCATGTCTGCAGCCTGGGAAGACCGTCGTTTGATTTATCTGGTCTATCTTTTGTGATTGCCTTGACTCTTGTAGGGAAGGCAGAGGCTCTAGGATATTGCTCTTTCTCATGCAAGGGAATCGAGAGGTTGGAGAATTAGAAGTTCAAAGAGGGCTTCCCTGGTAGCGCAGTGGTTGAGAGTCCGCCTGCCGTTGTGGGGGACACGGGTTCGTGCCCCGGCCCGGGAAGATCCCACATGCCACAGAGCGGCAGGGCCCGTGAGCCACGGCCGCTAAGCCTGTGTGTCCGGAGGCTGTGCTCTGCAACGGAAGAGGCCACAACAGTGAGAGGTCCGCATAGAGCAAAAAAAAAAAAAAAAGCTCAGAGAAACTCAGTGGATGTTTGAGTTAAACGTGTTTTTGAGTATAATCCCAGCCTTTGGAGTGTGCTGTGGTTTAAAGGACCCGGAAACAGCAGGCACAACTGTGTCCACTTGCATCCATGGGACATGTTTGGGCTTCCTGAAGAAAAGGGTTAAATCTCATTTGTATTGACGTCCCAACCGCTGATACAATCATGTCTCAAAGGAGCTGTCGTGGATGTTTATGTTGATTTGATGTTTTGTGATTATGAGACTGAAAATTATTTTTCTCCAAAGACAAGAAATGGGACTTTCAGAGCTTCAAGAACTGTATATTTGTTTCAAAAACAATCAATGAATCAAAATGTAATTGAGACTTTTACAAAGAGGGGGGAAAGTAAACTGGTAAAAATAATTGCATCCCTTTATTAATATAAAGCTGAAATATTTCACTTTGAACACTAAAAACTATTGAAGCTAAATCTTTGCAAGACCAAATACTCCTGTCCTATAGGAAATGGTTAGCTATACTCTGGTGACAGAGTGATTTTAACGTGACCAGGATTTAAGTCATTGGGTGCGTAAGGAGTGCCACGTGAAGAAGCAATGAACTTTATTACCATCTGGTGGTGTGCTTCTGGAATTATGTACCATCCTGTCCCCTTCTCATCTCACACCACTACCCAGTGCCTTGACTTGTACTACTGAGAGACTCACCTGTATAAACAGCACTGCCTTTCCACCAAGTGAATGCAGCATTCACAAGGAAGACTGGTGTTTCAGCCTACGACGCTTCACCCCGGAAAAAAATCATTTTGAGCATAAAATACCATATTAGACACCATGAGAATAAGGAAATGGCATGAAATTAGGAACATCAGTCAAAGCAAGAACCTTAGGTTAGCTCATAAGCTTTACCTTTTATGATAATTGCTCAGGCTGCCTGGTTTACATGAAAACTTACTTAGCTTGTATGCCTTAAAGCACCTTCTAAAATTCACTTTACTGTTTGTATAAAAGTATATTTTAAACTTCCTCAAACTTGAGAGTTTCTCATAGTGTCAAATAATAGATCAACATTATACTAATCCCTATTAGCCATCATTTTCCGTGAAAATAACACAATGAGAATGTATTCTTAGTTTATCTCCTGCAGAGGAGTCACCAAATTCATGACATTGGTAACTGTTTAGGTGAAGGCAGGGAGATAAAATCAAAGAGGGGCATCATGCGGCTTTAAGTAATTTGGCACTATTTATTTTTTAGTATATCAGTGGATATAAGGGTTACCTCATAATGTGCTTTCTATTTCTATGTCTTAAATGTTTCACAATAAGCTTTTAAGAAAGAAGAAATCAGTCGCTTCAATCATGCACATACTGTGGTGACTCGTTTATACAGGTCAAGGCATGTGATGCACATTTGTTTAGTATGATTTTTGCTTTTAGGCACATAATCACGCATCTTCTCTGATGTTTCCATATTCATCCAACTACAAATCAAAGAAAAATATTTTGATGAGCTATCAAAATGGCTTTATATTTTTTAAAAAAATGTTATTGTTGGGCTTCCCTGGTGGTGCAGTGGTTGAGAGTCCGCCTGCAGATGCAGGGGACACGGGTTCGTGCCCCGGTCCGGGAAGATCCCACATGCCGCGGAGCGGCTGGGCCCGTGAGCCGTGGCCGCTGAGCCTGCGCGTCTGGAGCCTGTGCTCCGCAACGGGAGAGGCCACAACAGTGAGAGGGCTGCGTACCGAAAAAAAAAAAATGTTATTGCTTATGGGGTTTACAACCTCATAAACCTCTGACTACCACCCTATCTCCTCTCCTTTAAACTTGTTGACAAGGCTGTTTAGAGTCACCGTCTCCTCTTGGTCATCCTCCACTCACCCTCAACCCTGTCCTCGGACTTGCTCCATTAAAGTTGTGCTCACCATGCATTAGTGGTTGTCACGAACAAATTCTTGCTAAATATTACTTAATCTCTGTAACATTTGCACTGTCAATATCCCCACATTTCTTTTTTTTTTTTTTTTGCGCTACGCGGGCCTCTCACTGTTGTGGCCTCTCCCGTTGTGGAGCACAGGCTCCGGACGCGCAGGCTCAGCGGCCATGGCTCACGGGCCCAGTCGCTCTGTGGTATGTGGGATCCCCCTGGACCGGGGCACGAACCCGTGTCCCCTGCATCGGCAGGTGGACTCTCAACCACTGCACCACCAGGGAAGCCCATCCCCACATTTCTTGACATATTCTCCAGACATCTTTGGGCTTCTGTGATCTGATATTTATTTGGCTTCTCTCTTCTGAGTCCTGCTTCCACTGCTTATTAGCCGTTTCCCTTGACAATTTTACTCTAAGCCTATTTTTACCTATAAGCCTAATTTTCTTCACTGTAAAGATTACTCATTGCAGCATTACTTGGACTGCTTATTGTATCCATACGATGAAATACCAGCAGCTGTTTTAAAATATAAAGTAAACCAGTTGTGATCATCTGGAAAAATTAAGTTGCACAAAAGTAACACAATCTTAAAAGAAGAAAGAATTATCAATCACAACATAAATATGCAGAGAGAAGGAAAAATTAGAGAGATATGTGCTAAACTTTACTGAAAGTTATTTTGCAGAATGGATTATATAATACAGTTACCTTCTAATTCTGTATTTATATCATTGTGAATTTTGTAAAAGCATACATTATTTTGATTGTTGTAAAATGTGAAAGACAAGGTGAGAAATAGGGATGTAATATACTTCATTGTATTGTCGAATTAATTAAATGATACAGCACTTGGCACTATCTATGGTATACTGTAAGCCCACAACAAATGTTAACCATTATTATTATTATTATCTCTCTGCACCTTTGTAGTTTCATTACTCTTTTCCCAATTCTAAAACATTTCTGTTCCTCAGGGTTGCATTTTCAGCTCTTTCCTATCACTCTACACGCTTCCCCTGCCATTCTTATGCCAATGACTTACACCTCTCTATCCAAATTTCCCTGAGGAGCTCCAGACCCACCTACCACAGTCTTGAGCTTATTTCTACTTGTAGATCCTTCAGCCTAAAAATGCAACATGCATAACACTGTAGTCTTCACGTTGACCTTCCATAAGTACTCTGCCTCTGGGTTCCCTATTTCAGTGACTGGTAACCCCATCAAGCCATTGTGTAAGCCAAACCTGAAGGTCAACCACTGTTCTGCCATCATCCTTCACTATCGATCCCTTGGTTCAGTCAATTCTTCCCCTGTATCTCTCTTTAAAAAAAAAAAAAAAAAAATTATTTATTTAATTTTTGGCTGCGTTTTGTCTTCGTTGCTGCGCGCGGGCTTTCTCTAGTTGCGGTGAGCAGGGGCTACTCTTCGTTGTGGTGCACTGGCTTCTCGTTGTGGTGGCTTCTCTTGTTGTGGAGCACAGGCTCTAGGCACGTGGTCTCAGTAGTTGTGGCGCACGGGCTTAGTTGCTCCGCAGCATGTGGGATCTTCCCGGACCAGGAATAGAACCATGTGCCTTGCATTGGCAGGCGGATTCTTAACTACTTTGCCACCAGGGAATTTCCCCCCCCCACCCCCCTGTATCTCTTTAGTAGCTCTAAGGACCATCCACTTCCTTCCAATGCCATTGTCATTCCCTTGGTTACATCACATATGTAACCACCTCATGTTAGTCTCATTGTCCCAGCTTTATACCAATTTATTTATTCAACAAGCATTTACTGAGCAGAGGTTATAGCCAGCAAGGAAAAAGATAAGAAAATTTGCAGTCACAACTTCTGTTTCCAACAATGTCGGCTTTATTATTCTTATTTCGTATAATATCACACATATATTATTCACATTTGATGTTTTATTAAGAACACAAGCATTTTCGTGCAATCATATTATGGATGACAATGATATGACAGTGATAGTATGGTTGGTCTTGAAGACACAGAGCAGATGAAACCCAGCTTAGAGTAGGACTGTGTGATTTCAGAAAAAGCTTCCTGGAGGATGTAACAGTTGGGCTGAAATTTAAATTATGAGTAGGTGCTGCCTGGACAAAGAAGAAGAGGAGAAGTTTTCCAGGTAAGAAGCCGCATTGTAACATACTGACATACTGAGAATTTTCAATGTCGCAGAAGCCAGACTTCTTAACATGAGTCATTCTGTTCCAGTGCAGCTGAAATTTGGAACCAAGGTAGAAGAAACAGAAGCAAATCCCTGTAAACTGTGTAAAGAGATTAGACTCTGTCCTAAGGAAATGGAAGCCATCAGACAATTGAAAGCAGGATGTCACATAGCAAGATGACTGCCCTAACCACGGTGGTGCCAGTCTCTGCCCTTCAATCAGAGTGAACTTTGTATCTCCTCCTGAAGCCCCTTAAACAGATATCTTTTTCCCTCAGTTTAAAGTCCAAATATTATCTGACCCTTTCATACTTCTCTACTCATTTCTCTTGTCATTCACTCAGCTTCAGTAAAATCAATCTCCTAGCACATCCTTGAAAGTAAAAGTACTGCACAGTCTTGCTTCTGAGCCTTTCCACACTCTGCTCCCTAATCCTGGTACATGCTTTTTCTATTCTTCTTCACTGCGGGGGTAACAACCACTAATCATTCAGGGCTCAGTTTGCAATCAACCTCATTATACGACCCACCCACCTCTGTCCACCATTGATCTGTGCTCCTACTCTGTACTCATAACAATGTATGATAACCTTACTGTATCATATATCATGCTCCAGTGTAATTGCCTGCTTTCTCCTTGTTTATCCTGTTCCCTAGTACGCATAAGTTCTGTAAAGTTAGGGCTTTGTCTTGTAGGGATGTGATAAATACATGTTGAATTAGTGAAACATCATTTGGTTTTCTGGTTTAAAGAATATACCAGGTTTCTCAATGAATTAAAAAACTCAAATAAATATATCAAAGAAAATAATATAATCACAGTAATTTAAAACAGATAAAAAAAGAGTTGTGAATTATATGGTAGAAATTAGATGAGTAATGTCTGAGTCAAGAAACCAAATATCAATTATGTCTTTCTTACTTGTTATGTTATTAGGTTAGGTTATTTAAGACCTCTTAACCACTTTTTCTTCACTTGTAAAGTAAAGGTGTTCACTTAGATGATTTCTTACACTCCTTTCAAATTTAAAATCCTCTACTCAGATAATAACAAATGGAGGTAGCATCTATGTAAAGTACGAATGTTTCCCAGATTATTTAACTAGCAATATGGTTTGTTTACTTCTTTTCAGTTGTGTAAAATGAGAGTAAATGAAATAATGTATATATTATTAGCTATAATATATAATGGCTATATTATTAGTCACTATGATTTGATTAAATATCTTTCATACTCTCTTTATAAAGTGGTTTGTTTTTGTGATTTTGCTACTGAATGAAAAATTTAATTCTTAAATAAAATTGAAGTGGAAAACAAGTTTGTCTCAACTCTAAATGATGTCTTGAAACCCACTCTTAAATCAGCTCTTAGCAATTCAATTTTAATTACCAGAATTCAATCTTAGATAGAAATTCACTTTTCAGTTGAACGGCCTTTTTTCTCTGACTCTGTATCTTTTATTGGTAACTTTTTATACATTAGCTTCTTTGATTAGAGCAATATAGAAGCTGGCATGGAGAATTCAAAAAGTTAGTATTATACTCTTTCAAATGAGTATGATTTAATGTCAGTATGTTGTTATGTGGCTATAGATATAGAATTTCCAGTTTTAAATGAAAAAGGTAATATCACCTTTGAGAATCTACCACAAACTGTCAGAGCAAAATTAAAAGCAATTCATCAAAGAGCATACTGACTGTCTTAGTAGAATGGACATTGATTATGTCCCAATTAAAGCAAACATGACTCACACTGAATGGAAATCAATTGACTATCTGTATGATAAGCATGATCCTCCCTTTGCTGTCTAGGACAATGGAGCTATGAAGGTGGCTGGGGAGAGAGATGTGCTTCATCTGCATGTCGCACAGCACTGTAGTGAAGTTCCAGAAAGCTGAGGATGGTCCCAAAGAATGTGTGGCCAAGGAAAAAACAGACACAGCACACCATTCATGCCCCACTCCACTTAGGTACCAGCTGGCCTGAGGAGGGTACTGTAGAGGAAACTCTCTAACGTGCTGGCCCCAGGGAGATCCAGAGCTTCTCCATGGAAGAAGCTTGCACTTAGGGGAGCATCTGAGTGAAGGGCGAAGGAGGCCCCTTCTCCCATTAGCCAGGGGGTGTGCATTACAAGGACAGAAGCATAAAGTACGCGCCTTTAAAGTGTTGGGTGCAGATGTATCTCTCACCAGCCCTCACAGCAATGGGAATTCCAAAACACATCCTCCCTATGCTGCCGTGATACACTCAAAGATTCCCCAAAAGCATCTTTACAACGGAAAAAATAAATTCTGAGGTTCTTCACAGTTTGTTACATAGCACTAGAGTGTGAGAGCAATGGCATTAAATCTGATCAGCTCCATTTATTAGTTGCTGTAAATCTTTTATCGTTTGTACAGACAATTGAATATTGCAGTGTGATGAGACAAGAGCGACCACTGTGGTGCCAGAGTAAGCTCTCCGGGTTGTGTGAATTCAGGAACCCTCACAGCAAACCACGAGAGCAGCTGCTTTGACTAAAAAGCTTACTGTAATTCTATGCCATTTTTTCCCCGCAAAAAATGTTTACTTCTACAATGTTATATAGTGCATTTAGCAAAACTGCTGATTAAAACCCTCTTTTTTCTTTTTATTTATAGATTTTTTTCTATTGTCAATTACAAATATGCTACATATTATCAACCTCCTTTTGAGGTTGTAGATAAAAAGAAGAAGGGAAAAACCTATGTTGTTTTTTTTTTAGACTTCATACTTATTTCATGCATTTTTTTAGTGGTATCTCGGGTCAAGGGTGTGATATTTGATTTTTTTTAAGCTCTTGACACGAACTGCCACCTACTAGCCTAACATTTTGTTTCTCTCCCACTCTTCTTTTCCTCTGGTCTCAATAGCTCCTTCCTCTGTCCTTGCTTATTTGTTCCTCTATTAAAGTATATATTTTATTCTGTCTAGCAGCAGAACTTTTTTTTTTTTTTGCATGTTTTTCTCTATGATGGAATTTCAAGCTTTTAAAGGGCAGTGCCCATGGCTTTTTCATCTTTGCATCCCTCGCAGCCACAAGATATGGTACTCTCCAAAGACAAAATTCAGGTTTTTGTGTGTCTAATTGAAGCAAGTTTAACTTAACCAGTCCAAAATATTCTTACTTTAAAAAAATTATTTAGGGAAAAATATAATTTCTTGCAAACAGTAAATCACTGCAGTCACCATGAACGACAAGTGATCAACAAAATTTCATGTGAGGAGATCCATTTAGTCACCATGTTAGGCAGCAAAAATGCCCTAAGCACACAGGTTGCAGATGAGAGGCAAAGATCTGACATTTAGGGCTTCCCTGGCGGCGCAGTGGTTGAGAGTCTGCCTGTCGATGCAGGAGACACGGGTTCGTGCCCCAGTCCGGGAAGATCCCACATGCCGCGGAGCAGCTGGGCCCGTGAGCCATGGCCGCTGAGCCTGCGCGTCTGGAGCCTGTGCTCCGCAACGGGAGAGGCCACAACAGTGAGAGGCCCGCGTACCGGGAAAAAAAAAGATCTGACATTTAACCTAAGCAGTAGTGTGAAAATAGAGTATTTTTCTTACTATTACTACATAATGATAAAGCCTCTAAATGAAGAAAGAAAATGTCTGTCAATTATATGGTGCTTTATTGGCAAAATACTAAAATGTCAAATGGTCTAAATGTATATTTTATATACACTATACATTAAATTGCTATCGCTAAATAGCTACCTGCTCAACATTAGTTAGCAAAACACTTGGTGAAGTGACTCAACTCTATACATTTCATACAACAATCTGACATTGTACAGATAATGTCTTTAATTCATGTTTTACAGACTTTTTCTTCCATGTGACACATATTTATTCAGTGCTTTTATGCTAACTTTCTATAAAAGGTGCCATTCTATTTGAGGTCTACAAAGTCAGTTTGCATTCTCTGTATGTTGCATCCTTATAACAACCCAGTATTTGTCTCTGAGGTAAAAGACATTTTAAAATTTCCACTTTAGAAATGAGAACTGAGGGACTTCCATGGTGGCGCAGTGGTTAAGAATCCGCCTACCAATGCAGGGGACACGGGTTCGAACCCTGGTCTAGGAAGATCCCACGTGCTGCAGAGCAACTAATCCCATGCGCCACACTACTGAGCCTGCGCTCTAAAGCCTGTGCGCCACAACTACTGAAGCCCGTGAGCCTAGAGCCCGAGCTCTGCCACAAGAGAAGCCACCGCAAATGAGAAGCCCATGCACTGCTACGAAGAGTAGCCTCTGTTCGCGGCAACTAGGGAAAGCCCGCAGGCAGCAAAGAAGACCCAATACAGCCAAAAATAAAATTAATTAATTTTTTTAAAAAAGAATTGAGAACTGAGGACACAGAGGTGAAGGTGCATGACTGAAATCCCATTGTTAATATGTGTCTGAGTTAGGATTGTAACTCAAGGAAACTAGAAGTTTGTCAAGGCTCCTTTTCACTCTGTACTACTTGAGCATATCTAGAGGGATAACTGTGATTTTATTTTAATTTTTATTTATTTTTGGTTGTGTTGGGTCTTTGTTGCTGTGCTCGGGCTTTCTGTAGTTGCTGCGAACGGGGGCTACTCTTCGTTGCGGTGTGCGGGCTTCTCATTGCGGTGGCTTCTCTTGTTGCATAGCACGGGCTCTAGGTGTGCGGGCTTCAGTAGTTGTGGCACGTGAGCTCAGTAGTTGTGGCGCCCGGGCTTAGTTGCTCCGCGGCATGTGGGATCTTCCCGGACCAGGGATCGAACCCGTGTTCCCTGCGTTGGAGGATTCTTAACCACTGAGCCACCAGGGAAGTCCCAGCTGTGATTTTCATATTCATTTGAATGTTTTTCTTGCACAATTCTTACTTTTTAGCAAGAGCTTTATGTAAATGAAATTATTTACAGGCGAAATGACAGAATGTCTGCGATTTACTTTAAAGCATGTGCTAGGAAAAAAATGGAGATTAGTGGAAAGTTTAAAAACATTTGGGATAATGTTGATAATTGTTGAAACTGGGTAATGGATATAAGGGACTTTGTTTTGCTATTCTCTTTAATTTTGTATATGTTTGAAAATCCCCATAATGAAAAGTTAAAGAAAATAAAGAGGATTTTGAAACTTACACTTGGGAGCATAGATGGTAAATTAGTCAAGTAAATGGTTCCTTGCGATGCTGACAAGAAGATAATTTTGGAGAAAGTCCAAGATTACAGTTCTTAGAGTTTTAGACCTGGATAGTCCATTTAAATTCATCCCCTTTCAATAGACAAAAGTTTCACTTTTCAGAATGTTCACTGATTATTCAAATTATTCCATGGACTAACAAAAAAAACAGCCTAAGGGAAAATTATGCATAAAAAAGCAAACATTAAAATTTCTTCTCAGGACAATGGGTAAGAAGAACTATGTGGAAAAGGGAAATGATAAGAAAATACAATTTGAATATATTATTTTCAAATTCTTTGACACCATGACTTGGCACACTCGAAATTTAAGACTTTAATGGAACTTAGAATATATTGTTTTAAATAATTCAAGAATAAAACCAAGAATATGTAAAAATTTAATATAGTGTTGAGGAGAAAAATGAAGGGTTTGACCTTGAAAATCATGATGTTGCACAACTACTTTACTCTGAGACCCTTACATGATAATACAGGTGAAGGGTGACACAAGAAAGTGACTACAGATTCTTTATGATTACACCACAGTGTAGGTGTGACAGCCCTTAGCATGTCACATGTGAAGGGAAGGAATATAAAGTAAAAATATACAAGTAAAAATGGAGATGAAAAACATCAGGCTTGCTGCTACTCATAGTGCACAAAAGAAATATTTAACCCAAGAGATTAAATGTCCCCTGGAGAATCTGCTAGTACTAGTCAATCAAGACAATTTTCCCAGTTTCTTCTAAAAAGATACAGAGCTGAACTTTCTGTGGAGAGTAGCTAATGACCTTAAATGATTTATGGCCACCTCTTCAAGTATTTAATAATACTTTGTGTCTGTCAAAGTAGGCAGAAGTTAAAAGAAAAGAGTGCAAACATTAGGTGTCTAATTGTTTCTGCATTAACTAAGGACAATAGAATTCACATTTTTCTGTCAGGAAGTCAAGAGTATACCACACAAACAGTTAAGAAGAAGAGTGTATGTTTGAGTCACATCAGGAGAGACAAAATATGAACATTATTAGGCTTCCCTGGTGGTGCAGTGGTTGAGAGTCCGCCTGCCGATGCAGGGGACACGGGTTCGTGCCCCGGTCCGGGAAGATCCCATGCGCCGCGGAGCGGCTGGGCCCGTGAGCCATGGCTGCTGAGCCTATGCGTCCAGAGCCTGTGCTCTGAAACGGGAGAGGCCACGGCGGTGAGAGGCAAGCGTACAGAAAAAAAAAAAAAGAACATTATTAATGATTCTAGTTGCTCCCTTTATCTTCAAGCAATAGCACAAGATGCTGTGAATCAATGCTAATATTTTTATTGCTTTTGAGATGCTATAGTGATTTTGTCAATCATGTAAGGCAGGCTAACTCTAACATAGATTTTTCTCATAGTGGAGCCCTCTTTGGATTTTTCTCTCACGTATTTTTAGAGAGCGGACTCTGCAATTACGCTGCTGTGTTTGAATTCTTCCACACCCTAGCTGGAGCAAGTTGCTTAAATTTTCTGCTCTTAATTTTCGTATCAGTAAATGAACATAATTGTACCTACTTTAATAAGATTGTTGTGAGGGTCATTTTAGGTAACAAAGAGCTTAGATAAGTATTTGACATGTACTTAAGAAATGGTAGTTAATAATATTATGCTCTATATAACATACATTCCTTTTTCCTAAAGTAAGTTTTCTATTTTAAATGAAAACTAGTTGTCATAGGCCAACACATCCCAGCCTCTGATGCTGAAATAGTCTTGTTTCCTCAGGACTCAAAGATCCTGTTTTAGCAGAGTAGATTGTTTAACTTACCCAGAATCTAACTCTGTTCTTCCTTTTAACAGAACTCAATTGTTTTTTTATTTGTTTTTATTGTGGTAAAAAAACATATAACATGAAATCTACCCTCTTAACAAATTTTTAAGTGTACAGTACAGTATTGTTAACTACATACACATTGTTGTACAGCAAATCCCTAGAACTTTTTCATCTTGCATGAATGAAACTATACCCATCGAACCCGCTACTCCCCATCTCCCTTTCCCCTTAGCCCCAGGCAACCATCAATCTACTTCCTGCTTCTATGAGTTTGACTACTTTAGATACTTCATATAACTGGAATAACACAGTGTTTATTCTTTGACTGGGTTACTTTGCTTAGCATACTGTCCTCAAGTTTCATCTATATTGTAGCATATGATAGGATTTTCTTATTTTTGAGGATCAGTAATATTCTGTTGCATGTGCATACCACATTTTCTTTATCCTCTCATCTATCAATGAATATTTAGTTTGTTTCCACGTCTTGGCTATTGTGAATAATGCTGCAATGAACATGAGAAGGCAAACATCTCTTTCAGTTTCTTTGGGAATACACCCAGAAATGAGATATGGGGCTGGATCATATGGTAATTTTATTTTTAATTTTTTGAAGAAACTTCACACAATTTGCCATAGTGGCTCTACCATTTTATGTTGCCACTAGGAGTGCACAAGAATTCCAATTTCCCCACGTCATGGCTTGTTATTTTGCTTTATTTATAATGGCCAGCCTAACAGATATGAGGTTGTATCTCTGTATGGTTTTGATTTTCATTTACCTGATAATTAGTGTTATTGAGCATCTTTTTATATACCTTTTGGCCATTTGTAGGTCTTCTTTGGAGAAATGTCTATCCAAGTCCTTTACCTAATTTTTAATTGGGTTATTTGTTTTTGCACTATTAAGTTGTAGGAGTTTCTTATATATTTTGGATATTAACCTCTTATCATATATATATATAGTTTGCCAATATTTTCCCTTATTCAGTATGTTACCTTTTCACTTTATTGATTGTTTCCTTTGCTGTGCAAAACATTTTAGTTTGAAGTAGTCCTACTTATATATTTTTGCTTTTGTTGCCTGCACTTTTGGTGTCATATCTAATAAATCATTGCCAAGACCAATGTTGTGAAGCTTTGCCACAGTGTTTTCTTTTAGGATTTTTATAGTTTCAGGCCTTACTTTTAAGTCTTTAATCCATGCTGAGTTGATTTTGTGTGTGGTATAAGATAAGAGTTCAGTTTTATTCTTTTACATGTGGATATCCAGCTTTCCCAGCACAATTTGTTGAAGAGATTGTCTTTTCCCCATTGTGTAGCCTTGGCACTTGTTGACTATTATTTGATTGTATATACCTAAATTTATTTCTAGTCTCTCTATTCTATTCCATTAGTTTATATGTCCATCTTTATGCCAGTACTACACTGTTTTGAATACTACGGTATTGTCATGTGTTTTGAAGTCAGAAAGTGTGAGGTCTCCAGCTTTATTCTTTATCAAGATTCTTTTGGCTATTCAGGATCCTTTTTCATTCCATATGAATTTTAGGCTTGTTTTTTCTCTTTCTATGAAATATGCCATTAGAATTTTGATAGGGATTGCATTGAATATGTAGATCACTTTGGGTAGCATGGAAATTTTAGCAATATTAATTCTTCCAATCTGTGAACATGGAATGTCTTTCCATTTATTTGTCTTTAATTTCTTTTATAATTTTTGAAGTTTTCAGTGTACAAATCTTTCACCTCCTGGTTAAGTCTATACCTATTTTGTGCTTTTAGATGCTATTATAAATAGGACTGTTTTCTTAATTTCCTTTGAGGATTATTCATTTTTATTATATAGAAATGCAATTGATTTTTATGTGTTGATTTTATATCTTGCAGTTTTACTGAATTAACTTATTGGATCTAACAGGTTTTTGTTGTTGTTGCTAGTCTTTAGGGTTTTCTACATATAAAATCATGTCATCTGTGAACAGAAATAATCTGAATTCTTACTTTCCAATTTTGATGATTTTATTTCTTTTTCTTCCCTAATTGCTCTAACTAGGACCTTCAGTACTATGTTGAATAGAAGTGGTAACAGTGGGCATCACTGCCTTATTCCTGATCTTAGAGGAAAAGCTTTCACATTTTCACCATTGAGATTATGCTAGCTGTGGTTTCTTCATATTATGGCCTTTACTATACTGACATAAATTTTTCTATTCACAGTTTGTTGAGTGTCTTTAAGAAAGTGTGTTGAATTTCGTCAAATGCTTTTTCTTCCTCTATTGACCATGTGACTTTATCCTTTGTTCTGTTAATGTTGTGTCTCTGTGGGGGAAGGAAGTTTTGGGGCTTCCTATTCTGCCATCTGGCTCTAACAGAACTTAACTTTATGCACTCCATCCCATTCAGTCCCTGACTTTCAAGAGAACTGACTCTACCACCAGCTCCTGGAGGTGGGCCTGACCCCACTAAAGATCATCTCATCTCTTTGGCTAGTGATGAGATTTATTGGGTTCCATGATGATGAGATTTTACCGGAGTTAATGTAATTCAAGGAAAGGACTGCTGTCCCGTTGGAAGGTTCTGGGAAAGTCTGCCTTCCTCTTCTGGGAGAGCCTCCAAAAACAATGTTCTCTGTCACTCCCCTTGCATGTGAACAAGGAAGTATGCTCAATTGCTATTGGCAGGCATCTTATGACCATGAGAGAACTGACCTGAGGTTGAAACCCAAACTGTGTGTGGCTGCACAGAGAGACCAAAGAAGCCTGAGTCCTTGATAACATATTTGGTTCAGTGAATCTGTCAACACTGAAGCCCACCCTTAGCTTTGAATTACATGCAATGTGAATTTTTATTGTGTAAGTTTGAATCATAAATTCTAATAGTTGCAGACCAAAGCATAATGGGATGAATTGGAGAATGTCATTAATATAGCTAAAGCTCAGTTCTTGGATCTGTAAAGTCCTTGTAATGATTAAATATGATAATGTTTTATATATACTGCTATGTATAAAATAGATAACTAGTGAGAACCTACTATATAGCACAGGGAACTCTACTCAATGATCTATGGTGACCTAAATGGGAAGGAAATCTAAAAAAGTGGATATATGTATACATATAATTGATTCACTTTGTTGTACAGCAGAAACTAACACCACATTGTAAAGCAACTGTACTCAATAAAAAAAAATTTTAAGGTATGATAATGTGTTTAAAGCTTCTATCAGTGTCATGCACATTCAGTTCTCAATACGTATTAGTTCCCTCTTCTTTCTTGTATACTGAGGTTCAGCTTTTCTTTCCCCACATACCCCTAGACTTATTAAGGAAAGTGCTTTCTATTTTTTGTTTCATAAGGTAAAAAAAAATAAATCTCACATCTGTTTCCAGAAGAAAAGCGTACAATTCCTCAACAAGAAAAATGGTTTTTGTCTTTTGTTCCCAGTAACAAGATTATTACAAATCCCTTGTCAATTCCCACCCTCCCAGCCCCAATTTTTCTACAAAATTTTAAATTTACATGCCTGACAGCACTGTTAATAAAAATTGGAATATAGGAACATAGTATCCAGAGCTGAAAGCTCATGTTTGAAGTCTAAGACCAGAAAGAGTGTTCTCTCACCAAACTGTACAGACTATGTTCAGGCAGTATTTTTTACATAAAAGCAAAGGAGAAAATGTACCAGTACTGTAGGCACTGGAGGAGACCACTGGGTTTTACTCAACCCAAAATACATAAATGCATATGCCAAAGGAGTGGGAGACCTAAGGTCCTGCATATAACCATTTGTAGTTCAAGGAAACAATTGGATCAGTAACTTCTAACCTATAAGTTGTGATTTAAACTTCCATCTTTTTTTGTAGCGACCTTGGAGTATCAATCAGGTGGACACCATGCCACATAATAAGCTAGAACAGATTTAAACTGATACAATAAAAATTTAGTATTTCATGTTCCTTTGTGAAATATTTGTGCATTTATGAACTATATCATTTATATGGTTTGTGGACTCATTGGATAAGTGACACTGATACAAATAGTGTCCATTGTGTAACGTAGAGATTTTAAATTTTGTGTGCTGTCAGGCAATGTTTATGATACCTTAAAACGTCCACACAGCTAGTGACAAATTATAATTGAAGAGACAGCTAGCTCTAAAATAACTCTACTATAGATTTTTGCTCTCAGAACACATTATCAAAGACATTTTTCCAAACAACACACATCACTGCCCTTCACTTGTGGATTTAGCTTCCTCCAAGTTGTTTTCACTTCTCTCACTTACATTTTCTTTCTAAACAAGAGTTACACTTCCTTAAGCAGCTTCAGTGAAGGATATAGTTTGGGACTACATGGTTTCATGCAATATTGGCCATGGTACTTTTTAATCCATCAATGTCCATAGCTTTTAAAATGGACCAAAACCCCTGTGGAAAAGAAGCATACAAATCTAACACAGAAAGTTCTGACTCAATAGTACATCAAGCTAGATAGTCCCTATGTGTAACTATTTGTTGCTAACAAGGCACTTTAAGAAGTTCATTAACTCTGTGAGACTGCTTAATCACACCTCATAAAGGACAGTTTATTTATCCTGCAAACATATAATTCCAGCAATAATTTACTGATTTGTATTTGAATCACTATGTTACTCCATTTCATATCTTTCTTCTAGATCTCTGACATAAGCCTCCAACTTAAGAGCAAGTGGTTATAATAGGTCAGTAGGTTAAGAATTACTATAACTGAAACAATTTTATGCCAACTCAAGTATTTATTAAACGCTTTACCACCAGGCTAAATTGGGAACAAAGTAATAAAGCAATTATAAGGCACAGTTCCTATTTTAGAATTTAGTTGAGAAAGGAGAATAAAAGTTGTACAGACATATATATTTTTAATATACACACATATATGTATGTATTATATAAGAGCTATACAGAGCTATAATTACATATTGTTAAACAGTTATATGTAATTATATAGTGTAGATAGTTATGCTATTATATATTATTTATATATTATACAACATGATTTTAATATGTATCTAATATACATGAAATGAATATATTTACAATATACATTTTTATGTGTGTATATATACATTACATTTATGTATTTAATATACATACAGTATATATTATATAATATACATTATGTGGTCTATAACAATATAATTTTATGATAGAGTATCAAAATTGAGCTTTTATTTTCATTCATTCAAACATTTTTGGAGTAGAACAGAGGTTGGCAAACTTTTCTGTAAGGAGCCAGATAGTATATATTTTAGGCCTTGCAATCCATATAGTCTCGGTTGGAACCATTCTATTCTGCAGTTCTATGATGCACAAATGAATGGGTGGGCCTGTGTTCCAATAAAACAAAAGCTTCTCCTATAACCTACAAGGCTCTACATGACCTAGCCTCTTGTTTGCTCGCTGTCATCATTCAACACTTGTTTGCTCACAGACATAAGGACTCCTGGTTTGTGGCTGTCACCACAGGGCTTAGTATTCGTTTCTCCCTGGAATTCTCTTTCTTCAGATATCTGTATAAATTTTTTCTCCTCCCCCTTCAAGTCTTTGCTCAAATATCACCTTCTAATAAAGCCTTTCTTAGTATGCTATTTACTACCATGGTATGTAGTATTGTCACAAAATATCCTGTAGCCTTGTCCAAGACTCTGTATTTTGCTCCATGGCTCTGATTTAGCCCAGTGGTTGAGAAAAGCATAGACTCTGGAGCAAAAATGTTTGAGTTGAATTCTGGTTCTTTTACTTACTGACTGTGTAACTTTAGGCTAATTATTTTATCTCTCTAGGGCTCATTTTCCTTTACCCATAAAATTAACATACTAACAGTATATAATTCATGGAGCTGTTTGAATTAGTTAATATATAATTCATTTAATATACATAAAATGCCAAATTAATACTGAACTGAATAAAATTTCTAAAATAACAGAGGAATAAAAAGATACTATCCAGCAGAAGGCAGGGAAGGAGAAAAATAAGAAAAGGAAAAAAAAATAAAAAGCAGAAAACACAAGATAAGTTGCAAAAATAAAGCCATTGTATTAATTGTTAACTATAATCATTAGCTCCAATATAGGTAAATGGATTAAATCCACCTATTAAAAAAACAGATTGTTGGGTTAGATTTTTTTAACGAAATCCAGCTCTACACTACTGACAAAGAAAACATCCAAAACACTCACACGCACACACAAACATATGTACACATACACACATACACATATTGAACTTAAAATGATGGGAGAAGATATATTTTGCAAAAACTAATCAAAAGAAAGCCAAGGTAGCATGTTAATTTTAGACAAAATATGGAAAAATTCATTATAAGATAAAGAGACACATAAAAATAAAAATACACCTGTATCAGAGAGATACATACAAATGATGAACTTGTACGTACCTATCTTAATCTGTTCAGGTTGTTATAAGAGAATATCATAGCCTGGGTGGCTTATGAACACCAAACATTTATTTATCACAGTTCTGGAAGCTAGAAGTCTGAGATCAGAGTGTCAGTGTGATTGGATGAGAGCCCTCTTCCAGGTTGCAGATTTCTTGTATCTTCACATGGCAGATGGAGCTAGGGAGCTTAGTAGAACCTCTTTCATAAGGGCACAAATTCCATTCATGAGGGCTCCACCCTCATGACTGAAGCACCTCCCAAAGGTGCCACCTCTTAATACCATCACATCGGGTGTTAGGATTTCAAAATATGAATCTGCTGGTGTGGGGAGTTTGACACAAACATTCAGATCATAGCAGTACCTAAGATAAATGTGCAAGGATTTTTATTGTGACACTATTTATAGTAACAAAAAAATTATGACATTCTCTTATTAAAAAATCATGTGATTAAAAAGTTCAAATTAAAAATACATTTTATATGCCATGTTTATAAAATACATATTTATATTTGCATAGAAAAAGAAACTAAAACACATCAAACATTTATCAATAATTATTATTTCTAAATGGTAGAATTTCAGGGTTTTTAAATTTTTTTCTTAAAAATGTTTTCTAATTTAATATAACGTACATCATTATGTATAATTTTTAAAAGCAGAAAAATAAATAGTTTTAATTCAAAGTTTTACCAATAAACAGCAAAAGTTTAAATATATTTGCATCATGACATCAACATTAACCTTTTTTTTAACATTAAGATTTTTCTAAAGGAATTGCTCATAGAGTGCTTGTAAAACAGCTATTTCCAACTGAATTTTGAACATATTCAGATGTTTCAATTCCTTTTTGCCTCTAACCTGAGTTCAGTACTGCAATTTTAGCTATGTATCCATAGTAGAAATCCTTCATGTATTTATTGAGAACATAAATATTCATTAGCATATCTTATTTCCCTCCAGGGTAATATCAATCTATATCAACACTCCAACCTCTCAGTTTCCACACTTCAATTTTGCAGGGATGAGGATATATTATTTATGTTTTCACACATACATTCTAAACATCTGGGATAAAAACCCCCTGCTCTCATTATCACTCATTTAAGTCATTTTGCACAATGCCACAGGAGAAATGGTTTGAGAATAAATAAAATGCACTTTGGTTGTTACATTTTATGATTTAACCAGAAAATGTCTGGACATTTTTTTTTAAGTATGCTGTAAATGCCAGTCTATTGTCATTCTAAAGGAAGATTTTCTGCATTAATCTGTGATTGTTTCTTAAATAGTCACCTCACCTCAGGTGCTTGCCTAGGCGTTTTCTCTCTCTCTCTCTCTTTCTCTCTCTCTTTCCCTCTCTCTCTCTCTCTTTCTCTCTGGTTCTCCTTTCCATCCCTGTTCTTAAGCCTTGGGTTAGGCTTGAGTTAAGAAAAGGAGATAAACCTTAAATCGTAGGTAAAATTAGAATTTTGATTTACATTAGATTTCATTTTGCAATGAAAATGACTGAAAACTATGAAATCTTTCCAAAATATCAAGAAGGGGTAGGAAAGATTGATCCTGGAGACTATGTTTGCGTGGTGGTGTTAGGAGAAAATCCCTGTTTCCTGGTCATACCCTACTGAATTCAATCTACGTAATGAATCAATTAAAATTCATTCCTAATTATCAGTCCACTCCATGTCGTGCTCACTGTGCTCCACGCAGGTTTTTGTTTCACCAGTGCTTCTAAGTGGACTTGAGCTTTAAAGGTCTTTCCTACAGTCTTAAGATATCTAATCTCCACTTTGTCTCCACCAAAGGAGCTGCACTGCAGTCTTCAAAATGCCAACTTTCCATAGTAATCTGCTGTTACACAAAGAAGAATTCACCCTCACTTTAAGTTTTCTTACTAAGTCAAATATTTTATGCACTATTCCATCTTCTTAGGATGAATTACTATCCATAAAAATGGATTTCCATATGATTGTCCCACCAGTTCTCCAGAGATATCCATATATGTCTGATTCCCAGATACGAGTATTGTTTGAACTTAAGCTGGAATTCCCACTATGTCAGTCAAAATCAATACCTCATTAAGTTACTTAATCTGTTTTTTTTTTAATAAAAGAGTTACCAGAAAATAGTTCCACACACACATTATGGATGAAATTATAACTGGAAATAATTATTTAAATACACACATACATGTAAAATTATAAATATCATACCACTAAGCACTGGACTATATACCATATATAATTATAATTTTTAGATTTCTATCTTTCTGGAAGTGATATTAAGACAACCTTTTCAAAAAACATCAATAACACTGATATTATTTCAATAACACTAACAACAAATACTCTTTCCACCTTTTGTTGATATTTCCTGGTCCTTGTAACTAAAAACCAACAGATTTCTTCATCAAAACCTCCCATGCTATAGTTGTATGACAGGCATTTAAAAGCCATTACAGGCAATGGGCTGTCCCAGATTATACAGAGAGGGACTAAAGCATGAAATTAACATCTAACTACAAATGGGTTATGTATGGAAATAGAGTGCAAGGTTAAAAATTATTCCAAGACAAAAACCTAGATATTTTTGCAAAGCACAAACCTGTGACATCTGTATTGTAATAGAAAAGCTTGGTTTTTTATTTAATATTCAGCCTTGATTTTACTGCTTGTCACTGATTCTAACATTTTAAAGAAAATTTTCTTTTTCTGTCTTCTTACCTATTCAGGCATCATTATTTATACTCACCAACCCCCCTCAATAAATGTAAGTGCACAATTGGGTATGTGCATAATTGCGTACATTTATGTATACATGCATGTGCAGCAGTGTAACAGCTATGCCAGAAAAGACTTCCAAGCGGGACCTGTGAGAAATGAAGAGAAGGAGAAAATTAGGTATTTTAAGAATCTACTATCTGACAAGACTAAAGTATCATCAATAAATTATCTCATTTAATTGCCATGGTCTATTAAGATTACTAATATACCCTCTTCTTGCTAATGAGGAAACTGAAATTCAGAGAGGTAAGAAACTCGCTAAAATGTACACACTGGTTAATTACAAAAATGAAATTCAAGCCTACGTCCAACTCCAAAGTGCTTATTCTTTAAATTATACAATAGCTCCTTTTCTGTGCTTGTATTCAAATAGAGTATGGGATGTGTGTGTTTGCCTGAACATATTTTTCTTCAAAAGACATCATGAATAGTAGATGTTTGTACCTAAACAGACAGCATGATCACAAAGGCTGAGAACATTAAATAGATATCCCAAAACACAAGTCTTATCCAGTACTAGCCTTTACTGATGATTAGCAAAAGATATGACAAGTTAAGCAGCATGTCCAGCATAAACATAGCAGAGGCCTTGAACTGATAGACACAGATTGCAGCTGTGGCTCATATATTGCAAATTTGTTTACAATAATCAGACTGAAAAACCAGGTATATGCTTCTAAGTGCATTCTTAAATCAGTAATCAATATATAACAAGTCCAACACCCTCATTTGTGTGTAGCTAATTTCTTTAGTCAGTATGAAAAAGGACTTCAAGTTGCAGTCAAAATGACATTAGATATTTCTGAGAAGGAAGGAACATATGAGGTATAACAATTCTGTTAACTTTTTGTCTCTGAAGACTTTATTGTGTAGAGATTGGCTAAAATTTGTATCTGGATCTTGAAAAATATGGAAAGACAGAAATACTCTTCTGCCTAAAAACAGAGGATGGTTATGATTATCTATATAATGTATATGTAGATTTATATCAAGTGAATACATTTGCAAATCATTTTAGGTATACTAAAGCTCCTTCAGAATTAAGACATTAACTTGCTGATTACTGTTTTAATGTGCCTGGGATGGAGCTTCTGAGACTCTGCCTAGAGGAAACAAGAGGCCCTGGAAACACTCTCAAAAATATTCTTCCTTCTCAGTTATGCCAATTAAAGGTTATTGAGTTTTCAAGATCTCTCTTTGGACCATTAATCATTCACATCTAAACATGAATTAATCAGCTAATTTTGAAATGTTACAGATTTGCAGATTTAATAGATGAAGAGTATAAGTAAACTAGACATACTCTGAAGAAAGAAAGACCGGAATAGAGTCTCAGTGTAGGCAATGTGAGAGCAGTGACCAATTTGTGTTTGGAGAAAATTGGGAAAATGTCAATACAGAATAGGAAAGAGAAAGAGAACTAGGTGAACACTCAACACAAATCCAGCATCTTTGCAATTTTGACAATGGCAAATCTTGATGGTGTCCCCAAGATCACACTGCTGAAATCAACATCCCAGCTGTCCTATGTTGTTGGTCCTTGTGTATATCATCCTCCACTCTGCCTGAATTAGTCTTGTCAGCTAAGGAGTAATGGCTTTATAAAGTCAATATCTCTGTATAGAAACAGAGCCATTAAAGTTTCCCCTTGATCCTTTTGTCAATTCAGAAATGCAAAAAATACATTATCTGTCTGTTAATAGTAAATAATGAGACAAGTAGACTTTAGTATAAACGCAGTTTAGCCTGGAGGAGATATTATGTCTATACTTGAAACAGAATACTCTGCAATAAGAAAGTAATCATATGAGTGAATTAAAAAGATCGTGAAAATTAAGAATATGATTACTGAAATAAAAATTCAGCTGAGAATTAGATGATAAAATGAAGATAGCCTCCCAGAAATCATAACAATTAAAAAGAGGCAAAAATGAAAGAGCAAAGATAAAAAATACAAAATCTTAGAAGACCGATTCATGCCATCAAACACGTAATTAATAGAAATTCCAGAAAGAGAGAATGAAGAAAAGAAGTGGGAGGAACTTGTCATTTAAGCAATAAAACCAAATATCCCAGAGTGGAAGTAGGTCATAAGACCCTAGATTCAAAGGTGAACAGCACTGAATGAAAAAACAAAACACAACACTACATTATGAAACTAGCACACCAAGAATAAAGAGCATATCTTAAAAACCTACAGAGGATTAAGCTGATCACTTACAAAGTTCTGTATGAAAGTCTCATCACCGGAACCTGCTTGACATAGACCAATCCCTTCAAAGTCCTGAAGAAGCACTTTTTCATTCTAGGAGTCCAAAAGTAAGCAATTACCAATCTTTTTGAAGGTAAAATTGAGATTTTTCACACATGCAGGGGCCCCAAAAATTTACCTCCACACACTCTTCCTTAGGGCACTCTTTAAGGCAATGTGGGCCCCATCATAAAAGGTCTCAGTCAAAAAAACATGCAGCAGGACTTCCCTGGTGGCGCAGTGGTTGAGAGTACGCCTGCCGATGCAGGGGACACAAGTTCGTGCCCCGGTCCGGGAAGATCCCACATGCCGCGGAGCGGCTGGTCCCGTGAGCCATGGCCGCTGAGCCTGCGGGTCCGGAGCCTGTGCTCCGCAACGGGAGAAGCCACAACAGTGAGAGGCCCGCGTACCGCAAAAAAAAAAAAAAAACCCAACGTCCAGCAGACACATTTCAATAGCCAATCTTTCCGTTCTTCTTACTTTGAGGTTGGGGAAAGGAGTGGGTAGGTGCCTACCTTTCTCCCAGATGATCTTGGAATGGTGATCCTAGCTCCTATCTAAGTAAATTTTGATTATTTAAACTAATCATACTAATTCCATTATCCTTGCCAATAATTTGTTTAGGAGTGAGACAAGAGCAGAAGTCTACGTAATGGCTTCTAAGGAAGTTTTCCTAAGCCTGAAATAGAGAAATAGAGAAGAGACTGCATATTTCCATGCCTATGTATGACACTTAGAATTGTGGCTTCCATGTTGCCATCCTGACAGCAGCAAGACAGTTAGACAAAAACGATGCACTGAGGCTGGCAGAGCAAAAAGATGGAAAGTAATTACATCCTTGTTTCCACTTAGTTACTGAATTAAACAACCCTAGAATCATTCCATCTGAGGCCTTCTTTTGTGTGAGGTGATTATTTTTGTAATTACTTAGGTTATCTGGGTATGGATTTGTTACTTGTAGTCCAAACTATTCTAGTGATTCAAAGAAAAAGGCGTTGGATTCAGGAAACTTTGGGATAAAATATGAAAAATAGAGAAAGTCTCAAGATAATAGTTACATTGATATAAACGGTCTAGATGGCAAACAAGGCCAAAAAAATTCAGAAGCGAGCCTCAAGAGCAAAAGGGAAGTTAATATAATGCTTGACTGGTAGATTAAAAAATGAAAATATGATAAACTAAATAATACAAGGAAAAGAAAAAAGCAAGGGAAACTTGAGGAAAAGTAAAATACTGTACACAAAAGGAAAAAAGCTCATGGCAAACCACTGGTTCTTTAAAGAGCAAGATTTTACTGCTCACAATAATGTAAACGTTGTTTTCCTTTTGAATTTTTAGAATGAACTTATGGAAAAATTGAACAACTAGTTTTGGTTATAGAGCATAATTTAGATATTATTAACATTAACAATTCAAAAGTTTAGATGACAAAACCCTAAAATGGAAAAGATGAAAAGGAGATTTGAAAACAATGAAATCCTTATCTTATGTATTGAAAAACGAAGATATGCAGTCTAATATAAATGGAAAAAACCAATTGCTTAAGTATATAAATGTGTTAAAATTTATGTAGTAGGTAACTATAATCGCGATAGAAAATTCCCACCTTAGGGCCTTTGTTTTTGCTTTTCTTGCTATCTGGAATGTACTGCCCATTTCCATAAGGGGTATCCCTCTAACCAGGTCCCAACTCAAGATCTGTTCCCCAGAGAGCATTCCCTGACAGTCCATGTAAAGCAGTACCGTGGTTCCAAGCACGTTGTTTCCTAACATTACGATGCTTCATTGTCATTTCACTCCATTAACATTTGAACGTTCTCATTAATTCATTTACATGCTGATCTCTCTCCTCACAAGACCATATGCTCTTTGAGAGCAGGGACCTTATCTGTCTCATTAATTGTTGTATCCCCACAACCTGGCTCACAATATCCACACAGTGACTATTTCCTAAATGAATAAATGAAGAAGGGGATGAGATAGTGTAAATAAGCCAGCATAACATGAAATCAAACTATGAGGCATAAAATTGATAACGTAAAACATGTCAATGTGAGGATATTATTTAGAGATATAAAGACAACCAGAGAAGAAATAGTTAAAAGATTTAAAAGTGGTTAAGTTGCCTCTTGGAAAGCATTATTAATAGTCCAATAGGAACTTTCTATATATACTGTTTCAGACTATATTTATAATATCTTATGTTTTCTTTGTGATGACATTTAATATCCTCAATCCATTTTTGTACGCGGGCCTCTCACTGTTGTGGCCTCTCCCATTGCGGAGCACAGGCTCCGGACACGCAGGCTCAGCGGCCATGGCTCACGGGCCTAGCCGCTCCGCAACATGCGGGATCTTCCCGAACCGGGGCACGAACCCGTGTCCCCTGCAACGGCAGGCGGACTCTCAACCGCTGCGCCACCAGGGAAGCCCCTCAATCCCTTTTTTTAACCTCTTACACTTGTCTTCCTAGTCCTCCCATGCTGAGATTGAAGATCATAAATTGAGGAAGATGGTGCAGCAACATCATGTCTTAGACAAATGAATATAATACTTGGATAAATCATCATCCTGCAGGCAATGCCCTTATAATGTTTTATGTCTTTAAAACATTTTCCAAGGGCTTAAGAACAGAAGTCTGAAACAGACTCATCTACTGAAACGTTGACCTACTGTTGATCTTGACTTTAAACATTACAGAAAACAGGAAATTTAAAGAAAAAGACATTTGTTTATAGGTATACCATTGTCCCTTACCTATCCATAGAGAATTTGTTTTGTAGATTTCATAATAAAAAGATAATGGTTTTATTTGAATTTAATATTTCTGGGAGAAGTAACAAGTATTCACTTAGTGTTTAAAGATAAGACCTGAAGGAAATATATATTTTTTAATTAAAAAAGTAATTATTGAAGGATACTGAAACCAAATTGATATTCCCTGAGGTTTTAATTTCATCCTAGGCCTAAAAGAAATATAATGGAATTTCTTTTTAATTCTGTATTATAGGCAGACTTAAGACATTTTTCAGTATAACATTAATGCCTGCTTACTCCTAATGTCTTCTATATTGCAACTCCTGCTGTTATGAGGTCAATAGAGTCTCCTATCAAATTGGATAAACTGTGGCCTAACATTGAAGTGTTTGATATGAATTCTTTGATTTGACTCTGAATAGAGTACATGACTAGTGGAACAAAATTCCTTGATGAACTATGTGTACTCTGACTTGCCGTTCTTAATAATACTATTTACTTTCACCAACAATAGTGAGAAACAACTTTTATTGTATAAGACTAAAGTAGATTTCATGGAGAGAAGTATGGAATATGACAGTAAACAA
Organism: Pseudorca crassidens; assembly: GCF_039906515.1. Lineage (NCBI taxonomy): Eukaryota > Metazoa > Chordata > Mammalia > Artiodactyla > Delphinidae > Pseudorca > Pseudorca crassidens. Next base: position 38,212,580 of record NC_090308.1, read on the forward strand.
AGGAGAAATATAAATGAAGTAATTTCAAGCTTTAAAATTTCCAGCAAAATCTATACAGAATAGTTAATTGCAAGTTGTCCGAGTTCTGTTTCCTTACTGATTTTCTGTCTAGATGTTCTATCCATTATTGAAAGTTTGGTATTGAAATCTTCTATTATTGTGTTACTGTCCATTTCTCCCTTCAGTTCTGACAATGTGCTTCATATATTTGGGTACTTTGATGTTGGATGCATATGTACTTATAATTGTTATATCTTCCTGGTAAATTGACTCCTTTATTATTATATAATAACCTTTGCCCTTTTTACAGTTTTGAGTCTTTTTTAAAATTTTTATTGGAGTATAGTTGATTTACAATGTTGTGTTAGTTTCAGGTGTACAGCAGAGTGAATCAGATATATAGATATAGATATAGATATATCTCCACTCTTTTTTAGATTCTTTTCCCATATAGATCATTACAGAGAATTGAGTAGAGTTCCCTGTGCTATACAGTAGGTCTTTATTAGTTATCTATTTTATATATAGTAGTGTGTATATGTCAATCCCAGTTTCCTAATTTATCCCTCTGCCCCTTCCCCCTTGGTAAGCATAGGATTGTTTTCTACATCTGTGACTCTGTTTTGTAAGTAAGTTCATTTATACCATTGTTTTAGATTCCACATATAAGCAATATCATATGATATTTGTCTTTCTCTGACTTACTTCACTGTTTTCAGTCATTTTCCCTGTTTTTTATTTCCTTTTTATTTTTTTATTGAAGTATACTTTACATACAATATTATATTAGTTTCAGGAGTAAACCTAGTGATTTAAATTCATTATGAATTGATCACCATGATAAGTCTATCAATCATCTGTCACCATACGAAGTTATTAAAATATTACTGACTATACTCCCTATGATGTACATTACATCCTTGTGAATCATTTATTTAGAACTTGAAGTTTGTACCTCTTAACCTCTTCATCTATTTTGCCTAACCCTCTGCCACCCTCCCCTCTGGTAACCACCAGGTTGTTCTCTGTATCTATGAATCTGTTTCTGTTTCATTTGTTTGTTTCTTTGCTTTTTCTTTCCAGTCTATATATTTTTATCCATTCATCTATCAATGGACACTTAGGTTGCTTCTATATCTTGACTATTGTAAATAATACTACAATGAACATAAGGGTATATGTATCTTTTTAGATTAGTGTTTTCATTTTTGCCAGGTAAATACCCAGAAGTAGAATTGCTAGATCATATGGTAGTTCAATTTTCAATTTTTTGAGGAACCTCCATACTGTTTTCCATAGTGGCTTCACCAATTTACAGGTCCTCTGCTCATATTTTAATCAGATTGTTTATTTTTTAGATTGAGCTGTGTCAGTTCTTTATATATTTTGGATATTAACCCCTTATCAGATACATCATTTGCAAATATCTTCTCCCATTCAATAGATTATTGGGAGTCTTTTTATTTTGTTGCTTGTTTCCCTCACTCTGCAAAACCTTTTTAGTTTGGTGTAGTACCATTTGTTTATTTTTGCTTTTGCTGCCAGTGCCTGAGGAAACAAATCAAAAACATTATTGTTAAGACAGATGTCAAAGATAATACTCTTTAGGTTTTCTTCCAGGAGTTTTATGGTTTCAGGCCTTACATTTGAGTCTTTATCGTTTTTGAGTTTATTTTTGTATACGGTATAAGAAAGTGGTCCAGTTTGATTCTTTTGCGTGTAGCTGTCCACTTTTCCCAACTGTTATTGAAAAGACTGTCTTTTCTCCCACTGTATATTCTTGGCTTTTATGTCATAAATTACTTGACCGTATTTATGAAGGTTCATTTCTGGGCTCTCTATCCTTTGCCATTGATATATGTGCCTGTTTTTGTGCCAGAACCATACTATTTTGATTAGTATAGCTTTGTAGCATAGTTTGTAATCAGAGAGTGTAATACTTCCAGCTTCTTTCTCAAGATTATTTTGACTATTTGGGGTCTTTTGTGTTTCCATACAAAATTTATGATTATTTGCTCTAGTTCTGTGAAAAATACCATTGATATTTTGATAGGAACCGCATCAAATTGGTAGATTGCTTGGGGTAGTATGGACATTTTAACAATATTAATTCTTCCAATCCATGAACATGGTATAATTTTCCATATATTTGTGTCATCTTCAGTTTCTTTCATCAGTGTCTTATAGTTTTCAGAGTACAGGTCTTTCACCACCTTGGTTAAATTTATTCCTAAATATTTTATTCTTTTTGATGCAATTGTAAATGGGATTTTTTTTTTGTTTTAGTTTCTCTTTCTGATAGTTTGTTATTAGTGTACAAAAATAGAACAGATGTTTGTACATTGATGGTGTATCCTGCAATGTTACTGAATTCATTTATCAGTTCTAATAGTTTTTTGGTGGGGTCTTTAGGGTTTTATATATATAGTCATGTCATCTGCAAACAGTGACAGTTTTGCTTCTTCCTTTCCTATTTGGATGGTTTTATCTCTTTTTCTTGTCTGATTACTGTGGCTAGGACTTCCAATATTATGTTGAGTCGAAGTGGTGATAGTGGGTACTCTTTGTTGTTCCTGATCTTGGGAACAAGTTTTCACAGTTGAGTGTGACGTTAGCTGTGGGTTTGTCATATATGGCCTACATTAAGTTGAGCTATGCTTCATCTGTATCCACTTTGTTGACAGTTTTTATCATAAATGGATGTTGAATTTTGTCAATTTTTTTCTGCATTTGTTGAAATAATTATATGATTTTCATCTTTTGTTTTGTTAATGTGGTGTATCACTTTTATTTGCAGATATTAAACCACCCTTGCATTCCTGGAATAAATCCCATTTGATCATAGTGTATGATCCTTTTAATGTTATTGCTGAATTTAGTTGGCTAATATTTTGTTGAAGATTTTTAAATCTCTTGTTTATCAGGGATATTGGCCTGTAATTTTCTTTTTTTGTAGTTCTTTGTTTGGTATTGTTATCAGGGTTATGTTGGCCTTGTAGAATGAGTTGGAAGCATTCCTTTCTTTTTGATTTTTTTGAAATAGTTTGAGAAGGATAAGTATTAACTCTTCTTTAAATTTTTGGTGGAATTCACTTGTAAAGCTGTCTGGTCCTGGACTTTTGTTTATTGGGAGGTTTTTTAATACTAATTTAATTTCATTACTAATGGTTGGTCTGTTTATTTCTTTTTCTGAGGTTTTGCCTTGTTCTTTCATTTGGAAAGTATTCCTTTGTGTCCATATTATGCCTAACTCTCTGTATTTATTTCTATGTATTAGGCATATCAGCTATGTCTCCTGTCTTGAAAGAGTAGCCTTAGGTAGAAGATGTCCTAAGGGACCCAGTGGCACAATCCTCCCAGTCACCAGTCTCCTGTCCCTTTCCCTTTGTTCTTAGCTGTCTCCACCAAACTATGCAGGGTCTGTCAGTGCTCTTGGTGAGGCAAGACAGAAGCGAGCCCCTCAGACAATGAAGTGAAAGATTGGGATGGTGGAGACATGCTCCATGACTCTCCCTCTCTCCTGGGGAAGAAGCCTCAGGTTCTGTGCCTCACCTCCGTCTCATAGAGCCATGTCAGCCACAATAAGTCACCTGCTCTTTTTGCTTTGTTCTTAACTGAATCTAGGCCTCTGAACTATGTCAATTCCAACAGTCCTTCATGTGAGGTGAGACAGGAAACTGGCCCATAGGGCAGTGCACCAAAAGACTTATTCCATTCTCTCTTTCCTCCCTGGTGCTGTCTTGGGGAGGGGCTGATGGAGGTAAAGTGAGATTGCTGTTCTTATTCATTTCAGTGTGGCTGTTCTTGGTTTTATGCTCATCTGAAGTATAACAATTTTTTTTTTTTTTTTTTTGCCGTATGCGGGCCTCTCACTGTTGTGGCCTCTCCCGTTGCGGAGCACAGGCTCCGGACGCGCAGGCTCAGCGGCCATGGCTCACGGGCCTAGCCGCTCCGCGGCATGTGGGATCTTCCCGGACTGGGGCTCAAACCCGTGTCCCCCGCATCGGCAGGAGGACTCTCAACAACTGCGCCACCAGGGAAGCCCTGAAGTATAACAATTTTTAAACTAGATTCTAGACTTCTCATAAAGTTATTTTGATCCATATATTATTTTTAAATTGGTGCTTCTGTTGGGTAATGAGGGCCAGGAGTTCTTATTCTACCATTTTTGTGGAACTCTTTCTATGAATGTGTATTTTGTAATTTTTTTTTTAACATTCCTAGCTAACTTCTTCAACTCTAAAGACAAATAGATAGAATTACTTTAATATATAGTTAAAAGCCTAGTAATTGTGGTCAAATGCCCTATGATTTGGGGGGTTCTCCCCCTTTATCTTCATTTAATTTAAATTTTGAGGCAAAAAGTTTTAATATGAATGTTGCTAAAATTACAATTTTTTGTTACAATAAAAGCTACTTAAAAGTGGGGGTGGACAATGCTAATATTTTGCTACTTAGATGCCTACTTTATTTAAGTTTATTTAATATAGTTGCTCTTATAGTATTTACTTGTATGAGTTATAACGATAAAATAGAAAGATTTACTTTTAAAAATTTAACTTACTGAACGGTATACATCCAAATGAGTGCTAACATCCAAATTATTCACTTGAAAGGCTAAACACATACTCCAATGCTGCTGCAACCATTTTTGAAAATCCTCCCTTGAAATGTCCTTCCAAGTCAACTTAGAAAACAGTATTCACTGTTTTATAGTTTCATATTTTATTTTATATCAAAATTCCACATTGTACCAAACATAAAATGAGATGTAAAAAACTATTTTCACTGTGTTAAAGCGTAGAATCTATTGGCAGCACAGCTGAGGTGGATAAATGAACATCTGACAGATGGAGAGCACTAGGTGGTCACTGTACCTGGAACAGTTCAAGGAACAGATGGTATTTGTCTGTGTTTTTGAACAAGAATGAAGAGATGCTTATTTATTTTATTTGAAGTGATATCCAGAAAGATATGAAAGAACAGAAAACTGCCTTAAGAATAACATGATGAACAAACAATGAGGATAAGTAGATTTCATGTGCTATGAAAAGAAAGAGCACATTTTCTTTCAATTAAAAACACTATAATCCAAAGAAGGTTGACTCATAGCCTAAATCAAAATATAAGAAATACATATTTTGAGATGTTATAGATCTTCATCTTTTTACTAGCCCAGCTACATAAATACATTTAAGTCAACTTTATGGTAGAGCCTGTTATGTTTCAGAATACCTTTTGCTTAGTATTTGAATAGTCTTTGTTCTCTTATTCCCCGTGGGTTGCCTAAGTAACAGAAATTAATATGACAAAGTAATTGGCCTATGGTGGTAAATGGTGGATGTTGAAGTAAGTTATTTCTCCTTTAAAAGCCTTCCAGGGTACTTCCATGGCGGTCCAGTGGTTAAGACTCGGCGCTTCCACTGCAGGGGGTGCAAGTTCAATTCCTGGTCAGGGAACCTGACAGGCTGGTGACCAAAAAAAAAAAGTAAATAAAATAAATAAAAGCCTTCTAGGACTAGTGGTAAATTAATAGGATATCTTTTTTGAAACCTAAGAACATGTACATATAATTGAAAGTTATCCTTCAGAGTCTGACATATACTCATTCCAGGGAGGCTGTCAGTAGTCTAAATATTTTGTGAACTTGTTTTACAATTACCTTTATTCAAGTTCTGAGACCAATATAAATATATATATATATATATATAAAACTTTACATTCATATTGTGATTATCATACATATCAATCTAGTAAAATACCTTTTTTATTACTTTTGGAAGCCTCCATTGAATGCAATTCTCCACCAAACAAAAGGGGTGGAGATCTGCCACTACTGAAGATTTCCACAAGAATTTGACACAGATTCTGAGGATTCAGACATGAGTTTGAATACTGCCTCTACATTTATAACCATGAGACCTTGGGCAAATATTACTTAAGCTCTCCAAGTCTCAATGTTTCATTTATGAAATAAGAGTGATAATATTACTAACGTTTGAGCCAAAAGTCATGATGCCAGAAGATGGAGGACTAGAAGTAAATTTTATGCATTCTACATACTCAGAGCCATACATATCATACAATACATGGTATGCATTTAAAGATGTTTACTGACTATATAGATGATGGTTTCATTTTTAAAACTATGGTTCCTGGGTTAAGAGTTTATACATTTTATTAAGAAGATTATAGGAGGATTTAAAAAAAATACAATTTGAGAGTTGTTTAAAAATTATAGTGAAAAATATGTGATGGGTAAAGAAGAGGATGTTTTAGAGAAATGAAGAGCAGAACACCGGAAGAAATTGGAAAGGAAATAAGATAGCTTGTTCAAGGTCACAAGAACACCTGAATGCATTCATCAGCCAGGATACGGTATGATAACTTTAGAGCAGGAAGAAAAAGAGGGGCCAAGTGAAAAAGATTTCTAAATCCAGAGTAAAATACAAGTAAAACATTGATTTCAGACCTGAAAACAGTTCTTAACTAGGATGAATGGATGATACTAGGACTTGGGCAGTACTTCCTTGGAAACCATGAGATCTCTGAGAAATATTTCTAGTGTTGTATTGAGAACACTATCTATGTAGAATGTAAATCCAACGTCAGCTGTCCACGTGCACTGAGAAGCAGAAAAAGGCAATCCACTGGGGGCAAGGACGAAGCTGACCTGCTTGAAAAAACCACTGAGAGAGACCTCATGGCCCTGAAAGATGGAGCGAGGAGCTAACCCTAACCCTTCCGTAAAAGGAAAGGGTTAGGGAACCCTAACCCTTTCCGTAAAAAAAAAAAAGATGCCTGGCTCTTCAGGACAACTGGTGGAGAGTTTTGAGCATCCAGTGACACCAGTGTCATCACTGGTACCAGCAACACCAATGGTACTGAATATTGGCAGCAGGGGTATTTTCACTACAACAGTCCCTAATAGGGTCAAACCCCTTTCCTACTTTCTGGCATTTATTTAGACATGGTTCTCTGGCTTCCTTGAGCTAACTTCTGTTTTTCATAAAATATCCAGATTAGTTTATTTTGTTTGCAATAAAGAACGCTGACTGATACACTGAGTGAGGTAGGCGGAGGGGTGATAGATTGGACCAGTTCTGAGTGCTGATCTGGTCCACAATATGGCAATGGAAATGGGTTACTGAGAAGCTGTAGATGTCAGTACAGGTGAGGCACCTGAAAGATGGGGCAGCCCAGATGTCGGCTCTTCATCCAGAGATGTTGACCTCACCCTGGATCCTGGAAGGGGATGAAAGCAGAGGTTGAAAGAAAAAGAAAGTTGACAACAGCTACAGATAATACAAAATGCATATGGGAACATATGTATATGTATAGCTGATTCACTTTGTTATAAAGCAGAAACTAACACACCATTGTAAAGCAATTATACTCCAATAAAGACGTAAAAAAAGAAAAAAAGCACAGCTTATTACAAAATCTTCAAAGAAGTAGGAGACTTACATGAAGGAGGAGGATTAATGGTTCCAACATGGTAGTGTGGACTGAGAGCTCATCAATCCCATTCCTTTACCCTAAGATTTGGGGGTAAGATTTGTAGTCTTATTCTGAGAGTCTTCAATTGTAATTTAATTTGTAGGCTAGAGTTACCAAATTCAGTAGACCACCTTGAAGCCCCCCACCCCTATAAACAAAAACTGTGCGAGTGTAAGTTAATTTCACTGTATCATTGTCACTGGCTCATTACCTGAGCTCAAATATTATGTAAAGACTATCCAAAACCCAGGTGTGTAAGATGGGGCTCAGGAAAAAAGTGGATAAAAGCCCAACAGAACCTTCCCACGTTAGAAATACTAAAGTGTCTCCACCCTTTTATCCTCATTCATATAGTCTCCTGAAGTTAACAAGACTCGGTTTCACAGGATTTTATATAATAAAAGCGCCAGCCTAACACATGGTATCCCATGGAGACCATGGGAACTTGCACTACATGAATAAATGTCCATCTGAGCGGTGTGCGATCTATGGGGAAAAGGGGAAGAACGCTACCACTTTCCATTCCAAATAAACTTCTGTAGTGATTGCTCTTCCAACAGTAAGTGTGCCTAACTTTTTAAATTAAAAAGCCAGTAAAGGTTTGTTGCTTATTTGTTTCTTTTAAAGAAGCAGGTCTTTTTCTCAGGAGTCAATAAAGTCTAATGATTACATCTCTGGATCAGACTGCTGGGTTTATAGCCTGGATCTGCTTCTTCTAGATGTGCGACCTTGGGTGTGTTATTTAAACATCTGATGCCTTCATTTATTTACCTACAAATGAGGCAAATGCTTTCCTACAAGACTTAATAGAGTTAACATAGGTTAAATATTAAAAGAGCACTTGGTATATAACAAGCACTTAATAAATATTAACTATTACTATTAGTTCTTTGAAAAGTGATACTTTTCCATTTGTGAGGGTTGTTTTAAATTTTAAGCTCAGTCTTTCCAAGTTTCAAAATACCATGTTTATTATGTATATTTTACTACATTGTTATGTTCATTTTCCTGCTCATGTATCAGTGCATTTTATACCAGCCTCCCTTAACACTAAGGTCATGAGCATCTGTACTTTTTTAAGCCACCCATCATTTGAAACTCTTCCCTGCATTTTGGGAATTCACATCTTACCACTCTTGAGAAAAAGAGCAAACTCTCCCTGATGGAGCTAAACCCACCAGATGCTAATTTCCCAGCTTCCTTTGCAGCTTGGGTGTTCCAAATATGATCCAGAATTGATCAATCAGATGTACCCAACTTACACTATGAACAAGGGTCAGTGATTCAAAGATGCAGGGGCCACGCAAACTACATTTTCTTAGCAGATATGGTTTTGCAACTGGCAGCAAAACCATTAGGTGTCCAGAGACCTCGGGGACAGCCAGGCAGGGTAGTGCTTGGGGTCTGGTGCCTTGATGAACTGCCGTGAGCTTTGATGGTCAGAGTCAGTGGCACTAGCAGCTGCGTCTCCACAGCACTCATTCGGGGCATACTCTCAGCCTGGGCCTAGCTGATGCCTTGCTCCCTCGTTCCTATTTTCCAAATCCTACACTCAGTAATGTTCCCAATATCCTCTAAGTAAATTCATTTTCTGCTTAAATCTGTCAGAGTTGTTTTCGGAACCTTACAACTAACAGACCTTGACTGATACAATTCAGTTTCATGTACTATGGCATGGTTGAATGTATACTCCCTCAATCAGCCTTCCTCTTTCAGCTCCCTGGGAATATCTGATATAGAAACAAATGTTCTTTACTAGAGTTATAGAAAGAAGTTAAATTAATAGAAAACATACAAAATATTGTTAGTTTCCTATCACTGCTGTAACAAATTATCATAAATTCAGTGACTTAAAAGAAAACAAATTTATTCTATTAGAATTCTGGAGGTCAGAAATCTAAAATAAGTCTTAACAGGGTCAAAGTCAAGGTGTTGGAAGGGTGTTTTTCTTCTAGAAGCTCCAGGGGAGAATCTGTTCCTTGCCTCTTCTAACTTCTAGAGGCTGCCTGCATCCCTGTCTCCTGTCCACACCACTGGGATCTCTTGCTTCTTCCATCACATTTCCTACTACTGACTAATATTTGACATTCCTCTTACAAGGACCCTTGTGATTACATTTCGGGCCCACTAGGATAATCCAGAATAATTTCCCCATCTCAAGATTCTTAACTTAATCATATTTGCAAAGTCCCTTTTGCCACGTAAGGTGACATTTACAGGTTTCAGGAATTAGGAATGTGGACATCTCTGAGGGACCATTATTCACTACCACAGACATCTAGACCACTTATTACTAAGTATAGCCTAAATTAAGTAATCTCAGGTCCTCCAGGGGCCTCTGACCCCCTTTATATTCGAAAAAGTCCTCGGTCTCCTACAGCTCTCAGCTTACTTCCAGATATAAGTGGTATAAAGATGCTGGCTGCCAGATTCAAGGAAACAGAGAAAGTGTTCTTGAGAAGTAGCTAGAGGGAGAAAAAAAGTCACACATAGAGTGGTGTGATCTGTCTCATTCCCTGCCTAGCTTGGTCATAACTCAGCGTGTACATCACCAAAATATGCATGCTCACAGGTTCCAGGCAAAGGGGAAAATTCTATTCAATCTTCTGTCAGTCAGATATATATATAATATTTTATATTATATTTATATATAATATTTTATAATACATATGTTTCATATTATTATGTATATAATATATACATTTGGCAACTATGAGTATCAATATAAGACAACATAGTCCTAATCAAAGTACATCTTTATTTTACACATGAGGACATTTTTTTATCCCATATACAAGTTTTAAGAAGAAGAAACACTTCCCGATGGTCTCATTAGGTAATCATAGAGTTGCCTCTACCTGTTGGGAGCCATAACCATCACGGCACACCTCTTCCTGTTGGACAAATCTACCTTTCATTGACAAAGCATCTCACCCTGTATATGGTCATTCTTCCCTGGTCACCACCAGCACCAAGAATGATTTTGCTTTCCTTTAGACTCCCAATTAGGTCTGCAGAACTTCATACTGCTTCTCTTCCTGAAGGTCAAGTGTCTTTCTCTGAATTTAAGGACTCTCACGTATTCTTTGGTTCCAGTGCATTAGGGTAACTTCTGCCTGCCTTTATTCTTGCTCTGAGTCTCATTCCCTTCTTTTCTTTTGGTTCTGTCAATTCATGCCTTTGTTTCTTTCCACCAATTAATAAGATACCTCCTTGTTTCATTTCATGATAATTCCTTTGCTTTATCTAGGAATGTGAATTATCCTTAAATACTTGAAGGGTGATTATGTGATCAAGAAATTCAAATTATTAGGAGTAGCTCATGGGGAAGAATTTGCAGGAACTAGTCACTAGAAATTACGATGAAGTAGATCTAAGTTTATGTTAGGAAATACTTTCAAACAGTGTTCTTTAGAGGTAGAAAGAACTGCCTTACAAGAAAATAATGCATTAGAATTATTCATGCAACGGGAAAGTGGTCATCCATCAGGAATAGTGTTCTAAGCAGAGGAAATTCTATAATGAAATAAATGGTTGGGTCGAAAAATCCTTTGGGATTTCTTCATCTCTAAATTCTATTATACCAAGTCATATGGTACATGTACTAAAATGTGTTTTTGCCTGTAGTTGATACTTATTTTATATTCACAATACCTCTTTTAGGTTGGTAGTGGCTCTGACTTTGTGTAAAAGTAAATATAAATATAAAAATAAAAGTATATGTTCCATATGGAAATAAAAGGATAAAAACACAGGAAAAATCTACTGTCATTTCTAATCAATGTGAGATTTTCTATGAGGATGCTTATGAAATTAGAGTTGCATTAGTGACACAGCTGATGAATATATGTCTAATGTGTGCTACCTAAGATTTCTGAATTGCCAATTATCTTGAGACAGTTACATGTACTACCAGAGGCCTGAGTAATATAAGTGTGACAGTTGGACATTAGCAAGTTTACCCCTAAGAAAATGTGAGACACGGCAAGTTGAAACCTTAGTACAAAGAGCCAAATGTAACTAGGGAATTGGAGGGTGCAGGAGCCAAAAGAACAGATGGGCAGAGGAGACAATGAGGTTAGCAACAATTTCTGTGGTGGTGAGGTTTCTGTCAGTACTGCCACCATTAATGCTTGCCACCCAGAAAGTCACATCGTTAGCTTGTATTAAGGTTAATTCTTGAGATTGTACCACATCATCATAATAGATCTAGTTCTACTATCATTCATTTTACTTGGAATGCTAGTCTAGCAAATACGCCTGAATCTAACTTCAGAAAGTTAAGGTTAGGGAACTTTCTAAGCCATGTACAATACTCAGAGAAGTGCTTTACTGAGTGAGTTACTCACTTGCTCAGAGTGTACACATGCTCCATCTGGGCCTGGTATGAGGTGTAGGATTAGATCTTTGCAGGAGGTATTACAGAGAGTTCAGAGTGTCTAGAAGCTTAACTCCATTGGAAAAGGCTGCTTTAACAACAGAACAAAGTTGGACTTAGGTCTTTGGAGAACAGGGTGGTCTCCCCTGATCCCCCTTGAGGAAGGCAGAGAGCTCTCTTTCAGCTGGTAACCCTGTGTTCTCTGAAAAAAACTAAAGGGCATCTACAATTTCGGGAATGAGTCTATTCTTGGAGTTCTATATGGGTTTTTTTTTTCTTCAGCTTTACTGACCTACAGCGCTGTATAAGTTTAAGGTGTACAGCACAAAGATTTAACTTACATACATCATGGAATGAATTTCACAGTAAATTTAGTGAACATCCATCATTTTGTATAGATACAAAATTAAAGAAATAGAAAAACACTTTTCCTTGTGACAAGAACCCGTAGAATTTACTCTGGTCCCAGCTTTCATGTATAACACACAGCAGTGCTCACTAGATTTATCATGTTCTACATCGCGTCCCTAGTGCTTGTTTATCTTATAACTAGAAGTTTGTATCATTTGACTGCTTTCATCTGTATGTTTTAAATTTTTTTTATAATTTTTTTTATTTCCTTGATAATTTTTTAAAGTTAGGATAATGATTCAAATACACACATTATTACTTAGGTCTGACTTTCAATAACTTATAATCAAATACAATACAGTTGTGCAAATTTGCATCCATAATCAGTTTAATCCAAGCGAAAGGTAAATGTGCATGTGCTCTAAATATGTGGCGGGACACCTCAAGGCTCTCGATATTGTTTATAATTCAAAGAAATCCCCCTAATAGCTCACGTAATTGAAAGTAATTTGAATGGGATCCATTTCCCAACCCATGGCAACACTTCTTAGGGGCATCTCATAGTGCTTAGCAGAGGAGCCCAGGGACTCAGCTGAGTGACGAAGGGCAAAAGGAGGTAGGAGGAAACTTGGAATTTCCCACAGACCCATCCCTGATATTTCCGGTGTCTTCTGCTGCGCCTTTTTTTTTTGCAGTACGCGGGCCTCTCACTGTTGTGGCCTCTCCCGTTGCGGAGCACAGGCTCTGGACGCGCAGGCTCAGAGGCCATGGCTCACGGGCCCAGCCGCTCCGTGGCATGTGGGATCTTCCCGGACCAGGGCACGAACCCGTGTCCCCTGCATCGGCAGGCGGACTCTCAACCACTGCGCCACCAGGGAAGCCCCAGCGCCTTTTTATAACAACAAAAGACTCCTGACTCCACAAACCAGAGAAATCAAGGTATACTTTAACTACATGTAACACTAAATATATTTTCATAGAGGGAAAGTGAGATAAGAAATTAGCCAGACTGTTATTTTCTGTAGAAAAGTACCCCAGGGTTTCCTAAACAATTAATTTATACATAGACTTTGGGAAAGTAACACATTGCTGAGTTGGAGACTACCTACAATATTTCATTTTTGTTCTAATATGCTTCTGCTGTCTTAGTATCTAAAAAACATACATATATTATGTAATATATAACATCATAATATATAAGTAATATACAATAAATAATATGTACAGTTCTATAGGTGCTATTCAAAAAACAAAATTCTCAAACCTTTCTGCAAGAGTTCACTTTCACCTAAAAGCATAGCACTGCCCACCCCCTGCTAATCCACACGTGCCATGAGGAGCAAGCAGCGTTATCACCCAGACAATGGGGTGGGAAATGATTTTCAATTATCATTCAGACAGATAATTCCTAGGGGAGTGGGGGAGGCCCTTTCGCTTCTCATTGTGATAATGATCTGGATTATTGCTCCGATTCAGTTTTTTTGCCCTGGGAGTAAGGGTTTGGACTCAGAAGGCTCTACGGCTACAGCAGCTCTACCTTCAGACCCAGAAACCATGGTAACCGACGGCCACTGCAAAGGCAACTTCCTATGGCGCTGTGTATTTTCTAGATCTTTATAGCTGACACTTGAAACACTGTTTACAATCAACCAATCGCACAGATTCTGCAGTGAGCTCACTGCCCTTTATTGATATGACTGGAATGATTAGTTTCCGGATGAAGGTGCACATAAGGCAACATTGTAGAAAGAAGAGATTAGTTTTGTGCTGTTCTTTTTTTGCTATAATCATTATGTGACAAACTATGGTAGCTCTCTCCATTTTATTATTTTAATTAAATCCCCAGGAGGCAGAGAAAAGTGAGGAGATGTAAAGTCCTGAACATAAAAACAGATGCTCTTGTTTGTTCTAAATATGACATGTATATTTTTCTCATAAAGGAATATCCCAGAGATTATCTGTCTCATGGGCTATAAATAAAATAAAGAATAGGCTTCAGGATAAGGTGTGTGTGTATATGGTGAGGAAGGTGGTAAAAACCTAGAATTTTATTAAAGGCCATGAAATGTAGCAGCTTTATTATTACGGGGCTCCACAGTTTTTTAATGTGTCATTAAATAAACTCCACTAATTAGTAAGTAAACCCTCCATTTACAGCACCTAAAGAAAATTGAAAGATAGAGTGTAGTAGTTTAAATAACAAATTCCGGAGTCAGACTACCTCAGTCTTCTTCCACATACTGGCTGTGCCACCTACTTACCTCTCCCGTGCCTCAGTATCATCATCTCTAAAATGGGGGTAATAATAGCTTCTATTTCTTTGGACACTTATGAGGATTAAATGATTTAATGTATACAATTCATAAATATACCTAGAATTTAGTATTTCATGAGTATTAGCTATTCTCATAATTATCATCACCATTATTTTACTATTATTGAACCATTTGGTATAAAATTGGATTCCAAAAATAAAAATGATTTAATATATATAATTCATAAATATACCTAGAATTTAGTGTTTCATAAATGTTAGCTATTATCATCGTAATTATCATTACCATTGTTTTACTATTATTGAACTATTTGATATAAAATTGGATTTCAAAAATAAAATAACTAATTGAAGACCAAAAAGTTAAATAAATAAATACTAGAGAAAAGGAATTAGATACACAATTGTTTCAAGTAATCAAAAATAAATTATTGTCTTTTAAACTAGAAAAGACCTTAGAAATTATTCAGTGCAAATGCCATATTGCACAACTGTGAACATCAGATTCAACGGGAGCAGTGGTAGCCCAGGGTCCTGGGGCTGGTCTGTGCTATGGAGGCAGGTTGGGAGAGGCAACTGACTCAAGTTTCCTAATTCCTAGTCCATTTCTACCCCATAACACTAAACCCCTTTATAACTCTGATGCTATAGGTTAACTATGGTAAACTCAGCTTTCAAGAGGTATAAGTTAACTTGCAATAGTAATATATCTAGTAAATAGGATCTACCTATTACTGGTTCTGTTTATGTGTGTGTGCGTGCCTAAGTGCAAGTGTACATAGGTGTGTATGTGGCGTTTCTTGATAGCTGTTAATGACAAGATGAACTTCTTAGCTGGCTTCTGGTATATTATATGTTTCAAAGTTATCAATAGGTACAATTCAGTAGCTAAGAGCATCGGCTTTGAAATCAAACAGATCAATACTCCAGTCTTGAATGCTGACTCTGCATTTTAATTGTGCCTCAGTTTTCTTATTTGTAAAATGCGGGTAATAATAATAACTCCTTCATGGCTTTACTCTGAGGATAAAATGAGATAAACTAGATATAGCCCTTAAAGTACCTGACAATAAACAGTAAATATCAGCTATAACTGTTGTTGATGCAGACAACTTCTGATTACAGAGCTGTGACCAAATGTTTCTTTAGTACTCTTCCAGTATTTCTATGCTCAGAGTTTTTCATTACTAGATTTTACATGTGGTTGGAACCAAATCGAGAATACTTGGTAAAATCTAAGGGGTTTTATAAATACCAAACTTTCTAGAGGTTTGTTGACTCCTGCACTTCTTCACACCCACAATGTTTAGATCAATAGCAGAGTCTCTACCTTGGTTTCATGAAGAATCATCTGGGGAACGTTTAATTTCCTAGTCGTCACTATAATTAAATTGGAATCTCTGAGTTGGGACCCAGGCATCAGTAGTTTGTAAAGCTCTCTGGGTTTCCAGTGTGCAGCCAAGGGTGAGAACTGCTAGGTATGATCTAACTGTTAGTTTACATATTAGGTGTGATTACAGATTCTTTGAATGGCTGGACACACAGATAGATGAAAAGCAAAACTCCTTTTCACTTACTTCTCCAAATAACAGAAGGCTGCCACGCAGGGCCACATAGTGTGTTGTACCAGGGACAGGGTTACAGTGTAAACTGGAATTGTAGAAGGAGGTGTATGTTTGGCAAGTGGGGTGGGTTTAGCTGGGTTTCATGGGCTTCCTGGAGATTGGATATATTTGAATAATTCCTTGGGCTCAAGGAAGAAGGGGTCGTCCCTGGAAGTTAGGTATCTGGGGCTCTCTCTAGCTGGGTATATGTGTATTGTAACCCAGTGGTGTTGGAGACTGATGAGACAAGTACAGTAGCTGGAGTAGGGGCTTAGCAAACTGCCTGCCAAGGAGAATTGAGAGTTTTTAGTCATGACATCAAAACTGGGTCAAGACAGCATTTGTGAAATACTACAAGAACCACTGTTCTAGATCCTTAAATAAAATGCAATGCTCTTTAAAGGTACTCATCCAGTAGTACACTGAAAAATGACCTAGTGCAAAGGATGCCACATTACTGATCAGAAGACTTGAGCGCCGGACAGGACTCTGCCACTTAGCAAATATGGAGCCAAATCATTTAATCTCAAATTTTATTTCTTTATCTATCAAATGGGCAGGACATCTGCCCTGCAACCTCACGATGCTGTGATGAGGACCAAACAAATCAATGCCTATGGATAAGTGCTTGGTACTCATTAATGTTCTAAGTGTAAGTAATCATTTTTTATTAGGTATTATTCCTCTTGGCACAAGATAGGAGGTGGCTGAGGTGCACAGATGAGGGAAGGCAGAAAAAAGAGAGAAAGATGTTGGTGACTGAAAATAAATGTAGCCTTCCGACCAAGCCTGAAGCCAAAAGCAAGCTCTCTTTCTACTGCCACAAATCCGGGCAGTTAAGGGCCCTCTCCTGAATTGTGGAAAAGTAAGTGTTCTTCCTCAAAGCAGTTGCTCTGATGCATTTCCCCCTTCTGACTTCCCCTGCATTTCCCCAACCCCAAAACACAGCAACCAAGGCTTCAGATTGCCCTTTACAGCCCCTTCTGGATTCAGCCAAGTAAAACCTGACACAAACGGGGCACAACTTGCCCTCTATGCCTCACGTTTCTGATCTGTCTGTCAATCCTGCCCATTTCTCTTCCTTAACATTCTCCCCCTCCCCTCTGCAGCAGCCCTCATCACTTCCCATTTGGAAACCTGACAGACTCTCCAGCCTCCAAACCTTCCCCCAGACCAGCCAATCCTCTGGCCTCAGGGTGATATTCCTAAATTATAAATCTGCTCTAGTCTCTCCATGGCTTAAAATCTTTACTTCAAGTTTCTGGAAAGCAGCATTCAGTTTCACCCTTTATGGCTTTTTTGTAGTTTCCTCTGTCCCAGAATATACTTCCTACCCTTATCCATGAGAAAAATTTTGGTGAAGAGAAACCAATTTCTTACTTTAATATTTGTGGGGGATGGAGGTTGATTACTTTTTATATTTTAGGAATTAAGTTGATTGGATGCTTAATTATTGTATTAAGCAGATTTGCTCTTTATTCAGCATATCATACAGCCTTTTAAAAATACTGCCACGCTGCTCTTAGAATTGACGATGGAATATGGAATGAAAAGCTTTCCAACCAAATATGAAACTTGAATAGGATGTGGTAGACAAAAGTTTAAGATGGCCCCAAAATTCCCAGCCCCTGGTGTACACATATCTTCTCCCAGTTATTCAATCAAACATTAATCTAGGTGCTGCTGTGAAGGGATTTTGTACATGTAATTAAGATCCCAAGTCAGTCAACCTTAAAATAAGGAGAGTGTTAGATGGGCCTGATCTAATCATGTGAGCCTTTTGAAAGCAGAGCATTTTCTTTGCCATGTGGCAGAGGAAGAAGCCGAAGATTAAAGCACAAGAATGATTTGACCAGCATACCACCACTAGCTTGAAGACGGAGGGGGTCATGTAGCAAAGAATGCAGGTGGCATATCAGAGCTCAGAGCAGCCCCTGGCTAATATAGCCAGCATGGAGATGGAGATCTCAGTCTTAGAGCTAAAAGGAACTGAATTTTGCCAATGGTTAAGAATAAAGTTGGAAGATTTTTCCCCAGAGCCTTCAGATGAAAACTCTATCTAGCTGACATCTTGGTTTCAATCTTGAGATACCCTGACGAGGGAATCCAGCCATGACAGGTAGACTTCTGACCTAGAGAACTCTGAGCTAATAAACGGGTGCTGTTTTAAGCCACTGAGTTTCATAATTCATGACACAGCCAGAGAAAAATAATACAAAGAGCTTTTCAATATATTGAAAACAACTGCTCTCTGTCATCCCTTTCTTAATGTTTTTCTCTTCCCTTTGTGCACCTGGCTTAGAGAGCCCTTGTTTTCATCATATTGATTGAGAGTAAATAATCTTACTTATTAGTAAATTTATTTTAAAGATGCCAGGAGTGACCCCTAAAAAGGCAATAGAATTTCCATGGACATGCACATATCTCCCTGGTCTCCACCATGTCAGTCCCCATTACCTCCCAACTTTGAACCTGGACAGAGTACAATTGTTGTGTACAGTGGCTCAGAGAAGCATTAAGAAACTCACCCAAGGTACCACAGCAAACAATAGAACTTGGACTTAAATGTCAAGCTGAATTTAAATCCAGCTCTGCCCCTAACTAATCATATGACCTTTGGCAGATTTCTTTTTCTGGATCTATAACAGT
The DNA here is from genome assembly GCF_039906515.1 of Pseudorca crassidens. Classification (NCBI taxonomy): domain Eukaryota; kingdom Metazoa; phylum Chordata; class Mammalia; order Artiodactyla; family Delphinidae; genus Pseudorca; species Pseudorca crassidens. The sequence continues at coordinate 38,231,337 of NC_090308.1, forward strand.
GATTCTCAACTTGGCTGTACATTAGAATCTTATGGAAACTTAAAAAAAAAATTCAGATATCCAAACAATACCCAGACTAATTTAACCCGAATATCTGAGGGTGCACCCAGCCATCAGTAATTTTTAAGGTTCCCAGGTGATTCCAATGTGCAACCAAGTTGGGAACTACTAGTCTATAAAAGAGAACTCAGACTATATGACATCAAAATCCTCTTCCAGTTGTAACAGTCTATGAGTTTTTCTTTAACAAACATAAATTAACACTCAATATTTCAATGATGAGGAGGAAAAGGGGGTCAATTATCATTTAAAGCTACAATTCACTACAGCTCTGTCTGTCCCTAACTGAGTTGGCATCATTTCAATCCAGAGGACATGCCCATTTTATTATTTCAGCAACCGCCTTAATAGGAGAGTTTGCACGTAAGAGTTAATCTTCTGTGTTTATGACTTCGTCGAGGGTAGAAAACAGAACAAAAGGTGTTCTGTCTCTGTACAGAACAGAGGTAAATGTGTGTTGGTATGGTGGGGACAGAGAAGGAGAAGAGGAAAGAGAAAAGCAAAAGAATTCTCTCTATTAAATATATATATATATGAAAGTAAGAGAAAGACTGAAAACTAGATAGACAATGACATAGCCTTGATAATGAACTGAAGGACATGTCAATGCTGAGATGTAATAATAACTGTCTATTTTGCAAAACATTCTGTAAAATTGACTATTACATAAAAAGTCTTGTGGGAATATAGGAGTGTTTTAGGGACATCAAGATGGAAAAAACGATGGTTGTTTTTCTTAGCTTACTAGGCACAAGGCAGAGAGCAGAAAACAGCTCTGTGAAAGGAAACGCTATTAAAATTTAGAGTTTGCAAGACACATAAAATTGAAACAAAAAATTACCATGAGAAATTAAGTCTTTTGGAATTCCAGAAATCGTGGGGGGAAGGGGAGCCACTAGCATTCCCACTGAATATGGATTGAGGGAGCTAGAACTTATGTCATGCCTCCTGGTACTCCAGTTTGCTGATCTGTAAGATGGATTCAATAACGGAAATCACTTCATAGGATTACTTGTAGATGAAATAATTTAATAGTTATAAATCACTAAAAATAACATTGGGCACGTGGTACTATATAAATGTTTATTACTTAAAAAAATAAATGAAGGACTTCCCTGGTGGTCCAGTGGGTAAGACTCTGTGCTCCCAATGCAGGGGATCCGGGTCCGGGAGCTAGATCTCGCAGCGTGCCGCAACTAAGAGTTTGCATGCTGCAACTGAGTTCACACGCCACAACTGAGTCCACATGCCACAACTGAGACCTAGTGCAGCCTGAATAAATTAACAAATAAATAAATATTTTTAAAAACTTAAAACAAAAAAAACGAGTTGAGCTAAATAACAGAGGATAGTTAAAACAATGTGGTGCTGGCAGAGGACTAGGCAGATAAATCAATGGTACAAATTCAAATGTACACACAGACTTGGATATGTAATCAGTCAGTATGTGATGAAGATCACATTTCTCCTCAGTGAGGAAAGAATGGAGTATTCAGTAAGTGGTGTTGGGATCACAGTACCTTCTGATGTTTCTTGCCATTTCTTGGTGCACCAAAGCTATGAAAAGAAGACACTAAGCTCAGGTTGACCTCACTTTGTCCTCTCAAGCACTGACCTAGCTAAATAATTTATAGATATAATTCAGTGTATGGACTGTGATCTCTCAGCCCCCAAACTGAGATTGTTAAAGCCCTCAGCTCTTTCCATTGTATTCTTTTGTATATTTGCCTTTAACTCTATCTTCAGAATTGGAAACCACTTTAGACAAAACGAACATGTAACTACATCAAAACCTAGAGCTGGGGCTTCCCTGGTGGCGCAGTGGTTGAGAGTCTGCCTGCCGATGCAGGGGACACAGGTTCGTGCCCCGGTCTGGGAGGATCCCACATGCTGCGGAGCGGCTGGGCCCGTGAACCATGGCCGCTGAGCCTATGCGTCCAGAGCCTGTGCTCCGCAACGGGAGAGGCCACAACAGTGAGAGGCCCGCGTACCGAAAAAAAAAAAAAAAAATCCTAGAGCTGTGTATCATATATTCCTGGCCTAGATGCTTTTAGCATGTTTAATGTTTAGATTTTTAGTGTAAGCAGTAAACACTCTTCCTTATACAGCCTTGCTTTTCCAGTGTAGAGCAGATTAAGCTGTTAACGGAGAAGTTTAAACTAGCCACATCTTCTGGAGCCACAGGTGAAGCAGGATTAATGGTCCCCTGAGAGCATCCACCCCAAGCCAAGAGGAGGCTATGTATTTCTCAGTCGTGATATTCAGTAGTCAGAGAAGCAGGGAAGGAGGTCCAGTTAATACACTGGTCTATCTATGAGTAACTCTTGAGGCTGCTGCATTGCATTTAGAAAATTACTACATATATTCATTGCCAAAGACAACACTACTATAGCCCCTTTTGGGTTGTAATGAATCCCAGGAAGAAAGGTCGATGGTGTCACTTTTGACATACTATCCTCACATGCTTTCGTGTACGTGATGAAACAAAGCAAAAGCAAAAATATTTCTAAGAGCTCTGGACAACATCTTGCCTAGTATACACCAGGCTCATATGGTAAAGAATAAAATTACTGTAGCTTGTTTTAGGGACAAAGTCTGTGAATCTTTGCAGGGTATTTTTCAATCTAGGTACAAAGACTAAATGTTTAAATTGTATCATTTAATAATATTCCAGAAATCCTTGAATCTATGATGTTTGACCTGCTTGCTATCTCTCACATTTTTCTATCCCAATATTCTCCTGCCCTCATCCAGATAATTCTGCAATGATTGTCATGATAAATTTAATATTGTGTACCTTTCACTCAGCAAATGTGAGGTTGCAGTTCTCCAGTGTGTTCCCTTCCCCTGGCCTCATAGTGCACCCTGCTGGGCTCCCTCGGGAATGCCATCTTCTCTTAGACAAGCTTCCTATATACATTAATGGATGAAACCTAGTCTCTAGTGCTATGATCCCCAAACTTCTTCCTCCTTTTCCTTGGTTCCCAGACTGACCCATCTAATAAAGATTTAGATTATTAACAGGTTTTGCAAAAGTTTGTGCTTGTCCCAGTGCAATGGACTAAATGTTTGAGTCCACCCCCAAAATTTGTATGTTGAAACCTAATCACCAATGTGATGGTATTTGGAGGTGGGGCCTTTAGGAAGTAATTAGGTCATGAGAGAGGAGCCCTCATGAATGGGATTAGTGCCCTTACAAGGAGAGACAGGAGAAAGACATCTCTGTCATGACCATGTGAGCACACAGTGAGAAAGCAGCTGTGTACAAGCCAAGAAGTGGGCTCTCACCAGACACCAGATCTGCTTGGTGGTCTTGGACTTCCAGCCTCCAGAACTGTGAGAAATAAATGTTTGTTGTTTAAGCCAACCAGTCTATGGCATTTTTGTGATAGCAGCCAGAAGTGAGTATCAAGGGACTGAAAGCAAGTTTCTGAATGTTAAAATTATTTTTGTTTATCTTGTAGTGCACAAAGAGCCATTCCTAGATTCTACCTGGGAGGTAGCCTAGAGGCACTGGGATAGCAATCAAAAATTGTAGCCCCACCAGGGAACTCCACAGTGACTGGTGGTGGTGGTGAAATTCTATTCTTTATCTCCTCTTGATCCAACAGCTATGATGTGTCCCTGCTTGCCTTTTCCACCAGAAATCCCAAAGTAATCTCTTTCAAGATGATTGTCCTTCTCATACCCCATCTATTCTTCAATTACTGTTAAATTTGCTCTTTTGATTGTTCCTTTTTGTTTCTCCTGCCTCCTCTACTCTTAATCTCCCATCTGGTACATGGTGACCTCCCTTTAGTTTATGAAATAGCTGCTAAGAGAACCTGGGGTAATTTATTTTCTCCACATGCCTTGCTTATGTTAATGCTGCAGGTTTGCTAATTTCCTTCACTAATATTTAATATTGAGATTTGTCATAGAAACAATGAAAAGTTGTAAAACAAGAGTTTACTAAGCACAGATGGTGTGCCCTGCCCTGTGCCAAGTTCTGTTAATACAATGAAACATACATCCACAGAAGGCCTACTCCATCCTGGACACGGCAGAGAACTCAAGCAAGTACGTTACAATAGGTTCTCAAGAATGTACAGTTGACACTTGAATGCCAACAGGGTTAGGGTCACCGACAATAGTGCGGTTGAAAATCTTCGAAATTCTATCTCTGCCTTGAAAACAAAGGAGTTGATAAATGACTCAGCCAAGGGCAGGAAGTTGAAACAGTTTGGTTAGAATCAGGACCTAAATCCCAGTTCTTTTGATTCCACATATTATGATCTCTAATCGAACAAAAACTTTTCCCCACACTTACTTAATTTAAAGATCTCTAAAATGAAGATAAAATATTTTATTTATTGAAAAAAATCCATGTGTAAGAGGACCTGTGTTGTTCAAAAGTCAACTGTATAACTCCAGGGAAAGGGTGAAAAGAAACTGATATTTATTGAGCTCCTAACACATTATCTTCAAAATAAACCTATGAAATTGTTATTATTACTCCCATTTTACAAATAAAAAAATCAGAAGGTCAGAAAGATTAGGAAATTTGTCCAATATCCCAGAATGAGAAGAAATAGAATCATTATTGAAAGTATTTAACACCATAATAATCCCCATATTATACTGGAGGAACAAAAGAAGTAGTCAATTCATCCTAACATAGGGGGAAATAGACAATTAACATATTGTGACAAAAAGGTTTGTGTATTTAAGAGATGGATAAATCACATCTGGTAAGGGAAACTGGAAAGGTTTCAGAAAGGAATTGTATTTAATAAAGGTCTTGGAGAGGGGAAAAGGGCGAGATGGGGTAGGAGATTAATAGGCACAAACTACTATGTATAAAATAAATAATGTACAAGGATATATTGTACAGCACAGGGAATATAACCAATATTTTATGATAACTTTAAATGGAGTATACTCTATAAAAATATTGAACCACTATGTCGTACACCTGAAACTAGTATAATACTGTAAATCAACCACAATAGAATATTTTGTACAGGAAAAAGAAGACAGGCCTTGGAGAAAGGTTAAGATTTCCAACAGGCTCATCTGGGGAAAGATGAAACAGGTCTGCAAACACATTCGTAAAACTAACAAGTGGCTTTAACATGAACACAGGATACACAGTAAACACACAGATACCAATGACATTTCTATGTACTATCAAAATATGTTTGAAATTGAATTTAGAAACAATATCATTTACAGTACCTCCCCACAAAATGAAATAGGTATAAATCTAACAAATCTTCCAAAGCTATATACTGAAAAGTACAATATGCTAATGAAATAAATCAAATATCTAAATAAATGGAAGGACATGCCATGCTCAAGGATCTGAAGATTCAACATGGCAAACATGGCAATTCTCCCCAAATTTTTCTGCAGATTTAATGCATTCCAATAAAAATTCCAGCAGGATTTTTGTGTATATAGACGAGATAATTCTAAAACTTATATGGACAAAGGAACTAGAACTGATAAAATAACTTTGAAAAAGAGGAGTGAATTTGGAGGAATCACTCTACCAGATTTTAAGATATACTATAAAAGTACAGTAATCAAAATAGTGCAAAATAGCAGAGAGACAGTGGACCAGAACAGAGAAGCCAGAAATTGACCCATGTGGCCAATACATTTTTGAAAAACGTTCAAAAGCAATTCCATGATAGAAGGATATTCTTTTCAACAAATAACGATTGTTGTTATTGGATATCCATATGCAAGAAAAAATTTTTACCTAAACTTCACGTCTTACACAAAAATTAATTCAAAATGTATCATATCTAAATGTAAATACATAAAAATACAATATTCTTAGAGGAAAACAGAAAATCTCCATAACCTAGAGCTAGGCAAAGAATTCTTAGACATGACACCAAAAAAAGATCCATGAAAGAAAAACCTTGATAGGGGCTTCCCTGGTGGCGCAGTGGTTGACAGTCTGCCTGCCCATGCAGGGGACACGGGTTCGAGCCCTGGTCTGGGAAGATCCCGCATGCCACGGAGCGACTAGGCCTGTGAGCCACAACTACTGAGCCTGTGCGTCTGGAGCTTGTGCTCCACAACAAGAGAGGCCGCAACAGTGAGAGCCCCGTGCACCGCGATGAAGAGTGGCCCCCGCTCGCTGCCAACTAGAGAAAGCCCACGCACAGAAAAGAAGACCCAGCACAGCCAAAAATAAATAAATAAATAAATGAAATTTTAAAAAAGAAAAACCTTGATAAGTTGGAGTTCATTTAAAAAAAAAAAACTTTATTCTGTTAAAGACACTGTCAAGAAAATGAAAAAGACAAACTTCAGATAATATTTGCAAATCAAATATTTAGCAAAGGTCTTATATCCAGAAAATATAAAAACTCTCTAAACTCAACAATAGACTAGAAACAATTCAATTAGAAAATGGACAAAAGAATTGAACATTTTACCCAATAGAATATACAGATAGCAAATAAGCATATAAAAAGATGTTCAACATTATTAGCCATTAGGGAAAGCAAATTGAAGCCACATTGAGATACCACTAAACACTTCTCAGAATGGCTAAACTTAAAAACACTGACAATGCCAACTGCTGGTGAGGATGCAGAGCAAGAGGAACACTGATACATTGTTGGTGGGAATGCAAAATTATACAGCCACTCTGGAAAATAGTTTGTCAGTTTCTTATGACACACTTACCATATGACCCAGCAATTCAATTTATGGGTTGTTATGGATTGGATGTGTTCCCCCCAAATTTTTATGTTGAAATCCTAACCCCCCAGTGTGATGGTATTAGAAAATGGTGTCTTTGGGATATAATTAGGTCATGAAGGTAGAGCCCTCATGAATGGAATTAGTGTCCTTATGAAAAAGACCCCTGACAACTCCCTAGCTCTCTTTCTGCCATGGGAGGATACAGTGAGAAGTCAGCAGTCTGCAGAGGGTCATCACCAGAGCCCAGCCATGCTGCAACACTGATCTCGGACTTCTAGCCTTTAGACTGTGAGACATAAATTTCTATTGTTTCTAAGCCACCCAGTCTACAGTGTTTTGTTATAGCAGCCTGAACTGACTAAAGACATTAGTATTTACCTTAGAGAAATGAAAATTTATGTTCTTACACAAACCTGTATAGGAATGTTTATAGCAGTTCTATTAATAATCTCCCAAAACTAAAAATAGGCTAAATGTCTTTCAGTAGGTGAATAGATAAACAAAACATGGTACATCATACCATGGAACACTACTCAGCGATAAAAAGAATAAAAATTGAACAACTTAGATGAATCTCAAAGGCATTTTGCTGAGTGAAAAAAGTCAGACACAAAGGTAGCATGCATATGATTCCTTTTATGTGCTATTCTTGAAATGATAAAACTATAATGATGAAGAATATATCAGATTGCTAGAGGCTATGGATGAGATAAGGATGTGACTTTATAGGAAGAGCATGAGGGCATTTTAGGGGTGATGGAGCTTCTTTGTGTTCTGATTGTAGTGTGATTATATGCATCTATACATGTATTAAATTCATAGAACTGTATATCCACAAAGTTCATTTTTATATGATAATTTCAAAATAAAATTAAATAAGAAGGAGAAACAGGAGAGGAAACTATGAATTGTCCTCTTTTAGATGGAAAGTAGGATAGATACGAGGGACTCGTGGAATATAGGGCAAGATGAAGCATTGGTGTCAGGTTCAAACTCTCAAAATTGGACACTGTTGTGGCCTTCGTTGTGCCAGGGCTGCCTGATTTTCTTCTCTGCAGTAAGATTTCTTCCTGTCTCTCACTTCACCCTGGAAAGAGATATTCAGTCATCCCTGGGTCCCTTCCTCTCCCTAAAATCACTGTATTGACAGGACTTTACACCTGACCTGCTGTGGTCAGGGAAAGACGAGAAGCATGTCCAGCAAAGATATTAACTGGTAGACCAGGCCTGAATGGAAGAACACAGGACATGTTTGGCAACAGAAAGTACTTCAGCAAGTTTGACAAATGCATGAGAACAGTGGGGAATTGAAACTAGGTAGACTGGGGGGGGGGGGACCTTCAAGATGGTGGAGGAGTAAGATGTGGAGATCACCTTACTCCCCACAAATACATCAAAAATACATCTACATGTGGAACAACTCCTACAGAACACCTACTGAACACTGGCAGAAGACCTCAGACCTCCCAAAAGGCAAGAAACTCCCCACGTACCTGGGTAGGGCAGAAGAAAAAAAGAAAAACAGAGACAAAAGAATAGGGATGAGACCTGCACCTCTGGGAGGGAGCTGTGAAAGAGGAAAAGTTTCTACACAATAGGAAGCCCCTTCTCTGGCAGAGATGGGGGTTGGCGGGGGCGGGGGAACTTCGGAGCCACGAAGGAGAGCGCAGCAACAGAGGTGCGGAGGGCAAAGTGGAGAGATTCCCGCACAGAGGATCGGTGCCGACCGGCACTCACCAGCCCGAGAGGCTTGTCTGCTCACCCGCCGGGGCGGGTGTGGCTGGGAGCTGAGGCTCGGGCTTCAGAGGTCAGACCCGAGGGACAGGACAGGGGTTGGCTGCATGAACAAAGCCTGAAGGGTGCTAGTGCACCACAGCTCTCTGGGAAGGAGTCCGGGAAAAACTCTGGACCTGCCTAAGAGGCAAGAGACCATTGTTTTGGGGTGCGCGAGGAGAGGGGAGTCAGAGCACCGCCTAAACGAGATCCAGAGACGGGCGCGAGCCGTGTCTATCAGCGCAGACACAAGAGACTGGCATGAAACGCTAAGGCTGCTGCTGCAGCCAGCAAGAAGCCTGTGTGCAAGCACAGGACACTATCCACACCTTCCCTCCCAGGAGCCTGTGCAGCCCGCCATTGCCAGGGTCCCGTGATCCAGGGACAACTTCTCTGGGAGAACACACGGCACGCCTCAGGCTCACACGGTGCGTCTCAGGCTGGTGGAAAGTCACAATGCCCTCTGCTGCCACAGTCTCACCCCACATCTATACCCCTCCCTCCCCCCAGCCTGAGTGAGCCAGAGCCCCCTAATCAGCCGCTCCTTTAACCCCCTCCTGTCTGGGTGAAGAACAGAAGCCAGATATCAAACGGCAAGAGCTCTCCCAGAGATCTCCATCTCAATGTTAGACCCAGCTCCACTCAATGATCAGCAAGCTCCAGTGCTTGACACCCCAAGCCAAACAACTAGCAGGACAGGAACACAACCCCACCCATTAGCAGAGAGGCTGCCTAAAATCCTAATAAGGTCACAGACACCCCAAAACACACCACCAGACATGGTCCTGCCCACCAGAAAGACAAGATCCAGCCTCATCCACCAGAACACAGGCACCAGTTCTCCCCACCACGAGGAAGCCTAAACAACCCACTGAATCAGCCTTACCCACTGGGGGCAGACACCAAAGACAATGGGAACTATGAACACGCAGCATGCAAAAAGGAGACCCCAAACATGGTAAGTTAAGTAAAATGAGAAAACAGAGAAATACACAGCAGATGAAGGAGCATCTACCCATTTACCCATTACTGGTGGGTAAAAACCCACTGGACAAAATGAATGAAGAGGAAAAGGGCCGTCTACCTGAAAAAGAATTCAGGTAATAACAGAAAAGATGATCCAAAATCTTGGAAATAGAATGGAGAAAATACAAGAAATGTTTAACAAGGACCTAGAAGAACTAAAGAGCAAACATACAATGATGAACAATACAATAAACAAAACCAAAAATTCTCTAGAAGGAATCTATAGCAGAAAAACTGAAGCAGAAGAACGGATAAGTGACCTAGAAGATAAAATAGTGGAAATAATTACCGTAGAGCACAATAAAGAAAAAAGAATGAAAAGAACTGAGGACAGCCTCAGAGACCTCTGGGACAACATTAAACACACCAATATTTGAATTATAGGGGTCCCAGAAGAAGAAGAGATAAAGAAAGGGACTGAGAAAATATTTGAAGAGATTATAGTTGAAAACTTCCCTAATATGGGAAAGGAAATAATCAGTCAAGTCCAGGAAGCACAGAGAGTCCCATACAGGATAAATTCAAGGAGAAACATGCCAAGACACATATTAATCAAACTATCAAAAATTAAATACAAAGAAAAAATATTAAAAGCAGCAAGGGAAAAACAACAAATAACACACAAGGGGATCCCCATAAGGTTAACAGCTGATCTTTCAGCAGAAACTCTGCAAGCCAGAAGGGAGTGTCAGGACATATTTAAAGTGATGAAAGGAAAAATACTACAACCAAGATTACTCTACCCAGCAAGGACCTCATTCAGATTCGATGGAGAAATTAAAACCTTTACAGAGAAGCAAAAGTTAAGAGAATTCAGCACCACCAAACCAGCTTTACAACAAATGCTAAAGGATCTTCTCTATGCAGGAAACACAAGAGAAGGAAAAGACCTACAATAACAAACCCAAAACAATTAAGAAAATGGTCATGGGAACATATATATCGACAATTACCTTAAATGCAAATGGATTAAATGCTCCAACCAAAAGACATAGACTGGCTGAATGGATACATAAACAAGACCTGTGTATATGCTGTCTACAAAGACCCACTTCAGACCTAGGGACACATACAGACTGAAAGTGAGGGGATGGAAAAGATATTCCAAGTAAATGGAAAACAAAAGAAAGCTGGAGTAGCAATTCTCATATCAGACAAAATAGACTTTAAAACAAAGACTACTACAAGAGACAAAGAAGGACAATATATAATGATCAAGGGATCAATCCAAGAAGAAGATATAACTATTGTAAATATTTATGCACCCAACATAGGAGCACATCAATACATAAGGCAAATGCTAACAGCCATAAAAGGGGAAATTGACAGTAACACAATCATAGTAGGGAATTTTAACATCCCACTTTCACCAATGGACAGATCATCCAAAAAGAAAATAAATAAGGAAACACAAGCTTTAAATGATACATTAAACAAGATGGAGTTAATTGATATTTATAGGACAATCTATCCAAAAACAACAGAATGCAATTTCTTCTCAAGTGCTCATGGAACATTCTCCATGATAGATCATATCCTGGGTCACAAATCAGCCTTGGTAAATTTAAGACAATTGAAATCATATCAAGTATCTTTTCTGACCACAACACTATTAGAATAGATATCAATTACAGGAAGAAATCAGTAAAAAATACAAACACATGGAGGCTAAACAATACACTACTAAACCAAGAGATCACTGAAGAAATCAAAGAGGAAATCAAAAGATACCTAGAAACAAATGACAATGAAAATACAATGACCCAAAACTTATGGGATGAAGCAAAAGTAGTTCTAAGAAGGAAGTTTATAGCAATACAATCCTACCTCAAGAAACAAGAAAAATCTCAAATAAGCAACCTAACCTGACACTTAAACAATTAGAGAAAGAAGAACAAAAAAACCCAAAGTTAGCAGAAGGAAAGAAATCATAAAGATCAGAACAGAAATAAATGAAAAAGAAATGAAGGAAACAATAGCAAAGGTCAATAAAACTAAAAGCTCGTTCTTTGAGAAGATAAACAAAATTGATAAACCGTTAGCCAGACTCATCAAGAAAAAAGGAAGAAGACTCAAATCAATAGAATTAGAAATGAAAAACGAGAAGTAACAACTGACCCTGCAGAAATACAAAGGATCATGAGATTACTACAAGCAACTATATGCCAATAAAATGGACAACTGGAAGAAATGCATACATTCTTAGAAAACCACAACCTTCGGAGACTGAACCAGGAAGAAATAGAAAAATATAAACAGACCAATCACAAGCACTGAAATTGAAACTGTGATTAAAAATCTTCCAACAAACAAAAGTCCACCACCAGATGACTTCACAGGCGAATTCTATCAAACATTTAGAGAAGAGCTAACCCCTATCCTTCTCAGATTCTTCCAAAATATAGCAGAGGGAAGAACACTCCCAAATTCATTCTACAAGGCCATCATCACCCTGATACCAAAACCAGACAAAGGTGTCACAAAGAAAGAAAACTACAGGCCAATATCACTGATGAACATAGATGCAAAAATCCTCAACAAAATACTAGCAAACAGGGCTTCCCTGGTGGTGCAGTTGTTGGCAGTCCACCTACCGATGCAGGGGACATGGGTTCGTGCCCCAGTCCGGGAGGATCCCACACGCCGCGGATCGGCTGGGCCCGTGAGCCATGGCCACTGGGCCTGCGCGTCCGGAGCCTGTGCTCCACAACGGGAGAGGCCGCAACAGTGAGAGGCCCGCGTACCGCAAAAAAAAAAAAAAAAAAAAAAAAAAAGAAGAAGAAGTCCCACTCCTAACCCACCACCACCCACAATCAAGTTCTTTTTCTGTTTTTCCTCCCTGATAAGAGATTTGATTTCCTCATTTGTGCCCCAAGTGACCAACGCAAATAACATGTAGTCATACTTTTCCCTCCTCATGGGGCACTGAGTGGCAGACATCCTCTGCTTTCTAATCAAGACAAATTAGCAAACAAGATGCAGAGCCAGATGTTAGGGCTGAAGAATGCCTCATTCCCTCCCCTTGTTGAAACTTCTGAAATAAGCCCAGCCTTGCTGTACATGCCTCCGTAAAAACAGTTTATCGAGTTCATCCATTCTCAGATGAAGGAAGCTGAGTCATACAGCAAATTGCTCCAACACCCAGCGTGAGTCCTAGGGTTGTCCAAGGGCACAAAGCGTAGTAGGTGCTTGGTATTTCTGTATCCATCACAATCATAGCTTCTAAAAATTATTTTTTTTAAACTGCATTTACACGGCTCATGTCAGCAGAGCAGCTTTATGGTAATTTTAAAGATGGAAAAACTAGTGCTCAGATTGGTTATGAGCTTAGTCATAGAACTAGAAAATGGCAGGGTCTGGATTCAGATATTCTGATTCCTAATATTTTTTTCTTTTTCCTGATATAACCAAAGCATTCCTCTTCTTTTTATCTATAGAAACTCCTGGTCTTTGAAAAGAGGTTAAAAACCAAGACTTTTAACCAGTTCCAAGGAACTGGTCCAGCTTCACCATCACATCATTCTCCCCTTAGCCCAGCAGATGGGCTATTCTTTGCTTCCACAGGTTAAATTAGGATACTCTGGGCTTTATTTTTCATTTGCAAAGTTCATCAGTGAATTATAAACAAGAAGCACTCTTCATGAAGAGATAACCAGTGCAATCTCTGTTCAATTCAGCAACAGACTGAAAGATTTATTGACCCCCTAGGTTTAAAAAAAATTAGTTTTAGCTTCTAGAAATTAAAAAATGTTATCTATGGGTTTCTATCAGAGACACTATTCTCTGCGAGATTATTCAGAAATAAATTACTTTCTGAGGAAAGCTAATAAAAATCTTCTGCATGTGTTTGTTTCACTCAAGAATTTTTAGAATGGAGATAATGGAGGAAGTAGAAGGACCTGATGTGAACTGTAGTTATGACGCTTAGAAATTTCAGTCTTGCCAAATAAAGAAACATGCTAATACAATGTTTTCATATGTATGCCTTGGCTACTTGATTTTTATATTGAAAATTGTGGAAATGTTTATTTTAGCATTATAAGCGTAATGACGTGAATGCAAGCGTAAGTGCCTTCAAAGCAAACAGATACACTCATTTGTAGAAATCCAACCTAGAGATGTAATTTATTATCGGATGGTTTTATTAACTGTATGGGCTGAATCGTTTCATCATTTGTCTGTCCAGCAGGGCAGGGCATCTGGAATGGCCAATTGTGCATGTTGGAAAGGAGCAGTTGATGCTACTCATACATCAGTGCTGACAAAGCACCTTCGAGAGCCAACCCCAAAGCCCAACCTCACCCCTCCACCCATCTCCCTTCCCCACATCTGCAGGATCTCCCTCCTGGAGGGATTGCCAAAGTGTGCTCACAGACAACCGGTATCAAGTTTTGTGGTGTTCAGTTAAAATATGACGCAGGCTCCTTACCAAAATACTCAGTGACCCTTCCCATATTGGACTTTCCTATCTCCAGCCCAAACAACCAATTATGTAACTCCTGCAGTGAGCTGTGATCAGCTGGCTATCCGATCATAGGACAGGATCTGATAAACGCTTACACAGAAATGCTAATAGATAATACTCTTATCCTTCCCAGGCCTATATGCCTTATTATGGAATATATATTATGGAATGAAGATATATAATAGATACATGTGTATGTAGTGTTCTGTTACTAATGTGTTATTTCAAGTAACAGAAGTAAGCTGGAGGGATAGACACCATCAGCATCTTTCTTTCCAGTGTTATCCCTGAGAAACTTCAAATTATAATAAATTTAATAAAGAGGAAAAAAATCCCTTCCTGTGTTTTCATGGGCAGCTGCCCTAACTGAGCATGTCTCAATAAAATCATGTCAGCAGCAAGAGGGAATATTCTAATCTCAGAGGCAATGGATAGAAGAAGGGGATGCCCAGGCACAAAAAATCATGTTGGTTGAGCAACACACACACAAAATTTTAAGCATATTTTCTGAATTAAAAGCTAACTAGGCAGGCTTCCCTGGTGGCACAGTGGTTGGGAATCTGCCTGCCAATGCAGGGGACACGTGTTCGAGCCCTGGTCTGGGAAGATCCCACATGCCGTGGATCAACTAAGCCCGTGAGCCATAACTACTGAGCCTGCGCGTCTGGAGCCTGTGCTCCGCAACGGGAGAGGCCCGCCCACTGCGATGTAGAGTGGCCCCCACTCGCCGCAACTGGAGAAAGCCCTCGCACAGAAACGAAGACCCAACACAGCCAAAAATAAATAAATAATAAATTAATTTTTTTAAAAAAGCTAACTAAGCTGTACATAGGATTTTTACACATGAAAATTTCATCTATAATAAAAAGCAGAATTGATTTTCTGTCACCCTTGTCTATTGTCTTTTTTCCTATTTAATAAATATTTTTGTTAAAGTTTAACATACATCAAGGACCCAGTTCATAAGCCTATAGTTTGATGAATTTTCACAAAATAAACACATTCATGAAACAAGAACTGAGATTGAGAAACAGAATATTCCCAGCGCCTCAAGAGACTCCTCCTGCCCTTTTCAAGTGACTAACTTCCTCTCAGATGTAATTGGTGTGACTGTTCTACCTTCTAATGCCATAGAACAGCTTTGCTAATGCACTTTTAAATGGAAATAACTCTGTCATTTTATTTTAGTCATGTTATTACCCATTTGGCGTTAAATCAAAGATAGTGATTAGAGACATTTGGTTTTCCTAAGGTATTCTTCAGGGTATCTGTTTTTCTGAAAGTACATCATCTTGAATTATCAGGATCTGAAAGAGCCAAGTTTGAAAAGATGACTTCTTAGCACAAGGTCCCAAGACAGAAGAATGATGCGGCTGAAAGAAGTCACTATGTCAGGTGAGTAAGAGAATCATTATTGTAACTTGAAATACAGGGTAGTTTCAGCCATAAATTCAGAGTAAACTTCCTTTATGTGTAACACTTTAATATTGCATTATTATCAAGGAGAAATATAACTTTGCCTTTAGCCATGTTCAAATCTTCTGAGGGAGAAATATTAAATATATAAACATGTGAGGAATGAACTTCAGCAATGTAATCCATTATGAATATATTTGAGGCATAAAATCTATAATAAATGGATAGAACCTGTACTAGTCCATTTCATATTTACAATGTGTCTAGTAACACTTCATTCCAGCTGAGCAATTTATAGATTGGGTAGTTGTTTTCCTTACTGTTTATTCAAATAGTAAATCAATTTTTGCGTTTTTTAGAAGTTGAATGATGAATTAATCAGAGCCTGAGTTTCATACTTTTTAAAAGTTAGGTGACGAGTTATTCAGATTTCCCTGCTACCAATTCCACTTGTTTCGAAGCAGAGGGTGGGAAAAATAAACTGACTTATAAACCCTCCCTATCCCTTGTTAGTTTCCTCCATGAACCATCGACCCTGATAAGCATAATATGAGAAAAGGGGGAAAAGAAATAAAATTGCATATATTTATTAAGCAACTGTGTAGATATAGTACTTTATTCGTACTAATAAAATATAGCCCCACTTCTTATGAACTTAAAGTTCAAAACTAGAGCTTCCCTGGTGGCGCAGTGGTTAAGAGTCCTCCTGCTGATGCAGGGGACGCAGGTTCGTGCCCCGGTCTGGGAAGATCGCACATGCCGCAGAGCGGCTAGGCCCGTGAGCCATGGCCGCTGAGCCTGCGCGTCCGGAGCCTGTGCTCCGCAGCAGGAGAGGCCACAACAGTGAGAGGCCCACGTACTGCAAAAACAAAAAACAAAAAAACAAAAATGAAATACTGTTTCATGCCAAAAAAAAAAAAAAAAAGTGGAGGAGATTAATCACCAACAGATGTGCATGAAAAGAAATATTAGAGGAAGTTCTCTGATAGAAGGAAAATTATACCAGACAAATGTTCATTTCACTCCACATAAGGGAATGAAGTACACTGCAAGTGGTAAATATGTAGGTAAATATAAAAATTGAGATACCCAAACTGAACTCTTGAATTTTTCCTCAACATCTGCTTCTTGCTTAGTCTTTCCTTATCTCGTTTAATGACAGCTCCATCCTTCCATCCTAAGGTCAAAAATTTTGTGGTCAACATCGACTTGTCTTTTTTGCGCACACCCTACATCAAAGCATCAGCACGTGCTCGTAGCTTTAACTTCAGAACATGGTCAGAATCTCACCTCCGTGGCTATCTCTTAGGTGCTTAGCTCCATCATTTTGCCTCAGCCTTCTAATTGGCTTCTCTGCTACCACAGCAGTGTATTCACAACGCAGCAGTCATAGTAATCCTGCAAAAACATATGACACTTCCCATCACACCTCTACTCACCAAGCTCCAGTAGCTCCCATCTCCCCAGAGAAAAGCCAAGCTCTTGTTACAGCCGACAGGCCCCATCGCGCCTTCCTGTCTCCATCTTTGCGCCTCTCTGGCCCTCCACCATATACTGACGTGGTTTATTCTCTCTCACTTCCTTCAAGTCTTTTCTAAAATGTCATCTATTCACTGCGGCCTTCTCTGAACACACTATTTAAAATTGCAACTTCCTGCCCACACAGAGCTACCCCCTTCCCTGATATCTTGATCTCTATAGTCCTCCTGTTTTATATAATGTGTTCACTGTCGTGTCTCCACTAGAACATAAGTTCCACGAAGGCGGGAATATTGTCGTTCATTTTTACTGCTGAAAGTCCAGTGTCTAGAGAAATGGCAGGCATTTAGTAGACCTCCATAAATATTTGTTGAATTAATG
Source organism: Pseudorca crassidens (assembly GCF_039906515.1). Lineage (NCBI taxonomy): Eukaryota > Metazoa > Chordata > Mammalia > Artiodactyla > Delphinidae > Pseudorca > Pseudorca crassidens. The sequence goes on from NC_090308.1 coordinate 38,248,642, forward strand.
AGTAAAGAGGGGTGTGCTTGACCAAGCCCGGCAGCTGTAGTACATATCCTTTGTCACCAGAGGGCAGCACAAGAGCATTAAGGTGTTAATGATGGACGCTGAAGAGACGCTAAAACCTAGGTTCACACGTGGGAGATGAGGAGAGGTTTTTCCAAACCCGATCCTGTGGTGGAGGTTGCATAGAAGAGGAAATCAGGGGTAGTTGAATAAACCTCTGTTTTTTTTTATGTGTGACTTTGAGAATCACTTCACTCTCTGGGCCTCAGTTTCCTCATACTTTAATTCAATTCACTAGATTTGTTTAACTCTGATTCACTTCTGGCCCTAGCAGTCCACCATTCGAAATCAAACAAGCCCCCATGTGTCCACCTCACCTTTTTAAATTTCACATTCAGGCTAGAATATAGTGCAATGTATTTTGCGTAAAGTTGTATTCAAGCTACTGGGATTCAGTAATTACCCACAAGTTCAATAGAAAAACTATATCAAAGAGTGAGCGTGACTCGATTTCTTTATTCCCACCTCTAGTTTTTGAATGAGAGGGAGTAATACTGAAATGAAAGAAGTTAGCACCACTCTGGAGATCCCAGGGCTTTGAGATAGTGTCAATTAAAAGCTATGGTTTCTTTTCCGGTTATTACTTTGGGGAATATGCTAATGTAGAGAAATTTGAGACTGGAAGATATTGTCCCCTGGAAAAGAGGCCATTTAAACTTATCCATTGGAGGAAATGACTAAATTTATTTTCTTAATGATGGAAGAGTTTAATTTTCTTTGAAAGAATCAACATTTCTAAAACTGATCAGGGGAGGGCAGTAAAGAGTTACATACAGCTGCTAGTCAATAAAGTATTTATACAAGAGAAGAATTATATTTTAAACTAATTTATTTTTAAGTTTTACTGGCCCCTAATAAAATTCACTCACCATTTTCTTGGTTTGAAGAACTTAAAGTGTCATCAAAGGATTTGTGGAGATGAGTTCGGTCACTGAGTTAGCATAGCACCTCAGAACAAAAAACTCCCTGAATTGCATGTTACCATTGAATATGGAGCCCACTACCACAGGCAGGAGAAATCATCTTTTCATGATCTGGTATTTAAGTGGCTTTAATGAAAGGCATCCCTTTTATGGGATTAAATGCATTAAATTCTATTTTAGCGTAATTGTTCTCTTAGTCCTGGCATTTGACTTATTTCAGAATGTCTAATCTACATTTATGCTTCACAGAAGTTTATTTTCTCATCCAAAAAATAAGAGGACATAAAGAGACACACAGGTTGGACTTCTTAGTGCCGGTTATTATGTTAAAGCAAAATCAACATAGAGCTTGATTTCTTTGGCCTAACTCCATTGACTTACGTGGGTGGCTTTGGTTGGAAATATACTGGGCTGCTAAAGAAATGAGGAGAAAAAAAAAAAATCCATGCCACAAGAGTGCTAAATAAACACATCTGATTTTCTGTCTAATTTTCTGACAGAATGGTTAATAAGGTTATCTGGAAAGAATCAAACAATCCAAGCTACATCCTGGCTATGTTCTCTACTTTCCTATGTAGCATTTATCAAAAATGTAATTATCTAATGGCTTGTAATTATCTAGTGGTTTTTATTTTCTATCTTCACCACCTAGACCGGTACCACTCCCCAACCTCACCCCAGCAAATCTCTCTTCATTCAGGGTTGTGTTCCTGGCAATGTGCATAGGCCTGTTCATATGGCAGGGGTTCCACAAATTCTTCTAGATTATAAGCTCCAAGGACAAGGATGGTCTCATAGTCAGCTTCAGATTCCTAGTATTTAGCCCATAGCATGGTAGAGCATGTAAATTTAGTAAATATTTCTTAGATAAACTGTTGTCTAATGTATTTATTCTCTTTACCAGGTACCATAGTGAACAAAACAAGTTTCATGCCCTCATGGAAACATTCTAGTAGGAGGTGGGACAACAGAGGTAACAGATACATATGCATGAATAATTCAAATATCAGACAGTGATCAGTGGAGGTAGACTCCTGTAGCACCACAAGAAAGTCACTGACAGACAAATGCAGAGCCAAAATTGCTGGCCGTCCTCTGAAAAGCACAGAAGAGTCTCCTAGGCAAGGGTATCGCCTGTGCAAAGACCCTGCACAGGAATTTGGTAGGTTCAAAAGGTCAGTGAGGCCAGGAGTTGCAGAAGAAAGGCATAGCCATCCACCTATACCTTTCTCTGCGCTGGAGACTGAAGAAAAGCAGCTTGAAAAGAGTGACACAAGGAATGCAGTAATGATGCTGAAAACTCGGCCTCCATGCACCAGTGCCGAATCGAATCTCAGAGACAGAGTTTTTGGTGAAATAGAAAAGAATAGCTTTATTGCTTTGCCAGGCAAATGCAGACACAGCAGGGTCATGCCTCAATAACTGTGTGCCTCAACCCGGGGAGATTTGACGAGGAGTTTCATAGGATGGTTCAAGGGCAGGGTTCTGATCAGGATCAGGGTGTATGTAGGGCCTGCACTCCTTTTATCTGGGCTCAGGTGGTTTCCTGATGAGCTTCGAGGTTATCAAACTGTTACCTTCTCTCTGGAACATCTTCCATTTGGCGGGGCTTTTAATTCTGCAGAAGACCTTAAAGATATTATTATGTGTATCCCTTGAGGTGGACCCAGGACCCTGCCCCGAGGCTGCACTATTGTTTCTTGGCGGCTTCTCCCTTGTCTCTGCATCCCCTCCCTTCCCTGTTTAGCAACTGGTTGAAAGTCTTCTGTGCTTGGTTTCAGTAACAGAACAACCATCTAAGAATGAATACAAAGAAATCCTGTCCTACTCACTCAAAGTCTTGGTGTTCAACACTCAGCATCCAATTTTGCAGCATTACGAGAAGATTCCCTCATAAAAGCTTGGGGAGATACTATGTATATAACGTTAATTTAAATATCAAGATTCCAAATTGCTTAGACAGGATAAATTCAACTAAGCAAGGACTATTCAAGGGAATAAGACAATATTCGTGTTCATTCATGAAGACATTATTTAACAAATAATAAGTGAGTGCCTCGAATGTCAGGCATCATTCTTGGTGGTGGGGATACAACCGTGAACAAAACAGAAAAAGCACCTGTCTTCATGGAGTTCATCTATATTATTGAGGGGGAGATAGCCAAAAACTAAAAATTACACAAAGGACAAGATCATTTCAGCTGTGACAAGTGCAACAAAGGAAAAGTGCCAAGATCAACTTGGGTGGTCAGATGTCTTCCCGGGTCCCCTTCACAAATCATGTCAGCTGACGAGTATAGCAAACATTAGGAGAGGTTTCCTCTAAGTCATGGAATGATGAAATGGTTTTCTCCTTTATGTTTTCTACATTTTCTAATTTTTTGCAATGAGGATGTTATTTGATTTATGTAATCAAATTGACAAAATTTATTAAATAATACATAAAAACATTCTCATTAAAGTTTCAGCTGCTAAAGATAAAATTAGGAGTTTCCTTTGCCAAGGCAAAGGAGACAGGCATAAAGTAATATTATAAATGAACTTTATTAAAAGTGACAGAAATGAACTTTATTAAAAGTGACCTTTATTAAAAGGTCCGTGTTTGGTGCCTCTGCTGCATAACTGGAACAAGTTTTCTGGGAAACAGTAATCTCTATTCCCAGAAGTATAAGACAGCATACTTCACTATTTTTAACACAAATGCTTCCTTCTTTAATTTATGAAGAGTGTTATCAGCAGGGATACCATTGTTAGTTCCATGTGATCGTAGAGAGAATTCTGTGATTTTATCGTAAATAAGGAGCAAGAAGCACTTTTCGGGAGTTTGGTTCACATATTATGGGGACGTTAGTAAACCTCAGCAGAACCAAGCTCTTTTTTTTAAAAAAACCTTCTTGGTCAAATGTTCAAACTCAGGTTGATAACGTTGTTGATTGCCACAAAACCAACTGTGGACATGAGTCATCAACATTGACTACAATTCAGCAGGACATAAGGCATATTCTTGCTGCACGTATCTGGGAAGGAGGAACTACCATGAATGTTACAGTTCTCGGATGACAGGATCGGTAACCAGTGCGTCACAGGACTTTCATGTGCCGTGCCTCCCCTGACCAGTACTTGACATTGATGAGAAATGACACAGGTGAGGGAATGGGGACTAGCTCACTTTTTATTTAAAGCATACAGTCCGCTGTAAGCAATGTAATACAATCCAGAACAGTACGAAACAGGAAGAAACAATCTACTTAATTGGATCAAAACCAAAACAAACAGAAGTGTTATTTTCTTTGTCTCTGCTCTGCTAATGCACATACAAGTTTCTAGATAAACATTAATATAACCACTAGAAAAATGGGGAGGGAGTTATAGGGGAAGGTTCAATAAAGTGCCAAAACAGATAAAGCTGATATACTGGACCCAAGTCTCGTTAAACTGTAATTTTTTTCCCTCAGTCTTCTGTGTCCCTTTGCTTCCCCCCTCCTGTTATAGAACATCAATTAAAATTTTTTTTCCTTGGTGTTACAGTGAAGAGCATTCAGTGATTCTCAAGGAAAAACAGGCATCTATTTCTCTTTTCCCAGGCTTTCTTCTCTTTCCTTGAAAGAAAGAAAAAAAAAAGAGGCAACAAGGAGACTGGCGCTGCCCAGTTCCCATCGTACGATGCTGATGTAACGAGCTGGGGGCGCCCTGACGGGCTGACTGAGAACTGGTCATGCTTTCTTCACACATGGAGCGGCAATCAGCTTACAAGTAAATCACCTCTGAGCACAAGCTGTCTCCACAAAGGCAGCCAAAGAGGCAGCATTCAAAGGCTGACAAAACATCCCTAAAGCGTGAAAGAAAAGGAGACACTGAGGCTGCTGGAGGGAGAGGCTTCCAACATTAATCCCCACCCTGTCAGGCATTGTGCGCACTCCAGAGGGAGCTTGACCGATGGAATACCATCTGAAGTTCACACTTGGAAAAAGCCACAAGTTCAACATCAGGAATGAGGGGAAAGTGTCAAGATACAGGGTAAACAAATAAATAAGAAAAGGGGGAGAAAAGAATAAGAAGGGAATGCAGTGTTGTGTGGTGACACCCAGAGCTGATGATGTCTGTTGCATCTTAAGCTTCCAGTGAACTCCATTAATTATTCATAAGCGGACATTTTGTGAATTGCATACACTTTGCATGTCATTTACTTTCTAATGTAAACATTGAGAAGAGAGTCATTTCTTGAAAGTGCAAATGTTTTTTGCAAGAAACACTTTGAAAAATCGTAACACTGACCAAAGATCAACAAATGACATCTAAAACAGTCTAAATATAGTAAGTCTGTTCTTCCTGAGCAGAGACTGTTAGTTAATACTCTATAAATTATTTACAATCATGGTACTGGTGAGCTTAGAAATGAGTTGGACCAGAAGAAATGCACCAGCTCTCACTTACTCTGGTCCTGAGATCTGCACTACTTCTGCTTACGGGATACGTCATCTACTTATCTATCTACGTTACCTACACATTTGTCTGCCTATCCCTACCTATGCATACTTTCATGCATCCAACACTTACCAAGCAGCTCACATATTGCTTGTGGCTGTATTTACATCTTTGTCATATCATCACTCTCCTCTTCTAAAGAGACTTCCACAGTAACAAGTTACATCTTTTTTTTTTTTTTTTGGCCGCATCACACTGCCAGGGAAGTCCCCCGTAAGTCCCCTACATAAGAACAAGTTCCATTCTGAGAGCACGTTTGTAAGCCTAGTTTGTTTGTAAGTCCAACAAAGTTAGCCTAGGTACCCAACTAACACAACTGGCTATATAGTACTGTACTATAATAGATTTATAATACTTTTCACACAAAGAATACATAGAAAAAAAACACAAAAAATAAAGAAAATATTTTAAATCTTACAGTACAGTACCTTGAAAAGTACAGTAGTACCAGCTACATCACCACTGTTTTTACTCTTGCTTCTGGACATCTTGGGCTTGAAATAAAGATACTGTACTACTGTACTCTATACAGTGCTATACAGTAAAGTGCACAAAAGCACAACCACTTGTAGAGGATGCACGCACGTGACAATGTATGCCAGACACGTGAACTAACTTACGTGATTGGACATGTGAATGCACATTCACATCTTTGAAAATTCGCAATTTGAAGGTTCGTATGTACATCCTTTTTTTTTTTTTTTTTTTTTTTTTTGCGGTACACGGGTCTCTCACTGTTGTGGCCTCTCCCGTTGCAGAGCACAGGCTCCGGACGCGCAGGCTCAGCGGCCATGGCTCACGGGCCCAGTCACTCCGCGGCATGTGGGATCTTCCCGGACCGGGGCACGAACCCGTGTCCCCTGCATCGGCAGGCGGACTCTCAACCACTGCGTCACCAGGGGAGCTCCATAGATAAAATTTTAATGTAAGAATGGAGGTAAGATGAACCCAAATACTACTGCATGTGGGAAAATATGGGTTTTGCCGTGATTCTGATGGTTTGGCATCTCAGAGTACCAAACAGTAGAGACAAAATAAGATATCAGCTCAAGTCAAGCAGATCCCCTCATTTATTGTGTCTGGCATTTACTTACATTAGCCTATGAGGTAAACAGCAATACACATCCAACTTGAGGTCTAAGAACATAATGACTAAAACTCAGTGTTTCACTGTCTGTGACTTACTTAAAAATACCCCGTCAGAGATAACTGTTTTATGTATGTGCAAGTGAGTGTAAGCTTCAGCTCCCTGGCCAGTCCATTGTTATACTTAAAAGTTCATGTGCTGGGTGTTCAGCTCACTTACTATCGAGAATGAAAGGCCTGAGAGTGGTCAATGCAAGTTCTAATCAGGAAGCTGTTACTCTTTGCTAATTAGAATACTGGATTTCAGAATTTTTTTTTATGTTTTAATCTAGCCAAGGTTTTTTTTTTAATTGAAGTATAGTTGATTTACAAGGTTGTGTTTGTTTCAAGTGTACAGCAAAATGATTCAGAGATATATATTTATATTCTTTTTTTAAGGTTTTATTTTCTTTTGAATTTTTTTTATACAGCAGGTTCTTATTAGTTATCTATTTTACACATATTAGTGTATATATGTCAATCCCAATCTCCCAATTCATCCCACCACCACCACCACCCCGCTTTCCCCCGTTGGTGTCCATACGTTTGTTCTCTACATCTGTGTCTCTATTTCTGCCTTGCAAACTGATGCATCTGTACTATTTTTCTAGATTCCACATATATGCATTAATATACGATATTTTTCTCTTTCTGACTTACTTCACTCCGTACGATTGTCTCTAGGTCCATCTATGTCTCTACAAATGACCCAATTTCATTCCTTTTTATGGCTGAGTAATATTCCACTGTATATATGTACCACATCTTCTTTATCCATTCATATGTTGATGGGCATTTAGGTTGCTTCCATGACCTGGCTATTGTAAATAGTGCTGCAATGAACATTGGGGTGCATGTGTCTTTTTGAATTATGGTTTTCTCTCAGTATATGGCCAGTAGTGGGATATATATATTCTTTTCTTCAGATTCTTTTCCATTATAGATTATTACAAGATATTGAATATAGTTCTCTATGCTATACAGTAGGTTCTTGTTGTTTATCTATTACATATATATAATAGTACTGTATTATCTGTTAATCCCAAACTCCCAATTTATCCCCCTCTCTCCCCTTTCCCCTTTGGTAACCATAAGTTTGTTTTCTGTCTGTGAGTCTATTTCTATTTTGTAAATAAGTTCATTTGTATCATATTTTAGGTTCCACATATAAGTGACAATATATGATATTTGTCTTTCTCTAAATGACTTATTTCACTTAGTATGATAATCTCTAGGTCCACCCATGTTGCTGCAAATGGCATTATTTCATTCATTTTTATGGCTGAGTAATATTCCATTGTATATATGTACCACATCTTCTTTATCCATTCATCTGTCAAGGGACATTAAGGTTGCTTCCATGTCTTGGCTATTGTAAATAGTGCTGCAGTGAACACTGGGGTGCATGTATCTTTTCAAATTAGAGTTTCATCATTTCTAGATATATGCTTAGGAGTGGGATTGCAGGATCATACGGTAACTCTGTTTTTGGTTTTCTAAGGACCCTCCATACTGTTCTCCATAGTGACTGGACCAATTTACATTCCCACCAACAGGGTAGAAGGGTTGCCTTTTCTCCACACTCTCTTCAACACAGAAATGCATTTTTATTGGTGAAAATAATAGTCTGTGGACTAGCATGATGAATGTTGGAAATGGACTCTCAAAGGAGAAATTAAAGATATGCAAAGTATGTAGATTAGCTAAAATGGCATGGATAGACAGATGGATAGATAGACAGATATATAGACGATAGATGGATAGGCAGACATAAAAATATGTGCATGTATTTTTTTTTAAGAGACACTCACTCCTCCTATCATACATAAGCAAGGTAGAAGAGCCAGGAGGCCAGCAGCCTCACCTCTAAGGATGATATCTTAGACAATCCTCACCCTTTCTGCCTCTGAAGGTGAACTCCTGAGGGTTTTGAGCAGTGCCCCGTGAAGGCATATTGAAGCCTGAGTTCAGCAAAGAAACAACGTGTGCCCTTACATACTCTTACTAAAATATCCTCCCACATTTTGAACCAAATGTAAAAGTTAATAAAATCTCTACAATCAAAACCATGACCATAAAGCTCCATGTTGCCCAATGGGGTCAGATGCCACGGTAAACCTTCACGACCTGTTCTGGCAGTTTGGTAACCACTGGTTACTCGGAAATGACTTCTTGTTGCACAGCAATGCAGGAACATAAAACAACGACTGTCTTATTTAAAATTTTAACATTTTGTTCATGACAAATTATTTTGCATTCATTTTGAATTTTTAAAATATTATTTCTCTTGATTACTAAGTGTTTCGGCACCTCTTTAAATTTTGCACCAGAGGCTAACACCTCAACTGCCCTGATTTTGAGCATCTGAGGAGGCTACAAGACTGAAATATTGTATCTCTAGAATTTTAGTGTTTGACTCTAGCAAACCTCTAATCCGAGGTAGTGTTCAAAGAACCCCAATGGATGGAGAATGGGATCTTCTAGAGACTACAAAATGAGCATTGTAAATAAAATGTCTGTTGTTTGATTTTATATGTTATTTTACTATTAAATATTTAGTATCTATATATGTGGTATAATCTGGATGAAACTTGTTTTCATTATTATCTGACAGGCCAGAATTTGGGAATGGCTACCATTATCTGCCAAAAAAGAAGCTGAGAATAAGTTAATTCACAACACTCAAGGAGACAATGAATGGGATCAAGCATAATGTATATTTTATCTCATTTAACTACATTTTTGTCGCACTAACTATGTGTCAAAGGTTGTTTTATATGCTTTACAAAATTTGATTCATAACAATCGTCTTTGTGAAATACTATTATTATCTCTATTTTACAAATGAGAAAACTCTCTTCATTCTCTTGGGAAAATCCAGAACTAGGTGCACCTCGTTTGAAACTGCATGACAGAAAAAGTCCACCATAGATATTATACAAAACTAATGTATCAAAAGGAAAGAAAACATTGAGCCTTTAGACCCAGAGAGGGACTGTATTTTTTTTTTTTTTTTTTTTGCGGTACACGGGCCTCTCAGTGTTGTGGCCTCTCCCATTGCGGAGCACAGGCTCCAGACACGCAGGCTCAGTGGCCATGGCTCACGGGCCTAGCCACTCCGCGGCATGTGGGATCTTCCCAGACCGGGGCACGAACCCGTGTCCCCTGCATCGGCAGGCGGACTCTCAATCACTGTGCCACCAGGGAAGCCCAGAACTGTATCTTTAAAATAAGTCATCTCAAGAACCAAAATACGTTTAGAAAATTTGTTAAAATCCTCAATCAAATGCAAAAACCCAAGAACTCATAACTATAAAGGTTCAGGCAAAATAAGAGAGCAAATCAGTAAGATTTAATCTACTACAGTAATTTTTTTGGAGGGGGAGAAAGTTTTATTATCAAGTTAATGTAAATCCTCTTAAAAACTTTGTTAGAATGCTTCTGTCCCACTCTTGGCTCAAATCTACTTAAATATTGCAGCACTGATTGGCACAAAATTATCTGTGGTTCAGAGAAATGTCTCTAAAGACTAACGTTTAATTATGTCCATTCTAAGAGTTTGTGGTATGAATTTGAAGGGTGGATATAATTTCTTGACTTAGATCCTCGTATCCTGATAGCGCTTTTTCCCCCCAACTTTACTGAGATATAATTGACATATAACACTGTGTAAGTTTGTGTACAACACATTGATTTCATATACTTATATACTGCAATAGAGTTAATGCCTTAGCATTAGTTAACGCCTCCATCATGTCACATAATTACAATTTCTTTCTGTGGTGAGTATAATAATTTTTAATTGTCCACTTATGTATATGTCTTCTTTTTTGTTTCAGGTTTCAATTACAGGCCCTGCACGTAACAGGCATTAAGAAAATGTTTGATGAATAAATGTATGAATCTACTCCTCCCTTTTCCATAAAAATAATTACTGAACATATGAGTAACTTAAATAAACCCAGTATGGCTTCTAAACAAGGGAGCCCCCAATTTGATATTCTGTGGTCTGTCATGCTCAAATGTAGAAGATAAATAACATCTTAAATGTACTCTTACTGAAAAGATCTTGTTTTGCGTCTAAAGCATAAAGATTCCAAATGAAAGATTTTGGTTCTTTCTTCTGTAGCAAACATATCCATTAAAATATAATGATGAGTAGACGGTATTTAAAATTTTTAAGTGACTTCTTTTATTTTCAAAGGATTTTAATATCTTTATATATCTAAAATCAATGCTACCAACTCTTGGCAAAAAAATGAAGGGTTAAAAGAAACTATGGATATTTCAGCTAAAGATTCCAGCTAGATTTTAAGGGGACTGGTGGTTAATGAATTTTCAGGTGAATAAAAACTGCCTCAGGCTGTTGCTATGGTGCTTTGATATCACTTGGCAGTCATTTGCAGGCTTAACAGGAAAGAAGACTAGTGAAGACTATATCACAACATTCCCTGTAACTCCAGTCCTTGTTCCAAGCACAATCCCATTGCTGTCTGGGTGATCTGAGAATAAATGCTTTCAAGACACACACATAAAAAGGGATTTTGTAAGTAGTATCCGGCAGGAACCTCAGTATTAATCTGCAAAATAACAAAACCTGCCTGACAGACTGATCAGAACATAGATTTATCTTCTATGTTGTGACAGCCATTTCCATGTTTTTGCGATTATATGGTTTTAGACAAAGCAATCATTTTAGCAACTTTTTATCATTCTTCCCAAATAGCAAAGGCTCAAGTGGACATCTTTGTAATACAGTTGTCAGTATTTCTGACCCTCTTGTTTTGTGACATGACAGTCACAACCCCTACTCAATAGTTTCTGGGAATGAAGTCCATTGTAATGAAGGTGATCCTGTTAAAAACATTTAAAATATTTTAATTGTTAAATCAGTTTTAGTTATGTGCAATGTGGTTCAAAGGCAATCAGTGTTCCCCATAAGCTGCGCCCACACGCGTGCGCGCGCGCACACACACACACACTCATCACAGTAATGCGCACGCTAGAATGAGCTCCATAAAGGAAGGAATCTTCATCTGTTTTGTTCACTGCTGTTCACCTAGCACATAGAACAGCACCTGGAACACCACAGGAACCCTATATTTGTGGAGAGAATTGTGCCATACAAAACACAGTGCTTGTGGCTTTATGTGTGTATAAACTGAACGTTCCCCAGAACAACACTGAAAAGTATGAGGTTTTGTTTTCCTTGACTTCATCTTCCATCTTCTGTACTTCCAAGTCCCTGTCAAATCTACTCTGTTCTCTGTGGGCATCTAACAATGTCAAAAATCATATTAATATTTATAACTTTTACATAATGCTTACAATGTCCAGAAACTGAGCTATGCACTTTACATTTTCACTTAGTTCCCACAATAATGTTATAAATCAGGTGATGCTATAACTCTCATTTTAATTGACGAGACAAACTGAATTACAGAGAGGTAAGTACCTTGGACTACACAAACTAGAATCCCTGACCTCATCAACTTATCATATGGCCTCCCGATGACCTTCTACTCACTAAGCCCTTTTCCTTACCAGCATGTGAGAGGACAGGTTACCCTTCTTTTCTTATGTCTCAAAATCCCCACTTCCCTTCTCAGTTCTCTTTCACCAACCTGCCAATGCCAATGCCAGAATCCATCCTCTCTGTCTCAACTGGAATCAGGCACGTAGGATGGCTGACTAAACTTGTTACCCATTAGTGTAAATGTTTCCATCAATGGATTGCCTAAGCCAAACATTTCTATCTTCAACCTTTAATCTCTGCTGCTTAATGATAATAATAGATGGTTTTATCTAGTCATTAAGGAATTTGGCCATCAGCAAGAAATGGAGAAAAATATCTCCCAACATAGATATAATTTCATTAATTTGATACTGTTCATTATAAAGCTTACTTACCTATTTGTCAAGCATTGTGTTAGGTGATGGGGATACAAAGTTGGGTAAAGCAGAGCCCTGTCCTCTCAGAACTAAAGGAAGAGAGGGAACAGAGAAAAATGGCATTGATGGTTTTAAATAAGGTAACGATGGTGGCCCCAAGGAGAGAAGATTAAGTGTGCCTGAAGAGGTCAGATAAGTTTTGACAACAAAGGTAGTTTTTATGTGAGGTCTTAAGAAAAACAATATTAGAGAGAGCAAGAAATGGGGGACTTTAGACTGGGAAAAGGAACAATGTGAGCAAAGGTGAAGAAATGGGTAATTGCATGGATGGACCTAGAGGGCATTATGCTAAGTGAAATAAGTCAGACAGAGAAAGACAAATACTGTATGATTTCACTTATATGTGCAGTCTAAAAAAGAAAACAAATGAACTAACATAATTCAACAGAAACAGAGTTATAGATACTGAGAACAAACAGGTGGTTGCCAGAGGGGAGGTGGATGGGGGTATGGGTGAAGTAAAAGAGGGAGATTAAGAGGTACAAACTTCCAATTATAAAATAAATGAGTCCGGAGATGAAATGTACAACATGAGGAATATAGTCAATTATACTGTAATATCTGTGTATGGTGACACATGGTAACTAGACTTTTCATCGTGATGATTTTGTAATATAAAGAAATATCCTGTCACTATGTCATGCACCTGAAACTAACATAGTGTTGTAGGTCAATTATTCTTTCATTATTAAAAATATATGCATATATAGACACAGAGTAAATGCATCAAACTGCTCATGGTCATTACCTATGAGAGGTGGGGATTATGGGTGATTGTTACTTTTTACTTTATCCTTTTATGTATTTCTAGTTGAATGCAATGAACATGTATCACTTGTAAAATTAGAAAGAAAACAATAAATGTCATTAAAAATGAAAAATAAATAAATCCCAATCTTATAATAAATTAGGAAATTGAAATATATGCTACATCTGAAGCTAATAAAAGAATAGAAATTAATCCAACAAAGTGTACCACTTTAAAAAGGGGAGAAAAGAACAATATATAAGAATTTCAGTTCTGTCTTCACCAGTTCTCGACACTGTCAATTTTTCAAAAAACAATTCAATCGGTGTGTAGTAGTAATTTACTTACTTTAAATTTTTTTTTTACTTTTTAGTTTACATTTTTTTAAATGACTAATGTTGTAGAGTACCTTTTTACATGCTTGTTTGCCATTCGTATTTCTTCACTGGTGAAGTATTTGGATCTTTTGACATTTTAAAAAATTGGGTTGTTTTCTTACTGTTGAGTTTTGAGTTACGTATATTGAATTCAAGTAAGTTATCAAACATACATATTGAAAATCTTTTGAAATGTATAATTACATGTGTGTTTAGAAACTGACAATCTATGTTAATTAGAATATGGGGTGGTGATGGGAGGAAAGAGTCTTCACTGAGGCAGGAAAAAAGGCTACAGAAACCAAAAGGACCACTGGGTCCCTAGTCCTGCATAAAGAACAGTCCTCCAAGCCTACAAGGCAATGGTCAGGGGACACTCACAGCCATCTTCCTAAAACCACCAGTTTGGGGACATAGAACTTTCATAAGGGAATGTACTATGTATAGCATAGAATGCAAAAGACCTGAAGTTTTACAATAAAAGAGAGGAGTTTTATACTGATTTGTTTAAAATTAAATAACAGATTGTAGAAAGAAATTTGTTTTACTAAAAGTTAAGGATGATGAATCACACTAAATTTTAATGAGGAGAATTTTGTAAAACAGGAACTTCAGGTATGTTTTGAAAAACTAATTATAAAATAAACATGATCCTTACCTTATTATTTCTTTCTGTGTTCATGGAAAGGTTGCCTAATTATGCTTAACACACACAATTGCTCCAAGGAGAAGCAACTCAAGTAGGGGATGCTGTAGCTTGAGAAAATCCATTCCCTACCAAAAGAATAGATAGCTCATCAATAACTGAATTAATACTATTTTTCCCTTCCTTAAGTGTCCTTGATGTTTGTCTAGAATGATTTAGGCAGTACCAGTGGGGAGGCAGGCAGATGATACATTCCTATAAGTAAGTCATGTTTATTCCTAATGAATTTTAAATATTGTAGAAACAATCACAGTAGTAGAGTCTGAGTTGTTTGGCTGCTTTCTTAGGGTACTAATTTATTTTTTAAAAGAAATCCTTAAGTTCTCAATTTAGAGATGATTAGAATAGAAAAATGTTTAAAGAACTAGAGGAATTCTTGGGTAGCCTGTATCAGCTGTAGTACACTATAGTACTCTTAATCTGTTGCTCTGTGCCCCTCACACTCCCCGCCAGCCCTCTCCTCTTCTAGTAATCCCAACTCCCTCATAACACAACCATCTACCAGTTTCTCCAGCCAAAAATCTAGCAGTCATCCTTTATTTCTCTCTGTACTTTAGCTCGTACATCCTTGCCATCAATAAATCCTGCTGCTTCTACTTACCAAGTATATCACAAAAGGGCTACTTCTCTCCACTGCCAGCACCTCAGCACCCCCCACAGTCCCTTCTCTACTAGACTACTTCAAACCCTCCAAGCGTCTCCATGCTTTCATTATGAATCATTCTCCATAGAAGAGCCAGTATCATCAACTTTAAAGGCTGGATCTCTATAGTACTTAATATATTTAAAAATATATAAAGAAAAATAGAGCTAACATTAACATAGCCACTAGGAAATTGATTGAACTAGGAAAGAAAACTTTACCAACACATTTAAATCCCCTTATATATCTCTCCCCAATCAACTTTCCCATTCATTAACCTCCAACATTCCTGTATTTGATGTTTACCAACACACCTCTTCTGGGGGAATCTATTACATGTATCTGTAAGCAACATATAAATACTATTTCTGCATTTTTAAAGTCTGATAAAATATTTAGCCATTCTCCCGTGACATTCTCTTCCTTAAAACTTAGTTCTAAAGAGGACTGCCCTTCACTCACAGAATGAAGACAGCTAGTGAGGTCATGTCCTGTGATGTTTCATAGACTCAGAGATGGCCCTAATGTAACCTTGGTGTTTTCCCAAGAGTATAGATAGTGCATAAACAGTGTCAACCTCATGATACTTAAAACTGTCTGAACCTCAGTTAACACATGAAGTTTCCGGAAGAATGAATTAAAAGACTGAAAATTATCATATTAAAAATAATTCGTCATACTTAGAGAAAAGTAATTTGTCTTATTGTATAAATGACAATTTCAACAAGAGTATAAATTAAATGCAATTATATAAACTGGAAGATAGGGTATGTACATCCAAACATCATTCTAGTAATGGGCAGTTTAGATACATTCGATATAATAAAAATTTAGGATGTTAAAAATATCTACATTTGGGGCATCATAAAAAAGCAAAGACAGGAATTCTTCCTGCCCACTCAGCAACTCGCCAATTTTTGCATAACAATTCCACAAACTGATCTCAGAAACAGAGCAATGATACATTTTCTATGAGTACAGGCTGTGAAATACTATGGATTGTGCTTTATATAATACTGTTTGAGGCAATCTGTATACGAAATAACATCAAGATTCATAATTGCACAAATCTGAAAGGCCTTACATTTCTCATCACAAATTACCCTACTGTCATAACTCACAAAGAAGTAATTGTAGTATTTTATAAACTGTTTACTGTCTAAGATTGCAAATTGTTTAGCTAATTCATACAAACTTTTTGGCTGCAAATCTTCAATGTCATAGGCCTGGGTCAGGGTATACTCCAGCTTCCAATTAGATTTTCCCTTTAGATTAGCATCTGTCAGGTTCAAGTAATACTGTAGCACATCCTATAGTTAAAAAGAGTAACAAAGCCTGGTTCGTTTTTTGGCATATGAAGTACTGCATATCAAGAAGAGTTCTTATTAGGATTTATGTGACATTCTTAATTTAAAGTATAGTCATTTTAAGAAGTGTGCATTGCTTTTAAAGAAAAAGAGTCCTGATAGAAAAATCTATATATTTTTTCATTTAAAAAATAATGAGCGCTTCCCTGGTGGTGCAGTGGTTGAGAGTCCGTCTGCCGATGCAGGGGACCCGGGTTCGTGCCCCGGTCCGGGAAGATCTCACATGCCGCGGAGCGGCTGGGCCCGTGAGCCATGGCTGCTGAGCCTGCGTGTCTGGAGCCTGTGCTCCGCAACGGGAGAGGCCACAACAGTGAGAGGCCCACGTACCGCAAAAAAAAAAAAAAAAAGAAAGAACATAATACAAAATAATCCAACTATACAGAGGGACTTACAAAATAAAAAGCGTTCAATTCACACACATCAGAAGTAACCACTGCTAACAGTTGTATATAAATCAGTCATATGCAGGAGGTGGCTTGTACCAGCCCACAAATGCTTGACTGTCAAATTTTCAGGCATCTTGCAAGTTAGTTGGTATCACTTTGGCAGCTTGAAATTGGCCATGATGGGAGTATTTATTCCATGGAAATTGGCAAACACTACAAATCAAAGCACTTTTCCCCCTGCCCGGTGAACCAGCTGTTAAACATTTACCAGCACTCCAGTGTGCTGTTCTAGACTTTATGTACAAAGAAATATAAGTATTTAGAATATATATACCTATTTCCTAACTTTTTGGCTTTTTCAAAAAATGAAATTAAACTATACAAACCGTTTTGCACTTTTTTTTTTTAAACTTCACAAAAAGGTAAAATGTGAGCTCCATGTGGGAAAGGATTTTGTTTCTTTCACTGTGTTTTGCACTTTTAAAAATGGTATAGTATTATATCAGGTACATCTTTCTATGTCAGTATACACACACACACATGCACACACACGTGTGTGTGTATCTGGGATTCAGATCCAAAAATAGGCAACTAATAGTTGTAAAAGAATTCCTTTGGGGACTTCCCTGGTGGAGCAGTGGTTAAGAATCCGCCTGCCAATGCAGAGGACACAGGTTCAAGCCCTGGTCCAGGAAGATCCCACATGCCGTAGAACAACTAAGCCTGTGCGCCACAACTACTGAGCCCGTGTGCCACAACTACTAAAACCCATGCACCTAGAGACCGTGCTCCACAACAAGAGAAGCCACCGCAATGAGAAGCCCCCACTTGCCGCAACTAGAGAAAGCCCACGTGCAGCAACAAAGACCCAATGCAGCCAAAAATAAATAAATAAATAAATAAAAATTCCTTTGGACTATTTTCTCAATTGTTTTATCTCCTCATTTAATTTAATGTTTATGGATTAAACCAGATTTTTTCTGCCCTATCTTTTCTTGTAAAAACATGCTCTAGGGATTAACAAATCTATCTCCTACTAAATTTACCTAGAAGAATACAGTCACATCAATAGAGATTTTAACTGAGAAATTCTTTTCAAATTATATTTGTTGAAAGGGGCAGTACCCATAAGCTAAATGCCTGGCCTTTTGAGGCTGAATTGATATATAGAGTCATGTACCAGCTCCAGAGAGCTTTTGTCTCAAAAGTTCCACCTCGATTTATTTTCCTTACAAAAAAATTTTGCCAACATTTATTGAGTGCTTACTGTGAGCCAAGCATTTTCCCACGTGCTTTAAGAATAGTTGTTTGGGCTTCCCTGGTGGCGCAATGGTTGAGAATCTGCCTGCCGATGCAGGGGACACAGGTTCGAGCCCTAGTCTGGGAAGATCCCACATGCCGTGGAGCAACTAGGCCCGCGAGCCACAGCTACTGAGCCTGCGCGTCTGGAGCCTGTGCTCCACAACAAGAGAGGCCGCAATAGTGAAAGGCCTGCACTCCGCGATGAAGAGTGGCCCCCGCTTGCCACAACTGGAGAAAGCCCTCGCGCAGAAACGAAAACCCAACACAGCCATAAATAAATAATTAAAATTTTAAAAAAAGAATAGTTGTTCATGTAGTCCTCACAGCAACTCAGTGAAGTCAGTAATATTTTAATCCCAGTTTTAAGGGGAATAGACTAGGACACAGAGAAGTAGGGTAAGACCACTCATGAGACAGTATGATTTCAGAGCCTACATTCTTCTTCATAGCTGTGTTCAGGAGAAGAGTAATTAATAACAAATATGGAGTAGTGAAAAGTTTCAAATGTATGTAAGTACACAAACAAGGCGCTACCCAATGATGTAAATGTGAAGACCTTAGAAGACAGAAACAGCTTCCCAAAGGCTAACCTCATAAACCCACACTTAGAAAGTGCTGACATTCCAAATATAAAAAAGAAGAAAAACATCCTGAGATTTCAACATCAAGTACGACTCACAATTGCTGTGCTGAAAACATTCAACTAAACTAATGAAAACTACAAAGATATGCATAAATATGGGGTCAATTCTAAAATTGTACCAACTTACCAGTAATTTATAATCACGAGGATCATATTGAAATAGTCTGACACCAGGATTGTTGGTCTGTTTTTCTAAAACACTCTTCACTGGAGTAACAGCAGGAGCCACAAACAAAGAATTTATCGGATTTCCTAGACAAAATATATGTACATAAACATACATTTTTTAATAATTGAGTTTAACTATATTAAAAATATGAACAAATTCCAGATTAAGAGGTTAACAGAAGTAACGGCCAAATGATGTGTGACGCTTGATGGACCCTGATCTGAAACAACACTAAAGAGACACTTTTGAGAAAATAGGGGAAGTTTTACTATGAAGAGATTAAAAGAATTATTGTTGATTTTGTTAGGTAAGTTAATGGTATTATTATTATGTAAGTTATCCATATACTTAGCAATGAATACAGAAGCATGTAGGGCTGAAATACAGTTGATGTATGAGATTTATGTTCAAATACTTCAGAGAAAAAAGAATAAAGAATCATAGGTAAAATAAATGTGGCAAAATCTTGACAGATATTGAATATAAGTGATGGTACATGGGGGTTTGTCTTATAATTCTCTCTACCTATATATATATTTGAAATTTTTCATAATAAAACTATCCAACTTATTACAAGTACACACACACAAAATAGACAAAGCTAGTTTTTTTTGTACTCTACCTATAACAATATTCCAATAATTATATAATAAGAATTTGATTTAAGTGTCACCATGTTTTACACATATCTGCTATAACAGCAGCCCCCAACCATTTTGGCACCAGGGACCAGTTTTGTGGAAGGCAATTTTCCCATGGGTGGGGAGGGTGGGTGATGCTTCAGGCGGTAATGGGAGCGATGAGGAGTGATGGGGAACAGCAGATGACGCTTCGCTCTGGGCGGCCCCGTTCCTAACAGGCTGCAGACAGCGGTCCGCAGCCCAGGGGTTGGGGACCCCTGTATTATAGAACTAAATTTCTGAGTAAAAAAGCTACCAAATGCTGAAAATGGTCATTTTTACCAAGCCCACTCATTCTAGATGAAGAAGGTAAATAAAGCATTTCAAAAATGTTCCCCAGGGCTTCCCTGGTGGCGCAGTGGTTGAGAGTCCGCCTGCTGATGTAGGGCACACGGGTTCGTGCCCCGGTCCAGGAAGATCCCACATGCCGCGGAGCGGCTGGGCCCGTGAGCCATGGCCGCTGAGCCTGCGCGTCCGGAGCCTGTGCTCCGCAACGGGAGGCCACAACAGTGAGAGGCCCACGTAACGCAAAAAAAAAAAAAATGTTCCCCAATTACTGAAAAAAAAAAAATACATATTGATTTTTCTCATGGCTGACTACTAAAAAATCAGAACTCTTATTTTGTTAACTCTCAGTTTTCTTGCCCTTATACAGAAGTTATCTTTAAAAATAGATAATCGTTGTCTTATTTAATGCTAGAGCTTCTTCTATTTTTTTTCTTTTAATGCTGAGTAGATGACAATGTCGATAAGCACTTAAAAGTAGGAGCTTAATTTATTTTAAACCAACAGTAAATTGTGCTTTGCTCTTTAAATTCTGAGAAGTAAATCTAATCATATCAAAGGAAACTTGAGTCTAGCAGGTAAATAAAAAAGGGTGATTCTCTAAACTTGAGAACCTAAAAGAACATTTGAGTGAACTGAGGGTTTCAGAGGCTTTTGTGTCAACAGCAGTCAAATGATGACGGCCTTGTGGAGCTAAAAGGAAGAAACCCAGTGGCAGGACTAAATATGATTTGGACAGTTGCCATCACTCACAGAAGGTAACTGAGAAAAAGCAGGTGCTGGCAGGTAGATTTAATAAAACTTTTAATTTACTGGATCAGTAAAAATTAATGGATTTTCACTATTTTGTTCTAGCATCTTGGACTGAGGAGATGCAAATAGAATGTTATATTACCTTTTTTATCTGAAAGAACCATAATACTATCTCTGTGAGTGTGTCCATAAAATTGTCCTGCAATGATGTTACTGTATTTTCTAAAAATATCTATCAATTTCTCATTATAGTATTCTCTCATTGCCGTGATGCTCCTTGAATAAGGCAGGTACCCCACTGGAACATGAGCTATGATGTACACCTGGAGAAAGAAACACAAAGAGGATTGATGAGAATCTTTTCGCACATTTTTCACAACAAAATGATTTAGATACCCAAGATTGAAAGTATATTAATTAAATTTTAGAAAGCAAATATACCATTTCTCCTATTTATTTACCAAAAAAAGTTGAAATTATGGAACTATTAATGGTCCTATATTTGCACTTGTCTATTGGAACTACATGGTTTATGATATAAGGTAACTGTGACGTTGCTCAAATTTTTTTTAAAAAATCAACAGATGTCAATCAATCCCCAGAGCATTAAAAGCAAAATAAAACAAGCAACAACAGCAGAGGCAAATCACAAAGTGTTTCATGTAAGAACATCTTTAAATTTTAATACTTTTATTAATCCCTGACCCCACTCAAGTCTAATAAGTATACAAGTTTAACCCTCTGTTCATCCCATGATGATGTTGGTCTATGGCATCTACCTTCTCCTTATTTTGCTGAGAGATGTTCAGTGTATTTTCTAGCCATTCAAACTGATTTGCTGGGTCAGTCTTATTTAGGGTCACGATATTTGGGCCATAGTATAAGTTTGTGTTGAGACTGATGATCCTAAAGTTCAGATTAGTTGAAACTTTCTGTGAATAAAAGCCACCTATAAAAACAAATTTGAAACACATTCTGGAATAATACACACACAGATACATATACACTGTGAAGGCAAAATCTTAATTAAGGTTTTCAATTTCCATTTAGGCAAGTTATACTTATTTCTTATTCTTTAGTTTGCACATACATAGGCTGTCATTGGATAAGAATCAGATTTAACAAACATTTATTGAAAACCTACTATGTGTCAAGTCCAATGCTGCCACTTCCACAAATTGAGGTAACAACAGTTGTATCCAACATTCACTTGAAAAGATAACTAAATGTTTTGGCACTAGGTAATGAGGTACTGAATTTTATAAAAGAAAGATTAATACATCAACTTCTACTTTTGTATGTTTGGGGAATTAAGATAAGAGATATTGTGAAATCTAAAATCCAAAGAATGGGAACACACATGGATCTTGCCAGAGAATACTGAGGAAGAAATGTCAGATAAACCAGAGCTGCTACAATCTCAGGTGAGATGAGGCTTAAAGGTATAACCCCACTCACACCTGTGAACCAGTGGTGACAGAACACCCTGCTCCCGTGGCACTTTCAGCCACTGGGACCCTGACCCTGCTTTCTTCACCCTGGGCCCACTCGCCATCCATGCCACTCCCCGGCTTTCAAACATGATAAGGCCTCCAGAGAAACTGGGCACAGGGACTCTGCAGAATTGGCACACCCAAGCAAACATTAAAGATCTAAGTCTAAACAACATGAACTGAGATAAAAAATAGAGATAAAATAGGGATGAGTAAATCTTTCACTTACCTTTCCTTAGAGTACTAATAGCTTCTTCATCCAGCCATGGCTTCCAGAGGCTTGCTACTGCATTGTACACCTTGCTGGTGAATACAGGCAGTTGATCCTGGCCACAAACAATATAATCCACCAGTGAAACTCTGAAGATATGTGGATGAATTAATGTAAATATCACTTGAGCAGTTACTACTATGTTAGGCATCTGGAGATGCAGGAATACTAGATAGACTTGATTTTCAAGGATTTACAACTTAACTGGGGAGATGGAGGACAAAATGCAACCAATCATCTGTAAGACAATGTGCTAGGTACCACCACAAGGGTTCTGGGAGTGGAAAAGCAAGAACAATCAAGTCTAGCCCAGAGAGTCAGCAGGGAGAGTGAAAAGAGCATTTGAACCAGAACTTGAATAATGATTTCATCAAGTTGACAAGAAAGGGAATCAAAGCAAAAATAATGGCTCAGACACCAACACAGTGCCATATACAGAAACAAGCCCTTGTTTCAGCGTGACTGGGGTATAGAATGGACGTGAGAATATGCTTATTATAGAGACACTGAAGGCAGGTTTTAGCCTGAATATGTGGGACCTGGTGTAGCATTGCCTAGGAGATGGATTTCAGAATTAAACAAAGTCCTCTGGAATGTTAATACTAGTATAAAGCTTTTTAACTTCTTGAATGAAGACTTATAACCACACGTTTTTGATTTTTTGTTTGTTTTATTGGAGTATAGAGTTGCTTTACAGTGTTGTGTTAGTTTCTGTTGTACAGCAAAGTGAATCAGTTGTACGTATACATATATCCTCTCTTATTTAGATTTCCTTCTCATTCAGGTCACCACAGAGCACTGCGTAGAGTTCCCCGTGCTATAAGGGTGAGGTAAAAAGGGAACCCTCCTGCACTGTTGGTGGGAACGTAAACTGATACAACCACTATGGAAAACAGTATGGAGGTTCCTTAAAAAACTAAGAATAGAACTACCATGTGACTCAGCAATCCCACTACTGGGCATATACCCTGAGAAAACCATAATTCAAAAAGAGTCATGTACCACAGTGTTCATTGCAGCTCTATTTACAATAGCCAGGACATGGAACCAACCTAAGTGTCCATCGACAGATGAATGGGTAAAGAATATGTGGCACATATATACAACGGAATAATACTCAGCCATAAAAAGAAACGAAATTGAGTTATTTGTAGTGAGGTGGATGGACCTAGAGTCTGTCATACAGAGTAAAGTAAGTTAGAAAGAGAAAAACATGTTTTTGATTTGAAGTCTCTTTATGTCAGCCTAAATCATATCGTTCTGATTTTTTAAAATAATATATGTATAATACATTACACCGTATTTTTATCATCCTATTTTATCATATTATAATAAAGTATCTTTATGGTGACATAAGCGCAGGGGAAGAAAAAAAACTTCAAGAAAGTACATACTGAATAAAAACCCAGAAATCATTTGTGAAATTGGGTAATTATTCCTATTTTTCATTTCAAAAAATTATGGTAAAAAACTGAAGCCATTTTCTTCACTCTCTTCATTTCCTTCTCTATATTGGTGACACAGACCTATTTCTTAAAGGAGTTTCCCTGTCATCAGTAATTAAAATTCTTAGTTTATTTTTTTTTTAAAGATGACACCCAAGTCACATTAGTTCCTAATACATGTGCCTAATACATAATGAAAATACGAATATATTCAGGGCAAGTAATAAGCAAATGACTTCTTTTAACTGAAACTGATTATCCAAAGGATATTTTCAATTCGTGTCAGCGATCAGAGTCATCTGTCTGAAAATTACACAATGGCTTAGGCCAATCTAAATTCTGATTAAAAATTGGTAATTATCATCATCATCATCAAAAACCTAATATCTTAGCCATTTGTTTACATTGGGATGGATGCCAAGATACTGGTATGGTCATGTAGAATCAAAATTATATAAACATTGCTCTAGATTTTTCTGTCTATTTTAAGTATGAAAAACATGAGCACCAGAGAAGTTAAGTGATTTATCCAGGGAGAGCTGGTCAGTCCCAGAGCTGGGTCTAAATCCCAGGTCTTTCTACCATCACTCTTACATCCAGTTATCTATTGCACAACGGGAAGTGACCCACTCACCAGTTTGGTAGCACCAGCCTTGCCATTGTAGGAGTACCTGAGGACCCTGGTCCAGACTGCTTCCTTGCCTGTCAATGGGAAGAAATCCCTGGGCTGTCCACACAAATATCTACTTCTGATGTAGTGGGTGGGAATTTGCGTCTGTATTTGTATGTTGATGTAGCTATGTTTAAATACATGTTTATGGGGTTTTAGTGGAGAAATAACACATCCGATTTATTTGTTACTAACATTCACTGGAATTTGATCTCAGATATGAGAAGTCTCCAGGAGAATTTGTTGTAGGGCTTTCGTGTTACATCTGACCTTCCTGAAACTGGGATGGAAGGACGGCAGCAGAATAATAGAAGGTTTTCAGGTATAAGGTCATAAGCTAGGAAGAGAAAAAAATTAACTGTTTAAGGTATAAAGGCTGCCAGTTTATCCTAGCTGTACATATAATCGGATATATTTTAGAAGTTGGATAGCATCTATATCTTGAATTATTATAAGATTTGGCTTTGCAGAAAGAAGGCAGAGATAAAA
Source organism: Pseudorca crassidens (assembly GCF_039906515.1). Taxonomy (NCBI): domain Eukaryota; kingdom Metazoa; phylum Chordata; class Mammalia; order Artiodactyla; family Delphinidae; genus Pseudorca; species Pseudorca crassidens. Next base: position 38,273,611 of record NC_090308.1, read on the forward strand.
GTAAAATAAAACCAGTCCTCAGGGGAGTTAGGAAACATGTGTCCCATGTCACTGCTTCATGCTGCAAAACCACCACTTCACTTACTGAGGGCTTATTATGTGCCAGGTAGGAAACTATGCCCTTTCCACATAGTGTCGCTAATTCTCCCCAAAACTTTGCAAAGTAGGTATTACTGCTCTTGTTTACAAATGATCAGGGAAAATTATGTGCATTATCCAAGTTGCTCAAGCTATTAGAAGCAGGACAGAACAGGTTTTTAACTTCCAGTGAATGTGACTCTAAACCCCACATGTTTTCTATTACAACAGTCTGCCTGTCACATAAAGCATATAAAAACAATGTGTGTAACCTCTGATTCCTGGAGATTGCCCATTCCCAAGCCTCTGCCCTGTGTGGTCTAACATCTCAACAGTAACAAAAGCTGACCACTGGTTGAAAGGCCAACTCGCAAAGACTCACATATTGTTCATCTCAAGACAGGAGGCCGGGCTCAAGAAGTCACTTGAAACTTAAGGTCATCATAGAGTGCAACTTTTCAAAGTCACATTATTCACATTCATTAACTATTATAATCAAAACCTTCATTAAGCAGCCTTTGGACATGAGATGGAAAAGATATGCTAAACCAAAAGAAAAATGTAGACAAAGAAAGGCATGAAAGTAAATATAATGTTTAGGAAATATTGATATGTTAGTCTGGCAAGAGTAAAGGATGTGTGAAAGGATGTTTGTTTAACTGAACACAAAAGATCCAGGATGTGGGCTCTCCCACTAAGTGATTGCGAGCACCGGAACAAGCAACTTAACATTTCTGGGCCTCAGTTTTCTCTTTTGTAAAATGAAGAGCTCATCTAGACAAGGGGTCAGCAGACTTTTTCTATGAAGGGTCAAAAAATAAATATTACTTTAGGCTTCTGGGCCACATAGTCAATGTGGCAACTATTCTACTCTGCTGTTACAGTACACAAGCAGCCACAGGCAAAACAGAAAGCATAGCCATGGCTGTGTTCCAGCAAAACCTTATTTACAAAAACAAGTGTCACACTGCATTCGGACCACAGGCCCTAGTTTGCCAAGCCCTGAACTAAACAACAATCTCTAAGATCTCTTGAATCTGAACAAATCTAAGATTCTACACTGCTATAGCAGATCGCTGTAACCAGCGCTGCTATCCGATTGTTATGCACAGGCTGTTTAATAAACAGCCACCCTAATAGGTTGAAGCCTGGGCCGTATCAGGCATAAAAAATATTCTGAACATGCTCTCTACCTTGAATCACATCTTGAACATGGACCTCCCTTTTGGGTTCTTATGATGATTTTCTATGCTTTTGTTTTTACTCACAATCCAGCTTAGATCAGAGTATGGGTAGTTTAGTAGGCCTAATAGAAATTCTGAAAAATGTAAACATTTGTCAACATTAACCGTTTTTGCTAACCTGAACATGGAAATTCAAATGAACAAAATTATTCAAAAGCAAGGAGAAACTGAGGAAGAATACAAAGGAAATCAAGAATTAATAACTCACAAACTAGGTAATTTGATTCCAAAATCTCGCTATGGATATAACTTTTTTTTTTTTTTTTTTTTTTTTTTTGTGGTACGCGGGCCTCTCACTGTTGTGGCCTCTCCCGTTGCGGAGCACAGGCTCCGGACGCGCAGGCTCAGCGGCCATGGCTCACGGACCCAGCTGCTCCGCGGCACACGGGATCCTCCCGGACCGGGGCACGAACCCGTGTCCCCTGCATCGGCAGGCGGACTCTCAACCACTGCGCCACCAGGGAAGCCCTGGATATAACTTTTTATGAACTATTAGGAGTCCCTTTCAAGTCCCCAAAGCACTTGCCTTGCCTTCCTCGATGGTTAGCATTCAGAGCAAACTCCATCTCCATGAGCGCCCCTCCCACGCCCTATCATCGGCTAGTTATCAGCATAATTTTGACACTATTGATGGAAAAAAATCCTTTAAGCATGTCTAGAAGTTGTGGTCAAATTTACCTGTGGCCAATAGTCATGATTACCCAGTGCAGGGAAAACCTGGAGATTTGGAAAGAGACTCTGGACTGTGGCTGTCATATTAGCAATCACATTTATGACCGTGTCTGTTGAGAGTTCACGCACTGGAACATGAGGTGGGCTATCCCTGAAAAGGAGACAGAATCATAGAGAACAAAATCAGTTGCTATAAAAAGTCACTAGACTCCCGTGTAATGCCTTGCTGTATTGTCATCGTCAAATTCCACTATAAATCAACAGATGATAAAGAGTTGATAAACTACTCTTCATTTACCTTTGTCCCACAGGGAAGCCTATACAAAAGAAAATTTGTGAAATACAAAAGATAAACTGGAAATCTCAGTCTATTTCACTGCCTGACTGAAGATTTATAAGAGGCAAAAATTTTTAGCAATTAAAAGCACAGATTCCAGGGCCAAAAGTGCCAGGTTTGCCATTTATTAGCTGTGTGCACTTGGGCAAGTTACTTAGATACTCAGTGCCTTCATTTCCTTATCTGTAAAATGGGAATAATAATATCCATTGTGAAGATTACATGAGTTACAATGTATAAATTAAAACAGTGCCACGGTCATTACTTCAGGTCCAGGAAATATTAGGCCTCTTCACTCTGTCATGATGGATGGAATTTGTTAATTACACCACCAGACGATGATGTTTGCAAAATCGCTATCACAGGTTAACTCCCATTGTTGCCTTTTGTTTTTGGATTATTTAATCAAGACCTATTATCACATTAATAAACACCTCAAGACACTGACACAAATACGCTGTTTATGGATTCATCTCTTAGTTAACATGGACATATTTCTAGAGCCTGTATTCTAAACAAACAAACAGAGAAACAAAACTGGGTCTTTTAAAGTTTTTCTTATCCCTAATAATGTTGATTAATTTGATCTAGTATTTTTTTAAACCCCAAGAATTCTTAAAACGTAATATATATTCTTATGAAATTCGGCATTCTAATGAAGTTTAGGACACTGTAGATACATACTGAGTAACTAAGGGTATTTATATAATCACTCACCCTGTCCATATCATAAAAGATGCTTCCTGTCCTGAATTTTTAATAAAATCAAATGCTGACAAAATGAGGTGATAAGGAGAATCACATAGAACATCTCCAAAAGGGCCAGGATTGGAGGCGCTTGCACCTTTCGAGGAAGCGCACACTTTTGTGTGGTCATCTGTGATGTGGTAAGTAGGGTCTAAGTGTAAGTCAGTCACGTGCCAAAACTGTCCTGGTGATGAGAAAATAAATGCGGTTAAACCTACTTCTCTTTTGGAATTCCCATACCAATATTTACAGTATGACGAGACAGTTGCTCCACCCTGTGATAGAGGAAAGCCTTAGTCATTTAAATATTCATATGCCCTGAAGTTAAATACACTCCCTGTCAGAAATAAGGATTCTAAAGACAATAGGAAGACTTTACTAGAATTTACTATTTACACACATCAGAACTGATGAAGTCCCTCAAAGCATGACTACTTAATAAAGACTACAGGACAAACATAAGTTTGCATAGTGATATATATGGAGACATCCTTCTGGCAAGTCAATAATAATCCCATATTGTATCTTAATAGCATGTCTCCTTCCTTGTAGAATTTAAGGTTTTAGAATTTATTTATTTTCTTGTAGAAAAATGGACAAAAATATGTGTTTTATTAGGGTCACACAGTGAATAGATTGCAGAACTTGTAACTAATAAATCTCACTCCTAATTTCTTGTAAAATCTTGCCTCTCAATATTAATGAAAAAAAGAGTCTTCAGTTTAGCTTTCAGCCCAAAATAGCCAACTGCCAGAGGTTCTTAAAAGCTATTTAACAGAGGAACATCTTCTATCACACACTTGTATAAGATGTTTATAATATTAAGGGAAGCATTTGTTAAAGAAGATGCTTCCACTGGGTTTTCAGGGAGAAGCCCAAGACTCACTTGATAGCACCCCTGATTGGAAATCATCTTGAGAAAGATTCTTTCATTGAAGGAAACACAGGTTAATCATAGTAGTATCTCTCTTTATTAAGTATTTACTATGTGCCAGACATTGTAATAAGCAATTTAAATATACTGTGTCATTTCATTCTCAAAACTACTCTCTGAAGTAGGAATCACTGTTCTCATTTTAGAGTTGAGAAATTAATGCTGGATCAGTTAGAAAATTTGCTCTAGTATATACAGCTTAATAAATGGCAGAGACAAAATCTGACCCCTCATTTTGAAGGGCCCTCAAGTTTGCTTATACTTAATTCACATATATCTTCAGTGATTTTGCTGCCTTCTCATATGCGACCAATAAACTGTTTTAATATTGAGACTTTTTCACACTTTGAATTTGGAGCTCACTCTGATTAGGACCAATTTACAATAGGAAACATCAGAAGTGACATAGCAGCAGTACTACACCAGAAGCATGGAGCAAATAAGTAGAATGCAAACTTTTATCTATACAAATGATAAAAGCTAAGTATGATAAAAGCTAAGTATGCACCTTGGATAAAACCCAAAGCTGGATAATAAGGTAGAAAACTGAAAGCAGTTTACTTAAGGTGGAAAAGGTGTACTATATTTAGGATGTTATTTCTTTGCAAAGTTGTTGTAATTTTATAACACATTTAAGTTCACAGCTAAGAAGTGGTAGACAGAAGATCCAGAACAAAGTAGTCATTAAATAGTCTTTACGGTCAATTACTTGGTATTCAGCCCCCATTTGAAAACATTTGCCAAGAGTTATTTCCTTCCATAATGCAGAAAGTACTGCAACTCTTTTTCCAGCTTGGACATACTTTACCTAGCACATAAAGTGGTTTGGCAGATAGCTCAGAATCATCCTGGTGGCTGCCCTTCCTTGGGGTATAAATATATACTGCATCTCTATTTTACGTAAATATGTACATTATTATTCATAGAATGTTAAGGTATGTAGTAAACTACACACAGAACAGCACAGTGTTATGGTTAAGGATGGGGGCTCTGGAATCAGACCGCCTTACTTCAAATCCAAGCTCTTCTTCCTAATCTAGTTGTATGATCTCGGCCTGTTTCATCTGTAAAATGGGAATAATATTATTGTCTACTGAATGAGGGTTAAGTGACTTAGTAGCAGAAAGAGCCTGGCATCTGGTAAGCTCAACATTAGTTGTATTGTTATTCATTTGTAATGTCAAGCTTGCATCTGAGATTGAATTTCCTCATTTCCAAGTAGTAGCTGAAATGTACTGAGTACTTACTGTAAGTTTAATACTGTTTCTTATGCTTTACGTGTATTGACTGACCATTATTTCCATTTTACAGGTAAGGAACTGCAGCACTCAGAAATTAAGTGCAAGTCACGTATGTCATATGCAGCAGAACCAAGACAGCAATTCAGGAAATCTGACTCCAGAGTCCACACGGCTCTTAACCACTGCACACAGTACCTCTCTGTGCGTGCTCACGTTCAAATGTCCTTCCAGAAAACAGAAGTCCTTCCGTCTCACTTGCCTGGTGTAAGATAGATAACAGCTACACCTATAGGGGATACTGTGACAAGTAAGGGACATGAAATTATTAATATATTAAACTTTGTAAAACAAAACTGGAAACACATTAAGGACACATTCCTCTGATGTAACCTATTACCTGGATTTATATATCCCCAGCATCCAGAATACATCTGACCTATAGTAGGTCCTCAACAAACATTCTTTAATTAGGCACAGGCAGATTCAGAATTTCCTCAATATCACATGGTGACTCAGTAATGAAAGCTGAAATGGAACCTGTCTCTCCAGACTTGCAGTCTAGCGCCCTTTCCACTACAATGGATTGCTAGACAGATAAGTGAGGAATAATCATGTAGGTGCACTAAAGGGTATCTTTAAATAGAAGCCAAGAATGGAGCCCTGACAGGTTCTTAACCTGGGATTTATGAATAATGAACCTCTGGAGGCCTCACGTCCCACCTCTAATGAAATTTATACAAAATACTGTGTGTGTGTGTGTGTGTGTGTGTGTGTGTGTGTGTGTGTGTGTCCAAGGCCAGAGACCTGGCCTGTGGCAGAGCCCACACTTCAATTGATTCTCTGGTTCGCAGTCCAGTGTTCTTTTCACTACACAACAATTGTTTTCTTGTTCTGCAGATAATCTTTAAAAAGATTCCCACATATGTATATGTGTATGTGTGTGTGTGTTGTAAACATATCTGGATAAATGCTCAAAACAATCTTATTTTATCTTTGGGATAATGTATCCCAAAGAAGTTAGTATATCATAATTCAGACGTTTGGACATATGGTTGTTGTTTAAAATAGGTGTTTTTGTTTATTTCTTTATAATGTCAGTTCCTACCAAATATTCCATCAGGTCCTGACTTACTAAATCTAAAAAATTGTGGCAAACACAATCAGGTGAAGTCTCCCTGGGCTATTGTCCTCTGACCACTGGGACTTGACAGTACAGAAAGTTGAGACCGGGAATTGGCGCGCGCACACACACACACACACACACACACACCACGGTGTAAAGAAGTCCTAGCATTTGGGGTGGGAACAGGGGGAGAGAGAAGGTCACATCAAGCAGAAAGCATATGAATTAATATATCCAATGTGAACCTGCTGAATGGACACTTCAGCAGGTCTTTGAACCTTGGTTCCCCCTCTCCCTCTCTCTTCCCCAGGTGTAGCTTCCCTACAGAAACAGGGCGGTGTGAAGTGGAGACTCACTAGACCCCAGAAAGCTGTCATTGAGGCCTTCAGCAATCGGATCCTTAAAACCAAAAGGTGCATTTGCCATGGGTGGGCCTCCTGCATCCTAGGACATTTTATCTCAAAATCCTAGACAGCCACATAATTAAAGAAAAACAGCTTTAATGAAGGCAGAAGCCAGCAGCATGCATAAGTATTTGAGGACAATTTCTTGTTACCACTGACAGTTGGGAAATAAGATTGACAGTTCTTGCTTTCAACTGCCTGACAGCTGAGTCATGAGGACTTGGCTCCTGAACAAACAGGAGGCATTTTTTGCCCAGAGCATTTCCGAAATCATGTGAGAGTCAAGTGATGGAGAAGAGAGGAGGTTTCAGAGCCAAGTACTAAGCTGTTTCAGAGACAGCTATGACCAAACCACAGAATACAACTCCACCCATCCCATTTCGCCCCCTCTAGATAACAAAGCAATTATGTTTTAAGTTGAGTCAGGGAGGTGAGGGTGGGCACCTTGACCTTTAGCACTGAAGGCTCAGGTGGCATCACAAAATCTCTCATCCAACGTTTATCCATTCTGGACCAGTGGTTCTCAGACTCTAGCATCTATCACAATCACCTGGACGATTTGTTAAACAGATCGTTGGGGCTCAATTCTCCGAGAGTTTCGGGTTTGGCAGGTCTGGGATGGGGCTAAAAACTTGCATTTTTAACGCGTTTAAGCGATGCTGGTGCTACTGGTGCCGGACCCCATTTTGAGAACCACTTCTGTACAGGCGCTGGGCTAAGCGTTGGGAATGAATTAACATCGGCCCTGCCGGCGGGGAGCCCAGGGGCGTCCAGGTAAAGTGAAGGCCCCGTGCGTTCTAACGTAGACTAACCAGCGCGGAGCGCCAGGGCCGCAACCGCGCTGGGGTTGGAGGGGTGGGAAGAAAAGGCCACCAAATTTGACGCGCAGAACAGAAGAAACTCAGTCCCACTGAAATTTATGCTGCTGAGAAGCTGAAACCCCGCAGCTCCCCCTCTGCTCTGGGCAGATTTGGGGCCTCTGGAAATGCGGGACACCCAGCCCCCAGCTTCTTTTTTCCTTGAGACACCCAGTTTTTCCTTCCTTTCCTCCGGGCACAAAACACACCTGGAGACGCAAAGCGAAAACAACTGCACGGGAGGAGCAGCGGCCCCCACTGTCCGCAGCCAGTCCCGGCCTCCCCGCCGAGCCGAGCTGGCGCTCGTGTCCTTCCGTCGCCCTCGCCCTCCCCGCGCCCCGAAGGGGGAGTCGCAGCCCAGAGCCTTGGCTGGGGCCACTGCTGCCCACACGCACTTTTCTCGGCTTTGCGCAGGCGCTCTGGCCGCCGCTCCCGGGCAGCTCCCAGCAGGATAAGGGTACAGACGACTCACCCACCGCCGGACTGGGACTCGGGCCGCCAGTGGGAGCCAGAGGCAGTCCGAGGCCGGGGCGGCAGTGCCAAGCAGCCAGCAGGCAGCAGACGAGCGCGCCCAGCCGCGCCATCGCGGGTCGCGGCCACGGGCCTGGGAGACCTATTACAGTCCCGGGGCTCCACACGACCGTAGGGTCCGGGGCTGGGGAGGAGGAAGACCTCTGCTGGGGTTGACGCCCAGTGGTCACGTGAGAGGGCAGAGTCCTTAATGAGTAGGTTCGGTTGACTTTCAACAGCTGTCTAGCTATAATCCGGCTTTTCCCGTTGCTGTTTGTGTCTCAACGTCAGTAACTGGCCTGGGAAGGAATGTGCTTGGAGCAACCCCTCGCAGATCATCTTCCCTAAGTGCCACCTGACCCTGAGCGCATGGGACTCCTCTGCAGAAGTGATGCAGAGAACCTCGAAGTGTCTCAACTTGAACTAGGTCAGCAGAGATTTGGGATACAGTGGATCTGAGTGTGGGCCCTCGACCAGCCGTGTCAGCACTACCTGGGAAGTCTAGTTAGAAAGGAAAATTCCCAGGCCGGGCAGGGACCTACTGAGCCACAAACTCTGAGGGTGAAGCCTAGTCGTTTGTGTGTACAAGTCCTCTACGTGACGCTAAAGTGATGGTGATGTTTAAGAACCACTGCTCAGAAAACACTAGGTTTCAGTTTTTTATTCGTTTGGCTTTTTTTCTTTGTTTTTGAAACTGAGAACAATGTCTCAGAACCATATTCTATGCATTCCAGCGATATACAAAAATCATAGAACTGGTTGATTTTACTCTTCAAGGAATTTTTGAAGATACTCAGTCTGACAAAGGAGCCAAGATCCCCAAACTTTGTTGGGTTCTGTGGTCCTTCTATTACCATTTATGAGGATGCTGACTTCTTTAAGATAAGGGAACATGTAGTTTAAATTTGTAGGGCGTAGAATTCCTCTGAAGAAGAAAAAACCCTCCAGAATTACTAACCTCATAAAAGATGTTGTAAAGTGTATTTGTTTCCCAACAGAGAAAACCTTATTTTGTATGCTGTGTAATTTAATGGGAAAGTGTCTCATGAAACGGGCTTTGAAATGGGAGTTAGGGTGCCTCTATTTTATGCTTCATATGCTGCCAGAGCTGTTCAAGTTCTGCTTCAGCTGCTTCTGCTTCTGCATCAAAAGCCTTTGGAGAACCAAAGTGCTTTCCTATTGTGGAAAAAATTGTCCTTGGAGTTTCTCAGTCAACAACCTCAAGAGTGTGGAGGAAAATGGAGCAAGATTTAAAAAAAAAAAAGGAAAATGGATGTGAGAGAACAACTCTAAGGACAGCAATATAACTTGCATGTTTCTAGGACAAGCATTTTGAAAGACAGAAAAAGGATTTTAAAAAATTGTAAAAATAGCAATTCTCACTCTTCTTTTGCCAATTTTCAGTCAGCTTTACTGGAAGTAAATTGGTTGTGAAATAATTCTTAAGTAAGCATAAAATATGGCATACACATTTTGAAACCTAAGAAGTGCTTGCAGTTTTAAAAAGGCAACATATTGAATTAATGGGTAGAAACACTATCCTCCCTTTGACTCCCTCTGCTTTCTTTTGTTTTCCTTTATACCCTCTCTCTGAGGAGCACAAAGCTAGAGTGCCTTACCATCTCTGGGTGTATACCTCACACCTGGGCACGTATTTGTAGGTCCCCATGTTCCAGGTGTAGGTGTAATTTGTTGTGAGCGTGTGTATCTGGGTGAGAGACTGCACCAGTGACAAAGTGGTTCGTGACTAGATTTCACAAGACAACCTTTAGCATAGTCAGTATCTGAGATCTTGGAATTTCAGAGATGTTCTTCCAGGGCCAGTTGGTCAAATTGCCTTTGGGCTTAGTAGTTTTTCCTTTTCAGATGCGTTGAAAAAATATTAAAGAGGCAAACCAGAAAAGCTAGTACCTTGGCAGGTTACTGTATGAGATAGAATATAGCTTGAAGGAAAATGATTTGTAACTACCTTGTAAACATTTAGGAAGTAAATATCCTTGTTATTTGTCTTCCAGAAAACTGCATTTGATCTACCGCTGCAACTCTTGAGCTTTTAACCCAATGTAACTTTGCTTCCCACTAGGCCATCCCAAAACTTTTCCATTTTTCAGACAGTTGTTACGGAAATGAATGCCAGGATGTTATTTGACCTAATTATAATGAGACGAAGCTAAATCCCTATCCTTGCCCTTGTATCTTTAAGAATAGAGAGGCCAGAAGCCGTGCTTCTATCAGAGCATAGGCTGAAATCACCAAGAGAAAGCAGTCTTCCTCCAGAAGCAGAGATGAAGGTTTTCAGAGCTATTGGAGCAAACACCCTCTCTATGTTCTGTTTCATGCTTTTAAAGACAAAGGTAGACTCTAGTTTTAGTAATGGTAACTTGAGCTAGACCATCATATCCTGACATTCAGTAATAATTGTACATTCACGTGTTAAATCCTATAGCTGCACTTTAGATTTTTTCTACTGTTTACTGCAGTAGTTAAAAGTAATACAATAGTCAGGTACTAGTATCTTTGTGCTGAACTGTGTAAGTTAAGGGAAGTTTCCTCAAACTTATATCTGTAAGTTAATTGGACTTTGAATTAACTTATAGAAACTTAATGAAAATATTGGGTTGATTAAAAATGAATACTGAATGTTTGTCCTGAAAAATATTTACCCTTTCCCTGCCCCATGCACCAGCCTTCACAGAGGCTAACAGGAAAGTTTTCCTAAGGAGTAATTCAGGGAAAATAAAATCTTACATTTTTGTTTCAAAAGAAAATTTAGCTGAAATATTAATTTTTGAGAGGAAATAAGCAGGAAGATTGCAAGGTTTGCATTTCTCAGTATTATTCACTAGTCAAGAGAACTTGGACATGTTAATCGAATCTTCAGTTTCCTCATCGGTAAAGTAAAAATAATAATATCTGCCTTACCTGCTTCACATTGTGGGTTTGAAAACATGTACAAAAATCGTCTTATAAACAGTGAAATACGAAATAATGTTTGTACTTTACAAATGCAAATCTTAGCCAGTCATAAACAGATATTTACTTTCCTTTGGTCAACTCAGTTCCACCAACCTCGCACACCCCTGCTTCCCCACCACCACACACACACACTGGCACACACACACAATGCCCTCTGCACACTCCATTTTATCCGTTTTAGCACTTATAGACTTTGTTCAGCTCAGTGTACTTGTCTGGAGATGCATCTTTATAGTGTTAGCACAAGTTCGTGTGCCCAATGCACAATGAGGCCAAACAAACTGAAACGTCAGAGTCTGGAGCAGAGAAAGGTTTATTGCAGGGCCATGCGAGGAGACAGGTGGCTTCTGCCCTAAAAGCCCTGAGCTCCCCGAAGTGTTTGGCCAAACATTTTTAAAAGCCAGGTGAGGGAGGTGGGGTTGCAGGGTATGTGATCAACTCATGCACAATTCTCTGACTGACTGATGGTGAGGTAACAGGGTTGTGTCACAAGGGTTCACATGATCAGTCCTTAGGCTCCAGGAGGCCTGGGGCCTATGTGCTCATGGTCATCAAGTAGTTAACATCTTCCATTTGGTGGGGGGTTTTCACATCTGGAAAACAACTCAGGAAATGTGCATCAAATACTGTTATCTAGGTACTTCAGAGAGGAGCTAAAGCAGAGGAGATGGAGGGAGGCCTGTCCCAGGAAGGCCCCATAGTGTCCTACTTGGTTACAATAGTCTCAGATAAAATTCACTCCCTGGTCCTATTTACCTTTCAATAAGAAGCTTGAATTACATGCCATTTTGATTATATGAGATTTTGATTATATTTACTCTTTAATAAGACATTTTCATGTATATCAGCTTGCTTCTTCAGACTGCCTGTTTCTAGTAGCAAGAGGTCATTCGTGCAGTCCAGCCCACCATAACAAAGCTCCTTTGGATCCTGGACATCCCCAATTCTCTACAGAAGTACCAATCCAAATTTTTCCACGTTTCCCTGGGCTTCTGCTTATTTTTTAAATTAGTATTTTAAACAAAGTGCTAACTTCCCCAGCCTGACTTTATGCCATAAAAAAAGGCTATTTAAAACTCTCTAATATATAGTTCCCAGCCAGATTAGTGATATTAACAACAACAACAAATTTCTCATGGGTGTAAGATTTTTATTCCAATTTGATTTGCATTCCATTGGAAATTATAGAATGTATTCCCTTCTTTATTTTAAAAAAAAGTAGTTTACAATTTTAATAGGAATTATAAAATGTGATAAATCTGCAGATCAAAAATGGCTTTGATTGCTTGCAGTAACAAGTCTTTAAAACAAGTTTTGAAGTCATCATTTTCCACCTCCACACCAAGGATAACCTTCTAATTAGTGATCGGCCATGCTGTAACAGCAGTAGAGCACTGAGACTTGGGTAAACAGAAAGATTGTAGAACTTCTCCAGCCCCAGATCAGGATGTTTTCTATGCCTTCTCATAGTGGCGAATGGCAACCACATCACCAAAAGTAAGAGTCTGAAAGATTCAAAAGATAACCAAATCTTTTTACATAGGTACATCAGTAGCTGGAAATTTTAAAGATTATCATGTTATGTTATTTTAAAGATTATCATATATATGATTTAAGTATTATACAAAAGAATAATGGCATTTACAAACATTAAATGTTGCGTAAGTCTTCATTTTTTGAAAAGAAACCCTTATATTTATCTCGTGAATGACATGTATACACAGTTCATGTCTCTAAAAGAAATATGAGGCAAAAACTGAGATTATCTAGATTCAGGTCAAAAGAATTCCTTTTGCCTTAAATTATCAGGGTAATTGGAGCAGATTAGCTATCTGCTTTAAAAAGTATATAAAATTTATAGTAGGTTTTCATGATACTTTACAATTCATGACCTAGATAAATTTTGAAGAGTTTTTTGAAAACCCAAATTATTTGGACAAATGGTATTTGCAATGATTTGTTCCACAATCAGCAGGAAAAGGTAAATGTACAAACGTTCTCGTTGCTTTGGCTGTCATGTTGTAGCCTATGTGAACCTTGGTGGTTATGTGGCTATAATGTGCAACATGGGCTCTTGTATCTAATCCAACTTGAAGAATTGCTATAAATCGTCTTTACAAAATTTAGTGTTTTTTAGTGTTCATCATTTTCATGTAGTCCTGTGATTTCCAAGAGTATAGTGTGCCCTTGTCATCCATTACTTTCATTTCCTTGTTTGAACTCAGGCTTGCCTGATCACCGTCATACATGCCAAAGCTGAGCTATCCACTTTTCTGTATTCAGGAAAAAAATAAAGAAAAAATCATAAAGGAGAACTTCAGATTGAATCCTTTATAAATGAATTTTTTTGTTTGTTTGTTTGATGATGGTGATGGTCACTGCAGGAAAACGTGGGCAAATGTTCATCAACATGAAAGGAAAACTGTCCCTCTGCTCCCCACACCCACTTCCACCCAGGAAATGAAGAATGAATATGTAAGCCCTCTATCTCAACCTAGAACAGCTAGCTGGTAGTCAAGGGAAGGAGAAGAAAACTAATCAATAGTCTTAAATAACAAAACCAAAAGACCCTTCCTGCTATTATCTTAGAAGGAATATGTAAAGCAACCCCCCGCCAAAAAAACCCCACAAATGATGTATTGACTACTTCAATGTCATCAAAATTCCATTTTAGAGAAATTATTTTTAAATTATTTTTTATTTTATAATTTTTACATGACTATCCAGTATTGAATAGACATGTTTTTAAAGCTATCTGATGCATTAAAAAGAAAGACTGGAAGGAAGTAATACCAAAATGGTTCTAAGGGGACATTAAAAAGGATTTTCATATTTTTGTTACACTTTCCTGTTATATTCCAAATTATCTGCACTGAACTTGTGAAACCTTTATAAACTAAAATATAAAATGTTTAAAGCTCTCATTTATTACAGAAGCTATAAGGTAATTTTTCTGAGTTTCAGCAAATGATAATATAATATCATCTCTATATTTTCATGATGATTGGTTTTATATTCAGAATTCATTGGAGGATTAGACATTACGGTAATCCAACAACTGTTCTTTTGACACAGTTTTAGCTAAATCAATGGCAACTTTTTAAAACTACACTTAAGTAGAACTTTTCTCTTTTTCTGTAATTAAAAAAGCAGAGTGGAGGAAACAATTAGCTAAGATATTTTTATTTCTCCTGTTTTACACATGATTAAAGAACCTTGCTAGTGATTTAATGTTGTTTAAGAAGGAAAGACAGGAGAAAAGGAGGGAGGGAGGGACAGGGAAGGAGATGGGAAATGAGGGGGTGAGGGGTGGGCAATGAAGCAGGAAGGGGAAATTGCTCCTACTTACCATGACCATTTTGCCATTCTTAATCTCTCTTACAAAATTTGTCTCTTTGCCATCCCATTTCTGTACATGGACAAGTTTGTCTCCATCCAGGCTAACAACAGACTGAAACCAACAACAAAATGCAGAATATATCAATAGGTACACATCAGATTTCTGATATGGAAGCCAAATGAATTGATTTTTATCTATTTACATTTATTTATTTATTTTTGACTGCATTGGGTCTTTGTTGCTGAGAGTGGGCTTTCTCTAGTTGCAGCGAGCAGGGGCTAATCTTCGTTGCGGTGCGCGGCCTTCTCATTGCAGTGGCTTCTCTTGTTGCGGAGCACGGGCTCCAGGTGCGGACTTCAGTAGTTGTGGCACACGGGCTCAGTAGTTGTGGCACACGGGCTCAGTAGCTGTGGTGCACGGGCTTAGTTGCTCTGTGGCATGTGGGATCTTCCCGGACCAGGGATTGAACCCATGTCCCTTGCATTGGCAGGTGGATTCTTAACCAGTGTGCCACCAGGGAAGTCCCTGAGTTGATTTTTAAAAGAGTGATAATTGAATAAATAGTGATCAACTAATTATCAAAGTAGTACAATTTCCTCTGTTGCTTCCAGAGTCATTATTATAAAATCTCTAGTAATTCATAATTTGATTGAAATGTGTACATCTAAATGCAAAAATTTACCTATTAGAAATAAAAATCCTGAACTAGTGCTTTCTGACTAATCATCCTACTCTTTTAAACAGAGTCTTAGAATGAGGCAAGCTATTGATTGAGTCAACCTGAGGCAAAAGAAAGATTAAACAAAATGCAGTCTTTCAAATGAACACTATTAAATACTTTCTGAAATACAGGTTTAATATAAAATGAGAAAAACACATGGTAAAGAAACAGATTCAGGGCTTCCCTGGTGGCACAGTGGTTGAGAGTCCGCCTGCCGATGCAGGGGACACGGGGTCGTGCCCCGGTCCGGAAGATCCCACATGCCGCGGTGCGGCTGGGCCCGTGAGCCATGGCCGCTGAGCCTGCGTGTCCGGAGCCTGTGCTCCGCAACGGGAGAGGCCACAACGGTGAGAGGCCCGCATACCGCAAAAAAAAAAAAAAGAAAGAAAGAAAGAAACAGATTCAAGATTTGAGCTATAGTAGGTGCCCATTATTCAGAATATAAGCTATGAACACTAGGATGCAAAATTAACTCTTGGTCCTTCTCTCTGAAGTGAAATACTGAGAATATTTTTCACTTCCCATCATCTAGAAAAAAAGAAATATTGGGACTTTCTCTCTTTTATTCTCTCCTTCCCATCCCCACCCTCAGAGAAGGAGCAGCTCCTCACCTTACAGTTTCTGTCATCTGGAGTGGTTTCATCAAACTCTTCTCCCAGATGGAAACTAATCTCCGTGTTCTTGAATGTGCTTTGAGTCCTGATCACCACTTTGTCCCCCTCCTGACTGATGATCACTGTTGGTTTAGTCACATTTCCCACCTGCCTAGTGGCAAAGCCCACACCTAAAATAGCAAAAGGAAGCAGTACAGTTGGCTGCAACTTCCAAAATAGCTCACAAAGCAGGAATCTACCTTCCTATTCTGGAATCTATGTCCTAAAGTGGAAGTTTCATTAGAGTATGTTTAGCCCATCAATTATGCAGGACAACTACTGAGCCGTAATAATAAGCAGATGCTTATTTGGAAGCATAAATAGTAAAAGGATGCTGAAGAAAAAGCGGAAAAGGCGCGGAAGCTTCATGTCCTCCCCAGAATACTAAATGCTCCGTTATTTGGCCCTAGGCAAGAAAGCAGGCAAATGCTACATTTAAATATCCATTCTGTGAGAAACACACAGCCTAGCACCCTGATTACGACAATGTGATCTGTCTTTGTCTCTTGCTAACCTGATGGGTGAAGAAGGAATCTGCAAGTATCTGAAGCTGCAGGTTAAGATGAGAAAGCACATCTTATTTTTACCTACCTAGAGCCTTCATGTACTCGTCAAAATTCTGACTGTCCGTCAACTTCCACGTAGCACAGAAAGCCTCCACCATCCTTACCCTTTTCCCGTTAGCTTCAGAATCAGATAAAAGAGGCAGAGGCAAGGATCTTCGGATCTTAGGGCCACTGCAATTCGGAAGACCCCTTTGCACCTCACAGCAGCTCCTGCCTTCTTATTAAGAAAAGAGGCAGGCAGAAAGCCAAGGATTTGAATTGCAAACACATCCCTCCAGTGTCCCTCTTTCCAGGAGGCTGTTGCAGGGGGAGGAGATGGGAAGGGGGGCATTCAGTGAGGTTCCAATCCTCTTTGTGATTGGCTCAGGCCACTGGGTTAGCAGAGTAGGTCGAGTTCCTCCCAAACCTCACACTGCAGCCCTTCTGCCTGAGAAATCTCTGCAAAGATTCAGTGAGGCTGGAGGCAGGGAGCGTATAATGAGAGAAGATCTTTCAGGTTCAGCCCGAAAACTTGGCAAAGGCCATTTCAGACTGTGAGGAAAGAAAAAAACGCACAGTAGGACATTCAGATTGATTTCCGTTAATGGCAAAGCTGGTTGCAAATGAGGACCCCGCCTTAACGAAAACCACTGAAACGCCAGACTTTTCAGACAAAAGAGACTGAATAGTGCCTTTTATTTTCTCTCGTATTTATAGGGAGAGCAAAACATGAGCTAGAATTTGCCAGACTCGGGAAAGAGGAGGGGGAGGGGGTGTAAATACCTTCCCTAGATTGTACTGCTAGAAGACCACTCCGGCTGAGTACTAATGGGACACTAATTTTGGCCTCTTCCCAGCACAAACTGAGTGAATTTAAAGATCCCATTTTTCTTTCTAAGGCTATGAGAACGAGACTAAGATGGAAAAGGGACCTAAGGGCGAGTATGGTTAGGATTCACTAATGAGCTACAAAAATAAAGCAGAACACACTCTTTTTCCCCACTCTTTCAACAGATTGTAGAATCGAAGTGGAAAAACTGGACAGAAGTTCATTTGGTAAGATTTTAAATGACCTGCACTATAGAACCTTTTGATTTCCTGAGGCCACATCTACATCTGTATACTAGTTGTGAGTTAGCAATGGAGGGGGGGCAAGAATTGGAGCAGAGGTGGGAATCGGAAGACTTTGGCTTCAGTTCGTCCTGGCTTAGGGCATCTCAAGGATGGCAAGCTACCTCCAGGGTTCTAAGTAATAACATATTTAAAGGGGGACTCAGACTGCCCTTTACCCAGAGTTTCCTCCTGCTTTATTAGTGCAGACCGCTGATGAAAAGCAGGTTCCCCCCCTTTCATGGGGACAGATCAGGGGACTCTGACTTGGCAGTCTCTGCTCTTCCCTCTCTCTCTCCTCCCATTTCAATCTCAGCCCACTGCCTTTCAGCTTCTGTCCACATCAAATACAAGAGACAAGGCTCAGAATGCATCTTACTCCAACTGTCAGCTCTGTGGTCCTACTTTGGTGTCTCAAAGGTACCTCAAAACATAAACTCAATCTTTCCCCTCACCTGGTCCTCCTCCAGTTTTCACCATGTTTGTGAATGGCAGCATCATCTACCCAACTGCACAAGCCAGAAAACTTGAAATCCTTTCTAACCTTTACTCTCTACATCAAAGTCAATGTCAGAGCCCATCTATTTTCCTTCCTGAATATGTCTCTAACTTCTCACTTTCCCCCTATCCCCACAACCACCTTCTTAATTCAAGTAACCATTGTCTTTTACTAGTCCTATGGCAATAGCCTCTTAACTGTTCTCCCTGCAGCCATGCCTGATCTCCGGCAGTTCACTAGGCTGAAGCCAGAGTGACCTTTTAAAATACAAATCTGCATCTTCCTAGTGACTAATGGTGCTGAGCACACTTTTCGTGTGCTTCTCTGCTGTTAATCTATCTTCTTTGGTGAAGTAACTGTTCAAATCTATTGTCCATTTTCAATTGGATTTTTTCTTTCTACTGAATTGTAAGAGTCCTTTATATAGTCTAGATAAGTCATTAGTTGAATGTGTTCTTCAAAACTTTGTTCTGTTCAGTTATAGATACAGAGAACAAACAGATGGTTGCCAGAGGGGAGGGGGACTGGAGGGAGGAAAGAAATAGGCGAGGAAGATTAAGAGGTACTAACATTGCAAAATAAATGTCACAAGTATGAAATGTACAGTGTGGGGAATACAGTCAATAATTATGTAATATCTTTCTATGTGACATATCATAACTAGACCTAACATCGTGATTGTTTGGAAATGTATAGAAATACCGAATCACTGTGTTGTGTAATAGCAACTAACACAGTGTTATAGGTCAATGTACTTCAAAAACAAACTCATAGGAAAAGAGGTCAGATTTGTTGTCACCAGAGGCAGAGGGTAGGAGGAGAGGGGATTGGATGAAGGCTGGTCAAAATGAACAAACTTCCAGTTATAAGACGAATAAGTACTAGGGATGTGATGTACAACATGATGACTATAATGAACACTGCTGTGTGTTATACAGGAAAGTTGTTGAGAAGGGAAATCCTAAGAGTTCTCATTGCAAGGGAAAAATATTTTTTCTATGTCTTTAATTTTGTATCCAGATGAGGTGATGGATGTTCACTAAACTTATTGTGATAATCATTTAATCTTGTATGTAGGTCAAATCATTATGCTGCACACCTTAAACTTATACAGTGCTGTATGTTAATTATATCTCAATAAAACTGGAAGAAAAAATGTTTAATTTTTTTGCTTTTCATTTTCTCGATTGTGATAATGGATACATTGGTGTGTCAAAATTTATCAGTTGTACATGTTAAATGTGTGCAATTGATCTTCTGTCAAATATACTATGGTAAAACTATTTTTAAAAAGCTGAATCTTATCTTGTCCCTCTCCTGATTAAACTCCAAATGGCTTTTTCCTGCTCTCAGGTTAAAGACCAAAATTCCTATCATTGCCTGTACCAGATCTGTCTCTAACTTTTGAAGGACTCGGAGTAAGAATCCAAACAGGCTTCCCTGGTGGCACAGTGGTTGAGAGTCCTCCTGCCGATGCGGGGGACACGGGTTCGTGCCCCGGTCCGGGAGGATCCCCCATGCCGCGGAGCGGCTGGGCCCGTAAGCCATGGCCGCTGAGCCTGCGCGTCCGGAGCCTGTGCTCCGCAACGGGAGAAGCCACAACAGTGAGAGGCCCACGTAGCGAAAAAAAAAAAAAGAATCCAAACAGAGGTTCACATGCCATATGCCTAAACAGTAAAAGTTATGGATCAAACGATGCCCACAGCCTGGCCCAGCGTCGAGTCAGGACTCATAGCCACCCTGCCACCCTTTCCTGACAGGCTGCCCCGTGGCTGCCCACAGGCACTGGCACAGATCTGGTGGGGCAGGCAAGTGGAAGCTTGTCTGGAGCTCAGGGTTTCCAGTCAGTGACTAGAGTACCCTAAACCTGCAATGCGGACTAACGTGGACTTGCTGTTGTGCTGACGTGAGCCTGAAGCTGCCGAAGGCTATAGTGAAAAGTCTGAAATGAAACAAGCCCAGAGGAAGCAAAGCTTATACATCAGACACATCCGACATCATTTGAGCCTTTGAACCAAGTCCCTGAAGATAGCCCCACCTATGAATTTTTCATACATTCTCTTTTTTGCTAAATCTAGGCGACTAATTAATCCATTTACACAAATCATCCTTAGGGTAGAAGTTCTCAGACCAATTTATTTTGTTATGTCAAAATATTCTTATATGTTCCCCTTAATAAAACATATTTAAACTGGTAGAAGGTTTAATTATTATTCTAAAATGTAATAAACCATTTCTTTTTCATGGTCCAAGAATATAAGATCAGGATTGTTGAGAGCAGGGTGCACGTATTAGACATCTTCATCTTACCTCCTAACTGATCATGATGCTGAAATATTCATCTGTCTCATTTATTTCTTCCACTCTTTAGATAAGGAAAGGAACTGATGATATATTTATTTTAACTTAAAGCATATATTTCTGTAATTCAGATTTTTTTACACCTTATATAAAACATAAAAGCTCAGCAATTTAGAGATAGGTTTTTTGGAATTGTATATTAATTTAGTAATAAGCAGGAGAGAATATTGTTATCCAGATGTCTATAGTAGAAATTTTACGAAAAGCCACTTGACTATTTTGTAATTCCCTAAACTGACACATTTAATCTTACTATTTTTAATTGCTCAGGATATAATAGATTTACAGCCAAGAATAGCTGCTTTCAACTAATAGGTAATAGGTAATAATAAGTCATTTGCTCTATTTATTGAGGACTTTATTAGAAGAGAAAGTGAAAGAACAGAGAAAAGATTGTGCTGTGCTAAGGAGGATTCAACTAATAGATATTTTTGGTAACCTAAATGGGAGGAAAGTCCAAAGGGGAGAAGATATGTGTATGTGTATGGCTGATTCATTTTGTTGTGCAGTGGAGGCTAACACAACATTGTAAGGCAGCCATACTCTAATAAAAATTAATTTAAAAAATAGTAGATATTAATTTTAAAAAACTAATAGATTTTTTTTTCAATTTTCCTAAACCTAGGAACAATTTATAATCTTGCTATGGCTTCTATAATATAAATGCATCCACAGACTTAAAAAAGGAAAGAATGTGACAGATTGACCCCTCTCTCAAGGCTATGACCTTTATGTATGGGAATTTGGACTCTAAAGGATCCATTATAAAGATTATTTTTAATAGTGAAATAAAAGGAACAAAGAAAAATTGCTTTGGGAAATCTTGGCAAAATCTCCACGTGGGACTGAATTTCTTGGCACCTGCTTTATGGAAATTTTTCCTTCTCAAGAAAATAAAAAGTTTTAATAAAACGTTAACACTGTTCTTGAGCCAAGTAAGCCAACTGGGGTCATGACACTATTTCCGATAAAATAGCCAAGGATCTGCACCAAAAGAGATTAAGTAACATTAAAAGTACTTGCTTGAGGTTCTTTTTGTTACCAAATGGCACAAAATAAAATAGTAATGGAAGATCTCTATAGTTGGAAATAAAATGTGATTACACCATGAAGGCACACTTGGCCCACAGTCTCTCCCATGATAGGTAATATCTTCAGACAACACCCCTTGCTGAACCAGTGGTCTGTCTGTCATGTGCATCACACTCTCTCCCCCCAAACAGTTAAACAGCTAAACCAGCTCTAGGCTTCAGGAGTGATGAAGATTCCAACATTCAAGCAGGAGTTAATGTGCTATGGGTAATGGAATTCAATGGGAGGAGGTGTGTGGGAAAAGACCTGTGAATTGACGTCCCTTGGTGTTGTGAAATTTTTATATTATTATACTTTTTAAAATGTGGACTAAACCAGAGAGGAGATGCACCTCCAGGTGTGGCACAATCTTGAAAAGAAGGGCTATATTCTTCTACTGGAGAATGAAAAGCTAATAAAGACAAGCTGTTGAGGTTTGGACTATCTTTCCAATGTCCTTCTCATTCTTTTTGATTTTCTGCAGGTTTTTTTTCTCCTTTTACCTCTCATTACCTGAGTATTCCACTCTTCACATTTTCTTGGGTATAAAATGTAGAAGAAGTCCTTCACCTGCCTCTAGATATGACAAATCTACTCAGGAGAGAAATTTATTCCAGGTTTGTTATGAAAGAGTTATGGACCTTCCCTCTCTGGCCATTTATATGCCACAACTCTGCTGAGAAAACTCCACTCTCCAGTCCCCTAGGTACTTTCCTCTTGTCTTTTAGAGGTTAGCTCAAATATTATTCACTCAAGGAAGACTGGATCAGAACCCCAATTATGTTATCGCATGGTTTTATGTCTTTTTAAACATATAAATTTAATTTAAAACTTTTGTAGTCAATTGTTTAATATCTTTCTCTCCCATTAGAACATGAGTTCCCTGAAGCATTTATTTTAGCATCTATGTCTTTTATCCTCCATTGTGCTCTATCCTCATTGTCTATCACAGTATCAAGTTCACAGTGTTTGTTCAACAAATGTTAAAGGCATGAACAAATATAGAGCATGGACATAGAGAATCATAGAACTTCAAAAAAGTAAGATTGTAAACTATTGTACAACTGATCTTTTCCAAGTTTCTATTCAAACTTTTCCTCTCTTTGCAACCTGTATAATCTCCAGAGAAGGATACCTAAACCTCTTCCTCATTCCTGTCATGTCAATTTGGGAAGAAATTAAGGCTCAATTTTTCTAGAGTTCTTTTCTTTGAAGTAAAAGCACATAGACTAGTCTGAGCAAACCTCTAAATGTATGATGGATTTATTAAATGCAAAAGGAGGAGAGTTTTGTGCCATCTCATACGTGGAAACCTGGTGCCAATTAATATGCACAGAATTTGTCCTTTCAGTGGATCTGTTTGATG
The DNA here is from genome assembly GCF_039906515.1 of Pseudorca crassidens. Classification (NCBI taxonomy): domain Eukaryota; kingdom Metazoa; phylum Chordata; class Mammalia; order Artiodactyla; family Delphinidae; genus Pseudorca; species Pseudorca crassidens. Next base: position 38,296,400 of record NC_090308.1, read on the forward strand.
TGAGTTGTTGATGTGTAAATAAAAAATTTAGAAGGTTTTTTTTTTCCTGGTTCATATACTCCTGGAAGATCTCTATTGCTAATTCTGCACATGAAATGTCGAAGTAAGCTTTGAGTAATGATTATCAGACCGGTGGCTATAAAAGGAAGGTATTAAGGTATTAATCAGTTTAAGATTAAAGAAACCACTCTAGCTATTTTTAACAGAAACAGGATGAAATACAGGGAATTATACACTTATAAAATTCTTAGAAGTGTTGGAGGACAAGGTTTTAGGCTGAGCTGAGCTTTCAGTAATAATTCCAGAACATACCACCACATCATAGAAACTGGTCTGCTAAGGAAAACATTTTCTCTACTAAAATCAGAACGCTGGGGAATCAGGAAGCTGCTTTCCTACCCTCTGGCTCCAGAAATCTCTTGCCTTAGCTGTCATCCAGGAATGAGGGAGCGTCACCCAGAAATAGTGACTCCAGAGGCATGCCACATGGGCCAGATCTCAGGAGCAAAATGGTTGTCTTGGGTTCATTCTCTCTCACCACTTACCTGAGTTTTGAATTCAAGTCCTACTCAAGCATGTATGATAAGCAGGGCCTAAATCAAGTGTAGATAGAGAGGAGATTGGGAAATGTTGTTTTGCTCTCTGGGGCCTCTGCAGAGCAGAGAAGACCACAGAAGGCAGTGGGAGCAAAGGTCAGGTGAGTCAATCTACCATACCCTATACACAACTCAGAGATAACTGGATATATTTTTTAAATGTTTGTTAAAAGGGGAGAATAAATAAAAAATAGAGATCCTGTATGTCTGGAAATATTTTAGAGTAGTGAAATGGGTAATCATTAGAATCACCTGGGGAGATTTATAATAACGCAGAATCTAAAGTTACCCAGAGAGATTTTGATACATGTGGTCTGGGGTAAGGCTGAACTTTGTACTGAAAAACAAAATTTTAAGTTGAAATCCTATGTATGCTGATGCATTTAATGCCTTATGATTTATAAAATAAATAGTATACTCCAGTCTGTCAGAATCACATTAATAAATTTGGATTGTAATACTTCTTCAATGCAAAATACAGGGTAAGACTAGGATAGTGATACTACTAGTTTCTTGACACTACCATTTCAGAAATGGTGTGTAACTTATACCAAGGATGGCTCCACATTTAAAATTATGTGTGTTACACAATAAACTTATACTACGCTTTAGGTCAATTATATCTCAATGAAACTGGAAGGAAACAAATTTAAAAATAAAAAATAATATGTCATGTGATAATCAGCAAGAAAGAAACATGATCCAACTATCCTAAGGATGAAACATATTAAATCAATGTTAACAAGTAAAGTTCTGAGTTGTAATGGAGAGTGTAATCTATCATAATCAAATTATCAGGATTCATAAAATTAAGGAGCTCTCTATAAATTTAAATGGAGACATTTCTGAAGACATTGAGAAGTCTTATCCCAAGAGAGCATCTGGTCTACCTGGGCCTTCTTGTGAATAAGATATTTTCATATTCATTTTCTAGAAGAAACAGAATCCTTGAATAGTACTTTTCATCTAAAATTTAAGTCTCTACAACATGCAATTTTCAAGACAATTTATTGGAACAGCTCTTGATATAGTTTGACCAGTAACATAATTAAAAATTATAAATGGGCCATTGAGATTCATGGTATTTTTCACCCAATCACTAATTGGAAAGCACAGGAGTATAAGCATATCTTTGAATGCTAGTGATATAAAAATAAAATAAAAATAAAACAGGGTATTAATTAATTTATTTTTTATTTCCAAAGCAACTTATTAAGTTGAAACCATTATTATGATTGCATTATTTTTGTTATTGTTTTTAAGCACATAGGAATAACTTTACAAATGTTAGTACCCATCGATTTGTTGACGGGTGAGCCTCCATTTTGAAACTGTTAAGAAAATGCCAGAATATCATAAATTTTCTGCTTTTCATATTAATTTACTATGTTTGGAAATAGTTAATATCCTGAAGAGGAGACAGTAATAAATAGAATTATATTGTTTGAAGAGAATTTCTAGAATGCAGGAAGATATTATGAATAGTAAAAGTGGAAATAATAGACACGAAGCGAATGAAAATACAGCCTAATTATGGGTATTACTAAGAAAGACATCTAAACAACTGGAATAAGATATGTAATAAAGAAAATCATAATTGAGAAAAACATTCTGTAGCTAAAAATAGGCATCAGTATATAGATCAAAATGTTCATCATTTGACATAATTAATGAAAATAGAACACAAGCTCTTTAATTCTAGTAATATATTTGAATCAAATATAATTCAAATGAATATATATAAATATAAGGAAAAATCCAATAAATATTCAATCAGAGGAAAAGATGCATAAAATGTTATAAGAAGTATGGCTGACCATAGTCTTTTCATTGTAGCATTTAGATACCAAATAAATATAGAGCAATGTTAGAGTTATTGAAAAAAGTGGTGGCTCAAATTTTTTTCATCATATTGTGAATGTAGAAGAGATTTTCTTTTTGAAAATCAATCGATGGTCATTTTCATTATACCATTTTCATGTGCTACTTGTCTGCAGGAAGAGAATATATTAGTCAATGGACTTGAGAACACAATTTACTCTGCAATTATATTTCTCTTGCAAATCGATAAATTCTGATTGCATATATCAGTCATGGCAGCCTAGTTGACTCGTGTCTGTCCCTGAGACAAGATCAAGGTTTGCTGTCAAATTGTGTTTCCAGATCCTCAGGATCAAAGTCCAGTTTCTGAACAATGACAAACACTTTTCTGTTTTTGTTGTTGAAATATAGTTGATGTGCAATATTATGTTAGTTTCAGGTGTATTACATAGTGATTTGGCACATGCATAAATTATGAAATGATCACCACAATAAGTCTACAAAAACTTATTTTTGTCCCTATACAAAGTTACTACAATATTATTGACCATGTTCCTTATGCTGTATATTACATCCTCACGGCATATTTATTTTATGAATGGAGATTCATACCTCTTAATCCCCTTCACCTATTTCTCCCCTCCCACTACCTTATGAGTCTGTTTTCATGTCTTTTTGTCTGCCTGTTTGTTTCATTTTTCAGATTCCACATATAAGTGAGATCAAATAGTGTTTGTCTTTCTCTGACATTTCATTTAGCATAATGTCCTCTAGATCCATCTGTGTTGTCACAATGGCAAGATTTCATTTTTTTATAACTAAAATTCCATTGTCTGTGTGTGTATATATATATCACAGCTTCTTTATACATTTATCTATCATTGCACACTGAGGTTGCTTCCATATCTTGGCTGTTGTAAATAATGCTGCAATAAACATTGGTGTGCAGATATCTTTTTGAATTACTATTTTTATTTTTTTTCCGAGTAAATAACCAGAAGTGAAATTGCTGGATTGTATGGTCATTCTATTTTCAGTCTTTTGAGGAACCTCATACTGTCTTCCCTAGTTTCTGCACCAATTTACAATTCCACCAACAGTGCAAGAGGATTCCCTTTATTCCACATCCTCGCCAACACTTGTTATTTGTTGTTTTTTTGATGATAGTGGTTATGACAGGTGTGAGTTGGTAGCTTATTGTGGTTTTGATTTGCATTTCCCTGATAATCAGTGATATAGAGCATCTTTTCATGTGTCTTTTGGCCATTTGTATGTCTTCCTGGGAAAAATGTCTGCTTAAGTCTTCTGCCCATTTAAAAATTTATTTTTATTTGAGTTGTATGAATTGTTTGCATATTTTGGATAACTACTTATCAGACATATCATTTGCAAATATCTTCCCTCATTCAATAGGCAGCCTTTTTGTTTGGTTGGTAGTTTCCTTCGCTGTGCAAAAGCTTTTTAATTTGACATAGTCCTATTTGTTTAGTTTTGCTTTCATTTCTCTTGCCCGAGGAGACAGATCCAAAAAACTGTTGCTGAGACTGATGTCAAAGAGCATACTGCCAATGTTTTCTTCTAGGAGTTTTATGGTTTCAGGTCTTACATTTAAGTCTTTAATCCATTTTCAGTTTATTTTTGTATGTGGTGTGAGAAAGTAGTCCAGTTTGATTCTTTTGCATGTATCTATCCAATTTTCCCAACATCATTTATTGAAGAAGCTGTCTTTCCTGCAGCTTTGTATAGTCTTGCCTTCTTTGTTGTAGATTAATTGACCATATAAGTGTGAGTTTATTACTGGGCTCTCTATTCTGTTCCATTGATGTGTCTGTTTTTGTGCCAGTACCATATTATTTTGATTAATGTAACGTTGTAGTATAGTTTAAAATAAGTGAGCATGATACCTCCAACTTTGTTCTTTCTCAAGATTGTTTTAGCTATATGGATTTTTTTGTGTTTCCATACAAATTTTAGAATTGTTTGTTCTAGTTCTGAGAAATATCCCCTTGGTATTTTGGTAGGGATTTCACTGAATCTGTCCATTGTCTTGGGTAGTATGGCCATTTTAACAATATTAATTCTTCCAGTCCATGAAGTTGGTATATTTTTCCATTTTTTTGTATTGTCTTCAATTTCTTTCATCAGTGTCTTATAGTTTTCAGAGTACAAGTCTTTTACCTCTTTGGTTAGATTTATTTCTACGTGTTTTATTCTTTTTGATGCAATTGTAAATGGGATTGCTTTTTAAATTTCTCTTTCTGACTGTTCATTGCTAGTGTATAGAAATGAACACATTTCTGTAGGTAACTTTGTATACTGCAACTTTACTGAATTCATTTATTAGTTCTAATAGTTTTTGGTAGCATCTTTCAGATTTTCTATATATAGTTGTCATCTGCAAAGAATGACAGTTTTACTTCTTCCTTTCCAATTTGTATTCCTTAAATTTTTTTTCTTGTTTGATTTCTGTGGCTCGGACTCTCAATTCTGTGTTAAATGAAAGTGGTGAGAGTGGGCATCCTTGTCCTGTTTCTGATCTTAGAGGAAATGCTTTCAGCTTTTCACCCTTGAGTATGTTGTTGGCTGTGAGTTTGTAATATATGGCCTTTATTATGTTGAGGTATGCTCCCTCTGTACTGACTTTGTTGAGGGTTTTTATCATAAATGGATTGTGGATTTTGTTGAAAGCTTTTTCTGCATCTATTGAGATAATCATACAATTTTTATTCTTCAATTTGTTAATGTGGTATATCACGTTGATTGATTTGTGGATATTGAACCATCCCTGCAATGACTTTCAACTCATAGGAGAGATATACACACATACACCCACACACATCCCTTCCCTGAGGGAGAGGATACTGAGCATGGAAAGAGAGGATGTGTTCTCTTTAAGAAACCATGTTCAAAATTGCCATTGTTTTGACTTAAAAATCAAGAGAAAGCATACAGTTTTTATCAAAGAGAAGATGGGTCATAAAATATTGAAGTAATGCTTCAGTTCAAGATCTTGGGGATCCTTCAGGAGAGAATAGTCATTCTGTCTCTTTAAACATCTTCTCAAAATTTTAATAGGTCAGAATTGAGTTAAAATTTATAAATTTTTCAGAAAAGATTGAATCACTATTACATGCAGTCTTTCCATTTAGAAACCATAAGGTTTTAGCTCTACTTATTCAAAAGTGTGATACTTCTTTCAGCAATGTGTTTATCTTCCATGTATAAGTTTGTGTTCCCAATCCTTTTACTCTCTTCAAGATAGCCTTTGGCTGCAAAAATAATTTAAAACAAAATGAAGCAAAACTGCATACTCCAGGGATTATCACTTTTAATCTTAAATCTGTGCAAATCCAGCATTTGGATAAATTAATATAATAATCCTTGGATGCCCTATATGAAAAGCCTATTAAGAGAGGATTTTCTTGTTTTGACTACTGTCTAGGTTCAAAACACAGGGTTTCTTCCACTATCTATCTGTATATTTACCCTTAGATAAATTATCTAAACACTTTAGCATTTGTATCTTTGTCTCGAAATGATGATGTTGTTTTGGATCATCAATTAGTCTTCTTCTTTCTCTAATGTCCCGGGATTCTTCCATACTTCTACATTATGTTGGTCCATTTTCAAATTTAACTTCATGGAAACTCTGGCAGAGAAGTTAAGAGAACTTTGACCTATTTATGTTAACAGTCACCTTGTAGGAGCTTCATACTTCATACTTCCTGCACTCATCCAGATGCACTCAGCATTTAATAATCACCCAAATGCACTCAAGATTCTAAATCAAGGCAAACAAAACAATTCTATTGATGTAAAATTTTGCGATTAAAAAAAAAAGTAATCTCTTTAGGAAGATGGAATTGGGGAAAAGAGAAAGAACTAAATAGCTATGTTTGAGTTCCCCAAGTAAATAAAGCTAAATTTAACCTGGAAATATCACAAAATTCTCTTCAACATGACTTTTATTAAAATTTTGATTATTTACTTAATGAGGAACTGTATACTAATCATTGGCAAAAACTTTCACTTAAAATTGATATAGTAATACATGTGCAATTAACTAGAATTAGCTTGCATGTCTAGATTTTCAGCTTGAGCAATGACAAAGGTCTTTCTGTAATTGATTTGCATAGCTGGCACACACCCTATGGGGAAAGACAGCAGCCAAATACAGTTCAGAATTGTTGCCAAGAACTCTTGTTACTTGATTTGGAAACTCTTAGGAGGAACCTCTGGGCTCTATCCTGTCGCACTTTACACATAGGAGATACTTAATAAGCATATTTAAATAAATTAATGAATGGGGCGTTGTTGGACTCATTCTGAGTTTGTGACACTAGTGGCCCTGCTTTATAACTTCACAAAAGAAAAACCCAAGAAGAGAACAAAATATGATGCTGGTCCTAAAGGAACTTGTTTCTTTAAGAAACTTTTTAAAGTACCGTGTAGCTCTACTATTTCCACTCTAAGATTTAGAAGTAGCCTTGCTGATTGCTGTCCTAATGAGCAATGATCTCTAAATATTTTTCATTTTGCATCCCATCAATAAAATATATTTATCTACCTCATATTTGTGTATTTATTTATTCATAACTTATGTACATATAAATGAACACAGTATGCATATTACAACATATAAAATATAAATTGAAGAGAATGAGATGACGACAAAATAAATAAATTTTTATATATTATTTTGCTAATTGTAGATGGCTTCATATTACTGTTAACTACTATTTCGAGGCCAAAATACACTCAGGGTTGAAATAGGATGAAAAATGAGGGACTCACTGACTGTCATACATTCTTTCCTCAGGATCCTGCAGGACAAGTGACTGATGTGTGCCCAAGTGAAGGACCAATGTCAATATATATATATATCTCAGTAAAGATTTAGATCTAATCTTATATAAAATTAAATATGAATGAGGGCATTAATATTTTCTTCTGGCTTCTTAATAGATCATCGTGCTGACTCACAGGGACTCCTGTATCCTCCCCTCCTTGAGCAGCCCGTCAGGAAAGAAGGCCCACAAGCCACATAAAGAGGACAGAAACCCCAAGGACAGTGGGTATGAATTTGCAGCCCAGAACCTATATATAATAACATATATCTTTGCTCTTCTGTAATTGAACTTGATTACTAACTTCACTTCCCATGTTTACCTCAACGCAGAAAACTTTATATGGTCACTTTTTTGCACATTTAGTAAAATTTGTGATTATTGAGACATTTTAGGTTTTCCCCAAGTCGATTCAAGGATTCCATCCTCCTTCTCCATGAGGTTGCATCTAAGGTCTAAAGACAGGGAATGAGATGAAAGGGCAAGGGGCCAGGGGCCAGGGGCCATGAAGGAAGTGCTTGTTGTGGTGGCATCACAATATCTAGTCCTCAGTCATCTTCTTTGGACACTGGCCGTGCTCACCCTGCAGCGTATACAATGCTGAGGTTTCCTGTCCCACGTGAGAGAAAGGGCAGCATCAAGAAAGATTCCAAGATTTTGGCAGGAGCAACTTATTGAATTGTAATTCCATTCAGAGCATTTAAAAAACCTAGAGAAAAACTGGTTTTGGAGGGATAAATCATTTTTCATTTGGAAATGATAAGCTTAAGATGTCTATTATGGGGCTTCCCTGGTGGTGCAGTGGTTGAGAGTCCGCCTGCCGATGCAGAGGACACGGGTTCGTGCCCCGGTCCGGGAGGATCCCACATGCCACAGAGCGGCTGGGCCCGTGAGCCATGGCCGCTGAGCCTGCGCGTCCGGAGACTGTTGCTCCTCAACGGGAGAGGCCACATCAGTGAGAGGTCCGCGTACAGAAAAAAAAAAAAAAAAAGATGTCTATTATGTATGCAAGGCAGATATCAAGTAGCCTTTTGAATATGGCAGTCTAGAGCTCAGGGGAGAGATTTAAGGATAGGATACACATTTTGGAGCCACCAAATCATATAATTGATCTTTAAAGCCATGGGACTGGATTAGATCATCAAACTCTTACGTTCCGAAGAGTGAATGTGGACAGTACAGAGAAGCGATTCAAAGACTGAGCCTTAGGAACTCTTCATTAATAAATCAGGAAAAGTAGGAGGTTCCAGACAAGGAAGCTAAAAAGAAGTTGTCAGTGGAGTGGGAGGCAAACAAGGATGATGTTATGTACCAGAAGCCAAAGGAAGAAGAACTTCAAGGGGAGGGACTGATGAACTTTGTCAAATATGGATGAGAAATTGGGAGAGATGAAGACAGAGCTGATCTTCAGACTGGGTCATCTGGAGGCCACTGATGCCTCTGATAGTAGTGATGAGAGTGGGTTCCAGAGAAACTAAGAGAGAAATTGGACGTAGTGAGTACAGACAAGCCTTTTGAAAAGTTTTTCAAAGAGAAGAACACATAAATTGGAGAAGTGGCTGGAAGGTTATGTTAAGTCATGGAAACTGGTTTTGTTTTGTTTTTTTCCCCGCTGCACCAAGCCTCATGCAGAATCTTAGTTCCCGACCAGGGATGGAACCTGTGCCCCCTGCAGTGAAAGGGCGGAGTCATAATCACTGGACCACCAGGGAACTCCCAGTTCATTTGGTTTTTAAAGGGGAGTATTACAGCATGCTGGTATGCCAGTGAGAATCATGCAGTGGACTGGGAATGATGACCAGAGAGGCTTGGACAACAGGGACAGTAAGGCTATTCCTAATGATAGCCTCCTAGGGGCAGTCAGTGTCAGCCCTCTTTACAGCCTTTACAGTGAAGGTATCATTGACTGTCTGTGGTAGTAAAAAGTGAGAGTGGTGGGGAGAAGTGGTGGTCTCAGCAGAGGCATGGAGCGCTCTACAGTGTGCCTTAGAGCTTGCTATGGGCAAAGTCAAAGTTTGACATTGTAAAACTTTGTACAAAGTGACACTATACACCAAAGTGCAATAGGATAATATACTTTGTACTGTTTAACCATTGTGCTTTTCACCCTGGGAATGCTCTTTTGTTCCATTACTCTTTCAAACCAGACTTCAAGGCACCTATTGTCACCACTGAAGACAGGGAAGGAGAAAGGCAAAAAGAAAGTTTTGGAAGCTAACACTTTGGAGTTGAAAAAGTCTGACCTTTTAAATTACTTGAAGTTCTCATGCAAATTAAGAAAAAGGGTATAATTTCAGGAGAGAAATCCTTGAGAAGGTGGAAAGGTTTGAGAACTACAGGGCAGTGAAGGAGTTGTCTTAGGAGCAGGGATATTTCTTCCATTGAAACAGGAGGGATGGCAAGCACATGGGCACAGAAGCGGGAAAACTGGTGGATTTAATGCGAGAAAATGAGAAAACACCTGCCTGATTTTCTTGTATGAAATACAATACATTCATCAGCTGAAAACAAAGCTTAAATGAATTGAGATTATCTAGAATTGACAGAGATTAGGTAGAAACCACTTTGCGGAACTCCTATTTGAAACCAAATTTGAATTTAGAAAAATAAAGTTACATTTCTTATACAACTGAGTCTTGTGGGCTAAAGCACTACCCACTGTATGCAGAAGCCTGTCTATAACAAATACATGCACTACAGAACCAGATCATATTGAGGTGATAGATGGGAGAGAATTGGCATGTGGGGATGAGGCAGACTCCAAAGTCAATACCAATTTCAGAAAAACTGCTGGATTGAGTGTAAGCAGACTACTGACTGCTTTGCATTTTCTAGGTAGAGGCAGGGGAACCTACATAAGGAAAGAAACAAGGGTCAACAGTCTTATAAATTGCCACAGAGATTCAATTCTCTGAATCCCTGGAGAACACCTAGGAAGGAGTGAAGGTTTTATTTAGAGCCCATTCCTTAGGCTCTGAATTTCTTTTCAAAGCTGTCTACAGAAGCACAGCAAGACAGAGCTCCAGTTACCTTGCAGAGCTGTCATCAAGCAGCCTGGTGACAGATCGCGCTTTGGGAGAGAGGTTTAGACTCCATGGTAAAGCCAGAGAGAACCGCTTAGTCCCCAAGAGAAAGTTGTTTCAGACAGCTGTTAAGCTTTAAGTCTGGAATAAGCATTTTTCTCTTTCTTTGCCTTTATGGAAGCAGCATTTTATTCTTGGCTGAGACTTAAAAAGAGACTATAGCTAAAACAACAGAGACCATGCAGGCTTAGGCAGACCCAACAAACCAGAGAGGGGCCCCCGACCCTATGCAGCCCAAACTCAGCCAGCGTTTTCTTGATGGCAAAAGAATAGGCCATCACTATGTGGAAGGAGTGGATACAGCTTTGTTTGAGTGCCATAAAGTTTGGTTTGCTGGGTGGAAGAGAGACTATTCCGATTCACACCTATTGCCCTGGCACAATTATCCCTTTCAAAGGTGTCAGAAGCTTAGACAAAGGGTACAAAGCACCCTGTGTATAACCAAAGCCAACTCTTCACCTCTTATGCAAGAGCTTTCACTGGAGCTTATTCCTGAAGAACGGCTTCCACCTGCATCACAGCCAATGTCCCCAGAGACGGGGAAGAAAGGATGGGAGAAGTTTAGGCCAGCACGTGAAGGTGGAAAACCCCTATAAAATGACTGTCAATGCTAGTGAAGGGCATTGCATATGAAACCCACTACTTAGGCTTAACCCTGGAGCGAGGGGAGGAAATGTCACCCAGAGAAGCACAGGCTGCATTGTGTCATGAGGAAGTTACTATTCTCATGAAATAGATTCTGTATAAAAAACTGGTTTTCACCCTTTTGGAGACTGCAGACAGGGACAAACATACCTCCAGGAGAAGTCAGTTTTCTTCCCAGAACACAAAGACTTATTAGAACAAAATAATATTTTGCAATATAAATCATTGATTCTTTCTTTTTGCTCCTTAGCCTTCTAGCAATCAGATTAGTAAATTACTTTGCTAGTCAGCTAAGCCTCCGGGGAGGAGCGTGCCCACAGAGAAGAGCAGGGAGAGGGTGCTGGGGTGGAAAGCTGGGGAGGGGCAGTGGATTCTCAGTTACAGAAGCCAAAACATTTGGGTATGGGCACCCAGGGACATCAACAATAGATCTGCAGGAAAGCCTGAGGAAATAAGAGCCAGTCCGTTAGCTCAGATCTCAGAAGATCCATAGGAAGTAAAGATTACCTGGGCTGGGGGGAAAGGATGGGAGAAGAGAAAGAAGGAAGACGAGCAGGAAGCCAGAGAGCTTGGGAGCCAGTGAGTCCCCGCTAAGGCCCAGTGTCCTCCACTGGCTTCCTTTCCCCGGCCGAGTTCTAAGGTGGAATACAGGACAGAAATCCTCTACTATATACATTTGGATGGATCTGAGAGACAAAGAGTCAGTGCCTTGGTGCTCAAATGGAGTGAAGGAGTTGAGTTCCCTTCTTACCCAGCAGCACAGCTGAGCATTAAATAAAAGTGGCCTTTTCTATTATCTAACGTGTCTGACCCAGCATTTTCCCAAGCTAAATGTGCTGAAAAGAGGTGTGAAAATAGCTAAGTGTGAAGTGAAACCAGAAAGGCCTTGTAGACAGGATGTGGTAGTAACCTGAGTAGAAACTTAAAAGGAATGTGACTTCTCAGCAAGGATGCTAGCAAGCAGGCAAAGATGATGAAAATCAAGGACGAGATGCTTCCCCACCTACCGTGCTTCCCTATGACCCATCACCTCTTAGGACCAACGTCAAGGATGAGAGCAGAGGTAATAATAATAGTAGAAAACATATAGGGCTTTCTCTAGACCGAGCACTATTCTATGCAGTTTACATATATTAACACATTTAATTCTCACAGCAACCCTATGATGTAGGTACTGCTATAAAACCTATTTTACAGATGAGGAAACAAACACACAGAGGTTAAGAATAAAAATCCTGGGCTTCCCTGGTGGCGCAGTGGTTGGGAGTCCGCCTGCCGATGAAGGGGACATGGGTTCGTGCCCCGGTTAGGGAGGATCCCACATGCCGCGGAGCGGGCTCGCTGAGCCTGTGCTCTGCAATGGGAGAGGCCACGGCAGTGAGAGGCCCACGTACTGCAAAAAAATAATAATAATAAAAAAAAATAAAAATCCTGAATTAATTTAGATTAAGTAGAACTTACTGACATCAGTTTCATGATCTCTTCTATACTAGAGTGATCAAAGAAAAAATGTCAGTATACATATATATTCATGTACGTTTATGTGTGTATAAATTTATTATAGCTGAATTTTCACACAAAGATTTAAACTCACTAAAAAGATGACTAATGTGAATTTTTAATTATGAGGTATTATGTATAACAGGTAATTGAGAATCAAAGTAACAGCATATTTAGCACAAAAACACAGAAAAACTCAGAGTAACTTAAGCAATCCAGAAGAACAGGAAAAACTCCACAGCATAAACCTAGTCTTTCAACTTTTCCTTATTCTCCCATTTATTAGCTACCTCCTGACTTCATTTATCTCTCTTCGTGGGCCTTCCCCAAAAGTAAATCATTCCAGTCCTGCTCTTACCAACACCTTAAATTCTTTCACGACATCCAGGTTTAGACAAAATTTCTTGTCTTCTCTGTTCGTCCTGCCTTTAACACTGCTGGATCCCAGAGTAAGAGTAAAAATGGAGGCCCACATGCTGTTAAATATATGTCCTGTCTCCCTGCCTTGACAAATACACCTTCATAATGATTCCCTGCCTTGACAAATACACCTTCCTAATCCAAAGACATATGTAATTGTATGATTTCATAAGGATGAAAATTAGCAAAATGTCAAAGACCAAAGAATTGTTATTATTGCACACGTCTGATTGCACTTTTAATGAACTATCAATGGATGGATGACTAATAATGAAAAGCATAATTTATAAATTATATAATTATTCAAAAATATATTTTCTTATGTTCATTTAAGCAAAATATTTATATTGTGATAATCGAGATTTTTCGCTTATTTTGTGTTCTATTGGCAGCAATTATTCTAGAGGATTAAAAGATAGTATGTACTTATATTCAAAGTATACAAAGTTTGAATATAGTTTTTTTTAATAAATTAAAATTAGATAAACAATAAGGTCCTACTGTATAGCACAGGGAACTATATTCAATAGCCTGTGATAAACCATAATGGAAAAGAATATGAAAAAGAATATATATGTCTAACTGAATCACTTTGCTGTATAGCAGAAATTAACAACATTGTAAATCAACTATATTTCAATAAAATTAAATAAAATTTTTTTTTAAAGATACCACCATATTCTGTAGATTCTAGTAGTCCTAACGCCCTAATCTCATAGAACTCCACTGGATTACAAACATCAAAAGCGAAAAAATTAAAATTAATTAAAATAAATTAAAAGTATTTTCAATGTTTTCAAAGCACTCTTCTTCTGAAATATCCAATTTTATCTATTAAAATTACAAAGCAAATACAAATTAATGAATATTAAATTTATTAAAATTAACGAATACTAAATATTTTATTTAATTTTAAAATTTACATAATCTCATATATGTTAATAAATTTAAAACTACTCATAATTCTAGCATTCAATTTTCATCTAGTTGAACTGGTCTCACAATTTACATGACATCTAAAAGTAATACAAATTGCTCTGTTCCTTGCCACTGTGGAGGGAACAAGTGTCAGTCCTGGCCAATCCAAGCACCTTCTTTCTGTAGCTAAAAGGTTCAGTACTGAAACATGTCTCAAGTCAGACTGACCAAAGTATTCCAGAAATTATTTGCTAGAACTGTTGGGGAACAACAGTCTCTTTCCCCTGTGGGATGTTTAAGCTGGAAGTCACGCATCTGGAGTCATTGGTAGCCATCTTGTCAATCATACATCTGGTCCTAGTGTGAAAAATCAAAGTCAGGCAGAGGTAAGCAGAACCAAACGAGAGGGTCAGAGCCCTGTTGACTTGCTTGAGCTCCTGGCTACAGCCAGGAATAAACCAAACACACACACGAGGGCTAAAAAGTGTAGTCAGAGCCCAACAGAATTATTGAAGGCTCTGGACCCCCTTTTTTACAAGTTGGCTACACTTCTGGACTTACAGTTATACAAATCAATAAGTTATTTTTGCTTAAATTCAGATTGTCTGCATCTTGCAATCAAAGAGCACTGCTGAATACTTTAATCTATAATAACACAATTAAGATGATTAACTATTGATTCATACAACAGATGGGTCTAGATACTATTTAGGCGTGCCAAGGTGGAGGAAGATGGAGCAGGAGTGTGTGCTCTGTCCTCAGTAGTGATGTGGGTGGTGCAAACTGTACCATCATAAAGAGTGTGCATTACAGACCCTCTCCCAGCTACTTAGTAGTAAGTGAACTGTGAAGCAAAGGTTAATTGGTTTAGTGTCCTCAAATAACAGACGTTTAAGAGTTCATTAAAGGTTTGAAAATAGTGAAGGTACATGGTATGAATGACATCGCATGACACAAACAAGAAAGTCACCATTTCACTTTTTTGTTTTTGGCCTTGCCACAGGCTTGTAGCATCTTAGTTCTCCAAGCAGGGATTGAACCCGAGTCCCCTGCATTGGAAGCGCAAAGTCTTAACCACCGGACCGCCAGGGAATTCCCAAAAGTCACCATTTCAGAACCCCCATCTCTGCTGCCAGCACCTTCTTATTGGTTCACACCTTCCAGAGAACTCAAAATCCTGAACTTGTGGGACAAGTTGCAGTATTCCAATTATCTTATTTTGAGAGATAGATGTTTTTTAAAAACAACAATGAGAAAACTGAGGCAGTAATATTTATGAAAAATAAAAGAAAAATGGAATACTTGGGAAAAATCATCTTAATTTACCAATCTGTGAGCATTAGCACATATATAAGAAATATTAAAATACAGATTAAATACAGCTTTTTTTCTTTATTGTGAAATACGCTTGACTACAAACAGCAAACTTAGAATAACAAATCATTAAGTTTTAAAATCCTGATAATCATTGTCTAAGTGACTATGTAATCCCAACAATAAAGTTGAATTAATTCATTATTGAAGAGACATGGAAAAATACTAATTCGATTACATTAAAATGTGTTTTGACAGTATATTAGAAATCAAGATTTAAATCTTTTCACTGATTTAAAGGCAATAAGGATGACCATAGGAAAAAGGTGTTATATATGAAAGCATAATGATAGCCAGTTTTTAAAAGTATGCTGTCATTCTTACCAGATATTAAAAACTTATGACTGATCTTAGGCTTGGTAAATCTTAGTTACTGGATATCTTTTATTTTTAATATATTCTCAAAATTCTGTGAGATACTGTGAAATATATAGCTAGAGATAATATAAATTTATTTATTTATTATTACATGGTAATTTTGTTCTATTGTGCTTAACTCATCTAATAGAAAAAGTATGTTCTTAGTTAAAAAAACATGTTTTATGCCTAATACCTCCATATTTCTTGGAAATTAAGTAGTCTAATTATAAGTAGCTATGGATTTATTGTAAATATATCAAAAAAACTAGAAGAATCTCTCAAGAATCTTAAATGAAAAATAATGTAATTACACCATCCAGTTACTTGACTAGTGAAAAAGTCAGTACTTTTAGGTAAACTTACAAGTAGTTGAGTTCTTAAAACTATACAGCTAGGAATTTTAGAGACCTGTGGGCATTACCACAAAATTTGAAAAAAATAATAATATACCTCTGGAAAATACACCTGAAATAAATTTCTTAATTTCCATAAATAGAATCTCTTGTTCAAAATTTCAAAATAAGATACATAATTTAATATACAATGGTGATAAAACAAACATTTTAACAAACATTGATGAATTTTTTATTTAGATTTTTGTTTTGTTTATATATATTACATACGTGTATATATACATATATGTTGAGGCACGTATTACAGCAAATATGCACTGTATATACGTGTATGTGCATATACGTATGTGTATACATATATGTATATATATACACATATATTCTTCACATAGAATGAAGTATTGAGTCAACACAGTCTAGAGTTAAGTCCTTGCTAAAGGAAAAATCTAGAAATATTTTTCATTGTGGTTCCCAAAATGAGATTGCTAGACCCATTTTCCAGTGTTATTAAAAACTATTTGAAGCATGTTAAGGACTACTTAATATTTCATCAATACATTATCCAACTGCTCATTAAAACATCTGTGTCTTAACAATTCCACCAGCATGAAACAATAATTTATTAAGATTAAACTCAGTATATACTAGGCTCTGTGCTAAGCACATTACAGTAATATCACTTAAACCATCGTTAATCTCCTTATGAGGTACATGCTAGTGTTATTTTCATTTTACAATGGGAAAACGGAGACTTGCCTGAGGTTTACCATCTTAAGAGATACAGCAGCTATTCCAGTCAGGTTTGTCTGTCTCAGATCTCATGCATTTAACCACCACACCATATTGCTTTAACTGGGCTAATTCAGTAGTCAAAAGAAAAAAAATTTGTATTTTATTCACATTCCCTTATTTTTTTCAGACATTTGTTTTTCCTCCTTTGTGAACTATTTTCTGATATCGTCACTCATTTATTTTTTAATTTGAAAAATGCTTATTGTTTCTTTTATATTGTGTAATTGTAAACATTTCCCTAATTTTTATCTTTCTTTTGTTTTATATAATGAATTCTTAAATAATAAAACCTACAGCATTTTTCAAAATAGAATTTTTAGAAGAGCATCTAAGCTAATTCCTTCATGTAATATTTGAGGAGAATCAAAGTCACACACTCAGCTAATTGCTAATCTCTGAGTATAACCTGGGAGGCAAAGTACATACTATATTAATATTATAATACCTAATTTGACCAGAACTTTCCAAACTGTTTTATTACTATCATTAATGAATTACATTTTACTCTTTTGTAAGATTTACTTACAATTAAAATGTGTGGCTATCTTGCTCAACTAAAACATAAAAAGAACTAAAAAAAGTATACATACATACATAAGTTATGTTTAAGTGATATAAAATATGCAGAGATATGTAATATATATCTTTTTTTCTCATTTTCTATTTTCTACCTAGATCCAGGAATAAATAAATACAATTAAAGCAAAAAGCCACCATGACTTTCTTGGCTTTCTCTCCCTCATTCCTATTTTGGAAAAAATCTTGATCTTGATCCAGATAGGTGGCCAAAGGCTGAGTATTACATTTACTTTGCTTCCAGTCCTGCTATGAACTTCTAGATTTACTTTTTTTCTATGCTAGATGAAAGAAAGGAGGATAAATAATTGACAAAATGAATTCCAAGGAGGAACTCCAAACATTTGCCAAAAGCAAAAGATAATTTTTTTGCTTTATGCTAAGCTTTTCCAATTTGTTGTCTATAACCATAAATATTTATAATTTAGAGTTTATTCTATCCCACAAGATAGAATATGATTTTGGAATTTTCCCTCATAGATAACTTGTGTTCGTGTGAAGGAAAAATAGGGTGACACAAGCAAGGTATGTTTCCAAACAACAGCAAAAATTCTCACACTCTTAAGTCCTGTTTTTGTTTATCAAAAAGAGACGTTGTGGGCTTCCCTGATGGCGTGGTGGTTGGGAGTCCGCCTGCCGATGCAGGGGGCATGGGTTCGTGCCCTGGTCCGGGAGGATCTCACATGAGCCCATGAGCCATAGCTGCTGAGCCTGCGCGTCTGGAGTCTGTGCTCCGCAACGGGAGAGGCCACAACAGTGAGAGGCCCGCGTACCGCGAAAAAAAAAAAAAAGAGAGACGTTGTGAATCATGGAAGGCAATCCCTCTCACTCCTGTTGCCACCTGCTCCCTCCCACACTACTCCAAACACACACACACACCCCACACACAGGCGCACACCCCACACGCATATACAAAACCGAGAATTCAGCCCTCAAAATACAAGAGGAGAGATTGTAGAAATGGGTTTATATATAACAATGTAATATTAATATTTTCTGGAAAGTAGAGTAAGTTATAGGAAAGACAAATTCAAACAGGAGCAGTAAAGCATTGTTTAATGTTTTGGTTCTTTGTGACAGTGATAATAGGAGCTGCATTTTAATGGAAGGCAAAACACTGCTTTGTAATGTGAAAAAAAATTTTTGACTCTATACTACATGACCTCAAGTGTACCAAGCTCTTTACAGTGGAAAAATGTTTTTCAACAGCATACTTGGCAAACTGCAAAGATAACCTCACATTGCCAAATGGGCTCACAGCTGCTTCCTAATTTACTTTTTCCACAGTTTGTTACTCGATGTTACACATACTATTGGGCCATCCTAGACTAATCTGGCTTCTCAAAAATCTCACCACGGGACTTCCCTGGTGACGCAGTGGTTAAGAATCCGCCTGCCAATGCAGGGGACACGGGTTCAAGCCCTGGTCTGGAAAGATCCCACATGCCGCAGAGCAACTAAGCCCGTGCACCACAACTATGGAGCCTGCGCTCTAGAGCCTGCGAGCCACAACTGCTGGGCCCGTGCGCCTAGAGCCCGTGCTCCACAACAAGAGAAGCCACCACAATGAGAAGCTCGCGCAACACAACGAAGAGTAGCCCCCGCTCACCGCAACTAGAGAAAGTCCACGTGCAGCAATGAAGACCCAAAGCAGCCAAAAATAAATAAATAAATACATTTATATTAAAAAAAATCTCACCATGCCTGTGTTTCAATTTTACTGTTCCTCTCCTATTACCTTCCAAAATTGTTGAAGTCAACCATTTCTGTTCGCAGAAAAGCATAATATAGAAAATATGGTGCTCGTAACTAATGAGCATAACTAATAAGCTCATAACTAATATCAGCTCATAACTAATATGTCTGAAACGTGTTTGTTTTCCAGTTGATGCTGGTAGAGCCAACAGACTCTAAATTCGGTGTGTTCTTCAATACTTATTCAGTAAAGAGAGACCCATTCCTATGTGTTTCCTAGGCAACCATTTGGTGAAAACCCTGCAGTAATATAATTTTTCTCTCTATTTTTCTAGAACTGCCTAATTTGTTCCCCTTATTTTCCAATCTCCATTCCTCCTCACACTTCTCTTTATTCATTATCTTTAGTATTTATTCTTCTCCTCTTGCTTTTCTCTCTTATTCTCTTCTCTTCCATTAATTAGCTAACTTTCCTTTAGGAAAGAGTTCAAAACCAATACTTGCCTTTAAAGTTGTCTGGTTACTGTTTCGTTCCTTTTTAGAAAATCCTCATAGGCCTTTCGTGGATTTGGAAATTCTACTCTCTTATGCTACCAGAGCATGGTTGTGGCCCCAGCTTACGAAAGTGCAGAAGACTTAGTGACAGAGACAAGAGGGGTTCAGACTCTAATTTCTACATCCACCTGCTTTCTCTGAAGACTGAGGGTATTTGAAATGAAATTTCTTAACGCCAAAAACAAAGAGAAAGGGCAAAGAGGAGAGATTGCTTGTGTTAGCAGATTACTAGCTAAGGTAAATTAGATATGCAAGAAATACATCACCTGTACCGGGAGGGGATGTGTGAAGGCTGAGCTGGCATTGTACAAACTGAAGTTTCTTGCAGCATCTAGGTCCTTTTCTCTGATATAAAGATTTTTTTTGACAGAGTCGGCCAGTTTGGGTTAGTTGCTACCCATTTCCCATTTATTGACTGAGCATAAAGTGTAAACTATTTTTATTTATATTACTTAAGAAGATAAAGGAGTTTGATAGTTTCATTGCATTGGTTCACTACTCAAAAAACATATATATATTTTTCCTGTTGCCTATAGGATAAGGTCCAGATGTCTTTCCCAAGTCTCTTGAATGTACTCTGAATCTCATTTCTCATCTTATTTGCCATATACCCCACTACTTCTTTGTGTACCTCAGTGCCAACCACACTGGCCCATTTCTCTCCAAATAGGACATGTGCACTTCGCCTCCTTTCAGCCTTTGGTCACATCTGAAACACGCTCTTCATTCGGGGAGGCAGTAGATACTCTACAAGAGCACCCAGAAAGGCAGCCACTGATGGTTTTCCATCCTCTCTCTTTGGACCACTGTTGCCAAAAGACGTCAAATGTGGTCAAGTCCAGAGACATCTAAGAATAGGGATCAGGTGGGGTGAGGAGGTACAGGGAGATTATTTAGAAGGGTGAAAGTCTTAAGAAAGGGAGAGGAACGTCCTTATGGTCGCCAGCCACTCAGATGGGGTGGCTCCTTATTTAGCGTGACGTGTAATGTACCAGGACATGTGTCGATGTGGAGCTGCCTATGTCTCTATCTCAAAGGAGCAGTGAGGGGAGGGTGAGGACAGCTTTGGAAGCCACTCAACCGAATTAAATTACGTGAAAGTTTTATATGGCATTACTTGCTATAGAAATTCTGATCATTCCTTCACTTATTGCTGATAATTTATATTATCAATCATTTGTTGAGTATGCAGTTGTGAAGACTGCACACACAACGGCCAGTCTGTCTCTTCTCGGCCAGAAAACTGAAATAAACAGCACAGAAAAAATTAAAAACAAAACAAAATATGAATTTGTAAGTTAAAATATAAATGCCACTACTGCAAAATATAAATGCCACTACTGCTGACAGTTTTATTCTCTCAAAATACCTCGAGTCCAAAAATCAGAGGTTATCAGAATTAGAATTATTTAAAAGACTTTTCAATAACTTTATTCTACAAATAAGAAAGCTAAAGTCCAAGAAATAAAGATCGCTTGTATTTGAAAAAAAAAAAAATCTGTGAATGGAAAAGAACCTCTTTTTCTATGGGTCTATGCGCTCTGATGGAGCAATTTGCCCCGCCTCACCCTCCTCCTTTATACTATCTACTGGCCAAACACCTAAGCAACCATTGCTGCAGGGAAGCAGGCGTTCACACTGGAAGAATGGGACCATTCATTTAATTACCAGGAGGGAGGATAAACATTAGAGGAGGAGACCCAAGGCCATCTTGGCTGTGGGAGCCTGGTAGGAAGATGGCGTCCGTGTAGGGAAAGCTGGAGCTGGGAAGCAGGTGGGCTACATTCAGTGTAGAGGAAGTTAGTGTTTCTTGTTCTCTACATTTAGTGTCATATTTGTTTTAAATCCAAGGAGTGACAAGAGGCACGAAGAGAAGAAGCTCATCCCCATGATTAAACCAAAGCCACCAAAAAGAGGCAGTGTGGCAGGCTGGGGGCGGGGAGCAGCCTGGAAGGGGCAACATCGATGGAAGTAAGAGAACCCCAAGGAAAAGGAAAGGGGGAAGAGGTTCAGAGCTGAATTCTGCAGCAGCTAAGTATGCTGACTGAGTGGTTTTAAGTCTTGTCTTTGAGCACACCCTCAACTTCAATCATCATTTTAACCTTTTAACTAATCTGTGCCTGTTTCCTCAACTATAAAACAGGGACAATAATACCTATATCATGGGGTTGTGAGAATTAAAAGAGTTAATATGGGTAAGACACTTAGAACAGTAACAGTGTCTGGCATATAGTGATCGCTGTTTAAGCGTTCTCATTTGGGGAGATGATATAAGTTATACGTAAAAGCACAGATTCTAGATTCAACCTGTTTTGGTTTGAAGCTTGGCTTTGCCATTTATTAGTGTCAGAGAGGAAGAAAACCTCCTCTACCCTTCTACATTCTTCTGGTTGGTCTAAGAATTAAATTGACGTGAGACGTTAACAGGAGAAAATCAAATTAAATTTCATTAAGTACAGAACTCCACGTACATGAGAGGGTCAGAGACAGGAAGGTAAGATGAGGTTTATATGCCATCCCGAGCTAGGGAATGGGATTGGGGCCTGGGGCTTCCAAGGAGAGGAAGGTCATTCACATGACATACGAGGAAGAGCAGATGTTGGATAAGATGTTTGCCCTGCCATATAGATGGGGCCACTTAGATAAAAGTTATCTCTGGTAATAACTCTTTTTCTCAGAAAAATCCCCAACTTAAATCCTTTTAGGGAGTTAAGGGAGGGGCAGTAATTCCTCTTGAACCCATAGGGTCTCCATGGTCTTTAGCTCAAAATAATTTACATGCCAAAGTGGCTTATCCTGGGGAGGCCTGTTCTGAAACCTTAGGCTAGTGTGACCTTGGGCAACAACTCCTCCAGGCCTGTTTTTTCACATGTAGGGCTACGGTTAGAATTAAACAGACTCACATAAAGCACTGGGCACAGGGCTTCCCTGGTGGTGCAGTGGTTGAGAGTCCGCCTGCCGATGCAGGGGACACGGGTTTGTGCCCCGGTCCGGGAAGATCCCACATGCCGTGGAGCGGCTGGGCCCGTGAGCCATGGCCGCTGAGCCTGCGCCTCTGGAGCCTGTGCCTCCGGAGCCTGTGCTCCGCAACGGGAGAGGCCACAACAGTGAGAGGCCCGTGTACTGCAAAAAAAAAAAAAAGCACTGGGCACAGTCTTTAATGCATATTAAGTGTTAGCTGTTCCTGCATTATCTGTCCCTTCTCCTCCCTCTTCACCCACAGGTGGCCCATCACTGAATGGGGAACTTCGCGTCCAGTGAAAACACTCCAGGGATATCAAGAAGCTGTGCTCAGGGTCTCTTACCCCAGCGGGTTCCTTGCCAAGACTATTTGGCCAGCATCTCCTTTGTGCACCCAACTTTCCCACACAACAGACAGAGGGATTTGTGGGGAAAGTTTCCCCTATTTCCCTTCCTGCACTTGGAAGACCAGGAATAATCACTAGGATAATCCTCATTTGGTTTTCATGAGACCCACCTTTCTCCTAAGTGGAGGGGGAAACTGTTAAGTGACAGAAGATATTTTGAATTAAATCAAAAATATAGCCACACATTCACATACCATTTACTGCTAGGGGCTTTTCAAAGTCTCAAAGTCACAATTGAAAACAGTGCTTTTAACTTGAAAAAAAAAAAAGGTCAATTTTTAATCTAAGATTGTAGAGAATTGAGAACTGTTTTTTATTTTATTTTAATGAATAAAGCATCTGTGCATAGCTATCTTAAATTTTAAAAAGAAAGAAATCCAGTCAACCCTGTTATACAGAAAAAAGGAACTTTTTGTTGCATAGAAGGAAAAGTTGTGGATTTTTTATTCCTAAGAAGCGCATTTTTTAAATGTATTATAGCACCCTCTTTTGGTATCTAAGAGCATAAGGTGTCCTAAACAATCAGCCAGGGATTAGCACACTTTTTATTATAATTTCCGTTCTAAACTGTCTCTTAGAAAAAAATCGTGTTTAAAACACTGTGGGTTTTGTTTGCTGCTGTTGGTTTACTTTATTTTTGCAACAATTCTGAGCCATACAAGTAGCAGAATTGGTAAAACAAAACAAAACAAATTGAAAACCTTAGGAAACCTGATTAAATTTGACTTTTGTTAAATTCATAAGAGATGTGATGCTGGCTCCACCTAGTGTCGATTTTGAGTAATTCCGAAAACCGAAAATTAAAAACGAAAATAATTTCCCTAGAGGCCTACAGTCAATTTAGGTTAAATTTAAGTTAAAATCCTAGAACCAAATCCACATTCCTTGACTGATAGCTCTCTGCTTTTTTTCCTTATTGCTATACACAATATTCAAATATCAAAGAAAGGAAAGATTTAAAAAGCAAATCCCTTCCACTAACAGAAATCCAATTTCGGTGAAAATTTTATGATATAACAAGAATTTTGAATATCTAATGTACCTAAAGCACCACGAGAGCCTTCACAGAGCTGCTGAAGTCAATTCCATACACTCTAAGTTGGGGCAAAAGTTTTTTCCTAGTTTCTAGCTCTGAGAAGAATGGTTCCCAAGACCTCTGTAGCCATCCCCATCCCCATCTAGCACTTTAGGGGCTTCTCTGCCATGAACACTGGCAAATATTATTCAGCCTCTGAATTGCATCTACATGGAACAAGGGAAGTCATTTCATTCACCTATGTGGCCCTACTTTTAAGACACTTATAGTTAGTTCATGCCAGATTATTTTTGTGTCTCCTACAGAATGTCAGTGTGCCCTTTTCACAATCATGACCAGCCCCAGCACAAACATGAAATGAATCAAGTGTGAGCACGGTGCATCTCTTATTTTCAGTTCCACTTTATCCCCTTCGCCTCATTTCCGGGTACTTCCTCCCACCCTACAGAGCCATAGGCTCCTCACCAATTTTCCTTTCCTACAGGGTCTCCCAAATTAATAGCAAATTAAATGGTAATTGTGCTTGCCCTATAACATCTTTTCTGGAATAAGGTAAAATATGAATTAATGAAGGAGTGACTGAATAAATACATGCCAAACAAATAAATAAAATTGGTTGTGCTAAGATATCCATGTCTTCTGCCTGTGTACAACTTTTCAATTTTCTTAGGAATCCTAAGTGGAATTCAGACAAATTTAATAAGAGTTGTGGATGCGACGGTCTGAGGCAAAGGGGCCATTTACAGCAGTAGAGGCAGTGCATATCCTGGTTCTGAGAGCCCTATCCCAGACCACTGTTGCCATTTTCTTACTTGAGTGAATTCCCAAAGGCACTCCCTGAATCCATTTTCTTCATCTGTAAAATGAGAAACATTAACAACCATTTTGTATGATTATTATTATGAAGCTTCAAAAGGATCTACTAGGGTGCTTAGTAATCACCAGACACTCAAAGTACGGCTATAATAATAATTTTTCCTATTACTGTGTACTCAATGAGCAATCTGTTCTAGGATTTTAACAGGGAGCAACAATACATTCTCTAGCCCTTTGTTTGAGCCAATGCTTCCATTTTTAAATAGCTGCAGATTTTCGATGTTCTGAGAGTCATCAAGAGTAACTCTGGGGGCTTCCCTGGTGGCGCAGTGGTTGAAAGTCCGCCTGCCGATGCAGGAGAACCGGGTTTGTGCCCCGGTCCGGGAGGATCCCACATGCCGCGGAGCGGCTGGGCCCGTGAGCCATGGCCACTGAGCCTGCGCCTCCGGAGCCTGTGCTCCGCAACGGGAGAGGCCACAACAGTGAGAGGCCCGCGTACGCAAAAAAAAAAAAAAAAAGAAAGAAAGTAACTCTGGAAAAAACTGGAGTGCATTCTGATAAATCAGTCCTAGTTTTAGCTAAGGAGGCACTGCTCATGGGAAGAAAAGAGTGAAGGAACAGCAGAAAAATCTACCTTGGTAAATAACATAGAAAGACTCAACAGACCTCCAAGGGCATTCACCTTGAAGTCTCCACCACCCCTTATGCTCATGCAATTAATAATGATAATAACTAATAATAAGCTTTTGTTATGTATCAGGTACTTTCCTTAGCAATTTACCAGTATTCACTCATTTAATTCTCATAATAATTCACCATTTTATACAGTGAAGAAGCTGAAGCACAGAGAGTAAAATAACCCAAGCCATGAGCACAAATGGCAGAGCTGTAATTTGAACTTGAGGTGTCAGGTTCCACAGATAAGGCAACCGGCTAGTATGCTTCAGTAATTCTTCCTCTTGTTCTCTCTCTCTGTTCTTTTTTCCTCTCTCTCCCCACCATCATCTGCCCAAGCCATCTGAGCAGGCAAAACTGAAAGCTAATGCAGTGTTTCCTCTTGCAAAGAGGATGCCTCTCCCTGCAGCCACTCACATTCTGAGAAGGTTCAAGCCTTTCCAGTCCAGATCACACACACACAAAATCTCTGGGCACATGACACAGAATGGTTTTTGCTCTTTCTCCTATGTATAGAGTCAAGTTTCCATATAGTCCCTTTATAGTTCTATTGCCCACTTTTGTCCCGGTTTCTCTGACAGTATTAGGACTTTATAGCTATTGACTAAAGCATGTGGCTTGTAAAAAGACAATAGCAAAAATGAGCATGAAGACTTTCTTTAATGAGCCCCAACTAGGGGCTTTGTTGAAAGTGGCTACTTGCTATGACAAAATACTATAGGTTCTCTAAAAGAGGTTGATTTTTTTAAGTTGGTTGGCAAATTCAATTTTGTCTATAAAGTACTACTGACCTCTCATTCTTCTTTGTCTGTATTCCTTTCTCAGCCAAAAAATCCTTTTGTTGGCAAATATTCAACAAGCCTGATACCTTGTGTAATACAAAATATTACATGTATAAAATGAGACATTTATGTGTGTTGTGATGAAAAAGTGATTCAGGATATACATGATTAAGAATATATGTCATACGGGCTTCCCTGGTGGCGCAGTGGTTGAGAGTCCGCCTGCAGATGCAGGGGACATGGGTTCGTGTCCCATTCCGGGAAGATCCCACATGCCGCGGAGCGGCTGGGCCCGTGAGCCACGGCCGCTGAGCCTGCACGTCCGGAGCCTGTGCTCCGCAACGGGAGAGGCCACAACAGTGAGAGGCCCGCGTACCGCAAAAAAAAAAAAAAGAATATATGTCATTACTAGCAACGATGAGGAGGGACATGGCTTCATTTCTGGTCTTCTAAATGAGAGATAAATATCTTCCAAGTGAGACATAAATACTATGACTCAAGATGTTACTTTTTCTCTTCTACATTTTCATGGAACACGTTACCACTCATTTAAATACTGAATCAAAATTCTGTGTCAGTAACTGTCATAAAACACTAGGGAGGTGACTCGTTGTTAAAAGGTAATACTCATCACCTGTCAACAGCTCATTAGCATGATTGAATAGGCACTAATGTGGTAATTACCATGAATTGTCAATTTCCATCAGAGTGTCTTCTCCCAGCCCTGAGATTGGGGATGTTTGTGAAATCACAGAGGAAGGCAGAAGATGGCCAAGTTAACAAATACAGCTGCCCACCATCTCCACTACCAGAAAATAATGGCAAAAACATCTAGAATAAAAACAAGGATGATGATAGCTAATATTTATTGAATAATTATTCTTTGCCAGACATTAGCCAAGTGTCTTACATATTCTATTGCATTTACTACTTCCACTCACCCTATAAAGTATGTACTATTATTAATACTATTCCAAGAGGATAAAACTTAGAGACATGGTGTAAATTGCCCAAGATCATACAGCTAATGAGTAGCAGAGCTAGAATTCAAACCCAGGTCATCTGAATCCCAAATCCACATGCTTGACAGTTTCACTCTATTCCAGGGTTTTTCAGCCTCAGCACTACTGACACTCGTAGCTAGATAGTTCTTCGCTGTGGAGGTCTGCCCTGCAGGACTGAAGGACGCTTAGCAGCACCCCTGGCTCTGCCAACTAGATGCCAGTAGCACCTTCTCTCCCTGGCCCCCTCCCTACTAGTGGCAGCCAGAAATGTCTCCAGATGTTACCAAATGTCCTCCAGAAGGCAAAATTGCTACTCCCCCCAAACTCGAAAACTCTACCCTAACTCTTTATACTGATTATATAATATCATGTCATTAAATAACTTCCAGAAACCTAATTTTAATGGCTATAAGACATTTTATTGAATGTTAAATTAGTACTACACCCAAAATATTACTTTTGATTATTTTTTAAAGAAAAATTTATGTTTAAGAACTTATAACAAGATTTTTTGAAATCTACCCCTTTGGTGTATTCTCAGATTTAAAGATAAAGTTTGTCAATGAAATGAGAAGCAGGAGGTGTTTTATATCGCAAAGACTATTAACTTCCCTTGCTAAAATGTGTCACTGTTTTTCACCTGTTATACTATAGGAGAGAAAATGAAGAAGCCTTGTGTCAGTAAGAAGTTTCTTTAATAGTGAAAGAGTTTATTTGATTACTGTATACAGACATGGCCTAAATCAACAATCAAATAAAATATGGCATGCATATATATCTGAAAATAAAAATAAATTCATTAGTCAGATTTTCTTTAAAAATTCAGAATTCTATGATTTTCCTAAAATGTCTAATAAATCAAAATTTACTAAAGCTTTGGTTTTGGTTTCATTCCTTTTAAAATATATACTTAAATAAATATTAAAAGCAAGTATTTTGCTATTTCTACCTATACCATTCACTAAATACTTAAGTGCTTACTATTATGTTAGCTAGTTTAGGAAAGGTATAAAAATTAATGTCTGCATTCCTGAGGAAATTATTTTAGAAACAAGTCACATACACAAAAGCCCTAACAATAAGAAAGGACAGTATAAAGCAACTAGTAAAGTGTTTTGTGTAATTCACATTGAAGAAAAATATATGCGCACACACACACACACTGAAGTTAAGGAAGATCGCGAGATTCATTTAATAGGCATATTCCATATAAACTACTCATCACAAATTTTCCATTTTAAGAGTCCACATGAAAAATCAGTATGCAGAGACTAGAAGCAAAATACATCAAACAAAAACTTCCTAGAGATGTCTGAGTTGTCAAATTTTACTACTTTTCCAAATCTTTGTAAGGTTTGAGAAAAAAAGGGTGCATTTTTGGATAAAAACAAACATACTTTTACTGATGCATTTTTTACTATTCTATCATTCTTTCTCACCAAAACCACAATTTCCTACAAACCCCATGAGGTTTTAAATTAATAGTGTTTGGCTCCTATTTACCAAGAAGTGGTTTACCCATCACCATAAAAATGGAATTAAAAATATATCTGGCTAAAGAAATCCAAAAGAGAATGTTGGAGTTTGTTGGGTTTATTGACAATGATGTGTATTTAAGTGACCATGCATTCTTAACCTCTCTCTTGGGTGCAATTCGGTAGTAATCTGCCTTTTAATAACCTACACTGGACATCACGGTTGCAATCCAAGTGAGCAGTGTCACAACAAAATTATCTAGTACACACACGTTGCTTAGGGCAGCAATGTTACCATAGTTACTACCAGATCAAACGTCTCAGGAAAGCAGAGCCACTAAGTCTTTCAAGGTGCAGAAATTCAGCACTTTTGATAGGTAATGAGCCTTCATTTTCCTTCATCTTTGGGCTTTTCCAATTGGTCTTGTGCTGTTTCTTTATCTTTCTTTTTCACATCTAAAAAAACAAATAATTTTCCATCATATAGAGAATATACTGAAATCTACTTTGTATTATATTGGACTAAAACAGCTGGTTTTTCCTTTATGCATCCTAGTCATTTTCTACTTGATTAGGACATACCTTGCCGTCATTGCAGTTGTAGAAACTACACAAAGGAAAGAGATATGGGTCTGTCTCTTAGTTACCTTTCTCTCCTATTCTCCAGACTTATGTGCCAGGCGGTCTTCAAAGGTATTATTATTACAATCTCCATTTATAGATTAGTTTACTGAAGCATAAACAGGTTAAGTGACTTGCCCAAAGTCACCGAGCTAGTAAGTGACAGAGCCACAGTTGGGATGCAGACTGACTGACCCTGCCCTTCCCCATCTCTCGATGTTGGATCACACTCTCTAGCTTCCTTACACTTTTTATCTCCTTTGCTCTTAGGACTT
This sequence comes from Pseudorca crassidens, assembly GCF_039906515.1. NCBI lineage: Eukaryota > Metazoa > Chordata > Mammalia > Artiodactyla > Delphinidae > Pseudorca > Pseudorca crassidens. The sequence continues at coordinate 38,325,987 of NC_090308.1, forward strand.
AATCGCACTTTCTACTTCCAGGAAAAAAAAGTCAAACAATCAGATCACCCAAGCTCGACTTTCTGCCACCAAACCTCTAAAATCCCCTGCCGTCTCGACTTTTTCCTTCTGCCCATGTTACAATGGAAGATGTGCTCCTCAGGACTGACTACATGAGTTGTTGGAACCTAGTGCAAAGTGAAAACACAGCACCCCTTATTCAAAAAATATGGAAAATTTCAAGGCAGCAACAGTAGAACAAAACCAAGGGCGAGCCTGTTATAAGCCCGAGGCCCTGCGCAGCTGCCCACCCAGCGCACCCTTGTAGCTGGCCTTGGTGCTGCTCCTACTGTCCAGGTCTAATTTCTTCACAAGCCAGGATCTTATCCATTTCTGCCTCAACAGCACTCTCAAGATCATCTCTAATCCCTGCATTTCACCTGACTTTTGCTCTTTCTCCTCGCTCCGTCATTTCCTCAAGTCACTACCATCTTCAAACTAACGAAGGCCTTCTTTCCACTGCAATTCCTCCACTTACTGGCTTTTCTTTTATCCTTTAAAATATATTATATCTTTTGCTGTCATCATTTTAAAACAAAACTATTGTTTCTACTACTTCCGCAAAATGGGTCCTGCCAAAATCATCAATGGCATCTTTGAAAAGAAATCTGATAGACCGTTCAGTTCTCCAACTTTCAAGCACTATGTACCAAGCAGTGAAAAAAAAAAAAAAAAACCAAACATACATTCCAGCTCTCAGGGAACTTCTTGTGAGGAATATGGACAAGAACTAAAATAAGTAAAATGAGTGGCATGTGGGAAGTGAGAAGTGCTACAGAGGACAGTAAAGATCAGGAATTGTCAAGAAGTCTTGGGGCCTGGAGGTTGCAATTTTAGATAGGGTTGGCTGGGAATGCCTCACTGAGAAGGGGGTCATGTGAGTAAAGACCTGAGGGGGTGAGAGAGTTCGCTAGTTGGGTAGCAGGGAGAAGAGCATTCCAAGAGGAGAAAACGTCAAGGTCAGAGGCAGCAACGTGCAGGAAGAACTGCAACTGGGACCGTGCAGAGAAAAAAAGGATGGAAAATGGGGTTGGAGAGGAACCAAGAGACTAGATCTTTGAAGGAGAAAATGGCAGATTTCTGAACCAATTTTGAAAGTAGGGCTGACAGCATTTGGATGTCTCACAGGCCTCTTAGATGGAATATGCAGGAAGCAGATATCACTCCTCTAACCCTCAAAATTGCTTTTCTTCCATGCTGGCCCTTCTCAGTATATGGCATCACCATCTACCCTGCTGCTCCAGGAATTATCCTCCATTTCTCTTCTTTATTACTTGTAGTCACCTCCACCACCTCCAATTCATCAGCAAGTCCTATGAATTCTGCCTATAAAATATATCCCAAATCCACCCACCTTCCTCCATCTTCACTGCCTCCTTTATCCTTCTCTAAGGACAAATTTGACTTGGGGTTAATTTTCTGGCTCTGTTACCCTGGGAACCGGATTCAGGTGGAATGTCAGCCTGGTTGGTTACTAAGCGTATGGTAAAAATGACCCAAATGGTAAAGTACAACTGTCCTGAGAGAAACTATACAATAACTGTAAATACCTGCTAGGAAACCACAGCACTGGGATTCTGTAAATGCCATGACACTTATAACTGAGCATGTCCCTTGCAGAGAAGTTAGGAAGCAGTGTCCAAGGACTTGTTACAAAGTATTAGCCCCCATGGGACATGGGGCTTCTAACCCGTTGCCCCCATTGGTGCAGATCTTGTCCCCTTGCACCTGAGTTCTCAGTGAGGGGTGGGGTGAAGGTGCATAGAGACTGGCCCCCAGGACTGCTTATGTGGATCGCTGCAAGGACTTCCACAGAAGGAGATGGTGGAATGCAGCCCTTCTGACCTGCTGTGTTTCTAAACCTGTATACTTCTGAGCAGACTGGCACCAGATGTGGTCTTATGAGTCTGTGGTCTTATGAGTCTGAATGTTTAATTTGGCCCCAAAACATTTCCTAAGGGGAATGCACCTCCTAACTCAACTATAGCCATTATTTCTCTTCTACAATCCATTCTTCACATAACAAAGTGGATATTCAAACAGGAACATCACTCCCCTGCTGAAAACCCTCATATTTAGAGTAATATCCTCTTTATTCATCCAGGTTTCTGAAGCCCTAAGAGATCTAGTCCTTGCCTCCTCTGCAGTGTCACCTCTACCACTCTCCCTCTTACCCGCTGCCTCCGAGCCGTGGTGGCCAGATTTTATGCTTCTTGACACGTCCACCTTGTTCCACTCTAAGAGCTTTTTACAAGCTGCTCCTTCTGCAAAGAATGCTCTTCCCTCTGATTCTCCTGTGCCTGGACCATTCAGTTGTTATTCAAAACCTACTGCTGCCATTCAGATTTCACTTAGGACATCTGGAATTTCTCAGTCTAAAGTAGCCACCCAGTAACTCTCTAACGCAGCATCCTATTTCATTCTGATAGAACATATCACCGTTGACTTACATATTTATTTGTTTACACTCTAACTCTCCCATTGGAATATAAGATGCATAACAGTAAGAGTTTATGTCTGTCTTATTCACTACTATATGGCCGGTTTTTAGAATGGTGCCTAGCACTTGGCACTAAGTTGAATGGTGGATCAAATGAATAGTTAGTGATGGTGGGAGGTAAGAAAGGCCGCTTGTGACATTTACAGTTTCCTATGCTGCCACCCTCTGTCACCTCTTGCTGATGTGTTACAGGGCATCATCGTCCTCCCTACCATGGTTATCAATTTGTAAGGGATAGATTAAGATGGATTATAAACTAGGAAGATTTCAGGCAGGTTAATTTCACACAGGATGCAGGATGTCTGCGATCCTAGATTTCTTCCCACTTAAGAATATCAAAAAACAAAAATGAAAGAGGATTGATCTGAGGGAAACTTGCAGATCTGTCCCAGAATTTCTATTTTTAAATGACTAAAACACTGAAATCATAATGTCTGAGACAGACCCTAGATTTTTGCTATTAGCAATTGAAAGCTATTCATTTTAAATCCTTAATGTCTGTACTTAGCTAATAAAAAAAAGAAGACAGACCTTAAAGCTATTTATGTATAGCTTTGTTAGTGACACATTGTCTATGCCATCTACCGACATAAACTTACTTCCTTTTTGTGTATTCTTTAACATCCGGTGTTACTATGTTGATTCACTTTTTAACATTTTGAGTTTCTTAGTTAATACCTTCAACTTTATTTCAAAATGATTTAAAGAAAAATATAAAAATAGAAACAATATTCTTTCAGATAATGGTCTCTTCAGTGAACAAAATAAAATGAAGACACTACTAACTTTCTTACAGTGTATTTGTTCTCTTTTGCTTAACTAAATAATGTCAATAAGCATTAAGGTTTTGTGTGTGTGTGTAGGGACTATCAACTTTAATTAGGCCTGTTACATGAACAAGTAACTTATCTTCTCGACCTCGCTAGTTGAGAAGGCTCTTCAACAGCAATATCATGCCCTAATAATCAGATTACATTTTTTAACTTAAAAGGCCCAAAACATTACACATATTTTTATTCTTCTTCTTTCATTTCCTCCAGCTTTTCTTTTATCTTATGATAGTTTACGTGTATACTTTTTTACTATTACTTTAGTACCCTTTATGATACGTACAATGATTTTTAGAAAAAGGTGAGGTAACCATGGGACTCCAAGGTCTAGCCACAGTCCCTGGCCTAACAAGGATATAAGTATTTCATAAAGATCATACCAGGAACACTTGTAATTTTACCAGGTAGAAAGTCACCTCCTGAGGCAAAGAACTAAGAGCCCTCTTCTAGGGCTCACATGAATAGGGTAGAGGTGCAGAAGCTTCCAGCTCTCTCTTGCCTCATTGCCACCAGTAATAAATTTCTACACACACACTGGAGTCCACTTTGAAGTCTAAAATGGGGTACAAAGCACAGGTATGTTGGTAATGACTTGGTACTAAAACTCTCTTTAAGCTATTTGAATGTTTTTAAGTGAAGGGACTCTTAACACTTTACTGTAAGTGTTATTATATTTATTTTCACAAGACTAAACGCTGGAAGCTTTATGAACTGTGTGTAAGCAACAGGGTAAAAGACCCAAGATTTTCCTTCATTGGTTTGATAGCTCTCGTTTTTTCTGAATTCAACTTTTTCTACTGATTAAAGAATGATCAACTTTTAAAGTTCCCGTCTCTAGTTGATAATAAACCTATTCTTAGCTATGAGAAATAGAAGAGCTTGTAGAATACTACAGTGAAGCAGAAGCTTCCAAAATGATTTGCCAATGGATGGCAGAAGAAAAATTACTTTATTCCTTAGAACGTCTCAGGAAATTCTGTAAGCTGTTTGAAGGAATGGATTATATTGGTTCACCTTTGTATTCCCAATCATTAGGACTGTGCATAACTACACACATCCAACAAATAAATAAATGTTCAGTTTCCACATTTAATCTAGGAGATAATAAGAGGAAAAGTCCACTTTTAGAAAGGCTGAAAAAAAATTTACTTAGCTTTAAACAAAAGCTGAGAAGCTTTAGTAAACAAGCTTAACTAGTTAAAGGGGAGACTGTTCCAGAGGGAAGGATGAAGAAGAGAGAAATGCTGCTGATTTTAAGAGGATTTTGAGTGTTACCTTCCTTCACGGAGAGGACTTCCGGTTTGAGGGGCAACTCCGAGGTTCCACCCGTGGCAGCTGAACCCTGGATGTCTGGTAGAGCATTCCGGCGGCCTGCCCTTGCTGATGATGCAAAATTGTTGACCATAGGCTCCACATCCGTCATTTTTGATGAATCTGTCCTCATAGCAACATCTACAAATAGAATGTGCACGTGAAGAAGAGGATGAGCCTAGTCCAAGGTCCACGTTCACACTGCTGGGGGTTAAAAGGCATGGCTACATCAACAACATGGAAGCTTTGAATATCTAATCATTGATCGTACCCTGCATCTATGTCTATGCTAAGGTCCTGGAGCTTCTGTTTGCACTTTTGGACACTCGCTGAATAAAGCAGGAAGGCCTCAGTGTGAGCCAGATTGCTATAAATAACCTCAGAGCCAAAGGAACCATTTGGATGCTTTCGGGTGCAGTCATCTCTTGCCTTTGATTCTGCTTTTCTATGGATGCATCAGCCAAACGAGGGCTTGGAAGGAAATGCAGACTGACTTGCTTGGCCACTCCTGTGGAGACCCTGCCTGCCAGGATTTGCTTGTAGTGCTTGCTTAGGCTGAAACCAAATCACTATAATTTGTAAGGACCAAACAAAACACACTTTTTTCTTACTCTTTAGAAATAAGAAATTCAACTTTATCTCAAAGGCTTTTTACCCCAGTGGCAGCTGTGTATTTCTATCTGCTCTAGTCTCAGACCTAATTTTCAACAGACTCATGTCTGTGTTTGGGAGAGTAGAACCTGTGTTACCTTTTCTTGCCTTCAAGTGGACACGGTAATAACTAGTGCTTTTCTAAGCACCCTTTATGTTCCTAGCAATTGTCTCTCTCTATGAAAGAATTCTCAAGAGACCATTCACTATACAGCGAGGGAGGTAGCAGACATTGCTTATTCTAAGACTAGCCCTCTCTTTTATTTATTTATTTTTTTTGCGGTACGCGGGCCTCTCACTGTTGTGGCCTCTCCCGTCGCAGAGCACAGGCTCCGGACACGCAGGCTCAGCGGCCATGGCTCACGGGCCCAGCCGCTCCGCAGCATGTGGGATCTTCCTGGACCGGGGCACGAACCCGTGTCCTCTGCATTGGCAGGCGGACTCCCAACTGCTGCGCCACCAGGGAAGCCCTAGCCCTCTCTTTTATATGACGTTTTCTAATGAATCTTTCCTACGAAGTCAACACTGAAGAGTATCTCAAAAGCAGCAGCAAACTTTCTTTCTTTCTTTTTTTTTTTTTGAGAACCCATTAAATGCTAGGCTCTCAGCTGGGCCTTGAGAGTACAGAGGAATGATTTATTCTCCTCTTTTAGGGGACTTGTACTCTCCAAGGGGAGAAAAAAGGTTTACATACAAGGATAGATAACATCATAACACAGAATGTGCTGAGTATCAACCAAGAGATGGAGATACTCATTTGTGATACTCGAGGGCTGAAGTATATGAACCTTGGCCTACACGAAGCAAACCAAACTTTTCACCTCAGTTAGAAGGGAGCCCTTTCCAATCAGTTAACTGCAATTCAGGAAATGCTAAACATGAAGTGAAACAGTCACAAAGTATGGTGCATTTGATGTTAGAAACACAATGTCTTTGGTCCACAGCAACCAAGAAATGCACATCAAGCTTAGTGTGGGCCTCAGGAGTCGAGTCTAGGCTACTTCCCCAGATGGTCTCATCTTTCCAGGAATCATGGACAATTTGAGAACAATGCTAGATTTTCAGACATAATTTTGGACTTCTAGCTGTTGAGTATTTGCCAATTGTCTGGTATTGACAACATAAAGTAAAGAGCACTGGACTATTAGTCAAAAAGAACACTCCATGACAGGCTTGCAAGGTGACATTGGTTAATTTCTCCGAGTCACAGTTCCTCCCCTATATAATGGATATAAACATTAGCCTGACTGATCCACAGAACTCTAGTGAAGAACAAATGAGATAAAGAACATGGAAACTCTTTGTAACTACAAAACCATATGTTTGATTACCAGCATCACTGCTCATTTCTCTCTAAGCTTTATTTACACCACCACCTCCTATGTATCCCCCTTAGTCCTAACAAGAAACATCTCCCTATTGAAAGACCTCTTGAGTTTTTTAAAAGGGAAACCAGAATTTATTCAATACTACATGAACACTTTCATATCTGTTATCTCAGATAAACCTCCCAATAATCCTTGTGAGGCAGTGAGAAATAACCCTCACTATATGGATGTGGTAACTGGGGCTCAGAAAGGTTAAGTGACTTATTTTAAGTTGAACAACTGCTAACCTAGTACACAAGGATGCAAATCCAGTTTCAGTTCACTCTGAAAGCAAGATGACATGCATTACCACAAAACTGTCTTTCTAAATCCTGGTGATACATACAGACAGCCAAACAACAGCTACTTCAGATTCTGCCCTTCGTTACTTTTTAAATAGAAAAAAATATATACAGTTAACCCTTGAATGACACCAGTTTAAACTGCACAAGCCCACTTATATGTGGATTTTTTTCAATTAACGTGTACTACAGGGCTACACAATCCACAGTTGGTTAAATCTAGAGATGGGGAACTGCAGATATAGAGGTTGGATTGTAAAGTTATACACAGGTTTTTGGCTGTATGGAAGTCGGTGCTCCAACCTCCATGTTGTTTAAGGTAAACTGTATATATATGTGTGTGTGAAAAAGAAAGAGATCCCCTGTCTTTTCATAGGTATTCCTCTCTGGCTTGAATGTTTGGTTATCTGTGAGCCCCTCGCACTACTCCCCATGACACACAAATTTCAATTAGAGATCGCTTCTCTATAGCTCGTGAGGAGTACTTGACACCAGTTTGGAAACAGACCCCATTTGCAGGCCCCCATTCTGTCCCCAGCCAATTAACATTACATCAAAAGCCATGGCCATGATGAAGTGTTTATTTCTGTGAAGGATCTTCCTGTGTAATTGCAAAGAAGGTAACTATGCTAAGCTTGGAGGAGAAGCTCCACGAATACCCTGATTATTACTGTCCTGACAGTCCAAAATCGTAAAACTGAAGATATCAATAGATATAAGAATATTAAGATACACTCTTTAAAATACTTGAATGGTATATATTTTATGTTTAGCAAAATGGGATTTGTCAAAGGAGTACTGAGTTAGAATTTGCATATTGACAGAAAACTTCCAAAAGGTGGCCTGTCGAGTGGGCCATCAACATGGAAGAAGACATTCTGGGCTCCAATTTTTTTCTTTGCTATTGGCTCCTATCTTGAAAGTTTTTGCTTTTGCCTTTCTACTATTATTTCTGGCATAGGCTTTCTAAATGAGTCCTTTTTTGTCGATTGGTGTTAGAAAACAAGACCATCACAAGCCAAAAAGTTTGTCAACGTTATACACATTAATTACCATTTTAAAATCAAAACAAAACTGGATATGCAGGGAGGGCAAGCAACAGGTTACTTTACTCCAGAGCTTTCCTTGGTCCTTTTCCAAACTCGTATTAGGCACCATCTTCCTTTCAGAGCCTGTCACTGATGCTGAGTGACCAGGATGTCAGGCTCCACCACAAGACGGATAGTTTGCCCAGCCCAGACCCACAGGGCTGTTGGGACAGGGAGCTTTCTTTTTTTTTTTTTTTGTCCACTTTTTTTTTGCGGTACGCAGGCCCCTCACTGCCGTGGCCTCTCCCGCCGCGGAGCACAGGCTCCGGACGCGCAGGCCCACCGGCCATGGCTCACGTTCCCAGCCGCTCCGCGGCACGCGGGATCCTCCCGGACCGGGGCACGAACCCGCGCCCCCTGCATCGGCAGGCGGACCCTCAACCACTGCGCCACCAGGGAAGCCCCATGGACAGGGAGCTTTCTGATCTTCCCGACAGAATGTGCCGGTGACTTAGAGACACTGGGAAGAGAGTCTGAATGCATAGGGTGATTCTTAACTGGGCTCTTTTAATCCCCTGGTAAGAAAGTTTATTGCAGCACTAGAAATAATCAGGAAAGGAATGATTGAATAAACTATATATATTATATTATGGAATTTTATATGGCTCTTAAAAAGAATGTGTTAGATCCAGTCAGATCTACTTACTGAGATATGTTCTTGACACACTGTGAAATAAAGCAAGTTTAAAAAGAAATATTTACAGCATGAGGGGAAAGGAGAAAAAGTAATGAATGTAATGTAATCTCAACTTTGCAAAAAGAATAAAAATTCTAGTTTGGAATTTAAGAGAGAACAAGGAGAATACTAACCACTGTTGGTATCTCCTTACATATTTTAACTTGTAATAATGTGTTAAAATAATATATAAAGGACTTGAAACACATTCACCTGGCAAAATTATGAAAAACACTGAATGTCTCTAAAGTAACATTTTGATAATTTTACCCAAAATAGTATATCTTCAAGTGAAAGTCTCTCACTACCCCAACTAGCCATCCTACTTGTCTATTGTTATTATCCTATGCAACACTGATTGCGTATGCAGTAAATATATATACACACATATTATATATATATATATACACACATATACATACATACATATAAAGTAGAGAGAATTGCTCTCTTCAATGCTTTGCGACATTTAAAAAAATATACAACCCATAGAAAGATGAGGAAACACTACGAAGAGAAACAAAAGAGAGATTAACTTCCATGTTCTTTCAATTTTCTGGGCTTAAAGCTAATTGTGTCTGTTTGCTAACCAAGGTAGCTGACTCACTAGCAACTCTTCCTCTTTTTCGTCTACAGAATTAGCAGTGGAATTTGTATGAGTTCTGCTTTGTCAACTGTGGCTGCTTACAGGAGCTGAAACCATTTGGACATTGGGAGATTTCAAAGAAGTCCTTGCATGGCCCATAGCAAGGTAATGTGATTTACAAATGCCTGGGACACACTTTCTTCTCTACCGAAAATACACAATTTTCAGGATGCCTTAACAAAATACCATTACACAGCCACATATACACACATGCCAGGATCTTTGCAGTCTCCAACACATGAAAATGCAACACCAGCATAGCTGAAGAAGACAAAGACATTCAAGCTAAATGGAGCACTGCAGGAATATATTTATATATAAAGAAAGCACTAGTCAGCTTCCAGTGGGCTAAACATTTCCTGCTAGGAGTATGTTAGTATGTTATAAGCATAATTATAAACAAATAGACATTTTTGCAACCTCTTTCCCTTTCAACTGACACAGTCCATCTTCTTAGCTCATACTCATTCTTTTCTCCAAGTTCATTATTGAAGCCCAGCCCACAAAGAGGCGGATACCTTTTTTTCTAATCTCTGCATCCACATCAGTCACGTCATCCACCTCAGTGAAACCACTACTCATTCTGCATGTAGGACTTGGAATAAACTCTTTACCCTCTAAATCAGTTCTCTGAAGTTATGAGTCAGGCTATCTGAGAAAACACTTAAAGTAAACAAACAAAGGAAGAACATGTATTTTGGGAAGTCAGTGCTTTTCTGGCCCAAAGACAGAAAGAGAGGGAGGGAGACACACACCGGTCTCAGCTGATAACCAAATATATCATCTGTCTCTCCCCAGCTTTCAAAATCTTAATACCTTATGCTAGATTTCTCTGGTTTGATTTTCTGTTTCGGAATATGCAAACCTCTTCCAAACAAGGCAAAAGAACGGTAACAGTTGCTTTTTAATGTGGACCAACGAACACAGATAATTATTTATTCATCCAGTCAACATTTATCAAGCTCCTACTAAATTATTACGTGCCAGGCCCTGTGCTAGGCTCACAAGCTACAGAAAGGAACCCATAGTCTGGTGAAATCAAACACATTCTGGTCTTTTCAGTTACCTTTCTTGATCTTAAATCTTATTCTTTGGAAATAAAGTAAAAGTATCCACCTCTACAGGCTTCCCTGGTGGTGCAGTGGTTGAGAGTCTGCCTGCCGATGCAGGGGACACGGGTTCGTGCCCTGGTCCGGGAAGATCCCACATGCCGCGGAGCGGCTGGGCCCGTGAGCCATGGCCGCTGAGCCTGTGCTCCGCAACGGGAGAGGCCACAACAGTGAGAGGCCCGCGTGCTGAAAAAAAAAAAAAAAAAAAAAAAAAAGTATCCACCTCTAAAATGTGAATCCTTTAATGTAGCTCCTATTCAACTCAGTATCAAGATAATTTTAGGCTAAACAGAGCTTACATGGAATGTATACATGTATAAAAATTGTTTTTTTTAACTTAGAGACCTTTCTCTTTTTAAAAATTCCTCCAAGTTTCTGTGCCTCAAGTACAAGCCAAAGGGAATCCTAACTTTTGCCTGTTGACACACTTTTTTTTCCCGTGCTTAGGTTCTTGCTTGCTAATATTACAGATTCTTCCAACACATATTGATATGTACATGAAAGCTATTTTTATCACAGAGAATTTTTGACAGCTTAAACCTATAAAATTCAAAATGCAAAGTCAAACTCGTTTTCCCATAATCTTCCAAGTAAAGCAGTAAACAAATCTGAGTATCTTTCCCGCACAATGACACTTGCTATACTAGGACAGGGCCACTTAGAATAATAATATACGCTGATGTGGCTACAGATGAAAAAGATTAACTGCAGCAAACCATGCAACCCCCTTCAGTGTGGGAGTCACTGTCACTATGAGATTTGCCACAATCAGTAAGGACTCCCCCGCCCCACCTGAAGACCTGGGATGGTGGCATGGCAGGCAGCTCCTCCACACGCACAGAGGAGGAGTGGTTAACTCCACAAGAGAGAAGGGGGCCAGACTTCATGGGAAAACAGCCTCTGAGTAGGGTCCCAGAGAATGAGCAAGCAAGTGCCAGTGAGAGGCTGCTCTCAGGCCATCCACTTCTTTTTTTTTTTTTTTTTGCGGTACGCAGGCCTCTCACTGCTGTGGCCTCACCCCTTGCAGAGCACAGGCTCTGGACGCTCAGGCTCAGCTGCCATGGCTCACGGGCCCAGCCGCTCCGCGGCATGTGGGATCTTCCCGGGCCGGGGCACGAACCCGTGTTCCCCGCACTGGCAGGCGGACTCTCAACCACTGCGCCACCAGGGAAGCCCGGCCATCCACTTCTTATCTTGGCCCTTTCCAACCACTCTTGGGACACAAAGTGTTCCTATATTTCGAAAGGGGCACAAAGACTCTCCAAGCTCACAGAAGCCCAAGTTTTGCACTGGTGAGAAAATCATACAATTTTGAAGTTCATGTGATCTGTTTGCACCCTTCCTGTCTCACCATGAACACAGGACCCTGAGAAGTTGGTTCCCCTTTTAATGAGATAGTGGTTTTTAAATGTCAAGTGACTGTTGATGACATCAGTAGGAAGGGGAGAAGGGGAAGTTAACTCTGACCGATGTGGTCACAGTAGAGATGGTTTTGTATCCCTCTGCCTGGTACATGGACTGGGACATAGTTGTCTAATAAATTCAATTAAAGTTTAATTAATATCTGATACCTATAAATTATGAGCAGGCAAACATAGCCTATGAAGGTGCTTTTAATTATTAATATTCTGAATAAAAGCTGAAAGTTCAATTATTAAATATTAAAATGAAATTGGTTACATTAACATTAAAATAGCTTTGGAGGCAGGCTGTGGACTTTGGCAAATACAATGCCTTGCAGGTGTAAGTAACACTGACAGTCATATGCAGAACAGTAGTTAAAGCACAAACCCTTATAGAACCACCCTCATCCAGAGCATCTGGATAGTTATACTCTCCAGACACCAGTCCTCTCTGGAAAAGATCCATATACGTTAAACTGTCAACAGCCTTGCATGCAGGACCACTCAATCCTGTCTGAAACATACACAAGACATTTGTTCTACACCAAAAGGTCCTTGATATTTGTTTATATTTGGTCCTTTCCAAAACATCCATGGAGACATTTATTTGGTCTTGATATTTGGTCATGTCCAAAACCATTTGGCATGGACCAAATATGCTCATAGATGATTTGTATAGGACTAAATTTCAAGGATATTTAGACATGGACCAAATGTCTCGTGGAGCTTTGGAAAGGACCAAATGTCTGCTGTGAATAGACTTGCCAACCTGAAGTCAGTTACATATAATTCATCAGGCTTCCCTTGTACAAATATGCAATCCTCTAATACTTTAAAAGACCAGATCCTATCGTCTTAATTCTCCTTTACCATTTTCATGCTCAACAAGCGGAAAAATAAAGCCCTTTTATCCTCTGGGCTTATTTTCTTTGCCTACGATTACTGTCGAGAGTGACCCCACTGATGACAAAAAATAGTCCCATAATTACTCTTCCAATTTAAAGGTAATTTAAAGCAGTATCTTAAGCATGGACACTTTCAATTACATGCTTTTATTTCAGAAAACTTCATAGCATATATGCTTATCTGTCTTCAAAAGGAAAAATGCAGTGTGATACAAAACAACAGAACTCTTTTTATTAACATACATGTGAATGTGCACCACATCCTTCAAAGGAACTTTAGGGAGCTACATATTTATTCCACCTCTCAGAATATTTCTGTGACTTCGTAAGTGCAGTTCATTTTATATTCATATATAATATAATGATAAAATATTATTTTTAAAAGGCAGCAGTATATTTTACAGTTTTTAACTATAGTTCTTAATTACCAACTGTGTGTCCCATTTGTTTGCCCATCTCTTTCATTGCACTTCAGTTTCTTTTCAAAGCCTCCTTAAGTAATTTAGATTTGCATAGATTCAGAAGAAAACTGAATTTTCAGTTTTCTGAAGATTTCAAAGCAGTTTTGAGCAGTGACAGCATTACTGAACTACATTAGTACACCCTTGGGATGAGTGTCTTTAAATTAGTCCTTATGTTTGTTAAGCAGTCCATATGGAGCAATGAAAAGTCTGTCCACCTAAAAGTGTCCATCCCTGATGTTGAATCCTGCATTGCCTTCTAATAGGCTTTCGACTTCCAGAAAGGCTTCTCAGTTAATTGTTTCCACATTTATCAGAAGTAGGATTAATATTACCTATTCTACTACCTTGGAGTCGAACTAATGAATATAAATGTGCTTGGTTAACAACTACACAAATGAAATTTGTTTAGAAATCAGTCATATTAATTTATAGGCACTATAATAGATTATCATTATGAACATCAATTACCCTGTTAAACTATGGTGTTGATGTGGCTCTGCAGACAGCCTCTGATGATGTGAGTTACAAAGACAAAAAAAGATTAACACTGAGACCTTGCCAGAAACTTGGTGTTTAAAAACAGAAAGAACATTAAAAAAAAAATTATTTACAACCTCTCTTCCACCTCCCCATTGACCAACCCAGCCCCACAGACACACACACACCCCTCAGAGTTGGCTACTTTTCTGCAACAGCTGTACCAGATAAGCCACCTGTCACGGGAAGCCACATCTCCCTTACACTGTTCATTAGAGAGTTTCTCCCAGAAGGTGAACTCCCCATATACTTTCAGCACAAACCCTGTTTAAGTGTTTCCTTAATAGGTAATATGGGATTGAAATTCTCAATTTCTTCGTGATGCCTGAAAAAGAATTCTTCAACTGCGTAACAACATAATGACATAACATGGTGAGGAAAGAAGGGTCGCAAAAGATCATGTGAGAGAGCTCTGCTTTCTCAGTGAGGCTTGTCCTGACCACCCCATTAAATGGTGTTCCTACCCATAGCTCCTGAGAGTCCTTGCCTCTCTCTCCTTTCCCTGAGCTCTTAGTAGCTTCCAACACATATTATAATTATAACTTACTAGGATTGTACTTGCTGTTTACTGTCTCCCTCTACTGGGATGTAAGCTCTACAAAGGCTTTCTGTGGATTTTTCACTGATCTATGCACTAAAGCTATGCCTGGCACTTAGTAGGTACTCTATAAAGTTTGTTTATTGAATGGAACAATTATCTTTTCATTTTTCTTTTTCAAAATGAATTCTTTTCTTTTTGCATAAGAAAATAATACATGTTCATTATTGGGATAAAATGACGATTCTGAAAAGCATAAAAGAGAGAAAACAAATTGCCTTATATCCCATTATCCAGTGACAGCACTGTTATAATTCTGGTGCATATCCTTCCAGAAGGTTTTCAGTGTTCACATACACAAGCATATCACATACATATCTTATAAGTATGTATTTTGAAGTCAGATTATTTTTATTTTATATCATGTTGCTATTATATCTTAAAACTACAATCTTTTCCAGGCCAAGATAATTCTAAATTTTTAGTAAAAGTTTTGAAAAAAGAAAAATTTCTAGAAAGCTAAAATTTCAGGATATATACCGCCTATAAAATATGCATAGCCAAAAGCCAAATGCAATAGCAAAAGTAAGGGACATGGCTAAGGACTGAAATCATTCACAAACCTTTCCTTAATTAAACTGAATAAAGTTAATATATAGGTAAGAGGCTTTTGTAAGTGTACACAACTTTAAAAGTTCCAGTAGTGTCTTTTTCTTCTATTTCCTCAATTTAAAGAAAAATTCTTTGGGATGTCTCTTAGCGTCTTTTTGAACGAATTTAATTTTCATCTTTTTCTTTTCTTCCAACTGAGAAAAGGGGGAAAATAATTGAGCCTTTTCAAGCCCTGATTTGTTCTCTAAGTTCTCTTCAGTATTTTATTTTTCTTCGCAGGAGAAGAAATCACTGTAGAGTTTTATTAAGCCCAATATTCAATCAAAATCACAGTGGCAAAAATTTTAAAGTTGTTTTGAGGATTTTCTGGGTCATATGGGTCAAACAAATTCCCAAATAGCAAATACTTCAGAAAGAAAAATCATACCACTGAAATATTTTTGTTCATCAAATTATGTATATTGGTATTAACCTACAATTAAGTTAATAGAAGTAAAATTATTTATATGGATGCATTTAACTTTTACAGAAAACTTTTTAAAAATAAAAAGATTCTGTTATTATATTTATTTGTTATATAAGCTCAAAAGAAAAAAGTCCTCATGAAAAATTGTGTCTAAAATATATTCAACTGACATAACAAATAAAAAAGTTTAAAAACCTATACATAAATGTATATATATACACATAATATTAATTTAAAAAATATATGCACAGAAAAACATGGCAAGGGAAATACACCAAAATTTTAGCAGTAGTCCTTTCTTGGTAGTATTACTATAAATGTTTTCTATCTTTTTCTTTGAACTTGATTGTGTTTTCCAAATTTTCTATAATGAAGATTTTTATAATATTAAAAATGGCACAAACGTGTTGAGTACTGTTTTAAAGCCTTTTAATGAGAATAAGCTTATGAGATTCTGTGCTGTAGGGAAGTCATTATTGTCTTTATTTTAAAGGTGAGGAAATCGAGGATCATAGAAGTAAAATGATTTGGCTACAAGCAATCCAGCTAGCAAGTGACAGAGCACAACCAGAACCCATTTTATTGGGTTAGCCAAAAAGTTCATTTGGGTTTTTTCCGTAACAGAACTTACGGTCAATCCAATATCTGACACCTCATTCCTTGCTCCTTCTATTACACCTCACCAAATATTTGTTGAAGAAAGACTCAGTCTTCATTCAACCAATTGTTACTAAGCATCTAATATATCCTTAACTCAGTGCAGAATTCTGGGTAAGTAGTGCCAAATAAGACTAAAGACCATGATAGACACAGTGGGGATACACAAAAGAAGCGTAATACAAGGTCTTCACTCTGGAAAAGTCTGTGACCTAATATACAAATAAAATACACACCATTAAAAGAAATGTAAAAATAGAAGTCAATATATGATATATTTAAATAAGTGGTATAAATGAAAATACTATAAAATGTAGAAATGTTATTGAATTTGGGGGCTATTAAGAGAGACTTCACAGAAGCTGTGGAACACATATTGGGCCTTAATATTTGAGAGGGTAGAAAGAAAATAAAAAGGCTTTACCAAGCCAAAGAAATCTTTAGCTAAATCATGAAGATGGGAGTGTAGAAGGCAAATTACAAATAAAGGAAAAGGAAACATGGGGCTATAATAGAGTATTATGCCATATAGAGCTGGAAAAATAAGTTGGACCATGGTCATAACTAGAACCCAAGTTGCAATGAAATGAATTTTATTATAAAGGATACTGTATTTATTCCTGTGAGCCCTGGGGAACCATGAAACTTTCTAAGTCACATAATAAGGATGTGTACTAGATGCACTGTTTGAAAACTGAAGTGAAGGAGATTAGAAGGCTATTAAAAAGGGACATTTGTAAGCAAACCCACCATAACAGGAGGGATAAGCGCTTTACAAAAAGTATCTGTAAATGCACAGA
Source organism: Pseudorca crassidens (assembly GCF_039906515.1). Lineage (NCBI taxonomy): Eukaryota > Metazoa > Chordata > Mammalia > Artiodactyla > Delphinidae > Pseudorca > Pseudorca crassidens. The sequence goes on from NC_090308.1 coordinate 38,342,888, forward strand.
CCAAGAATAGCTTCTTTTTTAAAAAAGAAAAGATAGGGCACCATCAGTTCTGAAGATTCATTACAAAGTTTCAGAATTTATACTTTCAGACATGAAAATTCATTACCGTATATGAGTTACTAAGATAGTGTGGTATTCTTCAAGGATAGACAAATAGAAAAATAGAATAAAATAGACATTCCAGAAATAGACACATATACATATGGTTCCTTGATTTGTGACAAAGGGAGTAACTACTAATGTGATCTCTTGTAACTATGGCAAGGGTTTAACTATTGCTGGTGGATTTCGAAGATTCACAGACAGGAAACTAGATATTGATGGGAAGGTTGTCAATCATGGAAAAAATGGTGCTTAATATATGACTACATGTGAATACAATAAAATTCTAGGATTAGTAAATAAATGGCTTCAAGTTATGGTGTATTCCTGTGAATCTTGTATTTAAATATTTTCATACAAGTTGAAAGAACAAGGTATAACCTCCACTTGATTTCAACAATTGTTAACAGTTTGCTATATTTAATCTCTCTCTCTAAACATACACACACACACACACACACACACACAATTCTCGTTCAACCAACTGAAAGCAAGCTGCTAACACGACACTTTCACGTCTAATATTTTAGCACATCTTAAGAATTACATTCTTCAATATATCCATAATAACATAGTTCCACAATGTTCTTTTTTGCACGTTGCAATTGTGACATAATTCCCCCTTTTTCCTGGATATAATCCAGCCTTTAGGAATTTTTGCAGGGGGTGATCATTGGTTTTTTCATGTCTGAAAAAAACTATTTTATCTTCATTCTTGCAAGGTATACCACTCTAGGTTGAAGTTACATTCTACAAGCACTTCATGATACTATCCTCCTTTATCTCTTTTTTGTTGTCAGGACGTTTGCTGATTGTGATGGTTAATTTTACGTGTCAACTTGACTAGGCAACAGGGTACTGAGAGATATTTGCTTAAACATTATTCCGAGTGTGTCTATGAGGGTGTTTCTGGATAAAATTTGAATCAATAGACCGAGTAAAGCAGATTGCCTGCTCCAATATAATCTAATCCACTGAAGGCCTTAATGGGACAAAAGGCTGAGTCAGAGAGAATACGCTTTCTGCCTGACTGTTTTCTAAGACATCCATACATGTTTCCCTATCTTCAGACTCAGACTTGACTGGAACTTACATTATCAGCTCTCCTGCTTCTCAGGCCTTCAGACTTGGACCAGAACTATACCATCAGTTCCTGGGTCTCCAGCTTGCTGACTACAGGGCTTGGAATTTCTCAGTCTCCATAAAAGCATGAGCCAACTTCTTATAATAAATAAACATACATCTAGACATATATATTGTCTTCATCTGCATCTAATCTGCTGTATAAGCTATACACCAAATTGTAATTTCTAATTATTACATTTTTCAGTTTTAGACAATCTGGCTCTTTTTCAAGTCTGCTTCATTGTATTATAGTATCTTATTCCTTAGTTACACATAATTTAAATATACTCATTTATTCTTTTCAAATATACTAAACCTATGTTTCTAAATGCTATATAAGTAATTCCAATACCTGAATTCTTTATACTAGTTGATCCTGTTATTTATTGTTTATGTAGAGTCTCTCTCACGGTGGCTTATTTCCCTGCATGTTTTATAATTCTGGGTTGTAAGCTCATGTTTTTTAAAACTTTTTCCTTGAAATTATGTGAGACCTGACTTAAAGTATTTTCCTCTACACAGGCTCTGAATTTGCCTCCACTGGGTGTCTGGGGAACTACCAAATTCGTTAGCTTTAAATTCTCAGCATGGAATTTTTCAGACTAGACAGACTACAGAGCTGCAGACCTGTGTGAGGTTCCACTTTTGGTAATAAATGATCAGGACAGCCCTTTCCTCTTTACCACCCAAGGCAAGGCCAAGACTGGTAAGTATTCTTACTGTCTTCCTTTGAAGGTTAGGGGTTGCCATATTACCCATTGAACAGACTAAGACTTATGCTGATTTCCCAACTTGAGTGGGTCCTAAAAGTTTCTTTCCTTGTCCGCAGATAACAGCTCTTTAAAACAAAAGTTGTGAGTCACTAGGGAACCCAGGGAAGCCTCTGAGTACAGTACTCACCTGCCTCTAGATACATGGTTTCTCATTGTTCTGGGTTTATGAAGTATTCTCTTATTTGCCAATACAAACGTTCATTTAAAAAGAGTTTTGAAAATATTTTATCCTACCTTTTAGGGTGCTGTGTACTAGTATAATAGAATTGTTAATTGACTATACCCAGCACAATGGTGCTGTCAGGTTTAGCCTGTGTTTGGCAGTTGGTCTCTGAGGCTCCCACCTGTAAAGGCAGTGAAAATGCAGCACGATAACTAGTCAGTGCTTCAGTCTTGTTTACCAAGGTCAAGCTAGGTCACTGAGTCTAGCCTGGTGACTGTCCCTGGCTGCTTGGAGAAGCTCCACAGACATCGTTTGTAATTGTGCACCTCTGGAACAGGCCCAGAGACAAACTTTTGTGACGTCTGTAACAAGAAGGAGCCTGCCACCCCGCACAAAATTAAGCATGGCATCCTGGTTGGTGTTTTTGTTCATGAAAGGGTAGTGACCTTGCTGGTTTCCTGTGCTGCTGCTTTCCTTGCCGCTGTTGCTTGTGCTCTCCTGACCCCCAGGGTTATCGAGGTGCACATCCATGGTGGTCTGTGGCCCAGGGGCTGATGAAAAAAAAAAGGGAACAGGAGGAAGGAGCATTTGGTACTTGACTGCTCTCCCAATGTAAATCCCATTGCCAATGCACCTAGGCTTTGCCTAGCACTCCTGCTTTCCAGAATACCAAAGGGCTAAGCTTGCAATCATGGGCCTTATGGTCTCCATCCAAGTCATAGGCAAAATGACTCTACTAGATGTGGACTCTTATCCCAGGGATACTGTCATTCCCTGGAGGAAGAGCTGCTCACTGATGAGGGAGGCCATTAAGCTCCTGAACCTTCCCCATAACCACCCAGAAGGTCTGCACCACAGGTGATAGTGCAGACACAGCTGAAAACTTTAACTTTACATGGCTAGAAACCCAAAATATTCCCAGGAAATTTGTACAGAGGAAAAAAAAGAAAAACAAGACAGGAAGCTCACATGATAGGAAAGGGACTGTAGCAGAGGATGGTTTTGATCCATCAAGTCTGGGCTGTAGGCCCAGCACTTCTTCCCGCAACACTCTGCTGCTTATGTCTGTTGCAACAAAGATTCTAATTCTCGGGATTATAGGGAAATACTCATGGTGCCCTTGTGGTGCCAGATTCAAACCCAATCTAGGCCCAGGGTCTTTAGATCATATAAATCAACCATTGCTAACTCTGTCAATACTAATTTGAGGGTCTCTGGAGGAAGCAACTTATAAATATAATCAGGGTAGAGAGGATCCCCCCCGCAGGTATATCCAGTGACCAAAAACAATAATAAGATAAACAAAATACGGAAAGGAAGAAACCTGGATACAGGGAGGAGGACACTAAGAAAACAACAACCTAAAACAAAGGCCCACAATTTGACCCAATTAAAAATACAAAATTTACTGAACGAATTTATATAGCAGATGATGAAGGTTCACTGATTGCCTTCTGTGCCTCTCCATATAGGCTTTGAATTAACTCTAATATCTGCTGAAATTCATCAAGTGGCAAACATTTATGGCTTTAACCAATACTAGGGCTAAAATTACAATTATACCTGGGAATTCCATTAATTTAAACATCATATCCCCCATAATGGAGTATTTACCTATGGGAGTTACTGAATATAAAAGAGGACAAATAGGCATGCTTCACCTTAACCATCAGAACTCTGTCTTGCTTAAATTCTCCATGGTTATAGCACTCATCGCTCTAAAATATCCCTTGGGCATGGGCATGGATACTCTGACCCAATGAAAAATAAATGAAAATTAAATTAAGTCTTTGACACTTACAAATTGGTTTGACAAAATGAGAACCCATGACCTTCCCCACCCCTTCCCCCAGTTAAAATAGTTAACATGACTCAAGGTAATTTAAAACAGGGTCTTCCAGTATTAAAACTTGTTTTATAAGAGGAACTGAGTGAAGGGTTGTTATTCCCACTGTTTCTGCATTTAACAGCCCTATTTGGCCTGTTAAACCTGAAACAAAAGAATGGTGCCCCATAGTGGATTGCTGCAACTGTAAAGCCATGGTCCCATCCCATTAAGGCCTCTGTACCCAACAACTTAATTATTAAAGTTGCTGACTCCATCCAATCAGCAACCGGTCTATATTTTGCTGCTATAAATTAGGCTAATATGTTCTGTACAATGCCTAGTTCAACAGCCTCTCAGCCACAGTTTGCCTTTACCACTGAAGGGACACAATCCACCTTTACAAGGATACCCATGGGATACCTCAGCATCCTTGCCATTGCACACAATCTCCACAGGCCAAATCTTAACTGTATCCACCTTTCTCCAGATATGACATTACATCAATGACATCCTCCTCCAAGGAGATTTGTTTGACATACTCATTAAAGACATACAAATACTCACAAAGGAGCTCCCAAAAGGGGGATGAACCATTGTCCCACACATAGTGCAAGGCCCTGCCACTTCCATTAAATTTCTGAAAGTTACTTGGTAAATTGAAGGTTCTCTGACATTGTCATGAAACAGGTATTGACCCTCTCAGCAACCACAAGGTCAGTACAAATTCAACAACTTTTAGCCCCTTTTAGGTTCTGGAGGCAACATATTCCTCATTTACAAATTTTACTTAATGTCTTTGATGCTGTTTCTTCTAAATGAGCCTACCTCAAAGGGGACTCCTTCCAAAAAAGGCTCTAGAAATCTGTCCAAATTGAAATCAACAAGCACTCTAGTTTGCGCCCTCAGAGCCCTCTTTACTGTAGCTATAGCAACCTCCTCTCTTGCCTCCTGGAGTCTCTGGACCACCTATGAAGGTTGTAAGTTGCCCATGGACTTCTGACGCAAGAAACTGCCCTTCTCAGCCTGGCACTATACACCATCAGGATAGCCACATACTGGCCTCTTCTGGAAATAGAGGCTATCACAAACCTTGAGCCTGCAACCCTCTGTGCCCAGCTACCCACTATGCCTTGAGTTATCCAAGCAGCACTTCAACAGCTTGAGGCATGGCTCCTGAGCCTTCCTTGCTACAAGATGGAGTCACACCTGGGCCTTCTGGCACATTTCCTCTGTTGGAGGGGGTGGCCTCCCCTGTTCTCAGTCCCTTCACTAATACCCCTATGCTAGAAGAGATCACCCCTATCCCAGAGTCCTCTGATACCTGGGGAGCCTTTTGGGGATCAACTGAATGGACAGAAATGGAAGTCTCTACACTTTACTAATGCTGGTGCCACCATGATAAATGATGGAGCTCGGAGAAGAGCTACTCCTTCTCATCATTTAACCAAAATGTCCCTGATAAAAGATAGGACCCAAGAGTCAGTACAACTGGCACACTTCAGGCAATCGACATTTGATGCCATCTATACATTTTTACAAGTTCTTAGGCCATGACCTAAGAGTTGCCCCCTTTGGGGTAAAGAACTCCAGGAATCTCTTGCTCCACAGTTACTCAGAATAAATCAAGGTAACAGATTACATATACTAAGGCCACGATACAAGTCCTCTGCAGGATGCTCTGTATCCTCTTTGGAGTTCTAGATACTACCAAGAGTGACCAAGACACTCATTTCACTTCCAGAATACACAGTGCTGGGCTCTTGAAGAAGACATTCAGTCAAACTTCCACCTCCCCTGGGGCCCCAGGCAGTCAGCTCCAGGCAGCTGGTGAAATTGAAAGCCTTCATGGGTTTCTTAAAGAATTCCTATTCGTCACAAAGTGGAAAATTCTTGCTCACCTCCTGGAGATACCTACTCCTTACACCAATGCCACACGGACCTCTCAATTGCCTTTATTGATTGCAAATGGGGACACCTCTAAAGTTCCTGGTCAGGTGCCTACTTTGTTCCCTAAAAGTCTCAGTCATCACCAAGGTTTAAACTGATGTCAAGGGATCAAGGGGTCACTTGTGGCACAAAACCAAAAATTAAGGATTAGTATAATGTGGTGCCTTGACATTTGATAAAATAGGTCTCGAATGGCCTAACCCAAGTTCCCTTTCCCACTCAGTTCCCATGGGTAACATCCCCTAGCCAAACACCCTCCTTATTAAAGGCATCAGGCACAATTCCTGCTCATCTCCGAGTAGCAGAATTATTCAAACAAGCCAATCATATCCTCCCACAGGGACCAAGAAGCACCCCACCCTTACTACTGCAAAGCCTGCCTCTCACAGCCCTGGCTGTTCACTTTGTTCCCAAGTGTATCCCCTGTGTGGCCCTGCATGGTGTCCTCTTCCCCAGGCTGTGAGTATATATGATGAATAAACTGCTGTCCATTTCATCTGATCTCGCCTGTCCAGTGCCAGGTGTCATGTATTTAGCCATCCCCATAACCCTAGGGTGGGAATCCCTCTTTCACCAATGGGGTAAACAGGAGTCAATTTAAATACCCTACCACCAATACCACTTTCCTTTCCCTCTTGCAAGGGAACGGTAAGTATAAGGAGGACAAGGCATCAGGTTCATGTACGTTTTGTGCCCATGCTGACCCTCACTGAGTTGCAGCTTGTCCTGTTTCATCACTGTACACTGGGATCTACTGCTGCTGTCTCAGGTACAACTATAACCTCAACTAGAGGTAAGTGCAGCTGTATGCTCTTTGTTCCAACCTCAGAATATTTAGGGTCCATGGCCTATTTAAAGCACTCTGTGTTCTTCTTGAGGTCATTTCAGTCTCTCCTGCACCCCTCTGAGGGCGTGGGAACTCCATGAAGCAGCACTCAGGCCCATCTGCTGAAGCTCACCATTGCTTCTCTTTCTAAGGTTATACAGGATATGGAACTTCTTTAAAATGCTCAGTTTCCCTGGGAATTAAGACCTAGTCCTTTCTACACTTGGATTTCCTAACCCCATTCAAATTTCTACTGCTTAAGCCTCCTCTGGCTCAACTCAGTGAGTCCTGGGCACCATCCCAAAGACTCAGACATTGCCTAGGGTCTCCTCACATCTTGAATTCTTCTCCTACCAGCTAGTTAGTGATTCCCTTCCCTCCCAGAAATACCAAAAGGAACTCTTATGTCATCATATACTCTCTCTCACTCTAAGGTCTGTTCTCTGTTCTCTAGTCTCAGATGGCTCAAAAAAAGCTTTTGCTCTCAAAAAGTCAAGTTATTTTCTAGAGATAACTTTGACTTGCAAAACTTTGCTCTTTGTTTTCATTTTAAAAAGCTAATCAAAAAGTTAAGCGAACTTTTAACCTAGATAATGTATATGACTCCTCAGTGAATAGTGTCTATAGAAAGCATTAAAGGAAGTAGAAAGGAGTAAAGAAACCTTAGTTGATAATTAAAATAATTATCATCTATATGCATTTAAAACAGCTACTCTTAGTAGAGTCCTTACTTAGCAAGGTAGTGAATTGCTTCATATACATTATTTTATTTAATCCTTATAACAAACATCAGAGATACAGAAGGGGGGAGGATTATCTCCATAATTCAAATGAGACAACTGAAATTTTGTCTTCCAAATATTAGGAACTGTCTCTAAATTACGATCTAAAGCCCTGTTATGTGTGATTCCAAAACATGGTCTTTTAATTATTTCATTATATTGCTGCCCCTCTATTGGGCTGGCCAAAAAGTTCATTCATGTTTTCCTGTAACATCTTATGGAAAAACCCAAATGAACTTTTAGGCCACCCCAATAGAATCATAGGCCTTATAAATTTGGAAGAGATTAGAATAGAATAAAAATAACTAGAGTAATGAAGTTAGGGATCCAGGACCCACTTAAGAGCTCACCTACTATGCTACTACCATATGCATATTTTCTCTCCTTGATCAACATATTCTCCATAACATTAAACCAAACTCAAGACATTGTTCAATTCATGTGTTATGAAACTTTAACTCAATTTTGAATCATAAAAATGAAGATCATGTGATTGAAATAACATACACAAGTTTGAGTAAAAATTACTTCTTGTTTTCTTTATACTTCTTATTAACTATTACATAATATACCTACATAGTATAATTATATAACCTGTGAACACACACATTCAGATGCCTTAAAATCCTTTTACAGAATAACATGGAAGCAAATTCCTATTGCTTATGGTGTAATTTCATCTATAACTTAATTATTGTTATGTTTAGTTGTGTTAGTTTTACCTCGCAACTTTTCTTCCATGTCACAACAATTAGCAGAATTCACTGAAAATAGTAAAAGGTCAATATAAATGTTTGCTTAAAGATTCTAAGATTTTGGGGAGACCTTCAAGATGGCAGAAGAGTAAGATGCGGTCCTGCCCACCAGAAAGACAAGATCCAGGCTCATCCACCAGAACACAGGCACAAGTCCTCTAAATGGATTAAATGCTACAAACAAAAGACATAGACTAGCTGAATGGATACAAAAACAAGACCCATACATATGCTGTATACAAGAGACCCAATTCAGGCCTAGGGACACATACAGACTGAAAGTAAGGGGATGGAAAAAGATATTCCATGCAAATGGAAATCAAAAGAAAGCTGGAGTAGCAATTCACATATCAGACAAAATAGACTTTAAAATAAAGACTATTACAAGAGACAAAGAAGGACACTACATAACGATCAAGGGATCAATTCAAGAAGAAGATGTAACAATTGTAAATATTTATGCACCCAACATAGGAGCACCTCAGTACATAAGGCAAATACTAACAGCCATAAAAGGGGAAATCGACAGTAACACAATAACTAGTAGGGGACTTTAACACCCTAGTTTCACCAATGGACAGATAATCCAAAATGAAAATAAATATGGAAACATATGCTTTAAACGATACATTAAACAACATGGACTTAATTGATATTTATAGGACATTCCATCCAAAAACAACAGAATACACATTTTTCTCAAGTGCTCATGGAACATTCTCCAGGATAGATCATATCTTGGGGCACAAATCAAGCCTTGGTAAAGTTAAGAAAATTGAAATTGTATCAAGTATCTTTTCCAACCACAAGGCTATGAGACTAGATATCAATTACAGGGATAAAATCTATAAAAAATATAAACACATGGAGGCTAAATAATACAGTACTTAACAACCAAGAGATCATTGAAGAAATCAAAGAGGAAATTAAAAAAATACCTAGAAACAAATGACAATTAAAACACGACAACCCAAAATCTATGGGATGTAGCAAAAGCAGTTCTAAGAGGGAACTTTATAGCAATACAATCCTACCTCAAGAAACATTTCAAATAAACAATCTAACCTTACACCTAAAGCAATTAGAGAAAGAACAAAAAAACCCAAAGTTAGCAGAAGGAAAGAATTCATAAAGATCAGAACAGAAATAAATGAAAAAGAAATGAAGGAAACAATAGCAAAGATCAATAAAACTAAAGGCTGGTTCTTTGAGAAGATAAACAAAATTGATAAACCATTAGCCAGACTCATCAAGAAAAAAAGGGAGAAGACTCAAATCAATAGAATTAGAAATGAAAAAGGAGAAGTAACAACTGACCCTGCAGAAATACAAAGGATCATGAGAGATTACTACAAGCAACTATATGCCAATAAAATGGACAACCTGGAAGAAATGGATAAATTCTTAGAAAGGCACAACCCTCCGAGACTGAACCAGGAAGAAATAGAAAATATAAACAGACCAATCACAAGCACTGAAATTGAGACTGTGATTAAAAATCTTCCAACAAACAAAAACCCAGGACCAGATGGCTTCACAGGCGAATTCTATCAAACATTTAGGGAAGAGCTAACACCTATCCTTCTCAACCTCTTCCAAAACACAGCAGAGGGAGGAACACTCCCAAACTCATTCTATGGGACCACCATCACCCTGATACCAAAACCAGACAAAGATGTCACAAAGAAAGAAAACTAGAGTCCAATATCACTGATGAACATAGATGCAAAAATCCTCAACAAAATACTAGCAAACAGAATCCAACAGCACATTAAAAGGATCATACACCATGATCAAGTGGGGTTTATCCCAGGAATGCAAGGGTTCTTCAATATACACAAATCAATCAATGTGATACAACATATTAACAAACTGAAGGATAAAAACCACATGATCATCTCAATAGATGCAGAAAAAGCTTTTGACAGAATTCAACACCCATTTATGATGGGTGGGAGGGAGACGCAAGAGGGAGGAGATATGGGGATATATGTATATGTATATGTATAGCCGATTCACTTTGTTACAAAGCAGAAACTAACACAGCACTGTAAAGCAATTATACTCCAATAAAGATGTTAAAAAAAAATTTTAAAAAAACGATTCTAAGATTTTTTTTTGGTTTAATTTTAGACAAATTTTTGCTGTACTTTTTCTTTTCATATTTTAACCAAAAACTGCAAAGAAGTTTGCACTTTATGCAAAGACATTTTCTGATTACTTAGAGAAGACCCCAAAGAATGTAGCAAAGGAAACCCACTATTACATTCCATAGGGGTAACTGACAGTTGACTGCACTGTATTTACCAGATCTTTTAGTCACCTTTATACATTTTTAATTTTTCATTTTATACAAATAAACATGCATTTTACTGTAAAATTCTGAACTCTACCCTTGAAAGCTGTAATTATGATTTGGTGACCTTCTCCCAGCCGCCCTAGCTGTATACACCTTGGCCTGAATACTTTTAGCTCAGTAACTACTAAATGATCAAGCACTCTGCTTCATCCATCTGCTCTAACAGTGACCTCTTTTGAATTTTTTTTTATGAGGTTTGGATATTTCTTTTTATAGCTTTGCCAATGTAATCATATTACATTCTGACACCAGGCAGTGTAACTTAATTCTTCTTTGTATGAGCCACTCCACAGAGAAGAACTAGATTTTTCACCTTAACGCTTGATTAACTTGTGGGAAAAAGCAGGCAAAAAACATGAGGTCTCTGGGAAAACTGTTAGCTTGCCTATGCCTGGAGACTAACACGGTGAATTTAAAGCAAATTAGCGCTTAAGATTAAAAAAAAATTCTAATGGGGGAGAGCGGGAGAAATAGAGGAAGAGAGGGTGGGTAAAAAGCCTATTTACCTAAAATTAATCTTATGCCAGATGAACTAGAGCAGTGTTTCCCAAACCTGCCTGCTCAGAAGACTCACATGGGAAGTTTGTTAAAAATACAGGTTCCCAGTGCCTTCCCTAGAACCTTGAATCCTGTGTGTTTGACACCATATGTATTGCAAACACTCTGGAAGATTCTTACTCCCACACAAGTCTGAGAATAACTGAACTGGAGTAAAGGTTAGGTCAGATTCTTCTCCATCTTTCTCTAATAATACACTGAAAAAAATCTATAAATGATGTTGCTTCAGGGTCTAAGAGTATGTATCACCCAAAAGGATGGACTGTTTACTGGTGGTTTTAGCAAAGTATACCAACACATGCACACAGCTTTGGAGATCTACACATCCAATCTTCGACCTTATTAAAATTACCTTGTAGTAAATTAAAAATTAAATTATAAAACTAACTTTGTCCCGACTTGCTCTATCAGGACACATACTGATGGCCTTGGTTACATCAGTCATCCCCTGGGCAGGCTCTTTCACCTTTTACTCCGATAACCAACCCTGAAGTTCACCACTAAACTAGTTTAATATGGTTTTCGCTAAATGTTCTATGTTGGTGACTTGTTTTACTCGCAGAAGATCACACCTCTAGGGTGGCAAGAACAAATGGGGTCCAAGTGTGGACAGTGGCTAGTAGGCGTTCAATGAGTGCTTTTTGGGTTAACTTAACATCGATCTAACTGTGCAGTCCACCTCATCTGCAGATCCTGTCTGTGCAGATAGGAAGCTTACGTTACTGAATTTGATAAAAGTGCTCTGTGTTGGCATTTTAAGCATTGCTGCTTTAAACCCTAGGCTGGCAGTGTTCCTGAGCCAAGAAAGACCTTTCGAGTCATCCTGCCACTTTGATCCATTTCACATCAGATTTTTATTGTTATCCTTTGACATTTGATTAAGGATAATGGTGACTTTTAGTAGAGAAAAATTCCCCCAAATTCATCATAATTAAAATAACTGAAGAAAACACTACAAAGCTGACTCTGTTTGTAATGATCTGAAGAGTAGAATAATTACAGAAAATTCTCAAAGATCCTCACTAGCAGGGGTAAAGTGAAGCGAAAAGGAAGCATGGATAAATACATGGATACATTAAAAATAGCAGAAAGAACTACTCACCAAAGCTTGTTGACCCTGGAGAGTCATTTTGAGAGGTCAGAACATCCTGGATGATATTGACTAAAATATCTCTTTCAGTCTCTCAAAGAGATTGTAAAAAAAATGGACTAAGAAAAAGTCAAGATTGAAGAAGATCTCATTTAATTCAACTATATTTGGGAGGAGCATCATTTATAGATGTGCACCTCCTGAATAAAAAAGATCATAAGTAATGTTTTGAAATGTGGTCAATGTAAAACAGCTGTTTATAATAGGACAAATGAACACATCTTGGAGTACAATTTTATTACAACAATATATCTAACCTCTGGTCAACTGCAGACTCTTCCAGACCAAATGCTTTGCACCCTTCACTGTCTTCCTTCATCCATTTCCTCTTGTTCTCCTCCCCAGGCCCTGCTCCTGCTATAGACCTTCCAATGTCCTCTTCCCCTTCATCCTACCCAAACCAGCTTTTGGAAAATATTTACTTAATTTTTTCACAGGAACATGATCTATGTGTGGCTCCCTACAAGGAAAACTCCAAAGTCTCCGACCAAAGAAGCAAACTGTCAATTGTGGCACTTCCAGAAATTAGCTAATGGAAGAGGAGTGGTATTTGGGAAAGACAGGGCAAAGACTTTCCTGAATTCTCAGCATTTTATCTTCCGCCTGTTTGTAAGGTTGGTGGGGGTGTTGGAGTCTAATCTGTGCTCTTGGTACCACAAATTGCATGACGTTGGACAGATTCTTTAACCTCTTTGAGGCTTAGTTTTCCTAGTCCCTGTCATGCAATGTTTCTTCAACGACTAAAGTACGCCCTTATTTTTCATTTGCAGTGTAGGCAGGAGAACTTAGATTCTTACAGTTTTATTTCTAGTAATTAAGTAGCTTTCAGTTGTTACCTCTTTCACTCCTCTTACCTTACACACTTAAACCCACATAAACGTCCCAATCATTTAACAAAAATAGGCAGGAAAGAAAGGGGAAAGCAGTGATTAAAGCTATTCTAATTCATTTATAAAATTTTAAAGGCCAATTTGTTTCACTTTTAAGACCTCTGGACTAGGTGTATTTGTTGCAATAACCCCCAAAACTTGGAATTTTCTGAGCTAGATGGATAAATTTTACTAAAAAAATTTTACTTCTACTGAAAAGTGTGAGCTTAAAGAAAAATCCATCCAGAATGTATATGACAGCTCTAGTTTCATTTGAACTACGAGTGCTCTGGTTCATGTTACTCATGTGTCACCAGGCAACTGTCCCTGAGTCTTTCAGTCTCAGGGGTGTTGACTCTTAAATTCCAAGCTACATACTCCACCCGAGTACTGAGGTTTCTGAAAATCTCAAAACTTTGCACGCTGGGGTGTGCAGGACAGTGACAATATATAATCATACTTCATAGGGTACGGAGAGTGAAGTGTTCTGGCATTTTCAGAAGCCCCTATCACAGGTGTGGAAACAATGAAAACAATACAAGTGTTCATAGGTTTGGGGGTTTTTTTGTTTCCTTGTTTGTTCTTTACCTACTTGTGTTATGTCACTTTCCACAGCAAAACCTCTCTGAAGCATGGATAGAAAGCAGAAGTACCTATCATCTGTTAACTTGAATAGTCTTCATATTTTAAAGTATTTTAATTGCCAAGATTAAAATTTGAAACCTGTTTCCCAGTAACTTCTAAATCAGGAGGCTTTCTGTAGTCTGAAACACTATGTTTCTTTGATGTACTTTTAATTTAAGATAAGTTAGCCCTGTCAAAGCAGAATATTTTCGCTATTTTTTCCCCACAGGCATTTGTTCAACTGAGGCCAAGCAGAATGGCCATTTTGCTGCTGCATTCTATGCATGAGGTAAACTCTTTTGAGCTTAAGAGTGTTCTCTTTCTTTTAATCCTTTCTATAACCTGCCTCCAGATTTATCTGAGAAACTTATGTTGAGTCATTCTCATCTCTATTTTTCATATCCATAGTAGTAATTATAACTGTAAATAGAATTTTTAGTATTCTTAAAACTGCACTTTTAAAATATTAGCTGCAATCTGGCTGTCTCTCCCTTTAATTTATTCCAGTGGTAACTTCCATTTTTAAAATTAAGGGTAATATGTAAACATGTGATTCATTTTCTAATTCTATCACCATCTATAACTGGGGGCAAGTGACTAACTTCTCATAACACATTTTTAATGACCTGTGAAGTTCAGTAGCTGGGTGAAGATTAATAAGTATGTTTTCCAAATTTAAAAATATATAGAAATATTTCAATAGGCTAATTTAAAAACTTGAAATGTAGCATTTTACACGAGACTCATGAGTCTCAATGTGACCTTAACCACAGCATACCTAATCTAGTTTCTTTTTCCTATTTTACAAATTAATGGAATTGATGCAGAGTCAAACGAATCAATGCCATTACAGACTGTCAAGAGAAACCAAAAAATGACAATGTATAAGTAACTTGGAAATATCTGAGAATTTGGGGGCTAGAAGGAACTCCGGTCATCAGCAAATTAATAAACAAAAATTAAGCAAACAGACAAACAAACAAACAAAAAGCAACCCTGAATTCAAAGATGAGGAAGAGACCAGATTGCAGATATGACGGAGATCTGGTTAATTTCAGAATCAAGTCTAGACATCATGTCACTGGACATCTGGGCCAGTACTTATCCCACAATAATGACGGTTTCTAATTTTTTCAAGGATAAAAACTACTTTTTAACATCATATCACTAGTGGATATGGTGGGTGTAATCTGTAAGGGGAAAAGGCCCAGCCTCTCGGGTGTGTGCAGCCCTTCTGCTACCGCACTCGATGAAGGTCAGGCCTTCCTGTGGTTAGGGGAAGGTTTCTGCTTGTAAAGTCTATTAGGGAAGCATATGTCCATATCGTGACCTTGAGCCTTGCTTAGAAGTGATTTCTGCGTTCTTCTAAGGCTTTATGAAAAAAATAAAAGCATTCACCTCCTTGACTGGAAAGCCCTCTTGCTTGAGAGTGGACTGTTGGGATGGAAGGAGGCTTAGTTAAATGAGAATTCCAGTTTGGAATGATGAGATTCAGGTCCTAACAGTTACTTACTGTTGTAATTTAAAAGTTGTATTCATTGGGGTATGAATTGCATAAATGCCAAAAATATAACGATCATAACATATACTGATTTCTCTATGTGTAGGGAGAGGGATTCTAGCCTAGATTCCAGGGAGGCAGAACAAGACTGAAGAACCTTGCCTGTGGAAGGTGGGCAGAAACCTGAAACAAGGTGGTCGGCTGGATACTAAGGAGAGAGCCAACCAGTAGTGGGCCCCGGAGAATGGGCACAATGAATGGACTTGTGTAGTAATGATGTTGAATATCTAATTCTAGGTTTCTTTTTTCTGCACTATAATTCTCTCATATTATCCTCAAGTCTTTGGTAAAGTTTACTATGCACTACAACCATCTTAGTGATATCTCTGCTTTGGGCAACAAAGGGAGTACCCTGGGGACAGTCTAAGATGACATAGACTAGAGAGAGTTGCAACAGCATCAAAAAGCTTTAGGAGACAGCAGGGAATGGTGAGCAGGGAGACCAGAGCACCAGACCAGAAAAAGTGACAGCTAGCACCCAGGGTAGATTCATAGACTCTGAGGATTCTAAGAAATAGTAGGTGTGGGGAAAACAAACAAACAGAACAGATTGTACCTCCTGGAGTGTGGAAGCTACGACTATGTTTATTGAGGTTTAATAGCAAGATGACTCCTCAAAGTTGAAGAACCTACACTTTTTAGATATCTGTTGATTGAGAAAACATTTAACAGTTGAAAAGGTACTATAAAATAAACATTTTAAAGAAATTAACCCTTATTTTTATAACAATAATCTATATACATTTGAAAAATGTTAGTATATATGATATGTGACAGTATTTATTCAGACACAGATGCATGGCTTTGTGGACCCCCTTGACTAATTCTATAGAATTCTAGGGGATCAGGATATTCATTGTTGGCAAACACTGGACTGTATCATAAATCATGGCCCTAATGGCCAGCACCCGTCTCCTGTAACAACCATAATTTTAATCACTAACTTGTCAGCCTTCTTCTACCTACCTTTAATTCCGCCCTTCTTCCATGTGGAATTATAGGCTATTTAAAAGTTAAAAAAAAATGTTTAACACTTGGGTAATCTAAGTCCCTCAGATAGCTCTCAGAGATCGAAAGGCTAGGTAACCATGATTGTCAATGTTCAGTAGACAATTCCAGAGGGTCTCAGCAATATATGGGTAGAACAGAATGCAAAAATCTCTCATGCTAGATTCCATCCCACAGTCCCATCATTTGTTCAGCCCAGAGTCCTGGGAGCCTATTTTGAGTACTGACAGCCCACCTCCAGTTTCGGGCTGTGGGCTTACACATTAATGGCATCCTTGCCTTATCCAAGCGTCATTTGTTACAGTATGATAGTCACATGACAGAGAATCATTCTTGAGGGGAAAAAAATAAGATATCACTCCTGAAAACTCTAAATTATTTTCAGCAAGGTTGGGATGGAAAGTCTCAATTAGCAAGTGCAATAAAGATGTGACATTTAAAAACAAATTATAACACATTTCCATCCTTCATTGGAATACTGAATGATGACATATTGTTCTTTTATAGTTGCCATTTCCAAGTTTTAATTGCCTTGGTTTAATTGGTTGTATCCAAAGAAATGTCAATTCGGTAATTACCCCTATGCTATTGGAATCACCTTCATTTAACGAGCAAAGGAAAACTGACTTCTGAAAGGGAAAAACAATTAAAATATAATACCGGGGAAATACTGTATCATTGAGGTATTAAAAAATAATATTGTATAAGACTGAAACTCAGTTTATTCACAGGAATCAAAAAAATGTTCTTTTTAAATTCGAAACAGTAATATACCAAATACATAATCAAACATAAATTAGTTAATACAGAATCATGTTCATTCATTTATAAATTTATTAATTCACTTAGAAAATATCTACTGAGTGCCAATGATATGCCTGGCAAGAATTATATAACTACTTTCATGGAATCTAATGGGTGAGAAAAAAATAATCAACACAAATCCGTGTATGAATACAAACTGTGGTAAGTCGTAGATGAAAAATTATGTGGACTTATGTGAGTGTATCAGAACCTGACGCATTGATAATACGAGCTGAGATATGGACAAAAGGAACATCTGGTATAGAGGTAGAAAGAGAGTATTTCAAGCACAACAGAAGAGCACAGCACATTTCAGGAACTGAAGGAAGGCCAGTGTGGCCCAAACGCAGAGAAGAAGGTAAGAAATGGCACAAGATGGAGTAGCTCACTTAACAGGGGCTACATGATTGAGGCGTGTTAAAGATTGGGTCTACTATTCTAAAAGTACTGGGAAGCCACTGAAGTCTTTTAAGCAATAGTGTGACAATCAAAATTGAATTCTTAGATCACTTTGGCTACAGCAAATGGAATAGACTGAGAAAGAAGAATGGATTCAAGAGATAAGTTTGGAGGCAGCTGCAGTATTCCAAGTGAGACATAATAAATTAGAAGGTAGAGTTTACGCCTTCGATTTAACAATCCCTAAAGTCTACAGTTATTTGTATTCTACAAGTGACCTATTTTCAAAGAATTAAATGTGTCGGAGCTAAAAGGAAAGCAGAGTGATAGAATAGAAGGTATGTGTGCTTTAGAAGGAACTACAGCTGGCTTAGCATTCTGGTCTGAACTTTTCGCTCCACTCCTTGTTAGCTGAGGGATGTTATGTGAGGCATTAAGCTCTCTGAGCCTCAGCTCCCACATCTTCTGAGTGCACATATAATACCTCCCACAGTTGAGAAGATTAAGTGGGACAATGTGTGTGATGTTCTCAGCATGGAAGGCCAGTTAACACTGAAGAGCCCAGGACACATCAGCGGGTCTCATCCCCTCCTATTACAGATCTTCATCTTCCTTTTGAAACTTGTTCCTCCTCCTGTGTTTTCTTTCTCAGTGAATAGCACTATAATCCATCCAGTTGCACAAGTCAGAAACCCAGCAGGCATCCTTTCCCCTCACCTTCCATGATAATCAAGTCATACAAAGTCTATTCTCTAAATAGCTCTTGAACCAATGGACTGACTGCTCTGCTCCTTCACTACCCTAGTTAAGGGTACCAGCCTCTCTAGATTAGATGATCCTCTTCACTCATTACCCTGCCTCCATTTTGTTGTCCCCTAGTCCATTCTTTACACTAGCCAAGCAAATATCACTATCTCAGTTCTCTGACTACTCCCCTTATGCCAAGAAAACGTCATCCAGTTCCTTAGCATGGCTAACAACACGTCCCTGATCTACACTCCGCCTACTTCCCATCCTCACCTCTTGCCACTCCTCCCCCCACCTTAGGTCTGGCAGGTGAAAGAAACTGCTCCCCATTTAGGATATGTAGCTCCCAGACGTACTCCCTTCATCTCCACATTCAGGCCACCGGCTGGAGCACTCTCCCTCCAAAGCTTCTCTTGTTTAGGTCAACAACTACTCAACACTGAGCCTCAGCTCAGAAAAAAAAAAGTGTCTGGGAGGCACTTTTGCTCCACTTGACTGTATCCCAAGTATGTTGGACAGCCTATAACATGAATTTCATTATTTGAATGAATTGAACAAGCGGTCAAGTGAGGTCTAAGGAGTCTGATTGGATTGGCCAAGGTTACATAGGTTAGGGGTTACTGTGAGGAGAAGATCCAGGTCTTCGGCCACATGTTGCAGTGTCCCCTTCTCTCCATCATGCTGACATTTTGCCTTATTAATCTCAATTGCACTGGCTCTCCTCATTAAGCCTTTGAAACATTCTCTTCACGTGGTTGCAACATATTGCTCATTTATACTGAGGCTTATAGTTTTTGCACTCAAAACAGACCAATGTCCCCTCCTTCCAAAAGCCTTCCTGGACTCCCCTAAGAAGTGGTAGCCGTGGCTCGTGTGACACTCTCAAGCATTCCTGTAGCATTTTTATACTGCTCTCCCTCCCTGTGATACTGTGAATTCTTCCGAAACTAGGACCATGCTGGCTTCATTTTACATCTCTGATACCCAAGACTGTTCTTGGGACAGAGTAGTGGTACTTGACATTTGTTGATTGTAATGGCTCTTCAGAGCTGAACAGTATCCAAATAAGGGCAACTAAAGTGATGTAAGGAATGCCAGGGGGAAAAAATGATGCAAGAATAAGAAGACAGACTAAGATGATGATGGCTCTGCTATATAGAGATAGGGAGTTTGAGAAAAGGCACAGACGGCTCTGGCTAAGAGGAAGAATCGAGAAGGTGATTGAGAAGATGATGCCACTGCTGGAACAGGCTTCCTCTCCTAGTGAGAACCTTCAGTCCCTCAGAGACCTTACTGCTTCTTTTTATTCAGGACAGAGAACTGGAGCCAGAAAAGAAGAAGCTCTCACTTTCAGACAGCTGGAAAGGTAAGTAAGAAAGCTGAGTCACAGAGCACTTTCTATGCCTGCTGGGAAGCCTACAGCCAACACTAGAGAAACTGGTTTCATAGGTGTTGCAGGTTCCTGAAATGGCAGAATCATAGTCAGCCGATTGTGATGGAAATAGAACTGAGCTGGGGGCAGAAATCCAAGTGTTGGTCCTAGTCTTGCCCATAGCCTTGGGCAAAGCTCTGAGCCTCATTTTCCTCCTCTGTGAAACATAAGAGGTTTGAACTAGATGGTCTCCTATAGTGCTTTCTCATGCAGGGATTCTCTGATGTACGGGCTCAGCACTTGGATTTACTTAATGCAGCTATACAACCAAGGGTAAGAAGACTGCTGATCTGGGTAATGCATGCAAATGCAGACATGCAACCTCATCCTTTTCACTCCTGTAACTTGATGTGGACTAGCTGAAGCACGTATCCACAACGGTATTTCCTCGTTCATACACAGTAAGCACAGTCAAAAGCTTTATGAATAAAAAATTAGAGATACGGTAAGGCTGTAGAGCAGTGGTTCGCAAATATCAAAATCAGTGTGGTAACTTTTGGAAAACAAGTTCCAACGCCTTGCACCAGATATGCCAAATCAGAACCTTCAAGATGGAACCCTAGGAATGTTTTTTACAAAGCTCTCATGTGATTTTGATGATCAACTAGTTTGGGGCTCATTTATAAAGTAAAATTAGTGTTTCTCAAAGCGTATCTAAGATGCTTATTTAAAATATCTGGGGGGCTTCCCTGGTGGCGCAGTGGTTGAGAGTCCACCTGCCGATGCAGGGGACACGGGTTCGTGCCCCGGTCCGGGAAGATCCCACATGCCGCGGAGCGGCTGGGCTCGTGAGCCATGGCCGCTGAGCCTGCGCGTCCGGAGCCTGTGCTCTGCAATGGGAGAGGCCACAGCAGTGAGAGGCCCGCGTACCGCAAAAAAAAAAAAAAAAAAAAAAAAAAAGAGTTCAGTACAACCTTTTAATTAAACAATTTGCTGAGATCTTATCTGAGGAAGCAAGTTAGAAATATGTCTCAGTTCCTGTTGGTTGGTTTTTTAGCTAAATCACAAATGTTAATGTCATTATAATAATCATAGATTAGGCAAGATATAATGACTAGTACCTACTAAGCAACAATATTTAAGGGACATCCTAGAATCATAAAATGATCCAAGGTAGTCATCATTTCTAGTCAACAACCTTCAAAACAAATATTTATTGTTGAGAAGCCCAGAAGTATGCTGTCCAAGGTCTCACCCAGCTGGTGAGGAGCCCACCCAGCTCCAGACCTTAGTTACCTGACTCTGCTTCATTAATCTGTCTTTATACCACGGGCCCTAGACTGTGTGCCCTTCAACTCAGTAGGCCGACTGTTTGCTTCAGTGCTAGAACAGGACTACATTAGACCTGAAATATATTTCAGAGAATACAATATAAAATGCTATTACTACAGACAGATTTTTTAGGACAAAGCTTTTTTTCACCCTCATTAGTTCTTCTCAATTCGTCTAATAAAATATGTTTGTGAAAAGATGTGCTTGTCTTGATCTCTTGCTAAACTGAAATAGGAAATGTCTCCTAGAGTCCCCATTCTTGAGTTGACCAGTTTTGGGTATAGCACAATAATAGGCATTTCATAAATATGATGAAACCAAATGGACCATAGCTATTATGAGATCTAGCTTTGATTTTTTTAAAAAAATTCACTAAAAGCATTAATGGAAAAGACCAAGTTATCCAAAGCCATATAACTTTTAACAGAATTCAAATTTTTCCCTTTTCCTGTTTTCATACCCTACTCTTTTTCTCTTCCTTCCCATTGATGTTATAGACTCTCTAAAATATGTGAACACACAGATATTTTCACAAAGGGAAAAAAGGAAAATGACATCAAGAAAGAGAAATTGCAAGAAAATAACTTAAACATTCACTAGCTGTAGATAGATTTGGTGAAGGCTTTCTGACTGAGGATTTGGTTGGTTTTGTTTTTTGAAGGGTGAGTTTTGTGTCTGTTTTGCTCTCATTCAAATTTTGCATGCCAACTCAGATTGTGTTGCTATATCCTGTCAAGTGTTTTATTGTGGAAGTCATTTCTTCCACAAAATCAATATCTAATTTCCTAAATAAAGAAAAAAATACTTACAAATCTCTGATTAAAATATGCTGCTATTTCTAAGTCAGGTTTAGCAAGAAATTTTGATAAATCTTTTTTTCCTGTAAATTAAAAAAAAAAAACTATGAAGAACCAGAAAAGGTAAAAATTAATTTAGATGATCAAATTTTAATCATTTTGTCTTTTTTAAACTTAAAACTGGTAAACATCATGACTTGCTTGACTTCCTTCAGAAAAGCAGAGCCTCCAATTCTACAATAAAATTTTCTATTAAAAGTTAAGTGGCTTCATTTCAAATAACAAGTGTTAGTACCTAGGACTGCCAGCTACAAAATGCAATGAATAATTACTGCATCAGTGCTATCAGGGATTAATGTCAAGTTAAGAAAGTCATCACATAAAAATAACCGTCCATTACAGCAAACATTTGTAGTCACAGAAAATGACTGTAAAAAATATTTGGCATAACTACACCTTTATTTGGCAAAACATACTGCACTTTGGGGATATGACTGTAGAGAATCTTTTACATCTTTCCCAGGTGCCTTGAAGCGCTGTACCAGTATTCCTAATACCCACGTGGAGACCACATGGAAGAAATCCAAGCATCTTGCTCCCAGAAATGAAGATAAACTATGTACATATAATTCTTCTTTACAGATTGGGCCCTGTATCTCAGGGCTGAGCATCTGACCCAAGAAAGGTGAAAAATAACAGGAGTATAAACCACAGGTATTTACATCAGCCACTGATAGCAACAGGGCACTTTGCAAATACCCTCCACCACACTCTCACTGCCCTAGCTCGGCCTGCCGTTCACTCTTACTGGAGCTTTGCAACAACATCCCAAATGACTTTCTTCTATGCATTCTTGCTTCCTGCAAATCCATTCTTTACAAAGATGTCAGGTGGAATTATTTCAAAGTAACTCTGCCCATGAGCATTCTGTGATTAACTAATCCTTCACAGGCTTCCCATCACCTACAGGATCAAGTCCAAGCCCCCTCACAGTGTACATGATGCCCTCCAGAAGTTGGCCCCAATCTACCTCTCCTTCATTTTCACCCATGCCAGATCTGGGCTAGTCCTAAAGCTCTGCAGTCACACCTTGCCTAAGCCCCCTGTGCCTTGTTTATAGTGCCCTGCTGGCTGAGGTTCTTTGCCCTCAATCCCCTCCCCATCCTCTGGTTAACACATATTCATCCACTCAGGGTTCATTTGTACGCCCCTTTCTCAGAAGACTTCTCTGCCCCCTTGGACGAGGCAGGTTCCCTCCTCTGTGCTCGAAAACACTCTGGCCTATCTCTATTGTTGAACTTATCACCTATATTATTAATTTCTGATTAGTGCCTGCCTCTCACCTCCCACCTCACACAAGTTTTTTAAAGCCTTTTGAGGGTATAGACTGTGACTCATTCATCTTGCACATGGTAGGAGGGATGCAATAAATATCTGTTGAATGTCAAGGTTTGTGAGGTGCTTTTCAGACTCAGAGTTGCTTGAATGCATACTTATCACTGTGGAAGAATTTTAAAACCAAAGCAGACATCTTTTAACCGCGTTCCTCTACCCAGCTTCCTATATGGTTTTCACTGTTCCTCTCACTGTGTATCTGAGACCATTTCCCTTCAAATGAGTCCTATTTGTTTAGACTGAATAAAGGAACTGAGAAGAGGAATTGAAAAATAAATGAACAAATGATCTTATGGGAAGTAGTAACAAAGTTAAAATTTATAAGCTTCAAAATTTATGTAACATAATGCAAATATGCACCCCTAAAAGAGCAAGATTAAGAAAAATACTTCTGTAGTCCTAATTTTTCAAACATTTGCATACGGCTCTTGGCAATGATCTAGTAGAAACTGTAAACAGGAATCCAGTTTAAAGTCAGTTAGATAAAACTAAACACTGTTATTTGTCTTTAAAATGCATATTTTTAAAAATCTCTATAATTTTATACTTTTTCCAGGATTAAATTTGGTTTTATTTTACAAATTTCCACCTATCTCTGCCCATTGTACTAGAACCAAAGAAAGAAAGAAATAGAAGAGTGACATAGTTATTTTTCCCTCTCCACTTCTTTGCAGCTGCAGCTTATGTTACATTCAAATATACTCATGCAATGGACTTTAAAAATAATATCCACTTGAATTTTTGATTCCTCATATACATCAAAATTCAGATTTATGGAGGATATGCTAAACACAAATACGCTAAATATTAAGAGACTGAGTCTCTACTTATCCTTTAAATTATCAATTATCAAAAACTTTACTAACAAAAGAGAAGTAATTCCTGAAAAGGTTTTAAGAACAGTGGCATGCCCTTAACAACAAGCACAACAAGTTGTTTTGAGCACACATCTCTTATTTATGAATATTTATTTTTATAAATTATAAGTATCACTCTTCTAATGACTAGTATAATTTATATGTTATATTATCATTATCATGTATGTTAAATACATTAACAGAAATGTAAAATAAGATAAGAATACTGTAAATATAACTAGGTGTTCTACTATGTTCTTCCTGAACTTCCAGATTGGATGCAGAATTTATAAGACATTGCTACTACACAAGATTTAATTCTCTCTCCATTATCTCTTGGAACTACAGTTAAATAGCAATTATACATATAACATATACTGGCTAAGAGATTCCCAAGGGGAGAAGGCCAATGGTCTCAGCAAAGGCTATTATAGGCTTTGCAAGGGGAGCAGATCTAGATATGAGTGGTTCAGCAGAAATTCATCATATTAGAAACACATGCACACACAGGGTTGTGAATTAGCAGAGATTTTGAAAATCGGCTAGTTCAGTGATTTTCAAACTATTAAAAAAATTTTTTTTTTCCCAAATGAACTCTTTAGCAGGTGGCCAATATATAAGACAGATATAAGCTGAAGGGCTCTGGCTAATGCAGCTTCAGTCTCTACCCACTCTCTCTCCTTCCTCCTCTCCTCTCCCTCCAGGAGTGCAGTTTGAAAATTACTTGACAACATTGTCATTTTAGAGATAAGGCTACCAAGCTGAAGATGGAACAAGAGAGACCATTTTAGGACAATGTAATAGATAAAGTAGCTGAAATGATTAGTCCTGGACACTTGGCTATACTCCCTTTAGATGCCCCTGTCCTGTCTTCATGAACTGGCTTCCCTGCACATTCCCTATCTGATCTCATTTGCAAATATAAATTTTTAAAGTATGATCTGGTAAGA
Organism: Pseudorca crassidens; assembly: GCF_039906515.1. Taxonomy (NCBI): domain Eukaryota; kingdom Metazoa; phylum Chordata; class Mammalia; order Artiodactyla; family Delphinidae; genus Pseudorca; species Pseudorca crassidens. The sequence continues at coordinate 38,367,971 of NC_090308.1, forward strand.
TTTAAGGTATTTTTGCTTCTAGAGTTTGGTAAAATGATGAATACTTATTTTTTTCCTTGAAATATATATTTTCTAACTTGAAAGTTTTCATGACTCAAGCAGTCAGCCATGTCAATATGCAAAAATCTGCATAAAGAAGAAGGATCCAGTGCACTTTCATACACAAGATTTCAGGGGGTCCTGCAACCTCAAAAATCAAGATAAATAATAGTTAAAGCAATAGGTTTTTAAAAATCAAAATTAGTGCAAAAGATCTATGATGAAAAACATCAAATTTTAAAATAAAGATCTTATTCTGCACTTATACAACTTGGCCTCACGTACCTCTGGACCTGGCGCTGGACCTGGTCTGGGAACTTCTTTGAAAAAATGAAGTACAAACATAAAAATGATGTCTGGTTAGTTGTATTAAGTAAATGTCTGCCTCTATAATACCTAGGATTGTAGAAGAAGGAAATGTTGTTTGGAGGAAAGCCCAGTCAAGGTGTGCTCTGCAATATAGACCTTACACCTCAGTCTGTAGGACTCAAGATAAAGTTAAGTTGTTTGAGAACAAATAAGCATCTAGAGAACTACAGCACATGAGGTAATACTCAGTCCATGGTTGCACTGAGCTAGTTTACAATTTCAATGAGTTACTAAATATAGTTATAGCTGCTTCAAGGGGCATTATTTTCCACTTTTGTTTTTAAAGGCAAATCATAGTTCTAAAATGTGTAAAGACCTGAACATTCAAAATGTCAGTTGAACTTCATCTGATTCCTAAAAGCAAATCGACCACTTCAACTGCAAGACCCAGTTTTAAAAGGCTGTCTCCTTAAGACGCATTTAATCTCTCAAGCATTATAAAGATGAAAACAACCATCAAAAGATGAATCACTGTGACATGAGAGAGCACAGACATTCGTGAGGATGTTTTCTATCCATAGAACTCAAATGAACTAGCTTAGGAAAACAAATGACTCTATGCCTGACACAGAGTAGGCACTCAACACATATTTACTGGATAAATGAAGAATGAATGAAAGTTGAAAAAAGATTAGAAGCAGGTAAAATAGGACCAGATTATAAAGAACTTTGAAACAGAGACTTTATGCTGTAGGCTTCTAAGCTGAGGTTTAACAAGACAAAAAAAAAAAGTGGCTCTTTAAAATAAAGAATGGGGGCTTCCCTGGTGGCGCAGTGGTTGAGAGTCTGCCTGCCGATGCAGGGGACACGGGTTCGTGCCCCAGTCCGGGAAGATCCCACATGCCATGAAGCGACTAGGCCCGTGAGCCATGGCCGCTGAGCCTGCGCATCCGGCGTCTGTGCTCCGCAACGGGAGAGGCCACAACAGTGAGGCGCCCGCGTACTCCAAAAAAAATAAAATAAATTAAAAAAATACATAAAATAAAATAAAGAATGGGTGAGTTGATAATAAGCAAACAGTAAATCCAGCTGCAAGTCTCTAGAAGTAATCTTGGCATTGGCAATAAAGGCCCACCAAAGGGGAAGACAGTAAAATTGGATTAAGGAAGGTGTGGCAGAGACTGCTAGTTGGGCTCCCAATAGCTCTTCTCGCCTTCCTCTCTAAGAAATAGAAAGTTTAGATGGGTACATAGCTAAGGACCACATTGCCAAGCCTCTCATGCTGCTAGATATGGCCATGCAAATGGATTTTCTCATTTAAACATGAGCTATGAGCAGAAGTGATGTATGCAGTTCTAGGTTATACTCTAAAAGAGAGGGGAGTGTGGCCCCTCCCTCTTCTCTTCCCCTTTCTGAAAACTGGACTGTATCTGTGTGGCGATATTCACCACGTGAACAAGGAAACCATTTTGGGGATGACGAAGCAACAAGATGGAAGGAGCCTGTATCCCTAACATGGTTAAGCCATTATACCACCTCAGTACCATCTACCTGGGCTGTAATAAGACAGAACTAAACCTCCATTGTGTTTAATCCACTATTATTTGGGGACTTTATTATAACTGCCAAACCGATATCTTAACTAATTCAGATGAATTAAAAAAACATTTCAAAATGGAAAAATCCATGGAATGTGGTAATAGGCTAAGGTGAACGAAGGAGGGCAATGAGCTGAAACAACTGCAAGGTTTTACGTTTAGGGAACTGGATCACAGAATCACTAACAAAATAACAGATGAGAAGGAGAGCTAGTAAGTTTAGATGCTGGCAATCTTGCCAAGGGGACAGCAGAGTAAGTAACTGGAACTATGGGCCTGGAACTCAGACAAGAGGAGAAAATTAAAAATGGAAATTTCAGCAATTTTGTATAGTATATAGAGTTGACAAGATGAGAATTGATAGAATCTCAGACTAAAAGAGATCAGAGTGTGTCAATGAATAATAGCGTGTTCTCACAGGAGACAACAGAAGAAGCAGTAATCAGAAAAGGAAAAAAAATAACATTATTATCTTAATAAAGAGAAGGGTAATGATTGAAAACATGGAATAATAGAATTAACCTTGATCTTAGATGGCAAGCAAATTTAAAAGGAATGTGATGTGGTCAAAACTTCTTAAATCTGTTTAAAGGTATCATGAAAAATTAATCATTTCTTGAAATAGAAAAGCATTAATCAGAGTTCTGAACAGGTCAGGTCTCAATCATGCTTTAGTTTCAACTTAAACCTCCAGAGTTTCAAGAGTGCAAAGAACAAACGACACATATTTATTCTCTCCTTTTATCATTCTCATAAGAGAGGAAGCAATGAGGAGAAAGGAAAAAAGGAAAATGGAAGCAGAAGTGTTTTGCGACTGCCCTTTTCCTTTCTAGGAGGCTGATGTTTACGTGTAGAAATGACAAAACGAAACAGAAGGCTCCTCCCCAACTTTTATTAATTTACCTTCAAAGATGTAGTGGATCTAAATTGCACATTTAAACCTTAAAGTTCATCTAAGTTTGGCAACATGAAAGTCAACTGCTACTTATATGAAGCAAGAGCTTGGGAATGCAATCTGTATCACTTACCAGATGCATTCCAGTTACTGAAAGGTCACCAGTATTCCAAAATATTCAGGCACTGTTGTGGTACCACGCCCTCTAACAGTCCTTCCCCACTTGGCCTCGGCCATCCAACCAGAGGGTATTATTTAGGAAGGAGTCAAATCAAAGATTTCTGTTTTTTTTCATTCCACTGTCCACTTCACAATGATGAAGCTCACCATCGTAGCTTTTTCTTAAGATTATTTTCTCTCTACTTTAGCCTGAAGAATGTACATTTCAGCCACCCAAAAGACATCCGGGAAAACTCCAGGATTCTTTACCACTACATTTTCATTGCAACCAATCATACTAATTCACTTTGTATGAGAAACTGATATTCCCCTCCTCTCCTTTGATGAGATGTCTGTTAGTAATATTTTCCTCTGCTCATAGTGATTGTATTATCCATGGTCTTTAAAATGTTTTGGGGATAGTTTTGTCCTTGTTGTTTCTAGCATTATACTTGAGTTTCATAATCAGTCTTCTCAAGTTCTTAATACTGGCTTGAATTTTGGGATTCCACAGCCCCTCTTTTTGTTTCTTTTTTTTTTGTACATAATGACCAGACATTACTATTCATTCATCCAAGTAAATCAGAGTGGGAGGGCCTGCCCCCAAATGACCTCTCCCTTATAAATGGTTGCAAAATACCCAAACAAAGGTTGCTGTACATCACCAAATTAGCTTGCGGAAAAAATAGTTTTTTTCTTACCTTGAAGATGGTATCACGGAAGAGTGTATGTGTGTGTTCCACGGGTGGGGCAGGAGGGAGGATTGCCCTTCATAGGGCTTAGAATTCAATGTGGACAACTGCCTAGCCTCACTTCCATCGGTTCTGCCCAACCCCTCAGGCGTGGCTTATGTGGTTCTAAAATTCCTGGCATTTAACGCAAAATCTGAAAGCCACTCTGAGCATTCAGTAAAGCCCCTTTCTCCACCGTCTTACCATGTGTCATATAAAAACCACACCATAAAAGCACCAGACACATATTTATTCTAAACTACCCACTGTTTCATAATGTTTCTTTATAAAGCTTTAATAAAGGAAGTACCTTTAAAAAAAAAAAAAAAGGAAGTACCTTTTAAATTTCTCCAACAACACTAAACTTCTTAGCCTATATTACTTTCTTGCCTGTATTATAATCTTTAAACAGCAGAAAATCAACTCCTAAGCCTCACATGTGTTCCATATGACTTACGGTATTTTAATAGGTATGCCTGGGTCTAAAGAGAAAACTGTTAAGCATCACAGTTAACACGTAATTTTTATGTTAATAATAAAACAGTTAAAATTTTAAGTACTACATCCAATGTTGTGATATTCATACCAGCAGATTTAGATCTGGTATTCAAATATTTATGCTCACAAAAGAAAGCCGATGAAAACTCATATATGAAAGTGATATACCAACTCATTGGGAGGGAAGGGAGCAAACAACTGCTGAGTGCCCGTGATTTTCCAATTACATCTTAAACATTCTCTCACGGAATCCTTAAAAAAGCCCTCAGAGGTAAACATGAATACCATTGGATACCTGAGGAATTCCAAGATTATAACAAAGCCAGTGCCAAGCAGTGTCAGGATTTGAATCCACAAAGTCAGACGAACTCAGTAATGATAGTGGTGCTTGACTAAGTCAACCCACAGGAGCAGCACAGAGTAAACACATGGGAGAGCAGAGCTGATGAACTCTACTTTAGAGTAGAGTTGGATATGCCACCTATTTTTTTTCAAAGTGGTTTTGATGAGTCATCCTATTAGCATTATATTTTAACACCAGATGCTCCATCCTCACCTTGATAAGATCAGTAACCTGTTCAAAGGAACCCAATCTGTTTTTTTAAAAAGCACAGCAATGTCCTTGAAGGCAGTTCAGGACTAGCATTAAATGTGCTGTCACCCGGCAAAACTACCGGAAAGTGATTTGACGGACTCCTAGAGTAACACAGGTGGGAGATGGGGGAGGAGTACAAAAAAAACCATAATAGATCCCCAATTTTAAAAAATTGTTTTTGAAATAGATTTGGTGCCCTCTGGGGTAAGGCAAGATGCTCTTAGGAAATGGACATAATGATCTCTTAATAGTAAACCCTTTGGACTTCAGTTTCCATATCTGCACAGATAACCTGTGGGAGCTTTATGGGCTTTTGCAATGTTACCCTTCAAGTCCGGTTGAGAGGCAGTGTCAGTGCTGAGAACACTAGGCAAAGAAATTCAGACGATCATAAAAGTTTGGTCAGAGAAGGCTAAAGCTGGGAGAGATTCTAACACTAAAAACAGTATAAGGCTAAGCACATGTACTCTGGAGCCAGATTGGCTCTAGAACATAACAGCTATATCTTGGGCTACTTCAGGACAACTTTTCTTATTTATAATGTGAAAATAAAACTTCTGCCTCACAGAGTGTTACAAAGATTAAATGAGACAATGAGACAATGTCTGAAAAGTACTTAGAATAAATGCCCTAATAAACGATAGTCATTATTATTAGGATGTTCTTTGCACCAAAGGAGAAAGTGCACTGTAGAAGGTTAATGAGTAGCACAAGATCACAGGCCATTACTTTACTGGGGGCAAAGGAGTATAAACTCAGCTTCATCTAAAACCACACTGCCTCTAAATAACCTATGACCAACAAAGGACCAGAAAAGGTCTGTGAAGATTTCAAATTTAGATATTTTTTTCATTAATAAAATTGGTTTATAGTCAACTTTTTTTCCTCTTCTTGACCTCCATTTCCTTTCAAAACTAACTCTGTATGAAATCCTATGTGGTCTTGACCCTGTTATTTCCTGGGCCGAAGGGCTCCCTTTTTAATCTACTTTGTCCTAATATTCTCAGTCATGGCTATTTCTTTCTCCTACAGTCTAGGAAAAACACATGTAGAAAAAATGTATTAGAGAAGCCTTATTCTGAGGCATATATCTTTGCTAACTATTTAACATCCTGCAGATTTAAATGCTTCTACCTAACTAAAAATTAGATTGTTAGTTCCATATTTTAGAATAGCATTAAAAAAATCTGAAATAGCATTTTGAGATAAATTCATTCTTAAAGGGTCTTTTGAAGAGTGACTCTTGGGCACTATCTATAAGAACTCTCTCTGAAGAGCAAACCGACCAAGATTTCAAACTTAGCTCATCAATAAGTAGGCTTAGACTGAAATGCTCATTTCTGGTTTTCCTATTTACCTTTACTAAGGGATGCAGCCCAGTCTTGTTTCTCTTTGTCATTGTTGTCGACGTCACCAATTTGAGGATTTTTTTTTTTAAATCCAGGTATATGGGTCAACTAAAAAAAACCTTCACTTTCTTAATTCATGATCTGTCTAGAACTGGAGATACATTTATAGCAGACTAATACGATAGGCTGTATAGAATGCACTTCATGACTGGAGCCCAACACTCAGCTGAATTTAAAAACTGCTGACATCATTAAAGTACAAAATTAGAATAAAGGAAAGTCTGAATATGCTTTTCTACAAAGATGTATTTTTCCCTAGAGTGTTGCTGACACACTAAATTCTTTACATTATATTTGTTTTTTAGAAGATGAATTAACTTATTTAAATATGCTTCACTTTAAGACATTAAATTCAAGGCAAGAAGATTATGGACAGGACAAAAAAAAGAGACAAAACTCAACAAAGATATATTTAATGTCAAAATTACCTCCTTCCTTCCGTTCCTTGAATTTGAGAATGACTACATGTCTCATACTGAGGTCAGTGACATTTACTACTAGCTGAATTTACACCTCCTATACCAGCACCTCGTTCATGTCAGGATTTATCTGGCTCAGAGAAAAATGGCAGCTGCAGCGGTGATTCACTAAAACTAATTCTTAGTGAAGCAGCTGCTGCTAAACAGCAGCATCAATCACACATCAATCATTCGCTGATTGTCACAGCTAGTTCAGGCACATCATCTGCTTAGTCTACTGATTGTGTGGTTGTTGATATTTGCATCACATTGCAGTGTTACTGTTGTCATATCATGCTGCACTAGTTGAAATAACATCATCTTGTGGACCTTATGAGAAAATCCACATAATCATGAAAATACAACCATTTTGTGAAGGAGCTGATGAAAAGAGCAATCATTCTAAATGCTAAGAGACTAGCTTATTTTCAGTAGTTTGATTCTATCCACCTCTCATTGCTCTGAGGGACTGACCTCAGTCAGTCACACTCCAGCAGTATTATAAGTACCAGATTTGGTGTTATGGGTTGAATTTTGACCCTCAAAAAGAAATGTTGAAGTCCAAACCCCAGTACCTATGACTGTGATCTTACTTGTAGATGTAACCAAGTTAAAATGAGGTCATACTATTGTAGGGTAGGCCTTTAATCCAATATAACTGGTGTCCTTATAAAAAGAGGGGGAAAACGGAAAGGGAGGTGGGCGGAGGGATAAATTGGGAGGCTGGGATTAACATGTACACACTACTACATATAAAATAGATAACCAACAAGGACCTACTGTATAGTGCAGAGAACTCTACTCATTACTCTGTAATAATCTATATTGGAAAAGAATCTGAAAAAGAATATATATATATATATATATCTGAATCACTGTGCTATACACCTGAAACTTATGCAATATTGTAAATAAATCAATGATACTTCAATAAAATTTTTTTTAAAAGAGGGGGGGAAAATGTGAAGACACAGAGACACAAGAAGAACATCATGTGAAGATGGAGGCAGAGACTGGAGTGATATATCTACAAGCCTAGGAATACCTGTGGCTGCCAGAAGGGACGATGAAGGATCCTCCCCTAGAGGCTTTGGAGAGTGTGTAGTCCTGTCAACACTGTGAAATAATACATTTCTGTTGTTTTAAGTACCAGTTTGTGGTACCCTGTTACAGCATCCCTTTTGGGGCATCCATCTGGGGATGGTGAAAGAATATCAGCAGCTCCTAGAGGGCACGGGTATAAAGTGTGTTGACTTAGGGAACCATAGTGACTTAATAAACTCTCCTTTCAAGCCACATTTACTCAGACTTTACTCAAATCAAAGCACCCCTAAGGGCGTAGATAACTGAGGATAAACAAAATCAGGATCAGACTAACAGGTCTTAGATTAACAAATACGTAAAACTGGCTTGAGATGAACTAAATATCCCTTAACAACTTGCATGTCTAGTGCTTCCTGATTTCTCATGACCTGCCGGTATTAACAGATATCAAGCTGTCACCATATTTACTCATGCCTAGAAATTCCAACACACTCAAAAGAACAAACCGGTGTATCAGAATCACTACATTACCTATTCCCATAAAGTTTTTCAAAGCCAAGGAAGTGCAACAGAAATGGTACAATCAGAATAAGGGAAATAAGAAATATGCTTAAGAGATTAAGCCATTAAACTAAACCTTCATAATCTTGCGTAAGCTTTTATCTTGGAAGGTGGTAAAACACAGCAGCTAGACTCAGACAGCCTTGAGTCGTGCTAGCTCCACTATTAACTAGCTTTATATCTGTAAGCAAGTTATATACCATCTCTAAACTTCAATTCAATCATTAACAAATGAGACTAATAATGCTACCAACTTTATAAAGAAATCATTTGGTAATTATCAGCAACTCTTCTTATTAGTAATCTCAATGTTAGCTAAAATTGCTACTTTATTTATGGAAGAGATATTCTTCCAGGCCTCTGCTTTCTGTTTCTAAACCAGAAAGAAATAAAGCCAGCTACCAAATGGGTCGACTCCAAAAAGTACCCATAGTGCCATAGTCTCTCTTGGACTATATGCAACTGGACAGAAAGATTAAATCCTTTACAAATTTTGTTGATAAGAATTGTTCTAAAATGTTCTAATCCATTTCTCCTGTTTGGTAAATAGAAGATACTGGACATGACAGTATCTTTTTTAATCTTTCAGCCTCCTGCAGTTTTTGATGGTCATTATTCAGAGTAGCAAATATTATTAGGATATTTTAAAAATAATCCTTTAATAAGTGTATCAAAATAGCCTCTTACAATGTACAGAGCATGCTCATAGTACTGAATCAATCCCCTTATGACATCTTATTCTTTTGCTTCATTTTGTTTCACCTTCCATATGTGGAATTTCAGATACCTAAAAGGCCAGCCATCATGCCCTAAGTCTTTTCTTCTCAAACCAAAATAAATATATGCAATACATAATTTGCTATTTTCAAAACCTCTTCCAGGGCTTCCCTGGTGGCGCAGTGGTTGAGAGTCCGCCTGCCAATGCAGGGGACACGGGTTCGTGCCCCAGTGTGGGAAGATTCCACATGCCGCGGAGTGGCTGGGCCCATGAGCCATGGCCGCTGAGCCTGTGCATCTGGAGCCTGTGCTCTGCAACGGGAGAGGCCACAACAGTGAGAGGCCCGCGTAACACACACACACACACACACACACACACACACACACACACAAAACCTCTTCCAAACTGTTGTTGAGAAGTTAAATTTTTTAACCTAAATATATTTACTTCTAAGTCTTACAAATTTCACATTGTTGATTATAGTTCATCAATCTGGTCTGAGATAAATATCAATTCTACTAAATGCTGCCCTCCCCAGTCTTGTGTAATCCACAAAGGTGAAAAAATGCCTTCTAATATTAAGCAGAGTTCTGCCAAGAACAGAGCTATGGAGAATGTCACTAGAGATGTTCCTTCACCTTGAAATGGGTCCATTCAAGAAAGGAAGATAGAGTTTATAGATAGAGTTTGGATCTAATATGGTTAAGATGGCAATACTCCCCAAATGGATCTACAGATTCAAGCACAAGCCCCATCAAAATCCCAGCTTGCTTTTTTTCAGAATTTGAAAATTGATTCTAAAATCCAACTGGAATGTAAAAAACATAAAATGGCCAAACAACCTTGAAAAAGAACAAAGTTGGAGGAGTCACACATCTTGTTTTAAAACTTACTACAAAGCTATTGTAATCAAGATAATATGATACTGACATAAAGATAGACAAGTAGATTAAGGCAATAGAATTGAGACTCTAGGGAAAAGAGCATAGATTATTGTCAACTGATTTTCAGCAAAAGTGCCAAGATAATTCAATGGGGGAAAGAATAGCCTTTTCAACAAATGGTGTCGGGACAACTGGATATCAGATGCAAAAGAATGAAGCTGGACCCATACCTCATACCACACACAAGAATTAACTGAAAACGGACCACAAATCTAAACGTAAGAGCTAAAACTATAAAACTTTTAAAAGAAAAATAAGAGTAAAGCTTCGTAACCTTGGTTTAGGCAACAGTTTCTTAGATATGACACCAAACGCACAAATGACAAAAAATATAAATTAAACTTCACCAAAATTAAAAACTTTTGTGCATTAAAAGACACCATCAAAAAGTGAAAAGTTACCCACAGAAGTGGAGAAACTATTTGCCAATCACTTATCTGATAAGTGACTTGTATCTAGAGTATATAAATAAGAGTTATTACAACTAAATTAATAAAAAATAACCCAATTTAGAAAATGGGCAACGGATATTAGGAGACATTTCTCCAAAGAAGCTATTCAAATGGCCAATAAGGACATGAAAAGATGTGCAACATCATTAGCCATTAAAAGATGCAAATTAAAACCACAATGAAATACCACTTCACACCCACCAGGATGGCTATAATAAAAAAGATGGTCAATGACAAGTGTTGACAAGGATGTGGAGAAACTGAAAGCCTCCTTCAATGCTGGTTAGAATATAAAATGGTGCAGCTTCATTGGAAAATAGCTTTCCAATTCTTCAAATTGTTAAACAGAGTTACTATATGACCCAGCTATTTTACTCCTAGGTTTATACCAATGACTAATGAAAGCATATATCCACATAAAAACTTTCATGGGAATAACATTTAATATTGCTTCATAGCAATGTCCTTCATAATAGCCAAAAAGAGGAAACAACCCAAATGATCATCAATTGATGAGTGTATAAACAAAGTGTAGTTTATCCTTACAACATAGTATTATTTGGCAATAAAGGAATGAAGTACTAAATCACTGATGATGCTTGGTAACATTACACTGTATGAAGGAAAACACATGTATGGTTCTATTTACATAGAATGTCCAATACATACAAATTTATAGAGACTAAGTAGATTTGTGGTTTCCTAGAGCTGGAGGGGGAGTGGTTTTCAGTGAATTGAGGAGTCACAGCTAAAGGTTTTCAGGTTTCTCTTGTAGTTATGAAAACGATCTAAAGGTGACTGTGGTGACTGTGAATGAACATACTAGAAATCATTGAATTGTATACTTTAAATGGAAGACTTTTGTGGTATGTGAATTATACGTCAGTAAAGATTTGTTTAAAGTAAACTTACCACAAAACATTCTCAGAGGATGTTAATGTTCAGTGTCAATATCTGAAAGGGGATTAACGTACAGTATGCCAATCATGTTTATCCATAGAGCCATTTATTCCTAAAAGCATTTTGAAAAACACATTGATTATAGATCCCAACTTGAGCTTGTTTTCTTTTTTCTAAACACAGAATGTAGGATTAGGATGCCAGTTTGTTACATTTTACTTATCTTGTATATGTTCTATCTTTTGATTATTCTTCTAAAATAGTGAGAAATGTCTAAGTATGAATAGTCAATCTGCAAATATAAATGTTTTGTATATAGAAAGGTTTAGTAAATGGTTTTTTTAGATGAATGGTAATAATATCGAATGCGGGAATATGTCAATCACTGAGATTTTCTCTTTTATTTATAATTCAGTTCCAAATCTGCTTTCCTGAAGAAGTCACAAGTTTCCATATGAAAGCATGTTCTCTTTGGTCACTTAATAACTAACATACACAATCATCCTTTAAACTATAAAACGGCATGGGGAGGGTGTTGCCTCGTCTTATTCTGATCAAGAATATCTGCTTAGTGGAACAGGAACTTTCTAGTGTAAGTAACCATGTGCTTATTTAATTCCAAGATATTCATGTCTTTTATGCTTTCCAGTGATTAGCATTCTAAACATAGAGTAAGCTCTTTTGGCCATGAAGTCTAAGCAAGGAGGATGCTACTGTGTCTACAGTTTAGTTTGTAAGAGAACAGCAGAATACAGAGCTACAGAATGCTAGAGTTGGCAGGAGCCTTAGAGAAGAATATATTTAACTCTTTAATCTCAGTCCTCTAATTTCAGAACTGAGGCCCTATATACTGAGGTCCTGAATAAGTTGCCAAGATGAAGAATAGAGAAAGAATTAGAACCCAGGTCTTCTGAATTCTCCCCAGTGTTTTATTTTTACATCATCTTGTCTTTCAATGCATAACGCAACATGGGTTTCTTTGCTCTTGACTATGTTGTCAACAACAATGAAAAATGCACACAAGTATGATAAACCCACCGTGTTTTAAGGGGCTTTCTTATGCATGCCAGAATCCTACAGGTTCTGCTGTGTTCAGAAAACAACCGCTAATGATTCAGTGCTTAGCCTTCTCATTCACCCAGAAACGTGTTTGACATTTGTAAAGGCAAACTAAAGTAGATAATTCATTTTCATGCTCTTTCAGGACATTTTAATATCATGCAGCTCAGGATAAATGTTTTCACTTTTTATTTTCTTTTGTGCAGGTCTTTCTATTGTTGACTGTCATTCTCTATGTCTCTTTTTATACAAGGTTCTTGGTTCTTGTTTTTTTACTGTTTTCCTTTGTGTCCTCTAAAGATAGCATGAGCACAATTCTCTCAGCTAATAGATTTTCAAATTACTTCATTTCTGCATTTACAAATTCCCCTCTTGCTACTTCATTAAGTCAATGCTATTCACAGAGACAACATAACCCCAAAAAAGTTTGAGACTGAAAGTTTACCAAATTACAATTTTAAATGCTAGTTAAGAATATATCTCCTTTCAAACAGTGAAATTCTTACCATGAGCCTTAAGGGTGACAGAATAGTATTCTCCTTTACTAAGTTAAAACTTACTCAGTGATTGTGTGGAAAAAATAAATCAAGTATCTATAAATAAATCACATAACAGCAAAATGGTCTTGCATAATGATTTCACACTTAGTTTGACTTATCAATAGATTCATCATTCACAATGTTTTTTAAAAGCATAATTAAATTTTGCATCATCTCTGAGGGAAAAAGCATGGTAAGGGCTGAATACCCCTGACGCCAACAATTTTGAAACTATGTACTAACTCTATATCTAGAAAATTTTAAATACATTCAAGTATATTTTATGTATGTATATAAAGACTTATTAATTTTATTATGTAAATTAATAGAGTAAATAAAATTCTAATGAGAAGTAGAGATCTTCAAACTTTTCAAGAAAACATTATTTTAAAGTATTCAGAAACACCCATTTTCGTGTAAATGATATGAAAATAAAAACATCTTTATTCACTTAAAAAGTCCATATGATTTCTATTTGGTAAAGTCTAGTTTTTGTTCCTTATGAAAAATATTGCTTTGATTAAAAATATTAAATAATTCAAGCCTACTGTTTAATATTATAAAATGTTAGTTCCATTAGGCTATGATTCTGTTGTATATAACACTATATCCCCAGTGTCTAGAAGAATGCCTGGCAAATAGTAAGTAGGTGCTTAATAAGGATTTGTCAAATGAATGCTAAATAAATGAATAGCTGTCACTGTTAATATAAAATCTAACATTACCAAGTGCTTCAAATGTGCCAGGAACTATGCTAAACTCTCTATTTTCTTGCTTTTTATTCTCAAACAGCCCTACCAGAGAAGAACCACTATCATCTCCATTTTATAGATGAGACTAAGTTCAGAGAGGCTAAGTTAAAACCCAAGGTTAAGGTTGCCCATTTAGAAAGTTTAGGGATTTAAACATAGTTCTCCCTAACTATAGAGCCTGAGCTTAATTTTTATTCTATAGTAACAACAACAATACTAGCAATGAGATAATAATAATAATAATACTGTTGAGCCATTCCTGTGTACCATGATTTTAAGCCTTCACATATGTTAACTCATCTAATCCTCACAACAATCTTATAAATCAGATACAACTATCCCCAATTTACAGATGAGCACACAGAATATGTTTTTCTGGTTTCCCCTCAATTATTTCCAATTATTAGGCTTGTTTTTATTATGGCCCTTTTTGAGTAATAAGCCAAAGAAGAAAGATAGTTATGGTCTTCCCCAAAAACTTTGTCTTACATCCTGCTTTTGGTGGGACCCTGGACAAGGCATAAACATATAATAAAAATATCTTCCACTGAGAAACTGAAACACTCTAGGCAAATAACATGTATTATTATCAGAGTCCTCCTGAGATTCTCAAGATAGGTATGTTTATCCTCATTGAGAAAACAGGCTGGGAGAGACTACCCAAGCCACAGGCTTGGTTAGTGCCAGGGTCAAGATTCAAACTCAGGTTTGAGTTCAATCCAAACACACTATCCAATTATTACTGGTACTTCTCATTTTCTGGGGATAAAGATTTTCCTAGAGCTTTGACAACGAGAACTAACCCATTCTTGAACTCTCCCAAAAAGCAGCCTCTTCTCTACAAGCCTTACCACTGTGACTTCAATGACACATCAAAGCGATAAAGACAGAAGGGGCATATATCACTGGGATTCTTTTCAATAGAGAACCCAGAATACTTCCTGGATAACAAAACCATTAATGGTTACCTACGTTGTTTTCACTCCTTCTCATGGAATATAAACTCTTCCATTTGCCTTTAGTAATGTTAATGCCTTATAGTTTTACATTTTTCATGTTTTATCACATCCAAAGTCAACCAAATCCATTCCTAGGAATATCTCACTATTTCTCACAACTTCTCTGAGATCACAATACATCTTTGTCTGCTTTGTGATGCAGTACAGAGGCAAAGGCACAATTAAAACAAATGCTGAGAACTTCCCCATTGAAAAGATCCTATTTCCTCCACGTTTTGCCTTCAGCGAACCCTGGTTCAGATTTAAGGTAAGAAGATGCAGCAGCCAGTGCTGGTCCAGAGTCAGATATGCTCTTGACAAGAACACGAAGCTCTCCCCTGGCCTTAATTTAGGAAGAGTTCTGCACAGAAAGGGTCCTTAGTAGAACTAAGGAAAAGTCAAGCTTGAATTCCAACCTTGTTAAACTTCTACAGTGATGTGCAAATTACATCATAATGAGAGCAATAATTGCTAGCTTGAAAAAAAGGAAAAATGCGTGTATAAATGAATGAAGGCAATTAGTGAGAAGTTCAAAGTCAGACAACCGGTTTTATTGCACTTGAAGGGATTTAAGTCATAATCTTAAATCACTAGGCAACCTAAGCCAATACATTTCCTACTGTATTTCAGAGTAATATGTAACTAAAACTTCTATATATCATTACTTTTCTGAATGTTAATTCGAATCTGACATAATTTAATAAGGACCATTCAATTATCATAATTATATAGTAACTAATCCAGTGCCCATATGTGCAGATGTTGTCAAGGCATAATATAAATGACTTCACCCAAACCACTTCTGCAAATATAAGTTATATTTAGTATTTCCTACTAATTATTCCAGAACTAGGACAAAACCAACCTATTCCAAAAACATTTAGACCTGCAAAAGATTAAAAGTACATAATATTCCTAATTATTCCTAATTAACAAACCAAGGTTCCAGGAAGATTTTTCTTTGAAATTTGCATGGAAGATTAGTAAATATAATTCTAATGTATATCTTAGTCAACATGATGTAAAGAACTTAATTCAGAGATTCAGGACAATAGCAGACATTTAGAATTCGGAGTATTTCTTTAAGGTTAGCATACACACCACCATATATTCGATATTTGACAAGCCCTTATCTTTAGTTATGTTCCTTAATTGCTCTAGCAAGAGCTGCATTGTTCATAGTGAAGCGGGGCTGAGAGAACTTTTACTGACTGTATGAGTACATTGAGATGTGGCTGAAAGCCAGTGTTTAAGTTGAATTACTCCCTAATCTTTCAAAGCTAAGAAACACACAGCTGAAAAAGAGCTCAGTAAATATCAATAGAGTTCACTGGAAACATCAATGTAAGGAAGATCCCAAGCAGCTCTTCATTAACAACGATGAAAAAGGAAGCAGCATGTAGATGTCTCCAAAACCAGAGACAAGCCAAACTGCTCTATAATCATTCACTCATAAATTCTCCTCATTACCAAGTCTACATATTACTCTCAAGACTAAAGCTAAATTAACCCCAAAATATCATTTTAAATCAGTAGTAGGTATCAATAAAAAGCAATTAATAAAACTAACATAAATCATGATACTAAATTAGGATGAATAGTTGCATTTTTGGTGTAAGCAATCACCAACATCTATTGCAAGCCGCCTGAATAACCACTCTGAAAAAAACATGGACATTTCTGAGCATTTTGGTTATGTTCATGGGAGATCCAAATAAATAGCCAAGAGCAGCAATTTATTTTATTTTATTTTTAATAGTTTGCATCTGCTAAACTCAAACTCCCGATCCCTCCCTCCACCCTCCCCCTTGGCAACCACAGTCTGTTCTCTACATCTGTGAGTCTGTTTCTGTTTTGTAGATAAGTTCATTTGTGTCATAGTTTAGATTCCACATATAAGTGATATCATATGGTATTTGTCTTTCTCTTTCTGACTCAAGTTCTACTGAATAAAGGTTAAAGCCAAAAGCAACCAATTGAAAGTTTTGATCGTAATTCATTTAACAGTTATGTATTGAGCAACTAGAAGCTAGTAGAGGGTAACCTACACAAGAAAGACAAGATGCTAAAAACAAAGGAGATTACAGAACATGTAAATAATCAAACCCATAATTTACAGTTTTGATGAGGGTTATGAAGGGGGAAAATAGGTTGTTAGAGAATAATTAGAATTCAGGACAATCTTAATTAGACGGAGAGATAGCCTCTCTGAGGAGATGAACCAGATGGAGCTGTACGTGGCAAATATACCAAGTGAGCCGTGGAGCAAATATAAGGATTACTGGTGACCTTGTCTTCATGGATACAGTGATTTACTTTCACCTACCTGCCAGTTCTGCCTCTACACCCTCAGTACCACACCTACAATTCAGGAATGGCCTTGTCTCCCATCTCTTCTACTCCCAGGAGTCCCAACTCCTCCTTCAACCTCTTTGCCCCTTCAGCTCCCCCAGCTGGGCTTCACGCTGGCTGACTGCATGTGTAAAGCTGTAACTCCGTGGTCCTGCTGCTGCACTATGATGTCAGAGTCAGAGACGTGAGAACCAGCCAGGTGACACACACAGAGACAAATCTCAGCACAGATAAATCAGTTTGACTAAAAAGCTTTTCCTGATGTTATAGGAGCTAGTCCTTACCACAATTGTTAGGCAAAATCTATTTTTCTCAAATTCAAGTACTATATTTAAAATCTATTTAAGTAAACAAAATTTTTATTTAATTCCCTATGAACTGATTCTTTCCAATTATTTATGCTTAAAGTCTTAGTGTTCAGCTTACCTAAAACAAAAATGAGATTTATGCTATTGTTACTATTCTTCAAAAGAGTATTTAAAGTTGTCTACAACATGTCTACAACACAATATTCTTTTATGTAAAAGATTTACCAGATCTGTTATTTAATGGAGATAAACATTACCCTAGTCAGACTCTGCTGGCATACGTAATAGCTCAATGACCAACTGTTTTTCGTTACAAGCATTTGCATAGGCTAAACCAGAATATTCCTAGTTAGAAAGAAAAAAAAAAAAAAAATCTCTCCTAAGAATATTGTACATCCAGGCAAACAAAACTCATAATAACATGAAAATGAATTACTAACACGGTAGAAAAAAATGCTATATTATAATAATACTATTGTCATTGGGCTCAAACTTCGCAATTTCAAGCACCTTCTTAAGTAAATTTCAAAGCCCTACAGCTGGACAGAACATAAATAATTCTTTCTTTTTCAGTGTTTTAAAGATAGAAGAATAAAATGTAAAATGACTGTTTTCCTATGAATTTCTTTTTTTTTGTGGTACGCGGGCCTCTCACTGCCGTGGCCTCTCCTGTTGCGGAGCACAGGCTCCGGACGCGCAGGCCCAGCGGCCAGGGCCCACGGGCCCAGCCGCTCCACGGCATGTGGGATCTTCTCAGACCGGGGCACGAACCCGTGTCCCCTGCATTGGCAGGCGGACTCTCAACCACTGCGCCACCAGGGAAGCCCTGAACTTCTTTATATAGGCTATCTAAGTTGCTTTTTTTAAATTAAGTTACTTTTGTTAGTACTATTAAGTGTATTCTCTCTAGCCATCTACATTTCTTTCCATAATATTCATCACAATTAGTAGCTATATATTTGTATGTTTATTTATGTCCGTCTTCTCTACTAGACTGTTACCTCCATGAAGGCAGATACCATTTCTATTTTTGTTTCATATCCTCAGGCCCTACTAGGCCCTCAATATATTTTTACTGAATGAATGAATACTCATGATGATAAACAGACTATATATATGGTACTTAAGTATAAGAATTAAAAATCCCTGGATAGAAGCTGAAATGTAGGAAGGAAAACATGAAGGCCAAAAATAATTTAAATTTTAAACTATATTAGCAGTATAATCAAAAAGGTGAACTGAGCCAAGCCATGGTTTTCTTGTACATGATACCAATAAATCCAAAGTGTTTAGAAGATATCAAAATTTCCCTTCCCAAAACTAGCATTGTGAGAGGGTATGGAATTAAAAAGAAATAAAAAGATAGTATAATATATTCCAACAGGTTATAAGAAAATCAATACAGAAAAATGTAACAAGGACTGGGAACAAGGCTCCCATCTGACTTTAGAGTTTGAGGCTAGACTACCAAAATGTCGGTTACATTCTTGAAATCTACAATCGCACAATAATGCCAATTGGTATTTATGCTTCTCCTTAGCCTTGGTTCAAAACCCTGAACATAGCAGACTTTCAAGAAAAACCTATTAATACAAACAATATACTAGAGGTAAATGGTAACTAGCATGGGTTTGCCCTTAGAATGTAAATTATGGAGCCACAGATGAAGTACTGGAGGAAATGGCAGGAATGAGAACTCTCATCTCCACCCTAACTGCTATTTTTGTACATAATTCTATGTTCAGGAAGTCAGGGGTGGGGAAAAGCAAGGAAAATACATTTTAAGTGCCTACCCTGTACTACGCAGTTTTCCTACACATGATCTTATTCCAACATAATGCTCTGAATTATCTGCACTTTCTTTATGAGGAAACCAAGGTTTAGAAAATGCTACTAACCTCTTAAGGTAGTAAGAACCCAAACCCTGGTCTAACTGACTCCAAAGCTCAACTTCTTTATACTACATCACACTGCTGGAGCAGAATATCTGACGAGAGCTTGAGAAAGACTGGAGAGGAGACAGATGGAATTAACTTGGCCTCAAGCCCTAAGATTATCTGGTCTAAAATCAGAGGTGATGAGAAAACCATAATTCAAAAAGAGTCATGTACCACAACGTTCACTGCATCTCTATTTACAATAACCAGGACATGGAAGCAACCTAAGTGTCCATCGACAGATGAATGGATAAAGAAGATGTGGTACATATATACAATAGAATATAACTCAGCCATAAAAAGAAACGAAATTGAGTTATCTGTAATGAGGTGGATGGACCTAGAGTCTGTCGTACAGAGTGAAGTAAGTCAGAAAAAGAAAAACAAATAACGTATGCTAACACATAAATATGGAATCTAAAAAAAAAAAAAAGGTTCTGACAAACCTAGGGGCAGGACAGGAATAAAGACGCAGACGTAGAGAATGGACTTGAGGACCTGGGAAGGGTAAGCTGGGACGAAGTGAGACAGTGGCATGGACATATATACACTACCAAATGTAAAATAGCTAGCTAGTGGGAAGCAGCAGCATAGCACAGGGAGATCAGCTCGGTGCTCTGTGACCACCTAGAGGGGTGGGATAGAGAGGGTGGGAAGGAGACACAAGAGGTAGGGGATATGAGGATATATGTATATGTATAGCTGATTCACTTTGTTATACAGCAGAAACTAACACAACATTGTAGAGCAATTATACTCCAATAAAGATGTTAAATAAAATAAAATAAATCAAATCAAATCAGAGCTGATGTTCTGCTTATGACCGATGGAGACAGGGAAGAGGGAGGGGGTGGCTGATCACTTCCAGGAAGACACCCCCCCAATTCTTTTTTTTTCTTCAAACAATCCTTTCATTGAGTTTCATTTAATTGTACTAAATAGAATGTGGGGCGTTAATATAGAGGAAAGAAGTACATGTTCTGGAATCAGATTCCTCCTCCTCCACTCTCCCCACCACCACTGGTCTGAATTATAAAGCACCAGGTAAACTGCCCCAGAGGTTTCTCCCAAAAATTTCTGTCACAGCCATAGATTGCACCTGAAATCTTGTCAAAGCAATTAATATCTTGCCTCTTGGCCACTAGAGCATACATAAGAAGATGGCCCAACACACACCATTATTCCAAATAAACAAGTCACATGAGCTTGGCTGAAGGTTGTAGCCACCTGGAGCAATCAATCCAGGAAGCCCTGTCACCTTGTTATGTGATTAGCAACCAAATATTCACTCAGGAATGTGCCCCTTTCCCTCAGCAGAGATATTTTAGTTACATGCCGACTTAACTTTTTTCTAAAAGTACATTTTAAAACAACATACTGAGAATGCTCAGCTATCCAGGGAACAGCTTTCTGAATTCTCAAATTCTAGAATTCTTAGTTGAACAAAACTAAATTCTGAACCTGTTAGCAGAATCAGCCCCTCAGTAGGCAACAATGAATGAACACAATAGAAAAACTTACTGGTCCAGTCCCAAAGATCAAGGCTGACCCTCTCTATTATGGATGTTTTAACAGTGTGTTAATTCAAAGATAATAAGAGCCACAGACCACAAATAAGATGATTTTTGGGAGGGTGAGAAAATCTGTTGAGAAAAAGCCACTACAGCTCTTTTTGCAAAATAAATGAATCACATCGTGCCACCAAAGAGCATATTGTAGCTGCAACACTTCATTCTATTTTTAAGGAGAAATAAATGACTAAAGAACAAACTATCATCTAGAAGTTTTTCAAGACACCAAGTTTTAGAGCCTTTTCAAGAAACCAAGTTTTACCAAGTTTTAGAGCCTGTGCTTGGGTAATTAGCCATAATCTTTGCGTATACATCCTTTACATCTGCCTATACGTGGGATGACTATGAGTAATCAAGAATAAAATTGGACTACTGGAACGGTCAGTTTTATGGGCCAACTTGGCTATAGTCCCCAGTTATTCAAGCAAACACTAATCTAGGAGGAACATCTATAATCAGCTGATTTAAATTAAGGAGATTATCCTCAATTAATCTGGTTGGGCCTGATCCAATCAATGGAAAGGCCAAAATAGGGGAAGAAGAAATTCTATACCTGTAGGCCATGGCTTCAGTTCCTGCCAGAGAGTTCCCAGCCTGCCAACCTGACTTTTGGATTTGCCTAACCAGCCTCCATAATCACATAAACCATAAGCATATCATCTCTTTCTTGGTTGGTTGCTCCAAACCATGCTGTAGAAAAGGGAAAGAAAAGGACACACTCAAGGCTTGAAATTCCTAGTTCAAGCTCTGTATAAATGACCCGAAAGTATCTATGTCTGCCCAGAAGGAAAAATGCTTATCTCCTGTAGCTGTAGGGTTGAGATTTCAAACCCAGAATTTCAAGGTGTAAATTGCTGAATGACAATACAAATTGAATTCCCAACCTTGCAGAACATCATTATTAAAGTGAGGGCACTGATTGAGAAGGAATAGAATCCTGAAAATTGAAATAGATACATCTGGGAAATTCCAGGGAAACTGAGGATTTCAAAACCCTAAATTCTGCTGAGTCATTTGCCAACAAAAGCCACCCTCCACCTCTGCCTGAAGCAGTTAACCCCTGCTTTGTCTTGATGAACCTGTAATAGTCTCTCCTGAGGTTATCTGCCTTGCAAGACACTGCTGATTCTCCTCAGGATTTATCCTTGCCACCCCTCTTTGCTTCTAGATTTATAAGTAGACTCATGTTCCAGCAGGCTTCAAAGGGTGAGTTACACAGTGTGACCCATGTGGAAGTGTGCTACGCACCAAAAGAAATGCATGATTTTTCCAATTTACTCCCCAGATAGAAATCTGGGGAATATGTGCATGAATGAATGGATATGAAGTGTGTTGGATAATTGTGGAAGAACATAAAGTTAAATCAGAATGAATTTATTGATATGGGCTCACTAAACAGATTCCGGATTCAATGTTTTAGCTCCAGGGGCTAGAAAGGGGTCTAGCATTTTGTTTGGTTGGTTGAGACATGGGCCAACATTAAATGAAATCAAAATGCCAGAACTGACTGCCTTGGTATACTGTAGAATAAATGTTAAAATAGCTTTATCATGTAAAACCTGCTGACCTACCCCAGGAGCGTCCGAAGGACACACTTTTAACTATGACTGTAAGAAATACATTTGTGAGAAGAGCCCCAGCATCCCTGAAAAACTCTGGGGTCACTCTTTTCTATAGGTCAGGAATTACAGTGGGAATCGCTGCCACTGAGCTGGGATCCCTAAATACAGTGGGGAAAGTTGGGTGCCAGGGTGGCAGGGTCAAGTGGCAGCACTTAATTACCAAAGACAGATGTGGTTACTACAATGGACAGCAGAGCCAAAGCAGTAACTAGAATAGTCTGTCTTGCAGAGAGAGACCTATGGTTTGATCACGGTGTCCCTACAAAATAAATAGATGGGCAAGCTCATCAATGCTACTGGATCTGTATAAGCGTAAGCTTTCTAGGACTACCGAACAGAGGTCTATCTTGAATCATCAGAACAGTGGAAACGTCTCCATCAATTCCTAGTCTTGACCTGGTTTACAGACCAAGAACCCCTTGAATGAAGGGGAGGCTAACTCCCCTTGAGAACCTGCTGTACTGCCAAACAATCATATTGCTGATCTTCCTCCTAGCCTTTTCCCTATGAGTGCCAGTGGCAGACGGAGATGCTGTTTGGAGATCTGGCAGGCCCCTATTGGTGAATCATAATGCAAACTCCGAGGCTTTTGTAACAAAGCCCTATCTTCCTCCGCAGGTATCTACTCTCTTTCTGAGATTTTGGCTTGCTCCTGGGCCTGAGTAGAAAATGAATGTCTAATCATGGGCCACCAAATTACCATGACACCTGAGCTGCCCATCACGAACTGGCTGCTGTCTGATCCACCAAGCTATACAGCTGGGAGTGCACAGCAGCATGCCAATATCAACTGGAAGAGGTACATATGAGACTGAGCTCAAGCAGGCCCTGAAGGCATAAGTAAATCACATGAGGAAGTTGTCCAAATGCCCATGGGCCCTACTCCTGCTACACTACCTATCCTCTACCAGTCCATACTTTCGCCTCATGGGGAGTTCCCTAAAACCTGTTGACTGAGGAATAGAAAATGTGGGCCTGGTTTACAAATGGTGTGTATGATATGCGGGCACCAACTGAAAGTGAACAGCTATTACACGACAGCCCCTTCCTAATACATCTCTGAAGGACGATGGTGAAGGGAAATCCTCCCAGGGAACAGAACTGCTAGATGTTCCTATTGCTTGGAAGGAGAAATGGCCAGAGGTATAAAACTGTACGAATTCATAGGCTGTGGCCAATGGTTTGACTGGATGGTCAGCAATTTGGAAAGAAAATGATCAGAAAATTGATACAAAGAAATTTGGGGAAGAAGTATATGCCCTATGAATGGGCAAAGAATCTGAAGGTATTTATGTCCCATATGATTGCCCACCAAAGGGTGACCTCAGCAGATGAGGATTTTAATAATCAAATGGACAGGATGACCTATTTTGTGGATCTGTGCCTCTTTTCCCAGCCGCTACTGTCATTGCCCAATGGGTTCATGAACAGTGACCATTATGGCAGAGGTAAAAATTATACACGGGCTCAGCAACATGGAATTGCACTCACCAAGGCTAGCCTGGCTACAGCCACTGCTAAGTGCCCAACCTTTCAGTAGCAAATACAACACTGAGTTCCTCATATGGCATCATTCCATGGGATGATCAGCCAGCTATCTGGTGGCAGGTTTATTTCACTGGACTGCTTCCATCATGGATAGGGTGGTGCTTTGTTCCTACTACAATAGACACCCTGGATATAGAGCTGCTTTCCCTGCAAGCAGTACTTCTGCCAAAACTACCATCTGTGGATTTACAGAATGTCTCATCCACCGTCATGGTATTCCACACAACATTGTTTCTGATCAAGGAGTTCACTTCACAGCAAATGAAGTCCGACAATGCTCATTCACTGGTATTACAATTTTCTCCATCATCCTGAAGCAGAAAGCATGGTAGAACAGTGACCTTTGCTGTTCAACTCGGACTCCGACCCCCTGCCTATCAGGACAGCCTCCTTTGAAGACTGAGTTACAGTGCTAGCGAGGTGGCAGTATGTGCCCAGGCTCTGGAAAGAGGTTTATAAATACTATAAATCAGCATCCAATATGTGATACTCTGGATTCATGGGTCCAGGAATCCAGGGGTGGAAATGGGAGTCATGGCCAGGATTCATGGGTCCAGGAATCAAGGGGTGGAAATGGGAGTGACACCCCTCAGTATTACCCCTAGCAATCCGCTAGCAAAATTTTGCTTCCCGTTCCTGTGATCTTTTGTTTTGCTGGTCGAGAGGTCTTAGTTTCAAAGAGAAGAATGCTTCTACCAGGAGACACAACAACAATTCCATTGAACTGAGAGTAAAGACCGCCACCAGTCACTGTGGGCTTCTCAGGCCTCTGAATAAATAGGCAAAAATGGAGTTTTTATATTGGCTGGGGTGATTGATCCAGATTATCAAGGGACAACTGGGCTGTACTACACGATGGAGTAAGGAAGAGTATGTCTGTAATACAGGAGATCCCTAGGGCATCTCTTGTTACTACCAGGTTCTGTGACTAAGGTCAATGAAAACCACAATTCAATTCACAAGTCAGTGAAAACCATAAAACAACAGCTAATGGCCCAGACCCTTTAGGAAGGAAGGTTTGGGTCACCCTGCCAGGCAAAGAACCATAATAAGCTGAGGTACCTGCTTGAGAGCAAAGGGAATATGGGATGTATGGCTTGGGTAGTAGAAGAAAGAAGTTATAAATACTAGCTATGACCATGTCACCAGTTCCAGAAATGAGGACTATTAAGTTATTTGTACCCTTCCCTTTTCTGTGATAAATGTTTGTGTGTGTGTCTCAAATATGTGTCTCTTTCTTCCCTCTCAAGTGCTTGTCTTCTAACATAAGATATATTAATAATAGTGAACTTTATATCACAGTATTTTAAGTTATGGGATATCAGAAGAGTAAACCCCCAAAGACCCTGTACCTCTTCTGGGGAAAGGGTTAGCATGATTTCAGTTACACACAGGATAGCTTTAATCATGTCAGGTGGAAGTATGATTTTGTTGTTGTCATTATTTTGAGATTAGGTATGATTTAAGGAAATGTGTACAGATGCCAAGTTGACAAGGAGTGGCCTGTGAGGGTCAGTTTAAGCTGTGATCCCCAGTTATTCAATCAAACAGTGAATTAGGTATTGCTGTGAAGGAATTTTGTAGATGTGGTTAGCATCTACAATAAACTAATTTAAGTAAAGGAGATTATTCTCAATAATCTGGGTGGGCCTGGTCCAATCATCTGAAAGGTCTTAAGAGCAGAACTGGTTTCCTTGAGGAAGAAGAAATACCACCTGTGGCATCAGCTCCTGCCCCAGAGTTTCCAGTCTGCCCTTCCTGCCTTAAGATTTCAGACTCTGCTAGGCAGCCTCCACAAATACTTAAGCCAATCCCTTTCAATAAGCCTTTTGATATATTTTTCCTGCTGGTTCCGTTTATCTGGTGGAACTCTAATACAATTATGTTCAAATTATGAGGGCATATAAGAGTGGGACATATTAAAGTCATTTTCACTAAAAAAAATTCCATTAAAAAAAGGAAAACTTGGTTAACCACTGTGATTCCCAAGGGTGTACCAGAAATACAGTGTTTCTATGAACATGGTAGAAACTGAGATATGAAACTAAAATCCAGTATAGTAAATAATTTGCCCCAAAGTCACACAGAAAGTCAGAATTTTAAGCTAGATTTCATGACAGCCGAGTTTATCTTGACCTTAATTACATAAATTAACTTTCATTTGATAAATGAATGCTTAGTTTCTCTACACAATATTCACCATTATAAAGAAAGTCTATTAGAAAGAACCATGGATTTTCTTCTGTTGAAAACAGTATTTGGAGAAACAATGATGAAGCTTTGGAATTTCATAATAACCAAGTAAAAATTTTTTTACAGGGGACATCAGCCTAAGATTTATTTCAAAATATAAGGAACAGGAATGCTTCGATTTTATTTTATTTGAGGGTTTTTTCCTTCAATCACAAAGATGTCAGTAAGCATAAAATCTAGATCCAAAGCAGAAAGCTGTTAAAAGCTAAGACACGGGCAAAAGAGTCAAAATCCCATTTTCTCTCTTATTCCTTGGAGGTGGAGGTCCTGATTTGAGAAACAGCACTCCCAAGTAACATAACTAGGCCTGAAACGACTTCTAGGGAAAGGGCCATTTAACACTCCATGTCATTATAAGGAAATGAATTTCAGCAACTTCCATGCCATTTTCTCCTCCATTTCAAGCAAAGCTCAGCCAGAAACAACCACTTACTTGCTAATCCTCTCATTTTATACTCTCTTCTCTGATACATGACTTCTTCCTCAGGATAAATCCAAGAAGAGTAGGAAATAACACCACCTCTATATTGTATGCTTCACTTAACCTAAGCCCCATGTGCGCGGTTTCAACTGCATGGAATTCATTCTGACCTGAAAGGTTCTGCAAGCTTTATAAAGGAAAGAAAGAAAAAAAAGAGGCAAGGCTGATTACCTCAGAGTTGCCTTCTAATCTAATTTGTTAGCAATAAAGTAAAGCACAGTTTAGTAATCAACACATTTGAGTGTTTCAATTTTCAAAAGACAGACACATGAATCTATACCAAGCACTATCAAAGTCAGCATCTATAAAGACTGGCCTGGTTCCCTATTCCAGCATCCTTCCAGGCCACACAATCCCCAAAAATGAGGGTGCCGCAAGTTCCCTTTAACCTGTGGTCCCACGTAACAAACTCTGTGCTCCAATGCCCTGGATAGTACCCTAGTCCCTCCAAAACAGGCCTCTGCACTAGTCTATCCAGTTTTACCAGGGCCTGAATTTCATTCCGAAACCCCAGCCCCAACCCTGGGGCCATACTATCTGTGAACAGACCTCTCTGTTTATCTGCCTGGATAGCACCCGTTCCCAGACTCTGTGTCACCATCGCCCACCCACCTGCTGGGATACCATCTGCTGCACCTTGCTGGTCAATTCGGACTCCGACCCCCTGCCTATCAGGACAGCCTCCTTTTGCTGTCATCATTCTCTCTAGATGATAAGGCCACTAGCTTAGCTGGACTTTCTCCCATGGGCTAAAACGAGTTCCAATTTCAGTGGCCTCTTTCACCCTGGTGGGTATGTCCTGTTTTTAAGAAACAAACTTATCTGTCTTTCTACCACCAAGCTCTTATTCTGACATTGGACTGCTCTATGCACTACAAAATATTTCAATTTTAACAAGTTTCAAGCTTAATTAAAAGAAACTGAGAACTGTTTAAGAGTTATGGATGTGTGATAAGCTTAAAAAGATAGAAGTCATGTACCAGCCTGTACAAAGGAAACCTGATAAACAGTGGAATTTTTTCAGTGACACTACAGAGGTGAAAAGTAATAATCAAATTCAGTTTTCCAAATAGCCTTTCATCCAATAGTGCATTTATGAAGACAGAAATTGAAAAATGAAATAAATTAACCCTTCAGAAGGTAAACAAAATGTCTACACGATACAAACACAAGTTCCAAGCCCAGTTATAGAGATTGTCTCAGTCAATACAACTATGAGATATATAGCTATTTTGGCTATATTTTTAAAAATTCTTTAGTTTTGCACATGTGCCTTAATTTAAAACAAACAAAAACAAAAAATCATTGCTGTTAGACCATATAGCCACTAATACTTTGCATAGAAACAATATTTTCACCAGCATCAGCTTAGCAAAGTTAAAGGTACACTGAAAACAAAGGCAAGAAACAGAAACTTAATGTCATCGTCAAACTGGAAATACTCATATATAGAAATCAAACCCAATGAAGTCCAATCACAGTAAAGTTTTATTAAACAATCAATCATAAAGGCACTATTCTAAGTGCTTTATAAATATCCATTGATTTAATCTCCTTAATAATTTTATGAGAGGAACTATTGTCAGTTCCATTTTACAGATAAGAACCTAACCTTGACACAGAGAGGTTAAGAAATTTACCAACTAATAAATGGCCCAAGTTGGACTCAAATTTGGTAGTCAATGATTTGATCCACTGCACTGTGCCACATCTCAGAATGACTTGCTAAGACTCATGCAGCTGGATGGGGGCAAAATAAGGTCCAGAACAGAGATCTGACTTCCAACATTCAGTGCTCTTTCCACCAATTCTTCCATGTCATTTAAATATTCAGCTAGTGTCAGAAAAACTACGAAACGTCATGTGATGGACTAATAAATAGCCACAAGCAAAACAGCCAAAGAAAAATGATAAAGTACTGTTGAAATTACAACTTGGTGTGATGTGATTAAGCTATGATATGCATTTAAATACCAAAAGCAAACTTTAGAGACTAACATAGGGCGTAATTTTAAGAAAATGGATTAAGTGGCCCCCTAGCAGTCAGCTCACAAAGTTGAGCCATGTTCCACATGACATACAAATAGCATATAACCACCAACCAAACTAAACCAAAGAGGAGCCACCACAGATAGGCGATGTGGATATGACCTTGAGGGACATTGTCCTTTTAGCCACCTTGCTGCAACCATGCCCACACATGGAACGGTTACACACTGAACACTTTAATAATAATTGCAGCTAAAATATTCATGATGTCTTCCAGCAATCTGAAGATACACCACTTGAGACAAATAACAAAAATCAGCTCATGTGCAACTTTTGGACAATGACTTCATTTTCTCAGTAATGATATCCTTGACCTTTTACGGTTGTGTTTAGAAACAGCCAAAAGCACTCCACTTCCTTTCCAATGGATTCTTACTTTTTGTGACTATAGTTACAACGTCTATGATATTTACGTGGTAGGATAATAGGCTGACATTAAATTAATCAAGAGTATTTTGTTTTTTCAAGCATTTGTAAATTAGGATTTTACAGACTGAACTCATTTGTAAGATAATCAAATTACCATAATTTTTTAAGAACATAATCAGATGAAACTTGATACTTTTCACATGATAAATCTTTACTTTCAATGTATTAGGTTGGCCAAAAAGTTTGTTTGGGTTTTTCTGTAAGATCTTATGGAAAAAACACGAATGAACTTTTTGGCCAACCCTATATCACTTAACTTCTATAGACTACTTTAGCAATCAAATATTATTGCCAGCGGATAGTCAAGAAGACTGGTTTTATGTATCTTATAAATGTATAAAATATATTGGAAAAACTAAAACAAATTTGATACGAGTAAAACTTTAAAAATATTTGCAAGCCTTTCAATCCTAGGTGTTGTATTAGTTTAAAAGTTTAAAGTAAGTAATGAAATGATGAATTATTTGTCCTAACTCCATGTAGGATAAACGATATAATTCCAAGACCACCTCACTATGAAGAACACCTGAGACTGGGTCTGGTTAAAGAAATTGCAGACCTAAGCTGGCACTAAAAACCCCTGCTTAATTAGTGAGTCAGTTCTCTGTCTTCTGTACAATCTTAGCATGCCCAAACCTTGCAGAAACAGCCATGTCACATTCATTAACTAGCCAGCTGTTAACAGGACAAGTATAGGGCAAAGGTTAGCTGACAAGCAAATGGAAGGGATGACTTCTAATCACCAGTGAAAACTGATTTACCTGGCCACATTCTGCTACCTAGTGGGACAAATGGGACAGGATACTTTATCTAGTGGAAAGAGGTGATAATTATATTTACCTGGGCAAAGAGAGAGCAATCATAAAAAAAAAAAATTGATGCATTAAAGCTTCAGCCATTCTGAAGGCAGGATATCAGGCAATTTGGCCCTAGGAATCCATTATCTTACTTCTCTACATCTTTATTAAACATAAGAAACACCATGATGAAAAGAACAATGAACTGCAAAGCATTCTACATATATCTTATCCCATGCAATTGTTTGATTCTAAGATTCGGGCTGGTATTTCGAGGACTGTCACTAACAAGCTGTGTAGCCCAGAAAGTCATTTCTCCTCCTGCAGCCTTGTTTTCTTCATATGCAGGCTAATCCTCCATTCTGGTTTGCCTAGTTTATTTACATTGTCCTGACTTCCCCTCTGGCTTAGCTTTCGTCATTTTCAAAAAGTCCCGGTGTTGACAATATATAAAGACATAAATGAGAACGTTTTCTCCTAAATCTTCCAGCAATAACATCCTGTCATCCACAGGCCCAATTTCGGAGTAAGGAAGGCCACTAAACGTGAATAGTAAACGTCTTATCAAAAAACCCACACAGGGCTTCCCTAGTGGCGCAGTGGTTGAGAGTCCACCTGCCGATGCAGGGGACACGGGCTCGTGCCCCGGTCCGGGAAGATCCCACATGCCGCGGAGCGGCTGGGCCCATGAGCCATGGCCGCTGAGCCTGCGCGTCCGGAGCCTGTGCTCCACAATGGGAGAGGCCACAACAGTGAGAGGTCCGCGTACCGCAAAAAAACAAACAAACAAAAAAAAACCCCACAAATTTCACCTAGGAGAACAGAGCTAGAACTATATATATATATATATATATATATATAACTATATAGATCTCAAAAACACGGTGTCGTGAAAAGCAGTGATATTATTTTTGTAAATTTTAAAAACACAAACCAGGACTAAATATTGGAATGGTTGCATAAATACGTGGGTAAAAGTATAAAATGGATGGGAACAACACACACTAATTTATAGATGCTTCTGAAAGAAGACTTAACTAATTGTGCCATTTTATTTCTTTAAAACGGAAGACTAAGCAAATATTATAAAATGAAATGTGTTAATTCTGAGAGGTGGGAGTTAATTCTATTCTTTGTTCTTAGCATTGTTTAAATGTCTCAATATATAAATTATACTAATAAAACACAGAACATGGATTACTAAAACTTTGAGTCTAAGAGTTAAGTGGAACGCTGGTGGGCCTGACTCCCTAGAGCCCCTCATTGTGTTGTCTTCAAGGGAGCCCTTCCCACATCAACGATCTCAATAACAGATCCAAGAACATTTTATCTTCAGAGATGAGTTAATCACCAACTCTCCATCCACAGCCCCTCACCATTTCATGTATGAATTCCTTGTGCTACTTTCCTTCCTAGTGGTACCAAGCTTCTGGAACTATCTCAGGTACCAGAGGTAGCCTGTTATAATTTCAGACAGCCATTCGTTTAATTAAATAAAAATATGTCTTTCTCTGATTCCCATCCACTCAACCTAGTTTTGCCTTTTCAATCATACAGATGATATTCCTCATATAATTGAAGAAAGTTAGCATGTCATCCCTGAGGACCTTCCCAAAGCATTAAACGTCAGCCACTCTTGATGTGACCCTCCTTGGGTCTCCTCATGGTCCTGTAGTCAATATTTCTCTGTATCTCTAGATCCTGCAGTTTACAAACCCCGGGGCATCGCAAAGTATCCTCAGTTCTGCACCCTCAGTGCTCACAACTGGCACAGAGTAAATGGGGCAAGTGCTCAATAAATACTGAATGAAGGAATGAGAAAATGCGTTTTGCAAACACTATGAACATTAAATGGCAGCTATTTTGATCACTAACAATTAGTGCTAAACTGTCAATGACCACCTCCTTTCTTTATATATATGTTTATATTTCTTTATATATACTTGTATGAATTATAAAACTATCTAGTTGAAATCCTTTACTCTCTTGGATACTATAATTCAAATTCAGCTGACCTTTTTAGATGGAACAATCCTGACTTCCATGTCATTATTTGGTCTTCTCTAGAATTCCATCTTTGAAATTTGCTCTGTGTCTATAGCACAGTATCCCAGAATGGGCTTCCCTTTTTTAAGCCTTCAAACAGTAGTGTATTTAGAATATAAGTCAGAACTTGCTGATTTATTAATTCTAACCCCAAAAAAATCAAGAAAAGAATTTTCAAACACAGTGCTAGGCATGCTGCTTGAGTCTCCTTTCTATTTTTATGTAAAAAAGTTTTAATATGTCTCATAGTCAAGTCTATCAATCTTTAATTATGGTTTTTGCCTTTGATGTCATATTAGACAAGATTATAAATTATTCACCTATTTTTCAGTTATATCTCATTCTTCTTCTTCAATTAATCTGATATTTATCTGTATTTTGTATAAATAAAAGATTCAACTTTACAATTTTTCCTAACAATAACTAATTATTTGAATTGTATTCTTGTAATAATACCTTCTCCACCAACATGAAATTCTGTGTTTATTATATGTTACCCTTATATGCTTAAGTCTATTTGGGGAATTTTCAAGATGATTTAGCCTCTCCTAAGTCTCTATTTTAGTAAAAAGTAACATACTGCCTTAGTAATAGTAATTTTATAATATGTTTTAATACTTGGAATTATAAGTTCTTTCTTCATTATTATTCTTTTTCAAAAATTTGCTTTTCCCAGTCTGTTCATTCCTCCAGATGAATTTTAATAATCATTTTGCCAATCTCTCCCTAAAAATCTCTTTGTGGTTCTATATGGAATTGCATTAACTTTATAAATTAATTTGGGGAAGCTAACATCATTACATTATTTATTATTCTCATCCAGGAATACAATACCAATCTCCATTACTGCTAATCTTATTTTGTGTTTCTCAACAAAATGTTATTTTCTTCATTTAAGTCTTGTACATTTCTATTATAGCTTACTCATAGATATGGGATTTTTTCATCATGTTTTCTATTTGTAGCTCTCATAGAAAAGTCGATTGATTTATACACATTTATCTTTTGTATGACCACTTAACTGAAGTCTCTTATTCTAATAGTTCTCCAGTTGATTTTCTTGGGATTTGTAGTAAATTCATATAAACACACACACACACACACACACACACACACATATATGTGTGTGTGTGTGTGTGTATATATATATATATACACACACTTTTTTTAAGGAGAAAAGATGTCATCTCTTTTCTAATAATTGTGAACTTTGAGAGACAGCATATGATAGGATTTAAAATTAAAGATTCATGAGTTAAGCCACTTGAGTGCTTATTCATCTCTACCACTTATTAGCTATGTGACCTTGGCCAAGTTACTTAGCTTCTCTGGGCCTCAACTTCCTCATTTGTAAAATGAGAATTATAGTAGTCAATATTCCCTAGGATTGTTATGAAGATTAAATGAATTAATATTTGTAAAGTATTTAGAACAGTTTCTAGTATATATATTAAGAAATTTTAAAACATTAGTCATTTAAAAAATTTTATTGCATTGGCTAGAATTTATAGAATGATGTTAACTATAAGTGATGAAATAGGGCATGTAGTAAGTGTCTACGGTTTTTCTG
Source organism: Pseudorca crassidens (assembly GCF_039906515.1). Lineage (NCBI taxonomy): Eukaryota > Metazoa > Chordata > Mammalia > Artiodactyla > Delphinidae > Pseudorca > Pseudorca crassidens. The sequence continues at coordinate 38,401,592 of NC_090308.1, forward strand.
TTTTTTCTGCTTTTTCACAATTTAAAAATACCTCTCTATACCTAAATTACTATGTTGTATATATGCATGTTCTTAAAAGAAATATAGTTACATTTTATCAAATGTCATTTGAAATCTATTAGGAGGTAAAAATAGCAGTTTTATCCTTTAGTCTATGACTGTGAAATTACAATAAATTTCTCAATATTGAAGCACATGTACATTTCTAGAATAAACACGATTTTCTTGTATTATTCTATTTTGTTGATTTCTACATTCCTGTATTTAGTATTTCAGTGAATTTTTGTGATTTTCTTTTTTGTGCTACTTTTTTTAGTGTTTTTAATTTTTTTGTTTTTTAGTTAACTGTTTTTTTAGTTAAGTGCTTTTCATTAAATGAATCAGAAAAATGTTTCATCTCTTTTGTAAAGTTCATACAGTATGGGATAATATGTTCCTTAAAAATGTGTATTTTCAACCATCGATTATAAATACCTGATGCAAACAAGATACTTTGCTCATCTAAACAGAGTATTTTAGCTCCTGCCGAATCTCCCTATCCAAGCTGGTCAAGGACATAGGCTTAAGCATCAGACAAAATCTGGCTCAAATCCTAATTTCAGCACCCACTAGCTAAATGTGTGCACTTGGCAAGGTACACTTTTGTCACAGGGAATAACTATGCCTTCTTTACTTTTCCCACACAGTTATCGTGAGGATTACATGAGATTATGTTTATAAAGCACTATCCACTCCACTCACAATAAAGACTCAATTATTTTATGTTAGTCTTAATTTTCTTTAAATACAAAATTAATGTTTACAAATGTACGTGCTGGTTTTTCTTAGTATGGAGATTTCAATTGTTTATATAGAAATATAAATGCTTTTTGATACAATTTTTTCATGACATTAGTTCATAATAAAAGG